>NC_091849.1:20192500-22707737 GCF_037783145.1 Equus przewalskii
GCCCCCCGAAGGGAGTGATGCAACAAGCAAAGCTTCCTAGAGAAGGTAGCATTTAAGAGAAGCCCTGAAGCATGAATATGAGAGAGCCAGATGAAAAAGGGGAGGAAGAGTGTTCTAGGCATAGTGAGAGTCATGTGCAATGGTACGAGCTAGTGTGGTCTATTTAAGAAAGAGCAAATAGTTGAGTTTGAATGGGCCAAGAAGAAACTACTTTAGAGACAAGGAAGCTGAAAGTAATTAGGAGGCCAGTGCATTAGTCACAAAGTGAAGCAATCAGTGCCTCAACTAAGGCAGTGGTCTCAGGTGAGGGATAGTAGGTAAGCTTAGTCCTTTCTTCTGCATCAGGGGCTTATGAGTCTGCCAATTAATTACTGCAAATATGTACTGAGATAGGTTCCCTAGCATATACCTAAAGCATATTATTCCTACCATCCATGACTACCAGCTGTGGTTACTGATTTTCATGTCAGAATTAGGAAAATCTATTGAGGAAAAAGAGGCAAATGTGAAAGCTAACTTGTTTATGAAAAAGCATTTCCAATTCCATTTAATTTGTTTCTGAAATCCAGTTGGAATGACCTAACCATTCCTCATGCATGCAACATAAAGGGTATCTATGATCATTTCAGCAGTGGTGACTAGTTTTACATATTCTGTAGCTAAACATAATTGATTCTGTAGCTTCCTAATGATCTGCCCTGAGGAGTTATTATTCCTGATGGCAATTCATCAAAATTAAAACAGACTGCATAGAATGAAGCAAATTGAAACATCCAGCCTCAGTTAGGAACACCTGCACAATAAGATTAATCATAGGCCCTACTTGAATGTGACAGGTATATCAATATTATAGAGAAAAGAGAAAAGTAACATTTTCCAGTAGAGTTCTAAGCATATTTCCAAGGATCAAAGATTCTGAGCCTGAGTCTATGTTGAACAAAACCACACAAAATCCATAGTTGTCCATTACGTTGAAATTAAAAAGATTTTCTTCTAGAAAGCTTAGGTATTTGTGGCAATTTGCATTACAAAACATAAAATTCTGGGAATGGTGACAGCAAAATGGAGGAATAGGAGTTTTCTACTGTCTTCCCCCTAAAGAACACCAATTTTGACAATAACTCACAAATAAGAGTTCCTTAGTGGAAGTCCAGGAGTCCAACGAAGTTCCAACACACTGTTGGAGAAAAAACAAATCCGAGATTGGACATGTTGAAGAGGGTAAGAGGAACAGTTTTACTTTACCCAAGTCACCCCTCCCCCCAGGGTAGCACAGGTCAGTGCTAATAGAGACTTTCTACACTGGTGATTTCTCCACGGGGAAAGTGAGAGCACATGAGTGAGTGCCTGACTTCCCCAGCCGTGCAGGATGCTGCCAAAGAGACCCACTTCCTTCATGCCCCATCCAGAATACTGAGATGTGCTACATGACTGATGAATGGGGAGGGGCAAAGAGAACAGGGCTCTTGGAGGGCAGAAAGGGATGCTGTTACTAACTACTATGTGGACTTCATCAGGAGTCCAGCCATGAGCCACTGGGGACACTTCATCTGCAGATCCCACCAACTGGCCCACAGGCACTCCCCATATTCTGTGCAGTTCACCCACACACACACCCACCACGTGGATGGCTCCTTGTTCATGCCCGAAAGGGAGTGAGTACAGTCTTTGCAGACAGCTAGCGAACATGCACAGAAAGCTGGCCTAACTCTGTAGGATTGGGAGAAAGCACAAAAACTTGAGCATTCAGCACTGCCCTAGGAAAGGCAAATAGGAGGCTGTCAGCACTTGGCTGGGCTTTGCAGGATCAAGAGAAAGAATACCATTTTAAGAATTCCCCCCAAGAGGGAGCAAAAAGTGTGGAGCACGTATATCCATAGAACACATGTGAAAGAGCTTCAGAATACTTAGCAGGGCTGACAGAAGGTATTTCTCTCCTTAAGACAGTCAGTAGAGAATGCAGGAGGTAAATCTTCTTCAAATGTGAAGACAACAACACAAGACTTCAAGGAACATGAAAAATCAAGGAAACATGACACCACAAAACAAACACAATAATTTTCCAGTCACTGACCCTAAACAAAAGGAGATCTGCAATTTGCCCAACAAAGAATTCAAAATAATTTTTTTAAGGAAGCTCAATGAGCTACAAGAAGAGATAGAAAAACAATTCCATGAAATCAGGAAAAAAATACACAAACAAAATGAGAAGTTTAACAGAGATATAGAAATCATAAAAAAGACTCAAATGGAGAGTCTGGAGCTGAAAAACACAATGAAGGAAATGAAAAATGCAATAGAGAGCATCAACAACAGACTTGACCAAGCAGACGAAAGAAGCTGTGAAGTCATTTGAAGGGTCATTTGAAATTATTGAGTCAGAGGAGAACAAAGAAAAATGAAAAAAAGTGAAGAAACCCTAAGTCAAATTATGGGATATAACATCAAGAAAAACAATCTATGCGTTATTAGAGTACCAAAAGGAGAAGAGAAGGAGAAAGGGACAGAAAAGTTATTTAAAGAAATAATGACTGAGAACTTCCCAAATCTGGGGAGAGATTTGAACATCCAAGTTCATGAAGCTCGTAAGTCCCCAAAAAGATTCAACCCATAAAGATCTTGTCCAAGACAGACTATAATAAAACTGTCTAAAATCAAAGGTAAAGAGAGAATTTTAAAACCAGCAAAGAGAAGAAAAAACACCTCACATACAAGGGAACCCCCAGAAGGCTATCAGCAGATTTCTCAGCAGAAGCCTTGTAGGTCAGGAGAGTGGGATGATATATTCTAAGCACTAAAAGAAAAGAATTGCCAACCAAGAATACTCTAACCAGCACAGCTGTTCTTCAGAAATGAAGGGGAGATAAAGACTTTCCTAGATAAACAAAAGCTGAGGGAGTTCATGACCACTAGACCTGCCTTATAAGAAATGCTGAAAGGAGTTCTTCAAGCTGAAATGAAAGGACACTAATTAGTAACATGAAAACATAAAATACATTGGTAAGGGTAACTATACAGTCAAATTCAGAATATTTTAATATGTAATGTGGTGTGTTAATCACTTAACTCCAACATAAAGATTAAAGAACAAAAATACTAAAAATAGCTAAAATAATGTGTTAATGGACACACAATATAAAAAGAAGTAAATTGTGACATCAAAAACATAAAATGGGGGGAGTAAAATGGTAGTTTTTGTATTTGATCGAAGTTAAGTTGCTATCAGCTTCAAAGAGACTGTTATAACTATAAGTTGTTTTATGTAAGCCTCATAGTAACCACAAAGCAAAAACCTACAATAGATACACAAAGATGAAGAGAAGAGAATCAAAGCATACCACTATGGAAAATCATCAATTTGCAAAGGAAGACAGCAAAAGAGAAAGAAAGGAACAAAGGAAATACAAATCAGCCAGAAAACAATTAACAAGATGACATTAGTAAATCCTTACCTATCAATAACTACTTTAAATGTAAATGGGTTAAATTCTCCAATCAAAAGACAGAGAGTGACTGAATGGATAACAAAAGAAGACCCAACTATCTGCTACCTACAAGAGACTCACTTAAGCTTTAAGAACACACATGGACTCAAAATGAAGGGATGGAAAGAGATATTATATGCAGATGGGAACCTAAAGAGACCAGGAATAGCTATAATTAAGTATGACAAATAGACTTTAAGCCAAAAACCATAACAAGAGACAAAGAAGGTCATTATATAATGATAAAGGGATCAATTTATCAAGAGGATATATCAATTGTAAATACATATGCACCCAAGATTGGAGCATGTAAATATATTAAGCAAATACTAACAGACCCGAAAAGAGAAATAGACAACAATAATAGTAGGGGAATTCAATACTCCACATTCAATACTGGATAGAGCATCCAGGCAGAAAATCAATAAGGAAACATTAGACTTGAACTATACTTTAGACAAAGGGACTTAACAGACCTTTACAGAACATTCTATCCAATAGCAGCATTGTTCTCAATAGAATATTGTTCTCAAGACCACAAGGAGCATTCTCCAGGACAGATCATATGTTAGGCCACAAAACAGGTCTTAGCAAACTTAAGAAGACTGAAATCATACCAAATATCTTTTCTGTCTACAGTGGTATGAAACTAGAAATCAATAACAGGAAGAACACTGTAAAATTCACAAATATGTGGAAATTAAACAACATGCTCCTGAAAAAGCAATAGGTCAAAGTAGAAACCAAAAATACCTTAAAACAAATGAAAATGGAAACACAACATACCACAATTTATGAGATGCAGCAAAACAGGTCTAAGAGGGAAGTTTATAGCAATAAGTGCCTACATTAAGGAAAAAAAGAAAGGGCCGGCCCCACGGCCAAGTGGTTAAGTTCATGCACTCCACTTTGGTGGCCCAGGGTTTCATCAGTTCGGATCCTGGGCGCAGACACAGCACCATTCAGCAGGCCATGCTGAGGCCACATCACACAGCACAACCAGAAGGACCAGGACCTACAACTAGAATATACAACTATGTACTGGGGGGCTTTGGAGAGAAGAGGGAAAAAAAAAGGAAAAAGAAAAATCTCAAATAACCAACCTAACTTTACACCTCAAGGAACTAGAAAAACAACTGAAGCCCAAAGTTAACAGAAGGAAGGAAATGCAAAGAGCAGAGCAAAAATGAATGAAATAGAGACCAAAAAGATAACAGAAAAGATCAAAAATACTAACAGCTGGTTTTTTGAGAAGATAAACAAAATTGGCAAACCTTTATCCAGATTAACTATAAAAAAAGAAGACTCAAATAAAGAAAATCAGATACGAAAGAGGAGACATTACAATTGATACCACAGAATTACATAAGTCACAAAAGACAACTATGAGCAATTATACACCAATAAATCAGACAACTTAGAAGAAATGGATGAATTCCTAGAAAAATACAAGCTACCAATTCTGAATCATGAAGACATAGGAAGCTGAATAGACCAATAATGAGTAAAGAGATTGAATCAGTAACCAAAAACCTCCCAACAAAGAAAAGTCTAGGACGTAATGGCTTTACTGGTGAATTCTACCAAACATTTAAAGACGAGCTAATACCAATCCTTTTCACACTCTTCCAAATACTTGAAGAGGAGGAATACTTCCAAACTCATTTTATAAGGCCAGTATTACCCTGCCACCAAAGCCAGACAAGGATGCTACTAGACACGAAAACTACAGGCCAATGTCCTTGATGAAGATAGATGCAAAAATCCTCAACAAAATGCTAGCAAATGGAATTGAACAGCACTCTGAAAGGATCTTTCACCATGATCAAGTTGGATTTATCCCTGGGATGCAAGGAAGTTTCAACATACACAAATCAATAAACATGATGCACCACATTAACAGAATGAAGGATAAAAATTATATGATCATTTCAATAGATGCAGAAAAAGCATTTGACAAAATTCAACATCCTTTCATAACAAAAGTCTCAAATTAGATATACAAGGAATGTACCTTAACACACAAAGGCCATATATGACAAGCCCACAGCTAACATCATACTTTCACCTATGGTCAAAGGCTGAAAGCTTTTCCTCTAGGATTAAGAATAAGACAAAGCTGCCCAATTTGACCACTTCTAGTCAACATAGTGCTGGAAGTCCTAGCCACAGCAATTAGGCAAGAAGAAGAAATAAAAGGCATCCAAATTGGAAAAGGAAGAAGTAAATTTGTCTCTCTTTGCAGATGACATGATATTATATACAGAAAACCCTAAGGACTCCAACAAAAAATTGTTATAACTAACAAACAAATTCACTAAATTTGCAGGATACAAAATCAATATACAAAAATCAGTTGCAGTTCTACACACTAACAATGAGCTATTGGAAAGAGAAATTAGGAAAGCAATCCCATTTACAATAGCATCAAAAACAATTAAACACTTAGGAATAAACTTAACCAAGGAGGTGAAAGACCTATATACTAAAAACTACAAGACATTGATGAAAGAAATTAAGAATGATGCAAAGCAATAGAAAGATATCCTGTGTTCATGGATTGGAAGACTTAATATTGTTAAAATGTCCATTAAAGTGATCTACAGATTCAATGCAATCCCTATCAAAATTCCAATGGCATGTTCCACAGAAATAGAAAAAAAAAATCCTAAAATTCATATGCACCCACAAAAGACCCTGAATAGCCAAACTAATCTTGAGAAAGAAGAGCAAAGCTGGAGGCATCACACTTCCTGATTTTAAAATATATTACAAAGTTATGGTAATCAAAACAGTATGGTACTGGCATAAAAATAGACACATAGACCAGTGGAACAGAATAGAGAGCCCAGATATAAATCCACACATGTAAGGTCAACTAATCTTTGACAAGGGCACCAAGCACACACAATGGCGAAAAGATAGTCTCTTCAATAAAAGGTATTGGGAAAACTGGATATTCACATGCAAAAGAATGAAACTGGACGGCAATCTTTACCACTCACAAAAATTAACTCAAAATGGATTAAAGACAAAAATGTAACACCTGAAACCATAATACTCCTAGAAGAAAGCATAGGGGGAAAGCTTCTTGACGTTGGTCTTGGAAATGATTTTTTGGATATAACACCAAAAGCACAGGCCACAAAGCAAAAATAAACAAGTGGGACTCCATCAAACTAATAAGCTTCTGCACAGCAAAGGAAACCATCAAGAAATGAAAAGTCAACCTACAAAATGGCAGAAAATATTTGCAAATCATAGATCTGATAAGGGGTTAACATCCAAAATGTGCAAGAAATTATACAACTCAATAGCAAAGAAAACCAAATAACCCAATTAAAATATGAGCAAAGGACCTGAGTAGATGTTTTTCCAAAGACATATGAATGACCAACAGACACATGAAAAAGTGCTCAACATCACTAATCATCAGGGAAATGCAAATCAAAACCACAATGAGATGCCACCTCACAACTGTTAGGATGGCTTCTATCAAAAAGACAACAGATAACAAGGTTGGCGAGGTTATGGAGAAAAGGAAAGCCTTGTACACTGTTGGTGGGAATGTTAATTGGTTCAGTCATTATGGAAAAAAGTACAGAGGTTCCTCAAAAAATAAAAAATAGAACTACCATATGATCAAGCAATCCCACTCGTGGGTATATATCCAAAGGAAATGAAATCAGTATCTCAAAGAGCTATCTGCCTTCCCATGTTCACTGCAGCATCATTCACAACAGTCAAGACATGGAAACAACCTAGGTGCCCATCAGTCGATTTATGAATAAAGAAGATGTGTATATAGATAGACAGTGGAATATATTCAGCCATAGAAAGAAGGAAACCCTACTACTTGCAACAACAGCAAGTCTTCAGTTACAAGACGAATAAGCTCTGGGGATCTAATGTACAGCATGGTGACTAGAGTTAACAATACTGTGTTGTGTACTGGAAATTTGCTAAGAGAGTAGACCTTAAGCATTCTCACCACACACACACACACACAAAGAAATTATGTGAGGTGATGGATGTGTTAATTAACCTGATTGTGGCAATCCTTTCACAAAGTATATGCATGTCAAATCATCACATCATATACTTTAAATATATACAATTTTATCTCTCAGTTATACCTCAATAAAGCTGGGGGGGGAAAACCCTATAATGCCATTGCAGAGAACCCAAAAGAAGTAGGTCAGTGAAATGTTTTCTTTTGTTTTGTTTGCCCTGGATCACAGCAGAAAGTAGATAGGAATTTACCTATTAGTTGTTCCTAAATTTAAAATCAAAATACGTTTTGTGTTTTTCTCAAACTTCCAGCTCTATATTCATTATTTTAATTGTTTTATCAAACCATGCCACTCTGTAATAGAACAAGAGAGCTGTAAACACAATGGTTAACCACACATTCTCTGAAGCCAGATTTTCTGGATTTGAATCCTAGTTTTACTGCTTCAAAGCTGTATTACCTTGAGTAAGTTCTCTCATAGCTTTGAGTCATAGTCTCCTTCTGCAAATTGGAAATGACAATAAGATCTACCTTTTTAGGACTGAGGAATAAATTAATTCCTACGTAAACAGTTTGGAATGATACCTGGTACATAGTGAACACTTCATAATTATTTCCTATCATCATCATCATCATCATTATTATTATTATTCTTTGGCAAATTACCTTAAGTTCTTTAGGCCTCAGTTTCTTTATTTGTAAGATAGAGCTGATAACATTACCCACATCATAGTATTGTTATGAGGACTAAATGAGATATCATAGGGATTTACTCTCTAACGAACAGATAATAAATAATAATGACAATGCTGATATCATTGGTTGAGTGATTATTATGTGCTAATCCTTTACATCTGTTGTCTCATTTATTTCATGTCTAAGAGGTAGATATCAGTTTATTCTTTTAAAAGATGGGGAAACTGAGGCCTGGAGAGATGAAGTAAACTACCTCTTCTCTATAACTGGCAGAATGAGGACTCCAGCCCATCACATTCTAAAACTTGGGCTTTAACAAGGACCCTATACTAACAACAAAAGGAGATAGAAAAATAAAGTGGTTTGTGTCCTGTAGCTGAAATCCTATATTACATATAATATGATTCAGAGTCCAGGCTACCCATTTTCATCAATGTAATTAGAATAAATAAGTGCAATTTTAGAATACTTTTAAGTGGGAGAAGAAAGCTTCTAGATTAGAGGCATGGATGGAGTCAAAAGTTTTGAAGTTTGACTTTTGTAGAAGTGGGTAAGAATTATAATGGTAGCTTTTTTCTTTTTAAATACAAACATGCCTACTTTAACAGAAATTCAATTAACAGAATTCAAATGATAATAGTCATTAATGAGTTGACATGAATTTATTCTTATGAAATAATTTATTCTTTGAAACAACAAATTAGAAATAAATTCTTTTTTTTTTAATGCTTTTTGGCGAGGAAGATTGACCCTGAGCTAACATCTGTTGCCAATCTTCCTCTTTTTTATTTTCTCCCCAAAGCCCCAGAACATAGTTGTATATCCTAGTTGTAAGTCATTCTAGTTCTTCTATGTGGGATGCCACCACAGCATGGCTTGATGAGTGGTGTGTAGGTCCACACCCAGGATCTGAACCAGTGAACCCTGGGCCACCGAAGCAGAGTGCGTGAACTTAACCACTCAGCCATAGGGCTGGCCCCTGAAATGAATTCTTACAAAACAAACTCCTTGAAATAAATTCTTATAAAAGAATAAATGTAAAGAATTAAGGAAAATCCTTAAATATAAAGAATTTGGAGATTCCAATCTACCATCTTGTCCATACTGCTTTTTATACCAAGTAACAGGAATGATTACCTATTAAGGTTTAAACAAAATCAGTCTATGCCCGACTCACCATTTTCTGAGGAACTCATCCCCTAATGAGATCACCAGTCATCATCCAGAGGAAAAAAAAATCCTTAAATTAGAACATAAGAGTAAAAACACAGGCACAAATTGCAAATGTATTCACTAGCTCTGGCCCTCCAGAAAAAGGCCAAGGTGAGCAAGACAGGAATGACCCGTTAAACATTCATTTAGTCAACAAATATTTATTGAGTTTCTACTCTGCACCCTACATTGAGTTACAACCTGAGTACAACAACTTAGAAAAAAAAAGGAAAGGAAAGGAAAAGAAAAAGAAGATGAAAACAATGTTCCTATCCTCAGAGAGTTTATAATCTAGTGAGGAATACAGCTGAGCAAATAGGCAATATGTGTACAGTGTGAGAAGGG
Organism: Equus przewalskii; assembly: GCF_037783145.1. Taxonomy (NCBI): domain Eukaryota; kingdom Metazoa; phylum Chordata; class Mammalia; order Perissodactyla; family Equidae; genus Equus; species Equus przewalskii. The sequence continues at coordinate 20,202,251 of NC_091849.1, forward strand.
CTTTGACAGGGAAATGACAGGGTGCTCCTTTTAATAGTTTCCTAGAATTGAAAGATCAAAGAAAGCTTCTCACAGGAAGTTACACGCAAATCGAGACCTGAAAAGTTTACCTTGGCGGTGACATAATCAACTTTGCATTTTTGAAAGATCACTGACTTAAGGGAGGAGAAAGGACTGAAGGGGGACCATACTGAAGGGAGGCAGGTGGGGGGACTGCTGCAGTGACCTAGGCTAGAGATGATGGCAGTGGACACCAGGGCGGTGGAAGCAGGGCTGGAGAGAAGTGGCTAGCTTTTCAAGACGATTATGAAGTAGAATTGACAGAAATTGATAACTGACTGGAAGAAGAAGCAAGGGAGTAGAAAGAAGGACGATGTGTCACTTTGTTTTCCTCCAGAAACAGACCTCAAGGCAAGGATTTAGGTGCAAGTAGTTCATTTGAGAACAGGGAATATGGGTAATAAAGTGAGGAAGTGATATGGAGGGGGAAAGGTGGCTAAGAAAAACTGCTTTATCAAGACAACTATGCTACGAATGTCATGGAGAAATCCTGGGAAACGGTATAAAACAAATGTCTCAGAGTTATCCCACCCAAGAGGCTGACAAGCTGGAGAATTTATAAACCAATGGTCATGAGTGATTGGCTGACGGGTTTAACTCCCAGCATTTCCAGCCTGCTCTGCGCAGGGCAGAGCAGCTTTCTCTTGCTTCCTAAAAGGCCATCAGGCAAAAAATGATACAGTTACAGGCCACTGGAAATGAGTAGGAGCACAGGGGATGGTAAGACCCAAAGGATATCTGCTACAGACGACACCCAGACTCTGGTGGGTAACTGGGGTAAGAGTTAACTGAGATGGGAAACCCAGTGATTAAAGTACGAGAGAGAAGTGCTGAGAAGTAGAGGTTATGAGTTTGATTTTTGACATGGTGCGTTTGAGGTACCCATGCGACATCTAAGTGAAGTTGGTTAGTAGACAGTTGTATATGTGAAGATGAGTCTGTGGACAGCAATCTGATCTCGAGTTACTGATTTGGAAATTGTCAGCATGTAAATTTACCAGAGTAGCAAGAAATCCTACAGGCAATCGTGTAGAGTGAGGAAGGAAGACGGCCAAGAGCAGAAATCAAAGAAACCAATGTTTAAGGGACAATGAGAGGAGGAGAAACCTGCAAAGAAGAATGAGAAGACATATCAGAGTTATGAGGAAAACCAGAAGTTCTGGGAATCTAGAAGCCAAGAAGAAAGCATTTCAAGAAAGAGAAAATAAAAAATGTGTCACATGCTGCTGAGAAGGCAAGAACAATTTTAAGAGACAAAAGAAAATGTTATTAGATTCAGCAACAAGCAAGTCTTTAATGATCTTGGACTAGTAGGTTAAGAGATTCTATCGGATCTAAAAATGCATGTGTGTGAGTAATTGTAGACAGCAAATACAGATAACTCAAGAAGTTTAACTGAGAATGGAAAGATCTAGAAAGAAAAAAACTGAAGGTATAGTAGCTGTAAAATACTGTATTATGTAATATGTTTAAAGCATATTACAATGATTTTTAAAAACTGAAAGTGAATATCAGGTTAAGGGAGGGATTTTTGGTGAGGGAAGTATTGTTTGTTAATAGAAAATTGAACAGACTTAAAATTTTGATGGGAAAGAGTCAATGAAGGGCATGGAAAGTGAAGATACAGGAGAAATGACGAAAAGGCACAGAGATCTCTAGAAGACAGAAAGGGATTGAAGCCAGAGACAGGGGGAAACAGCTGACAACCTTACATGGACTTTGTTTCCTTTGTCCCAAGTGGGAAGGAGAAAAGTGATGGGTACAGATCAAGTCTAATCTGTAGATTTGGTGGCATGAAGTTAAGAAGGCACCTGTGTATTTTTTCCATGAATTAAGAGTTGAAGAGAAAGGTTCAAGTGAATGACAGGAAATTGGTGATGCCACAGTATTAAGGAGCATATGGACAGAATGAAATGCCTCTGCAGAGAATTGAGAGAAAGCTGACTAGATAAACAGTTGTGTGATTTCCTGTCACAGTGCTCAGTTGCCCAGGTGTGAACCCACAGACCGAACAGTTGGACTTATTCAAGACTGGGTTTCAACAAGTGGGTGAAAGAGAAGGATGATAAAGTAAGAGTTGCAAGGTGATACAAGTGACGACAATAGAAAATCTAAGCAGGGGCCAACCCCATGACATAGTGGTTAAGTTAGGTATGCTCCGCTTCAGCAGCCCGGGTTCACAGGTTCAGATCCCAGGGGCAGACCTACACCACTTGTTAGCCATGCAGTGGCATCACCCACATATAAATTGGAGGAAGACTGGCACAGATGTTAGCTCAGGGCTAATCTTCTTCAAGCAAAAAAAGAAGATTGGTAACAGATGTTAGCTCAGGGCTAGTCTTCCTCAGCAAAAAAAAGAGAAAAAGAAAAAGAAAAGGAAATCTAAGCAGCATAGGGAGGAATTAAAGACAAGAGGGAAATGATTGATAGGAGCAATTCATAGGCATGGTATTCTAGGTTCCCATCAAAGGATTCCATTACCAGGGTTTAGGGTAAGGAGACAGCCTACTACTTTGGAGTAAGGAGGGAGACTAGTCACAGACAGGAACCTGTGTAAATTGATGAAAGTTGACAGATATTGACTAGTTTGTCACAGAAGAAGGACAAAGCAAGCGATGTCTCAGAAACCAGTGAGGGAAGGAAACAGGACAGCCATGGTGGAGATGACATACGGCTGGGCCAGAGTCTAGCTAAAGGGCTAATTCAATGATCATGGTCTGTCCACTATTCTGTCCCTCTGTTATGGGTAGAATTGTGTCCCCCAAAAAGATATGTTGAAGTCCTAACCTCGTTCCTGTGAATGTCACTTCATTTGGAAATAGGGTCTTTGCAGAAGTAATCAAGTTAAGATGAGGTCATTTGGGTGGGCCCCTGAGCCAATATGACTTATAAGAAGAGAAGAGACACAGATAAAGACACACAGAGAGAGCACCATGTGACGATAAAGGCAGAGATTGGAGTAATGTGTCTATAAGCCAAAGGATGCCAAGGACGTCAGATGCTGGTAACGTCAGAAGCTAAGAGAAAGGCATGGGATGGATTCCCCCCTGGAGCCTTCAGAGAGAGCATGGCCCTGCTGACACCTTGATTTCAGACTTCTAGCAGCAGAACCGTGAGAGAATATATTTCTGCTGTTGAAGGACATCCTGATTGTGCTGGGTTTTTTTGGTTTTGGTTTTGGTTTTTTGCTGAGGAAGATTAGCCCTGAGCTAACATCTGTGCCAGTCTTCCTCGACTTTATTGGTGGGTCACCTCCACAGCGTGGCTGAGAAGTGGCGTCAGTCCACGGCCGGGATCTGAACCCACAAACCTGGACTGCCAAAGTGGAGCATGCCAAACTTAACCACTAGGCCACGGGGCTGGCCCCTGATTGTGGTATTTTGTTACAGCAGCTAGGGTGTGGTTTAGGGCTGTAGCTCCTAGTGGAAACTCACACCCCCTCTATGCTTATATATGACCTAGCCTGGGTCAGGAGTATATTTCCTAACGTCACAGGGCACCAATAGATGTCAGACTGCGGTCCACAGAGACTGGGGTGATTCTCCATTTCTGAGTATAAATTGGACACTTTCGTTCTCATGAAGTGTTGTTTTCAAATTTCATCCAGCAATACAATAATTCAATGCACTGTTATTACCAAGCAAAGATGTCCAAAGGTTAAGTTCATCCAATAAGAAGAGAACTAAAAAAAAGGCAAAATGTCTTATATGTAAACTTAGAAGTGTTAGGATATTTTAGACTCGAGTCAATCATATTGCCAGAATACCTAGTGTTTACTATATTTTTACTTTCAAAAAGAAGTCAGTGCACTTTTTATGGTGACAGTACGTGCCCATTTTGTATACTAGAACTTTTTTTTTCCCAGTAATGTTGACACAATGATTTAATGTTCCCATCTCTCCTGATTTGGCACAAACAATGCTTTTATGTGCCAGTGAATAAGACAGATCTATGTGACCCCTTTCTCACAAACATACACAAACACACACACACACACACGCATGCACTTACAGAGAAAAAAGAAAATGCATCATTTTTTATATGAACAAATAGTGAGAACCACAATGTAATTGATTAATTAATTAATACCCTATAGATTGCTCCCCAAAGGCTCAAAGTCAGGCTACTTTTATTACCTAAGACTTGATGAAAATTAGAGATTTTCTATGGCCTGCAAATTTTGTTAGGTGTTCAGCTTTACACAAATTATTTAAAACTTGAAGTAACAAACAGTTTCTATAAATCAGGGAGGCAAACACAACCATCCTCAGGGGCTGGGCAGGTAATGAAAATAAGTGAAGTCAGCCGGATTGGAACCTCAGGGCGTACTTTGTTTACACATTAAACTCGCAGCTTCATTTCCACCAAGAAATGTGTTTTCTCCCACTTTTCTTGAAACACAAGGCCCTGCTCAGTCTATGTTTTATTTTCTCATCTTTGTAGGGGTATGGCTATACAATTATTTCACCATTCTATGAATTCTGAAAGGAGAAACAAGAGGGCAAGACCAGGCTGAATGGCAGGAGAGCTCAGGCCTCAGGGACGACAAGAATCGAATGGAGAGTGATGGAGGCACAAGCTTCCTGTGAGGGGACCAGGCCTTCCTCAGCTCCGCTGGTCGTAGCGAAGTAGGAATGTGTGCCGAAATTACTAGATTTTATACAAAATCTCCAGATTTCTAAATGTTACAAACTAATTTCTTTCTTCATTTTTTTTTACACACAGTGATGGCCAAAACAGTTTGAAGCCAAACATAATCTGTCTGAGAGCAGATTTAGCTAGTTTACGACATTTACTGAATGCTGTGTGGTTTTTTTTTTTATTGTGGTAAAATATCTATAACATAAAATTTACCATTTTAACTATTTTTCAGCATATAATTAGTGGCATGAAGGACGTTCACAATGTTGTGCAACCGTGACCATCTTCCATTTCCAGAATATTTTCATCATCCCAAACAGAAACTCGGGACCCATTAATTTGTTGTGTTTTTTTAATTATCAATTTTAAAATAAAAAGAGGGCTTTAAAATGAAAATGTCACAAACAGTTACTGTATTTGTTGCTTAAAAAAAAAAAAACTTCAGATTTAGTGTTAAACTAACTGCCCATCTTCTTCCAAAAACTATTCAGGAGTCAATCCTTTGCCAGATGTAAAAACCTCTCCAGAAATCCCTTATCTCATCAACTCTCAGCCCCAACCTGCTTACTACATCCATTGCTCCATGGACCTCACTATGCCCTTGAAAATGTCTGCTCTGTGCTCAACAAACTTTCCAGTGCTCTCTACCTCTGCTCTCCGCCCTCTTTCCACATCTTTGCCTCAGTGACACCTAAGGCTGTCTGAGAACGTCATTTTTCCTGCATACCTCTTGCGAGGAAACTGCTTTTTCTCACCTCAGGTTTAGTAATTGGGTCAACGTTCGCCTACTTTGAGATATGAAGCCTGCTTCCTCTTGTAAATATCCCCTCTCCTTTGAGACTCTGACCATTCAACAGAATCACACTTTCCTCCCCCTTATTGCTGTCATCTGCTGTCACATCTTTTCATTCACTTGAGATTTCAACACCTAGCTTCCAATTTTCCAGTCCACCTTAACTTCCATCATCATTTTAGACAACTTCAACATGTACTAGATGACCCAACCCAAATGCTGAACTGTTAGTTCATTGAACTTTCTACCTCAGCAACTATTCAATACATCACCCCACTCTTCCACCATCTTCCATCTCACTAAGATTTCCAATCCGTAACCCCATGGCTTTCTCTGCCCATCACCCACACTTGCCTTTACTCCTCTATTTATTCAGGTATTTATTTATTTACCTGCCTTTACTTCTCTGTTTATTTAGGTAACTCTGTTTACTTAGAGTCCCCTTCCGTATAACTCCTTTGCAAACACTATATTAATTCCCATGCTTCTTTCTCTCTTGTCAGACACACGAAATCCCAACCCTAGATGAACCTAACCATCTATCTTTCCATGCTCACACCCAAACTGGAGAAAACATACAACTGAACTCATTGGTACTGATGAAAAGTCAATATTTCCAACCTAAACACTGCTTGGCAACTTAACTATGTATCTCCAGTAAACTCAGTTGATCACTTTCCTAAACGATTATTTTGTACTTCCCTACTCTTCTCTGATCTTTTTTTTTTTTGGAGGAAGATTAGCCTGAGCTAACTACTGCCAATCCTCCTCTTTTTTGCTGAAGAAGGCTGGCCCTGAGCTAACATCCATGCCCATCTTCCTCCACTTTATATGTGGGATGCCTACCACAGCATGGCTTTTGCCAAGTGGTGCCATGTCTGCACCCAGGATCCGAACTGGCGAACCCCGGGCCGCCAAAGCAGAACGTGCGAACTTAACCGCTGCACCACCTGGTTGGCCCCTTCTCAGATCTTTCTCTCCCTCATCTCCCTAAAAGAGTCCATCACTAAGTTCTATCTTTTGTGTGTTTGTGTGAGGAAGATTGGCTCTGAGCTAACATCTGTTGCCAATCTTCCTTTTTTTGCTTGAGGAGGATTATCACTGAGCTAACATCTGTGCCAACCTTCCTCTATTTTTATGTGGGATGCAACCACAGCACGGCTTGCTAGGTCTGAGCGGAGGATTCAAACCTGAAAACCCTTGGCCACGGAAGCAGAGTGCGCGAACTTAACCACTATGCCACTGGGCCAGCCCGCCCCTAAGTTCTCATTTTTACCTCCAAAATGTATCCCTAAACCATTCATTTCTCTCCTTCAATACTACCCAAACCATCGTCATCCCGGCTGCATCACCACAGAAGTCTTCTAAAGATCCTCTCTGTCATCTTATTGCCTTCATGAATTTTCCACACAGTGATTGGAGTGATGTTTTAAAAATGTTAATCAGGTCATGCCATTCACTTATTTAAATCCAGTCCATGACTTCCCACTGCTTTTAGAATAAAATCTAAATTCCTTAATATAACCCACTACCCTGTACGGTCTGGGCCCTACTCACCTTTCCTTTTCCTCCTGTGCCACTTCTTGCTCATTACATGCTAGCCACACTAGTTTCACGTACCAAGCTTTTCTTTCTCCTGCTTTGGCACAGTCTGTTCCCTCTGCCTGGTGTGCTCTCCCTGCCTCCCCCGTATTCCTCCCCATTCTTCTCCTAGACAATTTCTATTCATTCTTCAGGTCTCACATGTAATGACCCAATCTTAGAGAAGTCTGTCCTGACCAACTCCATCGTTTAATTATGCCCCTTCTATTCCCTCTCATGTGCTGATTTATTTTTCTTTACAATACTTACATAGTAACTCATTTCTGTGTTTATTTACTTAATTTCTGACTCTTTAATTAGACAGTTCCTTGAGGGCGGGAATCATATCTAATTTGATTTCCACTGTATACTGGCTCCCAACACAGTGCATACTGTATAATGAGTGTCCCAAAAGTATTTGTTAAATTAAGGCTGAGTGAAAATTCATTCCTGATTCAGTAGAGGAGAAGGGAGAAGGTATAAAAAAAAGAGAAAGACAGGAGAGGAATTTTTTTGGTATGATTATTGACCCACCTTTTTGTCTTTTCTGAAACAAACCAACCAACCAACCTACTCCACTTTCAGTACTTCAAAAACATGAACAATACTGTAGTTGGGCTAGAAAAGACCTTATTATAGTAACTTCACATCACAGAAGAAGGAATTGTATGCTGTGACTTATTTTAACTATAGGGTGATATCTTTGCTAATGTTTTAAAGCAGGAGTTGGTAAACTACGACTAGCAGGCCAAATCTGGCCTGCCACCTATTTTTGTAAATAAAGTTTCTTAGAACACAGCCATGGTCATACATTTATATATTGTCCACATCTGCTTTTGCACTACAGCAGCGGAGTTAAGAAGTTATGACAGAGAATATAGCCTGCAAGCCTAATATATTTGCTGTCTGGCCCTTTACAGATAATGTTTGCTAACTCCTGCTTTAAAGTATCGAAAAGTTGGTTTCCTTTAAATATCTTTGTCTTTTTCTGATTTGTTTTTATCTTTTTATGGATGTAGACGTACATTAAAGGCATAAACAGCACTGATCTTCAGTGCACTCCTTGATAAATTTTCACATATGTATACACCCGTGAAAGCATTACTCAGATAAACACATTGAATATTTCAAGTATTCCTGAGGGTTCTCTCATGGCCATTTCCAGTCACCCTTCACTGACAGATAACCACTACTTTAACTTTTATCAGTAACAATTAGATTTGCCTGTTCTTGAACTTCATATAAATAGAATCAAACAACACATACTCTTTTCTGCTAGCTGCTTTTGCTCAACACAGTGTCTGTTGTTTTGTTTCTGTGTAGTATTGCATCAGATGAAAACTCCACAGGTATTTATCCATTCTCCTGTTAATGGACATTTGGATTGTTTCCAGGTCTTGAGCATGAACATTCTTGTCTGTGCCTTTGGTGGATATATATATATACACTCATTTCTTTTGAGTATATATCTAGGGATAAGTTTACTGGACATATTAACTTTGTAAGTAGCAACAGTTTTCCATAGTGGTTGGAGGAAGGTACACACCCACCAAAGGTGTAAGAATTTCAAATGTTCCACATCTCTAGGAACACTTGATATTGTTACTATTTTAATTGTAGCCATCCTTGTGGTTCCATAGGTATATCCCATTGTGGTTGTATTTTGTATTTCCCTGATACATATCTTTTCAAATAATTCTATAGGTGTGAGTTTATTTCTGACTCTCTTTTCTGTTCATTTGGTCTATAATTTGTTTAGTCTTACACCAATACCACACTGCATTAATTACTATAGCTCTTAAAATCTGGTAGGGTAATAAATTCTCCACCTTTGTTTCTCTTCTTCAGGATTTTTTTTGACTGATAGGTCTTTTGCATTTCCATTTAATTTTATAATTAGTTGGGCTACATCCACATAAATTTTAGAATCAGCTTGGCTATCTCCACAAAATAAACAAACAAAATATTAGAATTTTGTTTGGATCGCATTTAATCTACAGTTCGATTTCAGAAAAATCAACATCTTTTATGATATTCAGTTTTCCAATTCAAAAGAAGGTATACCTCTTAAGTTAGGTTTTTTCAATTTCTCAGAAAAGTTCTGTAGTTTTCAGGGTAGAGGCTTTTCACTTCTTTCGTTATATTTATTCCTAAGTATTTTATAATTTTTGATACTACATTTTGTTTTGTTTGTTGTTAGTACATGGAAATACAATTGATTTTTGCATCCTGACTATATTGAACTCACTTATTAATTTGAATATTTTGTAGATTCTTTGGATTTTCTGTATTTAAAATCATGTCATCTATGAATAAAAGCAGCTTTATTTCTTGTTTTCTGATCTTTATATCTTTTATTACTTTTTCTTGCCTTATTATATTGGCTAGGGTCTCCAGCAAATGACTGAATAAAAGTGATGAGAAGAGATATCCTTGTATTGTTTCCCACTTCAGGCAGAAAAGTGTTCCAAATCCTAGTATAATTTTAGGGTTATCAGATTGAGAAAGTTCCCTTCTATTCCTACTTTGCTGAGAGCTTTTATCCAACTAGATGGTGATTTTTATCAGATGCTTTTTTGAGGGGTGGGGGGGAGATTCACCCTGAGCTAACATCTGTTGCCAATCTTCCTCTTTTTTCTTCTCCTTTTCCCCAAAGCCCCAGTGCATGGATGTATATTTGATAGTTATAGGTTCTTCTAGTTCTTCTTCTGTGTGAGCCACTGCCATAGCATGGCGAGTGACAGATGAGTGGTGTGGTTCCATGCCCAGGAACTGAACCCTGGTCACCGAAGCAGAGCACACAGAACTTTAACCACTAGGCCATCAGGGTTGGCTCCAAATGCTTTTTATTTTTAATATTTGCATTCATTGAGATTATCATATGTTTTTTCCTCCCTTATTCTGCTAATGTAGTGTATTACATTGATTTATTTTTAAGCGTTAAACCATCCTTGCATTCCTGAACTAAACCCTACTTGGTCATGATGTATTATCCTTTTTATTGTATGCAGTAGTTTTGCTGTAAGCCTCTCCACTGTAAACATCTTTGCCTCACACATTTTCACCGCAAATATTTTCACCACACAACTAATGGGCTGTAAGGCAATTTTGTCATGAAAGATAAAATAACTGGTTGACAAATAGGAGGGTGTAAAAATAAGAGAGTATAAAGATACAAATTAAGGTACAAATAAGAGAATGTAAAGCCAGACTGCATACCATATTAGAAAATGGTAACATCAGTTTCCAAATCCTTCAGCGAGCACAGCCATGCCTCCCAGATTTCACATAGAATTCTGGACTGTCTGTCAATGGACATGTGACAATAGTGGGTTTCACAATGCAGTACAAGGCTCAGTTGCAAATATGCATCTTAGTATTTGGAAACTGATACCTCTCTTAATGAAAGAATATATTTTAGCAAAAAAGGAAAAGTGCAATGTCAAAGGAGGAGGTGAATTAACAAGAAAAAAATGTATAATAATATGAACAAAAGACTTCAAAGCCAAGTGCTTAGGTACAATCCACAAAATAAAATCAGTTATTTGTGCAGTATCACCATGAATCTACACACATTTTAAATGTATTCAAATATTTTGTATTTTCATTTTTTGCAATAAAATCTTTTTTATTTTATTAATTTTTCATGTTTCATTACATCTTTTCTAACGTCCCTCTTTTATTTTTCGTTATTTTCTCTTTTACAGCAAAATTACCTGATGGCCAATTAGGCATGCAGCGAAAATGTTTGTGGTGAAAATGCTTGCAGCAAAGAGGCTTATGGCAAAACTACCTAGAACCCCTTTTTATATATTGCTGGATTTGACTTATTAATATTTTAAAAATAATTTTTGCGTCTCCATTCATGAGGAATATTGGAGTATAATTTTCTTTTCTTGTAATATCCTTGCCAGGTTTTGGTGTTGAACTTGTGTGGACTCATAAAATCAATTGTGAAGCATCACTTCTTTCTTTAGTCTTTGAAATTTTTCTTGTAAAATCAGTGCTACTTCTCTCTTAAATTTTTGGAAAATTCACCAGTGAAGTGATATGAGCCTTGCATTTTCTTGGCGGGGAGATTTTTACATTATAGATTCAATTTCTTTAATAGATATAGAACTATTATGGTTTCTTTTTGTATCAATATTTGTAAGTTGTGTTATTCAAGGAATGTTCCCCTTTCCTTGAAGTTGTTCATTTATGGGTATACAGTTATTGATTACGTTTTTCTCATCTTTTTAATGTCTGTATACCCTGTATGGATGTACTCTTTTAATTTATGATATTGGTAATTTGTGTTTTACTTTTTTCTATCATTTTTGCTAGGGGTATTAATCCCTTCCAAGAACCAACTTGACATTTTTCTTTGTAGTGCATCTTCTTTCTATCACACTGATTTCTGAGCTTATCAGTATAATTGTTCTTCCTTCTATATCCACTGGGTTTAATTTACCCTTTCCAGTTTCTTCAGTTGGGATTAAAGAGGTCTTTGATTTTCTTTTGTAACACATAAAGTTATAAACTTTCCTGAGTACATGTGTTTTATACGTCACATTTTCACTTTCAGCCTGTTCAAATAATTTCTAATTTCTACTATGAATTCTCCTCTGGAGTTTGGGTCATTTAAAAGTATGTTGCCTAATTTTGAAACATTTGGGGATATTCTGATTACATTTCAATTGTTGATTTTTAGTTTAATCCTGCTGTGATCACAGATACACTCTGTGAAATACCAGTCTTTTGAAATTTACTGAAACTTGATTTAAGACACACAATTTAATCTCTTTTGATAAGGATTGTGCATCTGCAGTTGTTGGGTGTATTGTTTTACCCAAGTTAATTAGGTCAAGTTAGCTGACGTTGTTTAAACCTCTCATATCCTTATTGGTGTTTTATTGTTTTGATCTATCATTTATTCACAGATGTTAAAATCTCCTACTTAAGGGCCGGCCCAGTGGCATAGTGGTTAAGTTCGCACAGTCCACTTCTGTGGCCTGGGGTTCACTGGCTCAGATCCTGGGCGTAGACCTAGCACCATTTGTCAAGCCACACTGTGGCAGCATCCCACATAAAACAGAGGAAGACTGGCACAGATGTTAGCTCAGGGCCAATCTTCTTCACCAAAACAAAACAAAACAAAACCAAAAAAACTCCAACTTAGATTTTGGATTTGTTTTTAGTTCTGTCATTTTTGTCTGTTTGTTTTATATATTTTAAAACTATGTTATTAGGTGCACACAAGTTATTTTTTTATTGTTTTTCTGTTGCTCAATCCATTTATTTTTATGAAATGTCTTTATCTCCAGGAATATTTCTTACCTTAAAGTCTCTTTGATATTAATATAGATACACTGGCTTCCTTTTGGTTAGTGTTTATATAGCACAGCTTTGTTTATCTATTTACTTTTAACTTGCCTATATTCTTATATTTAAAATGTATCTTTTGTAAACAGCATCTAACTGAGTTCTTTTAAAAGCCAATTTGGAGGGGCCGGCTCCGTGGCTGAGTGGTTAAGTTCTCGTGCTCTGCTGCGGAGGCCCAGGGTTTGGATCCTGGGTGCAGACATGGCACCGCTCGTCAGGCCACGTTGAGGCAGCGTCCCACATCCCACAACTAGAAGGACATGCAACTAAGATATACAACTGTGTACAGGGAGTGGGGGGGGCAGGGTTTGGGGAGATAAAGCAGAAAAAAAAAAAGCCAATTTGGCAATCTTGATCTTTTAATAGGACTGTTTAGCCCATTCATACTCAATGCCATAACTGATTTGGTTTGCTTATCAGTCTATGATCTTGCTATTTTGTTTTTATTTGTTCTGTGTTTTGTTCCTTTCTCCTCCTTTTCTGCCTACTTCTGAATCACTCAAATATGTTTTAATATTCCATTTTATATCCTCTATTAGCTTTCTAGTTATATTTATTTGTACTGTGCTTTCAGAGGCTTAGTGGCTACACTAAAAATTTGCATATGCGACCTTGACTTATTACAGTCTACTTCCCAAACAATGCAAGAAACTTACAGAAGTTTAACTCCATTGCATCCCTCCCACTCTGTGCAATTGTTGCCATGTATTTTACTTCTATACATAAACCCCGTAAGACACAATTACCATGATTGCTTTAAACAGTCAATATTCTTTCATATTTACCCATGTATTTACCCTTTCTTATGTTTTTCATTCCTTCCTGTACTTCTGTGCTTTTATCTGGGATTATTTCCCTTCAGCCTTAAGAACTTTTTAATCTTCCTTATAGTGTATGTCTGCTAGAGACAAAAATCTCTTAGCTTTTGTTTCTCTAATTTCTTTTTGTTTTTAGGCTTCCTTTTTGAAGGATATTTTCCTTTGCTCGAATTCTAAGTAGAGAGTTTCTTTTTTATCTTTCAGCAATTTAAAGACGTAATTATATTGTCTTTTGACTTCCAGAGTTTCCATTGCAAAGTCAGTCGTAAGTCTTACTTTTTTTTCTTTTAGTATACTGTGTCTTTTTCCCCCTCTGGCTGATTTTAAGGTTTTCTCTTTGTTTTAAGATGCTTGAGGTTCACTAAGATTCTTGGACCTATGGGTTTATATCTATCATCGATTTTGGAAAATTCTCAGTTATCATCACTTCAAACATTGCTTCTGACCGACTCTCTCTTCTCACCTTATAAAACTATAATAACACAATGCTAAACCATCTATCTGTATTCCTTACATCTCTTGTACTCTGTTTTATTCTTTCCATTTCTTTCTTCCTGTACTTACATTTGCATCTATGTATTCCTGTTTTGGGATTCACTAATCTTGTCTTTTCCTTTTTCCAATTTTATATAATACATATCCAGTGAGCTCTTAATTTAAGGTAGTATACTTAATATTTCTAGAATGCCCATTTGTTTCTTTTTTAAAGATTCCAATTGCCTGTTTAAATACTTCATCTTTCCATCTAATGTTTCCATATTTTCTTCTACTAAAAATACTTATAATACTTAATACTTACAAGTATTATATTATAATACTTATATAATATACTTATATACTTACATAATACTTATAATACTTATTAATACTTATATAATATATAATATAATACTTGTAATACTTATAAGTATAATATTTATAATTATATAAATAATTAATAATTATATATTATGTAAATAATTATAAATATAATACATAAATAATTATAAATATATATAAGTATATATACTTAATACTTAGAAGTGTAATACTTAAAGTCCATGTCTGTTAACTCTAACATCTGGTCTACTTTTTCTCTTGATCAGTTACATTTTCCTGCTTCTTTGTATATCTCTTAATTTGGTATCGGATGATGAGCATTATATATAAAAGAACCATAGAGACCGAAAGTGTTATTCTTTCTCCCTCAGAGAGGGTTTGTGGTTTTGTCTATTAAGCAGACAAGGTGAGGTGCTGACCATCTCAACCCAATCAAGAATGGTGCTAGTTGGGGATTGGCTCACACCTTTAGTTAGACTCAGTCCATCTGTGGTTTCAAATGTCTTGTGGGCCAGACCTCCTTGTGTTTGTTGCAGCCTCCACTCTCCAGTGGAACTTTGTCTTCTAAGTACCAGGAGACTTCAGGAGATTTTATTTTGCACTCCTAGCCCAGCCCCTTTTTTGGGGAAGGCCTTCCTCTAGATTTGATTGAGAAGCTGGTGAGTCTCTGTCTCTGCCTTTTCTACCCTTAAAGTTCTGGCCCTCAGAGATTTGGGGCTTGGCTCTTTAGCTTTTCACCTCATCCAGGTTCAATATCTGGCAAGTATTTTGAAAGGGAGATATATTGTTTCATATATATAAATATAAAAATGTTTTTAAAAGGAGAATTTCTCTCTCTCCCTCCATCTGTCTGTCAGTCTCTCACTCTCTCTCTCTACATATATATGTACATTTCATATATCTATACAAATATTTCTTGCATGCACCTTCCTCTAGCATGACTTGGTCTGCAGCTGATTTCTCTCTTTGTGGCTCAGCCTCCCAGCCTTCTATACTGCCGTAGCACTCAGCAAATATCCTGTGGGGGAAAATAGGTATTCATTGGATGACCTTGTAGATTCCAACTTGTCCATGCCAACCCACATGGACATAAAAAGTTCTGGTTTTCCCCTTTTCTTTCCTATGACAGCCTATGCCCAGACAGCAAATGCTCCCAGACAAGAAAATGGCCTTTGCTCGCATAGGAAAGCCTCCTCTCTCTCTAAAATTTATTGCTTCTAGTCATATATGCTATAGCTCTCTAATATCTTTAAAAATATGATTTTTGTAATCTCTCTTTTTTCCTAGTTGTGATAGCTTTCTGCTACTATCACATCATACTCAGAAGCAGAAGTGTTGATGTCTCTAATGATTTTTTTGGATCTTAGTATAGGTTAAAAAAATAAAAAAGAACAATATCCCATGGGGACAGCCCCATGGCCATGTGGTTAAGTTCCCATGCTCCGCTTCGGCAGCCTGGAGTTTGCAGGTTTGGATACTGGGCGCAGACCTACATACTGCTCATCAAGCCACGCTGTGGCAGCACGCCACATAGAGGAACTAGAATGTCTTACAATTAGGATATACAACTATGTACCGGGGCTTTGGGGGAAAAAAAGGAGGAAGATTGGCAACAGATGTTAGCTCAGGGCCAATCTTCTTCACCAAAAAAAAGTGTAGCTTTAAAAATAACAAAGACTCAACAACAAAAAATCAAACAACAGAATCAAAAGGTGGGGAGAAGATATGAACAGACATTTCTCCAAAGAAGATATACAGATGGCCAATAGGCACATGAAAAGATGCTCAACATCACTGATCATCAGGGAAAGGCAAATCAAAACTACACTAAGATATCACCTTACACCCATCAGAATGGCTATAACAAAAAATAACAAATGTTGGAGAGGTTGTGGAGAAAAGGGAACCCTCATACACTGCTGGTGGGAATGCAAACTGGTGCAGCCACTGTGGAAAACAGAATGGAGATTTCTCAAAAAACTAAAAATAGAAATACTCTATGACCCAGCCATCCCACTACTGGGTATCTATCCAAAGAACTTGAAATCAGCAATTCCAAGAGACCCGTGTACTCCTATGTTCATTGCAGTATTATTCACAATAGCCAAGACGTGGAGCAACCTAAGTGCCCATCGACTGATGACTTGATAAAGAAGATATGGTATATATATATACAATGGAATACTACTCAGCCATAAAAAATGACAAAATTGTCCTATTCACAACTACATGGATGGACCTTGAGGGTATTATGTTAAGTGAAATAAGCCAGATAGGGAAAGACAAACACTGTATGATTTCACTCACATGTGGAAGATAAACAAAGACATGGACAAAGAGAACTATTTAGTGGTTACCAGGGGGAAGCGGGGTGGGGGGTGGGCACAAAGGGTGAAGGGGCGCACCTATAAGATGACTGGCAAATAATAATGTACAACTGAAATTTCACAATGTTGTAAAATATCATAACATCAATAAAAAAATTAACAAATTAAAAAAAATAATGACAGTCATCACAAGAAAAAATCTGTACCTATATATGGTGACGATGTTAACAAGACTTATTATGATGATCATTTTGCACTATATGCAAATATTAAATTGTTATGCTGTACACTTGAAATTAATATAATGCTGTATGTCAATTACAATTCAATAAAAAAATCTGAAGAAAAAAAAAAAGAAAGAACAATATCCTAAAATATTAGTCCAGGTAAAAATTTTTCCTGGCAGAGTGTAACTTTGATTTTTACATGCAGCCAAAAGGAAAACAGGATTTCCTTAAAACAAATTCACTTCATTGCATATTTAGATGGGGTTTATCAATTCCATAAGCAATGCGGAACAAATTTCTAGTATTCACCCATACCCATTTTTCCTCTTTCCTAGGGCACAGAGGAGAGCCATATTTCAAGCCTTCTGGCAGGGCCATGTGCTTAGTTCTGTCCAATGGGCTATGAGCACAAATGATAGGTGTGACTTCTGGGAAGAGGCATTTAAGAGTGAGTGGGAGTTCTCTACGCTCTCCCTTTCAGGGCAACCATGGAGGCCACATGTTTAGATAGGGAGCCACTCAGTCTAGTACCCTGAGAAAGTGCTGGGAAAGACAGCCATCCTGGAGAGTTCCTGGGCCCACAGTAGACTTTGCATCAGTAAGAAATAACTTGAATGTGTTGAGTCGTTGAGTTTTCAGGACATTGCTACATCTCAGCATAGTCCATCTATTAAGACAAATACAGTAAAGAATACCTAAACCAACACAAAGACATAACATTTTCTCTGATTATTGCTTTTTAAAAAAAATCCTCCAAGTTCTAATCATCTAAAAACTGTTGTTCGGACTACTAGTATTATAGGCAAAGATTATCATAATAAAATTACTTCTAAAGGAAAGTCAGTGAAGAATATCCTTTAATTACATGGTATGGAATTTCCTCAGGAGTCTTTTTTTTTTTCTTTTTCACTTTACCCTTGAGGCATATACATGAAAAGGAAAGCTCTATCTATTCTGAGCTAAGCCATATCATACCTTAAACTTGAAGCAATTCCAGTGATACTATCTTGCATATTAACATCGGGGACTTTCCAGTCTCAAGAAATTAAAGCTGTGTGTTTAAGAAGGGCAGCATATTTTAACCTTCAGTTCTTTCTTTTCTCACCCATCATCCCATACCCTTTAGCTGAGAGCACTACATTCACACCTCCCCTTCTCAAAGTGATCTTCTCTCTTTCCCTCTCCCCAACCGCTCCTGCCCATGTTAAAATCTACTTGAACCGACTAGAACAGCTGTTATAAAGAACTGCACTGTAAGCTGTTATTGCCTAATAGTAGCTCAGTACAACAGCTTCATGGATAATCTGAATTTTAATTACAAAAATATATTTTATAGGGGCCAACCTGGTGGCTTAGTGGTTAAGTTCATACACTCTGCTTCAGTAGCCCGGGGGGTCATGGGTTCAATCCCAGTGTGGACCTACACACTGCTCATCAAGCCATGCTGTGGTGGTGTCCCACATATAAGACAGAGGAAGACTGGCAACAGATGTTAGCTCAGGGCCAATCTTCCTCAATCAAAAGGAAGATTGGCAACAGATGTTAGCTCAGGGCCGAATTTCCTCACACACACATACAAAATATATATTATATATACGTATTTTATAATCTGAAGGGATGAATCCTAATTATGGAAACTTTGCTGTTATTTATTGGTTGGAGAGGTAAGATATCAGAAGGGAGGATTGAAGATCTTCCCTATTTTCCATCAAGGTGTCTTCTTGGGTGGCTATTTATTCAAACCTATACATAAAGACCATCCTTGAGTAAAGTCATTTCTGTAAGGCAGGACTGTTGGTAACTGTCTGTGATGGTTAATTTTATGTCAGCGTGGTTGGGCCACGAGGTGCCCAGATGTTTGGTCAAATATTATTGCGGGTGCTTCTGGGGGGTGGTTTTGGATGAGTTTAATATTTAAATTGATAAACTGAATCAAGTAGATTCCCCTCTCTAAGGTGGGTGGCCTCACTCGATCAGCTGAAGGCCTGAACCGAACGAAAGGCTGACTTTTCCCCTGCCTGACTGCCTGAAAGTTGGGATATTGGTTTTTTTCCTGCCTTAGGATTCCAACTGAAATATCAGCTCTTCTTGGGTTTGAGCCTCCTTACCTCTGGACTGGAAGCGCACTATTAGCCCTCCTGGGTCTCCAGCTGGCTGACTGCAAATCTTGGGACTCATCAGCCTCCATAATCGATATATATCCCGCTGGTTCTATTTCTCTGGAGAACCCTGACTGGTACACCATCCCACGGCATTAGAATTACACCCGATAAAAATGCAAACCAGAACTACAATGAGATATCACGTCACACCCATCAGAATAGCTGTAATTAACAAGACAAGAAATAGTAAGTGTTGGAAAGGATGTGGAGAAAAGGGAACCCTTATACACTGCTGGTGGGAATGCAAACTGGTACAGCCACTATGGAAAACAGAATGGAGATTTGTCAAAAAATTAAAAATAGAAATTTGATATGATCCAGCTATCCTACCACTGGGTATTTATCCAAAGAACATGAGATCAACAATACAAAGAGATCTATGCACCCCTATGTTCATTGCAGCATTATTCACAATAGCCAAGATGTGGAAACAACCCAAGTGCCCATCAACGGATGAAAGGATAAAGAAGATGTGGTATATACATACAATGGACTACTACTCAGCCATAAAAAAAGACAAAATCGTCCCATTTGCAACAACACAGCTAGACTTTGAGGGTATTATGTTGAGTGAAATAAGCCAGACAAAGACAAACAGTGTATGATTTCACTCATATGTGGAAGATAAACAAACACATGTATAAGGAGAACAGATTAGCGGTTACCAGAGAGGAAGGGGGTGGAGGGGTGGGTGAAAGGGGTAAAGGGGCATATATGTATGGTGATGGATAAAAATTAGACTATTGGTGAGCACAAAAAAAAAAGAATATGGGGCTGGCCCCGTGGCTGAGTGGTTAAGTTGCACGTTCCGCTTCAGTGGTCCAGGGATTCACCAGTTTGGATCCTGGGTGTAGACATGGCACTGTTCATCAAGCCATGCTGAGGAGCGTCCCACATAGCACAACCTGAAGGACCTGCAACTATAATATTCAACTGTGTACTGGGAGACTTTGGGGAGAAGAAGAAGAAGAAAGAAGGTTGGCAACAGATGTTAGCTCAGGTGCCAATCTCTAAAAAAAAAAAAGAATAGAAAGATTTTTTATAAGTGATGATGATGAAACTTATTTCTCAAAGATGCGTTTGCAGATAAGGTTTTATCAAAAATAATAATATAGAAACAGCCCTGCTGGCCTAGTGGTTAAAAGTTCAGCACTGACCACTGCTTGGGCAGCCCAGGTTTGCTTCTGCACGGGGAAACACACCCCCCATCTGTCAGTTACCATGCTGTGGTGGCATCCCACATAGAAGAACTAGAATGACCTACAACTAGGATATACAACTATGTACTGGGGCTTTGGGGAGGAAAAAAAAAAAGGAGGAAGATTGGCAACAGATGTTAGCTCAGGGTGAATCTTTCCCTGCAAAATAATAATAATAATAATGATAATAATATTTTTTAAAAAAGAAATACACCCTGCCTGTGAACACTACACTTTTCCAGGGTCTAGAGAGTTGATAGTCATGCCTCCCCCATCAACTGACTGAAAGAAATTTATAAGCAAAAGCAATGGCAAAAAAAAACAAGATAAGCTAAAGAAGCAAATTATTGAAGGCTTAATATGGTTGGTCTGTTTACTGCCCATCAGTAAATAAATATTGAAGCAATAGCAGAAAAGGGAGAGAAATGAGACCAGGAAGAAGGAAAAGGGGGAACAAAAGTGGAGAGAAAAGAGCTAGCCAGGAGAGACCACAAACAGCAGGGGTGGCAGAGATGAAAAAAAACAGCACTGCTGGGGCCAGCCGGTGGTGTAGTGGTTAAGTTCCTACGCTCAATTCAGTGGCCCAGGGTTTGCAGCCAGATCTCGGGTGAGGACCTACACACTGCTCATCAAGCCATGCTGAGGCGCATCCCACATATGAAATGGAGGAAGATTGGCACAGATGTTAGCTCAGGGCCAATCTTCCTCACCAAAACAGCAATAACAACAACACTGCTAGTGAGTAGCAGGCCTCCTGAGGGGAGAAAGAGTTTCAGGGAAGTGTGGGAAACGGCAAAGGAGCACAATTTGTCACCAAAGTAGATAAGATGTCTGGAGTTATTCAAGACCAGCTAACCCCTATATCTACCATGGGCACTGATGAATATATTGATTGAACTCCTAATGAAGATCCAGAGTCATTAAGAAAAGACAGCCTTCTTGGGTGGATTGTATTTTGGCATCTCTCACATGGTATTGTAATTAATGCTACTCTGTCCCCTATTACCGAGTAACAAACCACCCCCAACACAGTGATTTGAAACGATTTATTGTTCTCAGAATTCTGGGGGGCTGTCATCTGAGTGATTCTTCTGCAGGACTCATCTGGGATCACTCATGTGGCTGCAGTCATCTGACCATCCCACTGAAGTCCAAGATAGCCTCAGTCACATGCCTGAGACGCTAGTGTTGGCAGAGCAACTCAGCTCTCCCCACAGGGCTTTTCCTCCTCCAGTAAGTTAGACTAGCTTCTTCACAATACGATGCTCTCAAGGTTTCGAGGGCACAAAACCCAACATGCAGGCGCTTACCAAGCCTCTGCTTGCATCATGCCTTGCTAATGCCCCATTGGCTGAAGCAAGTCATGTGACCAAATCCAGAGGCAATGGGGAAGGGTCCACAGGAAAGAAGTCCGGCTTGATTTATCCTGAGAAGCTGCCACATCCACTGTGAACTTAAGAATTTGGAGTATCAATAGTATTTCCGTACTTAGTACTTGCCTGGCACCCATAAGTGCATAATTCACATCTGGGCAGGAGTACTCCCTGGAGAGAATTTTAGACAACATTTTGGGTGTTCTAGTGAAAGATAGCCTGAGCATGCACATGTGAAATGTACGTTGTTTTATTATAAATTACGTATCTTGTAGATCTCCTTTATATTGTAGTTGGAGCATTACGTTGATTTTTTTAAAAAATTAGGTGCTAGTAGGTTATATTATCCACCAATTTTCTTTCAGGATGGTAAAGTTACATTACAAAACACTTGTTACAGGGCAGTGTTTTGGGTCTGAGGTCTGTGAAATGAATAAGTTAAGTTGGAGTGTTTAAGGACTAGCCTTCAGTTATTTGTGAACCTTTCTAGCCCAGACTAAGTGGCACTAAATTACTTCTTTAAATTGTTATTGTTCATTTTGATCTGTGTTGGGAGAATGTGCGACAGGAAGCACGGGGTGGAAATGGCCACTGGTGCTTCAGAAAAATCACAGAACTTTCCAACCTTACTCTGCCAGACCCCACACTTCTCCAAACCCCCAAACCGCCTCCACCACCCTCCTCGGCATGGCGAATTTGCTTATACATTATTATTCAAATTGCGAATTTATTATACAACAACATATACAGGATTCTTTTCTAGCTTGCGGGTATAACAGAACAGATGGCGCAGTTCCTGAGCCCAGCAGCTGGAGGGGACCAAGGCTGCGCTCTGCACACAGTAGGAGCACCATAAACGTTGATTGACTGGGTTCACTGCGGCGGTTGACGCGAAGCCATCCACTCCCCAGGCAGTATCCTTATCTCTCTCCAAGCCCACATCCC
Source organism: Equus przewalskii (assembly GCF_037783145.1). Lineage (NCBI taxonomy): Eukaryota > Metazoa > Chordata > Mammalia > Perissodactyla > Equidae > Equus > Equus przewalskii. Next base: position 20,224,560 of record NC_091849.1, read on the forward strand.
AGGCCCGAGAGGCGGTGAGCCTGGAGCAGATGGCGAGTCCCGGGTGCCAGGTGTGCGCCACGCCCGGCGCGGTGGGGCACTGAGTTCTTTGGTCCCTGCCCCACCCCGCTCCACTCCACCCCTCCCCTCCCCTCCCCTCCAGCTTCCCCGCCGCCGTCTGCGCCACACGTGATGTCAGGCTGCGGCGGGATCCCGGAAGGGGAGGGCTGGGAGCGAGGAGATCGGGTGCCCGGCCGAGCACGCGCGTCCTGCGCCCGCCGCCCGCCACGCGCCCGCCGCCCTTCCCCTCTAACCCGCGTCACTGGTCGCCCTAGCGGGCTCCGTGCCTTCCCATCTCCCCTCTGCAACCAAGCGCCTTTCTTCCTCTCCCTCCCCTCTTCCCCTCGTCTCTTATCTGACATTTTGCTTCGCTTCCCTCTGCCCACTCCCCAGCGGGTTTCCCTCCCTGGCAGGCGCGCCCGCCTCAGCCCGCCCTCGCACAACCTCCAATTGTAGGTCAACTGGTTTGCTCGCGTCGGCTTCGGTTTGCTCTTGTTTAAGCGTTTTTCCATAAGTGAAATCAGCCGCTTTCCCCGCGGGGCTCCAACTGTAATTGCTTCTACTTGGCTGTTGGGTTGGGGGTGGGGATCCCGTGGGGTGTGCTCCCAGCCACGCCGTGTGCTGGGGTCACTAGGATGGTTTCGGGGCGCCCCGGGGTGGGGGAGGCAGCCCCACCTGGACGCTTGTTCCCGGGCCTGGCTGCCGCGGTGGTCCGCGGAAAGACAGAGACACTCGAATCCAAGGGGACAAAGCGAGCCGAACCCCTCCACGAAGCTTTGCTTCTAGTAACTACGCCTGGGGCGCAGCCTCTACCAGTTATTTACCTGTCCCTCTCCTCAGACCTGAAACCAGGGGCCGAATCACTAGGGGCATCGGGTGCACCCCTTGGCAAGGGAGCTTGGCACCCTGGGGCGCCTCGCGGCCCTCCCGGACTCCGCGTCTGTCCCCAAGCCCCGCCTTTCCCGCACGAGTGAGGGGCACTGAGTGAGGGCACTGAGGCACGATTGCCCCGCCGAAGTCCCTGGGGAGGGGACTCTTGAGGATTCGAGTGCAACCAATTGTCAACCTTCCTTCGCCCCACGGCTTTTTCCTTCCCCTGCCCGCCGCGCACACACGCCCTCCTCTGCCCCCTGCAAGAGACCAGGCTGCTGCAAGCTAAAGGGGCCTCAGCCTGTAGAGACAGGGGAGGGGATACCCGGCCGCTGGAGGAACGTGGTGTGCCAGCTAGAGCGTAGGTTCCAGACCCACAGCGCGCAGAGGGCATTTAGGCGTCCAGAGGGAAGGGTGTGGGCACGCGCGGGAGAAGGGGGCCAAGTGGCTGTCAGTTCCGGTCAGTGATGGAACCGGGCACCATCGCCAAAGGCCATGGGGACTCTGGGGGTAGGAGGATTGAGGAGCGTGCGGCCGTAAAACGACCCCCAGGCTAGCGGCGGCCGGTTGCCACTTCAGAGCGCTAGGAGCTCGCGAGGGCACGGGGGCGTCTTCATTGGGCTGCGTGTGCGCGCGTGCGCGCGCGTCTTCAGCTCCTTTCCCCATCGTAAAACCTAAACGGAAGACGGGTGTTAAAGTGCTGCTGACAGGATCGCCTGAAACATGTTTACAGTAGGAAAGACTTTCCTCCAAAAAGCACAGCCTGAGTCGATTCCAATTTATTTCCTCCCTGTCACTGTAATCGAAAGGCGAGTCTCGGCCGCCGCGGCGGAACGAGGCTGAGCGCCTTTAATCCTGGGCAGGCTCAGGGCAGAAAGGGCGCCGTGCCTGCGCTCCCGAGCCGCGGCGCTCGGCGAGGCATTCTGGCCGAGGGAGACCATTTTTTTAGGAGAAGGGGTGGCCTCTGCTAGTCGTGAAGGACCGCGCGCCGTCTCTCTGCAGCCGATCTCCGAAATCGAGAGTGGCTGGCGGAGAAACCGCGTTCTGACTCGTTCCGGCTTCAGCAAGATACGGCCATGGTAACGGATCATCTCCCAGCTTCAGTTACTAGATCCAAACGGGAGCTAGCCTTGGCTTCCCCGGTGTCTGGGAGCTTCCGATGAGTGAACAGGAGGCGGCGGTTGGTTGTCCTAAACTTTGATTTATGAGAAAAAAAAAATCATCAGAATTCACTGACACACCCTATTAACCGCTGCTCGTTTAAACTGCTACCTAAAAAAGGTAGTGGAGGGATGATAGGGGCTCGGGAGAGGAGGAAGGGAGAGAAGAAAGTCGTCTGGTCATCCCCACGTTTTCCCACGTCTCCGCGAGGGTGCAGGGAGGCTCAGCGCTGCCACCTGGCGGCTGCTTCTCCCCAGATTGGGAGCCGGCTGGCGGCAGAGGCAACCCAGGCTCCGGGTGGGTGTGCCTCGCCTCCGCCTCGAGAAATGGAGCAGAAGCTCGTATTATGCTTCAAATCTACGTGGCCCGGGCAAACACTCGTTTTCTGCTTGTTCTCATGAGAAAGTTGAGAGGAAAGGAAAAATGAGTTGGCATTGGTAGGAAGTGCTAACTCAAGGTGCTGGTCGCTGGTTAGAAGGGGAGCGAAAGTGGTTAATATTTATTAGAAACGCAGGGTGCTTATCTCTTAGGTTAAGTAAAAATAAATCTTAGATTTCATTTTACCCCAGAATCCTACTTTGATATTTTACAAGTAAGAAATCCTTCCATATATTATTTTTCAATACAACCCCCAAAAGGGAAGTTAGTTCCAATACCACTTCATCAGCCCAAAAGGATCAAGTACGAGTGAAGTTTGTCTGCTTGATTGAGAAGTAAATTAGCCTCGGGTGGAGGATTCCTTTCCATAAAGGGTGGAAGCGAAAAGCCTGGGGCCTTTCAGCTGACAAAGGCCAATAACAACAGATTTCCCAGGGTTTCTTCCCTGTCTGCTAAAGCAACGAAGACAGGGTTTTTTCCCTCTTTATTTTATTTGAACTGAACACTTGTCAGGTCAGACCAGTTCCTACAATCATACTTTCTATAACCGAGGCAAGGCAAAATCTAGCAAATCAGTGCAAATCCAGATTTGTTAAACTAATTTTCCTTCAGCTTTTTTCCCTTCTCTGCCATAGGAATGTATTAAGCAATAGGACAGAATCTTATTTCCCTCTAAACCCCATACCATTTCATGGCTGTGAGTTTTATGTTGGGCAGGTGTGTGAGAGCAGGAGAAAAGAAATGAGTTAGCAAATATTACATCTCAAATAGAATTCTATTATTTAGTGGGAAATAAATAAAATATTTACCTTAATTCACAATTTGAAATGTCTAACATCATTGCTCCTAAAGACAATTAGTCTATTATTCTGAAACAGGATTTTTTTTTCTTTGCAAAATTATCTTGGTTTACTGTTAATATGGCTTAAAGAGTAGCATTAAGAATTACTTCATGTACTGCAAAGCCAGCAGAGGGAACACTGAGTTCTGATTTAGTAGGGGCCACCAAATATCTGGTATTTGGGGAAAAAATGTCAGTAATGGAGAAGTGGTTACGAAGCATACGAAGTTAGGTAGTGAGAACACAGAAATCTTTTCTCGTTATTTGGTATTCAGAGGCCTAATACATTCCAGCCTGCACGTACTTAGTTGGTGAGGAGGCTGACTTTAATCAAAGGCCATTTGTCACATGGTTTCTTACATTTTAAGAGCACTACTGACACAGAAGAACAAACCTACTTCAGAAGTCTAAGCATTCATATAGACTATAATAATCTTATAAAGTCAGTGGAAATTACTAATACCATATTTCTTCAATTCTAAGAAGTTTTTCTTGTCATTTTCAACATCTCTGAACTAGGGAGATGTCTTACAATCAGGGGGATGTCACTGTTTCATTGGCAGTTTTTCTTCCTGAGTGACATGTAACAATGGTGTGTCTTAAAATCTATTTGATTTGCTGAAATACAGAAAATACATCTAACAATAGAAATAGGCCAGTGGCTATTTTTTTAGTACACACTTTTAAAAATCTGTGCTTTAAGCACAAACAAAATTACCATGACTTCTTTGATTAACTTCCACTTTTCCCCTATCATATTCAGTGGTGGAAGCATAAATGGCTTTTAGAAATATAATCAATTATATTGATACTCAGCTTGACTGAATTATCACAAACTACACCCTCAAATCATTAGTTGGTATAACTCCCAAAATAAATATAGTATTTATGTTTTTTTATTCTAGTGAAAATATTGATTTTATAAATAATAGACCTCTTAAGAGCAATTTTTATGTCAGATTGAGACACTGAGGGGTGTGTTCTGCTGTTTCAGTTCCAAGAAAATAAAATGCATGATAACACACCCCACTCTGTTATAGGCAAAAAGGGGGTCTGTGGGTTTTTTGTTTGTTTGTTTTTAAGATTTGTTTCCCCTTCTAAAAGAAAAAGTATATAACTTGGGTAGCTAATGGTCAAAAAATATTTGCTTTTACCCACAAAAACTTTCTGGCTTGTGGTTGATCCTTGGAGATCCAGTCAGATGTCTCCAATGAGTGCTCTTTCCAGTAAAATTCTAAATCTGACAACCTGGGCCTCTCGCCAGCCTACATACTTTAAACGTTTGACAAGATAAATAGAAATCTACTGCGTAGCACTAGCCTGATATGAATGGAAAGCTGACTTTATGTTGGGTTGGCCCTACCGAAGCACCTATCATTGGCCTATAGAAAGTTTACTAGTTATGGTGTTAGGGAAGAGCAATTTTTACTCGAATTCTGATTTTCACACCTTGGAACAAAGGTAATTTTTGTGGCCAAATTAACGTGTATTCTGACTACCTAGACACCTTTTTCTTTGCCACATTCTTCATCATGCTCTTCACAAAATTCCTATCTTTAAAAATCATTGGGACAACAGGGCTGGCACTACCATCCCACGATGGTTCACATCCAAGATCTGTGATAATTTTTTCACATCAGTGGCCATCCTCAATTTGAGTCTCTTGAACAACATGCTGCTTCTTCTAGAAGGAGTGCCTGGCATTTGAATTATCAAGGGAAAGATAATAGCATTCATTGAGGGCTTAATATACATTAAACTCACTGAACCCTCACAGAAACCCTATTTAAGTAGCTCCTGGTGTTCCCATATCACAGATGAGGAAAACCCCAGGGTTACAAAACCAGGAAGGACTAGCAGCCAGGGCTAATATAAACCAGAGCTTCCATTCTCCTCTGCTCCCGATTACCACCTCCTTCTACAGTTTTTTTTGCCTTAGCCTTTTAGTTCCATTTGATTCAAGTAACAAATATACAGAAGAAAATATACATAAAGGAAAGGAGGAGGAGGGTTTTGAGGGGAGAAGGATGGAGAGTGAAGCAATCTTTAATTCTGAAAACGTGGGAAACAAATATTTAGAGGGTCCAATCGATTCCCATCCTTTACCCACATCATCCTATACAAAACTCTATGGAAATTCTCCCATTGAGTTAATTATGGAACACACTGCCTAATGTGTTCCAGTGGAAAGCTCCTCTGTTTAGGCTATCCAGGATTTACAGGGGAGTTTAAATCATGAAATAACCATAGTTAACCCCTGTTTGGTTAGGAGAGCAAGTAATTATTGCAAAAATTCCTCTTCTCTGCCTTCCACAAACAGCACAAAAATTGCTCTGAAGGGATTTGCACAATACATCAACATCTGTGCTGTACCTAGAGTTGTTAAAATAATTGTGATGACAGGTGTCTAGGTACCACTTTCTTAATGGTTTTCAATATCCACTGATTTACTGTTGTGGCTTTCCCTCCCCCTTTTACATCCTTGGCTTTATGAAGGAGCCGAGGAACAGATTTTGCACCAGAGGCTGATTCTTTATTCCAATACTGAAAAGAACTAATAAAAATAATCACTTGGCTTTTAAGCAGAAAGCTTCCATTTACAGTATTTCACCCATACCCCCCCCTTCCAAGCCCCTTGTTATCTAACATAATGGTTAGAATACATTTCCGTCTCTCCCCTTAATAATTTCATGCATTAACATCCTCTTCACACCACACACACACACCCGCGCGCGCACGCACACACACACACAGCAAAAGGAAAAAAGAGGCAGCAGAAATCTCAGCTGTACTCCTAGCCCTTTTAAAAAGTTTGCTCTGTAAATTGGAATGAGGTCAGACATGGAGCTTCTCATTGCACGCGGAGATTATTATTGCATCGGGTTCCAAGCCAATGGGAAGCCCGGGGGAGGGGCTTGGCACGAGGAAGCGTTGGTTACAGCGGCTGATTGGCCGCGGCCAAGACTGTGGAAGGATAAAGAGGCGCGAGGCGGCATTGGGGTCTGCTCTAAGCTGCAGCAAGAGAAACAGTGTGTGAGGGGAAGCGGCCTGCTTCGCTCCCGGGTCGCTAGTTCTTGCACGCTCTTTAAGACTCTGCATTGGAGGAACTCTGCCATTACGAGCTCCCTTCTTGCAGAAGGGAGGGGAAAACATACATTTATTCATGCCAGTCTGTTGCATGAAGGCTTTTTGGCTTCCTACCTTGCAACAAAATAATTGCACAAACTCCTTAGTACCGATTCCGCCCACAGAGAGTCCTGGAGCCAGAGTCTTTTTTGCTTTGCATTGTAGCAAAGGGACTAAGTGATAGAGACTATGTCGCTTTCCTGAGCTCCTGAGAGCGCTGGTGAACTGGAATCAACTGCTTCAGGGGAAGAAAAAAAAAAAAAAAAGACTTGCCTGGGAGGCGGCGAGAAACTTGCTTTGGAAGCTCAGCAAGCAGCATTCAAGAAACTCCTCTCCACTTCAACACGGTGACCAGACTCAGCCGAGAGACAGAGCAAACTACGGAACGGTGAGAGAGAGAGAGAGAGAGAAAGAGAGCGAGCGAGAGGGAGGGAGAGACTCTCCAGCCTGGGAACTATAACTCCTCTGCAAGAGGCGGAGTACTCCTTGCCCGCATCTTTTGGAGACTTTTCTCTCGTCGCCCGCCTCCGCCCCGGCGAGGAGTGGAGGGGCCCGCTCGGCCGCCGCGCGCGTCCTCCCGCCCGGCGTGTGCTTGGCCCGGGGAACCCGGAGGGCCCGGCGATCGCGCCGCGGCCGCCGCGAGGGTGTGAGCGCGCGTGGGCGCCCGCCGAGCCGGGGCCATGGTGCAGCAAACCAACAACGCCGAGAACACGGAAGCGCTGCTGGCCGGCGAGAGCTCGGACTCGGGCGCCGGCCTCGAGCTGGGCATCGCCTCCTCCCCCACGCCCGGCTCCACCGCCTCCACGGGCGGCAAGGCCGACGACCCGAGCTGGTGCAAGACGCCGAGCGGGCACATCAAGCGGCCCATGAACGCCTTCATGGTGTGGTCGCAGATCGAGCGGCGCAAGATCATGGAGCAGTCGCCCGACATGCACAACGCCGAGATCTCCAAGCGGCTGGGCAAACGCTGGAAGCTGCTCAAAGACAGCGACAAGATCCCTTTCATTCGGGAGGCGGAGCGGCTGCGCCTCAAGCACATGGCTGACTACCCCGACTACAAGTACCGGCCCAGGAAGAAGGTGAAGTCCGGCAACGCCAACGCCAGCTCCTCGGCCGCCGCCCCCAAGCCGGGGGAGAAGGGCGACAAGGTCGGTGGCAGCGGCGGGGGCGGCCACGGGGGCGGCGGCGGCGGCGGGAGCAGCAGCGCGGGGGGAGGAGGCGGCGGCGCGAGCGGCGGCGGCGCCAACTCCAAACCGGCGCAGAAAAAGAGCTGCGGCTCCAAGGCGGCGGGCGGCGCGGGCGGCGGGCTCAGCAAACCGCACGCCAAGCTCATCCTGGCGGGCGGCGGCGGCGGGAAAGCGGCGGCCGGCGCCGCCTCCTCGTCCTTCGGGGCCGAGCAGGCGGGGGCCGCCGCCCTGCTGCCCCTGGGCGCCGCCGCCGCCGCCGCCGACCACCACGCGCTGTACAAGGCGCGGACTCCCGGCGCCTCGGCCTCGGCCTCCACCGCGGCCGCGGCCTCCGCCGCCCTCGCCGCCCCCGCCGCCCCGGGCAAGCACCTGGCCGAGAAGAAGGTGAAGCGCGTCTACCTGTTCGGCGGCCTGGGCGCATCGTCGTCGCCCGTCGGCGGTGTGGGCGCGAGCGCTGACCCCAGCGACCCCCTGGGCTTGTACGAGGACGGCGGCGCGGGCTGCTCGCCGGACGGGCCGAGCCTGAGTGGCCGCAGCAGCGCCGCCTCGTCGCCGGCCGCCGGCCGCTCGCCCGCTGATCACCGCAGCTACGCCAGCCTGCGCGCCGCCTCGCCCGCCCCGTCCAGCGCGCCCTCACACGCGTCCTCCTCGGCCTCGTCCCACTCGTCGTCGTCGTCCTCCTCCTCGGGCTCCTCGTCCTCCGATGATGAGTTCGAAGACGACCTGCTCGACCTGAACCCCAGCTCAAACTTTGAGAGCATGTCCCTGGGCAGTTTCAGCTCATCGTCGGCGCTGGACCGGGACCTGGATTTTAACTTCGAGCCCGGCTCCGGCTCGCACTTCGAGTTCCCGGACTACTGCACGCCCGAGGTGAGCGAGATGATCTCGGGAGACTGGCTCGAGTCCAGCATCTCCAACCTGGTCTTCACCTACTGATGGGCGCGCGGGCTGGGAGAAGAGGGCCAGGGGGTGGGGGCAAGAGAGGAAAAACAAAAAAGTGGACAGAGAGAGAGTGGAAAAAGAAAAGGGAAAATGAAAAAAAAAAAGAAAAGGAAAAAAAAAAGTGAGCAGAGCCGGCTTGGGCCGCATCCCGGGCGTCGGAGAGGAGCGCAGCGGCGCGTTTGCATCCGCGCTCCCATCCCCCCACCTCCCCGGCCGCGGGGACGCGGGGACGCGGGGGAGGCAGCGGTAGACGGGGGCGACCTTTCATTGTTGTTAGTGGTGGTGGTGTTGATGGCGAAAAAGCGACTTCGAGTTTCCTCCCCTTTGCTTGAAGAGAGCCCCCCCCACCCCCGTTTTCCAACGAGCTTCCGGACTTGTCTGCACCCCCAGCAAGAAGCCGAGCTGGTAATTTTCTAGAGACTGAAGGAATCTCGTTCCTCTCTCATCGCCCCCTTGGTGTTTTTGTTTTGTTTTATTTTATTTCTTTTCTTGGTCAAGAGAGAAGGAAGGAAGAAAAAAAAAATCCAACGCGCCCCTGGGGATTTTGTTCTCAGCACCCCCGTCCTCCCCCGCTTTTTTTTCCCCCGAAGAAGACTGAAGGCTCCGGGGAGTGGAGTGTGACCGACGGCAGAGGTTTGGGGGTCGTGCAGGTTCGAGCGCCGGGACTGAGAGACTCCACGCTGGTGAATTCCCCATTTGGGGTTTTTTTTTTTTCTTTTACTTTTTCTTCCCTTTTTTTTTTTTTTTTTCTTTCTTTCTGGCTCCTGCAGCCGGAGGAGGAGATGTTGAGTGACCGGCGCTAGGAAATGACCTGAGAACCTAGTTGGAAGCCACACCAGCGAGGGCGAGGGGCGGGGGAGAGAAGGACACGAACTGGCCTGGAAGGGGCTCCTAATAAAACTGAAATGGATTTGCACGTTCGGGAGAAGGTGGCGGCGACTCCGGGGCCTCCACCTCCTGCAGATATGAAATCAGTGAGGTGCGACTTCACAGGCCCGCAGGCGTGGAGGAGAGGAGACTTTGATGTGGTACCGGGGCAGTGGAGGGCGAGTGGTTTCGGGGAAAAAAAAAAAAAGATTTTTTTCTTCTCTTAATCGGAATCGTGATGGTGTTGGATTATTTCACTGGTGGGGTTAATATAGCATGTTATCCTGTCTATCTTTTAAAGATTTCTGTATAAGACTGTTGAGCAGTTTTTAAAATAGTGTAGGATAATATAAAAAGCAGATAGATGGCGCTATGTTTGATTCCTACAAACAAAATTATCACCAGCTTTTTTTCATTCTTAACTCTTTAAGGGATTCAAACGCAACTCAAATCTGTGCTGGACTTTAAAAAACAATTCAGGACCAAATTTTTTCTCAGTGTGTATGTGTTTATTCCTTATAGGTGTAAATGAGAAGACGTGTTTTTTTCCCCTCACCGATGCTCCATCCTCGTATTTTTTTTCCTTGTAAATGTAATCAGATGCCATTTTATATGTGGACGTATTTATACTGGCCAAACATTTTTTTTCTTACTTTGTCCCTGTTTTTCTTTCCTTTCTTTTGCTTTTTTTTTCTTTTTTTCTGCTTCCTTCCTTTCTTCCTTCCTTCTGTTATCTTCTTTATCTTTATTTTCTTTTTTTTTTTTTTTTTGGTAGTTGTTGTTACCCACGCCATTTTACGTCTCCTTCACTGAAGGGCTAGAGTTTTAACTTTTAATTTTTTATATTTAAATGTAGACTTTTGACACTTTTAAAAAACAAAAAAAGACAAGAGAGATGAAAACGTTTGATTATTTTCTCAGTGTATTTTTGTAAAAAATATATAAAGGGGGTGTTAATCGGTGTAAATCGCTGTTTGGATTTCCTGATTTTTATAATAGGGCGGCTGGTTAATATCTCACAGTTTAAAAAATCAGCCCCTAATTTCTCCATGTTTACACTTCAATCTGCAGGCTTCTTAAAGTGACAGTATCCCTTAATCTGCCACCAGTGTCCACCCTTCGACCCCAGTCTTATAAACAGGGGAGGGAATTAGCCAAACACTGTATGCTTTTAAGACAGACAAATTTTTTAAACAAAATACTATCCTGTCCAGAGGCTTTAAAACTGGTGCATTTACAGCAAAAAGGGATCCTGTAGCTTTAATTTGTAAACCACATCTTTTTTGCACTTTTTTTATAAGCAAAAACGTGCCGTTTAAACCACTGGATCTATCTAAATGCCGATTTGAGTTCGCGACACTATGTACTGCGTTTTTCATTCTTGTATTTGACTATTTAATCCTTTCTACTTGTCGCTAAATATAATTGTTTTAGTCTTATGGCATGACGATAGCATATGTGTTCAGGTTTATAGCTGTTGTGTTTAAAGATTGAAAAAAGTGGAAAACATCTTTGTACATTTAAGTCTGTATTATAATAAGCAAAAAGATTGTGTGTATGTATGTTTAATATAACATGACAGGCACTAGGACGTCTGCCTTTTAAGGCAGTTCCGTTAAGGGTTTTTGTTTTTAAACTTTTTTTTGCCATCCATCCTGTGCAATATGCCGTGTAGAATATTTGTCTTAAAATTGAAGGCCACAAAAACAATGTTTGGGGGAGGAAAAAAAGAAAAAATCATGCCAGCTAATCATGTCAAGTTCACTGCCTGTCAGATTGTTGATATATACCTTCTGTAAATAACTTTTTTTGAGAAGGAAATAAAATCAGCTGGAACTGAACCCTAAATCTTGACTTTTGTCATTATTATGTCCGAAGCTTGACATTGGGAGTGCCCTACCTGAGTAGAAACTACACCATCTGCCTTAGCTTTGAAACGAGTCAGTTCTTAGAGGAGCCTGTTACTTGCCATCTTCTTGGGGAGTGCTAAGTTCCTCTCCGCCAGATTTGGCAGGCCCTGACCCTGAAATGATGGCGTCAGCTGAATGTGTGTCAACTCTACACGCTTTCTAGGAATTTTCTGAGTTTACCATATTTAAATAAATGCCCTTTGTCTTCAATTTTTGGGGGAGGGGCAACGTGCACAAAATTCCTTACAGATGAAACTGGCTGGCTCATCTGTTTTTTAACTTGATGTTCCTGAAGCAGCTTTCTCTTTGAGTTGGCCGTCGTGAACCACCTAGCAGTGGCTAGAATTGTTTTCTCCGGATTAAGAACAAATGAGCCTGTGAAATTGTCAGTATATAGTGGAGAAGGCCATTACCAATTAGGAAGTGTAAAAGTTGAATAAATTTTTTGCTCAAAAGCAGAAAGGTGTACGTGATGTTAAAATCTTGGTTTTGTGCCATGCCCAGCATGGTTATTCATGTAAGTAAAATTGGACAAAAGGAATGGCCTGGAGAAGTTGCCTGGGCGAGGGCTAAGAGGAAAGCTCTCCCACCCCCTCCCGCTCTGTGAGCACATGTTCAGCTAGTGGAGACTGACACGTTTTATAAGCATCAGGTACAACAGCATTATGGAAACCTGCATGCAAGGAGAAAAAGTACTTTGGATTTCCTGAGGCCCATTAGTATTTGGTTTGGAGCCTGCCACTTAGCACTATTTCCTGTTTATGTTGAGGATTAATAATTGCCATTAACTAACAAAACCCGCCTTCGCTTTCCAAATGTTTGTTAATTAAAAATGTGTGCTTTATATGTCTGCTGCATTTTCAGCACAGGAGAGGAGGGGTTAATAAACAGAAGTGTTTGGAAATAACCCTTTAATCATGGAGATTGCTTGTAGGTAAGGGGTTATCCTTCATCCTGAAATGTACAGCTGGAAGAAGAGATTTTTGGAGCTTATAGTCCAAAACAAGCAATTTTTTTGTTCAATGAAAAGCAATAATTCTCCCCTCGAAAATAATATAACTATGGTGTTTGAGGATCGTTTAGTCTTTTAAAGATGATTCGAGCTAGTAGTTTACAAATTTTTCTTTCATGTGTTCTGCTAATATATTTAGTTGTAGGTGCATTTGTGTTCTACAATTGTAATATCTTTTTTAAAGATCTTAAAGCAACATGGTGTCTTAAGTCTCTTCAAAAACCTTTGCAGTAGAAAGAAGTATACAGTGCTTAAATTTAATTTTTGTTCATTGTAGTGATAATATTGTTTAGTTTTTTCAGATCCAAAGTATCAGAACTTTGACATAAATGAAGGCTATGTAATGCATTTTTTAAAATTTATTTTGTAGGGTTCTATTAGAACTATGGTTATTTTCCTTTGAAGGATGCTTTAAATATTTTCTTCAAGAACTTTGATAACGTTGCTTTAAAAATAAAAGCTTAATATGTGTGTCCTTCCTCATAGGTGATAGAGTAAATTAAGAAACATTTTTGTGCTTTCCTCTGAATCAGTTTTCATTCATAAGGAATACTTGTGTGTTAGGGGGTACAAGGCATAATAAATCTGAGAAACCAAACAATTTAGTATGACTTTTTCTTTCAGATAATCTGAATTATTTTTTTCCTATTGATCCAAATTTTCTTTTAAGAATATCAAGCAATTTTTCTTGAAACACACTGCTTCCGGCCCTGGGCTCCATCAGAAACATGAATCAGTACTACTTGCTTAAGCGAGTTTTGTCAATTGCTAGTTGAATACCTGTAGTGCCAAGAAAAAATAAAAGAGCATGTGGTGAGCTGAGTGCCTCAAAGGGCTTCCTGGATTTGTGCTCACCCTGCTGTGGGGGGCAGGGGTGCTGGAGGCATTAAGGGATTCTGAGGAAAGTGAGAAAGAGGGTTGAGAAGTAGTCATCCAACCTTTTACCAAGTATTTCCTGTTTAGAGGGTACCCACGAATTAGAAAACGTGGTTTGTGGAATGCTAGGGGTCAGAATGTTTACTCATAAATTTAAAACAATTTAAGGATCCCAAGGAGATATTTGGAAAGATCTGTATGTCCAGAAAAACTGACACCTGCTAGGAATACAAATCCATTTTCCCCATTTGGATTTCTCAGGTGGAAGTATGTATGCTTTTATTTTTCTTTCTGGTGGTTTTTATTTTATGCCCTTCTTTCTTCCTTTGAGGCCTATACAATACCTCTCAACCATTTTTCCTAAGGTTTACTCCTGCCTCTGTTCATCCTGGGAAATTATCTCCATCCACGTTTCTCGATCTCCGCTCTGGCTCTCATCTGAAAGCTAAAGTGGAGGGGCGTCTACAAGGTCTGCGTGGTGTTTCAGCCGGGGCTGAAATCTACCAGATTCCCCTTGGCCCAGGATAAAAAGTGCAAAATTCACATACTGCCATTCAAGGCCTTGCGCAAAATGCTTTTCACCCACCTTTGCAGTGCTCCAAAACTCCAGTAGCCAAACTGGGCTCTCCCATTAGAATGGGATTCTTGGAGGACAGGAACTAGGCCTTTAAATATTTCTTGTATCCCCAAATTTGCCTTCCCTGGTTCCTTGCATGTAATAAATGCTTAATTCTTGTTTGTTGACTTGACATTTACATTGTTTCAATGGAGCCTTAAGAGCTTCCAAAATGCTTTTGCATCTGATAGCTGCCTGCTGGAGCAGCTGTGGTAGCAGGGGCCCTGGACTTAGTGAAAACCTGCGTTGGAATGCTGGCTCTGAGACCAACTAGCTGAAGGACCTTGGTGGTCAAATTTCTTAGCCTCTTTAAGCGTCACTGTTGTAAACCGTTAAATAGAAAGAATGCAATGTAACATAAAGCTATTGTGAGAATCAAGTGAAATCACACACATAGCACACCTGGCATAATGCCTGGCTCCTGTATGGGCTCATTAAATGCTAGTCCCTCACCTTAGGGCTGTTATAAAAAGATAACATGTACAAGCCTAGTCCCGTGCCAGCAACATAGAAGACATTAAATTCTTAAAAATAAATCTCTAATCAGCGTCTCCCCATCTGGTACGTGAACCTCCGCCACCACCCCCACATCAGGATTATCTGAAAATTCTTGTTAAGGGCAGAAATTATAAAGATTATCAGACTCTAGGGGTGGGGTCCTTATAAGCCCCCCATATCTTTCCCATACTCACTAAAGTTTGAGGATCGCTGCCCCCACAGGATTTTAGCATATTCTCCCAGTCAATATGCAGCAAGGGGTTATCACTCCCTTTTGTTACATGGTGAAATTGAGTTGAGAGTGGTTCAGTGACTGAGGTCACGAGGTCAGAAGTGAGAAGGCACTGGAACCCCATCTCTTGAGCCCTCCTTCTGATTTCCATAAATAGATGTCTTAACTGCTTCAGTAATAGCGGAAAAAGCTTAACCAAGGCCTTAGGCCTGTAGACCAGGATTGGCACTGACTTCCCCAAAGCTCCGACTCCCTATCCATTTCCCAAGGACGCCTTCCTACCATCCTGGTTGAAAGAGTCTAAATGATTAGCTGGGTTGAATATTTATATCTAGTCCAGTTCAACAAATGTGCTCAGATAAAAGATGAACTCAGGGACTGAGTTTTGGAAAAAGTAACTGAGGCAGGAGAGCATAGAAACAGTATAAATATAGTGAGTGGAACATCTGCTTGGTTGTCTAAAAGGCAGAGATTCTAGCAAGTGAGAAAATTGGAAATTATTCAGACAGCACACGCAGCCTTTATAGAGAGTGCTACAACCTACCCATTATATCCTAATGAGATTGACCGTTGGCTACAGTTAACTTGAAGGGTTTTATGGTTTCCTGCAAGTGTTGTTTTCCTTCTCAATGTTAAAAGAAGAAGAAAAAAAAAAGCTTCGCATCGCCAAACGGTATTTCCCAGGGGGCTGTTTGACCAGGCTGCTGCCTTTGGGTTTGTGCCTTAGTTAACAATGCACCTCCACGTGTGTATGTGAGTGGATACAGGTGATAGTAAATTTAGCCCATTTTATTTTCTTCTGACAGTTTCCATCCAGGGCAACTGGTTTATGGAGTATCGACAAACAGGCCAGGCACCTTCATGGAGGGCCTTCCTTAACCCTGCAGATTTTTTCTTTAAGGACAAAATTGTAACTGAAATTTGGGCACCAGTAAACAAAACTGCTTTGCATCACACATAAGACATTCAAATGATGTTCCATTTGAGTTTGGATTTTTTTTTAAGGGTAGGACATAAGAAACAAATGACATATCATATTTATCATCATTTAGCCTACTCGATTCTGAAGATGTTTTCCCAAATACATAATTCTTTGGACGAGTCTTTAAACACATAACGAATGTGCTGTTTCCTGACAATCTGCAGTTGAAAGGCAGGAGGCAAATGAAAACACTGTCTATTATCCTCAGTAGGCGCGTTGGGTAGTGAATGCCCGGGCGTGCCGCCTGATGATTGGCTGAAGTGGATGGTGCATGTAACTGCTTTTACAAGAGCTCAGCAGCCAAACCCTGTTTAACGATCAATTAGCCCCCCTTGTATGTGTAGTTAATTGCCACTCTCTTAGTAGAGCTTGTCCTAACTTCCCCCCTCCGACACCTAAAACCTGTGAAAATAGTCTCTTCTGGAACTCATGACCTTCAGTCTTGGCCTCTGCTTTCTCCCTCCCCTTTCCCACACTCCCGATGTGGACCTTTTATCTCACTTGTTTGCCAGTCCCCTGAGACTTTGAATAATTTATTTGAAGTTCCTGGGAAGTTGTGGGGCTGTAGCCTCAAAACACATTGCGCTTTGTTCCTCCCCCCACCCCGGGCAGAAGTAGATCCAGAAGCCTGTCTTTGAAAGACCTGGTGCTGAGGACATTTGGGAATTGGCTAACAGTTTTAATTTAATTTTGGATGAACACCCAATGAATCCAAGAGTCCGAGGGGGAAAAAGAAAAACTGGGACGGGGGAGGAAGGTGTTGCTGAAGGTGAAAAGCACTTTGCATTTCTCAGATAGTGTCACCTAAAGACTAGCGCCAAATGGCCTCTCAAGATGCTAATAGGTGTTCTGTGAACAAAGAGCCTGTGGTCAAGTAAGTTAAAGAAACGCTGGTCAAGAAGATGTCCAATTTTTATTGTGGTAGCAATGTATTTTTATATGTGCAAACGTGTGAGAGTTTTTCTTGAGTGGCTCCTAGAAGTGGAATTGCTAGGTCTGCGTGTTAGAAACCTAGACTTGTGACAGAGTTCCTACCCTGGAGTGGGTTAGGTGTAAAGTGGGTGTTGGGGAGAAGAATTAGTGATAGGTCTAAGTGCCCTAAGATTAAAAATTAAACTAAACTTTGGAACACTCATTTAACCCCCCAGGAAAGGGTAAAGAGAGTATTTTAGCATGTCAGTAGGGACATCTGCAAATCATTCTGAGATGATTTTTCTGTCCCAAGTCTCTGATAACATACCAAAAAACAGGACAATTGCAGAAATAGCCTTGACTGCCACATGGTGACAAAATGTATGGATTTTAGCACTCCAGAAATGAACATGAGGGCTAAGATCAACTCTCTTTGGTCCTTTTCTACTATGAGAACTCACCACACCGATTCCCATTACTGTGGTATTGGTTTTACTCTTGTCACTCTGTGATTGCAAGAAACAGAGACTCAAGTAACCTGAAATCAGGGAGCTTTATTGCAAAAATGCATGACTATAAGGGAACTAGAAATTTCATGAGCATTCTGGGAGAAATATCATTCAAGATCCACAGTTCTAGTGAGCTGGTTAATTGGTTGCCAATCAAGACCGTGCAGATATTAATATTGATTAGGTGTTCTCTTGGTTTTCCTCTGTGTCTTGACTTTCTCCCAATACCAAATTCTTGATTATTTTCTCCATATTTTACCCTTAAGATTCCCTTTTAAGACAGAACTTTGCGTACCCACCTACTTCATCAATCAATTGCCGGGCAAGAAATTGGTGGCTTCTGGGTTATATGCCCACTTCTGGGGCACTCACTGAGTACCTACTCACAGATTAGTTGAGTGTATTCTTCACTTTCCCATCCCTGTCTTTTGCCTTTGCTCCTGGGGTCTGAAAGCCCTCCTACTTCCTCTTGCATTCTTTCTTTGACCTCCCTGTCCTCCGAGAGGGCAAGCCCAAGGTCCATGGAACGTCTATGCTTCCTCCTCTACAATCCACAATATCATCACTCAAAACAGTTTAGCTTTTATCTATTTAATATACTGAATTTTTTCCTATCCCCCTTATTTTGGCAGTAAGGCCTAGAGATATAAACAGCAGGGATTAAGTAAGAGAGTGCCTAATATTGTGGGCCAGACGAAGCCCCAATCATCCAGAGCAGAACTGACCCTAGCGTAATCAATATTCTCCTCCTCACCCCAACCTCCAAGTCCAAATAAGCAGAAGACTGGAGAAAGGGAAGGAAGTCAAAGAGTCTTGAAACATCCTTGAAGGGAGCAGAGCAGATCCTCGCCCCGTTCCAAAACCAAGCGATGAGAGTGCTCTGAGGGATTCTCCAAGAGATTAGGGTGCCTATCAGAAGGGGAGATCGGCATTCTGTTGGGTCATCTGCTTAGGCAGCTGAGTTGTTCTGTTGGAAAGAGAAAGAGGGAGAGAGAGGAGGGCTGGAGGGAGTTTGTTTACTATCTGCCTTCTACCATTTGACACAGAAAGGATGAGTTTCCGCGGGTCAAGTGCGTTGAAGTAGGAATCCAGAAGGCTGTGGGGAGTACTTTGGGAAGCAGAAATTATAGTGGTAAGGAAGAATTCGAGCTGGAGACCTCCAAGACAGGGCGAACGAGGCAATCAGAAGAACTCACATATGTGCCGTTGGGAAAACCAGCATTTTGATGCCCGCCTGTCAGAAGGCCATCAGCGACTAGTAGGTATTTGCTGGAGAATCAACACAAAGGGACAGAGAACTTGCTCCGTCCCCCAACACACTAGAGGAGCTAAGCTTTGGAGCGGCATGGGGAGAAAGTATGTTTCCGCTCCAAGCTACTCCAAGTTTCAGGGTAAATTTTAAAACTGTGTTGACTTTTTAACATTTCAAAGTGACCAGAAAGTTACGGACTCATACCACAAGGTCATTAGATGCTCTGTTTTGTTTTTCTCCTGTACCACGATGTCAATCTTATCACACTATATTCGACTGGTGGAACATCCATGTGGCAAAGTGGCCAAAGATCTTTTGGGAAGAGCATAAGGCTACTTTATGTATAAGTAAAAAAGGGACTCCATCCTATCTAGTCATCATAAAGCCCAAGATTCACGACTCCCTTTCTTTCTTTAGACGGATATGCTCAGAGAAAATCCACACGTAAACACACAACCAGAACAGTTCCTCTTTCATCTATTTTACATAAAAAATTTTGCTTAAAAAAATGAAAAAAGGGGCTGGCCCCGTGGCCGAGTGGTTAAGTTCGAGCGCTCCGCTGCAGGCGGTCCAGTGTTTTGTTGGTTCGAATCCTGGGCGCGGACATGGCACTGCTCATCAAACCACGCTGAGGTAGCGTCCCACATGCCACAACTAGAAGGACCCACAACGAAGAATATACAACTATGTACCGGGGGGCTTTGGGGAGAAAAAGGAAAAAAATAAAAAATCTTTAAAAAAAAAATGAAAAAAAATTCCCACTCGTTTAGGATGTGATCAGAGAGTCGCTGATCATAGAATTTAAATTTTGTAGATTACAAAGAAACTTTAGAGGCCCTTTGACCCATTTCCCTAGATTGACTATATCAAATCTCCCAACCCTCAAGTAACCTTGGAAAGCAGTCCATGCTCCCAAATTAACTATTATTATCAAAATTGTTATTAAGATCCCTGTCCCCTCAAAACAAAATAAGACCCAGTGTCTTTCCTTTGGGACTACTGGTAGGTAGGTGTTAAAAGAACATCAATAGGATTGAAACTTTTTAATGCAATGATTCTCAGTGTCAACTACTAGACATATTTACATTTTAAAAAGAAGATGCTAGTTGAGTTCAATAAAGTTGTTCATTTGTGGAAGGGTGGGTAGTTTGGCAAAATGAAGTGAGAACACTTAGGAAATGTAGGAGGAGCGTTCTTGAGCTGTAGATTAGTAATTGGTCGCCATTTTGGCAGGCTGGCTGGTAGCAGGCCTTGGGAATCTGACGCAGGGTGGATTCCTCTAAACTGTTTCAACTTCTTCCAGTTAATTCCCCTTCCAAACCCACATGTTCTCTAAAGAGTGGGAGGGTGTTAAGGGCGGTGTTCAAATGTTGCAGGTTCAAATACCTATTGCTAACAAAATTGGCTTAAAGACCTTCTCAGTAAACCACAAGCATTTTATGAATGAAACCTAGCCCCAAATATTTAGGGAGTAGAGAAATCCAAGATGTGCCCATCTGTAAGAAGACAGACATTTGCAGACTAGAGCTGCCCATTGTTTTCCCCTTTTTGCTCCCATTAACAGAGGGCTTAATGGTGGAACATTTTCAAGCAAACGTGACAAAAGAAAATTGAAACTGTTCGTTTCTAGTTCTCCCTAACATAAGTGGCTGGAGCCCACTGTGGTTTTCGAACCTGTACACACACACCGTACAGTCAGGGGAGGCCCTCCTCCCAGAGCATTTCCCACCTCTTGGTTCCTGCTTGGCTCCGGGCCTTGGGAGGGAGCTCTTTCTCTCTATCTCTGTGACATCTCAGATTCAACTTGGTCCATCTGGAAGTAATATTACCCAAGAGTTTATACCCTGAGCCCAGCTCTCCACAAGTGACTACATGTTTCCTGAAACCAACCATTGGCAGCTGTTACATAGGCATTTTCTGCTTTTTAGATACCTATAATTACACCAATTATGCCAATCATTGATGTTTATAAAGGATTTAAAATTCTACACACCCAGAAGAGTCTATCAGAAAGCAGCATCTGAGACAGAGTGACACCCCACAGAGGGGCCTATTCGGCCATCGCAGTTGCTGCTGAGAGCCCCTTAAATTGAGCATCAGCAGAATAAGTGAGGCATCTTATGAGCCTATAAGTCTTAGGCAAGTTAATCCTGTCACTGAAATAAAATTCTGTTTGGTTAAGCACCACAGAACTCAGTCTGACTTTTATTTTCAAAGGAAAGAACAATGTGCCTGAGTTAATGAAATTAGATTTTTTTTAACTCGAAGCCTGTGAACCACATCATAAGGATGAGAGGTTGGCATTCCTCTGTCCCAGGCTCCACCTTGAGATACAATAAAAGAGTGGACGAGGACCATCCAGTCAGCATGCTGATCCGGAGAGCAAAGAGCTGTCCTGGCAGTGCCAGGCTGAGCCCTACTGGAGCCTGAGGCAAAGGGAAAAATTGGGTACTACTGATTCCGTACTTAAAATTTTGATACTTTGTTCATCATGGATTATTTTTTGTGTTAATTTTGCTTTTTTAAAAATATTGCTTTAAGATAAGATTTATCTTGATTACTGAGTTTTTTTGGCTCCCCCTTAAATTTTGTGCCCAGGATGAGTGCCTCACCTGCCTCACCCCAGCCCTGGTCCTGGATTCCCGGGTACAAGTTTGGTGCATGGTTTGCCAGCTCAGTGACTGGTCCTTATATCTGAGTCCTTTTTATATGCCTGCATTTTATGTATTTGCCATTTGCCCAGCAGCTGGCTGGGCAGAATTTAAGTATTTTTCGTTGAGTTCCTGAAATACTAGAACAATTAGCCTGAATTGTTAGCATGTTTAAGGATTGTCTAGGGTACTTGTTAAAAATGTGGCTTTCCAGTCTTTATGCCCAGAAACTTGGATTTACTGTGCCAAGGTGGAATTTGGATCTCTGCGTATTTGTGCTTTTAAATAGAAATATTTCTGACGCTGGTGGCTTACACACCACACTTGAGAAATTCATTGCAGATATGTTTAAAAGCCTCTATTTCAGTATATAAATGTCGAATCATTATGTTGTACACCTGAAACTAATATTGTATGTCAACCATACTTCAATAAAAAATTAATCAATTAATTAATTTTTAAAAATAAATAAGTAGAAGTCTCTATTTTAGGGGATAGTTATATTTTGCGGGTTATACCCTGTTCCACTAGGGGCAAAGGGGATTATGGAAGAAGGGCAGCTGCCTATGGAATAGCCCGGAAGAGTAATAATAACAAAGTTGCTCTCCAAGCCAGCCCTGTAAGGATCAAAGACCCAGAGTCAGAAACTCCTGTTATAAAAGGCTGGTGGCAATCTCCAGCAGGTAGGATTTTTCTGATAATTCAGCAGACAGCAAATAAAACAACACATGTGTAAGCACTTGATAGCTAAAAGCAGCTCTCAGATGGGAGGAGTTGTTATTACATTTATTCATTGTTTTCAGAGACACTTCAGATGTTCCACAGAACGTTATATCCCTGTATAAATCCCCATTCAGCCGAATTCTCTAAATTTAATAGGATTATCCCCTCATGGAATGCTTGCACAGTATTTCTCAAATTGAGGTCTGAGGACCACCTATTTATTATGCAATTCACAGATAAAAAATGTTATCTGGAGCTCCCCAAAAATGCTTCGACGGCCTCAGGCACTTGCGGAAAGTCACAGCGTTATCTCAATCAAGATGGGAGGAACTTAATAAGAACGGAAGCTGACCCAGTTACTATGGGCAGGTTCTGTCTACTGCCCCTAGTCCTTACGGAGCTGGCAGTGACTTTAGCACAATCAACAGAGGCAGAATATGAACTGGGGAAGTAGCACACCAGGAACAGAGCGCTTGAGCACTACACTATCGCTAGCAGTGCTAAAGCTCATGCTCCTGTAAGCTCAAGTCTCTTCCTGTCCAGGCTAACATTCCCACCCAGCTGCATCAATGTTTCTTCCCTGGACAGCTTTTCAGTGACCCCCCATCTCGGTTCTCTGTTGGACATTTCATATTTGTGAATGGCCTTCAAAGGCTGGGGAGCCCACCACTCAGCATAGAGCCTACATGTGTCTGGCAAGTCCCAAACCTTCCTAAAGTCGCCCCATCTTCTTAAGGTTGGTCATTCTTCCGCAGTTTTAGAGCTTCCTGCCCTCCACAGGGTGGACTTTCTCTTATGTGGCTTGCCAGGCCTCAACATCCTTATCTGCTGCTTGTGGGACCCACCATTTATCCCACTAGAATTTTATTTTATAGTGGTTTTGGCCGGCATCGAATGATTTTGATCCTTTTTCTTCACTGGTTGAAGAAGCGTTGACCTCTCCAACTTGATTCCATTTTACTGGCCCATGCTGGTTTTTGGGTGAGGCATGCTCTGTGTTTGGGATTTTCTGTTATCTTTCTGGAACAAGATTGGCCCAGGGCAGCTGGTTAGGCGAGTCCTACAATGAGGGAAAAGGAACTCAGAGCTTCCTGTGAAAGGCAGGCAGCTTAAGAGGTTTCCGCCCCAGCCTGCTGTGTGCTCTGCCACAGAGAAGGGGCTTCTAGTTCTGGTCGTTTCTGCTTGACTTCTTCAGCAGAGGGAGAGCTTTTTAACCGCCTGACTTTTTTGGGGGGCGGGAGGGAGGTGGGGAGCAGGGAGTACACGGGCCCGGATGAGTGGTGTCGGGGAGGTTGGAAAGAAAGCCAAGTCTAGGAATTATCAGAAAGGTATGGATGGATTTCTTAATTTTATCTTTGGAAATTAACAGGGTGAAATTAAAGGGCAAATCTAGCTTCTCTGCTCACATTGTCTACACACGCATGCACACCCACACTCTCACACACATGCACACACATGCACTCACTCAGCCCCTTACATCATCCTGTTTCTACCACCGTTCTCTGGTTGCATTGCCAGAAGAGGAAGGTGATATTCTGAAAGACATTTGATCCATCTAATGGAAGAGGAAGAAAACAGGGAGATGAGATCAGGAGAATTTCTGGGAAAGTGTGAAACACAAGGGACAAAAGAGTGAGTCATCAGGCCAGAAGCAATCGTGAGAGATCATCTGGCTCAGTGCTTCCCAGTATTTTTAGGGATATTTGTAAATTTCTAAATTGGTTAACAATTACTTGCTTTGCTGCAATAGGGGGTGGGAGTGGTGTATTTAGTTAGTTATTTACCTCTGACAATGAACGTTTGTGTAGAGATTGAGGTAGGGCATTATATTTTGGCTTAGGCATCTGAAATGAGCCTTTGAAAAAAATATATCAGATTGATAATGAAAAGGAGAAACAAAGGTAAAATAAGGTGGCAAACACTGGTTCCCCTTTTTCCTTGTTGTAGCTTCCCTTTCCAACTGTTGTGGCTGAAAAGGGCAGATACTCAATTCCCAGCCTCCTTTGTGGCCAGAAACTGCCATGTGTCCCACAAGGTGACCTTAGGGAAAGGCTGCAGGGGAAGGTGGGTGTCTGAGAATGATTTTCCTGCCGGATAATGGGTGAGAGGCCTTTGATGAGTGCCTGTTCCTGTTTCCTTCCTGTTTGGTGCAGCTGCAGTGGCTTATCCTGTGCCTGTGAGGGAAAGCCCGAGAGAACCATGGAGATCTGACCCAGAGCCAAGACATGGTGGACTGTGGAACCAGTTCAAGAACAGCCCCACTGAACTTGTTGTTACATGCGGGAAACAACTTTATGTTGACCAAGCCACTTACATTTTTTATTTATTTACTTTTTTGAGCAAGACCAGCCATGAGCCAACATCTGCCGCCAATCCTCCTCTTTTTGCTGAGGAAGATTGGCCCTGAGCTAACATCTGTGCCCACCTTCCTCTATTTTATATGTGGGACGCCTGCCACAGCATGGCTTGATGAGCAGTGTGAGGGCCACACCTGGGATCTGAACCAGTGAACCCAGGGCCGCTAAAGCAGAGCTCTCGAACTTAATCGCTATGCCACCAGCCAGCCCCTGACCAAGCCACTTTTAGTCCAGTGGTCTGTTACTTGCAAACACAAGCTTACCTAATAAAGACCATTTTCATGCAGTTATTGATTGGCTTGCTCAAAAGCAAGTAAAATTACTACTAAATTATTACCACCACTAATGGTGTCAACAATAAAATTTCTTAAGCACTTTATATACTTGTGCTTTATATTTGTTTCATTGGCCCTGAGCTAACATCTGTGCCCACTTTCCTCTATTTTACATGTGGGACGCCTGCCACAGCATGGCTTGATGAGCAGTGTGAGGGCCCTTTGAGATTGTTGTTATTGTCCCCATTTTATAGATAAGAAAATAATGTCCAGGGGCCGGCCCAGTAGCGCAGTGGTTAAGTGCGCACGTTCCATCCGATTCGGCCGCCTGGGGTTCACTGGTTCAGATCCTGGGTGCTGACATGGCACCACTCGGCAAGCCATGCTGTGGTAGGTGTCCCACATATAAAGTAGAGGAGGATGGGTGTGGATGTTAGCTCAGGGCCAGTCTTCCTCAGCAGAAAGAGGAGGATTGGCAGCAGATATTAGCTCAGGGCTAATCTTTCTCAAAAAAGAAAAGAAAAGAAAAGAATGTCCAGAAAGTTCAAGTAATTTGCTCCAAGTCTAATAAGAAGTAGAACTGAACCTAGGCAGTGTAATTCCACAACTGACCCTCTTTTCCATTAGGCATAAGACAAAAATTTAAAATATGGCATATTTTTAAGGTAATTTTTGGAATGTGGTTAGTTATGTGTGTTGTTCATACCTAATAGCATTCACTTCACCATCACATTTACATTGATCAACATGTCCATTTTTACAATTATTTTGAATAGCAATTTAATTAAAATTCATTTGCAAGATTTTTCAATATCTGAAGTAATAAAAGTGCCAGGAATGAACTCACAAAACAAAAGGCACTTTTGAAGAATCATCAACTCTCGGGTTTGAAGGAGATTTGGAGAATGTCATGTGACTTTGTGAAATGTGCTGAAATCAGAAGTTACCTTAAATATAATATCCATATCTACCAGATTAATAGCCCCTATTTTAAAAAGAAAGAAAGAAAGAAACCAGCACACAGTGATTTTATTAAATTTAGTTTGACACCATGGGATTGCTGAATTATTTTCTCAATGATCACCATTGGTCAAACAGAATGAAAATCTTGAATTTTTCTGGAGTCAGTGTAAAGCACTTTGGCTTGAGGTTAATCTTACTCCTTCCCTTCCCTCTCGAAAAAGAAGGATGTTTAGGGGCCCGTGCAGTGGTGCAGCGGTTAAGTTTGCACATTCCGCTTTGGCGGCCCTGGATTTACCAGTTCGGATCCTGGGTGTGCACCTACGAACTGCTTGGCAACCATGCTGTGGTAGGCATCCCGTATATAAAGTAGAGGAAGATGGTCACAGATGTTAGCTCAGGGCCAGTCTTCCTCAGAAAAAAGAGCAGGATTGGCAGATGTTAGCTCAGGGCTAATCTTTCACAAAAAGAAGGATGTCTGCCTTCCTCTGCCTGTTGCCATGATTACGTGAAGATGCCCTCGTGTCATCTATAAGCCTTTTAGGTCTCTGGGAGGTACTGCTCTGGGGCCCCAGAGCCTCAAGCCCAGGTAGACAAGCAGGGCGAACTCTCACTAACACCCGCATTTGGGTCCCTGGTTGCTCTCAGCCCCTGCGCTTCTCTTTCTAGAGTAAAGTCTCTTGATGGTGAAGTTGGAAAAAGAATGGAAGGGAAATCGTTCTGAGTTGTCTCTAGGTCGAGCGATGGGCCCGTCCCTGTCTTTTTGTGCTTCACTTCTGAGCCACAGGCCTTTCTGCTTTCAGGGATATGCTTCCGAGGCCTCTGGGCGTAAAACTTTCTGAAGCTGTTTCAGGTCGGTGCCCTTCTCTCGTCCTCCTTGGTCGTGTCCCTGCTTTCATCTTCAGCTCGTGCCCTTTTAAAATCTGAGCACAGGCAGAGCTTCGCATGCAGCTTGCTTGCAGCCGCCTGTGCCTTTTCTTCCTCACGTAAGTTCCAATAACACAGTCACAAATGATTCCAATTTTGAGAGTCCTCTGTTCTCTTTCACTGTTTCTCATTTTCAATTTTACCTATCTGTGAATATTTCGAAATCCACTTTCCAAAACTCTGAAAGAGTATGTTGGACTCTACTTGGCTTTTCCTTTCTCTGTGGGATAATTATTATTCGGTGGGTCTCCTTCCCACCCGCTCCCCACGTTTCTTGTCATTTCCACTGTACCGTACTAAAGAATTATTTTCCTGACCAGAATTAAGACCAGAAAGAGCAACCAAATTCCACTTTAGAAGGAAAATTCTAATTTATTCAAATTCCAGTGTAGAAGGGAAATTCACCTATTTTAAAATTAATTAAAATCTCTAAACGGAGGGAAAAAGCTATTCTTTATTCTTTTTTGTGTGTGTGTGAGAAAGATTAGCCCTGAGCTAACATCTGTTGCCAATCTTCCTCTTTTTGCTTGAGGAAGATTGTCCCTGAGCTAACATCTGTGCCAGTCTTCCTTTCTTTTATGTGGGGTGCCACCACAGAGTGGCTTGATGAGCGTTGCTAGGTCCACCTCCGGATCTGAGCCTGCAAATGCAGCTGCCGAAGCAGAGCACAAGAACTCAGCCACTATGCCACCAGGCCACCCCCTATTCTTTATTCTTAAGTCAATTCTATATTCACCTCCTTACAGAAGTTAATATAACATATTCCTCTTAGGGTATTACAATTTACAATGGAGGATCAAAAATCATGCATAGTTGTGTTGATTTAATTAAAATATTTTGAAATACATTTTTTTCTATTTTTTTCTTCTTTTAAAATTCCATGGACACAAAACTTTAAAACTTGATGTGTCTTATTATTAGCTATAACTGATTCTCTTAAAAATGCCATAACTTAATTGCACTGTGGCCAAAAATCATGGTTTTTTTTAAGAATCCTAAATTGATTGTTTCCTGCTAATTTTTTTTTTTAAATGAAGGCTGTTTTCAACCATAATTTTTTATCAAAATAGCTTTTGCTACTTTTGTGTTGGAACAGAGTAGCCGTTTCCAGACTTTTTCTTTTTTTTTTTGGTGAGAAAGATTGGGCCTGAGCTGATATCTGTGGCCAATATTCCTCTTTTTGCTTAAGGAAGATTGTTACTGAGCTGACATCTGTGCCCATCTTCCTCTATTTTGTATGTGGGATGCCACCACAGCATGGCTTCATGAGCAATATGTAAGTCCACACCTGGGATCCAAACTAGCGAACCCCCAGCTGCCAAAGTGGAGCATACGAACTATGCCACCAGGCCAACACCTGGACTTTTAAGAAAGATCCATTTTGACCAAATGATACATCTAAATGGTGTGACTGAAACCTCCTTTGTTAAGTTATAAATTAAATTCTTACTCTTCAAGAACCAAATGTACAGTCTTGCAGTGTATAACGTACTCTGTGTGTGTGCGTGTAAAATCAGTTATCTTGATTGAAAGGAAACACACACCCTATCTAAAAATGGCTTTAATTATTAGGGTCACTATCTCATCCAACAAACCATCAAGTGAGCAGTTGCCAGTTGATTGAACAGCTCCACTGTGTCGTCAGGGACCCGTACTCCTTCCTTCTTACTGCTCTACAATCACTGGACCAAATTGATGGAGGAGCGAGGAGGAGCGAGGAGGGAGTGTCTCTCCTCTTGTCTGTCCTCTTTCTCTCTGTTCTCTCTCTCTCTCCAGGGAGGAAAAAGTTCCCTAAAAACACCGCTGACACACACATACGTATTTTTTAGGTCTTATGTACATGTATTTACGATATTATTGAAATTTACAAACATAGTCTACAATTTTAGTAGTGTCATAGAACATGATTAAGGCAAGAACAGTTAATTCTACTTGCCCTCATTATTTAAAAAATTAGATAAGTAAGCTGAGAAAGAAGAAGAAATCTTTGAAACAACACAGGAGGTGAGGATCATTATTACTCTGATTTATGCACGTGTGTTGATAAATCACATTCTCTGAAAGAAAACTCTACCAGTAACAAGCTAATATAATACGATTAACTCTGTATTAGGCGTTAATTCTAACCTCCAGCACCAATATTTAAAAAACAGTTAATTCTCTTAAAATAATTTTCTAAGATGGACTTACATATGGAAGATAACAGAACACTTCAGGACTTAGCTTTAAATGAGTCCCTGTGCTGTGTCTGCAAATTATCAGGATTGAAATCATGTCCTAGATTTCTTCTAAGCGTTTTCCGTATATTCAAACTATGTTAACTGGTTTGAGTTAACCATAACTTTTGCGTGTAAGCCCGGCTTCAGCCTGACACTGCAGCAAACCCATTTTACAGATGGGCCTGTTGGTACGTGAAAGTGAATAGATTATGAAAGCTGTGATTAAGGAAAGGGCATGGACAAGGACTTTGTTTATTTAATTGCCAACTGAATGAAAGTGCTTGAAAACGTTGAAACTTTATAATTGGCACAAAGCCCTGAGCAAATAAGAGTTATGGATGATTTCTTTGTTTCACTCAGGAAATTCTATCAGATGAGAACTTTAGTCTTGCTTCCATTCCCACACGCCACTGACCCAGCTCTCACCTTGGGAGTCAATGTCGTCTTTGTTGCTAAGTCCATTGTGTGCCCTTGAATCTTGGTCTGACTGGCCCTCCCTGAAGTATGGGACACTGCTCATCACGCTCTCCTGGAAGCTCTCCTCCTTCAGCTTGTATGACACCAGATTCTCCCGGATTTGTGTTGCTCCATGTCTGCTTCTCTTGGGCTCTTCTGCTGTTGACCACGCCTTACATATTGGTGGTCTATGGCTCTATCTTTTACTCCCCCTCACTCCTCTGGTGAGTAAGAGCATCCAGCTAACATGCTCGTATTACTTCCATGGCTTTAAAAAGGATATGCAAACTGTTGGCTCACGGACTCTGTGTTTAAGTGCCCTGGCCTCTCTCCTGCACTGCAGCCCCACTAGACAGCTCCATGCTGGATGTCTCACATCGATTTCAAACTCACGCGTCTAGACATGAACTGCTGGGCTTCCCCTCAAGACTGCTCTTTCTCTAAGGATCGCTCTTTCTGATGGATGACCCTACTGTCAACTCACTGGTGCAGGTTGTTAAAGGGGACACTTTTCATTCTTTCTTCAGCTTTCTTTCCCCCTCTATCCAGGGATTTACTAAATCTTCTCCACTCTGCCTTCTCAAGGTCTCTGGAATTTACCTTTCAACTCCATTCCTGCTGCCACTGCTGTAGAGAAGGACCTTGTCATTTTCTAGCCTTGGATGTTGTGGCAGCCATTTAACTGTTCTCCAATCTAGTCTTACTGTGCTTCAGTCTGTTCATCACACTGTCCCTAGCATGATCTATTTAAAACGTAAGTCCATTCATTTCACTCCCCTGGTTGAAATGCTTTAATGCCTCTGCATCACCTTCCGAGGGTTCAAATGCTGTAGCCTGGCTTGTAGTACTCCTGGGAACTGGTCGTGATTTAGCTTCCTGGTGTCATTTATTCCCTCCCGTCCTTCCTCCTTTACTCCCAACCTCTGTAGTGTGCACTCCAGCAGCACTAAAATATTTTGGCCATTTCTTAATATATGCTTACTGAATGCAGCACGAATGGGGCAAATAGTTAAGATACTAAATAAGTTCAGTAATTTTTTTAGAGAAAAAGGAAAAAATGAAAGATACTTGCAAATGACTGTTCGAGGTATATTTTGGTAGGGAAGATGGATATTTTGATTATAATAGAAACATTATTTTGCTTTTTTGTTTGTTTAATTGAAGACTCTTTGTTGAGGGGAAATGACCTGGACGTTGGTGGCAAACAAGTTTGTCTTTAAACATCAGCCAAGGCTTCTCTAGTTATTTGCTCTTGGATGAGTTACTTAGACTTTGGAAACTCATTTTCCTCATCTGCAAAATGAGGATTATATTCACCTGAGAAGTGTGTTGTGAAGGTTTAAGAGACTTAGATAAAAAGTGTCTGCATATGGTAAGTGTTCAGTAAATATTGATTATCTTTCCCTTCTTTGAGTAGTTTATTAGCCTAATAGGTTAACAGATGAAGTCATTTTCAGATGAGGGAAACACATCATTTGGCCTTCAGATAATATAAATTTATAGAATCTAAATATATGAAAATTAAGTCTAGTTCAATTCTTTAATTATGGTCACTCTACAAATTATGGAATAAACTCATTTTATAGTAATTAATATTATATAAATTATCTTTTTGTGTAATAATATACAAGCGTGTACAATTTTCCTGATTATCTATTCTAATAACTAGTCTATTATATTGACTAGTACATTAACAAAAGTGGCCTCATTTCACTCCTTTCTTGAAAGTATTTTTAAATATACTAAATAATGTATAAGTGTGCAGAGTTAAAATAAGTCCAAATGATAATCCATGTATTGAAAATTCCTATGTGGCAAGTCATACTTTTTATAATTTATTTCTTTGCTATTGCAAATGGCATAAAGCACTACTCGCAATTCTGGAGAATAAATCACATTAATGTGGAAAACTGGATTAAAAGGGACACTATAATTCAGATAGTTACTAAAATAAATTTTCAGATAAAAGAGCCAAATCTAGGCAGTAAATTGGGCAATTTAACATTTTTTAAGTATTCTACAAACATTCAAAATGGCTTTTTAAAGTTTTCCTCAAGTCAACTCTGTCCTTTTTTAGGGTAAATAATGGCTTGATTTGAAAGTCTTGGCACAGGGACTAAGGCTTGTATGCCTAATCCCCCTCAGTTTATGGGTTCTTTCACCCACGGATCTCTAGCAGGTTAAACTGGCTACATACTGGCTTCTTTTCACAAGGTATGAGCAATTACTTTAAATTGCTCGGGTTTATTAAGTGGAATCCAGAACAGCTCCTATGCCTACCTGACGTTTAGTTAACGGGCATGATGGTACCTCCAGAAGATTAATGGAACTTTGATAAAGGGATAGTTTAATTGGTGAAGTAGCACATCTGGATTTCATTGGGAAAGGGGTGAAAAGAATCCATGTATCTGAATGCAATTTAATGTAATTACATTGTAATTTTGGTTCTTGCCAAAAGACAATGTGCCATTTGAAGTGTGAACTTGAGGATAATTCATATAAGTAATTGAAATCTATCAACAAATATCGAGTACCTACTGTGTTTAAGGCTCTTGGTTAAGTATTAGAACAAATACAAAGACACATAGGACTTAGTATCTATTCTCAAGAAATATGCAGCATAGTAAAGAAATTAATTGAGCAGTGGGTATACATGCATGACAATGTCTTGGACGCTTCTATCTATTTTGATTTTATATTTTAGTAATCGAGTTTTCACTGATCTCTTTGTGTAGGGCATTACATTGGTGACACCAAGAAGTGTTAAATGTGATTTATTATTTCACTTAGAATTTGCTTAGGGAAATAGGGCATTGAAGTGAAAAGAAATAAGTGAAAGGCAGCATATGATAAGGTCAAATATTAATAACCCTTATATTTGCATAACGCTTTAAAAGTGCTTTCATATATGTCCTATATTAAAATTATTCTTCTTGGTCCTACTTTCCCCTTAAGCTACAGATCTACCTCCCCTTTTTCAGTCATTGTCTCTCAGGTTGCCTGAAAGTGTAATTTGTACTCATGTCCCTGCTCCTTCGCTTTTCTTTAACCTCTCCATCCACTGTAATACAATTTTGCCTTTCCGAAGCTTTTCTCCCATTAGTCAAATTTAATGACCTCTTTCAGTTCTCTTACCACTGGATCTCTCTGTCATGGTTGACACCAGAAACTAGTCTCTCATTTTTGAAACCCTCTGCTCCTCTGACTTCTCTGATACCACCTTCTGCTGCTTCTCCTTTGTGTCTTTCAGATGAGCTGGAAGGAACTGCCTAGTGCCGTCTTCTCCAAAGTGGTAGGTATGCCCTGGTAACCCCTGAGATGATCAGATGACTTTACAGTATATGGTACAGAGGTGGGGGTAGCTGCCCAGGGAGACCTCGAAGGAAAGGGGAGGAAAAGTAGAGTTGCACAATGAGAGTTTTAGGAAAATAAGAATGGAGACAGGAGAAGGTAGAGGTTTCTCTGTCTGACACCAGGGCTTCAATGGCGGCCCCTTGGCATACCCTCAAACACCAGCTCCAGACCCTCCTCTCCGGTTGCTCTGAGAATCTGTATCTTGAGTAGACTGATATCTAGGGCTTGAGGAAGGCCCAGGCTATACCAAGGCCCAACAGTGGGAGTTTGGGATTAAGTGGCTAGGGAAGATGGGGAGCTGTGCATTGGGTTTCAATTCAGCAGTAGCCAAAAGAAAGAATGGGGTGACAAGTAGCTCTGGAACCAGACCTTGAGCTTAAATTTGGCTCTGCCACTAACTAGCTATGAAACCAGAGGAAACTTGCTCATACCAAAACCAAGGTGTCTTTCCTGCTTCTTCTCCCTCACCCTGAATCTTCCCCCTACACAGCAAGTCCAATTGACTCTATCCCCAAATCCATCCCCTTCTCTCCACTACCACTCTGGTCCAGGCTGCCATCACTTCTTGCTAGGCCAAAATACAAGCTTTTAATTTAGTGTCTCTTCTTTCTTTGGCCTTTATACATTATTCTTCACACAACACCCTGAAGGATATTTTTGAAATGGAATCAGATTATGTCGCTCCCCTAATTAAAACCCTTCAACCTGGCTCTGTGGTGCAATGGATAGTGCATTGGACTTCTAGACAAAACCCTTCAAATGTTTTCCATTGCAGAGGAAAACTTCCAAACTCCTCAACATAGGCTTTATGCGACATTGACTATAGTGTTCCCATCGCTCAGTAGATTCTAGCCATATATTCTTTGTTTTCCCTGAACATGCCAAGTTTATTCTTATCTTAAGGGCTTTGCAATAGCTGTTTCTTATGTCTAGAATGCTCCTTCCCAGTCTTCATAAGGCCAATTCCTTCTCTTCATTCAGATCTCGATTCAAATGTCCCTTCTCAGACAAGACTTCCTTACCCAACCCCTGCTCCTCTCTCCACTTCCCTCCCTCCCCCAACACATCTCTGGTACATAACTTACTTTCTTCATAGCTTATCACTATCAGAAATTATCTTGTTTTTTCTCTTCTCTCCCTCCAACCATCACTAGGACACAAATAACCTGTGTCTCTTCTGTTTGTCTCTGCTATCTCAATGCATAGAATGATGCCTGGCACACAGTAAGCAGTCAAAATATTTGTTGACTATTGAAAGAATGAGGTTAGTATATCTCTTTGAGCCCAGAGTTTCTATTGATGGAAAATTAAGTGAGATTTTATAAATACCACACATATATATGATATATAATATCATTTAATATATAATATATAATCTAATTTCATATATCTATTCTAAAATCTCGTTATATATAATATATACATAAACTAAGATTATATAACATACAGATGCCAGATCTATATCTGTATCTATTTCTAACTGGCACTTAGCAACATGCCTGGCCCGTATTAAGAGCGAAATAAATGGGAGATGTTATATTTTCCATGCAAAAGATGTGAAAACTCAGGATCCTGGGAGCAAATTCTGAAACTTACATTCATTCTGCTGACAATGTTTATTGATATACTTGTAGTTTCCTCACAAATTTCAGCTGAAGAACTTGCCGAAAACATTTTCAAAATTATGAAGAGGCACTTGACAACAGATTTACACAAAAGTGTTCTCTGATGGTAATGATTCAGGGAAAAGAAACACTTTTGTAAATCACTTTTCTGGATTTTACCAAATAATGATCCATTCAGAAGATTTGGGAGTTCTCTTCAGAAGGCCACTGGGAAAAATGAAATTTGTTGAACAGATACCTACATCACTTTGAGTAGGAATTAATTCTCAGTATCCTACCTTTCCTGAGGCTGTTAAATATCTTTTGGATATTCTAGTCATTTTTGTCTTGAACTAGAAACATTGAGCTGAATATTCATTTTCAATTGATTGTTAAGAATAAAATGTTTTTTAAAGCCCCAGTTACATCAATGAACATATCATCCAGATAGAAAGTCAACAAGGAAACAGTGATCTTAAATGAAACACTACACCAGATGGACTTAATAGATATATATAGAACATTCCATCCCAAAACAGCAGAATACACATTCTTCTCAAGAGCACATGGAACATTCTCACAGATAGACCATATATTGGGAAACAAGGCAAACCTTAATAAATTGAAGAAGATTGAAATCATATCAAGCATCTTTTCCAACCACAGTGCTTTGAAAATAGAGATCAACTACAAGAAAAAATCTGAGAAAGTCACAAATACACGGCAACTAAACAACATGCTACTGAACAACCATTGGATCAATGAAGAAATCAAGGGAGCGTTCAAAAAATACCTGGAGACAAATGAAAATGAAAACACAATATACCAACTCTTATGGGATGCAGCAAAAGTAGTACTAAGAGGGAAATTTATAGCAATACAGGCTTACCTCAAGCAATAAGAAAAATCACAAATAAGTAATTTTTTTTTTGAGGAAGATTAGCCTTGAGCTAACTACTGCCAATCCTCCTCTTTTTGCTGAGGAAGACTGGCCCTGAGCTAACATCTGTGCCCATCTTCCTCTACTTTATACGTGGGATGCCTACCACAGCATGGCTTTTGCCAAGCGGTGCCATGTCCACACCCGGAATCTGAGCCTGTGAACCCTGGGTTGCCAAGAAGCAGAATGTGTGAACTTAACCCCTGTGCCACCAGGCCGGCCCCTAAATGCTGAAGTTTTAAAAATTTACTCTCAGTTTCAGAACTGACTTCATTGCATTGTGGTAACAGTTCATAGACTGACAGTTGTTCCAGGGACCACATTTTGAGTAACTTTGGCTTAGAGAAAGGGTCCAGACTGGAGAAAGGTCAGTATTTAAGGGTAGAACAGAGGAAGGGTGATTGCAGTGTCTCCTTTTTTCAAATTCTTACTTCCAGATACTACTAATTCCTATCATTTTTTCCTCTCCATTCCTATTGCCTTAGTTCAAGCCCTCCCTTATGAACTGAGTATAAATGTATTATTTTGTAAAACTGTTTTCTCTCATCAAGTTGTTAAAAAAAAATAGGAGGCCTATAAACGTTTACTAAGAAATCATCTGATGACTGTTGAAGATATTGTCCTGTATATACTTCAAAATCTCTTAGAAGATGGATCTGTGAAAATTTTCCTTTGGAATTTGGTACCAGGAAAATATTTTCTTGTTAAGAATTGATATGCTTCCTCCTGTTCCTTCAATCA
Organism: Equus przewalskii; assembly: GCF_037783145.1. Lineage (NCBI taxonomy): Eukaryota > Metazoa > Chordata > Mammalia > Perissodactyla > Equidae > Equus > Equus przewalskii. Next base: position 20,259,977 of record NC_091849.1, read on the forward strand.
GACAATGAGGGTTACATAACACATCCTGTGACATACCTCACAGCGTTTTTTGCCAGGAAAATCAGGCATAGATTTAATATAAAATCAAGAGAATTATTCTGGTAGTCAGGATTCTTTTTCCTTTTACATAGGTTTTAGTTTTCTATTGTATGAATCCCCAAACTCAGAAAAGAAATAGCCATTGGAAAATTAAGGATATGATTACTTTTTCAGTATTTTATTTCTATCCAAGTAAAGGTGAAAGAAGTTAAATCTTAAGAAAACCAAAGAATAAATAGACAGTGAACCTTAAATAACCCACTATTCTTCCTATTTTTGCATATTTCTGAGGTCTTCTAAAAGTTCTAGATAAAGCCTACAGAGCTAGAGATTTGAGTGTTTGTTTTTTTAAATTGTGTCTATTTCATTGGCATGGAATTTAACTTGTCCTCTGAGGTTGAAACAGTTAACAAGAGGCTTCATGATAGAGCTGGTTCTGCATGTATTTTCCGGTTGCAGTTGGTAGGCAGGCTGTTGGAAGTGGACCTAGATTTGCTCAGGATATGAAGAAGGCATGATTCATCTATTTTGAAAGGGCTGTCTGTCCCAGTTCCGGGAGAGATGCCGTTGTTTGCCTGCTCCCCTAAGGAGGAAGGCAGACACGAAGTGGATTGTATGACACCACGATTACTAGTCTTAGATAAGGAGTTGAAACTGCAGCGTCAACCTAAGGGCATCCAAGCAGAAGTGCTGGGGAACGGGATTGGAAATACCCAGAAACAAAGTCCTTGCCTAAACTCAGTGGAAACCTGTGTTCCTCCAGGTACATTCCTTTGTTTTGTTTTGTTTTCCCAAATGAGTTTAACTCCCCACACACTCTTGGGCAGGTCCAACAGCTCTTTAGCTTTTCAGTATTTTCTTTGTACCAGCTGGTCAGGAAGAGATATCATTCCAGGGCTATCTTGTATGGTGGTGGGGGAGGAACCAGTGAATTGAAGGTGAATTAGGGTGTCAACAGGGTTGGAGCTGTGAGATGATATACTCCATGATAAAGTGTAGAAAAGGAAGAAATATCATGGTTTTGGTGGCAATGATGGGTTTACTGGAATTTGAACTGAGATTTGAATTTTTCACTCGTTGTGAACACTGACTTGGAGTCAGGAGCACATTACAACATCAATTTCATCATTCTTTATTCGTGATTGGGGTCTAGGAAGTCCTTACTGTGCTACTCAGTTGACTTAGCGCAGAAGAGATGAGAGGGAAAACAGATTTCTGAGATATTTACACTAGGAAAAAGTGCTGACTGCTTGCTCATCTAACAAACAACAGTAATGCATGTAAGACATTTATAGAAAAAGTTATTCACAGATCATCAATAGGCATTATATTACATGTGAGTCAATGCTGCATGGAATGTCCATTTTTATTGGGAAGAGCTTTAGTACAGAAACTGTGACTAAATCAGTGGTTTACCTGTGAAGGAGGAATGGGATAACTTCTAGTAGCTGCCTTTAGTGGAAGAAATTCTTTTCCAGCTGTGTTAGGAATGTTCTGGAATAGAGCTGCAACAACATGCCAAGAAGTCTTGGCTAATAGACGAAACATTCTGTTACATATTACAAAAACTATGAGAAAAAGCAATGGGCTTATTGATGTATCAATATTCTTTGTTGCAAAGAACAACAACAACAAAACAAAATACAATCCAACCTTGGCAGAGAAGTTAAGCAAAGTATAAATAGAAAAGGGCATGGTAGTTATATTAGTAAGTGATCAGATTTCACAAATAAGAGGAACACATCTTATGGACTAGAATATCTCCCATACTTTGGCAATAATCTGAAAAGCACTTCATTTAAATACTTGCTGTAACTCCAGAATATTTATATTACCAAACTTCATTTGACTAGAGTTGATGCTTCTACTGTTATAATCTAATTTTATAGAATTATGAGATTTGAGTGCTTAAAATTAGCAAGAAAATAATAATAGTCCCGTCTGACCATAATGAGAACTTTTTGTAATTCATATTAATATCCTTCACTTATTCTACATTCAAACTAAACAATTCCTGTGGGGTTCACTTTTTAAGATAACCAATTTATACCTTGACATTAGCTTGACCGCACAGGTATTCTAGTGTAATATTTAGTCATTGAGAAATTAGAAGTCCCAGAAGAAATTGTTTTCTTTTTTCATATTTCATGTTCTCTATAGACAGTTTTCCACTCAGATGAAATACTTCCAAAGCATAAGAGAAAGTAAGAACTTTCTTTATAAATGAATTCCAGTGTTTCCAGTGAAACTTTTTACACACTTCAAAACTTTTCCTTTTCGTGGCAGGCATGTAGCCTAGGATTGGAGTATATAAGTAATCAACCTCACAACCAGTAGGAATCAGATTGCAAACGTTTTTGATATTCACTTGACAAATTTTTTTCTAGAATCTTCTGCTGCTACAGCAACATGGTTTTCTAGACCCTTAATATCTTCATAAAATTGCTGGAACCCCTATTCCATGTCCCTTACTAAATAATGCATCAAATTTTTGACTTCTTGGAGGACTTAGGTTATCATGGTCTGGTCCTGGGCTCCTCTTTCTGCTGACTTACTTTAGATTTGAAACTGTCCGTTCTTATGTTTTCCCTGGTCTGCTTTATGGTGCGCCAGATAGAGAACACATTTCTTTTTCTTTTTTTTTAAGTTCTACTAAAAGAAGAAAATCACTCCCAGGCATTACCTTGTGTAAAAGTTTTTTTTTTTTTTTTTTTTTTTTTTTTAAAGATTGGCTCCTGAGCTAACAACTGTTGCCAGTCTTCCTTTTTTTTTTTTCTCCCCAAATCCCCCCAGTATATAGTTGTATATTTTAGTTGTGGGTCCTTTTAGTTATGGCATGTGGGACACTGCCTCACCTTGGCCTGATGAGTGGTGCCATGTCCGTGCCCAGGATCCGAACCGGCAAAACCCTGGGCCGCAGAAGCGGAGCGCGCAAACTTAATCACTCGGCCACGGGGCTCAGCCCCCTGAGAAGTTTTTGCTGAATATTTTGTGACTGGCAGAGAGACTTAATCAAGAAAGTGCAAATGTCTTAGAATGGAATGTTAAGAACACCTGGTCTCTGGGCCCGCCCCGTGGCCTGGCCGAGTGGTTAAGTTCACACCTCCGCTTCTGCGGCCCTGGGTTTCACAGGTTCGGATCTTGGGCACAGACATGGCACCACTCATCAGGCCATGCTGAGGCGGCGTCACACAAAACACAACCAGAGGGACCTACAACTAGAATATACAACTATATACTGTGTGGCTTTGGGGAGAAGAAGAAGAAGAGAAAAGAAAAAGATTGGCAACAGATGTTAGCTCAGGTGCCAATCTTTCAAAAAAAAAAGCTATGCTTTTAATTTAAAAAAAAAAACAAAAAAGACCGCCTGCTCCAAAGATCCTTTGACTCCTTCTAGATATGGGGTTTGGCCTCAAGCAATATTGCTGGCCCTTCCTTTTCCCTTTCTTCAGTCTCATTTTCTCAGACCAGAATACTCTATTTCAAACACAGAAGTGTTAAGCTACCTTTTCCATTGCCTGGGGTTGTGTTGACCCCAGCCCTGCCTCCCCACTAGGAGTTTAGCAACACACCTTCCTAAACAAAGACAGGGCCTTCCCTACAGCCATTCATCCTCTTGTATTAACAGTAGTAGATGCCAAGATCAAATTCCACGCCCTCTGATTTATTTATTTTTCATTGTTTGATGTAGGATTTCCAGTACAATGTTGAAAAGAAACTGTGAAATCAGCATCTCATCTTTTTTTCTGATAATTGGGAAAAAGCTTCTGACCTTTCACCATTAGGTATGACGTTAGCTACAGTTTTTGTTCTTTTAAGATGCCCTCTATTATATCAAGGAAGGGCCGAGCCATTCCCAGTGTGCGAAATTATTTATCATGACTGAATCTAGAATATTGGCAATCGTTTTCTTGAAATTATTAAGAAGATCTGATAACTATTCCCCTTTAACTTATTATTTTGTTAAATAACTTTAATAGATTTTTCTAATACTCCTGTACCTTTGGGGTACACCACACTGTTTATGATGTGTCACTTTTTAAAAGACAGTGGTAAATTAAGTCTTCTAATATTTCATTAGGGTTTGGGTCTATGTTAATAAATGAGATTAAACTATAGTTTTCCTTTCATACATTGTCCATTTTCAATTTTGGTATTAAGGCAATACTAGTTTCAGAAAATGAAGTGGAGAACTTGCTCACTTTTTCCAATTCTGGAATAGTTTAAGAAAGATAGGGCTTATCTTTTTTTTTAATTTAGTAAAAACTCACTATAAAATCATTTGACTCTAATGACTCTTTTTATTTTCCCTGAGGAAGATTTGCCCTGAGCTAACATCTGTGCCAATCTTCATCTATTCTGTATGTGGGTTGCCACCATGGCATGGCTGACAAATGTTGTAGGTCTGGGCCCAGGATCCAAACTCAAGAACCCGGACCACTGCAGCAGAGTGTGCCAAACTTAACACTGTGCCCCAGGACCAGCCCTCTGATGCCTTTTTGTGGATAGATTTATGTTTAGTGATTTATTTTTTTAAAATGATACAGGTAAATTTAGATTTTTACTTTTTTCTTGATGCAATTTTGACATTTTGTGTTTTTAAATGATTTTAAATTTTATATTTTCAAATTCATTGGAAGAAAGTTGTTCCTAATATTTTCTCGTGATAAACATAAGACATATATAGATACATATAAATATCCTATCTTCTCTCTTTTTTCTCAGTGTCAATAGAGTCGAGATTTTTCTATGTTGATCATCTCTGTAATGTCTTTGTTTTCCATTGTATTAATTTCTCTCTCTTTTTTTTTTTTACAGAGGTAAACAATTTTTCTGGTACCATTTGTGGCAAAGACTTTTCTTTCCCTATTTAATTGTTTTGATGCCTTGGTGGCTCTAAGTGCAGATCTTTCTCTGGATTTTTTATTTTCTTCCATTTATCTGGTTGTCTGTCTTTACATTAATCCTACAGTCTTGATTACCATAGCTTTAGAGTCAGTCTTGAAATCAGAGAGCGTAAGTTCTGCCTTTAACATTTAACATTCATATTTTACTTAAAATCTGCTTATTTACATTTATCAACCCATAGAACTTGCTCTGCTAACTCTTGCTATTTGAATCTTGCTCCTTCCATCAAGTAACATTTCCTTGTTATTAAAAGTTGGTGAGTGGCTAACTCTCAAGGTCTTTGTAGGTCTGAAATGTCTTTATGTTGGCCTCACTCTCGAATGATGGTTAAACTAAGTATAGAATTCTATGTTATTTTCACTGAGCACTTTGATCATGTTATTGTAGCATCCTTTGGCTATGTTTTTTGCCAATGAGAAGTTTGCTATTCCTCTTGTTGTCATTCCTTTTCATGTACATGTGTGTATATTTCTAGCATTCTCTCTGGGTGTATTAATACTTTTCTTTTGGTTTTCTCAGTTTCCTTATGTTGTATCTGGACTTATTTTTATTTATCTTGAGGACTTGATTCTTTAATCTGTTCATTCATGTCTTTAATCAACACTAATTCTCAGGAACTTATAAGCATTTATTTATATAAATATATAATTACATAGAAAATATATTAATACATTTATAAATATACAATTTATATACATAAATTGCCTCTCCCATTTTCTCTTTATGCTTTCTTCCTGAAAATTATTTAATGTATGGTTGTTCTTCTCATCCTAGCCTCTAAATCTTTTAATTTCTCTTTCATATATTTTATCTTTATCTTCCTGTTTCATTCCAGGATATTTCCTTTGATCTCTTTCTTCCAGCTTACAATGTCTACCTTTAGCTGTGTTCCAGTCGCTCCTTAATTCAGTGTAGTGTCATTGACCACCCATCTCCCTGGGACCTTTCAGTGTTTTTTGGCTGACTTCCAACTGCCAATATTGGATTTTTTTTTCTGGAATAGCAGGCTGAAATTGTTGGAAAATAAACACCCTTTCCACCAGCCCACTTAAAATGCCTCTCAAGAGTGCTAAATAATTATCCAACTCTCTTGTCCCTCAGGTGGGATAATTCTCAGACTTGTCTTTTGCACCACACCTTAGTGGTTTTCCATGTAATTGAGCTTGAGTAGCCCACTGTGAAAGCTGGCTTAACAGCATGCCCTTAACTGGCTGCCTTTCCCTCCCCGTATCACTTTCCTACTTTCCTGTCGTTCTGTGTACTTCTCTAATAAACTACTAGCTCTTGCATTCTTGTCTAAGAGTTAGCTTCTGGGAGAATTCAGACTAATGCATCCAACCATAATCTTTCATTTTTAAAAGTTCTGTATGATTATTTTTCAAATCAGCCTATTCTTTTCTTACTGTTCTATTTGCTCTTTATGGTTTCAGTTCCTTCTTTTATCATTTTATTTGAGACACACTAGATTTATAGTATGTTTTTATTTGTGAGCTCATGTTCAGCAAGGAGTGCATTGTTTGTGGGAGTCCAGTGTGTGTGGTTTGTGAGCATCTGGAAAGAGTGCTTGTGATTGCTTATGCCACAGTCCCAAGGTTTTCAATGATTTGGCTGGCACTCATTTTATGTTAATTTCTCAGCTTGGAATTCCTGCCTCATATGGAATTGAATGTTTGGGTCCCCTCCAAATTCACATGTTGATGTCCTAACCCCAATGCGATGATATTTGGAAGTAGTGTCTTTGGGAGATGATTACATCATGAGGGTGGAGCCCTCATGACTGGGATTAGTGCCCTTATAAGAAAAGACACGAGAGCTTGCTTTCTCACTCTTTCTCTGCCATGTGGCACACAGAGAGAAGTTGGCCACCTGTAAACCAGAAAGCAGGTCCTTACCAGACACTGAACTTAATCTTGGACTTCCCAGCCTCCAGACCTGGGAGAAATAAATGTTTGTTGTTTGAGCCACCCAAACAACTGTTTTTGTTATAGCAGCCTAAAATGACTAAGACAATGGGTAATAGAAATGTGAACTCTATCCACATATCGTGCAGTCTTGGCGTTTTAGTTTCTCATAAGACATTTGGATGCACCAGACCTGTAGGCTGGTGAAAAACTTCTCTACTGTGTCCCTTGGTGGGAGGGTGGACTGTCACTGGCTCCTCTTTCACATATGGGTGGCTATATGCAAGGATCTCAGCTATAGCTACAGTATTGCACGGCAAAGATCGGGTGTGTCGTAGCACAAAAAGGCCCTATTGACTAGGGTCTCAGTGGTGTCTGCTGCTCCTCTGAGTCTCTCTGTCCTTAAGTTATGTTTTTCTTACTCTGTTTGAAGTTCTCTCTTTCTCTCTGGCACTTTGGAGCTTCCCTTTTGTTCTTTCACCTGTGTGTGTGTGTGTGTGTGTGTGTATGTGTGTGTGTGTGTATGTGTGTGTGTGTGTGTGTGTGTGTGTGTGTGTATGTGTGTTTGTGTATGTGTGTGTGTATGTGTGTTTGTGTATGTGTGTGTGTGTATGTGTGTGTGTATGTGTGTGTGTGTGTGTGTGTGTGTATGTGTGTGTGTGTGTGTAAGGTTTCTGTTGGTAATGGTGATGAGAGAGGAAGGTCCACGTCAGCTCAGTCCCCTGTCGGCCATGTGTTGGAATTTTGAAAGCACCTCTTTGAACAGGTTGCCCATCGCAGGTACTGCAGAGTGATTTCCATGGTGTCTTGTGCAGGGTGACTGCGTATTCCACTGAGCTGTGAAAGGCTGCCATGCAGACATAGATGTTTGGATTATAATGAGGGGGAAAAAAGAATGTGTTTAAAATCTTATAATTTTTTTAAAAATTCTTTTGAAGACTGGCCCTGAGCTAACATCTGTGCCCATCCTCCTCTACTTTATATGTGGGACACCTGCCACAGCATGGCTTGACAAGCACTGCGTAGGTCTGCACCCGGGATCCAAACTGGTGAACCCTGGGCTGCCAAAGCAGAATGTGCAAACTTAACTGCTGCGCCACCAGGCCCGGGCCCTAAAACATATATGTTTTCAAAACTCAAAACTCACATTTCTTAACATACTTTATGCCCCACATTCTACACTATACTCTATGTGCTAATATTATTTTGTATCACCAGCGTCTTTTTGAAGCCAGCGTATCTAAATTATGACAGTGTTATTCCTCTGGAACAGATCGGGTCCCAGGCCGTCCTGTGGATAAGTCTTCCGTTATAAATTCCAGAGACTCAGGGATTGTTTCAACCTAGAATCTGTGAGTTGTTGATCAGCCATATTGAAGTAAATCTTGAAAAACGCCAACACAGGGTGTAGAACAAAATTAAATGTTAGTAAATGGTATCATTTGCTAGAATGGGGCAGTTGAAATACGTCAAGCCTGAGGATAGAGGCGAAGCAACATATATGAGTGGTACTTAATTGGAGTCTCTCAGATCACTTCCAAATTTTCTAATTCATCATCCATTCCTCTAACTTGCCTACATTTTTTATCACACAGATTGCAGTCTGGAGCTCAAAGTTCAACTGCCCATTTCACAGAAAAGAAAAAGATTGACTAGCGTCCTGTTGGTTTATACTTTACAATGGTTTTAGTGATCTCAGTATATAAAGGAAAAATAGATGGGAATTCAAGTGAGTTCTATCTGGGTTTGAATTCTAGTTTTTCTCCTTACTAAGCTGTGAGCTCGAACAAATTGTTTAGCCTCTTTAAGAAACGGGCCTGATTGATAATGCCTACCTTTCTGGGCTAATGTAAGAATTAAATGAACTCATGAACAGTAAGAAAGCACAATTGTCTGGCACGTAATAAGTTCATAAACACTTTTCTTGTCTCATTTTTTCAACATAGTTCTTAGCTTTCTTATACATTTAGATATTATTATAAAATCTGTCCAAAAGAAGAATTTTATTCTGAATTTATTTCAGCAAACCTTTACTAGGTACCTATTATCTGTTAGCACATGCTACACAAGAGTAAATATACAGGTTCTCAAGGATTAGACTGTGCCTGAAATTGATTTGTCACTATTTAATGTATTAGCCTTCATAAATGAACTTGTGTTTCAAGTGGATTTGTATTGATTTCCCCATAGTGTTTCACTTTGTCCTCTATGTGACCCAGGTCATGTGCACTTCAGAGTGGACAGGACCGAAGTCACAGCAGAGTCTCACTATGGCGAGAGCAAGCCCAGGGCCTGCCTGAGGTGCTGGTGGTCAAGGACATGAGATTTGCTTCCTAGCAGGGTACACTGATGGGCCAAGCTAAGGAGTGAATTCTGATGCTACATTCTCTCTTCTGTCCAAAAAATCAAGGCAAGCAAACAACATTTTTTAAGTTGAGGTATTAAAAAAAAATTACTAGCCTAGGACAAAAATAACTCATTACCTGGATAAAAAGCAACTTTTCAAGGAAGGGAAAATGAGAAGCCTGTAGGAAAGGAAGTTTAAACCAGTACATGATGGGTAAAAATGTCATGTGTGTGGCCAAAGACCGATAGATGGAACCTTCAAAAGTAGAAGTTGAATGGAGAGTTATTGTTTAATAGGTACAGAGTTTCTCATTGGGATGATGAAAAAATTCTGAAAATGGATAGTGGTGATGGTTGCACGATCACGTGAATGTATCTAATGCCGTTGAATTTTGTACACTTGAAAATGGTTAAAATGAGGGGCTGACCTGGTGGCGTAGTGGTTAAGTTCATACATTCCACTTCCGCAGCCCAGGGTCCGCCAGTTCAGATCCCGGTAGTGGACCCATGCACCACTTATCAAGCCATGCTGTGGCAGGCGTCTCATATATAAAGTAGAGGAAGATGGGCACCAAAGTTAGCTCAGGGCCAATCTTCCTCAGCAAAAAGAGGAGGATTGGCAGCAGATGTTAGCTCAGGGCTAATCTTTCTCAAAAAAAAAAAAAAGGTTAAAATGATAAATTTTATGTTATCTCTGTTTTACCACCATAATAAGTAAATAAATAAAAAGCACAAGGGAGATACATTCCTCCTCCCCCCAAAAAAGTGGATGTTGGCTGGTTGAATCTGGAGGTTCTCTAGGAAAACATCTCACTTCCTTATTTCTAAGGCTAAAATGCTAAGGAACTGTACTTCTTTTTTTTAACTTGTGAACTTGCACATGGATATATATTTATGCTTCCTGTGACCTGCTCTACTTAAGAGAAGTCGGAAGCTTTCTATATAAAGTATTATTATGTAGAGGTGATAATAATGTGTTTTCTGACTCAAAGCCATTCTCTAATAATCATGTAGCACTTCATATTTCTCAAAGTGCTTTTATATCTATTCGCTCAATTGATCTACAGAACCCAGAATTACCTTTGTTTTACGAATTTGAGAGAATGGAAATGCAAAGACGTGAAGGCCTCATTATGGTCTCCGTATGAACAGGAGTAGAACCTGTGTCTCCTGGGTCCTGAGCTAACATTCTTTAGATACATGACATTCAGACTTTCATTTTACAAGCATGGCACTAAACCTTTCGGGTAAAACGTGAAAACAGCCATCAATCACATGAATGTGTGCTTTCTCTGGAAGTAAGCAGTGATAATAAGTATGACCAAAACCAAGATAATTGAAAATTTTACTCCCTATCCAAATGTTTTGGCATCATAGAGTCATACCTTGAATATAAAAAGAATTTAATACAGAGGTTCGCCTGGTGGCACAGCAGTTGGGTTCGAGGGTTCCATCTTGGCGGCCCGGGGTTTGCCGGTTTGGATCCTGAGCGCGGACCTATGCACCACTTGTCAAGCCATGCTGTGTCAGGTGTCCCATGTATAAAGTAGAGGAAGGTGGGCACGGATGTTAGCTCAGGGCCAGTCTTCCTCAGCAAAAAGAGGAGGATTGGTGGCAGATGTTAGCTCAGGGCTAATCTTCCTCAAAACAAACACAAAAACAAACAGCAACAGAAAAGAATTTAATGCCATGACTAGAAGGACCTGCAACTAAGATATACAACTATGTATGGGGGGGGGGGGCTGGGGGGAGACAAAGCAGAAAAAAAAAAGTTTAATACAAATGTTGGATCAAACTAATTTTAAAACAGGCCATATTTGCGTTATATCTAGCAAAGGCAAAAGGATAGTCTGACAAACTAGGTACCATTGGGTTAATCAGTCATAAATCACCTTTACTTAAACTTATCACCTTATCAGGGCATTCAATTTCCATACTTGTAAAAAGAGACAGAAAATTACTTATGCCCTGATTCATGTGCTACATTTTACATAAATGTAAAGATAAAACTGAATTTTTGAAATAACTTTGTTGGGTAGAAAAACTACATTAATAAAGCAGAGACAAGATTACACACACCAACACATTCACCTTCTCACCTTGAGTAAGGTGCTAGAGAAGAGCAGCAAATTGGGCTTTACCTTTCTGAGGAGTGAAGCAAAGAGCGAACTTGCTTAATAACCAGATTTATCTAGAAGATTAAAGCCAAACTATAAATAAAACACTTTTTCTGAACCTAAAACCTGAGAAATATTTCTCCCATAGATTCACATAAAGAGGACATGGTAGGGGGCCGGCCCTGTGGCGTAGTGGTTAAGTTTGCGCGCTCTGCTCGGGCAGCCCTGAGTTCACAGGTTCTGATCCCAGGCTTGGACTTAGCACCACTCATCAGGCTACAATGTGGCAGCATCTCATATAAAGTAGAGGAAGATTGGCGGAGATGTTAGCTCAGGGACAGTCTTCCTCAAGCAAGAGGAAGATTGATAACAGGTGTTAGCTCAGGGTCAATCTTCTCCACATACACACACACACACAAAGGACATGGTATGATATACTGAAAAATGTCCTTGCCAACATCACTACAATAGACACAAAAATAGCTTTCAGGTCTCTGGGTCTTTGATATCCTTCGGTAGAGGCCAGTGGCATAACACCAAGGCACATTCTACAAGGGTTCACTGAGAATCTGGGTTCCGAAGTCTCAAATTCACATGTAGTAAAAATAATAGAAATATAATACTATTTGAGCTCAAACTCAAAGTATATCTAAAATGCTTAAAACATATATCTTCCCGAACTTCATCAAATCCCAAGTGTATGCAGATTAAATACTAGTATATATCAGAAACAGTAAGGGAGGGGAGTGGGAAAGAAGCAATAGTCTTACCGATTAAAGCATTACACAGTGGGTGGGACATTCTTGTGAGCAGATTACCCTTAGACAGATATGCTTTGGAGAAAAAGGTTATAATGGATTGGATGGCAGTATAATTCAGTGGATAAGTAAGCAGGTGAAATATGAAGGTAATTAGATAATGAATTGATATCAAAGGAGAGGGAGATTTTTAATGTCCTTTCTCAGGGCTCTCATCAGGACATATTAATCCCTTATGAAATCAATGATTTAGTCGAAGGTGCAGAATTTGTGATTGGTGGATCCATCATATTAGATCTAAGTGCCAAAAAAAAAAAGGAACCTTGACAGATTGGAGTGATAATTCTAGCAAGACCAACGTCAACAGAAATGAAATAAGGTCATATATTTTTCATATGGTAGAAGGGGAAATACTGCCTTGATATTTTTCCCAACCTTCCTATGTCATTGTTCCAAGTAAACAAACATTGTGTGCCTGTTGTGTGCCCGGCACTGTGCTAGGACCTAAAAATGCAATGATCAATGAGGCACATGATCTAGTAGGGAAGACGTGTATAAACAATGCCAGATGCATGTAAGTGTTGGAATAGAGATGTGAATCAGGTAAACAGTTGTATGAAGCATGGGGAGTGTTCAGTTCCTTGAGTGCTGAAGATCAAGGAAGGCTCCAATGAGAAGGAGAACCCAAGTTAAAGAATAGATATGCTTAGGCCTGAAGGAGGGCTGGAGGGTAGGGATGGCACAGACAGAGAAAGGCACAGGAGAGGCATGTTCAGAGAGCTGTAAGTTATTTAGTATGGATGGAGATATATATGTGTGAGCAGGGTGGATGGTAAGAAATGATGTAAGTGAGGTAGAAAAGGCCAGATCACAAAGGAAACTGAGTTTGGACTCTGGCAATGGAGGGAGCCATTAGTAATTTTCTTAAGGAAATAAATAATGTGATCACAATGGCATTTTTATAAAGGTCACAATGGGAACCGTGCTTCAAATTGCTTGGACATGGTGCAAGGGTGATAATGGAAGAGGAGACCAGTTTGGAGACTGTATTAGTGTGCTTGGGCTGCCCTAACAAATTAACACAGACTGACTGGCCGTCTTTTTTTTTTTTTTTTTTAAGATTGGCACCTGGGCTAACAAGTGTGGCCAATCTTTTTTTTTTTTTCTGCTTTATCTCCCCCAACCCCCCCTGTACACAGTTGTATATCTTAGTTGCAGGTCCTTCTAGTTGTGGGATGTGGGACGCCGCCTCAACGTGGCCTGACGAGCGGTGCCATGTCCGTGCCCAGGATCTGAACCCTGGGCCGCTGCAGCGGAGTGCGCGAACTTAACCACTCGGCCACAGAGCCTGCCCCTAGACTGGCCGTCTTAAACAACAGAACGTGTATTATCTCACAGTTCTGGAGGCCGTGATTCCTAGATTAGGGGGCTGGCTGATTCCATTTCTGGTGAAGATTCTCTCCCTGGCTTGCAGATTTAGCCTCTTTCCCACTGTGTCCTCCCATGGCCTTTCCTCTGTGCCTGCACGGAGAAAGAGAGAGCAAGAGGCCTCTTCTGTCTCTTCTTATAAGAACACTAATCCTGTCCAATCAGGACCCCACCCTTATGACCTCATTCAACCTTGATTACTGCCTTAGAGGTCCCGTCCCCAAATAAATTCACACTGGGAGTTATAGCTTCAATGTATGAATTTTGAGGTGACACAAACATTCGGTCCATAACAGATACTAGCACAGTTGTTCAGTTAAAAGATGATAAGGGAGGCTGGCCCAGTGTTACAACAGTTAAGTATGCACGTTCCTCTTTGACCGCCCAGGGTTCATGGTTCGGATCCTGGGTGCTGACCTATGCACCGCTTGGCAAGCCATGCTGTGGCAGGCATCCCACATATAAAGTAGAGGAAGATGGGCACGGATGTTAGCTCAGGGCCAGTCTTCCTCAGCAAAAAAGAGGACTGGCAGCAGATGTTAGCTCAGGGCTAATTTTCCGTAAAAAAAAAAAAAAAAGAAAGAAAGAAACTACCTTAAAAAAAAAAAAAAGATGATGAGGGCCTGAACTGAGTAGTGCCATGGGGCAGGAGGGGAGGGATGTCAGAGATGCTAAGGAAATAAGATCGACAGTTCTTTGTGACTGTTTAGGTGTTTAGATGTGGAATGAAGGGAGAGGGGAAAAACATCGGGTAACTCACATTTTTTGTTGTCCTTCCCTTTATCAGTGTGTTAGAGTTCTCCAGAGAAACAGAACCAATAGAATATCCTATTGAATCTGCTTCTCTGGAGGACCCCGATATATATATATATATATATATATATATATATATATAGGATTTCTCCTGGCACTACTCGGCCTCCACAATCGCCTGAGCCAGTTGATCTGCCCACTGCAAGCTGGAGAGCCAAGAAAGCTGGTTGTGTAATTCAGTTTGTATCCAAAGTCCTGAGAGCCAGGAGTGCTTATGTCTGAGGGCAGGAGAAGATGGATGTCCCAGCTCAGCAGAGAGCAAATTCTCTTTTCCTCTGCCTTTTGGTTCTACTCAGCGCTCAGCTGATTGGGTGATGCCCACCCACACTGGTGAGCGCCATCTGCTTCATTCAGTCTGCCTATTCAAATGCGAAGCTCTTCCGGAATCACCCTCACAGAGACATTTGGAAATTATGCTGACCAGCTATCTGGGCATCCTTTAGCCCAGTCGGGTTGACACAGAAGCAGCCATCACAACTGGCTAGATGATAGCATTGCTAAGAAGAATGATCGTGGGGGAGAGTTTCTGACTTTGAGGAAAAGCTGGTAAAATCAGTTTAAGATATAAGTGTGAGGTATCTGTGGGACTTGGAGGGGGAAACCTCGGTGAGCAGTTGGATTTATAGGTGTTTGGTTCAAGGAAGAACCATCTGGGCTGGAGGTACAAGGATGGGGGTCATCAGCACCCAGGGCCATAGTGGATAGTCAGCAGGATAGGCAGGTGTAGACCAAGAAGAGAAGAGAACCAAGGATTAATTCTTGGGAAGAAACTGGGCACATAGGTACCAAAAACCCTTGCTAGAACTCTTTATTTTAACTTTGAAGAAAAACATACAAATACTTTTGGTTTCATAATTTATATTTTTCCACATCAGACTCTCACCTTATTCTTAGTAATTTTGTGAGCACATCCCCACCTTTATTGCTGACTCAAAGTGATATTTTTGCTAATAAATGAGAGAATCCTCTGGAAGGTGCTGTAACGAGTAAAAGATTGTACTTAGCTGTAAATTTAACCTCTGTAACTCCAGCTGCAGAACGAAGCCATTTATTACAGGGAAAAATTGCTGGCTCTGAAGGAGAAGACGAATCGTTGCCTCTTTGCTCTAGTTTAAATAGGATGATGGCTCCAGCATAGTTCCTTAAAGAGGGGAGTCTGTTCTGTGGAGGCCACTGGCAGCCTTTTATGAGGCAACTGTGATCCGGGCTGTTATGGGGACCAAGTGGTTCCTCTTGCAGTGAGAGGAGGGCTCTTATCAGAGTTCATGCCTGTGCTCCGGATCTAGGGATCTGGCCTCAGCCCTTTTTATGAGGGCTAAGCTTGCCAGCAAATAAAAAGCAAACTAAATAAATAATGAGAGAAGAAAATACTACAAAACTGAAGGAAATCTCTTATGAGCTAGCAGAAACTGAAATGAAAAATGAGTATTGAAACTGAGTGTACGGAGCCTACTATCCTAAAGCAGGTGCTGACTCATGCACAGTTAAAAGATGGCTTCTTCCAAATCATGATGGAGAAAGTATAATCAGTGTTACTATTGACGTACAGGGCAATCAAATAGAAAGCATGGGATGGAAAGCAGGTGGCTGGGGAAAAAGCTACCTTGTGTATCCCTTATGATTTTAATTGCATCTATTAGTGATAGGCTTCCTGGATGAAGTCAAAGCTATAATAAAAATGTCTCTCTGAGAAACTTCTCTGACTAGGATGACCTTGATTTTTTTTTTTTTTTAAGCCTAGAGGAGAAAGTCTAATAATACCTTTCTTCACAAAGCAAAATATTCATCAGTTCTATTCTTGTTTAAGGCTGTTATCATCTCAAATAAGTATTTCCACAGGAAATGAAAAACAATGGCAAAGTTACATGAATTTTGAAGCATAAACATATTGCAAAATTGAAAGAAAACAGGTAAGACCGTTTCCATTAAATTGCACTGCTTTGGGGCTAAAGATTTTACCTAAGTTAGATATAAGGGATAAGTGCTAAGAAATAGAAAATTAGGAATTAAAACCAAAAATTATGCCATCTGACACAGAACAGGATGAGATTTTTTCCTGGAGTTAAAGATATTGCTGTTACATAATCATGTTAGCCTGAAGGCCTGCTTGATACATAGAATCGTCCAAGAACATGAGTTGTAATTAGAAGTTGTGATGCACATTTTATGTTAAAACGTACCACCCACCTAATTAATGCAGAAGGTTTCACAGAAAGCCCTATAACGGATGGAACCCTGATTCCACAGGGAAGCATGTATTATAACAGCACAAATGGAGGAAGGGTTAGGTGACAGCAACTGGGTGAGCAAAAGCAGAATATGCAAAGGTGCTGGGGAGAGAAGAAAATAAACCTCAATAGAGGACGTTTAAATTTGTTTTTAAAAAATATTATGCTGTTTTAGAATATTCTAGAATAATGGCTTGGAAATGATCCTTGGTTCAGAGGGAAAGAAAGAAAGGAGTTGCAATGCGTGAAGAAATGCCAGCAGAGGCTGATGCATTGTCTTGGAGAGATGGAGAGTGGAATTTGTCAGGATGTCTCTTGTACTAATGCGGAAAAGTGCTGCATGCAACACACGTGGAGATTCAGTGACAAGAGATTTAGACCAGTGTGTTCCTAACCATCAGGTAACGTATTTCCCTCAAAATTATCCTTCAGAAAAGGAGTTTGCCTGGGGGCCAGCCCGGTGGCGCAGTGGTTAAGTGCCCAGGTTCTGCTTTGGCAGCCTGGAGTGCACCGGTTTGGATCCTGGGTGCAGACATGGCACCACTCAGTAATCCATGCTGTGGTAGGTGTCCCACATATAAAGTAGAGGAAGATGGGCATGGATGTTAGTTCAAGGCCAGTCTTCCTCAGCAAAGAGAGAGAGGCAGTAGCTAGCTCAGAGCTAATCTTCCTTAAAAAAAACAAAATTAAAAAAAAAAAGAAAAGGAGTTTGCCTTACACAAAAGTCTTTATGATATAAACTTTCAATTTCTCAATTATTTTATTTGGAACAACAAATTGTACTTAGGAAGCCCCATTAGCCTCAATCTCTGGGCCGCAAGTTTTGAATGCTTATGGAGGTCACCTACTGGACTAGAAATAAAGGAGACTAAAAATATTTTATACAGACAATTGTTTTTTAATAATTTATTTCCTAGGGATATGATTTCATAATCACCAAGCTTTGCTATCTCTGTAAACAAATCTTTTAAAGATAAAGCAAGTGTCATGTTGTGGCTAGCTCAACTAGTCATCCATAGGAAGGATGAATAATTTTGCTAATGTTATGTGAATGACTACTTGTGAGTTGGGATAAAATTTCCAATGTCCGTATCATGTGCTCAAGAAGAGCTAGGTTTTAAACAATTTAAATAGAAATAAAGATGATGAGCTCTGATGAAGGGATCTAAATGAATAATAATGGTTATAGGACTGACAAAGATGTGTGTGAAGGGAAAATAAAATTGTTTCATGAACTGTGAACGGCAAAAAAAAGAAAAATATTTCTAAATTATTATTTCTAAATTTATTAAAGTGACTAGAACTGTCTAACCATATTAAATAAGTGGATATATGATCTAAAAGTGTGTATATTGAAGTTGGCTAAAAAACTTTTTTTTTTTTTGAGGAAAATTAGCTCTGAGCTAACATCTGCTGCCAATCCTCCTCTTTCTGCTGAGGAAGACTGGCCCTGAGCTAACATCCGTGCCCATCTTCCTCCACTTTATATGTGGGACGCCTGCCACGGCATGGCTTGCCAAACAGTGCCATGTCCGCACCTGGGATCAGAACCGGTAAACCCTGGGCCACCGAAGTGGAATGTGGGAACTTAACAGCTGTGCCACTGGGCGTGCCCTGAAAAACTTTTTAAACAATCTTCTTATTGGGAAAATGGGGAATTACTTGTATTATTCAGTCACATACAGTACGTGGAGCAGAAAGAGTTTCTCAAACGCCATTGTAGCCTGGATGCAATACTCTTCAGTCCAATACACTGGACAATACATTAGATTCCTTGCTCTTTCTGAACCTTCTGATGGTCTCCTGTCGCCTGTATATATTGATATAAAGACTGGAACACTTGATTTGGAAATCTAGTTTCTGGTATAACTTCTATCGTACAATGGTCGCGAGAGTTTAGGTAGCTTTTGTTCTCAATGTCCGTCATCCTTAAGGAAGAGTATTTACTGAGGTTCCACACTTTGATATCCGATAAGAAAAGCTGAGCATCAAAATGAAATTTACCATCTACCGTTTTACTACTTTAACGTTCTTTACACCTATTAGAAATAAAAAGCACTCAGTACACGACAGCTGTTTTATTATTGTTAGCTTTACATGCTAAGCACTTTCCAGTGTTGATGACATTTTGTCCACGCAATGCCATGATGCCGGCAGTGTTATGTTATTTTACACGTGGGAACTGAGGTCAAACAGGTGAAGTAACTTGGTCACAGTCACACAGCTCGTGAGTGGCAGAGCCAGGTGATACAAACCAAGCTGAGGATTCCAAAACACATTCTTGATGAGAAATTCCACTCCCTCCTGAAAGGGTAGAGGTGTGCGATGGGACTATTGAGGGAGGACACTTAACCCAACTTGGGGCTTCTAGAAGGACATCCAAGAGGAGCTGATGGTGTCAGAAGGAGCTGAAAGGTGAGTAAGAATGAGAAATAGGAAAAAGTAAGATAAATGTCTTCAGAAAGAACAGCCTAAGAGCATGGAAGCCTGAGACAGCATTGCTACAAGCGGTTTAGGACTATCAGAGTGTGCATTGTGAGTCAGACTGATGGGAAATACAGACTGAGAGGGGGGAGGAGGCCTTATGGGAAGGACCTTAGATGCTAACTGTGGAGCTTGGATTTTACCCCAGAAAATGGCAATAATTAGAAATAATAACAGTAGCAACAACGAGTACAAGCAAAACCGATAATCCACAGGGCTTAGAAATAAAACAGGATTTCAATTTTCCAGATGTATTTTGGGAAAGGAAAAAGATGGGCTGTTAGCTATTCTTAACAACGTTTTTTACAAGAGATTGATTATTGCTTGGATATTGAGAAAGTGAAAAACATTTCAGAGCAAGCAAGTCTCTTTGGTAATGTTTCTGACCAGGGAAATTGTTAGGCAAACTATGAAGTATTTGAAATTGAATGGTAGCCAATATTTGGTGTAGCGTCTGGATTCAGGACTTTAATTTAGCATCTCATTCAATCCACAGAATAACCCCATGAAGTAGGTGAGGACTTCTCAGTTTTATTAGGTAAATAAAACCAATAAAACTTCACCAAAGGTGAAGTGACTTGTCCAAAGAAATCTAGTTTAAAAGGTAGTAAGATAAAGACTCACTGAGCTGACAGTGTTGGATAAAGGGGCCCTAAAAGTTGGTAAGCCAATGACAAAGATTAGGGAGAGTTAACTGTCTGTGGGCAGAGGCAAAAATGAAGTGTATCAGATTCAACAAAATCCTATCCTCTTCCTGGTAATTTGTTGGTAGGCTTTTTTTGTTGTTCTTTTGTTCTTTGCGAAAGATAGCCCTGAGCTAATATCTGCTGCCTCTTTTGCTGAGGAAGACTGGCCCTGAGCTAACATCCGTGCCCATCTTCCTCCACTTTATAGGTGGGATGCCTACCACAGGATGGCTTGCCAAGCGGTGCCATGTCCACACCTGGGATCCAAACCGTCGAACCCCGGGCCACCAAGTAGAACGTGCGAACTTAACTGCTGTGCCACCGGGCCGGCCCCCTTTTTTTTTTTAACAAGAAGATAAACTAATCTTTCATAAAGACAGCGATTTACCCAGCACAGTACCATTAAACTTGAAGTCTGGCTAGAAAATACTGTGGGAAGCTCACATGAGCAACTGTATAAACTTTCCAAGATCTAAAATCCATAAGGAAATCAAAGGTGAAACTCTGCAAAGATAAAGGACTGAGCATCTGAACAAGTGAGCATCAACCAAGTTATGCTGTGATTACAAACAACCCTAAAATCTCAGCAGCTTAAGACAAGAAAGGGTTATTTTTTGCTCACACAAAATGACCACTGAGGTTTGTCTGGGGGCTCCCTCAGGTACCCAGGCTAAATCAGGACCCTATCCAGCACTGTAGCAAATGGAAAGAAAGGGAGTACAGGAAATCACACACTGCCTTTTGAAGCTTCCACCTGAAAGAAACACATATAATTTCTGCTCCATGTTATTGGCGAGAACAAATCACATGGCCGCATCTGATTCAAGGGGAGTGGGGAATTACATTCCTACCACGTGCCCTGAGGGAGAACAACAAAAATCTGGTATACAGTATTAAGGCCTACCACAGGAAGAACTTAAGAAAAACAGCAGTGAAAGCAACCTAAGAAAGAAAGTTCTGGAACTAGGGATGGCTTTATGGACTTATAATTATGCAGATACTTGATGACTTATTCATAATGGTGGCTAAGAGGAGAGTAAGATTTAATATCTAATTTCATAAAAAGTGTTGCAATTGTTGGCCAATTTATGCTGGGAGATGTTTGCTGAAAAACTCCATGGGATGTCTCACTGGAAATATTACTCACTAGGTCACATGGAGACATAGTTTGGGATGCGTTTATCATCCTCCTTCACTCTCACTGGAGGCTCAATCAAAGCCTTCTGTGTTACTGCTAGCTCATTTTTTTAAAAGGTGATTCTAATAGAATTTCCTGTTGCGTTGCTTTCTGCTCGCATTAGACTTAAGGAACTTCTTTTCTTATGAAACTATGTATAAACATTTCACGCACAAGATACCATTCTACATATCGCCACTTCTATACTTTATTCAGTAAACATCTAATTTTAAGCTATTACAAAGAAAATGAACTAGATAAACACCTTTCATTACCGAAATAACCTCTTTTCCGGGGAAAATCCGATCATGTCGCTTCATTCTCCAAATAGAACGGATTCCTCCCTTTAGAAAGCACATAGACAAGCGGTCTCTTAGGTTGAGTTGCCCCAGAAGCTGACCCTGAGACCAGGACTGAGGGCAGACACTGTAGTCTGTATGGGTAGTGATACGGAGGAAGGAGAATAAGACGGGTAAGGAAGGAAGCTAACATAGGGTGCCTTAAAGAGCAAGTTACTGCTGTGGGCAACTGACTCAAAGTTGGGGGCCCCTGGGAGACAGTGAGGAACACAGCTCATATAGTCCTAGCTGCAGTGGGGAAGCTGGGATATTTTTAAACTGATTCCCATCCTTGATTTCTTGAGGGCTATTCTGACGGACGCTAACCGCCTGGCACTTCTAGGCTGCAGGCCTGCACTGGCAAAGTAGGGTTCAGGGAAAGCCCTTGAACAGAGAAGCAGAGAGGGGAGACTTGCAGGAAGATGCCCGCTGGCCTGCCAGTGGGAAGGACAGAGGGGTAGAGCCCCAAATGGAGTTCCAGCACTGTTAGTACAGAGAGCATACTTCGTTTCTAAGCCCATTTGCTCTGATATATCCGTCTTTGAGCCTAGATGTTAATTAATTTTTTTAACATTAAAAAATATGGTAGGCCAGCCCGGTGGCGCAGGGGTTACGTTCGCAGGTTCCACTTTGGGGGCCAGGGTTCGCTGGCTCAGATCCCAGGTGCGGACATGGCACCACTTGGCAAGCCATGCTGGGTAGGCCTCCCACCTATAAAGTGGAGGAAGATGGGCACGGATGTTAGCTCAGGGCCAGTCTTCCTCAGCAAAAAGGAGGAGGATTGGCAGCAGATGTTAGCTCAGGGCTAATCTTCCTCAAAAAAAAAAAAAAGGTGGCATCTGAGAAAAAATGGCATCCTTTTACAAGGTAGCCACAGCTAGGTCATACAGAGTGGCCCAAGAGTGAAGCTTGGGGAGCTCTGACTAGTTAAGGACCAAGATTTTTGGGAGAAATCCCTTTGTTCCAAGCAGGCTGGGAAAGGGAGCTACCTCAAACAGCTGTGATAGGAGTGTTTCATAACGCAGAGGGAAAGCCTCCTTAAAGCCATATTGACTTTTCAGCTCGCAAACAGGCCTTACTCCTCATTCCTTGAGAGAAGAGAGAAACAAGCTGGACGTATTTTCAGAGGTTTGGGAATGTTTTAATAGATTCGACTAGAACGCTATAACAATAAGCGGAGCATTGGGTATTATTTAGAAGTTATCAACTCATTTGATTTACCCTATAACACGAGTATTTTCCAGAGGCAGTAGAACAGAATTGTCTGGCAGTGCTAACTTTTCCCTATTTTCCAAGCAGATCCCTGAGGATAGCAGAAAGTAAAGGTTTGTCTGGGGGAGGGTAGACTTCTCCTAAAAAGAGAATTCTGGAAGTCATCATAATTAAACAAAGAGGAAAATGTGCCAGACAGGAGTGGGTGGGGGCTGTTTTCTCTTTTGGTTGGTGGTGGTGCGTTCAAGATCCTTAACCTAAGATGAGGCTTCTGAGCCTCCAGCAGGCGAGCAGCTGCCCCAGAGACCCAGGGCTCCAGGAGGAGGCGGCGCAGGTGGCCAGGCTCCCCGCAGGTGAGGA
Source organism: Equus przewalskii (assembly GCF_037783145.1). Taxonomy (NCBI): domain Eukaryota; kingdom Metazoa; phylum Chordata; class Mammalia; order Perissodactyla; family Equidae; genus Equus; species Equus przewalskii. The sequence goes on from NC_091849.1 coordinate 20,282,772, forward strand.
GGTCGATGCGCCAGGAGGCCGGCCGGACCTGGCCCCCTGGTCCTGACTCTGCGGCCTCGTTGGCATCGGAGGGCGGGATGGGGCGCGCACGAACCCGGCTCGACGGGCGCGGCTCACCCGGGCGCTCGTTCCTGCGCCCTCGGCCTCACGCGCAGTCCCGGCCGCCGCCCTCCGCCTGCCCAACGCCCGCTTCTCTCTTTGCACCTCGTCCCTTCGACCCACTGCCCCGCCCTGCACGCGTCCAAACTAAAGAAAAGCGTTTCGTTCTCTTAGAGAGCCCGGGAAGGCGTGTGCTCTTCTCGCCCTTGCACCGTGGGTCGCCCCGCGCGCGGGCTGGGACCGGCGGCGCAAGGAGTGGCGCTTATCGTCCGGAAGGGGACGGGGAAGAGGGCATCTCTGGTCCCGGGATGCGATTGTCCTCATTTCTTCTTCTCTTCCCCGCGCCGCGCGCGCTAACTCTGGGGGAAGTTGGTTGCAAAGTTTCCGAGAGCTACGTGGGCTCGTGCAAGCGCGGCACAGGGCGGGGTGCGGACGCCGGGAGGCGAGGACAGAAGCGCTCCTCGCGGCGTCTTTGTTCTGCTCTGGGGGAGAGACCCGGCACGGAGTCGCCGGGCCAGTACGGGGACCGCCAGCCGCGACATTCCGGACTCAGCAGGGGCTCTTTGCTCCTTCCCCATCTCCTTCCTCAGACATCCCCCCACCCCCAACCCAACCCCGACACTGCTCTCAAGTCCCCAAGCCTCCTTCTACGCCATCCGTTTACCCCCAAACTTCACCTCAAAGATCCCAAGTCTGGGATGAGCAAAGAAAGAGGATAGAGGTGAAGGTGCGCGACAGGCCGGATACCTCCTGTCGGGTGGGAGTTTGCTTTGGAATGTTTGGGGTTTTCTTTCCTTTGCCCTAGAAACTGCTTCCCCATGCGGGCCCCCGTTCTCTCCCATTTCCCCCACCTCTCGGCTTTCCTCCTCTTTAATTCTAGTGAGATCCAGAAGGAAAATGAACGCTGCTGTGAGTCACTCAGAGAGCTAATGCTGTGGCCCGCAGTTAGGATGAGGGTCTGGGGTAGGGGGAGGTGAGGATGGAGTCCCTAATTCTTAAGGTTAAGGAACGACTGGTAAAGGACCTGGAGAAGGTTCCTGGTCCGAGACACCTGATTTGCCCAAGTCAAGGCAGTGGGGGGAGGGACGGAAAGAGGGGATGCTTGGCTTGTCCAGCCGCACCAGGGGGTAGAGGATGGGGAGGCGGCCAGGGACCCAGAGTCAGATCTTTGGGGCGAGGACAAGGCAGTGGTGTGGAGAAGGGAACGAGTGAGGAGAGCTTAGCTCCAGGGTCAGAGGGAGCGCACTCATCCAGAGCCTTGCCGTCGCGGTTTGAGGTTGGGGAAGTCCGGGGTCTGAGCGGTGGGCGCGATGCTCGAGGTGGGAATCTGCCCTCGGAGACCTGGACCGAGTAGCGCAGCGCCTGCTGCAACAGGTAGCCCCGAGGGGTGAAGGCCCAGGCTGGACCCCGAGCTGGGCTTTGTCCCGCGGATTAGAGGGCTCTCCCAAGGGACCGCGTGAGTGGGGATGGGCGGGGGAAGAGAGTTTTGTAACACTTGAAGCCCCTTTGAGTTGTTGTGGCGCGTAGAGTCAAGGGGAGTGAATCCGAGAGGAGGAACGAGGATGGAGAGCCCAGGGTGCGCCCCACCTCTGATTGTGTAAGCGCCTTTATCTTCTGGGGTTGACCCCCTACCCTTCGCATTTTGTCTCTTGGGATGATGAGAAACTGACAGAAACTCGATGCCAAAGTGGATTGTTCACACTGATTGGCAGGGAAAGTGCAGACAAAGAGGTGCATCTCCCGGAAACAATGATTTTGGAGATTCCCCCGCGTAGACGTGTGCGCGTTGGGGAGTGGGGCGGTAAAAGGGTGGTGGGTGTGGAGGGGACCGGGACAGGCATCTCCTGGGGAAAGTTTCGAGTGAGGCAGTGGGAGGAGAGGGTCGGGGCAGAGTTGCGATGAACTGGGGATTGAGCAGCCCCGGCTCGCCTCCGAGGTTCCCGAGCCGGGCGGGAGATGCGGGGAGAGGGAGGGGGCGGGGAGGGGAGGGGAGGGAGAGAGGAAGAAGGGGTGAGAGGGAGAAACCTGCCGCCGCTCGCCGCCTCTTTGTCTGCTCCGGGACTTGGAACAAAAGGGGGAACTCTGATGAACTCTCTCTCCTCCCCTCTCCCCCGGACGCCCGCCCGGGTATCTCCCTCTCCCAACTTTGCCGCCGCGACTTTCTCCGCTGTCAGGCCACACAAAAGTGTCCTAGCGCCTCGCAGACTGCAACGAGGGGCATGTCTCTTAAAAGTGCGACGAAGTGGAGAAGAAGGTGAGTGGGGATTGTTGTCTTGTTTACCTCTCTCCCCCTTAACTCGCCCCGCTCCCCGCCCTTCGGAGGACGGAGTAGTCCGGGGGCGAAGTTTGGCTGGTAAGTTGTGCCTCCTTTCCCTCCCTGTTCCCTTCTCTTTTGTTCTTTAACGAACTTGCATAGATTGTTTTATTTGTTTATTTGTAACAGGCAAAAGCCAAGCAGGCATTTCTCTCAAGTGCCTCATTATATGAGGAGCCGGGGGGATGGGAGAAGGGTCTCTCAAGGGGGCATTGCCTCACTTTCTCCCAAATGCGCGCATACCGCAGGAAAACGTGCTGAAAGGGATGGGGACACGTCCAGGCTCACCCCCACCCCAGCCCTGACTTTGGTCATGCAAAGAAAGGGATATGGAGGTGGGGGTCGTTTCCTCGCCGTCTTATAACTTAACTGCGGAGCGCTCTGCAGATCCAATGCACAATACCAAAAGCTGCAACAATAGAATGCAGAAGAGGTTTGGGTTGTAAGGGATTGGACTCTTGTGTTTGTGGTCAAGGGGGTTAGAGCAAACAGGTAAGACTTCAGAAAGTTTTCTTTGAGGCTGGGGTAGGGTGGAGGAAGCCACAGGTTCCCGACTGTCAGAGATGCAGGGATGGAGAGATGGGGCCTGGACCACTAGTTAGAGTCGGCCATCCCGTCCGCCCCTTTCAGTTTCATGACCCACCCAGAATAACCTAAGCTGTCCTTGCGATCCATCATCACTTCTCTCGCTTTACCCTCTCCTCTTCATTTCAATGTGTTTGAATAGAAAAGAGAATGTGAGTCCCAGAAGCTTCTCAGACTCAGGAGTCCGCCCCGCCTTTTGTGTTTTAACCTTTTGTTTCTATCTGCCACGCCCGCCCAAAAGAGGGATGGCTGTTGCTGCTTCTGCGGGGTGGAGAGGCAGCGCAGTTCCCTCCGTGTTTATGGGCCAAGGGAGACTCCCTAACTTTGTTCCCCAAGTAGCTTCACTTCGCAGTTTCTAGATTGGTTCTTGCTCTTATGAGGCGACCACTCCACGACTAGTAAATATCTCCACTTTATATGAAATTTCTTTCAGCTCTTTTCCACTTTACCACGAAAGTTGTTTCTCCGTCCTGTCACTTGGTTATTGAAAGACAATTAGGGACAGAAGTTGGAAGTTCGTTGAAAGTGGGCAAATGTAGGATGTTTAGCTGTTAGGATGTGTTTAAATATTAAGAATGTCTGGAACAGGCTTCTTGAATTCAACAATGCAAATGTAGGTCATTATTTTCAGGTATGTTCTATGGGATCAGTCCAAATACCAAGGTAATTTATCACAGTCTCTTCTTTTTTCTTCTGTCTCCCCTGGAGAGCTAGAGGCATTCCTCACACCCTTGGACTTAAATGAAACATCAAACTGAATGTATTGCTAGTAACTGGAGGAATCATCCAAACACAGTCTATTTCAACTTCTTAAAGTTATGATTTTATACAGTAGTAGCCATTATTTAGAATTTGCAGCTAGAAATGATTCAAGTACCAGAACTATATAGTTTTGAATTTTCATGTCAAAGACAAATATATTAATGCTATGGTTACCTTTCTTTAGAAACTTTAGAATGACTTGGAAGTTAACATTCATTAATTTCAATTGTATAGGTATAATTATTATTATCAGCATCTAGAAAGCGTCGTGCGGTGCGTTGACCTTCGCCATACTGCATTGTTCTTACTGGATCTTTCTATCAGTGAACATTATGGAAGTACCAGTGCAACATCAAGTCATTCCTGGATGAAAAGTTATCAGACTTGTTCTTTTGGAGTTACTTAAAAGTTAAAATGTCAGGATTTTTGATGATGCCTTCTCTAAATGGATTACTACAATTTGATCACTGGGAATTCTCCGCCTTAAAGAAGGTATGTTTCTTTTTAAATAGACTACAAGCACTTCTTTTGGGGGCTGGTGCTTATGCCATTAGAGAATTGTCTAGTTGTTTTGACCTGTTGCCTGATCAAAGTGATTTATGACTTTGGATTTCCTTGTTTTGAACTGGTTTTTGTAGGTTCATTTTCATTTGGAATGATGATTTGGGTACTTCTGATGAAGTTTTCTTAATTTTACAAAGTGTCCTTCAACATCAGCACATGTAATGAATGTGGATTGTGTAGTCACTAAGGAAAGTTATGGAACAATAATGGGTCCAATAAATGTCCTATTTTATTTATGATTGATTTTGTTTTTAAATATCGCAGTGATTCTTTCTATACTAGCAGAACTTTCATGGTTTGCATTTTTTTTTTCACTTTTGACATTTTATTTTGGTAAACGAAATCCACAAGTGGCCAGAAATAAATGAATTCCTAATAACTGGAAGTCAATATAAAGTACAAGTTCTAGCAGAATGAAAACTTGACTATTTAATAACAAGAGAGGCTGTAAATTTACTTAATCTTTATGGTATACATCAAGTTTTTATGGTGGTCATTAAGAGTCTTATATTCCTTCTTTTAAGTCTTACAATTCAGTTTTGTTCATCTCTGTGAGAAAGCAGTTAAAAGTTCACATAAATACTGTTGGTAATATAAAAAGTATTTTGATACCGTATTTACTTTCCTTTTTAAGCAGTTGTTTGCCATGAAAAGTGAGCGTTTTCTTTGTTTAAAATAGATTGCTTTAAAATGACTTAAGTTGTAGGATTTGATCCTCAAAATGATTCAAGTTCAGGGTGGTTTTAATCCTAGAGTTGGAGGATATCGTTGATATATCACTGTAATTGAGAAATGTTAAGGTCTGGTCAAAGAAGATAATTGGGAATTGCAAATGTTTTTATCCTGCTATAAGCAAAATATTATGATTTGCTTCTTTCTAGTTGTATAAACTTAGACAAGCTACTTAACTTTCCTGGACTTTAATTTATCATCTATAAAATGAAGGTTTGGTTAAAGAAACTAAGAAATCTTTTAGCGTGAAGACTTTGTGATTTGTTGATTGTTCTTCTAATTAAGGTGCATCCTCTCTTGTGAAGTTTATGTTTGAATTGTTGAACAATAGAGTTAGTGACATGGAAACCTTCATGTGTATTAATAACCGTGATTTTGTATGAATGTTAGCTCAGGGAACATTAGTTCAGGAAACATGCTTTAAATTTTCTGTAAAGTATACTTTCGGCCGAGTGTCCTGTATGGAAATGTCAGATTTCCTCGAATGTTTTCAACAAAAGTTTATCTGCCGGAATATTTTTGAGGGGGTAGAGAGTGCCGTATTATTTTCCAAGTGTTTTACCTACAAATGTCTGAAGTGAATATGTTTGAATTTGTCCTGATGGCCACCCAGAGTTGGGCTCAGAGGTTTAGAAACAGACTTTGACGTGAAACTGACCTGAATTTGAATCCCAGACCAGGCAAAGACTCATGGTGGTACCTTGGCCAGGTTACTTGATTTTCTTGCGTCTTTGTTTCCTCAATTGTAAGTGGGGATCATAACACTTATCCCATTGGGTTGTTGTAGGAAATATATTTTTAAAAAGCATATACATAAGAAAAAGCATAACAGAGTGCTAAGCATCTCTAAACATGTAATGAAAGTACTACTTTTACTGTTTACAATGAATTAGTGATGTTTTGATACTTCCAACTTTCTTCGTTGACTGCCTTACAAGTTTCAAGCCACATTAACCAAAAACGTTCACTTTGGATAGAAGTTTTCACATATTTAAATACATTTTTTTGCTAAAAATGTGTTCTATTCAATTCTTTTATCCAATTAAGTGTGGATTAATTCACTTTGACAAACATTTATTGAGTCTTACTATGTGTAAGCATGTTGCCGAAGGTCATGGCTTCTTCTTGGAACATGTGGCCCTTCCATTTCCTTACAGAAAGTTCTATAAATTGAGACAATAGCAAGTTTCTAGAATTGATTTACTCAAATTCTCTGTTTTCAGTGCTATCAGTGATGACTAGACAGATATAGTTTTAAAAATTTTGTTCATTCACTTTGTAGCTATGATATAGAGTGATGGTTCAGTGGTTTCTTGATGAAGACATCAAGAACTATAGCACATTTTCTGATGTTAGTTTTTATAGAATGGTCTTTATTTAAGTAAAAAACTTACAGTTAGTATAAAGAACACTTAGAAAAATACCATATCATTGTGAAATGAAGTTTAACGTCTTGGATTTTCATTTTCGAGATCTGTAATTTAGCAAGATACATTGTCTTCTCTGAGTTATTATTTAGTTTGAGGAAGATTATATTCATTTACCCTTAGGAAATTTCTGATGGGAATGTGAAGGTATTGCTTCTTCTCATTTGTAATTTACCAGCAGATAGTTGCCTAGAAATGATAATGTTAAGAAGAAAAGTATGGAATAAATCACTATTAAAATGGGGGAAGATTTTTTCAGATATATCTAAAACTTTCTATTTGTAGACAACATTTTTTTAATCAGTAGATTATATATCATTAGTATAGCAACTACTAATAGAATAATTTATAGTTACAGAGTTTAAAATGATAAATTCCTTTAAATTTTTCTATATGATGTTAATTCTTAAAATATAACCAAATATATTTAATAACTTTACTAAAAGTATCAAGTGTTATACTCTGGGTTATTTAAAACTGTTCGTTGATGTAGATTAGCTTGAATAACTGAAACCAGAACGATTACCAAGGTATTCACAATAAACTTACATGGGAAGAAATCTACATATTAAGCTGTGCCTTCTAAAAGTGGTGAATGTAATACGTAGTAAACATCTTATAAGTAAATAAAAAACATTTATTTAACTTTGAACTTTATACTAAGTCTAGAAGGTGATCACCTGAGTATTTTGACTATGATGTCTGCTTATTTATTTGCTATGAGTTTCTTTAGGTATATAAGGTGCTCCCAGATTTACTTGGATTTCTTCTTTGGCCTCAAATTTGCTGATTTTTAAATGCCAGTCATTTCTAAGAACTTCAATGGTATTTCTGCCCATTATTGTTGAAGATACAGGTGTTTAGAAATATATTTATCATGAAACTATGAGGCCTACTTTGTTCGTTCACTCCTTCTTCACTCATTCTTTTAAGTAATGTTTATTTTAGTGCCTTCTGCGTGCCAGACATTGTTCTAAACACTAAGGATACAAAGGAAATAAAAACCCCTGCACTCTTGGAGCCTTTACTAGTGACAGTAAAATATATGTTAAAAGGTGGCAACTTTTATGGAGAAAAATCAACCAGGAAAAGAAGATAGGGAATAGGAGGGAAGGGGGTTGCAATTTTCAATGGGATGGCCAGGGATGCCCTCATGGAGAAGGTGACATTGGAGGAATGATATGAAGGAAGTGAAGGAGTGAGCTATGCAATATTGGGTGGAAGAGCATTCATGCAAAGGCATGGCAAGTGCTTGGTGTATCCAGAGAAAGCAAGGAAGGCATAGTGGCTGGAGTGGAGTGGGTAAAGGGGCCAGTGGTAGGAGATGAGGCTGGAGAGGAAATAGGAACATGGTGAGCAGATCACATGGATCCTTAATGGCCATTGTGAGGACTTGGGACTTTTCAGTGAGGGAGATGGGATACCATTGAAGAAAGAGTTTTAAACAATGATTGATCTGATATAACCAATGTAACAGGATGACTCTGGGGTGGGTTGAGACCAGATAAAAGGTCTGCAATGGAGGAAGCTGGGAGACCATTTAGGAAACTATTTCAGGTATCAAGTGAGAGGTGATGGCTTGGACAAGGGTAAAAGTAGCATGGAGGTAGGAAGAAGGGCTTGAATTCTGAAGACGTTTTCCTGGCGGATATTTTGGTGGAACGCATAGGAAATAGGAGAGAAAGAGTTTTTGACCTGAGCACCTGAATGGCCCGAATGCCCATTAACTGAGAGAAAGTGTGGGCTTGGGGTAGGGGAGATCAGGAGCTCAGCTTGGACAGGTTAATTTTAAGATACTTTTTAAGCATCTAGGCAGTTTGATCCACAAGTCTGGTTTTCAGGGAAGAAATCTAGAGGTACAAATTTGTGAGTTGAGAGAAATTAGATGCTATTTAAAGCCATGAGACTGGATGAGATCCCCAAGGGAGTGAGTATAGACAGAAAAAGAGGTCTACATGCTGAGCCTTGGGGCCCTCCAGATTGGGAAGTGGGGGAGATGAGAAGGGGCTGCCACTGGGGCGGAAGCCCAGTAATGAGAGTGTGTCCAGGAGAAGACAAGCTCATCTGTGTCATGAACTGCTGAGAGATTGAGAAGATGACAGTTGAGAGTAGACCTTTGGGTTTAGGCATTTGGGTCATCAGTGCTCATTGGTAGTCTTGGCTAGAGCAGTTTTGGTAAATGGTGAGAGATCACATCTTTTTCTTAATTTGTGTGGTCCATTACATACCTTTAAAAAAATCTTATCTCTTCTAACTAAAATTTGTCGGTACTTATTTTTTTGAGGAAGATTAGCCCTGAGCTAACATCTGCTGCCAATCCTCCTCTTTTTGCTGAGGAAGACTGGCCCTGAGCTAACATCCATGCCCATCTTCCTCTACTTTATAGGTGGGAGGCCTATCACAGCATGGCTTGCCAAGTGGTGCCATGTCCACACCTGGGATCCGAACCGGGGAACCCCAGGCCGCCGAAGCAGAATGTGGAAACTTAACTGCTGTGCTACTGGGCCGGCCCCAAAATTTGTCAATACTTTATAATTGATAAAATGCTTTCACGTATGTTACCTTAGTTAAGTCTCATAGTAGTCTTAGTGAGATGGGATGATAACATCTATGTTTATCTTACAGAAGAAGACATTGAGATTCAGAAGTTAAGTGATTTGCCCACAGTCACCCAAGTATAAGAGAGAACTGTCTTTGAACTTCGAACTCCTTGCTATTCACAATAGGGGAGATAGTAGTGATAAAAAAATTCCACTATAATGTGACAGAGGTGCTAACAGTGGGATGTACAAAGTATAGAATTAAATCAGGAGAGGGAATGATTATCTTTTGGGGTCAGAGAAGACTTTCCTGAGTTGGGATTTGAAAGACGCATAGTATTTTAGCATGGAGTCAAAGGGAGGAACATTCTAGGCTTGGAAAATATGCTATGCAAAAACATGGAGGGATGAAACATGGGATGATAACTGGAGTGTATTTGAGATGCTTAAGCTATTTGGTTCATGCTAAACATGAAGGAGAGTGGATGAGAGGCTGGAGTGATAACAGGTGCTAGTTTAAGCTTGGATTGAAATATGGTTTTAAAAACAACTACTGGGGCCGGCCCCATGGCTGAGTGGTTAAGCTTGCACGCTCCACTTCGGTGGCCCAGGGTTTTGCCGGTTCGAATCCTGGGCGTGGACATGGCACGGCTCATCAAGCCATGCTGAGGCGGCGTCCCACATGCCACAACTGGAAGTACCCACAACTAAAAATATACAACTATGTACCGGGGGAGTTTGGGGAGAAAAAGGAAAAATAAAATCTTTAAAAAAACAAAACAAAACAAAACAAAAACAACTACTAGGTGCCATCTTAAAGGTACCTCATGTCACATTAGATAGTTCTGTGCACCCTAGTTAGAAATGCCTGAACATATATACGTCACAACAAATGCATTGTCTTAGTCACTTTGGGCTGCTGTAACCAACCATAGACCGGGTAGCTTATAGACAACAGAAATTTGTTTCTGACAGTTCTGGAGGCTGAGCAGTCCGAGATCAAGGCACTGGCAGATTCAGTGTCTGGCGAGGGTTGGCTTCCTGATCCATAGATGGCTGTCTTCTTGCTGTGTCCTCACATGGTGGAAAGGGAAGGGAGCTCTCAGGGAGCTCTTTTCTAAGGGCACTAGTCCCATTCGCTAGTCCCATTCGCTGTCTTCACTCTCATGACCTAATCACTGCCCAAAGGCCCAGCCCCAAATACTGTCACATTGGGGATTAGGTTTCAACATCTGAATTTTGGGGGGATACAAGCATTCAGTCTATAGCAGGCATATTTTCAAAATTCTATTCTTCTTTCAAAATTAAATGTATATGTGACTCATATACCACTGAAGAGGCTCTGGTGACTCTGTTTCTAGTCTGTGTCAATCAGGATGCTTTTGGCTTCAACTACGAAAATACTTAACCAGAAGTGGCTTTTTAGTAAGGATTTTTATTTTACGTTTTGGTTTTCACATTAAAGAAATTTGGAGTAGGACTATCCAGGACTGGCTAATTTGGCCACTCAGCAGTGTCATAGTTCTTGATTAGCAGACTTTCTCCTTCTGGTCCCGAGATAGCTCCTGTGGCTTCAAGCATTATGTCCCCATTTGGGAACCTAAGATAGGAAGGGTTGAATTCTTGCCATTCGTGTATATATATATATTATATTTTAAGTGTGCCCTCGTCAATGATTTTTTTTGGTAAATGTGCAGCACTGTGCACACATTACTGTTTTTAGAACTTCTTATCACTCTTAAAATACCCCCGTGCCCATTTGCAGTCAATTTCTGTTCCCACCCACTGGTCTCACACAGCCACTAATGTACTTTCTTTCTGTCTATAGATTTGCCTTTTCTGGACATTTCACACATAAATGGAATTATACGATTAGTGGTCCTTTTGTCTGGCTTCTTTCATTTACTGTCAAGTTGTTGGGGTTCAGCCATGTTGTAGCATGCATCGGTAGCTCATTCTTTTTATTGCTGAGAGGTGTTCCACTGTATGGATGTACCAGATTTTGTTTTTCTGTTCACCAAATGATAGACATGTGGGTTGTTTCCATTTTTTGGCTCTCATGAATAATGCTGCTATGAACATTTATGCGTAAATTTTTGTGTATATTATGTTTTCATTTCTCTTGGGTGGGTAGGTAGGAGTTGAATTGCTGCATTGCATGCTAAATTTCTATTAAACTTTTTAAGAAACTGCCAAATTGTTTTCCAAAGTGGTGATACCATCTTACAGGTTTGAGCGTTCCACCAGCGATGTATGAAGGTTCAATTTCTCCACATCCTGGCCTTTTATAGCTTTTTAAGAGTGAGGAAAACTTTCAAGGAAGTCCACGAGAAGATTTCCCAGGGTAGCTACAGAAACCCATGACAAAAACTAGTCACTAACAAGGGGAATGTGATTACTCTGAGAGGCTTAGACTGATCAACTAGTACTCTGGGCCTGGGAAGGGGCCCGTAATGCCAACTGGTGCCAGGTGTCAGAACAAAATGGAAGGGGCGTGATTCTTGCATAGGTAACCAACAGAGTCAGCCGTATGTCCGTGTGTCAGGTTAAGGACGTATTATTGATTTAAACATAAAAAGTAGAGCCAAGTGCTGTGTTTATATAACAGTTATGATTTAAAAGGTAGCCGCAAACTTGAACAGAAATAATCCATTCTATTAGAATTCAGGTTATTCTCTGCTTATCACATTAAGAATTTCTGAAAATTAACCTGTCCAAACTAATAGCAAAACAAGAAGCGCCCTGGTGAGTGACTCTGGGCAGTTGCTAAGCCCCAGCATTCCTTTCCTATGAAGCACCGTGCGACTTTTTTGGCATCCCAGTAACAGTTTTTTATAATCTTGGTTAAGTGTAAGTTAACAGCCACCAAATCCTTGGCTTAGGATCTAGAAAGATATTTAGACTATGTTAAGGGTTGGACACTTGGCAGCAACTTGAAAAAAATTATTTGAGCTTGGATGGGGAAAGAAAAGAAAGCAAGACTATATTTTCATAGCCCTACCTTATTTTTTATGAACTCTTTTAAAATATTTTTTTATTGTGAGGTATAACATACATAAGAGGTAAACCAACTATACGTGTAGGATATTGATGCTGCTCTCTGTGGCAAAATCCAGAACATGTGGGTCATCATGTTTATTTCAGTGGAATGATGGACTTTCAAGTGATTCCTGCTTAAAAGTTCCTGAAAATCTGAAGCAAACATTTTGGTAATTAGAACGCATCAATAAATAATTCTGATAATGTAGGCATAGCTGCAGAGAATTGTGGGAGGGAATTATGTTTGAAATTGACTTCTATGACACTCGTGCTCTTGAAATTATTTTCTGGTTTCTTTCTTCAAATCTTAGAGTAGGTACCAGTATAAACTATGATACCAAGAACTTGGTAATTATAGTTTTAATACTAACATTTTGAATTATACTGTGACTTTAAAAAAATCCAAACAACTCTGGTAGTTCTCTCTTTATTTTGCAGATGAAGAAAGCAAAGAAGAGAAATGTAAGTTTCTTAATTATGGGTCTTACTCGCTATGAAGTATACATTTTAAAATTTATAGTTCAGTGTTCTATTTCTCGAAGTCATAACTATCACAGAAAACTCAGACATTTGTGCAGCTGTATCTTATACATCCTCTTGTTTGAGTCTCGCTCGAATCCTATGTTGTAGTCCTTAGTAACATTCTCATTTTACAGGTGAAGAAATTGGGGTTCAGAGAACATTCTAGCCCAATTAATCAAACTAGTAGATGGAAAAATGCGAATCTAATTAATTAGGGACCAGCACTGTAAATGAGGACAAGAGAGAATATCCCCTCGAGAAGTCCTATTCAACTTGATAATGTTTCACACTGATGTGATTGACTCTTATTCTGCAAATACTGTGAATGTATTTTGAGACCCAAACATTAATCAGGCTTAAAAAGAGGACAATCTGCTTGCTGGTGTTTTTATATTCCTGAGCGATTGTGTTGCCAGCAGCAGTGGAGAAGCCAGCGTGATGGTAAAACTAGTCAGTGTTCAAGAGCTTTACCTGTCAGATTTTAGTGGGATGGTGTCATTATCTGTAATGAACTTCCCAAAGATGATACATAACAATATTCATAGGATCCCAGTTCTGTAGCAAAAGAAAAATGGTTTTTGCATCATCTTTTCATCTCCTTTCTTCTTCAAGTCAGACGTCCAAGGGACAGCTTTGGGCAGGCTTACAATTCTAAACACCCTGAATAGAAGACCTCCCAATGGCTACACCTTGCTTTGTGCCTGAGCTTAGGTCTCTATGTCTCTTCTCTCGTATATATGACAAGGGACTCTGCAATGACATCTCTTTTTATTTTTTGGGGAAGATTAGCCCTGAGCTAACATCTGCTGCCAATCCTCCTCTTTTTGCTGAGGAAGACTGGCCCTGAGGTAACATCCATGCCCATCTTCCTCTACTTTATATGTGGGATGCCTGCCACAGCATGGCTTGCCAAATGATGCCACGTCTGCACCCGGGATCTGAACTGGTGAACCCCGGGATCTGAACTGGTGAACCCCGGGCCCCTGAAGCGGAATGTGTGCGCTTAACTGCTGCGCCACCAGGCCGGCCCCTGACATCTCCTTGTTCGTAGTTCTAGTCCTGTACTGGGCTGTCTCCTTCGGCGGGCAGCTGCTCTGGACTGTGATGAGCCTCTAGGGACCCTTCTTGTCCTTTTCAATGGGCCTAGGCCTGGTCCATGCCTTCCATGCCCCGTCCCAGGATTGGTCTTACTAGCCTTCTGGATATTACCGCTCTGATACGGGGATAGAATCTCTTCTCTAAAAGCTTAGAGCAGAACTGAGCCAAGCTGTACATGCTTCGCTTCCTTTCCCCTGGGTCTGGGTAAACCCTGTTTGAGCCACACCTTCCGATGGTGTGAGTGTCTTTAGTTGGGAGACTTCCTAAGCCCCTGCTTTTCAATATTGGCCTGGGAGGAAGAAGAAAACTTGAACCGTCCTCAATACTCCACACCAGAAGTTCCATTGCCTACACTTTTTGTGGTCCTGTTTTGTGTCCTTGAGGCTCATTTTGGCCTCATCCTGCATCTTCACAGCTCCTGTTTGTGTTGAAGGGGTGAACCTTAGATACTAGAATGCATTAGAATGTATAACTGAGACACTTTTACATTCTTTCATTGGGATGCAGGGAAGATATAGAAGAAAGTTGTCTGAAAACTCAGGAAACCCAAGGGTGGGTGGTTATCAGCTCTCTGTCCTTGGGGGTGACCCCATGTTTCTATTCCTCGTTCTGTTTTGCCCCCACCGCAAATTGACATTCTGGAGAGCTGCCCTTTCCCTTTTGCTCCCTTCCTCTGGAAATACATCACATGGCAGTAGCACACCAAGGATGCTAGTTCCCAATGGTGGATCAGTGTGGAATGGAGAGCCCATTAGGGGTTGGCACAATTATTTATGTGACTACCTTGCTGAAATACTTCTTACTGTATTTGGCCTCAGTGATTAGAATAAAGAGGTGGTGACATAACAACAAATTACTAGCATATGTTTTCCGCTTCTTTTTATTTTTTGCAGATTAGTATAGTCCCAAGAATAAATAAAATTCACTATTGTCACCCTGTCTTTGGGTAAATAAACCTTGGTTCTGTCGTAATAAATTTTTAGCATTTGTCTCAGCGTGGGAATTTGGGTGAAAGTTCATGGAATGTTTTTCTTCAGAAATTTCTGTTGAATTCTGCTGGACTCTGAAGCCAAATTCAAAATTCTCACTTGACTATGATGATTAAACTACTAGACCTAAATGTATTGTGTAGGTTTCTAGCCAAATGGCTGTAAGAGTATATTGGAGATACAAGCAAACAAGAGCAAGAAGCATCACGTTACCCTTATCGTAACTCCAAGGCCTGGCTCTGGCGGGGCTTCCTCTGTTCCCAGGCTTTGTGTGTTTTGTCACTGGCCTAAACTCTGCCTGGTCCTATGCTGCTACTGCTTCTTGTCCTCGGTTCTTACCTTCTTTCTACCTCAATCCTCAGCACTGGCCAGTTTCAGTGGATCCTGGCTAACCCCATGGTCTCAGGTTCTGCCTCCTGTTCTTATGAAATAATTTTGGATGCTAACATGATGCTAAAAAAAAAAGTCATCCAACGTATTTCCATAATCTGAACTCTTCATTTACCATCGCTTCTGCCCTTCTCCAGGGCATTGCATTTATTCGGATGCCAAAAATGACATCCGTGAAGCATGGTGAAATACAGCACCTCTCAATCATCTAGGAAGGATTAAGCCGTGCTGAGTACCATTTTTGTGTCAAAGGTATTTTCGTGTTCTGATTCTTTGAAAACTGGTGATAGTTAAATAATATATGTGGTGATTCTTTATTAACCAGACTATTTGGTGAATCCACATAAGGAATTGTGACGAACTAAGTAAAACAGGTTAGCCTTGCTGGGAGACCTTCTGCAGTGATGAATAAGAAGAGTAGGGCGTTTTATTTTGAGTTGCTTAAACCCAGAATGAGCAATATTTAATTCTGGGCCTAATTTATAAGCAGCTGTTGATTGCAACTCTGTTGTTCGTAAAATTGAATGCTTCGGAGAGGGTAACTAGACGCCTGGGTGCAGGGAAGGAGGGAGAATTTTAATGGTATCCTTTCGTGTATCTTCTAAATTTTGAACTATGTGACTGTATTTTTACCCAGTCCTAACAGGAGCATGAAAGGAAAGAAGGAAGGAAGGGAGGGAGGAAATAAACTGTTAATTATAGGAAACAATACACCAATTAAGTAATATTTCTCTGTCATATGCTTATATAAAGCGCTTTGCAGAGCTCTCAGGAGATAAAAGCATATAGTAAAAGGAACTCTTCAGAGATTCCTATATGCTGGTCTTCAGGGATATGATTTCTAAACCTGTCAACAACCCCATGAAGTAGGCATTGTTTCCACATTTTGCAAGTGAGGAAGTGGAAGGTGTTGATGGTAGAGCTGGGAGTTGGACCCAGGAGTGTCTGACTCCAAACACTTGTCATGCTGCCTATCTCAGTCAGCTTGGGCTGCTGTCACAAAATACTGCAGACAGTGTGGCTTAAACAACAAATACTTGTTTCACACCGTTCTGGAGACTGAAAGTCCAGTATCAAGGTGTGGGCAGATTCCGTGTAAGGTAAGGGCCCTCTTCCTGGTTTGCGGACAGCTCCCTTCTTGCTGTATCCTCACTTGGTGGAGAGAGAGCTCTGGTCTCCCCATTCCCTTGTAAGAGCATCAGTCGCATCATGGGGGCTCCACCCTCATGACCTCATTCAAACCCAGTTACCTCCCAAAGGCCCTACCTCCAAATGCCATCACATCGAGATTAGGGCTTCAACATATGAATTTTGGGGGAGACACATTCAGGACAGTACTGCCTCTCCAAGAAAGATGTGGCCTAAGGGATCTGTAAATATTCTGTAGCATCAACTCACTGATCAGAACTGGCCCTGAGCCAAATCGTCATGTAGGGGAAATTTGACTGCTACTGTCTACACTTCCCATCCTCTCTATCAGCTTTTCTCCCTGTGCTGTGTTCTTTCCTTCCCTTTGTCCTCTTCCCTTTTCTTGGTCATCCAGAGCAATTGAGTCTCTCAAGATGTTATTCCATCCGTCCATCCATCCATCCATCCATCCACCCACCCATCCATCATGCATCCACTCATTCAAATGTCATTGAGTACCTATTATGTGTCAGGACTGGACTAGGTACTGGGGATACAAAGTTAAGCAAAACTGGACATGGTTCCTGCCATCACGTAGCTTAAGAGGAAAAGAGGCATCTGTATATTAAGAAGGTTTGGGGAACGCTATACTCTATGTGTAGGTCCCTTTTGGAGGCTCACTAGGCCTCTACGTAAACACCCTGAGATGTCTGGTGGTTAGAGTTTCACTTTTTCTTTTTGGTGAGGAAGATTGGCCCTGAGCTAACATCTGTTGCCAATCTTCCTCATTTTGCTTGAAGAAGAGCAGGCCTGAGCTAACATCTATGCCGTTATTCCTCTATTTTGTATATGGGTTGCTGCCACAGCATGGCTTGATGAGTGGTGTAGGTCCGGGCCTGAGATCCGAGCCCGCAAACCTGAGCTGCCTAAGTGGAATGTGCCAAACTTAACCACTATGCCACTGGGCTGGCCCCTCACATTTTTTTTTTTTAATTTCTTGAATATGGAGTCATGATCCCCTCTGGTTTTTTATTTTGTTTGTTTTTGTCTTTTAAAACTCGCAGACCATTCATTAACAAAACTCCACAGAAGTAATCTTTTGACAAACATGTACTTTGGAAACAATGACTCTGAAGGTTTCTTTCATGAAGACTCAGTCACTTCACAATTTAATGTATAATCCACTACAAAATAATATCTGAATTTAAGTGGTGGGCTTTAGTCCAAAGAAGAAATGTGAGGAATTTTAGGCACTGTGACGTGTCCTGTAGTGTAATAATTTGGGGCAGCAGAAACCTTTCTGTGTCTCTGAGGTCACAGAAGGCAGTTGCTCACCACAGCTGTGAAAAGACTGGCCCCAAGACAGACAACAACAACAATAAAAACGAGAGCCAGCCCTGATGGCCTAGTGGTTAAGTGGCACTCTCACTGCTTCAGCGGCCTGGGGTTGTTTCCCAGTTGTGGAAACAAACTACCCATCTGTCAGTGGCCATGCTGTGGCAGCGGCTCACATAGAAGAACTAGAAGAACCTACAACTAGGATGTACAACCACGCACCAGGGCTTTGGGGAAGGGAAAAAAAAGAGGAAGATTGGCAACAGATGTTAGCTTACGGTGAGTCTTTCCCTGCAAAACAATAATAACAACAAAAAACAAAAATAGCAATGAAAAAACTTTACAAGATCATAATGGGGTGGAACAGAAACCCAGAGGAGTGCCGTAAAATAAAGATGATGTACGCAGGAGAGCATGAAGAGCAGCCAGAAGGACAAAAACTGTAGGGCTGAGAGTGGCCCTGCAGAAGCTCACAAAATCATTAGAGAACAGCTGAGAGAAGGTAAGCAGAGCCTCGTCCCCTCCGAGGGGAACCATCCCAGTTTAGGCAACATGGACCGCATTCCCTAAACTCAGGCAGAAAGTTTTTTGATGCTACACAGTTTAGCGCCTACTTAGGCTGCTTTGCTGGGTTTTCAGTCATTTCAGTTCCATTGATGGTAGCGCTGTCTCCCCATAGAGGCCGGGTGGCTGTGGGCTGGATAATGGCCCCCCAAAGAGATCAGGTCCTAATATCTGGAAACTGTAAGTGTTACCATATAAGGAAGATGGTCTTTGTGGATGTGATGAAGTTAAGCATCTTGACGTGCAGAGATTATCCTGGGTTCTCTGGGTGGGCCCTAAATCCACTCACCAGTGTCCTTATAAGAGAGAGGCAGAAGGAGAGCATCCCCACAGATGACAGCAGAAGGTGATGTGAAGACGATGGCAGAGATCGGAGTGATGGGGCCACATGCCAAGGAATGCGAGCAGCCACTGCAAGGTAGAAGAGACAAGGAGCAGACTCTTTCCCAGAGTCTCAGAAGGGAACGTGGCCCTGTCTACACCTTGATTTTGGATATTTGGCTTCCAGAATCTTTTTTTTTTTTTTTGCTGAGGAAGCCTGGCCCTGAGCTAACATCCGTGCCCATCTTGCTCCACTTTATATGTGGGACGCCTGCCACAGCATGGCTGGCCAAGCAGTGCCATGTCTGCACCTGGGATCCGAACCGGCGAACCCTGGGCCACCGAGAAGCAGAACATGCGCACTTATCCTCTGCGCCACCGGGCTGGCCCCTTCCAGAATCTTGAGAGAATAAATTGCTTTTGTTTTAGGCCATGGAGTTTGTGAAAATTTGTTACAACAGCTCTAGGACGCCAATACAGGTTGTAAACTCTCTGAGGGCTGGGCAGTCTCCTCTCTGCACTTGACTTCTACTCAGAGTTCTGTACGTAACAGGCACTCAAATACTCGAGTACTTGAACTGACTTCTTCACTGGTTCAGAATTCAGAGCCTGAAGACTTGTATTTAAAATTTTATTGGAAGAGAAGTGAGACCAGCAAGATCTGAGTATTCATTTGCAAAAGAAGAAATTAATGCCCCTGAGGCTTAGTTTTTTATGGGTTTATTGCATCTTGAAGCTTGGATTTACATTGCCTTTTAATGGAGCAGTTCCTTTGCTAGGCTGGAATATTAATAACACCACCAAGAAGACTTCATCTAGCAGAACAAGAAAAGCGAGTCTTTCCAGGCAATGGTTTGATGTCTTAATTAGATAACTACCTTGGTGCTTGCTTTCTCTTCTTTTGCACTGACTATATCTAAACGACAGTGTTCTGGGATTTCTGGATCAAACACAAAATGTCTTCTGCTCAAGTCTTCCATGAAATGTAATTTTGAAACTATGAGCTTGGTTCTTACTCAAGCAGAACCCTGAGTGTATTTACTGGAACTTCAGCGAAATGGGAACCGCAGTATCATGTTCTTGGGGAAATATAAACAGTTTGTTTTTGCAGTTTCTTTTCTTTTCTGTCATTCTGCAGAAAAGAATCTGGAATCTTGGCCCAGTAGACTGGCCTGGTGGTGAATATTATTCTTGCCAATATTATGGCATTTCTTATGGGCATTTTGTTTTTCTTCTAGGATCGCAGTTACGTGTAAAGCTAAGTAGGAGTTAAAATAAATTGCTAGAACATTTTACCAAATATTATGAAACTAATGGCAAAGGAAAGGGAAATTACGTACCATACAGCATTGTGGCCACTGTGTTGATTTTGTTTTTGTTGTTTATATGGAGCATAGGTAGTGGTTTCTTTCCAGATTTGCTGTGAGATTTTTTTTTAAGCATTCTTGATGCCACATAGAAATATGAATACACTATGAGACTGCAAGCTTTTGCAGATATTTACAGTAGTACAGCTAAAGTGAAATCGCAGATATTCCCCATCTTGGCTGTGCAGGTGGGTGGGGTGAGGATTAGGTTTGGAAAAGACCATTTTCCCCATTGAATTGAACTTGTATTTGCACGATTACCTTTTCTTCTGATTCAGGTTGAATTGACATCAGGCAGTTTTAACTTTAAGTCAACCCACCTTACATGTCCAATTAAAGAAATCCTTGCATTTTTGTTGGCAACATCCCCTTCTCTCTCTGCCATGTTTTTTTAAGATTTTATTTTTCCTTTTTCTCCTCAAAGCCTGCTGTACATAGTTGTGTATTTTTAGTTGTGGGTCCTTCCAGTTGTGGCATGTGGGATGCTGCCCCAGCATGGCCTGATGAGCAGTGCCATGTCCACACCCAGGATCCGAACCAGGGAAACCCTGGGCGGCCGAAGTGGAGCAGGCGAACTCAATCACCTGGCCACGGGGCCGGTCCCCCTGCCATGTTTTAAATATGCTCCAAATATGGAGTTTTTACTACTAATAGCTACAGCCTTATCACCAAAGTATTAAGCGGTGTGATTGGGACTTTGCCTAAAAGCTTCCTTATGAAATTCCCTAGAGACGGGCGCATGTTCCAGACGTTGCATTATTTTCCTTGGGACATAGCAGTTGGTCAATAAATAATTATTTGACCAAATGAATTAATGATTGAATAATGATTAAAATGCACAAGTTTTTGTGTCAGCAGAGCCTTAACCAACAATTGAGGTGTCCTGGGCTTACATATCAACCTTGTAACTCATATGTGGTGAAGATGAGCACAGAAGAGTGTTCTTAACAGTTTAGCCAATGCTGTCCAAGAGAAATATAATGTAAGCCGCAAATGTCAGCCATGTAATTGAAAATTTTCTAACAGCCATATTAAAAAAGGAAAAAGAAACAAATGAAATAACTTTTAGTAATATATTTTAACTTAATATATTGAAAATGTAATTTCACCATGTAATCAAAATAAAAATTATTGAGATATTTTACAGTCTTTAGTCTTTGCAATCCTGTGTGTATTTTGTACTTATAGTACATCTCAATTTGGCCTAGCCTTATTTCAAGTACTTAAAAGCCACATATTGCTTGTGGCTACCATATTGGATGGCGCATGTTTGCACCATCTGGAGGCTCCTATTTTAAGTAATTATTCTTGCTAACTAGATGTAAAATTCGGATTTTATAAACTATTGAGTGGGATACGTGTAGAGTCCTGTCAATGAACTGATACAAAAATTGTATCAGCTGTGGAACCGAAACAAAATTTACAAAATAAAAGAAAATCATCATTTAGAGATGGTATAAAATATGTAATGCCCTCTAAACTTTACGATCCGTGGCCAGGCTTCCAGTGCTATGAAATTTGGATTTTCTCCTCTGCTATTGTGGGGCAAGTTACTTATCGTCTCTTAAGCCTTAGCTTCCTCTTCTGTAAAATGGGGTTAATATTTCCCTCAAGGTGTAGCGATAGCATTTGCAAAGGGTTTAATGCCAAAGCACTGAGTACTCATTGTTAGCTGGAATTAGTATTTATTTAGTATTTCCTTTTGCACATGAAACTTCGGAGAAAAATAGGTGATTTCTCTCCAATATATGGCAAAGTCAACTCCCCATGTAGCAAGAACTTGATGTGATTATTTGATGAAAATGAGATAATTGACACTTTGTTTAAATCAGTTCAACATGGGCTGCTCCAGGTAGCTCCTGTACAGGGGGCTGTGGAGGATGCCAAGAAAATACCAGACTGTATTTCCAGTAGGTAGGAACACTTGGGAGCCCTTAGTTAACTTTCTTGAGCTATTGAACTGAATTTGGAGACTCCATTATGCATTTCCAGTAAACATACACCAATATCAAGCCAAAACCTGTTATCTAGTGGGGAAAGGTAATCCTGGTAGAGAATTGATTACAGATACATCTAGACTGTTCCTTCTACATAAGGCCTATTTCTCCCTTTGCTCTTTACTGATTTTATAAATTTTTGGAATATGAAATTTATGATAGGAAAATGTTTTTAGCCATTGTTTGTTTACCTTGCTTTGGGTAAAGGTGAAACAAATAAAAAGAAGTCACTGGAGATATTAGCTAAAATTTCTTTTAGAATCTTACCAGAGCTCATCTAAGCTTGGTCAAGTACTTGTTTTCTTGTTTTTAAATGATATAAATATGTTTGGAGTATAGGACTTCCTCTGGCACTTACTAAGAGTTTTTGTATGACTTTGGGACCTTTATTTGGGTGTAGTCGTTGATTCCAATTCTAAGTAGGATGACCTTCATTGCAAAGGGTAGGTGATCCCCAGAGGTCTGTTCTTGGGAATCTACAGTCAGTTTGCTATTGTTGATTGACTAATAATTAAGCAGTCTTCTGATCTTCCTTTAATTGTGGAAAGACACTCATCAAAGGGAGAATTTATAATTTCAACAATATTGACCAACCGTGACAGACTTAGGGAGATTGTGACTATTGAGGCTGGTGTTGATTAAGATTCTTCTATTTTCAATTTTTTAAAAAGCGTTTGGTTAGTATCCAACCTTGACCCTCACGCAATTGGATTTTGGAAAAGAATGGTTAACTCTGTGGTTGAAAACACGTTACAGGGCCGCTCCCGCCCGTAGCAGGAGACCGGGTTTGGACTAGCAGAGTAGAGACGTTATTCATTGATCGATGAATGTTTTGGAGCATCAGCTCTACACCACCTTCTCGAAGGGAAGGAGAGGAGGGTTCTGATGGCATGTGAAGGAGGTGGGGGTGGGGTGCGGGGTGTCTGCACGTCAGCACTTGAAGCAGGGGCAGTTGGAGCATGCGCACATCTTCCCTTCTTGCACTCGGCGCCTTTTGCACAGGTTTCCTTTTGCGCATGGCACCCCATCTCCATTTTGGACCTTTCTGGTTTGGCCTGGTCTGTGGTTTAGCCGTCTGGCAATATTATGCCTTGGTTCCTATAAGCGTGCACAACTTAAAGCATTAGACAGGAAAACATTTTTAAAGACTTCTGTGGGTGCCAAACAACTCTAAAATGTCTTAGTAAAAGCAACATACCTTTGCTAAATATTGTATTTTTCCAATAAATACATAAATATGCTTTTTTTGCTTTTCGTA
Source organism: Equus przewalskii (assembly GCF_037783145.1). Lineage (NCBI taxonomy): Eukaryota > Metazoa > Chordata > Mammalia > Perissodactyla > Equidae > Equus > Equus przewalskii. The sequence goes on from NC_091849.1 coordinate 20,305,803, forward strand.
TGTAAATTGAAAAAATATACGCAAAAATACACAAAACTTGCCCTTGCATTTTTTCTGTTGCACAACATGGATAACTGTAATAGTGGAAAAACGGCAATTCTTAGCGTTTCTTGTAAAATGTTGCTGTTAAAATAGTTGATTACTAATGGTGGTGACTCTAGATTACTATGAATGCAGTGGTTTGGCTTTTTTTTCTCTGAATCATTGGCTGTAAAAACTATCTATTTGGCTTGTTTTTGATTAGGTGGAAGTTGGCAAGCCTAATGTATTTTCTTTGAGGGCAGTCAGTCTGGGGTCCCTCTTGCATTTGACTTCTTTTCTGATCTTTTCTTTGACATAGCCCACCTTAACGGAAATGTTGGAAACTCTTCTCTAAGAGAGATTTTGTGCTTCCCTTTATCCGGTGTAGAATGCTCACAGAGAGGGAACCATCTCTGCAGAACTTCTGGAACGAATTGTATCCCTGTGGTATTGAAGGCGTGCATGAGATAGGTGCACATTTTCCCTCCTGTGGAAATAAGATAATCACTCTGCAGTTTTCTTACGAGTCAGGAAGCAGTTACAAAGCTCGAGATAGCATATCCAACTTCAGAAAAATGAGGTAGTTTATTTGGGGGGAAAAGAAGAAGAAAAGAGCGGGTGACTTGAAAATAGAAACGTTTGTTTTTCTGTTTCTGCATTCAGATCTCGTTTCTCTTTTATTTTGTTTGTAAAGAAACATAGGTGTGAACCACTTCATCTTGTGATTGTGCTTTTTAAAACCTTTGTTTCAGCTTTGTTATGACAATGGTTGAGAAGAGAAGCCTCTCGTAGTCAAAAGAGCCAAGAGGCAGGTCTAGCTGATATTTTTCAAACCTAGGAAATATTTATTACATGAAATATTGCTCAGCTGATGGGTTAGCAGGAAATCCTGGGATAAGATAATTTCCTTCATGATAATAATAAACTATCTCAATTACTTTTCTAGAGGGCTTTTTGTTTTCATTTTCTGATTACTGATGCTGGATTCACTTTTTATATTAAATGATGATGTTGAATACTAACGTTTCTTTTCTAACTTAGGGATAGTTAGTTTATTTCATGAGTTAACAGAGTTCCGTTGTCAACAATAACTGTGAGTGTAGAGCCCTGGATGTCAGTCTTTATTGAGCTAATAAAATTTTATATACTTGCTCTTAAAAACTTGGTTTGAAGGCCTTGACAGTAGGGTGGATAAATTTATTTAACACAGATATCAAATATCTTTCTTTGAAATGAGGCAAGGGCCGATTTACTTAGTGGCTATGATCTGTGAAAGCATTTAAGTTGATGTTTTTTAACATTGCTTGACACTCTCAGAGATGGTTCTTTCTGGAACATGTCCTTGGATTCCGAGAGATGTGAGAAGGGTTCCTTCTACCAAAGTTGAGTTTTTCCCAAGGAGTAAGTTACAAGGCTTGAGAAAAGCCTTGCCCTACTGTTCAGACGGTGCTCCCTACTTGCCTTTATGATTCAAGTGGTCATCCGTGGGAAAGTGGGATCGGTTTAAGGAGTATTTTCTATTGGTTGAATTGAAATTTCCCTGAAAGGCTTGATTCCTCTACAATTTATGACGGAAGAATTGGTCAGGTACCCACATTTTTGAGCACCAGAGACTTAGGGTAACATAGCTTAACAAATGTTGAATACTCTATAAATATTATGTGTATTCTGATATGCTAAGGTTTTCATAGTTACCACTGCATGCAGAAAAAGTAAAGCAATCAATCTGTATTAATTATTAGAGTTTCTTGCAGGCGTGGAAGAACCACTGAAAGGCATGGTATTGCCTTCAGGCAGATCCTGCCTTCTAGAAGACAGCGCTTAGCCCCCTAATACTGTTGTCATCTGGTTTAGACAATCTGTGTTCCTGAAATAGAAATTCTGTACCAGGAGCGCTGGATTAATTTTGATTACTGTTTGGTCATACATAATTTAATTTTGTATTTAATTAAAAAAACCCACATTGCTAAAGTTAAGTCTATGCAAGTATCCAGAATAACATGGTGATGTTATCCCTACCCTTCCCTTTCAAGAAAGGACAATATGGGTGTGGGCTATAGGCCAGTGTTTGAAAGTAATTGTGTGTACATTAACTGCTTCAAACACTGAAAGCTTTTATCCCTCAGGCAATTCGGATTCTTCTGGGTTATACTGCGTGGTCTCTAGGAATGTCTGATATCCTCTAATTCTGCAGATGGTGGCCACTGAATATTAAAAGTATATGCCTGCAAACATTTTAAAATGCTGCTGTGTAGACTCCTCTTTTGTCAATGCAACCTGAGTGTGTGGACCCACAAGTGTCCCCCGTTCATTACAGGGCTTGACATTTCTAGGACTAACCCAGGAAGAGTCCCTTGTGACTCACTTCCTCCCATGCTGAAATGCCACGCTTCTGTTTTATAGCACTAAAGATCAAGCCCAACAGAGGAATCCCTGTTCTCAGCACCAGTATTTTTTGCCTCCATCAACTTGCTGATACAGCATTTGTATAATAAAAATGGACCTCTGCACCTCTTTAAAGTGCTTTAAATTTAGACAAATTTACGTTTTATCAAAAGGTTAATCCTGACAAATTATTGTAAATTATTTCTGGAAGGTCTCCTACGGGTGCAGTTGAATTAATTCTGTACTATGCATAGCCAGATGTATATTTTAGGAAAGATTTACTGCATTTTCTGTGGTTAAAAGAACTAGGAGACAAGTGATGCTCACAGTGGGAGCGGGATCTTTGCCCTACTGTACAGATAAATGACGTTCATGAAAGGTTAAGTTAGAGCTTTAATGTTCCTCATTGCAACACCCTACTTTCTAGTGACATCCATTCTTTTTTTCTGTCTTTGTGACTTTTTTCCCTTTTTGTTTTCTTTTTTTAGTGGGAAGGTAAAACCCCTATTCATTTATCTTCTGGGAAGAAGTATTCTTTGTGTTTTCATTACAGGTATTTCACTTACCCATTGTTTCTAGAAGCAGGAGGACTTTTTCATTTTTTTGGTTCCTGGGTTCCAGATACAGAAAGGATGAAACCAAAGTGGACCTTGAAAGAGGGATATAAATTAGCCTTTCAAACAAAGTAGTAAGCATATACCTGTAGGAGATGGCTTGATAAATGGAACAGATAAATTAAGTAGGTGCACACCCTACCTTAGAGCAGCTTACGCTCTGAGACCCATACACATGACAGGGTGGAACAGCATCTCCTGAATAAGTGCATTGATGTTTCCGAACTTTCCGAAATGAATGGTGTATTAGTTTGCTAGTAAGGGCTGCCGTATCTAAGTACTGCAGACTAGGTGGCTGAAATGACACAAATTTATTTTCTCATAGTTCTGGAGGCTGGAAGTCCAAGATCAGGGTGTCGGTAGGGTTGGTTCCTTCTGAGGGCTATGAGGGAAGGGTCTGTTCCAGGCCTCTCTCCTTGGCTTGTAGATGGATGTCTTCTCCCTGTGTCTCTTCACGTTGTGTTCTCTCTGTGGATGTCTGTGTCCAAATGTCCTTTTCTTTTAAAGACATCAGTCATACTGGGTCAGGGCCCATCCTAATGACCCTTTTAACTTAATTACCTCTTTAAAGACCCTGTCTCCAAACACAGTCGCGTTCTGAGTTAGGACTTCAACATGAATTTTGAGGGGACATGATAACAAATGGTTGCCCTTACTGCTTGATACTAACACTCATACTTCTTTTCTCATTTCTCTTGTTCTTTCAAGTATCTAAGAAGTCAGAATTTTAAATGTTTTGAAGTTTCTCTTAGATCATTCTGTGCTAATGATCTGGAAATTGCTCTCAGAGTTTCTCAGCAAATTTTGAAGTTCTATTAGAGCCCTCATCAATGGGTCAAATTTGATGACTTCTCATTTCTTATTTTCTGGTAGTCATTGGTCTGGTATTGAGTAAAACAGTGAATAAAAATAGGAAAAAGAGGGGCTGGCCCTGTGGCTGAGTGGTTAAGTTTGCGCGCTCCGCTGCAGGCGGCCCAGTGTTTCATTGGTTCGAATCCTGGGCACTGACATGGCACTGCTCATCAAACCACGCTGAGGCAGCGTCCTACATGCCACACCTGGAAGGACCCACAATGAAGAGTATATGACTATGTACTGGGGGGCTTTGGGGAGAAAAAGGAAAAAATAAAATCTTTAAAAAAAAATAGGAAAAAGAAAACGTTTGAAGGAGAAAATTTTGGATCAGTCCGTATAAAGAACATCATCATCATCAAACATTTATTGAATACCTGCCATATGAGCTATTTGAGATAGTTCTGAGGCCAATGGAGTGATTTATTTGTATGTCTGCTGAGTTAAGAATTCTTGGGAGAAAAAGAAGTCGTGAAAATATCATCTCTTGGGTATATTCTTTTCATAAACTTTTTATTAAATATAATATACATAAAAAAGCACACCAGTCTTATGTGTATAATTCAAAGAATCATCACAAAGTGAACTCTTTTTTTTTTGTATGCTTTTTGATGAGGAAGATTGGCCCTGAGCTAACATCTATTGTCAGTCTTCCTCTTTATTTTTCCTCCCCAAAACCCCAGCACCTAGTTGTATAGCCTAGTTCTAAGTCCTTCGAGGAGTTCTATGTGGGGCGCCGCCTCAGCATGGCTTGACGAGTGCTTTGTAGGTCTGTGCCCAGGATCTGAACTGACAAACCCCAGGCCGCCAAGGTGGAGCACACAAACTTAACTGCTACACCACTGTGCCGGCCCCATGAACTCTTTAAGTTAAGAATGTTGATAGCTCCCTTTCTGTTTTTCTCAATTACTGTTCCGTCTGAGGATAACTACTGTCAAGACTTTTATTATCATAGTTTTATGCTGTTTTCTCTTAATAGAAATGCAGTCTTACACTTTGTACGCTATTGCATTTGGCTGCTTTTGCTCAACATTTTGTTGGTGAGAGTCAGCCGTGTTGCTGAGTGTAGCGGTAGTTTCTTTTTTTTTTTCAATTATTTTATTGAGGTCATATTGGTTTACAAGATTGTGTAAACAATGGTTTCTTTATTCTCACTGCTGTACAGATTTCCGTTGATTGAATGTGCCACACCATGTTTATCCTTTCTACTGTTGGTGGACATTTGGGTCATTTCCAGGTTTTGACTGTCACCAGTAGTTCTGCTATGAACATTCGTGTAAATGTGTCTTGTTGAACACGTGTGCATTCTTTTGTAGGATGAAGTTGCTGGGTTCCAGGGCATATATTAACCTTTGGTAGATACCATCAAACAGTTTTCTAAAAGCTCTTATACCAGTTTACACTTCCACCAGTAGTATAGGAGAGTTCTGATTGTTACCACAGCTTTGTTAGTACTCGATACTATCGTAAGTTTTTAGATTTTAGCCGTTCTCTTGGGTGAGTAGTGGAATCTCATTGCGATTTTATTTTAAATTTCCCTGATGACCAATGAGTTTGAAAATCTTTTCATCTGTTTTGATCATTCAAATATCTTCATTTGTGAAGCTGTTTAAAGTAATCAGGGCCGGCAAACCATCCCTCACAGTTCCCCAAAACTCTTCTAAGCCTTAAGTAGATAAATAACGGATTGATCTTTCTGCACATTTTGGTTCCTTATTGCTAGGGTGAAGGGGTTGGTTTGCATGGGGCAGTCTAGGTGTATACTATTAACGGAATCCTCATTCGCTTTTGGAAGGGTCCCAGTTTGACAATAAATTTATGGTCACCCTATTTGTATCTATCATCTCTTCTCCATTATTTAAAGCTCTTCTATCTGAAATCACTTGTTTATTTATTCTATCTTTGCTGACCTCTTAACTGTATGCCAGGTTGTGGGATAAGCACTGAGGAATAAAGACACGTAAGATACCCCTGCCCTTAATATCCTAAGTATTGTGGAAGAAGTAAATTACAGAAGAACTCTTTTATCTGCTTTAATCATAGCTCAACATTCCAATGGAGCTAGATTTCTGCAAGAAGAATATCTGTGTTAATGATTTGTTATACCCAATAGCTTGTGTTAAGGATTTACAATATGTTTTATGCTACTAATAGTGACTTAGCAGTTACTATATTTGTTCTGAATCACAGAGAAAATTCATTTAGTTTTCCTCTAGCTTTGTGAAGGCAATAGTTTAAAAAATATCCCTGTTGGCACTCTATTTGTCTCAAGATCTTAACCTGTGTTGTATATGTATGACCAGAGAATTCTGTCATCAGTAGTTTCATAGAACTCATGTTGTGGGCACTATCCTTAAACCTTTGAGTTATGATAAGAGAAACTTGTCTTAATGAGTTGAACTAAATGTCTTTTTTAAAAAGTCATTCTGGTCCCAAGACCTCTTTCAGTTGGATCCAGCTGTGTTAAAAAGCAGTCTGATACAGCCTCACACCCAGCAGAGAGTACTGCTTTGATTTAAATGTGACCTGTTGTCACATCTGCCCAGGTGCTCAGCTCACTCTGTGCTCAGTCCCCTGCGTGACTGAACCATAAACACTCTCTTGGAATTGGCTGTTTGCTTGTCCATCTCCTGAATTAGACTGTAATCAACCCCAAATTCCCAGCAGCTGGCATGATGCCCAATGCAGGTTAGCTGTTCTGGTCAGTAAATGCCTTTTGAATGAAGGAGGATAAGCAAAAAACATTGGAACCCAAAGTTTTCTCATTCATTCTTTCTTTCCACATGTAATTACCGAGAAACTGTCATGTGCCTGGTCCAGGGCTAGGTACTGGGGCTCGGTCAATGTGGCCCAAAACAGACACACCAACTGCTCCAATAGGCTTAGAGTTGGGGGGTGAGGAGCAGGCAATAACTAAGGAAGAAGGCAAGATAGTGTTTAGTTACAAGTGGAGATGAGTGCTTTGAGGCAAAGGAGCACGTGACAAATAAGCCTGAACGAGGCTTCCCAAGAAGGTGGCACTTGAGATCTGGAGGATGAACAGGAATTAACGAGAGCTAGGAGGTGGGGCCCATGGGAAAGCATCTCAGGCTCAGTGAATGGCCTGTGCAAAGGCTCTGTGGTAGGAGGGAACAGTATGTGCTGGACCATAGAGGTTTCCAGAAAAGATAAACCTGGGAGACAGGCTGCGGTTAGACTATTCATGGTCTGGAAGGCTTCATTGAGATGCTGTTCTTTAAGAGCAATGGTTTTGCCTTTTAAAGATTGTGTGGTAAGGTATAAAAGTGCTGTGATCAGATTTGCACTTTAAAAGGATCACCCTGTGTTACGAACTAGCTCATTATTTTGCAAATGTAAATAAAGGGAAAGAATCAAATATTTATCCTGACTTTGTTGTATAATTTATATCACAAAGCAACTGAATAGTACATGAAGAGAAGTTTCTCTATGGAACTGTTTCAGCTAACACGTGAACAGGAGTGGTAGGATACCACCATTTTGCAATCCTGAATGAATTATGTGTCTAGGCAATAATTATCAATAGCTTATAACATTACAAAAAAGAGATACGAGCAGATTTTATATGATTCCTGGAAGTATATAATACCAGTATTTGGTAGACTTGTTGAAAAATCAAACCTGGATCTGACCAAGCTTCTAGACCTGCCTGGCATCTTTTCAGAAAACATGAAGGATAGAGGAATATGCTACCCACGTCACCGTGGAGATACAATAAGTAAGATCCAGATCTGGGAACTCGACAGCACAAACAACCCGGATTATTTCAACAAAGAAATTGTAAGGAGGAAAAAAAAGAGATGGAGGGGAACCTATATATTAAAAGGTTTGTGTAAACGTATAGATCCTATTTTGGATTTCGATCTGAACACACAACCGTAAAACAAAACACAAAACGTTGATGAGACAATTGGGACAATTTGAACACTGGTTGGATATTTGATGACATTAAGGGATTATTGTGAATTATTCTTGTGTAATAACGTTATTTTGTTTATGTTTAAAGAACAACGGAAAGAATCCCCATCTTTTAGAGACACATACTGAAATATTAATGAAAAGAATGATGTGATGTCTGGGATTTGCTTCTTAGGGGGAATAAAACTGGATGAATGTTGAAGCTGGGTGATGGGTCAATGGGAGCTCATTTTACTTTTCTTTCTACTTTTGCTTATGCTCCATGTTTTGGAAAAAAAGAGAGATCACCCTGGGTTTGACTTTTCTCCTCACCCCCAAAATCTTCAGTATGTTCCACTTGAAATTTTATCAGCTGTTCATATTTTAATGTATTAATATATTAAAATATTTTGATTTTAACATCTTGATAGATTGGTATGTTTTAATGCCCATTAGAATGACTAATCTTTTGGAAAATTAATACTGTTGATTGTGGAAAACTTGGAAATTTAGGAGAAACCCAGTGAAGACGATAAATAACATTGATAATCCCATTACCCTGGAGAGAGCTATAGTTAATAATTTTGGGTATCTGGTCTCATTAAGGATGCATACATATTGAATATAACTTTAACCATAAAATTATTAGGTTACACTATGAGTTCCTTGGTTTTTTTCACAGTCCATTGTGAAGATTTTCCCCAAGGCATTAGGGATTTTTTTTATAAACAAATTTTAGTGGCCATTTAGTATTACATCATATAGACATTATTGGCAAAATTTATTTAATTAGCTCTCTCTTGTTGAACATTTAGGGGTTTTTTTGTTTCTTAAAATTTTTACTGTGTAAATGATGCTGTAGTGAATAGCCTTATAGATATAACTGTGCACACTCTGATCATTTCCTTAGAGTAAATTCTTATAATTGAAGAGCTGGGTCAATGAGCATACATTTTTATAGCAATTGATACATAGCCCTTCAAAATGTTGACACTGATTTGCACTCCCATAAGCTATGTATGTGAATGCTTGTTTTTTCTGTGCCCTCATCAACTCTGAATATTTTCTATAATTTTTTTTGGCCAGTTTATTGATGAAAAATGATATTAAATTGCTTTAATTTGCATTTCTCTGATTTACCATTGAACTTGAACATTTTTTCCTGTTTATTTCTACGTTAGTCTTTCAATTACCAGACATGTTCTTTGTACATTTTTCTATTTGGGCATTCATTTTATTATTGATTACTCATATTCTTTGAATATTAAGCACAGTATCACTTTGTTAGTCATGTTATAATAATTTTCCCTACGTGTTTTTAAATTCAGCATATGGACTTTTCTGGTATAGACTTTTCATATTTTTATATGCTCAGCTTGAGTAATCTTTTTGTTCATGGATTCTCTCTTTTGTATTATAAAGTCCTTTTCCATTTCAAAACTGCTGTGTTTGCCTTTTTCCCCCTATTGTTTCACTTCTTTTACATTTGACTCTAATTCACACAGACCTTATTTTGCTATATTGTTCAGAATAGGGATCTAACATTATTTTTCTAGTAGTGACCAATTTTCCCGGAAATCGAACAATTCTTCTCTCTGATGTGAATTACTCCCTCTCTCATATGTTAAGATCTTTTCTCTGTGGGTTTTCTATGCTCTTTCAATGCCATGCTACCTAATCTTGTGCCAGAATAACAGTGTTTTAAGCCTTGCAACTTCATGGATTGTTTTAATATATAGCATCAGTACTCTTTTTTTTCACTTTTATTCCATTAAAAAGAAATGTCTTGGCTTTTCCCCTACATTGAATCTTCCAGATGGCTTTCTCACTCTTGTTAAGGTGTAATAAGAATTTTCTTGTGATTTTGAATGGGTGACATTTAACCTATTTAGGAGAGATTTGATATTTTTACATTATTCATTTTCTCATCCAGTAATTAATCATGTATCACCTTTTAACGATATTCTTTTATGTTTTTCAGATAAAGTTTTGTATAGGCCCTGCATCTTTCTTGTTAATTCCTAGACATTTTATGCTTGGTGATGTTATTGTGATTGGGATCACTAAAATGGAACAGTGTTATTGAGAGAGAATTTACATACCATTTTTTGGCTTACTTTCAAAGCTGATCTAACTACTAGGCACAAAGCATATATACTACCTTACTGTTACTTTTGGTTTTATTTTGCCTTTTTAAAGGTGATTCTGCCCACCTACCGTTGCATAGTGTTTTTCGAGACAGGAAGCAGGATTATGTAATTTTTTTTTAAAAGATTTTATTTTTTCTTTTTCTCCCCAAAGCCCCCCGGTACATAGCTGTGTATTTTTAGTTGTGGGTCCCTCTAGTTGTGGCATGTGGGATGCCGCCTCAGCATGGCTTGATGAGCAGTGCCGTGTCTGCGCCCAGGATCCGAACCTGGGAAACGCTGGGTCGCCCAAGTGGAGCGCACGAACTTAACCACTTGGCCATGGGGCAGGTCCCTTATGTAATTTGTGGATCTCTGAATTAGGTGTAAGAAATATTAAACTCTGGACTCTGCTTTGTCATCAACTGGCTGTGTGATCTTAGGCAAGTTACTTAACATTTCTGGACTTCGTTTTTCTCTAAGGTTCTTTCTACCTCTGTAATTCTGAATATATAATAGGCCCTCAAAATATTTCAGCCTCACAATTTGCGTTCTAGAGAGAGGGTGGTCAGAAGTGAAATGGTAGCAAATGAAATGTTACAGATGTGAAACTTTGAAATACGTTCCTGCTCTTTCTGGTGTAGGCTCAGTTTGGCGTTTTAATTGCTCAGAACGTTGGCTCTGTGTCTTAGTCCATCAAGCGTGATTAAGAATAAAGCATGACCTCACTCTGAAGGGATGTGCCACTCCTCTATTTTAGATGCTAGTTCCAACACTTCTGAGAGGGGAGAACACATTTTTATTTTAAGCTTTATTTTTATAACAAGTGACCCAACTTTAGTATTTTGAACCTGGTCGCGTTTTCACACAGGCTGTTTCCTTTCTACGGACGCAAGAAAACAGTTCACTTAAATTGAAATCTGAAATGCTTATTGATTATGGAAAAAAGTGGAAAATTAATGACTGTGGGAATCCATGCCACAGTCAAATTGGGCAGGGAGTCTGCTCCTGGGGGGGTGCTCAGGATTACACACTTGTCAGTTGTTCTTCAGTTTCTATCACTGAATGAATATCTGACAACACTGTGTTCTCAGAAGTAACTGAACTTGCAGAAATAGCTCATGAAGTCATTTTCTATTTAAATGGCCTGCACTTTTTCGAATAAATACTCTTTAACTAGGACGATATTAATATATGTCTTTGACAGCAACTGCATTGAGAAGACAGCCTTTGCAAAACACTTTTGTCACCCATCCAAGTACGGGTCTTTTATGGCAGATTGTTGTGTATCTGAAGGAGCTATTGTGTCAACAATGAGCATCATAATGAGTCTAAAAATCTGACTCAATGGGACAAATGTATTTTAATGGCATGCATTTTACTTTAAAAGGATGTACCAAAATAGAGTGAGAGTCTGAAAGCAGGGCATTATTTTATAATGAAAGACTAATATATGGGTAGTTTCAGCTAAAGTAAAATGTAACTGGGAATGAAAATCGACTTAGGGGGGATAGAATCACTCTCATCAGCAAACCACAAATGCTATAGGAGAGTCGTCTGCAGCGGTACCGGAGTGAAGATTAAAAGGGGTACCAACACCTAGGAGCATCCTTTACTGACGTTCGCCCCAGTGAGATGCGGGATTAAGTGGGGCGTAAGACTCCCTCCTACGACACTCAAGACACCTAAACAGCTTATTCTGGCCTTGCAAAATCACATCTACTAAAATGCCACACCAGCAGTCCTGGAATCACTTGTTTCTTTCACTGCTAAAATTTTACTTATTAAGCATGCTGTAATATTGCAGGAGAAAGAGAGGAGTTTGGAGATTGAGATAAATTTTCTAACATGTTTAGGATCATGCATCAAGGGTATGTTTTTAGAATTGGGGACCAAACTTGCATGTAAAAGGTGGATGTTATATAATAATAATTTTCTTTGGTGTTGACATCACTCTACTTCTGGAATTGATTTTAATGACTGTGTTTTATTTGTGTTTTTGATAAGAAGCTTTGCATTTTATGGGAGTATAGGGTAGTATAATTTCTATATCTGTATTTTTCAATTTATTGGAATCCCTACCCCAAGATTATGGAAACCCTGTTTGTGTGTACTTGTATACCAAAAAATTAGGCATGTGGTGTTAACCTGGGGATTATTTTTTTATTACTGTCTGTGATGATCCACATGGTTTTTTTGTATTACATCTGCTGGCTAAAAACAGCAGCAGCTCTATTCCATCAGAGGCCTTTTAGGAGACAGAACCCCTCTGGCAAGATAGAATAGAGGAAACCGAAAGAAGAACGTGAGTACTACAGTGTCACTTAAGATATTTATTTTCTGGGCGGGGTTTCCTGTTGACTCCGAGTCCCGGTTTAGGTCCCTGACCATCTCCTCTTTTGTGCTGAGACTGCTGCAGTGTTGTTGAGGTTTCTTTTGCAAATTGCTTACTTCACAAATGCTGGCTATGATTCTTTTCTCCTCCCTTTAGAAGCCTCCTTTTAGCTACTGGTAGCCTTGCATAAGGCAGGGGTGCCTTTTTAGAAATACTGTGTGATTTGCAACCTGGGAACAGATAAATAACTACAAGAATTAGAATAAGCTTATTAGAATAATTCTAATAAGAATTAGAGTAAGTGAGCACGGCCATCGTGGATACATAGACTTATTTGCATAGTGGTCTCCAGAGGAAAGTGCTTTACCCTGAAATGCAATGCTGGGGGCCCTTTGGCATGAAGCATCTACATAGTTTACACTTTTAATATGGAACAGGAGCTGAATGGTGGTGAGCTACACACTTATTTCCCAGTCTTCTTGGTTGAGGAGAATGTGATCCACCTTGAATAGAGTAATATGGTCCAGCTACTTTGGTGCAAGAGGTACATGCTCTTAGAGTGCTGCTATCACTCCAACCATGTTATAAACTATTTAAGAAAATGCACTGTGTCCTCTCTACCTCTGCATTATCTTGAAACAGTGCCTTCCATTGCAGCTCACATGCCTGTGGCTGAATGAATTGAGCAGACACTCAAATGCTTGTGGGATGAGGGAAAAAAATGAAAGAACCATTCCCTCCATTCCAAGTTCCTGAACTCTTTGCTCATCTGTGTTCTGTTATTTCCTCCCATTGAAAAGAACCCTGGAATGTACAGATGATACAAAGAAGACATTCTTGTCAATTGGCACAAGAGAAAGAAGGGCAGAGGTTAAAGAGAGAACAGGGAAAGTCAAGCTTTGGGGCTGAAGAGGCGTCCCCAGGCTGGTAAGGTGGATGGGGAGCTCTCTAGCGGGGCATGCCCCCATCAGGGTGGGGGCTGGCCTGGGAGGTCATGTCTAGTTCCATGCAAAGTCCCAGCTTCTCTTGACAGAATTCCAGACCATATTTCAATGAACAGAAGGGAGTCTTTTGTTCTTTGGCAGATACATTCCAGAGTGTAGCATGGAGAGGTCAGACTTGTGAATGATGGAGGGGTCCTTTTAAGGAGAAAGCATCTTTGTTGTAAATGGAATGGGGCAAGGGTGAAAAGGTGAGACGAGGCAGATGTTGAGTTTTTTTAATTTTAATTTTGATTTTTTCCTTCCCAAAGCCCCAGTGCATGGTTGTATATTCTAGTTGTAGGTCCTTCTTGTTCTTCTATGTGAGCTGCCGCCACAGCATGGCTACTGACACATGGGTGGTGTGGTTCCATGACTGGCAACCGAACCTGGGCCACCAAAGCAGAGCATGCCTAACTTTAGCCACTAGGCCATCAGGGCTGGTTCTAGATGTCCTATTTTGTGTACTGAGTATCCCACTATTATAAACATCACTGGCATATAGTGAGCGGTTAATACCTAGTTGTTGAGTGAATGCCTGATGACAATCTTTGAGACATTATTTGCTAGTTTCACTAAAAAAGTATTAGACTTTTTCCGCATTATCTGGAGTACCTCACTAGAGAGAGAAAATTCTCTTTCCAGAGTGAAGCTTACCTCCAGAAAAGAGTCTGTCTTATAGAAAATGTACTGAAGTCACTTTCCATACTTGGCATTTTCTTTTTGCACTTAAATGAATTTCAGAGTGCCTTTAGAAGCTGCTGGTAAAGAGGATTCTAGCAGGGTGAACGAAAGGCTGGCGGTGCCCATGTCTAGGTTAGACGAGGATAGAAAAGTGCTCTAGTCATAGTCTAAAACTATAACTCTCCTCAGTTAAAACTACTTATTAGCACCAGAAACTCTTTTCTATATTTTAAAAATATGGAAACCTATAATTTGCCACACTAAATTTGCTTGTGTTGATATTGGCATCAGTTAATCTCTTTTTCCAGTACATTGCACACCGACACATTTGTAGCCCAGGATGATGGCAGAGGCAGTATTTCCAGCCTGGAGACATAATAAAGAGAGGAAGTGCTCCTTCAGGAAGACCATGGGTAACACCTGCTCCAGCAGTTCCTTTGGAATCTTCTGTCTTTACCTCTTCAGTTGTTCAACCTTAAATAAATTTGTTCAACAACAGAGATCTGAGCACGTTATGGTAAAATTGGAGGCAGGACAATGGGAAACATTTATTCACAATTCAGCAGACATTGATGGAGCCCCAGTTATGTGTTCGACACTCTCTTGGGTTTGGGGGTTGGGGGTATAAATAAGGCAGCCACCCTCCCCTTAGGGTGCTCGCAAAACTGACTTCTTCTTCTCCAAGGGAAGTAAGCTTATGAAAAGACACTAAATTTACAAATTACTTGTTTTTTGCCAGTCTCTGTGTTACGCACTTACTCCACTTACAGCTTAGAACAACCCTGTGAGAAAGATCGTATAGACGTGGAAACTCCGCCTTTGAGGGTTTGGGTAAGCTGCCCAAGGGCCCACAGCTAGAGTCAAAATTAGCCCAGGTCACTTTGACTCTAACAGATGCTCTTTGGTCCAAACCAGCTTGCCTCCATCAGCATTTCCTATACGATGCTGGTGGAATCGATCATGCCGTGCTCTAAGAGAGGGGAAGAGCTGAAATGGCAGAATTTTAAAATTCTGTAAAACAAAAATCCAGCCCTACCACCGTTTCCTGCTTCTTCCTTGAATGGTTGGATACGTACTTGCCTGGGCCAGGATGCTCTCTCTTCATGTAGGGCCTGCTTGGAAAAAAAAAAATCTTTGTTTTCTTGAGTCTTTGGTCAACCGTCAGTAATTTTTCATAAATACTAACAATTAGCCTTGTGTCAAGAAAGGATACTTCTTTTATTCTGGGAAGAAAACCTTGAAACTTAAAGCTAAGTTTTCTTTAAATCATTAAAAAGAAATGAGCTAATTTTCAGTAATCATACTTCCTAAAGGTATTGCTTTTCTTTTAAGAATTCCAAGTTTGATGTCATCTCGATTTCTTGCATTTTTCTAATGCAGTGTGTAGCTATAAGCTTTGATAAATTGCATGTTTTGACAAATTAATGAAATGGCAAGAATCACTAGCAGAAAACATGTACCAAGAGAGTATTTCCTATTTCTGCTACTTTCCAGATGTGTCTAAAGTCTTCATCCCCCATCTTTGGGTGCAAAGTTAGAGAACAGAGGGCTGCTTCATTTATAATGTAGTAATACTTCTGTGCCTTCCCCTCGAGGGCATGGCATTCTATGTTTAATGTTAGTTACTCCTTTAAATATACACTATTTTATTTAAGCGTTTAAAAAATTGTGGCTCCATTGTACACTTTGATTGTTTCATTGGCAATAAAAAGGAAACCGTCTTGCTCGCACACAATTGCAAGACACAGTTGAGTATGTGTATTATTGCAGAACAGAATGGATTCAGCACATAAGTTTTTAGCTGCAACATACTCTAGAATGTGGAATTCCCTTATGATTGAAAGGACGTGGAATATTCTTTTGAGGACTGCCTCACATATTTAATGTATAGCTTGTTTTGTCTAGGGACTGCTGCTCGGAACTCTGCCATCTGTAGTGGGTGGCAACGAAATCTCAGTCTTGAAGAATTCATCTGTTAATTTTCTTTCTTTCTCTGACTTGATGACACCATTGTGGTTACTTCTCCTCCCTCCCCAATCAATAGCATCTCATTTTCCATTATTACGTCTTAAGTATATTGCCGTGGTTGCAAGCTGTTACATTTTCATTTTGGAAATGTGATGGCTGGAAAAATCCGTCTGGAAAAAGTAGTAGGAATTCAAGTTCTCCAAATGGGGTGGTCTTTCAGATGAATTAGTGCTTCGATGGAGGAGCAGCTCCACCTGCCTTCTCAGTGTTCGTTTACCCAGCCATGTCATGATTTTATAGAGGAAGACTCTGCAGTTTGGGGATGAAGTCACCTGCCCACGTGGGTTGGATGGAGCTCCCAGAGTCTTGGGTCCTGACTCGACTCTTCCCTTTTGCTTCTTTTAAACTTTACATTTGGAAGAATATCAAAAGATTTTAGAAGCAGAGTCTTATTTCTATTTGGATATCAGGAAAGATGTGTTTGACCATCAATAAAAATCATCTAGAATGTTTTAGGCTGTTCTTCTTGACCTAAATGTTGGAGTGGCAGGCCTTATACAAGGACTGGACTTGAGGTCCCAAATTGGTCTTTTGGCACATGGGACAATTCTGGAGGGTAACTTCCTATGTTTCTGTGGGCTGGTATTTTTAATGCATTGGTTGATCTCAATGGACATGACTTTTTTTGGGGGGGGGATGGAGGGATGTTCTTGTCTTTTACCAATGCATTTCAAATTTAGAAAAAAAAGAATAGCCCGTGTTTGAAAGGTTGTGTGGGAACCTTTCTTGGGAAGAAATGGAAATGTTGGGGCCGGCCTGGTGGTGCAGCGATTAAGTGCGCATGTTCCACTTCGGTGGCCTGGGGTTCACTGGTTCGGATCTGGGTGTGACATGGCACTGCTTGTCAAGCCATGCTGTGGCAGGTGTCCCACATATAAAGTGGAGGAAGATGGGCCCGGATGTTAGCTCAGGGCCACTCTTCCTCAGCAAAAAGGAGGAGGATTGGCAGCAGATGTTAGCTCAGGGCTAATCTTCCTCAAAAAAAAAAAAAAAGTAAAAGAAATGAAAATGTTTAAGGAATGTCTCCTAAATTGGAGGAAGAGTGTGGTTTAGGATTGCTTTGGACTCATGGGATTGTGCGAATTTGGGGTTGGACGGCAGCTGAATCTAGTCTGGCAATGCCAATGAGGAAACCCACCATGGGGACCACTTTCTGCATAATGGTTTGGGCTCTGGGTGTTGGTGGGGGGCTGGGCAGAGGGTGTGCTGAGCTTCTCCTTCCTCTCATATTCCCACTGGCCTCCATCTTGGGGCCAATGGAAGGTAGTGGTGGCTCTGGGCTGGTGCACATAGTGGAGAGGAATGGAAACAATTCAGCTCTTGGGCCACTAACTGCATTCTTTCAGGGAGGTGTGTCTGTGCGGTTTGAGTTAAAATGCAAATCAGAGTTTACTTCCTTTTACAAGATGCAATATTATGCTCCCTTTCACAACAAAGAAAACTCCTTAGGTGGAGCTTTTGCCCCAAAGCAATGGATTGAACTGATTTTAGTGGTAAGAATAGGGCCAATCTTGTAGACATCCATTATTTCTTTCTCTCTCTCTTCCTCCCTTGCCCCACCCTCTTCAAGTCTATTCTATTAACCTATTGATTTTGCCTTCCATGTGTTTTCTTGTGGGTTTCCACCCCTAGGACGCTCCCAGGGCTTTCTCATTGTGTAACCCAAAACCACGCCCCTTACCCTTCCGGCTTATCCTGACTACTCCTGTTGAACTGTCTTAAAAATCCTCCCCAGGCCTGTGGCCTTAGGCAGTTACCTCATCTCTCAGTACCTCCAGTGTCTGTAAAATGAGCCTAATCATGGTACTTACCTCTTGGGTCCTTGTGGGTTTTAGATGCGTTAATGTATGTAAAGCACTTCAAAACAGGCCAGGCACACACAGTAGGAGCTTTACCAGTGTTCGCCATTTTTGTTGTTATTGTTCCTGCTCGTTTCCCCACCCACACAACTGAAGAACTCTCACGTGACTGGCGTCAGTTACGGGGCATTGCCCACCGTGGCCTGCAGTGGCCTCCCTTGCTCTGCACCTTCCCTGCCTTCTCCTACCCGCTGTGAGGCCCTCCTCCCTCTTTGAACTGCTCCATCTTGAGTTCTTTCCTGTCACCTTCCTTCCTGCATGGCTGGAATTAATCCCCAACCAGTGTCACCATCTTCTGGATTTAAACTACTCACCTCGCCACTTTTCTTCTCCCTCTCTTGCCTCCTGGTCTTCTACCCATTCTTCCCTCTCTTTCTTCCACCTTTTTCTTTCACCTTCCACCTCCCCACACACCTACTCCTGTATTTTATTATTGAAACAGCTTAAACTATGGGAGGAAGGGCTCACTTTATTGTATTCTTAGAGGTCTAGCACATAGCAAGAGTGTGTGATCAGAAAGACTGGAAATTACCATCAGCAAGAATAGCAGGCTGAAAGGACCCTAAAGGCATGTCACCCAGACAGGTGTGTAAAGCAGAGGGAGACAAAATTCATGAAAACCAAGTTGCTTAGCATAGTTCAATGGCAGAGAGGCAATAGTTAGAGCAAGAGGATAAACAGAGGCATTTAAGGTGAAAATCTGCAGCCCTTAGATTTTGCCTAATGATGTCAATAGAGACTTCCTCTTCATTTTAGAGGAAAACCATATTCTGAATTCTAGAAACTTGTACCTAGTTCTTTTGACATGTGCACGTGTATATGTAAGTGTGCCTAGATGCACACTCATATTTTAAAATAGATTAACTTACTATGAACTTGCCACATTTAAATAGTGTATATTGTTAACCTTAGGGAGATATTTTAATGCCACATATTTAAATGTTCTTGTGAAACAAAATACATCATTTTTGAGTAAGCTTTTTTCCTTTGTGGCTTTTCAATTCACTTTGCTCCAATTTCCCTGTAAATCTTGCTAATAATGAAGGTGAATTAAACAAGGCCCTGGCATTCTGATAGATTTGTTCAAGATCTGGTTCACAGCTTTTGTCTTCAAGTGGTTTTGTGTGATAAAGCCTTACCTGCTTAAAAAAAATTTTTTTTTCACCTCATCTCATCATTGACGAGACATTGAGGCTTGCAGTTGCCTAATATCCAGATTTGAAAATGTGAAAAATAAGGCTACAGTAGCATTCCCTTTTAACACGTTGGGTAATATTGCTTTCTTTTTGAAGTGAGCGGAGGCCTCACCAGGAAGGGTGGGTATTTCTCTGTGACGCCCGGAGAGAGTTGCTAGGGTCCAAGAACAGAGCCTTAGAAATCAGCTTGCTGGCCTCCTCAGATACTATGAGAGGGCTCGGGGTAAACACTCGTCTTCCCCTTTTCCAGCTGTCACCTTCCTTTCTGCCTGCAATGCCCATTGATGTTGAGTTGGTGAGAGTGGATAAATAATTTATATCACAGTATCAGCTGCGTCAGAAACCCGTAAAGATTTCTTTAAGGGTTTTGAGCTAAAATCTTTCTGAATTAAGCCCTAAATTATTAATCATGTGAAACTAGGGTATGTTTCTTGCCTGTGGTGTGTATGCTGCTATATTTTTGAAACTGAATGATTTGTGTATCCCGTTACCACTTGTTCCTCTTTTTTGGTCTAATGCAGACAGCATGGAGGAAATGGAACGTTCTAGGCATTTTTACAACCACTGCTAGATGTCTCATGGCTCTGGTGCATTCAGTACACAAAATAAAAGTAGTTAGTCTCTTGGTCCTCAGTTTTCTAATCTATAAAATCAGTAGATGCATTGAAGATTCTTTATAGGTTTAAATTCTGTAATTCTTTCTCTTAGAACTTGTGTGGGATTTATAATATTTACAGAAACTGAAGTTTAAGCCGCTACAAAGAGGCAGAAATCTGGTTATCAGTCACAGGGTTGTTTTTTCAGCCTAGTTCCTGCCAATTCAAGTCTTGTTATAACCACAATGTGGCAAGATATGATGTCCCATTATTATTTCTTTCACTTGAGACTGCTTCAGCTAGACAGATCTATCATAGCAGTTGTTGCACTCGCGAGTTTTCCCATATCCATCAGAAGAAGAAAATCCATCACACTTTTGACTACTTTTTCCTCTCCAAGAAAATGATCTTTAAGAGAATGACATGTAATATAGACTTTACTATTCTTAAGGCATTGGAGAAACTGCATCTGAAATAAAATCAATACATGATGCAGTAGTTTATTTACATTTAAAATATTGAATGGCAAAGCATTTTATCAAAGGCTTTAGGACCAAATACATACCCCAGACTTACGTAAAATAAAAGGATAGAATGTAGTAGAAATACGGGTGTAGCTGCTGTGTATAATACCTAGTTGTGGTTCAGTTACTCTCTATATATCAGCTACACTAACAGAATGAGGTAGATTCATGAGAAGTTAAGAAATGTGGACGTTAGGGGGGCCTGCCAGGTTGTGCAGCGGTTAAGTTCTCACGTTCCATTTTGGCGGCCCGGGGTTTGCCGGTTTGGATCCCGGGTGTGGACATGGCACCGCTTGTCAAGCCATGCTGTGATAGGCGTCCCACGTATAAAGTAGAGGAAGATGGGCATGGATGTTAGCTCAGGGCCAGTCTTCCTCAGCAAAAAGAGGAGGATTGGCAGCAGATGTTAGCTCAGGGCTAATCTTCCTCAAAAAAAAAAAAAAAGAAAGAAATTTGGACGTTAGGGTTGGTATGTTTAGAGATTTGGTGGGTTTTTTTTTTAAGCTCCATCCCATAATCTCAATTTAAGTTATAATGATGGTTACCAGGCAATTTACAGGAACAAAAGCACAGTCTTACCCTTCATATTTCTAGTTTCATTTTGAACTCTTTTTTTTTGTACGTATAGGTATAAATTATGTGTGGCTCTTGTGTCTTTTTAGAGATTTCCTTTTTTTTAAAAAATGTTCTGTAGCAGTTTATATAGCATGGAAATTACTGGTCCTTGAAATTTAACATAATTGGCCAATAAAACCAAATAGCCACTTAGTCTTTTTGTTGGTGTAAATTACTTTATACATTTCTTAATTTCTTCCATGTTATCATTTTACTTTTGAGAACTGAAATCTGTACAACAATCAGTTTCATTAAGATTTTAAAATTTTACTGAATCGTTTTGCAATATTATGTGTATTAAATCATTATATTGTACATCTTAAGTTTACAGTGTTGTGTGTTAATATATCTCAATAAATGTGGAAAAAATAAATAAAATTTTACCATGAAATTATATATTAGATATTCTTAATTAATAAAATTTTAAACACAGTTTTGTTTTTTTTTTTGTGAGGAAGATTGATCCTGAGCTAACATCTATGCCAATCTTCCTCTATTTTGTATGTGGGACACCACCACACATGCTTTGATGAGTGGTGTGCAGGTCTGCACCCAGGATCCAAACCCACAAACCCTAGGCTGCTGAAGTGGAGCACGCGAACTCAACCACTATGCCCCGGTAGCCCCCATAATTTTATTTGTGTTTTCTAGTTTTCTAATTTTCTTAGGTGTGTATAGTCTTCCCCCACAAAATCCAGTTTATGGATTCATTTATTTATTCTAATCCTTTTTGGTTTCCCATTTACTTTTTGATGTGATCTTTAATCTTTCGTTCTCCTCTAGCTTTCCTGTTGTTTTCCAGTGGCCGCCATTCTGACATAAGGTGGGATCACATTCACTGGTCCACTTGATGTCCACTGGCTTGTAGCCCTGCCCTGGGAACAGAAGGCCCTTAGCCTCCTCCATGGTGCTCTTTCTCTTTCATTCTCCTGAGGAAGGGTGTAAGAACTCACAGGGTTTTATGTCTGCCTGGCTGCTTTTTGCACATCCACTATCGCCTGCCTTCAGCTATAGGTGCCGTCGCTGCCCATGGTCTCATGGTCTCCAGCTGCCATCACTGTTTTGGCTTCAAAAAGGGGCTGCTCTCCCTTTCACCACTTCAGTCAAGCTTGGAAATAGATGCTTCCCATAGTTCCTCAAAAATTTCTAAATCGAGCCTACATTTAACATGACTTTATTAAAGTTTAGGGTCATGGGAGAGAATTATAGCACAGAGAATAACTTACAACTAGCCACGAGATATGATTATTTTGGGGATTCATAGGCTCAGGTCATCCACAAGGCTTGATTTTGGGGTTGATGTGTCCCCAGACTCAGCTGCCTTCCATGGGGGTGGAAGCCAGTATTCGCCACCTTTCGTGGACACCTGTGAGTGAATCCAGACCCCTGAAAAAGTCTGGGCCAAAGTCTTAATTCTAGTAAGAATTAAGAATCTTTTTCTAGAGAAAAAAGGAGTTTCTCCCTCAGCCTAAATTTATTTCTCCTTTCATGATCTACGTCTTCTAAGCATGACTGATGGAAAGAATACTCATTTCCATCAAAAGGTATGTCACAGTTACCCGGAGTATTATTAGCATAACCTACAGCTCCAGCCAGTCAACTACATAATACAGCGGTCCATATGTTTTTACCTTCGTGTACACAAACTTTGAGTGATCTGTGTACCCCATGAAGCTGTGCGTAAAATTTTGTGAGTATGTGCCTTCGTTCTGGGGAGCAGAACCACAACCTTCATTACCTTGTTAAATGTAATGGTCTTGCATCTCCCCAGAAGGTCAAGAACCACTTCAATAGTCCAACATCCAGTCACTGCTTCAAGTCTGGATAATTAGGTAGGACATCCGCAGTTTCAGCTAAGTAGGGCTTCAATTATAGCCCTTCCTCCATCAGCACATAAGGATCTTCTCTCCAGACATCTGTGTCTGTTTCTGATTTCCTACAAACAATTGCTTAAAGGCAGATATCTCTACAGAATAGTTTGTAGGAACCATATGTCCAACCATTCTTGGACAAGAAGCACTGCTCCGGACTTACAGAGTCTGCAGTTCTGTCTAGTCTTTACAGCCACGGCCTTGTATTAATCTCCATTTCATAAGAGGTCTTTGCAGAAACTACCTATTTGGCTGGTCTTCCCAGGACAAAGACGTGGTCTCCTACAGAGGACTACTGAGGGATAGGATTTTGGAGATCTTAAAGTCAAGATTTAGCTAGGTCTGAATTCTTATAACCACGTGTACTTCCTTCTCCCAGCAGTCTTTGCAAGATGGAAACTTCTGGGAGGTACCTGTCCTAGGACTAGGAGCCCAGTGGAGCAATGATGGCAGCCGGAAGGTTTTCTCTCTCCTGCTGTGTCTTGCTTCAGATATGTCGTCTTGTGTCCTGTGACACTTGGAACTCAGGCATCTATCCTGGCTTGATGTGGGAATCCCCACTTCCCTCACAGTTCCCTTGGACTCTGGCAAAGTCCCTCTTTTCTGAAATTGCAGTGCAGCTTGATCTGCATTACAATGAGCCCAGTTTATGACGCCTGGCAATGCATTTACTACTCGCTGTGTCTCTTTTTGTGTGTGGGACTCCTTTGCTCTTCTAAGCAATGCATGGCTGTTCATTCCAGTCTGGGCTTAGGGTTAGGTGTAGGAGTGAGATAAAGTCATTTGCAATAGGATTATAGCTTTGAAAATTGGGGACCAAGGCAAAATTGTCACCAGGCCTACTGTGATAAAAAGAATGTTCAAGGAAGGTTTTTTACAGGGCCTCTCATCCCGCCTCTGCCATCCACCTTAAACATAACATTTTAGTTTGAAATAACTTTTGCCTTTATCTGCTCTTTTTCTATCTTGTGTGGCTCTCCTGGTAAAGGTGGGTTCTGGGGCTTCAAAAACAATCCTCTGGATTGTTTCTAATAGTATTATTAGGTGTGGAAAAAGGAAACCCGAGGGATGGGAATTTGGGTCACCAACCTGGCAGGCTGTTCATTTTCTCAGGATAATGTAGCCATTGATGAAGGTTAGGGACGATGTCTCACTTCCGTCCCTCACCTTGTAGCTCAAGAAGCAGATTGCAAAATGCTGTTTCTGAATTCAGCCACAGCCAGTGGAAGGGGAGAAGATTTTTCCAGATTCTGATCGTGCCTGCTTCCTGTCTTTGTTCCCTGTGATAAGATTTCTCCCTCTATTGGTGTGTTTTCATAAGTACTTTATAGGAAGCTGGGAGTGAAAAGTCTCAGACACTGTACTGTTATATCATTTCACCTCAAATTCTGAAATTTTTATAAAGGATGATTTCACAGATTTACAATTTGTGATCATTTAGACATTGATAGGGAATTCTAACCAATTTAAAATAATGTCTTTCCTACTGACTTTAAGAGTTTGAAATTTAACATAAAGGACGTATAAAATTAGGAAGTGCCCAAAAGAGTTTAAGATTAAAGAATCTCTCAGTTTAACATTAACTTTTAAGTGTCTCAGTTGTTTTATTGTAAAGGATTTGCTAGTCCTCTTTAGTGTTATGAAATGTTCCATTTTGAACTGGATTAAAATAATTATTTTACAGCAGTATTAACACCTTAGTTTAAAACACAGAGTATGTAAAGAAATGTTGTTTCATGATAATCTAATTACATAGTCTCCCCTCACCTGTTTACTTTAAATTAGTAGCATTGTAATCTATGTTCCAAAAGAGGAGACAGTTTGCAGAGTTTGCAGGGCTAGGTGGCAATTCTGCCCCCAGCTCTTGTGGCTGGTGAGGTTTCCACTAACTGCTGAGATAGCTCCAGGTGGCAGGACCAGCGCTGTGCTCAACACTGCAGCCAGAGGCTGAGTCTGTGTTGCTTTAACATTTCACCAATTGGGCCTGTGCTATTTATCTTTGTTGCAGTGGGTCTTTTTTTCTTCCCCTGAGGAAGATTGGCCCTGAGCTAACGTCTATGCCCATCTTCCTCTATTTTGTATGTGGGATGCTGCCACAGCATGGCTTGATGAGTGGTGCATAGGTCCACTCCTGGGATCTGAACCTGTGAAGCCTGGGCCACTGAAGCAGAGTGTGCCAACTTAACCACTGCACCACTGGGCTGGCCCCTGCAATGATCTTTTTCATGGTGTTTTTCTGAGCTGTTTGTGCCTAGCTTTGACCCTTTAGATTCTTCTTTCCCATCTCCCTGGCATCCTTTCGTGTATAGTTGTTTTTCATATTCTTTCTTTCTTTTTTTTTTTAATAATTTTATTTTATTTTTTTAAGATTTTATTTTTTTCCCTTTTCTCCCCAAAGTCCCCTGGTACATAGTTGTATATTCTTCATTGTGGGTCCTTCTAGTTGTGGCATGTGGGACGCTGCCTCAGCGTGGTTTGATGAGCAGTGCCATGTCCGCGCCCAGGATTCAAACCAACGGAACACTGGGCCGCCTGCAGCGGAGCCCGTGAACTTAACCACTCGGCCACGGGGCCAGCCCCTTGTATTCTTTCTTTTCCTTGAATACATAGAGGATGGTGTCTCAGGTTGCAATAACAAAATATCATAGACTAGGTGGCTTGCACAACAGAAATTTATTTCTCACGGTTCTGGAGGCTGGGAAATCCAAGATCAAGGTATGGGCAGATTTGATGTCTGATAAGGGCCTGCTTCGTGGTTCATAGACGGCTGTCTTCTCCCATGGTGGAAGGAGCTCGCTGGGGTTTCCTATAATTTTGAGGGCACTAATGCATTGATGAGGAATGTCATGCACCCTCATGACATAATCATCTCCCAAAGGCCCCACCTCCTAATACCATCACATTGGGGGATTAAGTTTCAACATATGAATTTTGAGGCGAGACAAACATTCTGTCTATAGCAGATGGGCTACTATATTGTGTTATTAGACCTCTCTGACGAAGCTCAGACTAGTGCAAAGAGTCAGAGAGCTAGCACCAAACGGGGACTTCGATGTCATCCACTTGTACCCAGTCATTTCACAAACGCAAAGACTGAGGCCTAGAAAGTTTTGGTGATTTCTACCAGGTAACGCAGCTGGTGGTAACAGGGCTGGGACTCCTGGGAATTGCTTTCACTAAGTATGACACCGAACCGTGTCTCCCTTCTTCCACTCTGAGTTTTTTCTTTGTCTGGATGTGTAATCATGCGTGGATTCATGTGGCCCATCTAAGCGCACCAAGCAGGAACGTTCACCCTCTCTATAAGTTTATGAGCTATAATATGGATTCTTGTTTGTCTTTTGTGGGTTTTTCTTATTTTTAATACACGTGTTGCAGCATACATTGGGAGTCTGTTGAACATTTTCACATGTAAAGTAGTGAATAATTCATATTGTGAATATTCATATTCACTAGTACAAGTGCCATTCCTGTGCCTTATGGTGTACAAACCATAGAAGTTTGAGGGCTTGCCAACCAACGTACCAGTAACTTTATTTTGAAATTTGTTTTGTTTGGAGTTAACAAAAGGTAAAAACAATAAATGGCCCTTTCTGAAAGCTTGGCTAAGGTCCCAGAATTTGCACACGCCTTTGCAATATGCTCATACTATATAGCACATCTGGTATCTTCAGCCTGTTTTCTTGGCTTCTTCAACTGACCAAGTTACAGACTAAAGGAAGAGGACTCTTTTCTACTACTAGGGGGTTGTATCATGGTAAATATTTTTTAATAATTTAAGAAAACTATGGTAAAATACACATAACATAAAATTTACCATCGTAACCATTTTTAAGTGTAGAGTTCAGTGGCAGTAGCTTTAGTCACTTTGTCGTCAGCCATCGCTGCTATCCATCTCCAGATCTCTTTTCATCTTGCAAAACCGAAACTCTGGTGGCAGAATATTTTGTATATACAAATAAATCTATAAAGCTGAAATAGGGAATTCTTATGGTAGAAGGCGCAATAGTGACATATCACTAATTTGATTTGTAGTCTCCATTTCTTTGACATTTCACCATCTTCAACTAACATTTATATGGTGTTTTATTATAAATATTCTCACTTAATATTCAAAACTCATGCAACGTAGACATTAATATTGCATTTTATAAATGAAGAAATTCAAGTGGTCATAGAGGAGAGGTTATGAAGGAGTCAGAATTACAGTTTCGTACTGGTGCCCTTAAATCCTTTCTGTTGCTGTTTTTCCACTTCAAAAGACTCTGACTAATATTTTCTTTCTTTATTTATCTATCCTCTCTCTTTATTGGGGGGGAAGGGGTAGGTGTTGAGAAGGTGGATTCTGGAGTTTTCTTTTAAATGATGGGTCTTGCCCTAACAATAGACAGTCTTGTTCGTGACCTTGGGCGTCTCATCCGATCAGGGATGATTATGCTTCGCCTAAACACTTAGTAGATGCGGCAGATGTCTGTTCAAATATTACTTTAAAAAATGCCTGGAATTGTATTGAAATTGCCTCCATTATTCACTAATTAAATTGTAGATTGCTTCTCCTGGGGATTCTGCACTGGGCTGAGTTTCTTCAATTGTTTGCTTTGGACAATGACAAAATAAATCTTTTGCATTGTAGCTTAGTGAAAAATCCTGCTGAATGGGCTAAATAAGTCCATAGTCATCCTCTGAGAGACTTATCTTTTTGAAAAAAACAATCGATTCTATTTTTTTGGCAAGACAAGGCATGGGCAGATAGTGAGCTTTTCTTTGTCTTTATTTGCGTATTTGGTTTCTGGTGCTTAAAATACCTAGAGGGGTCTCAGATACAATGGAGGCCCCTGTGTTCTATTGAACGTGTCAGCTCCCTTGGTCTGCGTGGCTTTTACCAAGGACAGCACAATGGAACTCAAATATTTGAAAACCACGTGTGTTTCTCACATGGCTGCCACAATTTAAATCTTGAATCAGTCTTTTCAAGAGGTTAGATGTAGCAACCAGTTTGCCCCCAGGCCTTCGTCTGCTGTCCTTATCAGTGGTTGTTGCCTTGCTATAGTGTTTACAGAACATTCTCCCCTGTGCTATTTTCATTTACAGAGTGGGGAAGAAAAAAGAAAACTGGGAGAAAGAATGAGCCAGAAGAGTCTGATATTCCTCCAGACCAGGGGCTTGTCACAATATGCCCTTGATATTTTTGAACAAGAATACTTGCTTGCTCTTAAACTGTAAATTATTTCCATTCCCCTAAAAAAATGCACAGCAATTTCATGCTAATGTTCACTCCTATCCACAGATATTTAAGACTTTGCTATCAGAATACAGAAATAGCTGACAATTGTGGGCACTGGCTTTGGGGTAGCCAGTGTCTCTGCTAAGCCTTTCATATAGATTATCAGATTTAATTACAACCTGGCGAAGAAGGTGGTTTTTGCCCCATTTTACAGATGAGGAACGTGAGGTTCAGAGAGGTTGCTCAAAGGTCACGCCAATAATAAATGGCAGATCTGGGATTATGTCCATTCTGTGATATAAATGCTCAGGATTTTGAAAAAGCAACATTTTTAATTTTTGTTTTGTTTTTTCACTAAGGAAGATTCGCCCTGAGCTAGCATCCACTGCCGGTCTTCCTCTTTTTCTTTTGTATGTGAGCCATCACCACAGCATGGCCGCTGACAGCTGGGTAGTGTAGGTCTGTGACTAGGAACCGAACCCGGGCTGCTGAAGCGGAGCGCCCTGAACATAACCACTAGCCACCAGAGCTGGCTTGCAACATTAGTTTTTACAGGCTTGTCACTGATATTAATGTTCTTTAGGCTTGAGAACCCATGTGGGAGCAACTCAAGCATATGGATGTTAAAGACAATCTTTGGTAAAATGTTAAGGATGTAGTTCCTCTCAACCATGTGCTACCCCTGGCAGAATGGAAGTGGGAGCTGTAGAGCTACCACAATATTGGATGGGAAACAGTGCTTTTCCAATCAAGTGCCTCCGAGTGACCCTAGACAGTTGGTGAGAAAGAGTTTGTCACTAACGTAAGTAATCAGAAAGAAGTGTCGGATATGTTTGAAACAACCCAGAGATTCCCATGTGGAGCTGTTGAGAAGAGCTCAAGGAGTGTGAAGAAAGGAAAGTTGATTGGTGTCCAGGATAAAATAAGGGCCGCATCTTAGCACCACAGATGGAAACTACAGCAGCAAATAATAGAGAACCAGAAGAGAGACATTTCCATCTGCCTTTCTTCAGAAAAAGATGTGGAAGAAGTAGAGAATGAGAGCAAATAAGTCACCCCTGGTTACGTCAGAGCAAAATGCAGGACAGATTGAAAATGGACTCTTCACATACATATTCCTGTTTTGATACACCCTGTGCCATACAAATTGTGTTGGAGGTAAAGACCTATTTTAGCCTTATATATTTAATTTATTTAAAAAACCTAAACGTTTCTTTTCACAGGATATCATACCACTTCATTGTTAGGTGTAAATTCTCCTAGTTAATTTTTGGAGTGAAATGTAGCTTTTTGTTCTTAATGTCGTTAGTTTTAAGAGATTGTATGGCAGACACACTCATGTTGTTCTCTAGCTGTGTTGTAGTATTTGAGAAACGCTGAGGTTGTTGAGTAACCTTTTGTAGGGGAGTGATGAAATTCAAGACTGTAGGGTTGTTTATAGGTTACTAGGAACAAAATGTTGCTCCTTATTTCTGAATGTCAAGTCACCGTGACATACTGTTTTTTTTTTTTTTGCTTATCTTTTCCATGATTCAAGATTTCAGGCATAAATCATTTGGGGGCTTTTTCCCTTTTTCTTTGCTACCTCTTCTCGTAGCATCTCTGTTCTGGTACTCGCCTGCTAACCTGGATCTTTTAATCATAGTTTAAATGAAGAGGCATGGGAAAAGATTTTGACGTATTTCATTAGACAAATGGATATTGTGTCATATTAGTATACAAAAATATTTTCTTCATTGAAACTAGCAGGATTTCGTTTATTTAGGAGTGTGTGTGTGTGTGTGTGTGTGTGTGTGTTTCACAGGCCCCTATGAGAATTTCTTGAAAGCAATGGAACTTTGCCCCAAGAAAAAATCCATATATTCACGTGCACATAAGATTTTTTCGTACAGTTTCAAATGGTGGATTCATCCCTGAACTCCTGGCTATGAATCCTTTGTTCTGAAATATCAGAAGTCATTTTGAATATACTTGGCTTTGAGCACTGACTATTTGTGTGGTCCCCAGAGAAAGGTAGCCTTTTGAGGTTGAGTGAGACTCAAGAGCAGATTTGGACATTTCTAGATTTCAAGCAAATGCACTCTGGTACACACTATATAAGGTAGAGAGAGAACTTGAGTTTGCGAGTGTGTATCATGGGGATGTTGGATTGGTGAGAAATGGGACCAGAGAAATATTAGAAAGCATAATTAGTGGCTTAGTTTTTTAAATTTTAACTTGAAACATACACTGAAGAAGAAGATTTACAATAACAAGTGTAATGAAGACAAATAAAAGTAAATACAGCTACATTAGACCTTGAGAATGAAGGAGAGAGATCCTTGAAGGCAGGGGCAGTGTCCCAGTAATGTAGGTCCGGGGAGCTCCTATGTGTGAGTAAATGATTGGCTCTGGAAGTGGACGAGGCCAGTCCTCATGAGATATGTTCCGGGAGGAGATGCGTTTTGCGTCAGAGCTTCATCTTGAAGCTTACTGAATTTAAACTATTTTTCCCCAAGACGTCTCAACCGTAAGCCGTCTAGCCTTGGAGGAAGACCCGGAAGAGCTGTGAGACCTCCCTACCCTCCTTTCCCCTCCCGGTGGGGGCACCTTCACTCTCCAGCTTCTGAATCGCTGTTGAAAGAAATACAGCTAAACAAACCGTGCAAACCTGGGCCTACAAGAGCCAAGATCGTCATCTTAGACCACACTTACCGTCCTACTAGCAATGTGTAATAAAAGGCCACAAAACAAAAAACTTGTCTTCATCCTCCTCCAACAATCCTTCAGTTATACCACTCACATGACAGCTATAAATAATGCCTTATAGTTGTCTTAGTTCGTTTACCAGACTGGAAAGCTCTTAAATTAAGGTCAGGGATCTTTTCTAACACAACTCAGTTGTCCTTTACTACCAAGGCAAGCCAAGCATATTGCTGGTATTTAGCAAATAGTTGCTGAGCAAATATTAAAAAGGCCGGACAGCTAGTGTCACTTAAAATCTCTAAACATTCTCTTTTGAATTGCTTTCAACTCCTGATCAAGTTGGAAGAACAGTTCAAGGTTATGTTGTCAGAGGCTGAGCCATTTGCTTGTCATCGTGACAATTAGTCTGGTAACTTAGCCTGAATCTACATAGCAAGTAAATCGTAATACTTGCATTTTGGTTTTCTCTAGATGTTTATGATGCATAGAATCGTGATGGATGGAGTTACAGTCGTATTCTGATCATTTTATTGCATGGCCTCAGTTGCAGGCAGAGATGAAGCAGGTTCAGTCATTAAATAACCGTTCATTGACTACCATGTGCTAGGTTTTATTTTATATACCAAAGATATAAACATGAATAAGATGCGGTGTCTGCTTATAAGCAGCTCTCAGCTTGGTAGGGGAGATGATACCTGAGTAGTAATTGCAGTATCTAATGTGTTAAGAGGTAAGGAAACGGACAGAGGAGGGACTAATTGATTCTGCTTAGGGATGGGGAGAGTGCCAGGCACAAGGAGAGGGTAAGGAATGAGACTAGAATGGTGACATTCCAAGCAAAGGGAAGAGCCTGTGCAGAGCACAGAGGAAGGTGTGGAGATCCGTGGGTAGTATGCCTGGAGTATAGGACGCAAGGGCCGGGAATGGCTGCGGATGGCATGGAGATGTGGTGTGTAGAGACTCTACAAGGGTTGTTAATCCCCCCAGACAGAGTGGCTTGGATTTTCTCTTGTAAGCATTGGGTGTTTTTGAAGGGGTGAAGGCAGATTCTGACTACCAGTTTTTTTTCTAGTAAATATCTACACCCAGATCTCAGTTCTTGCCTGGGGGAGATAGTAAATACGGACCAAAAGTGGCCCGAGGAGCTATTTCATCACATTCCAGCAAATTATCAGGGAAGCTTAAACAAAATTCAGTATAGGGCCGGGTGACGGCCAAAATAGCACAGAATCATTGGAGAAAGATCCTCTACGATATAGCTTTCTTTATTTGTTTGTTTAGAATTAAGAGAACTAGGGGTGAACTTGGAGAGTTTCTCATTTTAGCATTTTGACTTGGGGTTCCGAGCAAGACTAATGGTGTCCTCAGTGTTGTCCTTTCTAAACTGGCTTTATGTAGGGCTGACGTCAGAAGAGTGGTGGCCAGTGGTGTAAATAAAAATAGGAACAACAGCAAACAATTAGAATACTGAATCTGGGTCACCTTGCGCTTGGTGAGGTAAGAAAACTACTTAGACTCAGCACCTGTATGACCTGCATAACTGGATTTACATGTTCTGGCCCCCTCTTCAGTGGCTGACCAGTAGTTTTAATTAAAAAACCCTCCACTTCATCATATACCTAGTAGCATTGTCTCCCCATTCGTTCCTTTATCCAGTAACAAATATTTATTAAACACCTACTAAATGCTCCTCTTGTTGGTTAAATTTCAGGAAACTTTTAAAAGAGAGACCCTCTTTGCAGCCCATTTCTAGAAAAACACTTGCCATGGAGACTTCCGGGACTGTTTGAGTGAAGACTTCATCAATCAATATTTATTTGAACACTTAACGAAGAGCCAGGCCCTCTGCTAGGCTCTGGCTTTGGGAATTTGATGCCGAACTCTACATGGCTCAGCCATTGTCTTCATGGAGCATCCATTCTAGGGGGATATAGACAAATAGGAATAGCAGTGGAGTGTTGTATGAGAAATGCTCTGACAGGGTAAACACAGGGCGCCACAGGAGAGTCTAGGTGGGTTATCTATCCCAGACTTAGAGGAAAGACTTCTTGAAGAAAGTGGTGTCTAAGCAGAGACTTGATAAGAGCAAGAGTAAGTCAAAGGAAGGGAGTGAGGGAAGATGGCACAGGGTGGGTGTTACAGGCGTTCACAGGAGTATGTGCCAAAGCCCAAGGTGAGTGTCTTGGTGTTAAAAATGAAAGGCAGTTTAACCTGGCTGAATTGTGGAGTGTGAGGTGGAAGCAGAGAAGTTGGGCTGGGGCATTGTGCAGAGCCTCAACACGCTTTGACCTCCCTTCAGGGGTTCGGAATTCATTTTAATATCCGTAGGAGACTTGCTTCCTAGAAAGATCAGACTGGCTGGTGTGTGAAGAATGGATTGGGTGAGGCAGACTTGAAGGCAGATCAGTGAGGAGGTTTCTGCTGTAATCTGGCTGGGAGCTAACAGCAGCCCTAACTAGGGGAGTGGCTGTAGGAATGCAGGAAAATGGCTGGCGTCGGAAGATATTTAGGAGGTGGATTCTAAATGGGACATGGCAACTGACTGGAGGTGGGGGTCTTGGGCAGCTGGTAAGAAGAGGATGCTCTTCCTTTGGTTGGAAAACACAACCCTTATCTATGGAGGTGGCATTATTTTCAGTGTAATCCAAAAAGTATTAAAATAAACTGTTTGGTCTAAGAAATCTTTATAGCTCTGCTAGGTCAGCCAGTATATAGATGTGTCCGAGAGGGGAAAGGAGCAAATTGAGAAGGGGGAACACATTCCACTTTTGATTTTTCTCTCCCTGCTTTCGAATTTCAAGGCCAGTGGCATATGCCTCATTGGTTCGAGGGAGACCGTGATCCTGTAGTCTTTTTCATTGTCAGAGAACCAGAGAGATGTAAATTTCCTTGGAGAAGGTGATTTTTTGCAGCCTTTGAATAAAAGCACTTCTAGTTCCACCTTTAGCTGAAAATCAATGATGTCTGGTGTTTATCAGAAGCCACTCAACACTCTTATGTCCAGGTCACCAGCACTCATATTTTATGCCTGTCACTTTGAGCCAAATAATCTCCAATGGTCCCCAACTGTTAGGGTCTCAAGCCTTTCTGTTCTCTTGGATCTTCAGATATTTTTAATTAAAAAAAAAAAAATCTCTTCTAGAAAAGTATGTTTGATTTATTGCTGAATTAATAGGTTTTTCTCCTTTTGAACATGTCATCCAAGTCATTAATGAAAAAATGTAGTCTATGATGCTGCAGAACTTGTCCTTTTTATTTTAATATGTTTTAGATAGAAAATATCAAAATCGTCTGCACTTGGCTAAAAGATCATATAGCTGGAATTTTAATTTGATTATCTTTCCCAATTTCCGAGGCTTTCATAGGCAAGTACTTTGTCTGAACAGCTGTGCTCCTGCAAATCTCAGTAACAAATGAACCAGGAATGATTTTGTGTAGCAAGTCAGATGAAAGAAACTTCCTAAGGAAGACAGATAATTAAAAGAATGAAGAAAGAAAAACTAGCAAAAATTTGAGCAACTATTTTTTTTAAATAAAGCAATTTGCTCTAATAATTCTTTTCTAACACTAATCTTAAAATATGCTGTCATTAATAGAGAAAGCTCCTTATTTCCTTTTAGATTTTAATATTGGGTGGAAATAAAATTGAAACTAAAGTCAGCAGGAAAGGAGAAATGCTAAAAACTGAGAAGCATAAAAATAAGAATGGAGCAGTGTAGTCAACTTCTATTATCTGTCATTTTCTGTCATCTATATGTGTGTTATCCTTCTGCTGGGATGGGGGATGGAAGGGGAGAGGGAGGGACTGTGAAATATGGCTGCCGCCAACCACAAAAAGATCAAATTAACATGTGAAAAGATATTTGAAAGAGCTGTGGGATAGAAAGGCTTCTGGCTTTCAACATCTTACCTACTGGATGGATTTGAAAGCATAAAATAAAGCTAAACTAAATTCAGGGGAACATTGATTCACCCAACTGAGTAAACAACTTGCTGAATTTGCTAATCTAATTAATCAAACTCTATTTCTCCTTTCCAAAGTAGATTCACAGGCAGTAAGATAAATTAAATCAACTTTTTTTCCCCCCCTACTTGCTAAAAATAAGCTTTCTTTCCCTGGGTGAATCAGTCATTTAAATTCCCAAGGCTGTACTCCCGCGGTCCACTGGCAGGAAGCAATTGTTTGGACGTAAAATCGTTTCTTTGCAGATTGCAGAGTCTGGGTTCTGAGTATCATCTCTTAGCTCTACCACCTAAACTGATGAATAAAATAAATGTTAACTGAAGTTATTTTTAGAAATAAATGGCCAGTGGATGACGTTGATTTGCAGATACTGGGGCCTGTGACTTATATTTGGATCTTTTATGAAGCTTACAACTAGAATGATGGTAGGAAATAATGGCTTTGGGAAGAAATCCTGGAAAATTAAGGATATTTAAAGTTTGAAAACTATTGTAATGGTGAAAATTTAGACACTGAAATAGTAATACTGTTCAGTTCAGTAGTCTGTAGATCTGGTACTTAATGTCGAGTTTACCTAACTTTAAACCGCTAGAGTCAGATTTAGTTTTGGATTGCACGTAAATACATAGAATAATTTTATACGTACACACATTCACATAAATACAATATACAAAGAAAAGTGAAGAACAGTAAAGAGGGAAGAAAATGAATCAAAAGATTGCAAAGTGGTGAATGAAATCTTTGTGCAAATAAGGCAAAATATAATATAAGTATATCCTAGAAAACAAGTTAAGTGTGAGTCAAGACTGTATCACTAGGTTTTCCATGTTTTAAAAGCACAGTACAAGGATGCAGAAATAGGAGGACTGCACATTGGAACTGAGAAAGCAAACACTGTTTATATTAAAGTTCTGCTCACACTTGCTGCCTTTCCTTGCCTTTGTCATGAGTGGGCACACTTCCAAGGAAGAATCTAAATGCAAAGTGCTTCCAGCTGACTTCTTACTGCCTCTAATCTTAGTCACCTTTCTGGTGCCCTTACCTTGAGGATCAAAGAATCTCCAGGATTGCCCTTCTCCACATTTCCTTTCCTGATGGACCTATTCCCATTCTTTCCAGTCTTGTTCACCCTAGGACATTACGCTCAAAACTCATTTACATGCTCAACTAATCTGAATGAAAACGTAAAGGAAGATCAGGGCATGATCAAATTAAGTTCTTAAGATACTTGAGGAGTTGGGTATCAGTTTAATGGATGAAACAGTTCTTGGAACTGCTTCTCTTGTGACGTAAGTCTTAGTATTGCTGTCATTTCTTAACGCTCTCTTCTACTTCCATTTCCAAGTGTTGGCTCAACGTTGTCTTGTCACTTACAGACTACATATTTTGCTTTCTGGAAACTCATGCCCACCTCTTTGAATTTGGGTCTGAGTTGCTTTCCTCACAGTCTGACTGGGAGAGTTGTTAAACATGACAGTGCCCTTCTGAGGTGAGCTGTGAAATGTCATGTAAGTTATTATTATTTTTTACTAGATGTGATGGATTTCCATGTGTAGTAGGGATGGCTTAGGCAAATCTCTAAAGTTTGCTTCTAAACCCTGTGAATCCCAGAGCTGTTGCTGTTGGGCATTGCAGTATGGCCTACCTCAATTAGTGAAGGCAAAGTAGTCATTTTATTTAATATTTTAAATGTACCATCTCCATACTGTTCTGTGGGCAGACATACTGAGGATTAAATGAAACATTTCAAACTTGGTTATCATGGATTTGGCTGCATAGATGGCCAGACTAGATTGGTTTCTAAGAATTCATTTTGTAATTTATCAAATTATTCCTAACATCCCAGTTGGGAGAATGATTTGGCCAGATGCAAGTGAGGAAGATAAACATTACCTTGTTTTAATTGTGACAGCCGAGTCATCCTTAAATATGCAGCACTTTTCCCGTGACATCTTCCCCAACCCCCTACCCACTGCTCAGCCATTAGTTACTATCTGAGTTGATCCATGTGAAGCATTAAGTATGAGGTCTTAGGACCATAGGACCACATAAGCGTGCTGACAAATGTTAGCTATCGCTATTATTATTTTAATATTTATAATAAAAATATTTTTTATATTTATACTTATTTTTATTTTATAACAAAAATTTATTTTTATGTCCTCTATGCTCTTTTGTGACAATCTGTACATCATACATGCATTCAAGCAGCCATCAAAAATGTATTTCTTGCCTACTGTATTTCAGGCACTGGCACTCGATGCTAGTGATACAGGGATGACTAAGACAAAGTCTCTTTCCTTCTGAAAAAGTTGGTTCACCTGTTATAATAATGTATTATGCTGTAGTATATTTATTTATGTCTTCCAGATTGTGAGTACATTTAAGGTCAAAACCATGGGAGCTAAAAAATTCATGTCAACTCACCCTAAAATAGTTTAGAATTAGAAAGATAAATCACAAAGTACTTTGCATTGGTAAAACTACTGTTATTTAAAAAATAATTTTTTTTTTTTTGAGGAAGATTCGCCCTGAGCTAACATCTGCCACCAATCCTCCTCTTCTTGCTGAGGAAGACTGGCCCTGAGCTAACATCCGTGCCCATCGTCCTCTATTTTATATGTCGGACACCTGTCACTGCATGGCTTGCCAAGCAGTACTAGGTCCACACCTGGGATCTGAACTGGTGAACCCCAGGCTGCTGAAGCGAAACGTTCAAACTTAACTGCTGTGCCACTGGGCTGGGCCTATTTCTAAATTTTTATTAGCACTTAGAACAGTATCTGACATATAGAAAACTTTTAATAAACCCAACTATTATTGTCAGGTCATTTATTTTCAGTGTTTCTCTCTGAATGACTTTTCATTGACAACTACTATTTAGTGATGAGGCCCAGAAACGATAGCATGGTCATGCTAAAAGTTCGACCGTTGCTGAGTTTTTTCCCCTCTGTTTTATTGAGATATAATTGACATATAACATTGTACAAGTTTAAGGTATACAACATAATGATTTGATATTTGTACATATTGTGAAATGATTACCACTGTAAGTTTAGTTAACATCCGTCACCTCACATAGTTACAAACGTTTTTCTTGTGACAAACTACTTTTAAAATACTCTATTCACTTCTGGACACATGAGGAATACTGACAACTGCAACACACTGACATTCCTATTTATCGGTTAGGAGACTGTAGTATAGCGGTAACAAGTATTGTGATCCCCACCACAATTACTCCCTACTAACAATACCTAGCGCTGTTTAGAGCTCCCTCATCTCTTGACTCGTTTGAACCTTAGAAGACTTCTATGAGATATGGAGCGCAGCAGATTCTTCTGTGTTTTATGGATGTGGGCAGCCTTCCCAGGTAATAGAAGTAATTTCCCTAAGATC
Source organism: Equus przewalskii (assembly GCF_037783145.1). NCBI lineage: Eukaryota > Metazoa > Chordata > Mammalia > Perissodactyla > Equidae > Equus > Equus przewalskii. The sequence goes on from NC_091849.1 coordinate 20,343,676, forward strand.
ATGTAAGTCAGTCTAGCACAGCGGCTCAAACGCAAGTTTCTTCAGTGCAAATTTAGTGTGTCCACCACTAGACCTTTATGGCTGGGATGTTACCTGGATGGTTGAAGAACATGGGATTATTTCAACGTGGAAAAGAAAAGATGTGTGGGAAAGATGATCGCTGTCTTTAAAGGTTTGAAAGCCTACCCAGCCTCGCTGGGTAATAATTAGTCTTACTCTGAAACTTCTCAGGGTAAAACTTTGAATGTCTGTTGCTTCTGTCTCCTTTTGTATTGGCTCAATAAAGAAGTTTTTTTCTGATATGCAGGGCCAGAGATGAGCAGGCTCTACCATGCCCTTGTGCCCTGGCCTCCCACCTATTTGCCTCATTTCATTAAGTTCTTCCCCACTCCGTTCATGACTCATTGGTCTTCTCTTCTGCCTTCACCTTTGCATTGCTAGGCCGTCTGCCTAGAATGCCATTTCTCTCCCCGCCCCCGTATTTCTTGGTTGAATCTCATGCATCCCTTAGGACTCAGTCGTAATGTTGCTCACCCAGAGAACACTTCCCCGAAAGAATGAATGTTGTGGGACAACCTCGCTAAATGAGTTGGAGTCCCTAATTGCTAGCAACAGAAATGGACCCTAAGCAGGAATGAAACTTATTGAAAGGGTATTGCAAAGTTCTTGGGAGGGCTGAAGAACTAGGCACATAGGTAAGTTTTCAGGAACAGTGTCCAAAACCTTGCCAGAGAACTAGCCTAAAAGTACTTGCTGCCACCTGTGCTGCACCATTGAGCACTAGATGCTGTGGTTTGCACTAGGAAATCTGCTTTGGTGTACCTGCTGCCAGGAGTAGTGCTGTTCTGCCCTGGGAACTCCTCCTTGCAGCCAGTGTTGGCCCCTAAGCTGGTCACTTCTGTTGCCATCCTGACTAGTAGAAGCAAATCAAATCCAAACCAGTAGGTAGCATCTGTCCTCAAGTTGCTCAGATGTGAATCTCAGTTTTGCCAGGTGACTCTAATGGGTGGTGCCTAAGTCACCCTAGCTGCAAAGGAAGCTGGAGAACTGAGTTTTTTATGTTCTATATTGGGAAAGTGGTTCTCAAAAAGCCCAAATTACCCAGCTACATGAGGGCATTCAAAAGGTGCTGGCCTGCCGGAAACACAACAAACATCTTCTATGCTGAGACCTAAGTTCTCATCTATATTGTAGACCAATGATACCTACCTCACAGGATTGTTGTAAGGATTAAGTAAGGTAATTTATGTGAAACTGCTTAATAAACTGTCTAGAGATATATAAATATAAAATATTATTATTCTTTTACTATGATTTATATCTTTGGCCAAAGCATAAAGTCAAGTGCTTACCTACGTTGATTAATTTCCAATTCACTTTAGAGGTCCTTAAAATACGAAGGATATTCTACTTCCCCAAAAGGCATTTTAAGTGTTCGGGAGAAATTGAAAAAACAAACTAGTTCTTACATCAAAGAGCTACTCTTATAAATTTATATCATCGCCTTATTTTTATTTTTTAATGGAAACATACAAAATGATGCCAAGCAGAGAAACTGTAGTTTTAAAAATTTGTGTGGGTTTTCAGCTACTTTTGACTCATTTCTGAATTTTAAGTCTTTGCTCTAATCTAGTTTGTACTCTGCTTTCACCATGAATACGGCCCTCTTGTTCCAAAACAGACAATGGCCTTATTCAACCCTCAATGCTCTCTACATTTGGTTTTTCTGCTGTGGCCCTTCGGTGACTCTATTAGAGGGATTATTATCTTAGAAAAAATGTAGACGTGACAGCTAAGTTTTTAGCAGAAGTAACAGCAGTTGTGTAAAAGAGGGTGTTAACGTAAATGGTTGTAGCAGTCGCCAAATTTGCATTAACGCTGACGGAGTGGGAATCATGCACACAGTCAGGGAATGATTCTGGCCTTCAGAGGTAAACTTCCTCAGAGGAGAGGTCAATATCAGTGTAATTTCAGAGGACAAAGAACCCTGCAGGGCTGTTTTCCCATTTGAGAGAAATATTTCTTTGTATAACATATCAGAATTTCGAGTTATGCTACTTGATTAGCTTTCCTTTTTTGTAAATATTAAATTAAAATAATATATCGCTAGAGAAAGTAAACTAGTGTCCCAGCTTTGTAATGCTGAATATTGGGTTATAATTCTCGGAGTGTTCGATTTCTGCCATCTTAAAGTTCTATTTTATTCAAGAACGGGCAGAATTCCGAGATAAATGTTTTGAGACACCTTACCTAAGTGGTGCTTTTGTAGTAGATTGAACTGCCTCCTGGATTTCCACATTTCTCGTGTGAATTTGGAGGAATTTCCTCTCAATATCTTCTTCTTCCTCCACATCTCCTCAACCCTCTTTTCCTCCTCCACACCCATGCACGCATGCACTCACTCATTTATGCTTAGCCTAAAGTAGACATTTGTTTCAGGACTTTGCAAGTCTGGAAACCTTACACTGTGTTTTGGTAAAGGTCTTAGCTTGGAAGTGGAGGCTGCCTTGTAAATAGCCTGCAGTAAATAGTGTGCACTGGGGTCAAGAGAGCGCTCTAGTAAATAGTAAATTTTGGCGATGCAAAATTTATTTTGCGTATCTGATATGGATAAGTATTTGTGTGATCTGTGAATATTTTCCAGCTATAAAAATTCTAATTTCATCTCTTGAAATACATACCGTGCTTCAGGGGGCTGTTGGTTGGGAAAAGGGGAGGAGATAGGTTGAGGAGCACATGGAATCTTCTGTGCTGAAGCTTTAGCTTTAATTGGTGATGTTGAAAGTAACTTGAAACCTCCCTTAGTCTGCAAAGGAGTTCTCAGGTGACTGTGTGGGTGTATTGTGATTGCATTTTATTGTATTGACTCACTAAATTCTTAGATTACGCTCTACCATGTGATATTGAGGAACCATAAAATTCTTCGGGAACCTGCTCAGTAGTGACTTGTAAAGAATTATCTTGTTAATAAACTCAGCATCATTTAGAATTCAAGTTTAATTAAAATGGAAAAGTAAATGATTATGTAAAGATTTTTCCTCATTTAAGCTTATATCCTTTTATCGTCTCTTTGCCTTTTCTCTAAATTCAAAGGTAGATTTTATTTTAAACCCATCTTTTGCAAGGTGAATTTTTACAGACTCTTGTAAAACCCGTGCTGTTGTTAGCTTTTGATTTAAAGATTTTTTTTCTTTTTAATTAGAAAGGTTGAGAGGAAGTTCTGAAGTAGAGTCTGAGGGAGGTAAAAATGAAAAGCAGATCTGTGTTATCCAGGGATTTCAGTTTTTAAGGATGCTGTTTAAAGATAATGATTGTTTATGGACACTTTAAAGATGTTTTCTCATAAGAGTTGCCAGATAACAGATTAGTTATCTGAGAGTGGTTTGAAAGGCCTTTTGAAATTGCCTAGGTGACAATACCACCTTATGGTACTTATAAAGCTCCTTTGAAGTTGGCTTTTTATATTGGAAAACCAGAAAATATTTTTCTTTTCTTCTTTTATTAAACAGAAAGTAATACATGGACCCCAGGTTTAGTAAAATGCTGTAGAAGAAAGACACTGGTTATTTTTGTGATGGTCTTGATTTTTTTCATTTTTCAGCCTTCATAGATTATAGGATTTTTCTGAACTCAGATTCTTCCCATAATGTGTATGCTGCCTTTTGTAAATACATAGTTACCAAGTGCACCCTGTCAGGCCTCAAAATTTGAGGACCTCTTCCCTTTTCCCACCTTTGTTTCTTCCTCAGACATTGTTTGGTGCAAAGTCTGTTGTGCTGCTCCAGCTTGGTTGTTAAGAGAGCTCTGGATGGAGATAAACGTTGTAGGGCATGGGACATTCCTGCACAACCTTTGTTAGACACAGTCACACTAAAAGAACAGAGTAAATGGAATGGGCTGTCAGGGGTCAAGGCTAGAAACTCGCAGAGGCTGATCCTGCTGTTGGGTTCGCGGGCGTTTATGGGAGCCCTCTTCAGTCCAAGCTTCTCTGAGCTCACAAAGGCGGTTCACGGTCCAATGCTTTGCAAAAGCTATTTGAGCAGGCGCTTTTCTTCCCAACTAGCTTTTAAGTGCTCCTGGGGCCCTCAAGCCTATTCACTTAGGCCTCTCAGATTATGAATACATAAACCGTAATGATTTTGGAGTCCTAAAGGAAGACATGCTAACTAGAACATCATCAAAACATGATTCCACTAATCGAATGAACAAATACATTTTAAAGTGTCACGGATTCACTCCATTCTAGTAGTGAGTATATTGGTAAGTTTTCGCAACACTTGAAGAATATTTATTCTGCTGTAGCGTTGATGGGGTGATTGATATTGATTCTAAATTTGCATTCAAATAGTGGAACCGGTCTTGTATGATAGACATCACTTCTGAGAGCAGGAGCAATGATTGTAGTTTTTATGGTTTGACAAAATATACAATACAAGGCATTTGATGCATACGCAAATAGGTGATTTCAAGCCTATTGGAGCTTCCATCTTCCCAAATTCAGAAATTATGTAGTTTATGAAGTGAATTCTACCCCTTTTCAGCTTTGTCTTTCCAAATAAAAATTGTTATTATGATTATTATAAACATATTGAGTCTCTTATTATATTTTAAATACTTCAGTTGTTTTAGGCAATGCTTGATATAACCTGAATCCAATTCTAAATTCCTTTGTGAGAAAATAGAAACAAGCATATGAAATTTGTTATAATAGGATTTAACCTGTAGTGTTCTGATTCTTGCTCTTCCCTTCAATTTTTATTACGTTTTTAATTGCCCACCGGATGATTTATTTTAGAATTGGCCTACTTTTTTTTTTTGGCTTCAGTGCCTGTGGGCAAATGTAAATTTGCAGCTGAATTAGCAAACCAGGGATCTCTGAATAAGTTAATAACTACAGTGGGGAATCAAGTAACTGTTGTCTCTCCTTTTCTAGATTGGCTGTGTATGTAGGTGGCAGAGCTAGGACTAGAGATAAGAGGGTTTATGGGGACATGAGTGACCTCGCATTGTTTTCTTAAAATAAAAGGAATGTATGTTTATTGTAGAAAATACAGACAAGTAAAAAGAAAGGAAAATTCATTATTCTTCCCTTAGCGATAGTTAACGTGAACATTTTGATATTGTTTATTTGTCTTTTACTTTTCTGAAATATTTTACGTGTAAAAAGTGTACATATATTTCTGTAATAAAGAAGAATAAAATACCTACCTGTGTATCCGCCATCCAGCTTCATAGAACAGTATTCATCTTCTTTCATCCCCCGTCATGCCTCGTCGCTTGTGCCCCAGATGAATTTTTTTCCTTTTCAGTTAAAATTTGTCTTTCAAAATAAAAAATGTTCTTATTGTGATTATTACACACACACTTTGTCTCCATGTATTTTAAATAATTCAGTATCCTAGATTGTGTTTATCATTTTCTTGTGTTCATTCCTATTTTCACCACACGTGTCCCCATATAATAATCGCTTTATTTCGTATGTTTTAACTGTTTAAATAAGTGGAATCGTACCACATTTCTTCTATTGCAACTTACTTTTTTCGATTAACATTATATGTTTTGTGATGTGCGTGGCGGTAGTACATTTATTTTTACTACTGTGTAGTATTACTTTGTTTGAGTGTACTACCATAGCTCTATTTCATGTCAGTGGTCCTTTGGGTTTTAGTTGTATAGCAGATTCTATCAGAGCCACCCACAACCCTTGGATCTTTCTTGGCACTCTCACCAACTTTCAGATTCTGTTATCTGCATCTATGCCTGCGGCCTCTTCCTTGGCTCCAGCTGTGGAAAGCTGTTTGGCCAATGCACAGGGCAGCCGGCTAGAGCTGCCCAGTGGAGCAGCTCCCAAACAATGACTCCTGAGCGTTGGGGTGTAAATACCTCAGCTCCCTCAGATGATTCCAGTTCTCGTCATTTCCCCATGAGATGATATGCCAGTCACCCATATAGTGACTGGTTTAAGAATATACCCTTTACTGACTGTCTTTCCTTCCATGTGTTACTCCACATTTCTACCAGTTTTCCTGTTTATTTTTCCTTCTAAGGGACCTTAATGCTTACCTCAGGGTCTGCTTCTGAGAGACGCTAAACTAAGACAGGTTTTTACGGTTTTGGTAATTGCACATAGCGTTGCTGTGGACGTTCTTGAACATGTGTCTTGGTTCACAGAGCAAGTGTTTCTCTGGGCTATATTCCCAAGGAGAATGACTGGTTGTAGGGTATGCATATATTCAACATTGTTAGATGATGCCAATTGCTTTCCGAAGAGTGCTCATGAGTAGTGAATAAATATTCCTATTATGTAACATCCTTGCTAACTTACCATTGGTATTATGGTGAGCATAAAGTAGTTTCTCATGGTTTTAATTTGCATTCCTGAATAGTTAATGAGATTGTGCATCTTTACATATATTCTTGGCCATTTGTTTTTCCTCTTCTGTAAAACACGTTTGTATCTTTTGTCACTTTTGCTATTGGCCTGTAATTTTTTTTGCAGGAGCTCTTTATGTATTCTAGGTACTGGTATTTATGTGCTGTAAAGTTTGTGGCTTGTCAGGTCACTTTCTTATAAACATCTTTTTTTTTGAGGAAGATTAGCCTTGAGCTAACATCTGTGCACATCTTCCTCTCTTTTATATGTGGGACATCTGCCACAGCATGGCTTCATAAGCAGTGTTAGGTCCCTGCCTGGGATCCAAACTGGCGAACTCCAGGCTGCTGAAGCAGAGTGCAAGAACTTAATTGCCATGCCGCTGTGCTGGCCCCAACTTATGAACGCTTTTGATGAACAAACTTATTAATTTAAAGTAAATGAATTCAGATTGGAGTGTTGTCTTTCACGATTAAGCATGATGTTATTTGTAGGTTTCCTTAGATGCTCTTTTAATTCGAATGTGTAGATCATTTGTATTTCATATAATTATCAGTATGATTTGGTTTAAATCTACCATCTTATTTTTAAATTTTTATATATTTATTTTCTGTTTTCTTATTTTCTTTCTCCTTCCGACCCTTCTTCTTCCTTCTCTTTCCTTCTCCTCTGCTTCTTCTTTTCTTGGTGTATTTAATACTTCATCCATAGAAGCAGAAATCCAATACTTTAAAATTTTAACAGCATTTCTATCATGTGGACAATTGAAGGATTCCCTTCTATCCTGGAATTGCCAGCTGTATAGTGGATATCTGGGATAAAGTGTTTCTGATAGAATGGGTTTGGATATCGCTGATACAGTGAAAAATATGGAGTGTGAATTTGTGATATTGAGCTACATTCATTGGGTGACATTGTTTGTCTGTAAGGTGGCTCTTGAAATGCCGGAGAACCAGAGAAATACGCTAGAAAACATCAAATAATTGAACACAATACTTACCTTGGAAGACCGAGTGAGACAGATGATGGGCAGTACGTAAAGAGCGGAATTTAAAGAGACATCTGTGTGGCTCGTCAGGTCCATCCAAAATCCTGTGCAGGAGACCCAACGCCATGGCTCACTTCATTCGTCAATGAAGGCAGGCTCCTTGCTCAACTTTTCTCTATTAATCTGCCAATAAGTTCAGCAAAACGCTCTTTATTTTTTAAAAATGTAATTAAAACGACCCGAGAAAGCTTCATCAGTCACCCGAAGTCTTGCTTTTTTTAAACAGCTTGGTGGAGAGGAGTTTTCACAGTGTTTATAAAATGAGGTTGGGTGAGGTCACTGAAGTGGTGTTTGTTTTTCCTGTAGCTATTTCAGTGGCAGTTTGTACGGCTTGATATGCTTTGTTTGGGAATGTGCGATACCATGAAGCATACAATTTTTTGGTCTGTACTTCCTGAAGCCAGATCTTACTCTGTGTATAGATAGTGGGGTATTTAATAGTTCCTGTGATTTTAATAATAGAATTCTAATGTGTGAGACCTGAAATAGGTCTTTAGACATCATCCAACTCCCTCACTTTACAGAAAAAGAAATGGGCGTGGAGGAATTAAAGAACCCATTTCAGTCATACCAACTAGGAAATTTAGGTAGATCATGTGAAGTAGAGATTCACCCCCAAAATGTATTAGAGGTTGGTTACTGATTTGACAAAACTATTCACAAAAATTTTTCTTTTTACTACCAGTTCTCTTAATTCAGAAAGTGACTAAAGTTTCCAGAATGAGGAAGACAGGCTAAATTTCAGGAGAATGTCTATTTCTCAAGAGACACACTCAGTAGAAAGTGGTGGGAAGGGGGTTGGGGTCGTAAATCTAAGCTTAGGAATATTATCTTCAATCTCATAATATTCTGAAGGGCAGATCTCATGGATGTATGTCTTGGGTAGTCTTGTGAGGGTTTGCTTAAGAAAGAGGGGTAGCTTAAAAGTGGTAAATTTTATATTATGCATAGTTTACCACAGGAAAAAAGAAACGAAACGCAAATTTTAAAAAAGTGGGCTGTGTTGGGGTCAGCCTAGTGGCATACTGGTTAAGTTCGTACACTCTGCTTTGGCTGCCTGGGGTTCATGGGTTTGGATCCTGGGTGCAGACCTACACACCACTTATCAAGCTGTGCTGTGGTGGTGTCTCACGTACAAAATAAGGGAAGGTTGGCACAGATGTTAGCTCAGTGACAATCTTCCTCAAGCAAAAAGAGGAAGATTGGCAACAGATGTTAGCTCAGGGCCAATCTTCCTCACCCAAAAAACCACAAAACAAAACCAGGAGGCTGTGAATTCACACCATTTTTTCTAGTTTTTTGGGTAAGAGAGAAGGTCAGTTCTAATGTGTATAATTTCTGTGACTTTCCTGAGGGCCACCACCAACTCTTGAGGATGACAGGTCTCTTTTTTGAAGGTAGAGCTGAGGAAATCATCAACCAAAGTTGTGAAAATAAAAATTGGTCTGCCTGCTGGAGGCTACCCAACCCTCTTCTTCTTTCTGCCATGTCAAATGACCTCATTCCGTTTGCTCTGGCCGTGCTACTCTGAGTGACTCATGATTCCACACAGGCTTGAAAGGATGCTGTTTATTCAGTATCTGTTATGTGTGAGGCAAGGTGCTAGAAATTGCAAATACATTATCACAGTTATACAACACAATCGTGTGCTGGAGGTAGTATTGTTCCTATTTAATTTACAGGAAATGTGAGGCTCTGAGAGGTAAAATAAACTATCCAAGCTCACACAGGTAGCAATTTAGAGTTAGAATTCAGCCCTAGGTCTCTGTTGTTGTAAGTTCTTGATCTTTTCACTATAACGTAATTGCTTCAAATTTCTTATCCCATCCAAGTTAAGTGGAGGCAAGAATTTAGTACCTCAGACTTAGTATATATTTTTGCAGGGCTAATAAGTATAAGAAATAGGATTTTGTTTGGCGTGAAGTGAGTATTTCATTCATTCATTAGATTTTTAATGAGAGTCCACTTTGTGAGGTTAGGTCTGAATAAGACAGACAGGGTCCCTGCTTGCAGGGGAAAATAAATTATTCCATAGCTGTGTGAGCCCACTTCATCTGTAGGCAAAAATTTGTTTGAAACCTAATTAAGGACAAAAGTAGTGCTTTTAACTATTTCTCTGCTACTTTAGTTACTACCAGCTGTCGTCTGGTTTAGCAAGAGCAAAACAGACTAATTCAGCAATATGTCTTTCTTTGGAGAACTCCAAAAATATGTATATTAAAAATAAACGCAGAGGCCAGCCCAGTGGTGGTTAAGTTTGTGTGCTCTGCTTCTGTCACCGATGAAGATGGATGGTACTATTTTCGATAATAAAAAGTAATAATTGAAGGGCTGGCCCCATGGCCTAATGGTTCAGTTTGGTGCACTTTGCTTTGGCGGCCTGGGTTCAGTTCCTGGGCACAGACCTACGCCACTCATTTGTGGCCATGCTGTGGTGGTGACCCACATACAAAATAGAGAAAGATTGGCACAGATGTTAGCTCAGGGCAGATCTTCTCAGGGAAAAAAAAAATTGAGAAAAATATCAGATGCTACTCTGCAGAGATTTAAAATAGGGCGGTATGGGGGCCTGCACTGTGGTCAAGTGGTTAAGTTTGTGTGCTCTGCTTGGGCAGCCCAGGGTTTCTCCCGTTCAGATCCTGGGTGTGGACATGGCACCGCTCATTAGGCCATGCTGAGGCAGCATCCCACATAGCACAACCGGAGGCACTCACAACTAGAATATACAGCTATGTACTGGGGGGCTTTGGGGAGAAGAAGAAAAAAATAAATAAATAGAATAGGGCGATGTGGGGATGCTGGGGTGGGTGCTGCTGACTGGCAGGTTGGTGAGGGGTCTCTGAGAGGCCTCATCTAAGCTGAGGCCTGAATTACAAGATGGAGCCTCTCCTGTGAAGATCAGGAGGAAGGACATTTGAGGTGGGGGCAACAGGCAGAGCAGAGGCCTCAAGACAGGAGGGATTTGGGGTGAGGAACCCCAAGACAGCCAGCGTGACTGCCGAGGAGAGGGAGGTGGGGGGGCAGGTGCAGGTCGGGTCACTAGGGCCCAGTAGGGGTGAGGGGGAAGGATTTGATTCAGAGTGCGCCAGAAGATGCAGGGGTGATCACGATGTCCGTGCTCCTAAAGGTCAGGTTAGGGGCTGTCCGTGAAGCCGTGAGGAGCTGTAGCAGTGTCCTGGTCCCAGGAGCTATTTATGAAGTGTACCTCGGAAAATTCAGTTCTTCCCAGTTCCACGCTGGCACAAGTCTTTCCTCACCATGTGATGCCCTTCTTTGCTTTTCCGACAAATGCCTGGCCAGGAAGTCTTTGCCTTGTCAGAAGTACTTGATCCTGACCCTTGCCTTGTTCTGCACTTCCCGAACACCCTTGCTACTGTGTTCCTGCAGTGATTCTTGGGATATTTCTCTGTCAATGTTATACCAGTTTTTAATTTTCCCAATCACACTTCTTAAATGTAGGGGTCGTTTTTGCTTCCTTATTCGCTCTCAGTGTCCTAGACACAGTAGCTCATAGATGTGTTGAATGACAGTGAGCTTTTGCGTTCTGGTGCTGTGACCATGATGAATGAGAGCCAAATAGGAATGGATCATGGCATAAGAGTTGACTGAGTGGTGGGGAAGGGGGAAGAGGGTAGTACTACCAGGATGAAAGTTAGCTACATGCCCAGGTCTGAGTTTTTTTAAAACCAGGAATAGCATTGTCTGCCAGGAAACCAAGGGCTGAGCCAGAAAAACCTTTAAGGTCTTTGAGAATTCTTAGTACCTATGGCTTTACGATGGTCATAGAGCAGTTTAGCTGGCTCAAACCCTTGGGGAATGTGGCAAAGTAAACATAAAAGTCTAGATTTTAGTACCTTTTGGCGTGTCAGTAACTCAGAACTGCTTCTTTGAGCATTTGATGCCCCGTTAACCAATAATTTCTTTCGTCTGGTTACCTAGATTCTCTTTAACCCCTGGCTGGGTAAGCTTTTAGTAAATGCATTACATTCAGCCGCTTCCTTCTATTTAGAAGCATTGACTGAGGAGGATGGAATTGGTGAGTTTTTAAATTTCAGAGAACACAGTTTGTATGTTGTATTTGTCAACCATCCTTCAGCATATTTGGTGAAGATGGGCAAATTAAATTTGCCTTTTCCAATATCCTTTGAATTTTTAATGAGCTGCTATATGTCTTGTCATTTTTTTCTCCCCATAGCTCTTGTTTTCAGCGTAACTGTGACCTATAATGCTTTTTTCTACCAAAGTAATTTATTTCTTTTACTTTGCAAGATGGCTTCTCTTTTTCTGTGTGCAAGTTCCCGATTTAGTACAATATAGGGTGGATAAGACACTTCTTTTTTTTTAACTGAAAAGCTATGGAATCTGGTATATCCAGTGATAAAACTGTGACATCGTTATCTAAGCAGGAACATGTTACCACAAAGACACGGGTTTTTTTCCTTTGGAAAAGTTTTCAAATATGTCCCTCCTTTAAAAATCACCATTGTGTTATCCAAATGTGAGGATGAGTGATTTTTCAGAAAGAAAAAATGTGTTCCAAATAGATCTTAGTTGATTTCTTTAATCATAAATTATATTACGGGCCTTAAAAAAAAACCAAAACAAGGTGAAGGTTTTTACTAAACGTTGTATGAAAATACAATTACAAGCTACTGTGTCAGTTAGGAATTAGAGGTGCTTAGACTCGTGGATTAGTCCCTAGCTCTGTGCACACACTAAGTCCGAATGCTAAATTTCATTTTAAACATAATTAAGGGCAGACGTAGACCTTCTCACCACTGAACTGCTGGCTTTTGACAGCATCAGCTGTGGTTGAGTTTAGCAGGATCAGATAATAGACTAATTTAGCAAAAGATTGATTGTTTTTGAGAACCCTAAAAGTACAGGTAGTAAGAAATATTTTACTCTGGTCAAAGTTTTCTCCGTTTACACGAACACTCTAATGTGGTTCTGCAAAACATCTTGGTTGGTTTTACCTTGGTTTTAAACCCCAGAAGAAAAAGTCCAGTCCCTACTAAAGCCAGGATGAACTAGTTGATGAGTTAAGTGTCTTTGTAAACAGCCCCACGCTTTAGAGATTAAGAACACAGCAGTGTCAGCTGTGTGATCGGCATAGCTTGGGATCCTGGACTAGACAGGAAATTGTCACTTTCTCTTTGTCCAGCTGTCTGCCATATGCCACCTATTGAACACAGTGGTTTATGTTGAGAAAACATGAATAATTCAGTGCCAGATACAGCTCCAATGCCTGGAAATTCAACTATATATACAGGTCCTAATAGTAACTTCATAATTACGTGAGAAGATCAAATTAACATATTAACCCTATGTGCATGAAGATAGAGCCATTTAGAATTTCATTTATTAATAACGTGATAATTTTATGAAAATATTGCATCTTTGACAAAGAAAAGCGTATACATCTGTCATTAAATTGATCGACATGCAAACTCAGTATATGGGGTTTTTATAGAATTCTGAGGGTCAGTGTCTGAGTGATTGGTGACTTTGCAGCAAACGCATACAAAAAAGTCACATCTGGACTTAGGATTTTTTTAATTTGAGGATCTAAGGGAGACTATTTAAAAGGAGGTTGCGTGGTGCTAAATTAAGCCTCATTTTTATAATACGCATTCTCATATTCTTGATAGGAACATTGTATATTGCCAACATGTCTCTTATTGCACATTCATTTACGTCATCTCTTTTTTGTTTTGGTGAGGAAGATTGGCCTTGAGCTAACATCTGTTGCCAGTCTTCCTCTTTTTGCTTAAGGAAGATTGTTGCTGTACTGTCTGTGCCAGTCTTCCTCTATTTTGTATGTAGGACTCCACCACAGCATGGCTTGATGAGCTGTGTGCAGGTCTGCGCCTGGGATCCAAACCAGTGAACCCCGGGCCGTCAAAGCGGAGTGCACATACTTAACCACTACGCAACCAGGCTGGCTCCATTTACATCATATCTTTATCTGTTAGTCTGTACTCCCAGAATGTAGCTGTTGACTTACTTCTTAGGTTTTAGTTAAGATCTCTTCATATAGTATCCTCATTGCACAGCTTTGAAAAAGTTGGAACCTGCCCCCCTCACCACCCTCTGTCAAGATTTCTTTGAATTTCCAGGGATCTTCTTGCCATTTCTTGTTTTTAGCTCCTTTTCCAACTGAACTCTTAATCTCATTCATATCTTCCCCTACCTAACTGTCCCATCGGTCTGCACAGACTCAAACATGAGCTTCAGGCTCTTTTTCATGATTTTCACACACAAAAAAATCACACAGTGCATTATGAGTGTGGAGATTTTAATGAAAATTTGGTGATACTAAGAGAGTTCAGAATCATAGTCATACCAGTAATTTCAAACTTATAGTAAACAGCCCTGTTCTTGAATATCTTACTGGTCATCCTTTCTCCATAGACTACAGGATTTTGCAAATTGTTGATTCCTCTCTCTCTCTCCTCTTTCTTCTGATCTCTCTCCATTCTTCTCAAATTTCCATAAGATTTTTACAGAGAGTGAGGTTTAGCTATGCTTTATCCTTTCTCTCTTGTCTCCCCTGGCCCTCGAGTGGCTCATAAAGATATTTTTTCTTTCTAAATGGAATTCCTTCCCAAAGAGAGACTCTGGAATCAGCTGTTATAATAATACTTATTTTCCCCACAACAAATACAATTGTTATGCAGAATATTGCCAAATTCTGAGCCCACTTGCTATCTTTCTCCCTGTGTTTTTCTAATATGTAGCGTATCTGTGGCTTTTTTTGTTTACTGTTACAGCAGGCATTGATTCCTTGGACCATCTGTGCCAAGGCAGAAAGGCACTGGTACTCACCACCCCAGGGGCAAAGGAGGAGAGTCACCCTGGTCGCTTCTCTTGCTTTTCCGCTTTATGGCACGCGTAAAATGTCTGTAAGGCACACATGTAGGAGTGAATGGGTAAGGTTGCACGCAGCCACAGATGACTGGCCCAGAGCCTCCAGCTGTTCTCAGGGCTCTGGCCACCCAGCCACCCCAGGACTGAGGAGATCAATATGGAAGCACATCTGTAAATGTCACATGGCCACCTGTTGGGAAGCTCTGGAAGACCGTAGCCTCACTCAAGCCAAGGAAAACCAAAGCAGCTCCTCATCTGCTTGGGCCAGAAGTCCCTCTTTGGGATTTGTGATACTTTACAGAGCAATATAGTTCTTTTATACATAGTTAAATATATATTGCATTGAGTTGTATTACCTTCAACTGTGGAACTGTAAAAATACAGAACCAAAAGTCTCCCCTACAATGTTAGTATTACTGGATTATATTTGATTGTTTTATTTCCAAATGTACTATATTAAGATGCAACATATAACTATCGTTTGCGTTTATTGTTATTTTAACATTCTAATCATTGCTTCTTTTAATTACCTGGATAATTCAAGGGGGCTTTGGAACATCTGTGGGAAAATCACCTGAAGACATGAATGGTTAATTCCAAAGCTCGTTTTCAAAAGGCACAGTGCACAGCCATTCATTTTTTCATTCAGTCATTCATTCAAGAAGTGTTGGCTGATTGCCTGGTGTGTGGTAAGGAGAGAAAGGAAAAAAGTATGTCACCGTTGCTCCTTCCAGGAACTGTGGCACCTGGAGCTGAATGGAGAGACAGTTCTTGGATATTTGAAGCATTAAAGTTATAGATAAAAGAGTTTATCGTTAAGTGCCAAAATAATAGATAACAACAATCAGTGAAACAGGAAGTCCTCAAAAAGGATGATCAGGGTGAAAGCGCATTGTTAGGGAGTAGGGTATAATTTAAGCTGGTCCTTGAAAGATGAGTAGGATTCAGAATAGCTGGAAGTGAGTTAGCACGAAAACTTTGGATTCCGGCAGAGTACAGCTTAGTATAAGAAAGGGCTTGTTTTAAAAAAAAAATATCTCCCAGAAGATAGGTAAATGTTGGAACTAAGGGTTTTTTTAAAGTAAAATTTGATTTATTTTAATGAAAGAGAAGATGAAATCAGGAAGAAATGATCAAGGATGTTGGCATAATTCTAGTGTAAAACGATCCAGCATAATTTATTCACTAAATATTGGCAAAGGATTGTGTGTTAGCTGTTCAGATGGGTGGTTATTGTTTCGGTAATGAAGAATAAGTGTCTCAAAATTGTTGCCTACTAAGAGAGCAAAAATAGGAATAATATGCATTTTTAAGACCCTGTAAATATTTTCTTTGTTCATAGCCAACACCTTTATTGGTGGGAAACACTTCTGCTATTTTTGTGGCAATTTATCTTGTTAGACATGCTGTAAGTACAGATTGATGACAAGAGAAGTAAGGGTTGTCCATTCCTCTTCTCACCTCAACTTAGAGGAACCTGCTTCGAGGTCATTTCCCTTTTCTCCTCAGGATTGCTTTAGGGCCTGCAATAGAAATGACATAAAACTGTGATTTTTGAGTTCCTTTGGGCCAGGGAGCCAGGACTATCTTAAATCCCTAGAAAGAAGCATGACTAAATTCTTGTTGGTTCTTTCTTGAATGTGCTACTCTGAATAAATTCTTCTCATGAGTTTTGAAAATTAGTCAGTATGGGAAAGTTGCCCAAGAATTTTAGTGCAGAGGGGCCAGAAAGGGAAAAAAAACACAGAAAAGCCTAGCTATTTTACTTTCGTTCTTTTAATCAATAGAATAAATCAAAAATGGAGAGGATTTTTTTGCCAGTTGGAAAAAAATGGACTCATACCTGCTAAGCAGGTTAAAGTTGTTTGTAAAGGCTTGCAATCTGAAACTTTAAGTTGTTCATACAAGAACCAGTTATTCAATTTATAAAGCAGCCACTTAAAGCATTCATTCATTCATTGATTCGTTCGCTCTTTAAATGTTTTACACCTGCTTACCAGGTAAGGTACCCTGTATGTGGGGGGGGAGGGGTGGTCATACTTCTTCTTGTGCCACTTATATTTTTTTCCCATGTCCATGTACTGTGAGCATCTTTCCAAGCCAAAACATCCAGATCTTCCTCATTCTTATCAATGGCATCACAGTATTTGATGGAACGGAATGGATATATCATAATTTATTCAAGGAGTTTCCTTTGAAAAAATGCAGCAAAACGTATCAGTTCTCGTAATTAAATTAGAGTTAGAGAGGGCATTTAATATTTGATTTATTTGATTTATTTAAAGAATGCTGCAAGCCCTAAGGGGTCTGTGTGTGCGAATTAGATATGGCATGTAACATTTTTCAAATAGGAAATCTGAAGCTAAAATCACCCCTAAAGGACAAAATAATTCTGTCTTTACAGGTCCACAAAGAGCGTCAAGACAAAGCATTATATGGGCTGTGCTAAAGTCTTCTGCAGCTTGGCTGGCCTCCATTCTCTTTAAGGAGGAATCTGCCTTTGATTGCTCTGTCGCCCTTCATCTCTGTGCATATTCAATCATGGCGGGGCTTTTGCTCCCTAACAGCTCTTCATACTCACGGAGGGACCCCCTCCCTCCTTAGCCTCTCTGAGTGGGCAGGCATCCTGCTTATCTTTGGGTGTCCTCAAGATCTATGGAAGCCTGCCCACTAGGGCATCTTCTATTGAAGACGTATTTTGCTGTTTTATTGCGAGTAGAATCAGAGCCACTGTTCTATAAGGTTTGGTTCAAGACATGGTCCCGTTTTCAGAGAACATTCGATCCTTGCTTTCTTCCACCGCTGAACATCTTGATATTTTGGTCTGCCTGAATCTAAGGATACCAATTTATTTTACCTACATGGATCAAAAAGTTCAAATTCACTTATTCAAATCTACGTAAACATCATTATATAAAAGTAATTTGAAGGTTGTTTTTCAAGTGAAAAAGAACAATATATCATATCTTTATTTTCTGCCCCAAAGTTGAAATGAGTAAGTGTTTTAACAAAATGGATTTATTAGGAAATCAAATGCGAGCATTGCCAAGAAGGAAATGTGGTGTGTATTATCTCTTTAGGAGTTTACCAAAGATAGTCCTTTTGTAATTTGAGAAATAAAGCCTTCCAGAGATATACAGACTTAATTTTACCTTTTGAATTATTTTAGTGGGAGAAGGTTCTTTTTTGTTTAAAACTCAGGCGAAATCTGATCCTTTTGTGTCTGAAGTCCATTTGGCTTCATTTTGTTGGACATCACTGAACAATACAGTGCAACCTTGTACAGAATGACTCTTGTTCCTTAAAAAAATTAAAATGGGTCACTGAGAAGATAAAAAATTTAATTTCTTTTAAATAGAAGAACCTGAGAAACTGTGAAGTGCTTACCCAAAGTGAGATATTTCCATGCATTTGTAGCTAAGTAATTTAGAGTAGATTGGTTTATTTCTAAATGTAAAATGAATCCCCACCAAGATGTACGTGTGAAAATAATGAAAAATTATAAGCCATGCCCATAGACAAGAGTCAGCAAAAACAGATTGTGGAAAGACTCTGGAGCTAATCTTAGTCATGATAGACAGTGGAGAAAATTTGAGGGTTGTGTACACTCAGAAAAACCCTGTGTGGACAACAGTTCATAATAAGGCAGCCTGATGGAAAGCATTTGTCTTAATATTATCTTATAGCACTTAGAGGTATATCTTATACCTGCACGTGTCTCAGAGAAACTCTAGCCTCACAGCAATTTTGGTTCAGCTCACACAATGTCCTTTTGTTTTCCTGAGGCATACTCATTGCACAAGGATGATGCAACTGATTACAGAATCAGTTAATTTGAAAGAGATACAGCATAAGTCCTGTGAATCATGAAATGTTTTTATTACTTTTTTTAGATGCTCATTTCCTTTAGTCATGGTCCTGTGGGAAACTTAAGCAATAATGTAATTTTGATTTTCTTTCCTTGCCCATGAGAAAGCAATCTTCAATTTATTGTTTTTATTTAGTAAATTCTGGTGTTTTTAAGGATGTGTTGTTCATGCGTTGATAATTTATCAAGCACCTACTAAGTGTCTAGCATCAAATTAGGTATTAAGCTGACATTATTGTCCTTTCTTTCAAATTGTCTTAGTTACTAATTAAAAAGAAATGGATATTAAGGTGGATTAGGATGGAGATTTTTGTTTTCTTTACCAGTTGTTTGCTGATTATATTAATGTGGACTAAACAGTTAGTTTTTGCTGTCCCTATGCCATCCACCCTTCAGACTTTTAAAGGTCCTACTGCAGATTTAAAATTAATAGATCCCTCAGTACAGCCTAAACTCATGGATTGGTGGCACTTCAGAAGAGTGTTGGCTTCTAATGAGCAGCCCAGATTTGTATGGCAGTGTCATTTTCAGAGATAGACTCAGAGTTGGGATTTAATTTTGCACTGAAAATCTGCTTTGAAACTTTGCCCCAGGCCGGCTCCGCCCTTATCCCCGGGTCGCGTCAGAATTATCGCTTTTTCTCTGCTTGGGATTCATAAAGGTAAGAAGGGCAAGCTTGGTCTGTTTTGCATGCAGCTGTTTTTACATTATCTTTTACCTTCCATGTGAAATCACTTTTCCCCTCTTACTCCACCTGCCTTGAAGAGACAGGACAAGCAGAGGGAATGTGAAGATGAATTCAAGGGCGGCAATAAAATCCTTAGCCACCAGATTTTTTTGCGTGAAGTTACAAGTTCATAGTAACTGCTCAACATTCAAACTTGAATGGAGAAGCCAGTCTTGATTCTTCAGTAGTGTGATCAGTCAATTAAGCTTGTATTAGGCATCTTGTCTTAATATTTCCCTTCTCTCAGCTTCTCCTCAACCCCAGAGATCACGTCTCTGCATGTGTCAAACTTCCTTTTCTCTCCTTGTATTTCATTCTTCCGGGATCTGTAAAGTGTCCAAGTTCTCAGAGCTCACTTAAAAATGGATCGAGTCCAGAGGGACCAGTGCCGACTTCTCATTCATCTATCAGAGTTCCAAATTTACAGGCTTGTACCTACCAAGAGAGGTGAGAGAGGAGGAAAAAGAGAGTGAGGTCTCCATCTCCAGGAAGGGAGGCGTTGCCTCTGTTTGTGGCAGGACTGTTCCCTTCAGGTTCGCTCTCTCCAAGGTGAATCCTGAGCTGAGCTGTACAGGGCTGAATCAGCTGGAATCCAGAGGAGTGAGACAAGAGTTTGGCTAGGACCCTGTGACTTAGCTTTGTGGTCAAGGAAGAATATGTAAATTCACTGATTTCCCAGGCATTTCAGCCCTAAAGGAAGAGGATTAGGGCAATCCAAGAGTCTTGACCTTACTGTGAGGCTGAATTATAACTAGAGCCTGTTTTAACGAGCACAGCTTGAGTTTCATACTTGAAATAAAGCTTGAATCAAAATACTCTCCACTCTTCCCATATTCTGATGGGAAATTTATTAAATGTTAAAGTCTAATCTGAAAGCAAACATAGCTTTAAATAAAACCTTGCAATGTCATTTAACAGTGTTTATAACTTGAATGACGAGTGTCTGGGTCTAATAACCCAGATAGGAAAAGGAATTCCACGGCCCTCCTTCCCAATCGGGACCTGTCTGGGAGCGTTTATTTGTACTGAGTTTTCCAGTCTGAAAGTCTGTGTCATTGTTTAGATTCTGCCTGAATAAACAGGCAGAACGATAAACTTCCTCTTCAGGTGAGGTTTGTATCTTTGAACCAGACCATAGCCTCTAAGCCATGGCTTTCCTGTCCAGAGGCTGCATCGTCAGGTCTGCAGATGTTTTGGGGAGGTCCTACTGTGTGCCCAGACTTGTCCTGTGTACTCATAGGCATAATGATGATGACAATGATACACAGCCCCTAACGAAGTTATAGTCATTTGGGGAAAGTGAATCGGACACACGTGAAATAAGATGCTCATTTAGGAAAATCCTCAAGTAAATATAGTCAAATGGCATGATGTCACATGTCAAATTCAGCTCAAGCAGATATTATGCACTTAGTAATCAGGAAGAGGAAAAAAGAGTGTTGGCTTAGTTATTGGAGGAAGGTTTGATGAAATAAATTGGATTTGATAGGGTCTGTGCAGAATGTGTTCAATTTGGGGTGCCAGATTTTAAAAGAGTAACCAGTAAAATTAGCCTAGAGCGTCCCATTTGGGTACCATGCATGGCTTACGAGCGTGCTAGGCATCCACCCCCACAGTCCTGGCTGGGACCTGAACCTAGGGTCTGAGTCGGCCCTGCCCCAAACCCTTATTTATTTTTCCGATTTGCTGTGCAGATATTATCATTTCTCTGTGTGCATGACATGAATAATATTAGGCAGCACTGAATTAGAGGGTGTTTTGGATGGAAAAACTTCTAGAAACCAGGTCCCATGAGGAATAGTTGAAGGGCCTTGGCAAATGAGCTTGGAGCTATGAAGATTATGGACAAACATAACAGTGGTTTTCAAACATTGCAAAGACCATTTTGTTCCAGAACAAGGTGATTTGTTATAGATCAATCTAGGGTGCAGAATTGGGCCTATTGGGTGGATGTACCAGTGAGCATACAAGAGTTCAGCTCAAATAAGAGTTTTCTCACAGTTAAAATGTCTGACAGAGCCCTGTTTGTCAGAACGGTGAATTCCTCATCCGGAAGGTGTGAAGGAGAAGTTGGATGTCTATATGGCTGGCTGTGTAGATAGGTGGCAGGGTTGGACTAAGGGACTCCAAGATTGCTTTTAACTCTAATATCTTGATCCCTGGGTGTGTATTTAGGAAACCCAGGCAAATAGAAAGCATGGCGGCTTTCTAGGCAGAGTTCACTATAGCATGGACAAACATGTCAAGGGAACAAGGAGAACTGGAGATGTCCCTGGTCAGCTGTGTGATGACAAATGACGAAAGCATGAGATCGATGGTAGAGAACTTTAAATATTCTGATAGTCAATGGGGAACCATCTTGCTTCCTGTCCTGTGGTAGGATATGATAAAACCATATCCTTTGAGAAAGCTTTGCTTTCTATCCTGTCCTAGAGGCATGTAGGTCAGTAAGAGAGAGAGAAAGGGAGGGAGAGAGGGAGAGAGAGAGAGAGATTGATTGATTTGATTGATTACACTTAGGGAGAACACCCGGGAACTTTCCCCAGTTCTCCATCACCTTACGTATGCTATGGTGACGGTAATGGAAACAGAGAAAAAGGGGCGAAAGCAGAATTACTGGAAGGACGAATATGGGATTCCTTGAAAATGGCTCTGAAACAGGATTCTCCAAATTATTAATTGGAAGTTATGTGGCTGATTTTTTAGATCAGCAGAGCACAATCAAGTGTTTACATTTTGGTCCGCCATTCAAGCTGACCAGTGACCTGAGACAAGTCATTAAAATTCCTCGTGTTCTAATTCCCTGGTCAGGTCATCCTAGCAAGAGAGAATAGTTACAAAACATTCCGATTCCTGGATGAAAGGTTCCTTGTTATAATCATATCATGCTACAATTATTCTTGTTATTGGGGCTATTATTCTCAGTTGCAACAATGATGCAAATTTATATTTCCTACCTTAGGGATATTTTTGTCTTGCAGCTGGATTCTGAAAGTGGCTTTCCTGTGAGATGTTCTTTGAAAGACTGGCACATCTTTCAAATATTTGTTTTAATATTGGTTCATCGAGGGAATGTGAGTATTATGTAATATTGAAGATTATCACTCCTATTTCCCCCCCTCAATCTAGTATCTAGAATATATTGAAAATCCTTCAGCCTCATCTATTTACAAGAAACCGTAATGATTTAGATTGGTGCTTTCCTGGGATACCGATTTTTTTTTTCTGTGGAATTCTCTGAACAGGGCCTTCCTGAAAAGAATACATTAAGACTGTCAGAATGATTCTATTCAGCACAGTAAGCTTTGCAGAAGCCCTTTGTTGAGGAAAAAAATGCATTATTCTGAAAGTCCTTCTGATCTTCAGGAAAACTGAAAATATCAAATGTTCCTCCAGCATTTGAGCTGCCCTACAGGAAAATCTCAGAAATTTTTATTTTCTGGATTAAAATCATTCAGAGCGTGTGGTATTTTGAAACATGAGAAGAGAAATGTTTTGAGGTAAAATTAACTTTTAACATATGCATTTACAGAGAGGAAGACTCTCTGTGCCCTTGAAGAGAAGAAACCCTACTGCCCCCCTTTCTCGTTTCCATTTAATATTTTTTGCACTTGACCATTTCGCTGGGTGAAGTGATGTGTCTGGCATAATGATCCTGGGAAATAATTACTTAATGTGTGTCAGGAAGACAGGGTTCAGATATTTATTGAGCTCTGGTCGGCTGTGTCCTGAACAAGACCGCGCTATTTCAGGATTGCAGAAACAACTCCAATGCATTGGAAAAAGAAGAAAGGAAGGCATTCCTTAGAAAGAGTTGGTTTCATGGTTTCGAAATCCATTTCGTGCTTGCACTGGCCAACGGTGCTTGAGTGAGAGAGCACTCACTTTGATTTACAGGGGCTTGTAAAATGTGCTGCTCTCTGTACCCAAAGCCACAGACCTGCTGTTAATAGGACACACACCCGGAGTTTTTCTGGTGGTAAAATTTATAAAACCAAACAATGAGCTCTTCAGGAAGTTCCTCAAAGATGGGACGGAGTCTGTTAACTTTCATTTGTTCAATGTCTACCACGGGGCCACATGTTGGCAAGCCTTCACAAATGTCTTTGTTGTTCCCGAGGATGAGTGAAACTGGGACTAGAGTGAGGAGCAGAGGGGTTTGCCTCCCGTGATAGATAGGAGGCGAGCTCACAAACGGGGAGGAAAAAGATAGATGGGCAGGTCAAGGACAAATTTTGGCAGACGCTACTGCTGTTCTTCAAGAAAAAGGAAAAATGGCTCAGATTATCTTGCAGGAGTGTCCTGGCCTTCTGCTGGAAAGCTTGTCCCTGCTTTGAAGGTGTCTGAGCTCCCTGTCATTGGAGGGCAAAAGGTCGTTTGCAGCTGAATTCTGTCTTGGCGTTGCTGCCTGCCTTCCCTGCGGAATCTTTTCTTTCAGTCCCTCCCCCTTCCTTCCCATCCTCTCTCCCTTTCTTCCTTCCTCAACTACTTCTTTAGAGATCCCACTCTTTTCCTCCCTGTGTTTGGAGACCATTTCAGGGGCCGGTGGAAGGACTTCAAATCAGCATTTTCATATGTGAGAAAGTTGAGGCTTGCTCATGTACAGAGAGGGAAAACCTATATTTTCTAATGTGCATATTGCATTTTCTCACACATATTGCAGAAGAGCATGTCACTAGGCCACCCTATCTATAGATTGAATAGAAACTTTAGAAGTATTGCAGTTTATTATTATTGTTTAAAATGTGTTCACTGAAAGCGATTTTGTTGAGAAAATTTCTCGGTTTGGGGAAAAAGATGGAGAGGAGAATCCAGGATGCAATTGTGATATTGTTGAGTTATTCTTGAAGTAGCAAGAAAAATGAAGAAAAAGGTTTCTCAGTCTATTGGAGCTGAACTGAAATTCTACCCTGCACAAATGTGCTTGTGAAAAGTTTAATTTGGAATTGAAAAACCTATATGTTGCTAAATTAATAGTTAATCTAATCCTAGTTTTAGCAGAAAAGATGGCTTATAATGAAAGGAAGAAAAGATAGACAAAGTATATACTTTGTTATACTTTAAAAAAGATTTTGCGTGCCTGGGGCTGGCCCAGTGGTATAGTGGTTAAATTCACACGCTCTGCTTTGGCAGCCTGGGGTTCGTGGGTTGGGATCCCAGGTGCAGGTCTGTGAACCCCTCATTGGGCCATGCTGTGGCAGCATCCCACATACAAAATAGAGGACAATTGGCACAGATGTTAGCTCAGGGCTGATCTTCCTCACCAAAAACAAAAAAGTGACTCAATATTCCAGCTTGCCCAGGACACTCCCACCGTATACCTGCTGTCCTGGCATAATTATGAAAAGCACCCCTTTCACTCTCTGGGTTTGTTCCTGAGTTACCTCGGGTATTAGTGGAGAGAGGCAGGTTCAGCTGGGTTGTTACTTTAAACCCAATACTGTTGTGTTGGGAAGAGAAACCACTGTTGTGAGTAACTGAGTACCAAGGGGTCTGTATTAATAGGTTTCTGATCTGGGAAGTGGATATCACTTACTCATTTAATAGATATTCATTCACTTCCTATTTGGTGTCAGATACAGTTGTAGGTACTGGGAATATAGAAGTGAAGAAGACAAAGTCACTGGCCTACAGAAGCTTATGTTTTGGCAGGAGAGATTGGCAATAATGAAAAAGATGGTATAATTTAGTGTCAGGTAACAATAAATGCTGTAAAGAAATAAAGCAGAGTGTGGGGATAAAGGGCTGTTACCAGAAGTGCTGTTTTAGATAGGGTGACAAGGGACAACTTCCAATGAAGCGACATTAGATCCCATCCAGCAGGGAAGGCCTCCTCAAATCCCCTCAGGTGCTCCTAGAGTATCCTGGAACCTTACAAGGAAAGGACAGTGATTAGCACAATGCTATGACAATTAGTTTTATGTGTGTTGTCTTCAGTTGCTATGAACTTGCTTTCCACATCTTATCTCCAGTCCCAACAATCCATCACCATGGATTTTCTAACTGGTGTATTACCCACATCACGTTTCCAGTCAGTGTAAAAGTTCTAAGAGGTGTGGAGAGAGGTGGGCATTTTTGAACATGGTGCAGCATTGCTCCAGCTTGTTTCCTGGGCTGTGTCCTGTCCATCCTGTGGCTCTGTAGGGAGGCATTCTGGGAAATTCTTCCGATGGCCCAGGTCCTCGTTTGGAGCTTCCTGCCATCTGAGAGGTTTGCCACATTTCCTGAACCTTAGAGAGTGAAGGGAGATGGGCTCCTCTATCCAAAACCTTCAGACATAAGTGTTTGCCAAGTGCTTTGCAATCTGCCTTTCCATAATTCCTCTCATTATCTCTGTGATGGGATTTATCATGCCGGGACTGCACTTGAGTGAATAAATGGAGGGACAGATGGAGGTGGCAGAATGGAGGCGAAGAGCAAGAAATGACATTGAGCTGTGAGCTCTTCACAGGGATGGTCCGTCTCTGGGCTTCCTGTGGGGACAAGCACGTGATTGGCACATGGTATTAGTTTTCAGTCAAAACTGTGGCAGGAATAATCTACACAAGGTGAAGGTGAGCTGCTGCTTGTCTGAAAAGTGTTGAATACAATTATACTTTAAATTAAGAGATCCTGCCGTTGAAGGGAATACTGTTTCAAATCCTTTTGCATGGCAAATTTCCTTGATGTGGATTTCATAAAGAATTTTGAAGAAATTGCGTTTAAAAATTTTTAGTAAATAAAGGAAGCATGAGTGGTGAGGCGGCCATTATATGGTGGGTCAGTACGCTCTGCACTAGGGTTTGAATTGCTGACAACATTTTGGATGCTGTAGCTGATTGCTGCTTTGTCTGTCCCTGTGTCCAGCCAGCCAGCCAGCCAGCCAGCCGCTCACCCACCTGCCCATTCAAGTTGGTCATGCAGGAAGAGCTTCTATTACTAGTAGTGTGATTACTCATCTCACGTGGACTCACTTTTCTTTTCTATAGAATAATGGATTTGTCTAGATTATTTAATGGGGCACGTTAATTCTAGAATTCAGAGGTTCTCATAGTTTGGTTACGTTTAAGGCGTTGGGAAGAATACAAACATGGATAAACACGGGTCCTGTCTCCAAAGAGCACACAGTCTGGTACGTGTGCTGACATACGGAGGGATGGCAATAATATAATTAGAGAGTGACCAGGAACTAATCACAGCTCCGTGAAGTTGGGAGAATTGAGAGACGGGGGTGATTATTTCTGGCTGCAGGTGTTAAGGAGGGCTTGGGTGGGGGGAACGTGGCATGGATGTTAGAGGGGAGGGAAGTAACACTTACTAAATTGATGAGCTTCAGTTGATTATTTTCCTCGTCTCATTTAAGGTTCACAACAGTAAGATAGGCTTTATTATCCCCATTGAGCAGATGAAGAAACTGAGGCAGGGAATGAGATTAAGGGACTTGCCCACAGCCACCAGGCTGGTTAGCGGCAGAGCTGTGATCCAGGAGGAGGTCTGTGAACACCATTTCATCCTTCCGTCTTAAAGGTTGAGTCAGTAGAGAGATGAGGATGGCAGGACGTTTGGGTGAATAAAAGACCATCGGAGCTGGCATGTGTAGGCAGAAGTGCCCTGCAGCCCTGAGAAACAGCAGGGACCGGGGCATGGAGCACCGTGTGCTCAAATGGTAACGGTAGAAACCGAGCCTGGGAAGACAGCTCAGGGGCTGACAGGAGAGGCTCCCTAACGTCTGGCTACAGGATCTCGTCTGTATTTGGTCCAACTGGAGATTTGGTGCAGGGACCCGACGTGATTAGAGGATGTTTATGACTGTAAGACCTCCTTAGGATTCTAAAGTACTTTCATGCCGCTAAGCTCTTCAGTGTGATGCGGAGGAAACTCCCTCCCCCAGTGTCTCCTGCAGGCTAAGCCCTTGAGCACTTTCATCCAGGGGTTTTTGTCCTAAAGAACACCCGGGCCCTGGCTCCACCGTCCTGCCATTCTGAACATCGGCACTTTACAAATCCCTGCTCCGTTCTTGGGATTTTGAGAAGCAAACTCTTTAATCTCCCCCCTCTCTGCTCTTCCCTTGATTTTAACCTATTTTCTGCTGTTTCAAGACTTCCTTTGCTCAATAAATGAATCATTAGATGTTCTTTGGCTTTGCTTGTGAAAAATATACCATAATCTTTAGATTCAAAGAGTGTAATAACTACACTAGAAAAATACATCCTAGTTACATGATGAATTCCTCCTTTTCCTTTTTATGCATGGTATCCTGGGGTGGCCTGCTGGAGAAAAAAATACTATTTGATTCTCCCTGGGTGGTCAGACAGGACTTGTAAAGACTCTTGTTTGTTTTGTGTTAAGGCTTCAAAGGCACCCAGGCTTCCTTACATAAAGATGTACTAAGAAAATAGGGATTTTTTTGAAGTTGCTATGTATAAAGGGAAATTCAGAGCAACCGTCTTCCTTTGGAACTACAAGCTAATGTGATTAGAGGGTCCCTTTTCACCAGGCATCTTTGTTGTTTCTATCCCTGGTCATTACCACCAGTCTTAGGGGGAAATTTGTGCTTACAAAACCCATCTCCACCTGTGTTTTCTTTAAATCATCACACCAACGTGTACTTTAATTTTAAAAACCACATTTATTGTGCATATTTAGATTTTTTTAAGAACTAAGAAATCTGAGTGGAGTGTGTATGTGTGTGTGTGTATATAATTCCGAACACTCTGGAAAGGTGTGCTGTGCTATTTCAGGCCACGTGCTCTGCTCATTCCAATTAGTAAGGCCCTCCTGCTGTTGTGTGGGAGTAAAGTTTGGATTGGGGTTAGGGCTGGCTAAACGTAGGATACTTTTTAATGCTGTCTTTGCAGAGCTTCCTCATTAGCACCTTGAGGTCAGTGGGAACTGGGAAGCTGGTGTCCTGTGCACAGTTGGTATTTTCTGCTGTGCATGGTGTGTGTCAGCCATTTTATTTACTCGCGCTTATTTTCTCCATTTCATAAAATTAATTGTACTTAATGGGGGAGATTGATAGTGCTGAATTATTTTAAGCCTGGAGGGAGCAGAGCAGCTGTGTCCTAGATCAGACCACTGATCTATCTAATAGGTTGTCTTGCCACCTTGATTCACTGGACGAATGTGCATAGCCAATTATGTGAATCCCTGTATGGAGAGAAATATGACCTTGAGCCCCGAGAACAAGATAGTCGCTTTATGCAATGTGTTCACCCACTGAAGCTGCTTCGCTGACTTGGCCTAACAGAACGTGGTATATTTCTAATTCCTAGAAAATTATTTCTCCTTAAAGAAAAAAAATAGCCACTATGTGAAATAGTGGAATCTTTTATGACTTGTCAAGAACTTTGCTTTTGGAACCAGGTACTTAGAAAGTAAGAAGTTTGGGGGTATAGCTTCTAAAAATTTTAAAGGAGAGCAAAACCTCCAAGCTTCTTCCTTGTATTCAGACATAATCTGCTGTTATAAACTGTTTTTTTTTTTTTTTTTTTAGGAAGATTAGCCCTGAGCTAACTACTGCCAATCCTCCTCTTTTTGCTGGGGAAGACTGGCCCTGAGCTAACATCCTTGCCCACCTTCCTCCACTTTATATGTGGGATGCCTGCCACAGCATGGCCTGCCAAGTGGTGCCATGTCCGCACCCGGGATCCGAACCAGCGAACCCTGGGCCACCGAGTATCGGAACATGCAAACTTAACTGCTGCGCTACTGGGCCGCTCCCTAAACTGTTTTTTTAAAGCGAAGAATATTAGAGAAAGGAAAATATAAATTTTTAAGTAAACACATTAGAAATGTTATAAGCTAATTTTGCTGGGTATTCTGTCGGGCAATTATTTTGTAATCAAATATGTTTTCCCAAAATATCAGATTTTTTAAAAAGATAAGTCTGGGCTCAGAAAACAAATGTAACCCTTGTTATAATCCTTCATGTCTTTTTAAGTCTTGGAGTCAAAGTTCACCTTGGCTTTGACCTGACTGCCAGCAACAGGATGACGCTCAGTAAATGGCCCATGGTGTGGCGGGAGGACTTCTCCCTCGGGGGTCACCTGGCTCCCGGTCTTGATCTATGGCTCTGCTCCTTCTAGTTCCATGACCTTGGGCAAGTGACTGCACATCCTCAGCCACCGTGGCTTGTCCGTAGCCTTCTGTTGTACCAAGACTAGCCTTACAAAAGGCTTTTAGAGGTTAAAGGAAATAAGTGATAGAAAATAACTGTCTAGGATCTGGCATATATATTCGTGTTCGCTCCCTTTCTTTTCTTCGGATTGCATCCCAGGGCTAGTGTTTTTTCAATGTAGTAATATACTGTCAGCTTTGGGAGTCACTATGGAGAACATCTAAAACCCTTCATTTTCCACGTAATGAAATCTAGACCCGGCAAGGGAGAGGGACCTGCTCGCAGTGCCCTGGAATGGCAGCAGCAGAGCTGGTACTAAAACGGTGCCTCAGTGGAGGCTTCCAGTTTTACTCTGGGTAGGAGGGGAGCTTAGCATTCTGTACTGAGTCCCTGGCCTGGCTCCAGCGCAGTCACACCCAAGACTAGTCTTTTTTTTTCCTCCCCAAAGCCTCAGTACACAGTTGTGTATCCTAGTTGTAAGTCATTCTTGTTCTATATGAGACGCCACCACCACATGGCTTGATGAGTGGTGTGTAGGTCTGAGCCCAGTATCCGAACTGGTGAACCCCGGGCCACCAAAGTGGAGCATGTGAACTTAACCACTTGGCCAGTGGGCCGGCCAGCTGCCCAAGTCTAGTCTTAAGGGTATAGTTTAATCAACAATTAACTTTCCGCATTTTCCTCTAGGAACCTTCAGTAGACAGAAATGAGCACTGAAACCTTACTCTGCTGTGTCCTCCTTGCATTTAGTCTTCCAACTTTTGACTCAGTTTCCCTTTCTCTCCTAGTACTCTCAGGTGACCACAGAAGTGTTAACACCCAGCGTGTTCAGGTAAGAGACTTTCTGGATGGGGAAGATTTCCAGAGAAAGGATTGTATTGACTCTCTATGGCTACAGTCTGTCACTTCCTCTTTTCTGGGCTGCCCCAAAGATCCTAAAGGCCACTGCTCCCTGGGGTCTTCTCCATTTTGCTTTTGTTGTAGTTTCTTGTTCATGTTGTTATTTCATCATATTTTGGGTTTTGTTTTCATGTATTCGTACATGCATGTTGTAATGATATAAAACATGCATGGGGATGGGAAGTCCTACCTTCAGGACAGGGGTTGCCCGTGTGCTGGGAGGAGGGAGTCTGCGTGTGCGGCAGTTGTCAACTCTATCTGTAGTGTTTTAAAATTTTTTTCGATGTGTATCTCTTAAAGATAAGAACTCTTTGTTTCTTAAAACATAAATACAATACTATTTTCACCCCTAAAACAACGATTAACAATAATTCCTTTACATCAAATATTTAGTCAATGTTCAATATTCCCATTGTAGAGACAGATACTATGAAAACAAATCTCTTAGGGAAGTAATTTACAAAACGATGATTGTCGTTACCGCTGCTGATGGCATATTTGAAAGTTGTTGAGAGAGATCCCAAGAGTTCTCATCACAGGGAAAAAACATTTGTTTTTCTCTTTTTCTTTTTTTGGGTACCTATATGAGATGATGGATGCTAACTAAACTTCTTGTGGTAATCATTACATAGTGTAAGTCAGATCATTTTGCTGTACACCTTAAACTTACATGGTGCTGTATGTTAATTATATCTCAATAAAACTGGGGGGAAAATAAAAAAAATAAGAATCTCTTTTGGGTATTTCGAATGTTTGGAGGTGCCGGAAGTTTAGAGCAGTGGTTCTCCAGGTGTGGTCCTGAGACCAGCAGCGTTGCATCACCTGGAAACTTGTTTGAAATGCAAATAGCTGGACTCTACCTCAGATGGACTGAATCAGAGACTCTGGGCGGGGCTCGGGGGTGGGGTGGGGGTGGGGGGGGGGCGTGTGTAACAAGCCCTCAGGTGATTCTAATGCATGGTGGAATTAAGAGAACCGCTGGTCTAAAGGAAACCAAAATTTGATGCCCTCTACCCACCCTGTTTTACATTTGTCTTTGTGTTTAACACAGCAACACATCCCAAGACACTCAAAATACGTCAGATGGTGCACTCACGCCTGGATCACTGTGATATCATAAGCAATATGCATTTTGGTCTTTGTCCTTGGCTCCTGGCTAGAGCTCCTAACACCCTTGTTATTTCCTAAGAGCAATTGCGAGCATCTTTTGTTCTAGTGTGTGGTTAATGTCCCCAGCTCCTGAAACAGCTCTGGAGGGATAAAGGTGAAAGGGCCAGCCTTGATATTCAAAACAAGCCCCTTTCAACCACACCTGAGGTTTTGTTAATGAGGTGATTTTTGGAAAGCCCCTAAATATGGAGGCCGGTTGCCAAGGGAACCTCCAGGTTAGAGAACTGGCACTTTTAGCCCAACGCCCTGGCCTCCAGGGAGGGGAGAGGGGCTGGAGTTTGAGTTAATCAGCAGTGGCCAGCGATTTAATCAGTGATTTGATCATGCCTACGTAATGAAGCTACCGTAAAAACCTTATAAGAAGGGGTTTGGAGAGATCCTGACTTGAATATGTGGCGGTACTGGGAGGTTGGCACGTCTGGAGAGAGATGGAAGCTCCACGCATCTTGCCCTATGCATCTCTTCCATCTGGCTGTTCTTGTGTTGTATCCTTTATAATAAAACGGTAATCTGGTAAGTGATCTGTTTTTCTATGTTCTGTGAGCTGTTCTCGTAAATAAACCCCTGATTTGTAGCCAGTTGGTCAGAAGTGCAGTTGGCAACCCGGACTTGCAGTTGGCATCTGAAGTGGGGAGCAATCATGTGGGACTGAGCCCCTAACTAGTGAGGTCTGTGTTAACTTTAGGCAGTGTCAGAACGGAATTAAATTGTAGGACACCCACTCCACTCAATGTCTGTCAAGAATTGGAGGATTGCTTAGTGTGCAAAACCCCCACACATTTGCTGTCAGAAGTGGTGTGTGAGTAGAGTAAAACAGAGTTTGTGCTTTTTAATCACAGAATCACTTTCATTGCTTTCTGCTTCCTGTCCCGAGGCTGCTTCCCCCTCTAGGTGTGGAGAGCATGAGTCGCCTGCTCCCACCTTAAGGAGTGTGCGTGGTGGCAGCGGCTGGAAGTAATGACCAGGACTTTCTGAGACAGGCCAGACTGAGTGAAATTAGAGGTCTAATTTCTTTGATACAGTGGATTTGATAGAGAAACTAGTTTCTTTTTCAAAGAGCATACTTCTAAAGCTGTGGTTCTCAACTATACGCCGCACAGTGGAATCACCTGGAAGGTTTTAAACAACACTGGTCACCTGGCCTGACCCTAAGAGATTCCAGTTTCTAACTGAGTAGGGTTAGGGGCGAGGTGAGTGGGGTGTGTCCCAGCATCAGCGTGGCTTCAAGGCCCTCCAGGTGATTCTAGTTGCCGTCATGGCTCAGAACCATAGTAAAGACTTGTGTTTGGTTTGGGGTTCAGATGAGAAAGAAGATGAAAATATCCTGCATGAATGCTCTCTTGGGGGTCTTTCCGCTCTCATGAGTAGGTGCTTTTCAAACCGGGGTTCTTAAATTTGAAGCGACCTGATTTGGGGGGGGGGGTTCCGCCATTTCTTGTTTTTTTGTTAGTTGTTTTGTTTTCATCTGGTGCTGACCCATTGCACAATATTTCTGGCCAGTTGGCTCTAGATAAGGAGATTTGACTATGGCTTGTCTACTCATCTATATGTGTGTTTGGAGAATGTGTTTCTATAGCATGCAAATGACACCCCTCTCACTTCTGTAGTGCTCTTGATGGAAGGGGCTATATAGGTTCAGGACAGGAACTCAGACTGATACGACATTTTGCAGTGTGAGGCATTTTAATTTTTCTAAGACTTATCAATGGGACCAGAGCCTTTCCCGCAGTCCTGAAATTATGGAGAGGAAAGATTGAGTTGTCTGTCTTGGTTGAGTGTTGAAATAGTCCATGGAAAAAGGAAAGGGAAACGGGTTCTACCACTGATTTTCTTGGCAGGGTTTATCACTTTTCCCTTCCCCAAGTTTCTGGCAAGTGCGATTAGAAAGAGACTTGCAGGGTTTGCTCACACCAGCTTCCCAAGACATCTTTTGCTTGCTCGCTGCTGACTAGCAGTAGTTAATTTGCTATCTCGCGTACGTGTTATCCAAAAATCACAGAACTCATTAGAAATAAACAGCATGAACTTGGTGGGTCACATTTGGAGGATTGGCCAGATGTAAATCAGAGTTGTGCTTGGGAGGTTGGTGTGCTTCATTTAAAAATAAATAGAACTCTAGCCTTGAGTAGAAACAGATTTTTTTTTTTTTTTTAATATCTTACTGGAAAACAAATTTTATTTTTCCAACAAAAAATATGGGGAGGAGGTAAGCTTTTCTTGACGCCAGTGCTTATTTCATTTCTTGCCTTTCTCCTTGCTGATGGCAGATGTGGCAGAAGTAAAGACCTGATTTCATTTTCCAAAATGGGGGAAAAAAATTAATTCAGGGATTTATTTATTCTTGATTGACAGCAGACGTTTAAAACCGGTCGACTATTTAATGTGACTTTTAGAAAAATAAATGTACATCTATGTATTTCTCCAACCATTTGGTGGACTCATCACGACACAGCTTATTGAGGTGTCGGCCTTGAGGATTTCTGATTTAGACTTTTTCAAAAAATGTTTCTCCCTAAGAGAAATTGAAAGAGCTCTTTTTCATGTGATTATGCTATATGATTTATGTGATTAGAAAATTTCTGTTTTCTGTTGACATGCAAGCTGGCTGCCAGCATTACCAAATATTCACATGCCACCTGTTTTTAATTCCAGCAAAACTTATAATCAGAATGAGGTAAAAAATACCTTAGCTTTGAAGAATCAAAAATAATTCAAATCTGTTGAAACTTTTTGTGTTTATCCTTCCAGATCGTACCAAATTGGATGAGTACGCAATGCCAAGGGGTTGATGCTACCAAGCGGGGATTCTGTTTCGTGCAGACACGTGAATTGAGTTAAAGATCTGCTCGAGACGTTCATCCTGGTTTCTAGCGCTCCCCAAATTTAGCGATTATATATCATACTACCTTAAATGACTATTTGTAACCTGCCATCGTAAAACATCTGCTTTATGAAAACCAGGACAGGACTTTCAGCTGTCCTGTCCGTCTTTCTGCCCATGAAATCATTCATTCATTCATCCATTCATTTTCTATTCCTCTTCAATGCTGAGATCAAATTTACAATGGATACCTCTACTGTTTTCTAGGGACAAAGATAATTTGCCCAGTTAGCTTTTTTTAATTTTTAATTTTTTTTTGAGTCCATAGTAGTTTACATCTTTGTGACATTTCACCTGTACATTATTTCTTGTCTGTCACCATATACGTGTTCTGCTTCACCCCCTGTGCGCATCCCCCACCCCCTTCCCCTGATAACCACTGAACTGTTTTCTTTGTCCGTGTGTTTATCTTCCACATGAGTGAAATGGTCAGGTGTTTGTCTTTCTCTGTCTGGCTTATTTCACTTAGTATAATACCCTCCAGGTCCATCCATGTTGTTGCAAAAGGGTTGATTTTGTCTTTTTTATGGCTGAGTAGTATTCCATTGTATATATATATACCACATCTTCTTTATCTAATCATCAGTTGATGGGCACTTGGATTTCTTCCATGTCTTGGTTATTGTGAATAGTGCTGCAGTGAAATAGGGGTACGTATGTTACTTTGGATGTTGCCCAGTTAGCTTTTATTGAGTGTTTGAGAAGACATCAATGGTCAGATCTGGAGCAGATTGAACTTTCAGAATTCACGGCTGAAGTGCTCCTTTTTGAAATCTCTGTCACTGAAGGTGGGTCATGAGCGATGTGGAAGTAATGGAAAATATTTCACTGATCTTCCTTACTTCCGAAGAACTGCTCTCCCCTTGCAAGCTCTTGCATAACAAGGCACTATAAAATTTCAGTAAGGCAGACTGCAGGGAAGGGTAGAGAGAGACAAAATGAAGTACCAGCAGCAAACAGTCCCATCTGTATTCACGTCATGTCCATTCGACCTGAGAAACGGATGTTGAAGTGGCAGGACCAGACTGCCTCTTCGTTCCTGTGATCTAATTAAATGTATTTTCACTTAAAAAGGATAACAATGTTAGATCTTAATGGGATTAACCTAACTGAAATTTATTAGGCTTTGCTTTGACAGTAAAGATTATGGATGGCTCAAGTTCCATTTTGAGATTGTAGCTTGGATCCTGTAATTTTCGCTCTTGCCTCTCTGCTGAAGATACCCGAGTTGTCAAACAAAACGTGTGTGTGTTGTATGACTGTGACTTGGAATACAAGTAGAGTTTGAATATTTTTCCCTTTAATTTTCTGCGAGGATTAACGTTTACTCTTTTCATACTAAAGTGAAGTCTCTAGCTAAAACAAAGGTAAGACTTTTAAAAAAAAGACAATTAACGCAGTGTTTCTAAGTGTTTCTTAGAGTTTCTCTTGCCCAGAATTATCTAGATGAACTCTTTAGTCCAAGTTCACTCATAACTACCTGCTCCTTCTTTTCTTTTGTGTATGTTGCGGGAGCTCAATAATATATATGTTTTTAATTGCAAAACACACATAAATTTACCATTTTAACCATGTGAAGTGTACAGTTCAGTGGCATTAAGTACTCGTGTTACTGTGCAGCCATCACCACCATCCACCTCCAGAACTTTTTCATCTTCTCAAATTGAAACTGTGTCCCCATTAAACACTAACTCCCCATTTTCCCTCTCCCTAGGCCCTGGCCATCACTGTGCTACTTTGTGTTTCTATGAATTTGACTACTCTAGATAACTCAGATAGGTGGAAGCATTCAGTGTTCGTCTTTTTTTGACTGGCTTATTTCACTTAGCATAACATTCTCAAGGTTTATTCATGTGGGAGCATGTATCAGAATTTCCTTCCTTGTTAAGTACTGAATAATACTCCATTGTATGGATATACCACATTTTGTTTATCCGTTCATTTGTCAGTGGCATGAATGGATTTCTTAGACCTTTTGGCTATCGCGAATAATGCTACTAAGGACATGGGGGTTATAGATACCTGTTTGAATCCCTCAATATTTTTGAATTGCTTCCCCCTGAGAAGTGTCTTTCTGATTATTTGATACATCCTGGTGCTGATTTTGAGACTTATTTAGTGTCTTAAAATATTATTTATAACAAAGTCTTTTATATAGCATAATTGGCATTAGTATGTTGGGTGTGGATTATGAAGGTCCCCAAAAGCATATGGGACAGGTAAACAAACACATGGCAGTGAAAACCCTCTTAGAACACACCTGACCTGATATCATGGCCCACTTTCACTGGTAGAGACCCTCTGAGATAGATCTTTATAATAAATCAGACTTAAAAAAAAGTCTACGTTTTAGAGTCTTCATTAAAAAGAAATGTTGCGCCTGACATCTGGAAAAATCAAACTGTAAAAGCGACTTGCAGAATTCGCATCCTCTGGTTAACTCAGATCCTCAAAACAGAAGATGATTTGAGGTCTGGGATGTGTATCTCCTTCTCAGAGAGTCAGGCTTCTCTTTTGGAAAGGAGAGTGACAGCTCCTAACAGCTGGCACATACCACCAGAAGATATACATCCTATCCTCACCTTCTTGATGTTTTCGATTTTTTCTCTATCTTCTAGAACCACCTTGAGATTATAATTAGGTACGGTAAGCTTAACAAGACAGAGACCAGCTCCTTCTTGTAGTTAATATTATTTATTGAGCATGTAGCATATGTCAGCGTTAGTATGCTATTATTAGCTAACATTTATTCAGCTGTCATGTATTGGGCACTGTTCTAAGCTCTTTATATGTGTCGTAATTTATTTCATTTTCCCAGCATCTCAGTGTGTTTGATACCAGCATAACTTCATTTCACAAATCAGGAAAACGAGACAAAGGAGTTAACAAGGACACAGTTAGGAATTGGTGGAGTCAGGCCCTGAGTGCAGTGTGTGGCTTCAGACCATGGATCTGTGACTGCTGTGCCATTTACGATTGGTCTAACTTATGAGCTGTGTGGGCAACGTTCTGTGGAGGACAAATTCTTTTTGAGGAGAATAACAGCTTTTAAAGTTAAAAGTTCTGTTTCTGTCTAGAAACCCATGCTGTATTAAATGATCATGGAGTAGTTTAGAAGTTCACTAAAGGACCAAGATTTCTTTTGAATACAGTGCGCTTTATTTCACTTTTAAAAGTAAACATGTCACCCCATGGCCTAGTGGTTAAGTTCAACGTGCTCCACTTTGGGGGCCTGGGTTCAGTTTCTGGGAGCTGACCTGTACCACTTGTCTGAGGCCGTGCTGTGGTGGCGACCCACATACAAAATAGAGGCAGATTGGCACAGATATTAGCTCGGGGAAAATGTTCCTCAAGTGAAAAGAGGAAGATTGGTGATAGATGTTAGCTCAGGGTGAACCTTCATCAGCAAATAAATAAATTAATTAATTTTAAAAAGTAAACACATTTCATAGAAAAAGAAATTTAAAAAGGCCATGCTTTGGAATTTTTAAAAAGAATTTGACTTAGTTTTATAGAAGGTGTAATTAGGGGCTGGCCTGGTGGCATAGCGGTTAAGTGTGCACATTCCACTTCGGCGGCCTGGGGTTCGCATCCTGGGTGTGGACATGGCACCGCTTGGCAAGCCATGCTGTGGTAGGTGTCCCACATATAAAGTAGGGGAAGATGGGCATGGATGTTAGCTCAGGGCCAGTCTTCCTCAGCAAAAAGAGGAGGATTGGCAGTGGTTAGCTCAGGACAAATCTTCCTTAAAAAAAAAAGTGTAATTACTCCTATGAATTTATATTTTGCAGAGAATTTACTAGAAGTGTTAGGAATCAGCCTCAATCAGAAATTTGGTATTAGAAGTTTGTAAGGAATATCTACTTGTGACCATTTATAATTAAGAGAGGTTCCTCTTAATATAAGATATTGGGGCTTTCTAAAGTATTTGTAGCCACTTTGGTTTACAAACATCTATGTACCATTGCTTATATCTGTTAGCAAGTAAATATGAGTCTTTTGAATGAGAGGTCTTGATTTTACTGTAGGCTCATGGTGAGGTTTAAAGAGTTCATTACAGCTGAAGTAACATTAGTTGAGCAATAGTCATAATTGCCAGGCATTTTGATAGATGCTGGCGATTTAAAGGCAGTTAAGAAATAATTGTTGTTTTTAAGGTATGCTTAACTTAGTATGAGATACAGAAGTAAGACGGGAGAATTATTTATTCTGTTGAGGAAAGAGGTTTGGGGAGAACTGGGTAGGAGCTTGGTTTCGAGGGTTGAATAGGAGTTTTCCATGCAGACAAAGTAGGGTGAGGGAGGGTGAGTGGCTTCAGGCAGAGGGAAAACTATGTTCAAAGGCACTAAGAAGCAGCGTGGTATGTTCAGCAAACCTTAAATAGGAAGGGAGTTGATTATTGTGTAAAGACCATGGGTGTAGCAAAATTTTTTTGTTTTGTTTTTTCAATATATTTCCAATTCTCCTCCTTCTGCTGTGCTTTTTAATCTCCATTTTTTTAATGCTTTTTTTGGGTAAGGAAGATTGGCCCTGAGCCAACATCTGTGGCCGTTCTTCCTCCTTCCTCCCCCCTCCAAAGCCCCAGTACATAGTTATATATCCTAGTTGCAAGTCAGTCTAGCTCTTCTATGTGGGATGCTACCACAGCATGGCCTGATGAGCGGTGTGTAGGTCCATGCCCAGGATCCGAACTGGCGAACCCCGGGCTGCTGAAGCAGAGTGCGTGAACTTAACCCCTCGGCCATGGGGCTGGCCCTAGACAAAAGTTTTTAAAGCTACCCTTGAGTCTTGCTTTTACCCTCTGTAAAAAGAGATAGCAGCCACTTTGGTTTCTGTTTTGAGGATTAAAAATAATGTATGTAAATTGTTCAGTAAAGAACCTGATGTATAGGTTTCTACGTGGATATTATTTATTATGTTACTAACATTTTTTCACTTTTGTCTTTTTATTGTTTTGGTTAATATTTCATTTCATGGTTCAAAATGCAAAAAGTATAAAAAATCTCCCATCTTGCTGCCTCCTCTATCAAGTTCCTCCTTTTCAGCCCCCACAGGAAACCACTGTTCTTATTTTCTTATGTCTCCCTCCATAGTCCCTTTATGTTCTGCAAGGAAATGTGGGTACCAAGTTGGTACTTCCTGCTTTTACACAAAAGGTAGCATATTATATACATTGTGCAATACCTTCCTTTTTGTCACTTAACTGTACATCTTAGAGATCTTTCCATATCAGTTTATAGGGAGCTTCCTTATCCTTTTTTTTTTTTAAGTACTACTTTTATTTTGATATAGCTTGACTCATGAATTGCAATAACAGAACTCCCCTGTGTCCTTCCCCCAGCTTCCCTCAATGATAATGTTACCTAAGTATAGAACAATGTCAAAACCAGGAAATTGACATTGGTCCAGTCCTATTAACTCAGGTAGAGACCGTATCTGGAATTGACCCGTTTTTACGTGAATTTTTTTGGGGGGGAGGGAGGTGAATATTCCTATGAAATTTTATCATCCTTGTATATTCAGGTAACCATCACCACACTCAGGGTACAGAACTGTTCCTCGCCACAAAGAATTCCCTTTGGCTGCTACTTCTTAATGGTCGCACCCTTTCTCCAGTCCTAACTACTGGCAACTCTGATTAATCCACATTTCATGTGTGCAGACTTTATGAAAACTCAGCCATATATTATACCTTCCTCAAGGGTAGGAAACCTATTTTCAATTTTGTTTTTTTATTCCCTCCAGGCCTGAACACTTAATGGGTACTTAATAATGACTTGTTGGAGCACAAGAGTGAAAACCAAAACAAAGCCAAGCCAAACAGAAAATTCAGAGTTGGAAAACAGATGAGTCAGGAAAATTTGCTTTACCAAAGAACAAAGTTCAGACTTTCTTAAATGGGAACTCCTCAATGTGAATTAAGTGATAATTTATCATTTCTTTCTGGACTCAGTCAATGTGAAAGTGCTAATGATCAGAAACATAGCTTTTCGAAACTATTCCTTGTCACTTTGCAAGCATTTTTATTTTTTTTAGCCTGAAATTCTGCATTTCTTTTTTTTTTTTCTAGAAGATTGGCAACAGACGTTAGTACAGGGCCAATCTTCCTCTTTTTTTTTTTTTCCTCTCACCAAAGCCCCAGTACATAGTTGTATATCCTAGATCTAAGGCATTCTAGTTCTTCTGTTTGGGATGCTGCCACAGCATGGCTTGATGAGTGATGTGTAGGTCTGTGCTCAGGACCCGAACCTGCGAACCCCGGGCCACTGAAGCAGAGTGCGCAAACTTAACCGCTATGCCACCTGGCTGGCCCCAGCATTTTCATTTTTATAAGTGTTTTTCCCTTTAAAGACCTGTCATAGTGGTATGATAAGGTTTATTATCCCTAGTTGACAGAGGAGAAAACCGAGGCTGTGAGAGGGAAGAAAGCTAACAGTTATTGAGATTAATGGGACATTTCATTTAGTCCTTCCAACAACCCTGAGCTTGACATTGCTGTTCTCATTTTACAGAAGAGAACATGGGTGCTCAGAGGTCCATCTCTGGTTAGTTTATTTTGGAGGCAAGATTCCAAACGCCACACTCTCCCCACTGCTCTGTAATGAATGCTTTACTTAGGTTAAAAGTCAAAAGAGAATTCAGATTCCCTTTTTTTAAATGGTGATGCGAGTGGTATTTCAGTACATTACTCACTTATAAAAGATACTGTAATAGTTTCTAGAAATGGTTAAGAACTTTGGAATCAGCCATCCTTCTGTCTAAATCCCAGCTCCGTCATCCTCTAGCTTGGCTGACCGTGGCCATGTTGCTTTATTTATTGAAGCTTTAGTACTCATCTAGTCATTCCTCCATTGGGTTGAGGGAGTTAAATGAAATAAAATATACAAAGCAAGGAGCACGACGCCTGGTACGTACGAATTATTTAGTAAAAGCAGCTGTTATTACATCTGAGTCTTCATTGCATGGACTTCCCACTTTTAATAGAAACTTTAAGTAAATGCTAAGACCGTGTTATGTGCAAAACAACCTACTCTTGATGGAATTAATGTAGCTACACAGTGATTTAATTTTTTAAACTTATTTAGAATGTCGTTTGGCCTAGGCAAGTTTCTTCATTTATCATTCAAGTATTTTCAAATCTAAGGCTGCCATTTTTTCCCCAAAGTTCTTGATTTTTGGTCTGTGAATGGGTACACTTTCCAGAATGAAGCCTTTGTATTCATAATGTAACACAACTTTTTGTGGTTTACATCCTTCTAAGATTCTGGTAATCTTATCCCTATATATATCCACAGACATATTTATTACCTGAGAAACAGTCAAGCGGAGAGGCAGGCAGCTGATATGGATGGGTGTGGTGAGGGGGTGAGGGCTGCTGGTTGTATACAGCTTTTGTAACAATAAAAGATAATTGAGTGCAATCAACAGCACTGCCGTTGCAGTCACATCCTTGGAATTGTTCAGGGAATGTGTTTAGCTCTGCTTAGCTGGATGTTTGTTTGTTTAGGGCGAAACTGACGTCGAGGTATCTGTGAGAAGCCTTTGTATCACGGTGACAGACTGCAGAGAGCTCTTTCCTGTGTTACAGATTGCTAGGAAATTGGATAGGACCTCCTGAGAAATGCTATCCCACGCCTTCCCTCAAGAGAAGTCTGTGACATACATTAGAAAGGCGGTGGGGGTGGGGTGGAGAGCCAGTGGCTCCGCCGGAGTGAGCTGCAATTCCCATATGGTGTGTAATGTCTTCTCTACTTAGGGACGCTCTGCGCATAGCAACATGGAGTATACTTGGCACACCGTGGAAAATGTACTAATGTTCCCTTGAGAGCCTCTTGGACCTCTCCAGAAAAAAAATGATGATAAAGGAGAGCTTGCTTGACAGTTCCCATCAAAAGTCTAAATGATATATTTTAATACTGAATTAGTGAGGTTGAAATCAGATGGGGATAGAACAGTGGTTCTCAACTCTAGATGTATGTTAGCGGGTTTTTTTTTTTTTTAACCTTCCGTATGATTCTACCCTCCGGCGGGGGTTAAGAGTCACTGGGACAAAGAGAAATGACAAAAGGGAAGGAAAAAACCTCCCAAAACCCACCCTACATTGGATGGATGGGTGTCCATATTTCTCAGGGACGCCACTGGCCTCTCCCATTGGCTGAAATTTCTTTCTCATTCTGAAAATGGGTCCGCCGGGGGGGATGTCCCGTTGACTGTGGCCTCGCCAACTGCATTTCCTCGTGTGTGGGATGCAACTGCTCCCCTTGTCTCTGGAGTGAGGAGCGTGATGTTTCCCTACTTATCCTTGGAACCCCTATTTAAAGCCTCAGGCCTCAGACAGGAATGTATGGTCCATTCTATGGGTTATTGTGTTTAAATCTTAATAATTTGTCTCTTCCATATAAGAGCAATAACTGCACAGCGTGGACAGAAACCCCGTGAGGAAACCATGTGTTTCACATTTACTCCGAATAAGTCATTCCCTCTCTTGAGCTCTCGAAGGTCATAATTTGGAAATCATTCTTTTCCTGTGAAAACCGGAAAGCTCATTTTTTTCCCTGTTCTTTTGATAGGAGCTGTAATAAAAGTTCCCATAGGCAAGGGCTTTTGATTTGATAGGATGCAGTGGCTGTCTTTTGAGGGAAGTCCTGGAAAATGCATTGCTGCTTTTTTTTTTTTTTTTTTCTCTCAGTTGCATGTGTCTTTTCTCCTCTGAGCTTCATGTCCAAGCATGATGTCCCCCATATGTCTTCGGGACATCCCAGGTCCTTTTGCAAATGGACACTACAGAAGAAACAAAAACTGGTTGGAGTGCATAAAGGATCTTTCAGGAACGTCCTAAAGGGGCTGTTTGAGAGGCACTAAATTCTAAAGTATTTGCTGACATTTATGGTCCAGCTTCAAATTATTAAATGTCCTTCTGATCACGTGATGCCATGTTTTGCATGGTGTGACATATCTGTCCTCTTTTAAATGCGTAGGAATTGGCCACACTCTCATTTCGCTGGTGGGTTTGCAGAAGCCTTATCGCAGGACAGCCAGAATGATTGATGAGTGCTTTTCAGGTAGAGAAATGCTGCCAGCTGGGTGTGTATTTTTTCTTACCTAGAGTTTTGCTTCTTAATTTTCTGTTTCAGTTGAGAATAATCCCTTTTCGTGCTAGTAGCCATAATCATATTATAAGAGACTTGAAAATTGTCATTTCCCAGTAGTATTTCTCACAGTGTAAGCATTTTTATTTAATGTAAGATTGCTTTCCTATTTTTTTTTTCCTACGCTGTGGGAGATACAGACCAACATTTAGATTTCCTAGTTTTAATTGGAAGAACTCAGGTCACGTTGTGGTCAAGTGAAGTTAGAGTGATGAGGGGAATCTGGACTCCATCTGAAATGGCAGCAATATGAGATGTGATGTACCTTGGCAGTTTTTAAAAAGTAAGGCAAATTGTGCCTGAGAATCTGATGGCTTTGGTAAATATGGGATCTAGTGAGGCAGTATTCATTTCTGCCTCTCCCCCTGTATTCATTTGATCCTGTTTGTTTTTTTCTGTCTTCTGAAATGTACTCTAGAGACAGCCATTCTTGAAAGAACCGCATGCCTCTCCCTGGCTGGACAGGCCCAGAGAGGGAGATAAGCAAGCCATTCGTAGATACTTATTTTCAAGTTCGTTCTTGCAAGAAGGCCAAGAGGGTAGAGGGTAGCTCTGTCTCTGGAAATGTAAACATGTAGCTGTACTTTTTTTGCAAACCTGAAACTACATTTGAATGTAGTAAATTCTTAGGTTACTCTGAGCTGTGGAGCAAATGCCCTGGGGTCCTTTAATAATAGTATTTAACTTTGTATGTCTAGAACTGGTTTCATCTCACCCTTCTCTCCTGAAGTATTTGGAGTGGTACATTCTTCACAGGAGAACTTGTATCTTTTCTGGGCTTAGGATGTAAATTCTTTCATTGGGTCCTTCCCCATTCGATACTAGGTATTTAAGAAGTTCTCGGCGTGTTGGGAGAATGTGATATTGCTCAACTAATTATTTGGTTGTGCTGTTTGGATTTATAGATCTTGCAGATAACTGTAAATAGTTTGTGGTCAGATATAGGCAGAGTGAATCACTATTTTAAACTAACAAAAATAGTGACTTTAAATGGAGGTTTCTGATTGGCTGCCTAAGGCTGTTACAGCTATGTCAATAATTTTAGAAAAGATGAATCACAAGTATTATTCATTTTTATTTAGCAGTTTAATCCTATGGATAAGCAGTATTGGACATTCCAAGCAGGAATCTTGTGGCTTGTCCCATAAAGGCCAGGTGACTCCACCTCTACAGGAAGACATGGAAACACGTAGTACTCGCCTCTTTTGGAATCTGTGTGTGTGTGTGTGTGTGTGTGTGTGTGTTTTGTCTTTCTTTTTTGGGTTTGTGTCTCCTGATGCTTTAGAGGCTCATTGAGATACAAGAATGTTATATTCTGGTTTCTTTGCAGAAAGACAGCAGAGTTCATATTAAGTTAAGAAGTATTCTTGCTTGGTTGCAGATAATTCCTTACAGGTGATGGTGGAGGTGAGGGAACATTAACCAGGGCAGGGAAAGGAGGAGTGGATGTGTGTGGAGAGATATATTTCCTGTTTCCCACAACTGGATTCAGTTCTACCATCAAAACTAAAGTTAATCGGTTTTCTTCCTGGGATGGTCCATTTGACTGACAAACCCTCAATCAGATGTTAAATCCCACTGCCTAGGCCTTAGATTGGGGAATGAAAGTTCATAATATTTGGGTGTTTCCAACTGTCACCTGATTCTCTCCTGTCCACAACCTCCATTTATGCTCAGATCGTCATGG
Source organism: Equus przewalskii (assembly GCF_037783145.1). Lineage (NCBI taxonomy): Eukaryota > Metazoa > Chordata > Mammalia > Perissodactyla > Equidae > Equus > Equus przewalskii. Next base: position 20,388,448 of record NC_091849.1, read on the forward strand.
AAATGGAGAGGGAAGAGTCAGAAGAAAAGATCAGATTTTCAATTTCTATTTTACTAATTAGGAATTAGTAGTTGGCTTAATTAGATTTTACCTTATTCTCTCAATTTGAAGAAAAACACAGGGTGTGTGTAGAAGTTATAAACAAATAGTGTGACCTAAATTGTAGCAAGGGTACGTGACATCTATTTGAGACTAGGTGTATTTTAAAAATACAATTTTTGTAGCAACAATTGTGATGTTAATTATATATTTTTACTAGGCTGAAACTGTAAAAATGTTATTTTATGCCTTTCAAAGAAATATATATTTTTTTTAAATTTGTAGAATTCAGATGGGCCTTCAAGGCAATTAATGTGAGTTAGGTTCTATCAAATGTGCATCTAGAGATGTTTGATAACTTTAGTGCCCATGATACCCCAACTCACGCTACGTTTTTAAAATCAGTGATGGGCAACATGTTATAACATTGATCTTAGATGAATGCTACCTAAACCTGGTATATATATATTTTTTCCCAGCAGTTAACTGAGCCATGACATCAACATCAGTTCACATCACTTTGGTTACAGTTCAGTCATTTTGAGAAAGGTTTCAGAGCCTTTTTAAATGAAAAGTTCATGTAAACATACCATCTCCCCTAATATTGAACCATTTCATACCAGGAATGTCAGTTTTGAAGCTAAAAGACTGTTCCACAGTAATTCCCACGGCATTAAAAAAGAATCAGTTTACGAAAAAGAACTAAAAAACTCTGAAGAATTGAAAAAAAAAAAAAGGGGGGGGGCCAACTGGGTACTAAGGAGCAATTTGGGATTATGTTGATCCTCCCAGGCTGGCAGTCTCCGGGCAGCAGAGTTCACACAGCTGGATCAGAGTTCCACCCTGTAGTTTCTCTTTCCACTTGGACAGAAATGGAGGTGTTGGGCCTATAATCTGGTCCTTGCCCAAAGCCAAGTTAGTGTTATGCAGTGTTTCTGTTTTGAACACATTTGTCCTTATTTTCCCTTTTCTCTGTTTGCCCACTAGAAGGGAAAAAAATCATCAGAGGTACTGCTGGGGTGGAGCCACACTGATTGCAATGCCCCAGAGTTTTCTAGGTTAACAAATTAGAGCTTTTCAGCCGGCTGAGTAGGGGTGGGCTGCAGCTGCTCTGTCCTGCCTTTCTCGAGTTCCCTTCCCACTGCAGAAGAGAAAGGAGAAGCCTGGTTGCTGAGCTTGGAGGACATGCTAGTTGGGGAGCATGAGGACAGTTGACAGCCGCTGTGTCTTTTTGTGGGGAGAGGATTTACAGTGTATTCTTGGACCGTGTGGGATGAAAAATCCCCACCTTTTTAGTTGGCTACTTTTGTGACATTGCTGTGTGTGCCTCAGAGCTCGGCAGTCCTGGGCTGGAGAGGATGGTGTGGATTAAGATTCGGGTGAGGATGGATGGGGAGGAGGTTGCAGCCTCTTGGGCTCCATCAGAAGTGGAGTCAGCATCCAGGGAGGCCGAGACAAACCCTTTGGCCGGTGTCCTTAAGCTCTCCGGGTGAATTAGAAAGGATCTTGGTCAATTGTGTGGGAGTTGAGAAAACAATGAGCCAGCTTGATTTGCCTTGGAGGAATAAAATTTCTCATGCTGCCTCCTCCTGCTTCTCTCTGCTGGGGGTGTGGAAGAAGCAGCGAGGGGAAGTGGGAGGTTTTCTGCTGGAGTTTATTGAAAAAACAGCTGCCCTATTCTATCCATTTCCCTCCCTCGCTAACCTTCGTCGCGCCCCATCCTTTCTGTGGCAGGATATAACTATGCTGTAAACTTTGGCAGTGGTGAAGCATGTTAATACATTTTGAAACAAGAACTTTTTTTGGCATGGAGCTGTTAGGTTAAAGCTGGAAGAAAAAGGATAAATAAAATTTGATATAGTCATTCTAGAAATGGTTTGTATTTGTCCAGAAGAGAGTCAGAGTTCAGTGGGTTTGTGTCTAAAAGAGCCAAACTGAGATAAGGTAACGAGCCAGTATTCCAAACTGGCAAGTGCGTGCCAGAACTTGAAAGGAGGTTTGCAGCTCCGCCTTTATTATCATAACCTCTTGAACAGAATATGCCATTTGAAACGACAGTAAATGCTGCTCAGTGGATAAGTTTATGACCTAGTTTTTAACCAAGAGCACTTCTGAGATTGAACGGTGCAGAGAAGAGCAAAGGAGCTTGGTCACCATTGGCGAGAAGTTCTGTGCAAATCAGGAGCTGGGGGCTAATTAGAACCCCGAGACATTAAGGAGCAGCTGTTTGATGGTGTGAACTTTTGCACAGAGGTTTTCAAGAGGCTAATTCTCCTTGGAAGTCTGTTTGCAAAGTGGTTCTTTCCTGGCGGTTGCTTCATTCTTCTTCGCAGGCCTATTTTCACTGAGTGGGAGCGTTTTGTGCCAAACCTAGCAATGACCTTATGGCGCCCGGAGCTGCCGCAGAGCCTGACCCAGCACTGAATGTGGAGGGAGGGTCTTTTTTCAGCTCTGTTGGCTCTGGGGTCGGCCCACACCGCAGAGCTGCAGTTGAGGAACAGAAAGGAAGGGGGATGTCCACAGAATGTTTCTTCTGCCTTTCCCTCTCGTAAACTGCATGCTCAGCCCCCTCGTCCCTCCTGCCTTCTCTGAACTCGTACACTCACTACCCGTCCCCTTCTGCATTCTGTTAAATCTGAACTCACTTTCTTGTTCCATCCATTTAACATGGGAGAAGATGTTTTTCAGGGGAGATTTTGAGAAATGAATTGAAGTGTGTCTAAAGTTCACCAATGGTGTAGATCTTAGGGTATGGTTAGCACATTTTTGCAGCCCCCTCGCCCCCCAGTTCTTCCTTTGTCTTTTCCTGCCTCCCTCCTTCCTTCACAGTTGTTTCTCTTTCTATCCTCCCACTTGCATTTGCTTTTACAGTGGAACTACTAAAGTAAACATACTTAGACATGTTTTAGAAAGTAAAATCCCTCTCTAAAATGTACCATTAAGGGCACCATGCAGAGTCTGGGATCCATGAGAAATTGTAGGCTTAAAAGGGCCAAAGTTAACATCAATTATTAATTCTTAATAAAAGTTACTTAAGTGATTAAGATTACAGAATACACTTTTCCTATCGCACTTCTTTTTTGCACATCTTATAGGCAAAAGATATACCTTTTCAAAGATATATACGCACACAGTTTTATCTTGTATCATTCAGATGCATGAAATCTCCAAGCAAAAAGCTCTTTAAATGGGAAAAATATGACAACAGCCGTATCATACACCCATAGAGAAATACTTATATAAGTGAAAGTGTATGAGCGAATATTAAACATTAAAGCTGTTGAGGCATTTTATGTACATCTAAGTTTAATTTACATTAGAAAATGTAAAAGGAATATAAGATTGTATATACAATATTATCTATGTAAAAATACACTTTTGAATGTTGGGAAGAAACCATACCAGAACATTAATAGTAGTTCAGTTTTGCACAAGGAGCTAGCAAATCTTTTACAATTAGAACACCTACCTTTTGCTGGCATACTTTAATGAATAAGCATGAGAATGGCTCTTTTTGTGTCTTTTTTTTCTGATACGGTTCAGATGAGAGACTAATTGTAAAACTTCAAAAAAGTTATTGTTGGAAAGCCTTGCAAATATGAATCCACTTAAATCTTATGTGTGACTCACACCATTTGGGACAAGCCTGGGGTGGATGAGCTACGCCCAGATCTCTAGGAAGAGGACAGAACATTCCTTACCTTCCGTGGTAGGCTCCCATCCTTCTCCTCCGTGCTCACTTGATTCGTTTTCTTTGGCTACAAGCCTATGTTCTTCCTCCCAGTTCACACCATGTTTGTTTTTTCCTTCTGGGATCTTGCCCGCCCTCCCTCTTTTTTGTTGTTACCGTGCATTCCCTTTCCACCATGGTGGAGATGATCCCTAAATTACTTTATTGAGAATGACTCATAATCAGGGAGCAACAAGTCGCCATTAAAGCTAATAGTGCTTCTTAGGGACCCCATCTGTGGCAATAAAATTTGCAACTAGGCATGAGCAATTTCAATTTGCAACACAGTGTTTTAATTGTTCAGAGATGTCTATAAAAGTATAGTGTGGCAAATTAAAATTGCTTAGGAACTGCTGAGATTTTTCTGACCAAAAAGGGTGCTCCCTAGAAAGCACTTTTCGGCGTGGACACGCAAGTGTTGGCTCAAGCATTTGCGGTCTGAGATGGTCAAGCTGTACTTGACATGCGCGTTTCTCAAACTGCCGGCTTTCATCTTGTTTGAGAGAATATTTAAGCCAGAAGTAGCACCACCCAGGTTGGTGAATTGAGTAGAGCCTTTCGTTATTGATGCATTTTAGCCTTGAACCCAGCCTCTTGACATACCACCTAAGGAAAATGAAATGAAAACTTTTTGAATGAATTCTCCCCATCCCCCCACTTGTAATCCTAAAAACGTGCATATTAGAAATTAGAATCTTATGATGATAGTCTTCCCCATCCCCCCACTTGTAATCCTAAAAACGTGCATATTAGAAATTAGAATCTTATGATGAAAATCTCTCTGCTTTTTCTGTTTTCCCAATTTCCAAAGGTTAAGGTTGAGGGGGAAGTCACCAGGTTGTCATGCTTTTCACTCATAACATGCAGTGGTACAAATTTTCGAGTAGATACTCCTATTTCTTGCCTATGTCTACACTGCTTTCCTTCTTCCTCATCTTTCTTGGTATCACCCCCCAACTTAGCCTCTTCCTAAATCCTTTCAAGGGTGAATGTCAGATATCTGAGATTATTGCTCACTTGTAATGCCTTTCGTTAGGAGTACTGCTTTGTAAGGATGAAATGCTGTAACAAAGACCATCACTAGTTAAGCTTGGACATATCAATTATACCCCAAATATTTGCCCTTAGTGGGTAATCAGTGAATGTTTTAGGCTGAATAAAAACATTCTGGGTAGAACCTACAGTACTTTATACCTAGAAGGGAATTTAAGAAGCACTGAATTGTTAACTAGATGAATTGCATAGATAACCATCCTCTGAAACCTAACAGAAGTAGCTGGTTGGGGAGTGAGTTTTGGAGCCACTCTGCCTCATTCTGTAGATTGTGCGTGGCATATAAACACACTATGGTATATATATTTGGGGGTGGGGGGGAGGGGTAATACTGTCTGTCTGAAATGAAAATGTAAAATGGGAAGGAGACATTAAGACTAACCTTTGTTATCGCTAGTAATTCTCATGTAGAAACACAGCTTAGAGAATCTATGATGGAAGCATCGCAACCTCTGCACCCACAGAGAACAGATTGCTAGAGGAGGTAGTGAACTACACACTTTGAAATCAAACTTCCTAAGCTCCAACCTTGGCCCTGTGAGTTGCTGACCTTTCTGTCCCTTAGTTGCGTCATCTGTAAAATGGGGATACCTCATAGAGTTGTAAATTCTCGACTCTGAAGGCAGTCCGGGTAACTCATGCCTGGCTGAGCTTTGGATCTTGGAGCTGGCCTGTTGACCTGGAGGAATACCAGAGACCATTCCTTGATCCAAGGTTCGGTCTTTCCACTGTCTGTCTTGGACCAGTCATTTTAACCTCTCTGACTTCAGGGCCTTCCCTTGTGGAAAGAAATGATGGTGCTCTGTGATCCTTTCCCTTAAACCTCTCTGACCCAAACCATAGGCTGCAGCTGGCTCTGTGGAGGTTATGGGATTCCTTGTGACGAATGCCAACACCTGGAGGTCAGCTAGTGCCATTTCTCCATCCCAGGTCGCTCTTGATACATGACCTCCCTGTGGAACGAGTGAGGTGGGTGTATAGGGGCACACTGGGTGTCTTTGCTGTGTTGAGCGCTTGTCCTTAACTGCCACCATTAACAACCCAGACAGTGATGGGCAGTCTGTTAACTTCCTTGGTTCCAAATCGCCCTCTTCCTTCTTGTATTCTCCTTGTGTGACTTTATTACTTGCAAAACACAGATGAGATTTCTGGAGGAAAAACAATTCATTGTAACATAAAAAAAAAAAAAAAAAAAAAAGGCACTCAGACGGCTGTTTGTGCTTGTTTTACAGCAGGAGAATCTAGCCCCCTCCCTGATCCTTCTTTCCGGTCCCCTGTGGGCCCTTGAACCTGCTCTTTCCTCAGACTCCCCCAGGTTGGACTTAATTATGAACACCAGTGTTGGAGGGTTCGGAGTGGGTCTGCATGCTCAAGCAGGGCAGAGGACAAAGCTCAGTCTGTCCCCTCTTTCTGGGTCTGAAGGGCAGCCCTGGAGCAATGCACCTTACGTTCGAGCTGCGTGTGAGCTCTGCTTAGTTTCTGGGGAAAGTCACTGTTCGTGAGGACACAGAAAAGAGAAACTTACTTGTGTCTACCCAGTTTGTCTTGATCTTTCCATAGGCACCATTCTCCTGTCACATCTTGACGTGCCGGTGACAAGGTAATTGAACTTGAGGATTTCCTCAATCCACCTGAATTCTAGCCCCTTCTTTCAGATCCGATTTTCTAACTTAAAAACCACAGCAGAGGTTTACACTTCTTTGGGAAGGAATTACAATGATATCGTTGATGTTTAGGATCTTGTTTGAATCTGTATCTGTATCTGAGGGCTGGTTTCCTTTCAAAAAGGAAGATCCTATATTTTTTTCTCAAACTTTTACTCCAGTACCTGAGACTAGTGACTTAGGCATAGTTGATGGTCAGTGTGTCAAATGAATAAACACCTTCCCTAAATTTTGTCTCACCCTCTATTTTATACCCTTTGCCATCACCATAATTCTTGAAAATTTGAATTTGCTCTTTTTTTTTGCACATGACACATTTTCTCTTGGTCACGTTGCACACATTCGTCCCTCTGCCTAGGCTGCCCTCCTTCCCTGTCCAGTAATTGATATTTGCTGTTACTGACAAAGTCTGCCTCGAAACCTCAACCTTCCAATAAGCCTTCAGTGAGTGGCCCCCTCTACCTAGTCATCTTCTTCACTTCTTACCTCCGTCATCGACAGACACTACGAGACGGACTTATTTTTTTGGGGCACCCGGAAGCCCGAGTTTATCCTTAGATAATGAGTGTGCCTTTCTATGATGGAAGAATCGGGAGTGTGGAGCTTGAGTGTGTGTGAGAAGGGACAGCTCGTCCTTTCTGGATGGAACACCCCTGGGCTGCCAGATTAAAGTATGTTAATGTCGTGTTGGTGGCCATCCTGACTCTCTGCTAGCATTCATGGACTCACGTGTACCTGAGATGAGGCTCATTTCAAGATGACTCTTTCACAGCCCTTCGCTCTTCTCTGACACCAGTCATTAAGAGATTAGGTTTCTTGAAATATCAGCATTTGTTGGCCCCCTGGCTGAATAAAGCTCTGCAGCCTGAGGAGGGAAGGGATTGTGGAGTAGATCTTCGGCAGTGAAGAAACGCTGAGTTTTAAAAATAAACATTCATAGTGCAATGCACTCTCTTACCTACTGTGAACAGGCATATGCCTTTCAAAAACTTAATTGCAGTCAAGGCCATTTAGAGGGTTTGTGGAGAGGGAGGAGTTAGGCTGGGGGAAACTGACTTATTTCTCATCCTAGTTGGTAACCATCACACGGCATCATTGGAATATGCCAATGCTGATTGTATCTAAACCTCTTCTGTGGAAGGAACTGCTCAGATTACTTCAAGACTTAGACAGTTTTTGGATCCATGTTTTTAGAGCGGAAGGTTGCAGGATTCTTCGTGAAGCAGGCTGTTCTCTGGCTGTTCAGCCACAGAGACTGCTAGACTACAAAATACAGTTTGTGGTACTGAAGTGCCTACTAATATCAGGAGGAGGAATGAAATGAGGCTGAGGTTTCAAACTGGTAGTAACATCTAGAAGCACACTGTGTGAAAATAACTGTAGAAAGGGGAGGACGTGACCGCTTATGTCATCCTGAGTGGGGTTGTTAGAACCTGAAACTGGCACGTCTAGTTTTGTTTGGTGGATAGAATAAAATCCTGCATTTATGGTATTTTTATGCCCTTTTATTAAAAAAAATTCTTAGTATAGGGGACAGGAGAAGAGGGCAAAGTTGTGTATCTGAGGGCCATCTCCAAATCCATCTGCTTGCTTAGTGAATTGGGTACTATTTAGTGAAGCTGGGTAGTACTGCGTTAACTCAAATGATTCGGCTGGTTCTGTTGACTAGAGAAAGAATAAAACTTTCTATTTGACTCTCTGGTAGCCTACTGAGTCTTGCAGCTTGCCGCCAGCTCTGGGAACCCAGTAAAATTGATGGTCAAGCAAAATAAAAGATGAAAGTTCAATTCCTCGCAGTCTGAGTGGGAAAATCGGGAAGCTGTACTTGGCCTTTGGGTTGAAGTTGCGCGTGCCTGATCCCATGTGTGCTGATTCTTCTGTTAGCACCTGTTTTCCTTTTATTACTGATATTGAACTTACTAATAAATCCACGAGCTTTCTGCTCATCTTTTGGGTCTTTGTAATAGACATGTTTTCAGAACACATCATTATCTTCTTCCTACCTCTTTCTTGACCTTTGCCTGAGAAACTGCTCTTCTAGGTGCAACTTCTGATTTTCATTTCCTCTAGTTTTTCTTTCTCTTCATTTTGTTGCTTAACCCCACTTCTTTCCCTACAGATGAAGCTAAAATCTTATATATTTTAATATTTTTAACAGATAGTGTGAAACAATCCAAAATTTGTGGCTGAACTATTTTAAGAGTTGCGTATATTTCAGTCATTCCTTCATTTCATTGAGTAGTTAAGAATATACATTTTCTTCATATTTTTGGTGATAGAGCTCATGACCACAAATTGACAGTGAAGTATATGTTGCCACTCTCAGACTGATTTAACCTAAAATGGGAACTAGTGATGGAGCCTGAACCATGAGCAAAATTTAAGACCAAAATGAATACTAGGCACTAGATGTTTCTAGCATTATCTTCTCTGTGAATTGTTGGTAGGGTCAAGGAATAATTTTCATCAGCGTCTTGACTTGTCTGGCCAATTAAGCAGACATGTCTCTGCAGTGTAAACCTGTTAAGGGAAAAGGGTTGGTCTTACTGGGTATAACTGTAATTAAGAACAGCCCACCACTCCTCTTGTAACTTTACCAAAATAAATAAGTATCCCAAATAGAGCAAAATCATGGTTAAGCGAAGCAAAACCTGTAACTCTCACTACAGGCCAAATGATACTACATCTTAATCAATATTTGGATTTCATAGAATTTTTTTTTTCATTTGTGGGATCTGAGACTCATTTGAAGTAACCTTGGCAGAAGCATATTAGCTACTCAGAGCTATAAAGGATATTTTGAGCTGGAATATAAAAAGCACATGTAATAATTAATATAAAAGCACCAGAAAGTGCCCGAGGTCAGTACTTGCTACGTCTATATTGCATGTAAACAAAGTATCAGCCAAAATTACTTTCAGAGGGCCCTCATTACATCTGTTTTAATTTAATTTAGTCTGATTTAATGATACTTTTTATATGAATTTGCTTCAAGGTTATTCTGTTGATTGCAATTTCCTTTCTCTGAGAAAAATGTATACGAGATGGATAATTGTAAACTTTTTTTACCCATTTAGTTTGTTGACTATGGATACGTCAAAGGCATGGATGTTATCTTCTTGCATAGAATCTTCAACTGAAAGAATGTAAAGCTAACAGATCTAAAGCCAGTAATCTAAGCTTAATTTCAATTTATGATTTTTTAATATAAAATTTACATACAATGAAATGCATGAGTCTTACTGGTATGTTAGAGTTTTGATAAATGCATGCGCTTGTGTAACTTGGCCTCCTGTCAAGATCTAGAATGTTACTATTGCCCCAGCTAGTTCTTTCCTGCTCCTTCCAAGTCACTCCCTGCCTCACTGTATCAGTAGGCAACCACTGTTCTGGGTTTCATTTTCTTCATAAATTAGATTTGCCTCTTACAGCTTCATGCAAATGAAGTCTCACAATATGCGCTGTTCTCTTTAAGCCTTCTTTCACTCATAAACTTCATTTTAATGAATAGTTTTCACAGTATGTATAATGGAAGCCAGTTATGATAAGCAATTGTGTAGGAATAAAGCAAACAAGAGTGGTCTTGTTTCAAAGAAGAAAGCAAAACGAATATATTATTTTGAGATGGCTAAGGTAGCAAATACTACTTATTGATCTATTTTTTAAGGAAATTTTAATTTAGATTCACATGCGGTTGTAAGAAAGAATACAGCCCTTACCCAGTTTCCCCCAATGGTAACAGTTGGCAAAACTGTAGTACAATATCATAACTTAATATCGTCATTGCAATCTGCCAATCTTAGATTTCCACAGTTTTGCTTGTACTCATGTATGTGTGTTTGCGTGTATTTCTTCTAGATAATTTTATCACATGTGTAGGTTTGTGTGTCTTCCACCCCAGTAAAGATGCTGGGCAGTTCCAACAAGACAAAGATCCCTCTTGTTGCTCTTTCATAGCTATACCCAGTTCCCTCCTACCACTCCCTTCCTATTCCATAGCCCCTGGAAACCACTAATTGGTTCTCCATTTCTAAAAAAAAAACTTTATATAAATAGAATAATATAGTTTATAACATTTGAGTCTGGCTTTTTTACTCACCTTAACTCCTTAGAGATTCATCCAAATAGTTGCATGTGTCAATAGTTCGTTTCTTTTTATTGCGGGATAGTATTCTGTCCTGTGTGTGTACCACAGTTCATTTAACCATTCACGTCTTCAAGGACATCTGGGCTGTTTCCAGTTTAGGGCTGTTATGAACGAAGATGCTTTGAACATCTGTGTACAAGTTTTTGTGTGAACATAAGTTTTCATTTCTCTGGGATAAATGCCCAAGAGTGAAATTGCTGGGTCATATGGTAGTTGCATGTTTAGTTTTTGCTTTTTTAAGATTTTATTTTTTCCTTTTTCTCCCCAAAGCCCCCCGGTACATAGTTGTATATTCTTCGTTGTGGGTCCTTCCAGTTGTGGCATGTGGGACGCTGCCTCAGCGTGGTCTGATGAGTAGTGCCATGTCCGCGCCCAGGATTCGAACCAACGAAACACTGGGCCGCCTGCAGCGGAGGGCGCGAACTTAACCACTCGGCCACGGGGCCAGCCCCTTTTTTTTTTTTTTTTTTTAAGATTTTATTTTTTCACATGTTTAGTTTTAAAAGAAATGGCCAAACCATTTTCCAGATTAGGTGTACCATTTTACACTCCTACCAGCAATGCATGAGTGATCTAGTTTCCCTGCATCCTCGCCAGCATTTGGTGTTGCTGTTTTTTGTTTTCATCGTTCTGGTAGATGTGAAGTGCTATCTTGTTATATTTAACTTGCATTTCTCTGATAGCTGGTGATGAACATGTTTTCATGTGCTTATTTGCCATCCATATAGTCTGTTTATGAAATGTCTATTCGTGCCTTTTACCCATTTTCTAATTGAAGTTTAAAAAAACCAACTGTGCTTATAAGACAGATTAAACAAAACATAGCCCAACTAGCTTTCAGGAACATTTAAGAAAAATATCCCAAGAAATATGTCGCCTGGCTTCAGAGATGCTCTTAGTAGCTAGCTACATAGATAAATAAATTGAATCGCCTAATGGATGTAAATGGATGTTTTGCAACCAATGGGTGAAAAGAAGAATTGTCGAATTGTCGGGGTGGCTGCCACAATTCTGTCCACAGCTTGGGCTTCCAATCACTTCCACATTCCCAGGTTCTGTGCTCTTTCCTTCGTCCACCCCAGACCTTCTGTTCTCTTTTCCTTTTCTCTATGACAAGCCTGAGTGACAGATCCACCCCCTTGACTAGTTTAAGGAATTCATCAATATGCTTCACAATTAAACAGGTCTTGGGGACCATGTTCTGTTTTTCAGTAGAACTTGGACATTTGAGATCATCTATCTTTGCATAGTTCGTACTGTTTGCTTCTATCACTCTAAAAGTAGGACAATGTGTCAGAGTTATCTTGATGGAAGGGTAAGAAAGAAGCAGTCTAGAGACAGAGCGGAAAACTTTTTCCGGTGTACATGGTGATGGATTTACTGTAGAGCGACATATAGGGGTCATTGGAACATTTCCTTAGATGATGCATTTCTGACCAAGTAATAAGGAAGAAAAGAGAAAAGAGCCCTGAAGGCTTAGAGACAAAAGGACCTGGATTTGTGACCTTGTTCTCCCCTTACTGACTAGTGACATTGGGCAGATGACTTAACCTGTCTGAGCCTCCGCTTAATTATTTGTGAAAATGGATAATAATTCCCACACTGCTTCCACAATGAGTTATAAGGATCAAGTAGGATAATATAGTGCATTTGCAAGTGATAAAGCCATACAAAATGTAAGTTGCTATTATGTTTATAATGATTATACTCTTCCTCCCCGCAACTAAACTAGACAGAAACACAACCTGAAAGAGAAGCATTTTCAGGGAATGGGGTCAAATTATCGCTATAAGTTTCCTAAGGGGAGAAAAAAGCCCTAAGCATTATTATCTTCTTAGATGTGATTTTAATTTTGTTTGGTAAGCAAGAAACTGCTGAAAGAATTAATCAGCCAGCAATAATTACACTTCAGTTAGGCCGTGATATGGCCACTGAGCGAAGCTACTAAGAGATTGGACGTGGAGTTTCTTTAGGAGAATTCTGATCTTACCCATTTAAATTCTGCTTTTAAAGCTGTGTTGTGAATCAACTTGCCAGCCGAAGCCTTACCTGGGGTCATATTTCCCCCCACTGTTGTCTTTAATCATCAGCTAGATTAGCCTTGTGGTAAAGAAGCCAGCAGACCCAAGTTTGTACAAGGAGTATTGTTAACTGTGTGTGACCTTGGACGAAAGATTAGATCTTTCTTTATCCATAATATAGATCAAATGAAATTGTTAATTGATGGTGTAGGCGGCAAATTATCTGGACATCTGCCTTTGGATAGTAACTTTGAAGAGTTTTAGAGACGGGAGACACAGGGTAGTTAGTATCCCGGGCTATGAATTGAGAAGTTCAGAGGAAAGGTTGATGAGGGTCAGCTCAGCAGCAAAATTATTTTATTCTAAAATTGTCCTTGGTAACAACTAGCTTAGGATTCGATGAAACCATGAGCCAGCTCGCATGTATGCAATTCTTTGCCCCAGATCTTCATCTGGGCAATTTACTTTTGTGATTTAAGATAATTAAAAGGTCTCGAGGCTGTTGTGAGGAGATTAATGTATGTGAAAATGCCTTGGGAATTGTAATGCGCTGTGCAAACTTTGTCAGTTGTAGAGGCGATGGTGGAGGGGGTCATAGTAAGAGAAGTAGTGCTATGAGAAGAGGAGGTATTTATCAAGCTTGAAAACCTGTCTAAGAATATTTCCAGTTATTGGATAGTGTTGGAAAAAAGATTTTTAAACTTTCCTTCTAGACTCCATATGTATCACCACCCTACTTTTGGAACACACAGCCAAGAATTGAATCAGTCTCCTTTACATTTTAACAATTCAGTTGTAGATGGTGACATTTATAAAATTGTCCCTTACATCTGGGAGACCCAATGCAGTCACTTTCAGAGAGCGCAAGGGGGAGAATCTTAACTTAATGGAAACCCAGCCAATGATTAGATTAGGTGACAGGAAGGGGGTCAAATGGATTATGGAAAGATGAGGAAGGAAGTGAATGGAGTCATTATGCTTTTAGTTACAGTATATTTTTACAATTGATTCTGTGGGTGGTATATTGTTTAATTCATTACAGCTTTTAAGGAGCACTTTCAGATTAAAAGCACGAATGATTGAAGCTTTAACCAGACTCTAATCCCAGTTACTAGACAGCGATGACTTTTTAAATGTCCTTTAATCTGAAAGAGATTATGGTTTTCCTGTAGCATCAGACTCTTCAAATATTTATTTCCTTTCACATACGAGGATTTATTTCACTCTTTGCAAACTTCTAAGGCAGTTGCTTCCTGCCTTTTAATATAGGATATTGGTGTCTTTCAAAATGTGCATGTTTTAAGTGAGAATTACAGTAGTAATGTGTTTGAAGCTTGTCCTTCTTTTATTAAGAATAAAGAATAGTATCTGATCAAATTGCAATGATATAAAATCTTATTACTTATGTTGGTTACTTGCATCTGGTGGTATGATCAGTTAGGATATGTGGTTCTTGCCCTGAAAAAGAGAACTCTAAAGGAATTTATTCAACAATGGCTTTTCTTGGACTTCTTGTTTTTTCTTTTATAACAGATTTGTAAATAAATGCAGCCCTCTACATGTAAGTCAGACTTAGGAAAGATCTTGGTCAGCTCAGTGCATAGGGCCAGATAAAGGGCACACCCCTCTTTCTTTCCTCTCTTTGCTTCCTGGCTTCTGGAGCCCTCTAGCCTCTTCTGTTTTCTTCCTTTCCTTCGTTAAAATTCCTAGATATTCATTAAGTCACGTGCATATCAGCATCCTTCAGCTTTTCATACTGACCAATGATTGCTGGTGACACTGGGGGGTGGAGATCATATTATTCTTGGTGTTGGATTTAGTCAACATTTGACTTAAAGGCTTCAGAGGAGCTTTCTCTGTCCACCCTAACGTGTGAAATAGCAATATTGTCCCCCGCAATCCTGTGTCCCTTTCTATACCCCTTACTCCATCTTGTTTTCCTTCATGGCACTTAACACTCTCTGACATTATAGTAACTATTTGCTGACTGGTTTACTGTCCCTGTGTCTACTAGAATGTAAGCACTATATGGCAGGGACTTTGAATTTTCAGACTAGAACTGTGCTGGGCATATGCACAAGTATTTGTTGACTCGATTAGTTAATGTGATCTCATGAAACGCAAGCCACCAAAGAGAGAAATTCTCCCACTGTGTAAGTTCTATCAGGTTCTAAGCTTGGGATCTTTGCAACTGTGCTTCTCTCTTTCCGGCTTCTAATACTTTTGTTGCCCTGGAGGAGAGCCTCCTAAAGAACACTGCTTTAGGAGGAAGGCAGGCCAATGAGTATGGGTGTCAGGTTATCAAGTAAATATTGGCACAACCTCAGTCTGTGATTGGGAATGTTGATTTTGTCCAAATGTGTATTTGGTCTGACCTTGGAGTTAGAGTTACTTACGAAGTTGCATAAATGGTAATGAATGTTTATAATGTGGGCTATAAGCTGAAAGCACTTAAAATATAAATATTTAAGGCATATGTTAGAAAATAACCAGAGCGTTTCAGCTATTTTGGATTGTGGAGGGAAATTGCCTGATTTATTGACAAGAGCTGGAAATTTGGAGTCCTGGGTTCTATTTCCATTCCTGTTTTTGACAGCACTTCACAAATGTCTGTTTCATAAATGTTTAATAGGACAGTATTAATCCCTTAAAATAATACCTTTATGTCACTTAGACTTTTTTGTGCTCCATTTACTTCAGCTCTGTTGATATTTTGTTAGTCTGTTCTTCAGGTTTTTCTCTTTTTTAAAAATCTGTTAAGGTCTCTACTTTAGTGTGAGAGAGAGTGTGTGTGTGTGTGTGTGTGTGTGTGAAGAATGTGATTATATCTTATCAGTGCCTCATTAGTACATTTTTCTACCTCACATTTGTATAAGGTTCACCTGAAAAAACTTATGTGGTGTTTAAAATATAAAATAGTATAACCGTGCCTAATGTAGCAAGTGTAATTTACAAAGAACAAAAATAAAGACGAAGTGGACCGATTTTGATGGCGATGGGGAATGGTATTTCAAATGTCCAAGAGGAGGGCCTCATTCTCCGAAGCAAAGAAAGCAAAGAGGCTGGACCTCGATAAATCTTGAAAGAAGGCAACTAGGCACAAGCCAGGTGCCCTGTTTAAAGAAACCCCTTTTACCACCATTAGTGTTATCAGGGCTTTTATGTCAGACTTCTTTCTGTCTGTGATGTGTTTGGTGAATTTTTAACTGAACAGGCTCTACAGTTGGAGCAATGGAATAGACTATAAACAACAGCTAAACCGCTTCAGAATTCCAAAGGCCTGACTCAACTCTGTCTCTCACTTGGTGCTTTCATTCTCTGCCCTCACCTCTCTTGCTCGGGTTTCTCGACGGGTGGTCCTGGGACCACCGGCATCTGATCACTTGTGGCACTTGATAAAAGTGCTCCTTCCTGGCTTCAGCTGTAGACCTGCCGAATCAGAGCCCACTGGGGAAGCATTTTGAAATCATTTTTAACAAGCACCTCTCAGAGGATTCTCAGACACATTTAAGAAAACCACTCACATACTCCTCATTTAGTGCCGTCCCTCATCTCGAGGTAGCACTTGATTTTTAAAACTTCTTCTGGACCATATTATGCTGTCAATGGAGGGGAGAAAACTGAGATATGAAGAAAGACCTCTTCTTCTCTTCTGGATCCAGTTTCTTAATAAAATTTGTAGGAGGAACTGAGAACCCATCTGCTCATTTCTTCAGTGGGCCTGTTCCTTAGTGGGATATCCTATATCTAACATATTGATGTGTATTTGCAAGGAAAAACCTCTGCAGGTATGAACGAGAAATTGTATGAGCTCAGCGACATCATGCTCCTTGGCACACATACCCTCTTCAGCGAGGATGTCGCCTGTGTGACCAGGCCAGATGCGTTCAGTATTCAGGGTGGGTTGGGGCTGAAATTTCAGTTCTTTGGGAGATTGAGGGCTTTTTAAACATGATTGATGTGGAATCATCTCTCACAAAGCAATCTACGGTGGGTCTTGGGAGAGGGTTCGGAGTAGAAAATACCACTCGAGGTTCTAAAATGGCATATATGCGCTCACACTCTTTGTGATATTTGTTTAACGAAGAATCTCTATAATGGTCTTGGTTTCCTAGTGTGTGAAATACAGCCCATCGAATGTAAGAGTACAGTCTGCCCGAGACTTTCCGCAGGGGAACACGCTTTTAAACGAATCAGTAAGGAATTCTAGAGGTTTCAACTAATCACGGAAAAACTGAGTTTCGTTGTCTTGCGTTAGGCACCTGTGATGAAAGGAAAAAAGCAGTTTCGTCGATTTATTTCTCAAAGAAGCTTGGTGTGTGCAGCTTCCATTACATCACTCATAAAGGGAGTTTGTGTGGGAACTTTGCAAGTCAAATTCTCTGCATGATGTGATGGAGAGAGTGATTAAGATCCTGAACTTTCCCTGTGTTCTTACCCTTAACCATCGCCAATTTGTGGGAGATTTAGAAGTCGAAGCACGGTATGGAGAATTAATTTATTTGATACAGACAGATGGCTAGGTCATGAAAAGTTTTTGAACTGCTTTAATAAACTGCTATTTTAGATCAAGTGGTGGTGTTGGGTTTTTTTTTTCTTTTTTTTTTTAAATAAAGGACTTGAAGAGACCCAGGGAAGAGTCAAGGAATGCTTTTTTCACTGTGACAAGACATACGAACTGAAAACTGTACGGCAAGTTGAACAGCATGGCTAAGCTGTTTGAAGAATTGTGAAGTGGATTCAAACTGGGCTTGCCTGTTGGGCATATGGAAGCTGGTGGCTGCACTCATTTCTCATCTCGGAACTTATCTAAGAGATGTGGACTCAGGGAAGTCACAATTTTAGGAGGGACTAACAGATTTTTAAAAATTTTAAAATTTTGTTGAGGTCATAGTAGTTTATAACATTGTGAAATTTCAGTTGTACCTTGCTATTTGTTTATCACCATATATGTGTGCCCCTTTACCCCTTATGCCCACTCTCCAATGCCCTTCCCCTCGGGTAGCGGTTAATCTCACAGATTTTCTTGAGAACCAGTCCTGACTTAAATTCCTGCACCTGCACTTGGAATAACCCTCTTTGAGTTCCAGCTCAAAATTTTGCTTCTTTCCCTATTTTGTAGGCTTGTGGAAAGGTTTTGATTAGACAGTATTTATAAGCCCCCATCTAGTTTCTGGTGCATAGTAAGTACTGGGCAAAATGAGGTTCCCCTCTCATCCATCCCCACCCCTGCCTTGATTGAAAAAATAAACGTGTTAGTGGAGAAGAAGGAAGAATTCTAGAGATGGTAAAGCACTGTTGCCGCCCGTGGCTTTCTAACGTTTTTTCCTTCTACCAGTTTTTACCAGACATAACCCCGAAGTGTCCTTTTCCTGTTTAACAGTATATGCCGTTGTGTGGGAGAGCCAGCTCTCCAGGAGTTCCTTACCCCATAGATGGTACCATTGAGCAGATTAATCCATGAATATTCTTGCTCTCCAAGTTTGGAAGTGGGGATAATGAGGCAGAGGACACGGTCACTAAGAGACAGAACTTATGCCCGTTGTATGCAGGACCGATTAAGAACAAGGACATAGAGGTATGATGGGAGTCTTTTCATTTCCAGGAAACCAAGAACCAAAAAGCCACTTGTAACCTCAGACACTTCAGAGCAGGCCTATAGTTGGATTTTGTTTCCACCTCCTTACTCTGTAGGGTTTTTTTTTTTTTTTTTTGATTATAGGTTGAGTGAGGAGCCAGGTTATAGAGGTTTCCTGGGCCACCTGTCTATTGAGGATTTACCCAGGTGCCGGGTGTTGGAGAGCTAGCCCTGCTTGATCTGGTGTGAAGAATAAATAGACAGTTGCACAATTGATAGGAGCCGTGGAGGTCCTAGTAAATGCAGAGCACTCATTAGGGGAAAAAAAAAATACGTCAGCTTTAGATGTTTTGACTTTTGCTTTTATTGCTTGGTCTTTTTTGAGAGGCACAGCTTGACTTAAGATTAGCCAAAGCAGCATCTTAATTGAACGAGTAACAGCTATTGGGACAACCAAATATAATTAACTTTGATGTTTTCGAATTCCTTTTCCATTCTTTGGTTTGCCTGTGCTTTGATCCTTAACGATGTGTGCACAATGAATTGCACGGGAAGAGAAATATCTGTGTTCATATTAAATATTACCAGATCATTCTTTTCACTGAGTGCCAGGCACTTTTACCTCATGGTGAGGTGGGTTGGTAAGGAACACACCGTACTCCGGTGAATATGTTTTCAGTTGAAATAACAGCCAGTAACATCACAAGTTCAGGGTCAGAATAAACTCTCTACCATGGCCTAGACAAATATTTGTGATGGTAGGAAATAGAGTAGGGTATGGAGATAGACTTAAAAGATAATTACTAAGTAAAAATAAATTTATGTCAATCTTGAAGCAAGCTCACTATCTGCTTATCTGGATATAATTTTGCCTGTGATATTCCTGACTTGGGGAATAGTTGGAAATTGACTAGGTGTTCATCTTTTTGCAACTTCCTTTTATTTTCCTTATTATTGCAAATTTGAAGTTTATATAAAAAATGTAATTTATTACTAAGGAATCAGAAGATAGGTATTGTGGCTCCCTGGTCACTTGTTGTGTCACTTTAGGAAAGTCACTTAACTTTCCTGAACCTCGATTTTTCTTGTCTGTAAAATGGGTATGCCTACTTAATGGATCGCTGGGGCATCAAATGAGATAAATATATGTGGCAATGCCTTGGAAACCTTAGAATTCTTTATAAATAGGATTCTATAATTATACATAGAGAAAGGCAGCCCAGACTAAGCAGAAGAGCCTGCATACTGCCTGTCAAGGTCTACTCGTTTCTCTCACAAATACATGCTTGCTAAGAAAAGTTCCCTCCCCTAGGTGTCTGCCCCTTGTGTTAGCCTCCCTTCACCTGTCTCAGCACTGTATCTGTTATTTTATCTGGATAGCCTTTAGGTGACAGACTCACGGTTTTATGGAGTATTTGGACAAACTGAAAATTATTGCTGGTTCAGACAAGCCATGGTCAGTTAGAAGAAGCAAATACAACTTTCTTTTTCTTTCTGTCTTTTCCTTTTTCTTTCTTTCCCCTTCCTCTTTGCAACATATGTACTAAAATTTTGGTATATCAGCCCAGATATTTAGGTCAAATTGTTGGCACAGGAATTTGGACCCATTTTATCCAGAAAATGACATTTATTTTTTATTTTCAAGATAGACAAGCCTACTTATAAACGTGTCTAATCATTTTTTGCATCTGAGGCTTAAGAACTTGAATAATTATCAGTATGTTTATTTTGACCTTGGGCCCATTTATGTATGTGGAAATCAGATTCTCCTGAAACTTGGCTTGCATTTTTATATTTTTTGGGATCATCCCCTCACGGGCGGGGGGGGGGGGGTGGTTAGTTTAGGAAGGTGATTTGAAGCAATTGCTTCCGTCAGGTTTGCATGATTGCTTCATTGCATACATGTTCACTCATTTCTCAGCTGAAAATTATTAACCCATCACAGAGAAGACACAATCCTTTGCAGTAAGTGTGTGCTACGTATTATATTAGTGTGCTGACATTTAGAAATGCTCATCCTCCTTGTTGCCTTAGATGTATTTTGTTGTTTTGCTCTTTGTGGCGTCAAATTTACACTTGTCCTTTTCTCTTAGAGACAAGTTGCGGGAAGGAAAAGACAAGATCATAACATTAAGATTGAATGTGTTTCTCAATCTTCACGTCCTTAACTGGTTTCTTTGATGCGTTTGAGTTTGCTATAAAATGATAGGGGAGGAAGGAAGGCAACCAGTGATAATCAAAGGAGAAGAAAGATCAGGGTAGGACTCGGTGACATTTGAGGCTAAGTTTTGGAGCCGTTGCAAGAGTTATTGCTGCCTGTGACTGTTTGGCCTGGCTACGTGTCAGAGCCATTAACTTCAGAATAACAGAGCCTTTAAGAGAATGTACTCTTTTAGAAAACTCCTCATTAATTTAATTTATGGAAGGAGAGAGGAGTTAGGGAGCAAACAGCTAGAAGCAAGGGGTTTCAACAGTGCTTGGAATTTAGGTTAAGGAAAAAAAAATACAAAAGCTGTGAATGCTGGATCACGTGAAATTTTAAGACTCCCCAGCTCTGCCTGGTGGTCTCAGGGGCCTGTCCTGTCTGAGATGGAATTGCCTCCTCGGTGATAGCTTTTGGAGCTCAATCCCTAACATGGATCCCAGCCGGGAAATCTTCAACTCTAATTAAGTTCTGGCTTGTTTTGATTCTCTTCCAGCCTTGTGGTTGAATAGCTTTGTGTATATAGTCTTTTACTAACAACTTTTCCCACAGGCAGGAAAACGTACCTCTGCCCTGTTGATCCTTACCTGAAAGGCTCCAGCCACCGTCTCGTAGGATAGTGGCTGTGTTGTGTACATGCCTCTTCCCTCCAGTCCCCTGCATGGCTTTTACCATATTTGGGAAATGGAAGGAACAAGGCTGTCATTACTAATAGAAGATGGGGAAAAGACAGTGGTGTCTGGGTCTACATGGCCATGGGAACATTCCAGGCTTAGCCATTCCTCTTTCTCTTGGATGTCTTTTGCCTGCCCCCCAGGGTCCCACCCCTTCCAGGATAGAAGAGGTAGGGTAAGCTGGGTGGAGACAGAATCTAAACTATTAATTAAATCATTCAAAAATATTTGCTGAGCCTACCTACTATTTGCCATGTGCTAAGATCCAAAGGAAGGAAGACTGTCATCATGCCAAGTCATTGCAAGGCAATGATGTTGTTGCCATGGCACTATGAATACAGCACCATGACAGCAGAGGGAAATGAGCCCAGTGTGTGTCCTGGGGAGGTCAAGGGAAACCGTATTGAGGAAGTGGCGTTTTGGCTGAGAATGAAAGAGTACATACACATTTGCGAGGTTTTGGGACTGAAAGTGGAGTGTCTGAGTGGAAGGAATACCAGAGAAAGTGATATGGGGGAATGAAGAGAGATGTCTACAAATAGTTCACTATTTCTGTAAAAGTCATTCGTTCATTCAACACACATTTATTGTGCACCTACTTTGTATCAAGTGCTGTGCTGGGCACTAGGAGCAAAACTGGTGAACAAGCCAGATATTCAGTAGAATTTTATGAAGGATTGGATGTGAGAGGAGGTCTCAAGATATCTGACATTACAGCTGGATTGATGTTGGTCCATTTACTGAGGTCCGAGGAGGAGCAAGGATGGTCATGCTATGGGTGGCAGTTGAACCAATTTGACTAAGCCCCTTCGTCGTATCTAAGGGAGATGTTTAATGGTGGTTAGAGTTACAGCTTTGGAGTGAAGAGCAGAGGTCTGGGTGGGAGATACAAATTTGACGAGGTAAAAGTACAAAGATAGTAATTGAAACTGTGTTTGGGATTGACTAGAGAAAGAGCAGAGACTAAGAAAGGAAGAAAGCCTATTGACAGGCTCGCTGAACCACATTTCATAGCCAGGTAGAGGAGATGAGTTGCAAAGGATACTAAGAGTAAGGAATGAGAGATGTGGTAAGCAAGTTGGGAGAATGTCTTGTTGTAAAAGCTAAAGAAAGAGAACATTGAGAAGGAGAGACTACTGCAGCCAGAAAATGAGGAAAGCCAAATGTTGACCGGAGGCAGAGACATGAAGCTTGCTGTCACTTTAGTTAGAGTTGTTGAGCTAAACTGAATTCCTTGTGGAAGACTCTGGAATCCGTATTATAAGTCGTCTCCCCTCCCCACCGTAGACATGATTCTCATCCCACTAACATTTGAGAACTCACTCCCATAGACAGGGGAAAACCTTTAAGAATTTAGAGAAATAGAGGAACCGAAGCAGGTTTTTGGGTTAAAAATAATATCCTGATGGGATTTAGAAGGCAGGTTGAAGGAACTTGGGACTCAGGACCCGTAAGGTTTCTTTTGTAATGCTCTAGAAAAAGAAGTTCGATGGAACGTGTAGACATGGAAGAGAGGAGCTCTTAAAAGGTAAAGTGATGCAATGTAGTGATTACATATGGGGAACAAAAGAATAAAAGAGGGATAAACTATGATTAGAGATGGTTTCCGGCTGGGTGG
Source organism: Equus przewalskii (assembly GCF_037783145.1). Taxonomy (NCBI): domain Eukaryota; kingdom Metazoa; phylum Chordata; class Mammalia; order Perissodactyla; family Equidae; genus Equus; species Equus przewalskii. The sequence continues at coordinate 20,411,175 of NC_091849.1, forward strand.
ATGGTGGGATCATTGATAAAGCTGAGGAATTCAGGAGGGTAGGTGGCTAGGCTGGTTTCTGGTTTGGGCATGCTTTTCTGCCTTACCTGTAAGTGGGGATTTGAGTTATATACATGTGTGATTTAGTTTAGGAGAGCAGTCTTCCTAGAAATTAGAATGAGGGAATCGTTTCTCTACAGGTGGTAGCTCAAGCTGTTGGAGCGGTGGAGATTGTCCCCCAGGGAGTGCATGAAACTTTCCTTAAAGTATATATATGTATATGGGCTTGTTTTTCTCCCTCTTTCTAAGCAAATCTTACTTCCAGAATATTCAAGGCTCCTTTTAGGCGTGGCAGTTTTGATTATTGAAGACAGAATGACTTGAAAAATCAGATAAAGGGAATATAGTTACATCGTTGCTGAATAAGCTTAATTGGGGTGTAGCGTGGGAACCCGTAAACCTTCTGATACACAACATGCCTCTTGTTTTACTGCTTAGTCCAGCCTTGGGACCAAGAATGGGTCTGGAAGAGACTAATAACGTGGTTTATGACGTGGTAGGGAAGGTTATCCTGAAAACAGCTGCCTGTCTACAAAATCAGTGTGGTTCATAGAAATTGCATGTATAAGATCTATTAATCATGAAGATCCGCAAACCAGTTGATTTTTTTTTTTTTTAATTTGGCTTTGCATTTTCTTTCCTCTTAAGAATACACATCCAGGGCTGGCCCGGTGGCGCAGCGGTTAAGTTCGCACGTTCCACTTCTCGGTAGCCTGGGGTTCGCTGGTTCGAATCCCGGATGGGGACATGGCGCCGCTTGGCAAAAGCCATGCTGTGGTAGGCGTCCCACATATAAAGTAGAAGATGGGTACGGATGTTAGCTCAGGGCCAGGCTTCCTCAGCAAAAAGAGGACTGGAAGTAGTTAGCTCAGGGCTAATCTTCCTCAAAAAAAAAAAACAAAAAAAAAAAACCAAAAAAAACATATCCTCTAGCTTTTGAAATGATGATAATTAGGGTTGAGGTAGCTTCAGTAAGGAGATTTTAGCTTTGTTATCTAAGTCATTTCCCATGCAATTCCTTCCTTTTCACTTATTCACATTTGAACTTACAAATAAGATGTAAAGTTAAACAAATAGACTGTCTTTAGCCACTGACCTCTGCATGTCAGAAATCAGAGCTTTCTCTTTTGCCCTCCTCTTTCTCTTTACCATTATGAGAAATGGCAGTGTAAATTTATTCCGTATGTGAAATCTATGTATTTCTCTTCTTAGAATTTAACAAATGGGGCAAGTTCTTTTAAAAAAGTTTTAGTCTACACTAAATACCTTTAGTTAGAAGTCCAAGATCTCTAGGTTTTGACTGCTGGTTAGTTTTCACTTTTACAGTTTAAAATCAGAGTCCCAGGCTCTGGGGACTGACTTCCTAGGGGAGAGTCAACATATTTCAAAGCATTTTTGCAGTGCCAGCTGTGGCTAATGTGTCAGCATTTCCATCATCGTAATTCCCAACATTCGAGGCTTTCTAACGAGACTGTTTCACCACAAACTGAAGCTTGTATGTAAGAGTTGAGCCTGAAGCAAACTTTTTCTTTAAAAAAAGAAATGCAGTTTCTCTAGAAAGCCACTAATAAGGAAGCGAGGCTAGTGATTATTGTTGTTAGGTACCCAAACTGCTTGGTTTACTTAATACTGCAGGGACCTTAGTCTGTAATATAAACCAATCACTCCAGGAGTTTGGGAAAAAGACTATAAATGTGAGTGATATTTAATTTTGAAGAGTGTCTGAACAATTGAAAACATTTTCTTCTCAATTTAAGAGTCATTTTGAAGACTTGTTTATCTGACTGCCCTGTGGGGGAACAAGAATGCTTGGGGCTCATATAAGAAACTCAGTAGTAATACACAGATGCTTAGGATGTCAAGCAAGCCTCTTTCCCCCCAACCTGGGAGCAAGAGCAGTGACATACGAATCAAGGAGGGCGCTGTGCAGCTTGGGTCTGCCAGAGAGTTCGAACTATCTTGATTCAATAATGTGTTTTCATTGCTAGGTAAACTTGATCCTGAAGGACCGTTGTAGGGAGAGCCAGCTACCTTGAGGGTTTTTTTTTTTTTCCCTTCGGTAATGATGATGGATTTCTGTGGATGCACCTCCATGCTCTGGCCTCCCTCGTGACCACTGAAAGCATATGCAAGATGCTAATTTGAATTAAGCACAAAATCTATGGCCCTGGAACAGAAACAGTGTGACTCACATACGGATGAACCCATGACTCTGGTCTCTCTAACTCTCCAGGCTTAAATCACCTAAATCACTTAGCCCGTGGGTTAGTGGGAAAGCTAAAGATAGCCTTGGGTGAGTCAAGTCCTGCCAGCTTTCTCCTGTCTCCACTGTGTTGTCCATAGACATTCATTCCATTTTTCTTCTTCTCTTTACCTCGCATTGACTCTTCTTATTTTCTTCATCTTCATTTCTTCTTCTTGGTGATCTTCTCTTCCCTCTTCCTTACTCCAAATATTTAGACTTGTGAACTCTTTGTAGAGATCCTTCTAAGTACTAGGTGATGAGCTCAATGTTTTCACATATATTTATTACAGAATTCTAGCGGATGGACTCAAACTTATTGATATTGAAATGATATACATATATATTTCTATGTATACATATATATACATATATAGTGTATGTGTACTGTTAAAAGATAAACTGAGGCATATTAAAATTTTTGAGTTTATTTGAGCAAAAATCGATTTGAATCAGGCAGCATCCAGTCTAGCGGATAGAAACGCATTCTGAAGAGCTGTAGAGAATGAAAGATTTTTATAGTCAGAAGGGAGCAGGAACAAGGAAGTTATACTAGGCAAAAAGCAGGTTGGTTATTGCAAGCTTCCTTTCCTTTAGGGGATGGCAGGGGTTTGTCAGGCAGATTACCTAACTAATGCTGATGAGGTGATTCCTCATTGACTGGTTTAAGAGTCCATTTCTGGGAGAGCTGAAACTGTGATTTGAGTCTCATTTTGGTGTTGTAGGTCTTGGCGTAAGCGACTCCATATTGGGCTTGTCTTGTTTTTCTAATAGTATATATATTTAAAATCTGACTCCGGATAAATAACATACCAGTTATGCTGTTTAGGTTACAGGGTTGCAAAACACTTGAATGAATTAGAAAAAGATGTCCCTTCTGGCTCCAGGGACAAGCAGGTGAGGGCTGGCTGTGCGTCCCCTTTTACCCCCTTGGTAAGCACGATTCGGTAGGGCAGAGCTTCCACAGCCCTATGTCATTAAGTAGTATTAATCCTCTTTCCAATGTATGAGTTTTTCTCTATTACTCAAAATGTGACCCCCATTTTACAAAAAGTGTCACAAATACTTAAGGGATAATGAAGTATTATTATAATGCAAAATTCTTTCATTATATATAGGAGGATGTATCTGAATTTTTGGATTGTTAGAATAGGCGAATGGACTGAGGAATTACTTGTGCAGATATCTCTCTGGCTGTTCATATTATAATGGGATGATTTACAGGCAAGGATTAGCAGGCCTCTGAGTATGACCTGTAGTTATGTTTTCCTCCCTCAGCAATGCAGAAGATAAATTCCAAGCATAGACATCTTGTTTTGTACTGAATAGCTAAGTACTATGAATGCCAGGGGTAGGCCCCTTAGATTCCTAAAGTGTGATGGTTGTCAATTGGAATTATATGCCTGGATAAATAAGTATCTTAGTAATTGTTGTATGTTTTTATAAAATTCGTATCCTAGTTTTCTCTCCAAATCCAGTGGCTTAACTATAATTAGATAAAAGGTAAGAACTAAAGAATCCAGTAAATAGGGAAACCAAGAGGGCTGCTTTAGGACATTGAACTTAGGGACCCTGTGTTAGGAAATGGGCTTTATACCATCACTGTGCTTGGTCCTTTTCTGTACTCATTCATTTTCTGTCTTTCTCATGTGTGTGGAAAACTTGACCCGTAATGTTGATTTAACTGTATCCTCCTTTAATCTCAACTATATCGATGTTGTCAACACTATGCTGATATAGCATTTTAACTGGGAATGTAGGAGAATATGCTATGGATCTGCTGCTCCCCACATGAGACCCTATTTTTGCATGGAAACTAAATCACATGAAATGAGAGCCAACCATTCAGATGAAATGTTTATAAGAACTGACTTAGTCAAATTGCTCATTCTGTTTATAATCGCCTGTCTTGGAGCATATTGTTCCAGAATGAAAAGTTAACTCTGAAGTTCTGTCTTTTTCCTTTGAAAACGATTGAGTAGTTCTTCAGCTCTGTGATTTACTTCCTGTTTTGGGGGACAGGACTTTGGATAAATGGTAAGGCACAAATGTGTCTACCCTACAAGCTTTGCAAGTGGGTCAAGTTTCCATTGTTTATCCAAGGAACAGGGAATAGAGTTGCCTCTTGTCAAATAAAGAATCTTCTTAGGAACAGAAGGCTATGCTTTAGTGATGGTTTTATCCATATAATCTTTCTATTCAGAGACCTTGGCTTTACTTTTTTATAAAATTGCCTTTCAGTCTTCTCTATGTGTAAAAATGACTAACAAATGATCATGCGTTGTGAATAACAGGAGGGATTCAGGGGCCGGCTCCGTGGCCGAGTGGTTAAGTTCGCGCGTTCCACTGCGGTGGCCCAGGGTTCGGATCTTGGGCGCGGACATGGCACTGCTCGTAAGGCCATGTTGAGGCGGCGTCCCACATCCCACAACTAGAAGGACCTGCAACTAGGATATACAACTGTGTACAGGGGGGGTTTGGGGAGATAAAGCAGAAAAAAAGAAAGGAAGAAAAGAAAAAAAAGATTGGCAACAGTTGTTAGCCCAGGTGCCAATCTTTAAAAAAAAAAAAAAAGTGATTCATAGGAACTGAAATGTGTCTCCCCTACTCCCACCCCCCAAATTGCCAAGGCATCTAAAAATGGGTCTTTTAAATGACATTTAAAGTTTTTCTTTCCTGAAACCTCAAACCTATCTTAATTTGTGTTGTCTACTTCAAATACGTAATGGAAATAATACCCATATTTGATTTGAACATTTATTTGTCCCAAACAGTTGTCTTTTCCCATTGGTCGTGATTATAGGAAATTTTACTTGAGGTGGAGGAGGGGCGAGAAGATGGTTGTTCTTAATGGCATGATTCTCATATTTTGGGAATATTTCTTCCACATACATGCTTTCTTTTCCTAAACTTCCTCTCATGAATTTCGGAAGCAGATACCATGGTTCTGTGTTCCGTAAAGGGATTACATAAAAAGAAAACATAAAAGTGGGTTGATTTGAATGAAAAGACAAAAGCTAGAGTGAGATGAAGAGTAAGAAAGATACTTCATGAGATAGCTTACATACCCAACTGCTTGGTAATATGGAGAAAAGAAGTCCTAGTAAAGATGGCAGAGGAAGCAGATACTGTGATACATAAACAGATATGCGGGCTTTCTGCACTTTTTATAAATAACAAGAATCTTGGCCGGGGTTCATCTGTGACTGCTGGATCAGCTCATTAAACAATTAATCTCCAAATATTCTTAAGACTTAGGAGGTAGTCTAAATGTGTAGCTCTTGGAATCAGAATTGGGGTCCAAATTCACCCTGCCATTTCCAACTTTAATGAGTGTGTGTTGTGAATGTGTGTTAGATTGGAGTTAGAGATCCTAAGAAATAGAAGCAACAGCCTTAGCTTTGAAGAGCTGGGGAAAGGATCAGGGTTATGAGCATGGAACATCGAGTAAGAAGGCACGATTATAACAAATGAAATAGGTGTTTTTTACTTATGATGCCTCACTCAATGCTTCTCACACCCGATCACATTGGTCACACCTTTGCTGTACACACATGATGTCACTGGTATATCTAGGCCTCCACATGCTTACCAGCACTGTACCCTGAGCCGAGGCTAATTCTGTCATCATGATTAGCTACATGTGGGTAAGGTATCTATGACAATTAAAAAAAAAAAATCCACAATTGGCTTTTTCCTGTTGCCAGTCAGCCACTGTCTGCCGTTGGTAGTTGGATTGTGCTGAGGGAATATGAAATTTAAAATTATTCTAAACTAAACTTAATTAGGGAGGGAAATTAGTTGCCAACTTACCACCCCCATATAATACAACTAAAACCAAATGTAAATGATTTTCGGATGATCCAAATTAGTTTTCTCTTCTGCCAACTACCATGGAGCACCAAGATTAGAGTAGAAACAAGGGCTTCTAATGGGTAGGTTTTGGAACGGATTCCATTTGCCTTAGAAAAGGGCGTTGGGAAAAATGCCCTTTAGAGACATTTACTTAAATATTTATTTTTGGATTTATGATACCAGCAGCATACTTAATGGCCTTTTAATCTGTTCATTTTCTGTTGAGGCCTCAGGTTTTCGTGTCTTACTTTTGATTTTGCCTTTGTGAATTTTTATAACTTTGAAAATGACAACACCCATCCTTAGCATAGGGGACAAAAGGAACTTTTTTTTTTTACCCCCTTTGTGTTTTTTTTAAAATGAGGCATTTAAAACTTTTTTTTTTTCATTTTACCCCCTTCGCCTAAGACCCCAATGACCTAAGGATTCAGAGGTCTTAGGTCAGATTCCTTTCTTCTTTGCTTCACACGTAACTGTCTTTTCCTTATATTGTGATCTTTCTGATTTGTATGGGGACTCTGCAAGTAGAAGAGTGGGTGTGGGTTGTGTGCAAATATATAAGCTTTAAGATGTGGCAGCAAGAATCTTGATGCTTTGGCTTAGATGGGTGCGGTAAGAGACATTAAATGATTCTGATTACATGCCCCCAAATAGGGAGGACCCCAAATCCTCTTCTGCTTCCCCCTTCGAATCTACTTAGTACTCTACTCTTGAACCATGTTAATCCTGAAAAGGGTCAGGCTGCAGTCCCTTGATCTGCGTGTTTTTATTTGCACGTTGTTTGCATGTTTTTGGCATCTGGGACTTGCAGACATTGCTTGTAGACATTAAATTTGTTCTGAGCAGATTAGTTTTTTTCCTCCTTGTACATTGGTAAGTCTGTGGGAAAGGAACATCAGCTCAAGATCTGTCACTCTGGCTCTAGGCCAGCATGCCAAATTCTGTCATCTTTGCTGCATGGCCAAGCATCTTTATTACATGTTATAATTCTGGTTTTGGGCTCAATCCAGCAATCTTGATACATCAGATGGTTGGGGTGTGGAAAGGAAAAAGGGCTATATTCATCTCTAGACGGAGTTTTGGGAGAAGTGTGCGAGCAGGATGCACGTCGCAGGGATTTTTCATGGGTGCCGTAAACATCTTCTGTGTGCTGCCTAGAATTTGAATTGCATTATCAATTTCTGTTCATGCAGACTGCTGATTTTAGACGGGAGACAAATTTGGGCCGTGCTCCTGTTCTGGCCACCACATCTCCCAGCAGCTCAGCAATTAGCATCAGCCTTGAGAACAGTGTCACCATCATAGAGATGCAGATTTTGTCCCCATTGCCCTGTTCCTGGGGTCTCGGGGTGTCACTCAGCCTCCATCTGTCTCGGGGATTGGGAAGCTGAACTCCTGAACTGTTCTGTCTACACTGGCCTAGGATTAACCATATCAGGGCTAGCTTCTCTCCTTCCTTTCTTCAAAATTGCTTTAGAGGGGGAGGAAGTGGTGGGAGTAGATAATAGTTTAAAAAAAAAATAGGAGGAGAAAAATGATTGCATCAATTCTTGAGTAGAGCCCTGAGACCTTTGACCCTGTCTTTTGCATATAGTCTCTCCTTCCTGCTTTTAGGGGTTTTGCAGATGAAGCCTCGGCTTTGATTTGCCAGCGAAGGACTGTTCTGAAGCTCCAGAGTGCATTCAGCAGCTTTACAGGAAGCAGTGACACAAGGTTCCAGCCACTCTCCCCCGCCTTCCACTTATTGTCTTGGGATTGTCAGAAAACAGGCCGGGATGAGGAGGAAGAGAGACTGTGAAGTTTTTTGTTTTTTTTTTTTTTTTTTATGCAGTTTGGCTGCTGAATGAAAGCAGGCACTTTATTTAGAAGTGAGTAGGGAGGGAAATGCAGCTTAGGGTTGACACCCTTCTGGTGCTTATCCATAAATATGAAATGGTGTTAGAACACCAGACACCAGAGAGCTTTCTGATTGGCTGTTGGTGATGTCATCTTGTCATTAATACTGTGCTCAGAAAATAAACTGATCCGCCTGTTTTCTTTCTTTTCTTTCTCGCTGAAATGTATAAAATCCATTTTGTAATCTAAAATGAGGCACTTCAGTCAGGGCCCTCCAAAAGAATTATTGTATTTCTCATGTGTTCACAGTGATCTTGGCCTTCACTTGAGCTCTGCCATCATCACAAGGATGCAGCCTGTTTGGTCTTATTGCTTAAAAGTAAGGCAGATGCTTTTTAACACCTGGGCACCAACAGTTGACATTTACCCACATTAAGTGCTAATGCAGTAGATAAGAGTTTCTTCCTGTCAGCCTTTAAATGTCCTCCTATGCTCAGAGTCAAGGTTGGCACTTTTGAGTCTGGCCGGGATGTGGGTAGGTAATGAAAAGTGCTTTCTTTATTATTTTTTCAAATCCTAAGTTTATTTCTCTACCTTTGATAACTCTGTAGTCAGATGCAAACAGGCCTGCTTTTCCACTTAATGCATGGTCCTCTAATCTCATGATGGTGTTCCAGCAGGATCACACTTTGGCTGTCCAGGCTGTGTGTGTGTGTGTGTGTGTGTGTGTGTGTGTGTGTCTGTGTGTGTGTATGTAAACTCCAAAGGCATCCTTGCTACTCAGGATTGAAATTCTCGGGAGAAGAGCCACTGCCTAGCAACTCTGACCCCTGCATTGATTTGTGGTCCCTGGAGGTCGGGGAGGGTTTGACAACCCTCCGTCCCTGCTGGTTCACTCTGAATGAAGGAGGCATCCTGAGTTTCGATTAACCATTGGGAAACATTTTGTATACATGCAGCTCTGTGTACTTTCTTTAAATGAAATACAGAACTGTCTTTTTGAGGCAAAGTCGTTATTCTAGCAAAATTTCTTATCTTACCCCTTTTTATAATTTTGAACTTTGCTTTGAATAGCCATTTAATGATGTCCTCCTTTGTCAATGTACTCTTGGGTGCAGTCTCCTAATTTTATGTACGAATGTTCTGTAAATTCATCCCTCTTCCCCAGAAGCTTTTTTGACAGTGAAAGTACATCTAAGAGTTTACTCCATCACTGATGAAATGGCTGCCCAAGGTTGCTTTATGCATGCTGTGGACATATAATTTAGATTAGCAAAATGCCTAGCAAGCAGGTGTAACTGATTTCTGCTATGCAGATGTCTCTCTCGTTACAGGAGATGCCACATTACTTTCCAAAGTTTTCCCTTGGTTTTAGCAAGGTTAGCAACCATAGATTTAGCAGCCTTTGGGGTCAGAGGGAAAAGAGACAATGAGTCCCATTCTTTCTTATGAGCCCTAATGAGTCATAGAGATAGTCTGTTTTCCAGGTTGGAGCTCTGTCTCTGACAGGCTTTAATTATCTGTGAGCCGAACAAGAAGTGATATAAACATGCAAAAGCCTTTCAGGAACAGCTCTTTGAAGGAGATGAATCACCCAAGTCGGTGTCCTGCTCAGCCCTTTGCGAGGGGCCGGCTCCCTCTCCTCAGTTGCCACTTGATCATGTGACAGCTGTTTGCAGACTAAAGGAAAGAAGCAATCATTCACCAGCAGGAAACTTAATCCTGGGCAGGTGCAGTTTGAGTAACGACTCTGGGCCTGAAGGTCAGCACGGTTGCAAAGACCTAAGCTTTTGCAGATGGTCTGAGTGGGAGGAGCATCCATACCCCTTCTCCCATCTGCAGCCCCCAGACGGTCCTCTCCTCCGGGATAGGGCAACCATTTCTCCAGATACTGCTGAACTTTTGAACTCCAGTACAGTGCAGTATTAGCATGTTTGTTTATAGGTTTCAGATAAAGCCATAGCGGATTGTAAGGAAACAGTAGACAGATCCATTTTCCTTTTCCTCCAGTGATGTTAGCGATCTAATTAGAAGTCAGTGTTTTAGCAGCTTCCTCTGTATGTGCTTTGGGTTCTTTTTTCTCTAAAAGTCACTTATGGACATGAACAAAAGCCGGATGTTGCACTAGAGCTTTTGAACAAGTGCTCTGTGTTAGATATGTCTGGGGTTTACAGACCACGCTTTCCTCTGCACAGGCTAAATGAGATCCTGTTCAGTGTTATGACTTCTTGTTTTCGTTGTTATTTTCACTCTTTAAAACTGTCCCTCTGCCATTTTATTTCATATCCATCACTAATGGCCGCTTTTTCTATTTATATTGCTTGGAACTAATTGAGATTCCAGGTGCACAGGCTTGTCACACCAAGGGCTTAAGTACATGGAAAACCGTAACAATAGTTCAGTAAAAGACAATCAGCAGTCACTTTTTTTTTTTGAGGAAAGATTAGCCCTGAGCTACATCTGCTGCCAGTCCTCTTGTTGCTGAGGAAGACTGGCCCTGAGCTAACATCTGTGCCCATCTTCCTCTATTTCACATGTGGGACACCTGCCACAGCATGGCTTGATAAGCGGTGCATAGGTCCGTGCCTGGGATCTGAACCCTGGGCTACCGAAGTGGAGCACACAATCTTAACCGCTATGCCACTGGGCCAGCCCCTAGCAGTCGCCTTTTGAGCAGGGAGCAAAAAATCAAATAATAGTTAAGTATGGACTGCAGAAAATATCAAATATATAAATTTGTAGGGATAAGAGTCTAGCATTTTCTCAAGTGCAACTTGAATTATTTAAAACTGATTTTTGGGGGAGAGTATAAAATACTTGCTGAACTAATCCACTTCTCTGAAAGCTCTCTCATTTCTTGTGGCTTGGCGACTGAAACTTTGAAATCCACAATTATACTGTATAGATGAGCCCTGTTCTATATTTAGTATATAATCTCCATGCTCAGGGGCTGCATATGGCCATGAGCACCCACTTAAGAGCTAAAAAAGTAAGTTACCGCCCACTTTGTCCTGAATTAGAATCATACATAATTGCTCTATGCTTTAAAAATCTTCCTTGGAGGAAAGAGTTCAAGATCAAATTAGTGGGCAGTCCTTTATAGGAAGCCAAGTGTCACTTGGCCCTTGGAAGAAGCTAAGTAAAAACTTGTTGTTGAACAAATAAAATAAATGAAGCAATGACATCCCTGGAAGAATTCACACCTGTCATTGCTTAATCAGAAGTTGACCTGGTGAGTCAGAAAGCTCTAGAATCATTCTAGAAGAAAACGCCCATCATGAAATGGGCATAGAATATCTAGAAGCAGTCACTGACAGGCTAGGCTACTAGAACTGGTAAAAATGGAAAATATGCAAAGTCCGGTGGTTTCCACACTTGGCTGTTCATCAGAGTCGTCTTGTGACTTCTTAAACGAAACCCACCAGTTCCCGACGTAACCTCCAGAATCTCTCATGCACAGCTGGGCAACCACTGCCTTTGTCCATAGATCAGAAATGCTCAGGGTGAGAAGCGGCTCTGGGTGTGGAGGGTATTCAGGGAGAGCGTAAACCGGAGAGATGGCAAGCTTCTGTCAACACACAGCAAAGGAATTACACCAGTTTTTTTGGGTTGTTTTTAAACTGATTCAGCAAACATTTATTGAGCATAACACATCTCCTCATATATTGTGATAAAAGTACACAAAACGAAACTCATTCCTGCTGATGGGCTCACAGACTTCTTGAACAGAATAACAATGCTACTTGTGCTCAGAAGTTCATCATACATGGGACAGTTACTATTGGAACGGAGAGGAAGTATAAACAACAGTTGAATTTGAAGTCTTTACGGGGAGGTGATATTTAAACTGGCATTCTGAAAGACGAGTAGGGTTTTTTTCAGGAGTAGGAGGGCTAAAGGGGAGATGAGAAAGATGAAAGAGCATGCGCAAAGACCAGGAAGTAAGAAGGAGCCTGGCGTGTGTGGGGAATAGTGAAGGCAAAGGGTGACTGGGGGCAAGAGCCATGCCTGTTGCCAATACCTTTGTTTGCTGGACTGGGGTGTTTGGGGTTTTAACCTATGAACAACACTCCCCCAGAAGGAGAGGGAGAGAAGCATGGGTTTTGTCTCCAACAGAATGGAAGCCCTCTGAGGGTGGGGAAACTTACCTTCCAGGGGTTATTCTTATTCTTGGTAGCATGTAGTAGGCACTAATGACTACTCTGAGTAATTAAAAGATGTTTAATATATGCCTCACTAAGCAGAAGAATCAGTTTTCTCTGAGAATGCTTGTGTGCCTTATTTTTTTCCTTTTAATAAAAGCAAAAATAAATTAGGGGGATAAAAAATAATTAAGAGCAATCTGCTAGCTCTCTTCACTTTCTTCCCCTTGATAATTCTTTCATTCTTTTCATATCTCACTGTTGGATGACTTTCTCTCTGGACCCCACCCTCCTCCGATAACATCAAAGTGAGCATAGTCCACGGAATTGAGAGAGTTTAGAACTAGCCTCTTTTTCTTCACACAGCTCCCAAGATGGAGCCACAGGGATATGGAAATGGAAGGAGTTTAAACATTTGTGATCCCTGTTCACGCCATCTTTAACCCTGAGAGGCCTTCACAGACTACTTAAGATGTAAAATGGTCCATATCCATAGGCTAGAGGTGCTGTTTCTAAGAGCTTTCTTTGTGTTTATTTTTATTGCACGTTTGTTTGCATCTCTGCAGAATATTCATGAGATCGAAAAGGAATGTGTTTTTTCTCCTTTTAGGATGCCAAATCCAGGTGGGGAGTAATGATCTTGATGAATTCTAGCATTTGTCAATTTGAAAATGTTCAGGGAAAATAAATGAGAGAGAGGATGAATTTGTTTGTATGCTATCGTTCAGTGATTCAAAGCTGCAGACGTTTCTTACTATACTTTTGAAGTTAAGGAATGGACGTAAATAATAGACAACCGTCCAACATGAAACATGGTCCAGCTTGAGGGATTTTCTTGGGTTTTTTGATAATTCATTGTTTTCTAGTTTGCCTTTGTCTTTGATCAGTTATTCCTCTGACAAAAATCTGGTCAGGTTATTGCTTTCCTCTTTTCCCTAAGCTTATATTGTAGGGTTGGGAATTATTTCTCTTTTTTTCCCTTTCTCTTGCTAATTTTATTAGTTGCAAATACATAAGCTAAGAATTTACCTAGACCTAGATAGCTTAAATATATCTGTCAGTTGTAAATCTGCTTTCGTTTTTCCTTCAAATGTTTTCAATTTTCTTCTTAAACTTATTCAGAGTAAAGAATTTTAATATAAATTAAAAGATAATACCTGTTAAATCTCACATTGGGCTCAAGCTTATCTTTGCTTGGTAAAACGCTATCAATGCTTTGAATTAATAGCTAAGTGATATTGTGGATGTGGTGAGGTGTTTAAAAATCCTAGAGTGTAAACTATTTTCAAGAGTCCTCAAGTCCTTCAGAAGTCTCCATTTCCATAGTAGCACTTGATATGGTAATTATATATGATTCTCCTGTGTTCATTAAAATATGAGCCTCAGGCTCCATCAATTTGATGGCTTCTCACAGGTTGAAAGTCATGAAATTGCTTTACTTTAAAAAACCTAGTTCAGTACTTTCACTGATTCAGATGAGCTTTCTCTCCACTCTTCTCCCAAGTAGGTAACGAGAATTATTATTTTTTTAAGTACCTCTGAGAAAATGAGGGTGGTCCAGCCATGTTGGGGAGAAGAAGATGTGTGTTATCTTGAAAGGTGAATGTGTTTTTTATTGCCTTGGCCCTGAAAGACCCGCAGTTTCAAAGGCATGGTAATCCTTTGTCTCTTAGTTCCTGTGGTCAACATCTGTCTCTGTGTTGCCAGAAAGGATAGATTTTTTTCCCCTAAAACCAAAATAGAAGTTTCTGTCATCTCAAAAAGACAGATTTGCTTTTTTAATGGGGGGAAAAAGAGTTTAAAAAGTCCACACAATAGTCAAAAGATGGAAGCAACCCAGGTGTCCATCAACAAAATGTGGTATGCACAGAGTGGAATATTATTCAGCCTTAAAAAGGAAAGAAATTCTGGCACATGCTACACATGGATGAACCTTAAGAACAGTATGCTAAATGAAATAAGGCTAGTCACAAAAGAACAAGTGTTATATGATTCCACTTAAATGAAGTACCTGGAGTAGTAATTCATAGAGACAGTAGACTGGTGGTTGCCGGGGGCTGGGGTTGGGGAATGGGAAGTTAATGTTAAACGGGTACAGAGTTTGTTTTGTAGAATGAAAGAATTCTGTGACTGGATGGTGGTGATGGTAGCACAGCAGTGTGAATGTATATCATGCCACTGAATGAATGGTATGCTTAAAACTTACCACAATTAAAATTGAGAAAAACTACAACAAAGGGGAAAAAATGCTAATACTATTTTAAAACTCACAAGTTATAATAATGTAAAACGAATCTGTCATTTTAGCTAATTTTCAATGTTTATACGTGCAACATAAGTTACAAATATGTTTAATATTACACCAACATCTTAAAAAATGTACACGATTTTTGATAAATTATTACATTTAATGCGAAAAAAAAAACCACCCCAAGTCCAATTAGATTTTCTAATTTGTGGTACTTGTATGTCTTGTGTACAGACATTTTTCTCACTTGCATTTCTGATACAAGAGCTAAAGTTGCTGTTTTCTTTTTTGAATTTGGAATTCCTGGAACACTTGAAATTAGATACATGTTCAGAAAGAAAGGATTGAACTAAGTGAGTGCTAAAGTTAATATGCATGTGAAGTACCTGATGATTTGTTAAGGTGCGTGTTCTGATTTGGTGGGTCTGGGGTGGGATCTGAGATTCTGCATTTCTAACAAACTCTGCCTCCAGAGGAACTTGGAAGCCTTTGGATGGTTCTGCTTTCCCCATGGCTAGTTGAGGATCCTGCCTTCACTCGCCACTCCTCAGTCTGCTTTCTAGCTTCCAGGATGTCGTTGCTATTGTCATCCTGGTCTATTGTCCTTGTGGATTTCTGCATTTTAAAAATTTTAATGGATTATAATATGAAAGGAAGTGAGGTAGTGTTCATCTTTAACAGGAAGTTTCTGATCCCCTTTTCTCGTGGCTGTGTATTTGTTGCTGGGAGATAGTTGACTAATTTTGTAGGATCATCAACATATATCGGCACTCCCCTCTGACCAAAAGTTCATTTGCACATATACTTACTGAGGACCAAGTGTGTGCTGGGTATCGTGCTTGTCCTCAGAGTTGATATACTGTGGCTCCTACCTTAAGGAAACTAGTTGGATAGACATTAACCCACAGATGGAGGGAGGGGAGCTCAGGTGGCGTTCTTGATCAGGCGTGTTCTTACAATCTATCTCATGTTGTAGGTGATGGAAAGCTGCTTCTGTAGAACCAACCCTATCACTGTACCTCTCTAGTAAAGCCATGACCCCAGATCACCCTCCTTTGTTTTCCACCCTCATTTATGCAATGATTGAAGTGAAAGGAATCACTCTCTTATTCCCAGTTTCAAGCAATAGAATATGCTTGGTTCTTGTGTTCTGTTTCTGTAAATTGTGTCCATGTTGCTCCATCACTGATATTTCAGACAGAATTGTTTTGTAATGAGGCAATGTTGGGAGGAAAGTAAACATGTTCTTATAGCATTGTGTGGAAGGCAGAATTCTATTGCCCGCAAGATCCCTTCCCTGACCCCTACCGCATATGCCCCCGGAATAATCCCTGGGCCTGTGAATACAATGGATTTCAGTTAACCTTAAGATGGGGAGATTATCCAGGGAAACCTGACCTAATCACGTCAGCTCTTTAAAAGCAGAGTTCTGTCTTGCTGACTGAAGAGAGCATACGTGTTCAGTGCACTTTGCTAGCTTGAAAATGGAGGGAGCCATGTGCCAAGGCATGCAGGCATTCTAGAAGATGCCTGCCAACAAGGAAATGGGATCTCAGTCCTATAACCGTGAGGTACAGAATTTTGCCAACGATAAGAATAAGCTTGGAAGTGGGATTTTTTTTCTAGAACCTCTAGGTGAGAACTCAGTCCAGCAAACACCTAGATTTCAGCCTTGTGATATGCTGAACAGAGAACCCAGCCATGATGTGCTGGATTTCTAAAGAACTGTGAGCTAATGAATGCTTGTTGTTGAAGCCACTAAGTTTGTAGTAGTTTGTTACGCAGGAATAGAAAACTCATATACGTTGCATAATAGTGTGCAAATGCATTCAAACAAGAGTGTACAAGCGGCAGCATGAAAACAAGCTAATGCTGTTTAGCCAGCTGGACAAAGAAAGTCCAGCTACCTTACACATAATGGAAGTAAAAAATGTCACTGATCCATAGGAAGAATCGAAGAGTGGAAAGAGCTTAGATTTGGAGAGAGGAAACCTGAGCAAGTCTTGGCTCTTCTACTTCCTAGCTGAGGCTAGTCACTTACTTCTCTGGGCCTCATCTATAAAACAGAGGTTGACCAGATGGCATCGCATCACAATGTAACCACTGGTTTTATTTACCAAACAATGTACTCACCTCATTTCCATAACTTCCCTTAATCCAGCCTGGCCCTGACCCACGAGGTATAGAATGAGGGGTGTCTGCTACATGGCTTTTTTGGTAGTTTTTTTTTTAAAAAGCAGCTAAAATTTTCCAGGTTTTTCTTAAGGACCGGTCAAAAATAGTTCCCATGTCAGAACAGTAATAATCTGATGCTTGCACCAAAAAACTACGTCAAAATCTATTACTTGGGGGGCCGGCCTGGTGGCATAGTGGTTAAGTTTGCGCACTCTACTTCAGCAGCCTAGGGCTTGCAGGTTCGCATCCTGGGCGTGGACCTATACACTGCTCAGCAAGCCATGTGGTGGTGTTGCCCCACATAGAAGAACTCCAAGGACTTACATCTGGGATATACAGCTGTGTATTGGGGCTTTGGGGAGAAAATAAAAAAACAGGAAGATTGGCAACAGATGTTAGCTCAAGGCCAATCTTCCTCACCTAAAAAAGCATACCTTAAAAAAAAAAAGCGTGTGTGTATATATGTGTGTATATATATAATGTATATATATATATTCTTTTTACTTGGAAAAAATGATGTCTAAGATCTATTGCAGTTCTAACAAAGTCAATATCCACGAACAGCTTTCATATCCTTAAAATCCAGAGATTCGTTTTTTGTATATTTAAAATATACTAGAAATTGATCTTTAAAATCTATTTTTGAAACCTAGAAGTATTTCTCTGCTTGAAACACCTGTTCATCAGAAATCCTTCTTAGTGTGTTTCTGCAGCCTTTTGGGATAGGCACATAGTCCTTTATTGTGGGTCACTGTGTGTGAACCTGGTCCCTTGACCTCAAAGTTGTTTGTATATCCATGTCTGTGTGTTTAAGTGCTGGGGTTTTAAAGGACATAGTTGTCTCGAGCTCCAGGTTGCTAGTCTTTCTCCTGTGAGTTGATTCTTCCGTAAGCTTAAGGCTCTTGTTCACATTGCAAAATAAAAGTTTGCAGAAAATTAAGGATACTCGAGTCACAGTATTTCAGGAATATGATGATATTTCAAAGGGAAAATGCTAATTATGGAGAGTTTTCTTTCCCCAACACCTGGAGCTTCTTTCCCTGCTATCACCTAGCTGCTGATTTTCATAAACAGGACTGTGAAAGGGGAAGAAAAATACCCAAGCGCTCAACCACCAGGAAGATGATGGAAAGTATCTGTCAGTGATTACAAAGGGAGAAAAGGAGCACGTTTTCAACCATTTCCCAGCCTGCAGGCAGCCTCTAGGAATGTCTTCGAGTGTGGAAAACAAAGCTGTTTACATGGCTGTATTTAAAAACAAGACCTTCTGAGTTGTTCTCCTACCTACGAAGGCCAGAGGCGAAAATCCCTCGGTCATGTGGTCATGGCTCCGTCACCGACATTAACAAAGCCCTTCCGTCACCCAAGGAGTGTCCCCTCCCTTTGTCCACATCCCCCCATCAGAGCAGATCTGTGATGTGAGATGTTTCCCCCTCCATCACTTCTAGTTTTGCCCCAGCCGTGCCAGTCCTCAACTGACATTTGGCTTGAGAATATAACTTTTGTGGAGCTATTGTCTCTTTCATCATTTTTAAACAACACCAGAGGGTGGTAGGGAGCGGAAAGGGAATCACAGCTGCCACATGAGCAGACGCCTCTTTGAGAGTGTGCGCAAAGAGTGATATTCTGGGAACGGTGACTAATTTTTCTTCCTTGTCTATTCTTCACCATTAGTAGAAGTGACATATTTTTTGACAGTGATTCAGGGACCAAAACCTCAGGAGTCTCATAGTCTTCCATATTTTTGAGAATGCTGTCTTGTGAATATACACCATGACGCTCATTAACCATTACTGCCATTCCATCCCAGTGAAACGACCCCAATGTTCTATGTTTGTAGGGTTACAGCAGAGTCCTTCTTTGGATTTGTAGTTTGATAAGCATTTTGCAAACAGTTAAGCTCTGTGCAAATTAAGCTTCAAGCATTCTTTCAACAATTTTTTTATTAAGCATTTGTAGTTTACTTTTAATTTTCATAATCTTCGTATCTGTGATGTTTTGTTTTTGTTTTTGTTTGCCAAGTAAGATTAGCCCTGAGCTAACATCTGTGCCAATCTTCCTTCACTTTATATGTGGGTCACCACCACAGCATGGCTGATGAGTGGTGTAGGTCTGTGCCTGGGATCTGAACCTGCAAACCTGGGCTGCCAAGGCAGAGCGCACCAAACTTAACCACTGTGCCACAGAGCCGGCCCCTTTGTATGTGTGTTTTATAAAATTGAAGGGACTGCCAGTCAGTGAACGTGGTTTTGTCTCAGAATGCTTGTGTATTTGACTCTGTGCAAAAGTCCTGGTGCCCATGGTAAATTAATGCAGCCAACCTTATTTTATGGGTTGCCTACCCTTCCATTTTACCAAATTCTAGACTTTTTAAACTATAGCTCTAATCTTCCAAGCAGCAGCATTGCACCAGCATACCATCTTCAAAGGTCCTGGCCCTTCAAAGTGTTGAGTTTGGGAGAAGACCTGGTATCTTCCAGACACAATGGGAATGCTTCCTTTCTGAGGTGTTGATTGTTTGTTTACTGGAACTGTGATTTCACCTGAGATCTTAGGTTTGAATACTGGTTTCCCCAATGCTAGGCAAATTATTTCACTTCTGGAGGCCTCAGTTTGCTTATGTGGGAAGTGGGTATAATAACAGCTGCCTCACAGTGTCTTGTGGTTATTGAATTGTAAAATGACCTGTCAAGTACTTGACACCAAGCCAGGTACTCACTGGGCAACATGTAGCTGTCTCTTCAAGTTTGCTTTTTAAATATGAAACATTATTTTATCAATGTTTACTTACTCTCTTGTGGATAACAACAAAATAATACCAAATTATATTTTATATAATGATTTTAAGTGTATAATTTAAGCATTGGTGCTCCTAGGACATACATTTACAGAGTATTTGCCTTCCCTCATCTTCCTGATAATGTCCCTAAGAGTTACTTGGGGCAAGTCATGAAAAATAAACCCAAGGAACGGCTCAGCAAAGGCATGAAAGCCTGCCAGGCCTTGGGGTAGAGAACTGTGCTCCAGATGTTTCTTGTTGGGCAGCTTCCCCACCTCTGTAGGAGGGTGCGCGGTGTCCCCTATGCCAGCTAGGATTTTGACTTTCTTGGCTATTGTTCAAGCTGTGAAGCCACATATAATGCAGTTACTGAGCAGATCAACATGTTCTTTTTTCCTTAAAAAGGAAAGCTGCACCTAAAATGTGGATGCTGGCTGCTAGCAGTGGCTTTGGGAGTGTCTGAGGTCAGGGCTGCTGTGGCAATGAAGTGTCCGTGTGTCGATTTTAGTTCAGTCCCTTGCTCCAGACAGGCCCTGTCCTTTAGCCTGGCATTGTGTGTGGTCTTGCCTTGGCTTCATCCTCTGCGTGATGACCGAGCCAGGATCTCGCCACTGCCAGCACCCACCCTGTGGCCATGCAGGAGGGCTCCTTTTGAGACCTTGGGCGGAGTCTAAGAACTCCCGCAACCTACCATTCCCTATCACATTTTGCTTCAGGTCTCTTTTTGCTGCTGGCCAAGTCATTTAATTTTTCTTCTTCTTTTTTCCTTTAAAGATGCATAATCTCACTGGGTCCAATGTTCTAGTAATCTCCTTTTTCCTGGGTGCCTTGTTTTGTGTATAAACAGCTCAGATCTTGTCCTGCTGCTTCCTCTTCTTTTCTCCACTTCCCATCCCTCGTGGTCCATGGGCAGGTACCAGGAAGGCTGGTGCTGGTATGTGGATTGTCAGGTTCAGGGGCGCGTAGGAGGCAAGGCCTAGTCTAACTCACTCTTATTCTTTCCTCTTGATTTCCTTGTGTTCTTGCACCACAGGATAAGAACTCAAAAGGTAGAAAGTGAGAAATCTGTTGGACTGTAGGGGTGGATGTTCACTAGCATAGAAGCCAGAACACTTGCTCCGAGTGCCCACTCTATTTGCTAGTTGGAAGACTCTTAACAAGTAAGTTGACCTTTTCGAAGCTTCAATTTCCTCATTTTTATAATGGACATAATTTCTATCTTCTCTCTGGGGCTGCTGGGAAAATCAAATGAGATAAAGTGTATGTAAGAACTTCTCAAGTTATGGAGTGATTAACCAACTTCTCTGAGGCAAAATGCTAAGTGCCATGGGAGAACTAGCTCGCCAAAATAGTGAGAAAAAGTGCAGGATTTAAGGGGAGAAGACCTGGGGTTGAGTTCCAAATGTGGCACTGACTAGCCCTGTGACTTTCAGTAAATTACTTACCTCCTAGAGGTTTACTTTCGTCATTTTAAAAATAGAGACAGTAACGTGGAGCGTAGTGTGATGACGTATTATATATCAAAAATTATGTGTGGTTCAAATGTTGGCTGTTTCATTATTCTCAAATTGTTGAGTGTAGTGATTCAGAGAAATAATTGTCGAATATATCTAGCAATACTGTACTGTGGAATCCTGGGAAACCAGGAAGTATTTCCTGTGATCCGGGTTGCAATTAATGTACAGTAAGGGGCCTATTTTGGAATCTAGAAGTTAACAGAGGACACCGGCCAAGTTCCTTTAGCTTCCACAGAGATAATGGTTCTCTCAGTTAATTCAGCGTATTCTTTTCCTTTATCTCAAGTTCCTAAAAAAATAAAAATTTGCTATCTCTTTTTTTTTTTTTTTTTTTTTGAGGAAGATTACCCCTGAGCTAACATCAGCTGCCAATCCTCCTCTTTTTGCTGAGGAAGACTGGCCCTGAGCTAACACCCGTGCCCACCTTCCTCTACTTAATATGTGGGACGCCTACCACAGCATGGCCTGCCAAGTGGTGCCATGTCCGCACCTGGGATCCGAACCTGCGAACCCCGGGCCGCCTAAGTGGAACGTGCCAACTTAATCGCTGCACCACCGGGCCAGCCCCATAATAGTTTTGCTATTTCATTCCTCCTTATATTCAGCAAACCTAATTGGATACCTGTGATATGACTTTTAAACCCCTTGGTATCTTAATGTTCATATCTTTAAAAGGGAGATAAAAATATTTGTCTTAGTAGGTGGAGTTGTTGTAAAGGCAAAGTGAGATAATTGAAGGATAGAGTTTTGAAAACTTGAAAGCTAACAAATATTATTGCCATTATTTCAGTATATTTTGAACCAAACATAAAGCTTTTGTCCAAAAGTACTTTGTTTAGGACCGGCTAAAAAACACTAAAAATAACCCCAAAACAAAACTAAAATGCATTGGGATCACTCATTTTTAAATGATTTCAAGTTGAAGATTTGGTTCATCATGGTGGCCTTGAATTTCATAGTTCGCAATAATATGAAATACGTTTGAAGTAATCTCTCTAAATAAGAAATAAGTTTTAATACTGAATCTTTATATATAGAATAACATAGGAAAATTTATACTTTCCCAACTAGAAACATAAAGAAATCAACAAAAATGCAATTTTAAGGAGTAGTCAGATAAACACATATCAACGTCTGCTAAGTCAAATGGACAGATACCAAATAAAAATTTGATTAAGAATTAAGGGATATTTTGTACCCTACTGAGAATTGACCTTTTCAGATATACAAGACGTATTTCCAAGGATTCATCATATCGTCGTTCCTACTATTTTTAAATGGATAATTTGGTAATTCTATACCCTTAAGTTGTGTGTCATAGCGGAGTTAGACTTTTCTACTGTCTTAGAATAGGTGCTTTGGGCTCTAGCTGAAACAGGAAGCTTTGAAAACCTCACAGTCGGATGAGAGCCATGACCATTTGAGGCCAGACACCTCCTCAAAGAGCTTACTGAGAGAAAGCAAAACTGATCCTTCTGCAGCCAGTCACCACCCGCTACCCTCACCCCCAGTGTTTTCTAGTCTGAGTAGAACATTGGGGAAGGGGGCAGAAGAGGAAGGCTCATCAGCTTTAAACCAGAAGTGAGAGGGAGAATTCCAAGAGACTCGCCCATAGAGATTGGGGGTGCCTGAAAGGAGGCAAGACTGGTACTGAATTTCCTGGTTGAATATCTGCTCAGGCGGACTTGCCTGTCTGCCCTGTGCTTATCTGGGTTGGGGAGGAGAGAACCAGTGAGGCACAACAGGAGGAGAGGCTGCCAGTGGAGCAGCTCACGTATCCCCTGCTTAGCTTGGCAAGGATATGGGAGTTCTCCAAGGGTAAAATGAACACTGCAAACTATAGCTGGTCTTGAGCCACCATGCTAGACTGTCCCTAAGAGGCTGGCTTCTGGTAAGGGGATTCAGGGGTGGATGGAAGAGGCTGAACCAGAGCTGGGGTCAGATCTACATCAGAGAAGCTGTGGAGTGAGGAGTCCCCTAGGACCCTTGGGAGAAGTCCCACGCCAGGCCAGCCAGCATTAGCTAGAGAAGCGATCATGGCCAGTCATTCAGGGAGGTGTTTGCCTTTCTTTTGCTCCCAGATGCTTGCACAAGGAGGATGTGCTGGACCCCAGGGGAGGGAGGAGGGGAACAAGTAAGAGAGTAGGTCCAAGCCCTCCCCGTTTACACTCCAGGTCACAGCTTTTGGCGTTAGGGCAAGGGCTTGCATAAAAGCCACCATTGAACTTGAGAATAAAAATTTAAATTTAGGGGCTGGCCTGGTGGCTGTGTGGTTAAGTTCATGCTCTGCTTTGGTGGCCCAGGCTTCGTGGGTTCAGATCCTGGGTGTGAACGTATACACTGCTTGTCAAGCTATGCTGTGGTGCTGTCCCACATAGAAGAACTAGAATGACTTACAACTAGGATATACAACTATTGACTGGGGCTTTGGGGAGAAAAAAAAAAAAGAAAAAAAAGAAAGAGGAAGATTGGCAACAGATGTTAGGTCAGGGCCAGTCTTCCTTACCCAAAAGCAAACGTTTGAAAAATGAAATGGTCTGCACACACACACACACACACACACACATTCTTTAAACAAAAATTTAAATTGTCTGGGTTTTAATAACCAAAGTTACCCCCCAAATTCTGGGATCTGCCCAAGATGTCATTAAAGATGTTAAAGGGATTTAAAAATAACACTTGGTAGCTCTGGTGTGAGTAAAGTAATGTCATTTCCTGTTAATTTCCCTCTGAGGTGTAATAATACATCCAGTTTCACAAATTCTCTCCCTTTATGTCATTGTGATATCAGATATTCGTTCCAATATCCAAATTCATCCCAGTCATGTTGCCATTAAGGGTTTAACCTCCAGGAATTTTATTACAAAATTTGTAGCCCTTCTTTGTTGTGTATGATGTGACATGTATATGAGAATTAGAAGATGACTCAAGGCACAAGATGTTTGCTTAAGTGAATTATTTGTGAAAATTCAATGACATCTTCATACATGAATGGAAATGTCTTCATTTTAAGGATTGGGTTTCCGTTGTCAATAGTGTGTTGGACAGAGCCCTGAGACACATACAGGATTCTAGACAAAATAATACAGAGAGATGTACATATCTATTGAGTTGAAGGGGCCTCTGTGCTCCCTATTTGCTTAAAGAAGACAGTGAGCATCATGTCAACACAGCTTAATAACAAGCTACCTCATAAAGGGAGTAACAGATCCAACATGTCTTTCCTAATGTTTTCCAGAGTCAGTGAATGACTTGAGAAGTGGATCTCGGATTTCATGTATCAGCACCATAGGTTTTATCTTTTATATAATCCTTTTTTTCTGTTACTGTCAAGATTTTAAAGGAGGATTATGGTTTGAGTTAAAGAGGGCAGGCAATTCAGGCATGCCACACAAAGTTGTTAAATCTCAAGGCTTGAGATTTCTTGGCTCCTTTTAAGTTTTGGAAGCAGGGCACTCCTAGGGAATGCTATTAGGAATTGGCATCGTGGAGAAAATGTAGCTTTTGGGCAGTGAGCTTTTGAAGCCGAGAGGAGATAATAGGTTGGTGAACGTGCAGGGGGAAGTTGCTACAGGTTTAGAAAATAAAGGCAGTGAGGAGGTGATAGTCCTGTGCAGACCATCACTGTGCAGACTCTTACTGTAATAGTTCTTTAGCGGGACCAAGTGGTTCTCCAGATCGAGCTCAATTTTCCACTGAGTGCATTTTCTGAGTTTTCACAAAGCCTGGGGACCCTCTTGTGGAGTGTCTGTCTCTTTGTGCACTGATTGCTAGGGCTGTGCTATCATTTTGGCCAACTGCCCATTTCTTTTAGGTCTGAAAGGAATAGTTTAATTTAATTCAGATTTTACAGATTTAGAGCTTGGAAAAAAATAAAAAGGTATCTTCAGTGGCTCTTTTTCTTTCTCTACTTCATCCTGTTAGAAGTCCTGTATCCAGTGGATAAATCAGAATACAATTACGCAGAGCAGCAAACACATCGGTTGTGAAGGTAGAGAGGGAGGAAAGAGCCATCCCATCTCTGCTCTCCTCAGCGGGACGTTCAGATCTGGGTGTTGGCAGAATAAGACACGAGTAAGAGAGTGAGAGAGAGTGGAAGTAGTACTGTGAGAGTTATCTTAGGGAACACATTGTGGGACGGTTTTCCCCCACTCCAGAGAGGAAAGGGCTCCATGGAAGCGTTGGAACGCCTCAGAAGGCCCCACCTCAGGCTTTGTGCAGACTAATGTTGTTATTGCTTAAGAGGCATTGAGTCATCTTGTTAAATGTCATCTGTAACACGGAGATGGACTTATTCCTTGCCCCAAAGCTACTGGGAGCCTAGTTAAGAAGACATGTAACACACACACAGGTACCTACACCACAAAAGAGCTGTGGTGATGTCATTCAATTAAGTGGCTTGCCAGTTGGAATGAAGTTGCCTTGCTGGGAGTCCTCTGCCAGAGGGTTACATCTGCTGAGGAGAAATTTGAAATTTCATGGGAGCGCAGTGCATCCCTAGCAACGTTTGGGGCTGGTACGCATCATCCTGCATTTTGAGGGAGACTCGATTCTTGTTACAGAGCAGCAGAGAGTTCATGGTTCTGACCCTCCAGGCCCGTTAGTGTGAGGGGGTTTTGTTGTGTTTGTTTAGATGATGTTTTGTTGGGATCCTAAGACTGCTTGAGTAGGTGCATGGCTAATTCCACTGTATTAAATCTCCTTAGAAGCCCATGAATGTGCTGGCCGAAAAATCCTGGAGGCTCCCTCTCCCAGTTATGGGGGGCACATATAAATGGCTTTGAGTTTCAGTTTCCATGTCAGTTGGAATTCTGTGCTAGAAGAGAGCATCTGCTCTTTATTTTACAGTTGAGGAAATTTAGTCCCAGAGAGGGAGCGATTTGCCGCTTCCCCTGAGATGAGCCGACAGAGTCCATACAAAAATCTAGGTCTTCTGATCCAGCCCAGTGCCTTTCCCGGGGTGTCACACTGTGTCCCTCATTATCTTGAGATTTGCTGGAGCCACAGGACTGCATAATGGTTGTGCATATGTGGATTTTAGTGCTACAGCTGAATTAACTCATCATGTCAGTCTAAGTCCTGAGCCCGTTTCCGCAACACGTGGTAAATCATCACTCCTGTGGTCTCAGAGCGGGGTGCCTGGAGGATATCATGATCTTCCGGAACAGTCCTTTCTGCTGCAGCCTCTGGGTGCACTTCTCCTCTGTCTCTACTTGTCTGGAGTCTTCCTCTTTGAGGCAGGGACTGAGGGGGTGGAGCCTGGCGATGCACGTGTGAAGGCATGTAGCCCCAAGCTGAGCCCAGTTTGAGCCCATGGAGCGCTATTAATTTTGACTCAATATATTTTTGAAAATCCAGGGTGTAGTTTTAAAGTGGATTTAGTTCCATTTTAAAAACACTTGTTGGACATCCTCTGAGCCTGAGGAGGAGAGGGTATTGCTCAGGCCTCAGGTGATGAGCATTCCCTTGTGCTTTCTTCGGGCTAGAACTTCCCTTTTGAAATCGCTTTGCCCTTCAAACTCCTGACAGCTCTTACATTATTGATTGGCAGATTTTGTGCAATGGATGTTATTGATAAGGAACTGAATTTAAAGCTTGCAGTTATATAATGTGATTACTTAAGGGGACTTTGACCGTTTTAGGCCAGGACTACAGTCAAATAAGTGCCGGGCTCTGCCTGCCGGATTGGTAGTTTTCCAGTTGCGATGGATCACCCGCCGTATGTGCTTACTCTTAGCCACAGTGCGAAATGTATCAAGATAATTAGCTGGATTTAAGGATCCAAATAGCAGCTGTGGAAAATTATTTCTTTTCACTTGAAGTGCACTAGCTCATGTCACTTGAGTCATGCTGGCCTCATTCACAACTCCTCCTAATTTTGTGCCCTGATCCATTCTTAGAGGGGAAAAAAGTTCCATTTCCTAACTTTTCAAGGGGCCAACCAAAGTTTGCTTTAGTTGTTTTTCTGTAACTGTGCCTGACTTCTCAAAGCCCTTTTCAGGAGAACAGTCCACTCAGTTTGGCTGCCCCAGGCATTTTAGCTTCAGGTGTTGGTGGTGTGGATTTTTCTGTCTTGGTCCTTCTGATACAGCCTCTAGGGTTCGGCATTTCCTTCTCTGCTCCCTCCCTCCCAGGTACTGGCTGCTCATTTGGCTTTATTGCCTATTAGAGGGATGGGCAGGTGGGAATTACAACACCTTTGCCTCTGGTTTGGTCTTCTTCCCCTTGAGGGCTGGTATTAAAGAGGAGGATGGGAAGGCAGAGCAAGCCAAAGGGGTGATTGCTCATTGCTTTAGGCCGATGTTAAGAGGCATTGCAAGAAGGGTAAATGAAAGCAGCCTTCCTCTTTGTCCCTGCAGACTCCTTTCCTCCTTGTTACTGCCTCAGGCCCTTAGCTCCCCTCCCACCTAGGTTCTACCTATGACCAGCATTTATTACCTCAGGTATATAAGGAATTAAAAAAAATGTTTCTGTAGGTTGGACTGGAAACCTAATCACTATTTATGATACTGTTACTATGAGAAGCTGTATCCTGAGTGCCAAATAAATTGCAAACATTCCTTAGGAATATGAACCATCTGCACATTTAGGTAAGTAAATGTATGCTTTGTTTCTGGGTCTTTTGTACTTTGTTTTGGCATCTAGAGTTGTGACAGAAAGTTTTGAAGATATCAGAAAGGCTAAAAGCATATTCTTTTCTGGCATTAAATCTCATTTGGTACTTCCACATGCTTCTAAGATCTCCGCATTTTCCTTTTGGCGAGTATCTTTCAAGAAGATCATGGTTTGGTCTTTGGATAATTCTGTTTTCAGAATACAGCATATAGCTGGGGATTTGCTTTTAAAGTACTATACAGAGTTTTCTCATTTTAAAGTACTTTTTTTTTTTGGCCTTGGCTGACTTCACTAAATACTGTAAACTCAAGAGGCGCTCCATGGTTGCAGATCTGGTATTGATTATCATTAATTCTTTCCTTTATGACTTTGCCACTTAAATACACATTTAGAAACAAACCAAATAAACATGAACTAGTATAACTAGATTTTTGACTTGGGTGGTCCAGTGAGTTTCAACATGTGTTTAGCTTTGAAAGGTGGTTATAAAAACATTACATGTTTAACCAACCCATTAAATGATTGCAATAGATTTAAAACAATTTTTAAATGTATTAATTCAGATATCTTGAGAAAGAAACCTTGGATTATTTATAATTTATTGCTATAGAAAACAACTGAAAAGGTAAATTTTTGCACATATAGGTGTTTGGTATCTGTATTTCAGTTTGGCTGGTGAAACCTGATTGACTGGTTTCTAACTGTGTGACTTTGGGCAAGTCATTTACTCTCTGGGCTTTGTTCTCCTCATTTGTGACAGAGAGGATATGCTGCTTGGTTCCCAGGTACTCTCTCACTTTTGAAATGCTGGGACACTGCAATTCCGTGAATTTAAAAGAGTCATATGAAACAGAAAGTATACTATTTACTCTGCAATAGAAGTCAGGAGGTGGCAAGTTGGAATGATCAATAAAAGTCTAAAAATAGCATACAATCCTGAGCCTTCTTTAAAAAGTCACTCTTTATTGCCCTATTTATTGAACTGTGCATATGGTTGGGAAAATAGATGGAGCATCTGGAAAAAATATTAAAAAAATATTTATGGGCGGAGACTAGGCCTCAGCACCTTAAATATGTTGTGTTACAGCTTGTGGTGATACTGCCATTAAATGCAACGCCAACTGCATGAATCAGCCCCATAGGATCATTTTGGATTTGGCCCAGGGATGTTTTGGTGGTTTCTGGATTGTGTTATAAATGAGAGCTTCTAGAGTGTATCTTTTACAGGTTAGCATTTTGCATACGTCTCCTCCAGACAGAAGTTTTTTTCTTTTGTCTTTGTTTCTCTTTCACGTCTTTTTGTGATCGTATTTGCTCTCCCCCTCTAGTGATCCATTTCCCCACATTACAGGAAGAGTGTCTTTGGGGGTAATTAGTTGTCCTAAGTTATTTCCATTAAGGGGTCTTAAATGGTTTCCTTGAGTAAGAATTGGGGATTAGATGGTGATCTCGAAGACCATTCTAGAGAAGGTGGTTATGTAAAGAACAAATATTTTAAATATTTTTTTAAAAAGGCAGTTTAACCTAGAAGTTTTCAAAATCAGACATGGGCTGTTATTTAAATCTGGTTCTTGCAACCAGAGCCTGGGGCAAACTATTTTGATTTGTCACAGAGGCGGCCTTTGGGCAAATGCTAATAGCACACAAGGAAGGGTGACCACAGTGTTTCATTTAGGTTCCTTTGATCACTCTTAAATGGTTTTTAATATTACACACCAACACTTTATCTGAAACCAGAATGTTTCTCTAACTGTGGCCATCGTTCTTCCCCTCTCTCTGAACCTGGAATGGAAGATTGGCTGTGTTGTCAATTCTCATGTAAGCAACTCGAAGAAAAGCTGTGGCTGTAAGCTCTTAGGAACTTTTCTTCCCATTTGTGCCAGGATGGTGAGAGAGGGCGGAGATCCTACGCTTTTAGTATCCCAGGACCCTCCCCAGTGCCTGGAGTATAGTGGGGGTTTCCTGTTGGGTTTCTTGTTGGATTGTGGGGTCTGAGGACCCTGTAGGAATCTTCCTTTGGAATCTGTATAAATCAGAAAAAGTTGAATTAGGGAAGGCAGAGAATAAAATGAACCTTGGCCCTTTTGTCCTATCTTCAGAAATGAGGGTTGTTTTTTTTTTTCCCCTTACAACAAGTGTAATCATGTGTTTTTTTATTTTTTCACTTAAGATTCTGATAGTTTACAACCTTGTGAAATTTCAGTTGTACATTATTGTCACTCATGTTGTAGGTGCACCACTTCACCCTTTGTGCCCGCCCCCCAACCCCCCATGTATATATATTTTTTTAACTCTGTAAATGCAGATTGTGTTCAAGTTGGTGCTTTAATGTTCACACTTGGTAATAGTTGATGAGAGAATTACAAAAAATAAAAACATGGAAACTACTTTTCAGTAATAGGCTAGTGAAGTATGATTAAATTCTTAGAAATCAAAGGAGGAGGCAAAATTCAAGATGTTGTAGGTGTCTCGCTAGGATCGTGAGTTGCTTAAGGTGGGAGAGAGTCTGGCCACACCTACTCTGAGTACCTTTTTGTGATGACAGGGCTGTTTAAGAAACGTGGAGGTATCACCATCTCCACTTAGAACTCGGTTGTGTAGGTTGCCTTCTGTGAGTTCTCTGGCCATGATTTTGTTATTAGCTTGCCATCCTCTTGCTTGACTTGATATTTTTAGGCTTCTCAAGGATTTATCATTCTCCCATCTATGCATCCTGCCTTCTGCCCATTCCACTCGCTGCTTCTATAATGAAACTGATGTTAGAGACACATGTCTGTGCAGTCATTTCTGTGTGCTCAGTGCCTTGAGTGCTTAGAGGCAGAGCTGGTGTTTGTCAGTTGGTGGTTTAGACAAGTTACAGGTAAAACACTACGAAAGCCTCTGTCTAGATTCTTATCTCTTGCTCCAGCAGAATCAGACAGAGAGAAATGAAGTTGAATGTTGGGTAGTTGAGTGTTTGTTTAAAAAAGGCGATGCTGGTGTTTAGAACAACTCAAGCCGTAAAACAGAATAGGGCCTGAAGGTGGGGGAAAGACATTGGAAAGCTTTACATTAAAAGCCTAATGTGTGAAGTTAGGCCTAGTAAAATCTTGCTGTTTCTGAAAGCCCAAAACAAGCCATTGTGGGATGCAAAAAGTTTCATTCTCTAAATCAAATAAAATGAAATCTTCAGTGCACCTAAGTTCCCAGGATGGGCTAGTATAGGCATAATAGACGGGGAACATCTTATTTTAAATGTTTCCATTTGTTTTCTGTGTTGGGTTTGTTTTATAATATCTAGCTAAGAAGTCTAAAGGCTGAGGAAAGGTCTGTTGTTAATACAGCATGTTTCTTTGATATGGAAAAGTTAAAGGGGATCTGAGTGATTGTGTGACTTATTTTTAGACAGTACAGAGCCACCCTTGGGAGGAAGAGGAGTGAGGAGGAGAAGATGTGTCCAGAGCCAGGTAGCCTGGAGTTACCTATAATTGCCTGAAGCTCGGAAAGACTGGAAGGAGGAATTCATGCAACTCATGCAAACTTATGCAAACCTGTCCTTCAAATTATGCCAAAATGGCCATGTCGGATCTGTGAACCCTGCAGCCTACTTCTTAACAAGCCCCTAGTTTTACAAGGAAAATGATCTGGGTTGGAGGAATTATTCATTACATTGTAGCCCACAAATTCTTCCTTACTACCATTTAGCCCAATTTAAACTCTAAGTGGAGAAACTGATATCTAAGCAAGAGTAAGAAGATGAAGTCACTTATCTTGAAATTTCTTTAAACCTTTAATTATTGTAAGCAAAAAATCTAGTTTCTTTGCAGTTTGTAGTGAGGTCTTAGTTCTGTGGCTGTTAGTTTTTTGTGTATCAGATTGAGTCATCGTTTGACTTGAAGATCTAGAATAACATACCATATACCAAGAAATGATTACAGTAGTTGGTCTTGACACACACAAAATCGTATTTACAAAATTAGTTAGAAGATTTTTTTATTTAGTTAACTACAGCAAGCTTGAAATAAGTCTGTGTGACCCACTGGCCCTTTGACCAGGATTGACACCCTCCTGCGTTGATGGAGCTCTTGGTCTCATCTAACCAAGTGGTATTACCGGCTGACTACTGGACTCACAGTTATCCCCATTCCTCAGTGAAAGAAACTACATATATATCTATATTTAAATTTTTTTTTTTTTTGTGAGGAAGATTGGCCCTGTGCTCACATCTATTGCCAATCTTCCTCTTTTTGCTTGAGGAAGATTGTCCCTAAGCTGACATCTGTGCCAGTCTTCCTCTATTTCCTATGTGGGACCTCACCTCAGCATGGCTTGATGAGTGGTGTGTAGGTCTGCTCTCAGGATCTGAACCTACAAACCCTGGGCCACCGAAGTGGAGGGTGTGAACTTAACCACTACCCCACCGGGCTGGCCCTGAAAGAAACTATCTTGACACATAATAGGCACTTAGAAAATATTTGATAGGCAGCCGAAAGTGGGTGGCAGCATTTATGGGTGAATCCGAAGTAGACAGTGAGCAATGCTGAGTTTTTATTCACCAGCCCAAGTTACACTGCCAGCCTCACACAATATGATCCTGGTAGGAGGGCTGCTGGCGCTTACTATTCTTTTGCAGACTCAGCTTAGGGGGACATTGCACCCGAATTTGAATCTTGATCCATGTTGTCCTTCCCCATTGTCCCTGCTTTGAAGGCTTTCATTGTCTGAGGAAAGTTATCCTGGCCTTGTTACCCAATTCTGGCAAAGGATCAACGGATAAGCCTCAGGCCCAGAAGATCTCAGACGACGTCACTGGTATCAGGACACTGATTACGTGCAAGCAATCCCCACACTAAGAGCTTTAAAAATGAGATTTTTCTTTGAAATTTAAAAGAAAGTGGAATCAAAATGTGCTTGCTTTTCAACATAGATTGATTAGCTGGCATGGAGAGAAGGCCAGCCTTTGAAATGTATAGGCATCGCGTTGCAGGCCTGACCCGGCTGACCCTGCTGGATTAGTAATGGTCTACGCAGCCTGCTCTGTCAGCACGTCTGGCAGGGCAGGCACAGATGGTGCCAGTTGGAGAAAATCACTGTTGAATCCTGCGCTGCAGCCTTGCCTGGGCCTTGCAGCCTCGGGAGGAGGAGCGGAGATGGGGTTGTTTACAGACGCGGTCCTGCCCAGCACGTAGGACTAGAGCTGCGAGGATGTTAGGGTGCGTTTAGGGATGTGTTTGCTGATTCTGACTTTCTTCTCGTGGCTGGGGCCTTCCTGTGCCGTTGAGCAGCTGGGATTTTTAAAAGGGTCTGTGGCCTTGGGGTTGTTCTGAAAGGGAATTTGAAACTAGAACTGGTCTCATTCCAAGGAGTCGAGCAATGCAATACTTGTTTTCCTAGAGTCAATCAGCCTAAGGAAAATGCAAGTAGGCTGGAATGGGGGGAGGAGGAGTCTCTTAACCCGGGGTAAAAAGGATTTTCTTATAGAAAGCAGCATGCGTGACCCTGTCCTTCTAGCTGCCATCAGTTTCAGGGTTGTCAAGTGGTACCCGGAGAGTTTATAATCAACATTCCTTGTGGGGGGGTCAGTCCTAGAAAGGGTGACTCTGCTCCCCAAAGATAGGAAAGGAGAGGACCTCACTGATGTTTACCATTGACTGAAACGGTCTCTCGGCAAAGTTGAACTGAAACTGTAAGCCTGCTCTTCCAAATTAGACATTTTATTCTCTGAAAATTCTACGTGGACTTGCATTGAAAGCCCAGTGTTAAGGAACTGTATCCTCCTAAAATGCCTTCATCTGAGCTGTATTTCAGTGGGTTGAGGATGCTGAACAGCAGATGTCCGGGTGTCTCTAGTTGCGGAGAGTCATTGGGTCTGTCGGTGGACTTTCACCATTGGTGACATTATTTTGTATTCTCCTGCCACAGCTATGTTCTTTAAGTCTCCAGCCAGATTAGTTCTGGCTTTGCCACTCGTTACTGTTTAATTGACGTGTTGGCCTCCTTTTGGGTTGTTTTATGAAATATGTTGATTCATTATTGAAGAATTTTCCTTGGAGATCCTGCTTTGTGAAATGTGAGCTCTTTATTTAAGCTGTTGCTTCAGAAAAGTTTACAGTCGCTTCATAAAGGGAATTTTTTTTTTCTCTAAAGATATAAGGAAACAGATCCTTGTTCAATGCATGCTAGTGCTTTTGAAATTGGGATATAAGGGCATGGCCTAAAGGGAGAGCTCAGAGAATGAAAAGGGCATTTGCTAAACTCACACAGTGGGCACACACTGAAATACAGCATCACTTGCTAGAGTCTGGAAGAGAGAGATACTCAGAAAGCATGCTTAAATCTGACAGAAGGATATCTCTTCTTGGTTAATAGAGCGTAGCATAGGCAGGATAGCTTTATTGACTAGATGTGAAGCAGGAGAAGAGAGAAGTCAAGGACAACTCCCAAGGGTGAGGTGGGAGAAAGTGGTGGATGATGAAATGCACTGGCAAGAGCAACATGAAGAGTTCAATGGTAAGCAGTTTGTCCTTGAAATGTCCATTAGGTCCTCGGATATCTGGGTCAGGATTTGAGCAAAGAGGGCTGCTGTCGAGAGAGAAATTTGGGAGTTGTTGACACATAGCTGGTCTTGAAGCCACAGTAGTGAATGAGATTGTATAGACCACTGAGAGAAATGGAGGAGGGTGGGGGCGGGGAAGGAAATTCAGCAGAGAACTAAAAGCAAACTATGATTCTCCTCCCACTTGGGTATTTGAACAACGATGTGTGTTTGCCTGGAGAAGACAAATGGCAAAAATTACTTCGTAATTGATTGTCAGGATGGTGCTTGTATATTTGATAGGGAAATCATAATAGTCTTTAGACATGTAGAAATAAATTCTTGAAAATAACCCTGAAATAGAATTTTGGAGTGCTTTGGTCCATTTCACAGATGCTCTACTGTTTGAAGTAGATGCCAAAACAAACAAGAAGACAGATAGCTGAGAGTTTGTAGTACGTGAAGCAAGCATCTGCTAGTTTATTTAGTAGTGGGAGCAGGAAGAGCAGAGGGACAAGAGGGCAGCAAGAAGCCAAGAATAAAACCTGGTCAAGAGGCCACATCTACCCAGCTTGGCAGACAGGCCTAGCGGCTTTGGTAATTATACTGGTGCCTGCTGTATATGTGCCTTTTCCACTGAGTTTAAAAAAGGCTTTCCTCTAACTACCGGGTCTCCCAGAAGTTGGGCCACTTTTGCCCTTGGTGGTTTTTTCCTGTGGAATCTTTGCTGTGTCTGTGCTCCATGCTGTGTCTGCTGACTCCGTGGTAATACTCTTGGCCCTGCTCTTGCACACAGCTCCTGTCTCTCATCTCCTCCTGCCTGAGCTCATAGAAGGTTTGTGAGGACATGCCCTTCTGGAAGAGCCCAGCAGAAACCACATGACTGCATGGCTAGACTGGCACACGTGGACTTGACCAAAGCCTGTGTTTTTCTATTTTTCTCTCCCTCCCTCCCCCTCCCTTTTTCTCTCTTAGTACTTTTGGCATAAATAATATGTAACTGACTCAAATCGATAGAAATTTCACGGCAAAGCTTGTAACTAGTGGTGAGAGCTCATTGACACTTAAACTTCCTGTGGATTAATACTTTTATTTGGAATGGAACTCCCTGTTTACACCTACATTTGCCACCAATTCCATTTTAAGTATTCTAATTCTGGGAATGACATAGGAATAGAATATACCCCAAAACTTTAGGGAGATGAATCCCAAAGAGAATTCTGTACTTTTCCCTATGAATACCTCCACTATATATAATCCCAGAATAAAGATCCAAGAAACTTGCATTTTCATCCATAGCTGGGGTTTTGCTTCTCTTGCTTTCTGGGAAAGGATAACCATAAACACTAGCTAATAGTGCATTTTGACCCTCTGTTATTTGTACTATGCTGTAGAAGGGGACACAGTACCTTGAGACTAAGATATCCTAAATATTTGCAGTTGGAAGTACTTCTGGCATTTGTCGAAGTTTTGGTTCTTGTTTTAAAACCCCATTCTGTTGTTCATAAATTGGTTTTCTCTTTTTTGCCCCAGTCAGTGTTTTTCTTTTAAAACTATTCTTCCACAGCCTCCTTTTCTATAAATATTAGGCAATGATAAAAGTTAAGCTCAGCCTTTTTTTCCCCTCCTGCCTGTCATGTGCTGGGTACGATGTTACCTTCTGGAACTCAAAGATGAGTAAAAAACAGTCTCTGTCTTCAAGGAGCTAAATCTAGTGGTGACAGGTGCAGACCCACATAGGTGGTTTTAGTACATTGTGGTTAGGGCTGTGGAAGTGTCCAACTAATTCATTCTTGGTGGGGGCTGGAATCGAGGCGCTTTTGGGGAAAAGACTGTCCCTGGATATTAAAGAATGAGGTGGAGTTAATCTAATCTGGGAAGAGTGGCATGTTTTCTAGTCAGCGGGGTGTTCAGAGTTTTAAACATGGGATAGGCAGATAACTACAATTGTCCTGTATTGGCAGGTTCTAAGGCAGAAGGATAGTATGGTGGGAGGCAAGGCTCAAGAGCAAAGCTGAGGTCAGGTCTTGACCTAGGGGTCGTATGTGATTGGTGATGTGGGTATGATAGATTACTCTTCCAACGGTGTGGAAGATGGATGGAATTTGGAAATGGGAAGAGACTGGCAGTAGGGAATCCAGCTGGGTGGGTGGTGCAAAACAGGATGAAGACCTAAATTAAGGCAGGGACATTGAAGAATGTCAGGGGGAGAGGGATAGGAGAAATATTTGGAGATGAAATTGGCAGGACTTGTGATGGTTGTGATGCGCTGGTTGTGGTGTGATGTGTGTGTGGGATGGTGGCAGGTGAGGCAGGGCTCGCCTCTCTGGCTGGAACCGTTGGGTAGATATATCAGCAGCTGGAACCGGGAACAAAAGAAGAACAGGTGGGGATACTGATTGTGAGTTTGTATCTTTAACATTTTCTTAAATATTTCTTCAACTTTTAAGCTACACCTAGGTCCATGTTTTACTTCTCCTTTATAGAAGTGGATGTATGTGTTCAAGCCTGGCAGTGATTTTGAAAACTTGGGACTTATAGGAATTACTGTATGTCTAGGCCTTTATGTCTGGAGACATGAATTTAGGAGGATTAGACCTGCCCCATTCTCATGATTTTGAGTATTTTTCACATCGAATCCACTACAAAGCCTGTCAGCCCTGTCTTTGTGGTATGTTCAGTTTCTGATTCCTTCTTACTGTCTACAGCTGCCACCCTTACTGGGTGGCCCGCTCACTCTCTTGCAAGTCTGCTCTCTACATAGCAGCTAAGGTGACCTTTCTAAAACATGCATCAGATTATGCTACTTTCTGCTTCAGCCTCTAAAGACATTTCACCCAGTTCACTGAAAGTGAAAAACAAAACCAAATAAAACCCCAAAGTTTTGCATTGGTTTCCCCAGGATGTGGACTCAGACTCTGAAATTGGCTTGCCCGAGGCTTACTGAAGCGTGCTCTAGGGAACAACCCCCATGAGGGCTGAGGGAAGCAGGACTCGGGAGAGTGAGAGGTTGAGCTGGGCTGCAGTTGTAAGAGAAGGCACAGCTGATCCTACTGTGATCTCTGAAGCTGGGATGACCCTTCAGACCTATCCCTATTACCCTTCACTGACCAGTCACTGGGGTATCCACTCTGGGAAGGCAGCTTCCTTTGTCATGCCATGCCTGCAGAGGTGCTCAGCTGTGAGCCATCAGCAAGCAACACTTCCAGCAGCTGGACGCCTAAGTGTCTTGGTCCTGAAAGGGTACCTGGATGGTAGACAACAGTATCTACTACATGTGGCCTACAAGACTCTGCATGGTCTGACTACTTCTTCCCACTACCTCTGTGACCTCGTGTGCTGCTGTTTTCTCCTTTGCTCACTGTACTGTAGCCATATTGTCCTTCTTGCAAATATTCCTTGAACATGTCCAAGCAAACATTGTTCTGTTTCAGGGCTTCCACACTTGGAATCTGATGGACTGGCCCCTTATTTCCTTTCAGTCTGTTCATATGTCCCCTTATTATGGAGGCCTTCCTCACTGGTTGATTTACTGTAGTATACCTTGCCCCCAAGCTCTGTCTCCTTACTCTGCTTTTCTTTGTGAATGTATATGCCTATGACATGATACACATTTAGTTGGTTGCCTGTCTCTCATGGGAATGTAAGCTCCCATGAGGTAGGGACTGCTTACCTTCCGTGTGCTTTTCAATTGTGTATCTTCAAGCGCTTGAAAGTTCTTCTTGGAGGAGATATCCTGTAAAGTTGTGCTTTTCTTTAGGAGAAGTGGCCCTTCAAAAATTTAAAAGTGCAAATGAAATATCAATTCAGTGGTAGTTGATATTGTGGGCTGATTATTGTAGATCTCTTTTTATATAGGTAAATTCACCTAGAACATTTTACATGTAATGAGGTTTACAAGAAAGACTTTCCACATACCCCAGTTTTCAGGACCACGTGTATTGTGTGAAATAAAATAAACCTATTGAAATTTTTAAGGGCATACTAGATTGTCATTACAATAGAATCTTACATTGGACAAGCTTCAAATGAAATAAATACGTATTTATCTGAGGCAGAAATTATGCTATTATCATTAATAATTCAGAAGAGTTTTC
This sequence comes from Equus przewalskii, assembly GCF_037783145.1. Taxonomy (NCBI): domain Eukaryota; kingdom Metazoa; phylum Chordata; class Mammalia; order Perissodactyla; family Equidae; genus Equus; species Equus przewalskii. The sequence continues at coordinate 20,449,234 of NC_091849.1, forward strand.
AATGAAGCATTAACAACATCATTGCCTTTGGCAGTGATCTGACTGCTTGAGCTTATAGGAGTATCGAATTATTTTTCTCAATGAAGGTAAAATTAAAACCCAGATAACCAGAACTCAAAAATCCCCTCTTTTAATGAACATATGCTCTCTCTGAGCATCTGTTTTAGGAGAAGCAGATATGAGAGTAAAACATATCATGGGTTTAAATTTAACTGTCCTTTCCCGGGTATAGCCTGAGATCTGTGTACATTTGGCTCTGTATTCTATGACAACATCGTTTACAGTTCAGTACATTAAAAATTCTGGTTCAAAAACTTGATCTTGCACTACTTGAAAATTCTTTATCATCAAAGAAAGATTCAATTATGTTCATTACATGGAAACATGAACTAATTAATGCATTTCCTAAAGATTTCAGTGATAATGACAGATTGGCTTCCTTTTACTGAGTGGGAGATTTAATTGGAGAATCTGTACTGTCCCTGCTCACTTTGACTCCCCCGCCCACCAATCAGAAGGCCATAAAGAGTTTTCTGGTTAATCTTTAGTGAATCAGAAACTCAGTTTATCAAAACACTCCATTCAACCTAGAAGTCTAACTAATAACATGTTTAGCGCATGTGCTTTTGGTCAAAGAATCTTTATAACATTCAGTGATTGTGGACATGAGAATGAGTCTTTTTCATTTCCTAGAGCAATAGTTGATGCTTCTGCATTGCAAGTAAACAGAGTAAATCCTTGGGCTCCCAGAAGTGTTGAAGTACTTTTATTACTTGGCATGCGTCCTTCATTTTGTGTGTGTGTGTGTGCGTGCAAAAAAACAATAAAGATGGTCTTCCTCTTGGAGATTGTATCTACATTTTTCATTTTATTTTTTTGCTAGGGAAATGTATTTGCATTCAGCCCACTTCCGAGTAGACCAATATCGCTCTTGGTACTTTACATTCACCCCTAATTTTTTTTATAAAAAGGCACTTTCCCACCTCAGAGACTAATTATTAAAATCGTATGATTTGCCAGAAAAACATGACTCAGTAGTGGTATTTGAGCAACAAATCAATGAGCAAATATTGATGCAACACACATGCCACATGAGCATGACACCATCTGGGGTTCTGTACGTGATTTCTACGGGAAGACAGAGCATCTTTGCCTTTAAATGGCTCAAAATCTAATTAATAGGAGACGGAGAAGAAAAAGCAGAAAAATTTAATTAAAGCTCTTAAGCCAGTTTTCACAGTTGCTAGTGTAGTGGTATCATCATTCATTCCTTCACCGAGTATTTGCTGAGTGCTCTGCTGTTTGTCAGGAGGTGTGCTGTGGACTGGGGATGCATGGGGAATGTGACACAATCCTGGTCCTCTAGGAGCTTACTGATGGGGTTTATTATCTTTGACCATATACTTAGTAAGAAGAAATGATCATCTTCAGTAATCCAGAAATGAGTGAGGTAATTATCTAGAATACTTATGGGTAAATTGTCTGGAAGTTCTACTATCTTGCTATTGCAGAAAGAGTCCTCTTCGTTACTAGTAATGGGTGGATTTCCCTATGAGCCTTTAGATTGTGGGGTATTTGTGTGTGTGAGAGAGAGAGAGAGAGGGAGGGAGTGAGGGAGGGAGAGAGGGAGGGAGGGAGGGAATAGGGCAGTGTTGGGAGGAGAGAAGCATGTTGGGTTTGGGAGTTCTGTATATTTCCTATTCCATTTTCAACCTGTATCTTTTTTTTGTAGATAGGATGATGTAGTTAGAAAGAGTATAACTATTGATGTTGGAGTTCATAGTTCTGGTTTTAAGTTTGACTTTGCAACTTAGCAGCTGCATGAAATTAGGCGAGTAACATAAACTCCTTGTGCCTCCACTTATACATCTGTAGCGAAAAGATAGTAAGAAACTCTAACCGATCCACTTCATGTGTTATTCGAGGGTTGAGATGAGTCAATATATGTAAAACAGAAGGATTTTGAAAATTATGAATATTCCACATGCATTAGTTGTTATTAGTATTGGATGGTGTGGAAGATTGTTCCTCTGGAAACACCCCTTCCCACCTGGGATTTCAGTTTGTAAAGATAATTGTGGCTGCCTCTATGGCTATGCTATAGTCTGTGGGCTTAGCAGTGTGATGGAAATGTCAGGGCCTCATCTCATGCCTTTGAGATTGATCATTGATAGAGGAAAATGAATAGGCCATCTGATAATTCCAGGCCCCTAAATTTCATTTGCAGCCAGGCTTGGCCTTCACAATTTGCACGAATTATGTAAAAGCAGACCATGTGCATGGCTTTTGTTTGTTTGTTTCCCCGAGAAAATTTCTAAGCTATCAAGAAGAACTGTTGTTGGCTCTCCAGTGTTCATCCGTTGATCCATTCAGACGTCACTTGAAGGTAAGCTCAGTGAAGGCTGGCATTTTCATGGTTTGTTCACTGCTGTAATCCCAGTGCCCAGGGCAGGTTCTAGTCAATAACGGATGCCCAATGGATTTTTCTTAAATTATTAACTCTGTTGGAGACCTGTTGTGTTTTAGGAACTTGGCAAGACATTTAGACATACTGGGAAAGTAAATCTAGAGTCCATGACCTTAAGGACTTCATCATCTAGCAGGGAGAAAGAAAAATAAACGGGAAGTGACAATTTGTAACAAGTGCTCCAGTAGAGGAGTTGGGGCAGGATAGTGGGTAGAAAGACTTCGTGGATGTGGCGGTGACAAGTAGTTTCCATATAATGTGTTGTTCTTCAAGAGTGGGGCCAGTGGGCTTGTTTAGCTCCCTGTTCAGGGAGTAGGAGGATTCATTGTCTGTAGAAAATTGAAAAGCAAAAGTAAAACTGACTCAGAGTCATCTGATGTTTTATTACTAGGCGGGGTGGGGGGTGGGGGGGGCGCCATTTTAAAGTAAGACTGTGATAAAATACTCTTTCCCCCAGGACCACTTCAGGGCCTGCTCCCACCCATCCCCACTTACCCCTTGGTGCGCCTCAGCTTTCTCTGGATGGAGTCTGTCCCTTTGAGATACTTGAGCTTCAGAGACAATTGTTTCCCTGGGAGTATGGCCTTCTGACTTGGTAATGATAATTTTACACATGTGCTCTATAAAAAAAAAAATGAGAAAAGCTTAACTTTGAATACACGCATTATTCAAGACAACTCCAGTAAAAAAGATAATATGTTTTCCATAACTCTCAGAAGTCTAGGAAGTCTTTTCTTTCTCATTCATTTAAAGCAACGTGATCTTTTTTAAAAAAAAAAAAACAAAAAACAAAACTGTTTAATCTGAAAAATGAATAATTCCTTGGGTCAACCTCATGTACCGTCACATTTCTTTTATCAAAAAATGACCTTTCATTTGTTGAAAAAGTTTTTATCAAAAATCATTTTTGGGGGGGCTGGCCCCGTGGCCGAGTGGTTAAGTTCTCGCGCTCTGCTGCAGGCTGCCCAGTGTTTCTTTGGTTCGAATCCTGGGCACGGACATGGCACTGCTCATCAAACCACACTGAGGCAGCGTCCCACATGCCACAACTAGAAGGACCCACAATGAAGAATATACAACTATGTACCAGGGGGCTTTGGGGAGAAAAAGGAAAAAAATAAAATCTTTAAAAAAAAAATTATTTTTGGAATTCCACCATTTTTGTTTTGAATGTGCTATTTTGATCTGTCTGTTGGTTATGGTTATGTTTTTTTCCCCTAGACTTAAAAAAAAAATCAATCCCTTTCTTGTACCAGCCAACCGCCTCCCCAAATTCATAACTCAGTGATTATCATTCTCTGAATTTTTATCTTCTCAGTACTGTGTCATATTTTGGAAGTTGTCCATATAACAGGCTAATAAGGATGTGTTGCTGCCTCACTGGGTTTTTTTTGGATATAGGAATGAGGTGGGAAATTAGTCTCAATATCTAAAACAAATAAATAAAAAACCATTTGAAGAAAGCTCTGAATTCCCTAGGATAGATTTTGTTCCTTGAGGCAGTCACTTTTCAAATGGTACCTAATGCTGTGTGGATAGCCATACCCACCAAAGTAGCTTATTTACCCCACAGGATCCCCACCATTGATTTTTGTAGAGTAAATCATAACAGCTTATTAACAGTCCATTATGCTGAGCGTGGAACTGATAGGAGAACATCTGTGGCGTCAGATCAGAAGTAGACTTGAGAATGTCCTATTCAACAAAGGATGAAGTGGAAAACATTTATAAAGGCCAGTTGGTAAAGCGAAGACTTTAAGGGAAGGTAACAAAGAACAGAACCGCCATTGTGTAACTTTCTAGTCAGTGGGGTATTACGGGGAATTTAATCTATAGCTAACCCAATTTACTCTTCATTCACCAACATTTAGCTGACTGGAGCATTCGCACACCTTTTGAGCTTCCTCTAATTTTCTCTTATTAGGGTTTCAAGTATTTAAGTCAATTAATTGAATTAGAATTAACTCCATTAATGGAATGCAGGAAAATTTTTTGAGTGTTCTAATCTCATTTAATGCTTCTCTATTGGGGTGAGACCCTCTGAGGGCAGAAATGCCGGTTGCGATACAACAATGGGAAAGTGGCAGGATCCTGTGGAAATTCCTACAAAATAGCTTGATGTCTCTCTGACATAGTGAGAACCACACAGTAAGTACAATGGAGACTTTTTCCTACTGCTTTAGCTGCTGTGGGGAGCCCATGTTAGACCCTGAACCGGCCTTGGAATGAAGGGGGCAGTTGAATCGTTTGGAAACTTTTCTCAACAAAAACTGGCAGAATATGCTAGGGAAAGTGGTTTATGTCAGGATTTAGGATTTAGTTATTAAGGTTAATACAAGAATAATGTTATATAAGGATTAAATTAAACAAGTCTTTGCCAAGGTTTACTGTGTGCCTAATGTTGTGCTTGGCATTGAGAGGTGGAGGGTCAGTAAAACAGAATCCTTACCTTCAGGTGACAGCTCCAGAGGACCTGTGTCCTGAAGGATCTAGAACCTATTCCAAGTCTCAGAAGAACCCTGTGGATGTGTTAAATTAGTTTAAATCTTGCTTAACTAGCTATGCAGTCATCGATTAGCCATTGGGGAAGAAAATCTGTTCCTTAAGAACATGATAAGGAAGGAGTAGTCAGATAACTAGGCGGGAAGGATTATCAGGAGGAAATGGTGTCTAAAAAACTAAGGGAAGAGAGAATTTCCAGAAAGAAAGGGTGGGTCTGCTGTATCACTGGCCACTGAGAATCTAAGTAAGATAAGGTCACAAAACTTAATAGCAGTGATGTGGAGGTAATTGGGGACCCCTGGGAGAGCTTTTAGTGGGAGGGGAAAGCTTGCTGCAGAGGGCTGATGAGGGAAGGCAGGAAGTAGAGGCAGCTTCTTAGAAGAAGATTGTTCTGACGGAGAACGGCTTGTGTGTGTATGTGTGAGAGAGAGAGGTAAAGGAGGTGACATAAGAATCAGGCACCATCAGTGTCATCGATTTGTAATGATGTGATCTTGGACAAATTATTTAATCACTCTGGGCCTCAATTTCCTTGTATGTAAACCAAAGGCTGATACCAGTGGCCACTCCTTCAGAGAATTAAGAGTTAGCACCATTATGCTAAGTAGATTCTTATTAGATCAATACCTTAAGAGAGCTACAGTGAAAATGCAATGGTAATTTAGAAGAGAGAACAGTTACTCCTAGTTGACGGGCTAAATATATTTCTCATTCTTTTTTCCCTATTTTCTATTGTGATCAAACACATAAAGTTTACCATTTTAACTATCTCTAAGTGTACAGTTCAGTAGTATTAAGTACATTCATGTGGTTGTGGAACCAATCTCCAGAACTTTTTCGTCTTGCAAAACTGAAACTCTGTACCTATTAAACAATAACTCCCCATTTCCTCCTTTGGGAACGACCTGACAACCACTATTCTACTTTCTATTTCTCAGAGCTTGACTGCTCCAGATACCTCATATGAGTGGAATCATACAGTAGTTGTCTTTTTGTGACCAGCTTATTTCACTTAGCGTGATGTCTTCAAGCTTCATCCATGTTGTAGGATGTGTCAATTTCCTTCCTTTTTGAGGGCTGAATAATAGTTCATTGTATGGATATACCAGATTTTGTATGTATCCATTCTTCTGTTGATGGGTATTTCGGTTACTTCCACCTTTTGACTACTGTGAATAACGGTGCTGTGAACATGGGGGCACAGATCTCTATTCTTTCTTTGAAACAAGTGATGATCACTGTTTCTTTCCTGTTCAGTGTGTGTGAGTCATGGCTGGTCCAAGGCCAGGTGCAAGAGTGGATCATGCAGGGGAGGTGGGGTGGCTGGCTTGAGAGATCCAGAAGACCCTTGATAGAAGGAAGCAGAGCTCAAGAGACAAAAAAGCATTTTTCCTTTCACTCTTAAGAAGTACAATTCCCCAGAGTGCTGGGCTTGTCATATTATCTTCCAGTAGAGAAGGGAAGGGCCCATCTTCAGTTCCTTTTTTAAACTTAAGTTTAAAGCTTTTTTTTTAAACTTAAGCTTAAAGCTTTTTAAAACTTAAGTTGGCAGAGGACCTCAGGTGTGTCTCCCATTGTGTTGAGCTATAAAAACATTTTTCTTTACAATGTATTTTTTCTTGTGTCATGAGGAGCAATAATCAGTTACCTTGTAGATAAGTGAAGAGGATATTACAGAAGTTCTGCTGTGAGTTACCTGCAAAACTGTGGTTCTCCAGCAGCTGGGAGAAGGGTGTGCCTAGTCACTTCCTGGTGGTCTCTAAGTCTCTGTCTTATTGAAGTCTTACTGCTTTTCCCCCTAGGAAATGACATAAGAAGAAGAGAAAAAATGGATGCTGTGTCTTGTGGTTGTCTTCACAGAACTTTTAGAAATGTGGCTGTGTTCAAGCCTCTAGGGGAAAAAAACCCCTATAAATATGTATACCCTGGGGCCATCTCCGTGGCCGAGTGGTTAAGTTCACGCACTCCGCTGCGGTGGCCCAGGGTTCGGATCCTGGGCGCGAACATGGCACCGTTCATCAGGCCACGTTGAGTTGGCGTCCCACATCCCACAACTAGAAGCACCTGCAACTAAGATATACAACTGTGTGTGTGTGGGGGGGCGGTTGGGGGAGATAAAGCAGGAAAAAAAAAAAGATTGGCAACAGTTGTTAGCTCAGGTGCCAATCTTTAAAAGAAAAAAAAAAATATATGTATACCCTGACCATCTCCAGAGAAGGGAATTCCTTACCTGACCCAGGGTAGAGAATCCTAGCAAGATAGAGTTGATGCTCTAGGAGTTGCTTTAGATCTGAGCGTAGCTCATCTACCAGGGAGAATGGTGATCCCAGAGACTATGGCCGTGTCAGAATTTACTCTTCAGGGGCTGGCCTGGTGGTGCAGTGGTTAAGTTCGCATGTTCCACTTCTGTGGCCTGGGGTTCACGGGTTTGGATCCTGGGTGCCGACCTACCCACTGCTAGGCAAGCCATGCTGTGGTGGTGTCCTGCATACAAAGTAGAGGAAGATGGGCATGGATGTTAGCTCAGGGCCAGTCTTCCTCAACAAAAAGAGGAGGATTGGCAGCAGTTAGCTCAGGGCTAATCTTCCTCAAAAAAAAAAAAAAAAATCAGTATTTTCTATGCCCTATTTAATGGCCGTAATGGATGTTTTTTCCCCTACCTGGATGCTAACTTTGTGACCTGCTGTCTCCCCACTTCCATCCCCCATTTACATAGGTTGAGACCCCCCCCCCCCCCCCGCCGCTCTCCTTCTTCCACTCTAGTTTCTGAGGGTTTCCTGCCACACCTTCACGTCTCCTTCCCTGGTTATCTTCTACCCCATCACATGCCAACTCCTTTGAACTGTTGTTTTACCCGGACCTTGTTTCATTTAGGTGTAGCATTATATGTGTAAAGAAGTGACAATCTGCTGAATGATGTAAAGGCTGCGGGACATTTCTGCCCCACCTGTGCCGGAGCTCAGCCTTATCAGAGTCTTTGTCCCATTCTCTGGGGAAACTGGAGCTCTCTGTGCTGAAGGGAAATTGCTTCCTGTGAGCGTTGGGGGCTCCTCTTTGGGAGAACTTGACCACTGAGCACAGAAGCATGATCTTCAGGATGTTACCTAGGCTTCTCATTTAAAATGGGGCAGGAGCCTTCTCATCTACTGCCCAGGCTTCTGTCATTTTAATATCGAAAGGTTAAAATGCCATGTGGACATGCCATAAGATCTCCATCTGCTCTGGTTGAACTTACGCACAACCTAACCTTCCAGTTCTGATTGGATGTCATCCCACTCCAAAAGCTAATGTTTTAGTGTTTTGATAGGCTTGGAAATGTTGGTCTGAAGCCTAAATAGAAGTGACTTTTTCAGAATAGCAATTGTGAGGAACAACAGGCCCTGGGGGAGGAAGCCTAGACTCAGAATCAATAGACCAGGATTTTTTTCCCTTGCTCCAATGCCTCCGCTCTCTGAGTAAGCAGAGCAACACTTTCCTTCAATACAAACATTTTTGGTGAATGGAGATTTAAAAAGATTTTTGCCTGCCTTTACTTAGGTAGGGGATTTTATTTCTTAGTCCTGGAATTTTATGAAAGAATGGAAGAGAAGAAAGTGAGAAAACAGAGCGAGTAGGAAGAAGACATGTCAGTGGTTATAGGCAAAGGGTTGGCAGGTACCCAGGGTGTAGAGAGAGAGGGCAGAATTCCAAGCAAGACGAGGAGGCAAGACTTTGCTCTTTCTTCAGCCAATGTATGTTGGTTTTTACCTGATGGTGCAGATTATGAGAAATCTTGAGATACCATCAGATACAGGAAACTAAGTCTCAACATTTTTCACTTCAAAGTGGACTAAAATTGTGTGTGTTCTCGTAGGCTTTCCCTTCACGTATTCCTCCTATTTCCTCAGTCTTCCTACTGCCTTTGGTGGCCAGTGTCCCCTGGTTGTAAGCTTTTCTCCTTAAAACTTTTCCTCCACTCCCCACTCCTACTGAGGTTTGCCTGTTCAATTCGTTATGCCCTTCGCGTCTCGGTCACTGTATACCTATATGAAACAAATTTATGCTAAGGGATTGATAGCTACTTTTTTTAAATAAATTTTTTTTTTTTTTGAGGAAGATTAGCCCTGAGCTAACATCTGCTGCCAATCCTCCTCTCTTTTTGCTGAAGAAGACTGGCCCTGAGCCAACATCTCTTCCCATCCTCCTCTACTTCACATGTGGGACCCTACCACAGCATGGCTTGCCAACTGGTGCCATGTCCGCACCCAGAATCCGAACGGGTGAACCCTGGGCCACCAAAGTGGGACGTGCACGCTTAACCACTGTGCCACTGGACCGGGCCCTTAAAATAAATTTTTTTATTGGGATATAATTGACATAATGTTAGTTTCAAGTGTATAACAGAATGATTTGATATTTGCGATATAGCTAGGTATTTTAGCAAGGGGATTTGATACCTAAAGACACTAAGCTACCGTGGCAAATTGGGTATTCTGACAAGCAGCCCAGGAAAGATTGTCTTGCAGTAGTAGGGCCTCTCGATGCTGCAGAAATCTTGTAGGTATACACTTAGTGAGCCAGGTTGGTGGCTCTGGCCATACTTAAATCCGTTCAAGGTTGTAAAAATATTTTTTAAAATGCAAGGTTTTCTGTTACTCAATTTTAGAGGTTTGCATTCAAAATGAAAGCTGGAAAAGGCCAACACTGGTCTTGTTCTAAAGATATTTTTTTGAGTTGATGTATGTATGATTTGTTGTCTCTTGGAGTGAGAAAAGGTAAATATAAGCTCTGAAGCTGTGCTTCCCACAGGCAAGAAAGGCTTGGCCCAGTGACTTGCTAGGATGCTTGAGACTGGCTGTGTGTTTATGTTCTCAGGTTAATTGGTTGTTTAGCTGGCCTTCATTTGGGGCTGAGTACCTCAAGCTATTTTACCTAAACTGCCTGATTTTTGAGTAGTGGTTGTGACCATTTATTGAAACACGCTAAGAAGAAATCTAGCTTGCATAAGAAGAAAAGACAAATGAAAGGGTTATTAGAATTATTAGAAAACACGATTTCCTTTTTGACTTTTTCCAGAGAAAAATCAAGAGGAGACTTTGTTTGTCTCCTGCACCAAGTGCTTTGTCTCTTCCCAGCTGGTCAGGTTCTCTTTATGTGGCATTTAGGCCTCAAGTTTGTGTGAGTCAACAAATGGACAACAGCAAATGTTCAGCCGTCTTCTTGGTGTCAAGCCTAGCAAATTGGCAAATTATGTGAACACACCAAATGCATAAACAAGTTTGCATGAGCCAAGTATTCCAAATGAAGACAGCAGCTGCCAGTTATGTCCTTAAGAATGGATATGTCCCTCCTGGTCTTCTTAATCTGTTGTTGTCCTATGTTGGGAAATGTCACCTGTAAGACTGACAGACTTAAGGCTCTAGGATAACTGATTGGTTCTATGAACTTTTCAGCTCCAAGAGCTTCTTGTTAACCGACCAGAGATGGAGAGACATATTTATGCTTCCCTGTTACTTCTTGAGTTATTTACAACATCAGTAGTGGGCTGAAATTTTTTAGGGGGGACATTGATACAAAGTACTCATCAGTAAACCGTGATAATTTTCAGAAGTTCCCTTCAGCTTGTAAACTCTATTCATATTGGTAACTGGAGTACAAAACACTTAGACTAGCACTTGTTTTGTAGTTTGAGCTTAACTGAGCCTAAGCTATACCCTCGGGGTCGTGGAAAGAATCCAGTCCCGCCTCTGCTCCTTCATAACCCCAGTCCTTTTTAGTGTCTGTACAGTGTCTTCCTACCCCTTTCCCAACTTGCCTTTAAAATGTTGACGTTAGAAAGATGGTTTTGTAGTTTGGAGGATTGTTACTGTCTAATTGAAGTTGAATATCTGTGGCTCTTTATTCAGTGCCAAACCTAATATGGGAAACATTTACTGGTAAATCAATAGAACCAGCTTTGTATCTTACTACCATCAATCAAATGGCAGGTAGAAAGGACGTCAGACCTAGTTGGTTCTTGAACTGCTTTTGATCAAAAGAAGTTGGTAAACTACTTGGTCTGTGGATCTTTTCTGTGATTCCACAGTGTCAGGAGAACATTTCCATGGATATTTTATTTATATAGAGAAAGAAAACCTAAATCTCAAACCACCGTTTATAAAACCCACAAACTCCTGGGCCATCATTTTGGTTGCAGGCCCTGAGTTCCTTGCTGGTTGTGTTCTGTGTGGTGGGTGAACGTGTGTCTGATGGGGGTGCGTTTTAAAGACAACGTAGATTTCAGGATATAATTTAGTGACGTTTTGCCAAGCACACTCCTCGCTACGCATGTCTCTTCGTGTATTTTACTATTTTAACAATATTCAGTTATCTCTTAGCCTACTTGAGGCAGGGCCTTACAATTTCGTGACGGTCTGAAACATACATAATAGATCAATATATGTGTCTGATTTTGACGTTGGCTATTCTTGGTTAACTTTAGTACTCTTTTTGGACGGCGTAGATGAATCAGTGTGTATTTAACAAGTGAGCTGACTAAATGACTTATGCCCTGCCCCAATTTTAAGTTTTTTCTATCGAAATCTAGCATCTAACTACTACTTTTAAATCTCTGCTTTTTAATTTTGGATACCAAATATGGCAGAGTTAGTCAGGTGGCCAAGTAGACTTTTCCTGACCTTGAATGTGGTTTACTGGCATTACATTAAAAAAAAAAAAAAAGTCAGTATTTGCTGTCTTAGGATAGCATAAGCCCCTGAGATTTTTCCTAAGATCATTTTTAAAGTCTGATGTGCAGCTGTCTGACATCTACATTTTTAGCTAAAAGGAGTCTTCCTTGCGATCGTATTTAAGTGCCCCTGGAATGCAATGGAGGGATAGTTTGCTGTGGGTTAATCTGTGGATACTTCATATCTGACAGGCACCAGCATCTGTGGTTTATATTGCATTGTTCTTTAGGTCTAGAAATAACATTCTCCTAAGCCTGATGATAGTCAGGGGAATGTTTACTAAGATTGGTTTTCTTCCATTTGCACGGTTTTAAAGCTGGAGGTAAAACATAACACAAGTGTGATTAAAAAAAAAAAAAAATCTGTCATTCAAAAAGTATTCATGGTACTAGTAATGTGGAGGGAACCCCAGCAACTCAGTTTTGTAATGGAATGTTCATCAAGAGGTACTTCTTTTGTGTGGTTACGTATTGTATCCATGTGCTTTAATATGGATGCCAGATACTGGTTAACACAGGCTTATTGGGAAAGTATATTTTTGCACGCATATACATTCAGGCATTATTATTAGTGTTTTTCTAAAGCACAACCACAAACTCAAAGGAGATGCTTTTGTTTTGATATAATGTTAATGGAGTCTGGATAAGTGAGTTCTTTGTTAAAAGTTGAACAGATCACAGTTCATTTATATGCAGTCAAAGAGCTTTTGGCCCTACAATGTAGGGCATATAATCTTATTAGAAAGCCCTTTAAAATCAATAAAACAACCTTAAATGTGTGGTAGCATTGAGTTCATTCTTTAAAAAAAAAAAAAATCTATTTTTCAATTACATTACTCTTTTTAAAATGTACTACAAAGCTTTTTATTTAAAAAATGCCTTTATCCTATGTATGTACGCACTGCTGTCAAAAATATGTGTCATTCTTTGTCCTACAAATCCCTGTTCTCAGCCATTTCAGAGCCTAATCCTTGGGGCGGCCATTTTGCTGAAAAGCAGTTAAATAAGCAGTCTGTCAGCCCGGCCTGGTCCTTGATGAAAGAGTGTCATAATACATTTCTTTGCCTTATGTGAACTCCAGCTCCAAACTTTTGAATGAAATAAAGTCAGAGAGTCAAATATGAAAAATAAATCTTGCAGACAGCGCTCATTAGCATCCACTCATCAATCTCAGATCTAGGAGCTGGGCCACCCTTTTACTGTTATCATACTGATGCTGAGCTGATTTCAAATTTGATGAAACACGCTGGCCGTTGCGAAAGGCAACTGATAATAATGGTGCAAACTCAACAGAAAAGTTTGGTAAAATCTTCAGGAGGTGTTTTCTCTTATGTGGCCTTGTTCTGTTGCCTGCTGGCTTCTGCTTGGCAAGAGGGAGGTGTCGGTCCTCACCGCCTCAGCTAGCAAGATTTTAATGTGCTTAAAAGTATTGAGCACGCGCTTTTGTTACTGCCTCTTCCCAAGAAGGCCAATAAATGGAAGCGGTGCAGTTGTGCATTGCCTAGGAAAACCCTCCCAAACTTATAAAATTCACGTAAATCTGAAAATAATTTGCATTTTTTTGTAGTCAAAAGAAGGCTGTCAACTCTTGAAAATGTCTTTTCCTCTTTCTCTTGAAGATGTAGTAAAAAAAAAAAATGGGTACATAATCTTAGAAAATGGGTAACCTCAAATAGTTTTCTTTAGGATTGATGGTATATTTTGAATCTTAACTACTTCTATGTAAAGTTAAATGAGAGCTTTTATATAGTTAGGTGGCATCTTAAAACGTATGATTGGTCCTGTTTCTGCCCTGCCGAGTTTGAGAGGAAAGTCAGCCTAACTATAGGGCCAATTCCACTAATTAAAGTCATGCCCAAGTGAGTTAACATGATTTAGTTGTTTGGTTTTAATAGAGCTTAGAAAGGGTACTGAGTCCTGAAATGTTCTGTTTGGAAAGCTGTGCTCTATAAAATTTGCCTTGAACATGGCCGATGACTCTTAATTAGAATGATATACTTGCTGTTGTGATGTCTATTTGAGAAGAAACAACACTGGTGTCCCTGAGTAGTATTATTTTTAATGTATGAAGATACCTTTCTGTGGGCTTGGCACTTCTGAGTGCCTGTCTTCTCTGTTCTGTTTCAGGTGTGAATCATGGTGACACAGTGAAAGACGGTGATTTACTGCCTTGGGGGGGCATGCGTTTGTATGATTAAGGGATGTAAGTGCAGGACTCCAAGATTTACTTCCTTCCTGTTCCAGCGGGGATAGCTGAGGAGAGTGAGTAATGGGATAATTTATAACACCGCAGGCCCGTCGTCAAGAGACCTCTAGTCAAAACAGGAAGATAAAACTCAGAAGATTTCAGCTGGGAGAGAACAACTTTTGATGCTATCTGGACAACCTCTTGATTGCAAGTAGTAGGTCTTTGGAAATTTTCTGTTTTATTTTTTCAAAGAGGTGTCCGTTGAGAAGGTTAGTGTGTCAATATTGGTTAAATTATATAGATACTCTCTTAAATTTTATACATCTTTCCTCCATGATTTTTACTTCTTAACATTCTTATGTTGTTGGAACATCAGAGAAGCTTAGTGGCCTAATTTTAGAAGCCAGGTTCTTTTTATGAGGTCAAGGTGTTATTGAGTGTTAGGAGTATAATGACAAATTCAGCAACCTTTTTTTTTTGGAGCTTACCAAAAGCTACTAGGCTATGTTTCTTAGAATCTTTCATTTTCATTTATATGTACTGTATTCCAGTTTTGAGGTGATGGAATTGGAGGGGGGGGGGGTTGGTGAATAAAGAGTTTCTTTCCCAACTCTGTGTGTGTGTGTGTGTGCGTGTGTCTGCGTGCGTGTGCATGTGTGTGTGTGTGCGCGCGCGTATGCTCAGGGCAAAAGGGTTTAACTGGCCTCGGAAAGAGCTTTATGCAGGGATTTCTTTATATTGCAAGCAAAATAGGAGAACTCAAATGGGACATTTGATAGTGTTCAAATGGTTTGTTTCATCACCAGTGGCTCTAGATACAGGCTTCTGTGCTTTTGTGTTCATATTTTTTAGAAATGCCAGATACAGCATTTAGAACAAATGTCCTCCTAAAATTAAGGTATATCATCACTTTGGAATTGCTTATTATTCAGAAGTTTCAGGAACTACTTAATGCAATGGGACCTCTGACTTGTTATTGTTGGTGACCTTAGATTCATGAGAATTGAATACCACACGTGATATTTATATGTTAAAAATACCAGTTTTGCCTTTCACTTTGGAATGTCTTAGTGGTTGGCAGTAGACTCCTTATATTAGAGATCATGAAGATAAAATGGGAATGGTTCCAAGCTCTTCCTTTTCTCCCATCTGCCCTAGGTGACTAAGACATTCCCATAAATAACTGGTACCCTTTTGAACTGACCTTCAGGTTCACGCGATGTAAATATTGATGGCCTTGACATTTCTTGGTATGTGCACAGTTCAGGAGGTGCAATATCTCCAGATAACTGAAAACAGGTGGACAGGTGGGTAGACAGCCATGGGCTCTCCCTGATCCCCATAATTCAGAGGGGCCCCTGTCATACCCTGTTTCTGGACTTTGTGCAGGGAGAATGTCTCATAGGCAAAGTAATCTACCAGTTGAGGTCCTCTAGGCATTTCTATAGCCAAATCTTTCTGGATTGGATCCATGTCAGTCTGGCCTTATAATAAGATGTTTTCTAGGGCAAATAGTCAGTTATTTTTTGCCCCTTCCAAATTAAGGACTCCAGTACCACTACAAGGGTGGTATAGTATAATAGCTAAGCGCTTGGACGCTGAAGCCAGAGTTCCCGGGTTCAAGTCCTGGTTCTACCACTGACTAGCTATGTGGCCGTAGGCAACTTATTTCACCTCCCTCGGCCTTCCTTTCCACAGCTATAAAATGGGGATAATCATCATCATAATTTGCTAGATTTAATGAGAACTATCTAATTGTGATTAGCCCTTTAGTAAAGATTTCTTAAACGTTACTCTTTAATAAGCTTTCAGGTATCCTGTGCTTATGGAAACTAACCTACAAAGCTTAAGAAAATCGATCTATTTGGAGGTTCACATTCCTGGAGGATCTATTCGCTTGTAGGGAAATCATATATTGGAAAAAAATGAGAATAGAGCACTGACTTTGCAAGAACAGCTTAAGTTGTCTTTTGCTACTGATTTTAAGGTAATTTTTCTGGCTTTATGTAATGTGTGTATTAGAAATGGGAATATCAGAAGACCGGCTTCGTTGTATTGTCAAGCGTTATTGGTAACCTTAATTTATGCACCCATCGCGCTGCAGTTTTAGTTCATAACTACCCCCTACAGGGATTATTATAGCATTCAAGGGGATGGATTTACTGCATTCTGTTTTGGGTACCTTTTTCACTAAGAGGCATGTGCACCGTGAGATGGTACTTACCCATCTGTCTGTTGAAGGGTTTGTATGTATATTACCTGATCACTTAGGTGCACCCCCGAGAGAAGAGGGGGTTTAAAATGGAGAAGGAAGAGGAAAAATTGAAAAGAAAATAACATGACGGAAATAGCAGAAGCCTCTTTGCAAAGAATACCCAAACTGTTCTTAAAAGCAGACTTAATAGCCAGTAGCAAAACCATTCACTATTGTCTTTAAGAAACAAAGCTCAATCCACCAAGTTGAAACTGAAGTGCAAATCTGGACATTTTCCAGGGAAGTCAAGCCATGCAGCCTTCTAGATCTCAAGTTCAAGCGAAAAAAAAATCCAATTTACAAAGTAACTTCTTGCATTGATTGCGAGCTGTCAGTGTTTGATGGGTAGATCCTGGAACATTAACTGATTAAATTCTTCAATGCTGTGCGGTCATAATTATGGCCTCTGCAGTTCTGAGCTTCTAAATTTGTGTATTGACCCATGGGACATTCAGTCAACGAGGAGTGGAGAGCAGAGTGGAACATTCTGATCTTTCCTAAAGAGAACCAGGAGTAAGACGTTGAATTCAATTGAAATATTATTTATTGATTGCCTGTGCTTTATTGTACCTAATAAGCTATGCTATCTGTTAAAAATACCCCATCTGCCTAATTCTCCTTTTCCAGTTACACCAGATGCAAAAATACTCTGCGCTGGTGGAGAGGGGAGATTTCAAGTGTACTTCACACCGCTGGGTTCCCTGCTAACTATTCTTTGTGCTGTGGGCGCTTGCATTTTCCAATTCCACTTGGATGATAAGATGAAGTGTTTTTTCCCCACGTTCAGCTTTCAGTCGTCTTAATTTTTTCTCTGGGCAGCACCCCCCGACCCCCCGGGAACATGTGTTTTCACAGAGCTCTTTCATCCATATGCTAAGAGTGGGATCTGGCCTCCCATGATTTTTTGTTTCTCCTCACATTTGAAAACCTGTGGGCTAATGACGTTGTGAGAATTTTGGTGGCACTGTGCTGCAGAGATCAGCTTCATTTTATAGATGAAGAAACTGAGAACAAGACAGGTGAAGAAATTTGACCATGACGTTCAGCCAGCATCAGGACAATACCTAAAATCAGTGCAGTTTTGGCTTTTCCTTAAGGCATACTGGGAGGGAGATATGTACTAGGGTGCTGGGCTCTGTCATGGTTAATGGCTTGAGGTGAACTGACTGAGGAGCAAGTGAAGAAGGGTCTGAAGATAGGACAAGGAGATAGGGTTTGTCTGAGGTTGTAATAAAGGGATGCCCTTTGGTTAGGAAGCATGAATTGTTCGGTATAAGACAACGGGAAGAGATTAAAAGCACAATGAAGATCAGATATTTTGTAGTAGTTTGCCTCCTGTTGAAACCTTGGAACAAGGAATATTGATTCACCTTCAGGTAATTTAGGGTAATGGAGTATGGACAATTTCTGTTTCCTTCTTGCTGCCTTTGGTCCCTACTGCCTTTTGTTACGCTAAAAGAGAAAGCAAGTGAAATGCTTTTCAGATCTGATAACTAGTGTTCTCAAGTGAAACCTCTGGCCCTGATCCTGAGATGACGTCACACCATCTGATACTAGTTGGGTTTATGTCTCTGTGTCAACCAAAATGCAAGGCATGTTGCCATGATTCCTTTTCAGCTGTTTATCAGGTCGATTGGAATGGCTCTTTGGTCAGTCGTATACTTTATATTATCATTCAGAAGCATCGCCCATCCAAGGGTGTATGTGTATCTTTTGTTTTTTGATGGATAGTTTTAAATTTCGTGTAGGAAAGATGACTTGTAGTTGTAACTGGTATTATGACTTTGGCCTTATTATGCTCACTCATATTCTTAAATCCACGCCTGTCTGGGCAATTCTGAGGCCTGGTGTTTTGGTTTCCTGGAATCTCTTCTCATCATTGTTTGAGGAACCTCTAGGAAGGACCTTCTTTTATAGGAAGACTTAGTCAAATTAGCCAATGCTGATGCTTTGTACAATCAAAGCAATAAGTATGTGTTAAGTATATGTTTCTGAGAATAACGTTCATGGATAATGACTAATGGTTATTAAGTGCTTATTGTGTGCCGTGCACCATTCTCAGGGCCTTGCAAATCTTCACAGCAACCCTGTGCAGTTCGTGGTATTATTAACTCATTTTACAGACAAGGGAATGAGGAACAGAAATGAACAGAGAAGACATGTACAGTCTCAAGGAGCTTACGGTAGAGTTAGAAAATTAATACGTTCGTTCACAAATTGAATGCCTACTAGCCTACTACATGTGACCTGAAGTGTGAAAATTTACTTCCTGTGCTTGTCACGTGGAGCTTGCAATTGAATGGAGGAATATTTATGAAAACCAGCCTCAAAAATGTGTTAGTAGAGGTGAGGAGGATTCCAAGGACAGCATGCTGATAGTCACTTGGATTGCCTTCCAGTTGACCTCCTGGAATCATGTTGGAAACCTAGGGAGATTTAACTGTGTTAAAAGTGAAAGCAGAAGCTCAAGAGAACTGATTCGCCAAAATCTGTGTGCCACCTCGAATATGAATATGAAGTGATACCAGTAACTCTATTAGGAATGGGATTGGCAGCAACATGATGAAGTGGCTTGGGCAACTGGGGGAGGTGACATTGGTCAACAACGATGGTTGGTTAGTATCAGTTAAATTAGTACCTTGGGCATTAGCACTCATGGCATTGGTTGTCACTGGCAGGTATCACTGGACGGGGACTGAGCAGGAGAGGAGGACAGTGGTAGAAATTTGTGATGGCTGAGAAGATGTTCATGAACTTACCATTCATCTCCTGGGGAGTCCATGATGTTTGCTCATGGTGGTGAGGATGCCTGGGATAGGAAGGAAGAGTACTGGCAATTACAGAGAAAGAAAATGCTAGAAACAATTCTGCTCTTCAGTTTGGGGTATGTGTTGGGATATGAATTCCATAAAGTGCCATTTAGCAGGTATTTGTTTTGGTCACATCACTATGCCTCAGTCCTGTTTGGAAAATGGTAATAGTAATAGAATTAACCTCATTGGGTTTGTTTAAAGCTTAAATAAGTGAATAGAAGTAAAGAGCTAATAGTGGTAGCTCTGATGATGGTGGTGAAGAAATAATAGTAATCAATCTTGTAGATTCAAGAATATCAGCAATAAACCCCTCCACTAGAATTCAGGGGAGGTTTTTCCTCAAGGAGACTTACATCTTGTTGGGGGAGACACAATTGTAAAAGTAATTAACTCTTTTTTTTTTTTTTTTTTTGAGGAAGATTAGCCCTGAGCTAACATCTGCCCCCCAATCCTCCTCTTTTTGCTGAGGAAGATTGGCCCTGAGCTAACATCCATGCCTATCTTCCTCTATTTTATGTGTGGGACACCTGCCGCAGCATGGCTTGATAAACGGTGCCATGTCTGCACCCGGGATCCAAATCAGCGAACTCCGTGCCGCCGAAGCGGAGCGCGTGAACTTAACTGCTGCGTCACCAAGCCAGCCCAAAAAGTAATTAACTCCTATCTATCCCTTCCTATGCAACCCAAGCTTACCTTTACTAACTCTTCTTGTGCATCTTATTTTCTCTAGCCACGCCAGACAACCCAAGTGACCCAGATTAGGTTTTCTTATATCTTGGTACATTTGCATAAGCCATTCTCATCAGCCTAAAATTCCTTTCTTCTTTTATCTGCCTGTTGAAATAGACATCCTCTCTGCAAAGTCTTTCTTTCCTGCTCCAGCTCCTCAGTTCAGCTTCCATTGCATTGCCCTTGTGCCTTGTACATACCTGTTGGAAATTTGTTTTACTTGTGCATTCCTCCATTAGATGGTGAATTCCCCAGGAGAAATTTATATAGATTTTCACATTTCAGATTCTGTGTAGTTTGGCTTATTGAATGAATGAATGATCATTTTTCTAACTCCACTGTAACATCTTTGAGACTGTATGTATGTATTAATTTTTCTGAGCCTCAGTTTCCACATCTGTGAAATGGGTTACATATAAACACCAAAAGCAGTGGTTAGCATACTATAAGCACTCACTAAGTGTTGGTTATTGTTGACTTTCAGATAATGTTTTCAACACAGATTTGTTTGTTTTGATTATATTAAGGTAACTGCAGTGGCTACTTTATATGTTTTCTTCTTCCTGAACTCCAAGGGCTTTCCTCCCTACTCTCAGAGGTACTTCCCTGGGGTCATTTACCTCCCACTAAAAGCAAATAAAGCTAATCTCCTTGGCTTGAAATCGATTCCACCCAGACTAGAGAGAATATGCTGATCGCCTTTGCTAAGTGCCTTTTGGCCAAAAGTGTAAAAGCTTGGTTTTCTTTGGGGGAAAAAGAATGGAAATTCCTGTCTTAAAATTTGTGATTATGAAATTTGCATTTTGAAAGGTAACAGTATCTCAAATTTAATGATAAGCTATTTGCAGGGGATTGAGCATAAATTTTTGCTGGCCCTTTTGGTTGAGAGAACTAAAGGAAAGCGTAGATTTTTGTGACAGTATTTAATTCTTTTACATTCATTTTAATTTCTTTAAAAATAGTGCAAATCTTTTTGTCCCCCCATCTCAGTGGCATGTTTTTGTGGATGTTTAAGGCCATTCATTTTCAAAAAAGCGGAGACTGTTTTAAAGAACGGTCCTTAAGGCTGTCAGCCTGCCTCAGTTTCTTCGTCAGTGAGTCCAACTCTGACCACCTGCACACCTCCCTGGGGCGTTTGGGTGAATGGCTCCGAGCTTGTAAAGTACTTTGAATTTCTTGGATGAAAGTCTCCCGGTAAGTACAGGTCTTAGGAAGGTATTATATGTGGGCTTTCTAAACTGCCGCGGCCTGTCTTGCAAGAACTCTAATGCACTTCTGGGTTTAGGGTTGTTAAAAGATGTATGTTGAGAAGCCTCAGGCTGCATCTTGTGAGGTTCATGAGGCACGTGTCGCTGCTTGCTCACCTCTAGCATAGATTCTGTCTACACTACAGGTAGCTACAAGCATGCACATGTAGAGCGACCATTCGGACTTACAATCGCCTGCGTTTGGCTCCTGTAGTGTGAGGAGAAAGGCCAGGATGTTAGGAGAGCAGATGGGCTGTGTGTTCCTGGCCCTGTGGCCTCACCTCTCTCGTGCCTCCGGGGTTGCTGTAACACACACAATTGCTTTGAAGCAGTGGAGTTGAGGGGTTGGGGGTTTTCTCTGGGAAGTGACACTGAGATTGCAGACAACTAGATTTGAGTTCTGGCTCTTCCAGTTACTGACCTTGTGCCCTTAGGCAAGCTGGTTAAGGATGCTGAGCCTTAGTTTCTCTTATACAGCCCTTGATTCCTTGCGGTGCCCAGGACTAGAGTGCAAATGCGAGTCCACAGATTATATATCTAAATATTTAGAAGTTATAAGTTAAGCTAAAAAACTGTCAAAATACATTCAGATATTCTCCTACTCTGACAAATATGCCTTCATAACAGCCTTGGAGGCCAGGTTTGAATTTTGAGTTTCCAGATTCTTCAGAGTTCCATGCTTGAGCAGGTAGCATAAGCAGAAGCGTGGGCCTAGGGCGCATGCCTGTGGACAGCTGAGTCTGTATGTCCGTGCTCTGTCCACACGCCATCCTGTGGCATCAGGGCTACATATTGAAGAGTGGGTTGCCCTTGGGAGACTGTCTGGGGGAAAAATCAGCACAGGCCCTGTGAGTGAGCTTCGACTGTGTGAACAGGAAACTGCAGAGTTCTGGTACCTGGAACATGATCCAGAAGGGGATTTCGGGCTCCTGATGGGCATGTGCTTTTGGCCATGGACCCCTGGGCATGCCAGGGTAGAGGGCCCTCTTGCGTGGAACTAAGGATGGTTCTTCGTACGGGACTGGAATGAGCATTTGTTGCAAAATACGTATGATTGGGCATTTATGAAGTGTTAATATCAAAGAAAAGACCTGTTTTTCTAGCAGAAAGGTTTCAGCCTTCAGTTCAGCCCTAATCATATCCATGTTTAGCAATGATGAGAGTGAGAGCTATTTTCTACCAGGCAGGGTGATGCGTTTATGTTCCTTCTATGTCCAAGACCTAGCACAATACTCTGTTTTCACTTAGCATTTAATTCATTCGTGTGATGACACCAGTGAAATAAATATTTGCCACCTCTTCTTTCCTAAGCATTATCCTAGGCATGCTGGTAATGGCAGTGAGTAGAAACAACTTCCTGGTGGCGGAAACAGAAAATAACAAGGATAAATATGTGCAATGTGTGGCTTACTCTCCATTCATTTGTTCCATAGATATATAAAAAATATGCCCAGGGCTAGACACTTGGCCTCCCCCAAAGAGAGAGAGGAAGAGAAGAGTGATCACAAAACAAGAGTTTGGTGTTATTAATTTATGTGAAGCGCTGTTCACTGCAGGAAATACTCTTCCCCTTTGGAACTGATGTTCTGGAATTCTTTTTCATTTCAATTCTTCAAATGTTTATTCATTCTCCAATGTATTTAATTCATTGTCCTAGGCTCTGTGAGAGGTTAGACATATTAGATACAACTTTAGTCCTTAAGAACGTAGAATCTACTGGAGTTAGTATGTGGGAATTTTAGAGTAGTTCTTGGCATGTGAGAAGCACTTTGAAGGTGAACAATTTTTACTTATCTGCCTAGGTCCCTGTCAACAGAGTGAACTGCTCGTCTCCTTTCCTTTCAACTCCTGTCTCCTTCAGTGAGGTAGGGAGAAGTCTTGTCTGAACCAAGTCGCACAGTGGATGTGTCCTGAAAGAATTCTTTTCAACGCCCTGGAATGCTGTCCTTGGGGTTCAGCCGACTTCTCTCAATGGGGACTCATACATCAAGAGGGCACTGGTATAATTACCTCAGCTACTGTGAAGCTGCTGAAAAGCTCTTGCTGAATCTGGGTGTAAATTTATGGTGAAATTGAACAAAGGAAAAGTTACCTCCTTCTTTTCCTTTCCTCCCTTCAACTTGAATTGCATTTTAAAAGTCCTTCTGTTAGGATAAATAGATGTTATTTGATCTACTTTTAAAGGGCCTATCCTGGGTTGGGATATGTAAATAGCTTCCTGAAGCAAATGAGATGCTTTGGCTGTGCACACCCCTCTGTGGTGGCCATCATCTTCTAGTTCTTGGTTTTGATAATTAAAAATAAAATAAAACAGCTAGAAAGAAAAGTATAAAAATTATGGTGAGCTGTCATTTTGACAGTCTGGGACTTCTTACTCAGTTGATAAAAGGGTCAGGCAACCTTCAAGTATTTGTCCCAGTCAGTCAGTCTCCATGGTTGACTCCTATAAATAGGATTCTTCTGTCATTTACTAGAATCTTTTTGCAGATGTAGCTTTAATTTTTGCATCTGAGCTACAAAAGGTGAGGAACTTTCTCTGTTAAAGAAGAAATTCAGGAGGTGGTGGTAGGAGACTGAGTAGAAAGAAGATCAGTAAATCCAGTTTTATGATTTTTCTTATTAAAAAAGTGATTTTTAAAAATCGAAAGCAGTACATTTGGGATCCATATTTTATCCTTGAGGAAAGACTCCATTTGTGCGTAACCATTTTTTTTCAGAAACTGTGGTGCTGGTTGCAGTTCTATTTCTAACTAGTTGTATGGTCCTGGGCAAGTTTCTCAGCAGATCTGGCTCCTCTCTGTGAAAGGAATGTTCTGCTTTTTGGTACCCAGGATTTCTTCCAGGTTTAAAGTTTAGTGATGAAATAGAGTAACAGACTAGCCATTGAAGCTACATAGTGTTTCGTAACCCTGGCTAAGTATTTATAATTATTGAAGAAGCTTTTTTTTTTTTTAATTCATATGCCTGGCTTCTACCAGTATTCTGGTTTAGTCATTCTAGAGTGGGGTTTTGGGCTGCGTACTTTTAATAAAATTTCCCCAGAGACTCTTCTGATGTACACCAAGTCTTGAGAATGACCAATTTGCTGTCTGATTCTAAAATGGGGAGGGAGGTATGAGTCCTGGAGAGTTGAAGAAAGCTGTGGAATTTTTCCTGAGAAAACTGTCTATGTACACAAATTTTAAAACTGTAACTAGAGGGTGTTCATGCATTGCTTGCATGTAATAAATCTTGAGTTAAGAGTCGCTGATTGGGAAGTTGTTTCTAGGACTCTCTTTTCATGAACTTCTACTAATGAAATATATAATGCCGCATATGGTGGAATTACAGTGACCACCGATGTGTCGGGTAGGAAATTCCATGGAGAGCCAGAGACACAGGAATTTATGTTGTTGAAACTAGGAAATAGTGGAAATAGGGGATTTTTCAAAAAGTTTTGCACTGGCCTTATTTACCGAGATCTGACCTTTCTGATAAGTTTCATGACTTCTTTGGAATGCGAAGTTGGGGATACTAATATTTGCCACCAGGCAATATTTATTTAGTGATGTGAGAACCTAGGGCATTAGTTGACTGCAAGTGTGATTATTAACAGGACCCAGGAAAATGCTACCAGAAATAATGGCACCTTTGTTATCACAGTGATTTTTTTTTTTTTTTTTTTTTGCCAATAGAGCTGAAGGAAAAGTGATATTTGTTATCAAATCAGGCAGGGAATTTACAAATGATAACAAGTTAGAGAGGCTGCATTCTTTCTAGTATCTCACTCTCGTAGTCACAAATATCTTTCTCCCATGGAAAGATAAAAACACTTGACCAGGGCCATAAATTTGCCCTGTCTTTTATCACCAGGGCCTTCGGAAGTCTGCGAAAAGCCTTGACCTCCTCCTGCTCTTCTTTTATTGAAATGATGCTTATTGAGTGGTGATAGTTTTAGAAGGGGAGAGGAGAATCAGTAAATAAATCTGCAAAATTCCCCAGGAAAACATTGTGGCCTTCTGGAGGGCAGAAATGTATATTTTTTGTTATGGTGGTGGTGGTGGTGATGGTGTCCCCCCAACCCCACCCGCTTACATAAGAGCTTTGCGCACAGAAGTAGATGTGAGTTGGATTGGCTAAGAGTAAGCATTAAACAAAACCCAACTTTTCAGTGTTTTCTAACGGGATTTCTGCTTTTTCCTGTTGATAAGCCTGGGCTTGGTTGCTGCTCACTAGTTAGCCAGGGGTACAGCCATTGCTGGCCTCACTTTATAACCTGGCAGGATTAGGGTCTGCGGTGAGGGAAATGGAATGATTGAGAAGAATTTAACTTCTTTATTTCGAAAGAGCTTAAATGATATTTTATGGCCCCCTCTGAACTATAGAATACTTAGTGGACTGGGTATTTCCATGTGTCTTCTGAGCTTAGCTTCTTTTTGAGGAGGAGGATCAGCCCTGAGCTAACATCTGCTGCCAATCCTCTTCTTTTTGCTGAGGAAGACTGGCCCTGAGCTAACATCTGTGCCCATCTTCCTCTACTTTATGTGTGGGACGCCTACCACGGCATGGCTTGCCAAACGGTGCCATGTCCGCACCCGGGATCCGAACTGGCGAACCCTGGGCTGCCGAAGTGGAACGTGTCAACTTAACCGCTGCACCACCGGGCCTGCCCCTGAGCTTAGCTTTTGAAGTGCCAGACCTGGATACGCAAGTTACTCTCGCTGTCCAGAGTCAGAAGTGTTATTTCTGTAGGTCAGTAGAAGTCTATAGTTCGGTCCAGGGGACGGTATAACTAGGCTTGGTTCTGCTTGTCTCCAGTCCAAGCTTCTTGTTGCTCTGTAGTTGACCTGAAGCTAGCAGCTGATATGACATCATCTTGGGTGTTGCTGGCACATTTTTCTTTTCTCAGTAGATCTGCACTAAATTATTTTTCCTTTTCAAAACACACAGACTTTTGGCTTGCTTTGCATACCCTATAGGTATGTCTGGCTGTTTCTGATGAGTGAGGTATTGTCCTCCTCTTTATTTCCTTCCAAGGAAGTGTCTGTTGACACAATATACTTTTCAATCATCTTTATTATAGAGCATCTGAAAAACCTTTAGGGTGTCAGGAGAGCCCCCCCAGAGCAACTTCTCAGCCCCTGAAAGACCTGCCTAACCAGATGCCAGCAGTTCATATTTCTGTATTTCTAGAGATTTCTCTGGTGATAATGAGAGACCTCACAGAATATGAAAACATTTTGTTTAGAAGTACATGTTAGGAGAAGCGAGCAGCAGTCTCCAGGTGTTGTTTTCCCTGAGTACATCAATCTTGTCAGGACTGCAGTACCACGCAGGATCCCTGTGCTTAATGGATAAATGACGATGCAAAGCTCAGGGCAGCCTGGGGTATTTGGGGCTCCCAGACCCTGTGTTCTTTTCCATTTCCTGGCCCCTCAGGATCTTGTACAATACTTTGCTATCAAAGGTTTCTGCTGAGAAGGCTATTAATAATTTCAATTTCAGATGCTTTCTTAGCATTGGTTTTTCTAGATTCTGGCAGTGGGATTGAATACCTTCCTGGAGCCTTGGCCAAGTGTCTCTCCTACCTTATATTGGTTCTTGAGCAGCTAAAATTTGGTGGAGGCTTCCTGTAGTCTCCCCCTCCACCTCACTCCTTATGCTGGGAGTTTTGCATACATAGAGGGAAGCTAGTTGGACTTAGATGACCCAGAATAATCATAAATGAGGACACCTTCTTCTTCTTCTTTTTTTTTTTTTTTTTGAGGAAGATTAGCCCTGAGCTAACATCTGCTGCCAATCCTCCTCTTTTTGCTGAGGAAGACTGGCCCTGAGCCAACATCCATGCCCATCTTCCTCCACTTTATATGTGGGACGCCTACCACAGCATGGCTTGCCAAATGATGCCGTGTCCACACCCGGGATCAGAACCGGTAAACCCTGGGCCGCCGAAGTGGAATGTGTGAACTTAACCACTGCACCACCGGGCTGGCCCCAACTTTGGGGTTTTGATTAGAACTTGAGTAGAAGAGCATTGCTGACTTTGCGTTCTGTTTCATCAGCAGTTGGAATCCTACCCAGGCTGGAGTGGGCAGGCCTGTTTCTACTGCCCTTCCAGACGGGGAGTTCAGTGTTGATGGAAGAACATTGCATAATTATTGGCGTTTACGATGATTGTTTTAGAACAGTGGTTTACAAACTTTTTGAAACAAGGAAACTTTATGTATCGTAAAACCTTAAATCAGTTTTCAATCAGTGCTCCTTTGCCAAGGAAACAATTATTATAATATGATAATGATAAGAATAGATTTTCCATGTTTGATTTCCTGTATATCCAGAGACTTCAAGAATTCGTATAAATCACCGACTCCTAAACCTTTGCCTCGGGCCTCTTGATTCTCCTAAAATCCACATTCCTGTTTCACAATACTGCCTTTAAATCTCCATCTAGTTATCTAGGAGATGCATCACATTAAACATGAACGTGTTCAAAGCTAATCCGTTATCTTCTTTACCTAGTTTTTTTCTCATGTATTCTCTATCTTTAGAATGTCTCCAAAGTTAGGAGCTGGGATTCACCCTTGACTCCTCTTCCTCTCAGCCAGCTGGGTCACTAAGTCTTTTCTATTTTATCTGCTAAATATCCCTGGACTCATTCCTCCCCTCTCTGTTTCCACAGCTACCATTTCAGTTCAGTCTCTTATGATCTCTTGCTAGACGACAGCAATAGATGCTACCTTTCTCCAGAGTTAGATAGTTAAGGAAATTTCTGATCCCTTCTCTCCCCTGCCTCAAATCCTCCAGGGTGTACAAGACCTGTCCCAAACTGGTCCCTCTAAGTCCTTCTCCCACCTTTGCCCTCCTCATTCTGTGCTTAAAGTGCCCTAAGTTCTGACATTGTGGAGGAATAATCCTTTTTCATATTGTGTGTGTGCACAGACTTATCATTCTCTGAGTTCCTCCTCTTCTTACTTCCTCCTGCGGACTGTCCTACCTACTCAAAAACCCGGCCCAAATGGCTTCTGTGTGAAGTCTCTCTCAATATTCCTTTGTCTGTGGTCCCTTTGTTATAGCAAATATCACGTTGAATTGTTTGTGTATGTCTCCCCACTGAACTAGGTATTTCCTAAGAGTGGTGACTGCATGATGTCTGGCACCTGACAGTTAATAAATATTTACTGAATGAATGGAAGCTGAGGATGGAGGCTATGAGTGTTAGACTTTCTTTTTTCTTTTTATGTGGATCATTGTAAAACTGCATATTTTCTGTCTTTTAATGATGCTCATGCTATTTACTTTTTGCGTATTTTCCTTTTGCCTTTAAAATAACTATGTTGCTACTATTGGAGGTGAGAGTGTAATCTGAAATGCGAAAATTCAGAAACACCGGCATAATCCACACGTAAAAGATTAAAATATGTCATAAGCAACTCCTTCATTTGACACATTTGACAGAATATCTCAACTCTGACCTATGTCCTTATTAAGTCAAACCGTATCTCCTTTAGATTAGAAAGTCTCCTAGGGGCCGGCCCCGTGGCTGAGTGGTTGGGTTCACATGCTCTGTGTCGGCGGCCCAGGGTTTCACTGGTTCCAATACTGGGTGTGGACCTGGCATAGCTCATCAGGCCATGTTCAGGTGCCATCCCACATGGCAGAACTAGAAGGACCTACAACTACAATATACAACTATGTACTGTGGGGCTTTGAGGAGGAGGAGGAGGAAAAAAAGGAAGATTGGTAACAGATGGTAGCTCAGGTGCCAATCTTTAAGGGAAAGAAAAAGCCTGTTACCTGTTTAAAATGTCTAAATGTCATTCCCATTTCAGGAAGGGAGATCCTTTCCATCATGGAATATCTACACTTATCTCAGAGTAAGAGGAGGCTGGATAAACTGGATCAGATCAAGCGGACAGAATTCTCAGCTTTGATGTGGATGTTTTATAGCACTAGACTCTTTAAATGGATATTGCTGTTAATAACAAATTGCTAGATGATTAACAGAAATCTAAGGTGAAAGGGATCCTACTGACAATAGTTTTTTTTAGTGACTTAGGAGCAACTAATTGAGGAACAGTCATTCATTTGATAGGAGCTTACAGTTCCAGAGAACGGTTCCAGTGGATCCTTAATACTCCACGCCAATATTGGCAGTATTGCAGTGGCATAGAGGAGGTGTAACTTATGATTTCCAAATCACTAATTCTAGAGCCTTAACCTCTCTCCTGATTTTTAATGCGCAATGGACTTAATTAGATATAATTTAAAAATTTTCAAATTTTATAATATATATATAAATAAAACTAAGAATGTCCATATTAAATTTTAATTTCCAAATATTTGGAGATTTTCCTGTTACTGATTTCTAGTTTAATTTTGCATTATGGTCTGAGAATATGCATTGTATGATTGCAATCTTTTAAAATTGGTTGAGGTTCTTTTTATGGCCCAAGTTATGGTTTATCTTGTTGAATGTTTCTTTTACTCTTGAAAAGAATGTGTGTTTTGTTGATGTTGGATGGAGTGTCAGCTAGATCCATCTAGTTGATATGCTGTTTCAGTCTTTGGTATCGTTATTGATTTTCTGTCTACTAGTTCTAACTATTACTGAGAGAGGAGTGTTGAAGTCTCCAACTATAATTGTGGGTTTATTTACTTTTCCTTTCATTTTTGTCAGCTTTGCATTGTGTAGTTTAAGCTCTGTTGCTAGGTGCATATACATATATGGTTGTTATATCTTCTTGGTGAATCAATTCTTTTATCATTATGAGATAGTCCATCTTTATCCCTGGTAATTTTCTCTGCTCTGAAGTCTACTTTGTCTGATATTAATATAGCCATTCACTCCAGTTTTCTTTTTTACTTAAAAATTCATTTTTATTTTGAGATAATTGTAGATTCACAGTCAGTTGTAGGAGTGATTCTATAGAATTTCCCCTGATGGTAACAGCTTACAGGCTATATAATACAATATCACAACCAGGAAATTGATTTTGATACAAATCACTGATCTTATTCAGATTTCTCTAGTTTTGTGTTACTTGAGTATGTATTTGGTTAAATGTAATTTTATCACCTGTGTAGGTTTGTGTATTTACCACCACAGCAAAGATAGAGAGCAGTTACATCACCACGAGGATCCTTCCTGTTGCCCTTTTATAACCATACTCACTTCTTCTCTCCCTGCCCCTAATCCCATAGCAACCACTAATCTGTTATCCATTTCTGTAATTGTCACTTCAAGAATGTTACATAAAAGAATCATAGAGCATATAACCTTTTGGGATTGGCTTTCTTCCGTTCAGCATACTTCCCTGGAGATTCATCCAATCTTTCGTTTGTATCAATAGTTTGTTCAGTTTTATTGCTGAGATAAGAAACTAAACATGGTTTAGTGGCTTACCAGAGTGGCTGTATCATTTTATAGTTTCACCAGCAATGTATGAATGATCCAGTTTCTCTATATTCTTTCTAGAATTTGATGTTTTCACTATGTTTTATCCTAATCATTCTGATAGGTGTGTAGTGATATCTTATTTTGGTTTTAATTTGAATGATGCTGAAGGTCTTTGCATGTGCACATCCTCTTCGGTGAAATGTCTCTTCATATCTTTTGCCCATTATGTAATTGGATTGTTTGGTTTTCCAGCTTTCTTTTAATTTTTGTTTGCGTTATGTATTTTTCATCCTTTTACTTTTAACCTACCTATGTAAATGTATTGGAGGTGAATTTCTCATAGATAACATATAGTTGAGTCATTTTTAAAATCTAATCTGACAATCTCTGACTTTTAGTTATTGTGTTTAGACCATTTACGTTTAGTATAATTATGGACATGTTTGGATTAGGTCCACCATTCCATTATTTCTTTTACTTTCCCTATTTTTTTTCCTCTCTCTTGCTTTTTCTGTCATATTTTGGGTTATTTGAACATTTTTAGTATTCCATGTTAATTAATTGTGATTTTGACAGTATCTCTTTTATATAGCTTTTTCAATGTTGCCCCATTTATTACAGAACACATATTTAACTTTTTAATTTAAATTATAAATTTAAAATTTATATATTATCACTTTATTTAGACCATAGAACCTTTATCCTACAGGTCCCTTTACACTTCCTCTTTGATGCCATTGTTGTCCTATCTGTAACATCTACATGGATTAAAAATCCCATCAGGCACTTTTTGCTTTCAACCATCAAACACATTTTAAAGAGCTCAAGAGGAGAATAGTCTGTTATATTTATCCAGATGCTTATCGTTTCTCTTATTCTTCCTTTGTTCATGTGGTTCATGTTTCCTTCTAGTATCTCTTTCCTTTTTTCCGAAGAACTTCCTTTAGTAATTCTTTTTAGAGCAGTTCTGCTATGAATTTTTAAAGTTGCCTTTCATCTGAGAATGTCTTTATTTCACTTTTATTACTGATAGATGTTTTTGCTGGATATAAAATCTGAGATTACAGTTCTTTAAAAATTTTGTGCGACTTCCTTCTTTCTAGCCTCAGTGGTTTGTATGAGATATCCACAATCATTCTAATTATTGTTTCCCTATATGTAACATATCATTTTTACTCTGGCTACTTTGAAGATTATTGCTTTCTCTTTTTTAAAATTGTGGCAAAATACACATACTATAGAATTGACCATTTTAACCACTTTAAAGGGTACAGTTCAGTAGTTAGTTACAGTGACAATGTTGTGCAGTCATCATCACTCTGTTGTTCCAGAACTTTTTCATCACCCCTAATGGAGTATCTTTAACAGTTTGTCTTAGCATAAATTTCTTTGGGTTTACTGTTTGAGGTTTGCTCAGATTCTTGAATCTGGAGGTTTATCTTTTGCCATGATTGGCCAATTTTCCACTCTTGTTTCTTCAAATATATTTTTAGCACATGTTTTTCCCCTATGCCCTTCAGGGACTTAGATGACATGAATGTTAGACCTTCTGTTATTAAATCACATGTCTCTGAAGCTCTGTTTTCCTCAACCTTTTTTTCTCTGTTCAGGTTAGATAATTCTTATTGATTTATCTTCAAGTCCACTGACTCTTTCATCTGCCATCTCTTCTCTTGGGTCTATCTAGTGAATTTTTAATTATGATTATTATCATTTCCAGTTCCAGGATTTCCGTTTGTTTCTTCCTTATATTTTCTGTTTCTTTGCTGAGACATTTTATTTTAACATTTGTTTCAAGAATGTTCATGATTGGTCAAACATTTATATAATAGCTGCCTTAAAGTGTTGGTCTCATAATTTCAACATCTGTATCATGTCGGCATTGGCGTTTGTTGACTGTCTTTTTCCTGTGCGAGTTGAAATTCTCATGGTTCTTGGTATGTTGAGTAATTTTGGAATCTATTTTGGATATTTAGAAGATTACATTATGAGACTCTGGGTTGTGTTTAAATCCTGTGAAGAATGTTTTTCTTTCTTTCTTTCTTTTTTTTTTTAAAGCAGGCAGTTGACTTGGTTAGATTCAGGCTGCAAATTCCCACCTCACTTCAGGGGGCTATTATTTCAGTATCAGTTTACTTCTCAAAGTCATTGTAGTACTCTGGTTCTGTTCTGGGTTTGCACCACCCAGTGGTCACTATGACCTGTGCGGTGGACTGTCTGTTAGTTCAGTTCTCAAAGTCTTTGGTGTGCTAATTACAATCCAGTTCACACAGTTTTGCCTTGGTGATGATCCCTGGAATTCATAAAAAATGTTTTTGGGTTACTTCCCTGAGCATCTCCCTCTCTGCACTCTCTGGCACATTGCAGTTCTTTAGAGTTCGCCTTTTCAGTTCTCTAGGCTCTGCTGTGTGCTTCCCTGTTTGGGCCTTTGTTTGGGCCCAGGCAGCAGGAGGACACAGAATAAAAAAAGCAACAGGGGTTGCCCTCAGCCTCTTGTGATCACCTCCACCAAATGGATAGAGAGATTCCTCTCCCTCAGAGTTTTCACACTTGCTGACCTCCATTATTGGTTACTGCCAAGGAATTGCCTGGGGGCAAGGGCATGGGAAAACTGGCAAAAGAAGGAAGAAACAAAGAACAAAATTGGGGGATTTCCATACTCCCGTGAGTGTTAGGAGTCCCCTTTTTTGTTCCATGAGCCAGAATTAGAGGGCTTCTAGAACTTTCTCCTTCTCTACCACAGTGCTGATTTCTAGGGTTCTGGCTATATTAAGTTCAGGCCAAAGGCTACTGCTGGAAAATAAATGATAAACCCACTGCCTGTTTGTTGTACTTCAGAGTCCAGTGGTCTTCTGTGATTTTCCTGCTGCTATTTACTTTTCAGAGTTTTCAGATAGCTGCTGTAAGTCACCCGTCCATGTTTTATAGTTCTCGTCAATGGAAGAGGTGGGTGAAGTAAGCTTACGCCATCTTACCCAGAACCAGAAGTCTGACCTAATCTGTACTGATTTGTGAACAAGAGAGGGGATGGCTTTTTTCTCTCCCACACTAAAGCAGTCATGCATGTAAATTGTGAGGACTGTATTAATTTCTGTACTGTTCATGAGTCCTACATGGTCTTAGGTAATCTAAATTATTGTGAAATATAGTTAGGTTTTTGTATATATAGGAATATAGGAATTTAGCTAAGGGGACAAAATTGAAAAGACATATGTGTGCATATATATGCTCACTGAGTCCCACATAGTGATAATTTTGACAAGCTTAATTAAAACCAGGCTAATCCTAGGCTGGCCCTGTGGCCGAGTGGTTAAGTTCGTGCATTCCACTCCGGAGGCCCAGGGTTTCGCCAGTTCGGATCCTGGGCATGGACCTAGTGCCACTCATCAAGCCATGCTGAGGTGGTGTCCCACATAGCAGAGCCAGAAGGACCTATAACTAGAATATATACAACTGTGTTCTGGGGGGCTTTGGGGAGAAGAAGGAAAAGAAAATTCAGGCTAATCCTTCAATGATTATATGACTGTCTTCAACTCAAGGAGCAGCATGCTGTGCTTAATATGCCATTCCTATTTTAAAGGATAAACGTCAGTAATCCAAGAGAGTACTCACCTCTGTCAAATGTTTAAGATGAAAACTTTAATTTTTCTACTTCAGCATGTTCCATATTCTTGGCAGTTAACGGAGAGGAAAATCATAATAATGGTAAAAAAAAAAAAGCTAAAAGGAGTTAGTGGTAGAGATAGGAAACTATATTTTGTGTAATAAAATTTAGCCTGTTTCTAAAAGGGATCAAAGAGGAAATTCTGCTGCTTTGTGACTCTCAGTCATGGGTCAGTGAAGGAAACAGAACTTATTTATGTATTTCAAACTGAGAAGGATTTAATAGAGGGAATTGGGTTACAGTTGTTAAAAGGACTGGAGGAGCAAATCTGGATGAGAGACTGCAGGAAACTGATTGCAGCTGTCAGAGTGCGTGCTTGTCTGTCCCAACACTGCCCACTCAGTCCCCACAGGACACCATGGCCCGATGCTCCTTCCAGTGCTGGAGCTGTGTTGTAGGACTCTGCACAAATCTGCTGCTGTTTTTCCTGCCAGAGTCAAAGGCAAATGGATTCTGCTACTTCTGGTTTCATCCAAGCGCCTCTCATTGAAAGAACCTCAAGCTGGAATCTTGCTGGCAAAGGAATCTGAGAAATGGAGTTTCTAGGCTTCAAGCCCCTGTGATAGGATTAGAACTTCGAAAAATAGGGATGGTACTAATTAACCTAAATGTTTAGTTCACTGACATGTTTGAATTTGTTTTTATCATATACTGTGTTGTCTGGTGAACAAGATTCTAAGCTGCTTGAGGGTAGGAATCCGTTTCATATTCTTTATAATTCCACAGAGCATAGCACAGAGCCATGTGCTTGCTTAGTGTTCTTTGTAAATAATGGTGACCATAACATTAACATGCCTTCAAATGAAAGACTGATGTCATTTACCTCCAGTTGGTTTCAGAGCCATCAACTAAAGAATGTGGGACCTTCTCCTTTCTAGTCCCTGGGGCAAAAGCCAGAGAAACGTAAGACTATATTCCATGGGATTCCTGGGCTAGGTCATCAGTTTATCACATAATCTACATTTTTAAAGAACAAAATTGTCTTTTTTACAAGAGGAAGGCTTTGGAGGCACAAGTATATACAGATAGGTCAATCAGTAGTTACCCCAGTGACCTCGCATCTCCTGTTCAGGCATTGTTTTGTGCATTTCCTATTTAGTGAGACAGAGGGGAAATTTCTCACTCACCTTCCCAGTTGTAGTGGAAAAAGATCAAAGCATTCTGCAGTAAAAAAACAACAACAACAACAACAACAAAACCCCACAAAACTCTTATTTTTTTCTAGTCTAACAAATAAATTTAAAAAAATTTTAAAACAAAAGTCACATAAAACCTGGCTACTTAAAGACTGTAGAGATTTTGGCATATTTCCATCTGGCCTGTTTTCAGTCTTTTTCTTTTATGGTTAGTTTGTGTAGATTATTAAAACTTGATGGGATTTTTTATTGCTGTGTAATATTATTTCATTAGTTAGATATACCATCATGTACATTTCCTCATTGTTGAACACTCCTTTTTTGTCCTTATAAATAATGCTGCGTGACATATTATGGTGCCTAAAATTTCTCTTCTTTGTCGTTTCTTTGAGATAAAGTTCTAGAAGCAGAGGGACTGGGGTCAAGTAAATCAAGCATTTGTTTTCCTTTATATTTTAAGTTATTTTTCTTTAAAGTGTAATGTACATGCAGAAAAGTATACAAATCATACGTGGTACAGCTCAATGAATATTACAAATTCTCTCACAAAGGCAGGACCTGAATCATTGCCAGCACCTGAGAGACCGTCCTTATGCCTTCCCTTGGATTCGTTTTGCCAGATTTTGAACCATGTATAGATGGAATATCATTGTATTCCTTTGAGTTTGGCTTTGTTTTTTCCACTCAATATCATGTTTGAGAGGTTCAAAGATATTACCACATTTATTTTGGTCACCATATAAAATGCCATTAGATGAATCTAGACTTTGCATTTCCTGTTAATGGACATAGGTTGTTTCCGGTTTTTGGTATTATGAATAATGATGGTGTGAACATTTTTGTACAAAGCTTTTGATAATGTGTGTGTGCAGGTTTGTTAGATAGACACACACCCACACAAAAACTCATGCTCTAGGAGCAAAATTGCTGGGTTGTGAGGTTTTCATATATTCAATCTGAATAGGCGTTGCCAAACAGCTTTTGAAGGTAATTGTACCTTTTTATGCTAAAAGTGTATGAAGTTTCCCGTTGCTCCACACCCTCATCAGCATTTGGCATCGTCAGACTTTGTCGTCTTAGTCATTCTAGTGGGTGTGTAGTATATCATCATGGTTTTAATTTGCATTTTCCTCTAATGGCTAATGAACTTGACCACCTTTTCTTACGCTTAGTGGACATTTGAATTCCCTCTTTTTGAAGAACTTACTCAAATTTATTGCCAATTTTTATTGAATTGTATTATTTTTTGACTTCTAAGAGTTCTTTGTATACTTTGGAAATGAGCCCTTTGATAGTTATGTGTGTTATAAATATCTTTGCCCACTCTGTGGTTTGCCTTTTTGCTCTCATAATGGCATCTTTTGATGAAGAGGAGGTATTAATATTAATATTCTCAAATTCATCAGTCTTTTCCTTTATGACTAATGTCATTTGTCTTCTGTTTAAGAAGTTTTTTTCTTTCTCCAAATCATGGAGATATTCTCCTGCATTGTTCTCTGGAAACTTTATTGTTTGAAATAATTATGTAGATCTACAATCCGCCTGGAATTGACTTTAAGTATGCTGTGAAATAAAAGACCACTTTTCTTGTTTTTTTTTTTTTTCCCCCAGATGGATATGAAAATTGAACCAGCCATTTGCTGAAAATACCATGCTTTCCCAAATGCCCTGCAGGGCCACTTCCATCATAAATCAGCTTCCCGTGTCTCTGGGCTCCTCCTCATCTCCTAGTACAGCCTGATGCTGTTTATGACTGACTTCTCTTTAGGCTGGATTTCGCCTTTGCTTTTCTTCCCCTCTTGCTGGACTCCATACACTGATTATCTTTGCAATCTATTATTGTAATATTTTAGTTGGAATACCAGTACCTACCTCTCAGAGCAAAAATAGGCAGTGTTACCACTTCTACCTGATCTCGTTATGAACTTGGCATTCAGGTTATGTCTCCATATGTGTCAAAATGACTAACAAAGCAGACTTCCTTAGCGTTCCCAAGAAGCTTGTGTGCCGTGATTCACTTTCGCTATTCATTATGTATATGTTGACTTAAATAATTTCAAGCCTCCATTTTTACCTATTAGTTATTTCTTCCTTCCCCTAAAATTTTCATCAGAGCTACCTGAAAGAAGAAAGATGGACTAATTTAATATGGTTTTGCCTTCCCATTACCTGTTTCGACTCTTCATTTGGTAAAGGCAGTTTACAATCAGTAAAATTATCAAAAGTAAAAGAGGTGGGAAAGGTGTGAGGAGCTGGTGGGGAAAAGGAGCAGAGGATTTGACTAATCCCCAAAGTAATTAACCTCTTCTTAAATAATCTGGAGCCAGCTTTGAGAGTGGATTAAGAGTGCTAAGGGGGGTTTATTTTAGGAAATTGACTTTAAAATTATTCATTTTCCGTGGCTATGTTTGTATTCTCTAATTTCGCCTTTGGAAACCTTCACAGTGTGTCTCTCACAAGCCAACATTAGCGCTCCGTTTCTTCTCATATCCTGAGATGAACTTGCAGAAAAGTAAAGCTTCATCAAAAAATTGTCCTGAGTTTGCTACATTTAAAAAATAATTAGGAACAATAAAAATAAAGAAGGATAAACATTGCACATAGTGCTTTCAAAAGAAGCAATAACATCTTTTAAGTCTGAACTAGTCGGCCAGTGTGCATGTATATTTTTGCTAAAGGTTAACTAAATTGTTTAGACATCTCTAATGGTTGGACATCCGTTTGATGTATTCAGCTGATTAATGTGCTTGATTGCTGGAGAAAATTCCTTTAATTACTTCTTATGAACTGAGAGTGGCTAATTTTGTGAAACAAAGTTGCTGTACGCAGTTCTTGGCAACCCAGGGAGTTAACAAATAGCAGTCTATACAAGAAAAAGAGCTCTTGATTGTTGGAAATGCAGTGGAACTTAATTCTCTAACTGCTGTTGGAATAACACTCGCTATTATGAAGCCATTTTTCCCTTTATTTGCTTCTACAATCATAGAGCAATGCTATGAGGACAGGAATATTATGTGTTTAGAAAGAGGCAAGCAGAGGCTCAGGGATTTCAAGGACTTGGGTCCAAAGGCATTCAAGTAGAAGCTGGCAATAATAACAGCTGTTTGTTGAGTGCTTACTGCTTCCTGAGAACTTTTCTAAGTGCTTTATGCACATTAAATTTTTAAATCTTCACATTAGTCCTATTAGGGAGTTACTATTGTTATCCCTATTTTATCCATGGGGATGTTGAGGCACGGAGAAGCTGAGTAACATAGCCAAGATCCTGGTAAGTGCAGAGGTGGATGTAAATTGAGCCTGGGCTATACCACTGTACTGTCCTGCCTAGGGCTTGAACCCATGTTTTTAACCTCAAGTTCAGGGCTCTTAACTGCTTCACAACAGTGCCCTGTAGTCATATAATATAGCTGATGATGGTGGATATGGATTGAGATACCCAACTCCTCAGTCATGGGTCCTCAGTTGGAATTATAATTCCTGAGTCAGAATCGCTGTTTCTGCTCAGTGCCCAGCCTTGTGGTAGGGATTGAAATGTCCATTGAGTTTGATCTGAATTCAAATCTGGTTTGGTTTTCTCCCATCTCGTCTTTGTTTTTGCTGTTTACCCATGCAATCCCCTTGCTGCGCATTAGACACCGTCTCACCCTCTCTGTGTGATTACTCATGTGTCCCTCATCACTGCTCTCCCTGTCACCATCCATTCAGCCAGAAGTGCCCACCTCATGCTGTATCTGTGACATTGAGATACTCATGGCCTTTCTGCTTGCCCCATAATTCATGGTCCCTGTTGCGCATTTCCACGTAGACTTCTCCTATATTCAGTAATGCTTGTGTGTGTGATGTTGTGTTGTGTTCCCAAACCCTAGATTTCAGGCTGCCCAGTGACGACTTTATGTGTTTTCACATGTTCAATGAGTCGGTAACGGGAATCTTGATTCTGTTCCATGTCTAATTGTCAGTCCCTTCATTGTGTTAGCTCTTCCCAATGACCGAGACTTTATAAAGAATCTTGTAACCTTATTGGGTATGTTCCCCCGATTTTTGGATCTTGAACATTTTCTTAATTACTCTTGGCCTTTTGGTTCTCCAGGTAAGGTTTAGGATTGGCTTGTCATATTCCACAAAACAGCATGTTGTTATTTTTGTTGGCATTGCATTTAACTTGTAGATTATTTCAGGGAGAATTGAGATTGTTTTTCAATTTTGAAACTACTCATTCATGAGCACAATATCTGTCTCTGCTTACTGTAGTTTTCCTTTATTTTTAACACCTTGATCTTATACATCTTTTCTTTTTAAATTTCTTTCTGGGAACCTTATACTAGTTATTGCTATTATGAACGGACTCATTTTTCTATTACATTTTCTGAATGATTTTAATGATTTATAGGAATGCTTCTAATTTTTTATGTTCAATTTGTACCCAGGGGCTTTGTTAAATTTTTCTTAATTCTATTGGATCTTTTATGTAGACAACATAGAATTTTTCATTTCCAATTATTCACCCATTCCATTATTATTATTTTATTTCATTTCATTAGTTAGGATTTTTAGTACAAGGTTGAATAAAAGCAGTTATAGGAGACATTCTTGTCTTTTTCCTGATTTTAATGTTTTATCAATAATTATGATTTTAACCCTGGTTTTTTATATTAAAATTGTAAACAAAATATAGTGAAAGATATTTTAAAAAATCAACTATAAATCTAACTGTTGGTCTTGGAAAATTTCCAACCTTTAATGGTAAAAGCGATTATATTGTTTCGTTCTCCCTTTTCTCAAAATTTTCATAGCTATATCTATCCCCATATATACACATTCACATACATATTGCAAAATAAATAGAATCTTTATATTAATCTTTGCCTGTTTCTTCACTTAACAATAGATCAAGGATAATTTTGTATCTTAACATTTATAGAATTACTTCATTCTTTGCAGTGGCTTATATACCTTGCGTGGGTACATCTAACAATTTCCCTGTTAATACACATTTAGGATTCTTTCTTCTTTCCTTCCTTTCCTACTTTCTTCCGTCTCTGCCTCCCCCCTCCACCTCTCCCCTCTCCCTGCGTCTTTCTTCCGTGACTGCAAACAATGCTGAAATATGGATTTGTATTATGTCTTGAGGACATGTTCCTAAAAGTGCAGTCTCTGGGTAAAAGGACAGGCACGTACTTCGTAAACTTTGTATTTTGGGAAATTTGAAGCGTGTACTAAAGAAGGAAGAATACTATTGTGAAGCCTCGTGTGCGCGTCACGCAGCTGTGATCAATGAATGGTCATTCCAGTTTCGTGCATACTTGTTCCCACTCCCCTCCTGCAAGTGGGTTATTCAGAAGCAAATCACACATACCACATCATTTCATTCTTGGATATTTCAGTGTGTGTCTCAAACATATAAAGTCTTGAGCTGGCCCTGATGGCCTAGTGGATAAAGTTTGGCATGCTCTGCTTCAGAGGCCTGGGTTTGGTTCCTGGGTATGGAAGCAAACCAGTTGTCTGTCAGTAGCCATGCTTTGGCAGCACCTCACATAGGAGAACTAGAAAGACTTACAACTAGAATATACAGCTGTATACTGGGGCTTTGGGGAGGGGAAAGAAGAAAAAAAGAGGAAGACTCTCAACAGATGTTTGCTCAGGGTGAATCTTTCTCAGCCAAAAAATATATATATAAAGTCTGGTTTTTTGTTTTTTTTTTGGTGAGGAGGATTGGCTCTGAGCTAACATCAATGCCAATCCTCCTGTATTTTATGTGGGATGCTGCCACAGCATGGCTTGATGAGTGGTGCTAGGTCCACGCCCGGGATCCAAACCTGCGAACCCCAGGCCGCCGAAGTGGAACGCAAGAACTTAACCACTATGCCACTGGGCTGGCCCCCCATAAGATCTGTTTTTAGAAATGTAAACAGGGTACCATTATCATATCTGAGAGATTAACTAATTTTTTTAATACCAACTAATATTCTGTCAGTGTTTGAATTTCTCTGATTGTCTCAATTCTTTTTCACACTGTTCTTCTTTGACTTTGGATCCAAATAGTCTGTACATTGCTGTTGGCTGGTATGTCATTTAGGTTTCTATAAATCTTCACTTTTCCCTTGCAATTCATTTGTTGAGGAAAACGTGCTGTAGAATTTTCCATTGTTTGGATTTGCTAAATGCGTCATGTTCCTTGTTCTCTGTATATGTCTTATAAATTGATAGTTAGGTCTTGAGCTGAACTGTCCAATAAAATAGCCACATATGACTATTTTAAGCTAATTAAATTAAAATTTCAATATGTCAGTTGCACTAGCCACTTTTCAAGTGTTTAATAGTCATGTGTGGTTAGTGGCTACCATATTGGACAACACAGATAGGAAGTATTTCCTTTTATCACAGAAGGTTCTGTTGGACGGCACTGGTCTAGAGATTTGCTGGGAATTAGGTGAGTGTTTTTGGCAAGAATTATCGATGATGTTGTGTTCTTCTATCAGGAGGCTCTGTGACTAGTGATGTCTAATTGTCTTTCTTTTTATCACTGAAGCAGCCATTGATCTTTACCCAGATGCATTATTTCATTAGGGTTTCCAAACTGATGATGATCTAATGCCTCAATTATTAGCTGTGATACTCTGATAAAGAGAAACTATAGAGCTATGTAATCTTAACTTTTACTGGCATAAATAGTTCAACTCCATTGATTTTTAATTTCTGCTATATCTGCTATGTGCTTTTTATCATTCCTGGTATTGTTGGTGCCTTCTCTTTTTTCCTTTCATCAGCCTTGCTAGAGGGCTATATATTTTGATAATAGTGTAAAAAAAAGAAAAAAAAAAGGGCGGTGGGCCTGGCCTGGTGGTGTAGTGGTTAAGTTCGTGTGCTCTGTCTTGGCGGCCCAGGGTTCATGGGTTTGGATCCTGGGTGTGGACGTACACGTTGCTCATTGGGCTATGCTGTGGCAACATCCCACATGCAGAGTAGAGGAAGACTGGCACAGATGTTAGTTCAGGGACAATCTTCCTCACCAAGAAACCAAACCAAAACGAAAACCAAAAAACTTTTGTCTTATCGATCACCTCTATTTTTTTATATTTGTTTCTTTTTTCCTTCCTTCTACTCTCTTTCTGAATATTATTTTCTTTTTCATCCTTAGATAGATAATTATTTGATTACTTTCCATTCTTCTCTTTGTATGTAAAGATTTAAGTATCTTTTTTTTTTTTTTTGAGGAAGATTAGCTCTGATCTAACTGCTGCCAATCCTCCTCTTTTTGTTGAGGAAGACTGGCCCTGAGCTAACATCCATGCCCATCTTCCTCTACTTTATATGTGGGATGCCTACTACAGCATGGCATGCCAAGCAGTGCCATGTCTGCACCCGGGATCTGAACAGGCGAACCCCAAGCTGTGGAAGCGGAACGTGGGAACTTAACCGCTGCACCACCAGGCCGGCCCCTAAGTATCTTTTTATTTCCTATTTTAATCAAACTTTGAGAACAAGTTCTACATAACATGAGTTCTTTGAAACTTTATTGAGACGTAATTTATGATTTAGTACGGAATCAGTTTTAGTAACTGTTTTATATGTATTTGAAAAGAATGGATATAGTCTACTTGCTGGCTACAGGTTTCTAAATGTATTTGTGGGATACTTAATTTTGTTTAATTCTTGACATCATTACTAACATTTTACTTCTTGAGTAACAGTGTTTGACAAAGGCGTCTTAAAATCTCCCATTAGAATTTTGAACTTGACAAGCTCTCCTCAAAATTCTGTTAGTTTTTGCTTTTTGTTTTTAAGGCTATATTATTTCATGAACACAAGCATATGTTGGTTACATGTTCTTGGATTATTTCTTTTATGTGGAGTTGCTCTTTAACTCTTTTTGCTTTAAATTCTACTTTTCTCTAGTATTGACATTATAACACAGCCTTACTTAGTATTTGCCTGGTATTTCTTTTCTGTTTTCTTGGTGAGGAAGATTGGCCCTGAGCTAACATCCTTGCCAGTCTTTCTCTACTTTGTATGTGGGATGCTGCCACAGCATGGCTTGACATAGGTCCAAACTCTTGAACCCTGAGCTGCTGAAGCGGAGCATGCGAACTTAACCACTATGCCACGGGGACTGCCCCCTGGTATATGTTTTCTAATCCTTTGTATTTAGTCTTTCTTGAAGTGTTGCTTTGGGTTTCTCTCTTTCAAGCCTCCACCACATTCTCTTTTAGTAGGTCCATTTTATGAGTTTACTCTTATTGTGATTACGTATTTTGATTTATTTCTACCCTGTTACAGCTTATTTAGTCATTTTACTTACCAGTGTTTCTCTTAGGTGCTTTTTTTTCATTTCCTGATATGGTTCCATAAAACTTCCTCTAATTATTTCTTCCCTCTGCAGGATGGGAAGGCACAGATGAAATTTGTAATGTTTTTCAGTGATTACTTTTAAGTGTTTAATATCCTATGTTTTATATAACCATAAATTTTTCTAATAAAATCTATAGTTGTTCAGTATATTTACCCTCCTGACTATGAAAAGGACTTGAGCATGGCTTAACTATCTGTTAAACAGCGCCCCTCATCTTGTTTTGGTTGCCTAGACTTTTAACTTTACCCTTTTTAACTTAAAATATTGATTATTACTTTCTCGGCCAATCAAATTTACTGATATTTTGCCAATTTCTTTGCTTGTTGTTTCTGATATTCCCAGACTTTTTTTTTTTTAATCCCTTGGCTTCATTTTTTATTTTACTGAAGTATATATCATTTAATATTTGCTTTTGTTTTTTGTTTGCCATCATTTTTCTTAGGTCTCGTTTTTTTCCTTTTCCTAAAAGACAAAGAATACACACAGATGCACACACATTATATATGGTTGTTATGAAGCAGAGTATTAAATGAACACCAGTTAATTCACCACAGGTATTTCCAAGGCAGTTCCGTTCACCTGTGTGTAACCCCATACTTCCTCCTCAGAGGAAACTGCTAGTCTGAATTTGGTGTTTTTCATTCTTTTGCCTTTAAGAATACACATATTGGGTTTTTAAAAATAGGCTTAATAGATTTAGATTTGCTTATATTTGAGCTTCCTGAAAATAT
This sequence comes from Equus przewalskii, assembly GCF_037783145.1. Taxonomy (NCBI): domain Eukaryota; kingdom Metazoa; phylum Chordata; class Mammalia; order Perissodactyla; family Equidae; genus Equus; species Equus przewalskii. The sequence continues at coordinate 20,493,397 of NC_091849.1, forward strand.
TACCACATTGTGGGTAGTTTCTTGTGACTTTCTCTTTATTCAAAATCATGTTTCTAAGATTCATTAGTGTTACCTGTAGCAGCAATTTTCTACTGTAGCTCTGACTGATATTACATTGTGTGTGTGTACTACAATATATTTATCCATTCTTCTGTTCCTGAACTTTTGTATTTCCATTTTTTGCTATCAGCAGCAGTGCAGTTATGAATACTCTTGTACCTGTCAACTCATGGCATGCATTCAAGAGTTTCTCTAGGGCATACACCTTGGGGTGAAACTACCTGGTTGCGGACTGTGTCATCAGACATCAAGCTCACAACTGCCACTGGCTTAGACAGCTCAGGATTCCAGCATCCTGTGCCTTAGCTCTTCTTGCTAGTTGACATTTCTGGTCTGTTTCTGGTCCATGAAGATGTTTCTGATTTTGTTTCTTGGAACTTCTCTTTTGATCTTTGCAGTGGGTTTGGAACAATGGGATGTGTCACTTGTGAACGTAAGGCACCATCGTGATACGAAGTCACCATCATTTTCTTCTTTAAATGTTTAGTGGTCAGAATGGAGACGCTTCCTGCAAATAGTTATGTGCCACATAGTGACATTTAGGTCAGTGATGGACCACATAGTTGACAACGATCCCATAAGATTAGTACAGTATAGCCTAGATGTGTGGTAGGGTGTACCATCTAGATTTGTGTAAGGACTGTAGGGGAGGAAGAAATTTTCCTCTACCCTTTGAGGTTCTTCTGGTTGGTCTAAGAATTAAATTGACCTTAAGCAGGTTAACAGGAGAAAAGGAAACAAAAGTTTAGTAACATGTATACATGGGAGAAACTCAGGAAAACAAGTAACTCACCAAAATGGCTGAAGCCCTCACCTTAAATGCCACCGTCAGCTGAAGACAAAAGACATTGAGGGTAGGGAGAGTCAGGGACTTCAAAGGGAAGGAAAGCAATTCACAGGTAGGTGAAAAGGAGCAAATGTTTGGAAAAGAAGTATTTGTTTCACCTCACAGAAACAGAAGAACACAGAGGGGAGCCCAACAGATAGATTTTTCTAGGTTCTCCCTGTCTGTCACCTAGTTCCTGTTATGCTAAGGTGATAGCTTGCTTCCTGAGACAGATTTTTTGTTTGATTTTTTCTAACTCTTTTAATATATAATATATATTATATGATAGTTTTATAACATTGTGAAATTTCAGTTGTATGTTATTATTTGTTGGTTACAGTACATATGTGCCCCTTTACCCCTTATGCCCATCCCTAACCCCCTTCCCCTCTGATAACCACTAATCTGTTCTCTTTGTCCATGTATTTGTTTATCTTCCACATATGAGTGAAATCATATGGTGTTTGTCTTTCTCTGTATGGCCTATCTCACTTAACGTAATACCCTCAAGATCCACCCATGTTGTTGCAAATGGGATGATTTTGTCTTTTTTATGGCTGAGTAGTATTCCGTTGTGTACATATACCACGTCTTCTTTATCCATTCATCCATTGATGGGCACTTGGGTTGCTTCCACGATGAGATAGGTATTTTTAATCTGAATTCTCTTAGGCAGTTAAGGGGGAGATAATAAAAACTTTCCGAGTCTTTTGTTCCTTAAGAATTATCAGCCTGAAACAATCTTCATGTTAAAGAGACACATTTTGGGGTTGCGAATTTTGTTCCCCTTGTGAGTCTATGGTTTAACACTACAACGAAATCACCTGACAGTGCTTTTCTCAGACTATATTCCATGTCATTGAGCAACACGTGACTATATAAGGTTGAATCCTTCACGTGACGAAGTAGCTATAGTTTTCATAAACTGTGTTTTTGTCTGTGAGTTATGAAGAGAGGCAGCTTTACTGTTCTGAGTTTAATATTTATCAGTGTTGTTCAGCTGAGGATGATTTTTCCCCAGGACATTTGCCAATGTCTGGAGACATTTTTGATGGTCATGAACAGGAAGTGTGGAAGATACTACTTGCATCTAGTGTCTAGAGGTCATGGATGCTGCTAGGCATCCGACTGGACAGCCCCCTACAACAAAGAAATATTTGGTGCAATATGTCAGAGGTGCTAGGGGTATAGGAAGTTGATCAGTCGTTGTGTTCTGAAAGAACCAACACTAAAATTCAAGGGATCCACAACATTTTTTGCTTTTTCTTCTCATGCCACATTTTTGGAAATGTGCATTTGGAATGACCAGGTAATAAAGCTAATAAATTCGTTGTATAATTTCTATAAAGTGTTCAATTAGCGTGAAATGAAAGACTAATGATCAAGAAATAACATGTGCTGATCTGCTCAGTTATGTGGAAAAAGCTAGGTTTAATTTCTATTTATATCTGTAAATAGAATTCTATGAATGTTGGTGGGCATTCTTCCTGTCCTAAGCCTTTTAGGACTAGCGCTCTTCCCAACTAGCGCTCATCTCAACTTGTGATCAGTAACGAGAGAGAGAAATTCCCATACATATGAGGAACAGCGGAAGGAGAATTTGGTCCATGGGTTTCACTGAATTTTGGACAAAAAACAGGACACATCTCCCACTACTTAATTGGCCCCAGCTCAGCAATGGGGCTACCCAATAAATGCAGATGAACAGGAACCTCCAAAGTCTAATTTGCTTCCTCTCTGTTGCAGGTCTCTCCCAGTCCACCAACTGCTGAAACTTGAGTGTGGGCTCTGACAAAGGGAGTGAGGGAGGGGAATGGAGAAGGAAAAGGCAGATAACAGCAGAATGTAATCAGCATTTTATTACCGTCCTCAGGAAGCAGGAATAGGGAAAAAAAAGTAGGTTGGAGCAAGGAAAGTTAATTATGTGAGGTTATTTGACAGGAAATTACTAAATACAAACAGACAGAAGAAACACATTTTAAAGCAGGGTAGGAAATCTCAAATTACTTCAACTGTGTGTATTCAAAACCCCCAAAGCAAATTCTGAAAATAGCAGTTTAAACAAAAGCTATCTTATCTGATAAAAGTATTTCAAACACAAAGGGAAATTTATATATTGGGCAGGCAATCTTAAAATAAACCGATTTTGTTGATAGCACTGCAAATTTAATTGTGGGAAAACCCCCTCCGATGTCTGAATTTATCTTGTAAATGTTTTGAATTTATTCTGAATCTGGCATTTCAATTCTATAAAGGTGTGTCTCTGTGTGTGTGTCACCCTGGAAAAATATATGTGTGTGAAATAAGATGAGAAGTACCTATTTGTTTGCTGCTTTTCAGTATTTCAGAATTTTTTGTGAGTTCAGTGTTACTGGTATTTTCAGAAGATCGTTAAATTAGTAAGGCACGAAGAACCGAGAAAGTGCTATCTGAAACATTTTCAGAGGTCTTATATTTTAAATATTTTAATTCTGTAACTGATGAATCTAATGTCACTTGTTGCGTTGTAATAATTGGGAAAGTTTGCAGAATTTTTGTAAATTAGACAAACATTTCGTCGTGTTTTTCTTTAAAAGACTAAGTGATTAAGGAGCGGGGCCTTTTCCTACTCTTAATTATTTCTGGTTCTCTAATGGCCTGCTGCTGAGCAGTCATTGTTTCAGACTTAGAAAGGAATGCTTAAAGTGGCTGTTGAATATTCTGGCCCTTTTAATTAAGGCTGCCATTCTCCCCTCTCCTCCACGAAATACACACATACATATAAATATGTATACGGACATATTTATATATGGCCTTTCCAAGGAAAAGGAGAAGAAAGTTTATTTTCTAGCTCTCCATAGTGGGATTCTCCAAGGATCTTTTTAATAGTTGAGATACTTAAGAATCATGTCATGTAAATGCAAAAGTGCACGGTCTGTGGATAAAGTTACACATTCCACGTTAGTTCAAAGAAAAAGCAATATTTTGAAAACATAAAAGGAGCTCAAAGTCTGCATTCCTCTGAAAAGGCCAACACCTGTGGAAGGAATGCAGGTTGTTTCCACTTGACCTTCAACTGTGGAGCTGCGTAAGCTGCTTAGATATGATGGTGGTCCAGCAGGGGCACCTCCCTATATAGCCGAGTCTCCCAGGCAGCACCTGTCCTGTCTCGTTGTCAGGAAGGGAAAAGATGGCAACAGTCAGGAATAGTCAGAGTGCCTCCTAACCTTTGCTTTGAAGAGCTTGCTTTGTATCCCATTAAGTCACCTGGTGATGGATGAGTGGATGTAGATAATATGAAATAACCCATAACCTCTCTAGGCAATCAGGCTTACATTTCGCAAGTCCTGGGAAACCCCGGGCAGACAGTATTAGTACACTTAGGCTGAGTCCTCTGTGAGTAGTAGATGAAGATAAAGGCTTCATTGATGTTCCAGACAGATTCTCATCATGCATAAATAATTCCTTAGGACGGAATTAGCTGCCTTGAGTGATGCTTCTATTCCTTTAGGGTACTCACATTAGTTCAGCAGTCTATTGTGGTGTCTCAAGGACTAAATGTGCAATTCAACATTGGGAAGAAATATACACATAGAACATTCTTTTTGAACAGGGGATTTATTGGTCCATACAATTTTTGATGGGAAAGGATGGAAATCTGGCTCATTTGTCATTGATTCATTAATTCTTTATCCGTTTATTCAACAGATATTTCTTAATTGCCTACTCTATGCCAGGAACTGTTGTCAAGGCTGGGAATACAATGTTGACTCATAGCTGACATTGTCCCCACTTCTCAGAACACTTAGTTCTCCATGGTGTGGTCATGCCTCCTCAACAGTCTAGCTTTATGATCTTGGGCAAGTGACAATTTATCATCTCGACCTCAGTTTCTTTGTATAAATTAAATATTTTTCTCAGATGGCCCATAAGATCCTGTTCAGTGCTAATATTTTCTGGATGTATACTTTTGTTGTTAAATATTTTTATCCCTGTGACTTAGCTTGGTGCCCTAGAGGGTGACTGAATTAGTGGTGCTGAGTGGATCAGCTGAGAGGGTTATATTCAGATCAGCATCATTGATTTGATGTCCACATGGACCAGTTACCGTTCCTGAGTTTATATCATCTTTGTATCTTCCAGCTGTTTGGCTGGCTCATGTCTGTGTGCAGTTTCCTAAAATGTAGTTGTTTTAAAGGGAGAGCGTGGATTTCCACCGACGCTGGAAACATTTCAACACTTCTGACGCATGGTCTTTAAACACAAAAGATCGTTGGCATAGGTGTTTCTTTGCTGAGACACTAACCCAGGGTAACCGAGTTATTTCTAGCTCAGATTCAGTGCTAGCTGACAGCACTGTGCCTGGGATAGGCTTATGGAAATTTGGATCTTCCACAATTTATATTAGTAATGTTGATGAACTCAACCACTAATTACATCATCTGGTTTTGTAAATAAAGTTTTATTGGAACACAGCCATGTCCACTCATTTATTTATTGTCTATGGCTGCTTTGGGGCTACAAGGGGACAATTGAGTAGGTGGCACAAAGTCTTGTATGGCCTGGAAAACCAAAAATATTTACTATCTGGCCCTTAATAGGAAAAAGTTGGCTGATGTCTGGATGATAGCATGTACTTGTAGAATTTAAAGCCTCAAATGATAGATTTTAAGCTTGTGGGGGACCACAATGTACTTTTTTTCAGGAAACATAGTTTATATGCCTTTTTTCCAATATGCTTATAAGAAATGAACCTTGTTAATTTGTAACTTTTCAATTACTTGATAACTATATACCCCACAATTTTTACTCTTTTGGAGGGCTTTTCGTTTCCATGGACTGGATCTGTAAGTGTTCTTATCTGCTTTAAGAGCTGGGAACCCTAAGTTATTCCCGAAGCGTTTTATTCTGTTATATAATTGGTCGTCTGGAGCCTTACATCCTGGCACATTTCAGCTGTGAGCAGAAAGTAGACAAAATTTCAGAGATGTGTAAGCACTTGGAGACGTGTTTATAATCCTCTCCCACTGTTTCCCTGTGTTTGTCATTATGGAGCTTTAGGGCTGATGTGTCTGGCCGACAGACATGCTGAAGTCAAAATTAGAGAAAGCTGGATCAGTTGCGATTCTGGCCATTCATCCAGGGAGCTAGGCCCAAGGTAGTGAGCTTAAAGGCGATTTTACAAAACTAGGAAAGCTGAGTACTGTGAGTGTCAGAGAGGCCAAGTGTACCACGTGGAGGAAACCCGGAGATTGCTCTTCAGCATCTTCTCAGGGGCTCAGAATGAGTTTGCGAAGACACAGCAATCTCATTTTAATAGGGTTTAAAGGTGAGGAATAAAGCTCCTTAGGAAATGTTTACTACAACAGAATACATTACATTATGGGGAAAATAAGTTTTGGGATCAAGCAGGGCAGCTTTTATGGGTTCAAATTTGCCTTCTATGACTAGTCCTAACACATAATAATTTCTGAATAAATATTGGTTTATTTAATATACGAGCTCTTTGGTATTTGAAGTCAACCAATGAAATATTTGATTTTCACGATGCGGTCTATACGGAAGTCGAAATATAATGTACACCTGAAATTTATGTAATGTTATAAACCAGTGTGATCTCAGTAAAAAAGTCAGAAATATTAAATTCTTCATTATATACTAAGCTAAAGTATTAAATACTTGTATAGGGCCAGCCCAGTGGCACAGCGGTTAAGTGAGCACATTCCGCTTCGGGGGCTGATTTGCTGGTTCGGATCCCAGGTGTGGACATGGCACTGCTTGTCAAGCCATGCTGTGGTAGGCATCCCACATATAAAGTAGAGGAAGATGGGCACGGATGTTAGCTCAGGGCCAGTCTCCCTCAGCAAAACGAGGAGGATTGGCAGCAGTTAGCTCAAGGATAATCTTCCTCAAAAAAAAAAAGAACGACAAAATAAATAAATAAATACTTGTATAGGAAGAAGAAAAATTTGCTTTTGACTTGAGGCTTCATGTTGACAGCCAGATTACTGGAAATTCTTAGTTTACTTCGTCCACATTTATTGAGTGCTTACTAAATAACATACATTTCCTGCTCTCTTGGGTCTTACATTCTATTGGGAGTCACTGATAGGTTAACAAATACCTTCCTAAAAAGGTGGTAAATGCCCCAGTAAGGCATGCACATGGGCCCTAAGAACATGATGGAGGGGAGGCCTATTTGGAGGTGGGGAGTGTGTGGGTACAGGGTAATTCCGAGAGTGGTCCCAGAGGAGGAGAATGCTGACCCATCCCTAGGGATATCCTTTTCCTTTAGAAGGGGAGTCTGGGTAAAGCACGGATACAGGCCCCTGAGGACAGGTGTTGGGGCAGAAGCTTAGACAAGATACTGGGGAATCCCTCACACACCATGGTCTAACTTCGCCCACTTCAGTTTCTCCCTCTGCCTGGTCCTGTCTGAGAGAAGGGACATGTGCCAAGGACCCCGGTTGTGTAAGGCAAACAGCTTCCACGCTGGGAGTGAGACAGATGAGGTCATGCAGTTTTGGGGAACACACCCCGGTACAGCTAGATCAGCAGTGCACCACACGGACCCCCGGGCCAGAGGTGCGTCCCCTCCCTCCTCCGAACGTGGCCCTGCTCTCCCTGATGGCTTCTGCGCCTTTCCCTGGCATTTCACAAAATCCCATTCCTCCCTCCCAGGAGATTTTATAATTAAGTGAGATAAATAAAGGCAGGAAATCTGTAATAAAGTACTAACTTCCATGTATGCCAGATTAAAAAAAAAATCCCAGCCCACAAAGTTACACAGTCTGGTGGGAAGAGATCAAAGGGCAGCCATGTGATTCCCGGGCAGTCCACATCCTGTTCCTTCGGAGCGGGGACGAGTCAGAGGAGGAAGTGGCGCGCGGCGGTGCGAGCCTGTGCCGTTCTCAGGGCTGCGGTCTCAGCTCCCAGGCTCCAGGAGTGTGCCTGGGAGCATGGGAATGATAAGCACACATCTGCCTGTGTTCACAAACACGGCTCCGGGAGGCGCGGTTTTAAATTACCACTCCTACCACGGGCGAACCTCCCCCGTAATCCTGTAAAGATGTCACGTCCCAATAGACCTTGGAGCGGGAGACCCGTCAGTGCCAACCCCTATCAAATAGCCGGAGCGCCTGAGGGTTGGGTTGCAACAGGAATACCCTCATCTTGATTGCATTGTTTCTCCTCTCCCTAAAAGGGTGCGATTGGGTTTGGAGGTGGGAGGAGAGTCGGCAATGGAGTTGCTGACACCATGTAAGGAAAACCTCCGAGGCTGCGATTCCCATTTGGAGGGCTAAGCAAAAAGGCCAGCAGACAAGCCCGCCACTGTTCAGTAATCCTCCTCGCTTCTGCTGGCGGATCGTGCGCAGGCGGACGGGCAGCTGCTGCGTGGAGGGGCCGGTGCTGTTCTGGGGAGGGGAAGCTGAGGGTGGCTTTGCTGTGCTGAGGAATGGTGACCTGTAGGTGCAAGCAGGCCAGGCGGCTGCAGCCTTGACTGGGGGCGCGTGGAGACCCCTCCCGGGCCAGGCTGTCGGCACTCAATGTACACAGGGGATTTATGCTTCCTCTCCAGCCTTTCAATGCTTCTGTAGATATACTTAGCAGCGACAATGCTGGTTTGGGAATTTCCCTGGGATGGGCCCGGACTTGTTTCCAAAATAACACCTTTCAGAGCATGCAGAGACTTTTAGAAATCAGATAATTGTGTGATATTTATAAAATGAATTACATTGTGCTAACAAAGCCTGGGCAGCTGTTTCTGATGCTGAAGTAAATAACACCTTATGATTCATTAGGGTTGCGGGGTGGCGGGGGGAGCCTTTTTTAAAAGTTGCTACTTTCTGGCTGAGACTTTGCAAAAAATGTAGACAGCTCAGAAAGGAGGTAATACAGTTTGAAGGTAAAATGTTTATGTCCGGGTGTGCATGGCACGGTTAAGTTGTATTTCATTCATAAAGCACTTAGTGAGCATTTAAAATATGCTTATCTGTGTGCGGAGAGACACAAAGATGAGACTTTCTTGCTCCTGTCCTCCGTGAATTCTCACTCTAGTGAGGGAGGCAGATATATAAACAGATAATTGCAATACACTGAGCTAAGTGCTAACAGAAGGATGAAAGAAAGGCTATAATAGTATGAGGCATGTATCCATTTACTGTGCAAATGGAGAGGAGGGAACAGCTTCACAGAGGAAGTGACATTTGAGCAGTACAATAGGCCCTCTGTATGGTGCTGAGGGCCGACTAAGGGACTTGAGCATCAGCGAATTTTAGTATCTGAGAGGGTCCTGGAACCAATCCCACATGGATACCAAAAGACAGCTGTATTTGATGGAAGAGGAGTTATCTTGAAAGCAGAGAAGGATGTTGCCTTTTTTCTGGCTCCTCTTATTCACCAGCCTGCACCTACCCCAGGGCCTTTGCATATTCATTTCCCCCTGCCTAGAAAGCTTCTCCCATCTCTCTTCTCTGGGTCCATCCTTTAGATCCCAAATCCCAAGTTACTTCCTTAGGTAAGCCTTTAGATCTCAAATCCTGTGTCACTTTCTTCGGTAAGCCTGACTTGTCTAAATCAAATCTTTTCTGTTAGCAATGTTCATTCATCAAGTACTTCTCCACTTATCACAGCTGCACTTCTACATTATTTGCATGATTATTTGAATGGTATCTATTTTTCCTACTAAGCAGAGACTGTCTGTTTTTGTTCAACTTTGTTTCTTTACTAAATAAACATTTGTTGAATGCATTAAATGAAGAGCATTCCAGGGGTGAAAAAATATTGTGTGTTCAGCGAACGGCAAGTAGCTAGGTATGTTGGATCTTGGGATATGTGAATTGGGGAAGGCAGAAGATTAAGCCGCTTAAGGTACTTTGAGACTCTAAGCTTCTGTTTATGTACTAGTTCAGTTAATATTTTTAAGTAGAAGGAGACATTTCAAATATCTGCCCCTTAATTATATTATCAGTATCAGATGGCTTAAGTAAAAGATGAAGGGTTAAAATTAAAAGTTTTTTGTATGTGGTTTTGGCACTTAAATAAACTTTTTTTTTTTTTTGAGGAAGATTAGCCCTGAGCTAACATCAGCTATGAAGCCGCCTCTTTTTTGCTAAGGAAGATGGGCCCTGAGCTAACATCCATGCCCATATTCCTCCACTTTATATGTGAGATGCCTGCCACAGCATGGCTTGCTAAGTAGTGCATAGGTCTGCACCCGGGATCCGAACCGGTGAAGCCCGGGCCACTGAAGCAGAACGTGTGAACTTAACCCCTGTGCCACTGGGCTGGCCCCTAAATAGATATATTTTTTAAAAAAATTGTGATTAACGTATATAACATACAGACAAATATACAACATGTAATTGTATACCTGGATGAATCATCACAAGGTAAACGTACGTGTAATGCCTACGCAAGTCAAGAAATAGGTACACGTCCTGGAGTCTGAATTGTAAAAATTGGTATGTGGACTGTGTCAGAAGTGGAAGGATGAGATAGAAGATTCTGTGCCAGACTCTAAGAAAGGGAAGCTTTCTGGAGAAGAGAGGAGAGGGATTCTCATAATGCTTCCAGGTTCACTCATGAACTAAAGAAAGAAGTGTGAGAGGAGCGCCAGCCCCGCCATCTCTCGTGCATCCCCAGGGAGGGCTGGAGAGAGCAGGATGGAGGGTGAGCTGAGCTGCAGAGGAGCGTGAGGGCTTTTTCAAAGAAACATTGACTTCTGTCTATTTCCTCACCAGGAGCACTGCTTTCTTAGCACCCTGATTGGTGTGGAGCCGAGGGGCTGAGTTCAGACGTGTGACACCAGCATTCTGTAGGGAGCAGTGTTGACTTAACCAGCTTCCAGCACACATCCCAGGGTCACCTGTACCATGGTGGTGCTGGAATACCTGCGTCTGAATACTCTGTCACTTACTAGCTGGGTGTCCTCTAGTCACTTTTAGTTAATTTCTGTGTCTCACTTTCCTTATTTCTTACAAGGGGATAATAATGTAATCTACCTCATAGAGTCGTGAAATTTGGTGCATTCGTATATGCAAAATGCTTACAACACAACTTAGCCTATTCAGCACTTGATAAAAAAGAAGGGCTCTCTAGTTGAAAAGATCTTCTTGTTTTTGCCATATAATAATGTGGGTATCCCCAGTGGGCTACCAAAGTAATTGGATGACTTTTGAGAGACAAGATAGGAGAGTCAGTATTGTCACCTTGCTAGAGGAAAAAGGATGTGGGAAAGGAGCAACTGCCTCTGTAATACTACCAAACAGGATAAGATTTTCTAGATGAGCGCTTCATATGAAAAATGGTGGAGGCATAGATATGGGTGGAATACATCTAAGGAAGAATGCATGTGGAAAGGAAATATCAATTTGATCTTCAAGGTTATAAACCAACACTTGTGTGTAGTTGTGGGTAAGAACGGGGGCAGGTAGCAAGAATGATCTGTGAGGAAAATCACTGTAAAAGACATGCCCAAAACTCCTAAAAGAAATATCAGGGGGAGGAGATGAGTATTTATGACCCAGGTGTCTAAACTGAGTGCAGGGAATGGCTTAGAGAATAAGAGAATTTGAAATTGGTCTAGAGAGGTAAACACAATGGTGTAGATAGCGCTGAAATACAGAGGTACTCATTCTTGGATAGGGGAGTGGAAAGACAGTAGATAGAAAGTAAGAGTATGTACATGTATGTATGTTTGTACAGATATATCCACCATATCAGATACTATGTTCAGAGATTTCCATTTATTATTTAGGTCCGTTCTGAAAACAATCCTGAGAACTCAATATTATTAGCCCCATTTCACAGATGTGGAAACTAAGCCTGAGAACGTATCTTAGCAACACGTTTAACAACACACAGACATTTCACAGTAGAACTGGGCATTAGAGCTGAGGATGACTGACTTTATTTTATATTTTTTGGCAAAGGAGATTTGTTTTTTTATTTTTTTTATTGAGGTAACATTGGTTTATAACATTATATAGATTTCCAGTATACATGATCATATTTCTGTTCCTGTGTAGATCACATCATGTCCACCACCCAAAGACTAATTACAATGCATCGCCACACACATGTGCCTTGCCACCCCTTTCGCCCTCCTCCCTCCCCTTTTCCCTTCTGGTATCCACCAATCTAATCTCTGCATTAATGTATTTGTTGTTGTTGCTGTCTTTATCTTCTATTTATGAGTGAGATCATATAGTATTTGACTTTTTCCCTCTGACTTATTTTGCTTAGCATAATACCCTTGAAGTCAGTCCATGTTACTGCAGATGGCAAGATGTCATCTTTTTTTATGGCTGAGTAGTATTCATTGTATATATACCACATCTTCTTTACCCATTCATCCCTTGATGGACACTTAGGTTGTTTCAGAGTCTTGGCTGAAGAATGCTGCAGTGAATGTAGGGGTGTGTATATCTTTACGCATTTGTGTTTTCATGATCTTTGGATAAATACTCAGCAGTGGATAGCTGACTGTGTGGTAGTTCTATTAATTTTTTGAGGACTCTTCATACTGTTTTCCATAGTGGCTGTACCAGTTTGCAGTCCCATCAGCAGTGTATGAGGGTTCCCTTTCTCCACATCCTCTCCAACACTTGTTATTTCTTGGTAATTGTAGCCATTCTGAGGGGCACGAGGTGATATCTTATTGTAGTTTTGATTTGCATTTCCCTTATAATTAGTGATGTTGAACATCTTTTCATGTGCCTGTTGGCCATCTGTATATCTTCTTTGGAAACATGTCTGTTCAGATCTTTTTACCCATTTTTTAATAGGGTTGTTAGGTTTTTTGTTGTTGAGATGTGTGAGTTCTTTATATATTTTGGATAGTAACCCATTATCAGACATATGGTTGGCAAATATATTCTCCCAATTGTTAGGTTGTCCTTTCATTTTGTTGATGGTTTCCTTTGTTGTACAGAAGCTTTTTAGTTTGATATAGTCTCATTTGTTTATTTTTTTCTATTGTTTCCCTTGCCTGGTTGGACATGGTACTTGAAAATATGCTGCTAAGACTGATGTCGAAGAGCATACTGCCTATGTTTTCTTCTAGTAGTTTTATGCTTTCAGATCTTACATTCAAGTCTTTAATTTTTTCTTTTATGTGAAAGATTTGCTCTGAGCTAATATCTGTTGCCAGTCTTCCTCTGTGTGAACCATCGCCACAACATAGCTACTGACAGATGAGTGGTGTGGTTCTATGCCCGGGAACTGAACCCAGGCCACTGACACAGGGTGCGCTGAAATTTAACCACTAGGTCATCAGGGCTGGCTCTAAGGATGACTGACTTTAAACCCAAGACTTTCTGTTCTACTACATAGGTTCTTTTATTTATTAAGGGGATACACACTTATATTTTAAGAAAATCTATAAACATAAAAGTAGAATCCCTGAGAACAGCATTTGGGGAAGAATAAAAGGGCCAGTGATCTTACGGTGGTCATATACCAAAGAGTGCCAAGTCAGATGGAGGAGTTTTTGTATCATGTTTTCTAAAGCTTGAGCTACCAAATTAATGTAGTAAGATGAGACAAGGGAGGTGAGACTTCAAATGTCTGGACCTTTGCTGTGAATTTCTTTTTTGCTACAAACAGCATGTAGTAAAATCTAGACTTGCTTTTTGAACAGTTTTGTCCCCAGAACGTTAAGTAAATAATCAAGGAAACTAGAGTACAAAGTTTAATTTAACAAATAAAGAAAATTCCAGTTTTGGGGGGAATTGGCAGAAACCTGGGCAAAAGTAATATTATTTCAAAGCTCAGAATGAAGGGAAAGAAGAATTGGTACAATTTCACCTATACCTCAGATGCTGAATGGCTAAGAGGTTTTCTATCGAATGCCAGTTCTCATTGGGTGTAGCTCTTCCCTGTAGTGTTTTCTTGTGAAGTCTTTTAGGTTTAAGAGCATATTCAGGCTGAATAGGAAAAGTCAGTTTCTGTGGGTGTTTGGATGAAGATGGCTTCCTATGTGCCAAAGCTGTCCTAGCCTTTAAGAACAAGATTTAACCTAAAGAATACATTTGAAATATATCAAGCTTTCTATCAGCTAAAATATTGAGGTATTTTTTAAAATATTATTATCAGGGTTTTTTCATGCAATGCTTATGCAGTTCATTTTTATAATCTTAAATGAAGGATTTTCTGTGTGTCTCTATTAAACTCCATGATGTGAGTGGGGGCCCATTGCTCCCTCTTGTCAAGATTTAATTCATGGATATTTATGGAAAGGCTCTGGTGTGCAGAACATGGCGCTAAATGACGTAGGGTGATCACCAATGATGAGTCACAGGGAGATTGTGGTGTAGCGATGAGTTCAAAAAAACCGACAACAATAAGCCAGCGAGAGAAGGATAATCTGTGTATGACTCCACTCATATGAGGAATTTAAAACTATGGACCAAGAACAGTTTAGTGGATACCAGGGGAAAGGTGGGATGGGGGGTGGGCACAAAGGGTGAAGTGGTGCACCTACAACATGACTGACAAACATTAATGTACAATTGAAATTTCACAAGATTGTAACCTATCAATAACTCAATAAAAAAAAAATTAAAAAAAAAACCCAACAACAAACAAATGGCCTAGGTGTTCTACGAGTTTTTCCTGTTAAAAGAAGGATAGACTATATCCAGTTGTGTGCAGTCAGGAAGGATCACTGGACAACCTCTCCACTGGGAAGACAATGGGTACAATCAGCTTTTCTGCCCTAGAAACTATCACAGTGCTGGGTACAAAACTGACAAAAATAGGCACTTAATAGGCAATCAATAAATGTTTGTTAGAGGAGCTTAAACTTGGTCTTGAAGGAAGGACAGAGAGTTTGATGGTTTGGAAATGACTGGGTGGGAATGCAAGGGATTCAAAGGGAAAGTGTCGGTAAATATATCTCCAAATCATTAAGAATTTTTCAGTGAAAGTGAATTGGTTACTTTTTGTGGTATAAGGGAGCATGTTTTTGAATTTTAAATATTACTTAACATATTTACATTTCCATATTTTATGTATTTATGTTCTATTAATGCTATTCAAGTCATTGACACAAATATTGAACAGGACAGATGAAGCAGCAACCTAAAGATGTTCTTCCATCTTTAGATCTTCAGTCTGATAATTCAGGTCTACTTAAAAATGTTCAGTGGGGATAATTGTACAACAAGCTTTCATCTGGGTTATTATTTTCCTTCTGCCTAAGAGCTCCCTTTAGAATTTCTTCAGTTCAGGTATTCTGGTGATAAGATTGCTCAGATTTTATTTAAATGACTTTATATTGCCTTTGTTTTTGAAGGACATTCTCACTGGGTATAGAATTCTTGGAAATTACTTTCTGTCAGTGCATTAAAGATAGGATTTCTGATATTGTGTCTTCTAGCTACCGTGATTCCATTGAGAGTCTGTCTTATTTTTGCCATTTGAAAATACTGTCTATCCCTGTTAAACCCCTCACCCCCCACAGCTTTAATAGTATTCACTTTCTCTTTGTCTTTCAGCAATTTTAAGATGTCATTTTTGTCTTTGGTTTTCAGCAGTTTTGCTCTCATCATCTAGGTGTGAGTTTCTCTTGTGTTTACCTAACTCAAGATTCATAGCACTTCTTGAATCTGTGGCTTGATTTCTTTCATCAATTTTGGGAAATTCTCAGCTGTTATTGCTTTAGATACTGCCTTTACCCCATCCTCTCCTCTCTTCTGGGATTCTAATTGCATGTATATTACACTGGGTTTCATATGTTGCTTTCCCTTTTTCTCTCCATGCTCTAATCTGCATATTTCCCCCTGGTGTAGCATCCATTTCACTTTTCTCTCTTCAGCTATATATGATATGCTGTGAAACTCATATTGAATATTTTCATACCAGTGGTTATATTTTAAATAAGATATCCTTAGATTCATTTTACACTGAAACTCTATAGTTTACTGTCTGATTTATTAAACATACTAATCAGTTATTCTAAAGTCATCTTCTGATAACTATAATATCTGAATTCCCTGTGGGTCTCTGTCCTCTGTTTCCTTTCTCTTGATTTTGCTTAGTTCTTATTTTTCTCAGCGCGATGACTTCTGATGAATCCTGGGCATTGTGTATTAAAAGTACAGTGATAATATTAGCTGTGGGTGATGTTATTTTCCTCTGAAGATATTTACTTTTCTTCTGGGAGGCAGGCAGGGTAAGGACAGAGCACTTCGATACGGCCAGAGATTGAATGGTTGCAGAGGTGGCCCTTAGTTCTTGTGAGGTAGCCCTTAGCCCTTGGCAAGGCTGTGCAGTTTCTGGTTTACTCCTTTGGTTTAGCACTTGGGAATCCCAACGGAAGGTCTGGGTTGTTACCAGGGCTCCTTTTCCTTAGCAGGCAATGAACACCAATTTATGCTTGCCCAGCTCTATGAGACTGAAGTCAGCCCTGTGCAGCTTCTTAGTCTCTTGACTGTGATAGAATCAGCACATGGGTTAAAGAGGAGGCAAATACTGGGCTCCCTGCTCTCCACAGTCATGACCCTTAAGTCTTTGTGCCTTGCTTATCCTTTAATGCCTTCAAGCAGAGGCTATGTTAACAGTTCCCCTCCTCTGGTTATTTAGTTCTCTATTGGGAAGATTGGTCTGATCTAATCTAGTCCATTATATTGAGGTAGAAGTTGAAGTATGTTTTCTTTTCTTGGTGAGGAAGACTGTTGCTGAGCTAACATCCATGCCCATCTTCCTCTGTTTTTTTAATGTGGGATGCTGCCACAGCATGGCTTGACAAGCTATGCTAGTGCGAACCCTAGGCTGCCAAAGCAGAGTGCGTGAACTTAACCACTACGCCATCAGGCCAGCCCCTTGAAGTACTTCTTTAAGATGTTTTGATACCTTGGCACTATGTTTCAATAATTTCAAATGCCAGTTTGCTGTTAACCTGCTTCCTTTTGTTTATCAGAAGTTTTTGATCATTATTCGAAATTTTTTCTATGGCTCTAATAAACACCACAATGTCGTACCTTTGCATTTAAAGATAGAGTATAAATTTTACTTATATTATTTCATTTAATCCTCGCAACAGCCATACAATGTCAAACATTACAATTAAGTTCTCTGTGGAGACTTATCTGCAGTTGTAATTACTGAATAAATTGGGTCTGTATTCGTTTATGTCTAGTGAGTGAAATGAATATTCTGCAAAATATGGAAGTGATCATTTTGCTTGGATACACTGAGAGGATGGTGGTTCTCCCTTTAAAGATGAGAGGAGAGGAAATATTAGGAGAATTTAAGTTTTGGCAGGGTCAGTAACGAGTAGAGAAAGTTGGTACTGAATTGTGTTCCCAGAAGGGAGAGTTACTATGTCAGAGTGAAATTGTTATTGGACATTTTAAGGATGGGAAGAGGGAAGGAGAAGAAGACAGGGCGGTCTTAGGGGAGACCCTAAAAGTAGAAGCAGTTCTCTTCCCCCTTCCTATCCCCTCTCATCCCCCCAACTCCTCCTATTTATTGGGGGCTTAGAAAGTGCCAGGCACTGTGCTATCTTTGTATAAATATTCTTATTTAATCTTTAATCCTATAAGACGGTTACTATTATGGTCCCATTTTATAGCCTTGTCCATTTGTCAGGCAATGAAGTCATCCCCTGAAACGGAGCAAAGTGGTGAAACATAAAGTTGATTATGAGATCGGTGCAGATTATAAGGATCCTAGAGCTGAGTCTGAATGAGTGCTTCAGAATTTTAACCTGTGGACAACTGGCCGAGCACAGTGGAATTTTCGGAGGCTCATGTAGGCAGGAGAGTGCCGGCTGGCTGGAGTCGGGTTGGGAGGTGGAGAGAGGAGATTATAAGGGGACGAATGTTGGGGGCTAGTTCAGTAGCGCACTTTGCATACTAAAGTCCTCTACTGGAGTGGAACCAGCAGCAAGAGAAAGGTGAGGCTGGTGTGAGATTTCAAAGCTAGAAAGGTCAGGCCTTGGTGACTGTGAAGATGTGAAAGGCAAAAGAGAGGATGTCAGAAGGAAAGTTTCAAGCCTGGGGACAGAGGACTCCCTCCCTGCTCTTTCCTGCATCTGTCCTTCCTGCACCACTCTCCTAACTCACTGGGTGACCACCTCCTGTCCTTCAAGACTCTATTCAAAGTTTCTTAGCCAGGCCTTTCCTGCCACTCCTCTCTCTTCCTCTTCCCACCCTGGGAGGTGGCCCTTCCTTCCTATTTCAGCTTTCTATTAAAGGTGTACTTCCACTATACTAGTGTGATTCTTTTATTCCCTACCCCCCAACTCTCCTTTCTTCTTTGCTCTTTTCTTTAAAAAAATTTTTTTTGTTTTTACATATATACTTAGCATGACATTAAGCTTTTTTGGCTGCAGGAACTGTGATTTCTTTTGGATTTTATTGCTGTTACTTAACACTATGTCTGACATCTATTATATGCTGGATAAGTGAATAAATAAATGGGAAATCATGGTGCTAGTGCCAGAAATAGGTATAAATAAACAAAGCTCACAGCAACACAGAATGGAAGTCAACTGTAATTGATTTGTCAAGTGGTGTTCCTCCTTTTTGCATTTTTACAAAAGATTCTACATGGCTTTCAGTATATTTCACCTATGAGCACTCCACTGAATAATAGTCAACTCCACAAACTGTGTATTTTGAGACAATAAGAACCAAGAAAAAGAAAATCACCAAAATAATGTGACACTGTAATATTAT
Source organism: Equus przewalskii (assembly GCF_037783145.1). Taxonomy (NCBI): domain Eukaryota; kingdom Metazoa; phylum Chordata; class Mammalia; order Perissodactyla; family Equidae; genus Equus; species Equus przewalskii. The sequence goes on from NC_091849.1 coordinate 20,511,949, forward strand.
TGATGGGTTCTTCTATTCCCTAGGTTAACTTCCATTTCTTTTGACAATAAAGTTTACCACTTGTCGTTCAAATTTCTGCTGGATAAAGGTTCCGACGAAGTATAAAATGCCCAAATATTGGCCAGTAGAAGGAGGGAAAGGAAACACTTTCCAGAATGAGTCATTTACTTCATGGGGTTGAATGTAATAAAGTCCTAGGGAATCACTGCCGGTTCTGGAAAGCAGACAAAATGGGATTGCTCAGAGCATGGAATTTAAGAGAGAAACTGTGGAACGAAGGTGTAACAAAATTCATTAATTTCGATCTAGACTGAGAATTTTTATAGGAGGAAAGAAATGCCATTAAAAACAACTTGCCACCTTGTCTCAAATCCAGCATTATGTGCTGAAAAGTTATGGCGCTGTGGTCATTAGCTGGCAGGCGAGGTTTCCCAGCAGGTTCGTCTGGTGGCAGGAAAATCACACAGCCATAATTGCAGCATTTTTAGCCATCTCTTGAAGGAGATTCTCATTCTCGGCTCTGTGTTGAGTTATTCGTCTCTCTCTAATAATGCAGGAAGCTTACCATGTGCTTAGTAATTTTTAAGCTCCTGGGACCAGGCTGGAATTGATTTCATTTGCAGTTTGCCCAGTGACAAGCACCCTTTTGAAGAAAAATACAGTCACGTGCTGCGTAACAATGTTTTGGTCAATAACGGACTGCATAATGCAATGGTGGTCCAATGGGATTAGTACCATAAAACCTGGGTGTATAGTAGGCTATACCGTCTAGGTTTGTGCAAGATACATTCTGATTGTCACACAAGGACAAAATTGCCCAACAACACATTTCCTAGAATGTATCCCCTTCGTTAAGTGACACATGAGTGTATTCACTATAATTTTTATTAGTTCATGACCGATTATAAATCAAAGTTATGAAAAGCGTTTAAGCAGCTTTCCCCAATCCCTGGGATTCATAGCTCTCGGAGTTATCATTTGAACAAAGGTGGTAGCTGGACCCCAGTGCTACTCTGGGATGGTGGGCTTATGGAAACTTAGCCTTTCTCTTCCATCTCTCTTTAAAATGTGATCTTGTTATAAGACAAGAGAGAGAAGACTTTTCAGTTTAAATCCCTTCTTTTCCCTTAGGTAGGGCTCTGAATTTTAGATTTCAGGGATGAATAGGTAACCCCAGTGAGTGATTTGAGACTACAGTACATAAAAATGTGTCAATAGTTCAGGATGACTGATAGCTCATCTTGTAACCAAAGCCACCTGCAATTTTTTATAGTCCTGCAGCATGAGCCATCTTGAACAGATAATCAATTCTATTGCACAAACAGTCACTTCTGTTCACCAAGAAGGCCTGCTTTCTCTCGCCAAGCAGGACTATAAAAAAATCCAAATTATCAAAGCTTCTGAAATACTGGGAGCATTTGTAAAACTAGCCTTTTGCATCTCCTCTCTATACCTTGCCGCTCTCATCTGTTACGAGTTAAAGAGCAGTGAGACCATTTATGCTGCTATAACACTAATCTGTGTTATAGTGAGAACTTCAATGACATGTTCATATGCATATATGCAGACACACACTCATGCGCACGAATATTTTAGTAAAAAAGTATCATTTCTTACCAAGTTTTTGCCTAGAATATTTGTTTTCTTTTTTTTTTGTGAGAAGGATTGACCCTGAGCAAACGTCCATCGCCAGTCTTCCTCTTTTTGCTTGAGGAAGATTGTCACTGAGCTAACATCTGTGCCAATCTTCCTCTATTTAATGTGGGATGCTGCCACAGCGTGGCTTGACGAGCTATGCTAGGTCTGCACCTGGGATCCAAACCTGTGAACCCCACACTGCCAAAGCAGACCACATGAACCCAACACTATGCCACCTGGCTGGCCCCCCAGAATTTTGATCTTTAAATAAATTTTCTCCTAATCCTTTATTTTTCTTTTCAAGTATCATATTGCATTGCCGTAACAGCCTATCGACAGCAAGAATTCATTTTTCCTCAGCTACTTTCTGCATTGCATTGAATTAAAAATTGTTAGTTTGAATTTGAAATCTGAATTTCATGAGATAGTCACTAAAAATATCCTTGCGAATTAAAGTTTTTGATTAAAGCAGGTGATGTACAGATAAACAGTTCATATATTTTTCCTCGTCCCTTGAAACGCCATTATACTGCAGAATTCGTGGCACTAGGTTTCTTACTCGCTTCTTCAATGCGGTATACACAATGTCATATTTGCCATGAAATAGGTAACAGTATTCAAATAGAAATTAAGTCATTCGGTTATTCCACAAATATCCGTTGAGCTTTGAATAGGTGACAGGCCCTGGCTTTAGGTGTTAGGGCTGAGGATGCAGTGTTGAACCGGATGGTTCAGGTCCCATCCCCAGGAGCTGACATTTAAAAATTTAGGTCATCACTTAGGTCTAATGGCTCCATGTCTAAAATTCTCTTTGTAGTAGTTGGGCCACTAAAATAATGACTTTAAAGGAACCCCTAAAATCTTAGGATTTCACAAAGAAGGGAAAAAATCAGTAATGAATGATTCTGGCTTTTTAGTCATAAAAGAATATTTTCCTTTCTGAATTTCAACTTGAGACATGGTTGTTAGTGGTTAAACCCAGGCACTTTCGTAGTGGAGAACAAAGTCAAATCCAATGGGTCGTATCCTGTCCAGTTTGTAGCAGAGCTTAGAAACCATAAAGAACTCTCTTATTTAGAATTCTCTGACAAATTCCAGGTTGAAAGTCAGCTTGGGGGCACAGTTTTTTTTCCTTCATATTATCTGGCCCCTAAAAGGACCCTTCGATGACCTAGCTAACTGCTGTCACATTCTGAACTCAAGTCACCGTTTTCAGGTGCCATGATAGACTAATTGTGCTTCAGTTTCCTGGTCCCTGCTGCCTTTTCAGTGCATCTGTAAGGTCAAATTGATTAATAATACTAAGATATTATTTGGCTTTTTCATCCTCTGTCTCTCGCAATTGCATAGTTAAGTTTTTCAGTGTACGTTTGGAACCTCTGCATAACTCAGTGAATCAATATTTCCTATCTGATCGATGATTGCTGTTACAAACGGTGCAGGGGTAAAGATCACGTGCTAAATCAGAGGATTTTAACAGGGCATGAAAAGTTCACTGATAGGGGTTCAGATTCCTATAGAAACCACCAGTTGTTAAGTTTTGGTGTAGTATCAGGGAAATAATATCCAAAATTATCTGAAAAGGCTGTTACATTATTCCTCTGTTTTCCAACTACATATCTGTGTGAGAATGGGTTTTCTTATATACTTCAACCAAAATAAGATATTGCAACAGATTGAATGGAATAGATAGGAGACTCCAGCTGTCTTCTGTTAAACTAGACATGAAAAATTTGGCAACAATGTAAAACAATGCCATTATTCTTGCTACATTTTTGGGGAAAATCTGATTGTTTATAAAAATTTATCATTTACGTTAACGGTACTGGGTGTTTTGATTGTTTTAGTGAATTAATAAATATTAAACATTAGTTTTTGTTTGTAACATGGTGAATATTGATAGATATAACCTACATAAGAGAAAGCTCTTTAGAGTCCTTGGTCTTTTTTTTTGTGAGGAAGATTGGCCCTGAGCTAACATCTCTGCCAGTCTTCCTCTATTTTGTGTGTGGGAAGCCGCCACAGCACAGCTTCCTGAGCGGTTTGTAGGTCTGGGCCTGGGATCTGCACCTGCGAACGCTTGCCCTCTGAAGCCGAGTGCATGAACTTAACCACTACACCACTGGGCCGGCCCCCTCCGTCATTTTTAAGATTCAAAAGGGGTCTTGATATTAACCAATTTAAGAGCCACTGATCTAAAGGAATGAGTTAGCAACTCAAGTGTAGAGTGAGAATTTGTAGCAGTTACATTCCCTGGGATCCAGGATCTGCTCCTAGTTCTCATTTTGAAGCAGTGTCAGGACGTTTAGATAGTCTCCTGAATGGTTTGGGGCTTTCCATTCTGTGTGTGATTACAGAGGTTGAAGACAGAAAGCCTGTACAGTAATTTAGTCAATAGAGTTCATTTTTAATCTCCAATCTCTTGTGTCCCAAAGTCATGAAATCCTCTAGGACCACTTAAGAGTTTCAGACTACAGCTACTGAAGATGGAGCATTTTACGAGGGCTTCGTGACATTTATTCTTGGAGATGCAGCTCGCAGCTCCGCATGCTAAAAGAAAATCAAAACTGCATGTCTGAAACATCTCCATCATCCATTTGGAAGTGAAGAATTCTGCCTGCTCTCCTTCCATCCTTGCAGGAAGCTACACCCAGCTCGCTGCTCAGTCTGGACTTGTTCTCAAGGTCACCTATGTAATTTTTTTCAAAGCCTCACTGTCCTTAGTATTCTCAGAGATAATAGCACCGGGCCCATCAGTCATCATTTCCTCATCCTCAATTTTCCTTTTCGCTTCCTGCAATTTTAATCCCAAGCCCCTGCAATTCCTTTCCATGGAGGCTTAAGTGGCCCCATTTACAGCCAATTTTCGGCTAATATTTGATGCATTCTTTTAAAATAAACCAAATAGTCCTCACTCTGCAGGCTTTGTACCGTTGGACTTAATAAAATCAAAGACTTGATAGTGGGCTTTAAACTGATGTGTTTTTTTTGTTTGTTTGTTTCATGATTTTTAAAGAAAAATAGAGACCTTTAGAAATAGGAGGTAGATATTTGTTCCTGATGGGTCAATTTCAGAATCTGGGGCTGTCATTAATAAAGGGAAAGAAATCGCTCTTTCATCTGTGTTGCGCGTTGCACCAATTCTTATAGAGGAGAGAGAGGGGAGGGGAGATGGGTAAAGAAACCATAGATTTTTCTGGGGGCTGTTTCCTTCTAACCTTCTTTGGGGATGCCTTATCTCTGGCCCCTTCTGTAAGCTGATCCAGCTCATGTCGGCCTGACACATGAACCATGCAAAGCTTCTTTTTAAAGAGATTTTAATTCCTGCTTGACAGGCTAGGCTGAAGCCCATGAGTGACAATAGATGTTTTTTTTTTTTTTAAACAAGAGTGAAAGCCACAGTGCACCTGGTTTTCCATAACACAAGACATACTTTTTTTTTTCTAGAAAAGAAAAAAAAAAAAACCAGTTTAAAAAAAGCTAAATCTTAAGTAATAAGACAGCTGAGTTTGCTAGGCGTCATGTCTTAAGAAAAGAGTGCCACCATTTTTGGCCTGCCTGAAGGCTGTTTTTGTCCCTAATCTGTTTTAAATCTTTTAAGGGTTTTATCATTTTTTTCCGCCTTTCCATAAAATTAACTCATTTCTTTAATATATTTTTTATCCTAGTCTGAAATTTCATCCTTAATTATCCCCCACGTGGAGAAGTATCAAAGTATCACGTATCATAAGATAAATGACGTTTTTGGACCCAAGATATTTGGGTAAACTGACCATGTCCAATGTCTTGAGGGGAAAAGCTAGAAACTGGGATCATCCTTAAGGATTGCATGAGTCCAAATCTAGAAAAACAGTGAAATGATTTAGGAGTTGCCTGAATGTCGTCTTTGCAGATATAAAATGAGCTCCGTTTTATTTATGACCATAGCAAATTTCAAACAGCTTTCATTTCCCCTGGTATTATGCATTGCAAGCCGTGGTAAGGTCTGAAAGTAATAATGAAAGCTCTGATAATGGACTTAGTGCTGGCGGCGCCATGACAAGGCTGGTGACGAGAGGGGAGCTGTCATCTATTAACTGAACACTGGGTGCCAGGCCTCCTCTTCAGGACTCTACGTACTTTTTTCTCTAATTTGCATATCAGCTCTCAGAACTGGTTGTTGTCATCTCTGTTTTACAGATGACAAACAGGAGAAACTAGGACACCAAAAGTTGGAATGACCTGCTTCATATGATGCTCGTGTAAGCTTGGTGCCAGAGCTGGTACCATGTTGCACAAAGTTGGTTTAATCAGCTTTTTGACGGCACCTCCCTATTTACATCAAGGGAAGAAGAGCCACTTTAACTGTATAGCACAGCCCCATTTACATAATATTTTCACAGCACTATCTTGAGCCTTGCAGTATACTTATGAGGTAGGTGGTCTTATTATCCCCGTTCTGCATTTCTTCCTATCCGTGATACTGTGGTGATTGATGCTAATTATGATGACTGGGAGGAATTGTAGAATACTAAAGTAAGGAACGGTTTCTGGTTACGTGAACTATGTTTATAGCATTTGAGTAAGTGTTTTATTAATGTTCCTGTGGAAGAGATTGTTCTCTTCTCGTTATTTAAAATAGAGTTGTGAGCCTGGCCCCGTGGCCGAGTGGTTAAGTTTGTGTGCTCTGCTTTGGTGGCCCAGGGTTTCGCTGGTTTGGATTCTGGGCGTGGACCTACTACCGCTCGTCAAGCCATGCTGAGGTGGCGTCCCACACAGCAGAACCAGAAGGACCTACACTAGAATATACAACTATATACTGGGGGGCCTTAGGGAGAAGAAGGAAAAAACAAAATAGACTTGCTACGTTCGTGGGTATAAGTTTTTCTCAGGGCTGGCAGCACTGGCTGTTTCTCAGTGGACATGTTTTCAAACTGTATGTTAGTTTCTTGGAAAACATTTCAAAAGTAGCTTACCGTGCAGGAAAGTCAGGAACCGAAGGGTGAGACTGTGCTTTGCTACTAATTAGTTCTGTGACTTTGAGCAAGGCCTGTGACCTTTCTGGGCCCCACTTTCCCCATCTTAACTATATAAGGGGTTGGGGTGTTCAGTAAAGATTTCCTAGAATTTCTTTTATGTGTTTTGAAAAAGTTAGTGACAGCTGGTTCTTGAAATTTTTATTACTCAGTAATATAATACTTATTATATGTCAGTTATTTTCATTGTAAATATGCAAACAATTGTGTGACTTACACACATTGAAAAACAGATGGGGGGCCATTGGAGGACAACGTTGAACTTCATTATCTGCTATGTCTAGGGGATGAGGGGCTGTGTTGATGTATTTAGTGTTAGGGCCTGGATTGTGTTTTTATCATGTGTGGATTATCAAAGCTCAAAATTTGGTCTTGCTTGCTTGCCTGCGTCCTTCCTTCCTTAATAATTTAGTCAAAAAGCCATTAAGTGAGACTGCGCAGGGATGTCCAACAGGCAAGTATATTGAAGATAATGGGAGACAGACTCTTATGTCAGAGGAGAAAGCTACAAATATAAAAAAGGAAAGCTAGGGAATGAGTCCTGTGCTGTAGGTTGGAATTTGAGTTATCAGTGTGAACTCACAGATTTCAATATGTAGAAATTACATATGTAGAAATAAATATAATGTAAAGTATATGCATATATATGAATATGTACATATACATACGTACACACATGCACAACACACCCATTTCCTAACCTTGCTCACTGAGAGGGCCACGATACTGTGACAGCCAAGTGAATATGAGCACGCGTATTGTCCAGATCTTAGTTTCTAAATACCAGTCTTTGCTAAAAGGAACCAGAGATCTTTGAAAAAATGTCTGATTCTAGGGCTAGGGCAGGGAAGGTACCAAATTAGTGCCTTTTATTTTTGAGGAAGATTAGCCCTGAGCTAATATCTGCCACCAATCCTCCTCTTTTTGCTGAGGAAGACTGGCTCTGAGCTAACATCCGTGCCCATCTTCCTCTACTTTATATGTGGGATGCCTGCCACAGCATGGCTTGACAAATGACGCCTGGGTCCGCACCCGGGATCCGAACCAGTGAATCCCAGGCCACCAAAGCAGAAAATGCAAACTTAACCGCTGCGCCACCGGGCTGGCCCCTCAAATGAGCTTTGAATATCTTGTTGTGCCAGAAAATACAGAAGTTCTCAAAGCATGTTGGGAAGATACCAGAAGAACACAGCAGCCAGCTTGAAAGGATCCCATTAGGCAAACCTAGGACAACTTGAGCATCAAGATAATAATGAGAGTTACTGATTATATCCCACTGAACAACCTAGGGATTCACAGGTTCATACTGATATAAATAAGTGCGTAAGTGGGGAGAAGAGAAAGGTCTTCCTTAAAATAGAATGCTGTCTGATAAATAGAAAAAAGGCTAAGATTAGAAAGATGGCAGTTTGGCAATTGTGCTAAGAATTCAGGTAAGAAACATCAATGGATGTTAAAAGTAGTGAGTGAAAGTTGGATGAGGATCAGGATATTTAGATCACCTCGACATATCTGTCCACAAATCCTTATTAATTATAAAGGGCAGAACTGAACTCTCCTGGAGAGACTTGAAGGTTTGACCTTTCTCAAGTGATCAAAGTTACCATCACCATTGATGGCACAAACTCACATCACCTGTCACTTGATGGGATGCAGTGAGAACACAGCATCATTTCCCAAAAATGTAACCCTTGAATCTTCCCATGAGAAAACCTCACTAATCCCAGTTTAGGGGCATTCTACAAAATAATTAACCAGCCATCTTTAATAATTGAAGGGTGATGAAGGTCAAAGAGGAGCTGGGTACCGCTCCAGACTGCAGGAGACCGAAGAGAGGGGACAGCTCAGTACAAAGTGTGATCCTGGAATGGGTTCTTTGGCTAGAAAGAACGTTATTGGGGCAGTTGGCCCAATGTGAATGGGGTTTCTTGGTGAAGGGTATATAGGAGTTCCTTCAACAGTTCAGACTTTTCTTCTGCTTTGAAATGTTTTTGATATAAAGATTAAAAGAAATTATTAATACAGAAATGCTTAGCGTATAGTTTTTACTTTGTTGTACAAAGTTAAAAGGAATAGTTTCTGAATTCTATTTTATTTGTGATTTGCCTAAGAATCTTAGAGGCTATCATCATTTTGATCAGACTTTTAGTTTTGAATTTTTGTGAAGTTGTATGGAGAAGAATATAGTTTCACGAAATCAGGCCTTTTCTGGACACGTGGTAAGGTTTATGTACCTGCACAAATTCACTCAAATTTGACTGAGAGGAGAATCAGAAACTTAGAGTTTCTTAGAGTCAACACTATGAATATCATGATGATGGTGAGGCGTTTTAGATTAACGGGATTATGAGTGGGTGTTCTAGAGTCAGACTGCCTCGGCTTAAATCCCACCTCTGCCACTTACCGGCTGTGTGACATTAAGCAAATGAACTAACCTCTCTGTTTCTCGTCCTGTCAGTAACTTAGCTAGTAATGTACCTATGTTATGGAGTTATTGTGACGACTGTGTGATTAGTACCAGTGAAGTGCTTAGGAGGGTATTTAGGGTAGAGTAAATGCTGTGTAAGGGCTTTGTTGTTGTTATTGCTACTGTTGCCTCCACTCCACATCGTATATAGATATAGATAGTAGTGTAGATACATAGTAGTATAGATACTACTCCACAGTATCTATAATTTATGTAAAGACTAGTGAAGCTGGGTAAAAGAAATTCTATTTGGTAGTTGGAAATTTGATCCCTCCTCACAACCTGATGATAGGAAGACAGTAATGCCATTGATTTTGAATACTACCCTGTGTACCGATCCTTTTCTATGCTTCTCTTATCCCCAAAGCCAGCCCCTACCCTTAGCACCTCTTAGGATTTCTTTACTGTTTTATAAGGGGAGAGGCACGCGTTTTACATGTTCAGGAAGAACAGTGGAACTGAAGACAGAATCAATGCAAAATACAAGGGAAACAAGACTGGAGGATCAGAGAATCAAGATCCAAAGAAAAATGTTTACTTTGGCAGAAATATCTAGGAAATGTATTGACTGCGGGTCTGATTTCAAGTTCACATACTGAATCTCAACATGTTTACATATTTACAGATGTAAGTAAATTGATGCACCAGAAGGGGCTAGGAAACACTGGATATCCCCGAATGGAGGGGGCTGTGCTGCCAGTCTGTGTTGTCCGTGGGGGACTCGGCATATCCTTCCACCTGAAGCAGGCGCTCAAGGACTCCCTGTCCCCAAAGGGCTTCCGGTCAAGCTCACGACATACCACACATAATACTTAGAGAACATTCAGCCTTAAGTATTTTTATTTATTTATACTCTGCTCTTTTCCTAAAAGGGTTTGAGGAAACAAATCCAATTGTGTATTACCCAAATAAGTACTAAATTATCCAGGATAGACCAGCATTATGAAAGTGCAAAATGAAAGAAGAGCCCAATTGGCAGAGTGAGAGGAGAGAGAGATTTCAACCAGCGCCTAGAGGAATGGGTGATGAGTGACAAATCAGAGGAAGGAAATAGATTGGCAATGGAAGACGCGAAGGGCTTCATAGAATGGATGTTTTCTTTTTTCATTGCTATGGAATTTCAGAACTGGAAGCACATTTGTGGTTGATTAGCAAACTGAGTCATGGGAGAGCTTGAGAAACATCTCAACATATAGCACATTAGTTGCAGCTCTGTTAAGAGACCCAGGTTCCCTCTCCTTGACAAGGTGTCTTTTCTTTATATCATCCTGACTATGATATTTTGAATTTCGGATGGCAATTGGATATTTTGAGAAACACTAGCAATTGAATGGGAATAAATAACCTAGAATTCCTCATACCATCTAACCTTTATGAGTCTTTCATGCAGTTGAGTACCTGGACGAATGTCTAGGCAGTCTGTGTGGTAATTAAGAACTCAGAACCCAGAGGCAAAATCCTTGGGTTTGAATCCTGGCTCTGCTATTCACGAGCTGCTCCATTTTCTTCATCTGTCAAATACTGTTGGGATAAGAAACTAATGAGGTTATATAGAAAAAAATATCTGCAACATAGGAAGCTTTCAAAAAATGCTAACTGGTATCTGTCTAATGAATAGAAATCAGAAACTTTAGTACTTTTTGAAGACTTGATGTATTTACATGATTCAGTAGCAACCATACATATTTCTTTCACACCGCGTTCTAATAAATCGTTGACTTTTGTCCACAGGTAAAATCATCTGTTGGAGTTATTCCATTATCCTCATCCTGTGGAGATCTTGATTTGGAAATTCTTGACAAAATCTACAGTGTCTGACTTACTATCAATGTTACCAACTGAAGGTAAAAGCTAATTTTATTCATTTAAATAGGAATTACTAACTATTGAAGCATGGAAATTAAAAATGATTGATGTGTCTTGAGATCTAGAACACATCAAATAGACTTCTGATATCTTAATGTTGAAAAAAATTATGAAAACCAATAAAATTGCAATGAATAAGGAAAAAACTTGTTTTCCCTTTAGGTTATGAAAAGCGTCATAAAAATCATCTTCATATCAATTTTTGAGTTCTGCAATACCTAGTTGTTGAAATAATATTGTAAAATAAGAGGAAATGACAAATGCCAAGAAGCAGCTTGCTATGGGACTGAAGCAACTGATAAAGCAAATAGGAAAGACTAAAAAAGGATTCAGACATTGCTGAAAACAGCAGGAGGTGAGCTTTGAGCCCCTCACACTCTAGTCGAAGGATCCAGAAGGTTTGACAGAGGAGAAAATATCTTCTGAGACCTCCTGTTCATTTTGTGCCTAAGTATGTTGTTTTGTAGTTAAACCTGGATGTTGATTAAACAAACAAACAAAAACGTGTGGGAAACTTCCAATAATCAGCTTATTTTCCAGTCATTTCTCTCTCCTGTTCTCTGTAGAGGTTGTTCTAACCTTCCTTCCTTCCTTCATTTCCAACTTCCTACCCTGCCAACTTGCCGAGAAGAGAGACTTGAGACATCAACTCCCTCCCCTTCTGTCTCCACGCCCACCCAATTAAACTGCACTTACCCTCCGTGTCTTTGCCGTGAATGGGAGCCAAGCCACTCCCTCAGTCGCACTCATGCCTTCTTCCCATGCTCCAGAACCCACATCAGTACCCACTTCTCTTTACCATCTACCATTCCTGCTGCTTTCCCTTCATTCTGACCCCTTAATTCTGTTTTTCACCTGCTCACTCTTAAATCTTTTTTTCTGTCTTTTTGATTGAGATATAACTCATATGTCTTAAAATTCTCCATTTCGACCTATATAATTTAGGACTCTAGTATATTTACAAAGTGGCAAAACTATCACGGTGATCTAATTCCAGAATATTATTGTCGCCACAGAAACCAACCCCATCATACCCATTAGCAGTCTCTCTCCATTCCCCCTCCCCCCAGCCCCTGGCAGCTGCTAATCTGCCTTCTGTCTGCATGAATCTGATTATTCTGAAAATTTCATATAAATGGAACCATACAATCTTTGGCCTTTTGTGTCTGGCTTCTTTCACTTAGCATCATGTTTTTAAAGGTTTATCTGTGTTCATACATTTTTTTTAAGCATGTATCAATACTGCATTCTTCTTTCATGACTAAATTGTATTCGCTTTTGGAATGTACCACTTTTTATTTATCCATTTGTCAATTGATGGACATTTGAGTTGTTTCCACATTTTGCCTATTTTGAATAATACTGCTGTATATATTTGTGTACAAGTTTGTGTGGACATATGTTTTCAGTTCTCTTGGGTATACATCTAGGAGTGAAAATTGCTGGCTCGTAGGGTAATTCTATGCTTAACATTTTAAGCAACTGTCAAAATGTTTTTCAAAGTGCCTGCACCAGTTTATATTCCCACCAGTGAGATACGAGGGTTCCGATTTTTCCAGATCCCTCCCCAACACTTGTTACTATCAGTCTTTTTTATTACAGCCATCCTAGTGGATGCAAAGTGGTTACTTATGTTTTAGTCTCTTTCGGACATCTTATTTCTCAGAAACTCTCCTGAACATCCCCAATGCCTGCCCTCTTCGGATTGTGTTAAAAATGCCTCCTCTATATTTCCATAGCATCCTGTGCTTATCCTTGTAACATCCCTCATCACACTGAATTACAATTGTCTGTTAACTTTATCGCCTCCGTTAGAGTGTGAACGTGTTAGAGAGGGTACTAAAATGTCATTTCCTACGGTATCTCCCAGGATTAATACATGATGCCTGACACCATTTGCTCCTGTCTTTTTTGTAGGGGGAGGGGAAGGTGGATAGGAGACTTGTAGATTAGTATTCATAGTATTATTACCTGAGCCCCTGAACATCAGAATGGAAATCCTCATTGGTACTATTTGTTAGCTGATACTTAGTGGTCTGAGAAAGAAGCCAAGATTTTTTCAGCTTATATGTTTGGTTTTCTAGAATATTACTTTTTCTTTACTATTGTACTAATGCAATCTAGTCCCTCGGTTTACCAAGAAGTTGGAAGGAAAGAGCTAAGGATACCATACAATGTCACCATTAGGAGCAAACCGTTGAGTGACTTTAAAAATAAAAATCAACTAGCCATTTTTACTTGGACCTTTTTGGAAAATGTAACTGATGGAGAACTGTTTCTTTTTCAAAATATTACCAGTTACATATACTGGACTAAAAAAAATTCCAAATGTGGATGGAAGTCAAGGGAAGTGTCATGACATTGTGCACCTTCAAAACTAAAGGTCGGTCCCGATGGTGCTGAATTACAAGTATCGGAAATCTGAGGTTCCTTAGCACCAGGGTTGAACAGATGGGGATCAGGGCTGGGGAACAAAAGCTGAAAGTAGAATTAAACCTAATTAAAGACTTAAAAAAAGTTTGAATTAAAAAGTACATCCAACTTAGAGGTTGACTCATACTAAGTTATAACACCCTGTGTATAAGTACAGATTAAAGGACATTTTTAGTTAGTTCTTTTGAGCATTTCTCTCCAAAAATCTATTTGTCTTTAGAGTCGATATTTAGATAATTTTGTTTCTGGTTATTTATGATCCCATAAAGATTTGTTTTAGTGTTTGAGATTTTTCTTAGTTGAAATAAGGTTATGCTTGGACTAGATAGCCATTCCCTTATTTGATAATGTTTTCAGTGCATTCTTAGAAACTCTGTCCAGCTTCTTTGCTGTGATTTTTGTATGCTGCTGGAGTGAAGAGGAAATGGGGGAGGGAAAGAGGGAGACATAAATGTAAGTTGGACCCAGATCAGTGAGATAGCATCAAACGAGGCCAAAATGAAGTTGGCAGATGCTCTTCTCATGTTTCCCACTCGACTGCACACATATTGTTACTTGGAATACCACTTGCATTTCTTTCATACTTCTAAGATTTTTCTTCAGCTTCGCTAACAAACTTTAACTTCAAATAGGAGCCAGGAATGAACATTGAGTTTTTTTTTTTAACGTGTGAATGTGCTTAAAATGGATATTTTGCTATTAAGGTTTAGTTAGTAAATAATATAGGAGATGCTTTTTAAGATAGAAATGACAGTGTGGAGCCGCAAAGATAGAGCAAGGTGTATCATCTTAGAGGTAGCTAGATCTGAGTTTGAATCCTCATTTTACCACTGAATACTTTCATGACTTCTGAAAATTAGTTTGTCTGGCTTTCCTTATATATGTAAAATGGGCATATTAATTTTTACTTTATAACATTGCTGTGATAGTAAATGAATTTAATGACACAGAAGGTGCTCAATAAATGGTTTGTCTTATATACTGGAAAAATGTGGCTCAATAATTCTTAGGAAAAAAAGTAAATTTTGTCGAACATTCTCTTTAATGTTAGCTAGACATTTTATTCTCATGATGTTCACTTTAGATATAAATGGTAAGTCTGTTTCCCTGGTTCCTGTATATAAACATGGTAGACAAAGATAAAAAAGGAAAAACCTTGAGTGTGGGAGTACTGGATAGTACTTATATTTTTGTATAGACAAAATAGTATGGTACCATGTGGTAATACGTAGTTAATGAAAGTTTATTGAAGTTGAATGGGAGTGGAAGAGATTCAATATTACTTTATTTCTTGTGGTATTTAGGTCACTGCAGACAGCTGAGAATTAGCCTTTTAAAATATATATATATCTCCCCAAAGGAAGAGGAGGCTAGGTAACCTTCCAAAAAGTTCATTCCTATTATTAAAATAAAAACAACAAAACTTTTTATTTTAAAATAATTTTAGGTTGCAAAACAATGCAAAAATAAGAGTTCCCATGTACCCTTCCCCCCCCAGGATAATATCTCAGTAACCGTAGTACAGTGATCAAAACCAGGAGATTGTCATTGGTAGTTTACACCTCCAGAGCTCAACCCATTCTAGTCTGTTTAAATGGAGGAAATTCTTTTCTGTGTCTCACTTAATTGATTTTCATTTAAGTATACTTTTTGAGAGTCAGTAAGCTTAATGAAAAGACATTTTGAAGTGAGAATGCCTTGGGTTAGATCTTGGCTCTGCCACTTACTTATTCCTGTGTGCCCCTGAGGACTTTTCTTAGCATCAATGATGGTCTGTTTCTTCGTCTATAAAAGGTATCATTTTATATAAAAGGTCTGCAAGAGATACCATTTACCTTGCAGAATTATTGTAAGGATTAGCAATAGTGAATTTTAAAGAGCCTTTTCAGTAAATGGTAGCTTCCAGTACTCCTGTTCTCTTGCTCTATTTTCATCAGACTTGCAAGTAGCTTGTCATTTTCTTTAATGTGGTATGTGTTTTTTTGCACTTTGTGAACACCTATGAGTTAAGGATCAGTAACTGGCAAATATACTACAAATTCGTGCTTCTTGTGTGTTCATCTCTTTTTAATGCACCTGCTATAGCCTCTTGGCTTTGCTCCCTTTCCTCCATCTTACCTGCACAGTCAGCTCTTCTCTCTCTTTTTATGCCCGATAGGCCACAAGTCATTCCTCTGCTCGTATGAACTGTATTGCTTCTCCAGGTGCGTTTTGTCCTGTGGATTCCATGGAGCCTAGTTATTTTTAGATTTTTGTTTGTTTTATTTTAAATAACATCTCTTCTAACTTAATTCTGTTTGATAAGTAGTTGATTATAGCCTGCTTCAAGCCCAAGCTCCTAGAGCCAGCCGCAGGACATCCCTACACAAGTTGCCCTCCAGGGAACGTTGATTCCAGGGCTGTGATGGGGCTTTAGAACGCTGCTGCCTCCATGGCTGCAGAGAGGGATGAGGTGTTCTATTTCTAAACCTGTCGACACATTCTCGTCTCTCTACTTGGGTGGAGCTGCAAAGGTAGAAACACAGTTCTGTGCTCCACTCTTTATTGTGCTTTTTAACTTCATTTAGCCTAGAGTTGTCTAATCCTATTTAAATACTTTAAAATGACTATTTTAGTATTGGCCCTGGAAAGGTGCTTTCTGGGAATACCTTCTGGTATAAGACCCTAAAGCTGCCCTCAAAAGACAATTCTCAGTTGATCTGGAATAGAAATCTTGACTTTTCATTTTTTATTGAGCTGCAGGTTGGGAAGAGCCGATGGTCTCTTCTGCAGCATCTCCTTCTCCTTTGACTTAGCTTCCTGCTCTCTGGGAGTCTGTGTACCCACTCCCGTTTCCAAGCTTTTTGTTTTATTATTTTGATCCTTAGAGTTTCTACTCTTTTCATATATTCTAACTTTCTTTTCTTAGATCTGCTTGTTATTCAAATGTGTTTAAGGAATGTTTAAAAATGTTGCTTTCTGTTTTAAAATATCCCTTTAGGCTTTAGCAAGTGGCATATCATTTCCGGCTTTAGTTTTGGCCTTAGTCCGACAAGCCCGGGCTGAAGTAGGGGTGAAAAGTTCACTCTCCGGAAGTGCTGCTTGGATCCGAGTCACGTGGGGAGGAGCGGCCCAGCCTCACGGGAATTCCCTGAGGACACAGGGCTCTGGGAGAAGGCAGCCCAGGAAGGGGGCTTTTTCTCAGTTCTGCCTTTGGTGCTTGAATTTTTAATGAACGAGTGGCACTATTCTTCTTATTCCAGGAACTCACTGTAATACCTTT
Source organism: Equus przewalskii (assembly GCF_037783145.1). Lineage (NCBI taxonomy): Eukaryota > Metazoa > Chordata > Mammalia > Perissodactyla > Equidae > Equus > Equus przewalskii. Next base: position 20,528,630 of record NC_091849.1, read on the forward strand.
ATTATTGCCTGGATCCGTGTTTTAAAATTGAAAGTTGTAACCCATCAGTAGGTTATACAATCCGTTTAGTAGATAGAGATCAGCATGAAAAAAAGGAAACACAAAATAGAAACAGAATGCATGCATATAATAAGAATGTGTTACTTTGTAAGACTTTTGTTTGATGATACGTATATACAAACACATATAAACATATTTTCATAGGGCCCTGCTTGTGTTTATGCATGTTGTCATTCCCTTCTATCTCCAATCTTTTTCATTCAAGAACCCAATCTTTCAAAGTATATGTGCTTGTCAATGATTGCATTCTTATGAAATACACAGCTTTGTATTTTGAATTTATTGTACCTGCATTTTAATTTATGATTGTGTGTTATATGTTCAATTTTGTTTATTTTCTCCACTCAGCATTATTTTTTAAGGTCCATCAATATTGCTATGTATGCATTTAACCTATTGCTTGCAAATGCTCATAGTGTGTTACAGTGTAGAGCACATTTTACTTACTTTCTCTCCCAGGGATGGACACCATGTTGTCTTCATCTTATCTCACCATGAGCAAGGCTCCTGTGAACAGCCTAAGACATGCCCCCTACTGGGAAATACCAAGGGTCATTTATTGGGATCTAGACGCAGAGTAGCATTGCTGGCCATAGGGCATATGTGTACAGTTCAGGTACTGTACACAGTATCATGTCTCATTACTCATTCAGAATGATTCACCAGTCCACATTCCCACCAGCAGTATGGGTTTCTCTATACCCACATTCCCACCAATCCTTAGCATTATTAACTTTTCTGATTTTCCCTGTTTCTGTCTTGTGGGTGTAAAATGGTGTCTTTGTGTTTAATTTTGCTTTTATGTGATTACTGATGAACTCAATCATTTGTCTCTTTATATGCTTACTATTTGTTTGGATTTTTCTCTTTCAGTAAATTCCCCTTCAAATTTATTGCACATTGGTCCCCTGGAAGTTTTTGTATTTTTCCTATTGATTTACAGAAGTTCTTTGTATATTCCAGATGGTCCCTGGCTTGTTCTAGACATGACAAGTATTTTCCTAGGCTGTGATTTTTCTGTTAACTTTGTCCAGTGTGTTCTTTTGGTGAACAGAAATCTTAATTTTGGTGTGATTCAGTTCCTCAGTATTTTACTTTGGGGGCTTTGTGAAATAAATTGTCCCTGTCCCTTTGTTATAAAACTTATTTTTTATTATCTGTTTTATTAACTTTATTGTTTTATCTTTCACATTTAGGTCTTTAATCCATCTGGAGTCCTTATGTGTGTAGGGTGGTAGGAAGGAATCCATTTGTATTTTTCCATGTCGTGATTCTCTTTCCTCAACAAGTTGGTGTCACCTTTCTGCCTCATTAGCCTCTTTGTTCTTAACCGTGGTTCATGCTGTTTTGTTATTGTAGCTTGGTAGTATATTTGAATCTCTAGCAGACTAAGTCCTGCTTATTGCCCTTTTTTTTTTCACAGTGGACTCAGGTATCTGTGAACTTTGTTTTTCCGTATGAATTTTGAAAAATATCAAGTTTCTCAAAATATACCTGAAATTTTGATTTGGAATGTATTGAATTTATAAATTAGAAGAACTCACATCTTTTTAATAAGTTGTTTCATCTAGGAGCTTTCAGTGTTTCTCCATTTACTCCATCATCATCTATGTACCTATTACAGTTCAAATTATAAACGTTATTACAGTTCAAGTTATTCTCCTTAGAGATATAGGTGTTCTTGTTGACACTTGGAGCCAACAGAAGATGAAGACAAATAATACAAATAATCCATAAAATGATTCTAAAGTAGTTGTAGAAATTGAGGATTTAGCAGTGGTTAAGGTAATAATATCCTTTGACCATGGATTATTCATGCAAGGAGAAATCTTAAAGATAATCTCAGATACCCTAACGTACTATAAATATAGATAACTAGTTCCCAGTGAGGTCAAATGACTCACTCAAGATTACAGAGTTAGACAGTGAGAGAACCTCAGGTTTAACTCCTAGTCAATTACTTTTGCCAACAAACCACGCCTATAATAGCCATATACCTCTGCATCTTGGTATTTAGTACGTTTTTACCCCCCTCCTGGAAGAGTTAATGTTATGGTTTGCTTATGCTTCAGAGAAATCAGCTTCTTAGCTTCCTGACATTCACGGAAAGAAGATCTCCTAAGATAGAAAAGGAGCTGCTTTAGCAGCATATTGTTTTCTTATGACTAATAGTGTGAGTTGGCATTTGGGGCATTTTTAGTAATTATGTCCCTGCATTTGAGCTGTGATTGATAGAGACTTTAAAAGAGATACACAGTGGTACTTGCATGAACTAATGGTCACACATTAGCACGTTAATGAAGTGTTAGGGTGCTAAGCATGGCCAGTGCGCTGAAGCCGGAGAGATGATCTGTCCTCACTGCTGTGTCAGCCAGACTACAGGGTCCCAATGGAGGCCGGGCTCAGATTGACTGACAGGGCCTTATTCATCATTGACACCCGCTTTCTTTCTCTCCCCACGTGCTTGTTGAAACTTGGTTTTTGCTGTCTTTAACCCATCTAATTTTTCCCCAAATAAGTTGGTTTGGGGACAGAAATGAGTGCTCTTCTTTTTGTTAGACAGACAGCAGAACTCATAAGGGAGTAATTACAAGACTAATTCCTCTGTTTTAATGACATCAATTGAATAACGTTAAAAAGTCAAAGCCCACATGATTTCAAGGCATTTTAACTCAGTGCATTTGAATCTCAATAACATGTCATTTTGCTGGGAGTTTGTCTGTGTAGTAGGGCCATTAACTTAAAACACTAAATTCTCTGTGTGTGTGTTTCTGGGGCTGGTCATGTTGGTGGGTGGCAGAGAAATTCTTGCATGTTTCCTGAAGGTTGGCGAGATGTCAGTCTGTTCTTGTAGCCAACATAGACACTACTCTCCCACGTAGGAAACCATAGAAATCCTGCTGAACTCCCATATGGCTGAGTGCTTCCAGAGCCATGTCTTCAGGCTCAGCCTTTCTTGGGAATTGCAGTTTCTTACTTCCACTCACCTGTCAGGACTTCTTTACCCGGCTGTTCCTTGCCTACCTGCGCCCATCAGCTCAACCCATTGAAAACCAAGATCATTGTGTTTGGCTGAAATCGGGGCCTCCCTTGGAGTCCTCATTCTCAGGTTAGCAGCACTCACCCAGCTTGTAGGCTCATCTCTCCCCGTGCCTCGTCCTCCAAGCCCTCATCACTACCTACTGTGTAGTGTCACTCGTGTGTGCCTTTCTTCCACTCCTGCCACTGTCTCTTTAGCTCAGGTCTCATCACTCACATCTGCAGGCCTGGGCTTTTGCTCAGTGTCTTTTTACCAAACTACCTTGGCAAGCTCCTGGTCCAAAACTTCCCTGGACTCTGGTGTTGGATGTGACCATTTATTGTTTATTCTCCTTGGGCAACTTACTTAACTTTTATGGACCTATTTTTTTAATCCACTAATTGTGAGCAGTAACAGCTTGAAGAACTGTTTTGAATATTAAGGAGGTAATGAATGCCAGATGCCAAACATAAGTGTCTGGCATGTGATGGGTGCTCCTCTCGTACTGCCCTCCTTGATTTCTTTCAACAGTGATTTCTTTCTTTTCCAGACAGACAACAAGCTCCTTCATGCTTGTGTCCCCAAAGCTCCTTTTCTCCTCAGTTCAGATTTACCTTCCCTGATCACTCCAATTCAAAACAGCTTTGCCCAGTCCTGCTCTATCACTGTCCAGCCCATCGCTTTTATATTTTGGTCTTTTAAAATCTCTTTCTTTGACATTCTCTTGCATTTATTTGCATCACTTTTGCTGGCTGTCCTTTTCCCCCACTTCTGTGCTAGGATGTGAGCTCTATAAAAAGCAAAGGCTGTGTCTGTCTGCTTTGCTACTACAGTCCCAAATGAATGAGGAAGGCTGAGATATCCTTTTAAGGCTTATGAGTCAGAACTCAGCCCTCACACACACAGACAGCAAGCCCTTAAGCCATTCAGAATACACAGCAGCTGCCACAGGAAGAGGATGGAGAATAGCCTTCTAAAGATGAAGACACAGGGGATGAGAATTTACCTTGATGGGCTTTTGTGTTTTATTCCCGGAAGAATCACCCTCAGGGTAGTAATTATGGGGAAATATCTGAGTAACTCTATGAAATTAAGTTTTTCTTTTAGTTGGATCAGGATAAACTTTCCTGTGGCTGCCCCATTCCTGATATTGGATATCCTTCAGCCTTGCCCCTGACCCCACACAGGCCTCAGCCTGCTTTGTCCATTACCAGGACCTTAATCCTTATTTATGACCGTACTGCAGGCCACTTGATCCTGCTTTTAGTGACCGCAGATTCAGCTTTGCTAAAGGCTTGGCCATCTCCTGGCCCATGTCCCTCCCCAGCCTAGTTCCTTAGGTTCCATGTAACCCTAAAAAGGCCTACACCATCGCTGTCTGTGGTTTTCCCGTTTGGTGGACAAATGATAAGCATGTGCTTTGTATACTGTGTGTGGCGCTCCCATTTCGATTCTAGTGTATGACGCCAGAGTGGACCATAGCACACTGACCCTGCACACTGTGTAGGCAAAAACTGGACTCCATGTCTCCATGACTTCTCCTTGTACCCTTACCTTCACATTTCCTTGCCTCTGAGTCTTCCCAGCCCACCGCTGTGTGTGTAGTGCTCTGCTGCTGAGAAAAGTTCAGGGCTTCCCCAGCTGTGGTAGGATAAGCTTGAGCTTCTTAGGCTGATGTTCAAGGCTTGCCCAATCTGGATTGCCCTTAGTTTCCACTCATGATCCCTAAGTAAATACTTTGCCCTGCCTTACCCAGGCCCACCAGATACATTTGGACTGCGGTATTTCGGCTTTGCCACAGCTGCATCCCTGGCTGGAAGGATCCTCCTGTTCGTTCGTGCGTATTCAAGTCTGAGCTGTTCATGGTTGAATTCCTGGCTGCTCCAAGAAATGTCTCCACTTGTTTCAGTTAAAACTTAGCCCTCCTTCCGTTGAGGTGCTCGTTCTTTTCTGCAGACCCTTCATTTGGTGGTCCGCTTCTGCTTCTTACAGCGCCGCTCATCTCACTGTGAGTATGTTGGGCCTCCCACTCAGTTTGAAAGCCCCTTAAGGGAAGGGATTTGGTTTTCTTCCTTCTTAAAAATGTGTTGTAAATATTTTAACTGTTTTCGAATATTGCTGAAGATGATATTAATGTTTGCCATTTTTCTGGGCACTATCTTTCACATATTGTGCTGGATGTTTTACATGTATTATCTCATTTATTTTTCCAATTACTCCGTGATATAAAATATGTATTTTATAAGAGAAAACTGAAATTTATTTCATTCACCTAATAGTTGAGGGAGTCTAGTTTCAAAGATGTGTCTGATTTTAAAGCTTGTGTTCTTTCCACCATTCTGTGATGGTGACCCAAAGTGGTATCTTAATTGAAATTTGGGAATAGATACCAGAAAAGGAGAATGAGAATTGTAATGTGATCTGAGTACTCTGGAACCTGTTACCAAAGAGAAGAGATAGTAAAGACTGGGCAAGACTCAAAGTCTGACAGTGAGACTAACACACACACATGAAATTCTTTTTTTGAGGAAGCCCTGAGCTAGCGTCTGCTGCCAATCCTCTTTTTTTTTTGCTGAGGAAGACTGGCCCTGAGCTAACATCCATGCACATCTTGCTCTGCTTTATACACACATAAAATTCTTTATGTAAAAGTAGTTTTCATTCTTGTTTCCCCATCAGAAGATAAATGGGCAGCCCTTGTTCAATTGAATCAGGTAATGGGAAACGCTGACCAATAAATAATATCATTGACAATATCTGAAATGTATTTTAGCCAGTGGTTTTCAAGATTCCCTTAAACTTTTCACTAGAGATGTTTACAAGTTAGAAAATTATTGTTTTTTGACTTTTTTCTTCAATACTTTCTTGGGAGCCATCTTGTTAGTAGAAGGGACGTTGGCTTTACCAAAGTCAGTGTGGTTTTAGGTTTCTATTGAATACAAGAGGAGAGGGATCGGAGTGTAATTTCTAAATAATTTGTTGGGAAACTGAAGCAATAAAATCCCAGCCTTTGAATTTGTCTTTAACATCAAGCAGGTTATATAGCCTTCTGTATTCTTCCCTTGTGCTTTGTGTAAAGGTATGCGTTCTTCTATATGTTCATCCAAATGATTGATCTAGGCCAGTCACTTATGTCCTAAGAAAAAAGTATGTTAAAAAGTTTAAAAAAGTTAAGTCTACCCTTAATAATAACTATGATTGGTATTCATTTTTTTTGTATGCACGTTATCATTTGCTATAATTTAATTATTGCTGTCATCACTTAAAAAGTTCCAGTAGGTGAACACCAGGTTCGCAGAACCACTGAGCTCTAAGTAAATATTGATGTCAACATTCTATGACAAGAAGAGGATGGGAATAGAATTTATCAGAAATTTGGGACAAGCAATTTTTCCTCCCAGTGCCCAGGTTCCAAAAAACAAAATTAGAGGATTAGACGAGATGCTCTCTAGGGTCTCTTCAGCTTAAAATGTTTCAGAATCTATGACTTTATATCCACTTCTTGCCTCATTAATCTCTCCTCCAAGAGAAAACCTAATGTCTGGCAACATCTGAGGAAATAGAAACAGCGAGTTTATGAGCGTTGGAAAGCCTGTTGGAATGAAGTGGTTCTTTCCTTCCCTCTGTGTTAAGACAGCAGTGTTTCGAACATCAGGGAATGAACAGGAGGCATCAAAGGGACTCCTAGTCCTATGTGATTAAGAAGTTTGAAAAATCCCCCAAAAACCTGGATGATAGGATTTTACCTGTCCAGACATGGCCAAAAATGAGTTGGAACTGCCGTGGTGACTGTCCCAGAGATTTTGTAACTTGAAATACCCAAAGACAATCTTATTATTGTAATATGACTACTAAAGTACACATTTGTTTTCTATGTGCAGCGGCGTTCTATCCAGGATTGACTCAATGTTAAGTCAGTAGTAGTATTCTCGTTTTTCAGATAAGAAAACTGAGGTTTAGCAGATGTGACTTCCCCGTGGACACACTGATAGACTGGTGGAGCCACGATCCAGTTGTGTCTGACCACTGATCCCAGTTGGTTGCCACTGTGCTCATTTCTATCAATATCAGATATTCTGCCTGAAGTATTATTTTCAGGCTCGAGATCCAGCACTCTGCTTCCGTAGTTAGCTGTGTATACTGTGTGTGCTGAAACTCACCACCAGATCTTTTCTGGTGTTATGACTTAAGTAAATGTCGAATAATAACGAAGGCACACTTCTATAGGAAGTGTGAAAACACTGTTTACACCTGACAAAGTCAACTCACTGTTATGTCTCTCAGGGTACGAGAATGCCAATTGTAAAGTGCTAGACAAAGGCCTTTTCTATCATCTTCTCATTCTTAAAATTAGGGACAAACAATACCAATAGAAGGAAATGAATGTTTTTTTAGTTGTACTTTTCTTTCCTAAAATACTTGCGGAGCAGCCTGACTACCAATTTTACAACAATTCATTGCCCCCCCCCTTTTTTTTTTTTTAACAGATCCTAATATTGGATGAAAAAATACAAGTCTTAAAAAAATCAAATGACGCGATATTTTTAAGTACAGGCATTGGTTTTTTTTTAGATTGATGACTTCTATTAGTTTTTACCTTGGTTCCTAAGGTAGCTGCCTCAGAGGTGCTGAGAGCCCATTACAGGTTTGGCCTGTTGAAACTGAATGATAATTCCCAGTTGCAAAACTATTCTTCTCTTCTGGATTTTTTGAATCAGGGCTCAAGTGATGAATTTTTTTCCTACCATTTGAGCCTTCTAGAGCCGTGCTATCCAATATGGCAGTTACTATCCACATGTGGCTATTTAAATTTAAAATAAATTGATTAACATGAAATAAAACTGAAAAGTTCCTCAGTCACAATAGCCACATTTCAAATGCTTAGTAACCATGCATTGCTAGGGACTACAGGCTGGAAAGTAGAGATATAGGGCGTTTCTATAATTGCCAAAAGTTCTATTGGAAAGCAATGATCTAGGGTCATTTTAATGATTTTTTTAAAGACTTTGCTTTTTTAATGATTTTTAAAATTAGGACTATTTTTTAGAGCAGTTTAAAGTTCACAGCAAAGTTGAGGGGAAGGTACAGAGATTGCCCGTCTACCTCTCCACACTTGCATTATCTCCCCCATTATCCACGTCTCCCATTAGCATGGTATGTTTGTTCCAATTGATGAACCTACACTGACACATCATCACCACCCAAAGTCTGTGGTTGACATTACAGTTCATTCTTGACTTTGTATGTTTTACGGGTTTGGACAAATGTATAAGGATATACATCCATCATTATGGTATCCAGAGTATTTTCACTGCCCTAAAAATCCTCTGCATTCCACCTGTTCCTCCTTTTCCACCTCCCCAACCCCTGGCAACCACTAATCTTTTTAGTGTTTCCATAGATTCAGCTTTTCCAGGGTGTCATCGAGTTAGTGTCATATGGTAGTTAGCCATTTCAGATTGGCTTTTTTTCCTTAGTAATATGCATTTAAGTTTCCTCCATTTAAAGTTTCCTCCATGAAGTCTTTTGGCTTCATAACTCAGTTCTTTTTAGCACTGGATAATATTCCATTGTCTGAACGTACCACAGTTTCTTTGTTTACCTACTGAGGGACATCTTGGTTGCTTCCAAGTTTTGGCAATTATGAAGAAAGCTGCTATAAACATTCTTGTGTAGGCTTTTATGTGGACAAAAGTGTTCAAGTCGTTTGGGTAACTACCAAGAAGAATGACTGCAGACCGTATGGTAAGACAATGTTTAGCTTTGTAAGAAACTGCCAAACTGTCTTCTAAAGTGGCTGTACCATTTTACATTCCTACCAGCAATAAATGAGAGTTCCTGTTGTTCCACATCCTTGTCGGCATTTGGTGATGTCAGTGTTCCTGATTTTGGCCATTTTGATAGACGTGGAGTGGTATTTCATTGTTTTACTTTGCATTTCCTTGATGACGTATGATGTGAAGCATCTTTTTATATGCTTATTTGCCATTCATATATCTTCTTTGGTGAGGTATCTGTTAAGATCTTTGGTCCATTTTTTAATCAGGTTGCTTTCTTTTTCCCAATTATTTTATTGAAGTCGTATTGGCTTATAATACTGTATAAGTTTCAGGTGTACATTATTCATTATTGTTTTTCAGTTTCTATATAGACTGTATTATGTTCACCACCAATAATCTAGTTTTTGTCTGTCACCATGCTTATGTTCCTCTTGACCCCTTTTGCCCTCCGCCTACCAAATTTTCCTCTGGTAACCGCTAATCTGTTCTCCTTATCTATCTCTTTATCTTCCACATATGAGTGAAATCATACGGTATTTGTCTTTCTCTGATTTATTTCACTTAGCATAATACCATCAAGGTCCATCCATATGGTTTCAAATGGCATGATTTTGTCTTTTTTTATGGCTGAGTGGTATTCCATTGTGTGTGTGTATATACATATAATATTATATATGTACTATATATTATATTATACATTATAATATATAAATATAATATATGTTAACATATTATAAATATATATTTATATAAAAATATATAAATTATAAACATAATAATATATAATATAATGATGTGATATATATATAAAATATATATACACCACATCTTCTTTACCATTCATTTGTTGATGGGCACCTAGGTTGCTTCTATGCCTTGGCTATTGTGAATAATGCTGCAGTGAACATAGGGGTGCATTTACCTTTTTGAATTATTGATTTCATGTTCTTTGGATAAACACCCAGTAGTGGAATACCTGAATCATAAGATATTTCCATTTTTAATTTTTTGCAAAATCGCCATACTGTTTTGCAGAGAGGCAGCATCAGGTTGCTTTCTGATTGCTGAGTTTTAAGGCTCTTTGTATATGTTGGAAGATACTTCTTTACCAGACGTGCCTCTTGCAAACGTTTTCTCCCAGTCCGTGACTTGTCTTCTCCCTCTATTGACATTGTTTTTCACAGAGCAAAAGTTTTTAATTTTAATGAAGTCCAGCTTATCAATTCTTTCTTTCATGGATTGTGCCTTCAGTGTTGTATCTAAAAAGTCATTGCCGTACCAGAGGTCATCTAGATTTTCTGCTGTGTTATCTTCTAGGAGTTGTACAGTGTTGCGTTTTACATTTAGGTCTGTGATCTACTTGGAGTTAATTTTTGTGTGGGTGTAAGGTCTGTGTCTAGATTAATTTTTTTGCATGTGGATGTCCAGTTGTTCCAGTGCCCTTTGTTGAAAAAACTATCCTTGCTGCCTTGTATTGCCTTTGCTCCTTTGTCAAAGATCAATTGACTATATTTATGTGGGTCTATTTCTGGGCTCTCTATTCCATTCCATTGATCTGTTTGTCTGTTCTTTTGCCAATACCACACTGCCTTGATGACTGTAGCTTTATAGTAAGTCTAGAAATTGGGTAGTGATGATATGCTTTAATAACCTGTTTATTTGGATTAAAATATTACAAATTGGGTTATTGCCAAAAAGCTAGCCTGATCTGATAGCCAGAAGAGGTTCTGGTCTGCGTGCTGTGCTCTGGAAACTCTGGGCAATATTTCTAATTCCACATAGGCAGCTATGGACTGTGTTGTTTGCTTTAGTGTATGTAACAGCATTGGCCACTGTAATTTTACTTTGTGTCAGAATCTGTATCCTAAATAACTGTAATTTTATTAAATACATTGTGCTTCTGGTTTCGGTTGGTTCTTTCTTTGGTGAGTGGACCTTGTAAGGAACAGCCACAGACTCAAACTAATTCGGTATAAAATCCTAACACAAGAAGTCTTAAGTTACAGAACTACTTGTTTAAGTTCGTTTTGTAGTCAGGCGATTGTCCTACAGAAATTCACCCTGGAAGGCCGCAGGGAGTTCAGCAGACTGTCTGGTGGCTGTCTGTCCAAGTTCCTTGAGGCAAAGAAAAGAGACAACGGATCCTTGTTCTTTGCCAGCTCTATTGAATGTATTCAGTCCCCAATTTTGAATAATTTGTTTAACTAGAGATATTTTGCACAGTGAATAAAATTTCTTGGGTATGAAATTTAATTCTTAGGGTATCTTCCGAATAATCTTAACACTTTCCAGATCTTTGTATCTACCGCCCAGCTATGGGTAGGTGTCCAAATGTCTTTACTAGTTGAGAAAAAAAAACTCTACTCTGCATTTCTGATTTTTCATCCCTAGTAACCGCTGGGAAGTGTAGAAAATATGCATCTAAAAAAAGATACAGAAGATGATTGGTTTTTGTGTTTTTCTTGATCTTGCTCCCTCCAAGCATCCAACATTTGACCAATTTTCTCAGCTGATTCTTATGTTTCTCGCTTATTGATTAACTAGCAGAGGAATGTATAAAAGATAATTCACAAACTGCACAATTAGCTCAATGGTAATAAAAAATGACTAGACAAGGCACACCTCCAAGGGCTTATGTGAAATTAAATATAAACTTGGAGAAGAATTTTGTTTTCAACTAGCACTAGTTGTTCTTAAAAATCTTTTTGTGATTGTAAACATCTTCACTTAAAATTGGTTGCAGTAAGTTAGCTTAATATGAAATTTTTACTTTGCTGAGATGCTCTGATTCTGTCCTTTTTTTTTTTTTTTTTTAACCAGACCCCACGCATATTATAAGGGTGTAGGAACTGTCACTCACCCCGTGGGCCCTAGCAAGTGCCCTCTTTTATGAGATCTATTTATGGAGAAGACCAAAGCAGGAGTGAGTGGGTGGGTTGGTTCCTCGAGTGATAAAATCTTAGCTTCCTGTGTTCTCGAGCTTACCAAGGGTGTCAGCTGTTCCTCATCCTTCCGCATTCTATCCAATTCAAACCTGGTCAGGTTAAAACTTAGAAAGCTTCTCTAGTTAATCAAGGGTGCCTGCCAAAAGGTTGATGCAGGAGATGGCTTCACTACATATACTATCCTAAAAATGTTCTTAAATTGTAATCCTACCTGCTGTGTTGCCATGCTTGAAATTGGCTTTTCTGAAAGTGGCAAATTGTTCAGGTTGCATTTGTTTTATAGGCCAGTTTGGTTTTAAGTAACTCAAAGAATTTAGTTAGTATAGTTGTCTCTATTCACCTTTCTCCTTTTATAAATGATTTACCTAGACTTGCATAGCAACTGAGCAACCCTTCTCTAATAAAAGGGCCAAAAATGTTTATTTTGCAATATGGTGCTCCTTTAAACTTTCTTGGTTTGCTTTGTTTAGAGGCTCAGAACAGAAATATAAAATGGGTGACACTAGGTCTCAAAGGAGCAGTGGCCTATGGCGAAGCTGGGGTGCTTTCTTAACGTAAGGGGTTATGGGAGTGACTGAAGGGAGAGAGGCAAGCACAATATGGACTGTATATTCCTAGCACTGTCAAAATTCTAGTTTTGGCAGGCACCCTTGATTGACTAGAGAATTTTGACAAAATTCATTCTGTGTGAAAGGAAGCTGTGAGTATATATGAAGGGTGAAAAAAAGGAGATTGTGGAAAGTTCGGCTTTGAAAACTCACAGTGCTTTGTTCTTGGTCTCTGCTTGGTATTCTGGATTTCAGAGAAAAGAGTAGGTATTTGTATTTTCCATTTCTATTTAACTTGATTTTCTAATCTTTCTTATTTGGCCAGCAGCTTTCTGAGAGCATATTGTACACGTGTTCTGATGCTGTTTGAAGGCCCTCTGAGAGACAAGACTTGATTAAAAGCTCTCAGTTCTGCTGAAGTGGGTGGCCAGAGAACTGGGACCGAACAGTTGCCATACACCCATTGAACTTTTGTCATTTATAAATTATTTTCCATGCCATCTGGAGCAAGAATGGTGCCATGGTTTAGAGAAACTCTTTGTGGGGTGCATGCATATCCAGTTCTTATATAATTTGCTTATTACCACAGTCAACTGAAGTTTTCAAATCTTTATTTACTTGGAGGCTTAAGATGGGAGTAAATATGAATGATTTCTTTAAATGTCATGTTAAAGACACTACCTCCACCCCAACCAACATTTTCCCCTCCCTCTCTCCCTTTTAGTGACTACATCCTGCCTGCTTTCAGCTCCAGTGGAAAAGACATTAATCCCAGAGTCTCCATGAGGTTTCCTGTTTGATGACATAATCAGAAAATCCTCCTCACATTGCCTTGGGGTTGCTGTGTGGATGTTATGTTGTCTTGGTGGGTGTAACTCAGCCATCGAAAAAATCAGCACAGGCCATAAACTCAGAGACTGAAATGCATTAATATCATGTTAAAAGAAATAAAGCTGTGGGCATATCTGCAGCACTTGTAGGGAATTTCATTAATCTGCAGATTCTGGTTGGCATTGAATGCACTGGCTGGTGACTCCCATGCATATGGCATGAGCTGGTGCAATGCCGCTAGCAGGAGGTATTTGAACTGCTCCAGCGTAAGCTGTTAGACTACATCTCATGGAAAAATACCACAACCTCTTGACTACTAAACTTTAGTAGTGTTGATTTCAATTAGTTCCCCCCATCCTCCACCCCCAGTCCTTCCCACCAAGCCTGTTTACTTAATGAGTTTTGCCTTTGGTTGTTGATCACAGGAAGCTAGGACAAAGAAAACTACTGGGAAGAGTCAGAAATAGAAGATGGGGATATTTTTTAAATGGAAAGAAAGCAAAAGATGGCATCGGACGTGTCAAGTGGTTTGTAAATGTTCTGAAGTTAAGATATCGTCAGACGAAAACTTTGGTAGATGTGAATTTGTAGGATAGGGGAAACTGCGATGTAAAAGTTGAACCAAGAATATGATACTTGGGTGCCAAAGGGCATGCACAGTTACGCAAGTTTAGAAGTTATTGGCACAAGCCATTGAACATATCCTTAAATATGGGTTTTTCCTTTGCTATTTGGCGAATTTTTCATGTTTTTTGTTGTTGTTTTGGTAGGCTGCCATAACCTTTCATTTGGTTGACTTGGATTGAGTTATCTTCTGCCCTTGGATCTTGGAAGTCCAAGGTCGATTGGCATTTTGTCAGGGTAAGAACAAGGAACAGGCCCCTTAGCAGGATTTACATGTTCTAGATGCAAGCTGCCTCCATGATTCTTCCTCCTGTTGACGTACCAGACTCTCGTGTCTAATTCAGGGGAGGCTGGTAGCAGAAAGAGAAAAGTGCTGCCTGATGGAGTTTCATCAGAAGAAGTAAAAGAAGAAGGAGAAGCCTTTTGCCCCAGTGGGTTGAAAGCCTTGGGAAGATGTTGTCTCCATTTCTGCCTTCTATCAGAGATGTCATTGGGTTTTCCATCTTATATTCTAAGTAACAATATACCTTCCACAGGTGCTACCATGGGTTAGGGAATCTAGACTAGACAACATTAGAATGAAAAAATTTATATTCTTTTATGGCTCTTGTGAACATTTTTGAAGTTTATAAATCACTACTGAATGAGCTCTAAAACTTCGAATTCTGGATGTCAGGTTCTATGATGTGTTTTCTTGTACAATGCTATAGTGGCTACATGCCCAACCTGTGAGCATTTACTCTCAAAATAGGTTCATTTAGCCATCATCTGCCTTGTACTAGAGTAATGGTACAGGCAGGGTGGGAAAGGATCTTAAGTGTTACATCTGATGGCTTAATCACTTTTCCTACTGATAAAATTACTTCCAAATCTTATCTGAGCCCAGATTGAGTACATTTGATGACAAAAAGTCCACTAAATTTTGAAGTCCATTCAGTCTTTGGGTACCACGTCCTTGGTATTGGTCAGAAATCTGATTGTTTCCATCTTTGGTGACTTTGTACTGGACCCATGTAGCTAAACTGAAACTATAATTCCCAGAAGCCCCTTCTCACAAAATTCCCTTGTGCGGTTCTGGGTTAGGCTTCTGCACAAGAGAAATATGTGCAAAGTTTCAGAGGTGCAAATGAAGGAGCAACCAGTTTGCATGCTCTGAAGATCAGTGTTAGGAGCCAGGCACTGTGCAGCTTACACTTGTTGTCATTCGTCTCTGGCCTCCTGTACTGGTATGGGGCTGTGCTTGGGTCTCTCCTCTTCTATCTCCTGTGTCATCTCCTACATTGGCTTCTTCAAGTCCTAGAACAAGAGTGTCCAGCTCTGTGGTGAAGGCACCACCCTCTCCTGCAGGTCCACCTCATCATCCATGTTAGAATTGGTGAGAGACATGGGTCCCAATTTTTCCTTGCTCACCCCCACTTCACATCCAGCTCCCTTCTCAATTGCCTGCCTTCTTGAACTATAGCAATTCCAGACCAACAGACACAGCTCCTACAATTGCATAAGATTTAATTCCTTTCATAAATTCCTTATTTTATATCGCCCATAGTGATGTATATCACTTCCTGATCAAACTCTGACTAATAAACTATTGTTCCATTTCTTCCCTCTGGTGGTGCACACAGTCTAACATGTGACATATATCTGAAGACAACTATTGGTCTCCTCTTTTTCCTATCCACAGTTGCCTTTTCTCTAGTTTAACACCTATAATTCCTTCAAGTATTCTTCATTTGACATGATTTCCTATCCCCTCATCATCCTGAAAACTCTTTTCTTGTTATCCTCTACCCTTCTTACAGTCTACCCAAAATGTTACCCAGGTGGGTTATCAGCAGATAGAAGGAGTGACTCTGATCCTTTTTACTCCAGATATATAATTGACTTGGTTGGATTAGCAGGTTTACCATCTCACAAATCTCATTGAGCTGAATGCTTTAGAATATCCACGTGACAAAATGGTACCCATACGGACACACTGGGACTGTATTTGATGTCATTTCTCAGATAGTTCCGCTCACTTCTGCATGTCAAGATCTTCTTGGATCCTGCATCTATAGTTGTTCCCTGTCCCAGTTTTTGGTCAAAATGTGGAGTCAAAAGACTTGAGGTGAAATCTCGGCTCTGCTGTTTTCTAGCTTTGTTACTTGAAATGAGTAGTTTAACCACCGTGTCTCACTTTCCTCTCTGAAAAATGGGAACTAAAATGTTTTAACTCCTTTATCGAATAGTAGTGAATGCACAGAGTAATAGTGCATGTAAAGGTGTTTGGGGTAAAAATAACCCACCACACAAATCTTAGTTTTTCTTTCGCAGTCTCAAAATATGATAAATATTCTTTCTTTGGCTTCATCCAGGTCATTGGTTACAAAAAAAAAGTAAGGCAGAAGCACCAAGGACAAAACCCTATCTCTAGGGACCTTCCCTAGATGGCATTGATTGGGTGTTGATGCCATTTTGGCTCAACTGTTTGTTGGTCTAACAAAGTGCCCCAGCATTCACCCCATATTTTTACATCTTGTCCTTTAAGTTGCCGTGAAAGTATTTGTCAGAGTCCTTACTCAAGTCCAAGTATATTTTGTCAGATGTATTTCCCTGATCTGCCAGGCAACTAGCCTTGTCCGAGAAGGAAATGAGGTTTGTCTTGTCCCTATTGAACCCAAACTGAGTGCCAGGGTTGTTGCTTTCTTTTCTGAGTAGTCACAAACCATTCCTTTAACGATTTGCCAAGAATGTTGTCCAGGATCAACAGTAAGTGCCCTGGTGGTGTGTGGGATTGGGATTCTCTCTTTTTGTTTCCCTTTCCTGTCTTTTTGAAAGTGGGAACTTTATTTTCCTCATCTCCAGTCTTCTGGCACCAATTCTGTTTCCCCATCAGTATTTACAAGAAGGGAAATTCAAGAGCAATTAACATTTGTTGGAGTCCGGGTTGCATTCACATTGCCTTTCTGGTAGATCAGCTTGTTTTTGCTGAGGGCGTGCTAAATGCATAGCAGTTAAAATCCATGTAATCAGGAGATCTTAGAAATGTATTCCTATGTATTAGAAATGCATTTTAAAGTCTAATTGTTCCTTTCAGTTCCCTTGTGAAAGTGAAACCAACAATATAAAAAGCTAATATATCATTAAGGACATTGTAATAACACAATTTTATTGTTGGAAAAATGCTGGATTTTTTTGTTTTTTAAGAAGAGCCTGAGAGAAGCCCATTAAATGGAATTTTTACTTTGCCCAATTAGTTTAATATGGACATGGACAGATGAGAAAGTGATTTGCTCTTAAGGTTTTATTCCACACAATAATACTAATAAAACTAGCTATTTAGCAATTAACTATTATAGTCTCTGCTGTATATCAGACATTTTACTTTTATTACCTCACTTAGTACAATTCCTCGGCAAGGTAGGGGTTTGTACATTTTGGAAATGAGAAAACTGAGACTCAGACAACTTAAGTAAAATGCTTAATAAGTGCCAAGCAGGACTTTGAATTTAGATCATCTGATTGCAGAGCTGCAAGTTTTCCATTACACCACAATATAACTTTAAACAGCATTTTCCATTTGACTTTTAAATTTTTTGCTTATTTAATATTATGATGACCATGCTGAGTGACCTTTAACTTAGGCCGTGTCAGTGGGAATTGCTTTAATAAAGCTGTGGTAGATTAAGTTGAGTGATTGTTGAGTTGGACTGCTTTATAAATTTTAGATTAAAGAAATTTACCAATGGAAAAGAGGTACCTTTATCAATTGCTGGTCATAAGTGGAGATTTTGCTGTTTTTTTTTTATTATTATTACAAATCAGTTAATGGTTCTATCCTCTAACACCTCGTCAATCACTGCGTAGAAGTTTCCATTGATAAGGCTACCTCACCAAAAGAAATCAATTCTCCTTTGTCATTTTGACAGGAATTAGCTGTAAAGGTGGATTAATCCAGAATGCAATAGGGAAATACCTGCAGGCTAAGGCCAAAACCTAATTTTGTAAAATCAAAATTGTCATAAGAACGTTTCAGGATCGATGATTACAAAAGGCTTGCCCCTTGTTCCCGTAGTAAGGATTAATTTGCCTCTCCAACATAAGTGTTGAAAACTACTTTTGTTTTTTCATTTCTCCCCTCCAGTCCCATTGCCAGATGCTGTAGAAAGGCTTGAGATAGTGTGGGCTCTGTTTCCCAAGGCTTGCTTTGGAATTTAAACCATTTTAATAGGGAACTGTATAAGAAAATCTAGTGTAATGCCTGAAAAATGTACAGTTGCAGATCTGCATGGAGCTGTTTGCTGGCTCTGATACAAGATTTCTGTAAGAGTGGTCCAAAAGAATCTTTGGAAAGAAGAATTTTCATTAACACAGGCTCACCAGAGGAATGTTTGAAGCAGTGCAAGCACCGTCAAACCAACAGCTCTATGCATACAGTGTTCCTAACAGCACGTTGGAATGCAACAACCCCAGAAGCTGCATCTCTGGAGTCTTATTTTAAAAGGTGATTGCAAAAATGTCAGTAGTTACCATGATTATGGTTAAAATTAGAGCATGCTATTTCCATAGTACTTATGGAAATTCACTTTTAAAGAAGTTTAAAAATTAGGTGTTAAAAATCCTCTCTACTTAGCTATGTGGTATAAAGTATTTAGGAAACATTTATGTTTCTTCTAGTTCATTTTTTTTTCCCCAGGCTGAAAAATTTGAAACCATTTTAGTTCCTTCCTTTGAGGATATTGCCTAACTTTTTGATTTATATAACTTTTGTAGGTCAAGTTCTTGACTAGAAATCCATCTAAATAAGGTTTACTTCTGAATCCTGGTGTTAAAATAGTTTTGGGGGAACTGGACATGACCAAATGGTTTTCCCTAATGTAAGACAGTGAGCACTGAATGGTTGTTTTTTCGTTTAAAAAAATTTGTCACTATTTTAGGTTGCCATAATTTGTAGAAATTTGAAAGTAGTTTTGTATGCTTTTTTCTCCTGTAATATATTTGGAAACCTTTGAAGAAAAGGTTTACATTTTTATTGTATACTGTAGTCCTCCCTTATCCACGGGGGATGCATTCCAAGACCCCTAGTGGATGCCTGAAACCGTGGACAGTACTGAATCCTATATATACTATGTTTTTTCTTATACATACATACCTAAGATAAAGTTTAATTTATAAATTAGACACAGAGATTAACAACAGTAACTTTTCTTGGGCATATCCAAATTGCCAGCGTCACCACTTTTGCTCTCTGGGACCCCTATTACATAAAATAAGGGTTACTTGAACACAAGCCCTGTGATAATGCGACAGTCAATCTGATAACCAAGATGGCTCGTAAGTGACTAATGGGCGGATAGTGTATATAGTGTGGATAAGCTGGACGAAGGGATGATTCACATCCCGGGCAGGATGGGAGCAGGACAGTGCAAGATTTCATCACACTACTCAGAATAGCACACAATTTAAAATTTATGTGTCATTTATTTCTGGAATTTTCTGTTTAACATTTGTGGACCACGGTTGACTGCAGGTAACCCAAAACTGCAGAAAGCAAAACCGTGGATAAGGGGGCACTACTGTATAACTTTTATCTATAAACCTTGATGCTGGACAGTCTCTCTGGATATTTCTTAAGGAAATCCCAAATACCAGGTCAGTTCAATTTGCCATGGGATAAGTTTTAAGATAATTTCTTGATCTCTTGGTATCTCTTAATACTTGACTGCTAGAGTAAGTGATTAATATTTGGTTTAGAAATTCTATGGGATGTTTAAAAAAATGGTATAACTCTAATATATGATTACTATTTTCAGACTCTTTTAGTCAATACTTTGGGTAAAAAAGAATACTCATGTCCCTAAAAATGAAAGCTTTGTCCATTTTCCACAAGTAGTAATCAAATTTTCACCTAATTAAAAAAAAAATTGTTTTTAGCTTGCTTCTACTTGTTTAAGCAATCCTATAAGTGACTGATGTCTTGAGTCACCTTAGCCACAGGGAATGCAGCCATGTTAAATTATGCTGTTCTTAACTTTATTATTTTAATGCCAAATGTGAGACCATATGCTGAGCCATCAAACAAGTCTCTGTAATTTAAAAGGGATTGATTCATAGAAAGTATATTCTTTGACAATAACAAAATTAAATCAGAAGTTAATAACAGAAAGCCATCTAGAAATTACCCTCACATTTAGAAATTGAACAACATACTTCTAAATAACCCATAGGTCACAGAAGAATATATTTTGAAATGATGATAATGCATATCCAGTATATCAAAGTCTGTGAGAGATGCAGCTAAAGGACTAATTCGAGGGAAATTTGTTGCTTTAAATGATTGTTAGAGAAAAAAGTAATGTCTTAAACATGCAAATATAGTTGGTAAAACTATTAAGAAATGCAAAACAAAAATGAAAAGAGTAGTTGCCACTAAGGGAAGAGGGTTGTGATCTGGAAGGGACCCACAGAGGGGCTGCAAATGTTCAGTTTGTTTCATTGACATGGAATATGGGTGTCTGTTGTGGGTTGAATTATGTTTCCCCCAAATTCATGTGTTGAAATCTCAACTCCTAGTACTCCAGAATATAACCTTATTTGGAGATAAGTTCTTTAAGGAGGTGATTAAGTTAAAATGAGGCTGTTAGAGTGGGCCCTTATCCAATCTGACTCATGGCCTTCGAGAAGAGCAATTTGGACACACAAAAAAGATGACAGGGAAGCAAAGCCAAGAGGATCCATGTGAAAGAGGCAGCAAGAGGGTGACCGGGTGACCATCTACAAGTCAAGAAGAGAAGCTTTGAAAGAAGCCGAACCTGCCAGCACCTTGATCTTGGACTTCCGGATTCCAGAGCTGTGAGAAAATAAGTTTTGTTGTTTAAGACACCCAGTCTAGGGTACTCTGTGATGGCAGCCCTCGCTGACTAATAGAGTGTCCATATTTTTAAAAAGTTCTTCATTCTTACATGTCTTAAATATTTTTATATCTATTCAATATTTTATGTCAATTATAAATCAATAGTAATATCATATGAAGTCAAAGTGTCCTTCTGTGTCAGACAATGGTAATGACGTTTTCAGGACTCTGGTTTCAATGTTTAAACTTATGGGAGTTGCTGTGTGTACATATCGCTTGTGGTAATTTTACATATCTCAAATTTGTGAGGGTAAATGAGAAAATCTAGGTAAAGCTCTCGTAACACGTGCCTGGCACAATCCATGTTAGCTGTTATTATTATTAAGACTATCATTTATTATTATGTTTGTTTCTTTGCAGTTTAGTTTTCTTCTGTGGTATAGGCTCCAAAATAAATCTCACATAATAGATCTTGGGAAAAGGTTGGTGAGTTAAATTTGTTGAGAATATAGCTGTTACCTGCTGGGCTGAGGTTAAAATATTTGGGTGCAAGATTGTGAGTTTCCTCTTGGGGACGGCCGCGTCACTGTTGTGCCTCCAGCTGGAGCACGGTTCTCTGTCTTTTGGGATTGGGCAGCAGCCGCAACAGATAATAAGAGACAAATTTCTCATTTCAGGGCTACTTCTGCGTTAGGCACCGCATCTGTACTTTTTCCAGAGGAAGTCAGGGAAAGGAAGAGAAGGGAGGGGCTCGTGCTTTGGAGCTACTTAGACCTGGGTTTGTGGACCCGAGTGGCACACGGGATGTGGGTGTGCACATGCACACACGTATGTGCTTAACATGAGGCAAATATAAATTGTTATTTGCTCTGGGAATAACACCGATAGTCAAAATGCCGTTGAATGAAGGATGAAAAGAAGTCTACGTGGAGTGTGCTGTTATTAGAGAGCAATGGGAATTAAACAATTTCTCCCTAAAAACTCTCCCCCTAAATAAATCTCACTCTTGTTCTCCTTCCCTTACTCTCTCTCCTCCTTGCTGGCTGGCTGGTTGGCTTTCCTTCTCTCTGTCTCTCTCTCTCTTTTCCCATCATGCTTGAGATTCTAGTTAAAACCTTACTCTTTGGATTAAAGACATTGTGACCCCTTCAAGAGTTCATTTTTAAATGATGAATATTCTTGGAAAGTAAGACGGCTCCACATGAGGGATTGACTCATTGTATTGCTTTCCCATATGGTAGCTGGACTGAGAGTAAGGATGGAGGAGTGTAGCTGGAGAGTTGTCCATCAATTGGGCTGTGGAGTCTTCTGTCCAGAGCATATATTTTTAGGGACTTCGGTTCTCCACCAGACCATCATAACTTTGTGTTTTCATTTTGATAATAATAATAATAAACTGATATAAACACATTCTGAATCATCTGAATGGTAATGTTATGACAGGGTCATCCCATTAAACTTCAGCACCTGTGTTTACATTTGTGCCTGCCTCTCAGTCATAGTCTTTGTTTCTGGCTAATGATTGATTTATAAGTGATGAGTTTATACCAAGTTTAGGCTGGATGACATCCTTTTCTGATATAGGTCGAATAGAAGAAGTGGTGGGAGAATTGAGCCATACTGCTGTCCAGACTAACATAAGCACTCTTAGCTCCAAAGAATTTTGGCTGTAGCATCAGTGCCATAGTCAGGCAGCAAGTGACAAATTAGTTGTTGCCAAACCTAATCTATTGCAGTCAACTAATACTGTTAAATGAATTCATGTTGGTTTTGTAGCTTTTCATGAATTTTTCTTAAAAATTTATTTCGGTTTTATAGTTCTGTAGGAGTTACAAGCTTAAGGAACTTAAGGAGTTTATTCATAGTTGTGTTTGTGAACGTATTTTGAAAATCTAATAAAATAATTTAGGTCAATACTGGGAGAATGAGTAGACTTTTGTAGATTTCTTAAGTTTAAGAAATTCTGGTCTGGTGTGTAGCAGAGAAAGTCAGGATGGGGGTGAGTGCTGTAATGAGGGATGCTGGGGGACACGTGGGAGGGGGCACTTAGGGTGAGAAATTGGACATTTGGGAATGAAGAGAATTCAGTAGGTTGTTTTGTAGTTGTCTTGGATGAATACAGGGGAAGTCGAAAAGGATTTCAGAAAGTTCCCCCAAACCTGATCGACTTCACATTTTGAATTACAGCTGACACTCGGGGGGAGCCATTAAATAGTGAAAGACCTATCCCAGCCAAACCCGACATCTCTCTTCTGGATTATTTCAAAAACAAATGCATTTCTAAAGCGATTCATTATGAAAATTGAGGTCAGTGACCTTTATAAAGCAAGGTGAAGTGGTTTTGGACCCTTTCCATTTTGCTACTGGCGGGTCCACAGGCCAAATTTGGGGTCTTACACTTGCACAGAGAGCAAATGGAGTCAGCAACAGTTAAGACAGAGGGTAAGCCTGTAGCCGGCGAGGGCTGGCTCCCATTGCCCGCATAGTTGATGGAGCCTCATGCGGGTGCTGAATTCCTGTGTTTAAACTACTGTTGAGATAAGATTACTTTATTTTTTATGTCCTTTGCAGTTCTTCATTAACTAATCCCATTTTTAGATGGGTTCAAAGATGAATCAGCTTTATATTAAATTCCTAGAAAGGAAGTTGTGTTCTTAGATCCTCCCGTGGTTGACACATATTTGCAGGAGAGGAACTTTGCAGGACGTGTGTTTGCAGGAGGGCTAAATGACCTTATAGTCTCTTTTAATTTAACAGAAGTGTGACCCTAAGTCTAAATAAAAATGCCAAGGTCTTTTTAAAGTAAACATAGGTTGGAAAGTTAACATATTGCTGATTATCTCTATGAAATATTACTACATAGAAATAACAATGACAGCACAAAACAGAACATGGGGTTTTATGACTTCTGGGCCTTTTGGCATGTTAGCATAACTAGCTAAGCACGTATCCTGCAAAACTCAGGCATTTTTATCATATTAAGAATGTGTTAATTAGACCCAAATAAAATTTTAGAGTCTTTTTGTTAAATAATAGAATTACCACTAGATTTTGTTAGAGAAGATGTAAAATTGCATGTTTTTATGTTTATAAATATTTATATTTCATTACATATAGCATTATATATAATGAGAAACTTATGTTTTATATATTACATATAGAATGAGAAACTATCTTTTAGGGAGCTGGCCTGGTGGCATAGTGGTTAAGTTCACGCGCTCTGTTGTGATGGCCCAGGGTTCGCCAGTTTGGTTCCTGGGTGCAGACCTACATACTGCTCGTCAAGCCGTGCTGTGGCGGCATCCCACGTAGAGGAGTAGAGGAACTAGAAGGACTTACAGCTAGGATATACAACTATGTACTGGGGCTTTTGGGAGGGGAAAAAAAAAGGAGAAAGATTGGCAACAGATGTTAGCTCAGGGCCAATCTTCCTCACGGAAAAAAAAACCCTTTAAAATAAAAACAAAATAAAGAATGAGAAACTTTCCAATATATGCTGTAATACAAAACTGTTTTCATTTTGTGTGCTTACCACTTAATTTGTTGTGTTCCTATACCCTGTGGAGGGGAGGAGTACAGTGAGTGGAAAGCAAGTCTTTCCACCTTCAGAGATGGAGGGGACCATATTCTCAAGGAGAGTGTCGACTTCAAGCTGATTTGAAGCTGGCTTGAGTTCTCAGCTTATGCTCTGTCACTTCTACTTTCTATCAGCAACAAACGCCAAAAAGCAGTCCTTCTCAAAGGAAGTTAGCAGGGTGGGAAGAAAAGGGAGGAATGAGACTTGACTTTTAGAAAGAGTGACAGTACTGAAAATTTATATGTGAAAGAACTACACCAAAATTAAGTCACCTACTGAAAAGGTAAAAAGATATCTTAGAAGACATGAAAGAAAGATGAGGTCCAAAGATAAAAACAAAAATGATGTTGAGTGTGAGATAAAGGAAAAGATTAAGAAATAGAGATGGGAACGAAAGAACAAATAAATAATAACTGGAAATAGTACCAAGTAGATTTAAGTTGCAGAGCTTTCCTCAAATGACACCTATTAAGACTTTGTTAAACTCACATTTATTTGATAATGAAAGAACTTCTGAGTGTTCTTTTAAGAGTTTTTCAGCTATAATAAGATGAAAATATTTGCTCCTTCTTTTTTCCATAAAGTATTTATTAACGTGTTAAATGAAATGAAAGAACCATTAAAGCCTAGATTTTTCTTTTGAAACTTTTTCCTTCGATCAAGCAAAGAGAGAAAAATATTAATATCTTTCACGTTCATAGTGACTCTACATAGAATGACCTGTTCCTGTTGTATATGATGCTAAAACCATGTGCACATAAAAACATGGTAAATATGTGCAAATGAATGACAATGTAACTCAAACGTGCAACTTCCACAGCTATGCCAGTAACAGAATTATAATTTAGATTGCTTTATGGATTTCCCTGTGACGATGATTGTTTGTCTAAAGTTGTAATTTTACCTCCCCTGCAGGACGTGAGTAGGACTTAGGGACTGTAAATAATTATTACTAATGAACGCCCACAGCAAGCCTTTTCTGTTCCTCTTGGAATAAGTAATCCACACAACAGTACGGAATAGCATTAAAGGGAGCAGGATAGAGGATTGTGTCTGTGCTCATTTAGTCACTGCAGTAGCAGCCTTCAGGATAAGTCTACTTAGATCACAGGGATGTAATAAGGCTAATATGTATCACATGCTTTCTGGGTCCTAAGCAGTGTTGTAAGCATGTCTCAGATGTTATCACATTGAAACTTCACCACCCAGTGGAGTGGAGATTATTTTATCCACATTGGTCAGATGAGGAAACTCAGAGAAGAAATTTGCCCCCGTCAGATATCTAGGACGAAGTGGAGCCAGGATTTGAATCAGGACCACTTGCTCCAGGGCTTTTAATCAATCCTCTACTGCTTCCCGAGGGCAAGTTTGGATGCTCCCTACTCTAAGCCCCAGAACAATAATTCTGATTCTGGAATTACATAATGAACTGCTTTTGTAGGTTCTCAGCCATCCTGTACTCACTGTATATTAATTATTCTTTTCACCTGGTTAAGAAAGTGTAATATTGACTTTTAGGCTAGCCATCTTCCTGTCTGAGTGGTTTTTCAGATGTCATCCTGGTAAATATGTATTGTGTTCTCTCCAGGTCTATTATCCAGTTACTTTGAAGTCTGGAATTCTTTGTGAATACTCTGCACCTTCAGACTTCTGTGAACTTTCTTAATTTAATTTGCCAAAATCAGATACTCCTAGGTGTGAACTTATTTCCTCCATAGAGATGGATATGCCATATGGTTGCGGTTGTCTTTAGATAGGCTGGTGTCATCTGAAGGTCCCCTGAAAAGAGGAGAGTCACATGCGTGTCCTGGAGAGGGGATAAAATCAGACTTGTGCACATACAGGCATACATCGTTTTATTGAGCTTTGCAGATATTTCGTTTTTTTACAAATTGAAGGTTTGTGGCACCACTGCATTGAGCAAGTCTATGGGCGTCATTTTTCCGACAGCGTTTGCTCACTTTGTGTCTCTGTCACATTGTGGTAATTTCACAATATCACAAACTTTTTCATTATTATTATATTTGTTGTGATCTGTGATCTTTGATGTTATTATTGTAATTGTTTTGGGGTGCCATGAACCACACCCGTATAAGATGGTGAACTGAATCAGTAAATGTTTGTGTGTTCTGACTGCTCCATTGGCCTGCTTTGCCCACATCTCTCTCCCTCTTCTCAGGCCTCCCTATTCTCTGAGACACAACAATATTGAAATTATGCTAATTAATAACCCTACCATGGACTCTAAGTTTTCAAGTGAAAGGAAGAGTCTCTCGTTTCTCACTTTAAATCAAAACTAGAAATGATTAAGCTTAGTGAGGAAGGCATGTCAAAAGCTGAGACAGGACAAAAGCGAGGCCTCTTGTACCAAACATCCAGGCTGTGAATGTAAAGGAAAAGTTCTTGAAGGAAATTAAAAGTGCTACTCCAGTGAACACAAGAGTGATAAGAAAGTGAAACAGCCTTATTGCTGATATGGAGAAAGTTTCAATGGTCTGGATAGAAGATCAAACCAGCCACAACATTCCCTTACACCAAAGCCTAATCTAGAGCAAGGCCCTAACTCTCTTCAATTCTGTGAAGGCTGAGAGAGGTGAGGAAGCTGCAGAAGAAAAGCTTGAAGCTAGCAGAGGTTGGTTCACAAGGTTTGAGAAAGGAAGCTGTCTCCCTAACATAAAAGTGCAAGGTGAAGCAGCAAGTGCTGATGCAGAAGCTTCAGAAAGTTCTCCAGAAGATCTAGCTAAGGTCCTTGATGAAGGGGCCACACGAAACAACAGATGTTTAATGTAGACACAACAGGCTTCTATTGGAAGGAGATGCCATCTAGGACTTTCATAGTTAGAGAGGAGAAGTCAGTGCCTGGCTTCAAAGCTTCAAAGGACAGACTGACTCTCTTGTTAGAGGCTAATGCAGCTGGTGACTTTAAGTTGAAGCCAGTGCTCACTTATCATTCCAAAAAACCCTAGGGATTTTAATCCTTAAGAATTAGCTAAATCTGCTCCTCCTGTGCTCTATAAATGGAACAACAAAGCCTAGATGACAGCACATCTGTTTACAACACAATTTAGTGAATGTTTTAAGCCCACCGTTGAGACCTACTGCTCAGGAGAAAAGATTTCTTTCAAAATATTGCTGTGCATTGACAATGCACCCGGTCATCAAAGAGCTCTGATGGAGATGTGTGAGATGGATGTTGTTTTCATGCTTGCTAACACAGCATCCATTCTGCAGCCCATGGATCAG
Organism: Equus przewalskii; assembly: GCF_037783145.1. Lineage (NCBI taxonomy): Eukaryota > Metazoa > Chordata > Mammalia > Perissodactyla > Equidae > Equus > Equus przewalskii. The sequence continues at coordinate 20,556,089 of NC_091849.1, forward strand.
GGACTAATTTTGACTTTCGAGTCTTATTATTTAAGAAATGCATTTTGTAAGGCTGAAGCTGCCATCGACAGTAATTCTTCTGATGGATCTGGGCAAAGTCAATTGAAAGCCATCTGGAAGGGGTTCACCATTCTAGATACCGTTGAGAACATCCATGGTTCATGGGAAGAGGTCAAAATATGAGCCTTAACAGGAGTTTGGAAGAAGTTGATTCCAGTTCTCACGGATGACTTTGAGAAGTTCAAGGCTTCAGTTCAGGAAGGAACTGCAGATGTGGTGGAAATAGCGCGAGAACTAGAATTCGAAGTGGAGCCTGAAGATGTGACTGAATTGCTGCCATCTCATGATGAAACTTCAGTGGATGAGGAGTTGCTTCTTATGGAAAAGCAAAGAGAGTGGTTTCTTGAGGTGAAATCTAGGGACCATTCTGTGAAGATTGTTGACATGACAACAAAGGATTTAGAATATTGCATCCCCTTAGTTGACAAAGCAGCAGCAGGGTTTGAGAGGATTGACTTCAGTTTTGAAAGAAGTTCTACTGTGGGTAAAATGCTATCAAACAGCATCGCATGCTACAGAGAAGTTGTTCAGGAAAGGAAGAGTCAATCAATGTGGCACACTTTATTTTCTAATTTTAAAACATTGCTGCAGCCACCCCACCCTTCAGCAACCACCACCCTGTCAGTCAGCAACCGTCAACATGGAGGCAAGACCCTCCACCAGCAAAAAGATTCTCTCTCGCTGAAGGCTCAAATGATAGTTAACATTTTTAAGCAGTAAAGTATTTATTTATTTGGCTGAGGAAAGTTTGCCCTGAGCTAACATCTCTTGCCAATCTTTTTTTTTTTTTTTTCGCTTGAGGAAGATTTGCCCTGAGCTAACATCTATGCCAGTCTTCTATTTTGTATGTGGGACACCGCTGCAGCATGGCTTGATGAACAGTCTGTGGGTCTGCACATAGGATCTGAACCCACGAACCCTGGGCTGCAGAAGTGAAGTGTGCAAAATTAACCGCTATGCCACTGGGCTGGCCCCACCCAGTATTTTTTAATTAAGATATATACACTATATTTTTAGACATAATGCTATTGCATCCTTAACAAACTACAGTATAGTGTAAACATAACTTTTATATATGCTCTGGAAAACTAAAAAATTCGTGTAACTCAGTTTATTGCCTATTTGCTCTATTGTGGTAGCCTGGAAATGAACCTGAACTATCTCCCAGGTATGCCCGTACTGCATAAGCATATCTGAAGTTGCAAATTTTGACGTACAGAGTAAGAGGTGGATTCTGTGATTACAGAAGGTATGGAAATCCCAATGCTACTCCCTTTTCTAAATGTCTGAGCATGTGCCGTGTATATTAAGTCGTTCTTAAGGAATCAACAAAGGAATCCTTTGAGATGTCGATTTGTAGACCTCACTTGATTGTGTCCTTTTGGTAATTTCTAAACTAGGCCAAAAGATTTTCTAGAGAATATCAATATGCCTAATTATTAAGTGTTTTGAGTCATTTTACTGTGTCTGTCATTTAATTCTGAAAACCATGTGTGGCACGGCAACATCATTTGAGTGGCTACTGGCATGAGTTTTCTAATCCATGAAGATTTAAGTATAGAGTATCTGCTCTGTTGGAACAAAATACTGTGTATTAGATATTGTAGTAAAAACTTAGAGCTTAGAACCTAACCTATTCTCAGACAGTCCTTGGGTAGTTGGAGGACCAGACATATGCACAGGAAATAGAGATTTGTAGTACGGACAGTAGGTGAGTCCCAAACAAGCGTCATTTTATTTGGGGTGGCCTTTAGGGGAAAGGAAAGACGACATCATGTGTGGGAGACGTACGAGGTAGGATTTTATCTCAAGTGTTAAGGAATTAAATTGAACAAAATGATTGAAGGTAGAAATTCCAGCATGGGGAATGGTCTGAACAAAACAGTGGAGCAAATGCCTGTTGAGGAGGTGGGGAAGGAGACGGACTTGACTGGAGGAAAGACTTTTTATGGAGGAAACTGGGGTATGAGATCTACATTGCTCATCAGAGTTGTGAAAATATGTTGTTGATGAGGATTAAGGGTAATTTGGGGTCAGACGGTTAAGTCTTTATTGCTAAGCTCAAGGGTGTAGAGCAACATTTTCCAAACTGTATTCTACGCAGCCCTGGTGTCTCATGAAGTGTTTTGTGAAAATGCATTCTATGATCAAATAAGTGTAGGCAAGACTTCACAAAGTTCCTCTGGACTTCTCCGTCTTGAGTTTACTAATATGTACTGTGCATTTCCAAGAATGATAGCATGCCGTGTGTCTCACACTTTGAGCTCAGAGTCTTTGTTTCCCAGAATACCCATCAACAGCTACCCTGGATGCTAGTTTTCTGTTTTATGATGTTTGGAAAAACAGGCTTAGAGTGTTCTGTGTAGGATGAGGCATTAGGAAACATTTCTGAAGAGGGCAATAATAAGAAAATATGATTTTAAGTTTTATACTGCTTACGTCTGCCTATAGTTTTTTATTCTTGTAGGCATAGATCTAAGCAGCTAAGATTTTGGAAGTACAGAGAAATCCTAAAGTTTCATGGAATGCCAACGTCACTTATAGGAAGTAATTTCAAGGTATTTTTCGAATTTATTTTGTTATTTAAATGCTGAGCTTCTGGCTTCTGTTATTCTCACTATTGACGCTGAATTTTAAAGAGTTTTTCCTTGTTGATCCAGCTACGTTAGCATTACGTTGGGCATTGGGTACTGTTGGGGGAGTGAGGGAGAGAGAAACATGGCCACCCACGTTTCCTATAACATTCTCCACACCACCATGGTGTTGACGGAAGGATTCACTAGGACCTCATGTAATGGATAAGGACTGAATATCCTCGTGTAATGGATAATGGTGGGGCTGAGGCTGTTTCCAGTCTCTGGCAGCTGTTGATAAAGCTTTTAATGCTGTTTCTAGCACCCTCCTTCTGAAACTCCATTCTGACGATTTGGCCCAGTAGAACCATAATGACATGTGTGTTCTGTGTTGTCAACTCTGGATTATCATAGGATCATGGAAGATTGAATCCAAAGTTATTCCTCTTCTACTCATATTTGAAATAGAATCACATGGAAAATTGCATTTCATCAATAAATCCTTGGTTGCTTTCTTCTCTACCTTTTAATAGTTATGTTTAGGAGCGTTTCCGCCTCTAAATTTTGAAATAAAGTAGCAAATAAGTACGTCTTAGATAAAATTAGCCAAATGAGAACAATTGATGCAGAGAAATGTTAGGAGAATCAAAAAATACAATTAATTTGATTGTTGGTTGTGAACGCCTTCAATTAAAATCTATTCTTCATAAATACAGGTTGAAACATCAGTTTTTAATGAACGTTGTGATGCTTACCAAGGATCGTGTGCCAGATGCTTGTATAATTCTTGTAAACTCAGATTTAGACTGCAATCAGGGAAAACGGGAGAAAAGTTAAGAGTAAGTGTAAAATAAATCCTTCACTATCTTAAGAACAGTACTGCATTTAGTCCAAACTCTACTTTAAAAAGTAGCCAAAGGGGGCCAGCCCAGTTGCACAGTGGTTAAGTGCGCACGTTCCACTTCAGTGGCCCAGGGTTCGGTGGTTGGGATCTTGGGTGTGGACATGGCACCGCTTGGCAAGCCATGCTGTGGTAGGCGTCCCACATATAAAGTAGAGGAAGATGGGCACGGATGTTAGCTCAGGGCCAGTCTTCCTCAGCAGAAAGAGGAGGAGTGGCAGCAGATGTTAGCTCAGGGCTAATCTTCCTAAAAAAAAAAAAAAAGTAGCTAAAGCTGAGTCTTTCAGGAGAATCGATTTTTTCAGGACTGAATGCTTCCAGCTTGCCTTTTAGTATGGCCTGTTCCATTTTCCTATCACCCTAAATGGTCAAGAGTTCCTCTGCATCCAAGTGGAATCTTTAAAATTTAAACTATGCTCAGAAAGTGTCTGTGCACGTGCGCACGTGTGTATATGTTGCTATTTTCCTTTGGTTTGTTTGTATCTGGTCCTCTTGGAGATTTTTGAAATAATCAAAAAACGCTTATGTCATAGACAATGTTTACTGTCTTTAAACAATAGTTTACTTTTTGTTTTTAAATGGGAGACGTGGTGTTGGAGCGTGTATTTGACAAACAGGATAGACAGCATGAGCTTGAGTATGGGACTGGAATCCTACTGATTAGATTCAAGTCTTGGCTCCACCACATACCAAGGATGTAATTTTGGGTCACTTAGCTTCTCTGTGCCTTGGTTTCTCCTTATATAAAATGCCGTTGGTGATAATAGTACCAACTGCTTATGGTTTTTGTGCATATTTAAGAGCTTAGAACAGTACTAGATATGTAATCAGTATTAAATAAATGTGGGCCATTATTGCTAAATAAATTAGAACAAATAAATGGTAGACATTATTTTTAGATTTTATTCTTTGAAAAAATGATTTCTCTCTTACTTTTGGTGGGTTACTGCAGGAGGGGGTGGAAATGAGACAGGAGGGCAGTGTAAAGTTTTTTATTTGTAGTAGGATCGCTGAGACATTTTTAACTGGAAGATAAGGCTTAATGGTTAAATGTGTTTATGTATATGCAGAAACCATATCATTTCCCCCCCAATTAATGACAAGCTCCAGAACCCTCTGTCTGTCTGTGCAGCTGTGGAAATGACTCCTAGCTTTGTGTTCTCTGCCAGAAGCTTGACAACAACCCAAGAGAATATTTGGTTTTCCTTCCAAGTTTGAGAACCTTCTGTGGCTCTTTGACACTGAAGCTCTCAGTGTGTAGGGTCCTGAGAAACCATACACATGTATGTCAGTGGTTGTTATTGCAGTTGTCAATGGCAAGCGGAGACAGGCACTAAAAATACCAGACCCTCCGTACCTGTTGGAGACATTGTTTGTTTTTTCTTTTTTGTCATGGTGTTATGTGATTAAAATGAAGTTATTAGTTAACCATAACTTATTCACATAGTTAAATTCCATAGACTTCTATTTAATGTCATTACGGAGCATAAAATTGACAGTTTGATATTTTAGGATGGCTCTTGCTTGTTAGATGTTTGTCTTTGAAATATTTCGAGAATTATGTTCCCTGTATAAGTTCAACCTTACCTCTGAAGTACTTCCAAGTTCTTTGGTTTAGAATTTTTCCTCATAGTTTGCCACTAAAATCAGAAGCTGTGATGTGTGTTTGAGACATTCCAAAATCTTTTCATCCCGTAGCCTCTGAATTCTTTCTCTGAAGGGTTTCTCTAAGCCTATATTTATTATTTCAACTTCCTTCCAGAGTGATGACTTCTTACCCTCCGTCTTCAGTCTACGGGGCTCGCATTGACTCTGATCCCTACAGAAGATATTTCATCTGGGTTATACCATCAAATTCAGAATCATTTCTCAAACTACGTCCACCTTCTTCCTTCCCAGTGCCTTATTTGTTGATACCCTTACCCTTCTGATTACTGAGGTGTAATCCCAGGTAATTTTTAACCTTTCCCAATTCCTTATCTTCTTTATTCACGCAGTTACTGAAACTTTTAAATTCTTTATTAGTTCTCTTTTTTCCCAGCCATCTCTCTTTCAGCTTTTTCCTTCTACCCTGGTCGGGAACTCATAGCTTCATGCTCAGATAGCAGTAACAGCCTCCTGACTAGTCTCTAAGACACAGGAATTCTGTTCTCTCTTCCCCACGTAGCTTTCTGGTTAAAGCCCGTATTGTCTCTTTCTCTCCTGATTTAAGACTTACAGTGCTTCTGAGTAAAGCTTGGCCTCAGTCAGCTCGTCATCACTTGGGCCAACCACCAGTTGCTCTTAACATCTTCTACTCTACAGCAAGAATTTACTTTTTATGCTTAGTGTCATAACTTCTATCACATCGGAGTCATTCTGAACTTTTATCGTTCCAATCCTTTGGAATCTCCTTCACCCATATTTTCACTCATGTATCTTTTGCCCATTCCTTATGAGCTTCAGCTCGTGTCTTCCCACTCTCCTTCATATATACCCCTCGCTTCAAGGCTCATAACCCTTATTTTCTCTCTCTCATTTCTTGCCTTGTATGAATACTTAACCGTTACCTGCACATTTTTTATATTTCCATTTTATGTTTTCCATGTTTATATTTCTGTATTTTGTATTTTCCATTTAATCGGTTTTCACTCCCTAAGGGCAAATATTATTACTTACATTTACATTTCCCCTCAGTATGGTTTATATACTAGGCACTAAATTTAAAAAAAGTAGAATGAGTCCATGGTCAAAACTTGGGGGACTCAACATATGCACCGCACTGCTATGGATCAGATGAGTTTTTTTGTTGTTGTTTTAAAGATATGCTTTTTTTGTGTGTGTGAGGAAGATTGGCTCTGAGCTACCATCTGTTGCCAATCTCCCTCTTTTTTTTTTCCTCTCCAAACCTCCAGTACATAGCTGTATATCCTAGTTGTAAGTTCTTCTAGTTCTTCTATGTGGGATGCTGCCACACCATGGCTTGATGAGCAGTGTGTAGGTCTGTGCCCAGGATCCAAACCAGTGAACCCTGGGCCACCAAAGTGGAGTGCACGAACTTAACCACTACACCACCAGGCCAGCCCCAGAACCTTATTTATCTTAACATACACAATTGCTTGAGGATAGGGATTATATCACAGTCCTTTGCGTTATACCTTGCTGCCTTCCCATGCTGTCACCCCTACCAGACTATCTAGTCTGGAATTTCATGTACTTGGATGTCTGTTTCCTTACTTAGGTTAGGAAAATTTTCAGCTATTATTTTTTCAAATATATTTTCTGCCCCTTTGTCTCTCTCTTCTCCTTCTGGGACACCTATAATACAAATGTTAGTGCACTTGATTTTGTCCCAGAGTTCCCTTAGACTGTTCTCATTCTGTCTAATGCTTTTTTCTTTTTTCTGTTCAGCTTGGGTAATTTCCTCTAGTCTTTCTTCCAGTTCACTGGTCTGTTTTTCTGTATCCTCTACTCTGCTATTGAGTCCCTCTAGTGAATTTTTCATTTCCAGTATTCTTCATTTATGATTGGTTCTTTTTTATATTTTCCAATTCTTTGTTGATGCGCTCACTGTGTTCATCCAGTCTTCTTCCAATATCTGTGAGCATCTTTATGAGTTTTTGTTTGAACTCTTTGTTGGGTAGGTCGCTTATTTCTGTTCCATTTAGTCCTTTTTCTGGGGTTTTGTCCTGTTCCCTTGCTTGGAATGTATTCTTTTCTCTCCTCGTTATGCCTCTTTCTCTGTGCTTATTTCTATGTATTAGGTGATACAGCTATGTCTCCTGATCTTGGAGAAGTGGCCTTAAGTAAGAGATGCCTTTTGAGGCCCAGCAGTGTGCTTCCCTCTCGTCACCAATCCAAATGATCTAGGAGTGACCCCTTTTTGGGCTACTTATGTCCTTCTGTTGTGGCAGGGTTTCTCTTAATGCAGGTACCCAGAGAGTCTAGTCTTTCCTTCCCTGGCCAGCTGAGTATAAATCTGGTTTGGGGAGCCTCAGCACCATTGGCTACAAGGTCTAACAGCACACTCTTGTCGCAGTTTTCCTTTTAGTTGGGTAGGTAGCCAGTGTAGCTGGTTGCTAGGCTCAGGGTCTTACATTTGCGATAGGCCTCAGGCCTACAAGGCTGTTGTCAGTTCTCTTAGGAGTGCAGCTGAGTGGGGCTGGCCCTAGGCATGGGAGCACTCAATTGTTTCAGGTTTTGGAAGATGGAGCTGATCCTTTTATGGCTATTCATGAAGCACAGGTCTTCTGCTGCTGATAAGCCTCACCCCCCCACAGGGCCACACACACAGTCAACACAGTCTGGTCTGAACACTCTTTGCTGCCCTCTGGAGTGTACCCCAATGCCCCACTGCAGAGGCCCCCTCCTCTCCACCAATGGCTCCCACAGTTCACGTGGTCCTCACACAGGCCCTGGCCCACAGAGGTAGACACACTCACCTGCCTGTAGAGGATCAAGGCACCCAGTCAATGCAGGGCGACAAGTAGCCTAAGGGCTTGCTATTGGGTGTGGCCAGTCCCTAGGGTGGGCTGCCTGCCCTGGCTGAACTGGATTAAATCTGTGCTCTAGTGGGTGTGGCAGACCCCTGAGCTAACAGGCCAGGGGAAGAACTTCAATGGCGTCTGTTTGTCTGTGTCAGCACACCTGAACTAGGTGATAATAATGGCCACTACCAATGTCTCGGTCTCCAGAGAGGTCTCTCCTCTCACCGAGATGCACCCAGAGCCTACCAGGTGAGGCTCTTTTCACCAAAGGACCCTCAGCCTTCTTTCTGGTGATTTTAGGTTGCTGAGACAGGTGAGTTTGTGCGTGGGCCCTTTAAGACCCAGGTCTTTTTGGCTTTCATCTGATAGCTTTTCTGGGGGTATCCCTGCTGCAGTTAACAGCCAGCAAAGCCAGATAGTAAGACCGCCGTCTCAGTTGTGCTGAGTCTGAAGGATGCTTATAGCAGTATCGGCCCCGCTCTGGACCTCACTCCTCCAGGGAGGGCTGTGTACCTTAGGGTGTCTCCCGCCTGGCTGGCTGAGAAACTCCGCTGCTCCTGAAGGTGGCTTTTTTCTCTCCAGAAGGAATTTCTACCTCTTCTGCCTTAGTCAGGACTGTCCCTTGTTGTGGGGGTTCTTTTTATCCAGTTTTCAGTTTTCTATCCAGGGTAATTTTCCCAAAAATAGTTGTAACCTCTTGTGTTCATGGGAGGAGATGAGTTCAGAGTCTGCCTATGCAGCCATGTTGACAAGATCTCTCTCTACTCTGGATTTGCAGATGTTCCTCTCTCTAAGCCATTTCCACGTTTTAGCTAGCACCAGTCATCATAGATCACATGCTAGATGGGGTAGCTGCTTGCATCTTGCCATAGAGCACTGAACACCTGAGCATTTTGGTGAAGAGGAATATAGAATCTATAGCTGTAGGGCACAAATGAGTCTTTTTTTGCATCTGATTAACATACATTTTCTTCCTCATGTAAATCTGTGTCTTTATTAATATTTTTCCTCATCTCTTTTCCCAGGTGGTCCATATTAGTGAACATACTGTTTTTTTTTCTCTTCGTAGGATCTGCATTGACTGCTCCAGCAGTGGCTAACTTGATGTCCTCTGCAAATTTAAAAAGCGTGCCACCTTTTCCATCATCGGGTCATCCCTGAGGTCATCACGGAACATCCTTCTCAACTGTCCATGATCCGTGGGTAGCTGTTCTCTGTTGTCCATTTCACCAGATGTCCTCAAAACTAACAGACAGAAAAGGGAAATGGTTAATGGTAGGTCCTTTTTTTCTTCTTCTTAGAAAATTTCTAATTTGCTTTTAAGTGCTGCCAATGCAAGATTTTTCTTATGAGTGGGTGGGATGAGTATAGTTCAAAAATATTGTTCTTAGGATATGAACGTTTCAGGAATCTTTTTTGGATCCCTTTCATAGTGATGGATCAGGAAGAAGAAGATGAAAGAGCCCATTACAGATAACTTTTTCAAACATTCAAACAGTTCTGACATTCTAAATTTCAAATCCTAGCGTTCCACTGGCTTCTGGCTGTCACCCCTAGCATGACCTACCCATACCTTAAGCCAGAGACAAACTCATTCTGTCTGCTCTACTCTTTCTCATTTGAGTTTTGTATTTCAAAGGTTGGTGTTGTCATTTACCTTCTGCCCCTATGCCCTACCAATTACTCATTCCCTATTCTAATCACTTGCCATGTCCTCCAAATATTTTTCTAGTCCCTCACCATTTTCCATTCTTATGTCTGGCCTCGATCATCTCCAACCTTGGCTGATTCATTCACCTTCTTACTGGGCTATACAGTCTACTGTGGATACCTTACCCTGCCCCCACCCATCTGAAATGGATCCCATTGAGTTATTTCCCTTATTGACTAAAGAGCACATTTCAAGCTTTTTAGCATTTCATGCCCCATCTGTCTCATTTCCATAATCTCACATCTAGATCCACTGATGTCCTTGATTTGATGGTCGAGTCATGATCTAGTTCCTGAGTTAGTCCCAATCAAGCCAGTGTGCATGGAAATGTTTGCCATCCCTTCTTGCCTCTTCCAGGATATCCAATGGACACTTGAAATTAAGCAGCTATCCTAGACCAGAAATTTGGTGGCCCATTGATGACCTCTGAGTTCCTGTATCTCTCCAATTGCCCCTACTGCTATTCAGAGCCAGCTTCCTTTCCCCATGTGTCATGATTTGGTGGCCGTGATTTGCATTTCTTCCACCCATCTTGTATTGGCCTAGTCTGGGCTTTTACCTGGGTCCCATGACCTAAATTTTGACCAGTTTCTCAGTTTAGTAATGTAGCCTTCCTCTGAGGCTTCAGCCTGGACTTCAACTTTTTCGTGATAGTTGAAGTGCCTTCCATCTGAGTTATTCTCATCAAGACTGGTGATCGTGATGGCGAAGAGCATGTGGGGGATGACTCTTTGCTCACTGTGTGTTAGTTTCCTATCACTACTGTGACAAATTGCCACAATCTTCGTAGCTTAAAACAACAGAAATTTAGGTGTTCACAGGACCACACTCCTGCCAAAGGCCTGGGGGAGAATCTGTTCCTTGTCTTTTCCAGCTCCTGGTGCCTGCTGACATTCCTTGGCTTGTGGCTGCATCACTCCAGTCTCTACCTCCATGGTCACCTTGCCTTTTCCTCTTCTCTCTCTAGTCAAATCTCCTCCTGCCTCACTCTTATTAGCATGGTGCTGACTGCATTTAGGACTCAACTGGATAATCCAGAATGATCTCCCCGTCTCAAGATCCTTCATTTAATTGCATCTGCAGAGTCTTTGCCATAGGAGGTAACATTTACAAATTCCCAGGATTTGCCTTTGGAGGCCATTATTTGGAATACTGTGCTGTGTTTTGCCCACCTAATGTGGGCCTGCTCCTTCTCCTGGCAACCCTGGTCCTGACCATTCCTGAGTCATGGTTAAGCTTGCCAAGCCCTTTGGCTTCTCTGCCTCCTGATCCACCTCCCCCACACCTAGAGAATTGGCCTCAGCCATGCTCTCAGTTTCCCTGGAGTCTGTCTCATGCTGGGGGCCAGCACCACCTCCCCTGCTCCAGTCCATTGTGCCTCGGTCTTATACCTATATTGAGTAGTTATAGAAATTGTCAAGTTCCTTTTCAAAAATATGTTGTGAACTGCCTCCCTCTCTCCCACAAAGACCTTGAAATTCAGGCCCTCCCAGATTGTCTCTGTGGTGCTTCACTTAACTAGGACGTATCTAGACATGCCGTGGGCTGTGGGCTGCTGTTTACTTATCTAGGATGCCCTTTCCCCGTCTTCTGTATTTGGTGACGTGTTGTTCGTTTTGGAAGGTTCTGTTCAAGGGTCAGATTCTCTGAAACTCTCCTGAACCCCTCCCTTCTCTCCCATTCCATGAGGAATTCATTTCTTCTTCCCTCTATTCTTCCTCAGCACTCTGTTTATACTTGTTTCCAGCTCTTACCACATTCTATTCTACTTTATTGTGTCTCTACCTCCTCCGAGCTAGACTTTGAGGTTTGTGAAAGCCAGGAATAGGATATTACTCATCTTTTTTATTTTAACCTGACATGTGACCCACAGTAAGTGCTTGATATAATCATATATAAAATAATATGTTTAATTCAAATTTCAAACTTTTCATACTTCAGAATATCTCTGGGTATATAAATATTTAATACGCTTCTCCCAATTTCCTTATGAACCCCAAAGTAGTTGTTTTCTTTAGGTGGCTATGTACAGGCCATTTTGGCTTTTGTTCCAGTACAAATTGATGAAAAATACTCTATGTATTCTCTGCATAAATTTTATTCAGTGTGAGGGGATCATTACACTTACCTGCCTAGGAAACCAATTTACTTTAACGTGAGATTTTACTAAACCTGAAAAACTACCAGAGTAATGTTGTCACTTGTCTTCTTGTAGATCAAGACCTTGAAGCAAAGAATTTGGAATTTTACCTGTCAGAATTGCGTTCTTTCGAGTTATTGGCGATCTGTCAAAACAGGACTGTTTTTTTCCCTCTCCCTGGATGTTTTTTCTTGTCTGAGTAGATCTGAATTTCAGAGTTCTTTCCTCCCCCTTTTCATTGGAAGGTGAGGACAGAATTGCCCCCCGCCTCCCTGATCGTTAGTGTTGTGCCCTGTGAGGTGTCTGCCATGTTGCATTGCTGGTGTCCATTTCCTATTTCTAGATCCTTGAGCCTCTTAGGAGTTTTGTAGAAGGTGCTGGTATTTTATTACATTGCATGTCTTCTGTTCATGAGGAACTCACAGGGCTTTGAGGATTTTCCTTTTTGATATCTAATCTTCTAGCAGCTCTCTGAGGTAGGGTGGCGTGAAGTGTTATCTCCATTTTGCAGTTATAACAGAGGCAGGGCACAACTTGATGTAGGCCCTACAGCACATCAAGGGCCGAGTGGAAGATGTCTCTCCAGTCTTTCAACTTCTCTTTCAGTGATCTAGATGCCAGATGACTTCATTTTAATTTTGTGTGTGTGTGTGTGTGTGTGTGTGTAAGGAAGATTGGCTCTGAGCTAACATCTGTGCCAATCTTTCTCTATTTTATATGTGGGATGCCACCACAGCATGGTTTGATGAGCGGTGTGTGGGTCTTCGCCCAGGATCTGAACCCATGAACCCCGGCTGTTGAAGTGGAACATGCAAACTTAACCACGATGCTACTGGGCCGGCCCCTTAATTTTAATTTTTAACATCTATACTCATTTTGATTTTGCATGAACTATTATTGTCAGCACTCATGGTAACCAGTGCTGCAATTTTAGTATTAATTTTTCTATCTTTTGTATCCCTTCTCATTTGTGACACACATACTCACTTGTGTGTTACGATCAAAAATTTTATATTCTTTCAAAAGAATCTATACACAAAACTGGGTTCTGCAAAGGGGTTATTTGGTCTGGGGACTACATGCAAATATATGAGACTTCTGCATTATCAACTTATCTGATACCTTTTTTTTTTTTGGAGGAAGATTGGCCCTGAGCTAACATCTGTGCCCATCTTCCTCCACTTTGTATGTGGGATGCTTACCGCAGCATGGCTTGATAAAGCAGTGCCATGTCCGCACCCGGGATCCGAACCTGCGAACCCCAGGCTGCCCAAGCGGAATCTGTGAACTTAACCACTGCCCCACTGGGCGGCTGCTTATCTGATACTTTATGACTAACTTTCTTGTCAGTCAAACATACCATATAGATATTAGCTGTAGATGGGAAAAACATTTAAAAATATAACCTGTGACAACCTGGAAATGTAAGAAATACTATAACATTGGACAGCAGGTAGTCATTAATAAGTGAAATAATTGTTTTTTCTTTAGATTATTCTTCCATGCAAGTGACAGTGTCCCCAAAGTGAGCTCATACTGTAACTTTCATATACTTTTCCTAAAATGTTAAGATGATTTTTTTCACTCAGAGGACAGTTAATACATTTGCAGTAAAATTTTAAATTCAAAAAAATGTAAGTTGATCAAACAGAGTTGCCTGAGTCTTGAAAGGGACTGTTTCAAAGAGCTCTGTGTCTGCGGTGAGGGTGGGTGGCAAGGCTTCTTTCTTCTTTCTGACCGAATTTGGAATGTCCCTCTCTTTGGCCAAGTGGCATTAATTAGACTGTTGCTCCTAGAGCACTAAGAACTGCCTGTCAGGGAAATTTCCGCAGTTTCTGCGTTCTCGGAGGCACCGTTTCAGTTTATGGCTGTGGGTTGGTGGTGAGGCAGGCTCTGACACAGCTGCCTTCGGAATCAGCCTCGAGACCTCCGTGTGATTTTCCTAAGCCCCGGGAGGGGATTTAGAGCACCTGGTGGGGAGATGCAACTTGCCACCCTCCACTCTGTCAGCCTCTCCTCCCACCCCCTTGCGCTTCTAAGCACCACCCAGCTGCAGTGTTTTTGCCCTGAAACCATTTGGAGCGGCTGGAATGGAGGCCACCCAGAGTTTCTCTGAGCAGCTGTGGCTGCAGGTCTCCGCTTGGCCAGAGCACGGAAGGTTCTCACTTATCTGCACTGAACACGGGTGGCCATGATCCCTTAGGATAATGCAATTTCTCACTGTCTGGGGGTGGAAGCGTATTGTTTGAATACGCTTTCCAGCTTGTTGTTTGAAGTAGTTTTGTAAGGCTTCCGGCTTTTGCTGACTCACAGACACACACACAGAAAAATTCCCTCCTTCTTCCCCTCCTCCACTTCTCCCCTTCTCTCACTAAAAGGCTTTTGAAATGACTAAGAAGATAACAAATCTCCTGGCCAGGGGCTAACAGCTTAAATAGTAAGTAGATGGAACTGCTTACACAGGTCCACAGAGCCTGGAAAACTTCATCTAGTCGTTTTAGTTCCTTGCTAACTCTTTTCCCTTTTCTGTTCCTGTCTTCCCTCTAAACATTCTGGGCTGAGCCACAAGCCTCAATGTGGCTCGCATATGATGGCAGAGGCCTGCTTCACCCTGGGGGACTTTTGCAGATGAGAACAAGTTGAAGGATGCCGTTTTTGTTTGCCTGGAAGAAAATTGCCATTTCTAATGAACATTTTGTGAAGAAGGCTTCTTCACTTAACTCTCTCCCTTGTGCTGAACTGTAATTAAAAGGAATGAAGAACTTGATTCCCGGTGCGTGCACCTGGGCTCTCTGTGGAGTCTGTCTTAGCAATATGCCGGGACCGTGGACTGGCAGCTGATGGATTTCGAAAGCAGAAAATCAAGCTTCTTTACAATAGAAGCTTATAGCTTTAGAAACCGCATGGAGAGAAGTACTATAATTTTGCAAGATTTGGCAGGCATCAATGACCCAGTAGCCACAGTGACAGAGGCTGAAAACGTAGAAAGTCAGCTTTCCTTCTTAATTACTTTTAAACTTTGTTAGCACATTTTCAAGGTCAAACAACAGTTTCAATACTTCATTGTAGTGATATTTTTTTCTTGTGATAAAATCATGTTCTTAGGTTGTTTTAGCATCAAATAAACCTTTTTACAATTGGGGGAAAATTGAAAGAGTGTGTACACAGCATTCCTACCTGGTAGCATGTGTAAACTTTTTGTAATTAGCAACATGTACTGGAAAATTCCAAATATATTAGGTGGCCTATTTTGCGCCGGTCACTACTTGCCCAACTTCGAAAGTCACTTAACTGATAACATACACCTTTCTCAATGATATTTTAGACTGATATCAAGATGCAAAAATAATCTCAGTCCTTTATTGTATGAAAATCCTGTCAAAGGGCCAGAGAACAAAATTTTCTCATGTTTTACAGCACAGCTCCCCAGAGCCCCTGGGTTAATTTGTTCTTAAAAACTTCCAAAAGGGATTCAGTTCTTTAGCTCCCCATCAGTGTCTGGACTGTCTTAAAGCAAGTTGCAGCCTGATGCAGACACTCTGTCAGTTTCTAGGCAATGGAAAGTTCTGGAAAGTAGGTCATTTTCCCCCGTGGTAGGTGTGGTAGTTTGAGATGGTGTGTGTGTGTGTGTGTGTGTGGTGTTTGTGTTGACATATACATATATTGCTCCTAGTACAAAAATCAGGAAGCTTTCCATTTCCCTAAGGCTTGTCTGCAGTGCTTGTGCCTGGAATGTAGACTATGGTAAATAGAGGCGGTCTCTGTCTGGAAATGCTGGTCATCTTTGCTTGAGTTAGATCTCTTGTTCCAGGCCTGAAGGGATAAAGACAGGGTATTTTCCAGCTTGCCTTGGAGCCCCTGAGCCTTTACAGGTTGACAGAGGTAGCTGCCTTCCTCTGTGTGTAGAATCTTGCCTCCAGCCCCCCACAGTGTGGGCAGAGGGAGGTGGGAGATAAATTATTCAGCCTCTGTTAAATGTCAGGCACTGTGTTGGGTGCTGGACATACATTTCACTGAATCTATACCACAACCTTGGAAAGGAAGTATTTTTTATAAATGAGGCAATGTAGAGCTTTGGAGCTCAGACGTTGGAGCCGGACTGGCAGGATTTGAAGCATAACTTTGCCACCTTCAACGTATGTGACTGCTCAGTGCCTCAGTTTCCCTATTTGTAAAGCAGGGATAATAACAGAACCAACCTCAACTGTTTGTTATTGGGATTAAATAAATTGAGAATTGTAAAGTGCTTAGAAGAGTACCTCCATACAGTACTACATAAAAGTGTTAAAGGGAATAGGAACAGAGGTTAATTAACTTGCCCAGTTTGTGTAAGGATGTAGCTGGAACAAGATTTGATCTTGGATCTGTTGGCTTGAAAAAGGTGATTTTTTTTCACCTCAGTAGCCATCAGGCTTATTTCTTTTCTTCCTATTAGAGTTTGAATTGGTGTCCTGAGTCCGTTTTCTTTATTCCTCCCCATCTTGACCAACGGGCGTGGGTTTGTGGTCCCTCTGTCACTCTGGTTTTCCCTTTTGCTTGCTCTTGTAGAGACATCCTAGGGCCCATGACTCAGAGCTTAAACATTTGAGTCTGTCCACGAAGGCAGGTAATAACAACGCCTTTCTCCAAAAGACTTTGGGGTTGAACTGGCCAGTTGCATGGTCAATCTTTTAGGATGGAATTAATGATCCTTTGTTGTTTCTTATTGTTATTTTACATGTTGCTTCTTTTCCTCCCTCAAAAACAGAAGCATCTTGCAAGCAGATTCTGTGTCATATGCTTCGCATTGTACTCGCCCCAAGCAGTCGACTCTGCTGGGTATGTAAGTAGCAACTGATGGGTATTTGAATTGGGGAAGGAGAGCACCATATTTAATGGCTTTTTCCTGTCTCTAAGCATAAAATGCCATGGGACAGCATTTTTCCTTTTCATAGTGGCAAGATCAAGAGTTTATAGTCTGGGTTTCGGGAGCTTTCACATGTCCTTTGCTTCGTCTGGCAATTTCTGCTGGGATTTTTGGTTCGAAGCTTGTCTCCCTCTATCTTAGGTGTCCAAATATTGTGGAATTGGCTTAAACCTGTGTATCTCACGCCAACTTTCCTTCTTTACACTCTCTTAAGAAATGCTGCTAAAGATGGAGAAGATATTTACACAGTCGTTAGGTGTAACGATGAGGAACATAACATTTGGTCTCCAGTAAGGAAAATAGAGAAGAGATTTGATTACTTTTGCTTGAGTCCCACCTAACTCACCTACACATATCCAGTTTGTTTTGGACAGGAGTTTTCAATAATGTTAAAACTTATGTAAACTGCAGTGGGGTTTTTCACTAAGGATGCAGGGTCTTTAAGGCAAGACAACACTATTAATAGAATGTGGATGTGTGTGGTTTATTTTTGTTTTCAAAATGGAAATGTTTCTTTGGGGTTTTGGCATGCTCTTTGATATGTTGAAAGATGAGAAAACATCATTCGAGAAACTCAGCACTTATACCATATTAGGAAATTTACAGTGCCTCGGATTTCACATTTAATGTTTTAATTGCCTGGTTTGGTAATAGAAAAATTTCAAGCTTCTCTCTTTTATTTAGAGTTACCACCACTTTCACCCCCCTCTCCAGTGGTGGGCTGTTGCCAGCTTCTACTTCCTGCCCCAGCCCCAGCGTGAATGGAGCGTTTGCCCTGAGAAAGTTGTTCACCATATGTCATTTTAAATGAATGTCATGTTGACTTCTGACATACTGGTTTTTCGTTTTTTGTGATACCACACATGCAGTTGTTTCCTACGGTGCTTGTAAATATCCTCAAAGTGCAACTAAAATTGAGTTTTATGTTTGAAACTTCTAAGTTGTCTTTGAATAGAGGGTGCTACTCAGAACATTATATAAAGTACAGAAGAAATCAAAGAAAACTCTGCATCTTGGTCTGGGGGCAGTATTTAAGAGGCATGCCTCCACATTATAAAAGACAGACAGGCACATAGACACACACACAGATGGAGAGAGAGAGAGATGGAGAAGGGGGGAGGGAGAGAGGAAGAGAGATGGAGGGAGAGACATGGAGATGGAAATGGGGAGAGAGAGACACACATAGAGGGAAATAGCGAGAAGAGCGGAGAAGAGAAGAAAGAGAGTTGGGTTGAATATTCTGTGGAGTTTAGGCCTTCTGGAAAAATCAAGACCCAAAATAAAGTTGACATTTACTTTTCTTATAAATACCTTTTTATGAGAAAACAATGATAAAAGGACTTCTAAAAGTTATTTCTTGTGGACAATAAAATGTGGAGGGAACAATCCTGTACATCATCTTTAGTGTCACACACACTCGCAAGATTTAGAAGGGAAATGTGCTTTTCTCTGGAGAATGGAGGCCGTCTCACCAGGCAGCTGAGAGTGGGGATTATGTTCACTTTCCATGGACAGCTCTCTTGAAATATTTCCAATTAAAATGTTTATTTCATTTTTCCATATCCAAATATAATTTTAATTATATAGTAATCAATGCATGTTGTAGAAAATTTGAAAAATACATAAAAACCTCCAGAAGAAAATAAAAATAACCTATAATTATATAACCCAGAGAGAATCTGGATATATTTCCTTTTACTATTTATTTCTATGTACTTATGTCTATAGGCATTTTTATATAAGTGGGATCTCACTGTGTAAACATTTTGAGTTCTGACTTTCTTCCTGTAACAATAAAATAAACATGATATTTAATGGTCAGATTGTAATTCTTGATCACAGTTTATTTCACAAGTTCCTTATGGATTTTCTGCTGTAGCAGTTGGGTCAGTGGCAGTGATGGCGGTTTATCGGGTTAGGTTAGCGATGCAGGAAAGAGCATGGAGAACTGGATGCTCAGCAAAATGTCATTGATTGATCACTTTGCTGGTACTTCTCCCCTCTTGTCCCCGTTTCTTCTATCTTATTGTTGGTTTTCTTCATCAGGATAAAGAATCACTTGGTATACTCATTTTGGAAACCATGTTCCCCACTGGCCCCCCTCTCTCTGACACATTATCCTGTGCCCTTGTCATGCTGTGTCACATTCAGCTACCACAGAAGCTTGAAGTCTTCTGAAACTGAGTTGCTAGCTAGTTTTCTCCTATCAGCTCTCACTGGATATTTTTGTTTGCTTGGTAGCCTAATTAGTGTTATTTTCTAACTCTTAACATGCTTCCTACCTCTCACCTTCTCTCCTAAATCCCCACATTTTATGACCCAGACCAGGCTCTTCTGATTATGTGAGATCCTCCCCACATTTTAGAAAGGGGACCTGGCATATTTGTTTGAAGAATTTAGAGAGAAAGCGCTGAATAGTGAAATATGGGCCCTTAGTGCACCAGGAGATCAGGAGGAGAGAGAGAGAGATGTGAGCTGGTTACTCAAGAAAGGCTTTACAGATGGGGGTGAGATTTATTATGGATGTTAAAGGATGAGGTAGGATTTATATGGGGCACTGGGAACAAGAGGGTATTAACGATTGGAACAACAATAAGCAAAGGCCCCAAAACTAGTAGTAGTCATGGTAGTATTTAGTGGAAATGAACATGATAGATAAGCGGAAAGCTGAAGGTAATAAGAATGGCTAGGCCCAAAATGGGCAAGAAGGGGACGTAATTATCTCCCAGGAAGAAGTCAGTCTATGCTATCTGTATGTGGAAGCCCACCATGAATTTCTATAGCCCTTGCTAGACCTGTTATCTGCTTTTCTTCTTCAGATTCCTGACTGGTGCTGCTTCTGCAGTAATTATGTCACCTCTTTTTTCTCTCTTATTTATCCTCCTCCTGGAAATGCCATGATATACAGACTTATTAAAATTTTCATGAAGAGTTTCCCAAATACTATCTCATTTGATGCTTAAAATAATCTTGGGCAGGTGTTGTTACACCAATTTAAAAGTAGGATATGAGGTTCACTGGGGTTAAATAACTCTTCTGAAGCCCTGAGACTAACAAGCAGGAGAACCGGACCCGGAGGCTGGGGCCCAGATGTGGTCGGTGCTCTTTGTGGTCAGTCATGCCATGCCTGCCATTTAGGCCCGCTCTATTCATTCGTGTGTTCATTCACTCATTTGTTAAGTTTTGGTAAATCTCGATTGACCACCTCCTCTGTGCTGGGCCCCAAGTTAAGACAAAGGTGAGCAAGGCACACTTCTTGTTCCCCCTTCCCATTGGATGGGGTCGTAGCCGCGAAGCTGGCAGTTCATGTCTTAGATGGCGATGGTGTGACAGGGAACCCATGAGTGCTGTGGCTGCGCCTGGAAGGACTTTCAGACTGAAATTGTGCCAGGGACTAAGACTTCCTGGAGGAAGTGATGCCTGAAAGGAGGTATTGGGGAAGGGTTAAGTGTTCTTGGCAGGGATCAGTAACATGAAGGGCCAAAGGTGAGAGTGGGTAATGGTGAATTTGGGAAATTAAAAATTGTTGAATTTGCCTGGGATGTGGAATGCAAATTGGAGAATGGCAGAAGATGAAACTAAAGAGGTAGGTAGAGGCCAAATCCTCTGTGATTTTGGAAACCACGATTTGAGATTTGGACTTCTCAGAGCACAATGAAGAACCATTTGAAAGGTTTGGAGCCTGAGTGACATGATCAACGTTGAAGTACAGAAAGATTTCTCTCATGCAGTGGGAAGAGTGATCTGCTAAAACAGAGATATTAGCAGAGGTGACATAAGGGAATTCACTCTTCTTCATTCTCTGGAGTAGTGATCTGAAGGAATTTAAAGGCCTTTTCTAGAGCCAAGCTAAACAAGATGGAGAGTGGAGAAGTGGAGTTTGTTGTCTTACGTGATTTAGATCTGAATACACAAGAACTTGTTCCAGTTCTTTTTAACATCTGTGAGTCTCAAGTTAAGAAAATGGTTTAAAAAAGCCATAATGTCAACGTACACCTGGCATCGAGTACCTTTTTCCAGCTAGATAACCAAGGCCAACTTTGATTTCATTAAAATTGTATATGTTTTTTTTTTTTTTTTTGGTCTCCAACTCATGGGTCTCAAAAAGCGAGCTTTAAACAAAATATTTTCCTACAAGTTTAGAATAATGTTAGAGTATCTCTCTACAGGAAATAGAATAAAAGTCCAGAAAACACAAAATGCAGCTCAGGAGCTTTTCATTCTGAACTAGGTTCACAAATCAGAGTACATTTCAAGGCAAAGCGAAGGAGCTTGGTGGAAATGGAGGTGCTTCTGTCAGGCAGCGGGGGTCAAGTCAGTCAATATAGTGAAATTTTTTGACTAAGAGCTGCTTTTCTTTTATGTAAAGAAAACACTTGTACTCCTTTCTACATTTTTCTCATAAGCAACTCCCTTTAGAGAATACCTCTTTAATTTGTCCCTCCTTTTCTCCCCAAAAAAGAGAGAGGATAGATTATCCCAAGGAGCTGGTGGGAAGGAATTAAGAGCAGAGGGTGGGGGAAGGAGCCCATGAGGACCTAGGTCCTTACGGTCACTGGAGAGCGTCCCTCAGGTGGCCTGTTGTTTCTATTACCTTGGTAGAAAGAGTATGTGACTCCCCGTCTGCCTTGCAGTCTCGTTGCCATGGAAACTTCCATTCCACACACCTGATTCACACATCACGCTTGGCTGAGTCCAGACAGAGGTCACAGACTGGCATTTGCCCTTTGTTTCCCCTTGTTGTGTTTTCCAGGCACTTAAAAAGGGATCCAGAGGGATGAGAAGAGTGGGCAGTGTCGTGTGTGTGGGAAAACTCTGTTGTCAGGCATAGAAGTTTGGGAGGTTCAGAAAATAATACCTGTAAAGGGAAGAGCAGAGCAAATGGAAAAGTCTGTATGTAGTTTGAAGCTTCTTGTGGAAGGAAAGGCTTTGATCTTATGATACGTCTGAAAGTGATTGTTTTGGATTTCTGGGTGAGATAGGAAACGAGTAGAAGAGATTCAGGAAGTGTTGCCCCATAGTGGATTTTCTGTCCTGTTTTCACCAAATTGCCCGATAATCTGACTTCCATGGTGTACACGTTAGGACTGTAATCTGGATTTAGGCAAACCACCAATTACAGCTGGGTATTCGGAATCAATTAGTCTGATGATACTTCCTGCACCGTGGCTTGACTTTTATATAAAGTATAATATTTTGGAAAGCACAAATAATTCTGATGAAATTATCATCCATTAAGGGTCAGTACACTTGCTGGATTGTATTTCTGTATTCCTTCTGATTTTTTTTTTCCCCTCTCCTGTAACTCCTTTAATATATAACTTAGAGAAAAGGACCCTGTAGGAGAGCAGATTATTAACCTTATCCTCCAAGCGGAATTTCTCTCGCATAGGTTGAGTCATTTTCTTTTGATTCTTGTTTATGAGGCTGAGTATTAGAGATTAAAAAAAAAAAGACTTTGAAATTGACAAAGGAATCAGCCGTCCTAAAACATCGGGTTTCCAACTTTGTGTGTGATGTAGTTAGGTATTACTCACGTTTGTCCCTGGAGTTGGCCAGCCGGTACCTGCTCGGCCTCACCCTCGCTAACTCTCCTGCTTCCTCTAATTCGTTAGTGTTCCTCCTGTTTAGATGGCCTCAGTTTACACGGTGTACCCTCATTGTCAACAGTCGGGAGCTCTGGTTTGGAGTCTATCAGACCTGAGTGAAAAAAATCTCATCTCCCTTGTATTCTTGGACAGATGATTTTGTTAACCTTAGTTTCCGTGTATGTGAAATGGTGTTAATCATCTAAGGTTGCTGTCAAAAATATTGGAATTTTTTTTTGGTGAGGAAGATTGGCCCTGAGCTAAGCTCTGTTACCAATCTTTCTCTTTTTTGCCTGCGGGAGACTGTCACTGAGCGAACATCTGTGCCGTGTCTTCCTCTACCTTCCACGTGGGACGCCACCACAGCGTGGCCTGACAAGCGGTGCTGGGTTCGTGCCTGGGATCCGAACCTGTGAACACTGGGCTGCCAAAGTGGAGCACATAAACTTAACCACTACACCACCAGGCTGACCCCAAGAATATTGTAATTTTTAAAGTGCTTTACACAGTGCCTGCTCCATGACATGTATTGTTATTAGCTTGCTAGATCATTGAAGAAATAATTTATAGCATCTGAAAGAACATTCTCACCATTAGTATTGCTAATTTTTTGTCTTTGTTACTGACTTTGGCACAAGTGAAGATAGTTGCAGGCTAAGAATATGAATGGCAGGTGGAAAGAGATAATTCTTACCAAAAATAGAGCGTGGACACACACACTCTTCCTCTCATTTCTGTGTGCACGCTCGGGCTGATTTTTGAATCTCATTGCTGGGTCAAGCAGCAAAATGAAAAGGTGGTACACTTATTGGAAGACAAAATGCTGTCCTAGAAATCATCTCGTTTAGAAAGCAGTGATGGTCTGTCAACATTTCAAGGCAGTTGTGGGGGGATATATGTAAATTCCCGTTTGGATGATCCAAGGGCTGGTCTAATCTTCCTGCCCCCTCTGGCTTCTCACCCCCTTACCCTTCCTCTCTGGCCACGTTTTCTTTCTTTTTTTCTGTTGCGGTAAAATATACGTAACACAAAATATATCATCTTAACCATTTTTTTTTTTTTTGAGGAAGATTAGCCCTGAGCTAACATCTGCTACCAATCCTCCTCTTTTTGCTGAGGAAGACTGGCCCTGAGCTAACATCTGTGCCCATCTTCCTCTACTTTATATGTGGGAGCCTACCACAGCATGGCTTGCCAAGTGGTGCCATGTCTACACCCAGGATCCAAACCGGGGAACCCCGAGCTGCCAAAGTGGAACGTGCACACTTACCTGCTGAGCCACTGGGCCGGCCCCTGACCATTTTTTAAGTGCACAGTTCAGGGACATTAAGTACATTCACAATGTTGTGCAACCATCACCACCATCTGTCTCCAGAACTTCTTCCTCTTCCCAGACTGAAACCCTCTGCTTATAAGACAATAACTCCCTATTCCCTTTTCCCCCTGGTTTTTGTACCCACCCTTTTACTTTCTGTCTCTATGAATTTGACTGCCCTAGAGACTTCATGTTAGTGGAGTCATGCACTATTTGCCCTTTTGTGACTAGCTTATTTCATTTAGCAGAATGTCTTCAGGGTTCATTTATGTTGTAACCTACGTTTGAATTTCATTCCTTTTTAAGGCTAAATAATATTCCATTGATGTATATACCTCATTTTGTTTATCCATTCATCCATCGATGGGCATTTGGGTTGTTTCCCCCATTTGGCTGTTGTGAATAATGCTGCTGTAAACTTTAGGCTACAAATATCTGTTGGGGCACTTTTTCTTCTTTTCTTATGTTAAAAGATCCTGGGTCAGCATCTCCATTGTGGATTCTTCAGTAGCAGTAAAATGGATTATGCCGTGCATTTTTTTCTTTTTTGTTTTTATTGGAGTAAAAACCACAACATAAAATTTACCATCTTAACCATTTTTACGTGTATGGTTTAGTAATGTTAAGTATTTACATTGTTGTGCAATAGATCTTCAAATGTTTTCATCTTGCAAAACTGAAATGCTTTACCTATTGAACGACTCCCCGTTCTCCTCTGCCCCAGCCCCTGGCAATCACCGTTCTCCTTTCTGTTTTGATGGGTTTGATTGCTTTAGTCACCTCATATAAGTGGACTTATACGGTATTTGCCCTTTTGTGAATGGCGTATTTCACTTGGCATAATGTCCTCTAGATTCATCCATTCTGTAACATTATGGCAGATTTTTCTTTTTTAAGGCTGAATAATTTTCCATTGTAGGTGTGTACCACATTTTGTTTATTCATTCATCTCCTGATGGACATTTGTGTTGCTTCCACCTCTTGGCTGTTGTAAATAATGCTACAGTGAACATGGGTGTGCAAATGTCTCTTTGAGATCCTGCTTTCAGTTCTTTGGGATATATGCCCAGCAGTGGAATTGCTGAATCATATGGTAGTCCTCTTCTTCTTTTTTTTTTTTTAAAAGATTTTATTTTTCCTTTTTCTCCACAAAGCCCCCCTGGTACATAGTTGTGTATTTTTAGTTGCAGGTCCTTCTAGTTGTGGCATGTGGGATGCCGCCTCAGCATGGCTTGATGAGTGGTGCCATGTCTGTGCCGAGGATTCCAACTGGCGAGACCCTGGGCTGCCGAAGCAGAGCACGTGAACTTAACCACTCGGACACAGGGCCAGCCCCGGGTAGTCCTATTTTTAATTTTTTGAGGAACCTCCATACTGTTTTCCATAGCAGCTGCACCATTTACATTCCCACCAACAGCGCATGAGGGTTCCAATTTCTCCACATCCTCGCCAACACTCGTTATTGTATTTCTTTATTTTTTAAAGATTGGCCCCTGAGCTAACATCTGTTGCCAATCTTTTTTTTTTTTTTGCTTTTTCTTCTTCTCTCCAAAGCCCCCCAGTACATAGTTGTATCTTCTAGTTGTAGTCCTTCTGGTTGTGTTATGTGGGACGCCACCTCAGCGTGGTCTGATGAGTGGTGCCATGTCTGCGCCCAGGATCTGATATGGCGAAACCCTGGGCCGCCAAAGTGGAGTGCACGAACTTAACCACTCGGCCACAGGGCCGGCCCCTGGTATTTTTATCTTTTTTATAGTGGCCATCCTGATGCGTGTGATGTGATGTCTCATAGTGGTTTTGATTTGCAATGAATTTTCTCAAAACAGTCTCAAATAATGTATTAAATGCAAACAGTTAGACTGAGAGAATAATTACCTTTAGGATGAGGAAAGGTTTGGAAAACTGTGAGGTTCCCAGATTATTTTTTTTCTCCTTCTGACAGTTCCTTGCAGCGTGTGTGCTTGGTCTTCTGCTCGAGGTCCCCACCGGAGGACTGAAGGTTGAGTTGGCCTCAGTGGTGTGGCCTGGCCAAGAGGCTGTTGCCCTCTCATCCTTTTGGAGTCCTGGGTGATTTAGTAAGCATTTTCTCAACAGCAGATGACTCAAAATGAAATGTAGCTCCAGATACAAAAGTTATTTCGGAAAACAACGATGCCTCACTCCTTTTTAACCATTTCTGTTGACTGTTTATATGTTGATTTAAAAATATTAATGCTGATCTGAAGTCAACCTTCTTTCATTTATTCATTCAACAGTAGTAGTGGACAGAGAACCATGCTGTCTAATAAAAATATAATGCAAGCCACGTATGTGACTTTAAATTTTCTAGTAGCCACGTGGGAAACAAAAGTGAAGAAAGAAAGGTGAAATTAATTTTAACAATACATTTTACTGAATCTGGTATATCCAAAATATTGTATTTCAATATGTAATGAATATAAAAAATTGATGAGATAGTCTACTTTATTTTTCATACTAAGTCTTTGTAATCGGCTGTGCATTTTGTACTTACAGCGCTTCTTAATTTGGGTTGGCCCTATTTCAGGTGCTCAAGAGCCATACGTGTCTCGTGGCCACCTTATTAGGCAGTGCAGACCTAGCATATTTAGCCAAGGACTTGAAATCCGGAAAGGGCCAGCCCTCTGCTCTGCCTAGTGGGCAAGATACATCAATAAAGTGCTAATGACGGTGTTGAGTGCTCTGGGAGGAGGTGTGCATGGAGGGTTATAGAAGTCCAGAAGACGGGCTCCCTGGAGCCGACCTGGATTGTTCTGCCCCTACTAGACCTCATTCCTTTGAACTAGTCTTCTGTGGGGAGGGCACTGAGCTGGAGTTTGGCATGGGCCCCAGTCCATCAGACATTAACTTTTTGCCTCGTGTCAAGAGAGCCGCTGGCAAGTTTGCATTTAATGACAGGCTCTGCTCTGGCCCTGGGTCTGTGAGCTGGGATTTCAGCACCACAGCCTCACTGCTCTGTGGCCTGCCTTTCACTCCCACAGGCAGAATTGCTCTCCTGTCCTCTTGGGGATTCCCCCCAGCCAGGTGCACCCTGCTCCCCACTTGGGATACAGCATCTAGGCGAAGATTGAAAGTCTGGTGCTGAGAGAAGGAAAGGAAGAAAACATTTTGATTTTTTTTCTTTTTCCAGACACCCTTCCATTTGCCTCTGGGAAGCAACACCAAGAGTTCTGGTTGTTAGCGGAAAGGTCACTGTCATCGGATGGGCTTCCCTGGGTCCTCCCTGGGTCCACCCTGCCCCCACCCTGACCGCCCTCCGTGCCCAGCTTCTCAGGGAGATGGAGGTACCTAGTGAGGCTGGCAGGGCTCCCGCAGTGAGGCAAGCCTGTGCATCTCCCCAGGCTTCCTGCGTGGGGAAGGGTGGTGGAGATGTGTTTACAGATAGCCAGCCAGGAAGCACAGGGGAAGAGGAGGAGCTGTTTCCACTTCTCCTCCCACCTCCTTTTGGCTTTCTCTTCTGGCATTGCCTAAGGCCAAAAAAGGGATGGGAGTTTGGCAAAGTGAAAGTATCTCATTGTATTTCCCTCCCCCTCAGTCTCATCTCCCTCCTAAGGAAGCCAGGCTGGATTTTTTTTCATATACAGGTCACTTAACACTCAGGGATCCAGAATTCTTTTCCTTCTGCTGATGTGGAAGAGGCTTGGAAATACGTTTCTTTCCAGGAGATGAGTGATACGGCAGAAAGACAGGGTCAGCTGAGGCCAAGGGACTTGAGCCAGAGTCTTACCAAACTCTTACAGGCAGCATTGTGACTGCTGGGCATGCTGTGCTGATGGACAAGGGGAGGCCTTTGGGCTCCACACTGTCTGGATTCCTTCATAGATAGGTGGAGTCAAGGACGATGGAGAGGCTAGCTTGAGTCCAGCTCTTCTGAAGACTCTACGGATAAATGTCGACCTGTTAAAAGATGGAATTATTAATATTGCCAGCCTAGTTTAAGGCTTTGCTTCCGATATCACCTAATCTCGTTTAATCATATTTTAAACTTTACACTATTAATGTAGATTTCTTTGGGAATTCTATACACCTCCCACTCTTAGGAATCAGGTGCACAGTGTAAAGATCGCAAGAATCTAAATAATTACCTAAATTAAAGAAGAGGCCAAAGTGAAACTATTTGTTCTTCCAGGAAAATAAAAGAGATAAAATGAGAACAACTGATCTTCTCATTAGTCCATACTCACAGATCTCTTAAAGCTCAAAGTTGGCTTTTTTTTTTAAAAGGTTTTTTTTTTCTTTTTTTTTAAGATTGGCACCTGGGCTAACAACTGTTGCCAATCTTTTTTTTTTTTTCTGCTTTATCTCCCCAAACCCCACCTGTACACAGTTGTATATCTTAGTCGCAGGTCCTTCTAGTTGTGGGGTGTGGGACACCGCCTCAACGTGGCCTGACGGGCGGTGCCATGTCCGCCCCCAGGATCCGAACTCTGGGCCGCCGCAGCGGAGCAAGCGAACTTAACCACTCAGCCATGGAGCCGGCCCCTGGCTTTCTAATGCACAGTAGCACATAGGATTTTTATTGCCAAGAGATGTTAAATTAAGGGGTTAACTCTAGGAAATGAAAACTGATTAAGAAAATGGAAAAGGCCACGCTCTATGAATGTTGCACGCAAGTGTGCATTTTGTACTGGAGTCATGAAAGAGGATCACTATTCCTGCTGTGGCCTAGGATCAGAGGCATTTTAGTAATGAAAATATTTTGCACTTTTCTTAGTTTTACTAGACAGGCTGAGTGTTAGTTCGAGTCCCTTCCACAGGTCAGTAGACCAGACTGGACGCTGGCTGTGGTTACATCCCAGGCTGCGATCAGGCACCGTGAGTGACGGCCAGTGCAGCAAGATTATTGGCTCTGGGTTTGAATCCTGGCTCCACTACTAATTAGCTCTGTGTGGCTTACTCAACCTCTCTTAACCCCATTTGTTTTCAGTAAAATTGGAATTATAAATACATACTTATGGAGCTTATCCATGTAAAGTACTTAGTCCATAGTGCCTGACAAATATCAAATTATGAGGACAAATTAATTGTTATTAATACTTCAGCAGAAAATGCTGTGTTTAATTGGTAATAAACAGCTGTCCTTGTTTATTTCTGTTGGTAGCAAAGCAGTACATTGTTTGGTTAACACTCGCTTGGCCTCTTTGAAAAATTCGTGAATTATGGATAGTTTTTCTTTGCAGCCTTACGTGTGTGTGTGTGTGTTTGGAAGGCCAATAATTACCCCTTGCAGATGGAGCTGCCCAAACACGGTCTTTCCCATGGCGACTGAAAAAACAAAAGCCCCCCTCCAAAAGTTAGAGCTTACATAATTGCCATCACTGGACTAGGAGGAGTGTGGAGATCATGAAGATTTTTGTGGCTTTTGGTTTTCTTTTGGTTGAAGGTGTTGGGGGAAGACACAGAGGTCCCACTGAGTAACTGAGCAGGATGCTGTTGCTTGCTTTGAGTGAGTAAATTGGTCAAAGTACAAGTGAGAGGGGAAGTTGAGGTTTAATGAAGAAGGGTCATTATTAACGTTTTCATGGTTTTAGCAGTTTAAAGTTGGGAGTTTAGGTAAGGTTATTGGTTGTGGGGAAAGCAGCCCACAGACGTTCAGACGTGGTTGAAGTTCAGTCTCTCAGTCCTCTTTTTTTGTTTTTTGTTTTTTTTAGTGAAGGAAGATTGGGCCTGAGCTACCATCTGTCGCCAGTCTCCCTCTTTTTGCTTGAGGAAGGTTGTTCCTGAACTAACATCTGTGCCAGTCCTCCATTTTAAATGTGGCACCCCACCACAGCATGACTTGATGAGTGGTGTGTAGGTCCGAACCCTCAAACCCCGGGCTGCCAAAGCAGAGTGCACGAACTCAACCACTAGGGCCACCATATGCCACTGGCCAATCCCTCTTAGTCTTCATTTTAATCTGAAAATAGGGAACCAAGGCTTCTGAACAACACAGCAGAGGGATTGCGTCATAACTTTAAGGGTGAATGCTAATTATTGCATGTGCACAATGGCACAAGATTCAAAAAGTTATATCCTTCTTTTCAAATCCCGATTATCTACAGATTGCTTTTCTTGGGAGGAGAAAGAATGTTACTATTTTAGATTAGTAACCCTTGTTTCAAAAGGATTTACATTAATTTCCCCAAAGCCTAGGTGGAACCAAAAATATTAGCTTTCAGTGAACAAGCGGTGTCTTTTCCTGACATCCACTAATCGCACTTGCATACATTCTCTTTGTATCCCTTGTATAAAGATTAACATACAAGGCTTCATTTATCTGATTGAAAGACAGCGTTCCCTTTTCCTGTGGAGATTTGACCCTGTTGATTCTAGAACAAAGATAGATAAAATTATTAGCCTCCCCCCCCACCTCCGATGTAAAGTTAAGTCCACATTTTGTTTTATTTCTAAAAATTGATTATTTTTCCCTCCAAACTCCTAAGAGATAATATAAAGCCAATTCTACATTATCAATAATAATTTGGGGGTAGGAAGAGCCCAGAGTTGAAATTGGTAAACGCTCCTAAAACCCAACCTTCAAAAACAACTTCTGCTCAGCTCTTTAAACGTAAGCAAAGGATAGAAGAATGAGAGAGAATGTATTACCTTCAGAGAGTGCCCATGGTATGGGATGCTTGGAGTCAGGAACTCTGGATTAGAAACCATCCTCTTCCAGTTACCTCGTGAGCACTGGGAAATTTTTGCAACTTCTCTGAGTTCTCCTGTCATCATTTGTCAAATGGAGATATGTCCAATACTTGTTTTTTTGTGGTGGTTCTATTAGATGAGATATGATATATGCGACAGTTCATATTCTGTTAGACACTCTCCATGTCTCTCTTTGTCTCACCTGGTAGAGGGTAGAGGGAGGGGCACACAACCAGAAGTCTGAGTCAATGTTTTATATCATTCACCCAAAATTATCAGGAGTAGACTGTAGACCAACAATCTGCATTGTCTCACCTCCATCAGCTATCATCGCCCTAGGCCTAAGAGCTGTTGTTGGTAAGGCAAAAATCAATAAAAGCAAGATCCGTATCCATATCCTCCTTGTTCACCCCTCCCATCCATGATGGCCAGCTGTGGGTATTTACCTAGTTCTGACCTGGGAGGCTAAAGAAGTGAATTTTCTTTATCCTTTCTGGGAATCCTGTATCACCAGTTTCAATCTTCATAAGTTGTGAGAGCTGGGAATTTCTTTCTTCCCAATACTGGCCATTTTTACATTGAGAGCCTGGGGAACAAAATTTAAAGCGTTGGAGGGGAAAATGGATCAGTGGCAGTTTCCTTTCACCTGGGAGCTCATGGCTTTTGCAATATCTCTGCTCCAAGTTTCTGTTCTCCCTCATTCTACCTGGAACTTAGGTAAAGAAAATCCATCTCTACCTTTCATCATCCTTGCCTTTTTCTAGTCTAGCAGGAGTAACTTTTCTTACAGAGTTGCCTAACCTTTTTTTTTTTTAACGTTCTCTTTGTTGATGAGCGGGATGAACATCTCTTGCTTTCTCAACTGGTTTTGGTCCAAACCAGTATTGGAGAGTCGCCTTTTCAGTGTGTGCATTGATGCCTCTCCCTTCAGGCTCTACACTCCATTGCAACAGCCAGTGCCCTCAGCTCTCCTAGAGCTTGTCCCTGGTTTAGCCCTAAGCAATACTCTGTGGTACCGAGACCTTTGATGAATTCTGAACACGAGTTATTAACACCCAACCCTGAGAAAGCAGTGAATTAGGGATCTGATTAAAAATGATAGACATGGTATAAAAATACACTCTAGTGACATAATAAAAAGAAATAGTCAGGAGTCAAGATTGAAGATCTAGCCTTGGTTTTGCCCCTAACTAGAATTGTAAAGGTGGCAGAGTAGCTTAATTTTTATGGACCTCATATCCAAATATAAAATTATTTCATATTTCAATTTATGAAATAAGATTCTAGGCTGAATTATCAAGACTCTTCTCAGCATTACGATTCTGTTTTTTTTTTTTTAAGATTTTATTTTTTCCTTTTTCTCCCCAAAGCCCCCCAGTACATAGTTGTATATTCTTCACTGTGGGTCCTTCTAGTTGTGGCATGTGGGATGCCGCCTCAGCGTGGTTTGATGAGCAGTGCCATGTCCGCGCCCAGGATTCGAACCAACTAAACACTGGGCTGCCTGCAGCGGAGCGCGCGAACTTAACCACTCTACCACAGGGCCAGCCCCATGATTCTGTTTTTTTAAGTGCAGTACTTCTGATTATAGTTTAGTTGTTTTATGAAGGATTACAATGTTTGTGTTTTATGTTGCTTATAGAATAGCACATTTCTCAAGATTGGTCATTTGCATTAACATGCTCCACGCTCAAAGCGCGTTGGAGATAGAATATAGTTTTCTGTGACCCTGACTAGTGTGCCCCACCCAGTGTGGGAAGTGGTCAAGGCCAGTTATCTCATAAAAGCAACTGAAGAAACTGAAGTCGATATGACTTGGTGTCATGCCTGTTACCGAGTTTTTGGAAAGTAGACTCTGTATAACTAAAAAGTCTGCTAAACTGAGTTCAAGACTAGAAATTGCTTTTGGAATCACTCCTTTTGGAAGCTTTCAAAATGGAATCATCAGATCAGAATTTATTTAGGTATTCTCTGAAGACAGGAGAATTTTAATGGACCTTTTAGAGATGGAATCTCAGCTTTGGCCGGTGCTCACATGCTTCTCTTTAACATAAACCTCTGTTGATAGTTTATAGATTCTTCTTGGGAAAAATGTAGAAAAAATATCCGGGTGCTTATGAAAGCCAACAAAACGATAGTTGTAATGTGGATGTATTCACTTGGGAAGCTTTATATGAAAGCCTGTTCTTCAGAAAGATGTACAGACAATGAACCAGCCTGTCCTCGTTCTTGTTTTAAAATAAACATATTTGTAGACTTGTAGTTGGCTCCTGATGAACTGTTCATGGAGCCATTTAAGGCATGAGCTTTGCATTGATGTTGAATCAACTGAGTAAAAGCTGCTTATAACCTAGTATACCTTTCCAACATAAACACTATCTCCCTTTTTTTTTTTTTAAAGATTGGCACCTGAGCTAAATCTGTTGCCAATCTTCTTTCTTCTTCTTCTTCTTCTTCTCCCCAAAGCCCCCAGTACATAGTTGTATATTCTAGCTGTAGATCCTTCTAGTTGTGCTATGTGGGATGCCACCTCAGCATGGCCTGATGAGCCGTGCTAGGTCCGTGCTCAGGATCCAAACCAGCAAAACCCTGGGCCGCCAAAGCGGAGCGTGTGAACTTAACTGCTTGGCCGTGGGGCCAGCCCCTAACCACTATCTCTTAAGTGAATCATTTTTATATTAGTTTATATATAACATCATGTGGGGCCTTTTCCTTTTCTTTCTGTCTCTTCTGGATTGCTAGCTGGGTATTCATAGCTTCTGATGGTGGTGTCTAGGTTATCTTTTTACATTCCCGATTGGCATACATATCTTTTACATTCCAAATTGGCATAAGCCAGAGTTATTTTGCCCTTGTCAAAAGATAGCACTTACTACGGTATCATAACCAGGGCTGCCAGTGAGTGAGTATTTTTAAAAGCTGTTTCAATTTTCTGCCTATGTATACAAGTATACCCTTTAAATGAATAAGTGTTTTTTACTCATGCATATCTTACCCTTCATTATTGTCCTCCACCTGAAATCGTTTGTTTCTGTACAGCATGTCATGGAGCTTGGTTGTCTATGAATATATCTTATGTTGACTATATCTAAGAGGATAAGGAGTGCTATACATTTTTTCTAGGAAGATTAAAATTGTAAATATCAGTATGACTATATTTCATTCTTCTTTTGTTCTCTCTCCTTTTTTAAATAGACTTTAGTTTTTAGAGAAGTTTTAGGTTCACAGCAAAATTGAGAGGAAGGTACAGAGATTTCTCATATACCTCCTGCCACTGTACATGCATAGCCTCCCCGATTTTCAGCATCCGCCACCAAAGTGGTACCCTTATTACAACTGACGAGCCTACACTGACACATCATTATCACCCAAAGTCCATAGTTTACATTAGGGTTCACTCCTGGTGTTGTACATTTGTGGGTATAGGCACGTGTATGCTGACATGGATCCATCGTTATGGATTCATACAGAGTATTTTCATGGCCCTCTAAGTTCCCTGTGCTCCATAATCATTCCTCCCCACCTTCCCAAACCCAGGCAGCCACTAATCTTTGTAATGTCTCCATAGTTTTGCCTTTTCCAGAATTTCATAGAGTTGGAATCATACAGTATTTAATCTTTTCCTATTGGCTTTTTTACACTTCGTAATATGCACTTAAGTTTCCTCCATGTCTTTTCATGGCTTCCTAGCTCATTTCTTTTTAGTGCTGAATAGTAGTCCATTGTCTGGATGTACCACAATTTCTTTATCCATCCTCTTGCTGAAGGACGTCTTGGTTGCTTTCTGGTTTTGACAATTATGAATAAAGCTGCTCTAAACATGCATGTGCAGGTTTTTGTGTGGACATAAGTTTTCAACTCCGTTAGGTGAATACCAAGGAGCACAACTGCTGTATGATAAGAGAATGTTTAGTTTTATAAGAAACTACCAAACTGCCTATACCATTTTGCATTCCCACCAGCAAGAGTTTAGAGTTTCTCTTGCTCCACATCCTTGTCGGCATTTAGTGTTTTTAGTGTTCCACATTTTGACCATTCTAGTGGGTGTGTAGTGGTATCTTTATTATTATTTTAATTTGTATTTCCCTGATGACATATGATGAGGAGCATCTTTTCACCTGCTTATTTACCATTTGTGTATCTTCTTTGATGGATGTCTGTTAAGGTCTTTGGCCCACTTTTTAATTGGGTTATTTTCTTATTCCTGAGTTTTAAGGGTTCTTTGTATATTTTGGATATACAACGTGTTCTATCAGATATCTTTTGCAAATATTTTTCTCTGATTTGTGACCTGTCTTCTCTTTCTCTTGATAGTGTCTTTTTTCTGTCTCTTTTTTGGTGAGGAAGATTGGCCCTGAATTAACATCTGTGCCAATCTTCCTCTATTTTGCATGTGGGACAGCACCACAGCATGGCTTGATGAGCAGTGTGTAGGTCCACACCTGGGATCCAAACCCATGAACCCCCAGCCACCAAAGTGGAGTGTGTGAACTTAACCATACACCACTGGGCTGGCCCCAACAGTGTCTTTTACAGACCAGAAATTTTTAATTTTTATGAAGTGCAGCTTATCAATTATTTCTTTAGTGGATTGTGCTTTTGTTGTTGTGTTTAAAAAGTCATTGCCTTACCAAGTTCATCTAGATTTTCTCCTATGTTAGCTTCTAGGATTTGTATAGTTCTGTGTTTTACATTTAAGTCTGTGGCCCATTTTGAGAAATTTTTGTGAAAGGTGTGTGGTCTTTGTCCAGGTTCAATTTTCTTTTTGCATGTGGATGTCCACTTGTTCTAGCACCACTTGTTGAAAAACCTGCCCTTGCTCCATTGTATTGCCTTTGCTCCTTTGTCAAAGATCAGTTGACTATATTTATGGGTCTGTTTCTGAGCTGTCTGTTCTGTTGATCTGTTTGTCTGTTCTTTTGCGAGTACCACAACTATCTTGATTACTGTAGCTTTCTAATAAGTCTTGAATTTGGGTAGTGTTAATCTCCCTCTTTTGTTCTTCTCCTTCCATATTCTTGGCTATTCTGAGTTATTTCATTTTTTTTTTTTTAATGCATTTAGTGGATTTCACAGAAGCTGACCTTGGATTTTCATAATATAGGAAAATGGTTGTTGGAGGCAAAGTCTGGATATAGGAGATAGAAATGATAAATATGATGTATCCTAGAAATTTTGGAAAGTTGGGAAGAGTGACTTGTTGACCAACTCTTTGTTGAACAATGTATCTGAAGCTGTTAATCAAAGAGGTCAGCATCTGACCAGAAAGCATTGTTACAGGGAGAAATGTTTCAATTCTTTTTTTAAATTGTATCTATCTGTAATAGGTAACATTTCTGTTCCTCTTGAACATGTTATTTTCCTAGTAAACAGTTTCAGTGGCTCTTTACACCTTTTGAATACAGTCACGTATCACTTAACCATGGGAATACATTCTGAGAAATGCATTGTTAGGCGATTTTGTTATTGTGTGAACATCCTAGAGTGTACTTACACAGACCTAGATGGTATGGGCTACTACACATCTAGGCTGTATGGTACTAATCTTACGGGGCTACTGTCATATATGTGATTTGTTGTTGCCCAAAACATCGTTATGTGATGCATGACTGTAAAAAGCAAACTCTCAAGGACCATCGCTAGTAGACTCCAATCTGGTCTTCTAATGGTGCCCTCCACAGCTCTCGTTTGTGAGTGTGTATTCTCAGAGGAGGCATGGTTTGATGGCGAAAGGGAAATGCTAGATTTAGAAAACTCTGGGCTCAAATCCCCATGCTGCGTTTATTAGCTGTGCCAACTTGGTCAAATCACATCATCCTTCCGAATCTTAGTCTTCTAAAGGCTAAAAGAAAAAAAGGAAGAATCTATTGAATACATTGACTTGTGTTTTCATTTCTAATACTCTGTAAGTAAATATCATATAGGGTCAGGAATTTAGATCTATTCCTTGAACTACTTACTGTGGCTAATTTGGATTTGCAGTATATGAACTTAGGATATTTGGAGTTTAAGAAATACTCTCTTCCTTTGTCATCTAATTAGGTGGTAAATTCTTCTTTTCCTATTATCTAATATCAAAACACTTTGGCCACAAACAAAGATAATTTTAATGTTAGATTTGGGACACAAATAAGCTATTTAAAAGTTAATTTTAGAAAAGGCCATACACAAATCTCTTTGAAGTTTATGTCCAATCTTTAATTTTATGTGTTGCTCAGTTATGAAGGGGAGAGAGAACATAAAATCTGGTTTTTATTGGATTACTTACATGCTCAGTATTATATATTTTTTGGTCTTATCTAATCCTGCAGAAATATCTCGAAGGATATATAATTCGGTGTTCTCAGATACTGCTCACCATCTATTTCAAAGTGAAAAATGAGCATCATGTTATACGTTGATTTCCCTTTGTCTGCTAAGTCCAAACTCAGGGGAGAGAGGTCACTGTTTTTTCTCTTTACAGTTAACTTGATACTAGCATTGCGTTTTTCATAGTTGGCTTTTTTTGCATGGTTTTGTGGTGACTGTTCACTCCTTCTTAGTCCCCTCATGTACTTACTCCAGCAGATATTCTTTTTTTTTGGTGAGGAAGATTGGCCCTGAGCTAACATCTGTTGCCAATCTTCCTCTTTTTTTTTTTTTTCCTCCCCAAAGCCCCAGTACATAGTTGTATATCCTAGTTGTAAGTCATTCTAGTTCTTCTATGTGGGATGCCACCACAGCATGGCTTGATGAGCAGTGTGTAGGTCCCTGCCCAGGATCCAAACCAGTGAACCCAAGGCTGCCAAAGCAGAGTGTGCGAACTTAACCATTCGGCCGTGGGACTGGCCCCCTGCAACAGATATTCTTGACTCAAGGAAATAGGGAACACATTCATTAGGAAGATTAGGTTGGGGTTTTTCGGGGAAAAAAAGTTGTTTTCTTTAGAATTTTTTTTTCTTTCAGACCTGATCCAATGTGCAAGGGAGAGAAAGTAGTAAGAGTTTTAGAAAACTGTTGTGTGAATCCCAGAAAGTTCACAGATTTAGATAGAAACTGAGAGGAATAAAAATTTGTCAATTGCATGGATCATCTGCGTATTAGATGCTTTCATATACATCACCTAAATTTTGTCAGAAGCATTAGCTCTGGTGAAGATGATTGTGACAGTAACTAATCTCACTGGACAGGTAAGGCAGCGGGCTCAGGGAGGCAAGCGACCTGGCTCCGAACGTATTGCTAGTAAGCATCATAGTGTTTTCCTTATTTATTCGGTTGTATGTGGCTCAAAAAGGTGGTGTTTTTTTGTGCAATCACATGGGTTTTAGTAGTAAAACCAATACTACAACTGTATTTCCTTTCAAAACCTTCAACAATTTCATGCCCTGTAGATGCCCTAAAATAGTAATATTTTAGGATGAGCTTTTTATACTGCTATCTGTGCCATATGCTCAAAATGGCAGTGATTTTGTGGTGGAGACCTGCTCAGGAAGAGCATTTTGTCATCTTCTGTGATGTTCTATTAAAGCAATCATTTAAAAGCCAAGGCCATACGCAGATGACCCTATAACAATAACTGTATTATTTGATGCTTAACATGTGCCACATAGGTGTCTATTTGCTTCACCTCTATTAACTTTTTTGCTCTGTGCAATGCTCCTGTGGGGTGGGCACCATTATTTTTTCATTTACAGCTGCCGAGGCTGAGGCACAGTAGGATTCATAACTTGCCGTGTTCCCAAAGTTTGTGGGTACAAATCCAAGTAATGTAGCTCCACAGCCGCTCTGCAGTGCTGCCTCTTGGCCTGATGAGCCAGCAACTGTGGCTCCCTGAGAACCTGGACTTGGCCTCAGTGGACTTAGGCAGTTGTTTCTTGTGTGTGTATTTCCAAGCCTGTCATATTTTGTCATTAATTATAAGCAGCGCACGCTTTTTAGGACAGTAGTTGTAAACTTTAAGTCAAGGCATAGAGAGTGGGAGAGGATTAAGTTGTTTGGAACGGTTCGGAAACGCTCTGTGGACACCCTTTCAGGAAATCAGAGTTTGAGCTTGGCATAGGGACCCGGAATTTTTGGAGAGAGTGGGCGAGTTTGTGTCTTTGCACATAGGTGTCCCTGCATCCTCTTAGTCTTCAGCTGGAACCACTCAGTGATGGAAAAACAAATCTCATGAAAGATGAAAGAGTCAAATTAAAGGAAATACTGCATAGGTTTCAAAGGCCTAGAGTTTCCTAGCTATAATTTATCATGTCCACTGTCCTTGTGACAATTTACATGGAATTGTTTCTCTTTTTCTGTTTGGGAATATATTTTCCTTGATATTTAAAAATATCCTGTCTTTAGAATCCTTTTAAGTGTAATGATCAGAGGGTCAAAATATGCAAGCTCTTTCTACCCTTTTTTCTTTTAGTCTTTGGGATAATATTTCTCTGGCACACTTAATGCAATGGCTGTTTATTGAACACCTACTATATACCAGAGCCTCTGCTAGACCCTGGGGACAAAAGATAGACGAGCTGCTGAATCTGTTTTGAAGGCGTTTTTGGATTCTGGTGGGAGAAAGGGTCGTGTACTCAGCTAGTCACAATGCAATTTGAGAAGTGCTTCATTAGCAGAATGGAAAGTTCTGTCAGGGCACAAAGGAGGAAGGAAGTAAGCCCTCCTGTGGTCATGAGCAGACAGTTGAGCTAGATCTATGAATAGTAGGCTTGGGTAGGTGAAGGTGAGCAGGGAGGGTGTAGGAGATGAGAGTACCCCAAAGCCTGGGACACCCAAAGGACAGGAATAACTAGCATCTCACAGCTAGAAGACTGAACATTGTAACCAGCTTAGTTTACTTATGAAGGAAATGCCACCAACCCTCAGGGCTCAGGGATCTCCCGTGCCAGTCTTCATTTATTACTGGGTAAAACTGGACTGCTGCTTGTTACTTTTGTTTGTGTGTATATGTGTGTCTATGTGTGTGTGTGAGTGTGTGTTTTACTTTTTCTGGTTAACTTGAAAGATTTCATTAGATGTAGGTGTTTTTCACATCAGGCTTTAATCATCCTGAGGGAGTAGGGGAAATCTAAGCTGCCTACTATGACACAGTGGAATGTAAGGTTTTCTGCCGTTTGTTTCTATGGCATTTTCGTATTTATTTTCCTCAGGAAATTAGATTTTTCTGCTACGCCTTTAGAATATGTCTCTTTGATCACTACCTAAATGCCCGATTGCCGGTTCTCTTGGCCTCTTTGTGAGCCATACTGGATAAGGATGGCGTGTCGGTGAGGGCAGCTCCTCCGTTTGTACCTTAAATTTGCTAATTTGGAGTTTTATATCAAGACAGCAAAATACTCATGTTTAAATAACTTACAATTCCTGGGAAACTCATAAAATTGCCTGACGCAGTGTTAAATAGTTTGTGCTTCTAAGAAACTTTGCAGATGGCTAAGAGAAGTAGGAGGGGTGTTTTATATGTTTTGACTTACTGTCTCCTCAATTACATTATTTAAAATTCAGCAGACTTCTCCGTGGTCATCAGGGAAGTGAATAATTTTCCTGCATAAATCACAGATTCCACAAACTACAGGAGGATTGTCATTGACGGGCATCCACAGACAGTTTGTTTATATTCTCAAAGAGGACTCACAGAAACGTAGTGTTCACTGTATCTATTCAGAAAAATATATTCTTTTTTGTGTGTGTGAGAAAGATTAGCCCTGAGCTAATATCTGTTGCTGGTCTTGCTCTTTTTGCTTGAGGAAGATGGTCCCTGAGCTAACATCCTTGCCAATCTTCCCCTATTGTATACGTGGGTGCTGCCACAGCATGGCTTGATGAACGGTGTGTAGGTCCGTGCCCAGGATCTGAACCTACAAACCCTGGGCCGCCGAAGTGGAGCACATGAACCTAACCGCTACGCCAGTGGGCTGACTCCAAGAAAAATATGTCCTTAAATAAAATTTCCCTGCC
This sequence comes from Equus przewalskii, assembly GCF_037783145.1. Lineage (NCBI taxonomy): Eukaryota > Metazoa > Chordata > Mammalia > Perissodactyla > Equidae > Equus > Equus przewalskii. Next base: position 20,596,330 of record NC_091849.1, read on the forward strand.
AGTGGTTGCTATAGTCAAGTAACTTGATTCTGACTATTAACTTTGCTTAGTAAACTAGCCGCGTGTCCCAAACATGATTGTGTAAGACAAAAGAGCATGGTGCTAAAACTTTATAAGAAAATGATGTAGAAAATAAATAAATAGTGACCAGCCCAGTGGCACAGCGGTTAAGTTCGCACATTCTGCTTCGGCGGCCTGGGGTTCGCCGGTTCGGATCCCAGGTGCGGACCTACGCACTGCTTGTCAAGCCATGCTGTGGCAGGCATCCCATGTAGAAAGTAGGGGAAGATGGGCATGGATGTTAGCTCAGGGCCAGTCTTCCTAAGCAAAAAGAGGAGGATTGGCAGCAGATGTTAGCTCAGGGCTAATCTTCCTCAAAAAGAAAAAAATAAAAATAAAAACATGCATACACACACACACACACACACACACACACACACACACACGTGTAATTGATTACACTGTTTACAACGTTCTCATTCAGGGAAACCAGAAGATGCTTTGGAGGTGCTATGATCAATTTTGTATTTTTTCCAGAAAAATTCACTTGAGGAGAAAATACATTCTTGGTGTCCAATAAAAATCCATATTTTGGTATATAGTTCATTTTGTGATTTAAATTTTTATGATTTATTCAATAAATCTAACAAGGTAGTATTGGATAATGAGTGAATTTAGTTTCATAAGTAAACAGAAGTGTATGAATGATCTACCATTTTGCAAAATGAACTACTGAATTGTGCATTTGGATATGGTTTTTGTGAGCCTTATTTTTCTCCTTTCTTCTGGTCTTCTAGCCCTGTCCATACATCCTTTCTTCTCACTCTAACTTCCTTTGATCAGAGGAAAGCATTTTGAGGAAAGAAATCTTCAGGAGTTTTAATATAATTACATTAAGGATGAGAGTTCTGTTCAACATAACATCATTGGCTAATTTAGTAATTTCTAGAATTCTGCCCAGACTTGAAAATACTTTCAATGCCCATTGCTGAATACTGCTGCTTTCTGCATGTTTTCCTTCTGGGATTGAAATGGACAGGATTTTGGTTTTTTAATACATTCCAGAGGGTATAAGTATATTGGCTGGTAAAGGTTTCCTTAATTGACCTGGTTACGGTAAAAATGATCCCGTCCCTCTGCTCTTAATTTTTTCTGCTTTTTAAAACCGGAGATGAATAACCTGCTATTATCTCCATCACACTGGTGAGAGATTCTGTCAACAGTGGTTACAAAAGCAGCTTTAAGGTTAGATCTAGGGAGTGGCTAGGATGGTCACAAAACTGGATCCATGTTTTTCTTTTAAGTTACACATGGACAATTTCATAAATGAAGGTACCAAATTTGTATGCTATATTCTGTTCACTTAAGAGGGAATATGTAGCCAAAAAAAGTCTGTTCCAATAAGATTTCCTTTGGAATGTTTTCTTCTACTCTGAGGACACAGGCCTTTCCCCAGTCCGTTTTCCCTGCTCCCAGGACCTGTGTATGGTGAGCATTCAATAGGCAGTGAATGAATTCCTTTGTCATCGTGTCTCTCTTTTGTCGGGTGGAAGTCTCCACTGGAACAATAGCTGGTGGATGGTCTGCACTGGGGAGGCTGGGCTCGACTTCAAAAGCGATTTCCCCATCCTGACAGGGCAGGACACGTTCTCCTCAGGCTGGGAAGTCTTAGCTCTCCCCTTGTTAAAGACTGCACCTCCCTTTTGGTTTTTTGCTTCCCAGTTGAGGCCAAGTGTGACTGCCAAGAGGGATCCAGAAAAGCCAAAGAGCCCAAGCATATCAGGCCTTCCTGTAGCCTGCCACACACACTTAAAACCCCTAGGAAACGAGTGAGGATCCGTGGGAAGAAGGGAGCCAACCAGGTGAGCAGCCACATCAGTCTGACGGCTAAAGCAGCAGGAAAGGATTGTTGGCAGTTCTGTTTATTTGGCAAGATGGGGATATGACCTGAGCTTACACTAAATTACCTCACAGCAAATTATTTTTTACCAAGCACCGTAAATGTTTGGATGGCTCCACTGAGCTCTTGGGCAGAGGACAGACGAATACATCAAAGACTGCTTATAAGTTTTCAGGTCTCATTGTGGGGCTTGTCTCTCGTCTTTCAGGAAAGAGTTAAATCCCAGCTTTCTTCCCCCCTCAGGTGAGGTTCTTTTGTTCAAAGCCAGTATGAGAGCTTTAACATAGAGTCTTCTGGGTTTTCTGGTATGTGTGTGTGGGTGTGTGTCTCTCTGCAAGAGGTGGCCAGGGCCGTTTTTCCGCTTTATAAGTTGAATTTTTTTTTTTTTTTTGCTGTCTTTGGATCCATATGTTTTATTTTTACTTTTTTTAGTGGGGAAGATTGGCCCTGAGCTAACATCTGATGCTCATCTTCCTCTCATGGCTTGAGGAAGATTGCCTCTGAGCTAACATCTGTGCCAGTCTTCCTCTATTTTGTATGTGGGATACCACCACAGCATGGCTTGACGAGTGGTTTGCAAGTCCGAGCCTGGGATCTGAACCCGTGAACTCCAGGCTGCTGAAGCAGAGCATGTGAACTTCACCACCACGCCACCAGCCGGACCCTGGGTCCATATGTTTCGAAACTACTTTCTGGGTGAATTGAATTAGATGAGTTATTTTGTGTGTGTGTCTGTGTTTGTTTTTTTTTACATTTTAGTAATGAAATCACTGGTTGGAGACTTAGGCAAAGTTTGGTGTATAATAGGATTTACCAGGGTTCCATCGTGATTCTAATTTTATTTTGAACTTCTGTCCCTCACCTTCCTTTTTGTTTCTGTTAAATGTTACTATTAAGTGGAGAAGAAGGTATTTTAATGGCAGCAAGATGTCATTTAGAATTAAACATCCTTCTGCCCTACTGCTCCTAAAAACCATAGAGAGTATCCACAGGAGGGAGTTTCACCCTTGAAACAGCTCTCAGGCTGGGTTTTGCAACCTCCTCACTATTGACATTTCCAGCTAGATAATTCTGTCTTGTAGGGGGCTTTCCTGTGTATTGTAGAATTTAGCAGCACCCCTGGCCTCTACCTGCTAATTGCCAGTAGCACCCCGTTCCCCCAGCGTGCGACGAAAAAAGTACCATGGAGGACAAAATTGCCCCCAGCTGGGAACCACTGCTCTAGGGATAAATGTGACTAAGGAAAAGAAGGTAAAGAAAATAGTGAAGATGCAGAGTAAGGGGGGGCTATTGTTTTTGTTTTTAAATATATTAGTTGTGTATTCCAAAGAAAGTAAATCCTTAGGAGATAGAGCCTGCCAGTAGAATTCCCACTTAACCACCAATAATCTATCCCTTATTGGCTGGAATTTGGTTTGGATTAATACTACAGTTGCAACTCACTTAGAACAAGTATTGATTTTTGGTGCTCTCATTGTCCACTAAAGAACTTCCAGATGTTTATATAACGTGCAAACTTTCTGTGAAGATCCCTGTTCCCTGGGTGCTTTCATAGTGCAGGTTTATTGGGGGGAAAGATGGTGTGGTTGGAGAACAAGATTCAAATGCAGCTCATGTCAGACTTTAATAACTGAATGCATGCATTGAATGAAGAGACATGCCCATTCTATACAGTAATTCAGCAGCTTAATGAATGGGAGGTCAGATACAGGATTTAAAGACAGGTTTCAGTGAATTCACCGTCTTGTACAGGACTAGAAATTGTCCAGAATATTGCATTCTTCCTGTTGAGGATTGCAATTCGTTTTCTCTGTTCTCCTTCTCCTTCCAAACTTACTTCTACAGTAGAATGCTTGAGCTGCCAGACAAGTAGGATCTTGTCTCTACTGCGATTTGACATTAAATGTCCTGTTGTCTTTCAGATTTTCTTTATTTCCTCTCTATTCTCTCTTCACATGAATGTACATGTTAGCCAGGCACATTCTTTTCTTCTCTTTCTGGTTTTCCATCCATCCTGCCCTTGTTTTCTTCCCTTTTCTCTGACTATAGAAAGTGTCAAGTGGCCTTGCTGGCATCATCTTAGCTTTTCTGAACTGTGTTACCCAGAGACTTCCATTTATTATGCTTCGAGCACTCTCTTTAATGCTATATCTCTCTGAGGGACGGTTAATGATCTTTGCAGCAAATGAAGGTGAACTGTAGCCACATTATTGTTATAATACAGCCAACTGTATGGAACAGATTGGGCTGAGTTTTGAACAGCTGGGGCTGGCAGAGTGAGTCCCGACTCCTCTCGGAAGAGTTCCAGAACTGCCAAATCATCAAACTTGAAGGGGAAAGAGGGACAAGAAAGGTTATGAGATAGTGGTTCCTGCGGGTGCTTTTTGCCTTTGTGGTCTACCTTTCTGAGATTTTCACTGGTTTGTAGATCAGGCAAAGGCTGGACTAATTGAACCCAGGGGCTGCTGTCACTGCTATTGGACCTGCCTGCTTAGTGGCTGTGATGGTATTTACTGTTCTTTTGCAGCTATTGAATGTGTGTTAAGATAGATGCTACTCTTATTAAAACTTGCGCTTCTCTTCAGTCCGTTGAAACTGTTCGTAGTTTTAAGGAGAGTTTTGATTTGCAAAGTGTATGGAACTGTAATATAAATTAATAAGGGCTGCATTGAAACTTTTGGACTTGGACTATCGTGTGGCTTCCGGGTGGGTATATAAATGGGATTCAATGCGGTGTAGGGTGGCTATGGTCTAGTTAGTGGCCTGCAGAGCCTGATTCAGCCTTCACATGTGTTGTATTTGCCCATACAAGGAAGGATGTGTGTGTATTTAAAGAACTAGCTGCCAGTATTTAAAGATCTGGTTGATTTTTCCAGAGAAGCCAGATCTCATTTCCCTAGCACTGCGGTCTCCCATGGGAAATACCAGCTGAGTCTCAGTTACAGCTGCCCCATATGTGTCCTGAGTGGGTACAGCAGGGGCTTCGCTGCCCACTAGAGTCCTCACCTCACACCCTCACAGCTACTTCTTGATTGGCCCCTGTAGGAGAAGTTCAGGAGAGAACAGATAGAGGCTTTGGGATGGGGAGGAACTGAGTTTGAATCCTAGCTTCACCACCAGCTCTGCCAATTTGGGCAAATTACTTACTTTTCTGAGTGTTTTTCTTCATGTGCAAGATGGCATATGGTTCCTTACTTCTTATGGTGGCTGCAAAGTGTATTAAGTGAATAGCATATTCGACAGCCCTGAAACAGAGCTGTGTATGTGTGTCATAGGATTGCTACACATGTTAGCCATTGCTGTAATTTTCACGTGCTGTGTATCATGGGTGAATGGATACCAATTCTTTAGAGTCACATTGACCATGTTATAAAATCAGATAAACACCTCTACTACTCAGGACAATGAGGGGATTATGTACTTGGGCTTCCCATATTTCTGTTTTTGTCTTGTAATATAAAATTTACAGTGTCTCTAAGGGAATAATACAGTAGAAACTGAGCTCTTAAGGGTGGCACTGTCTAATGAGAGAAAAATCTTGAAATTTAGGTCACATTAGGTAGACCCTTGGTTTCGTTTTGACTGGGTTATGACTTTGTAATTTTGGATCTAAACTCTTGAAGTTTCTGTCTCCCCATCCTTGTCCCAATTATATTCAAAATCAAGTTGATAGTCACCCTGAGGACTGAAGACACTCAGAATCTTCATGGAAGGAAAGGTACAGAAATGAGAAAACTAAATCAATTAATATATTTTCTTAAAAGTGGGAATTAAATTTAGTTTTTGTTAGGCTTGCAGTGTATGGAAGGCAGCGTTTTATCACCACTTTGTGCTCCCAGAATCTTGAAAATTTCAAAGGATTTTTTTCTACATTATTACATTCCTTTGGCATTTTTCTAATGCCTGACCTTTGACATTTATCAGAAGGTTCCAGCACACATTTGGCTGCCACACTAGGTTGAGGGCAGGGGCTTCCTGGTTATTATATATGTGGTTGAGAAATACAGGGTTTTCCGCCTATTTTTCTACTTCCTGCAAAGATGGGTTTCCTTTAGATGTGGATATTTCCCTTAAATGCATACTCTTGTCTCAAAATGGTAAAAGATAACAGTACAATAATTTCCTCTTACGCTTTGTGAAGGTGTTTGGAAAACTCGCATGGGTTCCAGTGGAGGCTTCTTAAAAAGAAGGCGACAAGGTGGCTAGACAATGTCAAGACGGTTCTGGGACCAGTGGGAGAAAACAGATGTCAACGTGACAAGGGATTTGGGGTTATCTCAGTTATAGAGTTCAGAAATCAAATGCTGTGGTGGTGTAACCAGTTATGTTTTCAAGTGTTGTCTTAAACCCACCTTGGATGAATGAATGTCATTATTAGGAGAGAACGTCCTGGAACAGAAGACGTGAGAGGAGAAAACATTATTTTTAGAGCCCTATTTTTAAAAAATTTATGAATGGAAGCATAAGTCTGCCTCTGGATCTTGAAATTGGCCCAAACCCAGATCTGGTTCCAGGTGACGACTCAGGATCCCTCCTTGTTCCCCGCCTCCACCTGACACTGTTGAGGGAGGAGGTCAGGAGAAAGAGGGAAGGAGACGAGAGGAGGGTGTGGCTGAAAATGAGAGGATGAAAAAAATGATGATTCTCTGTACTTTATAAACGTTTTGTCCAAATCACCAAAAGTATTTTGGCATGTTTAAATGTGAGGAAATATTTAGGTTGATCCATATGAAATTGTCTTTATTTCAATTATACAAAAATGACAATTTTACTTAGTTCAATCAAATACAATTATTGTAGTTTTGCTGGAACCTCTACAGGTCCTCTGACTGCGTGTATGGAGTGGTTTGAAAAGCTAGGAGTGTTTTGGTATTCAATTGGTGAATTTTTTTGCATATCCTTTGCTAGATTATACAGGTATTTTCTATTTGGATTTTCCTTGTTATCAGTTTTTTCTAAAGTTAGAGTTATTGCCTCAAATCTCATAGTACAGGAGACTGAAAGGAGAGCACAGTGTGAGAGTGAGTGAATCCATTGGAGTCTTGCCAGAACATTCATCTGGGGGTCTGCATGGCAGACTGGGTTTGGCTGTGGGATACCGGAGATCCAAAATCAGTTTTTTTCATGTTTGTTTCAAAAATAAGAAATGGCTGTGAAAAGATGAACAACCATCCGCGTGGACATGATTTATTGCAACCTGCTCTTAGTTGGGATAGACTGAACCTTGTTGCAAGTTGTCAAGTTTGCTCACGTGGGCGTTTTTTCCCCTATTTTTGTGGGTCAGAATGCTTCCATGAATACTGTTGTAGTTTGGGCAAGTAACAAACTCGCTTAGTCAAGAAAAATTAGAAGTCTCTAAGGAGGCCTGGAGGTAGTCCAATCAATGGTCCTCTGGATGGTGGTGGTTGGGGTAGTGGGGTCTGTGTGTGTGTGTGTGTGTGTGTGTGTGTGTGTGTGTGTGTGAGATTCATGGCAGGAGGTTTGTTCAGAGTGAAAGAGACAGATGCTTCCTTCGCTTGCTTGTTTCCTGGTTTCAAAGCCTCTTTTTTTGTTGTTTTATTTTAAGGTTGAGTGCCCCTGTTGGTCTATCATGGAGGGCGAGGAGAGCCTACAGGCGCATGCGCCCACCTCTGTAACTTGCTGTTCCTTGTGTCATATCAAGTGGAAGTGCGAAGCACCACAAACTGCTTTGAGCAGAGCCCACTTCCCTTCACCCACAGAGAACGTGAAGCAGTTATACCAACATCAATCAAGGAAAACCCACAGGCTGAACTCACACCGTTGAAGCAGGTGCGTGAGTGAGCATTCTCCAACAGGCGCACGTGATTGAGGTGTACCTTGGCGTCTTGCCCATAGATGTCAGTTATGATGATTGTGTGGGGCTGCCCCCTCCTCGCAGAGCTAAGACAAGCCCCTCCTCCTTGTGAGACAGAGCAATTGTAGCTGATGGCATCCCAGTAGCTGATTTACTGAGACTAAGGGGGAAAATGCAAGGTGTAATGTCTATATGTGTGGGTACCTATATGTCAATCAAATATATATCTGCATATGTATAAATGTGTGTACATACATATATGTACATACATGTGTGTGCGTGCATGCACACATACACATACCAATTTAAAGCAAAACTTAAGTGGGCCCTGAGATAATGAGAGAATATGAACTTCTAAGTTGTTAAGTGTCTGTAAGATGAGGTGCTAGTAAAAAAAAGGCAAAATAAAAACCCCAAGCGTGTCTCATCTTAAGTTGAACCATTTTGATGTGTGTTGAGTTTTAGGAAATTTCTCCAAAAGTTTTGAGCAATCTTAAAAAAAAAGATGGGAACAGTTAACACTAGGACTTCAATATACGTTGTACCTTTTTAGTAGTTATTAGTTGCTCAAAGATGCTTGTCCATGATACTGACTATGAGTCTCCCTTCAAGCTGATGCTTCAAAATATTATGCATATTATTTGTATTTAAATATGTGAACAGTCACTCTCTAAGCAGTGTAAAGTCAAACAAGATACAATTTTTAACTATCAAAACTGGCTACGTTTGAGAATAATTATAAAATTCAGTGTCACTGTAGGTTTGGAAAAAACATACTACTTGGGGGAAAATGTTTTATACTATCTGGAGATTATTTTGCAACATATAAGGTCAAAAGCCACAAAATCTGCTTATTCATATTTCTGGCAATACAGCTTCTAGGCAGATTTGTTCTAAGACTATGATCAAACATGTGTAAAATGATTTTATTACAAGAACACTTTATCACAAACTTACTTTTCATTTATTTTATTATAAATGTCTAAAGAGTATTAGGGTGGTCAAATAAATTACAGTAGAAATGTACAATAAAATACCAAATGAGGCATTAAAATAATGTCATTTTTCTATGATCCTATTTTTAAAAAATACCTGTGTTGCCTGCATACATGAATGTGCAGGCATTGGAAATAGTTTGGGAGATTATATAGAAACCTAAAAGTTGTTATTTCTAGGTGACTTGAGAGTAATTGCATGTCTTTATTTTGCCTGTCTGTTCTTAACAACTTTCTAATACTCATATGAATTACCTATGTATTAAATATAACAAAAGGCAATCATGGAGATAGCATCTTAAATGTAAAAGTTATCTAGAAATATTTGTGAAGACCAGTAAAGGAGAAAGCTTTTCTTTTTTTCCGTAGATAACTGTTCAGCAGAAGATGTCAAACACTATCAATTGATTAGTTCAACAATATATGTGTGCCAGGCACTGTATGAGGCTCTGCTGTGTTGCTGTGTGCTTTTCACATGGCAAATGGCTGATGGAGTTCTATTTGCTATGCTGATTAATATGACTTTACTAACAAAGTTAGTAACACTAGTATGAAAATTCGAATATGGACATGTACATATTAAGATGAAACCGTGACCTTTGGCTTCATTTTCACATGTGTGTTTTGTCTGCTCTCTACTGGGTCACATGGTTAAACTTTTCCGACCATGTGGACAGTTGGCAATTTCAGACATCTGGAGAGCCAAGAGCAGATACAAAAATCACTGGGAAAACTTGACACCGTTCATGAACACTTTAAAGGACACTAAAAAGGCTTATCGGCAAGTGCTTTGAAAAATCTGACCTCTCCTTATTTTGCGGGTTTTTGGCTTTGAAATTCAATCTGAGTTTAATGTTCAGCAGGTGTCCTTTGAGGAGTTAGGACAGGATTTCAAGGGTGGGAGTTTAGTGTGATGAATTCAGTGTTTGTCATCTAGAATGTTGAGACTGTGGAGGATATAAGTAGGAGGTTTAGACTAGGGATGTCTGACTAGAGGGGGCTCAGGATTCGGACAGACTTGAGCTACTCATCTCGAAGTTTAAATGCTTCTCTGAGCTCCCACGAATATCCCCAAAGGGCAGTCTTCTTCTGAGGCCCAGGCTCTATCTGACTGCAATGATCCTAGAAGTATAACTTTCCATGTGGCCTCTCAACCCTTTGACCTCTCATTCTGGTATGAGATTAGAAATTTAAAAATTTCAACTTGAGCTACCCAGGGCTCCAAAATGAAAAGATTTTTCATGAGTTCAGCTATAAAGATAGCAAAATTCTTGAAGAAGGGTTTGTTTTGGACGAGTATCAATTTGCCAATTTGCTCTGTGTGTGTGTGTGTGTGTGTGTGTGTGTGTGTGTGTGTCTGGGGGATTGATTCTGGCTTCTTGAACTTTCTTCATTTCTTTCCCATTGGTGAAGGGAAGAAATTAAACTTGGTATCTGCTTCTATTTCCATTGTCCAATGAATCAGGAGAGTTAGCTCCATCTGTTACTCCACTGCTGTTTTGCTGTGATATTGTGGGAAAATTTGTCATATTCACTTCCTCCTTTTTGTCTCGATCCTTCTCTCATGTTAAAACAGATACGGTGCCGTGAACTGATTGTCTTGGGATAATGTGAAATATAAAGGGAAGAGTTTTAGCTATTCCTGAGATGAGCTCAGAGTGAGAAAATCAATGATTCAAGGAATCACTTGCCTTTAAAAAAAACCCCACTTGTAAATAGAACAAGATTGAAAAAACTGTGTTTTTAGGCAGGCTAATCTAATCACACAAAAGGAAGCCTGTTTTCTTACTTGCTGGATCACTTCCATTTTATATTCTCACAGGGAACAATATATTAAGTACAGTATTTAGAAATATTTGTTGAATCCTACTGTCTGATTTTGGCAGATCTCAGGGAAAGAAAGAATATGTCTTGGACGACTCGAACCTTCTTGGGAGGATGTTAGAGTTTTCCCAGAGAGGCTGGCTTCACTTTGTGGGAAACACTGGTTTGGTAGATAACACTGTTAGAATTTACATTTCAGAGGGCATTGAGTTTTCTTGAGATTTTTGGAGCAGCCACAGTGGATCTTGTCTCTCTCAGAATCTGTAGAAACCCAAAGTGAACGCTAGTCTTTCCTTATGAGGATGTTGTCATTTCCTTTTGAAGGGCACCCTAGCTTGTCACCCCCTCATCCTGTTACAGCAGCAGGCTGAGCTCACCAGCACCGAAATATCCAGCATCAGAAGAGAAGATGTGGGTGGTGACAAGGGAGAGTGGTGGAAGGATAGGGCCTTATGGAGGGAAGTGGCCACCGGCCAATGCTTTTTTCTTTTATGGACTATTGAAGCGTCAACATTTTGGCAAAATCTTAAGCTAATTTTGTTTAAATGTGATCATCACATGGCACTGACTGGGTAATTGAAATGTGTGATGAAAATAAAGATGAAATATTTAGAAATAATGTTATGGTCCCTTTCTTTAAAAGTGTGTGGTAAAATAAAAGTGCGTTATTATGAAGAACGTAAATGAAATAAATACTTTAAGTTTCTCAGCATGTATCTGGCATAAGGTCATTTTAATAGATCTTATGCAAGGGCTTATCTTACAGCTCTATTCCACTGGTTGCTTAAGGCGCAGTAGACATATCTGAGCAAGTTCTTTGCTCTTTAGCTTGTAACTTTGGATGCCATTTAACCTATAATTTTTTATCTCTAGAGTGGAGGTAAGAGCATCATCCTCAGAGAGTCTTTTTAAATAAATTTTATTTTAGAATAGCTTTAAATTAACCAAAAAGTTGCAAAGATTGGAAGAGTGTCTTCATATGTCCTTCACCTACTTTCCCTTATTGTTAGCATGTTACCTCACTATGGTGTGTTTGTTAAAACTAGGAACCAACATCTGTCCTTTATTGTTAACTAAACTCTACAGTGTATTTCGATTTCACTAGTTTTGCCCTAATGTCCTTTCTCTGTTTCGGGATCTCATCCTGGATGCTATCTCTCCTTAGACTCCTCTGATCTGTGACAGTTTCTCAGACTTGTTTTTGGTGACCTTGACAGTTTTGAGGAGTACGGGTCAGTGTTTTGTAGCATGTCCCTCATTTGGGATTTGTCTGATATTTTTCTCAGGATTAGCCTGGGTTATGGGTTTTTGAGAGGAAGACCAGGGAGGGGAATCACCATTCTGAACACATCATACCAAGGGTATATGCTATCAGCATGGCTTATCACTACTGATGTTGACCTGCATCAACTGGATGAGGTCATACTTGCCAGGCCTCTCCACTGTAGAGTTACTCATTTTTCCCCTTTTTCATACTGTCCTCTTTGGAAGGAAGTCACTAGGCACAGCACGTAGGATTGTTTTAAGGTTTAAGTGAGACGATAAAGCTCTTAGCACAGAATCTGTGCTTAGAAAGCGTTCACTAAATGTCGGTTATTATTGTAGTTATAGTATTTCACGAGTCCCCTTCAATAGCTAGAAGCCAGGACTCTTTAGAGCTGCTTCCTCATGGTTATTTAGTTCTCAGTCTTTCATTGATGTTGACCCAAAAATAGAAAATAAGAGTGCTCACAAACCTTTTAAATGAGATGACTGTACCCCAAGACAATCTAAGATGAAGAGCTATGAATTCACTCAGGCTTTACCGCTGAAAGTCTACGCTAAACTGGGGTCATCAGCGTCTGGTCCTGTTTCACTGGAACGTGTCCGTGATCAAGGAAGAGCGTGGAGGTGAGGGTGTCCTGGCTAGTCTTGGCCATGACCGGGACAAAGAAAGCAGTTGAGGAGCTGAGACTGCATTGTGGTGAGATCTATTTTTCTTGATCAGAGTTGATAGTTTTCAGGTAGAATTTAAGAGTTCGTCTTAGAATAAACTGTCTTCGGCACTTCTCTGTAAAACGAGGGCCTTGTTCTGCAACCCGAAATGCTTGAAAACCCATGTAATTGTTGCTAGAGTAGTTTGCCGAGCCTGGATAATAGAGCTTGGAGTCCTGTGTAACCATGTCTGTTGGAATAAATAAGAACAGCTGGTCTCTTGTACAGATACTGTTTGGCATGAATTTTTTATTTAAGTCTCTCCATGTATCTAGTAAACAGTAAGCAGTATTCTAACATTACAAAAAGCCTCCCCAGTCTCCTTCCAATAAATTTCCTTCACTCGTTCCCATTTAAAAGTTCAGGGGGTAGGGCAAGGTTAATGTACCAGAGAAGGAATTCTAGGAAAGTTATTTCTGAGCTAGAGAAAATAAGGTTCCTCTTCTATGTATTCTTTCCCATTTGACCTTGGGCTTCTCTCTTAGATAACACATTTTTTGGACTGTTTCTTGGGAAAGCAAGATTTATGCAGACATTCTTTTGCTGTTCTGTATGTACTAAGTGAAGAGAGACTTACTCATATGAAAATGGAATACTCTGTCCTCAAGTACTTAATGGGGAGAAAATTTGCATCTGCCTTAAGGGGAGGTGAGTGATAAAATAATCTCTTGGTCCTCTTTAAATGACTAGCAAGCAAAGGCTCTCCATATATCTGTATGAATTTCTGTCTCACCAAGCTTACTTGAGACTGAGCACCCTTCTCTTGTCCTATAGAGACCCTGGGAAGCACCTGAAGAACATAGATGGCATCATTCATTCACTTCTTCTGTTATCTTTGTTTCTAAGAGCAGAAAGAAATTTCTTAACCTGCCAAATTAACCCTGGGGTCCAAAGGAGTAAAGACTGTCATGGGCACATTGTCCAATCTCTCTCTCATTCTTTTGTCAAGCAGACACTGAGTTCTCTGTCCTGGGGGCTAGCAATATAAGTAAAAATAAGATGGGATCTAGGCACCTTGAGAATCAAGTTAAAGTCTTTATGGGCTCTCCAAAGTTTTTTGTTTTTTTAAACTTTTGTAAGACTCCAGTGGTCATCAAGGATGCTCACAAATGTATCGATTGCTCTCCTTGGGGACACTTAGTATAGTTGCACTTTCTAGCCCCCTTTGAGGTTAGGCAAGACCATGTAAATGGCTTTAGTCCATGAAACTTCAGCAGAGGTCACATATGTTACTTCCCAGATAAAGCTTTAAGAGTCACTGTGGGATTTGCTTCATCCCCTTCCACCCTCCTTAGTGGAAATACCCGTTGAGATGGAGCCCGCAGAGTCTGATCTCTGATGGTCCTGGATGGAAAGATCTCCTGGCCTGGGTTGGACGTGTAGTATGAGTAAGAAGTAAGCTTTGGTTATTACAAGTCACTAGGGTTTGAGGGTAGAGCGGGTAGAGTGTTGCTGCAGCATTATCAACCTGTCCTGACTAATGGAGTCAGCGTTATCTTTTTAGAGTTGCAGAATTAAGGCCTAGATGTTTGGGCTGTGGAGGGGATGTTCACAGTGCTGATGGCGGCAGTGGTGGGAGATCTCTACACATGGTAGTTAGTTACCATTACACAAAAACTGGGTGTCATTTCTTAGAGATATGACCTACAATTCAGTACAGTTAAATCTCTTTGGGAGATTACATCCCTTCTGACCCTGTGTATGTATACTTTTCAACGAATATCTTTACATAATGGAGAATAATTCTAAAGATGGAAAATTCAAAGTTTACACACTCTTGCTGTCTCTCTTGCTGTCTTACACACACACACACACACACACACATATACAGACATACACATACACATTAACTTACTCTCCCAAGAGTCACATGAGAGATTTTAATGCCAAACTACTGATTGAGTGCCAAGAAGAATTTCTTGGGTGGACATAATGCTTAATTTATATTTAGGGAATTTCCACTGCTAAATCACAGAGCTTGTGAAATTTGAAAAGAATAGAGGAGGAGGGAGTGTAGAAGGGGGAAAAAAATAAAGGGGGGTGCCTGGGGATGTGGTTGACAATATTCCTTTTAATTGAAAGCCACCTGAAGGCTCCAGTTGAATAATAAAGTAATTCCCATATGGTTTCCGTTCTTTCAATGTTAGAACCTCAGACATGCAATCTACTTTTAGCCTTGGCTTCTGCTTCCCTCTTTGTCAGGCTGAGAATGCTTCCCGTCTGCTTGCTGATAGGAAATGTAAGCAAAGCCCCCTCCTCTGGGGGATAGTTCCCAGGCTGTACTTTCTACTTAGACAAGTTGGCTCACTTGGCAGAGAGGACCACTCCTCCAGGGTGCTCTTGACTCTTGGATCGACAGGGCCAGCCAGTGCGACCACTCTGAAGGTGATTTCATGCTTAATTAGTGAGAGAACCTCTTCAGAGCCACTTTTGTTCTTCCCTCCCTTACAATTCTGTTTACAGTAAACTTTTCCCCCAAAGGAAAAACTCATTATTCATTTGGGTTTAGTTTTCCCTTGAAGTTTTTGTAACCCTCAGAATCTTGAGAAGGACAAATATTCAGTAAATCCTGAAACTTGAATATACTTATTTTCAGTTACTGGTGCTTTCATTACTAAACTTTTCCTCTTTTCCTTATCCTGTATGTTTACTTTCCCTCGTGTTAATATGAGTTCATGATATACGCAGGAAGTTGATGAAAAAACATGGTGAGAAGCAGTTTTCAGTTTGATGCTTACTCTAATCCTGCTGAAAGATGTGAACGGACATCCCCCTCCCCTCCTCTCCCCTCCTCCTTCCTTCCCCTTCTCTCTTTTCTCCTATTTTTTTTTCTTTTTTGGTGTCAATGTAAAAGCTACTTCATTTCAAATGTTAATGAAAAAACTGTAGTTTTCTTTTGAGAGAAACTTAGAGAAAGAGATATATATGTATCTATTTAAATTTGAATCTGAAGTTGTCCATCTTATTTTTCAAATAGGTTGAATTATGACTGAGGACTGGAAATCCGTTATGACCGTGTACTCTAAGTTGTGTGTAACTGTTCTGATCTGAATTTATCAACTCCTAGACTAATATCATTAAAATGCCATGAAATAACTTGGTTGTGGCTCCTAAAGAAGCTGTCTGGGAAGTCAGAAGACAGGAATTTTGATCCTGCTTCATTCTGATGGTGTCGCTATTGAACTTCTGTGCCTGTTTGTCCATTTCAGAAATGAGATTAGTGGTGCTCACCTTTCCACTCTTCATGGAGTTGCAAAATGGTTTCTTTACACAAGGACAATCAATATATACATAAAGTGGCCTGAATATTTAGAAGAAAAGTCCTACAAAAGTGTAGGTAGATGAAAGTAAAGGAAGACCATTTTATGTTGAAAAACAAAAGAGTTTGAAAAGAAGTGGGGTTACCAGTTCTTTGAGTTGACTGGACAGTACTGAGTGTTTTGAGAACTGTTCACTTTCCACCAAAGCCAGCATTTGAAGGAAGACCCTCCGGCAGTCATTGCATTGGTTAGTTTGCTCTTGATTTGGGATGAGAAAGTTCATGGTAAGCAAAGAGGCACTCTAAAGATGAGCTCATGCCAGAATGGGCCTTCAGGATGCTCAGAAATCACTTGTGGGGTATACTATTAGGATGCAAATAATCTTATCTGGCCTATAAATTAAATGCCAGAGTTTCTGTCTGCTGTACTATGTATACTCAAGTAGTACTTCATGTGTTTCTAGAAATGCCTTCTATAAACGAGACAAATATATAGCATGTGTTTCTTTTTTCTTTGCTTCACTTTTAATATCAATTACTAATATAGTGACTTTGAATCAAATGTAAAACAGAAAATCAAACACAATCCCAACACCGATCCCAATTGACATACATGTTTCTGTGTCCTTTCCTCAATACCAAATTTTAATGCATGTATCACTTTTTGAGAAAACTCTGTTTCGGGTTTCCTTGGATAGCTTTACCGTGGTATATTTAAAAATCTACTTCATGAGGTGAAGAGAAAGGCACCTTATCTGTTTCTCTAGCTCTCTGTGCACTTCTACTTTCCAACATGTGTAAACTGCACCTTTGTTTTCACATTCCCGAAGTTGTTAGCAAGTCTAATCTGTAACTGTTATGAGGTCTCCCATGATATGGATTCACGTTGATGCTAAAAATTGAAAAGTACTAACCAGTGTTCATGCTGTATCTACGCAAGTAATGTTCATTACAGAGTCAATCAAGATGCTCTGATAACATTCTTGGCCAATTTCATGACCCCTGTCCCTCTCTATGAAAGGGGTCAAATGCAAAGGGTCAAATGAAGACTCCTTATTTTATCAATTTATTGAAACCATACAACCTTCAGTTTGCTTCAAACCTGGCTTATAACCTTCTTATACGATTTTTAACCCTGAAGTGTTTGATCTTTGTTTTTTCTTGCTCGGAGAAGAAACACAAGACTTTAAAAAAAAAATCATTTTTTTCCAAGGTTCAGTGTTGTTTTCTCCCGTTAAACTTTCGGGATCTTTGAATCTCGGTGTTCTCAAATTTCATAATGATGTTTGGGTCTTATTAGTTCTGACTGGTACTTGGAGTAATCTGGAAACTACATCTCCTGTTGGCCCTGGGACGTTTTCTTTTATTATTTTGAAGTGTTTTCCTGGTTTTTTGCTGTTCTTTCTTAAAGGAGCTCCTGTCAGTCAGATGTTGGATCCCCTGAGTGATCCTCAGAGTCTCTTGTCTTTCTTTCACATTTTTCATCTTCCTTTCTTTGTCCTTATGTTGTGGAGATTTTGACTCTATCTTCTAACTCTTTCCTTAGTGTTTTTAGCAATCAAATTTTTTAATTTCCGAGAACTCATTCTTCTTTCATTCTTTTTGGCTTTTTGTTTGTTTGTTTTTTGGTGAGGAAGATTGGCCCTGAGCTAACATCTGTTGTTACCAATCTTCCTTTTTTTTTTCGCCTGAGGAAGATTAGCCCTGAGCTAACATGTGTGCCAGTCTTCCTCTATTTTGTACATGGGATGCCTCCACAGCATGGCTGATGAGTGGAGTAGGTCTGTGCCCGGGATCTGAACCCAGGAACCCGGGCCACCAAAGTGGAGCATTGTGGAACTTTAACTACTTGGCCACAGGGCCAGCTCCTGGCCTGTATTTTGAAATACATTAAAACAATGGTAAGGGCTGGCCCCATGGCCGAGGGGTTAAGTTCATGTGCTCTTCTTCCGTGGCCCAGGGTTCACCCATTAGGATCCTGGGCATGGACCAACACACCACTCTTCAAGCTGTACTATGGCAGCATCCCATATGGAAGAACTAGAATGACTTACAACTAGGGTATACAACTATGTACTGGGGCTTTGGGGAGGGGAAAGAAGAAAAAAAGAGGAAGACTCACAACGGATATTAGCTCAGGGCCAATCTTCCTCACCAAAAAGCATACTTAAAAAAACAAAAGAGGGACAAGCGTTGTGGCCGAGTGGTTAAGTTCATGCACTCCGCTTCAGTAGCCCAGAGTTTCGCTGGTTCGGATCCTGGGCATGACTTGGCACCGCTCTTCAAGCCATGCTGGGGTGGCGTCCCACATAGAACAACCAGAGGCACTCACAAGTAGAATATACAACTGTGTACTGGGGGGCTTTGGGGAGAAGAAGAAAGACAAAAAAAGAAGATTGGCAACAGTTGTTAGCTCAGGTGCCGATCTTTAAAAGACCAAAACAAAGCTAAAGAAATAAAAAAAAATACAAAACAAAAACAATGGTATAAAGCACTAGCATTCTGCCAGGAATTCATCTATTATAAAGGTCTACATTATAAAGTCAGAATTTCCTAAGAGTATTTGAAGAGACATCTAGAATTACCCTCCAGTTTCATAATCTGAACACTTAGGAAAAGAACATCATTTGCTCATTGGCCGTCTGATTTGACTTGTCCCTTTCTAATAATGAGTACTGAACAGCTGCAGTATACAGAGAGACAGAGAATATGCAGTTGCTGCCCTCCAGGAGTTTATGGTCCAGGTGAAAGAAAAGACACAAGCAGAAGCATCATAAGAATGAAAAAAATGACAAATTATGCAGTATGGAGTTTTAAGCCAGATAATTTTTTTTAAATTAACATGAACCCTTTTGTACATACAACTTTTTTCTATATTTTGGATTTTTTGTTTATTGAGATGTGGAAAGTCAAAGTGTTGGATGAAGACTATTGCTTTTGATACATATGTCCATATTCCTTTTAAAAAGGGCCACCCATCAGCTACCACAAGATCAAATTCACCAAAATCTAACCAGCAATGGGTGTTGTAATGTTTTTTAAAGTTGTGAGTAACTTAAGTGTGAAATGTGGCATTTTATTATTTTAGCTTGAATTACTTAATTACTGTTAGGCTACTTTTATCACTCATTGACGTTTATGTATAAATCATAGTATATCTATATGTAAAAGATATTTTTTCCCTTTACTTCCTTCTTCCTCTTCCTCATTTTCTACCTCATCTCCTCATTCCTTCTTCCACTTCTTCAGTCATACTCTTGTAATACTGAGGTAAGAATGTATTCAGTCCAAATTGTGTCTGCATATCTTCTATACATCTTCTACTTAGTATTATGATGACATGAGATTATTTCCTGAAGAAGCAGTTGGATGTATATTACTTACACTATTGATTAGAGACAAAAAAATATTGGTTTTATTAATAATATTAAGGCCACCTGTTCTTACATGGCAAGAAATGTAAATGCGGTTTTTGTTGCATTCGGACTCAAATTGGAGAACCGAAGACATTTGTTTATAGTCTTGAAGTTTTCCTGAACAGTAATTTCCATGACTTGCTGAAAGGCTGTCTTGATGGGGAATGAGAGACCCACGTTTGAGGACTTGCATTTTTAACCTGGCATCAGAGCGAGATTTAATCGAATCAGCTTGTCACGGTGTTACTTCTGTTTTGAAAGCTCTCTACAAAAATATGCAAAGTCTGAAAATTTCATTCAAAGAGAACAATAATTGGGCCTACTTACTATATCTAAGTTCCCATCCTAAGATTGTTTTTCAGTTTTGAAATTTGGCTGTCAGTATATTTGGACTCAAGAAAACTCAAGAAGAAATATTGTACCATTTAGAATTAGTCATCCTGTTTGTCAGCTTCTCATCAATGAAAAGTTTCATTTTGGGGGTGAACTAATTCTGAAAATATAAATGCATATTGCTTGTATTCAAAGGGTTTTTAGGATGAGGAACCAGACTGTAGTTATAGTAGGATTATTACTCTGTTGTTGTTGAATATTGGTAGTTGCATATTATGCTATAATACTTACATTTTTATCATACTTAAATTTCACATTTAGAAGATAAATATACCTTCCTCTGACATGATAGTTATCTTAAGCTTGTTGGTAATTAACATTTAAATACTTTGCTGATGTTCAAAGCCCAAGGTGAAGGTATTGTCTTGGATATAATGCTGTTGGTTCTTTAGCACCATCTGGCAGGAGGCCTGTGGTACAGACAATAAGAATCATGGAGACAATTTTAATTCAGTTTGAGTTTTTAAAGAAAAATAGAATTATTTGTTCAGGTACTATATAAATGTGGGTAAATCTATTTCTATAGTAATCTTTAGATTTCTTTGATTAAAGCAATCAATACAATATAGAACCTCAAAACTTTGTATAAACATGTTTCTGTACTACATGTCACTTTGTCACAGTATTAGGATGATATTGATAACTTGCGCAATTGCTTTTTTTCGTGATTGATGGTAATAAATGACAATGATTTATCATTCCACTTTTCAGGTGGGCTCAAATGATGATAAACAACTAAACCATTCAACAGGAAAGCGAACTTCTCTGTTCTCCCAGAAGCATGTGTCTAAATATTAGCAATGGGGAGTGAAGAAGAGGAAGGAAAATCCTGTAAGGACTGTTCTGGGAGCATTTCTTACGGTCAGAACTGAATGAAGAGCTCATTTTCATGCCTGGTTCTCTATCTGCACTGTCAGCAGCACTAGTTATCTGGATCTTTATCAGGTTACTACTGCTGATGTCTACCTTTTCATTTATCTTGCTTGCCATTCAATTAAAAAAAAAAGACAAAGGACTAAGGCGAGGCTAGGAGTACAGCTGAGAATGGATGTCTCTTCATTAGTATATGAGTCAATCACATGGCCTGTGACGTCTGCGATGGGGCTGAGTCTTTTAATTTTACCAAGCCAGATTCCCAGTTCTTGCTTTTCCAATTTTTTTCTAACATTTTGAAATTATAAAAATGCTGAAAACTCTGAGGCCCATTTCTAGAAATTGGTCACTTTCAAATTGTGTTCTAAATAGTCTTAAGTACAAAGATGCCCCTGATGCCGTGGAGGATTCGAGGTAAGAGAAGGGGAAGGGAACATCTCTGTGGGCTTCTCAGAAAGAGAAGACTTCAACCAGGTCTTCTAAATTGCATATTGGAGTTCTCTAAAATTCCTTTTAGGAAAAATAGCTGCTGAGCAAACTTTGAAAACCATTGGTCTAGGCCACCATATTCTGAGCCACCTTCCTTCTTCTGGTACCCCAGCATGAATAACTGTTTTGCTCCCGTCCTGTACAACACATGTCCAAAAAGCATTTTGATAGTAGTCATAGCTGGAGCTGACTGCTTTCCTCAGACCATTATGCTTCCCCTAAGATTGTAAATGTCTCTGCTACTGAGTAGGTGAATGGTTAGGTTGATAGAGGACTGCATGAGGATAGACGAGGAGGAAAGACAGGTGGGCATACGGTTGTTTCCATTTGTCTATTCCTTAATGTCTGAGCATGTATTTTTTAATTTGATTATATTTTGCGCCATTTAGGGCAAGAATCACATCTTGCCCACATTTCACTATCTCATATGCAGTTACAATATTAATGAACTCTCTACTCACTCTTTTATGCATATATGGGCCAGGCACCATTCTAGATGCTAAAGATACAACAGTAAGAAAACAAAAATACCTGACCTCATGGAGCTTCTTTCTAGTCAGAGGAAAAATAGTGCACATAGAAGTGAAATATACAGTGAGTTGGTTAATGACAAGTGCTATGCAGAAATATAAAGCAGGAAAGGGAAGGAGGCGGCCATATTATATCCAGTGGTTACTAACATATGCACAGGACCTGAAGGAGAGGAGGACGGGAGCTCGTAGATCTGTAGGGTAAGAGTCTTTTAGGTTGGGGGAGGAATAAGGTTTGATGCAAGAGTTTGTTCGGTATAGTCTAGGAGCAGCAAGTTGCTGATTGCTGTGAAGTAGGAGGTCTCTGGCTTTTGTTCTCTTTTACTCTAAGTAAGGTGAAAAGTCACTGGAGAATTCTAAGCAGAGGAAAGACATCTGATTTAAAAGGACCACTCTTATTTTAGTGTTGACCATAGACTTTTGTTTTTTTTTGTTTTAGTGCAAAACCAGCCATGGACGATATATAAACAAATGGCCATGCCTGTGTTCTAATAAAACTTTCTCTAAAAAAAGGGGTGGTGGCTAAATTTGGCTTACATGTCATAGTTTGCCAGTCACTGAAATAGACTATCAGCCAAGCCGTTTTGAATTGTGACTATGAGGGGCTGATGATTGTGTCCGTATCACTTACCACCTATACCCCAGCCAATACCGGCTACTATCAATTGATCATCTTTATGCACATCTGCCATCTGCACGACTCATTTGTTTTCACCTCAAAGTCAAGATATAATTTAATAATTTTATAAATAAAATAAAAGTCTATTAAAAAGACTTGTTGAGCCATCCTGATGGCCTAGCAGTTAAAGTTCAGCATGCTCCACTTCGGCAGCCCGGGTTCGGTTCCTGGGCGCGGAACCACACCGCTCATCTGTCGGTAGCCATGCTGTCGCAGTGGCTCACATAGAAGAACCAGAAGATCTTACAACTCTACAAACCTAGGGGCAGGGAGGGAGAAAAAGGGAAGATTGGCAACAGATGTTAGCTTGAGGAGAATCTTCCCCTTCAAAAAAAATTAAATAAATAAAAACTTATCTACTAAAAGCAAAGTTAGCAGTACATAGGTTCTGTGTATCAAGGTTTCTATACCACTTTGAGGAATGAGATATCCAGGACAAGGACTGTTCTGTAGTATTTCCTTGTGGTAATTGTCCTGAGCCCTGCTTGCTCTGAGACCTTTCTTCCCTACTCTCTCTTCTCATTGATCCAGGCCCGTGCTGTCAAAGAGAAATGTAATGTGCACCTCAAAACCAAACCACATCAAGAAGTTTAAAATTTCTAGTAGCCACGTAAAAAATGTACAGACAAACAAGTGAAGTGAGTATTAATAATGTTTTATTTAAGCCATTATGGCCACAATATTATCATTTTAATGTGTAATCACTATGGAAATTACTGAGATATTTTACATTCTTTATTTCATATGAAGTCTTCAAATTCTGATGTGTATTTTATGATTTGGACTAGTCGCGTGCCGAGCACTCCATTGCCACATGTGGCCTGTGGGTGCCTTGTATTGGGTAGTGCAGGAATGTATGTATTAGAGAAGGTTCAGAACTTGGCCTTCTCAGCTGACACATGTTCTCCTGTAAAAGCACTAACAACACTGATTGCCTAGTAATAATTTTTAAGCTAATCTGTGAAATTAATTTACTTTTTTCTTGAGAGATTATAGATAGGGACCGCTTTAGAAATGCTGGGATCCAGGTCCTTATGGCTGGCCTTAGGTTGGTCAGCAGTGGTTAACAGCAAAGTATGATATTAGGAGGACTTCTAATATTCAGTGTATTTCTCTTTTCCTGAGTCTTTCTCCACTTAAGTTTTTCATATACTTAAATAAATGATTATAAACATAAAAATGGTAAAAGTCAACTCTTGGCCACCTCCAACCCCCCACTCCTACTTCCCAACTCAACAACTTATTCCAAGGTCACTTGGTAAGACTTTAGAACTGCGTGGACTATGCCTTCTCCCCCTTGAGGAGAATCTTCTATGTGTCCTGTCAGTTATTTCAACATGAAATACAGCCATTTGTCACTTAACAATGGGGATACGTCTGAGAAATGCATCATTAGGTGATTTTGTTGTTGTGCAAGCATCATAGAGTATAATTACATGAACCTGGGTGCTATAGCCTACTGCAAACCTAGGCTACATAGTACTAATCTACGGGACCACAGGTGTGTACCATCGTGGACCAAAATGTCGTTATGTGGTACATGACAGTAGAACTCAGAGGTGGAGACTGGTGAAGGCCCAACTTGTAAATACAGCTTAGTAATATTCATTTTGCACAATTTAAATATGTGCACATTTACTTATCTATAACTGGTTCTTCCCCACCCCCCATGGTAAAGTTATCTGGAATTTGCATAAGAATCAAATTGTTTTATGTAAACTGCAGAAACACCTAAATTTTAAAATTATTTTAAATAAACATATGAGAACAAAGAATTTGGGAGTTTAGGGAAACAGCAGAAAGGCTATAAATAAAGACGTACAGAGCTTTTTGACTGAAAATTCTGAGATAGTGAGAAACTTGCAGCACCATGACAGGCTCCTCCTACAGCCTGTGACACCAGGAAAAGTGTCATCCTTCCTCGCTTTGCCAAAGACCACCATTTTGGCTTTATCACCTTGAGGGTTCCCAGCCATTGTGAAGTGCCAGCAGTGGGGGTGGGAGAGGTGGGGGGGTACATGGGAATTCTCAGAGAAAGAATTTGCCGTAGAATCTGATGAAGGAGGTAACAATAAGAGCTAGGAAAATTTGACTTATCAGAGTTTCTGTAACCACATCTTATTTTACAATGGGGTAAGGCCTTGGGTATCTTTGAGGTATGTACAAAGCAGTTAGATTTGGCTCAATTAGTTATTTTCAGGCACAACCAGGCAATTGAAATAGTAACTGTGAGTTATAAAGGGGCCATTCGTTTTCCAAGTCTTTGTGGATTTGTAGATCCAGTCTTAGTCATTAACGTTGATCCTAAGCCAAGTAATTTCAATTTCTTTAAGGGAAGGAGTTTGGCAGATGTTGATAGATGTGGACACCTGCTTTTTGGAATTTCTTAAACTAGAATGTTGAATCCAGTAAAAAGAAAAAAAAATCAGTATTATTTATATTCTTAGAACAGCTCCCACTGACTCTTAGATCTCACCTCTTCCGGCTAGGCATTGTTTTAAAATGCTTTATGTAGAACTCATTCTCATAACAACCGTGCAAGGCAGGTATTGCCCTTTTCCCTGCTGTATAGTGGAGGAAACCGATTCCACAAAGATTTCATAACTTGCCCAAGGTCACACAGCTAATAAGGGGTGAGGCTGGGCTTTGAGTGCACACAGCCTGACTCCCCAGTTCCTGCTCTTAATCACCACACTAAGTAAACATCCACGTGCATGATGAATGGATGTCTGAAAAATATTTTACAAATCAACTAACATTAAACGCTGTAAGAGCTTGAAATCTAATGCAGTCCTCCAGTGAAACCTCATCGAAAGGGATTACGCAGGATCATTATTAGCTTAAAACTTTGTAGTTTTTAAGTACAGATTTTGAGACTATGAGGCTCACCTAAAATAGAAGTCATCTATAGAATAAAAATGTCTTTGAGCTGCTCAAGAAATGTGTACTAAATAAATTAATAAAGGACTAGAATATTACATGGCAGTGTACTTGGTCTAACGTAGAGTTCATGGTTAAGCATTGACTCTTCACCTCAATCTTGCTTTTAGCTTTTCAAGCCACTCTGACGCTGCCCGTAGACACGCCCATTTGATAGATGAGAAATTCAGGCAGAGAAAGACCTGCAGAAATCATCCAAAACATTCTTTCCTTGCTCCTGTTCTCACTCTCTGAACATCCTCGCAGTCCCCATGTTGATCCTGCCTTCACCCCCTGGGCTCATTTTTCTCATAGTCTTTCCAGTGTTTGAAACTCAGTTTTCCCTAACTCACTCCTGACTTTGGGCATTCCTCACACCCTCACAATCACTTGCTCTCTGGGTAGGAGCCTTTACTGTGAATCCTGCCCCCAGAAACCCATCCCCCATCTGTCTTCTTGGACTATTTCCTGAACCCAAATGTGCTAGTGTAGTGTCTTGTTCAGAATTCCTTTTTCTTAGAGATCTCTCTGGAGGATTATGTGGGCTAATGGCTCCCCACCCACTTGACATTTTGCCCATTACATTATATGTTTCTTCCAAGGAACAAAAATATAACTCTCTTTCTCTGACAGCATGGGAGACATTCTCTTGCTGTTGCTCTCCAGGAAAATTCTCATAATCTAACTAGGCAAACCCTTGCTGAAAAATTAGACCAAATGGCATTTGTAAACTCCAAGGAAAGCATTTTTCTTCTCTGAAGTCTTCCCTAGCTGGAAGTGTTAGAAACTTGACATAAACTGATAGCAGTTAGGTTTATGGAAAAAATGAGAAGCTGTCAACAGCTGGATGCACTGTCAAAACTGAACCCTGTCAACCTAATTTTTTCCCTAGCCCTCTATGCTGAGAGACGTGCAGCATTCTTAATTCACATTTATGAGATGAATGAGGAAAATGAATGGATAAAGTTTAGTTGCTAAAAGAAAGAGTAGCTGGCTAGCTCTTTTTTTTTTCTTCTTTGGTAAGTTCAAGTAAAGGAAATAATATTAGAAAAATGTATATTGGGATCATGTGCATTTATCCCCTTTCTCGCAGTTTTCACACACAACAAAATCAACGCATTGGGGTCAGCCTCGTGGCCGAGTGGTTAAGTTTGAGTGCTCTGCTTCGGCAGCCCAGGGTTTCACAGGTTCGGATCCTGGGCCCGGACATGGCACTGCTCATTAGGCCATGTTGAGGTGGCGTCCCACATGCCACAACTAAAAATAAAAAATATACAACTATATACTGGGGGCATTGGGGGAGAAAAAGCAGAAAAAAAAAATCAATGCACAGTTAGTCTGTATGCCTGATCCCACTGGTGTGTGTGGTTTTTTTTTTGACTCATGATCTAAACCTCTCAGGCAATGAAATGTCCCATCTTAAGAAACAAATACAATCTACCTCTTTTGGTTATTCAGGGAACTATAAAGACTCTAAAGATCTGTGGTGTTTATTTGTTTTCAGTGTCAGATGAAATAAAAATGTTAGACCTTTTTTTTTTGGCAATTCATGCTGCACAAATGTGATTTTCTGTGTAAGTTTTTATATCCTAATTGGCACTTCACTGTTTAATGCGTTGTAAATAGGCTTCTCGTGCCCTTTATATGAGAATGAGCATAGCCAGTGACTTATTTAACATGCTTGCATGCTCTAGGTAAACACAATCACGTAATAAGATGTCGAAAGAAAAATGGGATGGAGTGAATGTGTTCTGATATAGGGTCGATATTAAATGTAACTAACTTCGTTGTCTAATGTGTCTTCTTTCTTTTAAGAATTACATTAGTGGGATGTCTGAAATTGGACTTTAAACCTACTACATTTTAAAGAAATAACCTCTTTCATGTCTTGAAAAAGTAACTATGACCAGTAGTACCCCTTGCTCATTTTATGAGTGCCATATATATTTTATTTTATTTTGAGTGCCATATACTAAAGAGGTTTCTTACATTATATTTATTTGTACAACTTACAATCTACTGTGACTTTCTAGGTAGATTCTTTCTGTGTCCAGGACACAGTGATTATTCAAAGACAGTTGTGGCCCAGATGGTTTGGTGAATTCTATCAAACAATTAAGGAAGAAATAACACCAATCTTATGCCAAATTTTTCAGAAAATAGAGGATATGGAAACATATTTTGTGTAACTATCATAATCCTGATGCCAAAAAGAAAATTTTTTTAAAGTTGGGACCTTAACAAAATATTAAGAAATAACATGTAGCAATGCATAAAAATCACAAATATATCACAACTAAGTTGTATTTATCCCCAGAATGCAAAGTTAAATATTGGAAAATTATGTAATTCACCAAAACCACAGAATAGAGGAGAAAAAAACGTATGATGATTTAAATAAATGCAGAAAAATCATTTGACGAAATGGACATTCATTTGTAATAAAAACTTGAAGCAAAGTAGGAATGGAGGGAACTTTAATCTGATGAGGTGAATCTATGAAAAATCTACAGCTAAATCACACTTAATGGTGAAATGCTGAACATTATCACCCTAAGATTAATAACTAAGCAGAATATCCACTCTCACCTCTTTTAGTTATTATTGTTCTGGAGGTCCTAGCTAGTGCACTAAGAGAAAGAAAAGAAATATAGATTGAAAAGGGAGCAGTAAAATTGTTTGTAGACGACATGGTTGATGGCACACAATATCCTAAGAATCTATAAAACAGCTGTGAGGACTAATAAATGAGTTTAGCAAGGTTGCAGGATATAGTGTCAATATACAAACAAATGTATTTTTACATGCTAGTACAAAGAATTGGAAATTTTAAAAAAAATTCTGCTTACAATAGGTTAAACATAAAATACTTAGAAATAATTTTAGCAAAATACATGAACACATCTACACTGAAAACTATAAAATATTGCTGAAAGTAATTAAAGAAGACCTAAATATATAGGAAAAGATGGCGTTTTTATTGATTAGAAATCTCAGCGATGTTGAAATATCAATTATTTCCAGATTGATCTATAGATTCGTTGTTATCCCAACCAGAGTCCCACCAGGTGTTTGCTTTAGAATCAGACAAGCTGATTCTAAAACTTATGTGGAAATGCACTGGACCTCAAATATCCAAAGCAACCTTGAAAAAAGAAGAATGAATTCTGACTTCATGACTTACTGTAAAGCTACAGACATCAAGACTTTGTGATACCTGTAGAAAAAGAAACAGGTCAATGGAACAGAATTGAGCCCAGAAATAGACCCATACTGATACAGACCCCCACTTACACGCTTATATTGATTTCCAGTATAGGTGCCAAAGCAGTCCAAAGGTGAGAGGAAATTTTTAGAAAACAATGCCATAAAAAACTGGAACATCAACCTCTGCCTTTGTGTTACATCGTCACGTGCTGCATAACAGTGGTTCAGTCAGTGGCGAACTGTGCTTATGACCGTGGCCCTGTGAGATTAGTACCATGTAGCCTGGGTGTATAGTACGCTGTACCATTTAGGTTTGTGTAAGTGCACGCTAAGATGTTCACGCAATGACAAAATCCCCTAAGGACACATTTCTTAGAACATGTCCCCATCGTTAAGTGGCGCATGACTGTACAGGTGTATACATTTGTCGAAACTTTTTGAATGGTATATTTCAAATTTATGTATTTGCCTAGGTTAATTTTGCTTATAAAACACTAAAGATTTTGAAGTCTATCTCGTGCATGGTGAATTGTTTAGGGATAAAATATATTGATATTTGTGACTATGAAATGGATCAAAAAATAAAATGGATTTATTAAGGGGGAGAGGGATGGAAAGATGCATAGGTGTCTGATAAAAAGCAAATAGAATCAAATGTTAATTATAGAACCTAGGTGGAGGGAAAATGGTTTTTCATTGTTTTATTCTCCTAACTTTTCTGTACATATTTGTATTGCACGACATTTCATTGTAAAATGTTGGGAGAGAAGGCTATTTTTCTCTAACCTTCAAGGGTAGAAATGATCCTGTTTTACAGGTGAAGGCATTGAAATCAATTCTTCACAATCTGAAGTTGTTAAACCACAGAACTGGTATTAAAATTTGGGTGGCTCTCTCCTATAATCCACATTCTTCCTGTGTTGCTGCATCACTTGCCAAGTCCACACACCCAGGGCCCATTAGTTAAAATAGGAAGTGGGCATGAAACCTCAGCTTAGCTTTGGACCACTGTGACTTTGAACCCCAGTTTGTTTTTTTTGTTTTTTTTTTTTTTTTGAGGAAGATTAGCCCTGAGCTAACATCTGCTGCCAATCCTCCTCTTTTTACTGAGGAAGACTGGCCCTGAGCTAACATCCGTGCCCATCTTCTTCTACTTTATATGTGGGATGCCTGCCACAGCATGGCTTGCCAAGCAGTGCCGTGTCCACACCTGGGATCCGAACTGGTGAACCCCAGGCCGCCGAAGCAGAACGTGTGGACTTAACCACTGCGCCACCAGGCCGGCCCCTGAACCCCAGTTTTTTAATAAACTGACTTTTTTTAACAAAAAATATTCTTGAGGGAAGAGATGCTAGTAGTCAGGTTATTGAGCACACCTTTACTAAATATCCAGAAAAGAGAATTACTGAGATGACATCAGCTATAAAATAAGGCTGTTTTCTCAAAGAATTATTTTTGCTTCTAAGCTTATGTACTGGGAATTTTAGATACAGAAATAAAATTCCAAGTATTTTGGAATCATAAACCCATGCCTTTCTGCATTTTTTTTTCCTTCCTTCACTCAAGCAGAAATTCAGCAGAGTCTTGCAGTCGAAGAGCACGTCTCGTGTTCATAAGGCCGCCACAGGCCGGCTTACTGAGCAGTGTGTGGCAGTGGAAGGAATGTGGTGCTGGATGTGCAGCCACTGGGACTTTAATCCCTGGTCTGACCTTAACCGGTCCTGTGACTTTGTACAACTCCCTTAACCTCCCTCAGGGCCATCCTTTGATCCTGCTTTCCTTATTAGAGTGGGGATAAAAACAAAGCGAATTTCAAAGTTGAAAGAGAGTTAAAAGATAATCAAGCCCAACCTGCTCATTTTATTGGTGAGAAAAATCAAGCCTAGTGATTTGCTCAAGGTAACAGAGCTAGACAGAAGCAAAACTGTGCCTTGAAACAGTCTTCCTGACTCAGAGATTAGTGTAATGCCCCATCACGATTACGTCCATTCGATAGCTGTGAAAGCACCCCAAGGATAAACGCACCTTAGAAATAAAGTGTTGTTATTGATATTTCTTTGTTAAGATACATGTAAATATTGTATGCATATTTTTACTTAGATAATGTAAGTCTTCTGGATTATAAGATGTATACTAAGGTTTTATGTTAAATCTATAACTATAAAGCCATGTGTAGGTAACCATCTATCTTAGGGAAGTGGTCCCTTTGGTAAAATTCATCATTTTTGTTAATTCTCTGATCACTATACTAGAGCTTTTTATGGATTATTCTTAAGTGTAATATTCAATATATGTAATAAATTACTAGTTTCAGTGTTTCAGTTGGTGTTCCACTGGGACCTGGTTGAAAGTGTATAAAGCAACACTGCGCAGTGTTGCATTTTGAAATAATACAACTTTTGCAACAGTATAACTAAATATAATGGCATCTTTTCAAATATATTATTTTCTTTTTATCCTTAAAAAGCCAAAAACCATTTTGAGGTAAAACACGCTAAATGAAATTTCTTTAAGCCAAATGTATATGGGCAGCTTTTTAATTTTGGGTTGTATTTGTGTTTTGTAGACTTTATGCAAGAGCATTGCATATTTTTTAAACATCTTTATTGAGGTATAATTGAAGTACAATAAACTGTGCATACCTAAATACAATTTGATCAATTTTGACATATTTATCTACTGGTAAAACCATCACCACAATCAAGATAAAGAATATTTTCATCATCCCCGAAACTTTCCTTGGAGCTCTTTTGCAATCCTCGCCTCCTTCCAGCCATGTCCCCAGGCAACCATTGGCTTGCTTTTTCCCTAGTATAAATTAGTTTCCATCTTCTAGAATTTTATATAAATAGAATCATAAGTATATACTTTTTTTGGGTCTGACTTCTTCACTCAGCACATTTTTGAGACTCATCTATGTTATTGTGTGTATAAGAATTTTTTCTTTTTCCCCCTTGCCCTGTAATGTTCATTATGTGGTTGAATATGCCATAATTTGCTTATCTATTCATCTGTTGGACATTCGGGATAATTTCCAGTTAATGGCTATTACAAACCAAGTTGGCAAATCTTTGTGTTCGTGTGTTTTTTCATGGGTAAATGCCTAGAAACTGGAATGGCCGCGGTATGTGATGTGTGTATGCTTAACATTTTATAAAGCTGAAGAAGAGTTTTCCAAAGTGGTTACCCCATGGTATATTCTCACCATCAGTGAATGAGAGGTCTGGTTCCTCAAAATCCTTGTCAGAACTTGGTCTGGTCAGTCTTTTTAGTTTTAGCCAATCTAAAGGATGTGTGGTGTCATTTCATTGTGTATTTAACTCACTTTCCTCTGAGGACTAATGATTCTTGCACCTTTTCATGTGCTTTTGGCCATTTGCCTATCTTCTTTTGTGAAGTCTGTGCAAACCTTTTGTTAATTTTCTCTTTTAAAAATGGATTATTTCTTACTATTGAACTGCAGGAGTTCTTTTTATAAGATTTTGAAAACAAGTCTTTCATCTGATGTTCTGTTAAGAAAATGTTCTTCCTGAATATGGCTCATCTTTCTTTCTCTTTTTTTTTTTTTTGGTTGTATTTTTCCAAGAACAAAAGTTTTGAATTTTGATGAAGTCTGATTTATCAATTTTAGTTTTCATGTTTTGTATTTCTTGTGTGCATTCTATCTACAAAAACTGCCTACCGTGAGATTACAAGTATTTTTTCCTATGTTTTCTTTTAGAAGTTTTATTGTTTTAGGTTGTACATTTAGGTCTGTGATCCATTTTGAGTCAATTTTTGTGTTGAGTGTGAGGACAGTCTTGTACTTTTTTCCCCTTAATTTTGATTTCCAGTTGATCCAGCATCATTTGTTGAAAGGACTTTCTTTTCCCCATTGAATTGCCTTGACACAGTTGTGAAAAATCAGTTGACCCTATACGTGTGGATCTATTTCTGAACACTCTATATTTTGTTCTGTACATCTATACCTTTATCTTTTTGCCAATAACCTACATTCCTGGGGTTTATAGTAAATCTTGAAATTAGCTTTATGGTAAATCTTGAAATTAGGTGAGGCAAATTCTTCAGCTTTTAACTATTTAGGTCCTTTGTATTTCCAGATTAATTTTAGAATCATGTTGTCAATTTCTACAAAGGAAAACCTGGTAGATTTTGTTTGGAATTATACTGAGTCTATAGATCAGTTTGGGGAAAATTACCATCCATGGATAGGGTACATCTCTCCATTTATTTATGTATTCTTTAATATAGCAATGTTTTGTAGTTTTTAGTATAGAGGTATTGGATATCTTTTCTTGGATTTATTCATTGGTATTCTTTTTTCCCCCTGCTGTAAAAAGGATTATAAAAAATTCGTTTTCAACTTTTTGCCACTAATATATCAGTATAGAATTACTTTTTTTTGTATTTATCAGCACCTGCTATTGCTGAATCTTTAATTAGTATGTGTAGATTTTTATGGAGTCCTTGGTATTTTCTAGCTAAACAATCATATCATATACAAATATTGGCAGTTCTACTTCTTTTTTGACTGTTATTCATTCATTTTTTTCCTTGCGTTAGTGCCATGGCTAAGACTTGCAATAAAATATTGAATGAGTGTATTGAAAGCAGATGTTCTTAACTTGGTCCTTATCTCATGGGGAGAAGCTCAGGTCTTCCACTAAGTGTTATATTAGCTCTTCGTTTTTCCTAGATGCTCTTTGTCAGTTTAAAGGTGTTCTCCACTATTCGTAATCTGCTCAATTTTTTTTTCGTTTAAATCATGGAGTGTTGAATTTTGTTAAATGCTTTTCTTTTTTGCCTTTATTGAAATGATCATATGTTTTTTATCCTTTTTTCTATTAATATAGTAAAAGACATTGATTTCTGCATGTTAAACCAACCTTGCATTCCTAGGAAAAGCTCCCTCGGTTATGATATTGTTATCAAATGTAATTTAATCATATATATATGTATAAAACATTTGTTAAGGATTTTTACATCTATATGAGGGATATTGAAGTATTTTCTTCTTTTTACAATATCTTTTTTAGATTTTGGCATTAGTGTTCTGCTGGCCTTATAAAACCAAGTTGGGCAGGGATCCCAAATTCTTCATTTTTTGAAGATATTTATGTAAGATAAGCGACTTGAGAGTTTGCCAGGATTCACCAGTAAAAACATTTTGGCCTCGGGTTTTCTTTTAGAGAAGGTATTTGATAATTTAATTT
Organism: Equus przewalskii; assembly: GCF_037783145.1. NCBI lineage: Eukaryota > Metazoa > Chordata > Mammalia > Perissodactyla > Equidae > Equus > Equus przewalskii. The sequence goes on from NC_091849.1 coordinate 20,629,816, forward strand.
CATATATATATATTCCAGTTTTCTATTTTCTTTATGTCAGTTTTGGTAAATTGTATTTTTCAAGAAGTTTGTCAGTTTCATGTAGTTGTCACATATTTTAGTGTAATGTTGTTATGTTATCTTACCATCCTTTTAAAGTTTGTTGGGTCTGTGTTTTTCATTCCTGATAGTCATTTGTGTCCTCTCTCATTTTCTTGAACATTCCAGCCAGGGCTTTGTCAATTTTGTTGATCCTTCCAAATAACTAGCTATTAGATTTTGTTTGTTTTATTTTTCACTCATATTTGCTCTTTACTGTTTTCTTCCTTCTACTTACTTTGAGGTTAATTTGTTCATTTTTTCAGATTTTATGATGGAAACTTAGGTCATTAATTTTATATCTTTCTTCTTTGCTAATACAGCATTTAAAGTTATGTGTTTCTCTCAAAGCCCTTCTTTAGCTTCATCCCACAGCTTTTAGTATGTTGTATTTTTGTTGTTATGCAGTTCAAAGTAATTTCTTATTATCTTGTGGATTTGTCTTTTATTCATGAATTATTTTGAAGTGTATTATTTAATTTACAGATATTTGGTGTTTTTCTAGATATGTTTTAATTTAACTATGTCATGATCAGAGCATACATTCTGTATGATTTTGATTATTTTTAATACTGAGACTTTGTTAATGAACCAGAGCATGGTCTATCTTGGTGAATGTACCATGCATATTTGAAAATAAATGTGTATTCTCAAGTTGTTAGATGCATTCTATAAACGTTAATTAGACCAAGGTAGTCTGTTTTTGACATCTTTGATATCTTTGCTGACCTTTTTTTAAGGAGGGGAATCTAGTTTTTCTGTGAGTTACTCAGAGTGGGGTATTAAAATCTCTTATCAGGAGTGTGGACTTAGTTATTTCTTCCCTTAATACTGTCAATATTTGTTTTAAATCTTTTTAGGATCTATTAATTAGGTACATTGACATCGATAATTGTCTGTATGGTGAATTGCCTCTGTTATAATTTGAAATACAGGCATACTTCATTTTATTATGCCTTGCTTTATTTCACTTTGCAGATATTGCATTTTTTTTGCAGTTCCTCCACCAGCAAAAAGATTTTGACTTGCTGAAGGCTCAGATGATGGTTAGCATTTTTGAGCAATAAAATATTTTTTAGTTAAGGTATGTGCATTGTTTTTTTAAGACATAATGCTATTGCACGCTTAATAGACTACAGTATAGCATAAACATAACTTTCATATGCACTGGCAAACCAAAATATTCATGTGACTCACTTTATTTCAATATTCACTTTATTGCAGTGGTCTGGAACTGAACCCAAAATATCTCCGAGACATTCCTGATTCCTTTTAATCTCTGGAAATACTCTTTGTCTTGCAATTTGTTGTCTGATAGTAAAGTTTCGTTTCATGCTTACTAACCGCATAATCTGTATTTTTCCGTTCATTACTGTAAACATATTTTCTTTTTTTTTCTGTCTTCTTTTCCAAAGCCCCCCCGTACATAGTTGTATATTCTAGTGTAGGTCCTTCTAGGTCTGCTATGTGGGATGCCACCTCAGCATGGCTTGATGAGTAGGTTCTAGGTCCGTGTCCAGGATCCAAACGGGCGAAACCCGGGGCCACCAAGGCAGAGGGCGCAAACTTAACCACTCAGCTGTGGGGCTGGCCCCCTAAACCTATTTTCTTTATATGTAAAGTGTTTCTCGTACAGCTAATATATAGTGGTTTGTGTTTTTATATCCACTCTGCCAGTCTTTGCCATTGAATTAAAGTCTTTAGACTATGGTTGAATTTAGGTTCATCAGTAAATTATTTTCTGTTTATCTTCTCTATTTTTGGATTCTCACTTCCCATTCTCCTGCCATCTTTTAGATTATTTGCATATTTTTTCATATTCTATTTTATCTAATGTGTATATACTGTCTAAATCTCTTTGTATTTTGTTTTAGTGTTTTCTCAAGGAATTACATTAAATACCAAATATTTCCGTCTATGAAGTTTGATACCGTACCACTTCACAAAAAATGTAGGAAAGTTTCATGATATAAATTATCCCCCGCTAACCCTTATGTTATAGCTTTCATATCTATTATATCTACATACATTGAAAATCCCACCAGTTAATAAAATAATTTTTGTTTTAAGTAGTTATACGTATTTTAGAGAACCTATAAAAGAAAAATAATCTTTTCCATTATGCAAGAATTTACCATTTCTGTTGCTCTTCTTTCATTCCTGAAGATCCCTGGTTCCCTCTGGTGTCATTTTCCTTCAGTGTGCAGAACTTCCATTACCATATCTTATATATCAAGTCTCCTGGGGATGAATTATCTTATTTTTCCTTTATCTGAATATGCACTTCTTTCACTTTCTGTAGAATATTTTCACTAGTTATAGAATTCTGGGTTGACATTTCTTTTGGTCCGTAAAGATGTTGTTCTGCCATTGTGCCTCCACGGTTTCTGATGACAAATCTGTGTGTAATGGGCCATATAGATCTAGCTCTTTTCAATAATTCTTTCTTTATAAGTATTTTTCACCAGTTTGACTATGATGGGTCTGGGTGTCGTTTTCTTTGTTCTTGTGGATCACTGAGCTTCTTGAACTATAGATTAATGTATTTAACTAAATTTGGAAAACATTTGGGCATTGTTTATTAAAACAATTTCTTTTCTCAAAAACTGCATGATCTCACTTATATGTGAAATCTAAAAAAGTTGACTACTTAGAAGCAGAGAGTAGATAGTTGCCAGGGATAGGGAGGTGGGGGGAAATGGGGTGATGGTGGTCAAAGGGTACAAATTTGCAGTTATGTACCATAAATAAGTCTAGAGATCTAATGTACAGTATGATAACTATAGTTAGTAATACTATACTGAATACTGGAAATTTGCTACGAGAGTAGTGACTTTTAGAAATCATTTCACTATGTATATGTACACCAAATCATCATGTTGCATACTTTAAAATAATACAATTTTTACTAAAAAATTTTCTTTCTCAATCTCTTTCTCCTCTCCTTCTGGTATTCCAATTACATATGGTAGATATTTGGAAATTGTCCCACAGATCTCTGAGGTTCATTTCATCTATTTCATTCTGTTTTTCAGATTGAATCATTTGGGTTGATCTATCTCCAAGTTCTGGATTCTTTCTTGCGTTATTTCCATACTGCTATTGAATTCATCCAGTGAATTTTTCATTTTCAATTCCTGTATTTTTTGCTTCCAAACATTTCGTTTCTTCTTTATTGTTCATTTTTCTCTGTTGAGAAATTCCTGTATTTTTCTTTATTTCAAGAGTGCTTTCATTTACTCATGGAGCATAGTTATAATAGCTGCTTAAATGTCTGATTACTCCATCACCTCGATCATCTCATGGTTTTTTTTTTTTTTTCCCTTAAGACTTGACCATGTTTTCCTACTTTTTTGTATGTTGAGTGGTTTTGGATTGCACTCTGGGTGCTGTGAATATTCTGTTGTGTAGTGTCTATCCTAATATTCCTATTATAACTATCTGGAGGATGATGATGTTTATTTTAGTAGGCAATTAAGCCACTTAGATTCAGACTGTAAATTGTATTTCACCTCCTTTGGAAAGTGGTTCGGATCTCAGTTCTCTAAGCCTTTTCTATATTGGTTTGTGTCTCTGGGACATGTGTAATTCAGGATTAGAATGAGACTTGTACATAAGGCTCAAATCTCCATAGCTCCTAAAAGCCTTTGATAACCTTATTTGGTGCCTTTCCATGCATGTAAGGTGATGCTTGTTTATTCACAGAATTAAGGGATCCTTTTCTCTCACTTATCTCTGGGATTCTCCCCAAACTCTCTGGCCTGTGGGAGTCCTTATTTCTGGTTCCTCTTCCCAAAAAAAGAGAATTTATCTCAGAGTTTATCTGCTTGTGCAGCTGTCATTGCTCACCATTTTGCAACTGGGGTTTTACCTTTGGGTTCATACTGCAGGAGAAAAAAACAAAAAGAAATATGGGAAACATCACAATGCAGGTCATTTTTCAAATTTTGACTCTTTTCCAGAAGCTGCATGCTTTTGAGGTCCTCAGGTGGTTGAGATTATATATATACACACACACTCATGCTCTGCTTAACAATGGAGATACATTCTGACAAATGAGTCATTAGGTGATTTTGTTGTTGTGTGAATATTGTAGAATCTACTTACACAAACCTAGATAGTATAGCCACTACAGACCTAGGCTGTACACTACTAATCTTATGGGACCACCATTGTATATGTGGTCTGGCATTGACTAAAACATCAATATGTGGCACATGACCAAATATATATAATTTAAAGATTTTAGTTGTAATCAGAGTGAAGAATGGGTGACAGTGGGCTTACCCCACCATGACTGAACCAGAACCCCTATTGAATTTTTTTCCCCAGAAATAATTAACTGTATGTTAAGGTATAGAATCTTTCTTTTAAAATTGGCCAAACCGTTGTGACAAAGTTCTCTTCATTGTGAGTTGCGCAGAGAAGAGCAGAAATGATTGTTAAATTGTGTGCCTTAGAAACACACACATAGACAAGCAATTTGAGAAAATAGCTGCTATGAAACTTTAGATTCCACATTCCAACTATTCTTTGCATTTATCATTGTTTCAAGGGCATAGAAGGCAATACTATGTTTTCCCTCTCCACTGGGTTATTAATGATAAAATTGATTATATATGTGAAGTGCTTGGAGCCATCAGAATCAAGCTGTATATAAATTAAAGTGGTATTAATATTATAATGCACAACTAATCCTTGGATATTATTAAAGCTCCTTAGGACCAATTCTTTGTGGTGGTTTAAATATCTTTTAGTTAAGAATATATTTAAGAATAAAGAATTAACATTGGTGACAATATTTCCTGTTGTGAAATGCATATAGTAGGTCAGTGACAACTTCCTTATGAAGGTGAGTTTATATAATGATTAAATGTAAAAATCAAAGGGTAAATTACTGTATCTGAATGATGTACATTTTGAAAATAGTACAGTGTTCCTTTTCTGTTTATTTCTCAGAATAATCGGAGGCTCATGTGAATTGTGTATTGTGTATTTCTACTTGTTATTTTCGTAGGGATTAAGTAACTCTTAGGAAACGAAGAATAAGGGCAGCAAGGCCATTTCATGTAACAATGAAGTCAAGTTGTTTTTTAAAAAATAAAGGATGTATGGACATGTGATAAAGCATAAGATTTTCCATATGCTTTAGATACCCTTCTGACCCTGACTTGGATTAAGTTATTTAAATAGGGCTCAGATAAGGAGCACATTGCAGTTCAAGTGAAAGAATTTCCTAATGGGTGTTTTCCGAGCATTTATTATTCTTGTTTGCCCCTTGAAATTGTGGGTACGAAAATATAAATTCTCGAATTTATATTATTATTTGTAAAATGGTGCACTTTCTAGACATTTTGTTATATGTCAACAAGAATTTGAAAATTACTTACCTGATTAAGCTCTATTTTCTTGTATCAAATTACCTCAATATTTTGCATTAAAAAATTGAGATATAATTTGCATTCAGTAAGATGTGCACAGATCTTATGTGTAAAGCTCAATGGCTTTTCACAAATACACTTTTTATATATGTAATCCAGATGAAGATATAGAACGTTCCTATTATCTGTGAAACTTTGTTCATATCCCTTTCCTTTCAATAGCCCCCATGCTCAGCTGGAGTTAATCACTTTTTTTTTTTTTTCTGCTGAGAAAGATTGGCCCTGAGCTAACATCTGTGCCAGACTTCGTCTATTTTGTATGTGGGTGGCTGCCACAGCATGGCTGCTGCCAAGTGTAGGTACGTGCCTGGGAACCTAACACAGGCCGCCAAAGTGGAGCACTCCAAACTTAACCACTAAGTCATGGGGCTGGCCCCCGTGTGGTTAATCGCTTTTGACTTTTGTCAGCACATATTAGTTGCCTGTTCTTAAACTTTGTATAAATAGAATCATACAGTGTGTACTCTTTTACATAGTGTTTTGAGACCCGTGTAGCGTATGTATTGGGAGACCTTTCATTTCCATTGTTCAGGAGTATTTAGTATTATCAATAGGCCCCAGTTTGCTTATCCATTTTTCTCTTGCTGGCTTGCTGCCATTTTTGAGCTATTGTAAATAAAATCACTTAGAAATTTCTCGTACACCACTTTTTGTGGCTATAGTTCACATTTCTCATATTATTTAAGTTCATTATAAACTATTTTGATTATAGCAATTTGTTGAATTTTTTTTTCATGTCAACTTTTAGATGATATTATGCTATAAAAAGAAGAAATGGTCCTAAGATATAAAAGTTATAATAAAAATTTTAACTTTTTAAAAAGATGGTTCTTGCTTTTTCAAAACATAGATTATCCATATTTGGTTCTCTTGTACAAACTAAAGAAAAATTAAACTTTGTAAATCTACTAAAAACATATGGAAATTAAAACATACTACATAAATGAAATTTTGCCTTTTCCAAACAACTTGTATGAGTATTTCACCCCTCAAAGACCAACCACATGGTTCTCTCTCTTTTCTCCTGTATGCTATTTCACTATACTATATAAGAAACAACTTACGTATCCATCTCCTGAGGAGACCATAAGCTCCTGGGACACAAAGACTTTCTGTGTCACACTCCTTGCTCGTCTTCTATCGCTAGCATCTAGCACTTTGCCTGGCACATCGTAAGTACACATTGTATGTTATGTGCACTGAATAACTGCCTTTTGTCTAGGGTGTTTATTTGCCTTACAAAAGTCATTTTTGCTATGGAAACATAACACACACTTCATTTTAGCTCAGGAGTTTGCTATTCCCTTTATGTCTGAAGTCCTTTGTTTATTACACGAGCTGACTTATCCCAGTTTCCTGTTTATAGAGAGTAGGCTTTTGATGAAAATGCGCACTACCAAAAACCTATAAAAGATTTCTGTTTTGTTCGCTTGATAACGTTATGTTAAACTTCACTGATGTGTCATTGAGAAAAATAACTTCATGTGAAGACATTCTATATATATATATGCACACACACACGTACATATATATACACATATATTCTTAACTCCTCTTTGCTCCTAGGGTATGGAGTATTTAGTGCACTATATACTTATTGCATAGAATACAAACATCATTTTCTTTATCTTTTTTTAACATTGGCAAAAGACAATATCTCTTTTGCACAATTAAAAGACCTCAAAATTATGCATGATTTTCATTACTACTGGGATTTCTATGTTGAATAAAGGTCATTATTCTAATCACCTCAGACCTCTTGTTTTTTCCTCCTAATAGATCTTTGCAGTGCCCATCTGTCTATGGTTCATGGTATAACTTTTTGATAAAGGCAGGATGGCAGATGGACAGCAGGTGGGAGTTTTGCCCTGCCTCTTGGTTCAGATCCTGGCCCAGGCAGAAACTGTCAGGAACTGTCAGTTTGTCCTCACAGCTTGTGGGCTCCAGTCCTGTGTTTGGCATCCCAGCCAAGGGTCTGAACTGTTGCAAAGCTGGACCAGCTATTGGTCATTATGACTAGTTAATGGTTAGAGACTCACAATGAGGGTGGGGACACCCAGTGGGTCTGTAAAAACACTTGGGAGGAAATGTCCATTCTATTTCACTATGTCCTGCATCCTCAAGACCCCAGAGTCACCTTGTTCTCAAGATCAAAGTTGCATAATTTGGAAAATACTATTGTCATTCTAGGTATTTACATATTGTTAAAATATCTCAGTTTCCCAAAAGTCTTTCTTTCTGTATAAAAATCACACAAGGAAGCAAGTGAGAAATAGAGACAGACAGACAGTGACTTGATCCTTAAACCAAATGTTTTTGTCTAAATTGTTGGATAACTTGTCATCTTCTGGAATTCCTAAGGGTACTGCATGATTAAAACTTGGACTAATGATAACATTTTCAATGCAGTAACTATAACTCCTCCTACCAAAGTATTGAAAGACAGTTCATGAGATTGCCAGTCTTTACAAGAGGAAAGAAAGAGTCTTCTTTTTTTTTTTTTTTTATTCTGAACTATGGGCACGTACTCTCTTTTTTTGTATGTGCATAAATTTTCAGCTTCACAAGCGACTCTCTTTTAGATAGAAACCAGATTGGAGTAAACAGATGAGGCCGGGTAAATCCTCCTAATGGAGGGTAAGCCTTGGCAGTGACTATGAAGAAAAGGCAATAGTGAGTCAAATCTTATGCTGAGCTAAGAGTTTTTTTCTGACTTGTGTAGTTTCTTCAGACATAAAGGTTCACAGAGGTCATACCGTGCCTTTTCCTCAGCCGAGCAGAGTCCCAATTTTGATTAGTAACACAGGAGAGGTCATGTAAGGAATATGTGTCCACGGATATTTAAATAATTGTCCACCATAAGTATAGAAAACTGTCACCCTCTCCCTCCCAGCCATCCCGAACTTATCATTCAGTATTAAAGGAGACCCTTAGAATACTCCATTGCTTCCTTGTACTCTGAATTAAATTGAAATGTTCTGCCCTGCTGGTTAATAGTATTTCTGTTCATAAAACATATTATGACTAGATTATGACATTACGACACGTAATAATACAAATTGTTGATGTTTGAATATTTTCTTGCGTTCTGGGAGTCGACTTCCTGCTACATATGTGTAACAAATTATGTTGTTCCAAATTATATCAATAATATTGGGTTGTTATACTCAAATTGTGTTTGCATTAGTTCGAGATTCCTTCGATCTAATTTAGACATCTGGGGTGTTAACCACCATAGGACACTTTAAAACTTAGATTATAAGAAATTGCTGGGCAATCATTTATCTAAACCTTGAGTAATCTGTGCGTTATAAAATGAATATACATTGTATTCCATGTTCCATCAGATATTTTTCTTTTCAATTTTATTCTTTCATAATTTAATAAATATATTTAAGTTTTGCAAAACTCTGTGCGTATATCCTCGGGTGAGATTGTGTGTGTGTGTGTGTGTGTGTGTAATTATCCATCAGATTATATATTTGACGGGTGACCAAAGTACCTTCCTTTTGGAACCTTGCACTCTATCTGGGGCTTCTTTGAAACCAACTCATTTATTCTTTCCTTTAAAAAGAATCTTGAAGTAGAAAAAAACTTGTCACAGAGTTGCCCAGCGTGGCCTAAAGGACTGTGTTACACCCCTGCCAGCTATAAATGTACTTGAACGTGGATCTTGCTAACATGATTTCAGGTGAGGTGTGGACAGGATCTAATTAGTTATAAATCTGTAAATGCTTGAACAGAGGCTTAGCTGGAAATTCTCCATGTGACTGGTACTACGGCAACACTCTAATCCCAGAAAGCTGTCTTATCATGAATTCCCATTAGCCACGGAGTTAAGGCAAAGTCGTGAACTTGAGGAAACTAAGCAATCTCTGTGACTTAGCCAGTTAGCTAGAAGCTCCACCTTGCCAGTGCTGTCTGCTTTCCCCAGTCTTGTTCTTGCTTTGGGGAGGCAGCTTTAGATGAAAGGTTACAGCAATGAGCTGTTCTACAGAAAATTTGAAGCTGTCTTACACTGAACGTCTTCCATACACAGTTAATTTCTTGTATTTAATCATCCTTTAGATAGTATAGAGCTTATGGGTTTCAAAGTTCTTTAGCCATGCTTTATCTCTTTTGATTTTTAAAAAACGCCGTTAGGCAAGCAGAGAAGAAACTCAAAAATATCAAGAAAACAATCAAAGTTCAGCATGCAATTTGATTAATTATTGCCTTTTGGTATTGGATTATATAGTGGCAAACTAAAAAAGTCCTTACCTGCAAAAAAACTTACATTCAAATAGGCAATGCAAACGATAAACAGATGAGCATATGCTAGAAAGTCAAATTTTAATAAATGTTATCACAAATACTAAAGCAGGCAAAATTGTCAGGGAGAGGGGGTTTCTACTTTATGTAGGGTGGTCAGAGAAAGTCTCTGATTGTGTGTGCATGTATATATTTCACATTTAGCTTTTTTACTGAGATACAATTTACAGATTAAGACTCGCACAAATCTTAAGCATCCAGTTTGATGAGTTTTAATAAGTGTAACCTGCACCTCTATCAATATGTAGAACCATTTCTATTACCAGAAAAAGATCGCTCCTGCCCTTTTCCAGTCAGTCCTGTCATCATCACTTTGAGGCAACCTCTGGTCTGCCTCTTTCACCATAGATCAGTTTTGCCTGTTCTGGAACTTTGTATAAGTGGAATCATGCAATAGGCACTCTTTTGTGTCTGGATTCTTTCTTCCTCTTAAGATTTTTGGTGCTCTTCCATGTTATTGCTCTATTGTGAGCCTTTATATTGTGTTCTGTTGTCTGGACATAACTGCGATGTGTTGAGCCATTGTCCTGCTGATGGATATTTAGATTGTTTCCGGTCTGGGGCCATTATAAATAAAGCTGTTAGGCACATTTTTGTATCAGATTTTTATGTATATGTGTTTACATTTCTCTCAGGTAAATACTAAAGGGTAGGTGTTGAACTTTATAACTAATTTGCCTACCAGTTTACGAAGAGGTTGTACCGTTTTACCCTCCTACCAGCAATGTAAGAGAGTTCTGCTTTTGTCACATCTTCATCGACCCTGGGTGTTGTCAGTCTTTTAAATTTTATCCATTTAAATGGGTATATAATGGTGTCTCATGTGGTTTTGATTTGCATTTCCATATGACTAATGAGGGTGAACACTATTTCATGTGCTTATTGGCTATTTATACGTGTTCATTTGTGAAGTGCATGTTCAAGTCCTTTGCCCATATTTTATTGTATTTATTTTATTTTTTTGAGGAAGATTAGCCCTGGGCTAACTACTGCCAATCCTCCTCTTTTTTGCTAAGGAAGACTGGCCCTGAGCGAACATCTATGCCCATCTTCCTCTGCTTTATACGTGGGATGCCTGCCACAGCATGGCTTTTACCAAGCAGTGCCTTGTCTGCACCCTGGATCCGAACTGGTGAACCCTGGGCCACCGAGAAGCGGAACATGCGAACTTAACCTCTGTGCCACCGGGCTGGCCATTTTGCCCATATTTTAAATTGAGTTATCTTTTTATTATTGAATTGTATGAGTTAGATAGAAGTCCTTTGTCAGATATATATCTTGCGAATATTTTCTCCCAGTCTGTAGCTTTACCTACTCATTTTCTTAATGATGTCTTTCAAAGGGCAAACATTTTAATTTTGATGAAGTCCACTTTATAATTTTTTCTTTAATTGTCAATATTTTCTTCTACTCCCTGAGAAATTTTTCCTTCCCCAAGATAACAAAGATATTCTCTTATGTTTTCCTCCAAAAATTTTATAGTTTAGTTTTGATGTTTAGATCTATGATAGTCTACAATACATTTTTGTGTATAGTGTGAGGTATGGGTAAAAAGTTCATTTTTTTCCCCAAATAAATAGCCAATTCTTCTGACATTTCTGGTTGAGAAGATTTTCCTTTATCGATAGAAATACTTTGGAGCCTTGGTTGAAAAATCAATATTTTGGGCTTCTATTTAGGATGTATAAAGATGAAAAGAGCAATGTTCCCACCCTCACAACAACAACAAAATGGTAGAAGATTTGCAAATACATAACTTTTCTTGAACCCATAAGAGAGCTGAGGTCCCAAGGAAACCAACTAACCTGAAATCTAAGGAAGGACAAGTGCTTCTAAGCAGCAATGAGGTGTAAGCACTGGCTTACTGGAGCCAGACGTGTAAGGACACTGGTATAAAGAATTCAACTAAAATTTTTAACAAATTGCAAGAAGCCAAGTATGCAATAGCAAGAGAAGATAAAACCCCTGGGATTGTAGACACAAAGGGAATTTTCAGTCATTCCAGGGGAATGTTGGCGAAGAGCAACAAACTCTTGTCCTTAGGGTACTGGTGAAAGCTCATTGCAGCTGGAAGAGGATAGAGAATAAAACCCCTTTATTCCTGGGTGAAGGGCAGGAATGCATCGCAGGCCCAGACCTACAGGAAGGAGTGGAGCAGGACCCATGAGAAGGTTCCATTTCTAAGACCCAGGGACTCAGTGTCTGCCCAATTAACCAGAGCATCAGAGAACACACCAACTCCCACAACCTGGCCAACAAGGGCGAGTGACTAATGCTAGTATGATTCCCAATTTACAGATGGAAAACTAAGGATGAAGAAATTAAAGGAGTTGCCCAAAAATCTCACAGCCAGTAAATGGAAAAGCTGAGATTTGAGCCAAGATAATCTGGCTCCAAAGTCCTCATAACCACTGTGCATTACTGCAGAGGCAAGAGAGTTGGGATGTGGAGAGAAATAAGGCAATTCTGAACAGTAGGATGTTCCAGAATAGAGGGAAGTGCTTGAGGAAACATATGGTTTTAAGAAAGGGGTGCGGTCCACAAGGCCAAATTTAACAGAGCTGTTAAACCAGGTGAGGGACGAAAAGTGTCCATTGGACTCAGCAATTTAGAAAATAGTCTGTAAATTTAGCAGTAAGTAGTTTCACTAGAATGGTAAAGATTGAAACCGCAATCTATTGGATTCAGAAATAATATGGAGTGAAGAAGATGGATCAGTAAAACTATCCCACTTGCCCCAAATTTTGGATAAGAAGAGAAGGATTGGTGCATAGGTAGTGAGTGTCATGGGAACAGGAGTGGTTTTTAGGGATACAAGTGATTTGAATTTGTTCATGACAAAGGGAAGAAGACAGAATGGGAAAGTTTGTCATAAGAAAGAAAAATAGAGTTACAGTGGTGTAAGGAGGTTTGTTGATGTGTCTGGAATATGTATTAAGGGGGTTTTCTGAAAGTACAAATACCCTTACATGCAATCCTAAAAGATATAAAATTTGTACAGTTTCAGTATATTCGTATGTCAGATAAAACATCTATACTTAGAGATGTATATGTTAATCTCACATATGTCTTCCTTGTAATTTTGTTTCTTTGAATGAGCTAGCCAGGACAAAGTTGTTGCATCTTCGCTGGTATGTATTGATATGCACTCTGGAAGAATACAGCTTTTTGGTAATGGCGCAATAAACGACTGTCACTCTAATATGGTAATATGTAATAGACACCATAACTCATCTTCCATCTTACTTGACATAATAGAAAGTGGCTTGAAAAAAGAGAGCCCAAAGAACCAAACTGAAATTCCAGGAAGCACAAGTTTTAGGATTTCTACTATTACAGTGATGTCTTTGAAGGCAAGAACTGTGTAAACTTTCATGTCTTTATCACCATTCCTAGTGTAGTAGGTGCCTCAAAATGTCAAATCTATTGAAAGGGAGGATGCATTTATGTAAGTCTGTTACCAACATTTTAAAGCATATGGCTATTTAAACATTTTTTTATTCTACATTTGACCACTGGTAGAACCTCTAAAAATCCTGGAATTTCAACTACAGTCATGAAGTTTCAGCTGACTTGAGAGATTTAGTTATGATAGCCATTTACCTTGGTCAATCTAGAAGGCATTCCGCCTGGCACAAACGCTGGAAACATTCTTCTCTTATGCTTCTAAAGCCTCGACTGTGTCGGTAAGATCATATAGTCAGGTCCATTTCCATAATATCCATCTTATTCTAAATATTCACTCCTTCCAATAATACAAATGCAGTACATTTATTGTTTCTTAAAATGCATTTTTTACTCTAAACATATGAGATGGGTTTATTTATATCTATATCTTAAATATTAACACATATTAATGAAAAAGTAAAGTTTTTATTTGGAAATTGAATTGACATTGGGAACTTTAGGTTGGCTGTCGCAGTGGGTCACATGGAAGAACTTGGCCAAGTTTATCAGCCATATTTGGCCTAGTTTTCTGCATATGTTTGCCAGATGCAAAAGTCAGTTTATTGCTTGAGGGCACAGAAACCTGGAGGAAAGACTGGGAAATTGTGCCATTTAATCCACTGGGTGTCTTTCTTTTTGCTTAGATTTTGCCTAGAGAGGTCTGATTGTACCGGTAGAATGTAAATAGGAGAATGAGGCTTCTCTTTGCCTTTCATAGCTGCAGAGTGTTATAGATGGCTCTTGTCAAGCATTTTTGGGAGCACAGCTGTAAAAAAAAAAAAATTAAAAGTATGAGCTTTATGGTAAAATTATAGTTCTAGGTATAAATGATTAAACAAATGAGTGAATTAACAAACACATTCTTTTTATTTAGGGGGTCTCAATTCCCTGCAGAATTTATCACTTAAAATGGAACACCATGAAAATATTTGTATTCATATGAAGTTAGTCCCATATGTAACACATTTCAGAATTTTTGACAAATCAATCTCACAATTAAAGGTCATATATTTATAGCTGATTCCAACCCCAAAATGAATAGAGATGTCAAAGCGTTGAGCATATTGGTTGTTTACACATGAATAAGCAAGATGGCAGAAATTATTTTCCAGCAGATCTGGGTTTTTTGCCTTCGCCTGTTTTTGATAGTTCTTCGACTTGCAATTTTCAGAGAATATTTTCTCGTATTTATATTAGCATAATTAGCATATGTATAATTCCATAGTGGTATATGTCAATGCTCCGCCTTGGCACAGAGGAAGAATGGGTGTGGGTTTTTATTTCCCTTGCTAAAATAACTTTAGACTATTTAGTAGTTAGGGGATAATTGTAGTTTTTCTTTTTAATTGGAATTAATAGTTTTAAGTGATGGCAGTGGCCTATTGAGTTCATTTTTAAGTCAAGGATCTTAATATTCCTGGGCAGGTGTTTGAGTTTCAGGATTTGGAAGAACAGAATTCTGACACATTTGTTACGTTTTTCCCTTGACCACCTTGGGCATTTGAATAACATAGTCACTTTTTAGCTATCAAAGGAAATCTTGTATTATTCTCATAAAACCGTCACATAACCAGACACCTGAACACTAACTCAAGGTCATGACCTACCTCCAGAAGGAGTCTTCCTGTAACGATTCTCAGATAGCTGGAAAATGTCATCTTTGAGGAAAATGTTTTAATGAAGTTTACCAAATTTATTTTTTAATGCTGCTTGTGTGTGCATAGCCAACTGCAGATGCTCCAGAGAGGAGCTCTTTGTGGCGCCTTGAGACTGTTGAAACATGAAATGGCCAGTGATAAATAGGCAAGAAGTGGAGATGCGTGGCTCTCAGGTCTTCCGAGTCACTGTATATTCTACATTTCTCTTTCCCTTTGTGGTTTACAGATTTATCGAGAAGCATTTTCTTTTTTTTTTTTTTTTAAAGATTTTATTTTTTCCTTTTTCTCCCCAAAGCCCCCGGGTACATAGTTGTGTATTCTTCGTTGTGGGTTCCTCTAGTTGTGGCATGTGGGACGCTGCCTCAGCGTGGTCTGACGAGCAGTGCCATGTCCGCGCCCAGGATTCGAACCGACGAAACACTGGGCCGCCTGCAGCGGAGCGCGCGAACTTAACCACTCGGCCACGGGGCCAGCCCCTCGAGAAGCATTTTCTACTGTCTAAGTAATTCCTTGCATCCCAAAATTTGTAATGAAACTTCTACCTGTAGAATTAGTGTGAAATTCTAGTAAACATTTGAGGCATGGAAAAAATTGATTTGGAAACCCTGAAAGTCATGATATTAAAATCATACAGCGCTGGACTTGCGCAGGGGTATTATAATTACATTGGTCTGTCTTCCCCCCTATATTGAGATTTAACTAAGAGCAGGAACAATTACCTTTAAGATTTCCAATCTCTAACACAATATTTGGTATATTGGGAGTGTTCAGTAGATACTAGTTGAATGAGGAAAATGGTGAATGAAGAAGTTTAATGACTCATCAGGATTTCTCTCTTTTGTAATCTTCCCTGAAGTCATGTGGTTTTTTGCTTAGGTAAGTGGCAGGAATTCATGTCCATATATTCCCTCTTGGATTGATTGACATTGTCAAGGAACTTTTATATTAGTAGTAAAAAGAACACTGGTATTATAATACAAGTACTTAAGTTTAAATTTTGTCTTCACTGCTCACGTGCTGTGCCTCACTGCAAAAATTATTTATTTTCCCTGAGTCTTCATTTCTTCATCTATAAAGTGGGTTAATAACATCTACTCCATGTGATTGTTATTTCACGAAGTTATCTTTCTTCTTTTATTCAAGGAGCTCTTGAAATCTCCCCTAATCTTAAACCGCCTAGCTTATGTGGTAAGGATAAAATTTTGAAATATTTAATGAGGCTTTTCAAAAGTTCCCTGTAAATCTTGTTACCCTGCAACTGCCACATTCATGGAATCAATGGCCTTTATTGCTTTAGGCGTGGGGCAAATGCAGTCTAGATTCTAGAACAAATGTGTCATTGTGCAGTTGTCAGAGAAGTTCTTATACAAGCCCAGATTTGTTGAAAATGCTAAAGCTTCCATTTATTGAGAAGAAAGCCTGAGAATCTAAGACTAGAGCTTTTAAAAGTGAGACCCAACTACATAGGAAGGGAAGCCCCCCACCCTGCCCCCAGTATTGCAGAATGATGCTTGATGAGAGATGGAGGATGTGGGCGGAAAGCAAGGCGATTTAAAAAGTAAACAAGAAGGTTGAGGAGGGAGATGAGAGCAAAGGAAGCTGTGTCAGCTTTCCCCTCTGGAACCCCAGGGAAATGCCTCTTGGGAATCTCTAAACCACCTTGGCATGGGCAGTAGAGTTGAAAAGTGGTCTGTTGAGAAAAGGCCATTTTACTCACCTCTCCTCCAGGTACCTGATGTCTTAGAATTGGCCCAGACGTTCTGGTGGGGCGGAGATAATGAACTGAGCTTCTAAGTGGGAATCAACACACCTCACAGGAGTCCCAGTATCACAGATCAAGGGGCAGCTGTGGCAGAGGCTTCAGGGTGCCCCTCTCCACCTGGGGTCCTGGCAGTGGATGCAGCCAAGTCTCTGAGATGAAGAGTCTGGTTGATCAGGGGAGAGGGCCAGAAGCAATCATTGTCCCATGTCTCTATTGAGAGGACCACCCCGGAAACTTCAGAACCAGATATCATGGAGGTAGGGACCAGAGCCCAGACACCAGGCCGGATTAGCTCTGCCTTACTCAGGATGTAGCAGCCCACCCAGGAAGGGCCATCTCTGAAGCAGACATTCCGCCCCCGCCACCACATAGTACATAAACTTCTTCTTGGGGAGATGCCAGGATGTCAGGAGAAGGGGGAAGGGAGAGCAAAACCAGAAAGACTAAACATTTTCCCCAAATTGACTATTTTCTAAAGAACCTCAGTTATACCAAATGAACAAGCTTTAAATTTTTATTTTGCTTCATTACCACCAAGTGTGAATGAAGACTTTTGAGCAAGATGAAGTCAATTATGTGATGGGATAAACAATTTTTGAAAAAATTAGTTTTTGCCCATCTGTGTTATAATGAGTAAATTTCAAATCCACCACACTAGTCTGCCTTCCTCTTTGTTTATAACTTACGTATGTATAGCGTTCTCAGTTACAATTTTTGTGTTTGTAACATTTTGTGATGTGCAGAATGCTTTCACATATACCCTCTCATCTGTTTCCTACCATAACACACTGAGGTAATGTCCATATTATTATGCTTATGTTTCAGGTGAGGAAATTGAAGATTTGTCCAAGAGCAGAAAGCTGATGAGAGAGAGAAAGAAGAAAGAGACCAGCTTACAGCTCAAGTCCTCTTTCTATGCTCTGGAATCACCATAAATGCTACTCGCTTGGACCTCGTTTTGTTTCTTTCTGGAACTCTGTACTCTGTTTGCAATGGTATGGTTAGTTGTTAGGACCGCTTATGTGTATTTTTTTTTTAATTTAGAGAAATATTGCTGCAAAGCTTTTCCAGGATGTATTTAAAAAGGAGGTATCCTCTGGTTATCTAGCATTCAACTGATTCTTTCAATTTGGTTGGTTTAGTCAAAGTTTGAGTAGAAGAGTCTGTCTAGGTAATGGTTTTTGAGGACACTTGGGCAAAACAAAAAAAAATAGCCTATGGAAAACTCATTCTGATCATTTCATACCTAGGAAAAATGCAGAGAACAATAAAAATGAGTCAATATTTTATAAATTCAAGGCCAGTATTCTATGTCAATGTCAATGGTGTATGAGTTCCAGAGGATTTGTGTCACTATTAAATTACAAATGATTTGCTCTTATTTGAGGTGTAGTAGATTTAGCCGTATAATGGATGGAAACAAACAGAATACAAAGGATAGAGAGCAAACCTATTTTGTAAGGCAATTGCAAGCCTCTTATGAGCTTCAGTACAAAGGAATAGAGACCATCTCATCTCTTTGCTATTCATTCATCTTTAGCATTAGTGAACTCATGGCTTGTATTCTTGACCTTGACCTAGAGCCCTGAAGCGCTTCCTGTCTTTGCCCTGCTTCAGCAGGTACATTTCAGGAGAGTGAGCATGTATTACCTATCTGTAACCCAGATCTCAGGTAGATGGGTGCTATTAGAACTGGGAGAGAGCTGTCATTTGATGTTCAAGGATTTCCCACTTTTGTATATGTTTGCATACTGTATGTTACCTTTCATTTTAAGCTTTTTATTCTCACTATTCAAGCTAGTTGAATTTGTTGAGCTATTGTTCATAATTGTAGAAATAGATCTGTAGAGCTTTCTTCAATGACCATTTTCACTGCTAATGTATTTTGTAACCAGCCAGGTTTATGGAAAACCCAGTTTTCATGTTTTTCTGAGAGGTACATGTCAAAGAAGGTTTTTCATTCCTTGCTTAGCAATTTTTAGTTTCCACCAGAGTTCAGTGGACCATACAGTATGTATGGACCAAACATCCCACCAGTTACACAACTTACTCTTACTATTTAAGCAGCTTCTTTTAGGGGATTGAGAGAGCATGTTGGCCCTTTTATATAACTTATTTTCGAAGTCAGATCAAATTCGCCATTAGAGTGTTGTGAATTCACATCTTAAATTCTTTTGGAATTCTTTTTATATTCATATTTTTAGAGTCGTCACACCAAGCAGAATTTTTCCAGGCCATCTCTACTGATCACCACTGATGAAAGAGGGTGAGATGAGCAAACCCATGTTTTTTGTTTGTTTTTTCCACTTTTATTGAGAAATTATTGACATACATCACTGTATAAGTTAAGCATATAGCATGATGGTTTGATTTACATATATTGTGAAATGATTACCACAATGGATTCAGCTAACGCTCATCTTCTCATATAGATACAATAAAATGAAAAGAAAGTTGCCAGCCCTGTGGCGTAGCAATTACGTTTGCGTGCTCTGCTTCGGTGGGCTGGGATTCACTGCTTCGGATCCCGGGCATGGACCTACAAACTGCTTGTCAAGCCATGCTGTGGCAGGTGTCCCACATATAAAATAGAGGAAGATGGGCACAGATGTTAGCCCAGGGCTCATTTTCCTAAAAAAAATTAAATAAATAAAATGTAGAAAAGGACAAATTTTTTTTCCTCGTGATGAGAACTCAGGATTCATTAACAACTTTCTTGTATATAATACAGCAGTGTTAGCTATAGTCATCATGATGTACATTACATATGAAGGACTTATTTGTCTTATAACTGGAACTTTGTATTCTTTGATCACCTTCCTCCACTTCCCCCTCCCCCTACACTCTGCCTCTGGTAATCATGAGTCTGATCTCTTTTTCTATGAGTTTGGTTTGGTTTGGTTTGGTCTTTTAGATTCCGCGTATAAGTGAGATCATCCAATACCTGTCTTTCCCTGTCTAATTTATTTCACTTAGCATGATGCCCTCAAGGTCCATCCAGGTTGTCACAAATAGTAGGATTTCCTTGTTTTTTTTATGGGTGAATAGTATTCCACTGTATATATATACCAAAACTTCTTTATCCATTCATCCATCAATGGACACTTAAGTTGTTTCCATTTTCTTGGCTATTGTAAATAATGTTGCTGTAGACATGAGGGTGCATGTATCTTTTCGAGGTAGTGTTTTTGTTTCCTTTCAAACCCCATGTTTTTGTATGCCTATGATGGTGAGCCTCTTTGCTACCCACTTTATGTTGATCATTATTTGATACAGTGGACAGTAAATTAAAATATGCTCAAGTTAAATAAATTAAATCACCTTACCATCACTTTAGAAAAATGACAACACAACAGGTATACAATTTAAAATGACTTGTTGGAATATTTTTAGCTAGATTGGGAGAATATTTCTACTGAGAAGCCCATTTGATTTATCAAAATTTTCCATATTATTTGTTAATGAATTCAATGTTCTTAATATCCACAGCTCATTTTTTCCCTACTGATATTGGCTCCATGGTGTAGCATATAAATATAATGAAAAATATCCCTTCCTGTATTAAAAATTGAAAAAAATACCTCCATTGAATTCACATGGAGTTATATAGCTTGAGTTATAGCTAGGGCAACGACGTAAGAGAGGTGTTGAAACATTATAAAAGAGGATGCACTGGGACGTGTAGTAATAATGTGCTTACAGTGAGCCTAATCTTGCCATTATTTTTAGATGAGAGTTTTCTTTTTTATCTTTTATGTGTTTTACATGCAATTATTTTTTCTGTTGGTTCTCCCATTTCCGCTTAGCTCTTCCAATGTTATCTTTTTTCTCCGTTTTTTTAAATATAAAAATGGTATTAACTGGAAAGTGTAAATAGCTTTGAGCCATTTAAGTTGGGAGGGAGAGAGAATTTGCCAGGCCTCAAATATCTCCACATCTGAATCTAGAACATAGCACATATTGATATGAGTTCTCCAATTCATGTCTATTTGGAGTATTGTGCACACATTTCAGCAAATTTTGGCAAAAGCCGTGTCCTCTGATGAGGAAGTGACTGTCCTCTTCTTGTGTCATTTCCCAGCCCTGAAGTCTTGTTTACACCAAGCTCCTTTGTTAAGGATTCAACATAAAGGTCTTTGATACTGTCGAGCCCATCCCTGACTCATTATTAGCCGACACTTTGTGTCTGGCTGGCAGTTTTTCCATGAGTGGTAAGGTCAGCCTCATGCGATATTACACAACCTCCCCCATTCCTTGTGCGTCACTGAGAACCAAGTGACTCTTCACAGTGAAAAACAAGATCTTGGAGTAGGATAGAAAGATGACCAATCTCCAAACAAAGCAAACCAATGTTCAGCCTAGAAGGATTCTCTTTTGTTTATTATGCATCTTACTGATTCTCTGTGAACAGCTTTCTCTTGCTAAAGTACTCTTTAAAATTTGTCTTTCCCATAGGTAATCATCATCTATAATTGTGATTTCTCTCCTTAATTCATAAGGTTATGGAACAGCTGAAGGCAATTCAGGATCAGCACAGTGTAGTGAAGAGAATATTGAGTCAGCTAACCTTCCATCCAGGTGCCCATTGGAAGGACCCTTAGCTTCTTTTTGTCTGTGACCTCACCTGGACAGTGGCAATAAGCATTTACCTCACAGGGTTGATGCATATTTAGTGTGTAAAGAATAGCTTTGTATACTGTAAAAAACTATTCAATTGAAAATGGGCTACTATGCTTTTAAGAGCCAGAAGAGTTTGCTCTCATCATTTTAGAGACGGTCAGGTTATTGGAACCTTTTAGAAATTGTAGCATAATGTTGTAGAAGGAGTGATTTGATAAATATTGGCTTAAACTGATGGGATTTTCAATAGCCCAATTGCACCATTTTTTTATTACTTTGCCTCTGTAAGGCTATCATGCTATATTGGAAAATCTTCTTCCTTTAACCATGAAATTAAAAATAGAACTGGGTTTGAGTTCACTGCTACTCCTTCAGTGACTTATGGGCAATGTATTTTGAGTAATGTGTTCCTTCCAATTGTTTCAGCTCTGTTACCCATCCTCCTTGCTCCGTCCTTTCTTCACTGCTTGGAAAGAAGCCATGGGGAATTTCCTTTGACTCCTCTCTGCCTGGTTTTTGATGGACACACACACAAAGGTTTTTTTTTTTTAATTGCCTTTTTGAGAAGCAGGTGTCTAATTCTAATTCAGAGAAAATGTAACATATATTTTAAACCTGGTGGTGGATGCACCAATTAAGGAACCTATAAATCAAGTTGAACTTTGGAGCCGACATGATTGTTGGGGCTTGCCATCTTCGTAATGAAAGTCTTTGCCATTATAATCTCACTTGGCAAAGAATAAGTTGTCCCCTGGGAGATGCCTTGCCAAATCTTCATCCATAATTCTGAACTGATTCCAAGCCAGCCTGTTATCTGAAAACGACTTCACATCCCTTCTTTATGGTCTATGCCCTTAACCTCAAGGATTCAGTTTGTGAACATTGAAACAGCCAGAGACTACAGAAGAGTTCCTTTTTAAAAATTATGGTCATTAAGGTGTAATGCCATATGGACTCAAGGGGTGGCAAAGATGCTGAGCAGCTTCTTGTTCGTTAAGACTGAAATATTTATATGAGCAGGAATAACAGTATATTTTAGAATCTGTGTGGTATGAAATTGAGCACCAATGCAGTTAGATAATATTGACAGCACCTATTGTAATTATGTAAATAACATCAGGTTCAGCTCTCCTTTATCTTTCCTTTCCACGTGCATGTGTAAGGAGCAGGCTAGAAAGTGAGCAAATGCTGGGCAGGAGTGCTTGGCTATTTATTTACCTGAAAGAGTAGCCTGAAGCTTACATTCCCCAGAGTTATTTTTTCCTCTAAATTAAGCAAGTCCAGTGGATTGCACAGAAGGGACATACAAATATGTGTTTATTTAGAGGAATGCTTGGTGATAAAGCATCCACATGAGAACGCAGTAGGTCCATTTGAGTTTTTCCATTTCAGAGCTGTGTGTTTGGATCCCACTTGACTAATACCAATGCTTTTTTTGGTTACCTTTCAAACAGATAATTTTAAATTGTGCTCCATAGGGATGTTTTCTGTGTCTAGCTGCCTATCAATCTTTCCATCTCAATGCAGACGTATTTGATTAGTGTATTTAAAGTAATAAAGATGTCAACAGTAGTGTCACCTTGATTGATGCTAATTATAAGTCTTTAATGGTTCCTCTGCTTTGGCCACTATCCTCGCAGATTGTGATTTTTATGGTGAAAATAGTGCCCTGCTGTCCAAAGGCTGAATCATAAATTCTGGTCTATCTTTCTTTAATGTTTCTGCATGCAGTGGTATAATGCCAGTAACATACATTATCTTTGTTCGTTAAAAGCAAGCAGTGACTTTCATCGGGGTGATTAATTCATTTATGAGGAGTTTGAAGAATCCTTGTTGGGATCACAGCAGAGGTTATGATGATTATGCTTGCTGGGCATTAGAATTAGCAGCAGCGTTACACAGGCTGTCTGAAAATAATTGAGGATTTTCATGCAGTCCCTGTTTAACACATTAATGTTGTAAATTAGACTATCACTGCAATGGTAAAAAGACCTAGGTTTTGCAACCCGAAGATGCTATCACTATGTGGCTGTCACACCAATGAAACTGAAAGCAAGTTAAATTATCTGAGGGCTTTCCTTCTTTAGAACAAACAGTCTGGTTAAACAGATTTGGGGTCACTCAATTTGAAATATCGGTTGATGAAAATGTCGTTTCCACTGGGGTTTTTCAGGCTGAATTTTCACAGTGCTAATGTATGTTTAGTCTTTAATCTCCTTACTCTCAAGCGCAGAGAGAGTTTTAAATGAGAGTAAATGTGCCCAGTCCTATATAATTTATAGGACTTTCAAGGTATGGATAATTTGCTTATGTAAATATGCCCATATATCCCACACAATAGTACTTCTCTGAAATGCCATATCTTATTGAAGAGAAACTGAACATAAATTAAAAGGATGCTTTACTATTTTATAAGGGAAGTTTACCTTCACATCAAGTACAACACCTAATTCCTTGCACATAGTAGACATTTTAAAATAGTGTTTTAATGTTATTCAAGAAGAAACTGATAACTTTAAAAAAGGTTGTTTTTGAACTAATATTAGTATGCACCTGTTTTCTCCTATGTTTAATTTTACTGTTTTCTATGCATATAAGCGAAGCCAGATGGAACTTCAATCTACTACAATCTCAAACTTGAGACATGTTTATACCTCTTTGCTTTCCACTAATTTTATATTCACTTCTAATGATAATATCCTACTATCATATTCTCTACCAGCTCTAGCTTCTTATATGTAGACAAATCTGCTCCTTAACTTCTAGGAAGGAGAAAATCCTTTTTGAATTTTTGAACCATACGTACTTTTAAATAAGGAAATGCCAAACTGCATTATAGGAAGACAGTTATTCCCCAAGCGGGGACAGCTTAGAGAAAGAAACCACAAACCTCAGAGGCCAATCTTGGGAGAGTCGTCTTCTTATAATTGCGTGTATTTAACATTTCTGGAGGTGGCTGTAGTTATAGCTTGGATGGTAATAAGATCTACCCAATGTATTTCTTTGGTTGGACATTTGACAATATGTGCCAAGCTGCATAGTGTTTTGTAGGAGGCCTCTCAATTTGCAAACACTAGACGGGAGGCTCTTTAACATGTACTTTGGGTTTTTACAATGATGACTTACTGCAAAGTCTTTTTATCTTGCCATCATATAGTTTAAGGTGGTTGAAATATGCATTTTCATAGGTCCTGGTGTGTTCTGATCGATTATGATTATCATCAGTGAGCCTATGTACATCTCTTTACCAGGTTGACAGCATGAAAAAATGTAGACACAGAGTGTATAAGCTCTACCACAGGGAACTTTTTATTTGTGGAGTTTCACTCAGACGCTGCAAATGTGGATGGGCCAGAAAGGGATGTTAGGAAACTTGGAAGGATGAGCAAGGCCAGAATTAATTGAACAAAGATTGATTGGGGAGGAAGCCGGGTATGAGAACCTAAATGAGTATGAGAGGTGATCCATATGGCGATTAATTCCCTGTGAAGTCAGTACATACCCCTAGTTTGTCCACTCTTTCCACTATTGTAGTGCTCCACTTATTATGGATGGTGAATCTCATTAGAATAACCAGAGAGAGACTCTTCCGTGGGTGCCAAGAATCAGTGGATGCCTTGGAGATCGAGGCCTTTAGAATTACAGTGTGCGTGATTCTGCAAAGAGAAATGCAAACCGCTTGATCAAAGGAGGTGTTAGTTGTGTTGCTTTGTCTCTCGCTATGTGATTATTTCCTTTTGTAGTTTTGATAAATTAACATTGGCTCATGTATTCAACAGGAATATTTTTTTAAGCTGTTTTTTTTGTCTTAAGCCCCACGGCTTCTGTTTTAAAATGCAGGTTAATTCTCAGAGGCTTTCAAAAGCATTTCTGCATGATGCTGCTAATTAAGATAAGGTTATCATTTTAAGTTATACCAGGAATGCAATTAGAGCTTCTAGTGAGAACTGTAGCAATCAATTTTATACAAATTATTCAGACCTGGTAAGGTAGAATACAGTTTTAATAGGACAAGTGTGCATACTGTGATTTGTTAGATATAATATGAATTCAAATGACACCTGAACACAGCATCTATAACCCATTATGGCTGAAGTCACTGGGAATCCAGTTCAACAGCTTTTCATCAGAAGAGATTTAATAATGTGTCTTCCATTCCTCATTTTTCAATGGCCATTCTTTTGGATTTGAGATGGATTTTTGTTTTCAGATTTGAATGGTTTTAGACATGAGAAAGTCATCTGTGGAATACAAAGCAAAGATTACCTAGCCCTCTCGTTTATCTAGACTGATGCATGCTGTACAGAAGTCTGCCGGTCCTGCTTGCTTTTCTTCCCTTGTGTGGTTTGCAGAGCCAGGTGACCAACTGACAGTGTAATTAACTAATTTTTCTGCGTTGTCCTCTGCTGAAGAGTATTGGATGTTGGATAAGAAAGTTACGTGTCTTATCTGCCAACTGTCAGTAATCACTTATTCATTAAATGGATACCTGTTTTCTAAGGATGTATGAGGATGGCAGAGTTGAATAGCTCCTGAGGAGGGTGTGTATGTTTTCCTCCTCAGACCCTGCAGGTCATCCGCAGGACTCTGCATTAGGGCATATAAATAAAGTCCAGCACTTCTGGGCTCCCTTTTCTTGGACGTCGTAAAAGTATTTGGAAGACCTTTTCTTTTCTCCTGCTTAGTTTTTATTCTCACTTGACACGTCAGCTCTTCTACATTTTGCTATGTGCTTAAATTCCTCAAACTGCAGCTGTTCATTCAATGTGTGTTTATTGAGTTTTGGTGTGTGCCATGCGTTGTGCTAGATGTTTGGCATATGATGGTGTGAACCAGATAACGAAATAGTATCTATAATATGGGCCTGCCTTTCCCATCTCCAACATTAACCACATAACATACCCTCTCAGCACGTGTGACCTTTCCTTATAATTTACAGAGAAGATAAATACTATCTAGTGCAATCTCCTCCATCTTCTCTCTCCTCCATATTGACTATTATCTACAGCTGAAAAGTTTTTTCTTTCTGTTCTCTCTCTTAGAAAATATTCATCCTCCATAAAATGAACCTGATTAATTTTAAGAAGTGACTGAATTAATTTCCCTCCTCTCTTCTTTATCTCAATCTTTCTCACACCTCCGCTCCTTCCCTTCAACCAAAAAGCATGCTTCATTTTTGCCCCTAACTTATCCATCAAGAACAAATAAAAATCTGTTGCCTTACCTCTGTTCCTCATTCAAACTTCCTAGTCGCCAGTTTTCTTGAAAGTGTGTCCTCTTAGGTTCTGATGCTTCTTCCTCATTCCCTCATCTTATTACATACAACAGCCTGGCTTCTGGACCAGCAAATGTGCAGACCAGTGAACACCGATGGCCTATGTTTAATTCTCATTCCACGTAACCACTTAATAACATTTGGTATTGCTGCCTATTTCCTACTTCTGGAAATTTGCAACCTTCTTGGATCCATGATGTCATTCTCTCCTGGCTTCCCATCTAACTGTCTGATTATTCATCCTCAATTTCCTTTGCTGAACTGTCATTCTTTGCCAGTGTTTTTAGTGACAGTGCCCCTCAGGATTTCAGCTTTAGTTTTCTTTACTTACTCTGTGTTAGGAGATTCTTAAAACAAGAGTCTTCAAAGGCGAACTGTGAACGCCCTACAATCATAGTCTACATTTATGGTATCGTTTTGGGCATGACCATCTTTCTGAGAAAAGGATTCATAGCTTTTATGCAATTTTCAAAGGCCCCAAAGACTGAAAACTGGTTAAAACCTATCTTCTTGACTTCTTGCAAGCATCTTCTGTGGCATTCCCTTCCAGACCACTCCTGTTTCTATGCTGTATTTTTTTCTCAGGCATTGGTATCGCTTTTGACTGACCTAGGTTCTTAAAATATCCTCCTTCCACATTTAGTTATATATCAAATTGTCTCAATTATGATTCACAAATATAATTGGACTATCACAATTTTGTCTTAATTAGATTCTCTGTCAACCTCTTTCTCACCACTCTAGTCCAACTTGGGTAATATTTCCAGAAATATCTTTTGATATATCCTAAAATAAAAAACCTGCTCATACCACCCTTCCCTTCTTAATATTCTTCAGTAGATTCCTTCCCTTCTCTCATACAGGTTAAATACCCAGTCACTTGGATTATAGAAGCCTTCAATGGAATTTCCCTTACTTATAAGAGTCCTTTGAACCCTTTGCAATTCCCCAAAAGTTATGGTGCTATTTTCTCTCTCTACAATGAACCCCTCTCTGGTCCACATGGGTGATTTCTGTTTATCTTTCAAGATCCAACTGGGCCCTTACCCTGTCAATGAAGTCTTCCCTGGCCCCAGCGAGAGTTAGGCATGGCTTCCCCATCGTCCTTAAGTCTGTTGTTGCATTGGACTACTCTGTATGTTAACTTTTTTTTTTAAATGCTTCTCCCGAACAACATGAGGGGCTAGGGAGTTGGAGGCCAACTGTCTTATCTGAGCATCCTCAGTGCCCAGCACAGTGCATCAAGACATGCTTTCTGAGGGACCACAAGCTCTCAACTTCAACTGAGCATGAAGGTTTCAAAGACACTGTGGACCATTTTCTGCCTCAAACAAACAAATCCATCTTTTCCAATTCCCTTTTTGAGAGAGACTCCAACTCCTGTGATTAAAAATAGTCATCAGCTTTGAATTTCCCAGCATGCTGCATTCTGCACAAATGCTCATCATATGTAAAATATGTTGTAATTTGTATTATAATGTTATACACTAGGAGAGAGGCTTGTATATTGTTTATGAAACAAGATGAACAACAGATATAAGCACAAAATATATTTTCTCTGATAGGGCTTTTAAAAGAAAGGTAAATTCTGAGTATACTGACAGCAGCTTTCAGGTAGTTGATATGTAACTTCCTTAAGATTCAGTGAAAATTTGGTATTTTGAGACTTTCCAGCAACTTTGCATATTATACGGGGGAGACCCTCCCTCCCCCCCACACCGCCCCCAGGACCTTATTCCCCTTCTTGCCAAAGGTTGAGACACTCATCAGACCCAAGCAATTGATATCTCTGTGCCTTAAATTTCATAGTGCCACCCTTTAATAAAAATGATGGATCTTTTCCTTTTTGCTGAGATTTGATAGGTAATTTATTAACATTGTGTGTCCTAGGGAAATATACTTTTCCTTCTATTACTATCTTAGTAATATTTTTTGCTAATGAGAAAACTGGATCACAGAGAAGTTAAGTTACTTTCCATGGCATTTTTTTCAGAGAATCGTGTTATATCATTAAAAGTTACAAAAATTTCTCCTAGAAAAAAATTGTGGTGCTTAATAATCTGTATTAATAGTTTATCCTAAGTCAACCTGGTAAATAGTTTCTAGATAACGTGAAGCCATCACAAAGTTAGAGCATCTTGTCACCGTCCAATCCATCAAGCTATCGTTGCAGTTTCATTTTGCCTCCTGTATCTGTGTAGAGAAAGAAGTCAAAGATTCTTATTCAGATTTTTATGAAAAATCTAAAAGGGAAGCAAGATGAAAATAGGAATAGAAAGAGTTAATTTTCTTTCTGTTGTCTGTCTCTTTCTTCCTGAAGCCTCTTAAAATATGAAGGGAACTCTTTGGTTATGTTAGGTAAATTAATTGGGTGATAGGCATTCTGGTTTTTTTGGTTACCTTTTCTGAATAGTAAAGACTTCTTTTTCCCTTTAGATGATTTAATATTTGGGCTTGAATAAAGAGAATGTAAATCTAAATGACTGTCTTTTGCTGGAAGCTTTGCTCCAACTTCCTTTCATTCTACAAAAAGTCCTGTTATGAAGCATCTACATCAAAATTCTGCCTCTCTGCCTTGTCACCAACAACTCAGACTTGGTCCTGAGTCTATTCTTTACTCTCTGAAGCTGATTTGACTTATGTTAGTTTTGGCCACTCTATATGTATTTTCTTTTCTAAAAGAACGGAGCCTAGTTTTATGAATGCTGCAAGCTGGATTTTTCTCTTTTTTTCCTGGAAGGATTTTTGAAGGCTTGAACCATTGTTTCCTGGAGTATGTTAGAGTATAGGGACTTCTCGAGATTTCTGACCATGTCCATGAAACTCTTGCTTATTCTAGATAATTGAGTATCACGTGCTATAATTTAAAGGATGTTTTATGAGCATTCATTAATCCTCTCCCTTGCAGGGGCTGATTGGCACATATAAGAAGCTGTGGACATGAACTAATGGGAACATTCCTTTTAACACTGCTTTGTTACAAGACAGATTAATCAAGGCCCCCCACTACCATCATGAAAATCAGCCTTCTTCTCTGGATGCAGAGTACTATTCCCTCTGTTCCTCTTAGATTCCTGTTCGTGGCGTTTGATACCTCCTAGATTTCTGCCCACAGCTCTCCTGTGGATTTTCAGGATCTTTTCTGCCTTCGTGATGTTGATGACTAGATTATAGACAGAGCCAGCCACTTGCTTGCTGCTTTCCAGAACAGGGCCTATATACCTTATTTATCCATTTTTCTGCCCTGTTGAGTCCTGATTCAGCAATGATAATCTTAGAAGATTGAAGCTTGATTCTTTAAGTAATATCTGTGCAAAAGTATTTCCTTTTGAGTTGGAATTCCTATAGATCAGTTCAAAGGTGCTACCACCTGGTGCCATATTAGTTCTTTGAAGACATTTAAACAATGTTAGGAATACATAGGTGTGATGAGAAAGTACATCCAAGTAATTTGGATACAAGATTGTAGGTTAAGAGTTAAATTGAATAAATCCCTACAAAATGGATGTGATTTATTATGAGTAATATTTAACCAAAAATTTTTTATAAATATATGACTCAGGAGGTTACAAAGCCCCTAGATTCTAATCAAGGTGGTCTTTGGGAAAAATCTGAGAGGCAGAACTGGAAAATAGTTACAATTTGCTAATCAGCAACATAATCAGAGTATTGTATCCTATTTTGAGAAAGAATGTACACATATAACCAGGTTAGTGACTCAGAAAGTATAGAAAAGGAAAGTCACAAAGGCAAATGTTGTTGCTGCCCCTTTAAGCATAGTCTGGTGGAGAGAAATTCCTAAATAAAGGACTGAATATTACCAGAAAAACTACTGATAAATTGAGCATCTATTATGTGCTAGGAATGTGCTAAAAGCTTTATGTATACTGTTCTCATAATCTTCAAAATGACTTTTGAGCTACCCTTGCATTTTGAAGTGTCCACGTTTTATAGATCCGGAAAATAAAGCTCATACAGGTTCAGGGATTAACCCAGGTAATTTGCTTATTACCAAGCATTTCAGTTACAGAGCTGGCATTTGAACTCAGATTCAAGGGCTGCTTAAGCCCACAGTATCACCAACTGTGCTATATGACTTTCTTGTACCAACACTATGTCTCACAAGTAAAAGAAACTTCCTAAGATCCTCTAAGTACTCACATAACACACACAGTCATGTAGCCATCAAGACAATCAAGTCATAGAAGAGCTCCTTGCCCCCCAAAATTCCTTCATGCCAGTTTGAAAACAATTCCTGCTCCCACGCCAAGCCCCTGGCAGCCATTGGTCTGTTTTCTGGTCCACATTTTTTGGTAAGGTTCACCAACCTGTAGCTGTTGCTTGTCTGGAATGAACATAGACATTGGTCAGATTGACAGGAACATCTGGTTGAATTGATAGTTGCACGTCTCGTAAATTAATAGATTGACATTCTGATTAGAATTTGGCTATCTATGTTGCTTGCTTAGTAGGAGAGAATTCATTGACATGCTACGTACAGGCATGCATCTGCTTAAAAATATTATTTTTTGATAAAGTAATAAAATGGCATGTGTGTATGTTTCTGTATTTGTGGGAGGGGTGAATATGAGTCTGGATCTAAAAATATAGCTAAATATAAAAGATCAAGATGCCTGAAACACTCCAACATCTTCTTTAAATATGATTCAAGTTTATATTGGTAACCAAAAGGAGAATCACAGTGAAACAAATATCCAGAATCATTGAGTTTCAGAGGGCTTTTTCCTTCAGTAAGTGTTTTGAACGCACTTCATTCATCCAACAACTATTTCTTGAACATCTTTACCAGGCTAGAGACGCGATGATGAAGTGGGGCATTGGAGGGGGGTAGCCCATTCTCAGTCAAAAGGGCAGCATGTGTGCAGTACCTGAAGTGAGAAGCACATGGCATATCGAGTTACGGAAGAAGGCAGAGAGAGCCAAAGGAAGATGGGGAAGCCAACGTGAGAATGGCTGAGAGCAAACTGGAGAAGAAGGCAGGCGCTGGGTCTATTACTAGTTTCCTGACATGTATTATGAAGAGTTCATTTCACTCTCTGGCTCTGCCTGAACATGCGTGAATAGATTTGTTTTGTATCTATCCCATCTTGACTGCTGAAGAAGCTTATGCTATTGACGTACCCCTTTCTCTCACATGTACTCAACTACTCCATTTCAACTGGATCTTTTCCATTAACTTTAAAACTTGATTAAAGCTCTCTCATCTTATAAACAACCAACCCTTCCTTGACTCCATGTTCCCCTACAGGTATTGTTTTCTTTTCTCCCCTTTATGGCCAGATTTGTCGAAAGCGTTTCTCTGCCTTCGTTTCCTTACCTTCCAGTCACCCCTCTCCAGTTTAGATTCCATCTTCATCACTCCATCAAAACAGCTTTTTTCCTAAGTTTACAATGATCTTCTGTTGTCAGTCCCATAGTCCCCTTCTTAGTAAACTTCTTAATAGCATTAAAATATGTATAGAGAGAGAGAGAGAGAGAGAGTGTCCTTTTGAATGCTAACTCCTCTTGGCTTCTAGAGTTTTTTAGTCTCCTCCTTTTCTTCATATTTCTGGCAATACATTCTCATTCTCCTCTGCATTTAATCAGTTATTAAACATTGGTGACCTCAAAATCCCTCTTCTGTTTTACCCCTTACTGCCTCCAAATGTAGTCTCATCCCCTTCCTTGGCTTATTATGAGAGGTGACTTAGCATGACAAGTAAAACTAAAAGCAGTGGGGACAGAGTGCCTGGATTTATATCCCAGCTGTGTGTTGAAGGCGAGGAGCTTAACTTCTAACAGTTTCGTTATATGTTAAATAAGGAGAATTATAATATCTGCCTCATCTAGTTTTGAGGATAAAATAAGTTCACGTGTGTTTTAAAGTGCTTAATGCAACGTCTGGCAAATAGTAGAGGCCCCTTGAATGTTTAGCTGTAGTTAGAATTTGTGAATGAAACCCGAATTTATATCATCTACATACATGTATGTTCAGTTGCATAGAAACATCACTTTCAGCTCTAAAGACACCTCAGAGTCAATGTATCCAAGATCAAATGTACAGTATTCTGGTGCTTCATCCCCAGAAAAGAAAACTCTGGTCACTCCTAGTGTTTCCTGCCCAGTGAGTAGCTCAACCCCCCATCACTTGCACAAGCCAGAAGAATAGATCCTGTCCCCCATGATCCTTCTTTTCTCTCGTTTCCAACTTATCATCAAGCCCTGTCAAGTTGACCCACTAAATTTCTATTAAAAACTTTCATTTCTCAACATTTTTACTGCCATCACCTTAGCTAGACATACCATCATCTATCTTGAGTACCACAGAAAGAAGTCTCTCCGTTTTCATTCTGTCTATTCATTGACCCCAGTAAATTCTCTGCCCTTTTGCCAGATCCCACCTGTTGATCTCCTTGCTTCATACCTTTCCATGGCTTTCCATTACTCTTAGGATAATGACCAAAGTCCTTGGCATGGTCTCCCAGCCCCAGCCTCTGAGGACTTTCCAGCCCATCTCCCATCCGTTGTGCTGCTCCCTGTGCTCCAGGCCACTTTCAACTGCTTACGTACACTCTGCCTTCCCCTACCAGAGACTTTTGTGCGTGTTCTTTCCCATGCTGGAAAGCTCTACCTTCTCTTGCCCTGTTTGCTAATAAACTTTTATGCATCTGGTAATCTCAGCTCAAACATCACTTCTTCAGGAAAGCCCTCCCTGACCGCCTGGTCTACATCAGATAACTGTGTTATAAGCTCCCCCAAACTATATTCTTTTCCTTCAGAGAATGTGCCTCAATTTTTCATTGTAGTTTAGTGTTTGGGGGCTCCCCAAGACCACCCTCAGGTGCAGTGATTCACCTGAAGGACTCAAAGAACTCAAGAAAGCTGTTATACTCATTGTTATGGTGTGTTACAGGGAAAGGATACAGATTAAAATCCGCAAAGGGAAAAGGTGCATAGGGGGAGTCCACAAGAGGCCAGGCAGAAGCTTCCAATTGTCCGCTCCCAGGAGAGTTGCACGTGCAGCACTGAATTCTCTCGGCAATGATGTGTGACAGCCAAGGGTTGCCAACCAGGGAAGCTCTCCTGACCCTTGGTGTCCAGAACTTTTATTAGGGGTCAGTCATGTAGGCATGTGGCGCCTTAGCTACTCAGTCTCCAGGCCCCCAGAGGTCAAATTGATACTATGTGGACCAAAGCTTCAGGCATCCAAAACCTGGTGTTCATCATAAATCCCATTGTTAGTATAAATTACCCGGTGTGGGCCAAGCCCTCAGGCTTACAAAGGCACGTGTATCTGGTAGGATATTCCAAAGACTGAGAGGTCATCTCCCAAGTGCCAGGCCAATGGCCACTCCTGAAGGTTTGGGGAATGCGCAGGGTTTGAACAGCCCAGGCTGCTGCTGAGTTATTCCTTTCCTGCCCAGGTTTCAATAATCCTATTACTTGATTAATGTCTATCTTCCCAACAGACTATGTGAGAGCAAAACCTGTAACTGTTTTTACTCAGGGTAATATAGCCAGCCTTTATTGTTGTTGCTGACCAATAGCAGGTGCTCTGTAAATATTTGTTGAATGAATGAATAAAATCTACTCTATACTGTCTTTCTTTCTTTCCAGTCTATACTCTGTCCTATGTCTTTCTGTCCCAACTGCTTCCAGGTACTCTTTCTTTATATGGAGTCTTGTCACACATTTTATGCCTAAAGTTGCTTTGTGCTAATGAATGATGTGTAGTAAGTACTTAGAATGTTTACTATACTCCTATAGCTCCTAATTATATTTCTATACCTCCAAGTATTACACTATCTTTTAAACAATTTTAGAAGGCAAATGTTTTTCACAATTACACCTGAAATATATGTAGTCAGTATATTGGATTGTGTGATACCCATTTACGTCATCAAAGTTATTTCTAAGAGCATCTGTCTTAAGGATTTCAGTGACCAAGTCATGCTTAACCTTGAAGCCAGTAACTCGATATTGAATTTTATCCTGGCTGTATCAGAAGTAAAGGGGGAAGTCCCCTGGAACGAGAAGGGTATGTCCTCATTTTATCTGTAAGACAGAATGGTAGAAACATCCTCCTGATGATCCTTGGCATCTTAATCTTCAAGGTGTATATGACATCCAGGCACTTTGCTCCACCCAAAATCTCTTTGCTCAGCCGGGAGACAAAAAGGTAGCAGGCCCATTTCGGCCATGAATTTGAATAAGTCTCTTTTCCAAATTTATTTATTGTGGTACCATTGGATTATAGCCCACACTATAAAATAAATATTCATGAATCTATACTAATATTAAAAAGTGCTTGAATAAATCAATAAATAGGAGAGAAGAGAGAATTTTCCCTTGCAGAAGAATTCGAAATAATTTATGTAGATATTCTGCCCACAAGTAGATGGGATGTAATTCCCCACTCCTTAGTGTGGCTGCATGTAGTGACTTCCTTCCAAAGCGCACAGCATGGGGAAGTGGGGTGGAGTGAGGAGGAAGAATAACTTTGCTGTGAGAACCTTGCCAAACAGCCAGGCGATCAAGGTTCACAACAGTATGAGACATGTTGATGGTACGTACCCTTAATATAATGCGATGAGAATGGCAGTGCCACTTCATCTCTGTGCTTTTCCTCCACAAACCCCATAACCCATAAGGAAAACATCAGACCAACTGAAATTGAAGGGCAATCTACACAATACCTGAGCAATACTCAAGATCATCGAAAACAAGGAAAGTCTAAGAAACCTGTAACCAAGAGGCACCTAAGGACACGTGACAAATGCAATGGGATGTCCTGAATGAGATCCTAGAACACAGAAAGGACATTAGGTAAAAACTAAGGAAATCTGAGTAAAGTATGGGCTTTAGTTAATACTGCTTCAATTATTCATTGTGACAAATGTAAGATGTTAATAATAGGGAGTACTGGGAAGTTTCTGTACTCTGTTTTCAATTTTTCTATATAAAATTATTCTAAAATTTAAAAAATATTAAAAATTTTCTATTTGATAAAGTGTTTCAATTTAATCTCAATGTTTAATGAAACTTGCTTATCAGCTTTGCTCGATCAAGAATTACCTCAAGTTGGAGTTACTCAGGTTTTTCACTGTGATTGTCATAAGGTGAGTTTTTCTACAACAGGCACAGAAACCATTACATCATTGTTTAATTTGGTAGGAATAATTCAATTTTTGTGATTATGAATTTCTCAAGATTCTTTGAGAAACTAGAAAGGTTCTAAGATGTTATGAGTCACAGAGTATATCCAGTTTAGAAGTAACAGGACAAAGCCATTAAATTAGCTAAATAATTTGGCATAAAATCAAAAACAGTATTTTTGAGAGCATGAGTCCAGACAATGTGTCTGTAAGACAGACTTTACAAACTTAGTTTGATTAATTTTTGTTTTTCTGAGGATATGATTCTTTTCTGTAATTATCATTTTGTTTTCCCTGACAGGCTATCTAGTACTGGCCGCCCTAAGCTCCCTGTGAATTGAGTTATTCTCAATAATACTCTGTATTATGAAGGCATGATTTGAGTGGCTGTCCACTATGATCTGGTTAATTTGGAGCTTTACATAAAACAGGTGGTTCTTCCATCTCATCAACATTTCTTATTATCTAGAATTCACCATCCTTTTGTCTATGGCCCATCGTCCTTAGTCCATCACAGATGTGTCTCTGTCCTGTAGTTTGCCCCAGTTTATCTGGCTTGTCATTTGCATCTTGGTCGTTTTTCTTAGATAATCCACGTTCCCTTGCTTTCAGACCTTATCAGCGCTCCTGCTATGTGGTTATGTGTTTACTTACACTCTGATTAATTCCCAAAAGGCTTTGCAGCAGCTAATTTCATTTGTGTGGCTCTGAGATGACCCAGGCAACTCTGACTCCCATCAGAGATGGCATTTACTTTTAGTGGGCGCAGGACTGGGGCCCCTCCCCAAAGAGCGAGTGGCTCGGCTCCGTCATCCATGATGCCAAGGATCACAGGCTGCTCAAAGGTGCCATTCCTGGGGACCCAGATGCCTGGGGTTTGGTCCTTTTTGCTCAGACCCCATTATTGACCTTTGTTCATTTAGATGGTGCTTTAAACTTGAACTATTGCACTAGATCTAATCTCAAGAGCACAAGCTTCAGAGTAAAAATAGAGCAATGTGAATCTTGCCTCAGTCGTTTGTTAGCTTTCTTCTTGACGTTACTTAATCTCTGAGGCTTAGTTTCTTCATCTGTAAAATGAGAATAGTAATAGTGGACTTGCAGAGTTGTTATAAAAGTTAGATAACATGTTTCTAAAGCTCGATTCTGTATCATGGATGCTTATGTATACTCCCTGTCATCACTATGATTATTTGATTTGGTTTATCTGCCTCACCTTCTCCTCCTCCAGCCCCTTCTAGCTGGCTCTTTACTGCTCCCAGCCGTGTCTCAGCCCCACGTGTTGATTGATACATTCACATGTTTTTCCAGTTGCTCTTGGTGGTATGAGCAAACTTGTCAACTTCTGTGCCCTGCTTTAATTTTCCTTGAAACTTTGTAGGATGTTATTTGAATAGTTCCCACTAGTGTGAGCATGTCATTAGAAATGTTCTATTTTCTTCCTTGCATTTTGCTGTCTGTTGTTTTTATAATAACGTGAAGAGCGGGGCCGACTCAAGAGTGGGATCTGCCTTGGATTTGTACTTGCTGTGTTTGAGGTCAGGTGGGAGAGGAGAGAAAGAAGGAAGAGATTGGAGGCAGAGGAAGGGACTCTGGTGCAAGAACTCTGGAGCCTGACTGCCTGAATTGGCAGCCTGGCTCCCCCACTGTTAGCTGTGTGGCCTTGGTCAAGTTACTTAACATCTCTGTTGCTGCCATTCCCTCATCTGTAAAGTGGGGATAAGATAGTGCCTAGCTCATAGGTTTCCATGTGAGGATTAAATGT
Source organism: Equus przewalskii (assembly GCF_037783145.1). Taxonomy (NCBI): domain Eukaryota; kingdom Metazoa; phylum Chordata; class Mammalia; order Perissodactyla; family Equidae; genus Equus; species Equus przewalskii. The sequence continues at coordinate 20,667,328 of NC_091849.1, forward strand.
AGGGTGCTCAGAGCACGCTCAGAGCACTGCCAAGCATGTATTAAATAATAATTAAAGGGTTCAAGATGATTAGAATTACTCTTTTCCCAAGGTTGTTCACCACCTTTGCTACTTTAGATAATCTTTCTGATAGATGTGGCTTGTTACAGCCTCGGTGACTTCAAAGTAAGAAGATCATCTTTATGTTTTTAGTGTACCCAGACAAATAAAAGTTTAACCTTTCAAAGTAGTCATTCCAAGAGGTGCTACACTTGTGTTGATAGATGAACATTTTTGAATAATTATTTTAAAAATTTCTTTAGGTTCTGCAAAAAAATTACTCTTTTGAATATCCTCAGTAATAACAACCCTTTGCCTTTCTAGTTAGATTATTGAAAATTAGAGGCAACTTTATAAATTTAAATGAATGATCTGTGTTGACAATCGCTCTCCTATATATTCGTATGATTTCATAAATTTGTATAATTACAAAACAATTATATAAATTTGTATAATTACATAAATTGCATAACTATAAGCTTAATAAAATATATACACATTATATCTGTCTACATATAAAATGTGTGTACTTGAGAGGGAAAGAACCAGTATTTAATGTGAACTGAATTATATTCATGAAGAAAAAGTCAGTCATTGAGCCACAGTTCACTTAAAAAAAATCATACACACTATCTCTCGTAATCTAGAATCTTTTTTAAAGCGTAATTGAGTTTTTGACCTGGTGGGACGAATTCTACATAAACCATGCATTCAGTCAAACGAAGGAAAAATAAACATCTTTTGTCTCTCTGATTCTGGCAGTCTTTTCTTCCCTTCCATATTTTTACATTCTTAAAGATACCATAACGCTGTGGGACCTATGGAAAAGGCCATCAAATGCAGCGGGGTTGTGCTCCAATGAGATGCCCTATCTAACGGAAAGTCTCCAGAAGACTCCTCTCTCCTCTCTTGCTTGAGAAAGCTGCACTGCTTTGGCAGCCAAGGATATATCTGTACACATTTGGCATCCTAAACATGGCCAATTCAATGACTTTAAAGTTTCCTCTAAAAGTCTGCCTCACTCCGTGAATGGAGATGTGGTCATTTGTGCTAATTGCATTTTAGAGTATTGTATCAGTGACAATAAACTAATGTTTACAACTTTTGTTCATATCAAATACCATTAGGCACTTGATTATGTAACAGTTTGCTACCTAGATATATTTTGCAAGTACCCAAAAACATCGGTCTGTCTCCGCAGCGCTGCCTGTGTCCAGACTGCATGCTTGTCGCACAGCCGCGGCTTCTCCTTCTGGTTCACTGGTGCGCCGCAGGCCCTCACTACTTAAGCCCAGAGTCTTAGCTGGAGAACTGTCTGCTGACTCCCAGACACTGATTTGAGACTGAGACGATATTATCGCATGAGGTGTCTACGATGAAGCTCATAAGAACGAGATAATTGAGGAGACAATGTGACTTGTGGATCTCCAGGATCATGGACAGCTACGTGTTGAAAACAGAAGACCTTAAAATCCACAAAAGTCTCTGAAACGTAAGCAGAGAGTATTAGAGCTGGACACTCAGAGACCTGCTTGCTTTACAGAGGATGATGCTGAGGCCAGAACAGCGAAGAGACATGCACAGAGAAAGTCCGGGCCAAAACTGGGCTCTGATTTCCAGAAAATCAAGTCCACCTTTCCAATTTTTTAGTTTTTTTGATCTAAGGGAAAAATTGCATAGTCTAATAACATACTTAGCAAAAAGTTCAACTATTGTGCTCTGTCAGGTTAATGTTGGGAGGGTTTGATGTGTCTCAGCATCTCATCGTGGAGTTAATTTTACTCCAGCGCAAGATCTCAAGGTGAGCTGGGCTTCTGTTGTGACCATAGGCCGTCATTCCCTCCCTCCTAAGAATGTGAATAGTATTCCCATTGTGGGAACTGCTGATTGACACCAAGCAACTCTGTTGTCATGGCTGTAGTGAAAAAAATGGGAAAGAAACGATATCTTTTCAACCTAAAGGTTCTCTCTGGTTAGTTAATTACAGACATTTTCAGAAGACATTTGGATGATGAGAAAGCGATGATATCACATTATGACATTTATTTCATCCCTTACCCCAAGAATCTCAATAATTGGTTCACCTATTCAAACTGTTATTTTATCAGAGGGTAAAGATTCCAGGACCCCCAGTTGGACTTACCTCATTTATCTAATTGGCATATTCTTTTAAAAACAACTCTGGGCATATGAACTTTTTGATTCATGCATATGCCATTCACTTGTTTCGAGACAGTTTAATGTAAAACTTATCTAATTCCAATGAATGTCTTTAGAAAACTTTAGTCGAGGGTTAATATTTATGCCATTGTATTAAAAAATAGATTTTAGAAAGTAAGATTCCATGTAAACATAAACTGTTTGAATGCTGAGCAGCTCATGGTGCATATTGTCAAGGTTGTCACTTTGCAGCTGAGGAAAGCAAGGTTTGGATAAAGATAAGTGGCGCACCGATGGTCATCTAGCAAATAAAAAGATAGTTCCTGGGACCTGCCCAGTGGCATAGTGGTTAAGTTCACGTGCGCTGCTTCAGCAGCCTGTGGTTCATGGGTTCGGATCCCGGGCATGGACCTACACACCACTCATCAAGCCACGCTGTGGCAGCATCCCACATACAAAATGGAGGAAGATTGGTACAAGTGTTAGCTCAGCAACAGTCTTCCTTAAGCAAAAAGAGGAAGATTGACAACAGATGTTATCTCAGGGCCAATCTTCCTCAGCAAAAAAAGTTCTTGGCAAAATGGGTACCAGACCCAGAGCTCTTGATTTCCAATCCAGTATTCTTCCTACTAGGCCAGGCTATTTTACCTAATCAGAGGGATTTCATTCAATGCAGTGCTGCTATGATATAGGAAAAACAGGTTTCCTCATTGCCTTCTAACAACTCCTATCCTGAGTGTTCCATCTTCCCATGGAAGAGACAAGTGTATTTGCAAATACATTCTTGATTCCTTCAAGGATGGTGGATTTTCCTCTTTATTTACACTTTGAATACCATATAATCTGATCATACAAGGCAGCCAAAAACAACAACAGAACAACAATGGTCAAATAATTGCGTGAAGTCACTATCCGATGATGGCAGGGATGCGATTCAGGTGGAACGCATATGAACAAAGGCACAGGTGAGCCCAAGGTGTCGCCAATGTGATGTGCCCCCCAGGAAAGCAAAGGCAGGTTATTGGCACCAACTGAGGTCTGGTCTCAGAATGAGGGAGGTGAGAGTACCGTGGACTCTGTATGGCCACACTGTGGGACCTCGTGTTCTGTTTTGTGTGACATGTCATTCAAAGAGCTCCCGCTCACCTGGGATGTATCATAGGCTGGGAAATGGGATGTTGAATAGAGTAGACATCAGAGAGTAGTGACTAAAGAAACTGCAAATACTTTGTGCAGAGAAGAAATATCTGAGTGGGTGAGGACAGATTCCCTTGAATATTTGAAGGACTGTCATGTGGAAAACGTACTAGACTTGAGCTCCAAAACTGCTAAATTGAGGGCTGATGAACAAGCCACAGTGGGCCTCTCACAATCATAGAATCGGACCTGTTGGCTCAGGACTTTTAAATAATCGGGCTATTGCATTCATACGATGGAATGGCCTGTCTCCCTCTCAGGGCGCTGTGTTTTCAGCCATTGGAGGGGTTCCCTCTGAACCCCAATGGTTGCATGGAGGAGATATTTTAAAGGGCAGCATTCACAATTCAGATTTGCGGTTGGACCAGATGACCTTTAAGGCGCTTTCCAGCACCTGGGGTTTTATGATTCTATTTCTATTATGCAGCGATGCTGGGTATGTGTCACATTGTTTGAACCAAACACTGAGACTGGACAGGAGCACCGTTTGGAATGTTGATGGTGCTCGCGTCTATTTTGTGTTTCAATTTCTGGAAGCGGTCTTTGTCTTTGAGGCAGTTTGGTCCCTGACCTTCTGTAACATTTGGAGCCCAGCCACACTGTCTTTGTTTACTGTAAAGAGCATGGAAAAACTGACTTCCTGACAGTGCTCGGCAAAGTGTAAGGTCAAACCACTCACAGGTGAACAAACACAGTCCTTCCACCTTAAAATTGCCATTTGGCCCCTGAAAAATGGACCAGAGCAATAATACTGGGTAACAGAAAGAAGGGAAATCAGTGCTCTGCCAGCAGGCAGCAATTAGTTACTTTGTCAGTCTGCTTTGTGAAGAGCTAATCTTAATTCAGCATCCATTTTGGGGAAGCTGGAAAACATGGCATGCGTTTTGAAGTCCTCTAGCAACCTACGAAATAAGCTTATAGACCCTTCCTTTCTCTACATCGTCATCACTGTCCTTAATATTTCCCAGGATTGCCAAGATAAAGCATAGCCTTCTTATTCACGTAAGGGACTTTAGAGTCAACTCATTGAATATTCATGTCATCCAAGCTATTTCTTTTATGGTAAGACCTCAAAGTGGCCTTTTATGGGTTGGCTTCCTTACGAGAAGGCATATCCATTTTTTACTAACCTCTGCTATTCTTTACTGTCATCACAAGCAATAGGTTCCCTTTGTCGAAGGAAGGGAAGTGTCTTCCTGGGTAACGGTATTGTAAGCTCTTTAAGGGCCTAGACAGTGCCTCATTCATTTCATCCCCCTCCCATAATGCTTAATACACACCATCTTACAATAGCACATCTGCATAACACACTTGTATGTCACTGAATTAAATAGTGATTTTGCTCACATATTTACCCATGTACTCAATCACTTATTTGTGATATCGCAGTTTTCTTCTTAATATTTAAAGGTTAATTATTAGAATTGATCTAAAGTGATGTAAGTGGAAATATTCCCAAAATAATTCCACATTTTTTTTTCCCATCAAGAATGCAGGAATGAATTTGCCTTTGGCAGTATATTTTTTCTTTCTCTTTTTTTTTGGTCTCTAATGTAAGCAGGCTCTTGAAATGTCCCATTGCTCTGGAACTCCACTTAGAGATGATATACTAGCCTTTTACTAAAATATATCTGGGTATTAAAAGCCCAATTCTTTACTGCTGATGAGAAAGATTATTAACACTTTTTTTTTCCAGCTATAATATGAGGCAATAACACCCCTTTTTACTTCCAGACCCAGAGGCAGTATGTCATATTAACCTTCATTAACTGCCTAAGAAATGAGGTATGCTCATTAATTTAGGATTCTGGTTAGCTAAAATTGTGTGAGAAGACTGATAAACTTCTGTGGTTTCTCTCTTTGCTATACATAAAAAAATAAAAGAATGGTGAAGTATGTTAGCATACTTATTTCATTGCCTTGGTGAGTGTGGCGTTCAGCTCAGGGGCCAGACCTGGATGAAATGTGTCTGCAAGTGGTGGGCAAAGATTGAGGTGGCTGGAGCCGAGCGGAGCAAGCATCACCTGATCTAAATAGGCTTGAAGAGTAGCATCTGTGGTGTGTGGTGGGAGAAAGCAGATAGCATCGAAAGTCTGGGCCAAAGGTGGAAAGAGAAAATGAATTCTATTTCTATGCATATAATGTCATGATGGACCCTTCCCCCTATGAAATACTAAATTCTCTATAGAGTTTTTCGTTATATGTAGCATTGCTTTTAATTGTCCCATTGCTACCTCCATTACTTTCATTTACTCATTCATCATTTTAAAAAAATGTATCAAGCGTTCTGCTAGCTACTGGAGAAACAGAGATTAATGACATGATTCCTAAGCTCGAGGAATGGCTTTCTTTCTTTATCCAGGCTTAAAAAAAATGTGCAATCAACTTTGCTATCCTCATTCTCCCCACCCCCCAGGAATACCTCAGTAATGTCGTTTCTTTCTTCATAGACCCTCCAGAATCCATCTCGATTTTTCTTCTGCTACTACCACAGTTCAGGCACCATCCCCTTTTAGTCAGGCTATTGCAGGAGCCTCTGTACTACTTTCCGTATATCCAATCTCCCTTCTCCCCCTGTCAATCTGAGCCATGGCTACCACACTCATTCTCCCACAACTTAGTTGTTCCCATGGCTTATTTTGAGGGCAGATGCCTTTGCCTTAGAATGCTGCTCTCATCGATCTAGTCCACCTTCTATAAAACGAATACCCTACTTGAACCAAATTGTTCCCTTCATGTACCTTCAGGCATAGTTATGTAGTCTCACCTCTCTGGTTTCCCTCCCACTGGTTTTCCATCTCCAAGGCAGTACAGCATGGTGGTTAAGAAGATGTGCTCACGGGCCAAAGTGCTTTACTACTGACTTGCTGTGTGGGCTTGGGCAAGTTATTTAACCTCTCCTTTGTGCTTCTCTTCTGCATCATTGAAAAGAGCTTATTAAAGCAATACTTCCCTCCTAGGATTATTAAGATGAAGTGGCTTCACATATGTAAAATGCTTAGAAGAGACCGTGGCACAGAATAAGTGCTAGTGTTTTGCTATTATTATGACCCAAACCCCATCCCCGCCTGGCCAGATACTTTGTAGCTCATTGCCAATCCCAGGGTTCTTTGGGGAGCTTTCCCAATATTTAGGTAGAAGTAATCTTTCCCCTCGCAGCCCTTCTATGGCTCTACTTATCCAACACTCATTGAGCAGGCAGATTTAGAGCTATTTATTATTCCTGTGGGAAATAAAACTTGGCTAGCTAGCAATTCAAGATAGTAAATGGTTAGTGCCAATAGGAAAAGTAGCAAAGCTCCCGTAGATTATACACTCTCTGAGGGCAGGGACACTGCCTCATTTGTCTTTGTTTCCCTTCAGTGCTTTATGCCTGATTATGAACAACAGTAAGCCCGAATTATTTTTTTTTTCTGATTCAATGGATGATGTATTCAGAGGATCAGGAATAGACATTTAAATAGATAATGTACAATCAGATACTAATCGGGTGTCTTTACTGGTAGCATATGAAGGTGAAGAAATAAGGAGCCATCCTCAGTTTTGGCCAGAGCGTTGTTCAGACCATCTGGACAGGGACTCTGGACATCATGAATGTAGCATTTAGTAGGATTAGTTTGGTGGTAGGCTGCCAAATGGACTGGAACAAAAAGAGGGAGACTGGAGAGAAGATTGTTGAATGTGAGAGCATGAGTGCCTGAGCTTAGACTCTAGAAATGGGGAATGGAGAGGAAATCTTAAGTTCCACATTAATTTGTAAGGAAAGAATCCACAGGACTTGGGAATTCTCTATGAGGATGATGGCGAGGAGGCTGAAAAAGTGACAGCTGGGTTTCTTCCTTGGATAATTTTGGAGTATCCAAATTGGGACAAGGTTGGCTTCAAAGGAACATACACATGTGCAGTTACTAGACAATGAGCTCCATGATGGCAGAAACCATGCCCGTCTTGCTCACCACCGCTGGTTCCCCAGTGTCTAGAACAGTCCCGGACACACTCACACAATGGGAAGCTGATAAGTGCATCTTGAATGAATGAATTGCCACTTACCTTGATATCTACGCAGTCCAATAAGGCAAGTATAGACAATTCTCACCCCCTGTTTAACAATTCTCTGGTTCTAGTTAGCTGGCATGATCAATTTTTCTGAAAAGGCTTACCTCACATCATGGGCTGGATGTCCCAAATAGGCAGTTTATTTAATTCCAGGATGAGTGACGGAATCTACAAGACCCTGAGGCCATCTCTCTCCTACATGCCTTAATGTAAATAGTAAAACATAGTTGGCAGAGCAGAGAGGTGCTCCAGAAAGCAATTGTTTGCTCTCGCCCCGCTGAGAAGTAGCAATATCTGTGTGGCTTAAGGGCTCTAGCTGCAGCCACGTACAGCGTTAGAAAAATAGCACTACCATTTGCCAGCGTGAGATGCCAAACTGCAAATAAGAGGCATGTCAATTCAACGAAGCAGAAACCTTTCGCTTGTTTTTAACGATGACTTGTAGGAGAACTTTATTGTTATGTGTTTGTATGCCTTTAAATAAGAAATTGCATCTTTTGAAAATAATGAAACCCGTCTCGTCCTTTTTCCCTACGAAGAAACAAGCTTTTCCCACTTGGGTGAATATTGCCTGCGCCACTCGCGGAAGAAAGGGAGCGGTCTTGGCAAGCATCTTATTAGTCTAAAAATAAATTATTCAGAATGCAGGTTCGGATACAGATTGCAGGGAGAGGTAATAGAATTGGTTTCCCAAGCCCGATCATGCTCTGCAGACATGGTGTGTGCTTTTCAGGAATCCACTTAAGTGGAATCAGCTTTGACTAATACAAACTAGAAATAATATTGCTGCCATCCAGCTAATGTCGGTGGTACAGCATCCTCCAAATGTCTTCAAGTATCCGTGGTCTCTTTAGTTGATGCCAGTGTGCGTATATAAAAGTATATATGCATTCACACGCATTTCTTCCGAGAGACATTCTTTTCATTGTTCTTTTAAGGAAATTTCTTCCTGGCAGCGTCAGAGGGGCATGTCTCACTTGAGATTTGTCTCCCTCCTGCTCCCCCCTGCCTCAGCGAAATAGTTGACCACATCAGCAGCCGACTCCAGTTGTCATGTGGTTTCTCATGTGACGCTGGGTCTGCAGCCCTTTGGAGCAACAGCCTTTGTGACTCGGCACTCATGGACAGTAGCGTTTGGGGACAGAAGAGATTTTGGAGGGGGCGGGGAGGCCAATAAACCGAGAAACGTCAGAAATAAAAGTCGCATCAAGTGCTCTGATCTATGTATTTTTTTTTCTGAAATTTGATTTTAACTCTTGCTTTTTTTATGGTTTGTGTCTGTTTTTTCCACCCCCGCAGGCGCCGAGCTGCGCTGTTTTGTGTTTCTTTCTTTCTTTCTTTCTTTTTTTTTTTTTAATTCTGAAGCCAGACCGTCTTGCCTCGCAGTTCCAGGGCTGCATCGCTGTGGGCACGCCAAGCTTCCCCCTGGTTACCTGAGCTGCTGCTGCTGCTGTCTCCCCGCCTCGGCTTCGCCATGGTGCATCCGAACCCGGAGTCATTGGGCTGCGCAGTGCGGAAGGAGGACCTGCTCATGGAGCTCTGGCCAGGGCCCCCTCGCCGCTGGATGAGGGGACCTGGAGGACGGGGTGAAGCTGCAGAGGACCCGGGGTGGGACGGATAGAAAGGACGCCAAGGACCGGGGAAAGGGAACTTAGGAATACCATCCATCCAATGCCCACGGATCCTCCGCCGGGCAAGGGCAACAGCAGCCCGTGCCATGTGCACCCAACTCGGGCTGCCCCAGGGAATAGTCTGGGGGGAAAACCCATGCCGAGATGTGGTGGCATTTCACCTGAGAGTGGAGCTGAAGATGGATTAACCAGGTATCTGACGTATCTACCTGAGGAGGCAGAGTTGGAGAAAGGCAGAGTGAGGGAGCGCATGGAAAGAAAGAGGACGTGCCGGATACCGTTTGCCGCTCGCTCTGCATTCTCATTCTAGGGAGGATGGCATAATTTATAACCTAGTACATGGATGGAGGAACTGTAAATTGTAGTCTGGATGTCCCCGGTGCTGTCAAGGAAGAAACTGATGGGCTCGGTGACTGTACCAGTGTCCCCAGAGAAAATAGCAGCCTGGCAGCATGGATTTAAATGCATGTGCATGCATGTAGAGACATGAAAAGAAGAGATTTTCGACCATTTTACACAGGAAGTCTGTCACTTCGCTGGATGGGGCTTGATTGCATCTTGTATTTTCAGCTTCAGCTCAACACCCATTTCCTGACTAGCTAGAGAGCATGGCCAAAGCAGCTGCATGCAGAATTTTCTTGTTAATGTGAAAGCAAGCCCCCTCAGCTTTAACTCCTTGACGTTCTGAGCGCTCTGTGCTTTGCTAGGACCGATTGTGGGGTTTTGTTTTCTTCTTCTTCTACAAATCCCTGTAAACACAGCTGTATTCAGTACGGTGAAAAATTCCATCCTGTAAATAGAAATCTGATCAATTTAATCAAAATAAATGTATCCCAGATGACTTTGAGACCAGCTGGCTACCACAGGCTTCAGATGCTAAATGCTCAATGGAGATGAAGGCAGTGTTATATTTACATGTTTTAGAATTCCAGGATCAGCCTATAATTTAAAAAAGGAATCCTTTTCTAAGGAAGAGAGGTGGGCCTACCAGCTCACAGCTAGATGGTTAGGTTCAGGTGTCGATGCTGCTCAGGCGATTTGGGAGTTGGCGGTGTTACGTTTCGAAAGGGGCCATGTGGCAGAGTCTGGCCACAGTCGACGCGTGTAGAGAAAGTGCGCGTCTAACTTGCTGTCTGGAGAGGCGAGTGCCCTCAGACTAGCCTCTGGTGAGGGTTGGGGAGGCACTTGAGGCACGTTTTGGATTCAAATGAGTGAGCTGTGGTGTTCCAACCCCAGCTTGGGAGAGTCATCTCAAACCTGGGGATGAGGAGCTTTCCCAGTTGTCATGGGGAGCTCTTCTGGGACGCCCGTCTGGCCTTCCCACTGTTTGTTACTATTTCTACAAAGGCTGCTCTGTGTGTTGGATTATGTTTGGCCAGCTGTTGACGCATTCCTGCGGGTGGGGCTGGGTGGGGATCTTGTTACTGTACTTCCAAACTGTAGATCTGTGTGCATGAGGCGTAGGGAGGCAATGGAAAGAAAGCAAGTGGGAGAGTCTGATCACTCTTCCTGCTTTCTCCAGATAGTCCTAGAGCGAATCCAGAAAGGCTTAAAGAGAAGGGAAGAGGGAATCATGGGGGTGGGGGGTGAGGGAAAGAGAATGAAACTGAGCAAGCACATAGAAAAAGACTTAGAACTTCAAAGCTGCATAGACAAGCAGAATGTCAGCAGCTTGTAATTAGCGGTTCATGGTTGCGTCAGTGACGGTATCCTTCCAAGAATAACTATGTGATGTGTGCCACAAAGTGAAGAAGATAGTCATAACTAAGTTATCAAACCCAGTTCAAACAAGGGCAAATGGATTAGGGAATGTTCTATATTTGTAAATCAAATACCGATGGATTACACGTAGAAGACGCTGAATTCTGCATAAATGAAGGTTGAATTATCAATTTGTCAGGGGGGATATGTTCATTAAATGAAACTGTGAACACGTACAGATGCAGATTAATCGTGCAAGAAAATATCAGGGCAAACCCCATCCATAATTTTCCCAAATAGCCCAAGACAGCATTGCCAATCTCCTCTCTCTACATCCACACATAATTTTTGCTTGCTTGCTTTTGTGCATTAAAATGGGGAGGAGTCAAAAGTGACATTCAAATAGATATGGTCAATTGAATTCTAAAATTCCGATTTTAGAATTCAAAAACGACTATGGGGTTCTGATTTTTGTTGCTAGCCCTTAGTTTAAACCTTGGAGGAGCCTTGGTTGTCTTAAAGCTAAACAGAAGGTTGTCAATAACCCCATGGGAAGTCAAGGCACCACAGTGGTTGAGATGCGAAGGCCACGTTCACTTCCCTCCCTTGTCTTGTGCTTGGAGATTCTGGTGCGCCTACAGCCAGCTGATTGGTTGGTAGGCTGAGGATGTTTACTCTTATTTGTTTGCAATGCTCCTCCACAGCATTCATTTTGTGTTTGTATTTGTGTTCACGCTGCACAATTACTCCTGACCCGCTTTGTTTCTCTGCCCGAAGAGAAGTCAATTTTAGTTCAGCTCCGTGCTTTTGGCTTCCTGGGTAATACGCGCATATGTATTGCATTACCCATGTATGCATTTCCCTTTTTAATGTGGATTAGGGAAAATCGTAGGCAGGGAAAGCTGTGTATATTAAATCAATAGCTTTTTGAATCACATGTAATATAATTTAAAGATACTTACTTTGAGGTTGCCAAAGCTGACATTGTCTGAGCCCGTTTAATTTACATCTTCGATTTAGTCAAGAAGCGGAACCTGCCAGATCAGAATAGCGTATTCTGTGCACCCAACAGGGTGGAAGACATTATTTTGTTTGTGTTAGTTCAAACAGCTGGTCATTAATGCAGTCCCCATTTCTAGGGTGAAGTGCTGGTGGACATGAATGGCTGCCTGATTAATGCTGCCCCTCCGAGGGTCCTTCACCCAGCAGTCATGCTCACAGCAGAATAATGTAGCATGATGTGATTGCTCTCTAACAGGGTAGTATGTCATTGTGTCACCAAGCAATTGAGGTTATTATGGGGCAGGGCAGACAGACGGGACAGTGGGGTTAGTAGACCGTAGCATTTTTAGAAATACAGGCCTGACCTACTTAGAGTTATTCTCTCTGGCTGGCAGCTGCCTGGTACATCAAGTCTCCTGATAGGCTGAGGCTGTTGCTAGGAGGACTTAGCATGAATTTTTCCACACACAGACTCAGTGACTGAATGATAAAAGCTGACTGGAATTAAAGAGATTTGGTTTAGTATTATACAGATTTATCTGCCTCGTTTTTCTTTCTCAAGTGCAGAGAAAGGGTGCAAAATACAGATTTTGTTTCCATTTGTTCTTTGACCTTCTTATTTCCCCCCTCTTAAGAGGCACGAGGGGAGGCGAGCAGGACAGTTATGAAATTTTGGTTAATCTCTTACTGTTGGGGTCACTGAAACGATGTTGTGAATTGCAAGATATTTAAGCTTAAAGACTGCTGGGAATGATGAACAGAAGATTAGATTATTTTTCCTCTTCTGTGCGCTAAGCTGTTTTGAAGTTGGGCATGCATCTTTCATGCAGTGTATATTTAAACTCTCTTTCCCTTTTGGGCTTGAACAAAACATTTATATAAATTCTTTTCTATCCAAACAGATTGAAGCTTGCAATCTCTGGCTTGTTTAAAATAAGATGGTAAGGATTCCAGATTTAGACGGGAAAAATATATATACCCTTTTTTTATTACAAAATATTTTTTTTCTGGGCTATTTTGGGTTTGGCTCATTTTTCAAAAGCCCAGCCTGATGTTTATACTCATGGATGAAACTGAACTGCTCCCACCCTACCCTCTTGGCTTCACAATTTACAAAGACATAGGTTTTGCTCCAGAAGAAAGAATATCTGCAGAATTTATCTGGAGGTTGTTTTTCCTCATTGCTGACATATGCACTGCATGTAGAGAGCTCACATGATCAATTTTATAAGATGACCCATTTTTTTTCTACTCTTGTATTCTCCAAGTGTCTGTGTGTGAATTTTAATAGATTTGTTTTTCTAGAGGTGGATTTTTAATGGGCCTTTTAAGGTAATCTGAAAATCCCATCAGGAGAAAAATAAAAGCAATGTGTAGTCAAGGATACTTTGATTTTTCTTTTTTTAATGACATGTTATCTATGCTTAAACCTCAGTGTCCCTCTGTTACCTTTTTGAAGGTAATCATTATCCTGCCTTTTTGATATGAAATGAATTTTTTGAAGAACATGCTATAATATTACAAGCAAACAAGAAGCTTGGCTACATAAGGGAAAGAAATAATATAGATTCTTGTAAACTTGTAACATTGGATTTCTTGGCCACATGACAAAGGACAAGAGAAAATTTAGATGTGGATTTTTCTTTCTATTTAGGTTTTTTAAAATATTCAGAACTATTTAGAAATACATGTTTTCAAACAATGATTTCCACTTACACCAGGGACCATAGTCAAAACAAAAAAAATGCTCTGGTGATCGTAAAGTCAAGAAATCCATCAATCTTTTTCTTTTCTTGACCCACCAGTGTTTATGTTTCCGCATATAAATATAGCTTATCAAGCTAAAATAGAGTGTATTTTCTGATGGTGTAATTGATATTTCATACCCTTACTGGCTTTGAGAATCCCCAAAATAACACTTATTGTAAAGGTTTCCAACCACATTAACAATCTTTCTTAACTAAATAAAATGTCAATTTATACTTTTTGAATAAAAGATTACCTTGGTGTGCTGCTCCTTCCAAAATAAAGCAATTTCATTTATTATTTTAGCAAATGAACATTTAACTCTTCTATGCCACTTACTTTGCTTAAGTCAATGGGCCATCTTTTAAATATTGAAGTTCAAAGTTATAGAAATAAATGTCACTTTAAAATCACGTAGGGGAAAATGTTAGCATAAGTTCATTACCATTTGTTAAAGGACAAATGCCTACTTTGTATGTAAAATACGGCCTTGTCCAGGTGCCCAGTCAAATCAAATGTTTATCGAATGATTAATAATAAATTGGTCACACTCAGATTGTTCAATATAAGTCTTATTTGGTTGTTTACGTTGGTGAGAATTTTTCATTGTTTTGGTTTTCAGCCTTTACTGGAGAGGTAAATGGTAGGTGGGTCAAAAACAAAAACAAAACAAGCATGTTTTAAAATGTCATTGGGCCCGGCCAGGTGGTATAGCGGTTAAGTTTGTGCACTCTGCTTTGGCGGCCTGGGGTTCACCGGTTCAGATTCTGGGCATGGACCTACACACGGCTCATCAAGCTGTGGGAGGCATGTCACATATAAAATAGAGGAAGATGGGCTCAGATGTTAGCTCAGGGCTAATCTTCCTCAAAAACAAAACAAAACAAAACAAGTCATCTATGGTGCCTTAGTCATAGTTGAACTTGACTTCTAGATATTCACTTTGACAATGTATGTCCATGGTATTAATTTCATCCACTGCCATTGATCAGAAAGCCAAAGGAGTAATCACATTCAGTCATTGCATCAATCATTTATTCATTAGGTAAGTATTTTCTGCTCAGACATGAGGCTAGCTTCTCCGTTATAAGGTTCAACATGGACCAATGAGTTTGGGGGATGTTCCCCCAAAAGGGGAAATAGCAGTTGGTTGTTGTGGGGCACAGTTAGTTAGATCTTAAGTTAAATAGTTTCCCTTTCTGTGTTCTAATACCTAATGTTATGTAATCCTTATAACTTGGGTGCAGAGCTGGATATAATAACGTTAGATGCTTGGAGAAGGTTCACTCTCTCGATCTCACAAGTAAGCTACATCTCTTCCAAACCGTCTCAACACTTTTATAATAGTGAAGATTTAACAAGAAGCCGGAATGTGTCTTTTGTGAAGTCATGAAAGCATATTGTAACACAGAGATTTTCAACATCACTATTTAAACAATTAATGGTCTTTCATATAATTAAATGTATTTTAAGTCTTTAAATACTTTTAAGTGCCCAAGCCATACACTACCTGGAACTGTATGCGTCACTAAAGGTTTTTGTTTTGTTTCCTCTTCCTTTCCTTTAATCTCCTTCCACTCCTTCAAGCATGATGCTTGAGTAGGTGCCTGTGAGTTTCCCAAGCAAGGACTGAACAAACCGTATCCTTGCTTTTCACTCTTCTGATCACCTCTGTAACAATGTGAATTTAGACTCGTCTGACTCCCTCAGGGTCGTGCCTTCCAGGCTTCTGTTTCTCCAAGAGTCTCTAACCTTTTCTGTGTCTATGTGCCAGGTGCATAGATGTTGCTTCACAAACATTAGTTGATTAATGAATGAATAAATTAGTGAATTAATGAGTATCCAGAAGACAAATTCTACAGAAAGATAAAGAAGTCTTCCAGCTGCAGACTTGTCAGTGGTATAGGGCAGGCAAACTTTTTAATAAAGGGCCAGACTGTAAATATTTCAGCCTTTGTGGGCCATAGGGTCTCTGTCGCAACCACTCAGCTCAGTTGGTGTAGTGAGAAAGCAGTCATAGAGAATATGTAAATGAATGACTGTGCTTGTGTTCCAATAAAACTTTATTTATAAAAACAGACGGGCCAGCCCCGGTGGCCTAGTGGTTAAGTTTGGCGTGTTCTGCTTTGGTGGCCCAGGTTCAGTTCTTTGGGGGAGCGGGGTACCTACACCACTCATCTGTCAGTAACCATGCTGTGGTGGCAGCTCACATACAAAAAGAGGAAGACTGGCAGCAGAGGTTAGTTCAGGGCAAATCTTCCTCAGGATAAAAAAAAAATTCAACAGAAGTAAAAACAGGCAACGGGCTGGATTTGGCCTGTGGTCTGTAGTTTGCTGACCCTGGTGTAATGATTTTGAGGGTATGATTACCCAGGACATGTATACTATGGAAGGTCAATGTATTAAAAAAGGAGGAGGATTTTTAAACAATTCAATACGAATTAAGACAAAGGGGCAAATATTTATTTGAGATGAAAACTCATTGCTAATCAACTACATTTTACACCCTTAGTGATGACACAGATGGAACAGCTGATTTTAAAATTCAAAGATGAAAGCAGGGATTGTTACTCTGTCTTAAAATATAATGCTATTATATTGTTCAATACAAGAAAGAATGGAAAAATTTACTTTTCAAAATAATCCTTCTAACGCTAGTTATAAAGAGGAAGCTCACCTCTGTTTGGAGAGCTGGCACAGCATTCAAAATGTGCAAGACAGTACATCTAGAAGCATTGCCACTAGATCATGCTATTGTTTGCAGATTCTTTGAATGAATTTAAAATACTATGTTATTTCAACCACCTCAGTCAGATCTTTTCTTTTTCCCGTCTCCCCAGTCCCTTCTTCATTAGATAGTAATTAACCTGCAGTATTAGAAGTTCCGCACTGTCCCTTTTCATCTTTTCTCTTGTCCCAGTGCAACTTCTTTCTTTTCTTTCTCGTCTGTTATGTAGCATCCATGTTGACGTTGGTCACTGGTGTTGGAAGCAGAGAGCAAGTGCGTGTAGTGAGTGATCTAAAAGCTGGAGCCTGGGTGTTAGGCAAGACTGTTTTAAATCTTACCCCGGGCACCTACCAGCTGGGTGACCTAAGCCCCTTTCATTAAATTCCCTAGGCTTGAACATCCTCTTTCATAAAATAAAGATAATGATGGTGCCTACCTCCCAGTAGTTTTGTGAGGGTGAAATGAGATCATGATCAGAAAACCCTCCTAGCACTTTGTAAGTGTTCAATAAAATTTGACTGCTGCTGCTGCGGCTTTTACTACTGCTCTTGCTTTTATAATTGGGAGTTACTCTGCAGACAAAGAAGTGTGTGATCTGGCATTAGGCTTTGAGATCTTGGTGGCATCATTATGGGTAACTCTCCTTAATGTGAGGAGTCACCTCTTTATTTATTTTGAGGAATCAGGTATCAGAAGTCCTCCAAAGCAGAGAGAGAAGCCGAGAACAGGTCTAGAGGTATCCAAAGTATTTCAAGGAATTGTGTGCTCGCTGTTTCATCTCCTTTTTTTTTTTTTTTAATCGACTGGGTGTGTTTTAGCATATTTTCTTCTAGGAATGTCCTAGAGGCAGAGTGTGTTTTTTGTTTGTTTAAAGTTAAGGCCAAAGACTGATGGAACACAGAAAACTGCTAGTCTAC
This sequence comes from Equus przewalskii, assembly GCF_037783145.1. Lineage (NCBI taxonomy): Eukaryota > Metazoa > Chordata > Mammalia > Perissodactyla > Equidae > Equus > Equus przewalskii. The sequence continues at coordinate 20,684,505 of NC_091849.1, forward strand.
CCCAAAGCTACAATTTCCTTTTCGGAAAATTATGCTCAAGGCTTATCTCCTACGGAAAATTAATCCTGATTAAATGGCTTAGGAGCAACACATGTCCACAAACGTTCCTTAGTCTTAAGCTGATTTTGTGTCAAATGATTTTTTTTAAAGAGCATTTGTTGTTTATCACTGCCTGGCTAACTTCTCTGTCCCTTCCAGGCTTCTCTTCCATAATCATGTTCCCCTTGAAGCCTTTTCTGGCCCCTAAGCATGAGCTAGGTTATTTTCTTGTCCTCTTGTGTGAGCACTCCTGAGGTCCTCAAGCAAAACACTCATTAAACTGTTATTCTCCCTTTCCACCTCTTGGATCATTCCTGTTGGGCTGTAAGTAGAAGACGGGAGAACAGTGTCTTTCTTTAAGGGATACTCCCAGCAACTGGTAGAATGATGGGTGCGTGCTAAGTGCTCAGTAAATATTTGGGAAACAAATGACTGTCAGGGGCTTCTCCATTCTGTATATTCTAATAATTCATGTTCAATAAGTCACTTGGAATTTTGCTATACTGGTAGTAGTAAGTAGACATGAGTGGTGAAATTCATGAGTTAATCTCTCTCAATAGAACATCACCTAAAAATGAAGGGTCCTATCCACACAGTTATGGAATTAGCAAATGAGAAAATACATGCATTGTTTTACTTTCTTCTGAGATCGGAACCAACTAATTAGACATTTTTATTAATTAGATTAGACATTTTAGACACAGTGAAGATGAGAAACGAAATTTTTTAAAGAAGCAAAAATAGGAATTATTATAAGGCAAGCATTTTGTACAAAAGGATGATCATTCTTCTTTTGTGGCAATTTCATAAAGCATGTATCTTATTCCAGAGGGAGACATATTGTTAGTTCTCACAGACCATTGAGAAGCTTATTAAATGAAAAGTGTTCAGGAAACATCAATTGAATTTGATATTTTGGCTTGTCTTTATATTTTTCTTTAATAAAAAAAAATCCTTTCATTCTCTATCCACCCAGAAAAATGTTACTTTGATGCTTTTATGGACCTTTTCCTAACCCACAAGAGTAAAATGTATTAATAACAGAGAGGTGTAGACGCAGGAGGGGTGGGGGTGAATTGAATGTGTCTGTCTCTGGGATTTTTCCCTGGCTGCTGCTAGTGGCCACAAATGGCCGTGTACCCCGGGAAGAGTGAATGCACCAGCATGGGAGTGAGAGTCTTTTTGTGTTTCCTGCCAATTATTAGGTGGGATTGAATATTTTGAAAGAAGCCAGTATATAAAAATTGGCATTTGACTAGTGCCTTATAGAAGTGATCTTTTCCCCCCTGTTTTCCTTTCAAATGTGTTTGATATTCTGACATTAGACCCTGCCTACCTCTCTTGCTCTCAGAGGTAGACATCAGTCTTACAAAAGATGCTCAATAGATATGAGGCGGACAACATTGCGTTTGCTATATTTTTTCCTTCTTTAGCTGCTATGGATTTATATGTATTTCCTTGTTCTGTTACAGAACACCTTCTTGTTTTTTTCCAGGACCATAGTAATCAAAGTTCATGCCACAAAGGCTTTTTGGTTTAGGTTTCTAGTTGTAAGAATGAGGAATGCCAATATTTTTTTCTAAGAATGACCTCTGGTACATTTAATTTATTATATTTTCAGAATGCAAGGCAGAACAGAATTTGGAATTTTATTAAGGGAATCTCTTTGCATTTCCTTTCTGGAAAAATATTCTGTAGAATTTTGCCTTTCACTTTGTTTCAACAGAAACGCAGCAGTAGCAGAAGTGATGTTTGGCATTCATTAATCTTTACTAGAATCTGAGGGCTCTTAATTAAAGAATTAAGGAAGCTCTGGGGCTTTTCAGGCAACACATATACATATAGAAAGAAAGAGTCGGGACCAGCCCGGTGGTGCAACAGTTACGTTCGCACGTTCTGCTTCTCGGGCGGCCCGGGGTTTGCCGGTTCGGATCCCGGGTGCGGACATGGCACTGCTTGGCAAAAAGCCATGCTGTGGTAGGCGTGCCACGTATAAACTAGAGGAAGATGGGCATGGATGTTAGCTCAGGGCCAGTCTTCCTCAGCAAAAAGAGGAGGATTGGCAGTAGTTAGCTCAGGGCTAATCTTCCTCAAACAAAAAAAGAGAAAGAGTCTTATAACAAAATATTAATCACTTAAAGGTAGTTCAAGTGAAGCCCAGCAAAAGGGGTTTGAACAACTGCATCCTTTCCATCAATTTTCCGTGTTGCTAATTGCTGGGAATAAGGAGTAGGAGGCTGGGCTTCATTCTGGGGGCGCATGGGAAGGATAGATAACTATGAAATCCTCGAGAGGAAATACTGATGGGATGCTGTGCAATAGAAATATATATGTCTCAGAAACCTTTAGAGTTCTTAGGAACCACTTTAGTGTCCAGGACCCTACTGTATTGCCACGACTGTCTTTAGAACCATTGTACTCACCTCTGCCTTCTTAACCACACGTACGGGTAGAACAGTAAACATGGATTAAGGTCTATATTTTTAGAGGGCTGCTTTTTTTTTCCATGAAGAAGATTAGCCCTGAGTTAACATCCACCTCCACCTCTAATCCTCCTCTTTTTGCTGAGGAAGATTGTTGGCTCTGAGCCAACATCCATGCCCCCTCTTCCTCTGTTTTACATGTGGGATGCCTGCCACAGCATGGCTTGATGAGCAGTGCATAGGTCTGCGCCTGGGATCTAAACTGGTGAACCCTGGTCGCCAAAGTGAAGTGCACAAACTTAACTGCTATGCCACCAGGCTGCCCCCAGAGCTGCCTTTTTTAAGATCACTTTTTAATATAAAAGGTTGACGTAGTTGTATTATATACTCAATCCTTAAAGGAGCTTTAGATTAGTTTCCTTTAGATTTATATATTGGACTATAAAATCTGTGGGGGTAAGTATGATCAATTTCGCTCACCATTACCTGGCTCAGAGAAGGTGCTCTCTATGTATCTACTGAATGAATGGAAAGCAGTGGGAGCAGTATTAACATATTTTAAACCAAAATTTCCAATGTAAACAGTTAGCTTTCAGTTCAAAATGTCAAAAAACTTCTAGTCATGCAACATTGTTATGTCATCCATTTCCCACTTTTATTTAAGTAAAAGGAAATGTCCTCAAGAAAAGTGTAATTTTAACCATGCTATTGCTTCGTGTGATGCTTACTCTTATAGGAGGCTCTTAGAGAAAAACTGTTATGGTAGAGATTGCATGAGATTTCATTTTTTTTCTTTATAAAAGATTCAGTATTATTTGACCAATCCTTTGAAGTATTCATAAAGAGAACAAGTGGCAGCATACTTTTTCCTTTTAAGTAGAAGACTAACTTAGAAAGGTTATTATTGTATAATCATTTGTCTAGCAGGAATTAGAATAAGTATCTTAGAACTGGAAGAGACCTTAGAAATAATCTAATCCTCCCACTGCCAGTCATTTTGCAGATAAGGAGATTGGGTCATGGAGAGGTTAAGAGATTTGCTCAAGGTCACATAGCTAGTTTTTACCAGAGCTCATTATTTTTTCTCCCCTTGGTTCCAAAGTTGTGTGTGTTCTGCAACCCTGCTACACCTTAGGCCTCATTCCTTGACTCCAGAACGAGTCTGCAATTTTTTTGAAGTCATTTGTGCTTGTTCATGCAGAAGATATGTATTACTAAGAACTCATGTAGGAAAAGTATGGGGAAATACTGGTGTAATGCTGCGCGTAGAAATCCATATATAGTAGGCTTGAGTGTGGTCACGTTCAACACGTTGTAACCGGAAGTTACAAAACTAGAAATGCAGATTAACAACCTGGATCTGCCACCAACTAGCTGTATGAGCTTAGATGGATCATTCATCTCTCTCTCTCTCAGGACCAGTTTGTTTTTTTTTTTTTTTGGAGGAAGATTGGCCCTGAGCTAACATCCGTGCCCATCTTCCTTTACTTTATACATGGGACACCTGCCACAGCATGGCTTAACAAGTGGTAACATGTCCGCACCCGCAATCCAAACCAGTGAACCCCGGGCCACCAAAGCAGAATGTGCACACTTAACCGCTGTGCCATGGGGCCAGCCCCTCTCGGGACCAGTTTTGTACAGTGAGAGGATAGTAGTTTGATAATTGCTTGAGGTTTCCTCTAGTTCCCTTCCTCTAACAGTCTATCAATGCCCAGAAAAAGGGATCCTATGTTTTTGAAGCTGTGACCCAAGTATCTCTTTAGTCAAGTATGGTCTAAGGACTCTGTCATGAATTAGACAAAGTCTGTTTCCAAGTAGAATAAGACGTGACACAGTTAAAGTTATACCATAAGGAACTATTGCCCTGGTGGTGTTCCTCATATTAAAGGAAGAGAAGAATCCTAGGTCTGAAATTCTACCACATTTGTACTTGTTTTTAATCTCTGAAACATAAGAGTATATATGGTTCCCTTGAATCTGTGTTTATAGTTGGACAGCATTAGATGAAAACGAAAAATAAATACATAGCAAAAGCACAATGTGTCAGTGTGCTATCCAATATGGTAGCCGCTAGTCCCATATATCTAGTGAGTTCTTGAAATGTGGCTAGTGTGAATTGATTGGTATCATAAGGATAAAATACACTCTAGATTTTGAAGATTTAGCACAAGAAGAAGAATGGAAAATATATCTTTTATTAATGTTAATATTGATTACATGTTAGGTGATAATATTTTGGATATATTGGAGTAAAATGTTAAAATTAATTTCCTCTTATTTTACATTTTTAAATGTGGCTTCTAGAAAATTTAAAATTTATATGTGTTTCACATTATATTTCTATTAACAGTGCCCTTCTATGCTATAGCTTGCCTACTTTTAAGTAGAGAATAACCCTTTATGTCTCAGAAGCCTTGTGACTGCCAGAGTGGATAGGGAATACTCAGAGTGTGTGAGGGAGCATGGAAAGGATAGATGACTGTGAGATGTTTGAGAGGACTGAGCATCCCACAGCAGGAGCAGAGGCTTCCTTCCAGAAATTGCTAGCTGTGCTCCCACATTCATATTTTAATGCCAATGTGCTTACTTGAAATGTTCCTAAGTGACCTAGAGATGGGTGTGGCCAGCTAGCAATTCACAATCAATCAACGGATTGAGATCAATTTCCAAGGCCCCTCTAATCTCCACAGTGCCAGATGTCTTGGCTTTTCAAAGATTTTTCCTTTTCTAATGCAGCTTGTTGGCTTCCAGTAGATTCAGTCTGAAGTCCTTACAATGCCAAAAGGCATAATTGCCCATAGGATTCATGATAATACGGAAATTATAGAATTTGGAATAGAATAGATGGAATAGATACCCTAAAGGATCATAAAGGGCTTCTTATAACTTTGCCAGTAATAGCAAAACATTTGAGCAATAACAATTGTAAACTTGTGGGATAACCAGCACCATCATGAACAAGCTGTAGGGCTCTTTGAAAACAGTATTGAATTTAAGTTTTGAGAGAGAATGAATAGAGCACTGATTATGTTAGTGTTCAGCGTGTTGCAATATTGCTTTAAACTGGGAAAGCGTGACTGCTTACTTAACGTTCGAATAATTAGACTGAGCTCTTAGAGCCTTTTCCTATATGATTGAAAGTTCACTGCAGTCTTAGAGTTAAAATGGACATTTAGTGACAAGGAAACAGAGGTGCAGCTATGGTAGGGCTGGACCTGGGGCCTACATCTCTTGATCTTGAGTCAAGTACTGTTTCCATGTTACCTTGGAAAAATGCTTCCTTAAAGCTACTGTTAATTATTTATTTTTAAAAAATCACATTACTAAAACATAAAATCATTTAGCTCCCTAAATCCTCTTGACAACTTGTTTCTTAATCTGCGGCAAGATCTATCCAGAACCCTCAACCATCTAGGAAACTATTTGTTTATAAACAAACAAGTATGGAAATAACTGAAAAGAGCCAAATACTCTTTGAAAACGCTAAAGGGACATCTCATTTGCTGACTAAAAGAAAGGAATAGTTTCCTTGACCAACTAATAGTAATTCTTGAGGTCAGGGCCTCTTGAAACAGAAAACAAGCATCAAAGGAAAAGGAAAGGCAAATTTTGCTTTACCTAATGACTAGGTAGGGTCCTACGGACTGCTACCTCTGCCAGAAAATAGCTATAAATCCTGGATAGAACACAAAAACACAGCTACTTGAAAGCACTAGAGAGTAAATGAAAGTAGGCAGAGTCTAATAGAGGAGTCTTCTTGAAGGAGGAGAATTGAATGGAGTTATTGCCTGTTTTCATGAGTTTTAATCTTTAGACGTGGCATGCAGGGCAAGAGGGTGCTGGTGAAGGAATCTGCAGTCATTCTAGACAGAGAACCAGAAAATGGAATCTGAGAAAATCTCAGTCAGCAGAGATAAGAGGAAATCCCAGAAAGGAAAGAGCTACAAGCAAGATTCCCACAGTCTGTCTCTCTACATATCTGGCTTACCCCAATTCACACATATGTGGATCAAATCCAAAACATCTCAGCAAAAGGTAAAATAGCTGAATTGGGATGAGAGCTGTCATCCAAATCTCAAAATTTGCAGTTCTTAGTTGAGGCAAGATAATTGTAAGCTGAAACAAAAGGAGCGACACTCATAGGAGAAAAATAACAGAATCCAGAGTCTCTGGATCTTACCATTCATAACGTCCAGGGTACAACCCAAAATTACATGACATACAAATAATCTGGACAATGGAGTGTATTCTCAGGAGAAAAGAACGTTAACTGATATAAACAGCAAGAAGACACAGATGTCGGAAGTGACAGACAACATTTAAAACAGCTATCACAACCATCTGCTTTAAAGTAAATAGAACATATGCATCGTGAATAAAGAGATAGAAAACTCTGCACAAAAATAGAAATATAAATAATGAAAATTCTAGAGCTGAAAAATGCGAAATCTGGAAAAAATTTACTTGATAGACCAATATCTGATGAGAATTGACAAAGGAAAAAGTAAGTGAACTTTAAGATAGATTAATAGGGGGCTGGCCCAGTGGTGCAGTGGTTAAGTTCGCATGTTCCACTTCGATAGCCCAGGGCTCGCCGGTTCGGATCCTGGGTGTGGACACGGCCTGCTTGGCAACCCATGCTGTGGCAGGCATCCCACATATAAACTAGAGAAAGATGGGCATGGATGTTAGCTCAGGGCTAATCTTCCTCAAAAAAAAAAAAAAAAAAAAGATAGATTAATAGTAATTATTCAATGTAAAGAACAGAGAGAAGAACAGATTGAAATAACAGTGAATAGGACTTCTGAGATTTGTTAGATAATATTGTGTGGTTTAACTTACATGGACTTGGAACCCCAGAAATAGAAGAGAGAAACAATGGAACAGAATAAAGGATACTTAGTGGCATCTCTGGCCTCTGTCCCCTAGTTGTACTTCCCCAGCTCCCCCAGTTGTGATAACCAAAAATGTCTACACACATTGTCAAATGTCCCCTGGGGACCAAAATCACCCATGGCTAAAAAACCATTGATATATATACAATATAACAATTTTAATGACAGTATCTATGTATTCTTTGGCTAGTGCAAATCATTTAATCATTTTCTTGATGCTTCAAGTTTCTTATATGTGTGTTTATGTGTGTGTATGAAAATTAAAATAGAATTCTAAAAACAATTCAGATAATTCAAAAAATGCACAAAAGGTAAGGTAAACAACAAAAAATATAATTGACAAATAAGAAACAAATAAATACAAACCCAATCATGTAAATAATTAAATTAAATATTATTGGGGTAAATATTCTAACTAAAATAAGAGGATTATCAAATGGATTAAAAGAGAGGCAAAATGTAATTATATGCTGTTTATGCAGTCATATAGTTTAAATACAAGAGATGTCTGCAAAACATGCATTTATTTCGATTATAAAGACATAGTTATGGGGCTGGCCTCATGGCCGAGTGGTTAAATTTGCACATCCTGCTTTGGTGGCCCAGGGGTTTGCTGGTTTGGATTCTGGGCGTGGACATAGTACTGCTCGTCAAGCCATGCTGTGGTGGCATCCCACATAGCAGAACCAGAAGGACCTACAACTAGAATATACAACTATGTAGTGGGGGGCTTTGGGGAGAAGAAGAACAAAGAAGATTGGCAACAGATGTTAGCTCAGGGCCAATCTTTAAAAAAAAAAAAGACATAGGTTGAAAGTAAATAGACGGAAAATGTATCATAGAAACAGAAAAGAGAAAAAGGCGAGAATGACAGATAAATTAAATTTCAAGAATAAAGTATTGCCAGACATAGACAGAAACATTTCCAAATGATATAAGGGTCCATTCATCAAGATTACATAACAATATGTATGCATCTAATAACAGAGCTTCTAAATACATTTCTCCCTTTGTTACCGAAAACGAAGTGTGTTCCCTCCTGGCAAGTTAAATCAGACTTTCCACCAGAAGTACTTGTCTCACAAAGTAAAGTATATTTGCGGCAAATAGGGGACCACGAGGAATCATTTCCAGAGTCATGGTGTCCTTGAACAAAGGAAAGCAGGGACATTTATTTCAGATGGGGAATGAATATTCAAAAGGGAGAGGTGGGTATTCGCTTGCGCAGGCTCAGTTGGAAACCCTGCTTCCACATCCACTGCAGGTTAAGGGAATAAGGCATAAACTCCTCCTGGAGAGATCTTAGCATTAAAAATAAGGCAAAGGTCATAGGTGTAGCTCTGTGGTGAGGCTTGGTCTGGTTCAGGGAGTTTGGTGATTGCATCTCCTTAACATAACAAAAGGAAAAAGAACAATTTGGAAAAACAGTTAAAATATCCAAACCCACCTTGAGTTCCTCGGGGTAACTAGTCAGTGATACATTTCCCTCTGAAAATATAAAATTTATCAGTGTCAAAGAGGGAAATATATAGTGCCACCACGTTGGAGATTTGAACACCATTCTTTCAGCAACTGATATTACAACTACACAAAAAAATCAGCAAGGGAAATTGAAGGTCAGATACCCATATCAACGAATTTGACTTAAATGCTATTTATAGAGCACTATACCTAACAACTGTAGCTTACATATTCTATTCAAATGCACATAATGTGTTCTCCAGGACAGATGATTTGCTAGGCCATAATGATGAGGATTTTTAGGCCGCTTAATTTTAAAATGGCTTATGATGAGGATTTTTAGGCTGGTTAGTTTTAAAACTACAGATGAGATTCAGGCTCCAAGGAGTGGAATTTGTTTGCCCCTTTGTTGGGAAACATTTACATTTCTAAGGGAAACCTCTATCTGTGAAGATGCCTCCCTCTCTGTGCCAGGAAGAAGGGGGAATGGTCTTATCTCTAGAAGCTCTTAATGTGGAAGGCAAGAACTTAAGTTGGTTGCTGTCTGGCAATCTCATGTAACTGATTTAGGGTGGTGGCTTCTGACCTTTACTTAATCCGATTTGATTCTTGTCTAAAAGTCATGGGATCACCCAACGACCAGACCCCACCTGCACTGATACCATTTTAACTTTTTTTCATGTTCTTTCCTTTGTCTTCGTAAAGAGATGACTCACATACCTATGCCTTAAATTTAGCCCTAACCCTCAACTCTGGGCAGCAGCAGAAGCTCTGACTGCCTGTGGGTCCTGTCCCCACGCACCAGCTCTGCCTGCCCATGGGTCCTGTCCCCATGCCAGCGGGGGCAGCAGCAGAAGCTCTGACTGCCCGTGGGTCCTGTCCCCACGCACCAGCTCTGCCTGCCCATGGGTCCTGTCCCCATGTCAGCGGGGGCAGCAACAGGAGCTCTGCCTGCCCGTGGGTCCTGTCCCCATGCCAGCGGGGGCAGCAGCAGGAGCTCTGCCTGCCCATGGGTCCGGTCCCCATGCCAGTGTGGGCAGCAGAAGCGGCAGCAGCAGAAGCTCTGACTGCCCATGGGTCCTGTCCCCATGCTATTTCACACTATTCTCTAAATAAAAGAGCACTACCGCCAGATCTTGAGAGTCTAAGAAATCTTTCTTTCAACTCCTCGGCTCACCGACCCCGCATCATTTCAACAAATTTGCTATATTTTTAAAATATTAAAATCATACAGAGTATGACATAATGGAAATAAATTAAAAATTAATAACAATAAGAGAACAAACAATAGCTCAAGTATTTTAAAATTAAACACGCACCTTTTAACAAGCTATAGGTCAAAAAAACACAAAGGAAATGAGAAAATATTTTAACTGAATGATAATTGATGAGGATTTTTAGGCTGCTTAATTTTAAAACGGTTTATGATGAGGATTTTTAGGCTGGTTACTTTTAAAACTGCAGATGAGAAGCAGGCTCTGAGGACTGGAATTTTGCTTGCCCTTTAGAGACATTTGCGTTTGTGAAGGAAGGGGGGATGACCTTGTAGGGACCTGAAATTGGCCACCCCAGGATATGTCTCTTTGGCATCAGGATTGTTTTGGGCTGATTGCTTTCGATAAACTGGGACAGGGAAGGAGGCTCTGGGGAATGGAACTTGCCCTTGTTGGGACACATTTACATTTGTAAGGTAAATCTCTACCTGTAAAAGGTGCCTCCCTCTCTGTACCAGGAAGAAGAGAGATGACCTTATCTCTAGAAACTCTTAATGGGGAAGGCAAGAACTTAAGTTGGTTGCTGTCTGGCAATCTCATGTAACTGGTTTAGGGTGGTGGTGTCTAACCTTTCTAACCTTTACTTAATCCGATTTGATTCTTGTCTAAAAGTCATGGGATCACCCAATGACCAGACCCCACCTGCACTGATACCATTTTAACTTTTTTTCATGTTCTTTCCTTTGTCTTGTAAAGAGATGAATCATATACCTATGCCTTAAATTTAGCCCTAACCCTCAACTCGGGGCAGCAGCAGGAGCTCTGACTGCCCGTGGGTCTTGTCCCCACGCACCAGCTCTGCCTGCCCATGGGTCCTGTCCCCAAGCCAGCGGGGGCAGCAGAGGCAGCAGCAGAAGCTCTGACTGCCCATGGGTCCTGTCCCCATGCTACACTATTCTCTAAATAAAAGAACACTATTGCCAGATCTTAAGAGTCTAAGAAATCTTTCTTTCGACTCCTCGGCTCACCGACCCCGCATCAATAATATAAATATATCATGATTTAAAGCAGAGCTTCGAAATTGATAGTTTAAAAATGCTTATATTATTGTGACATAATAAGAAATATATATTTGGTCTCTTCCCCCCACTCTTGACACAAAGTTTCCGAAACCCTTGTCGTTTCCTGAGTGATGGGGGCACTAGAAGCAATTTTTGTTAAAAGATTTGGTCTTAGTCCTTAGTTCCTAACATGAGAGCTTCTAAGACCCTTGGAATCTCTGGAGTGATAACAGTGTCTCTTTGTATACTAATAAGATGACTGATGGCTAAGGTCTCAAAGAAGCTTGAGGATGGGGCTTGTTGCCAGAAGAACCAACCAGAGGCTAGAGGGTTGGAACTGTCAGCCCCACTCTCTGAACTCTGGGGAGGGTAGAGGGGCTGGAGATTACCTTAATCATCAATAACCAATGACTTAATCAATCATGTCTACCTAATGAAGACTCCATAAGAAACCCTAAACAATGGGATTTGGGGATCTTCCAGGTTGATGAACACAGGCAGGTGCTGGAAGGATGGCACACCCAGCGAGTGCATGGAAACTGTGCACCTACCCCATCCCCATCGCCAACCCTAAGCACTTTTTCCATTTGCCTGTTCCTGAGTTGTAGCCTTTATAATAAACCTGTAACAGCAAATGAAGAGCTTTCCTGAGTTCTCTGAGCAAGTCTAGCAAATTATTGAACCTGAGGAGAGGGTTGTGGGAACCCCTGATTTATAGGCAGTTGGTCAGAAGTATAGGTTACAACCTGGCACTGTGATTGGTGTCTGAAGTGGGAGGGACGGCAGTCTTATGGGACTGAATCCTTAACCCGTGGGGTCTGTGCTAGTGCTGGGTGGTTGGTGTCATAATTGAATTTTAGGACACCCATTTGGTGTCTGGAAAGTTGGAGAATTGCTTAAAATAGGGGAAAACCTCACACGTTTGCTGTCAGAAGTGTGTGAGTAAAAAAAAATAGTTTTTCTTTTTAATTGGACAAGAATTTCTAAAACTCAGTGATTTAAGTTCTCACTGTGAAAAGTTAGACAATTAAGAGCAAATTAAACCTCTAGTAAGGAGAAAAAAGGGAAATTATAAAGAAAAAAATTGAAATCACTGAAATAGAAAGTGGAAAAAAATAGTAAAGAAAATAAAATAAACCAAAAGCTCATTTTTTTTGTGAAAACTAAAATAAAATTGATTAACCTATACCTAGACTGATGAATAAAATATGAGAAAAGAAACAAATTGCCAATATTAGGAATGAGAAAGACACATCATTACAGGTCCTATAGATATAAAAGATGGATAAATTTGACAACCAGGATGAAATGGGCAGATTCATTGAAAGACAGGATTTATGAGAACTGACCTAGAAGAAATAGGAAACTTGAATAGATCTATATCAATAAAAGAAATTCAATTGTTAATTAAAAACTTCCCAACAAAGAAAACTAGAGGCTTCACTGGCTTTGCTGTTAAATTCTATTAAAGACATAAGAAATGAATCACACAAATCTTACACCAATGTTTTCAGGAAACAGAGGAGGTGACTTTCTCTTTCAATAAAGAAAGAGTAACAACCTGAAACAAATAATAAAATGGAGCTGATTTTTTTTTAGGGAGGTCTAAAAAACAAGTACTTTCTAGAATATTATTGTCCAATATAATTTTATGCAATGATGAAAATGTCTCCTTACTGTCCAAAACAGTAGCCACCAGCTACATGTGGCTATCGAACATTTGAGATGTGGCTAGCAGGTCTATGGAATTGGTTTTTAAATTTAGCTTAATTTTAATTAAATTTAAATAGCCACATGTGACTAGTAGCTATCATATTGGAACAGCTCTAGAATACATAAATTTGAAGCATCAAGGAGATGATTCAATTATTTTCAATAGCCAGAGTATATATAGTTATAGTCATTAAAATTATTAAAATGAAAAATAAACACTTAACATGCTAAATTTCATGTGAGTAAATCATTTACCCATAATCCCCTTGTACCCAGCTATTCTCATTACTGGGAAGGTACTAGGCAAATTAGTTTTTTTCTTTCTGTTTTTTCTTTTTTTTTTTTTAATTGAGGTTATCATAGTTTACAACATTGTGGAATTTCAGTTGTATGTTATTATTTGTCAGTCATCTTATAGGTGCACCTCTTCACCCTTTGTGCCCACCCCCCACTCCCCCATCCCCTGGGAACCACTAATGTGTTCTCTTTGTCCATGTGTTTGTTTATCTTCCACATAGGAGTGGAATTGTACAGTTTGTCTTTCTCTATCTGGCTTATTTCACTTAACATAAAACCCTCAAGGTCCATCCACGTTGTTGTGAATGGGATGATTTTATCATTTTTTATGGCTGAATAGTATTCCATTGTATATATATATATATATATATATATATATATATATACTGTATCTACTTTATCCAATCATCAGTCAATGGGCACTTAGGTTGCTTCCATAACTTGGCTATTGTAAATAATGCTGTAATGAACATAGGGGCACATGAGTCTCTTTTAATTGCTGATTTCAAGTTCTTTACATAGATACCCAGTAGTGGGATAGCTGGATCATATGGTATTTCTATTTTTAGTCTTTTGGGAAATCTCCATACTGTTTTCCATATTGGCTGCACCAGTTTGCATTCCCACCAACAGTGTATGAGAGTTCCTTTTTCTCCACAACCTCTCCAACATTTGTTATTTTTGTTTTGGTTATTATATAGGCAAATTAGTTTTGACTCAATTAAATGTTATGAAATAAAAATAATTTTTGGATAAGATATTTGACAATTTTAGTTGAACAAGAAATACAAATAGTTCAGAAAGAATATTTCACATTAAATCTCGAAGACTGTGGAGAGCACTCTCTCTGCTTCTGTAAAGCTAAACACAAACCCTCTGCTGTTTTGAAGCTTCTCTCTGACTTGATTATAAACGATTTCATTCTTCTGCTATTTCTAACTCTGTAGCAGTGGTTAAAACCCTGTGGAAGGGAAAAGAAAGTTAGAAAGGGTAGGAAGACCCAAGTAATGCTCAAAACTGGGAGGAGGAATAAGACAATGCTTTCCTCTGTATTCTCTTTGACCCTTTTTTAGGGCTGTGGCTTATTGTAACAGCAAAATATGTGACCTTGAGCCACTTATTTAACGTGTCTGGAGCCACAGTTTCTTTACCTATAAAATAAAGTTTATACCGTCTACATCTCAGTAATGATTGTGAATACTAGAAGAGAAACATATTGTAACATCTCACGCAATGCTTGTCACACAGTCAAGTCTTGTGAAGTTAATCTTCCTTCAATAACTTTTCCCCTGATTCTTTCTCCTGAGCTGAAACAGGACTATCTTGGAAAAGACCATGAAAACAAAAATCGGATGGCCTAACAGCAGAGAAGTTTCTAGTTGCATTAAATTTAAGAGATTTCACAAAGAAGTTACAAACAAACAAACAAAAATTATTAAATGCCCATTTTGTGGTTGGCTCCCTGAGGAAACTAATAAAAACAACAATCATAATAATAATGACTAAAAGATATTCAGCAGTTATTCTTCCCTGTCATTGTTTGAAGCAGATTACATGCTTTGTATCTTTTACTTCTCACAAAACCCCAATGTGGTAGTTAGTATTATTATCTCCATTTGACAGATGGGGACATATAAAGCTTCAACGATTTAAGTAACCCACCCACAGTCACATCATTATTTTTAGTGCACGAGTGATTTGAACTCAGTACATTGGCCTATTTCTGTCTCTCTTTTTTATTTTATTTATTTATTTATTTATTTTTAAGAAGATTAGCCCTGAGCTAACATCTGCTGCCAACCCTCCTCTTTTTGCTGAGGAAGAGTGGCCCTGAGCTAACATGTGTGCCCATCTTCCTCTACTTTATATGTGGGATGCCTGCCACAGCATGGGTTGCCAAGTGGTGCCATGTCCACACTGGGGATCTGAACCAGCGAACCCTGAGCGCTGAAGTGGAACATGAAAACTTAACCCCTGTGCCACTGGGCCGGTCCCAGCTTTCTTTTTTTTTAAAATTGGGGTCATATTTATAACATTGTGAAATTTCAGTTGTACATTATTATTTGTCAGTCATCATATAAATGTGCCCCTTCACCCTTGTGCCCACCCCCAAACCTGCTTCCCCCTGGTAACCACTAAACTGTTGTCTTTGTCCACGTGTGTGTTTATCTTCCACATATGAGTGAAGCCATAGGGTGTTTGTCTTTCTCTGTCTGGCTTATTTCACTTAACATAATACCCTCAAGGTCCATCCATGTTGTTGCGAATGGGATGATTTTGTCTTTTTTACAGCTGAGTAGTATTCCATTGTGTATGTGTGTGTATATATATATATATATACACCACATCTTTATCCAATCATCAGTCAATGGGCGCTTGGGTTGCTTCTACATCTTGGCTATTGTGAATAATGCTGCAATGAACATAGGGGTGCATAAGTCTTTTGAATTGTTGTTTTCGAGTTCTTTAGATAAATACCCAATAGTGGGACAGCTGGGTCAAATGGTATTTCTATTTTTAACTTTTTGAGAAATCTCCATACTGTTTTCCATAGTGGCTGCATCAGTTTGTACTCCTACCAGCAGTGCATGAGGGTTCCCTTTTCTCCACAACTTCTCCAACATTTATTTTTTGTCTTAGTACTGATAACCATTCTAACAGGTGTAAGGTGATATCTCATTGTAGTCTTGATTTGCATTTGTATATTTGTATATCTTCTTTGGAAAAATGTTTGTTCATATCCTCTGCCCACTTTTTGATTGAGTTGTTTGTTCTTTTGTAGTTCAGTTGTGTGAGTTCTTTATATATTGTGGAGATTAACCCCTTGTTGGATATATAGTTTGCAAATATTTGCTCCCAGTTGGTGGGTTGTCTTTTCATTTTGATCCTGGTTTCCTTTGCCTTGCTGAAGCTCTTTAGTCTGATGAGGTCCCACTTGTTTGTTTTTTCTTTTGTTTCATTGGCCCTATTTCTTAACCAGACTACTTGTTTAGAAGATAAATATCAGCCATCAAAAATCTCCTCTGTCTCATCCAGAAGGGAAGTTTACAACTTGAAACAATTAGTTCCAAGCAATTTCAAAGTAGTGGGAGACCAATGTGACCTTGAATAATCTGAGAAGGTTTTATTTTTAAAATAAATAAATGACAAATAGGTCTTGAGTTGCCTTTTTATAACGTTGGTCTAATTTCAACAAGAAAGCTCAAGTAGGGAGAGCTTTCATGATAGGAATGTAAACATAGTTTGAATCCCTTCCCCCAGGTGAAATAAGCATGTTAGACTAGAGTATTAGAAATAGGATTAGAGGCAGAGAATGAAGGAGGATCATGAAAGGCCTCAAAAGCCAATTCAAAATTGTTTTGTCTCATAGTAGTAGGTCCTAGATCAGTGACCTGTAAAATTTGGATCTTGACCCCTTAGTAGGTTGTGAAATTAATGTATTTGGATCACAACCAATATATTTTTTAATTAAATGTGTAGAATAAAGTAGAATGGAAAATATCAAAATGTCTTGCAGTTAATTAGGGTCTTTGTGAAATATTTGTTTTAGTTATATACAGTCAATTTTCATTATTCATGATAGTTATATTCTATAGAGTCGGTGAAAACAATGGATTAGTGAATATGGAACCATTGCTTCTAAGGGAAATACAGGGTTACGTTCCTACGAGCCTCTGGTTACAAGATTTTCATCAACTGGTCAGTACATAACCTCGTTTTATGTGTGTTTCTGTTAAAGACACCTTATTTAATATATATTGTTGATTCATTAACATTGAACTCACGGCCAACAACACTATCATTTGTGCCTGAACAAAGTTTATCTAACACATGTATTTTCTCCGTTAGACACATCACAGCTGTCTTGTGCTTAGGAACACTGGTTTGCACTTCAGCACTATGCTTGGGGGCCATTTTAAACAGCAAAATCACCAACAAAAAGCACAAAAATGCAGAAAATGTGGCATTGAATAGACTGGGAAAAGGACGCTTGTTTACAGTACGAGAGCTGAAACAAGAAGGCAGAGCATTGCCTTGTTCCACCTTGGCTGGGAACGAGGGCATCAGGAGACTAAAACTTTTCGTTGCTCTGCACATGTCTGTGAATGACATGAGCTGTGAGTATTGATTTTGGGGTTATAAGTCAATTTTAGCAAGTAGATGAATTTGCAAACACGGAATCTGTGAATAATAAGGATCCACTGTATGTGTATAGGCACACAAATATGTTTATTAGGTCGCAATGTAAAATGTATTTCTCAAGAAAAATAATGTTTTTTGAGAAATATTGTCCTAGATAATCAGAGTACTGAGGCATGACATGGTGAACAGTGTTTTAAGATGTATCCAGTATTGATATGCAGAATGGGGGTAAGAGGCAAAGAGACTAACTAGATTAATTAGAAGGCTCTTAGTTAGTAGTCTAACCCCATAAAGTAATGAGGCAAAAAGTGGGGATGGGGAATAGGATTGGAAATTAAACCAAGAAAAAAAATTTGATAAATTGTTTACAAATTGAATATATGAAGGAAGAAAAGAACGTCAATCATTACCCTGAAGATTTCTGGTCTAGGAATTGGAAGAGTGGTGAGTATGGTGAGGTATGTGGTATAAGGAAGAAATGGCACTTGGGATGCTGGTGGAATCCAGTTTGAGTCTTGGCTCTCTGACTAATAGCCAAGTCACAAAGCCTTATGCTTTATCTTTCAAATAATGCCATTTGAAGTTCACGGTAATTATTACAATTAAATGAGATGATATATTCATATATGATGCTCATAGAGTACGTTAACATCCAGGATATAATAACTGCTATATAAATGAGTGATCTGTTTGTGTATTATGTGTACATTTATATATAAATATATATACACATATGTCCACATATATATAATACATGCAAAATATACTATAGTTTCACATGAAGAAATAGTGGGACATCTAAGAAGAGGTGCTCATCAAGCTATTGAAAATAGGAGACTACAATAAAGCTGGAGACCAGGATTAGAGATTTATTCATCAAAGACAAAGAAAGAAGCAACAGAAAAATTGACAGAACAAGGAGTAAAACATTGTGTACAAACAGAATCGTATGACTCAATAATCCATATATGTTACCTTATAAAAGCATGTATTATAAAATAAATTTATAATATACCTTTACAACTTTGTAATGTGTTAGATAATGTATTAAACAAAACTTAATGTATACTATAATATGATGGATTATGTTTATAATCCATATACTATATAATAGCGACAATTTTCAAAGCTCTAGAGCATAAGAGATACACAATAAAATTGCCTGACAAAATGTCAGCTTTGAGAATGCAGTAGGATCTCACAACCAGCCACACTCACCAGTGTCAATTTTTACCATATCGGTGAAGCTTAGAATTGCTAGGAAAGGGAAACTTCTGATTGGTGGATTACCAAATATGCAGGCTTTTACTGTAATTTGTTCTACAGGCTAAAGTAGAATTGTCAAAACACTGCAGGCAACAGTATAGATTTTAAGGCTTTAGTATCATACTATCTCCCATAGTAATAAATGTAATTCAAACACAGAAAAATACTCTTCTCTCATTTTGTCTTTTCTTTTTGATAAGAGATGAATAGATCCACTTGAGAAATGATTATATTGACTACTGTAGTTTAAGGGTTTTTTAGCACTACAAAACTGGCAAGAAGTGGCAAACAGTTAAGTCCAAATAGACCGATGAAGTGTGATATTTTCTCTGCAACATAATAGAACAGAGTGTACAGTATTGAGTTATTTCCCAACGAATTACGTCCCTCTTGCATCCTTTACAAACAGTCTTCATTAATATTAATCATGACTAATTGTAATTACAGCTTGCCTGGGAATAATGGGAATTACATTTTGACAAATTTTGCCTCACAGAGACTTTCTTGTTTTCTGCAGCCTGGTCATTGCACAGTCTGATAGCTTTCAAAGAACAAGCCAAATTGTCAAACGCTGTCAGTGTGTAATGTCATGTTCGATCTGGAGCTGAAAAGTGTGGCCTCAGGTTTCTGGCCTGTGTTTTATGTTGCAGAAGCACAGAATTGTTAAACAATCTGGGGACACCGAAGGCAGCAAATATGCAATAAAACCTCCTATGTGGTTCAGTGCTGCAGAACCAGAGAGACCAATAAACTTCGGTCTGCTCGCGCATTGGCCGCTGACTTATCTGTAGGAACGCCAATCACAACAAATGTAAAGAAGAACACATAGAACTTTTTAAAAATAAACTTCGGGAAATAGTTTTAAAGTCTTTTTTTTTCCTCCATGTTTCAGCTAAAGTTCAAAGTGTTCCTAAAATGTTCTGTTGGAAACAATGAGAATGGAAAAAGCTCTATTTTCCATTTTCTCCCTCATTTCTGGGCTTTCAGATTGGCCTTTTATTAACCCTGAACTTGTAGTGTTTTAATTAAGGACTTCATTGTTAGAGTATAAAAACATAAACTTAAGATTTCTCACGACAACATACTTTATTTATGGTCTTACAACAACCTTGTTTTTTATGCTGTTGGTATATTACCATTGTATCTTGAAGTTTCTTTTGAAGCTGCCAAAAAATCCCAGAAGCTTAAAGAAGGAGAGACAATATCTTCAGTCACTTTCTTTTTTCCTTGATGAAATGATTTATCTCTGAAACCTGTACTCAATTCAATATGTGGGACTTACGAGTACGTTTCTTGTTTGAAAATGTCATTTATTTAGATAAAATGAAGAGTAATTGTATTGAAAATAAGACAGATAACTTTTAAAAAAGAATTTTTATCTGTCTCTGCCAAGAATTTTATATGTATTTTGCTCACATCAGGAAATGGGATAACTTTTTCTTTCTTTTTTTTTGAGGAAGATTAGCCCTGAGCTAACATCTGCCTCCAATCTTCCTCGTTTTGCTGAGGAAGATTGGCCCTGAGCGAACGTCTGTGCCCATCTTCCTCTATTTTACATGTGGGACGCCTGCCACAGCATGGCTTGATAAGTAGTGTGTAGGTCGACTCCCAGGATCTGAACCGGTGAACACTGGGCCGCCAAAGTGGAGTGTGCAAACTTAACCGCTGAGCCACCAGGCTGGCCCAAAATGGGGATAATTTTGACACCTTTCACTTTATTTTAGAAAGTGCTTATGCTTTGTCTTATAAGGAAGGTAAAAAAGGTAAGCATACTAACTGTTCATCACTAAAATTAATTTACATTGAGGTCAGATGTTAATGGAATTCTCCTCTCTTCCTCTTTCTAACTCTGAAATTCAGTCCTAAATCCACGATGCGAGGCTGAGCAAGGCTGGCATTGGCAACAGGGAGAAGACGGGAGTTGTGGTAGCTCAGAGCAGGGTGTCATGCCCAAGGGGGTGAGTGGGCCTTAATAGGAGGGCAGCCCGACAAGGGGTGTCAGACCCTCATCAGGCTGAGGAGGATGCTCGGGTGTGGGGACAGCCTGGTATGAAGTTTTGGAGCCCAAGCAGGGTGAAGAGGATGTCTACATGTGTAGTGGCTTGAAATGTGGGCACCAAATAGGTATGTCCAAGTCCTAACTCCTGGTACCAAACTTGTGTTAGTTTCCCAGGGCTGCTGTAACAAATTGCCCCAAACTTGGTGGGCTAAAACAAAGGAAACGCATTCTTTCACAGTTCTGGAGGCCAGAAGGCTGAAATCAAGGTGCCTGCAGAGTTGTTTCCTTCTGGAGGCTCTAAGGGAGAAACTATCCCAGGCATCTCTTCCAGCTTCTCATGGCCATCGGCATTCCCGTGACATTCCTTGGCTTATAGATATAGCACTCCAGTCACTGCCTCTGTCTATAGATGGCCCTCTCTCTTGTGTTGCCCTGTGTCATCTCCTTTTGTGTCTCTTCTGAGGATACTCGTTATTGGATTTAAGGCCCTGTCTAATCCAGGATGATCTCATCTCGAGATCCTTACCTTAGTTACATCCGCAAAGACCCTTATTCCAAATGAGGTCACATCCTAAGTTTTGGTATGGAATATATTTGGGTGGGTCACTATTCAACCCACTACTACATGGCAGGAGGTAGCACAGCTTGTGAGGCTGGAGATCAAGAGGAGTGAGAAGGACATCCCTGTGGGGGGCACCGGTGCAGGTATCAAAACCCAGGCAGGATAGGAGAGCATCTATGCAGGAGGTGGTCTGGCTCAGGGTGTCAGATGCAGAGTAGGGTGAAGAGGGCATCTGCATGGGGGAGGTGGGGTGCATGAAATATAGTGGACTGGTCAAATACGCAAATATATTGAGGGTAATGGAAGCCAAATTTCTCACTGTCAGAGAAGTTATAAACACGGAAAAGGAGAAAATATTGGAATTCAAGGTATTGCTGTGAACTCATGATTTTTTAAAATTAAATATAGACAGAGTAACACATGGAGATGTAAATATGTGTAAGTTGATGTGTATGTGTGTATTCACTAGCTCTGTCCATTGAAGGGACCTGGGAACAGGACACTGTGATAACAATGAGCACGCTTAGCACCCATATCTTGGCTTCTAATTATCAGTCTTTGTTAGAGGAAAAGAGAGTTCCTAGGAAAAATGGCTAATTTCAGAGTTTTGATAGAGGAAGTACATTATGAACCTGGAGCATCTTGTGCCTGAAAGGATGGAAGTTCTCAAAGAATGTTGGGAACATGTCAAAAGGACTCAGAAGTTTATCGTGAGGAGGCTCCCATAGGCCAAATTGGGAATAATTTGAGCATAAAAATAAAAACAGTAATGTATTACAACCTATTAAATGCAAAACTGTAAGTCCATAGTGATCGCAGTAAATGAATAAATTGAGAATTTGATGAATGGGATATTAAGATACTTTCAAATATCTCCCCACAAAATACTCACGTGACGGAGGGGAAATTGAGTAACTTTTGAGTGGAAAATCCTGGCAGACACCATGTTAAGCAAGTGATCAGAGCGAACCTCATCAGTGATGCATACATCAAAACAGTTTTCAAAACCTATTAAAAAACGTCAAAGGTTGTGAAAGTCAAGGGAAGGCTAAGGAACTGTTCCAGGCTGAAGTCGTCTAGAAAGACATGATAACTCATTGCAATGCGTGATTCTGAGCTGGACCCATGATTTCAACAATTGGCGAAACTTGAATGGGGTGTGAAAATTAGATGAAGTATGTAAACACTTCAACATATGAATTGATTAGGAAATACATAGAGCTGAGTATGCACTCCTTCATTTTAGCTGTGTTGATGATGATGATGAAGAAAATGAAACTGAAGGACCACATGAAAAATATATCTGGCATCTATCTACTCAATATCCTGGAATTCTGGAACAGGAATGTTTTGGATTTGTACGTAGAAAACGTTCCCTCAGGTCTAATTGAGTTAAATGGAGAGGTGAATTTAAGTTATATTCTTTTCAGCCAACAGAGTAATAAAAAGCACTTTGCCAGGTAACTCAACACTTGGGACCCAGGAATTGTAAAATTAAATTGTTTCCAAGGAAGTGAAAAATTCATTCTTCTTCCAGTACCCAAAGAAGAGAAGTGAATATGAGAAAGAGAGTTTGAAGTGTCCCAACATTGGAGTATTGGGAGCAATTCATTGAGCTATGGAGTTGGAAGAGATAACGCTAAGTATGCCAAGATCCTTTTCTAAAGCCAGTTTGGAAGAACTAATCCTTCAATCTACTTTTCAAGGGAAAAACAAATCCCAGTGTAGTATTAGTACTTCTATGTAGATCTTTGCTCGTGTTTTCCAAAGTTTAGAGCTCAAAGCGTGTTGTCATTTGTGTTCAGGGAGGTCGTATGGGTCCTCACTTATTCATGTTGCAATGGTATGCTGTGGATTCTGCACATCCATAGGCCGTTGTGTCAGCAGCCCCAACCTAAGGCAGCACAACCTCAATGAAGAAGTATGTAGAGAAAATGTTTCCATATGGCCACAAAGTCATTGTCCTAAAGCTATGCTGTATGGTCTCAAGTTGTCATTGTGTGGATTTAACCCTTTTAACATGTAATCCTCAACATGTTTGGTTATCTGATTTTCCAGAGCTCTTCATATAAGAAACAATAAATCATTGGTATAACCTGGATGGTGAGAGAGTTGATATATGGGAGAGAGATGACAGAAGCAGAGAGGAAGTCAAAGCTGGCAGCCTGACAGATAGGAAGGAAACAAACAATGAAAATGCAGACACAGAAGTGTGTCACTTCACAGTACTGTACAGAAGAGGGAAGAGAGGTTAAGAGAGCGCTAGACGAAGATTCTTAAGATCAGAGTTCTAGTCTTACCATTAGCTATGGGAGACCCTGAGGGAGTTCCACAGTCAAATTCCCTCTCTTTATATCTACAAAATGGGGACAATAGTAACATCCATGACCATCTCACACAATTTTAGTAAGGAACAATTTTATAGTAAGGTGTCATTGTCTTACATCTTGATAATGCTGATCGTTATTTAAATCATACTTAAATATGTTAATTAATTTCTTCTTAAGACTACAGAGAAGTCTATGACAAATTTGTGAAGGGTTTATATGAAAAATAGTGAAGTTAAAACACAGAAACTATGATGCTCTAAGTGGTGAATCCTAGATATGTGAAAATTCATATAGCTGATGGTTTAGGATTTTTGGTTGCAAGTGACAGAAACCCAACTAAAGGTAGGTGAAACACATACCTGAGAAATCTGTGATATGGTTCAGGGCTCAGAAATGGAAAAATGCTGGGACTGGCTCATATTTCATCGGTTGTCTTTATTCCCAGTCTCTTTGCATATGGTGACAAGGATGATTACCTACAAATAAATTTCTCATTTTTATAAAAGATCATTTCAAGCCATTCTAGAGAAGCATTAAAAGCTACTTAGGGTATACTGGGAGAATTATTTTTGTTTTCCCTCATTCGTGATGAGTGGAGCACTGGGCTGTAGAATAATGTCCTGGAGTGCAGGAGTTGGTATAGAATGACCAGAGGGTGATTCTGGTCTGCAGCCTGTTTTTGTAAGCTTTATAGGAACACAGCCACAGACGTTCCTTTACATATTGTCTATGGCTTCTTTCAGGCTACAGTGGCAGAGTTGAATAATTGTGACCGAGACATTACTATCCAGTCCTTTACAGAAAAATTTGCTGAACCCTGCTCTGGAGGAATGTGTGTTTCTAGTCTTAGCAATAAACTTGGACTTTTGTTTTCTCATCTTTACAATGATGCTTGCAGACTAGATGATCCTTAAGACTCCTTTTTGGATGCCACTGTTTATCCTCTGACGACTCTTTGGCTCTGATCCTAATGCTGCTGAAAGCACCATTTAATGCCCTGGAATTCCCTTCCCTCTTCTGCTAAACTCATGCCTCTTCACACAGTTAAAATCCTGTTCAACCTTAGACGTCTCCAAAGTCATCTTCCTAAATTAATAAGAGCTGGATTCAAAATTATCCATTACATCATACACACTATCGTTGAAAAGAGCATCTCTTTTATGCATTGTGTATTTGAGCAGCCACTCAGCTTCCCAGGTAGCAAGGGAAGATTCTTCCATAGCATATGTTATCTATGTGGGGGTTAGAAGCTCTTCTTTACCATGGAGAGTGATAAAAGGGAGGCTTGGGATGAAATGGTATCAAAAGGATGCAATAAAGAATCATGGAAAGTGAGAACTAGCACAAGGCCTCGACGATTCAATCACCCAATTGTTTCTTTTAAAAATGAGAAAAATGACTCCTGGTCAGCTTTCATGTTCTTTAATGACTTTTGGCAGTGCTTCAATATTTGGGTTTAAAAGTCTCAAGCTATGGGTTTTAAAAGCTTCAAGTAATGAAATTATAAAAATAAAGTGAAAACATGTTAGAGACGCAAATCTCTGAGCCAGCTTCCTTGTCTTCCTTCTTGGCTCTTCCGTTGGGGTTGTTTGTAGTTTCTCAAATCAGGCAGTCCTTTGATTTTTATTACTTGCTTACTAATGGCGTTCACCGTTGGTCGCAATAGTAATGGGATCATCTCTATGTATATGACCTTGAGGAATGTCTAATTATGTAACTAGAGAAAGGACAGTGGCATTTGCTAATTGTGTAGTCCTATAGCAGTTGACACAGGAGAATATAGTTAATATTCTGTACCTTTTGTGTTTGTGCAGGGGCTGAGGGATTAATATATTTTGCACGTTATCCTAATTGCCGGCCTTTTGGGGAATGCTATGTGTATTTATGTTGTAATGGCAGCATTTCTGTTTTTATGCAGGGCTGGATGTAAGTGTTGTTCATTTTTGCATAATACTGGCAAAACTACTTAATGGTAGAGAAATCGGAGCTTGACTCCAGGCATTTTATTTCGCTTCAAGTATACCCTAGTATTTTAAAGCATAAATATTCAACTATCTTCAACAACCGGAGAACAAAAATAAATATTTTAAGAAGAAAAAAAGTGTGTCATGACAAGCTGTAACTTGATAAAGGAAGACAAGGCATGGTCTCTATAGACCAAGAGAAAAATGGGGCCTCAGATATACTTATACTAAAGGAATGTTATGAATGTAAAAAGCAGCTTGTCAAAAACCCCACCAAACTTATGTCATTGCAAGACTAATGCTTCTTAGTAAAAAAAAAAAAAAAAAAGATATAAATCGGTTTTACTTGTCTCCATTTAATATTTATTAGCCTTATTTTTTATAATTATATTGCCTGAGGGGTTTAACTTCAAGTTCAACAGGATGACTGTAACAGTTTTAAACAAGGGAAACGTGCAAACTGGAAGTAAATGAAAACAAAATAGTGAGACTTGTCTAACGGATATAGATCTCAGTAAACCACTCAGGTGTGCAAGAAATGCAACTTATTTTTCTACCTTTAAACCTCATTTTGCTTTTGAGACTCTGGTCCCTGGATCTTAATTTCACTCAATGCAAGGGTGCTTCCCTTTTCCCAAGGGTTGCACTGAAGTTTGAGGGGATGACAGAAGCTAAGGCATTAGCGGCTTGGGGTTGGGAGGGGGTTTGCTCTGTGTGGCATCAAACAGCTGTGCTGGTTTCCCTCTATGCTGGCGTTTATCCAGGCTGGCCTAGATGAGATGTCTTTTTTTTTTTACATTGGATCCTTCATTCATTCTTTTCTACCATAGGGTTTCTTTAGTTCTGACTCATTCTCAAGTGTTCTCAGGCCTCTTTTGGTCACATGCAGAATTTTCTATTTCTTCTTCACCATGCTGATCCAGGGGATGCTCTGGGGGGCTTGTGGAGACCCTCGTTGCCTAAATATACTTTACAGATATTTCTTTTCTGGAGTCTTCCCACATTCCCAGAGCTAAAAGAGTGTAAATCCTCTTTCCTCTTAGATCTCCCAAATACCCGGATCTAACCAGCTATTTCTCCCAGGCCCACAGAGTTTAAACAACCTTGCTTCTCCAATCTTCCCTCCTTCTCTGTGGGGAAACTTCATCTAGTTTGGGAGTAACATGGCCTGGCTTTCCCTATTGAGTATACTCTCAAGACTATTGCTTATTATTTGAGATATTTCTACCTCTCCTTGAGGACGAAGCTGTTAAAACAACAGCTGATTCCCTTTATCTTTTTCTTTTAGCCTTCTGTTGGGTTATGCCTTCTCTAAAGCAACAAATTAAAAAATCCTTTAACTGAATAAAATAGGGCAAGGATCAAGGAGTTCAAGCTAGTATTTCAAAATATTATCCTGCCATAAATAAAACTCTTGTTTATATTAAAATGGTGGAGTTACAGGTGATTGAAATGCCACCACATCTGTTGCTGCCCATTCTCTTGGCTTTCCAGATGACAGAAGAGGAGTACCATATAGATAGAATTATGGGGCAACATCGTGATTGGAGAGATTCTAAAAGTCCTATTGATTGTCTTTCTGGGCTGTTAACTAGACTCAATTCCTTGGGGATAGCACCAACTCATTTTTAAGGTCTAGAATCAATTGCAAATATGTGGATTTCCTGTATTAGTTTATTACCAACTGATAGCTGGGCCCCAGTGGCATGACAGGAATGGTGGGTATAGACTAGGGAGTAGAAGTCCCATGTTCACGTTCTGACTCTGTCACTAATTAATTCCGAAATTGTATATTTAGTAATTGCCTCCTTCATATCTCATTTAAAAATATGTAATAAAGAAGTAGATTGATTTTCAAGACTTGTATTCTATTTTTATTTTAAATCAAATATATACCACATTGGGTGAGTTCGGGGCATAAGAAAAGATGAAGGAAAGTTCTGGACCCTGGAAATCTAGGGAATTGAGGTTACTGGAAGATATCTTGGGTAACTAGAACCCCAATGCAGGGAAAAGTTAGGAGATTAAATGAAATGCTCTTTGGCACAGAAACATTCCTTACTTAGCATTTTCTTAAAGCTGAACATGCCCACATTTTTAGCTCAGCCAGGCTGAACTGTTCGACTCAGTTTATATTCCTGATATAAAACTCTACCAGTAAAAGCTGTGGTTTTGCTGTTATAGATACATATTGTAAAGTATGCCCATGGATTATAGAAAACCCATACAGAATATCTGGTCCCAAAGGAGTTGTATTTGTATTTTACGGCAACTTTTTATTTTCACAGGTCAGTTTAATAGAAATTTCTTAGGCGTTTTAAAAGATGGCCTTAAAATGTGCAGGTGGGGAGAATGAGAACATTTGACCTCTTTCCATTACATTGAATTGCTCTTTATGTTTAAACTTTTGACAGAGAGAAGGAGAGAATATCCTTATTAGGTAATGAGTACCCATTGAAAGGACAGAGTATTACGTTTCATCTTCCTTCTTCCCATGCCTGTTTTAAGGATTTGCGAGCAAAGTGCTCTGAGACCCCTAGAGTTAAGAGGCTGGAGACAGGTAGTTTTGATGATATTTTAAGGGGCACTCAATAATGTGTGTAGTCTGAGTGGTGAAGCTTAATTAGCTTCAATTAAATCCAAAACACACTGCACAGCTATTGTGTGTCTGGCACTGTGATGTGTGCCCAAGTGGCATAAAGGAGAAGTATGAGCATTGAATCCTGGAGATGAAAAGAAACTTAGAGCGACTGGTTTCCTGGCTGCTGGAGTTTTTACCATCAAGGACCCCTTTCATTATTTTCATTCTTCCATGCATTCCCTTGAAATATTTGGTTGTCCAGACCACATTCATGAATGTGATGTTATTTATATATTAAAGAGGGTACTTCTGCCAATCAAGGCTTGAGATCAGCATACAATAACCAGGTTCCACACTGGATGCACTGATTTCAATCAAAAGCAAAGACATTTGATGATATTTTTGCTCTGTCGTTTTCTGCCTTAACAGAGGTAAAGGTCGACGGGTGTAATTTCTGCTCACTGTATAATCCAACACACAGTTAACTAGTCACTAGCGCCATCTTTTAAGTTGTCGATCACTGTCAGCCCCTCATGCAGAGAAGCAGTGTGGTACGATGAAAAGATCACTATATTTAGACTCAAAAGTCTTGGATTTGAGTCCTGGCTCAACTCTCTATTCTATGAACCTGTTCAACGGAGATGGTGACCATCCTATCTCCCTTTCAGGTTGTTTGGAGTGGCAAATGAGAAACCAACTTCTTGAAAATCATAAAAAGCTACTCAATGGTAAGACTCCTCTTATAGGCTGAATTATGTCCCCCAAAAGTCCTACCCCCCACGGTACCTCAGAATGTGACTATTTTGGAGATAGGGTCTTTGAAAAGATAAATAAGTTAAAATGAGGTCATGAAGGTGGGCCCTAATCCAATATGACTGGTGCCATTGTAAGAAGAGGAAATTTGAACCTGTACGCAGAGGGACGACCGTGTGAAGACAGAAGGAGAAGACGACCATCTGCAAGGCAAGAAGAGGGGCCACAGAAGAAACCAACCCTGCCGATGCCTTGATATTCGACTTTTAGCCGCTAGAACTGTGAAAAAATACATTGCTGCTGTTTAAGCCAACCAGTCTTTGATTCTTTGTTATTATAGCTCCAGCAAATGAATGCAACACATTTTAGTACTATGCTTTTTACACGTGCAGCGTTTGGGAGCCAAAGAACTCAAATGCTTTGTGGCATCTGCTCTTGAAGAGTTCTTATGTTGCAGGGTGTGATGAAACATACACATGGAAAATAAATAGCATGCAACTAAGTGCCCAAATTAGTAATAATTACGCTTGGTGCCATCAGCATGTAGGAACCTTGTATTTCCACTTTCCATCTGAGTGGCTTTGCCAACCTTCGTTTCTTTACCCAATACTAAGCTGATGGTTTCATATTTCATGCTTCATGCTTTCAGAAGAGGGAAACAAATACTATACTCTAGGAACTAAGCCAGATATTTTAAATATATTTTTTAAAGGTTTAAGCCTCACAATAACATTGAAGCTATTATTAGTCCCATTTCCCAGGTGAGAAAACAAGGTCAAAGAGATGAAAGCTGGCAATAGTGGGGCTGGTATTCCAACCCTGTTCTGCCTAAAACTAAACCCTGTGTTCTTTCCACTGGGCAGCTGGCTTTTGTCTTAATTCTTATTTTGTGACAAGGATATGTAGTCCAGTAAGGATTATATACAATAGAAGGGGCCTAGAGAGGCCCTTTAAGGTGCCTTTTGGATTGGTGAATCTGAAATAGTTTCAACCACCTTTCACATCGGCAGCTCCTATTTCGGCATAGGAGAATGAAGGCTGGGAGTGAGCCAGACAGCCTGAACATATGGGCTAGTTGAGGGAATATGATTCACCCCAGAGTATGTGAGGTGTGGGATGACTGGCCTGTCACAACATCAGTACCGCCACACTTCATAACTCCTGCGGAAGGAATTGAGGAGCTTATGGTTTGCAGACAGCGTGCCTCACTTGCTAACTTTGGCTCTATAATGTCAGTGCTTGGGCTTTCTGTCACATCATCTTCCAAACTGGCTCTTTACCCTGTGTCCTGATTTCTGCGAATGGCATCATTTCTCCTGTTCTTCGAGTCTGGAAACCTTGCAGTCATTCTCCCATGTCTCTTCTTTCCCCTTTGCTCTTCCACAGACTGTTTCCTATCTGTGAAATCACCAAGCCTGGACCATTTTTCATTCTTGGTGCTGTTTCATAGAGTTGCTACGAACTCTGCCTGGGTCCTCAATCGCATTCCTGTGGCATTTGGATTAAGCAGCTTTGTCTACATGAATGGTCTGATTTCAGTTGAAGGTTCTATATGCCATCTACTCCCCAAACAGACCCTGGGCTTCCAAATTTGTGCTCTGTACCTAACTATCCAACATGAGACAAACTTCAGTTTCCTGTCTCAGATACCACCTCCTCCGTGGAGCCCTCCTGAGCTGTCTGGAAGTCTTCTCTCCTCTGAGCTTTCATAGCATTACTGCTTTATAACTCTCTTAAGGCATGAATTTTATGCTGCCCTTTTTAAGTGATAAATTTTTAAACTCATGTCTGTGTTTTTGATAAATACAAAAAAAATCTCATCCTTTTCTTAAGTACTCCTTGAAATTTCAAAATGTACTAAATATTGTGATTTTAAAAAGATCATGCAAATGACAGTGTTGAGTATTTTTTTCTTAGAATATGCATGCTCCTCTTGAGACTCTGGTCTACTTTCTGCCCACTCCACCTTCTTTCCAATGCCCCCTGTTGACGTTACTAACACAAATGTCTGATCTTAGACCTTGGATGATGGGGGCTCTGCCTTCTACTTCTCCCATTTCTCCTAATATCTAATGTATAGTTATTGTTCAATAAGTGTTAATTTTGGATAATAATAGAGAAAACTGGGTGAGGCTTAGAAAATCCAACACATATAAAAACTACACAGTAACTAGGCACTGAACTATAGTTGACCAAATAAGCTGAACTGTCAAGAACTTGCTTAAGGCACACATGGGTTTATGGCTGTGAGACTGGAAAACATGGCTGTTTCTTACACCACAGAGGGAAGAGCAAAGAAGGTCATGCATGCCACAGAGGCAGAGCTCCTAGACATGTTTCCCTCTTTTCTTTCTGTGTGCTGATTTTTATTCTGGCAAACAGAAACAGCACTAGAAAACTGGCATCTCATTTGTCTTTATAAACAGAATTACTTGAATGGCCTTGCAATCAGGGCCTCTGTGGGGTGCTCACCACCTCAGTTTGAGGGAGCAGCATTATATCTAAGTCTTAGCAGAGTGGAAACCCTAAACAATAGCTCACCCCATTGGTTGCCATTCACATGAGAGATCTCTAGTAGTAAAAAACAGACTCCAGTGTTCAAGGCCACACTGCTAGAATCAATCCTTTACCCATTTGTTTGGGTGGTTTGAGGCTAAATAAATAGAGAAATAATTTAAATGGGAGAAAGCTATGTACTTTCGATATCATCTTAAAAATTAGTATCTAGAGCCAGCCCTGATGGCCTAGCAGTTAAAGTTCAGTTTGCTCCACTTTGGTGGCCCGAGTTCAGTTCCCAGTCGCGGGACCACACACTTGTCTGTCTGTAGCTGTGCTGTGGTGGTGGCTTACATAGAAGAACTACAAGGACCTGCAACTAAAATATACAGCTATCTACTGGGGCTTTGGGTAGGAAAAATTTTTTAAAAAGAGGAAGATTGGCAACAGATATTAGCTCAGAGCAAATCTTTCTCTAGCAAAAAACAAAAAATTAATATCTATAGGGACAAAGTAGATAAGTGGTTAACAAAGGTTTGGGAAGGAAATAGGGAGTAATTGTGAATGGCATAACATTTCTTTTTAGGATAATTGAAATGTTATAAAATTAGATTGATGATGGTTGTACAGTTCTGTAAATATGCTAAAATGCATTGAATTATAGACTTAAAATGGGTGAATTTTATTTTATTTAAAATACAACTCAATAAAACTAAAAAGATGAGTATCTCCTATAATAGAATGCTATGAAATAAGAGAAACAGTGTGCCATCTGGGGCCCTCTCTGCATGTTGGATCCATCGTTAGGCAGGTATGTGACCAGGGCCAATTCTGATGCCCACATTTGTAGGATGATGCCCAAGATGTTGCTCAGATATCAACCCTGATGGGCAAGTGTTCATCCACCGACAGCAGGCGTCAGAAGATGATGCAATTTTCTGCTGTTAGTATGATTACACTGACTTAAGTTTTTAATTTTCTTGTTGTTTTTTGGTTTTTCCACCTTCTTAGCTACTAAAGCAGGAACATCTGTGTTTTTCAGTTGCCGTTTCAAAAGGTAATAAGGAGAGTTTGGTCGATTCCTCTTGTCTGGATCCTTTAGATTATCAACACCTCTCACTGACTTAACCAAACACAAACCTGAAACCACACTGGAAGGATCATAAAAGAACTGGAATATGTGTCTGCTCTGGACTGAATTGTGTCTCCCCAAAATTCACATGTTGGAGCCCTGACTCCCCACTATGACTGTATCTGGAGATAGGGTCTTTAGGAGGTAATTAAGGTTAAACGAGGTCATAAAGTGGGACCCTAATCTGATAGGTCTGTGGCCTTATGAGAAGAGGAAGAAAGAAAGTTCTCTCTCTCAGTCTCCCCTCCCCCTTCCATGAGAAGACACAGTGAGAAGGAAAGTGAGAAAGAGCCCGGAAAAGAGCTCTCACCAGAAACCAAATCAGCTGCACTTTGATCTTGGCCTTCCAAGCCTCCAGAACTGGGGGAAATAAATTTTTATTTTTTAAGGCATCCAGTCTGTGATATTTTGTTATGGTAACCCGAGATGACTCATACAGTGTTCTTCCAGAAAAAGAACTATGCTTATGTGTTGAGGGTGTTAATTTCTCCATAGTAATAGATGTTGTGAAATATTCAAGGCATTTTGCTATTGTTACAGAAACAAGGACAGGATCGTTTTTCTTTTGTTTTCGACCATCTCTCTCCCAACCTCCCTTGGGTTTTTCTTATTCATATAACAATAGTAGGATAGATTGCTCACAGCAGAAAGCATACATTTAATATAATTTTTAGTAAAATTTCTTAGAAATTTGTGTTCAAACAGTCTCCCTGGCCAGACTGAGTATCTGAGTTCATCCTTGTCCCTGTACCTCCACACACTCAATCACTAAATAGGATTTGATTTTCCTTCCTATATGTTTCTTGAATCTGTTCCCTCCTCTCTTTCCTTATTCCCTGTACCATTACTCATGTCAACATCATTTCTCATATGGGCTATTATAATTACCTCTAAAATCTCCTTTGGCTATATCTTTGCATGTCAATGACTTTCAGTAGCCTATGGAAATATAATCTACTTCCAGTGTCTCTCATGCTCCATCCCTTGCTAGGTCCTCAGCCCCATTTCTACTCATTGCTCTTTTACTAATCTCCAATATTGCTGTTCAAGTTGTGGTGCTGGAACACAGTATGCTGTTTCATTCCTCTGTGTCCTTGAAAGGCCTTTTTTGTTCCTGAAATGTCTTCACTCCTGTATGCCCTCATCCATTTTTCTTTATGGCTTAAATAATATTATGGCCAGGGTAAACTTACATAATTTATAATTTAGTATATAATTTTTAGACTGGGATATTTTTGAGAGTAAAATAGGCACTCATTAATTATTACTCCAGAAACAGGCATAAGCTGATATTATTTTAGGTAAATAGGGTAAACGATGATCTTATTTCTAGTTAAAACTTTATGCTCTACCTCCTTTAGGAATCCATCAATAACATTCCAGAACTCCACTTTTGTTTCCACTTGACACTGTTCGCACCTTTAGTATAATGTATTAAAATAATCCTTGTATGTTCTGGCTCCTCAACCTGATTTGAAAGTGGAGAGAAAGGGGGAATTGGATTTTTCTCATCTTTTAAGGGTCAGCACTTAGCTGAAGATCCTAGAGCTCAGAGAACCATAATAAGGTAAACCCTATATTTACTGCTACTTTTCCTAAAAAAGATCATGCTAATTTGCAAGTAGCAGCTGAGAATTTGCCAAGCTGTGCAGAACTCCAGCAGGCTTACAAGGCTGAGGAGACTAAAAGGGAAGTTCAGGGTCTCCCAATATAGAATGCCTTAGGAGACTCTCCAGATTTGGGGTTGGGACCTCAAAAAAGTTGCACACTGGGAAGAGAGTTGGAAAGAAAATAGAAAATCAGTCTTAATTCACAAAGTAGCTGATCAATTTAAATTCAGACTTAAATCAGCAAAATGCTTATCAAATAAAAAGTGATCTGCTTCTGACTTAAGTGATTGGCAGAAGCAAAATTATATCCAAACATAGAAAAATATCATCTAGAGCCTCAAATCATCTCCCCAAGTTTTACATACAAGGCCTGGCATATAATCAAAAATAACCAGGCACACAGAGTACTAGATAAATTGAACAAAAATGAGAAGAAATAACAATAAAAATAAACTCACAAGCCATCCGGAGATAGCAGTTATCAGAGATAAACTTTAAAATATCTCTGGTTAAAATACTCAAGACATTATGTACTAAAATAAAGGATAATAGCTGAGAATGGAAATATATTTAAAAAATAAAATCGCTGAAATCAAGATATGAATATATGGGTTTAGCAACAGATTGGATATGGCTAAAAAGAGCATTGAAACTACAGGTCTATTGCTGTTCTTTTTTCTTTTTCCTGACAGTAAGTCAGAAGAAAATATTAATACTAAGGCCTGAAGGGAGAAAAAGGATAAAAATATGGAAAAGAAGAGATATATGGAAAACAGTGAATTAGGCTAACATACATATAATTCAAATTTTAGAAGGGGAGAAGAAAGGAAATAGTAAAAAAAACAAAGAAAATTGGAAGAGATGTTTGAGAATTAGACAAAATGGATGAAACATATCAAGCTACAGATCCAAAAAGGCTTATGAAACAAACGTCGAAAAAATATAAGTAAAACCAATCTAGGCACATCATAATGAAATGCCGAAACTAAAGACGAAGAACCGTCAAAGGGTCTGGAGTGGACTTCTGGTACCAGCCATAAATGAGTACCTTGCATCACACCAACACTTTTCCCAAACACAACAGTAGAAGGTAGACAGAATACATTCAAAAAAGTTCAAAGTCATTGGAGTGCAGTTAATTCAGCCAGGGCTCAAGGCGCTGCAATCCCTGATTGATGGGAAGACGTTAAAGTGGCTTCAAAGTCACGCTGACCTTTTCCTCGAGGGCATTGGTCAGATCAGCAGCGTTGGGGAAATAGTGTATGAGCTGAAAACAACAGTCTCCCTGGCCTGAGAAGACAGGCTGTAACTTGGGGCCACCCAAATGGCTAGGATGTGAAGGCCAAAATCCTGGAGAGGAAAAAACTGCAGAGAAGTCAGAGAAAATTTTGCACCTGAGACATTAGCTGATGTCTAAGTTGCATGTGTACGGAGTAAAATTCCAAAAACCATGCTGAAAGCAGCAGGAAAGGTTTGAGCAGTTCTAACTGTTGAGAGACATATTGGAGTCCAGGGTGTGACAAAGTGGATGGACTCTGATAACTACCCAAACTCTTAGTTGAGACTTAAGACAGGCCACTTCCTAGGAGTAAGGGGCAGCCCAAAGCATAAGGAAAAACCTATAATATAGACCAGGCCTGGGGCTGGCCCCGTGGCCGAGTGGTTGAGTTTGCGCTCTCCGCTGCAGGCGGCCCAGTGTTTCGGTGGTTCGGGTCCTGGGCGCGGACATGGCACTGCTCATCAGACCACGCTGGGGCAGCGTCCCACATGCCACAACTAGAAGAACCCACAACGAAGAATATACAACTATGTACCGGGGGACTTTGGGGAGAAAAAGGAAATAATAAAATCTTACAAAAAAAAAAAAAAAAGTGCACTTAGAAAGCAAAAACGTCAACATTTAAAAAAAAAAAAAAAAATATAGACCAGGCCTGACAAAGCATAAAACAAACCTTTGACATGGTCAAGGTGACGTGACTGATACTCTCTCTGCCTGCCAGAGGAAAATTTTCTCTCTTTAGATGAAGAGGTCATCAGTTAGAGCCTCTACATTTTTCACTCACAGGGCCTATTATTAATAATAATAATAAAAATTAATGCATAGTAAGTAACATGACCAAATGACTGAAAACCAAGAGAAAAAATGACAATAGAAACTGACCCCAAAGTGATTCAGAAATTGGGGTTATCAGACAGTGTTGTTAAAATAATTATGAATAGTACGCTTAAGAAAATAGAAAAATGGAGGATTTAAGCAGAGATTTGAAATCTATAAGAGAATCAAACTGAAAATTGGAACTGAAAAATATAACTGAAATTAAGAATTTAGTAGATTGCTTCCATTGATTAGGCAGAGCAAAACAAAGGATTAATGAACAGGAAGACATGTCAATACATGTCAATATCAAATGACGGTATTGAAACAGTGAGGTGAAAAATGGAAAATATAGAAAAATCTGGAAACATATGAAACTGGAGCAATATTTACATAAATACTGAACAAGAATTTTCAAAACTAACAAAAGTCTTCAAAACACATTTTCAAGATACTCCATGAACTCCAAACAGGAGTATCTATACTTAGGAGGAACTACACCTAAATGCATCATAGTCAAATTAATTTAAAAAAAAACAAAGAGGAGAGTGAAAAACAGTGGAATAAAGAGTTACCTTAAAAGGATCAACAATAATCCTGATGGATCACTTTTCATCAGAAATCACGGGAGTCAGGCGATTGTAGAATAATACCTTTAAATTATGGAAAGAAAATTATCTGCCAACCTAGAATCCAATAACCAGTGAAAATACCCTTTGAATGTGAGAGCAAAATGAAAACACTTTCACACAAACGAGAGGTGAGAATCTTTCACCATCACGAGTGAACTACGAGAAGTCTGAACTCTTTATAAAGTAGGATGTTGATCCCAGGAGGAAGCACAGAGAAACGGAAAGAAAAGTGAATCAGGGGCCAGCCCCATGGCTGAGTGGTTAAGTTCACGTGCTCCGCTGCGGTGGCCCAGGGTTTCGCTGGTTCAGATCCTGGGCGCGGACATGGCACCGTTTGTCAGGCCACATTGAGGCGGTGTCCATATGCCACAACTAGAAGGACCTGCAACTAAGATATACAACTATGTACCAGGGGGGATTTGGGGAGATAAAGCAGAAAAAACAAAAAAAAGAAAAGTGAATCATAAAAAATGGAATAATAAAACATTAATATAAATAATAAAAATTAAAATCTCCGATTAATCCAAAAGAAGGCAAGAAGGTTAAATAATGGAACAAATAATAGATAAAACAAATGACAAAATGGTAGATTTAAACCAAATGTATTAGTAATTAAAAGTAAATTGATTAGGACTTGGGCCTTTGGCATAGTGGTTAAGTTTGGTGCACTCTGCTTTGGCGGCCAAGGTTCGTGGATTCGTATCCCAGGTGTGGACCTACACTGCTTGTCAAGCCATGCTGTGGCAGTGACCCATATGCAAAAATAGAGGAAGACTGGCCCAGATGTTAGCTCAGGGCCAATCTTCTTCACCAGAAAAAAAGTAAATGGATTGAATTTTCCAATGGTAAGGCACAATTCTCAGACTAGGATAAAACAATAAAATTTGATTATATGCTATTTACATGGAAAAAATTTAATAACTTTGTTTATTAAAGCCATAAAAATAACTTAATTTAGTCTGAATTTATTTTTTAAAGTTTTGAGGCTATCAAGTCGTGTTTTATTTTCTGAAATCTCTCAAGTAGTATATTTAAATTTCTGATAATCTTAAATAGGTACAGTTCTTATATTAGTATGCTTATAACTCTAGTCAAGTTTACATATGACTGAAGTAAACTCTGTTCAAAGCAGTACTTTTTTGAAATTTGTTAAAGCTAATTATTAAACACATATAATTATTTCAATGAAATTTGCTGCACCAATTGACTCTTCCTCTCACAAACGATTTCTCTCTGGCATGCGATGCTGTTTGATAATGTTACCCACAGTAGAACTTCTTTCAAAATTAGAACCAATCCTCTCAAACTTTGCCACTGCTTTATCAACTAAGTTTATGTAACATATTAAGGCCTTTGTTGTCATTTCAACAATTTTTATAGCATCTTCACCAGGAGTAGATCTCATCTCAAGAAACCACTTTCTTTTTATTTATTTATTTATTATTGGTATTTTTTTTTTTGGTGAGGAAGATTGGCCCTAAGCCCACATCTGTGCCAATCTTCCTTTATTTTATATGTGGAATGCCACCACAGCATGGCTTGATGAGTGGTGCTATGTCCATGCATGGGATCCGAACCTGCAAACCCCGGGCTGCTGAAGCAGAGCACATGAACTTAGCCACTATGCCACCGGGCTGGCCCCAAGAAACCACTTTCTTTTTTCCTCCATAAGAAGCCACTCTTCATTAAAGTTTTGTCATGAGATTTCAACAATTCAGTCACATGTTTAGGCTCCATTTCTAATTCTAGTTCTCTTGCTACTTCCACCACATCTGCAGTTGCTTCCTCCACTGAAGTCTTGAACCCCTCAAAGTCATCCATGAGGGTTGGAATCAACTTCTTCCAAACTCCTGTTAATGCTGATACTTTTACCTCTTCCCACGAATCACAGATGTTCTTAATGGCATCTAGAGTGGTGAATCCTTTCCGGAAGGTTTTCAATTTACTTTGCACAGATCCGTGAGAAGAATCAGTACTCTATGGCAGCCATAGCCTTATAAAATGTATTTATTAAAAAATAAGACTCAAAAGTCAAAATTATGCCTTGATTCATGGACTGCAGAATGGATGTTGTGTTGGCAGTCACGAAAACAACATTAATCTCATCGTGCATCTCCACAAGAGCTGTTGGGTGACCAGGTGCAGTGGCAATGAGCAGTAATATTTTGAAAGGAATGTTTTTTTCTGAGCAGTAGGTCTCAACTGTGGGCTTACAATATTCAGTAAACCATGTTGTAAACAGATGTGCTGTCATCCAGGCTTTGTTGTTCCGTTTATAGAGCACAGGAGGAGTAGATTTAGCATAATTCTTAAGGATTAAAATCCCTAGGACTTTTGGAATGGTAAACGAGCACTGGCTTCAATTTAAAGTCACCAACTGCATTAGCCTCTAACAAGAGAGTCAGCCTGTCTTTTAAAGCTTAGAAGCCAGGCATTGACTTCTCTCTAGCTGTGAAAGTCCTAGATGGCTCATCTTCCAATAACAGATTGTTCTGTCTACACTGAAAAATCTGTTGCTTAGTGTGGCCCCTTCATCAATGACCTTAGCTAGAGCTTCTGGAGAACTTGCTGCAGCTTCCGCATCAGCACTTGCTGCTTCACCTTGCACTTTTATGTTAGGGAGACAGCTTCCTTTCTCAAACCTTGTGAACCAACCTCTGCTAGCTTCAAGCTTTTCTTCTGCAGCTTCCTCATTTCTCTCAGCCTTCACAGAATTGAAGAGAGTTAGGGCCTTGCTCTGGGTTAGGGTTTGGCTGAAGGGAGTGTTGTGGCTGGTTTGGTCTTCTGTCCAGACTATTGAAACTGTCTCCATATCAGCAATAAGGCTGTTTCGCTTTCTTATCACTTGTGTGTTCACTGGAGTAGCACTTTTAATTTCCCTCAAGAACTTTTCCTTGGCATTCACAACTTGGTTAACTGTTTGGCACAAGAGGCCCCGCTTTTGTCCTATCTCAGCTTTTGACTTGCCTTCCTTGCTAAGCTTAATCATTTCTAGCTTTTGAAGTGAGAGACGTGCGACTCTTCCTTTCCTTGAACACTTAGAGGCCATTGTAGGGTTATTAACTGGCCTAATTTCAATATCGCTGTGTCTCACGGAATAAGGAAGCCCAAGGAGAGGGAGAGAGATGAGGAAACGGCCAGTTGGTGGAGCAGTCAGAACACACACAACATTTATCTATTAAGTTTGCCATCTTATATGGGCGTGTTCGTGGAACCTTGAAACAATTACAATGGTGACATCTAAGATCACTGATCACAGGTCACCATAACAAATATAACAATAATGAAAAAGTTTGAAATATTGTGAGAATTACCAAAATGCGACACAGAGACCGAAATGGGCAAATGCTGTTGGGAAAATGGTGCAATAGACGCTAAATGCAGGGTTGCCACACACCTTCAATTTGTAAAAAATGCATTCTCTGTGAAGTGGAATAAAGTGAAGTGCAATAGAGCGAGGTATGCCTGTACTGTTAAGCAATCACCCTACTTCTGGTACCAATTTCTTTATCCTGGTTCAAATTTCTTTATTTTTCAGATTTGCTCCCATAACAACTACCATAAAATCTCATTAATTTACAACAGCAAACATTTATTTCTTGCTCTCATTATATTTTGGCAGCTAGTGAATCAGCAGCTGGATCTCTGCTCCACATGTCTTCACATTCTGAGATGCACATAGAAGGAACAACCTATATAATATATTTTCTGTCTACACCGCAGCTCCATAATATACATTCTTTCTACATTTCTTATGGTAGAGGGAAAGAACAACAGGGCTACCAGAAGAAGCCAGTGTGACTTCAAGCTTCTGCTTGGATGTGGCTCACGTTATGTTGTCTCCTATGCCTTTGGCCAAAGCAAGTCACATGGCCAAGCCTTGCAATGATATGGGGAAGTATACTCCACTTCTATAGGGGCACTACAAGTCACATAGCAATTGGATGATTTATACTTCTATAATGAAGAGGGGTGCAAATAACAGAGGACAATAATATACCAAAGACACCAAGGCCAACTGTGTCCAAGAAACTTGATCAATTTGATGAAATGACTTACTCATGCACTGAGATGCCTATATTTCCTGCCAAACAGACTAAATGGAAAACTAGATTTCTAATTAAAATAAGAAGAGGCATCTCAGAAAGTTTTCTTTATTTTAGAGCAGTTGATTTATTATGATGTGCATTATTAGATTTGCTATTACCAGTGTGTTAGTTATATGTACATTTTGTATTTATTATACATTATATATATTCTATATTATTTTATATTTATTAAGTACTTACTATGTGCCAGGCACAGTGGTAAGCCTTTTCCTGACTTTATTTATTTAAACCTAATAATAGCCCTGAGATGTAACTATTTCCAATTTGTTTCTCTTCCAATTTGTAGATGAGAATATGAAAGGACAGAAGAGTTAAACAACTTGCCCGAAGTCACAGATTCCTGCTTACTCACTGGATTTTCTTTTTCCATTTTGCTTTTTCATGGAACACAGAAATTCTGTGAACTCCTTCATCCATCCTCTATTTGGCCATTGCAAGAATGGCAACTTACCACTTCATGAAGTAGTTTATTCTAATTTAAGATAGCTCAAATTACCAGGAAAAAAAATTTGAGTCTTTAATTAGCTTCCCCTGCTATTTTTTCCAGTTGGCCCTGGTTTCGTCTGAGGGAGGTAAACATAGAAAATAATCTAGCGAATCTTCCTTCAAATAGTAGAAACATCTAAGTTTTGTCTTTTCCATTTTAAAAATAAATAGTTTCTTCAACAATTCTTACATGACATGGATTACAGATTTCTCCCAACTTGGTTGCCTTTCTCTTGGACTATCAAACTCTTTTAACTGTGGGACAAGAACTGGTGACAATACAACATATATGCATGTTTTTGCTAAATTTGCAAGCTTTGAGGGTTTCTATTCAACTGAAAGATCTCGGAACATTAGAGTACTTGATGTTTCAGAAAATAAATGGCTATATCCTGCTGAAGGACCAATTTGGCTGTTTTTACTGAGGATTCAGCATCAGTCGCTAATATTTTGTGGAATCCTGGCCTGAAACTCTGTTATCTCAAAGATAAGAAAGGATGAAAGGTGACTGACGGTTCCCCCGGCTTGCTTTGGTAAGTTTACGTGCTCACACAGAACATTAATTGTTTAGGTTTAACTTCATGGCCCCAGACAAACACCTGCACGCTTATGTTTGGCGCTCCACTTCTGTTTGTAAAATCCCAAAGCAGATGTGAACTCTAAACAAACCAACTTCTCAGCCTCTCCTGCAAATAACACCCACAGCAAATAATACTGTCTTCAGTTGTACTTGAAAATCTCAGCTCAGCTGCTCTTTTCTTTGTAGAGCTGTTAGAAGATCTTCTTATTTAAAAACGCTAAGCTTTAAAATGAATAGTAAATTCCTCTCTTACCATTTGGTAGGTCTCTTCCTACTGATGATATAAGTTAGAGAATTTGCCATTTAAAAAGCTTATTTGGGGACCGGCCCGGTGGCACAGCGGTTAAATTCGCATGTTCTGCTTTAGCGGCCTGGGTTCGAAAGTTTGGATTCCTGGTGTGGACCTGCGCACTGCGTGGGATGCCATACTGTGGTAGGCGTCCCCATATAAAGTAGAGGAAGATGGGAATGGATGTGGGCTCAGGGCCAGTCTTCCTCAGCAAAAAGAGGAGGATTGGTGGCAGATGTTAGCTCAGGGCTGGTCTTACTGAAAAAAAAAATATATATATATATATAAAAAAATAAAATAAAAAAATAAAAACCCTATTTGTCTTGTTCTATGTAACAAGTAGGTCAGGATGGGGGCATTTTAACATGACTAAACTAGTGACGAATACTGTGTGGTAAATGGGCTAATTACGTTAGGAAGGTGGAAGTCATCCTATACATTTCCCAGGGCTTTGAAAGATTCGAGTGCAATATTTATCTCAGTCTTGCAGGAATTTGAATAAGGAAAACAAAGCCCAGAAAATCCAGTACTGTTTTCTGCCTTTGGATGCCACCTCTTTGTGTATTTTGTTGTTGTATTTGGGGAGCCAATCGTGAACTTGTTCCAGGAATCAGAGTCCCTAAGCAATCAGATTCACCTGGAAGTTTTGTTAAGGCACAGTTTGCTGGGCCCCATTCCCAGAGTTTCTGATTCAGAAGATCTGGGGTGGGGCCCAAGAATCTGCCTTTCCAACAAGTTCACAGGCGATGCTGATGCTCCTGGACAGACGACCCAACATTTAGAACCAGTGGTGTAGGGAACCTTTTAAAGGAACGTGTCTAGCTGAGGAATTGAAGCCTCCTTCAGGTATTTGACAATGTGATTCATTTAGCCAATTGATTAATGTACTTGGAGAGCTCTCCTCTGAGTTAGAATGCTGATTCAGCATAAAACACACAAAATAAATCCCAGCAACAGTTAATTCAGTAGTGTGGGGGTGGTGCTGGAGTTGGAGATTATTCAATTTGCCACATGTGGAACAAAGTAGAGCAAGGGACTATTTGGTTGAATGGAGTCATTTTTCAGCCTTTTAAAAATGTTTTAAAATTCCTTTCTATCTTCTTCTTCTTTTTTTTTTTTGGTGATGAAAATTGGCCTTGAGCTAACATCCGTTGCCAATCTTTCTCTTTTTGCTTGAGGAAGATTGTCCCTGAGCTAACATCTGTGCCAACCTTCTTCTATTTTGTTTGTGGGATGCTACCACAGCATGGCTTGATGAGTGGTGTGTAGGTCCACATCTGGGACCTGGACCTGTGAACCCTGGGCCACCAAAGCAGATGGCGTGAAATTAATCACTATGCCACCAGGCTGGCCCTCTATCATTTTTTATGAGAGGTATGAGGAAATGCCATTTGGGCACAGCTTTATTCATAATCTTCCCAGAAGGGAGACTCAGATTTTGAAAATGTCCACAATGATTACTTTTCTGAATGAAGGAGGTATTTTGGGACATTTTCGAATAACCAGGAAACGGATGTTAACATATGGCTACAACCATAGGGCAAGGGTTAAGGTTAGTATCTCATTGGCTGCGTTAACAATTTGACACCCATATTTGTCATTAACAATCTTAAAACCATGCATAGTGTTT
This sequence comes from Equus przewalskii, assembly GCF_037783145.1. Taxonomy (NCBI): domain Eukaryota; kingdom Metazoa; phylum Chordata; class Mammalia; order Perissodactyla; family Equidae; genus Equus; species Equus przewalskii. The sequence goes on from NC_091849.1 coordinate 20,728,268, forward strand.
TGGCACCTTGATTTAGGGAAACAATCTATTTGAATGCAGGATATTTATTGATGTATCTATTAAATTTTAAAGGTCTTGTCTGATATTAAATTACTATGCAAGCTTTATTTGGTTAGAATTTCCTAGTAATCTTTTTCCATTCTCGTATTTCAATTTTTGTATGCGTATCATTGTGTAGCTCTTGAAACAGCATTGAGTGGTTTTTAAAAAAATCTAGTGTGTAAATCCCTATCTTTCAATAAGCAAGTTTTATCCTTTACATTTATTGTGATTATTGCTACATTGATCTTTCTTCTGCCATCTGATTTTATGTTTTCTATTTACCATGGTTTTTTTTTTTGCTTCTTTTTTCTGAAATTAATTTCTGTCTGTTATTGGAAAATTGAGGGGTCTTTCTTCTATTTTCCCTTATACTAGTTTAGAAGTTATTCATTCTACTTAATTTCTTTTCGTGGATGTCTTAAATATTTAATATACATGCCTAACAGAGTATAAATTTAATATAAATTTTGATCTATACAATGATCTTAGGATCTTTAACTCCAAACTACCCCCATTTCTTGTTTGGTGATTTTAATCTATTATCTATTCTCCTCTGCTCTTGTTTTTAAATACCTCTTATAAATTAGTCCTTAATATTAATATAATTCTTGTTTATACTTAATGTTTATTTAGATTTGCCCCAAATTTTATTTCTTTTGCTTCTTAAAACTGCCACATGCTGTGAAAAGTCTGAGATTCTGCCCTCCTTACAAGCTAACAAGATAGCATATGGTTTCATGGATGCTGACAGAAGACATGAGTCTCCTGGGTCAGAGACACGGGATTTTATTACTCATGGTAATAGCAGTAGCCTCAACGTTTCACCATTTTTCTGATGGTTCCTTTTGTACTCAAAGTCCTACAGAGGCAATTCTCTAATTCCTTGGTATGTTTTAGGTGTGGGCTATGATTGATTTTATTTGTCCTCCTTGGTGATCTTATGCTTATATCAGAGTATGTGAAAATACTAAAATTTAAGCAATTTCTATTATGCTATGGGAACTCGAAATATTTTTTCATTTTTTTAAGGGAATCTGTGGATATGTACTTTATCAAAGCCATCACAATCAGATTTTATCCTCCTTACTGTTACTTAAGTGGTAAGCTCAAAAGTATGGCAGATACTACTAACAATAGCCCTGAAGCAAAAGTTGGAAAAATGGTCTAAAAATTTCTGAACATGTCATTCCAAGTTCAATAAAAATGCCTTAGAGTAATTTTTGTTTTGGACTAACATGTCATGATAGAGTTGAACAAGCAGTAGATTAACATCTGAATACCAATTTTAAATTATGGTTTTATCTTATATTAACAGAGTAATTGTGATTAAGTAACTAGGCCTAGTTTGGTCTTGTTTTCCTCATCAGTAAAATAATTCTCCTCTTGGGGCCAGCCTAGTGGCACAGTGGTAACATTCACACATTCTGCTTTGGTGGCCTGGGATCCGCCAGTTCTGATCCCGGTGCGGACGTGGCACTGTTCATCAAGCCATGCCGTGGCAGGCGTCGCACATATAAAGTAGGGGAAGATGGGCACAGATGTTAGCTTGGGGCCAGTCTTCCTCAGCAAAAAGAGGAGGATTGACAGCAGATGTTAGCTCAAGGCTGATCTTCCTAAAAGAAATACAAATAAAAAATAATTCTCCTCTTACTACCGCCATCACTAAAGATAAAAACATTTAAAATATTGCTACTTGTGCTAGGTAGAATGGTGGTCCCCCAAAGATATCTACATCCTAATCCCTGTGAATTTGTTAGCTTATTTCGCAGAGGGGCCTTTGCAAATGTGACTAAATTAAGAATCTTAAAGTGAGGGAGATTATCCTGGATGAGCTGGGGGGATGGGCAATGTAATCACAAGGATCCTCGTGAATGAAGAGGGATCCAGGAGATGTGATGACAGAAGCAGAGTTAGAGTGATGCAGCATGAGAAAGACTTGACTATACATTGCTTGCTGGATTTGAAGATGGAAGGGGCCATGAGCCAAGGGACACAAATGGTCTCTAGAAGCTGGAAAAGGCAAGGAAACAGATTCTCTTAGAGCCTCCAGGAGGAATGGAGCCCTGCCAACTTCTTGCTTTTAGCCTAGTAAGACCTATTTTGGACTACTGACCTCCAAAAATGTAATATAATAAATCTGTGTTATTTTAAGCCATTAAATTTGTTGTAATTTGTTACAACAGCAATAGGAAATGAATATACTATTTCATTACATTATTATGATGATTTAAAAACTTAATTGATAAGGAGAAAGTGCTTTGAAAACTGAAGTACCATAAATGTAAAATTATTATTAATAAAATTAAAGTTGGGTTCTAACAACTCTAATTAGAAGGATGAGGTCTGTTTCAAACAAAATCTAGATTAGAAATGGGCTTGTGGGTCTCTGCCATTTTCATCAACTTTAATAGGGCTCCTCCCAAAGTGAATTAACAGAACCATTAAAAGCAGCTCCACTGGGACCAATCCGAAATTAATTTTTCAGTGTGATCTCCACAACATTCTCTAAACCATAAATTAAAAGGAAGCAATAATTCTTCTCTGTGTAATGCAACTGCTTGACTTGGAGGTCCATTGGTTTAGCACACAGGCAGCCTTAGAATAAAACAATATTTTCAGGTCGAAAAACTTTAGGTGAAGGAAAAATCTGTTATATACGTCATAGCCCATTGTAGGGTAATCCTGGTTTTAAACATTATTTTTTAAATTTCTAGCATACAAACAGACAGAGAAAACATTTTGCAGCAGTACCAGGCTCAAGAAAGAATTGGCTTTGTCCTCCCTCTCACCTGCCTCCTCCCTTCCCCAAATGTTAACCCCTATTTGTTACCACTATTTAACCCTTATGAGAAAATATAATGACACTCTTTATTGGCAACAGACTATAAAATAACCCAATTGGTACAAATGGTTAGAGATTATCCCTTTTTACTAGTAGTTTCCTCCTTTGTGCAACTGAAAACTATTTTATCTTCAGGAACAATGATATTTGAAATTTACTTCAACCCCTATGTTTGGTTTAATCTATTCACACATAGACCATTAAGTAGAAAAATGATTAATTGGCTAAAAACTTCACTGTAATTTCAGATATCTTTTTGTCAAATTAGAAAGAACGTACTTCTGTATCCTCAAAGTTATTAGTTTGTCCTTGCAGTGATTTTCAAAAGCATATTGATTGTTGAAATTAAAACAAATTTGTCTATTACAGGCATAACCTTGGTTTCAAACAGATTCTGATAAAGCTGTCCAGTCCAGCACAAAGGAAGGCTGTGGTTTGGCTAGTGGACATTGTGGGGACACACACTCCATAATTTCACTCTTGACCTTCAATGAGAAAATGTTCCTTTTGAATTAATTCCTGAACAAAATTATTTTAATCTAGCAATTAAATAACAAAAACCTCCCGGGGAAATTTGAGCCTCTAGACTTCTGGGAATTGTAGTCGGCTCCAAAAGTAAAGAAGCTTAAGTGATGCTAAGATGAACATGAAGTTCCGCCTCCGGGGATTGAAGAGTGCCAGGGAAATATGGGTTTTATTTGTAAGGAATTCTCTTTGGGCCCAAACTTAAAACGGTAGGGTGCGGCATGCATTTCAGCAGCACAATTTGAACAGGACAGATGATGAACAGAATTTTGGTTTCCTTTGGTTTGCTGCAGCAGTGTTTAGTTTCTTGGACTTTGTCCAATATAACTAAATATAGATTGTGTTTTTGCATTTGTCACTCTGGTTCTAAACTGCACCAGCTGTTGCAAAAAGTGAATTGGCACCTGCTTGTTCGAGGCATTTGACTTCCCATCGATGGCCTTGGACACCTCTCTAGAAGAACACTGTCCCCTCTGACCATTGGGTTAATCCCACTCTACTAAAAAACTTCAGGCTTTCCAGGGCCCAGAGGTAGCACTCCTGGCTCCCAGCAGCAGCTTCCTTTACTGCGTAGCTGCTCTCACCGTAAAACCAGCTGAGAACAAGGATGCCTCTGTGGAAGCAGCCTTGTATGGCCTCAGGGAATGTTGCTCTGTTTATTCAGACTTCATCTCCCCAAATTCTGTACTTCCTCCAGATATGGTGTAGCGTCCAAGATGGTCTGTTCTGATTCTGCCACCTTCCTTTTCCTTCTCAAACCACAGCAGAAGTTTCCCTCTCCAGTGTACCCTGAGTTTGGAAGACCTTGCTTCTAGGTTTCCATATTGATGGGGGGATAGTGACAAGGCTTTGCTTTCCAATGTCACCATGTGTCAGCCAACTGGCCCTGAACCCGACAAAGTAAGATCTCTTATGCGAGTGTTTTCCACCTACCTGATTGTTCCTCTTTCCAAGTGACCACCACACAGTGACCAAGCTAGGCTCCGTGTAAGGCAGCCTCTGCTCATTTCAGCCGGGTATTTATGTATTTACGCTCACAAATGCTTTTTATCCTAATCATTCTTCTTCATTTTCAGCTCAAGAAATGTGGCTATACCAAATTGCAACACTGCTCATCCCACTTTCTAGAAGACTTCGGTCTCTGGTTCCTACCAAGAGTTTATATTCTGTACAGCTGATTCAGGCAGTAACTTCCATCCAAGGAAGGGTCTATTTTCTTATTCCTTCTCTTCCTTTTATGCCCAATATGGGGCTTAGAAGTGAGCCTATCTTTTAGCAGCATCCCTTGGTTTGTTTAAGCTACAATATTTTGCTCCATCAATTTACAAAACTTCAATATGAGATTGATGGATTTGCTTTCTGGATTGTTATATGCTACTAGAATGGAAGGACGGGAAGGATAGATAAATAGACCACACGACCTTACGCCACCTATGCCAGCTGAAAAATTAATGGAAATATCCCCGACTGCCTTCTCTTGGCCTAGGGCTCTAGATTCTGATTCACTAGTTCTAGGTGGGACCCGAGGTTCTGCATTTCTAATAAACTCTGGGGGATACCCATGCTGCTGTTCCTCCAACTGCACTTTGAATGAGAAGGTTCCAAGTGGGATCTGAGTATTCAGCTTTTGAATTTCCGTTTTAAATATGTAATTGATTCTTGTAAACTTTTTTGTTCTTGTTGAAATGCATAGCAGTAAATTTGCAATCAGTATTGGAATGTTTAGGAGAATGTGAAATTTGCTATCTGCGTAAGTTTAATTTATTTAAACTTTAAAGATTTGCTCAGAACGTGGAAAGATTTTGCTTGTGAAGATCGTAAATTTACCCAATCAGCCATATGAAGTAGGGTATTTTAATTTATAAGTGCAGTTTGAAAATTTTAAGGGGATTTAATTAACTAAGTTTTTAAATGAGACTGGTTGTTTTAAGGAGAATTTAGTTTAACTTGAGTTTATCAACACTAATCAAAGCTCCCTCTAAAAGTTGTGCTATTTTATGTAACATTTAGTAGATTTATAAACAGCTGAGAAGATTTACAAGTTGAATTTTTGCAAATAGTGTTTCAATTTTTTTACTTTAATAAACAGACATAAACTTAAAACACATATAACTCTAAATAGCTCTTTTTATGTAAAAAGGGGCCCTTGGCTAAAACTCACCTTGACACTACTGACAATTTGCCCCACTCTGGCCCATGTCTTTGAAAATGCTTAATTTGCTCTGCATTGCCATGGCTTCTCTTTTGAACTTTGTTCTGTCTCGGGTGGACATCTGGGAGTACTTTCTACTTTACTCAGGGCACCCAGCTCACTCCTGAGCGGTTGGGGCTTTGTCATTGATTCCTGGGGCTTTCTACACAGTTGCCCCTACTGGACTGCCTGGAAGCCCTCCCACAGGTGATTTCTCTTCTCTTTCTTTCCACCCCTCATGGTTTCCCAAAGACTCCTCTGACTTTTAAATCTCTTTACTCTTTCTTCTTCCTCCCACCACGCCCCACTCAGGGACCTACTTCCTTTCGTCCTTCATCCTTTGGTCCAGGTTCAGTTCCATCTGGTCTTCCGTTGTGAAGATAGCAGGGAATTTAGATCCATGGGGGTAGAGAACGGGATTAAGGAAGGCAAAACATCTACCTGATGATAAGAATTTAAATTTTTTATTAAACTAAAAATATTCTCTGACTCTTTTCTGTGAATCGAGTAGCATTCCAAAATGATGCCCTTCCCAGCTTGATATTGACCTGGCTTCCAAATAAGGAAGCATAAGTACAAACCTTGGGGAATAGATGGAGTGGGGTATATAATCCTGCAGCATCTAGATAGAGCCCTCCTATCTGACATTCTAATAGAGCAAATCATAATTCTCCTTTACCTTTTCTTTCTACATATCAATTCCTGAATTCTCTAACCTGTCCCTCGCTCTCAAAAAGATGGCCTCTTGACTAAGTCATTTTTTAAGACTTTATTTTTTTAGAGCAGTTTTAGCTTCACAGCAAATTTGAGAGGAAGGTAGAGAGATTTCCCGTATATCCCTTCCCCCTACACGTGCATAGCCTCCACCCATATTTACATCCCCCACAGAGTGGTACATTTGTTACAAGTGGTGAACCTACACTGACACATCGTTATCACCAAACGTCTATAGTTTACTTTATGGTTCGCTCTTGGTATTACACAGTCTATGGGTTTGGACAAATGTATAATGGCATGTGTCCATCGTTATAGTATCGTATAGAATGGTTTCACTGCCATAAAAATCCTCTATGCTCTGCCTATTCGCCCCTTCCTCTTCCAACCGCTGGCAACCACTGATATTTTTAGTTTCTCCACAGCTTTGCCTTTTCCAAAATGTCGTGCAGTTGGAATCGTACAGTATGTAACCTTTCCAAATTGGCTTCTTTCACTTAGTAATGTGCATTAAAGGTTCCCCCATGTCTTTTCATGGCTTTTTTAAAAAGCATATTATCTCATCCCCAGGTGACTGTGTTCTGGAATCAACAGGCTCCCTAAAACCTGATATCTGGGATGCTCGTTAAGTTGAGGCCCTTCTCCCCACCCCTCTAGCCTGTGCATAACTTTCTAGTTTCCTGGTTTGCCTTTCAATTTCCTGCTGGAACCGGAGCCCTGTCCTGGACCTTACAATGATTAGCAGCTTATCTTTGAAAGCCCCAGCACCAGGTTGATGGATCATGTCTTGGAAATTTCAATAGTTGGATACTCCACATCTGCTTTTAACCAATTAACCTGCTAGATTGGAGACATATGATCTGCCTGCATGGTTAGTATAGAGATTTGTGGTCTTATGTTCCCAGCACCTGGACACTACCTCCTGGATGTAAGTATCAGCCCTGATTGAAACCTAAGGTCCCTATCTTTTTGAACTCTATTATTTCAACTGCTGGTTTTACCTTTGGGGGTGAGTCATGCCACCTGGTTAGTTTCCCCAACTCTAGACCCTTCCATTCCCTGCTGTCAGTACTCTTCCTGCGGCCCTGCTGTGCTCCCAGTGTGCAGAGAGCCCATGTGAGTTATAGCCTTGCACATCCGCAGTTCAATTATAATTGATGTTCATGGGCATGTCTCGAAGTCACTACAGGAGCTAAAGGTGCCTTCTAAATCATCAAGGAAAGAATAAATTATGTTCAGTAAAATTTTATTGTTCCCATATTTTCACTCTTTAAAACCTAGTAATCCTCATAGGAAATATGGTTAGCTCTGTATTAATCAGATTCATCAACAGTCCATTCCTGAATAGCTTAAAATTTACTGCCTTAGGAAAGATCCAGATGATTGACTATTTCATTCCATATCCAGATATTTGACATCATGTACACAGATTTCAGATAGAGTTTAGTATAGCAGGAAGGTAATTTCTAGCACATGAGCCCTCAGCTCCTTGGCCATTTATGCCACCAGTCTCTACTATCTGCTGATTGTTTTGTTTCAAGTCATTGACATCTGCAGCCTTCTGTGTCAACTCTTCACTCTTTGAAGAACTAAGCACCTCGTTCACCACCTCTCCCTCAAATGTTACCTTCATGATGATTCTTAAGGATGAAATGTCCACGTTGTGGCAGCCAGAAGTGCTCACTAAATACGCTGTGTTATCCTAAACTTGGTGCACATGACTGGTTCTAGCTGATGAAATGGTGAGTGGAAATGATGAGTATCATTTCTGAGCTGAGGCATTTAAGTACCAATGTGCTATCTCCATTTTCTTGCTTTTCTTTCGGCAGGAAATGGAAAAGTCCTTTTAGTGACTACAGATGCCACATGTTGAGATGCAGAGCTAAAAATGGAAAGCTGTCTGACTCTCTAAATCACTCAATGGAGACAGCAGCCTTGGAAAGTCCCTGAGATACAGCTCTGCATGCATTAGAAATATGGCAGTTTCTTTGTTACTACTGAAACATTGGGATTATTTGTTACTGCAGTATAGCATTACCTATACATGTAGTCGATCCTTTCAATACCCTGGACTCTTAATTCCTTGACCTCTTTTCCTCCAGTGATCTTGACTTTCATCTTCTCAGCTATCCATTCCTTGCTTATATCTTGGTTGCTGCCAATAACCGTACCCTTTGCACAAACTAAACATTAGGTACCCTACTCTCCAAAGACTATCCTCTGTATTTTCAACTTCTGCTAGTATACAAATTTCAATAACTCCTCAAAACCCTAGTTTTTTTAATTCCCCAACCACGACTTATATCCTCGTTTCCTTCTGTACCCAGCGTATATTCCATAGTTGACCTGTACACAAACCCTTCAGTACTTTACCCTCTCTCCCTTCTTGGCAGAACCCCAGTTTAGGTTAAATGTGACTTTCTTGAAACACATTCATGTTTGTGTGAACAGGCAAGTGGATAGCACTGAATGAAAATTATTATTATTATTTAATTATTCCTGTTCTATTTTCCAAGTCTTTTTACTCTCACACCATCTTGGATGAGCATTTAATGTCTTCTCTTCTCTCCTCAATTTCCCATCACTTTTTCTCCCTTTTCATTCTCAGCTGATGACTTTCTTCTTATTTTATTGAGAAAATCTGAGCCATCTGAAAAGCACTTCCACACACTTGAACTACCAAATCTACCAACCCACGCACCTCTTTGTCCATCTATTCTGCTAGCCCACCTTTTCCTTCAGAAGAACTGTCCTTGCTCCTGAGGATAATCCCATTATTTGTACACTAGATCCTGTTCTCTCTGCCTACTCAAGGTTATTCATCCTGCAATTGTTTCTCTTTTCTCTTGAATTATAAATTTCTCCTTCTTTACTAAATCATTCCATCAGCATAAAAACATGGTCTGATATCTCTTATCTTAGAAAGACAGGAAAACTCCACATCACTGTAGACACTCCTGCAGCTGTTGCACCATTTCTCAGCCCCCCTTTTACAGCTCAACCTATCTAATGGGCGATCTACCTGTCCTTTACTCCATTTCCTCCTGAACTCTTTCCAATTAAAGTTTTATACATATCATACTAACAACAGTTATCGTCAGGCTCTCCAGTCTCTACATTATCAAGTTCAAAAACCAATTCTGCATTTTCATCTTACTTTATCATTTGCCATAGTTGGTCACTTCACCCACACTGAAATACTTTGTTTACTTGGATTCCAGGACATCACTTTCTTGGTTTCTTCTACCTCATTTCCCTCTCAGTTTCTCTTGCTTCTTGTCTTCTAGACTCTGTGCCATGTTGGCGTGATATGGGGCTCAATTTTCATGCCTTTTCTTTCCTCTGCCCTGACTCCCAGTCCGTCTCTTTTGATTCCATGACTTTAAATAGTATTTATACACTGACTACTCCCCAATATGTCTCCACCCCAGACTTGATATTCAAACTCCAGAGTAGATGACAATTGTGGAAAAACTCAACATAAAGAATACAAAGTAATGCTGGACTTTCTTTTTGCTTTTCAAGCTATAAATTGAAGTGCAGGAAGACAACTTTTGTCACACAAACTATAAAGTGAGTGCCTAAAACATTTTAGTAATTCCATTTGAGTTTTTAAAGTGTTCAAATACTCTGAGAGATGGAGAGAGACCAATTATACTCATAATTAATTCCAAAACATTAAGATTAAACTTAGGTGAGCTTGTTTCATTTCTTCCATCAGAAACTAGGGTCAAGTTAGCTTTTTCTGATGGTACTTTATATGCTCAATACGTTTTCATTTCTCTATCTGAACATCGATACAATCATCACTCTTCTTTCTCTTTTTTGCCAAACTTTCTGCACAGCTCTAGAGGAATGCCAACAAAAAGTGTGAAATACATGAGTCAGTAGTTTTGAGACAGATTACAATTGAAGTAATTAGATTGTTACTTAAATAATTAAGGTCAGGCACAGTACATTAAGTTTAAAACTTGGACTCCTGAATAGAAATTTTGAAAAATTTATGTTGGCTCTTACTCTCCAATGAATTTTAAACTTTATTTATTGGTTTCCCATTGAAAAACTCATGTAAAAAGAGAAAATCTTTCAAAATTATAATAGCCCTGAAAATCAGTGAATACGATCTATAATCACCCAAAATATTGGAAGTATTTGTAATAATCACATTTGTATGGGTCTCTTGCAACATAGCGCGAAGAGCACTGGACTAGAAATCTTGGTACCTGCCATCAGATAGTGGCTTTGAAGGAGTTGCTTTCCTGTGGACTTGAGCTGTCTGATCTAAAAACTGATGAGGTTGATCTTAATGGTCTGTAAATGTTCTTTTACATAGTTACATCCTATAGCTTGTTTTTTCCCCTCTATCTTTACAAAGATGGATGAGATTGAATGGTTACTAACACCTTCCTTTTTTTGGGTTATGTTATAAACTCTGCATGCTTGCGCATTTGACTTCTCCTACTTCTGGTGGAAAACAAGCCCTGCCCTCATGTTCTCTGAGGTGGAGTTGATATTTTCTCAGTCTATTATCCCTCTGGTTTTACTAGGATGTGCAATCCCCTCTTTTGGAAATTGCTCCTCTCCCTTCCCAGACGTGTAATTCTCTTGGTTCTTCCATGTCCTTAAATAATCCGTCTCCTCTTTCATAGTGGTTATGAAATCAAGCTGCTCCAACCCTGGGAGACTTTTCTCCTGGTCATGCATGATTGGTTCCAGAGTCAGGCATGCGACTAAACTGGGACATCAAAATTTTTCCTATAATTGTTCAAACTGGAGATGAGGGAAAAGGCATTTCCTCACTTGTGATGAAGTTGGGAAATAGGAAGCAGGTGGCTTCACATTCGTTTGTCCCCTGCTATGTGGAGAAAGCAGGTCTGAGAGAATGATGCAACGCAATGAGAAGCCAGCAAGGCAAGAGATGAGAGAGATGGCTCTGGGGGTGTTTGAGTCTGTGGCCACTGAATCACTCTACTTCCTGCATTACATGAGCCTTCCAATAAATTCCAGTTTTTGCCGAAGTTAGTCTGAGTTTAGGTTTCTGTCTGTTGCAACCAAGATTAATTACTGACTTTTACTTTCATACCCAGTCAGATATGGAAATTTGTGGTGGAAGAAGTAGTCATTTTTTTTTCTTTTTTCTTTTCTCCACTCTCCCACACACCTTTTTAAGCTATCAAAATAATTGAGGACATATGGAAGGATTCTGGTATGAATTAGTATCAGTCACATTCAAAAATGGCTTAATTTCATTCTTGTCCATTCCATGCCTTTCCCCCCTTCTTCTGGTAGTAGCCCTTGGCTCCCTGGCCCCAGGAATGAGGACTTGACCTAGGATGCCATAATCGTGTTCTTTATGGCTCTGAGCACAGTGATTAGTCCAAGTGAGCACATAAGCCAAGCCAGACCAACGAGGGCCTTTTCCTGGATTTTTTCATATTGAACCAGAATAGATGTCTCAGACTCTTGAGCCACGGAATTGCTATCATATGAGTCTGATGTGTCCATGGCTGTGTTGTCCACACACAAGGTTGAAAAAGTGCGTGGGAAAGAATTAAGCTGATAAGCAGCAAAAGACAGAAATTTTGGAAAGGAAGATTCTTAATGCTGTGGAACTTCTGGTTCCAGTTATCTCCAGCTAGAGACCAATTGCCACAATTGGGTTCTTCAGCAGCAGATGCTCACATGGGGTTTGGCATAATGGGTATGGGAATTCTAGCTCTTAATAGAGATGTGTAGGCCACTTCTTCAGGCTCCCAAGTTGCAGAGCACTCTGGGGTTCAAAATTTTGAGGGGCCTTTGCCCAGATGACCCCGGCCCAAATGAAAAGATCCCATTATCCCAACCAGGTCCTGATCCTTATCCAACTGCCAGCTTTGGTTGGGGATTTTCCTTCTCTGGAGTTTGGTTGTTCTGACTGTTAAGCCAGATTCTAGTCTAGTTTTTTCTTTGCTCCTGTTGCAGGAAATGGAGTCTTCTTGTGAGGGACCACAGAAGCCCTCTGGCTTTCATACTTGGTTTTCATCGTGTGTTAATCACCCGCACTTCTTCATTAATATTTCCAGAAGTGTGATTTTCAAAGGAGGTCCCAGTACCAGTAGCAACAGCATCACCTTGGAACTTGTTAAAAATATAAATTCTTTGGCCCCACCTCAGATCTTCTTAATCAGAAAAATTGGAGGCACTCAGAAATCTGTGTTTCACCCAGTCCACTGGGTTATTTTGAGACATGCTAAAGTTTGAGAACCACAATTTTAGAATATCGATATCACTTAGCAGTAGCCATTGTATAACATTGCCCTCTTAGTTACGGCATCCCAGCATCTCTTAAATGCCTGATACATCAGACCAGCTAGTGCATTCCTTCTTCCTAGGATACCATCCTAATTCAATACTATTGCCAGTTTTAGCAATTGGACCTCCACCTTGTACCAGGAACTGTCTGGGCTCTACCTACCCACTGAGTGCTTTTTACTAAGGCTAAAGTTAGAATTCTACCATTTGCCACTCAATGAATCCTGACTAATAGACCTAAAACACTTAACTGTACCTATTGGGAATGTATTTTTTATTAACATTATGAATCATAATCATTTAGTGGTACGCAATCATATAGTGCATTGTTGCCTACCATGTGCTTTCATATGATCATAACAATACAGCAGAGAGAGGAGGGGCAAGACCAATTCTATTGTGGATGCATGTGGCTCTCTATGTCTTTGGATCATATTTAGTTTTTCCTTTATTGTGAAATGAAACATAATAATATGAAATAAGGTAGAGACTTCTGGTTGTTCGCAGTTGTGTGAGATGCTCTCATTCTTTTATTGCCTTTAATTGAAACTTGCTTCCGTCGTCTCAGGAGGACTGAAAAGATAAAGACCTGTCCCCTGACTACCTCAGAGGCCTTTTCTGCAGGATGCGCTGTCACTAGGATGACACGATCCATCCACAAAGCATATGACAATATTCAATGACGATATTCCTCACATTCTCTCTGGGTGTATGTGCAGTTTCCAAATGACACACTTGATCCTATCATTTTGGCAGTACTCACCTTCAATACCAATCACTGCTCTCAACTAACTGTGATTTCCATTGCTTGTTAAGACACAGGAGGAGATTTCTCCATTGCGTGGTTTCTGTATTTCGCATCTACATTCTTCATCTCCAGGTCTTTAAAACTGAAATTAGCAGTCTTTACTCTTGTAGATAGTTTGGTTGTAGATATTTCAACCAATCAACTGGAAAACATTTTCTTAAACACTTAATATGAGGCTGGTATTAAGTTAGAGATTATGGCAGAGAAAAGAAAATGTATAAGATGTGATCTAAGACTAAAAATTACTATCTGCCTAGATGAGTCTATTAGACTAGTTTCCCTAGGTTCTTGCTTGAGCAATGGAGGTGATGCTCTCAGGAGAACCCTGGAAGGGAGGGAGGGAAACAGGACAGGACAGGGGGAAAAGCTAGGCAAGAGTGTGGTTTCAGAAATAATCTAGCCTCCAATTATTCTCATTGCAGAACCCCGGAAAGTGCATCATACAACAGAGTTTGTTCTACACAGACAAGAGGGGACCGAGCTGTTTTACCCTTTGCACTAGTCAGTCATTGGCTAAGGGTTGCCTCCAGGCAAAGGTGGCATAACTCCCCAGAAGTCTTCAGTGGAGTTGATTGCCATCAGCCAAGGGCAATCTTCTGGAGAAGTTTGCAGGTAAGAACCTTTAGCAGCCAACAACTGCAGCAGCTTGGCAGTGGGTGCACAAGCCTGGTAAAGGGGAATTGGGCAGGGCACCAACAGCATCTTCTCTATGAAAAATAGTTCTTGTAATTATAATAATAATGATAGTGATGTTAATCATAGCAAACAATTGTATAGTGCTTCATATATGTCACATACCATTTGAGTGTTTCACAGCTATTGACTCATTTAATCGTCACAACACCCGTGCAAGGTAGGTAATATTATTACCCCCATTTTACAAATAACATAAATTGTCGCAATCTTGGAAAGTATGGAAGCAAATTGGAAATAATGTAGGAAGCAAGGGCCAGTAAAACTCAGGCACAGTGGAAAATGTAATCCAGGCAGTGTGTCTATGGGGAAAAAATAGGCTAGACTTGGTGTTTGTCTGAAAAATGACTTTCCAGATAGATGTGGTTCTGACACAGGTAAGAATAAGGAAGAACATCGCTAATAATGAGGACATCAATGATAACACTCTACTATTCATTAAATATGCTCATCAAAAATCTAATTAAATTTCCGCAATAATCTGGTGAGATGAGTTTTGGATTTTAGAGAAGTAAAGACTAATAATCAGAGTGTTTGTGATCAACTTAATGGCAATCAGGAGAGGTGTCCCAGCTAGGTCTCCAGACCAGATCTTTACTGCCCAGATGGGAATATTTTCAAGCGTTACAACTATACATAGAAAAAATTAAATAAGCTTGAAGAGTATTATTGACTGAATTGTGTCCCCACAAAATTCAGGTGTTGAAGCCTTATCCTCTAGTGGGACTATATTTAGAGATAGGTTCTTTAAAGAGGTAATTAAGGATAAATCAGGTTATAAAGGTGGGGCCCTAATTCAGCATGACTGGGGCCCTTAGTAAAAAAGGAAGAGACATCAGGGATGCACACACAGAGAAAAGGTCATGTGAAGACCACAGCAAGAAGAAGACCATATGCAAGCCAAGGGGAGAGGCCTTAGGAGAAACCAATCTTGCTGACACCTGATCTTGAAATTCTACTCCCCAGAACTTGAGAAAATAAATTTCTGTTGTTAAAGTCATCTAGTTTGTGGTATTTTGTTATGGCAGTGTTAGCCAACTAATACAGAGCCCAGTGTTAGAGAGAACTAGTGACTGAGACAATGTTCACTGAATACAGTGAACACACCCTTGTACTTCAGAATGTAGCTGATCCACACACATAGTTCAACCTAATATACTGACTGCATTAGTTTGCTAGGGCCGCCGTAAGAAAGTACCAGAGATTGGGTACTTCAACAGAAATTAATTTTCTCACAGTTCTGGAGACCACAAGTTCGAGATCAAGGTGTCAGCAGGGTTGGTTTCTCCGGAGGCCTCTTTCCTTGGCTTGCAGATGGCCCTCTTTTCCTTGTATCCTCACCTGGTCTTCTCTCTGTGAGCCCTAATCTCTTCTTACAAGGATACAAGTCATATTAGATGAGAGCCCACCCTAATGACCTCATTCTAATTTAATTACCTCTTTAAAGGCCCAGACTCCAAATACAGTCACATTCTGAGGCAATCAGAGTCAGGACTTCAACATACGAATTTGGAGGGGTGGGTGGCGACACACTTCAGCCTGTAACACTGATCATTTTCGAAAAATTTCAAAGTGCTTTCTAGATGTAATCTGTCTCTCTCCTGAGAGAATTAGCCACAGATGTTTCCTTTTGTAGCAGTTGTCTTTCTTTGTACCAAGTGTCGTTGCCAAGAAATCTACAGCTGATTGAACCAGTGGCTGAATCAGAGGTAGTTGTGAAGAGGCCGGCCTGCTGTGAGAACTCTCGCTGATAGCACTGCTTTCCATGGAGCAGGGAGAGTCAACTCAAACATACCCTTTCTTTTGGTGGGTTGGACTTCATAGCCAATGAAGAGACTGAAGTTAGAAACAGAAGGTAAAGCAGAGACAGAGAGAGGCTGAATCATAGGAACAGCAGAGTGATAGAGCTGGGAGCCATCAATGCCCTCTGTCCTGAAATTTGCCTCTTTGTCCTCAGATCCGTTTTCTAGGATTCCCCTGCATTGATCTGAATCACTAACTTCTGGCTATGTTAAGCAGATGGAAAGTGCTAGTAGGAGATTTGACTGCAGGAAAAAGGGAAAAGCCAGGGTATTTTCCCCACTCTTCCTGTCTTAGTTGGTGTCTCAGGCAGAGGTTGTATTACCTTCACAATTCCAGCTCCACCTGAGGCATCTCCTTCAATAGTCCCAGCTCCCACTTCCCCCCATTCCGTTTCCCCCCAGGTGTGGATTCTAGTAACATGATTTTCTCCCCCTGTCTCACCAGCCCTCAGGGTGGTAGCAGATTATTGCTGTTTTTAATGGGCTCCACCATCTCCTGTTGGGCTTCTCATCTCTTTCGTAATTTGTGAAACCAATTCCTCTATTAAATTCCTTCTACTTGAAATACCTAAAGTAATTTCTGTTTACCTGACTGGACCACAGTCCATTCTTTTCCAAGGAGATAAATTCTAGAATTGCTGGCAAGACACTATCTATTCTACCCTAAAAAATTATGAATAGCATTCTGTTTCCAATCTTTGGTGTTCATTGCAGAGATAATTTTTGGAGTTTTTTTACTTTCCCATAGGGCCTTACAACATATATCTATCATTTGAGATAGCTTGAGCATATCTCAGATTCTTGCAACCTGAAAGAGTCCAGCATAGCTCAGGCAATGACCTATAGGAGAACAGCACTCTTAGGAAAGAGGCAAACTGTTTAATCAGACTGTCACAGGAAGTTTTAGGATAAGGGCAGATCCTAATAGCAGTCTTCTTATCGTTTACATGGATGTTTATCCCATTTGTCCATTTACCAGCTGGAATTCTTAGACTGGGCCCCAGTGGGAAAGGCATACTCTGAGTGGAATAAGGCTCTATTTTATAGCTACTGTAACATTTATTTAAGATTATGCCCCCTTTTAATTACTCAAACCATGGAGATGATCAAGATTATTTTACAATTATCCACATTCCTATAAGAGCCTCAGAGTTAACTTTTCAGCGTTGTTTCATAAGAACCGTGGAAAAATATAGAAGTGCTGTCTGATCTATTGGGAGGGGGTATATGTAACCTGGGGCCAAGGCAGCTATAATTTTTAAACACCCTATACATGATTCTGATATACATCCAATGCTGAGAAACACTAGTATAAATTGGCAGAATGGTATAATGTCTTTCAACATTTTTTCCCCCCAATAATCATCTTGGCTGTGTGGTAGATTTTCATGCTTTAAGTTGACACATGATATTAAAAGCATATTGGGGAAAATAAATATGATTTGGAATTGTTTCAAATTAAATTCATATGAAGGCATTGTTTTAAATTAGATCCACGTAAAGGAATTTAGCATGTGCTATAGGATATCAGTGGATAGAGCATGGAGCTCAAATCCTAGAACAAAGTCAAGAGGAAGATGTTCATGTAAGAGTCCCAGACTGTTACAGGCCAGAGACAGCAGTCCTGAGTTTTCCAGGTAGTTGCAGAGAGTGCCACTTAGAACCTATCCTCATTAAATCAAATGATGGGGGTTTCCATGTGATAGTCTGGAGTATTGCTCACTGACAGACTTTAAAGTAATGCTTCTCGTAACACGACTCTGCTGGGGACAGCCAGGACAAGCCAAGCCATCTGCTGTACATCATGGTGAAAGGAACCACCAAAATCCTGTGGAACAGAACTACCTTAGAGGCAACCAGAGCTGCGTAGCCGTAGAAGACTGATGAGTAGGAAGAATTGACGAACCTTGCTGGGTGTGAGTGGACAAGAAGAGGAGGGCTGACTCACTGAACAAGAGTCTTAGTTTTGGTTCTCTGTGCTGAGGGGAGACCAGCTTGAGCTAAGCTGCTCTCCGTTTTGGGGAAGTGTGACAAACCTGGAGCAGGGGAGGGATGGGAGTCCTGGTGAGCGGTTGACTTACCCGAAGGACCTGAAAGCTTCTTGCAGACAGCATATTCTAAGGGAATGAGAGAATCAAGAATTAGGAGGCACAAGGCCTTTCCCCTATTTGCCATGACCTTGTGATAATGGTTTTGGGTGGGTTTTCACATCAAGTCAGACCAGTGGCATCTTTGGGGAAAAGGAACAGCCAAGGGATGGTGGAACTGGAGCTTCCGAGTGAGCCGAAGAGGGACCAGCACCAGGCATGTGAGCCTGAGAGTTTTCGCAAGGACTCTGGAGCCTCCTATTTCTTTTTTTTTTGTTTTTGTTTTTGTTTTTTTTTTTGGAGGAAGATTAACCCTCAGCTAACTACTGCCAGTCCTCCTCTTTTTGCTGAGGAAGCCTAGCTCTGAGCTAACATCCGTGCCCATCTTCCTCTAGTTTATACGTGGGACGCCTACCACAGCATGGCTGCCAAACAGTGCCATGTCCGCACCCGGGATCCGAACCAGCGAACCCCGGGCCAACGAGAAGCGGAACGTGCGAACTTAACCGCTGCGCCACCGGGCCGGCCCCTGAAGCCTCCTGTTTCTTAATGTGTTCAGTTTTGTTTGTGTTCTTCTACTTCTAGTTTTCCAATTGATGCTTCTTTCTTACAAAAGGGAAAAGTGCAAAACATGACGTATGTCAGTGTATTTTGCTTAAATGATAACTGATTCAAACAATCTGTGTGATGTTCTTCATTTCAATATTAATGACATCATGGTGATTAAATACATAGATAGTATTTAACTTATGTAGAATAGCTATTTGTGCAGTTATTTTATTAACATTTTCTATTTATGATATAAGGCTAATAACATAAATCGTTTCATGTTGATGAGGAAAATAAGGGAAAGACTGCAGTTTTTCCTTGAACTTTAATGTTTTCAATGAAAGGACCTCAAGGCATATGCTTCTTTGAGATAAAGTACGTTTTGCATCACTGTCTTCCCCTCACATCGTGAGTCTCTACCTTTACCCCATAGGATGTTGGCTTGGAGGCAAGTCTTATCTCTTTCTAACATGCATCCTGCCATGTTATATTTCTTAAATTAAATGGAAACCTTGTTTAAACAGGGCAGAAATATAATGATCATCTCACCTGTTTAAATGATTGCATGAGTATGCTTTGGTCATCGTCATTAAAAATGTGTTTACTTAGCAAGCTCTACTCCTGTATGAATTACTCTAGAACAATTCCCCGCAATAGTTCTTAGGAGATGGAAATATAGTTATGTGTTTACTCCTACATGTATTTTAAGATTCAATGTGGCAGTTTAATAAAATGAAAAAGGAATGGGTTTTGGAGTTAGAGCTTAATTCTAATTCTAGGTTTTCCGTTTACTTCTTGGGTGACCTTGGGCAAGATATATGACCTTGTTAAGGCCTCTGATGCTTCATCTGTAAAATGAGAATAAAATCCATTTCACTAAGTTATATGGAGACAGAGATGTTATATGAAAACACCTGACAAGAAACTTGGCACATAGCGGAAACGTAAACATAACTTTTTGCTTCTTTTAGCATTTTAATTTTTAAAATTCCTCTACTTTTAGAATTCATTGGTAATATTATATTTTATTATATAGAGGGTTAAAGCTGACTTTATTAGGGTCTTCCAAGAGTGAGTCAAATTTGCATTTTCTTAAAATAACAGAGAGTAGAGAAGCTTGAGTGAGAATACAAACGTGGAGCTGGTGAGTCTGGGCAAGTCATCTTCGCTCTGTGATTTTCTTTGCGTTTTTGATCATTCAGCAACACCTTTCCATTTTAATTTAAAATTTTCCAAAAGTTATCAAAATGAACATTTTCTAGTTCCATAGAAAACATTTCAGAATTTATATTCTAGAAAGCGCTAAATGCGTGGCAACCTTCTAAATACTTGCACAAGCAGTTTGACAAGCTCTGTTTGAAGAAAAAGGATCATAAGAAATGGACATCAAAAAAACCTTCATGGGCATGAACTCAAACTGCTTGACTTTTTCAGAATAACCGGTTTACAGTTTTAAAGGGCCTACGTAAAGAGCCCATTCTATAGAGGATCGTAACACTATGATATCACTGCGCTGTCAAGGACAGCTGGGAGGTTGACTAGGGAACAGAAAACACGTTGCTGGTCTTCATTTCCTTCTAAACAAGGGCATATTCCATATTTTGAACAGAATGCCTATCATTTCATAGATCTAAAAAGAAACCAGGTGTAGAAGCAGTGCGATGTGGTAAAAGGATATGAATTTTGGAGTCAGACGTACTCAGCTGAGATCATATGCCAGCTGGACACATTTGAGGAAGTCATTTATCTATCTGTGCCTCGGGATCTGAAAAACGGGCACAGTGCCATCCGGTTTGCTGGCTGGTTGTGAGAATTTAAATGAGATAATGCCAGGTAGAAGTGCCTGGTATATACTAGATTCTCAGGTCACTGTTTTGTTTGTTTTTTTTTTTTTTACTAGTGATATTCTTATTTGTAATTTTAATGGTTCAAACAAACCAATCCTCAGAGGCCAAGGAGGTTTGGAAACCTCACAGAGTTCTCATGAAAAAACCTTTTAAGGACTTTTGTGAAATAATATCATGAACATATGGAATAGATTTCCAACTTGAACAGATTGTGGTCTCAGGATTAAGATTAAAATTATTGACTTTTACCTACTCTGGAAAGTTTGACAGGGGTTCAACACATTTGACCTCTCACAAATCTGACTGAGTTTGCCAACATGGAGGGGCCAGGAAACGTTAGATGAACAAATGTATTGCTTCCAAGCTTTCAGAATTCATCTGATTTAAAGTTCAGGGTTATACATACAGCTGACCTCTCGTGAGATTGATCGTGGAGACGTCTTAATACTGTGGCCATTTTTTCTTCTCTCCTCCATTTACATTTCTGGTGGCACTTCTTGGAGATTAAATCACCAGCTCAGCCAGAGCATTTTCTTCAGCTTTACTCTTTAGCTCATTCCCAAAGCTATGCTACAGTTGGATGAGGTTCAGTTGCTTCTGAGAGACGGTTGTTTGACATTTGGATTCCATTCACATGACTTTATCCTTCATAACTCACAGATGATCATTAATAATAAATGCTGTCATGAGTATGTTGTGTGAAAAGTAATATTTGAGAGGCTGAATTTCTAAGGCAAGACTTATTAGGCTGTAGTAGACATTGAGGTTATAAGGAAACTTACTGCCTCTCTGTATTATGCTCAATCTCTTTCTCATCTTTTTGATGAGGCTTCTCATCTTAATGCAATTGTGTAATAGAATTACAAATTTAGAAAATGTCACAACAGAGTTCATTAGTCCAACTTCCTAATTCTACTGGAAGGATAACTGATAAAAATATTTTATTTGAAAGATGATTTCAAAACATACGTATTGTGTTAAAGATAACAAGACTGTATTAATACATGAAAGGTTGCTTGAGGCTGAGGCCAAATTTAAGAATAGGAAACTAACATGCTCATGTGTCCACTGAAAGCTGAGCAACAGAGAAAAGTATGACTTATTGGAAAACATTTTGGATTTCAACAAATTGAGATTCAACTCTCGGTTTTACTAGTTATGTGACCCAGTTACTTAACTTTACAAAGCTTCAGTATCTTTATCTGATAAATGAAAAGAAGGATATTGCCATACAGGAATTTTGTAGGTATTATAGTAAATATATAAAACATCTAAGGCAGCCTAAAATGTAGTAGCTCCTTAATAAATAATAATTAAGAACACTCATAATAACCAAAAATACATTGTGGATCTGAATCAGTGTGATCCACGAAAACTACACCCTTTGAGAGATGGAAAATGATAGATGATTCTAAATGTCCTACTGCTAGCCCAGAGTTGTAGACCAACCATGGTAAATTTGAATGACTAGAGGTATGGTTTGCTCAGTGTAACAGGATGACGTTAGATAGCATCAAGCAGTCAAGGTCGTGAAGTGGGAGAACATAGTGGCGCATATTGTGAGCTCTGATGCTAGAGGACCTAGGTTTGCATCCCAGGCTTCCACTTCATGTTTGTGTAACTTTGAGCAAATCATTTATTCACTCAAAGCTTCAGTTTCCACATCTGTAAAATGGTGATAATAATAGTATCTCGTGGGGTTGTTGTGAGGATTATGTGAAGCAACTCCTACAAAATACTTAGCCCAATGCCAGGCACCCACTAAGGACTCTCTCTTCCTGTCTCTGTCTGTTTGTCTGTCGCTCTCTCTAAATTGTGGCAAAGTACACATAACAAAATTTACCAACTTAATTATTTTTGAGTGCACTGTTCAGTGGTATTAAATACACTGACAATGTTGTGCAATCATCACTAGAACTCTTTTCATCTTGCAAAACTGAAACTCTGTACCCATTAATAATAACTCCCCAGTCCCCCTCTGCCTAGCCCCTAGAAACCATCATTCTACTTTCTCTATGAATTTAAATTAGCTACTTTAACAATCTTGTGTAAGTGGAATCATACACTATTTGTCCTTTTAGGATTGGCTTATTTCACTTAGCATAATGTCCTCAAAGTTTATTCATGTAGCACGTGTTAGAATTTCTTCCCTTTTAAGGTTGAATAGTATTCCGTTGCATGTATATATCACATTTAGTTTATCCATCCATCTGTTGATGGACACTTGGGTTGCTTCCACTTTTTGGCTATTGTGAATAATGCTGCCATGAACAAAAGTATACAAATATCTTTGAGACTCTGCTTTCAATTCTTTTGAGTATATATCCAGAAGTAGAATTGCTGGATAATATATTGTAAATCTATTTTTAATTTTTTGAGAAACAGCCAAACTTTTTTCTATGTACCATATTACATTCTCACTAACAGTGCACAAGAGTTCCAATTTGTTCATATCCTCACCAACACTTGTTATTTTCTGTTTTCTTTTCTTTTTTTAGTGAGGAAGATTGGCCCTGAGCTAATATTTGTTGTCAATCTTCTTCTTTTTGCTTGAGTAAGATTGTTGCTGAGCTAACATCTGTGGCAATCTTCCTCTGTTTTGTATGTGGGATGCCACTACAGCATGGCTTGATGAGTGGTGTATAGGTCTGGGCCCAGGATTTGGATCTGCCAACCCCTGGCCGCTGAAGCAGAGCATACAAACTTAACCACTATGCCACCAGGCTGGCCCCATTTTTTTTTTCATAGTAGCCATCCTAATAGGAATGAACTGGGTAAATATAATTTTTAAAGGCCAACTTCATATTATTTTATTATGTGCATGATTGTCTTTTTGGACTAAGGCTTAAGATTCCCATTGCCCACAGTCCTGGGCAGTGATCAATCCTGGGACAGTAGATAAGTTAGTTATTAGGATGGGGGAGAGGGGCTTCTTCAACAATAGGTGTGTGTCTGTGGAGTGGAGGAGGCTGAAAAAATCTAAAGCACGGGGAAGATGAGGAAGAAGTGTGGTTATAGGAGGAGATAAGTCAGCTTCTCCTGGCTGTACTAATCCAAGATGAACATACGTGCGTATCTTAATTTAATTAAGGATGTTTTTTTATTATTGCAGGTTTTGGAGCTTTCAGCCTTGGAGATGAGCATGTGAGTAGCCCACTATTGGGAGTTGAGATGGTGATGATGACAAGGAGGTTACCTTGTAGGTTGCAATGAAACCTGGCTGGAGACAACCCATGGTTTCTGAGATTGGGCTTGAGAGACACCTGTTCTCTGGGCAGGGGCAACAAGGAGTCTCCAAGAGGATTGGTGTTAGTGACTCCGGGAATTCTCAAACTGAAGGGGGAAGACACTAGGAAAGAGATGGCCAGACTTCATACTACACTGGGCAAGTATGGGCTCAGAAAGCTCACAGACTGAGCATTTAAAAATGTGGGACTGGCCTGGTGGCGTAGTGGTTAAGTTTGCGTGCTCACTTCGGCGGCCTGTGGTTTGCCAGTTTGGATCCTGGGCGTGGATCTACGTGCTGCTCATCAAGACATGTTGAGGTGGCATCCCACATAGAAGAACCAGAACGACTTACAGCTCGGATATGCAACTATGTACTGGGGCATTGGAGAGAAAAAAGAAGAAAGGAGGAAGATTGGCAACAGATTTTAGCTCAGGGCCAATCTTCCTCACACACACGCACAGAAGTGTTCTCATGGTGGATCTGAAGCTAGGGAACATGGGCAAAATAGCTATATCTATTAATGCACTCCATGCATGTAGATTCATCCAGAAGCTGAGGGCTTAGGAGTGCTGCAGCACTGAATGTGGCAGATCAGCCTTTTCTCTGATTTACTGGGACCACTCTACATGGCCACACGAATGGCACGAAGCCACTGGGTGCAAAGTTCATTAAAACTTTGCTCCTCAAATTTAGTATTCATCCAGTTCTTAAAGTTGGGGTATAAACATACGTGTTACATTCTAAATGTTGAGAAGTGCATTGAGATAGTCAGAGAATACTGTGATGTATTTGTACGTGTTTCAGAACACTTGAGTTCCAGTCCAGACCCCATGACTTCTACCTGGGAGGCTCTGGGTAAGGCGCAGCCTCTGATCCTCATTTACATCACGGCATAATGATGCCTACTGTAAAGTGCTGATGTGAGGATCAAAAGAATAGTTTTTATTCAATGTATGTATATTAAATACTTGCTTATTTTTCAGGTCTCAATACACACACATATATGTCAGTGCACAATGTGCAACTGATAAACGATATAGTAAAGGGAATAAAATTTGCAGACCTGGGTCCTAGATGATCTGGGTTTACACTTACTGGATAGGTGACCTTGACACTTACTGGACAGGTGACCTTGGTCAAGTTATTTTGCCTTTCTGAGCCTTGGCATCCTCAACCGTAAAACAGTGGTAAATAATAACACTACCCAATAAGGGTGTTGTGAAGATTAAAGGAGTCAAGACAGATGAAACACTTAGAACAGTACCTGCTTCATCTTTAGCATTTAATAAGTGGTAGTACTGGTTGAACTTGAACTCCAACTTTTCGCCTTGTTCATGTTGGGTCTTTTGTTTCGTAGGCTCATTTCTTTACCCTGACTACGTTTGAAACAATTCTCATCCTTCAAGACTTAGCTCAAAAGTTTAAACACAGTATCTTCTATGAAATTCATATTAGATACCCCTCATAATAACAATAAAGAGAATAATAACAGCAATAATGATGATGCTCCAGATCTCTACTGTGTATTGAATGTCTAGTTTGTGCCAGACACTGTGTTAAGCACCTGACATTCATTATCTCATTTAATCCCCATAATTTAACTAAGCAGATTATATAATTTTGAGTGAATATTTATTGAACACCTATTATGCATGAGGCAGCCTGTTGAGTAATAGAAAGACAGGTGAAGGAGGTGGACGAGGTCTCTGTCTTTACCTTGAAAAGTGGATTGGAGCTTATAGTTTGGTAGGTAACACAGACAAATAATCAGACAATTACAGCAGTGTGTGTTTAAAACTGTGATAAAAATACTGAGTGTTGGAGCAAAAATGTAGATAAGCCTAAGATTGAGGTGAATGACATAGGCATTATGATGTAGCGAATTTTCTATTTAATGTTGTCCGGCCGCGTTAACAACAGGTAAGTGAAGCTGCAGATAAAGGGGGACTACTGGACGTGAAGAGAGAGGTGCCTGGCCAGCTCCTAGTTCCTGTGTCCCTTCCGCCATTCCAGCCACAGCCACCTTCTGGCTGCCACCATGAGAGTTCCTGAGTCAGCACTACCCAGCTGAGCCCTCCCTGAATTCCTGGCCCACAAAATCATGAAGCAAATAAATTGGTGTTATGAGCCACTAAGTTTGAGGTGTTTTATTACGCAGCCACAGACATCTGAATGGGAGGGCCCCTAAGCTAGACTTGTGGGGTTGGCATGCTTTCCCCATAGAAATAACATCTAAAATGAGACCCTAAGGATAAACAAGGTTAAAGGGTTGAGTGTGGTAACAATACTCCAGTCAAAGACCCAGCCGGGAGAGAGTGGCACTCAGCCCATGGAACACTGAGGGAATGGTTAGGTGTAGCTGGAGCTTAATGTGCCATGGGGAAGAGAGAGAGTGACAGGCTGGGATTCTGTAATAGTACAAAGCACTTGGACTTTAACTTGAGGGGAATTAGAAGCCATTGAGGGCTTCTAGACAAGCTAGAGACAAGACCAGAGCTGGTTATTTTCTGGTTTGTTCGTTTTAAAGATAATTTGGACCATATTGGGAACAGTAGTTTGGAAGAGGACAAGAGAGGAGGAAACGTGACTCACTAGGAGACTACAGGAGGAGTTCAGGTGAGAGTGGCATGAATTAGCAGGGATAAAAAGGAATGAGCAGGTATTAAGATAGAAGCAACTGAAATTGTGCATGATTGTGTGCAAGGATGAAGTCCTGGATTTTAAAGTGGGTGAGGGTAATGTGATTAGTACTCTGGATTCCAGAGGAAATGGAGCAGATTTGAGCAGAGGCCAGTGGGAAATGAGTTTCACTTGGGGCCATACGGAGTAGGAGGTTCGGATGTCCCACCCGTTCATGTGAACATGGTGTATAGCTCGCTGAGGTCTAAGTTTGGGAGTTAGGAGGCTGTAGATTATCAGTGAAAGATCTGGGAAGGGGTGAGATCATCCAGGGGAAAACTGGAGGGGCAAGAGAGAAGAGCGGATGAAGCAGTGCTGAAGAACAAGAGCTTTTACGTGTTGGGCAGAGCAAGCAGAGTCCCTGAAGGAGATTGGGAAGAGGCAGCCGAAAAGGTGGGAGTAAAACCAAGAGGGTGGGGTCCAGTAAGAAATGAATGAGAATATTTTAAATAGTTGTCCTTGATATCTAAAGCTACCGATCAAGACATGGCCCTGGTTTTGCTTCGTAGGAGGGGGTTGATGACTTTGGCATGAGCAATTTCAGTGCAGGAGAGGGGACAAGTCACATTGCTATGAGGTGAGGAGTAAAGAGGGAGGGTAAGAATGTAATGTCAGAAGGCACAGAGAGTTTCCAGCGGAGTTTGGCTATAAGAGGGAGGAGGAATGGAAAGAAGACAAATATCTAGCAATAGAGTTTATGCCATGATGGGAATGTTCTAAATCTGTGCTGTCCTCTGCGGTTGCCATTAGCCATTTGAAGTGTGACTAGTGCCACTGAGGAAGGGAGTTTTAAATTAAATTAAATTTTAATTAATTTAATTTAAATAACTACACGTGGCTAAGGGTGACCATAGAGGATGGAGCAGAGGGCATAAGACCTATAGAAAGAGAAAGAGATTATTGAGGCATATTGAGGGAGGTTTTTGTTTTTGTTGTTTTTAAGATAGTAGAGACTTGTATAATTTTAAATGCTGGTGAGCATTAGGCAGCAAAGAGGAGTGTTGGAAGTTGCAGGACAGGAGCGGGGGAGTAATAAATTCTCTGTGAGCATGGTAGTGAGGTTGATGGCATCTGAAGCAGAGAAGGATGCACTGCCCTTTCAGAATACACGGGACCATGATTCTATAGGAGGAAAAAGGGAGCATGTTGAGTTTGGACGCTGTTAGTTGTGTAGGCCGGTGCCAGGAAGTTGAGTGGGTGTCTAGCTGATGGATTCCATTTTCTCTGTGGGATGGGAATTGAGGTCAGCTACTGGGAGGAAGGGGAAGAGTAGTAAGTCAGAGGTTTCGAGAGAGTTGAGAAGATGTAAAACAGCTTTGTGGAGAAGACAGAAAGCTGACTAGGGAAATATCTGAAGTTTGTTGAGTAATTCTTAGTTTTTAGATGGGGAAACTGAGACAAAGGGAGGTTATGCAAATTGCTCAATATCTCTGAAATCCAGAGAACAAGTGGGTCTTGAATCTGATTTCAAAGCCTCCCTTCTTAATACTGCCAATAAACTGACCCAACTATGCCTACCTTCTAGCACCTTCTCTGTGCCTCTTTTGATACTTTTCACTTCCATCTTTTATCATATTTGTTCATGTAAAAGCTTTGTTTCTCTTAGTAAATTCCAGGTGTGCAGGATCCATCGTTTAATTTACCCTTGTCTCCCTGTTGTGCTTAGCACAATTCTATGCACGCAGAGAAGGCTCAGTAAATATTTGCTGAGTGAGTGAATGGATGAATAAAGAAAGGAAAGATTCCAGGCTGAGGGAAAGCCCCTTATTCTTACCAGGGTTCACCTTCCTCATTCATATGCATGA
Organism: Equus przewalskii; assembly: GCF_037783145.1. Classification (NCBI taxonomy): domain Eukaryota; kingdom Metazoa; phylum Chordata; class Mammalia; order Perissodactyla; family Equidae; genus Equus; species Equus przewalskii. The sequence goes on from NC_091849.1 coordinate 20,756,372, forward strand.
TTGGCTCCGTTTCTACTTCACATTTCTGGCTGAGGCATAGCTGGAGCCTCTCTCCCTATTATAATGATGGTTTCGAGAGGCTTCATTTAAAATCAAGTGGAGCCATGCAGTGTCAAAAAGAAGGGCTGTTATTTTTGAGAATGTTTTTTCTTTTACAAAATTATTTTCTGTTTAATTTTTTTTGTAGTCCAGACATGGCCGAAAAGCTGACCCTTGGGAGGTTCCTTTTTCCCCAATAGAACTGACATCACAGAGTTCATGCCCTTATCTTTCGTTCTCAAGGATCTAAACAAACATTGGGATTGGCCAGAGCCCTGACCTGGTGGATAACTAAGGCCCCATGCAGTTAAATTCTAACTAAGGTTTTCCCCTGGGACTCAAATTCTATCATTTTGTGCTATATTTACCAATGATGTTACACTTTATCTTTATCTTAGCAAATATTTAATTTGTTGAGAGAAAACATGTCACGAATGCATTACTCATAAGTTTCCATATTTCTCAAAGATGCTGGCAAGTGGCAGGGATGGAACTCCTCCGGTCGTATTAATACAGCTGAAACAAACCAAGTGCCAAACTTTAGTGAATTCACAGGGAAAGAGATGGGTATCGTACAGAGGCTAACAGAAGCATTTTAAGTCATTCGATGAGGCCAGTTGATCAGTCATCAACCCCTCCCTTGCAATGGTCTGCTTAGCTTTGAAATCAAATGGTTTTAAGAAATAAGCTTCTAAGAATCAAGAAAATGTATCTTATCTACTGAAGACATGGGGAGCTCACCTCTTTTTAACCAAGTCCATTCTGCTCTATTCAATTAAATATGTAACCGCCAGTGGAAAAATCTAATGATTGAAATTTTGCATCATCTAATTTTTGCGTTAATGTCCAAGCTTTTCAACCTTTTAAAGTAACTCGACATTGGTGGTTTTGAGACTACTCACCCAGTATTTGAGAAAACTGAAATAGGCTGTTTAAAGAAGAATTTTTATTGATAAGCACCCTTAAAAACTCGTTATTTGTGTTGCAAGCTGGAATCTAACCATAGAAGCCGTTCTCTTGATTCCCCAAGTGACCTCATAAAGGCTTTGGGCTAACTTTCTCCAATTCCAAAGTCCAAAGAAAATAAATTTTATCCAGCTGTTGGGCTTACAGATTCGTGTTGCACTACAAACAAAACAGAATATTTGTTTTTGGAAAATCTTACTACTGTATATAGCTTAAAGTACAGGTTATAGGTGTTTCTTCATTCTCGGCACAGCTTCTCATTTTTAGCCTCCGAAAGCCACTTTCTCACTTCTGAGTCACCAACATTTCTCTGTTTGTCGACAATGCGCATGATTAAAATGATATTTTCATATTTCAATGTAGTTGGAGCTCCTTAAAGCAGAGGGTTGTAAGTGCAAAAAAAAAAAGATATGCGGTTCCCTAATGGCTTATTACCATCACATTTGCAATTCAGATCGGCTCTAAATTGACTGAAATTTTTAAACACATAGCAGGCAGTTTAAACTAATGATTGTCTGGAGGTTCGCATCTGACATGAACTAAGCTTCTGTTCAAAACAAATTGCAAATAATTCCTCCCTTAGAGTCAAAATGTCACTTTTAAAACTCCATGTTATTGCTGGATTTTTGTCAGTTACATACAAAAAAAAAAAAGCTGCTTTACAGTCAGTGTTCTGCCTTTGAAAGGACTGAGTGACACCATTTCCCTATTAAAAAAAAATAACGCAACAACACGTATCTCTATATATGGCTCTACATCAGTTTCACTAGGAATCGCCCCCGTCTTCCCCTTCAAAAATCCTAATTGTAAAGTAAAACACCCTTGGGGCAGTGGTAGGCCCAAGTTGCTTAGCAACCCTCAGCAGGTAGCTGGGATTCAGCTGCAGCTGTCCTCATTCTTTCCTAAGAACCTTCTTATTACTGTTTGTGTTAATCTTTAACCAGGCTTTTAAACCACAGTCTTTCTCTCGGGTCTCTTGTTAGATTGCAGGGGCCTACTCCAATGTTGTCCCAGAGGTAATGGTGTTAAGGGTGCCTATTGAATGTTTGAAGAGTGATAAGCGCTGAAAAGGATTAGAATTGCATGTTCCAACTCACCTTATTTTACGTTCTTAAAAAATATCATGAAAATTGGACCCGAAGAGGAACAATGGTTGGTGTTGACACACGGCTCTAAACCTGCTTTTGCTCCCAGCTTGTAAATATGGTGAGGCCGCCTCACTCTAATTGGTCCTTTTAAAAGGCCCACATTCTCCTACAAAGACCACTTAAGGAATTCATTTAGAATTTGTAGATAGCCTTAGACTGATCCCAAAGTCTCTTGATTTAATTACGGGAGAGCTAGGTATGGACGGTAGATGTAAAGACAGATTTAATAGGGGATTGAGGTAATCTGCGTCTTTAAAGAAGTGTTTTCTGCCTCTACTGGGGGTGTTCCTGACAATCCAAAAACTCTGGTCGGACTGGAAGTGGACTGATTCTTCAGGAATAAATCAGTGTTATGTGACAAGTAAGACTCATGTACTTTCAATAGTGTGGAGATTTCTTCTCTTGATTTCCTCTGTTTTGAGGTTTGGATAAATTTCACAGACCACCCACAACTGTTACTAACTAATAAGGATAAGCTCATAAAGCAGTTGAAAATAAGGCCATTTCTACATTCGCATTACACAGCACAAGGCAAAGTGAAGACGGCACAGCTTCCCTGAGGTCTTTTCACTGCTTTTCTCTCAGTAGATTAAAAAAAAAAGTCGTCTTGGATGATTCACTCCCAGGACCTTCATTCTGTGTCATTTAAAAGGAATTCAGGCCTTTTCCCATCATAATTTTTGGTTACAGACCTGGTCCTATTATGCAACATAATATGTGCTTAATAAAACAACGTGGAAACTGGAGAAAGTTCAGAGCATATGAAAGAGATGACATTTTCAGATTTTCTGGACCTTATTGAAGTTAATCTATATAGGCACAATCTTGAAACTTTGGATTAAAAACATACAGACGAAAATAAAAAGTTAGTTTCCTGATTTCTGACTTCCATTGATATTCTCCTTTTGGTTTGAGGCTATTTTGAAAATGTTTTGATTTTAAGTAAGAACCAAGAGGTACAGCTTCCTCCAAAAGGCTGATAGGTGAAAGTGTTCACCATCCACTAGGATATATGTGCGTTAGTTTATTTTTATTCCTCTGATCCCACCAAACATCAAACACAAGGAATGTACCTTAAATTTCTGATGAAAAACTGAGACAGTGAACTTATCCCATTTTTAGACTGCCATGTGTGTGTTACAGGAACATTGAGTTCTTATTGTCCCCCAGGATGGAAATCAAGAGAGACAACAAATGGGAGTAGAAAAGTAAAAGTTGATTAGCTTGTGCACAGGAGAGGCACAAGGGAGCCGGTGCGGAAAGGAAAGGGGCAGGTGACCGGCTCATTAGGGAGTGGGATCTTGGGGCTTTTATTAGGCAAAGCCTGGGGAGGAGTGCCTTGTGATGGCATGTAGAGATGGAGTTGCATTTGTGCCTGCACTGTCACGTAGCATGCTACCTCATGTGATGCATGTATCATTAGCGTGCTAGCTCTCCACTCCTGGGTGTGACTTTTACTATGCTAATGGGGCTAGGGTCAACTTCAGTGGACTCCTGGGTGCTAGGGCGCATGCGTAAGCCCAGGAAAGTCCAGAGGCTGCGGAATGTGGATCTCGGTGGCCTCCATCTGATTCTCCTAACTTGCCAATTGGTTAGGGCCCTTGCGGATGACCCTGTCTCATTTGGCTGGTTCCTGTCTCATTTGGATGCCCTGAAAGTCCCATGATTATCAAATAAATGTCCCCCAGTATATGGTGGTACTCAGATTTCCACTGAGATTAGTTTTGCACTTAGAAGACTAGCTTATTTTTCTTTCCAAGAAACCTTGGTCATACCGTTTAGAAATGATAAACCCTCCCTATAATTTTGATTTGTCTCCTATTTAAACTCCAACCTCTGTCTTTTATCTTTCTCTTGCCCTAAGATACATTTTTTTGTTACATGAATGTTTGCTCAAGTGGGTCATTAAATTCTGAAGACAGCTGTTATTGATTAGGGTTTCGCTAATGAAAATATCTTGGTGAAATCTTCAAGGCAGCTTATAAAAATAAACTCTTTGATGAACTAGAAGGAAATTTAGGAAAAAAAAATCCATCGATAATTGTGTTGATAGATTTTATCCTATCAATCAAAACTTAGTTTGTCAAATAATAATTTGTGAAATGCCAGTAGAGGAGAATACCAATTTAGCAAAGGGTAATTTGAAACAATGTGCCTGTGTCTACACTGTAGAGCCATTTCCATCGTGTTGGGTTTGGCCTTTCTGTGGGCAGTGGGAACATAGGCCCCACAGCTATGGTCAGCAGGCACCATGTTCCTATTGTCTCCGGGCGGCTATCTGTGTCTACATGGGGCAGACAGCTTTGTGGACTGCAAACCTCTTCCCTATTTTTGCTCAGAATCTGTGCCTTCAAAACCAGTAGTCTGCATGCCAGAACTACAACCCCAACTCTGAGGGTCTATCAGATTGAGGTGACCCATTATGGGCCCTGTGGATTCTATTGCAGTTCATTATTGAGGTGTAAACACATTTTAATGTTTTGGGGCCCCCAAAGTTCCTTTTGTTTTGACTTTTGAATCTAGGTATGAATAAAACACCATATATTTATTCCTCATTACTACGTATCCACGTTAAGTGGAGAAGATTCTTAGATTTATTTAGTCCAGGGTCTTTCAACCTTAGCACTATTGATATTTTGGGCATTATTGACATTTGGGGATCAACAATTCTTTGTGGTTGGGGCTGTCAGGTGCATCACAGAATGTTTAGCAGCATCCCTGGCGCCAACCCACTAGATGCCAGCAGCACCTCCCTCCAGCTGTGATAACCAACAATGTCTCCAGGCATTGCCAGATGGCCCCTGAGGGCACAAAATTGCCCCAGTTGAGAACTACTGGTTTAGTCCCTTGCCTTAATATATGGTGTACGCCATCAGTATCACCTCTATAAGCTTGTTAGAGATACAGAATCTTAAGACCCACCCCAGACCCACTGAATAGAAATCTGTGTTTTAACAAGATCCCCCAGTGACTTCATTTGAACATTAATGTGTGGGAAGTGCTGTTTTAGTCCATTCTCTTGAACAGAAGTCTGGGCATATTTATTTCTTAGGCTAAGATAGCAAAATTCCAAGGTTTGAAATGTAATTGTGGCTGAATTCTCAGTCTGCAAGTTGATGTATATATTGGTCAATGTATTTAAAGCAAGGTTAATTGAAATATTTAAGGAAAATAAAAGAGCATTGACTAATCTAAAAATCATTCACCCCCCCAATAATTGCCTTAATGTTTTAGATTTTGACCCACTTCATACTATATGAATATAAGTTAACGATACTTTGGAAATATTTCTGTATCTCCCAAGCTAATCCATAAACAACACTAACAATAACAAATACTATAATTTATCAATACTATAATTTAACAAATACTATTATTTATTATTACTTATAGGTGTTTATTGTGTACTGAGTGCTCTGTTAGGTACTTTAATGGTCACAACAACTCTGTGAGGTATTAACCTCATTTGACAGACGAAGAAGCTAAGACTCAGAGAAATTAACTACCTTTGTCCTGGGCACACATTTCTACAAAGTGAGAGATGCGGCACCCAGGCCCATGGTCTTTCCATTCTACTCTTCTGCTTTTCCTTCTAAGGAGAGAAAAAACGATAATGAACATTTTCTCCAAGCTAATTATGCCTAAACAACATCCACACAGATTCTCAGCCCCAGGAAGGAGCAGGGGGAAAGAATCATTATTTTTCTTTAAAGCCCTCTTTTGTTCTATCTTCTTAGGCAGTCGTCTCATTATACCTTGAGAATGTCCGAGTGTAGCCAACAGCTTGAGGTGAAGAATCACGCTCCCCCGTCAGCGCGCCTTCACCCGGACAGAATTAGCGTTCAGCAGCAACAAAGCTACGCCGTACATCGTAAGAAGCATTTTTGGAAAGGATAGTTTTATCTCTCTTGTTTTTGAGAATTGCCCACTGATTGCTAGGAATATGTGCTGTGAACTGATGATCTAGCCCATGAGTTTGATGAGTAGACACAAACTGAGAAAGAAAACTAAATGTGGTGTTTACATGATTTAATCAGAAACTAATACCTCTGTGACTATTTTTCCTTCATTAGAGAAACCCTCTGCTTTTGCTTCTGATCCTTTCTTCGGCAGAACCTCTTCTACTCTATCACCAACCTATTTTTTTATTCAGCCTATATTCCATCAGACGGTCTTCCCAGCTTCCTTTTATCACCATGGTGACACCATGCGCTTATGCCTTTATTAAAAATTTATCTTAAATAGATCTTCTAGGAACTAGTCTTTTAGGCAATGACAGTTTTTCAGTTTCAAATTCACCATAATGTCCAGATACTGGGAATTTATGTGCAAATATTATTCCACTATTACTATAAAGGGAAATAAAGCAAAATGTTTAAAATTAGATAGCTGCTATTCCTGCTAGCTGCTTACGCAAGGAAAGACATTTTACATGCATTCCATTTTTACTTTCCAAGTGCACTTGGCACACAGTCTTTTTAAAGACCTTATTAAGCTTGAGTTAAATTATATGATCATCTATTATTGGTAAATTCTAAACTTTTTAAACTTAACGGTGCCTTTCCAAGAACATATGCTATGAAAAAAATCAGAAACGCTAACAAAGATTGACATGCATATAATTGGTCTCACATTGTTTATAACAGAAAGCTTAAAAACTATATATATATATACCCAACAGTGGGGGAAGGATTAAATAATAGTATAGCAATATGGTTGAACAATATGCATTTCTTAAGAATGATATTACAAATAATTTTAGTAATGGGGAAAGGATTATAATATGTTAATTGAAAAAAATACAAAATCTATATATATATGACTTCTATCTTTAGAACTATGTCTATAGCTCTTTAGTTAATTCAATATCTTCAGTTATATGTGTATTTTTCTATTTATAAAATTGAAAAAATGCCAAATATTAATAGTGGCTACACCTGGTTGATGAGTTTATGGTTGGTTTTTATCTTTTTAAAGCTTTTCTCTGTTTTCTACAGTTTATTTAATAAACCTAAAATGCTTTTGAAACCAGAAAGAAAAAATGAATATTTAAATGTACAATTAAGTGAATTTCATTCTACCTGGATTGTAGTAATTTGATTAAGCGGTCCCTGGGATTTTGCACATTTTTCTTGTATTCAAAGAGTCTTTTGTTACAGAAAGTACTCTTCACCTGGTACTTTTGTTAAAAAGAGGGTTCCCAGACAATTTCAAGATGAAGGACAGAGACTATTGTCTTCACTACAGATAATGAAAAATGAGTTACAAGGAGAGAGGAACAAAATCAGGGGACATTGTCCCGAGTGTGTATGAATTAAAAACCTAACTTTCCAAAAGGTCAAACCTGGAGTCTACAGACGGCTTTGACAAAATAAAAGTTTTCAGGGATATTTTTCATTATAGTTAAACAAAAATATAATTAAATAAAGCAAAATGCAAGAAGACGCTTTTATGTAAGGATATGATTAACGGGTATTTTTTGGAGAAAAATACTCAAAGGATGGGGCTGGTAGAGTAAGAAAGAGGACAGGATTTGGTCACAAGAAACTTGGCATTCTAGACTTGACTCTACCTTACCAAGACTTGGACAAGACATTTAATCTCTCTTGGCCTTGGTTTCTTCACTTATAAAGGGTTTAATTAGACGCTATCTAAAATCTTTTACAGTTGAGAGTGTGATTTATTCCACTGTTTCACACGCTTTTGTAGCACAGATCAAATTAATGGGAGTTTACATTTGTGAAAGTTGGGTCAAGGTCCTGGCTGATCCTCGACACGAACAACTGTCTGGGCATCTGCGGTGATGATAGAAGTCTTTGGTGGCCAGTCAGCTCTGTTATCCTCTCCAACTAAACGAAGCCAAGCAACATGGAAAGTAAGCCCAAGCACACAAAATCTCTTCTTGACTTCCACCAAACAGTGCTTTTTCATTTGGAACACTATTTCCACATGTGGAAGTATTTCATCTTTTATAAAGTGCTAGTGTAAATTTGTGACAAGAACCGGCAAATGGTGATAATAGCTGTTCTGTTTTATGAATACAAGTATCTGTTAAACATATCTAATATGCACTTTTATATATGAGTGCACATATGAAAAAGACACAAGTAATTGACAAGCAGAGATAAATGTATTAGTTTTTAAAATAGCTTTATCAAAGTATAATTGATATGCAACAAACTGCACGTATCTTAAGTACACAATTTGCTAAGTTTTGATATATGTATATACACATAAGCTCTCACCAAAACCAAATTAATACCCAGAACATCACCCTAAAAATGCTCCTTGTTTCCATTTGTAATTCCTCTGCAAACTCATATGTGGTGCAAAGTATGGATCAAAGTTCTTTTTTTTCTACATTGTGGTTATCCAGTTATTCCAGCACCGTTTGTTTGAAAAACTGCCTTTTCTCCCCCTTGCAACTTTGCTAAAAATCAATTGCTCACACATGAGTGCATTTATTTCTGAAATAACTGGTCTGTTTCATTGGCATACTTATCTCTCTGTATGCCATTACCACGTTGTCTTGATTGCTGTAGTTTTATAATAAGTCTTGGAGTTAATATAGATACTCCAAATTTCTTCTTTTAATTTTTTCAAGATAGTTTTGGATATTTTAGGTCTTTTGGATTTTCACATGAATTTTACAATCAGCTTGTCAATTTCTAGGAAAAGGCCTGCTGATATGTTTATTGGGACTGCATTGAATCTCTAAATCAGTTTAGGGAGAATTGATATCTTAATGATATTGTGTTTTCTGATCTGTGAACACTGTGCATCTCTCCATTTTTTTCCGTTTTCCTTAATTTCTCTCTGCAAAGTTCTGTGTTTTTCAGTGTATAGGTCTTGTTTATCTTTGGTCATATTTATACTTAAATATTTCATATTTTTGGTACTTGTATAAATGAGATTGCTTCTTTCCATTTCAATTTCTGATTATTCATTACTAGTTAATAAAAATACAATTGACTTTTTAGTATTCATCTTGGATTTCATGACCTTGTAAAACAATTTTGAGTTCTAGTAGATTTTTTTGAGTAGACTTCATAGGATTTTCTACATAGAGGATCATGTCATTTGTGAATAATCATAATTTAACTTCTTCCTTTCCAATCTGGATAATTTTTATTTATTTTTTCTTATCTTATTACACTGGCTTAAAACTCCAGTAAAATGATGAGTAGATGTGGTGCAACCAGACATAATTTTCTTGTTCCACATTTTAGGCGAAAAGCACTCAGTATTTCATCCTGGAGTATGATGTTAGCTATACTTTTTTTTGTGTGTGTGAGGAAGATTGGCTCTGAGCTAACATTTGTTGCCAATCTTCCTCTTTTCGCTTGAGGAAGATTGTTGCTGAGCTAACATCTGTGCCAATATTCCTGTATTTTATGTGGGAGGCTGCCACAGTGTGGCTTGACAAGAGGTGCTAGGTCTGTGCCCAGGATCCAAACCTGTGAACCCTGGGCCACTGAAGCAAAGCATGCAAACTTAATCCCTATGCCAAGGGGCCAGCCCCACTATACATTTTTTGTAGCTCCCCATTAATATATTGAAGAAGTTTCCTTCTAGTGCTACTGTCCTAAGAGGTTTTCCTAAAAAAAAACAAATCAGGAATGGATTTGGATTTTGCCAAATGTTTTTTCTGCATCTATTGAGATTGTGTGTGTGTGTTTTAATCAGATAATATGGTGAACGACATTGATTGATTTTTAATGTTAAACTAGACTGATATTCCTGAGGTAAACCCTGCTTGGTTCTGATGCATTATCTTTTATTTAAATATATATTGTTGAATTTGATTTGCTAAAATGTTAAAACATTTTCCATCTCTGTTCATGAGAAATACTGGTCTGCAGTTATCTCTTCTTGTAATGTGTTTGTCTGAGTTCAGATTCAGAGTAATGCTATCATCATAGAATGGATTGGAAAGTACTACCTGCTCTTCAAATTTCTTGAAGAATTTGTCTAGAATTTGTTTGCTTTCTTTCTTCAGTGTTCGATAAAATTGACCAATGAAGTCATCTAGACATGGAGTTTTCTTTGTGGGAGGATTTTAAATTACAAATTCAATTTCTTATTAGGTACTGTGCTATACAGATTATATATTTTCTCTTGAGTGAGCCTTAGTATTTTGTGTCTCCTGAGGAATTTGTCCCTTTTACCCAACTGTCAGATTTGTAGATATAAGTGTATAAAATTTCTTTAGTAGCTGTTTCAATTATGAATGTATTGCCTCTCAGCTCCAAATCTCCACTTCTTTACCTGTGCTGGAATGATGGAGCTTTCAATATTTTCCTTTGCAGCAAGCATGTGAATAAGCTTTGTCAATAGAAGGCACTGGAGGACACTATGGAGGAGGGACTTTTCTTCCTGGTTCCTGTCGGAGTCAATGCTCTATGTATATTTTACATTTCGAGCAAAGAACACTGGCACCTGGGTTAACGAATGATTAAACAGAACTATAAAGATAGAGACATCTGGAGAGATATACAGATTTATCTCCCCAGAGCCATTCGTTTACATTTGTTTATCTTCTAGGGTGGTGATATAGAGAGGAGAAGAGGGAATCCCCAGAGAGGATTTATTTATATTCTGGAGCAAAGGTCTCTTTAAATGGGAGGATGGCAGGTGTGCCAGCAGCCCTATATTAGCTTCAAGTTTCATCATTTTGGAGTTTCTCTCCTGTGATGCAAAGCTCATTTTTAGGCACAGGGTATATGGGCTCCACGGCATCACACTGCATTTTCATCTGGAACAATTCCCACATGTGGAAATAGTGATGGGATGTAGAAATAGAACATGTGATGCTCCATTGCATCTCCCTGCGGGAGAATTGAGTCATGAGGAAAGGACATAAACTGCTCCACATGTAGAAGGTGTGAAGAAGAGGGTTTATACACACGTACAACATATATTTATGTACACATACACATACACGTACATGTACATATCCATATACATTGTGGCAGGTTGACTTGTCAGCTTATAGATCTGGTAATATTTCAGGTTTTTCACATCGCAGACTTAGTTCCAGTCTGCTGCTATTTTGCCACTTCTTTGCCTTTGCTGCAAGGTTGTCAGCAGTGCACTGCCCCAGCAACACGTCCAGAGCACTCAGTTTCTCAGTAAGCTCCCAGCCCTGGCCACTCCACTCACTGTGGCCCTGCTGACACGGACACCATATGCTCCAGTTGTTGCTCTGCCTTTTTGGTCACGAGGGTCCCAACATTCCAACCTCCTGTGCACCATCTTGACCCGTCTGCACCCCATAGGGTTGTTTCCCACAATCCTCCTGATGCTGACACTGTGTACCCTTGACTGAATGCCACTCTACCAATGAACGTGCTCCCGACACCTTGACTTCTTTTGTGTTCTCATTCACCAGCATTGTTTCACCTGCAACCAGGAGAGGTTTTTCAGTTACTTGTTTATTTTTTCCTGCTTACTCAACACCGGTGGACCAGCTCTGGCTTAGGCAATCTAGCAAATTTCTCTTCCATGTGGTGGGCTGCAAGACCAATTTTCCAATGTGGTCTTCCTTCAGCCTTGAGGAGGGCACCCTCTTTGAATTTGTTCCTCCTTGAGGCCTGTCCCTCAGACTTACATTATTTTTTAGTGTTTTATTTATATCTTTATCAATACCCTTCATTATGGTTAATTATTCTTTTTTTATAGTTAATACAAACTTTATTTATAAAAGACTCTTAAATTAGTTGTACCATGCCATGCACTCACACAGGATACAGGGACCCTTCAGAACTACAGGGAGAAGAACTCACAAACTCGATAGTTAGTTATTTTTTATATCAAAACTTCTCTGTTCAAATTACTGTGTGTTTTCTGTACCCTGATTAGATTCTGACTGCTACGTTACTTATGAAAACAAATTTGTAATCAACATACAATAAACTGCACGTATTTAAAGGGTACAATTTAATACATTTTGACATATGTGTACACCCAAAATATCTAATTAGGATAATAAATATATTCATTAGTCCCAAATGTTCTTCCCGTCAAACGGTACTTTAGGGATCACAGACAAAGAAGTTGAGCTACAGATATGTTTAGTTTGGGTTCATTGGGATCAATTTATGGGACTGATGATCACTTTGATGTACAGTTAAGTCCCTGTTGGTCATCCTGGTTTAGGAAGGGCATCTGGAATTACTTCCACTGCCTACTGCTCTCATTGGCATCTTGATAGTAAGGATGAGGGCCGTGTGAACATATCCTGTTGCACTGACCATGGTCTTATGTGGTTAATGAAGGAAAAATAAAGTTTACAATATGTAAGTATAGAGATCCAGGACTTTGCGGAAAGTTGTCCTAAATTCTGCACTCACATGTACAAAGACTTCATAGAGGTATTCCCAACTTATCAACAACACTTTTAATTAAATTACTAATAATGCATCAAGAAGTAAAGGAATCATTTTGAAACTGTCAATAATACAAAGAAAATAAATTTTGATTAACCATGCTCGAGGAGAGACTAAATTAGCTATCTGATATCTTTACAAAAGAAGCGATCAAAAAGATCGAAGCCAAAAAATGTAGGGAAAACTTGCTGTTGAGGGGGGCCTGTCAGATTATCAATAAAAATGCTTATATTCCTTAAGCTTATAATGTTTGTAGTATTTGTCAGCTTTTACATTTTGAAATCTGTTGTGCTTTATTTTTCACTCCAAATAAATATTTACCTTTATGCCTGATTTTGTATCCATAATTCCGTATTTTTTTTCTTAAAGTGGGAAGCCCAAAATGCTTTGGGTCCCACACAACCTGAGTGTGCTCCTGCCTCTGAGCAGTGTTTTACTCAAACATGTCCCAGCAAACAAGTTACTCAGTGTATGCTATTGTTTATGATATCAGAGACTACGTGGGGATCTTGAAAATACTGATGACGATGATGATGATGACAGTAACGGTAGTGATGGTAATGGCTGTTTCTTTTATTCCTATAGACCAAGCTAAATCTGATAACTCCCTTTGTAGCTTTTTTTGACATACCAAAGATGTCTTCTTTATATCTTCTCGAAATTGTACCTACTACAATTTAAACTTACTTTATCTTGATCTATCATACTGCACAATAACTTCTGGTTGGCATTTACCATATCTTTCTTTATGTAGTCAATGTCTGTGACACTATATTTTATCAACCAAAAATCAGAGCATGCAGCTTTTTCTAGTTTATGTGTTTATGGTTTTATACAGCACGGTGTGTAAAGCCTCGTACAAATATCCGGTTAACTTGTAATTATTTATAATCTTAAATAACTGCCTTTATTATAAAAAGTACATGAAAATCGAGTACATATTTCATATACATATAAAAGTACTGGAAAACATGAAAGTTGTCCTGTAAAACTGAGGACAATGTTGAGTATTTTCAGGTGTGTTTTTTCATTTAAAAGCATTGAAGTCGGTGGTTTCAGCCATATTTTAGGTTCAAGACAAAGGTTAGAAATTTTCTTGTGCAATATGCCTTAATAATTATTCAACACAGCATACGTCAACTCACAACTATGCTTTTATAGTATTCTATTTATTTATATGGCAAATGTATTGTTTTCACATATTTATATTTTGCTTTTATTCTTCATGGTACCTTCCTAGTTTGAAAAGATCCCCTTCATTCTTTTCTCCCTTCATTTGTTTTTTTCCACAGTCAGATTTCTCAATCCCAAGACAAAGAACTCTTTGATAATGGGCTAGAAAAAGGGTTAAAGGATGGTTTAGAACGAATTCAAGAAAGAACAATCGGATTCCCGCCTGGAGAAGGACACAGGAGCTGACTCAGAGGGGGCTGTGGAGGCCGGGGAGGAAATTGTGAGTGCTTGCTCTTGATTGAGTATCATTATTCTCCTGTTGTTTAGGAAGATGATTGTTATAATTAGCAACAAATGTCATGGGCAAGTATAATTTACCTTTCCCTGTAAAAACTGATAGTTTATCTTTTTCAATGCCTTCCTTTACCTACTCACCATGTCACTCTCCCACCTTCCATAACAATCAAAAATATAAAGAATAAAATATATTTGTCTTACAGTATTGCATATCAACGAATACTTACAGCAACACTCTATTAATTTTTAAGAAGTCATTAAATGGCCACTCACCCAAATTTCAGGCTCTTTTAAAATTTAAGTTCCTATAGGGAGAAATTAGAAGTTACACAGTAGTCATCCAGGTGGGGTCTTTAGAGATATTTTAGGACTATTCCTTATTAATCTTATTTCTAAGTGGAGTATAAAGAGAAGGTATTTACTGTGTTGCAAAATGCCATTTAAGTAGAATTTTAATAATCTTTGGATTTTATTGGTAGTTTAATGTTCTCAATTCCGCTTTGAATGTATTATGGTAATTCAACAGAAGTATACAGAAACCTTGAGTTGAATTTTAAAAAGAGAATGCAAAGTACAATATTTTATAAGTCATCATATATTTAATTGTGAAGAATATTTCACCAGCATGTACCCGTACTGGGTATTTACTGTAGTCATAGTTGTTGAATTGCCTTTACATGAAAGTATCTCAAGTACTCTTTTTTAAAAAACGTTTCACTCTTTTTAAAAAATTATTTTAGTGAGGTCGTATTGGCTTATAGCGTTATGTAAATTTCAGGCGCACATTATTTTATATCAGTTTCTGTATAGGCTGCATCATGTTCATCGCCAGCAGTCTAGTTTTTATCCGTCACCATACATATGTGCCCCTTTACCGCTTTTGCCCTCCTCCCACCTCCTTCCCCTTGAGTAACCACTAATCTGTTCTCTTTGTCCATGTGTTTGTTTATCTTCCACATAGGAGTGAAATCACAGTATTTGTCTTTCTCTGTCTGGCTTATTTCGGTTACATAATATCCTCAAGGTCCATCCATGTTGTCACAAATGGCATGACTTTGTCTTTTTTATGGCTGATTAGTATTCCATTGTATATATACCACATCTCTTTATCCATTCATCCATTGATGGGCACTTGGGTTGCTTCCATTCATCCATTAATTGGCATGGGTTGCTTCCACGTCTTGGCTATTGTGAATAACACTATGATGAACATAGAGGTGCATAAGTCTCTTTGAATTGTTGATTTCATGTTCTTTGGATAAATTTAAATGTTCTACTATCTTGGATTTCACACTATATCTAGATACACAGGCCTCATTGCATATTTTTAAGTAACACAGATATTATATTCAGAATAGTAACTAAATGAAAAAAGTCAATAAAATAAATCAATAAGTAGCTGATAAATCTAGGACAAAGATAACTGTTCCCAAAACTGAGGAGGGATGTGAATAATATCTCACAATGCTGGTTTTTATCTGGTTGCAGCTGCTGCCTAATATTTCTGTCTCTTGTACTACCGTGATTTTAGAATGAGTGGTCAACATCTCATGTCTATGTGTCTACTTTATATTCCTATGGTCTGAATTTATTCTGTATGTCTTCACTGAGACTCTGCTCTCAGTGCATTAATACATTCTTTTAATTGTATATTATGGCCTTTGCTCAGTGTTCGTTCTCCATAATAAGACTGTAGATTTTATTATTTTTGACCATATGCTGCTTCTCAAAACAGTTGGCTTTTGTGGCATTGATTCTGGGTTGTTTCTATCATCCTGACTGCTTCTTATCTTATCACTATTTTTTCCACTTTTCTAAACGTGTGTGTTCCTTAATGCCCATTTCCAGAACATCTGCTCTTTTCCTCCTTCTTTGTAGAGTATCAATTTCTAGGCCTCGACTATCATTTCTCTGTGGACAAGACTATGACAACTAACATTTTTCTGTTTCTTGACTTGTTTTTTTGAATCTTCTAGAGTCAAGGAAAATGAGAGAACTAACAAGATTAAGGATTTTTCTTTTGAATTCATAAAACTGTCTAGTTAGAGAATTGGAACTATGGAAATAATTGGAATGATGGAGATTCTGTTAGTGAAAACAGAATAAAACTGGTGTTTATTTGATTTTTAAATTTTTGCTCTTATTTGAAAGAAGATTCTTTTTCTTTTCAATATACATTTTTATCTTTCATTCTTTGTTTTAGAGGTGGTTCTTGTATTGTTTCATAGATTTTTGCTAAAGGTCAATAAAAAATGTATTATATCCAACTATTTTCAAGTAATTAGTTCAGGTATTAGGCAAAAGTATATAGTTTTCCAGGTGATGGAAAAATGCAATGACTATTTATACCCAAAGCTATGTTAATGGCACTGGGGCAAGTCTATTATTTTAATACCACTTGCTGATTTTGTTGGTAGTGATTACAATAAAATATAATAATATTTTTTATTTATAAAGCGCTTTTAAGCTGTATCCTCAGAGTGCCTGGATCTCAAGTGACACTCAAGATGTCCCTTCCTTTGTATGCTGGTTGATAACTTTGCTTTCTGAGGCCTGATGAATATATTTGCATAAGGTTCATTTTCCTGATTATTGGGGTCTCAAAGACCCAATTTACTGTATGTGCTCAAATTATATATGATTACGCAATAAAGTCTTTTTTTTTTTTTTTTTTTTTTTGCCATATTGTCCTTGTAAAGGATAGGATTTAAAACAAACAGAAAAACAAAGAAAACTTCTGTGGGAAAGAACTCAACTAGGGTACAAATTAGATTTTTGTATACCGAATGAAATGTGACTATAAGACAACGGGACTGATTTTTATATATGATTGTGAAATTAGTGTTATGATCTTAAAATCACTCCCTCACTGTTCTTGTCACTATAAAAGAGCAAAGAATATTTTAGTTTGCTGCCTAAAGCTTGGTTTTACTGATGAAGAAAATATTTCTATGCCAGCTCTTATCTATCAGAAGCCATTACATAAAAGAACTCCACTTGCTTCTTAAAAGTTAAAGCTTATTTGCTTAACAGGAATGATTTCTCCCCCAATTTCATTTTGTACACATTTGTTCCCTTTTTCTTCTATATCAGTTTCTATCTTTTCCAAAATGTTTGGGTGATGATTGCTTAGCAATATGTCCATACCCTGGGTAATTCAATACATTTAAACAACATCACGTTCAATAAGAAAAATTACTAATTCCACATGAGCCCTCTGCTCTGTCTCTTCATCTTGTGGATTGCTTATTTTGCTTTTTTAATTTGAAGGGCAATTCCACAAAAACGTGGAATTTTCTTTTGTATCTCATTTTCTGTGATGAAAATATTTACATATCCACATATGGCATTCTACAGATATGGAGACAGTATTTGACAGTATAGAAAATTTTATACCAAATATTTGATAGAAGTAAGAAATATAATCTGAAAATGATAGTAAGAGTAAATATAAGTAGACAAAATTATTATATGTTATCAAATCTTTGCTATAAAAGCATGTTGAGATAGAAAATTGATGTTACTATAAACATTTAAAATATTGCTACATTGGAAATTTTGGGATGGAAATTTAAGAAAGTTATTTGAACATTTTTATTCAAACTATTCCTATTAACCTTATTTAAATATTTCTATTCAAACTATTCCTATTCAAACAATGAGTAAATTAGAGCCCTATAAGTTACCAACTATCCTAAGACTTACAAGAATATCGCCATATTCACATCCTCCTTGAATTCATTCTGCTATGTTCTAGTGGCTGCCAAAACACATAGTAATATTATGATAAATCTATTGAGGGGCATTTTGGGATAACGTAGTTGAAGAAAATTACTTCTGTATGATTTGGGACAAAAAATTAAGATATTAAGAGTAAATACTTTAACAAAAGATCCAAGTTCTATAACAAATGATTTAAGAAGTCCCATATATGCTTATTTAGTTTATATTTGTACTAAAATTTTTTTTGTTTTAAAGATTTTATTTTTTCCTTTTTCTCCCCAAAGCCCCCCGGTACATAGTTGTGTAGTCTTTGTTGTGGGTCCTTCTAGTTGTGGCATGTGGGACGCCACCTCAGCATGGTCCGATGAGCAGTGCCATGTCCTCGCCCAGGACTAGAACCAAGGAAACACTGGGCCGCCTGCAGAGGAGCGCGCGAACTTAACCACTCGGCCACGGGGCCAGCCTCTGTACTAAAATTTTTGAATTTCATTTTATTACACAATTAGACTTTTCTCTTATAGTCTTAGATAAAACAATGACAACAACAAGCAAACCACCCCCCCCCCCACACACACACACAAACCCAACACCTTAAGGGAAATCAATTTAATTTAATTTTTAAACTTTTAAGGATATTTGAGAGTTAGCTCTCATATTCAATTCTGTTCCAAAGCAATAAAAATGTAAGTCCACAATATATTTATTTTCTCCTCCTCCAAATTTTAGACTGATTGGATTATTAGTCATCTGATTAAATATGTACACCAGTTGTGTTTTTTTTTTTAATAACGTGGTCTACTCAATCTTATGTTGTAAGGATGCGTTGTCCATCTGGGAGCTGCAATAATTGGCTGCTTATTCCTGAGGGCCCCTCATATAATTGCTTTTATTGAATTGCTTCTTTAGTGCAATGCCCCAGCCTGCAGTGAGTAATTTTATAGGAAATAGTGTTGTGAAACATGTTGTTGCATTTAGTGTAAGAAAGCTGTTAGGTTAGTTTCATCACCCAGTGCCATCTTTATGAGAACCTGTGGGAGAAGATTCTCTTAGATTTCAGAGATGGCAGTGCTTGTTCTCAGCCACATCTTCCCCCCTCATCCATACTATGACTAATGTACCTGAGTGGGCCACATCAGAATCCTGGGATTCCTGACTCTGTCCCCCAAGGTCCTCCTTGTAATGGATGCCAGAAAATGTGGGGTCCATATGTCACTTTCTTCTAGCAAGGCTCCAGATTTGTAGGCAGCTTGTGTATTCACTTCTGTCCTGACTTCCACTAATTTCTTCTATTGTCATTTTCCCTTGGTTCCATTTTTATGCTCTTCGTTTTTATTTACCCCTTCTTGGTATATCGTATGGATTTTGAAAGCTACATTAAATAATTTATGGAAGTGAGCATGAGAGTTTTGAGAACAGTGAAGTCTTTGACCTTTCATTGTTACAAGTCCTCTGAGTCGAGGGCCCCCTGTGTTCTTTAAGCCGCCCCCACATAGAGTCAGAACACACAAGATTTGCTCTCTGTTCCCTCTACAGCCTTTTTCTGTACTGATAACATCATATTTTACCACCTTCCCCAGGGAGCACATGAAACATAGTTGCTTTTGCTCCTGTTTCTGCATATCACTTGTGCTATACCATTTAAGCATATACATTTTAATATAAAATTTGTCGTCTTGGTAGTATTAGATTCTGTGAGCTTAACGTTTTTGATGACTCATAGTGTCTCTCAGTTTCTTCAGTGATTTAGTAAAAGATATGAACCCTTCTTTGAAATGAACACACTCATTTAATAAAAAAAATGAAATGTTTACATAAGTGTTTTGATAGGAGCTGACAGTAAAGCAGAAATTCTGAGAAAGGCTAGTACTAAATATTGTCAGTAAAGTCATTTCTCCCCTGTCTGAAAATACTTCTCACTTAAATGGCATAGCAGAGATTCAATATATCCTGTAAGTAGCTTTAGCATTCATACTTTTGAATGACTAGGATGAATATAGGAAAATCATTTTTATGTTATCATTCGTTCACTTGTTCATTTATTCCTACAGTCAATAAGGACTCTGTACTATTCTAGGTATTGGAGATGCAGTGATGGAAATTCAAAATCCCTGCCCTGGTGGAACTTATATTCTAGTCAGAGAAAGCGGATAATAAACATGTGAATGAATTTATAAACAACTAAATGAGATCATTGCAGTTGGTTGTGGATGCTGTAGAGAAGAGGCGGCTTGTGTAGTGATGACTTTGGTTACAGGGATCAGCACGGGCCAGTGATCTTTGATATGAGACTTGAATGATGAAAAGGAACCAGCCATGCAAAGATGTGGGGAAAGAACCCTCCAGTCAAAGGAAATAACTAGTGCAAAGGATCTTAGACAGGAACCCGTTCACGTGCTCAGTGTCCAGAGAAAAGTCCAGCATGGCTTCTGTGCAGAGATGTCAGAAGCAATGAACTGGAAGGATGAGAGGAAGGCAGAGGGCAGATCAGCTGAGGTCTTTAGCTGTGCATGTCTATCTGTTGGGACCTTGAGAAAGTCATTTAACATGTCTTAGCCTCAGTTTCCTTTTCTCTAAAATGAAGGAAGATGAAAGCTACCTCATAGGCTTGTTTGTGAAGCTTTCATTGTTCATCGATGTTAAGTGTTCGGAAGAATGTCTTGCACTTAATAAGAACTGTATGTGTTATCTATTATTATTATGTATATGCGCATGGTTCAATTACCCCCTAGCTAACAATTTATTGCCCTGATAGCCTTTTTAAAGCTGGAATAAGTCTTGGAAACTGTATCCAATCTTGACATTTTACAGATGAGGTTTTAGCTCATAGAGGTCAAATGACCTACACAAGTTCCCACAACTAGTAAGTAAATGTTTAGATTAGAATCTTGGTCTCTTGACTCCCAAGTCATGAGCTTTCTACTATTAGATGGTGTTGGCTTTTGGTTATCAACCTAACGGTTTAGAATGATTTTCCTTAGTATGTGCCTTATAGGATTATATTTAAAATAGATTACATTTAAAATATATATTAATAGTAGTAGTAAAATAGCATTATTATTAAAATAGAAGCTGAACTTTTCTGTAGACTGAGATAGTTACCATATTGGTAGTGAATTTACAAGCTAATGATTTACTGATAAGTGAAAGATATTTGGAAGTAATTAGAATGTAAAATTAGTCGATTTTGACTAACAGATTAACCACAGATTCAAATATCCCATTAGTAGCTTTAGCATTTACAGTTTTTGAATAAGATGGATATAGGAAAATCATTTTATTATATCATTCATTCATTCATTCAACAACTCCTCTGTGCCCTGTGTGATTCTATATACAGGAGATATAGTGGTGAACAATATGAAGTGCCTGCCCTCATGGAACTTATACTCTAATCAGGGGAAACACATGAAAAAAACGTAATTTCAGGGTGGTCCTGAAAATACTTTACAATTGGGAAACCATGCAATCAGCGATTTGGTTGTCGTTATGATAGAATGTTATCACTAAAGTTGGAATTGCTAACCACACTTTAAATGATTAACGTGCTTAAATAATTAATTTTTAAGCCTCAGTTCTCTAGTCTTAATTCCTACCAATAAACAAATCAATGGGTTACATAAGTTGAAATGCAATTATGCACATGGTTTTATTGAATGGTGGGGTTTAATCTATGGCATAACGAGTTTGCTAAAGCATCACTGTACAAGACTAAAATTATCTTACCCAAAATGTATGATTGGGTGGCTCAGAGTAATTTTAAATTTTAACTTGTCTTTTTCTACAACTTTATAGGTTTTCCTATGCATAGGAAAATTGGTTCCTGGGATAATATTTTTTTGTTTGCCTTTTTATTGGAAATCTCTTACCTAGGAAAGGTTTTGTTCCAAAAACTCACTCGTAAGCCATTTTGAACTCATTCGCCATAGAAGCAGTGCTTAACATGGTGGTTCACAGAAGTTTATTTCCTCATTCTTGAAGCTGAAAGTTCACACTTACGGTGTTCCCCTGAATTCTGGCTCAGTTTGGTTCGAAAGAGTAGACAGAGGAGGTGCATTTTTCTCCTCCTCGGCACTCAGAACTGGACCCAGTCTATCCTGCGAAGCTGGTAGGACTTCCCTTTTACAGCCTCCTGTCTTCCTTGCTGCATCCTGCCTCACCATTGCACCCTTCTTTTTAGGCCTCCAGGGCTTTTTTTCTGGTAAAAGCTGTGTCTTTATTTTCTGTTTTCCATCTTATCGGAATAATACTAAAGTTGATAATTGAATACAACATGGATTTTAATTTTCAGCATGCCAAACAGGCATTCCACACTGTTGGAATGATTTCTTCTAATTCACATTCAAATACCTGTTTTTAGGGGCCAACAAGTTATTTTCTCAGTTACCTCCCTTTGCTCCCTAACAACACCCTCTGTTCAGCAGCACTGCAGCTGACTGGTGCCCACAGGCTCTTGTTTCTCATTTGGGTTGCTATAGGATCTGAAAATCTATGAGATTTCACTCAAGGCAGGCTTAGTCCTGTAAAAAAAAAAGGCTGAAAAATTATAGCAATATTATCTGATTAGTTTGGGTTCACCCTGCGGTTGGCATCTGCTTTATTTTCTATATTGTCTTTCTGCACTTCGCTGTCACTTTAGAGAAATATCCTACATGAAATCCTAGCCTAAGCAAAAAGCCAACGGAAGCTGTATGTCCCACACCACTGGAAAGACAGTCCATCGCTGCTGTCTGCCAAAAATAGATGTAGTTTATAGTATGTTCAACTCCATTGCTCATATTTTTTCATTTCCTCTTCCCAGCTGAATAAATGGGGGGAAAAGAAAAAAAAATTACTCCCATAAAAAGTACATTTTTCCCCTCTATGTTCAATTATGGAGGGACATCCATAAACACAGGCATAAAGCCCAGAGGAAAGGAGATATTTCTGAAATGTTGTCTGAGAGTCACTTTAGCTTCCAAATAAAAATTGTTTGAAAATACATTTAGTACATATAAGCAGAAATATTGACATATGGTATGTGATATTTGGCTGAGTTCGTGGATGATGGATGAGCCTGTCTCAAGGAGCTTTGCTGGTAATTGTGTAACCTAGGAAGAGACTGATTGCCAGAAACACAGACATTTAGGGATCTATGGAAGCTTAATGGTCATATAGAGGACTTTATTCGGTGATTAAAGCACAGAGATGTAACTAATACAAGATATGAATAAAATTAATGAGACTTTTTAAAAATAGCTGCACTATTCAGTTTTTGTTTTTGTCATTTCCAAAAGATGCTATTTTCAGGGCCCTAGGTAGCCATGGCAAAAATGTGACCTTTGTCAGTATCTGCAGTTTAATTCTTCCTTCCAGTCTTCTTAGGGTATAGCATTCACTCGTTCATTGCAATTTTACCTCTAAAGCATATGTCCCACGTGCTTATAGCATGTTTAAAGTTATAAGGCACATAGATTTATGTGAGAAACATTCACAGCAGTACATGCTCAAACCTGTATTTACTTGAAAAGCAGAGTTTTGAAGAGAGAGCATGGTTTATTAGAATGCACATTGGATTGAAATTAGGAAACTTAGTTTCTATTTCTACTCTTGCCATCTAGTTTTATGAGTTTAGATAAGTGATTTAATCATTCTTGGATTTATTTATATATCTCTAAAATAGGAGGGTCGACTGGTTAATGTCCAAGGTTCCTTCCTTTTCTAAATATCCAATGAATCCAATTGTGTAATTACCTGGATAAGAAACTTCTTTTTATACCAAGAGTATTGGCTAAAATATCTACAGAATTATCTAGAAAGTAAAGAAAGAATATCTGAACAATTGATTATTTTGTTTACAATTATTTTTACCTGATCCTGTGGTACCTGTGGATGTTTCTATATTTATGATTTTGGAGTCAAGAAAAAAGACATCATATCCTCCTACTGTAGGCACATTAGTGATTGGTCCTTGAAGGGCCATCTTTATCTAGCAGCTCTGTGGCCACCTGTATTATATCTCTGTCAAAAAACAGGGTGGTATACTCACATGAGGAAAATAGGGAGACCTTAATGAGCTTAAGGGGCTAGTTGGAAGTTGTAGTCAGTTAAAAGTAACCTACAAGGAATCACAAAAACTTTTGTGACAGGCAAGAGTAGGAGGATATTAACACCTCTAGGCCTTCAGGGGTAAAAGAAGAGTGTGGACATTGGACTCTGTAGAGAGATTTGTAAGTAGCTGTAGTTGTAAAAGAGGGCCTCTTACCAGAGCTTTGGGCTTCAGTGGAGAAACTTGGCCAGTCCCCAGTAGGAAGGGAGTCATAGGATAGAATAAATATGACTGATTTCTTACTCCACTGACTCTTGGCTCTCTTGCTAGTGTCTACCATTGGCAAAGTTCAAGGAGAAGTCAGAGGCCCAGGGAGCTAGAGGGATGCAGTCTGGTCAGCTCAGCTTCCAAAGGCCCGTAACAATGATGGAAAGGACCAAGAGTGGTTCTGGAGGGGCAAGTAGAGAATGTCAAGTACATCGTTATTTTATGCTATAGAAGTGTTTTCTTCATCCTATAAAAGAGTAGCTGTGTGTGTTTTTGATAGACATTTAGAATGACTCTTGGCATGGTTAACTTTATCAGGAAAAGTCAATTTCTCATTTGACCTAGACTTGGGTATCTCTCACCATATTGCTGTAATGATCATATTCTTATCAGGACTCAAAGTGACTGTATCACTGACTTACTTAAACCCTTTGAATAGACATATAACATGACTAGACCTAGGAGAGGAGCAGAAATAGTTCAAGGGTCTGTTTTTATACATTGCTGGATTTAGTTTGCTGATTTGTGTGTGTAAGAGCGAGAATGTTTAAATCTAAATTTATAAGAGATAATGGTCTGTAGTTTTCTTGTTTTTGTTGCCTTTGTCTTTTGGTATAGGACAATACTGGCCTCATCAAATTAGTTGGGAAGGGTTTTCTTCTCTTCTATTTTCTTGAAGAGATTGTGTAAAATTGATAATAATTCTTCTGTAAATGTTTCGTAGAATTCTCCAGTAAAACTATCTGCGCCTGAAGATCTCTTTTCAGGAGATTTTGTATTATAATTTCAATGTTGTTAAAGGTTATAGGATGGTTTAGATGATCTGATTCTTCTTGGTTGAGTTGTAATATGCGAATTTTGAGAAACTTATCGTTTCTTCTAAGTTGTCAACTTCATGAATGTTAAATTATTTGTAGTATTCTCTTGTTAACTTTTTAAATAACTGTCGGATCTATAGTAATAGCCCCTATTTTATTCCTGATATTGGTGATTTGTGTCTTCTTTCTTTTTCTTTTGTCACTCTTGCTAGAAGTTTATCAATTTTATTGATTTTTTGACAGAACCAGATTTCTGTTTCATTGATTTTTTTCTCTTGTTTTTCTATTTTCAGTTTCATTGACTTCTACTATCATTTTTATTGTTTCCTTCCTTCTTGTGTTGGGTTCACTTTACTCTCCATTTTCTAGTTTCTTGAAGTATGAAATTTTGATTTCAGACTTTTCCTTATTTCTAATATAAAAATTTAGTGTTATAATTTTCTTTCTCAACACCGCTTTAGTTACATCCCACATATTTTGATAGTTGTATTTTCATTTTCAATAAGTTCTGTGTGTTTTTTAATTCTATTGTGATGTCCTTTTTGACCTATGGATCATTTAGAAATGTGTTATTTAATTTACACGTTTAGTTTACACATGTTACTTGTATTTACACATGGGATTTTCTTGTAATCTCTTTAAAAAAATGTTTTTGAAGATTAGCCCTGAGCTAACATCTGTTGCCAATCCTCCTCTTTTTGCTGAGGAAGACTGGCCCTGAGCTAACATCCATGCCCATCTTCCTCTACTTTATATGTGCGATGCCTGCCACACCATGTCTTGACAAGCAGTGCCATGTCCGCACCTGGGATCCGAACTGCCGAACCCCGGGCTGCCAAAGCAGAACATGCGAACTTAACCGCTGTGCCACCAGGCCGACACCTCTTGTAATCTTTATGTTATTGATTTCTGGTTTTTTACATGATGGAGCACACACTCTGTATGATTTTACTACTTTTAAATTTATTGAGCTTTGTTTTGTGGCTCAGGATATAGTCTATCTTGTTGAATGCTCCATGGACGCTTGGAAAAAAATATCTATTTTGCCATGGTTGCATGTAATGTTCTACATGTGTCATTTAGGTCCTGTTTGATTGTGTTGCTCAGTTTGTCTACAACCTTGCTGTTTTTCTATCTAATAGTTCTATTAGTTTCTGAAATGGAGGTGTTGAAGTCCCCAACTATAATTGTGGATTTATTTATTTCTCCTTTCAGCTCTATCAGCTTTTGCTTCAAGTATTTTGAGACTCTGTTGTTTGGTGTGTACATATTTAGGATTATTATGTCCTCCTGCTGGATTTATCCTATGTAATGTCCTTGTCTTCCTCTTTGTCTCTAGAAATTTGCTTTGCTTTGAGTCTACTTTATCATCTATTAATATAGTGACTCCTGCTTTTTTAAAAAAGTTAATTTTTGCATAGTATATCTTTTTCCATCCTTTTACTTTCAATCTATCAATGTCATTATGTTTGAAGTGAGTTTCTTTGAAACAACATATAGTGCCTCATTTTTTTTATTCAATATGCCAGTCTCTGTCTTTTGATTGATATATTTAGACCATTTATATTTCAGTTCATTAATAATACGTTAATGCTTAAGTCTGCCATTTTATTATTTATTTTCTGTTTGTTCTTCTGGTTCTCTGTTTCTCTTTTCTTGACTTCCTGCAGTACTTGAACATTTTTTAGGATTCCACTTTAATTCATTTACAGTGTATCTGAGTATCTCTCTCTGTATTTGCTATATATATCATAGCCTAGTGGAATCAACATTGTGCTACCTTTGGTGACATGTGGAAGCCTCATTTCCATTTAGAGCCTTTCCCACTTTTAAATACCATTCTTGTGAATATTAGATAGTATTATAATTTTTGTTTCAATCATTAAAAATGACTTTAAAACTCACAAGGAAAAGGATAGTTTATTGTATATACTCAGTTCTTTTCATTGTTGTTTCTTTCTTCTTGATGCTCCAAGATTCTTTCTTTTGTTTTTTCCCTTTTCATTTGAAGAATTTCTTTAGCCAATCTTTAAGAGTAGATCTGCTTGTGACAAATTCTTTCAGTTTTTCTTCATCTGAGAATGCTTTTATTTCCCTTCATTCTTGAAGGATAATTTAGCCACATATAGAATTTGTGGTAGACAGTTCTTTTCTTTCAGCAATTGCCACTTCCTTATAGCCCCTAGAACTTCCTAAGAAAAATCCACTGACATTTGAATTGGTCTTCCCTTAAGATAATGCATCATTTCCCCTTGACTGCTTTCAAGATTTTTTCTTTGTCTTTCATTTCTTGAAATTTAATTATGATGTGTCTTGGTGTGGATTTCTTTGGGTTTGTCTTATTTAGAGTTGATGAACTTTTAAAATCTGCTGGTTTGTGCCTTTTTCCAAATTTAGGAAGTTTTCAGTCACTTTTTCTTTAAGTAGTCCTTCAGCCTTATTCTTTCTCTGCTTTTTTTCTGGGGATATAATGAAATGAAAGTTGGATTTTTTTACTGTAGTCCCACAGGTTCCTGAGGCTCTATTCATTTTTTTTTCAGTTTGTATTCTCACTGTTGTTGAGATTGCATGAATTCTATTGATCTGTCCTCAAGTTCATTGATTCTTATCCGCTGTCATCTCCACTCTGTGAGCTTTTTCTGTGCTATTTTATCTTTCATTTATATAATTTCCACTGGGTTATTTTTTTATAACTTCTGTTTCTCTGATAAGAGTTTTTTCATTTGTTTCAAGAGAATTTGTAATTCATCTTGAATTGGCTTTATGATGGCTTCTTTAAAACTCTTGTCAGATAATTACATCTGATTAATTTCAGTGTTGGCCTTTTTTGGTTGTCTTTTCTCATTCAAGTTTTAATTTTCATGGTTCTTGGTATGACAAATCACTTTCAGTTGTTGCCTGGACATTTAATGTTATGTTAGACGACTCTGGGAGTTAAGTCTTTTTCTTTAGCAGAAAGTTACTCCATTTAGACTTTGCATACATTTCCTGGTCTACTTTGTGGGTTGTGGTTCCAAGGACAGTTTAATTTTCCATGTTATTTTGGTCTGTTTGACTTATCTGTTGCTGCTTGGGCTCCTACTGGTCTCTAATGGTGCTGCTTGAGGAGGCAAAAGGGATTTCCCCAGGGTGGGCCACTGGGTGACTATAGGGAAGAGAAGGGAGTCCCTGACCTACAGGGCACAGAGGCTTCTCTAGCCAGAATTATTGTGTTATGATTTCCCTACCAGTGCCCTCCAGCTGCCACAGTGCCTCTGGATGAGGGAGTGGAGTTTCAGGCTCTTGGAGACTAAGAGACTTTCCAGGCTCTGCTGCCTGTATAGCTGAGTCCCTCCTGCTGGTTCCACCCACCTTCCCTCGTGTCCTCAGTGTGGAAGGTAGTTTCAGGCTTGCAGAGGTTTCCCTGGCCAGGTACTTATTCTGACAGGATCTTCCCCTCTGTAGGGGCCAGTGAGTTCCTGGGCTGGGCTGCTTCTTGTGGTGGGATCCCATTACTGGTGCTTTCTAAAGGGAAGTCACAGGCCCATGGGGGAGAGGGGGCTTCCAGAACCAGGCTGCTTGTGTGGTGTCTCTTGCTGGTGCTGCATGGCAGCCTTGGAGTCTCCACTGTTGGAAGGAGAGCACTTCTCCCCATTCATGCCTCTTGCTGATTTTGCCTGACTCAGCTAGTGTTCAGTTGAGTTTGGTCCAGGGGAGGAATGGCCCTACCCAGGCTGTCTTCTAATGCTCGGTTGGGGGTCAGGAAATGCCGGGTCTGGGTCGCCTTCATCTACTGGGTGCTGCTGCATTGCTCCTTCAGTCCTCGGGTCCCAAACCAGGTCACCTTCTTACCAACTATCAGAGATCTCCTTTAGTGGCTTCTTGTTATTTCCAGGATGAGAAGTGGGCACAGATAAATCTATGCCATCTTGTCTGGACCAGAAGTCTAGAGTCTGTTTTAAACCAAGGGAAGACATTTTAATGATGGAAGATGTGGAGGAAAGTGGAAAAGACTCTGTGGCAGGCTGAAGGAGATGGAAGTCGTGGAGCCTTCTCTCTTTGAAGTCATGGGGAGCTGAGAAAGTACTGTAAATGATGTTCATATCCATCTCTGAGTCAGTAAAACTTCTGTTTCATCCAATTTTAAGTCTTTTGTATTAATTCATTAATTCTTTATACAAATGGATTTGTATAATGATAAGCATACTAAATTTTATTTTTGTAGGCCATTGCTCTGCTTTTGGCATGCCTTAGAGATTTAAACCCTTGAGGAAAAGCAATCTATTGTAAAATTTGGATTATTATTTAGCAGTAGATAAATTGATGAAATAATAAAACGGCTAATGGTGATTACTTAATTGAACTTACAAAATTTTATACATGCATATGAAGAGAGATATTTGCATATAATTTTATTCTCAGCCCCTTGTGGCATACTGAGAGCTTTGATTTAAATTGTGTGTAAAAGAGATTATTTTATTATGATAGTTAAACAACTGCAGTGTAAGTACGTGTGTGTACACAGAATCCATTATTCCAGTGGCCTTAAAAATGGGTGTCCTCATCTCTTTGGGAAGAAAATATTAGCATTTTGATTTCTATTTATTTTTACTTCATTGTCCTTTAATTTAGATTTTGTGTATATTTTAAAATGCCAAAATAGATTAGAATAGCAATACATGTATAACATTTTCAAATTAAATAATTTTGGGCACTGATAGGGTGCTGTAAATTGAAAATAATTTGGAGATTAGTGATTCAAGAAACAGAAGATTGTCAAAATTTGCTGCATAAAAAACTATTTAATTTTGGGGGGTTTACCCCAAAATAATTCATAAAATCTTTCAATTCAACTGAAGAGAGGCAGAATATTCCGAATATTCATGTTTGCATGAGTTTGAAGAACATACATCAGTGTTGGAGCCTCAGAGAAAGAAAAACATTTTGAACTCATTCAGAAGAGAAAGAAATTTAACTGGACAGGACAAAATTTGGACCTGAAATGCAAGAGAGCACGTTTGTATAATTTAACACAGGAAATTCAGCTGTTGCTGCTCTCAATGGCTTCTAATTTGTCTTTTAAAATCACTTCTCTTTCTCCCGCTGTACTCCCTCAACCTTTTACCCTG
Organism: Equus przewalskii; assembly: GCF_037783145.1. NCBI lineage: Eukaryota > Metazoa > Chordata > Mammalia > Perissodactyla > Equidae > Equus > Equus przewalskii. The sequence continues at coordinate 20,786,324 of NC_091849.1, forward strand.
CTTTACTACTTCTTTTTCCGTAGCTCAGATCACTGGCTAACATACTACAGTTGGTCCTCTGTATCTGCGGGTTCCGCATTCGCGGATTCAACTAACCGCGGATGGTGTACTATGTATACGTTGCTCGGATGTGGAACAGCAATTGGGGGCGGCTAAATGTCTTGAGCATCCGTGGATTTTTGTAACGGCGGGGGTCCTGGAACCAATACCCCGTGGATACTGAGGGACTACTGTATATACTGTATTTGTAGTCTTGCTTATTGTGGTTTGTCTGTCTTTCTCCAGCTAGAATGTATAAGATCCACGAAAGCAAGTATCTGCCTGCTTTGCTGATGGATGTAAACCAAGCCTGGGTAAAGTGGGAATTAACTAAATATTTGTTAAATGACCAATAGCAGAGTGCTTCTAAACTACAAGTTTTAGGATTTAGTGGTTTTCACCAGCTATTGTAGCTAAACTGTTCCACAGTTAATGTTACACAGTTAGGACACTTTTCTGTTTTCTTTCTCAGCATAAACATAAACTACGTTGGAGATAAATTTTTAGACCCAATATACCAGCTAGAACGGACCTTAAAAAAAAACAGTGTTAGTTGATTTGTTTTCTTTATCCAAAATATAAGTATATTCCTTTTTTATTTTTCACTAATTTTAAAATTTTTATTGTTATTTTCTGTTGAGGTATAATGGACATATAACATTATATTAGTTTCAGATGTGCAGCATAATGATTCGATGTTTGTATATATTGTGAAATGATCACCACGATAAGTCAAGCTGACATCCATCACCATACATAGTTACAAATTTTTTTCTTGTGCTGAGAACTTTTAAGATCTACTTTCATAGCAAGTTTCAAATACTCAGTATGTTCCTTTTTTGACTGAGTGCAGTTAGCTGGGACGAGTGGCTCTGAGTCTTAGAATCAAAGAATCACGTTTAAACAGTGGAGTTGAATCAAGCTTCTCAGTGCTAATCACAGAGTCTTCAGTGAAGAAATGCCCCTGAGCAGCCTCACCTGGCTCCATCATGCTGGTATGGCGTGCAAGTGTGGATCTGTTTTTAAAACGTATTTTTTCCACTTGTCCATGCATTACCTTCTAAATGTCTTTCATTGCTTCATTTGTCCTTTCTACCTTTACTGTCCAAATAGGTGATAATTACTGCAGAAGATTTCTACCCAGCAGAGTCATCTCTGGCTGCCTATTGGGCATTTTGGAAAGATGCTGGGGAAGAGTCATTCTCCTATTAGAGTTTTATTTTCAGGGGATTAAAAAGCTTTTAAATTTCAAGAGTCCTTAAGTATGCATATTATCTTAGGAGCGGGCACTGTTTAATTATTTATTTGATTACTGATTAACTGACCATCTGCTGAGAGGAATGGGACAGTAAGCAGTATGACAATGAAGGCACGGTAAACAGGGGTAGATTCAAGAGAAAGGAATGAGAAACTCTTGGAGAAAGTGGACAAATGTTGAAGGGGACCATAACTCATGTTTTGTTTAGGTTTTGTGTAGGGCTGGCGCTGTAAAGTAATGGATTGTTTTCATTTTATTCTTATTCATCACTATACTTTACAATGTATGTCTTAGTTAAGTGTTGAAAGAGCCTAGTGACTTATTACTTGTTATTACTGGCTAGTATAAATACTTTGGTTTTGGTATTTGCTATAGTCTAACAGAGGCTCCTGAGTGTATACATTTCTATGAATTGCTAAAGTAATGTAACATTTTTGGTGATTTCTGGTACAAAGTCAGTGAAATACAGGAAAATTAAGTGCAGATGCATTTGGACAAAGCCTTAATTTATCTCTTCCTCCCTTCTCTCTGACTCTCCCATCGTTTATTTACTCATCTAGTCTCATGTTCTTGAAGGCCTTTTTGACTCTTATGTCTGCCTCATTCCTTCTCTATAGTCAAGGCCTGTTGCTGTCCCTGTGTCCCTCACATCCTTTGCTTCTTTCTGCTTGGCAGAGCCCTCTTTGATTATTATTTTAGAGTGTCATAATAATATTCCAACTTGTTTCTGGATTTCTTCTTTTTCTCTGCTAGTCCCTCACTCCCACAACCCGCCAAACGAGATTAATGTTTCTATTTTCCAATTCTGGACCGATTGCTCTCCTGCACGAAAATTTACTGGTTTTCCATTGCCTGGTAGAATAAATATAAACTCTCCAAATTGTCATAAATTATCCTCCACAATACATAAACAGTCCTTACAAGGTTTTCCCTCTTTATTACCCTATGGTAATGTATTAGCACATACATTTATGGGAGCATAATAATAAGAGATGTTATATGTCTATTAAAATGATGAACGGGTTTTGTGTTTTGGCCCAACTTCATTATTTATTGATACCTTATAATGCTGTATGTATTAACATCTCAGTTCCTCTTGCTCAGAATGTAGGAGATGCCTGCATCATATGATGATTCTAAATGAATTGATAGAGATGCTGTCTTCCTATTTTTTGCGTATCACTATCCTATCAAGCCTTCAAAACTCCATCATGAAGCCATCACAATCATGTCCTTCCCCAAAAACTTCCTTTTTCTCACATCCAGATGTCTCCTAGCTGTCCTTCAAATCATTGTTGCACTTCGTGTAGCATCACCTATTATACTGACTTTTCTCTACCTTATAATATAGTAATTTGCAAGTTTATGTAACCCTTTCTTTCTCCACAACTTGAAAGCAAACTTCTAGGGGGTAGAGATTTTTCTTATCACTGTTTTAATCCTCGTAGTGCCCATAACATGTGATTTCTAATCTATGAGATCGGTGAATTTCAAGGGATTTTGTTTGTTTGTTTCTATTTTGTAACCATTGCTTTTATTCTTGCTATGGCAGGGCCATTTCTTCAAAGGTAACCTTACAAGGAAAACAGTAAAAGGGAAAAAATAGACTCATTCTGTTTGGCAGGGGAGTGATTGTTATATGCCTCCCAAATATCCCCTTTCCAGATACTTCTTGCTGACTCTACAGAACACCTACGGCTCTCTCTATCGTGTCTGAAAACTACAGTATTCAGTTTATATGTCACAGTCAAGCAGGGGGAGGCCTTTTAATATCACCACCTCAGTTGTTTATCTGAAGTCTTAAATTTGTGCTTGGAATAAACTTTCTAAGAGAAGAATACATGAAGATGTATGTGGGCTAGTCGTGAACTTCTGTTTCATACAATTGCATTGTCCATTTATTGTCAAACTTCACCCCTGATAAATACCATCCTCTCTGTTGGAAATATCTAGAAATTGAAGGAAAAGAAGTTGAAGTGGATAACACAATAGAATTAGATGTTTTCAGCAATAAATGACTTAGAAAGAAAGTGCATACAGATTTTTCCCATACTCTCTTGGCTTTTAAAAGAAGAAAGCTGAAATATGAGAAAGCTGACATTTTGCATGCATGCAGGAGCAAGGGGAGAGATGGATAGATTGGTTTGGGGCAGAGTATTCTGTTGTGTTCTGAAAGGTTTGGGTCATCACAGCTAGAGGCAAGAGAAGGACTCAGACAAAAATAACCCTGGCTGTCAGAGGGGAGATTGGTTTTGCTGGACAATGTTCCTATATGTGTGGGAAAGGTTTCTTCGCATAGTGGAAGAAAATTGCATTGAACTGTGATCTCAAGAGGTGCCAAGTTCTGCTCATCTCTAGAGCTATTGCGCATCAATTAGTAAAGACAAAGAATACCCCTGATACAAAGGAAAATTTCAGAAAGGAAACAGAGAAGAGAAAATGGAACGAAAAGGAAAATATGAGATATTGGCTCTTAGGGTATAAAAATTTAGGTCTTCTACAAAAACAGTGTTCTAATAGCATCTCATCGTTTACAACCCAGGTCTTTCTTTCATTTTTCCTCTTCTTATTTTTCTTTTCCTCTCTCTCTCTCTCTTTCTTCCTTCCTCTTCATCCCCCTTCCTCTCTACTTTGTTATTTCATCTCTTTCAGGATGTTGGATGGAATATTTACTTTTATCTGTTGTCTGGGAATTCCTGCTAAGACCCCAAAACTGCTGAAAAACAACCTGGCAATACCACTGCCTTCTAAGAAGAGCCAGCAAAGAGACTGTCTCCCATCCCAGGTCGTTTAGAGGGAGTTGGACAAGCTGAGCTACCCTAATCCAGTCACCTCTGTTCAGTCTCAATAAATGGAAGATGAAATATATGAATAGGGTGTTGTAATTCAGTGGCCTAGTAGGGAATGTTTGTAAGGCTGACTCTCTTAAGATAATTATTGACAGAGATAATTACTCCTTGGTTCTAAAAGACTGACATTTCATTCTTCAGGTTAATATCTGCTTATGAATCCAACTTTCTGATCTACTCTGTGTCTATGTGAACAGGAGGAGAAGAGAATTGTCAAGAGACCCCAGGAAGGGGTCAGAAGCAATCCAGCATTATTTCCACTCAATTCTTTGGAGTGGTAATGATACATGAGTCTCCTGTGGGTCAGCTGGTAGATAGCTGACCTTGAGCCAATTTTCTCCAGTAGGGTGCTAGCAGAGTGGAAGAATTGATTCAGAGCATTTTCCCTGGTAAAAAAACTGTACAGTGGGATGTCCCCACTTGTGAATGTCGTGGAAAGTCATAAGGGTGCCCTGTAAGAGAGATACTTGCCACTCAGGGGAAATTCAAGGTTAGTCCCTGTCGGCAAGGAGAAGGCTACGATAGCATCACATAAGTCAGTGATGTCAGAACTTATCCATCTCTCCTCATTGTAGCAGAGGAATGGAGATCCAGAAGAGGGAGGGGGAAGAAACCTTGCAGAAATCGACCACATCTGCTTTCCCTAAGTCCCTTGAGCCAAAACAGGCGAGAGGAAAACATTAAGTAGGTTGAATATAAGATGGAACTGAAACTTGATTGGACTGGATTTGTTAGACCCAGAGTGACTAGAACATATGGAATGTGTCCAAGATGATGCTCAGGAGACGGGAATTCAATAGAGATTGGTTGAAGACAGCCACTGGAGAAAGATATAGCTATTTCATGTAGGTATCTGCCATGGTCTGAATGTTTGTGTCCCCCCCCAGTTCACGTGTTGAAATTCTAAGCCACCCCGTCTGTGGTATTTTGTTATAGCAGCCCAAACAGACTAAGGCAGTATCCTGACAATTTTAGACTGTTCGGTAAGCCTCATGCTGTTTGGGTGCATCACAGTTTCCTAGTACTTATATTATCTATCATAATACTGTGAAAGTTAGCTGATGGTTCATGGCTTGCTTTCATAAAAACATTCTGAGAATTCAATCTTCTTGGTAATGTGACCAGCATGATTAATAATTGTCTAATTCTTTTATTCTAATAACTTGACCCACAACAATTTACTGTGATTCTAAAGTCAGCTGATAATTGTCTTATTTGTAATGCTAGCTTCTGCTATTTGTGACAAATATTAATGGGAACTTCTCACTGGTAGTGACAGATTTTCTTTTGATTTTCTATTAAATGAAGATAAAAAAAAAAACTTTGACAAATTGCCTTTTTAGATTTTGACATCTCTAAGGAGTGAGTTTTTATTTTTTAAGATGAGACCCATTACACCCAAGCATGCATTAGAAAGCTATAAAACTAAAAGAAGCTTGCTCTGGGATGGATCATTAAGAACCATCTCAGAAATAGATGGAATGGATGTGGGCTTAGCAGTTGCTATCGTAGACGATTCGGCACTTCAGGAGCTTGAGATAATTGTCGATCTTATGTGAATCTCTTCGTAGGCAGTGGAGCAGGTTATAAAAAGCAAAAAGGCGACTGTCCTCGTCAGCCATCTGCAGGGATGGAAGTCCTGACCAGACAGAGTAGACCTCATTTTCTTTGATTCTGGGTTGAACCTAATAACCAAAAAGATAGTGACTTATTATTTGTGTTATTAGTATTTGCTTATCTTTGGTCTCTCTAATGGTTGAATTAAGATGTAGAGATGAGACATGAGTATAGAACTTCTAGACAGAAGCATGGCTTAATGAGCTACTGTAACAGAAATCTGTCATTAGTCTAAACTCAAGTATAGGTTTTCTCACATGTCTGTGATCACGGATGAAGGGTGTTCATGCAGGAGGAGACAGATGGAGAGCTAGAAAGTTGCTGTTTGAATATAGTAATGAATGTGACCAAGGGACAATGAAGGAACTAGCACCAATTCTCTCACTTGAGGAACTGATTCATTTCCTGAATTTTGTCTCAGATGTGCATTTTGTACTTTGTTTCTTCTGACAGGTCCCCATAATTACATTTTTTTTCTTTGCTTTGAACTGATTCTATTCTCTGTATAGCGTATGTACCAAAGACGTTAGAAACGATGACGATTTTACTTGATGTTTTAAGGTGCAAATAATCTAGCAATTACTATGACTAAAAAGATCTGCTAAAGCAGTCAGGAGACTGTCACACAATCCACCCAGGACAGAGAACACCCAAATTTCTCTGAAGAATATCTGCTTTCTTTTGAGTCTCTGGAGAGGGAGGTACTGGGACAAGTACCTATGAGCAAGCGGGCTGCTGGCAGCAACCCCTCGGTGGTGAGGGATGAGTGATAGGGTGGAAACATACTGTGATAACAAAAGGACTCTGAGCACCATGAGGGAGGAGCATCGTTTGTCTTCACATTCTATCAGCGCCTGCCTGCTGGAAGCCCTGGAGATCTGAGACCGAGTAACCACCTCAGCAGCTAGGAATGTTGACGAGTTTGGAGAACCACTAGGTGCAAATGGGGAATAAGTGTAGACCCTGAGCTGATAAACTAACTATCTCCCGCAGAGTGAGAATATTTTTTAAGCCTGAGATTCCCTATTAGAATTTAAACAGTGTGCGTGTGTGTGTGTGTGTGTGTGTATTTGTTGTCCTGGTTTATGTTTTTCATTTTTGGTGCTTGAGCCCTAAGACAAAATCTGCTGTGCAAGGGACAATGACATGAATAAGAATAAATAAATAAGTAGTAAACAAACAAAAAAAAGAACAGAAAATGAAGTGTTATAGAACAAATGTGGCCTAAGAATGTGGGCTGACGGTAATAAAGACAATAACTTGACAATCTAGGTGTTTATTTCATATGTCCCAAGGTTAAAATGTGCTTTGTGTTGTGTTAGATGTATTCTTCTCCCATGAAAATGACAAAAATGACACATGATAGCATGTACTTTGTACACAATAAGAGAAATATGAAATTGCTCCTGTTATTATTCCTATAGACGTGTTTTTCTTTAGATGATACATTATTTCTGAGAACTTCAGAAAGCTTTTTAGATGTTAACTCACTCCTATTCAAATTGTCCCATCTTAATGGAGATATACATTGCAAATATTAACTCAATTTAAATATGACAAATTATTTGGGGGAGATTAAATACATTGATAGGAGATTTGATTTTGGACCCCAAGTAAAAAAAATTTAGGATAATGCAACTTTCTGTAGATTACAAAATAAAGAACATTCCAGAAAAGATACACCCCTTTCTTTTGGGTACCACTGAAATCAGTGCTTGTGGAAGGTCATTGATGCTGTGGCTTGATCTTTTCAATCTCCTTCCATCCCTGAAAAATACATCCAGCAGAGCAGGCAGCTGGGGGGCCATCTGGGGGGCAACACCATCCAATCTGATTTTCTCTTTTCTCCCTTCCCACTCTCATCCTTTGGTGTGGGGAGAAAAGAGAAAGAACATGAGCTGAATTTCAATAGCAGGTATCCTGGGATACTTTGAGAAAAACATTTCTCCTGCAGAATCTATGCTCTAGTTTTCTTTCTCTTGAAAATATTTTAACCACCTGTCCCCAGGGAGAGGAGGGTCTTTGGTGAATTTGTGTGCAGCAGAGGGAAAGCCACCTCTGTCAAATATCACAGAAGAATCCTAAGATTCACTTACAGTAGGATGGACCACGATGAGTTAGTAAGCTCTTGCTTTATTTGGTAGCAGTCTACAATATAGAACGCTGAAATCTTGTTCTTGCACAGTGAGACATTTCAAAACTCCTTCCTCCCCACGCAGGTCACCTCTTTCATTAATGAGAAAAACAAAGAAACGTCAGGAGGCTGCCCACCTGGCCGACTATCTTCTCCATGCCCTCTAGAAGTCGTCTGTTTTGCTCCTCAATCTCTATGGCTTTTGACAGGATAGCTTCCGGGGCTTCTTGCATACCGCGCACTTCTGAGACGAGGTGATACAGAGGGTCGTTCCAGGAGCGCAAAACTCGGAGGATCAGGTTCAGAAGGTCTTCGTGCTAAGCGACCGTATAAAGCAATCACATTAAAATAAGCAGAATACAATGGGTTTAGTTACATGCGATTTTCGCTTGGAGAGGCTGACCTACAATATCTCTTTGTTATTCCTATGTGTATGCAAAATTTTTCGTAGGTGGTACAAGTTGTAAAAATACAAAATTTAAGCTATGGGCTCAGACTTTGCTAAAATTAAAAGAAAATCTGGCTTATTTAAATGACTACTTTTTCTAATGAGAGTTCTAATTTATAACACGAAGAATTTTGTTTTCCCTCTGAAATCCTACCATCCGTCCACACAGTGAATTCTTTTATATTTGATTGCTTTGCTTGTGCAGGGGAAGAAACCAAGGAGTATTGTGGGAACTCAATATGTGCCTGTAGTACCTGCCTCAGGAAAGATAGATTCCAGGGTCAATGACAAAAGGCTCAAATCATTTTGACCCAAAGATTCATTCATATTAATGAATCAGATCATTTATGAATGTATTCATTTGTGATTTGTAGTTTACTTTATGATGTTAGAACAAAGAGATGATGATGAAGACATGGCATTCATAAACATACTTTCCTCCATCCATACCAACCCCCATGCTGCTATGAGAGCAGTCTATTTTGCTGACATACGCAGGTGAATAAGATGGCACAAGGCTGTCCTTGGTAACAGCATTGAGGGAATTCACAATGGAGACTTTTGCCCCCTAGTTTACTACTACTAGGATTGCGCATCAAACTCCGAGGGACTGGTCATCTGTGATTTAAAATGCTTGCTTTCTCGATGTCTGTGAACTAGTCTAGTGGTAAAGGAAATGAAGAGTAGAGAAGAATGAAATAGACATTACAATGGAGGCATAATTAGGATGTGAAAGAACAAGCGGTAACGAGGTGTAGACCATATAGTGAATGGCAGTAGAGTTTTGCTAGGGCCATTCATTGTAGCATAACAATTAAGAGTGAGGGTTTTGAATTGGATGAAGCCCAGACTCACTGCTTGCTACCCATGCAACTGGTGCAAATTCCATGGCCTCTCTGAGCCTCGGTTTCCTTATCTTAGTAAGTGTAGTAACAGCACCTTGTGTTACAAGATTTTTTGTGAAGATTAACTACAATAAGGCACAGAAAATGCTTTGTAAAGTGAAAGGCAATATAGTAGCTCACAATAAATTTCAACTCCTCCTCCTTCTCTTCATCTTCTTCCTTCATTTTATTGTCATCATCATCATCATCATCATCATCATTATTTATTTTATTTTTTTTGGTGAGGAAGACTGGCCTTGAGCTAAGATCTGTTGCCAATCTTCCTCTTTTTGCTTGAGGAAGATTGTTCCTGAGCTAACATCCATGGCAATCTTCTTCTATTTTGTATGTAGGATGCTCCCACAGCATGGCTTGACGAGCGGTGTATGGGTCCACACCCAGGGTCCGAACCTGCGAACCCCAGGCTGCCAAAGTGGAGCGTGCGAACTTAACCACTACGCCACCTGGCCAGCCCCCATAATTATCATTAATGAGCTTAGGAAACAGAAAGAGTGCTGGCACTATTAACAAAGTTTTAAAGAGAGAACAAATTGTGTTTATGGGGGGTATATATGTGAAGATGTTTATTTTAAATCATGTTAAGACTGGGTTATGGCAAGGAATAAGAAGGGAGAGATTGTGATAAAAAATTGGAGCTGGGATAAAGGATTGGGGCTTGATATGCAGACTTTGTTGTCCTCAGAACAGAGGTAATAGTTGCAGCTGTGAGAAGCAAAACGTGGTATTTTGCAGGACTTGGTTTTGGGAGAAACTTATAGTTAAGGAGTAAGTAGTGGCAGAAGAGTCAGTGAAGAATGAAGAAAGAAGTAGGTATCAGAGACGTAGGAGTAGAATCAGAAAAGCCTTGAAAGTCCAAAAGAGATGGGTCAAATGGTGCAGAGATAAGTGACGTTAGATCCTGCCCGTGTAGGAGAGCACTCGTAATGTGTAACAAGTATGCTTTCATACAGTATAGCATGTGCAATCCTGGGTCCAAGGCATTGGTTACAGTAATGCTGTCTGCACGGACAATTTGTAGACCTGTTATTTATTTTGCTGCTATAATCTGTATTCAGCGTTTGATTTTACTGATAATTCAGTGACTACGTAATGTAATTTCTCTTTGATTGCTTACCCTTCCTCCAAGTTTCTCTGCGTGTGCAATTATCATTATCTGTCACACTGCCTCTAATCATCTCCAGCTCGGTAATGCCAGTGTACTGCCTCAGTTGTTTTGGTGAAAAACCTGGAAAGAAGACTCACATGGATCTGTTGGGCTTGCTCCTTGTCTTCAGGGGTAGAGAGGGAAGAAGTGTGGCAGCTGTTGATGGCCTTGGTAACGAAGCCCCGGCCCTGGGCATACCGTTTGTCCTAGAAGTGATCAAGAAAATTCATTTAAGGTTGTTTGGGCATTGAATAAAAGAGTAAATGAACCCATTACCAGAATATTAACCCATTTGATAGACGTATAACGTTTTTTAAATGAGAGTCAGGTAAAAATCAAAACTAAAGAATTAAGAAAGTCACCCTTTTCTTTCCATTCTCTCTAGAAACCATTAGTTTTTCATCCAATTTTTCTAAATTCCAACCTTTTCCCTTCTTTGCAATTTCCTTGTTTGATTTCATCCCTCCCACAAGTTGCTATTTGGAAAGCAAAAACTAAAAATATCAAAAATACAAAATATTCAATGTTTTATTAAGTATCATCTTTCTTTAGTATTTGAACCAAACATCATAGTGTATATGTACCTATATTTAGCCATTTTTAAAATGTCTTGTTTACTGTAGGTCCCAATTGATATGTTCCCTTACTAGGTGTTATAAGGTTACAAATTTTCTTTGGCTAATCTCTGAATCCACACACCTGTACCATACCATGTTCATCATAGATGCGGAATACAATTTTGTTGATTGTGACAAAATCATGTCAGAAAAGCAGAGCATAAAATTTTAGGAAATATTAAGCAATGGACTGACAATAAGAACAGAAAAAATTAGCTAACACATTGACAGAGAAAAACTAATTTTTAGCAAAAGTTGTGCAAATTTAAAGAGATTATTAGGAAGATTTGGAAGATAAAGGATGGTCAGTCAAAAATGGAGGATGAAAGAAAAACTGAGTAAAAAAGAACTACATGAATATACATTTCTTACAAACATCGAGCCACATTCTTTATGGAGATCTTTGATTCATTGAAGCTCTAATCTACTGTCTGCTCCTTGAGTGACCTAACAGAGTTAACATACCACTTTCAAAGTACTTTAATTAGAGAATAATTGTTTCCAATTCTAAACTAATCCTTCTTTTGTAGTTCTAAACCTATACACTGCAAATCTTAGAACAATCACGCGTGGCATTTTTGGATTTCTGCAAAGTTATTATTATTTGTTTTCCTGACATGGATTTAGCTTAGTTTAGCTTTGTTCGATCTACCTAATTCACTGCAGTACAATTTCCATTTACTGGATGTCTACGCTACGCGAGGTGAAGAATGCATACAGAGACGTAACCTGCAGGTGAGGACAAGAAATCAACATGCTCCTTCTTCCTCAGCCTCACCTTAAAGTGCTTTATGTTGAGTGCTGTTACGGATCAAATGTTTGTTTGCCCCAAATATGTTGGAGCTCCAACACCCAGTGTGCTGTATTTGGAGACAGAGCCTTTATGGAAGTAATTAAGGTAAAATGAGGTCACAGGGTGGAACCCTGATCCAATGGGATTAATGTCTGTAGAAAAAGACACACTAAGAGAACTTTCTCTCTCTCTCTCTTTATCCCCCACCTGCCACGTGAGGACACAGGGAGAGGGCAAGCTGGGAAGAAGAGAGTCCTCACCAGAACCCGACCGTGCTCCCACCCTGATCTCCAACTTCCAGCTCCCAGAACTGTGAGAAAATAAATTTCTGTTGTGAAAGCCACCCAGTCTACGGTATTCTGTTATGGCAGCCCAAGCTCACTAATAAAGGTGCTTAAAAATTTTGGAAAGTTTTAAAAATAAAATAAATTAAAGGAAATTTAAAAAAAATGATTACACTCCTGAAGAATCTTCGAGATTCCACGAAACCGTCCCTTTCTTTTTGTTTTGCATTTTATTAGGTGATGCCTTCTTTTACCTATAAGATGTATTATTTGAAATTTGGCTCATGCAGCTTTCTTGTTTCAAGTGTGGTATTGCCCCGTTATTGACGCGAAGGTTCCTTTCGGGAAGAAGCAAGACGTGTGGTACTTACGAATTCGTTGAACATTTCTGAGGAGAGGTTGTGGATGTAGTGGGACAGGATGACCGCGCGGTCAAACAGTTCTCGGAGGGACACCTGGCAGTTGACAGCCCCACTTGGACAGATGGGAAGGGAGGCCACACTCTTGCACAAGAGTAGATCTGACACCAGCAGCAGCAGGAGCAGGAGCGATCCTGCTTAAATAAAAACACCAGACACTCTGAGATGATCTACTCAGCTGAGGTTATCAAAAGTCATCCTGTCGAGGGAAGCCTTGTCTCTCCCCATTGCCCTCAGCATGATTTGGTACTGTAATAGCTGGGCCGGGGAAGAATCAACACCTTCCACTGTGTAAATTTAGTTGTATAATGATGTTTGCACAGATGTATAGTTTGCGAAGTAGCTTACTCCCTGCATTTTTGTATTGCTCCTAGAAGGGCTTCTGTACTTTGTAAACATTTGGGGCTTAACATAATTCTGAGCCACGGAGTGTAGGTCATTCTCTTAGGATAGTTTAACGTCTTGGGAGTGTCTGCAGATTTTCAGCAGCCGGGATTTCTAGGAGTTCGTAATTTTTGTAACTCTATGTTGACTTATACGTGCATTTTAGACGCGGAAATGGCAAGAACAGCACAGGTGATCTGTTTGTTTTACCATGATAAGGGTAAACGTGGGATGGATGGATTGCTGATATTGAGTGTAAAGAGAATTCTAACATAACAATGATACGGTAGCCTAGGTCTGCTGACTCATCTTAATAACCCCATGCATTTGCTTGACACTTTGCCAAAAGCTTTAACATTTTTTTAAAATTTATGTTTCCCAATAATCCTGTGAGATAGAATCAAACTTCATTGCTATTATCAAGTTATGTTGATGAAACAGAAGACAGAAAGATTAAATGATTTGCTGCAAGTCCCATTATTAGCAGGTGGGGGAGGCTGGACGCCAACATTGTCATCTTTTCACTTTGTCGTGTTGCGTCACACGCACCCATGGCCACCCAGTCTGCAGATGTAGAACAGGGACCACATTAGGAGCTGTGATGACCTGGTGCTTGCAGAGGTCATGGCCATTACTTGTAAAGAACAATGCTTTACCTTTAATTGCATCATAACAGTGGCCCTAGGAAGTTGATTTCATCCATTTTTTTTCTGCTCTGTCTATAAAACACCTACTTTAAAAATCTTCCACAATTATCAGAGATGATTTGGTCATCAATTTGCTATCTCAGCAGATGGATGGATATGTACCTCTAACATAGCAATAATTTATGCTTTCAAAAGAAAGAAACAATATATTAAAATTACTTTTTAACCTTAAACTACCCCAAGAGAATATCTGATATAAAAATGTGCTTATCAGGAAACCAAGTTTCTATGGAACCTTCAACAAATGTAATTATAAATGTCCAAGATAAAATTAGGCAAGTGCTAAAGATTTATGTATAAAAAAATATCTAAACCTAAGAGTATCTAAAAAGTTGGTTAGTATAGAATGTAACTAAACAAACTTTTAACTGCAAAATAAAAAAATATCAATGTTGGGAGATGATTCATATAACAGACTTTTAATTTTTTAAAAATATGATCTTTCCAAAAAGTTTATTTTAGGTGCATTCATATAGTCATGTAATATAGCTGAATGGATATTTTATCTACAGGTGTAAATAAAAAATGATAGAGAAATTGGAATATTGGTTCTAGGAAATTCATAACTGGATAAATATTAACTCTGACTCCATTTATCTGTGCGTCTATCATCTGAAGGATTTTCACAGTTTAAGATCAGGTAAAATTGATATATATTTTTGTTCTTCATTTCATAAAATAAATTTTACAGTTGTTAATTTCTTTTTCTTGCACATGTCAACCAAGTAAGCAAAGATGATTAGATACTACTAAGCCTGTTTTTCCTTTTGAAATGTCATTTGGCTTAAACCCAGTTGATGAAATATTATAACAGGCAATCCTGCTATCATTATCTATATTATGGCTTCAGAGTTGAAAGTTTCATCAGGTTGACTCACCTTGGCCAAATTACATAAGAGGCCTGGGAACCAGAAAATGTTAGTTTCTGCCTTCTGGAATTGTGATAAATGGGACCCATAGATACTTGTGATCTTATTCCAGTCCAGGGTTTCCCAACCTTGGCATTATTGGCATTTTGAGCTGAACTATTCCTTGTTCTGGAGGCTGTCCAGTGCATTGTAGTATGTTTGGTAGTATCTCTGAGCTCTACACAGTAGATACCAGTAGCACTCCTCCTCAAATTAAGACGACCACAAACATCTCCAGACATAACCAAATGTCTCTGGAAGAAGGGGGAGTCCCCCATTGGAGACCCACTATTGTATTCTATCATGCCCTTGTACCATTGCTCTTTAGAATAATAATTAGATAGCTCTTCTAAACTCTGTAAACCTGAAACCTCTTCCTAAGAGAATATTAGCTAACATTTTAAATGAATAGCCCCACAGGAGTGTCGATAAAGCCAACAACTCAGTGAGTTGTTGCACATACCTTTCAGTGACGACCTCTTCTTGTCCATGGTGATGATCATTTCGGGAAACACACTTCACCAGAGAAGATCTGGTAGTCCTACAGCTCTCTCTCTCACAGATATTGGCTTTATAAACGTTTGACATCATTATGAATGTATTTAATCAGGCCTGCCTTTCTCTTTTGCCAGTCACCTGTTTCCGTCATTGAGATTACCACCATAATTTCAAACATCAAATGGTATTTTATTTCTTATTCATATTCAGGAAGACACAATGACCAGAAATGAACATTGGAGAAAGGATTTTGATTAATTAGACCAGAAGGAAATGAGAGAAATAATGAAGGCGAGATCTGGAGAAATAACTAGTTTGGGCTAGAGGACCTGTAAAACTATAGAAGTCATTTACTTTAAAATTTACCTTTATTTCTCCGCCATTTCTTGAATATAGTGTTATATTTTCACTTGGGCATCTCACATATTATCGAAGGGTATTTTTTTTTCATTCAAATAGCTGGGTAGATGGAGTCAAAATTTCAAAACTTCCACCCTAAATAGCAGGAAATATAGAATAAGGAGTGAGAAAGTAGAATTTTCACTTACCCATTGTACTCTGGTTATATTTCCCTCCTTTTTTCTTCCTTTTACACATTCTGTTTTGTCCTCTTTAAAATGACACGTCTATGTGGTACTTTGTTTTAAAATGTGCATTTTCATTTGTCCCTTTTGATTTTAATATATATGTAAAGTTATATTATCATCCCCAGTTTACAGATTGAAAAACAGAGGCTTGGAGAGATTCAATGTCAAGAGTATAGAAGAAGTAATTAGTCAAGTCAGATGCTGGAAGGATTATTGCTTCAAGAGGAATCGAGAGGGATGTGAAGAAGGTTTGGAAACGAATCACTTCACAAACATTGCTGTGCACCCACATCTAAGATGAACAAGAGATCACCCCTGACCTGAGGGAGTTTATTCTGGGTTTTCAAGGGCACACACACACACACACACACACACACTCACACACACACACCCTGCTATGTGATGAAGTGAAACAAAATTCTAGGCAATCATTTCTCCTCTTCTCAAGCACTGGAGTGGATAAATTGTTCTTAACTTATGATCACTTTATTTCTCTGACCTGTGACTCTGGGGCTAAGGTGACAAAAATTCATCTTTCCTGGGCTCAAAAGTTCCATTTGTCTTTTAGAGATTTCCTAAATGAAATGATTATAATGAATAAGAACTAAGTTGTTGACGGCTTTCTCTGATTTTCAAGTCCATGCATCTAAAGCAGCCTGTGACCTTTCATTTCAGTTCTGCCATATGTCTCTTAGAGTAAATTGATGGATGAGGTCATTGAAAAAGTAATCCCTTCCTATGGCATTTCCTTTTTCTACAGTTATTACTGCCGTGTTTGTGCTTTAGCAATTATCTAACTAGGGGCTCTTACGGGGACCTAGTAATCTCAACAAAGATACCAGATTTTGAATCATCTGCATCGTGTGATGATTTATAGTCTCTGCCAATCTACAGCTGGGTCAGGATTCCATACACCCATACTAGTATCCATTTTTACCCCTGGACAGTGACAGTCTGAATTATGAAGACAGCAATGCTGTGTGGTAGAGAAATTAATGCTGCCCTCCGTTCCCCTCCTCTCCCGGAAGCTTAAGAGTAGGAAAATCTGCCATAAGAACTGACAACTTAATCTTAAAATTTAAAGGTGTTGCAAGTTTTGTAGAAAGCCAGGAAAAGAGTAATCGAAGAAAACCTGAGTTGTGTTTATTCAGTGGAGGCCAACTGATTTATTTGCATCCAAAGAGGTATGCGTTTCTCTGTAAAATTTCTTGTGTGCTTCCCTGCCCCACGTTTCCTGTTAATGGGGTGTTGCAATATTTAAATGACGCAAAAGGCATCTCTTATGCAAAAAGTCATAGCTGTCCTATTTTTTCTACCACGCATATCACCCACTTTTCACCTTAATTTTTGTACACGCTCCTTTGCGGGTCTTTCTCTTTATCAGACGCTGCCTCTAATTTAGAGCAATAAAGAAGTTCACTAAGAATGGATTTGTCTGTTTTTATTCACAAAAATTCATTTGTTTGCCATTGTTGGTCTGAGCATTCAGGATTCAACTGAGAGATGATCAATTTCTGTCAAGTAGCTGAATGAGGAGCTCATATGATGTTAAAATCTCCATGATATTTTTAGTACCTGAAACTAATAAACAATTTTGCCCTCTTTCCTTACTGACTCTAATTTTTAACATTAAGTAACATCAGGTTGGTTTTCATTCCTGTTTGGGGATGGAGCTTGTACTGTCTTTATATTTTCTTTTGTTTATCTATTTTTAAGTTTGGATACTGTTTTTTCTTCTCTCATTTATGATGCAAAAATATTTAAAATGCTTCATATAACTTGAAAGGTTTCTACTGCAAGATATAGTGGGGAATATTAAAGAGCAAAAGGAATTAAGAAGTTTAAAAATCATCAGAATAAATAGATCACAAGGATATTTCAATTTATACTAGTAGTGGATTGTCTGTAATAAAGTGAAATTTGCTAATGATTAAAGATGTATTGTTTATGGATTTAAAAATTCCAAATAGCCATCTTCCAAAACTTGGGCTAAAAGATCAGATAGGATATATATATATATATTTTTTTTTTTTTGAGGGAAAGTAGCCCTGAGCTAGCATCTGCCATCAATCCTCCTCTTTTTGCTGAGGAAGACTGGCCCTGAGCTAACATCTGTATCCATCTTCCTCTGCTTTATATGTGGGATGCCTGCCACAGCATGGCTTGACAAGTGATGTGTGGGTCCACACCTGGGATACGAACCAGCGAAACCTGGGCCGCCGAAGCAGAATGTGTGAATTTAACTGCTGCGCCCGCTGGGCTGGCCCTGGATAAATATTGTTTTTGATAAGAAATATCAGAAAATGTGAAGGGCACGTTGGAGAAAGGATCAATCACAATGGTGCTTCCTTGAACTGCAGTGTTTTCAAGATAAGCCAAAGCAATGATTTAATTACATCCTACTATTTACATTCACTTCATGCTTGTAAGACATACGTTTTTTCCCCGAAGTGCCTGTGTTCACTGCTTATCTCTTGCTGAGGCTTTGCAGCTCATCAACTTCCCTAAGTAAGTCCAGAACCCAAGTTCTTAATCTATGGCTGTGTCTTGAGGGCATTTGCTCCTTAAATAAGAAAGCCATAGTGGAAGCATTCGGAAAATCCCCCTGTAATTCCTTTTTCTTTTTCTTTTTTTTCCCTCACCCATATGCTGTTCATATCCTCTGATCTAACTCTGACTTCTCTTTGTTAGCTTATCCTATGAGTTTCTTGTCGCATGCTTGTTCTGAACCATCTGTACTTTTGGACAAATTTTAATCCCTGATATAAGACAATGCCAGATCTAAGGATGATGTGTCAAGAGACTTCACAGAGTCACTCTTTGAGATTGCATTTTTTCAAGTAAAAGCATCAAGTATTTGGCTGTATGCTCATGCTAAGTGGTGCAGATAACTTTCCTTGTAAAAGATTCTTCACACTTCAATATTCTGTGTGTGTGTGTGCGTGTGTGTGTCCCTTGCTCTAATGGGAAGTGGTTCTGAAGCACGCCTACATCTATGGACATATCTCTCTATCTAGACACAGACATATTAATATAGAGAGATTATATATATATATAAATGTATCAAAATATATATCTATATATAGAGAGAGACGCAGAGAGAGAAAGAGAATCATTGTCTAATAGGAAGTGGAACTCTGAGCCATGCCTGCTTCCAGGGATAATTTTAAATCTTTTTTTTTTAAGGTATGCTTTTTGATGAAGAAGATTGGCCCTGAGCTAACATCTGTTTCCAATCTTCCTCTTTTTGTTTTGCCTCCCCAAAGCCCCAGGACATAGTTGTGTATCCTAGTTGTAAGTCATTCTAGTTCTTCTATGTGGGGTGCTGCCACAGCATGGCTTGACAAGTGGTGTGTAGGTCTGCACCCAGGATCCGAACTGGCAAATCCCAGGCCGCCAAAGCTGAGTGCACAATCTTGACCACTCAGCCATGGGGCTGGCCCCCAATTTTAAATCTTGTAGTTAGCACAGCCACCACCAAACAGAACTGAAAGCTATAGCAATAGACTGGGGTCTCTGAGGCTTCCTGCACTGACAGGCATTAATTGTTTAATGGTTCAATTGTGGTGAGACTGTAGGGGTCTCAGGGGACGGGTTGGGACAGTCAAGAGGAGTCAGAACACTTGGGTGGTGACAGCGGCAAATCTGTACTGATCGGAAGTGAAGTATTGCGACATTGTAACAATGCACAGGGCTACACGTGTGCGGACACACCCTCGTCCCTGCCTTCCTCCACTGTTATCTTTTCAATATATTGAAAGAATTCAGACTGAGAAGTAGGGCAGATTCTTGACAGGAAATAATATCCTCCCATTCCAGTCTACACACCCAGTATCCTCCAATACATTTTTCTATTAGAATTTGTCTACAATATATTAGCTGTGACATATCCATCTATCTTTTTTCCTTGTTTATTCATTAAATGCAAGGTGTCTTACTAGTGTAATAAATTCTTTGATATTCAGGGATTAACTAAAGTGACAATTGTTTAGCAATGATCTTTATCATTTGGTATTGAAATATAAATAAGAATTAATTCCTTGATGGAATGCTCTATTTACCAAAGAAATGTGTATATATATATATACATATGTACATACTTTATACTTTCTCTCTTTATATGTATCTATACATATATATGCAGATAGATATATACTAGTACATATATAAATATATATATATGTATGTATATATATATATACTTTTAAACCACAAGGGAAAAGTGAAGGTACAAGGTAATGGTGAGGTTTCCTGAGATAAGGAGATCACAGAATCTTAGCTCTCTCTCATTTTAATAAAATAAGCAAAAAGTGAGCTTTAAAAAAATCCAGCAAAATTACACCTACTGTCAAAGGTGGAAGGAAGTATGAGCATGCTAATTTTTTCATGGTTCAGAGCTGGAATCAATAGATATTGTCAAGTTGATTTTTTAACAAAGGAAAGATGTCAACAGATGATGCAAAGTTATCATTATAACCACTAGAAAAATGGAAAACAGATTACAAACCCTCTAACTTCTCAGAAAAAGGAAATATTGTACACACACGCATACACATGTGTGCACACACAAAAAGTATATGACATTCCATTTAACAAAAGATAGAAAACAAGGAAAACATAGGCAACAAAAAATATAAAATTAGAGGCCAGAATAAGATGCAACATCAAACATGTTATAGGATAAGTTTACTTATTAAAAGTAAAAAATGATTCAGTTTCTCTAAAAGTGGTAAATCCCAGCTATATGCTGGATACAGGTGATAATACCCGAAACAGTCGTTTTCAAAGGGCAAGGAGGTAGAGGTTGATTTTGACCTCCAGGAGACATTCACCAACATCTGAAGACAATTTTATTGTCATAACTGAAGTGGAGGTGCTCCTGGCATCTCTTGGCCAGAGATGCTGCTAAATATCCTACAACACACTGCCCAGCTCTTCAAACAAAATATTAAGCCATTCAGAATGTCAGTAACTCCAATGCTGAGAAACCATGACCTAAAATGAAACGGCTGAGAAAAGAAAAATGTAAGTATAAAAAAGCCCCACATCAAGCAAATTATTTAAAACTGCTGGAGTGATAAGATTACTAATAGGCAAGTTTACGTTTAAGGCAAAAACTGTTAAAGTAAAGGACAGTACTTTGTGATATTGTATACGATCAACAATGGAGACAAGGCTATCGACAATCTTTGTGCATTTAATAATAGGATCCAAAACATAAAGCATACAGTAAGAAAATTCAAGGGGAAATTAACCAAGACACAAGAGTAGGAGATGATATATGTGTAGGTATTTCAAATGCCTATGAAACATTTATAATAAATGACATATTTGGCCATAGTGAAAATGTAACAATTTTCTAAAAATTAGAACACATGGCAATAAGAATATATAAGTAGTTCAATTTATTTTGTTTTCTCTTAATAGTCACCAAGGATTATTTACTTGCTGAATCTAAATCACTCCCTGAGTCCTTACCTATGTCAACTTTTTTTTGTCATTCAACCCTGTATTCTCCCCATTGGCTGTGATATTCAGTGTCGTGACTTTACCTGTCATATCCATGAAGATGATCTCAACTTGTTTTTCTTTCCCTACCTTATCTTCTGAGCTGCCAGCTACCTGCTAGACATTTCAACCTATATATCTTCAACCAAGATATGCTGAATTATTAAAAGAAAATCCCGAACTACTCAGCATTTCTTGTAAACTACTATTTTCTCAGTCACCACACTTAACCTCTCAGAGCTGTGTTCATTTCCTTTTCTTTTGTCTCCCTTAACTCACACTCAACCAGTTGATACGTGGCAATTATTCTGCCTTTTTTTAGTGAGGAAGATTGGCCCTGAGCTAACATCTGTTGCCAATCTTCTTCTATTTTGTATGTGGGATGCTGCCACAGCATGGCTTGATGAGCGCTGTATAGGTCTGTGCCCAGGATCTGAAAATGTGAACCTTGGCTGCTGAAGCAGAGCATGTGGACTTAACCACTAACCACTGGGCTGGCCTCTGCCTCTTTTACTTCCATGAAGTTTTCTTTTCTCCTCACTCCAGGTTATCTCAACCTAGACATTTATCATTTCTCTTCCATTTTCTCCTGCCTAGGTCCATTTCAATTTCAATCTGCTTACCCATCAAAGAAGATTAGTCATCCTGAAGGGAAACTTCTGAACAATCTCTAATTTGTCTAAATCATAGTATTTTAGGTCAGAGGAAACATGGAGTAAATTTAACTGAATATCTCATTTTATGGATGAAGAAGATGCCATAAACACATTTAATTATTGACAAAAGTGACCTTGGAACTCCAGATCTTTTGCCTGCCGCATTGGTGATATTTCTTCTTGCCTTCTGTACTCACACTTGTGTTTGAAGAGCTTATTAAGCAGCTGATGGTAAGTCTTGATGAGAAGATACAGATGTGACCTTGAAGACACATTGAGAAACACATTACTTCAAGGAAAAATGCCAAGGTAATTGGGTTCCCAAAGAGAGAGGAGAGAGAAATAGAAGGTTTAAACACTTCGGGACCTTCAAGGAAATGTTGCCACTGTCAAACAGAGAATTTGAGTGTGACTTTAAATCACGTTATGAAACAATACTTTTGTTAGAATATTTCTTAATGAGTTATGTAGATAAGGAAGGAAAAGCTATTAATTTTATTTCTTCTTCAAATTGGTCTTGGGTTTATCTGCCATTTTGGTCTCTAAGAATTCTTTTACTAATATGCGTCTTGCATATGTCACAAAATCTTCATTTAACTTTTTTACTTGTCACTTCTACATCATTAATAGAATGAAAGCCAAAGAATTCTTGTAGATTAGAAAAAAAATAAAAGGTTATCTGTCGACTACTTGAGAGGAGCAATATTATTATTAGCATGATAGGTGATGTGGCATTTGAATGTTCACTCTTCTGCAGGCCATTTTGTACTCATACCTTGTAAGATTAACTTAATAGGTGAGAAATAGGGTATTTCTTCCAGAAACGGGCATTAATTTCATAGAGAAAGCAAAAGAATGAATATAAGCTTTAAATTTCTGATAGTAACTGCAGAATAAGACTCTACTTTCAGGGGCGACTAAAAACAGAGATAATGTCCATTTAAACAAATGAAAATCGTGGATACGTACATAGGGACTAGCTAGGAAATTATGAGAATATTTTCATATTTGGTTTACAGAAAGCTTTCTCGTGAAGGTCTTATCAAGTATATAGGAACACATATTTTACCTTTTAAGAATATTTTTTGAATTTAAGTATGTGAAATAACTATATCTTCCAAACTGTTGTCTACATAAATGAAGTTTAAAAAATGAAATACTATTCATATGATTCAATCTAAAGAGAACTTCAATCTTAAGTGTCAAGACAGAAGTTTTTTTCGTATTTTTTCAGTTTCAACAAGTATTCATTGCATTTGCTTGTGTGGCTTATTTTTGTTCAGAACCTTTTAAATTTGGGTTTATGTGTGAGCAAATTAGTTGAAAACAGTCAATCGAATTGTTTTCTAGACTTTCTAGACTCTAAGGAACTGTTAGGGAAATTATTAATAATTTTTTCTTTTCAAATACCTTGATGACCCAAACCATGATTAAAACTGGGAAAACCAATTTTTTAGTGCTCTCATGAGAATTCTCTAACATGCCCACTGATGGGTAGATGTTATCAATGTTACTTCAATATTTAAACGTTAAAAATTCTATAAGTCACTTTTTCTTTGGGGATGTAGTGGATGTGTATGCGTGCTGTTTTGAATTACTCAGGTAATTGTCACAGTCTCATTGTGTATCACAAAAATATGTTGCATGCAAAATGTGTTTTAATTCCTCATCAGTAAAGTTTTTAGAAAATGTATCTTTAAAAAATTAAATGTAGTCATTCTCTTGTATGAGGTATTTCTAGCAATACAACTCAAAATAAAAGTCCCATAAAAATGATGCCATTGGTGCTCTCAGTGACTCTGCAGGAAAGTCAAAGATATGAAAGGGAAAATAAGTCAGCTTCTGATGGATTTAAAAATTTCATATAACACGTATATAAAATAAAAGGTGAAAAACTTAGGGCTAGCTAGATAGCATCTTATCACTCAGGCCCATTTCCACTGATAACCACTGCTTCCTTCAAAGATTAATTAAATTATAAATGCACACCTGCAGAATATTTGTGTGTTTAAAAAAAAATTCATCCAAAGTGGAATATACCTTCTGATTTGGCCAATTCCTTAATGAATATATTTGCATTTAATAATAGCAGCCCACCTTTAGAGCTTTCCTGCTCATTTTGTCTGCCTTTATCCTAAGCAGCCAGATTTCCAAGGTTAAGACCAAGGGCTTTGTGAAAATGTCATGGGTTTGTCCTTGTAAAACAAATCTAAAAAATCTTTCCTTGTATTTTACTTCAATGTCGTTCCAAGCATAGGAAACTTTATCATCCCAAACATAAAACTAAAAATACTGTTTTGTAATGTTATAAAAAACTTTATTAAATATATTCTCCCTTTGAACGGACACATTTTAGCACAGTTCATAAAAGATGACATTAAAACTGTTTAACTTTCATTACAGCCCCAAATGATGAGTTTATATCTTAAACCTTATCTTTTCAGAAAGGGTTATGTGAGAGTGACTGCCAAGATTTTGGATGAAGAAATATGCTTATTCCTTGGAACAAATTTGTATGTCATTGTTTCTTAAGGAGTTATATAGACTTATGCATAATTCATTGAATAAGAAAGAGGAGTTTTGAATTATATTATTGACTCCATTTCTGGATTACTGGGGCTGTACCTATTTAATTGTGATAAAATAGTTACTTTATTTTGTTACCAAATTTGACGAATATGATTTGTCATGGTTTCTGAAAATTCCTGATTCTTGAACATTCTCTTCTGTTCATGAAGCTCTATAAGCCAGCAATGGTCAGCAACTTCCAGTTATATCCAATCCTGCCAAGGTATCATGAAATCAGATAGGTCCAATAACTCATTTGGAGGAGTGATCTCTCTGTCCAGGACTGATTGGATGATATATTGAACAATGCTAGAGTGTTCTTTGGATCTTTCATAAAAGAGAATATGAATACTTGTTCTGATTATTGCTGCAAAAAATTATTCCAGAATTTAGTGGCTTAAAACAATAACAATCAATTTGTTATCATCTTTTGTGGTTCTTGCTTGGGGTCTTCCCCATAGGTTGCAGGCGGGTGGTGGCTGGGGCTACAGGCATCTCGGAGGCTTCCTCACTTAGAGGTCTGGCAGTTGATGTTGGCTGTCAGCTGGGACCTCTGCTGGGATTGTCCAGCAGAACACCTACTCGTGGCCTCTTCATGTGGTCTGGGCTTCCTCACAGCATGGAGGCTGGGTTCCAAGAGCAACCAACCGAAATCTTGGAAGTTACATAGCATCATTCCATTCATGGTCACCAGCATGCTCAAATTCAAAGGCACAGAATAGACTCCATCTGTCAATGGGAAGGGTGTCAACATGTCATTGTAAGAAACGTATGCGGAATGGAAAATTCTGTCATGTCCATCTTGGAAAACATAATCTGCAATAATCATACTTTAGCACTGAGATTATGTTTATTCCTTAAATTATCCTGCAAATGTCTTTGGATGTCTACAACCTAATTAACATATTTTACTCAACCTGCAGCAAGTGTCCCCATATTCTACTTCAGAGTTTGCCAGACAGTGACAGATTCCTACTTTGGCCCCCAAAACTGTTCCTAAACTGTTTCTTGTAACCTGGGATACAAGTCATGCAAAGGAGAGAATATAAAAAATAATTATTTCATCTTTCAGAGTCTAGATCAGGGGTCAGTGAACTTTTTCTTAAAGAGCCAGGTAGTAAGTATTTTAGGCTTTGCTAGCCAACAGGTAAAATCAGGGATACCATGCAGGTACTAACAAAACCATTTTAAAATGTAAATAATATTCTTAACTCATGAGCTGTACAAAAGCAGCTTGTTTGTTTGGAGTTGGCCTCCAGGCTATAGTTTGTCAACCTCTGGCCTAGATCATTAGACAATAGTACAAATCAAAATTTTAAGCCTGTGAATCACTTTTCATTTGATTTTAAAGATGTGTAAGTGTTGAAAACCTGATGCTATGTCTATACTGGTCACTACAAATATTCTGCTTAATGCTCTCAATTTTAATTGCTAAGAATCACCATGGCATGGTTTGATAGATCTTTCATAAAACCTGTCAACCAGTTTAAGTTATAAAACTAGTGTGGAAGTGATTCCTAGGTACCTGGACTAGGAAAAAAGAAAGAAGAAAAAAAAAGTGGTGATCAGAAAATTCAATTCCTTTTCTTTTTTGGATAGACGTTAGTTAGGTACATACATTTTTAATTTACCTCAAAAATATGATCTTAGAGGTTTCATTATGATCTTTATCCTGTGTTTTCTTTACTCAGTTATATTTAGAAGCTGCACTCACATTGCTGTGTGTACCTCTAGTCTGTTGTTTCTGACTCCTTTATAATACTTCATTGAAAGGATCCGCATTTTACTTATCCACTCTTTCAGATTAAGTCTGCTCTCTCTCTCACTATAAACAATACTTGGATAAGTATTTGTGTACAAGACTTTATTAGAAATTGTGATAGAAAATTCTGTTAACAGTAGAATTGAAATTAGGGATCTAGTTACTTGTGTGACTAAACAAGTGCTTTACAGATCCCTTTGAACTATTATAATTTCTGTCATATGACACAATTGAAACACACAGTGGATATATTGAAAGAAATAGGGCCAGCACCGATGGTGTAGTGGTTAAAATTTGGCATGCTCTGCTTCAGGGGCCCAGGTTTGGCTCCCAGGCGTGGAACCACACCACTCGTCTGTCAGTTGCCATGCTGTGGTGGCAGCTTATATAAAAAGAGGAAGATAGGCAACAGATGTTAGCTCAGGGTGAATCCTTCCCAGCAAAACATATAAATAAATAAAAATCAAAAAATGAAAATGAAAAGGAAAAGAAACAATGCAAGAAGAGTTTTTTTTTAAAAACTTTCTTTTTTTTTAAAGATTGGCACCTGCGCTAACATCTGTTGCCAATCTTTTTTCTTCTTCTTCTTCTTCTCCCCAGAGCACCCGGGGTACATAGTTGTATATTCCAGTTGTGAGTGCCTCTGGTTGTGCTATGGGGGACACTGCCTCAACACGACCTGATGAATGGTACCTTGTCTATGCCTAGGATCCAAACCTGGTGAAACCCTGGGCTGCCGAAGTGGAGCATGTGAACTTAACTGCTTGGCCACAGGGCCGGCCCTGCAAAAAGAGTTTCATTAAGAGTGTAATGCTGCGGTTGGCCCCGTGGCTGAGTGGTTAAGTTCATGCGCTCCGCTTTGGCAGCCCAGGGTTTCATTTGTTTGGATCCTGGGCACAGACCTAGCACTGCTCAGCAAGCTGTGCTGAGGTGGTGTCCCATATAGCTCAACCAGAAGGATCTACAACAAGAATATACAACTATGTACTGGGGGGCTTTGGGAGAAGAAAGAAAAAATAAATAAAAAATAAAAAGGCAGTAGAAGGATTTTCTTAAAAAAAAAAAAAGAGTGTAATGCCAATGATTATTCTATTGGAACTAAATTTATGCACTTCCTTAGATTTAATTGAGGTGACAGTGATTGTCT
This sequence comes from Equus przewalskii, assembly GCF_037783145.1. Classification (NCBI taxonomy): domain Eukaryota; kingdom Metazoa; phylum Chordata; class Mammalia; order Perissodactyla; family Equidae; genus Equus; species Equus przewalskii. The sequence continues at coordinate 20,813,556 of NC_091849.1, forward strand.
TGAAAATGAGTTATTACGGCATTTGAGTTCTTTTAATATTTTAATAGTTGCTATAGAGATTACAATATATGCCCATCACTTTTCACAGGCTAGTTAGCATTAATAATGTTGCATTCCACATAAAACATAAAAGCCTTACTACCATATAGGTCTATTTACTCCCCTCTCCATTTCTGGTATTCTCCATTGCTTCCTAGAGGTCCAAGTTTACCTCTGGTATTATTTCCCATTAGGCTGAAAAACTTCCTGCAACATTTCTTATATTACAGGTTTGCTTATGACAAATTCTCTCATTTAAAAAATCTACAATATCTCCTGGGTTTTTTTGCCTTTGCTTTTGAGGGATAGCGTTGCTCAATAGGAAATTCTTAGTTCGTATATTTCTTTTCTCTTCAGCACTTTGAATATGTCCTTCCATTGTCTTCTGGTACCCATAATTTTAGATGCAAAGTCAGTTGTTAATGAATCATTGTTTTCCTGTGTTGAATACATTGTTTCTTTCTTGTTGCTGTCAGGAATTTTTCTATTTTTGGTTTCAAATAGTTTGACTATCGTGTGCTTAGATATGATATTTGAATTTGTACTGCTTGGGTGTCATTGGGATTCTTATAGCATACATTTATTATTTAACAATTTAATAACTTTTTGGCTATTATTTATTCAAATATTTTGCTCCATATGCTCCTCTCCTTCTGAGAAACCAATTAAATGTAAATTGGACATTTTAAACCTATCCTGTAGTTCCCTGAGGCTCTGTTCCTTTTGCTTCTATTTTTTTCTTTGTTCTTCAGGTTAGATAATTTCTATCGTTCTATCTTCAAGTTCACTGACTCTTTCCTTTGTCACCTCCATTCTATGATTTTTAAAGTAAATTTAGATATGTACTTTTCTGGAATTTTCATTTTGTTCTTTTTCATTCTGTTTCCCTGCTAAGATTTCTACCTTTTCATTTATTATGAGCATATTTATCTTCATATCATTGATCACAGTTATAATTGTTTAAAATTCTTGTTTGCTCAAAAACCTCAGTCATCTCAAGACTAAATTCTGCTAATTGTCTTTTCTTTTGATAATGAGTGATATTTTGCTGTTTCCTCATGCATCAAGTAATTTTGTATTTCATGCTTGTCATTGTAAATGATGTATTGTGTGTCGTCTATTGAAGAGTATTGCTTTTTGTCTGTTTTAGCTGGCAGTTAACTTAACAAGACTCAAACTTTAAACTCTGCTTCTTGGGTAGCAACTCAAATGTTAGTTCAGTTCTTCAATCTCTAATTGTGCTGCGTAGAGTCTGTCACACACACACACAGAGGTCAGCCAGAAATTTGCAGTTTACACACAGAATTTGGGGCTCCCCTTCTCTTTGTCTTTCCTTTCTGAGATTCTCTCTCACTTTCAAGTGGCTACAATTGCCCAGAAAAACTGTGGTGTTTCTAACAGAGTTTTAGCCATCCAATAGAACATTATTGCAGTCTTCCCTCAGGCTAAAGCCATCCAATACAGGAAAATCACCCTTGCCATTTCCTTCTTCTGAATATTGACTGTCCTCTAGAAATTCCTTGCATTTGTTCTTACTCTCCAGTATGTTCAAGTATGTTTTTATTTGTTTTTTCTTTCCTTTCTTCCTTCCTTCTTTCCTCCCCACTCCCTTGTTTCCTCCCTCTCTCCCTCTCTCCTGCTTGTCTTTCTCTCTCTCTCTCTCTCTTTATTCTCTTCCTTTCTTTCTTCTTTCCCCAGAGTTCATAGTTTTTATTGGCAGAAAGATCGGGTATAGCAGGAGATTCAAGTACGTGTGAATTTGAGGATGATAATAAATCCTCCTTTGAAATCCAACAAAACACAAATCTTTTGAACAATGTAAACATTCCATGGTTATAAGATAAACCATGATCTATTTTATGTAAAGTAGTGTTATTGCAGTTGGATAAAAAATAATTCCCAATAGTGTTTTCAAAAATGTTTACTCATTTTCCTTTTTATAAAATGGATATCTGGGAACAAGCAAATATCCTTTTATCTAAACTATTTTAACACTCTTATTTGTTTTAAATATGCTTATTTTTAAAACCTCATTATAAAAATGTTTCTGAGAAGGGAATTTTAAAAATATATCTGCAAAATCTGCTATAGTCAGGTCTGTTATAAGGTTCATGCTGTCATCAAGTTTTAATAAACTTTGATATAATTTTTGCCCCTGAAACTGGAAAAAAAATATACTGAGAACCTGATTTTATGGTAGAAGAGTAATGTAGTTACTGATCTTTGTAAATAAGCATAATTCAAGGCTGAAGTCAGCCAGAATTCAGCCTGGGCAAAGACTGATGAATGAGAGAGATGTTATCATCCTGAATGAGATCTGAACATGATTGTTTTTCGAATTTATCAGAGGAGTAGTAATTAAATTAAGGCTATATCAGCACTTATTAGGTTTTCTCTGCTCTTAGTCAGTTGGAAATGGGCATGGTATCTAAGAACAAAATTGTTATTTGTAATTAAGTGACAAAAACAAAAGAAATGGCCCTGGAAGAGAAGAAATGAGTTGGAGAAATATATGACTATATCTGTCAACATACTAAAAGCTTATTGTGACAAAGGGGAATAATAGCTCATATAACATAGATATGTTTGTGTACATATATTTCTGTCTGTATATACATGTGTTTTTCATAAACATAAGTATACATTTAATCCCTACATAGCACTTTGAGCCTTATCTAAATTAGATTTTATATGTGACAGTAAGTATAGTAGAATATCCTAAGTCCTTGTGTAATCAGTCATTCATTGGTAAATGATCAAATGTGTGATTTTGTTCTGTTAAAAAGTTATTTTAGGAGCAAACAACATAAGCAAATATGCAATATATTACCAAAGAGGGTCTCAGTGGTTCATCCATACTGTAAACTGAAGGCCTCAATAATCATTGGATAAATATGCATTACCTTTATATTTTAATGAGAAAAATAAACTGACAAGCACTATTGTCTTTGACTTGGTGTCATAGCAAGATTTAATCCCTGCCTACCTTCACTTTTAGGTGCTATCATGTCCATCTCTGGTCCATCAAGTTCCAAGCTTTCACTCCTGAGCATCCTCTGATTCCAACCATTTGTACAAGCCTTTGCATTTTGGTTTTCCAGTTTGATTCTCTCGTTGTTTTTATCAGACTACAGAGTCTGTTTATGATTTACTTTTCAGACCTTTTTGTACTTGGGTTTTCCTGATGCTCATTAGTGTATTTCATCTTAGATCTTACTCTGCTCCTGAATTTCAGTATCTATGTGTACCCTGCTCAGCTTCTCTTACTGGTCTTAATTTTGACTTTTAGCTTCTTCATATTTTTAGGAACTTAATTTGTCTACTGGTACAGTTTCTGCTACACAATTGAAACTAGTTCTGCACTTCTGGCTCGTTCTCAGCTTCTCGAGCAACTTTGAGAACTTTCCTTTCTCTCTAGGCTATGCCATCTCTCATTTTGATCCCATTGCTGACTTTCTGTAATTGTATTTCCTATCTCTTATATTCTGTCCTTTTCTTTCTCTATACACTATAATTTCACTACCCCGTACCTCTATGTTGGTGTCAGTATTTATAATATATCGTTAACATGATGTACCAGGGAATTAAAAGAAATAAAAATACAACAGTAATAATAAATTACTCCCCAAATCATAATAATCCATGAATGCTGCCATTGTCCCCCCATAAATTTCCATCTCTATATTATTGAGGTCCTGTAGCTCATTTTGTCTAACTATGTGGTTCAATTTTGAAATAGAATTTAGAGAAAAATGGATTGTTAAACTGTAGAAATTACCTTGCTTTTCATACACCTCATTAATAAATACGTGAATGTTAGTCATTGACCATTGGAGCTATTCTGGGGCCCATGTTATAGTTCACTGTGGGGTGATTGCTATTGAGTGAAGGAGGTACATCATGGGCTGCAGTCACCCAACAGATGGTGGAGATGAAAGAAATCAATGCCAGGCAGACACAGAAGGCCTTTGTCGCTTTGGAAGGAAAAGCTCGCCATGCCTATCATCTGGAGTCTAATCTTCAGATTTATCAAAACTCTTACTCCTGCCCATTTAAAAAACTGGGTTATTTGTTTTTTTGTTATTGAGTTGTATAAGTTCCTTGTATATTTTGGATATTAACCCCTTATTGGACATGTGGTTTGCAAATATTTTCTTCCATTCCATAAGTTGCCTTTTCATTTCATTGGTGGTTTCGTTTGCTGTGCAGAGCTTTTTAGTTTGATAGAGTCCCACTTGTTTGTTTTTGCTTTTATTGCCTTTGCTTTTGGTGTCAAATCCAAAGTCATTGCCAAGACTAATGTCGAGGAGATTACCTCCTATGTTTTCTTCTAGGAGTTTTGTTGTTTCAGGTCTTATGTTCAAATATTTAATCAATTTTGAGTTGATTTTTGTGTATGGTATAAAATGGGGGTCCAGTTTTATTCTTTTGTATATGGCTATCCAGTTTTCCCAACACCATTTATTGAAGAAATTGTCCTTTCTCCATCCGATATCTTTCGCTCCTTTGTTGTAAGTTAATTGGCCATATATGCATGTGCATTTATTTCTGGGCTCTCTATTCTGGTCCATTGATCTATGTGTCTGTTTTTATACCAATACCATACTGTTTTGATTACTATAGCTTTGTAATATAGCTTGGAATCAGGAAGTATGATGTTTCCAGCTTTGTTCTTCTTTCTCAAGATTGCTTTGGCTATTCGGTGTTTTTGTAGTTCTATATGAACTTGAGGATTGTTTTTTCTATTTCTGTGAAAAATATCCTTGGAATTTTGATAGGGATAGGTCATTGAATCTGCAGATAGCTTTGGGCAGTATGGACATTTTAACAATATTAATTCTTCCAATCCATGAGCATGCAAAATATATTTCCTTTTATTTGTGTCTTCCTTGATTTCTTTCATCAATGTCTTATGTTTTTTAGTGTATAGATCTTTCACTTTCTTGCTTAAATTTATTCCTAAGTGTTTTACCCTTTTTGATGCTATTGTAAATGGGATTGTTTTCTTTATTTCTCTTTCTGATAGTTTGTTGTTGGTGTATAGATATGCAACTGATTTCTGTGTATTGATTTTATATCCTGAAACTTTACTGAATAGACATTTTTTCCAAAGAAAATAGCCAACAGGTATGAGAAAAGATGCTCAACATCACTAATCATCAGGGAAATGCAAATCAAAACCACAATGAAATATCACCTCATACCTGTTGGAATGGCTGTTATAAAAAAGACAAGAAATAAGTGTTGGCAAGGATGTGGAGAAAAGGGAGCCTTTGTGCACTGTTGGTGGGAATGTAAATTGGTGCAACCACTATGGAAAACTATGGAGTTTCCTTAAGAAATTAAAAATGGAACTACCATATGATCCAGCAATCCCACTTCTGGGTATATACCCAAAGGAAACAAAATCATTACCTCAAAGAGATATCTGTACTCCCATGTTCATTGCAGCATTATTCACAATAGCCAAGGTATGGAAGTGATCTAAATGTCTGTGAATGGATGAACAGATAAAGAAAACATGGCATAGATATTTGTATATATATAAAATGGAATATTATTCAGCCACTAAAAAAGAAATCCTTCCATAGGTGGCAACAAGGACGAACCTACAGGGCACTATACTAAGTGAAATAAATCAGGCAGAGAAAGACAAATACCACATGGTATCACTTATATGTGGAACCTAAAAAATAAAAAGTCAAACTCATAGAAACAAAGAGTAGAAAAGTGATTGCCAAGGTCTGTGAGGTAGAGGAAAAAGTAAAAGGTTGGTAAAAGGGTTCACTTTCGGTCATAAAATGAATAATGTTTGTGGACTTAATGTATAAAATGATGACTATAGTTGATGATATTGTATGGTAAAATAGAAATTTTCCAAGAGAATGGAACTTAAGTATTCTCATAAAAAAAAAAGTGAATATGTGAGGTGACGAATGTGCTAGTTACCTGATGGAAAGGGGAATCGTTTCACAACGTGTATGTATATAAAATCATCTTGTTATACGCTTTAAAGATCTTACAATTTTATTTGTCAAATATACCTCAATTAAAAAAAATCCCCTTACTCTTCCTACTATTCACTATTTGTGACATCTGATATATTTGTGTTGGTGTCTGTGTAGGAAAAAAAGAATTTGTTCTTTGTAGCATCTTCTGAGAGAGGGAAAATCAAGAAGTTATTCAACGATTCAAGTACCATTTAAACAAAAGTGTTATTATTTAAGTAGTTAACAGCGGATGAAAAGTCCCTTGGCAAACTGTTTCAGTTTTAATAGGGCCTTGTTTATTGTCTTTCTAATGTCTTTATAGGTGTCATCTCTTTCAGGACTAATCAACAGAACAGCCTCCATAAAAATGGGCATTGGTTTAACTGGGTGCCTTGTCCTCAGAGGTACGAAAGTCCCTTATCATGGGAAACAGCTTGTGTGGCATCAACGCCACCCCATCTCTTACTTGTGTTTTTGAGGAGATCAAAAAGGCTGAGGTAACGCTTAGGGAGGGCTTCTGCTTTCCAAGCTCGACTCTTCCTGTCACGACTAGAAAGGTGGTGCGTGAAAGTTTTCAGATTTGCTTGAGCAGCAGTGAAAGTTTTATGCCTGTATACGTGTGCCACTTGCACACACACCCCACACAACAAAGCTGTCGGCATGGAACATGAAGTTAGGATCCCACTTTCCACTGCATGAAGATCTAAATTTATACTCCTTTTTACCTTAATTCTCTTCTTTTCAGAGTAAAATCTGAATGAGAGAAGTGAAAATACCACACCACAAAACCTTGAAATCAGGAGAGAATTTTAACCTTCCCCCTTCATTTTCTTAAAAAAATACATAGAAATATACATAAATAAATAAAACGTGCATATGTAAACATAGACATATGTATATTCATAAAATGTAGCTGAGGGATCTCTTGACAAGGATGCCATTCACTTCTTTCTGGAAGGCCTGTGACGGTGTTTATGATGACTGGTTATTGAAAGGATGAAAGTTTTTGATTTGGCCAAAATAATTTTTTTGCGGACACCTCAGGTTCTTAAGACTTTCTGGGACTGCAAATAAAAACAGAGAAACTTGCTCTTGTGTTGCTGTTTTGTGATACAGTTTTGAAGCCCTCAGAGCATCTTATAAATAGAAGTCTCCTCTGAAATGGCTGCTGTTAAATTAGTTTCCATTCATCGTGTAGTGCACATTTTATTTTAAAAATATTTTTATTATTTATTAGCGTAATATGTGGAATTTTAAACTGATTTTCCAATTGGTAGGAGATTTTATTTTTTTAAACGTGTGTGTTTATATTAAAGTTATAGGGACTTTGCATAAGGTTTTAAAAAATAATAATACTTTGACGGTTTGGGAGCTGGAAAATACGTTGGGGGTGACCTAATCGCTCTTATTTCTTTTGCTTGGTTACAAAGTATGAACCACATCAGACGGTGACCATTCTGCTCCTTATACAATTCCTGGGAAGACAAACCACAGTCTCCTTTAATGATTCATCCACTCCAGTACTCAATGACCCAGACTGTTGGAATTTCTTATTATACATACCTTGAAGTTTAAAGTCACCTCATATTTTTTTTTCCTGTTTTCCACAGACTCCGGAAACTTCCTTAGTCTAATAATCTCTAATATACTTGAACATAGTTATTAAATGACTTCAGACCCAATTTTCTTTATGATAAACGATCTTAAACATTTAACATTTCTCATATGTCTCACTTTCCACTCTATCTTCTGTGTATTTCAGTATATGAATTAATAATCGTATTTGAAATTATTATCAAGCTTCATAGTTTACGAATCACTTTCATATCTATGCTCTTTTTTATTTCTTCCTTCCAAAAGTGTTGTTATAAACAGGCAGATGAGGTGTTCATACGCTTAGATCAGGAAAGAAGAAATCTGGGAGGAGAATGAAGTTATACTAATGTAAAATGAAGAGTCAGACAGAATAAGAGATGGGTATGAGAGCATAAGATAGTGCAATGTTTGTGTATTTCAATTGCCAAGCTATATAAGATAAATGTATCTGCCTACGACTGTTTCCCTTTTCTGATTCACTAATTTTCATGTCAAAATCAAAACCCCTCACTTTTTGCAGACTCTTGCCTGGTTGAATCCCACTGTGACCAAGTTGATGCACAAATGTAGCACACACTGGGTACGCACACAGACCTTTATAAATGAAACGGGCCAGTTATTCACATTGTGGCTACCAATTGCCCCTTGGTTTTCTCTTCTTTTTCTCCAATTTTCTGTACTCTTCTTGCCTGTGCACTCAATCTCCCACTGGGTAGGCAGTGGAAAGAGGGGAGCTTGCACACATTTGTATATTAAGAACTGCAGGCGAAAACCGGCTCACAAAATGTACCTCCATTCAGGTAGACCGCATTTCCCCATTTTTTTTTTTCTGAGTACTGGTGAATATGATTTAAAAGCTGGAAATCTTGTTTTATATTAAAAAAAATCAGAACTATTTATACAGTTCCTGACTGTAGAAACTCAGTCCCTGAATGTTTAAACTCTTCCATCTTCCTCCGCTGTGATGAGACAGTCAGGGTCGAGAAATCGAAGCTCACGTCTTCTCCAGGGCGAGTTGCCTGCAGATGACGTGGTGCTCTGAGCTTGCTCCCTTTGTCTCTGTTCTGGTTGTCTCCAGCTTGTAGAGCAAGAAAGCTTAAAAGGCTATTAGGGTTTTGTGGGTCAGATACCCAATGGCAAAAATTTTCCCCACTCCCTGGTCCCACAAAGAAAACAACCTCTTTTTGAAATTGGAAACTTTAAAGAAAGATTTATGAACCTTCAGGTTTATGAAACCATCTGGCCCTTTGGAGTTTGTGGGCTGGTTGCTTTGACAGTTCAAAGTTTGGACTGGCCCCCCACTCCCCCTTCTAGAATAGTTCAACTTTTTTCCTCTACGTTGATACTTAAGAGGCTACTCTTTTAAACTTGTTGGACAACTTGTAAAGATCAGCAGGATTTAGGAGAATATACCTGTTACTTTTAACGGGCATTTTTACCGTTTGTTACATGCTGCATTAATAGTCCAGTGGGTGAACTCTGAGTTTCCACTCTGCTTAGCTTCCTTGCAGGAGTACTGTGTAATTTTGGTTTTGTTTTGACAGTTGGTGACCTTTGACCTCTCTCAGTAAAATGTTTAGGCTGAGGAGGGCTGAAAAGAGCTTTCAGATGGGATATTTCCAACCTCTTTCAAGCTAGAGCAATCTTCCCCCTCAGCACGGCAAACCCTTATATAGAAATAGTTTTCAGCCTCTATACAGTGTTCTGGTGGAACAAATCACATCAAAGGACTTGCTTAATATGTTTGAAAAATGCACATCCGCATTGCACAGCAAAAACATGTTATGGAAATCAATAATATCATATTCAGGCAGCCCGAACTTCAAAGTGACTCCTATGTGTGTTCTCAATTTCAAAAGAAAATGGAGGAAATGAGAACAGGGTGCATAAGTTGTCTCTGCTTAATTCTATTTGTAGCTGAGCTGAGATCTAGAATGTCTCTTTACTGCTTTTTGACGGGTCCCCAAGGAATCTGGGCGTAGGGCAATCTGCTTATTAATTGCCTGCACCTGCCATAATCTTGTATCCTTAGAAGAGTGGCAAACTTTCTTCCACCTCACACTTGTGGAATGCAAATTATTCACACTTTATTGGAGGAGGAGCATTTTAGGGGAGTATATAAAATGAGAAACAGAGATAATGTGAGTTAACCTTTTAGGTTCTTTTATTCTCAGAAAATTGGTTTGTATTTATAATTGTTTTTCATTGTTGTTACAATATTTGTTGAGGACCCACTGTGTGACTGTCTGTCGCTCTCCTAGGGACAGTATAATTGTATCTTTAAATTAGACAAAATTTTGAAGATAGGACCATTTTTTTTAATAAGCTGAACTTGCTTTATGATCACATTAGAACATGTAGTCTTATGTGTGCCTCTATGCATGTAAATATTTAGTGTATTATATCAATACTTACTTGATACCTGTATCGTGCATACGTTATCTGATTTGCTAGAAACTAAATATGAACCATAGAGTGATGGAAGGATCATATAAAATCAATCCGCTTGCCAACTCTTTCTGTTTTTCACCTGTGTTCTTTCCTGAAATGGAGATGGTGAACTATAATACTGTGGAGGTCCCCTTTCAGGACGTAAACCTCAAAATGAGAAGACCAGGGATTGAGTGGTGAGATCTGATCTGTTTCTTAACTTTGCCTTAGCCTGTCAGACATCATGTCAAAGGTCAGGCAAGAAATATTATTCCTTCTGTAACAACAGCTCTCATTTTGCGTCTGAATCTCTGATAAATCTACTTGTTTGCAATCTTGTTCCAACATAGTGTGAACATGTCATAGTTCATATGACAGACTGAGATGAAAACTGTTTGAATTGTATGTTTTAAATGACGCTACACAGTTGTTTGTTTGGAAAATGGGGAGACTCTAGATTGACCAGATATGATACACATGGGTATTTGTCTAAATTGATTCTGGACCTGACTCATCTTTGACTGAATCTTGGTTTCCTGAACTGCATTTCATTTCAACTTAAACTCCAAAAACGCATCAAAGATTTTGATCAGGTTCTTTTGAATTTGCTTTCAGATAATTCCCTCAGATGTGGCTTGTGGACTAAGGTATGCCTCCCAACTCTTTGTAGAATGAAATTGCATCGCTTGAAATGGTTCCTTCTTATACTGTTCAGTAACTGTTTGGTATAAAAAGGCAGACAGACTTGGGTTGCTTTCTTTCCTACCATTTTGCAATTAGTAGGAAAGAAAAAGGCTCTTTAAGCATTGTTCAGTGAATACACAGGTAGAAGCTCAGGATTTTAGAGTCACCTTTTAGTGACTCCTCCTTTTTTTATTTTTAATTTTTTTGAGGAAGATTAGCCCAGAGCTAACATCTGCCGCAAATCCTCCTCTTTTTGCTGAGGAAGACTGGCCCTGAGCTAACATCTGTGCCCATTTTCCTCTACTTTATATGTGGGACACCTACCACAGCATGGCTTGCCAAGTGGTGCCATGTCTGCTCCCGGGATCTGAACCGGCGAACCCTGGGCCACTGAAGTGGAATGTGTGCACATAACCACTGAGCCACCGGCCAGTCCCAATGACTCCTCTTTTTTGACCCTCAAATCCTATCTGTTGCCCGTTCTCTTAGCCTTTCCTGCCAGAGAGCAGGCATTTCACTGGACTCTCATGTCAATTGCTATGAAAATATTTTTGAGTTTTGCAGATGTATCAACATCAGTTTCTCTAACTAGCAGCACCAAATAAACTCTGTCCTGGGAATTACTGACCTTAAGACTGCCGATTGGGTTTGCTCAATGGCTGCTGTCATCTTTCAGAAAGGCACGTTTTAAAACATCACATGATAGGACTTTTAACTGCAGAGTTTGGTCACCCCTCAGAATCCATCCACTGTCCTTAGTCAAGGATTTAGAAGATCTCTGAAACTTATGTATCTTAAAGATTGATGTATTAAATACTTTTTATTTTTATCAAGAAAGGGCAAAACAACTTTGTTTAGTCTTTCAAGTTAGTATGTTTGGTCTTTCCCTCCAACCTATGAATCAAGTTGTAATTTTTGCTCTAAATTTAGTGACATTCAGATGAAGTTTGTTACTATTCCTGCCTTATTAAATACTTCATCATAGGATCCTCTTCGTGTGTTTTCTGACCGCTAAATTTCACCAGAGCAAACCCACAGTTTGCTTCAAAACCATCGCAAGAGTTTACTGGCCTTGAACTCTGGATCATTTGTTTGAGATTTTTATACTAACCACATATTTCTGGGTAAGTGAGCACACATAGCCGTGCTTTTCTGCAATATTCTGGTAAAAGTCTTGGTCAAGTTGTTTTCAAAGGGCGTGGGGAAACTGTATTTTTAGTATTAGAGTGACCCCTGGGTCCTGGGTGAAATGCAGATTGCAGAAAAGAAGACGTGACCAATCCAAGAACTTTGGCCTTTGGCCCAGAAATATAGCTTGATGGGTCTCTGGCTGAATTTCCACAGAGATTTCTAGCACAATAAAATTGACAACCATGAGCTTTTCTCAGATGTTTACACTGTAGTTTCTCAACAACATGTGAACACAATTGAAGCATTTAGAAATAATCTTTGGATTCCTGAAATTCACAAACATTTGTCTGACCTTGAGAAATGCTATAGGCAAGGAATTCCTAATCTGGAGTAATTGAATTAAATGAGATAATGTATGTGAAAATGCTCTGTAACTTGTAACTGCCATACTGATGTCAGTCATTGGTATTTATAGTTTGATAATTTTCTTTTGCTCCCGTGAACTAAGGTTTTGGTTAGGTCAGTGTTATTGGTGTAAGTATGTATCAGAATGAAACATAAAGTGAAGGAGGTTCAGAATAATTGATTCTGTCCTTGCTTTTGTATACCAGATATCTGTTGGTTCTGCCTGTGCAACATTCCTTTTACCTAGCTTCTGGAGAAAGTTCCCTTTTTTTTCTCCTGGGAATCATCTATTCCTCACCTGAGACCATGCTTTTTGGGTGGGGCTGACCCTACATCCTACTCCAGGTATGACTAGCTGTCTTAATCTGACTAATCAGAATTCACTGTGACCGTTCATGGGTGGGCATGTGAATAATGCTAGCTTCACTAGAATTTTCTGTGGGACTTTTGCTAGAACTACTGTGAGGCGTAATCCTACAGCTTCTGGTAGTTGTTTTCTATCATGTGGAGATAGCCTGCCTGAGAATGAAGCCAACATGGAAGAAAGCAGAGGGATGGAGAAAAGAGACACGTTCCTGAGGACAAAAGTCAAGCTCAAAGTCAATTCCATTGAACTTCCCTGCTATGTGATTCAATAACATCTCCACCTGTCTGTCTGTTTAATTAGTTTCAGAGAAGTTTCTGTTCCTGGTAACTGAGAGTTCTGGTTTATTCCCATTCTGTCATTCATTGACTGCCTAAGTAGTCGTGTTACCTGGAGCTTGCCACCTAATTTTTCTCAGATTCAGTTTTTTCATCTGTAAAACTTAAATGGTGTTATTTAGAATTCAAACAGAAAGCAGGTGGCACACTGAAATTAGAATAGCCAAAGAGTTTTTGTTTATAAAAGTATGGGAATTGGGTAGTATTAGATGAGCTGTTATCACCCTAGGTCCAAAGGGACGAGAGGAAGGGGCGTATCTGGAACCTGAACAGAGAGAGTTTTGCAGAAGAGGACACCTTGAAGAAGCAATGACTTGTATCTGGGACAAATGTAACTGGAGGGAGCCAGGGGAATAAGTTCACTGGCCTCGTTTTCCTTCCTCCCATTCATCTCCTGCCAGGGCTTCCCATCAGGGGGTTGGTTGATGTGGTCCATAGAGCTCACCCCATGGAGGCAGAGAGCAGGGTGGAGAAGGGTAGGGAGTGGATCTCGAGGGATAAATGGAGGGTACCTGACACGCCTGATAAGCCTTCTAGTTCTAAAATTAGATGAAAATCGATGAAAAAATGAGAATGAGGCGACTTTGGCATCAGTTTGGATTTATGTACATACATATGTGAGAAAAGAGGAGGAAAATCTTAAAATTTGTTGCTTTTTCTTTTCTCTGCACATTTAACATTCCAGTTCATTAAGAACACAAATAATTTGGTCAATGCCATTTTACTGTTTCTAATGACATGGAAAAATAGGTTGGCTAATTTACTAGTTAAATTAGATAATGCATTTGTTCAAATTGTTCTTGAAAGTTTCTTTTGATAATTAGAGTGGGATTTTGTGTCAGTTTTGAAAATGGATAAAAAAGTAATTTTCTTTTGTATGCAGTGTAGTTATATGGCTTTAACTTACTTGACTACATGTGCCTGAACAAAAGAGCAGAAAACAGACAAAAAACATATTTTTACAATATAGACACTAAATGCAGGCCTGGTGTTTCATCTGATTTCTCAACTGAAGAAACAGCAACTTGTTTCAACTGGAAGAAAAGCTGACCGTGTGAGGCTTATTGCAAGACAGTCAAGTATGTACAAAACCATATATACCGTTCTGTGTGGGCGATTTAAAGAATGTTCAAGAGTAACTTTTTCTCTATGCAATATTTTTCCTCCCACTGACTTCATTGCTGAGTAAGATGTGACTCCACTGTGTGGCACAATAGAATACTCAGGGAGAAAATAATAATTTTGCCTAATTATATGCAGGTCTTATAAATTTAGAAAATGCCTGTTCAATTCCTGCTCTTTTATTAGAACTATATCCTTATAAATGTATGCATGTTAATATGCAATGTAGAAAGCCCACTTTACTCCTTGGTGGTAGCGATGGTCTGTGTCTTTAGTTAAAGAAATAGGACAAGCTCCTCCAGTATTGGGGTTGTTCTCCTGTGCCCTGCCCTCCAGGGAGGTCAAGAAGTGGTCAATGGCAGAGGTGCCCCCTCATTTTGCGTGTACCCTGTGCGTGAGTCTAACCACAGTTCTATAGCCTCCCAAGAACTTTGTCTTGGCCACTGTGAGGTGCAAACTGTGCAGTGTATCAAGATTTTATTCAATCCCAAAAAGTTTCACCATGAGGGTTTAACCCGTAGCAGTAAAAGGAGACTTCCTGGAAAAGAATACAGACTCATAGCCTTGATTGTCTTCACAAATTTGAATTAGAAAACTTAGCAAACTGATGGAGATATATTTTCATATAACTTTTTTTTTATTAGCTGCCCAAGGAATACCTTCCAACATATAAATGTAGAAAATTCATAAGCTGGAGGACTTCGTATAGGCTCTTTCTACATAGTGACAAAACAGTGTAACACTTGCCGTGCTTATTTCCATTTGCATTGGTGTGCTGCAGTCTTTGTGTACCATAGAAGAGAATGAAGATAAGGGATTTAAGCCAGAAAAAAAATCCAACTTTCATCCCTTGTGAGAAGCATGAAATTTGGTGTCACCTTAAAAAGAGTCATTTTAATTTTTTTGAGTTTCTATTGTGAACTAGGCACTGTGAGAGATGTGTAGTATACATTGTCATGTTTATATTTTTAGTCGCACAACACTACATGGCAGGGATTAATATCCTTGTTTTATAGTTGGAGAATCTCTCTCTCTCTTCCTTTTCTTATCCCTCGTATATATAATTTGTTAAAAATTTTAGCTATTCTTTTTCCTAACTCTCTTATAGACTTGTCCATTTCTTTCCTGATCCATAAAACTGATCCATCTCTCTCCTACATCGTCGACAGTCTCCTAAGTAGTATCTTTGTGTCTGCTTTTTCCTCCTCTAATACAGGCTCTGCTCTGCAGCTAGACTTTGCTTTAAAAACACAAATCTATTTGTGTCCCCACTCCTTAAAGCCTTGGCTGGCTTCCCACTGTCCTTAGAATAAAGTCCACATTCCTGGGACACAATGCATGGATCTCTCCTAGATCTGGCCCTTGCCCCAGGCTTCGGCTCACTCTGGTCCCATCCTCTCCCTTCTCTCTCCAGTCCAACCACACCAGGCTCTTTCAGCTCCTTGAACACACCATGATTCTTCACTGTCTTGCCCTCTGTTTTCCTTAGCCTAGAATGCTTTTTCCTATAATTTCCTCGGCTTTCTCCTACTCATTCCTTAGATTTTTAGCTTACAAGTCAGTTCCTGAGACAATCCTTTAGACTAGGTTCCCTTGTTTTATGCTTCCAAAGGGCCCATCCTTCCCCTTTCAGGATACTCTTTAGGATTGTAATTCCTTGTTCAAATAGCCTTTTCCTCCAGAATATAATCTTAATGAAATCAATCACTTCACTTGTCTTATTTAGCAAGGTATTTTCATGTTGTCATGCAGAATCTGGCACTAAGTAAGCATTAAACAGGCATTTGTTGAGTACATAAAAGTTTTTAAGGAAACAGAAAATCTGAGAGATTAAGTCATCTGTCGGAAGTCACCCAAGTGACATGTGGCAGCACCTGGATTAGAACCCATGTGTGTTTGAAATGTAACCCCTACTTTCCCTCCTTGCACTGCTGCTGAGTGGAAGGGCCTATGTGGTTAGGAAGTTTCATTTATAGCATTTTCTTATTTTCTTCCTTAGGAACAGTATTTTGGATTCAGTTTTAAATATTGAAATGTTCTAAGTTCTTTGTGATAATAGAACGTATACTTTAAAATAGTATTTTGAAATCTATAGACGACTGCTTAGTGAGGTATCTGCATGTTTTGAGAAAGTTATATATTCTATAACCCTCCTGTGAAAATTATCATAAGGTAATTTTAATTTTTATTTCAAATTTAATGTTAAGATTTAAAGTAATTTTTGATTATCTCCTAATCTTTCTTAAGTAAAGTTTTCCCTGAAAGATTGCTTTTAAATCGTAATATTAGGTAGAGATGTCAAAATGATGGTGTAGGTGGACTCTGAACTCACCTCCTCCTATGGATGCAACCAATATACAACTACTCTGGGGAATAATTACCCCTGAGAGACAAGGGACAGTCCTAACTGAGGTGGAAAAGGCAGAAATTCCTTTCCGGAGTGAAAGAAAGAGCTACTTTCAAAATCTGTAGCACTTCACAGCCAACCAGGAGCAATCCTAAGGTATGCAGCCTTCCCTGGAGTAGTGGGCAACCTGAGTTGGGGAGCATTACCTCTATAAGCATCCTTTGGACTCTGGACAACTGAGACAAGTGTCATGATATTTGGCTTTGCTGGCCACTAACAACATTGGGGAATATCCCTGGAAAAGCTGTGGAACATAAGAGAAAAAAAAAAAGCCCACTCTTAAAGGGTCCATGAACAATTTCACCCATATTGGAAGGCAACCTAAAATCACCAGAAAAACAGGTGCACAGTTCTTTGTTGAAAAGAACTCACCTGATAGTCTCTGGGTGCATCTTGGTGAGAGATGAGACTTCTCCAGAGATTGAGACACTGGTGGCAGCCATTATTGTGACCTAGTACAGGCATGTTGACACAGATGCTGGTGGATGCCATTGGAGTTCTTCCCCTGGCCTGTTAGCCCAGGGTATGCCCCACCCACTAGAGCACTGATTTAATCCAGCTCAGCTAGGGCAGGCAGCCAGCCCTAGGGACTAGCCCCACCCAACATCAAGTGCTCAGGTAACTCGTGGGCCTGCATATGTTGGGTGCCTGGATCTTCTGCAGCTGGGCAAGTAGGTTCACCTCTGTGGGGCAAGGTGCACATGAGGAGTGGGTGGAGTGGATGGGGCCTCTGCAGTGGGGCAACTGGGTCTGCTTCAGGGGACCAGGACACGCACATGAGGCAGGACTGTGTTGATGGTGTGTGTGGCCCTGTGGATGGTGGGACTGGTCAGCTGTAGAAGACTTGTGCTTCTCAAACAGCCACATAGGGGATCAGTCCCACAATCCAAAGCCTGAAAAAATTGGGTGCTCCCATGCTTGGGGCTGGCCCCACTCAGCTGCAATCCTGAGTGAGCTGATAACAGCCTTGTAGGCTAGAGGCCTACAGCAATTGTAAGCCCCTGAACCTAGCAACCAGCCACACTGGGGACCTACTCACTTAACAGGAAAAACTGCAACAGGAGTGTGGTATTAGACTTTGCAGCTAACTGTGCTGAGGCTCCCCACACCTGAAAAAGTGACTGAAGGGTCCATAGCAGCCACATACAGGTGATCATTACAACTAGCTGACCAGGGGGACAACATAGCCTCCCTAGGCACCTGCAGCAAGAGCAACCCTGCCACACAGGGGTCATTCCTGGAACATTTGGAACTGTTGACGAGAAGGAAGCACACTGCTGGGCCTCATAAGACATCTCTTACATAAGGCCACCTCTCCAAGATCAGAATATGTAGCTGACCTACCTAATACATAAATATAAGCACAAAGAAAGAGGCAAAATGAAGAGGCAAAGGAATATGTTCCAAGTAAGGGAACAGGACAAAACTGAAGAAAAAGAACTAAATGATACAGAAATAAACATTCTACCTGAGAAAGAGTTCAAACAAAAAGTCATAGGAGGCTCACTAATCTTGGTTGAAGAATAGATGAACTCAGTGAGAACATCAACAAAGTGTTGGAAAATATAGAAAAGAACCAGTCAGAAATGAAGAATATAATACTGGAAATGAAAAATCCACTAGAGAGACTCAATAGCAGAGTAGATGATACAGAAGAATGGATCAGCTAGCTGGACAAAAGACTAGAGGAAATCACCCAAGCTGAACAGATAAAAGAAAAAAGAATGAGAACAGTCTAAGGGACCTCTGGAACAACATCAACCACACTAACATTCGAATCATAGGTGTCCCAGAAGGAAAAGAGAGAGACAGAGGGGAAGAGAATCTATCTGAAGACATAATAACTGAAACTGTCCTAACCTAAGAAAGGAAACAGAGACCCAGGTACAGGGAACACAGAGAGCACCAAACAAGGTAAACCCAAAGAGACCCACACCAAGACACATTCCAATTAAAATGTCAAAAATTAAAAATAAAGAGAGAATCCTGAAACCTGCAAGAGAAAGGCAGCAAGTTACATACAAGGGAAACCCCATAAGGCTATAAGCTGACTTCTCAGCAGAAAGCTTACAGGCTAGAAGGGAGTGGCATGATATATTTAAAGTGCTGAAAGGAAAAATCCTACAGCCAAGAATACTCTACCCAACAAGGTTATAGCCCAGAATGGAAGGAGAGATAAAGAGTTTCCCAGGCAAGAAAAAACTAAAGGAGTTTATCACCAAGAAACCAGTCTTAGAAGAAATGCTAAAAGGACTTATTTAAGTGGGAAAGAGAGACCACAAATAGGAATAAGAAAGTTATCAAAAACAAAAAAGGCAATGAAATGACTGGTAAAGGCAAAAAGCAAAGGTAGCAGATCAACCACCTATGAAAATAATATGAAGGTCAAAAAACAAATGTACTAAAATTACCTATTTCCATGATAAGAGGGTAATGGATACACATACACACTAAAAGAGGTTTGATATGATATAAAAAACATAAAATGTGGAAGGAGGGGAGCAAAAGAGTAGGGCCTTTAGCAAGAGGTCAAACTAAAGAGACCATCAACTTAATATAGATTGCTATATATGTAGGCTATTATATATAAACCTCATGCTAATCAGAAACCAGAAACCTATAATAAATACACAAAAAATTAAGAGAAAGGAACCGAAACATAGTAATAAAGAAAGCCATCAGACCACAATGGAAGAGAACAAGAGAAGAAGAAAGGAACAGAGAAGAACTACTAAAACACCCAGAAAAAAAAGTAACAAAATGGCAATAAGTGCATACATATTAATCGCTAATTTAAATATTGGGGGACTAAATGCTCCAATCAAAAGACACAGGGCAGCTGATTGGATAAAAAATAAGACCCATATATATGCTGCATACAAGAGAAACACTTCAGACCTAAAGACCCTCACAAACTGAAAGTGAAGGGATGGGAAAGATACTTCATGCAAACGGCAGTGAAAAGAAAGCTGAGGTAGCAATATTTATATCAGGCAAAATAGACTTTACAACAAAAACTGTAACAAAAGACAAAGAAGGGCACCACATAATGATACAGGGAACAATCCAACAAGAGGATATAACACTTGTAATTACGCATGCACCCAACATAGGAGCATCTAAGTATATAAAGCAATTATTAACAGACGTAAAAGGAGAAATAGACAGGTCACTGTCTACAATACAATAATAGTAGGGGACTTTAACACTCCACTTACACCAATAGATAAAACATCCAAACAGAAGATCAATAAGGAAACATTGGTCTAAAATGACACATTAGACCAGAAGGACTTAGTAGATATAGACAGAAATTTCCATCCAAAAACTGCAGAATACATATTCTTTTCAAATGCACATGAAACATTCTCCAGGATTGATATCATATTAGGCCACAAAAGAAGTCTCAATAAATTTAAGAAGATTGAAATAATAGCAAGCATCTTTTCTGACCACAATTATATGAAACTAGAAATCAATTACAGGAAGAAAATCGGAAAAGCTACAAATATGTAGAGATTAAACAAAATGCTACTGAACAATGATTGGTCAATGAAGAAATCAAAGGAGAAATAAAACAATATCAGAAGATAAATGAAAATGAAGATACAACATGCCAAAATTTATGGGATACAGCCAAAGTGGTTCTAAGAGGGAAGTTTATAGGAATACAGGCCTACCTCAACAAACAAGAAAAATCTCAAATAAACAATCTAATAGTGCACCTAAAGGAGGTGGAAAAAGAAGAACAAACAAAGCCCCAAATCAGTAGAAGAAAGGAAATAATAAAAATCAGAGCAGAAATAAATGAAATAGAGACTAAAAAAAAAAATAGGAAAAATCAATGAAACCAAGAGCTGGTTCTTTGAAAAGATAAACAAATTTGACAAACCTTTAGCTAGTCTCACCAAGGTAAAAAAGGGAGAAGTCTTAAATAAATAAAATCAAAAATGAAAGAGGAGAAAATTACAACAGATACTTCAGAAATACAAAAGATTATAAGAGAATACTATGGTAAGCTATACACCAACAAATTAGATAATCTAGAAGAAACGGATAAATTCTTAGAATCATATCAACTTCCAAAACTGAATCAAGAAGAAATAGAGAATTTGAATAGACCAATCACCAGTAAGGAGATTGAGATGATAATCAAAAACCTCACAAAAAAAAAGAGTCCAGGACCAGACAACTTCCCTGGTGAATTCTACCAAACATTCAAAGAAGACTTAATACCTATACTTCTCAAACTCTTTCAAAAAATTGAAGAGGAGGGGAAGCTTCCTAACTCAGTCTATGAAGCGAACATCACCCTAATACCAAAACCAAACAAGGACAACAGAAAAAAAAGAAAATTACAGGCCAATATCACTAATAAACATCGATGCAAAAATCCTCCACAAAATACTAGCCAATCGAATATATCAATATATTAAAAAGATCATACACCATGAGCAAGTGGGATTTACTCCAGGGATGCAGGGATGGTTCAACATATGCAAATCAATCAGTGTCTTATACTACATTTACAAAGTGAAGAATAAAAATCACATGATCATCTCAATAGATGCAGATAAAGCATTTGAGAAGATACAGTATCCATTTATGATAAAAACGCTGAAAAAACTGGGTATAGAAGGAAAGTACTTCAACATAGTAAAGGTCATATGTGACAAACCCACAGCTAATATCATTCTTAATGGAGAAAAACTGAAAGCTATCCCTCTAAGAACAGGAATGAGACAAGGATACCCACTTTCACCACTCTTATTTAACATAGTATTGGAAGTCCTAGCCAGAGCCATCAGGCAAGAAAAAGAAGTAAAAGGGATCTGAATTGGAAAGAAAGAAGTGAAACTGTCACTATTCACAGATAACATGATTTTCTATATAGAAAATCCTAAAGAATCCACCAAAAAACTTTTAGGAATAACAAATGAATATGGTCAAGTTACAGGATACAAATTCAACATACAAAAATTAGTTGCATTTCTAGACGATAACAATGAAGTAACAGAAAGAGAAATTAAGAATACAATCCCATTTACAACTGCAACAAAAAGAATAAAATACCTAGGAATAAACTTAACCCAAGAGGTGAAAGGTCTGTACACTGAAAACTATAAAGCGTTGTTGAAACATACTGAAGAAAACACAAAGAAATGGAAAGATGTTCCATGCTCTTGGATTGGAAGAATTTACAGATTCAATGCAATCCCTATCAAAGTCCCAATGACATTGTTCACAGAAATAGAACAAAGAATTCTAAAATTTATATGGAATAACAAAAGACCCCCAATACCCAAAGGAATCCTGAGAAAAAAGAATGAAGCTGGAGGTATCATGCTCCCTGATTTCAAAATATACTACAAAGCAATAGTAACCAAAACAGCATGGTAGTGGCACAAAAACAGACACACAGATCAATGGAACACAATTGAGAGTCTAGAAATAAACTCATACATCTATGGACAGCTAAGATTCAACAAGGGAACCAAGAACATACAGTAGAGAAAGGAAAGTCTCTTCAATAAATGGTATTGGGAAAATTGGACAGCCACATGCAAAAGAATGAAAGTAGATCATCATCTTACACCATATACAAAAATTAACTCAAAATACGTTAAAGATTTGAATGTAAGACCTGAAACCATGAAAATTCTAGACAAAAACACAGGCAGTACACTCTTTGACATCAGTCTTAGCAGCATATTTTCAAGTACCATGACTGACCAGGCAAGGGAAACAATAGACAAAATAAACAAATGGGACTATAGCAAACTAAAAAGCTTCTGCACAGCAAAGGAAACCATCAACAAAACGAAAAGACAACCTAACAACTGGGAGAAGATATTTGCAAACCATATATCTGATACCCTTAATATCCAAAATATATAAAGAACTCACACATCTCAACAACAAAAAGGCTAACAATCCAATTTAAAAAATGGGCAAAAGATCGGAACAGACATTTCTCCAAAGAAGATATACAGATGGCCAGCAGGCACATGAAAGGATGTCCAACATCATTAACTATCAGGGAAATGCAAATCAAAAATACAATGAGATATCACCTCACTCCGCTCAGAATGGCTACAATTAACAAGACAGGAAATAAGTATTGGAGAGGACGTGGCGTGAAGGGAACTCATACACTGCTGGTGGGAGTGCAAACTGTTGCAGCCACTACGGAAAAGATGAAGATTCCTCATAAAATTAAGAATAGAACTACCATACAATCCAGCTATTCCACTGCTGTCATTTATCCAAAGAACATGAAAAGATGGATGCATAAAGATACACGCACCCCATGTTCGTTATTCGCGTGTGCATTATTCACAATAGCCAAGACTTGGAAGCAACCTAGGTGCCCATCAAGGACAAATGCATAAAGAAGATATGGTATATATATACAATGGAAAACTACTCAGCAATAAGAAATGAGGAAATCCGGCCCTTTGTGACAATATGGATGGACCTTGAGGGTATTATGCTAGGCGAAATAAGTCAGAGAGAGAAAGTCAAATACTGCATGATCTCACTCACAAGTAAAAGGTAAAAACAATAACAAACAATCACATAGAGATGGAGATTCGAATAGTGGTTACCAGAAGGGAAGAAGGGAGGGAGAAGGGCAAAAAAGGGTAATTGGGTACATGTGTGTGCTGATGGATTGTAATTAGTCTTTGGGTGGTGAACATGATGTAATCTACACAGAAATCAAAATATAATGATGTACCTGAAATTTATACAGTGTTATAAACCACTGTTATCGTAATAAAAAAAAAGAAAAATATCACAATATTGCTTGGTATTTACTTTTAAGTATGCAATACGAAGAAGAGAAAGGTAAGTTTCTGTCATATAGCTATGTTTGTTTATGTCAATAAAGGAAAGAGGAGAAAGTAATTTATTGGCAAGCATTTGGTATGTGGAAGGTGAATCTGGTTTATGTTTGTCAGTAGTTAGTTAATCTGTGAAGTTTTTTAATTCCCAGTCCAAACAGCGGTGAGTAACAGAAGTGTCAATGTTGGCCCTGGCTCTGTTTGGCTTATTTCTACAGATGTTTATGAACACCTCTTTAGTTGTTAGTAATTTACAAAGATTATAGATTGCCTCAAACCAAAGATAATGAGGGATGTAGAAACATCCCTTTGTTCCTCTTTTCAGACTCTTTTTTTCCAGCCCTCTCTGATGAGATGAAACAAACTGAAGACATAGAAACAAAGGTCTATGGCTGGCTAGTGGCAGGAGAGTAGGCATTTAAGGTTATTTTAAATTTTAGGGAGGAATGGATATTTGGTATGTGCTGTCTGGCAGTGACCTGCTTCTGCCTGGTGCCAGTTCAACTCTGGAGGGAGGTTTTGTGACAGAGGGGTTTGCTGGAATCCAACGAAACTGGCTTCCTTTATTAGCGAAAGTTTGAAAAACAGTAGCTGTGGAGACCATTGTTTTCCAATACAACTAGGATTTAGTGGAATTTATTTATTGTTCTTGTTACCTGCATCCATTTTGTAACTTTCCGTGGACACACTCATGATTTCTAAATGAATTTAGGCAGCTCTGATGTAGCATTTGCAGTGTGTACTGTGTAACAGTAACAGTGACAACCTTTGAAGGTTGGTCTGTTTGTTTGTTGTTTGAGAGGTAAGAATATTCAGCCCAAACGAGTCACTCTTAGTTTGTTTATACAACTGACCAGTGATGGTTGCATTTAGTTTGTGAATGTGCAGGAGCATAGAGCTGTCTTCACTCTCTCCCTGACTCCTATGACAGAATTTCTTAGGTAGTGACCGCAGAACTAGGCATTGGGGAAATACAGCAATGTTTTGAATGACTAAAAATTCTCTGTTGTAGTTCACTGGAAAGGTGAACTTGGTTTTGAGTGTTAGCAATGGAATAATGAGCTTTTGAGCTATTCTGTGAGATTCTCCAAGACAAAATAACTTTGTAATACGTATTTGTTTCTTTTACTAATATGTGTCTTGCAGCTTTAGAACTAAAAGGAATATTCTTTGAGGGAAAAATAAATCACTGGACGTGACATTTTCACTGAGCACTCAAGAGTTACTGTTTCTTTTCAAATAAAAATGCTGCATGTGATGTTTTTACAGAGACTCTTGGTATGTTTCACAAGTCAATTCTCAAAAAATGAAACTCTATTTTTTGTTCAAGCAAGGTGAAAATTCTAAGTTGTGAATCTCAATCGCCTGGAATAAACTCCCAACTGTGTATCTACTGAATGCAGATTCTTAATTTGTTTGGTGGAAAAAATGATTTGACTCATGCCAATAAGCAGATAAGTGCTACCTGCAATAGACAGCTTTGTTTTTGGACCAGTTCTGCCATTTGTGGAGATCAGACAATGAAGGGGCAGAAGAACAAGGTGGTCTGTGAGTTGATGGGAAAAAGGATAAAGGGAGGGGAAAAGTTAATAATTTCTCATCTTCTGCGATAACCACTATAGACAACTTCTCTCAGTAGGCCCTCCCATGGATTTAGAAGTGAGGATTGAGCATGCTACCACATCTGAGGCAACTCATTGCTTACTACTGCCATCAGAAACAGAAGATCTAAAATTCTTGGGCTGGAGTGGCAAGAAAAGTCACCAGTAGATTCCTGATCATTATTTAGATCTTTCTTATATGGCATACTTTCTGCCATAGCCTCTGGGAACACCTCATGGGTTGCAAATTTATTTTGAACCCAAGGCAGATGCTTTATCAATATGTCATTCATTCTTGGCTAAATGCTTTTTTTTTTGGGTGACAGATCGAAGGGGGCCTTTTATGAAATCAAAAGTAGTGCTTTCGCCAAATCCTAACGGTCAGTTTCATTTTAATTGTAAATGGGACAGTGCCTTGAACTTTCCTCCACCATTCCATTCCATCTTAATTGGTAAAAAGCAAAATGAATTTGGGATACCTAAGACCAGCCTTTGGATGACTCAGACAGTGACCAGGATCATTTATATAGAAGACATTTTTGGCATCACTCATGCTGTAATACATTAATTTATTCATTTCTTAATTTATTATATTGAAATATATATTGTAAACACTTTTCTTGATACAGCATTGCAGTATTTATTCCATGGAAGACAAATAAGTAGACAGCACATTTTCACCTTAACAGCTCTGCAGTCTTGCGTTTGAAGAACTTTTTCAATCAGCGAAGAAACTACTGATGTTGATCACGTTGGTTAAGAGGAATTCTACCACTGACTGTCGCTTCCTCTGGGATAATTATAATGTACATTTGCACGGTTAAGATTCTGATAACTTCTGTAGAAAAGAAACTCAAGTTTGACAAAACGTTTCACAAACATTTTGGAATTCACAACTCTTTTCTGATTCACATTTTGGGGAATTATAATTCCAAAGTAAACATTTCAATTCTCTACTATTCTGTACTATTTGTGAAATATCAGCAATGTTAAAAACTATGCAATGCCCTGCGGTGGAGACAAAGATGACTCAGACAAAACCTTAATTCTCAGGGAGTTTACTATCTAATATGGAAAAAACCACACATAGTTAGTTGTAATATACTGAGGCTGATACAAATATGGTAAGATACATACAAAAATATTAATTTTATCCGTGAAGAAACTGGGATACAGACATGTTTAAATATCTTATCCAAAGTTGAGCACCGTAGCATGGACCTGAAGCCTGATACATATCTGACTCTAATTCTAATATTCTTTTCAGTTTAATAGCATCGTATAAAGTGTGACATAAATTTGAAGTAAGCTTCCACAGTTTTCAGCTAAATTGGTTAACTCCAAGATGGATTATAAAAATAATTTTGTCCCTAACTCAGATCCCTAATTTTGTTTTCTGGGATATGGAATAATAATGTATAAGAAGTGGTGTACTCTTTTTTAGTATGCTTCATTCTAAGTGCTTTATTTTCCAGCATTATTCTTCAACAAAACACACAAATCACCCCTCTCCCCCATTGGAGTAGAATTTTCTTCCCCTGAAGGGAAAGCCAGTTTGTTGAGGTCTCACTGAAACATACAAGAATGTGACCTATGACTAAGACAGCTGGACCCTCACCTTCCCTGTAGTAATATCAAGGAGTAACACAAGTGGGTTTCTACTGAGAAAACGTATTTCTGGAAAACCTTTTACTAGCTTGCTCCAGTTTACTAGATTAAAAGAGCAGAGAAGAGAATACAGATAGTTTTTTTTTTCTTTAAAAACTTCCTGTCTATATACATTTTAGAGAATGTAATTTATTGAAATGGTATTCTTAGAAAACAAACTTATAATGGTTATGTGTCGAAATGGTTAGTCTTGGACAATAAACTTATACAATGTCACAATATCAGCTGTCCCTTTTTCTTTACCATGGCAAAAGTTCCTTACTAGAGACAGAAAGAAAATCATTTAAGCAAAATAAAAAACATCTAAAACATTACTTATGGTAGATACTTAAGGCCATTATTCCTTTATAAAAAAATACAGATGTTTAAAGGGCAAAGATAATAATGTCCATTTAAAATAAATATTTTCATTTTATAAAACTGGAGGATACAAAGTCTCCTTAAAGTTTTGAAATGACATACTTGAATTTTTCCTTATTTCCTAACTTTCCCTTTTGGCCTTTTCCCTATTTATCTGACAATGCTTCTTTATTGTGCAGATCTGTCTGGTTTTAAAATATAATCCCAGGGCCTTAAATGTATCTCCTTATTTCCTGGAAGTGAAATCTGAGAAATGCCTGAATAGCTGAGCAGTTTTAGAACTAGTAGCAATGGCATGTCAAAAGCATGGAGATGAGCAAGTCAGCTTGTCCGCAGAGCGGCCGAAAGCTGAATGTTCCTAATAGCCCATTTTGCCTGGAGCATTGGGTATGTGGTTGGGGTATGTAAAATAATTTAGGGTCAGATTGCGAAGGGACTTGTGTGACATATTAATGAATTGGGATTTTCTCCTTAAGGAATGGTGAACTTCGAAGGAGACGTGAAGTTAGAGAAATTTTTAGGAAAAATATGAAAGCAAAAGCTTTCTTTTCCTGATATAATCTGATAGGCAAGCACAATCTAACATATTACCTACAGACTATGAATTTTTTGGTTGTAAACCAGACGTCTAAACTACCATTGCCTTAGGTGTAACTACTGTGTGTGCTAAGAGTAAGAAAGAAGAAAAGAAAACTGTGTCTAGTTCTCGTATGTTAATTGTTCATTTCCAAGATGAAGCAGCTGCTTTAAGTGATATGTTTGTTGTGTTATTTCACTGAAGCAGATTTCTACGCCCTTAGACAATCTTGCTCCTCACAAAGATTTCCATGGTTTTCTCTGCATGAGGGCCCAAGAGAGTATGGAGAAGATTGAGAAAAGGCAGATTTAAAACGAGCCCTCAAGTGGGTTTAAAACATAACGCAATCTGGAGAAGGCAAACCCAGGGAGAGGCCAGCAGGCTGCCTACAGTGCAAGCATGGAGGGTCTTAGAGGCCCCACTAAGGAAGTCACTAAAGGGAGGTGACGTGGAGAGGCTCAAAAGACATTTTGGTAGAATTGGCAGATTTGGATGACTGTAAGGGAAAGGGAGGAAAAAAATGATTCTCATTTGTGATTTGGGCAAGAAACTGGATGGTGAGAGAACACTGGACAGATCAAAGAGAAGTGTGGTCAGCGGCTTGAAAGTGGACTGCTTGGGTTTCTGTTGCCAGACTTGGAGTTTAAAGCATTTCTGTCATTCAAAGGGAGTTTGAAAGTTTCAAAGCGAGAAAAGATCTCCGTACTTATCAAAATTATGGGTCCAGCAAGGGCTATAATTCCTGCTTCCTGCTAAAGCTGCCTCATGTGAGTTTTAGTGTACATGCAAACCAATGAGGCTCACCCTTCCACCCTTATTTGGCCAGGATGAAATAACCCAGGAGTATACTTGTGTTTTCCATAAGCTATTTGGTTCTGCATGGGTATTTATTGCTTTGGTAGCCTAGCATCATTATGGTAAGCTTTTAATATATGTAGTATTATATAAAAGATGTGGTTACCCAATAGGTGTATTCAGATCCATTAATAATAAGCTGATATACTGAGTTTTTACCGAAGAAAGTAATCATGTATCTAATTCTGTCTTTCTTACAAAGGCAATGCCTATTCCTCACTGTAAGAAATGTTGTCTGAAGGATGTTGAAGACACATACATGTATATATAGTTGGTTGTGAGCGATATAAAAAATGAAGTTAGTAAATATCCATTATACCGTCTCCCAGAAATCTGACATTCATTGTAAATTGGGTGATGTTATTATACATTGTTATTGAAATGAAATGAAATGTAAAATGAATTAGTTATATTTTATAAAGTATGATCACTTTGTGGGTGATATGTTTCTAACAGTATTTTATTATGTGTTTCCTGATGTGAGGGAAATATAAATTGTGATGTAATCTTCTGAGGTGATTTAGATTTTGGAAGGATAAATGAAATGGAATTTTAGATTGAAACGAATACATTAAATTGTTTGGTTTTACATTTGATTTGGCTTTATGTATAGACTTCATAATAGGATTTCAAATACATAAAAGGGAATTCATTCAATAAGCTAGAGTTAGAAATTCATTTTAAATATTTAATGATTTAATTAAGTTTTATTAGTGTGATGCTCTTTGCTTTGCCGATTAAAAATTGACAAGGGTCTCATCTGGTTTTCTTTCCTTTTTGGATAGTACGTTGGTTAGACTTGTTTGTTCTGTATTTTTGTAAACAGTGATAACTACTAATTTCTTAAAATAAACTTTTTTTCACATCTACTGAAATTTCCAAGAAAAAAAAATTGCAAGTAATTGTGAAACATTGAAATCAACAGACTTTACTCTTTGCATTACTCTTGTGATTGAAAAACTATTTTAAACTGTGTCTCTAGAGAAAATTTGATTTGCTTTACTCCAGTTTTCTCTCTATAGTAATAATTTTTACCAGAGTACAGAAACTTGCAGGTCCTACCACTCAGGCCAGAAGCAAATGATGGTCACT
Source organism: Equus przewalskii (assembly GCF_037783145.1). Classification (NCBI taxonomy): domain Eukaryota; kingdom Metazoa; phylum Chordata; class Mammalia; order Perissodactyla; family Equidae; genus Equus; species Equus przewalskii. The sequence goes on from NC_091849.1 coordinate 20,843,060, forward strand.
ACTGCACAGGACCTTGGGGCATGAGTGGGAGTGAGGAAAAATGGTGGTCCAGCAAACAGTGAGTGTGAAGAGTGAATTACATGTACAATTACACCAATGTGTTTACTGGGAGGGGTTTGTAAGAAGTAGAGGTATGCCAAGTTTCTACCTCAGGATTATACAGATGTCCCTAGTGTATTGGTTATGGAAATACCATAAAAAGTAGAGGCAGACTTTGGCCATATGCATTTCTATGGTCCCTCATATTCATATTCCACCCATATTAGCTGACATAAGAATCTATGCCCATGTAGCTCTGGATAACCTGATGGCTAGAGAAATTCTACTGACAAGATGAGGGAAAAGGAAGACGGATTAGGGTACAATATTTATCCAACAGGCAGCAGTTGACCCTGGGTAGCAGCAAATATGATTCTCCAGACTTTCCTGATAACTCCCCTGCCCTTTGCCCCAGTGATGATCAACAGTAAAAGCTACCTTCAAATGTGTTCCGGAAGGAAAAGTAAAATAGGTTTTAGAGATAATAGATGTAGATAGTTGTGAACTATCCTCTTTCTTTTTAGAAAAACAAGTGTAATTCACCAAAATTCCTAATTAGGTTTGTCAAACTTGTTAAGATACAGGACTATAAGCTACCAGTAGGTAAGAAGTTATGCTGAAAACAGTCTTATATTCTATTGAAAGTAGGAATGTTATTACCAAAGATGAGAACTGAGCTTCCCATTATGGTAGTCACTAGCCATATGTGATTATTAACATTTATGTTTAAATTAACTCAAGTTAAATAAATAAAAATTGCATCCCTTCCATAGCCACATGTGATTTGTGGCTACCATATTGGACAGTGCAGAAACATTTCCATCATTACAGAAAGTTCTATTGTACAGCACTGGATTAGAAAGTATACATGGCTATGGTACCTAAGAAACAGTATTTTTACATAGGTACTACTAAGGCTGGTAAAAAACAAATTCCAACGTTTCAGTTCTGATGAGCGTTTCTTGTTAATTTATGCTCTAATGTGGGTGTTCCCTGTTGTCAGGCACCTTTTCTCTGTGTGGGGAAGATCCAGCTTCTTCCATCTTGTGATTCTGCCATGCTCCAAATCTCTGGAGTCCTGCTTCCAGCTGCTGGAAGGGGAAAGAAAGGGTGGAGAAGATGCATTGGCTTCTTAACCATCTTGACCTGAGAGTGATAAAGTCAACTTGCCCTCATAAATCACTGGGGAGAACTAGTCATATGGCCCACCTTGATGCAAGGCTTTCCAATAGCAACTCTATCATATGGAAGGAGAAGCCATTGCAAAACTGCCACAGACAGCTTCTCAGTTATTGAGAAATTCTGCAAAATAAATATGAATCTTATATGGAAAAGTAACTAATGGTCAAGGGACAGTTTTGTTGATTGCTAAACTAATTGCATTCCTCTATCATTAGCATAAATATATTATTGTTTTCTATCTTTTTTAAGAATTGGTTTTCACATTGTAATTTATAATCTCTAAGAACCAATTAATATCTTTATCTTCATGTTTATACATCAGTGTGTGTAGGAGTTTCAAAACTCTGTGCTTTGCAAATTAAGAACAACCCAATAAGACAACCTAATTTTTACTTTATTTAAATAAAAATAATTATATATTTTTATGTAGGCTTTTTATTCTTTAGACAAAATAGTGATATTCTTTGGTCCTAGAAATGTTCTCTTGTGGGTTTAAGTGTGATTTAATTTAGAAGAATAGAATTTATATAAATTTAGGGTTACATGTATTACATGAAGTGAAGTACACCTGCAAAGGAGTCTCTCTTATCGTTGTATACCAAGAGTTGTTGGTAGAGCTCTCATAAAATTCCCTTGTAAATCAACTCTCAAGTTAAAAGATCAAACCCAGATGATCTATACTCAAAATCTGCATGTTACTTGGATATGAATATCATAATTTGATATCCAGTGCATATCCATGCAAGCATACTTTTCCTTATTGACCTTGGCGCTTAGGAAGACAAAACAGATAGTTCAAGGTTACGACTATGTCTGAATTAATTTTGACCATTTTCTTCTATTTCTTTCTATATATCTTTATCTCTAAATCTTTATTTCTAACTCTACATCTATCTATGTATCTATCGATTGATTGGTTGATCTATCTATCTATCTATCTATCTACCCCTATCTATTGGCAATCTTCACTTTGCACAATAGCTTGGGGTTGTCACAATGACCTTACAAACTGAAAATGCACAAACAATTTTAATAGTCAGTAGCAAAAGTTATGTTTTTTCAGTGACCTTTACAAATTTTTGTTAAAAACATTAAAAGCTGTCTTACTTTCAGTTATAAATGTATAGGGAAATGAAAAAGCGGTAAAACTATTTAGTATTTTATAATTTAAAACAGAAATATTGAGAATTAAAGTGACTTCTTTGTAAAAACTTATCAAGAGTCATTTGAGCCATGCTTGCCTTCTTCTCATCAACAACATGATATGGAGTGAATATCTTCTAGCCTGGGGCAAATTGCCTACTCTTTTCTAAGTCTAGATCACCTTCTGGCATTTTATCCTTTGTGCTTTCAATGTCATGAAATATTACTGAGAGTTCTTTTAACGTGAAATTTATTTTTGACTGACGTGACTTCCTCTGGGACGTCTTCATGCTCTTCATCATAACCATTTTCCTCATTTAAGTCAGTAAGTTCTCTTTCACTAGGTTTTTGTGGCTGCATGTCCAGAGTCTTGAATGGTGGCAGAGTCAACATTCCCAAGGTCAGCTGTTTATGTAAGATCCTAATTTAACTTACAGTGTTAGCATCTTTCATTTCTTTGCTATACTTTCATCTTTGTTGGCTATTTCCCTCTGGACTATCCATTTTTGTAAAATATTATGTGGGGTTTTCACTGGGAGACAGAGAGGTAACACACGCTTTTCTGTCTGTGCGTGCACTGAGTAACAAAAGCACGGTGACCAATCTTCAACAGACTTTGAAAGAAGCGTCCCGATTGGTCACTGAATAGGATACACATCTATTCTTTACACAGCAATTTGTGGAGTGAAGAGCTAGCAGCAAAGTTTGTACTTCAAGCAATGACTCACATTTGATATATTGTGGTAGCTGAAATTTGAACTATGTTGTGGAGACTGGTATTATTTCGCTAACCCATGGTAACTGAAATTTGCGTATGTTGGAATCACGCAGACAAGGATTGCTTCTGTGTGTGATTTCCTCTTATGGAATCCTCTCTCTGGCCCTCAGATCGTTTCCGCTTCTCTGCTATCATTGCTACTGCTACATCGCATATAAAATGGACCCCCTGGAGTGCTTTCTTTACTCTCCTGCAGTGTGTCTATGACATAGCTGAGGCAAGTTTGAAGAAAAGAAGCCTCATCGTTCAGAGAAATCCATACAACATTTACCTTTGGAAATTAGATATAGCATTGAATCAGCGAAGGCTAAAGAACACTGCACACTGCAGGCAGAGGCACACCCAAGAGGATCCATGCAATCTGTTGATGTGACAGCATTCTAATTTACGAGCAAAATGTTCATTACTTGAGATAGAAAGTATAACTTGAAACTAGTTAATTACTGGTTTGAAAAAGAGCAATGCTGATATTTACAAATAAATTAGAGGTGACTGGTGTGGATTCAAAGCAAACTAAAACAATTTTCAACTATGCTTTAATAGATAAGCTTTTTCCTTAGGTTATCTATAGTCGACTCTAGATTCATGCTTTTCAAACTTTAAAATGCATTTGAATGCCTGGGGATTTTTGGTAAAACACAGATTCAGGGGTGGGATGGGGTCTGTGATTTTGTATTTTTAACTAACTCTCAGGAAATGCTAATGCTGCTGACCAAATGTAGAGCTGCTAGATTCTGATGTGTAGATTTAGAAACCAAAGGCTTGAGCAAATAAAACTTTACCTTGTTTAAAATTGCTTTACTTGACTATTTTCCGCTTCCATGAAAATGGAAAATATGTACTTGTTAAAACAGCTTTGAGCCTTCCCTGTCTCTTGAACTTCTGCCTTGTGTTTGCCTTTTCTTTCTTTCAGCACCCTCTGAAACACTCATCTTTCTTTACTCCTACATCATCACCTTCCGTTCACTCACCAGCTCGCCAAATCTGGCTTTAATCTGGATCTAAACTGTCTGACAAAGACTTTCTAAATGCAAATACCTCTGTGTAGTGAACTATATGATGTGTGTACAAGGTCTGGTAATGTTGAGCTACCCTCATGAAATTTTTCCCTTCTTTGGTTCCTGGAATGTCGCTTCTCTTGCTTCCCCAACTTTTTTGATACCACCTTCTCTGTCTCCTGCATGGGCTCCTCTGTCCAGTCTCTTCAATATCGGTCTCCCTAGAGATCCAGTTTTCTTTCCTTCTAACTGACCAGCTGCTCCGTGTGCATCATTTCCCTCAGGGCTCCTACAACCATGTATATTTCAGTGACTCCCAAATTTCGATCTTTCTACCTCCAAGACTGTCATAGTTCAACTCCCATAGTGACCTTGGGCAAGTTTCTTAACTATTCTGATCCTCATCTTCTCCCTCACAATGTTCTTGTGGGGATTTAATGATTCACTACTTGTAAACTTCCCAGAACAGTGCCTACTACCTAGTAAGGATGTACAAAATGTAAGCTGTTATGCGTTTGCTGAAATCTTGAGCAACAAAGAGAGACCTTTTGTTTTTTTTATACTGTATGCCACATAATTTAGGTATCTATTTAAGTGCTTTGAATAGGCATCATGAGATTCCTCTGATACTATTTCCCATTTCTGTGCATTGCAGAGGAGCAGGTTACAGGAAATATATCAATTTGAATTTCTGGAGGATGGGACCTTCTGTTTTGATCCTAATGCACTTAGTAACAGTTGATTTAATGGATGCATCCAGCATAGGGATATGACATATTTCCTTGCTCATAGTTTTGCTTGTGGACATCTCTCTCCATTTAAAGCCATGCTGAGTATAACTGTCAATTTTTATCAAAGGCTATATTATATGCCAAGATTTGTTTTTATAGATGGAATTACTGGAATTATTCACATTTAGAAAATACTGTAACTAATTTTGAGTTTGCCATTCTATTCCTTTACATTAGTAAAAATGTAATATTATCCTAACACACAGCCTGAAGAATTTTAGCATGAGAAAAGAGCTTGATAACCAATTTATAAATAAATGATGTATTTAGTGTATTTAATTCAACACAGATTTCTTAAATATTTATGAAGGGTCACTATTTTAATTTAAGTCTTACTGGCTTCAAATTTCTCACGAGAAGGAGAAAAATATGTGAATAAATAATTATAATCAGATGTGCTAATTCCTATGGTAAATGTCAGTAAAACATGCTATAGTGACCCAAAGGAGAGAACAGCTAATCTAGAAAACAGCCAGTCTAAAAAAGTCATGAGAATTTTCAAAAAAGAAGTGGAATTGGATCTGGAGGAGTTCTCCAGGAGTGGAAGGGGAGGGGCTCCAAGTTTGGAGAAGATCATATACAAAGACATTAAACCCAAAAGAGCCTTGGGGGTTTGTGGAAAGATGACAAGTTCTATAAGTTCACCCTGTAATCTTTGCGGGGCGCGGGCAAAGCAACAATGGAGGTCTAGCCTGTGGCTTACATGCTTTCTCTTCCTACCTTCAGCTTTGTGCCTACCATTAGTGGACTTCTGGACAGATGTGTGGATACCTGAGGTGAGCACCCCACTGCCCATCTGCCCTAAGGGCAAGACTTCTCATGCTGACCTTGGAAAAGGGCTTTGGATCCTCTGGCAGGGAATTCCAGGGTTCTAGGGTTTCAGGGTTTCAGGTCTAGAAGGGTGGAGGTGAATCCTTGAGAAGGACCTCCCCTTGTTCCAAGGAAAGAAGGTCAGAGCAGGGCTTTCTATAGCCAGGTGCAGGGCAGAGGTCCCATGCCAGGTCTGAGGATGGAGCCAAAGTTCCTTATTGCTCATAAGTAGGTTTCTTGGAGGTATTTGGGTAAGAAAGATGAAGCTAAACATTTAGATAAGGATCAGACTATGGTTAGATTTAGAAAAATATAATGGTCATTATCTCTGACTATATAATTAGTGTCATCTAATTTTACTGTGTAGAATCAAAGAGTTAAACCAGGAGAATGATACTCCTCAGTTTATGACATGGTTGTGAATGAATTATTGATTAGTAGTGCTACTCATTCTCAAAGAACTAGAACGCCAGGAACTCTACTTAAGCCAGAAGTTATGTTAGACACAATTAAATCATTTTTCCCTTCAAATTTGATTGTTGCTAGCACTTCTAATTTTGTGGTAATTACAAAAAATAAGTATAGGGGCCAACCTGGTGGCATAGCAGTTGAGTTGGTACACTCCACTTTGGCAGCCTGGGGTTCATGGGTTTGGATCCTAGGCGCAGACCTGCACACCGCTTATCAAGCCATGCTGTGGCAGGCATACTACACATAAAATAGAGGAAGATGGGCACAGACGTTAGCTCACGGCTAATCTTCCTCAGCAAAAAGAAAACAAAGGAGGGGTATTGGCAGCAGATGTTAGCTCAGAGCTAATCTTCCTCCAAAAAAAAAAAAAAAAAAAGAAGAAATAAGCATCACCTATTAGACCCTGGTAATATCAACAAATGAAAGGATTGTGATTATGTTGGGCCTTTTAACTGTGCTGTTATTAGCCTTTATTATAACTCATATGTACTGATTTAGTCTATATGTGTAACATACGAGTGCTTTATATTTCCTAAATGTTAAACTTCATACCCGTGAGTGAGGCCTCACAAATATCTAGCTAAAACTCTCCATCAGGGTAGAAAGTTGTAGTTATAGAGCTATATAACTTTAGAATAATCACAATCCAAGAGTTTTTCTTTTCTTTTCTTTCTTTCTCTCTCTCTCTCTTTCTCTCTCTCTCCCCACCTCTCTTTCTTTCTTTCCTTTTGCAGTGTTTCTTTTAGTAATTCTGATTTATATTTCAAAGTATTCTTCATCATAGGACATGACTCAAATTTACAATACATCTGCCATGTTTGCTGAGAAATCCTGGGGCTGCTAATGACACTATAGGGAAATAAAATAAAAAAAAAAGATAAAAAAAGAGAAATGCGTAAAGCAGGAGCTGGGGAACAAGAAGAAAGACAAAAAAGGATAAAACTTGTATTATCGGGTAGTGTTGGATGGTAAGGTGGTGACTGCTCCAGTTACCCCTTAATGACCAGTCACCATATGTGTATGACTCTAATGGATTTCACAGATGGGCAGAACATTAAAGGCTAGGATACAAATTTTCCTATAAAGCTTCTACTTCCTGTGGATAGTGGGCATTAAGAAAGTAAAAATTAGTGGTATATTCGTATGATTTCACTCATATGTGGAACATGAACAAACAAACACATAGATAAGGAGAACAGATTGGTGCTTACCAGAGCAGAAAGGGGTGGGGGGGGTGGTGAAAGGGGTAAAGGGGCACATGTGTATGGTGATGGATGAAAACAAGACTGTTGGTGGTGAACACGATACAGTCTATACAGAAGCTGAAATATAATAATGTACACCTGAAATTTACACAGTGTTATAAGCCAATAAGACCTCAATAAAATAACTTAAAAAATGAGTGGTATATTGATAAGTTAAAAAAATTTTAAAAAACCCCAAATGTGAAAACCATACCAAAACCCTTATTGCTCCCTTGAACTTTGGTACCAAATTATAATGATGATAAGGAGTTCGAAACTCTACTTGAGACTGATTAACATTGCTTTTTCAGGCTCCTTTCTCATTAATCTCAGATGACTATGATAATGGAATACTACTATTGTGTTCCAGCAAGCTCTCATTTCACATGCTCGAAGGATAGAAGGAGGAAGAGAAAAAGAACCAACTGTCTATGGCAACTGTAACTCAATATGCTGTTTGTTATCTTTATTCTCTTTGGTTTCTTGTAAGTATAACTCATTTATTTTGCTAGAGGAAATTTAATGTAGAAAAGATACATCGGGTGTAGCAGAAAAAAGTCACTTTTCTCAGCAAAAGGCATTTTAATCTCAGGACATGTTCTAGAATAGTCAAGACTATTAAAAAGCAGGCAGCCGGACCACTCTATAAAAAACAAAATGAAATGAAACAGTTCAATTGATCAGCAGAGATTCAAAACCTTTAGTGTGAGGCAGATGAAACATCTAGATGCCTTATAAAAAACAACTTTGTTGAATTGTCCAGATATGTTGACCTTGTGTAGATAAAGTCTTAGTTCTCTAAAAGTTAAATTAGGTGACATCAGATTTTTCTGCTAAATTGATGAAGACAACTCAAATGACTGGCTGAAACATGAAAAATTTAGTTTGAAAGTAATGATTTGGCTTTTAAAATACATAAAATGCTTAACCTTAATTATTTTCTATTGGGATCAATTTGTTTTTAATTAGTTGGGAGATATTACGTAAAAACTTGAAAACATGCTTAGAGAAAAGAAAAGCCACCAGAACAACATAGATTTCTCTATCAAAATAATAATATTTTACAATTATAGAGTTCTCTGCATTTTTTGAGAGTTTCCATGTTGTTGTTTAATTCTCCAAATGACTTTTTTGAGAAATGCAGACAAATTATTACATTTTTCCAATTTAGAGATGAAGAACATGAGTCCCGGAGAGGTTAATTGGCTAGCCTAGAGTGGCAGATTGATATAAAATGCCCCCCAAATTGTTCACACCTCCCTGTATCTATTTTGTGTTGTCCCCACCCGCATTGACTGAGTTTACTCTTTTGATTGATTTTGGTCAATGGAACAATAAGAAATGTAGCCCAAGGCTTGGTAAGTGCTTGTACATTGCGCATGCCCTGTCTTCCTGCTGGGAATCATTCTGCCACCAGGTGAAGAGTGCTGAGCTGGCCTCCTGGGGGCCCAGCTGAGGCCTCAGACATGTGGGTGAGGTCATCCTAGATCAACCAGCCCCGGCAAGACAGCCGAGAGGGTAGAACCAGTCAGAGAACCCACAGAATCATGAACTAATAATCAATTATTGCTTTAAGCGGCTACATTTTGGGGTGATTTGTTAAGCAGCGAACACTAAATTAAACCTAGAGTTAGATGGTGGTAGCACAGGATCAAAATCGAGATCTTCAGAATCCAATTTCAGTACTCCATCGGGGAATGGAAACGTGGACGCTTTACCCAGAAGGTGAAAAAACATTGATCTAAATGATTTTAAAAATTGAAAAGGCAGAAATCAAATCCTTTTACAGTGATTATCAGAGGCTTTAATTTTAATTTATTTTTACGAAGTTCTTTTATCTTTCTTACTAAATAGCTGTTATCTATAGGCACTTTTTCCCCCCTACTTTTACATTTGTTCTGTAATCTCTTGCATCATAGTATGAGGCTTTTATTATAGGTTAAATTTTCTAGTAAAAATGTGAGACAAAACATTCAAGTTTATTCATTTATTGTCTTGACAGGTTTATAATTCGTGGCATGTGTACTTTACCTAATACAGGCCTATGAAGCTGAGTAAAATAACCAAGATAGTATAAAGTAACATTTTTTATTTTCAAACTTCCCTCTGCAGTGGTTTTGACACTCAAATCAGTAGTTCACAACTGCTTAAAAATAAAACAAGTTATTTTCTGTGTTGTTTTACATGACACCAAAATATTGCACAAAGTATCCCAAAGAAAACAAACATCCATTTCTCCAAAACTTTTTGTTTTAGTAGTTGCTTTGGTGAATTTCCTTCAACTCTTTATCAAGTTTCTTCTGGTTTTTGTACTAAGATCGATCATTTTCAGGCACAAAATGATTTTTAAAAAACTACTATTTCATTTGGAGGGGGATGGGGAAGTGGCTAAAACAATGGCTTTTCAAGGGAGGCTGGCAGCAACTTTGAAGTCCAGAGCCGTAGCCATGGCTTCCTAATGCCCCAGAATGTAAAAAAAATTCCCGCAGAAAAGTAAACATTTTGACAAGAATCTCGACATCAATTGGAGCTTATCCGGTATTAAACAGAAACACATGCTTTGTTCAAGGCATTTGCAAGAACAAAACCACCCTGCCTTCTTTAATTAATTTATTTTTTTTAAGTTCAGTCTTCTATTTATGCTATGTCATGGCTCAAGAAGGCCATGGAATTGGAAACAAAGGCAAATTCTTTCAAGCAAAAGCTGAAACACTCCCACTCTCCTCTTCCCTGTGCCTTATCCACGACCTCAAGGCCTCTTCTCCCACTCTGCTCTACCTAACCCCTCTACGTGTTGCTGTCAGTGTGCTTGGGCCAAGTGTTCATTAGCAGTGCCGATAAAAAGGAAGCTGAACGCACACCCCTTCCTTTGAGAAAAATGTTGAGAGTCAACCCCTTTTTTGGTTTACTTTTCCACCTTATCTGAGCTGTACCTGCTGGTGCTGGTGTTCCCTGTGATTTGGAAGCCTTCCATTCTGGAAACGGGAGTACACTTTCTCCTCTAAACTAAAAGTTTGAAAAGTTACCTCCTACAGCAGTGCCAGGAGAGGATATATCTGTTTCTTCTGGTTCATACAAGCCCCAAATTTGACGACTATGATATATGAAGTAGCATAGACAACAGTGACATAAAACCAAATAGTCCAGAGGCTATGTCAATCCAGTGAGATAAACCAGCACCAAATCAGAGCAAATGCCCCCCAAACCCGGAAGATTTTTGTTTGTTTTTCATAGGAATGGTGCAACTGGTTAATTAACTAAAATGTTTATTCTTCAGCTCATTCTGTTGATCCGAATTTGATGCCTTTCTAGTTCTATTAAAAACACAAAGTTGGAGGATTTGTAGAGTGTAAGTGTAATGAAGCATTGACAATGCTTTAGCCAAATTTCATTAAAGATCATTTATTTTCTAACCATTGTAAGTTGCACATATTAAATTTCTGAGTCAGGCAGTTTTACATATTAAATTTCACAATTACCTGGATATGAAATTTAAAGGCAGTAAAATGGGAGAACGTCTGTGTTTGATGTCTCTTTAAAATCACAATTGTAACTGATGTTTCCAACACCACCCACCTGAGGGGTTGGGAGGCAAAATATGGTCATAAAAATGACTCTAGACCCAAATGGTAACTCCAAGGCTTACGCTCACCAACTGATTCCTTGGAAGCAGCTTGAGCGCCTTTCTGCCGCCTTCTTGGAATTTTTCTCTCAGACAAAAGCAGAACTAAGAGGGGCCTCACACACATTTTCCCACTAAGAGCACCTTTTGCTGCTTAGAACTGGCCTGTGTTTCTCCTCCATAGCTAGGGCTGTTTCTGTTGCCATTGCTGACATCATCTTTTGAATACCCCACTGGCCACAGTGGAAATCTTACCCTGTCGTGAAAGAAGGGCTGTGGGCTGAAACACTCCTTCATCATTCTACCTGAGGTTAGACTCCATCATTTCCCCTGGCCTGGGTTGGCGGGGGCCTCTTTCTCACAGCCTCAGTGGGGCCACGTCTCACCAATTACCATTCCTCAGAAAAACTAAAACTTCTCTCTCCCTCTCTACGTCCTCATGCCTTCCATGCCATTTGCAGGACTCCCATCCTAATTTATTTATTAATTACCATAACACCATTAGTCACACAGCAAGTTAATGAAAGCTTTACCCAAAATTAAAAAATTGATTAAAATGTTGCGTCATTCAGACTAGTCATTACCAAGCCAAGCTATCGTAGGGTACACGAAGATTCCCAAAGGGTTGGCTCACATAGAGAGTTTTAAGGGAAACAGTTTTCAGACTCTCAACATCTGTATGTTCTCTTTTCGAAATTTCTCTCGCTGAGAAAGCATTTGTATTTGAAGATTCAAATATAGGTCTTCTGTCCCACTTCCCTTTCAGAATTGCCCTTGTCCTGTTTTACAAAGAAAGGCATGCCATTCACTCATCCGGAATCTCATTATTGTGAAGTGCCCCAGGGTGTACAGACCTCTGGGATGCCAGACAAAAAGACCATTTGAAATCCTGTTGTCGACTAAGCCCTCTTTGATCAAGGCACCATGAGCTCATGGTAAGTCTTCATGTCTTTCTGCCTTATATTTATTTCTGTTAAATGTATAGTGAGAAGAGCTGTGTGGTGCGGCATTCTGGATTCATATATATTGTGGAACAGAACGGCAGGACTGGACCATTTTCATTCAATGACTTTGACTTCTTTGGCTATGCACGTGCCTGTGAACATCTATTTCAAATGGAAGAGGCAGTAGGCTCATAATATAGTGATTCTAAGCATGAACTCTGGCCTCATGTAGCTCTTGTTTATATTCCATCTCCACCACTTACTAACTCTGTAATTTAAGGCAAACCTCAGTTTCCTCATCTCTAAAGTGCCATTAAAAGTAGTGCCCACCTCAGAGAGATGCAGTGAGGCTTCATGAAGACAATGCTGGAAAAACATTTCAGAGGACTAGAACAAAAGAAATGCTTAACAAATGTTTGTTTCATGTATAAATGCACTTAGAACTTTCCTTGTTGTGAAGTTACAACAGGAGAGCATCCTCAGGCAAAACCAGCTATTCTGCTGGGTAATAAAGAAACTTATCCAAAGAGAAGTCTGACCTTTGCCCTTGTCTCCTGGGAGGTAATCTCCAAGCCCTTAGAATGTTTTGTTTGAGAAACGTTGACAAAAGTTGTCAAAAGCTGACATTGAGAAAAGTACTTTTGTTTACCTGGCGGGCTTGGACTAGCCAGATAGTAACAATGTGATTTAGAGTGGAAGCTTGGATCGTGCAGGATCAGCTGGACCTCTGGAGGGACAGAAGACTGAGATCAACCGCATGGGCAGTCAATCATACCTAGGTGATGGAGCCCCAATAAAGTCTCTGGACATTGAGGCTTGGGTCAGCTCCTGTGTTTGGAAATACTCTATACATATTGTCACACATCAGTGCTGGGAAAGTGAAGCTGTTCAGGACTCTCTGGGGAGGGGACAATCAGAAGCTCCACATTTCATGCTTTCTTTGACTCTGCCCTTGTGCCTTTTCCCTTGGCTGATTTTAATCTATCTCTTTTAGCAGTAGTAAACTATAACTGTGAGTATAACAGCTTTCAAGAGTTCTTTGAGTCCTTCCAGCTAATTATCAAACCCAAGAGTGCTCTTGGGGATCCCTGAACTTGCAATTGCTGTCAGAATTGGGTGTGGTCTTGTGGACTCTTCTCACTAAACTTTGTACCTGCAAAAGGACTTTTTCTTTGTATCCATAAGGCTTGATGTTTTCATGTTGGTCAACTTGGATTTTGTGATAAGTTTTCTAGGGACTCAGCAATTAACTCTTATTTTCCACATAGAGAGACATAAGGAGGAGAATTACTTAACCCGACTGATACCCAGGAAAGAACCTAGAAATACTCATACATTGTTGTGGAGTCCATTAAGGAGTTTGCAATCTCAGAACCTACATCACTTTGTGGCTGTGTAAGTTAAGCAACTGTCTTAGGCCCTGGTTTCCAACCAACACCAGAGGGTACTTGGTAGGCATGAGGAATTAGGTTAGCTTAGACTATGCCTCCCTACTGGGTGCTATGGTCTGATGTTTGTGTCCCCAAAAATGCATATGTTCCCTAATGCCCAAGGTGATAGTTTTAGGAGGTGGGTCCTTTGGGAAGTGATTAGGTCATGAGGGCAGAGCCCTTATGTATCAGATCACTGTCCTTATAAAAGAGGCCCCAGAGAACTAGCTCACCCTTTCCATCATGTGAGGATACAAGCAAGCAGTCTGTGGCCCAGAAGAAGGCCCTCACCCAACCATGCTGGCATCCTGATCTTGGACTTCCAGCCTCCAGAACTGTGAGAGATAAATGTTTCTTGATCGTAAGTCACTCAGCCTGTGGTATTTTGTTATAGCAACTGGAAGGAACTGAGACACTGGGCATGGTTAAATGGGAAAAAGTTTATCAATTTCTCTTTCCCTTCATAGTAATGAAGGTGGTACAGGCAGCATAGATATCCAATTCCAAATTAAGTGGCATACGGATGGTAATATATTCCACAGAGCTGCAAAGTTCCTTTTCTAATTCTCTGACATGCTCTAACATGTATCTACGCGCTCATTTTTCTTACCTGTTTTCACTTACTAGGGACTCACTAAGGTAAGGGTTGTGAAGGTTAACTTATGTGTCAACATGGCATGGCCATGGTGCCCAGTTATTTGGTCGAACACCAGTCCAGATGGTGCTGTGAAGGTATGTTTTTAGGTGTAATTAACATTTAAATCAATAGATTTTGAGTCAAGCAGATTACCCTCTATAATGTGGGTATCCTCTATAATGTGGGCTTCATCCAATCAGTTGAATGCCTTAAGACCAAAGACTGAGGTTTCCAGAAGCAAAAGCAATTCAGTCTCAAGACTGCAACATGAGCGTCTTGTCCAGATTTCTAGCCTGCAGATTTCAGACTCAAGACTGCAACATTGACTGTAACCCGAATCTCCAGCCTGTCAGCTTAGTCTACAGATGTTGGACTTCCCAGCCCCCACAACCACATGAACCAATTCTGTAAAATACATTCTCTTTTTCTCTTTCCCTCTCTCTCTGTCTCTCCATCTCTCTCTCTCTTTCTCTATGTGTGTGTATATATATATCTCCTACTGGTTCTGTTTCTCTAGAGAACTGTGACTAATGCAGGGGTGGAGACCCCTAAACATCGTCTCAAGCTTATTGTTGAAGGTGAACTGGATCTAGCCTACCACATTCCTGGAATTAAGGAAACAATAAAAATAGAACATCTTGGGTAGAGACAACATATAGAATGCTTTTCCACTTCCTTCAACATCCCTTGTTTATTCGTATCATTTTACTTGTGTGAATGTAATTTATCAGAAATATATTGACCCCAATATATTCTCAATAAATTTTTTCCCAATGTTCTGGAAAGGATATATTCTGATAATAGGATCCACTGAAGATGACAACACAGAAGACCTTTTGGGAACTTCTAGCCAAAACCTATGAACAGCAATAGCAAACTATTATGAATTACTCATCAGCTTTCATGTTATAAGCACAGTTGATTCATTAATTATTTCATTTGGACCCCATCACAACAGTACATTGTAGCTATTACTTCTCCCATTTTAAAGATGAGGAAACAGATTCAGAAAGCTTAAGAAATTGTGACACTTATGCAGATAGTATGAATCAAAGCAGGATCGACAGCCTTGATATCAGATTCCAAAGTCCATGCTGTGTCCTGTCTACTGTGTCATGCTAAATCTTGTGTTAGAAGATTCTTTCTGGTCAAGGCTTGCTGGAAGGAAGAATTAGTGGCCCAGCCCTATGTGGGATGCACAGATGGTGAGACTAGTGCCCACCATATTGAAGAAGCTTTGTCTTGACAAGTGAAATAAGATTGCCATGCAAGAGATAAACATTGTACAGGCCAGAGAGGACATAAGCTGCCACTAGAAGTCTGGGTGGTCACACCTAGGGAGTCACACAGGTAAATGATGAATTGTGGGTACCAGTTTGCAGGAACATGATAGGGCTGCAGAGATGGAACAACTTGCCTGAGGCTAGACACGGAGCTCCAGTCCGAGTTCTAGCATAACTACTTTTTCATTTGGGAAACTCATCTTCATTTCTCTAGGCCTAAATTTTCCCATCTATAAAAGGAAATTAGTTTCAAAAATCCTTTATTTCTCCAAAGATTGTGCAGATCTCTATATAAAACATGACCCCAAGCTGAGTTTTTGTTTGTGGCTTTCTCAAAGAGAAAAATACAGATTTGTTGTGCAGGTTCCCTGTTTGAATCACTGATACTCCTCATTATGTGCTCTATCTAGGTTTAGAAAAAAAATCCTTAGTGGAAATAACAACTCTACTGTTATGGAATACTATTTTCATATCTTTGATCTTTCATTTAAAAGCCTGAGTTGTAGTCAATGTACTCTGGTGAGAGAAATTATTTCAACATGTCAGTACATCACCTTGAAGAAGTTTACCAGCTTAAAAATGGGACTTGAAGTCTACAGAAGAGGCATAATTTGCATATTTTTGTTTCTTGCAACAGTGTTTTTTCCAAATAACACATCTGTCCTGTCTCTACTTGTCTGAAGCAAGGTAGAATGCGTACTCTCTTTGAAAGAGAAGATCAATAATGCATTAGGGAAATTTCTCTGGAATAGCCAGTCCAGATTTAGTCCAGTCATAATCTAATCCAAGATATTTATATCATTTGGGGACTATACTCTCTGGGATGGTGGAATTCCCGTATAAATTGCCCTCAACACCAATTCTGTACTTCACTTTGACAATCACTCATTTAATATATACTATGAGCAAGGATCCATGCTAGATGAGAGATATAAAGAAAAACAACTTCTCTGAGATTCAGTTTCCTCATCTCTGAAATGCTTATAGTTATAATATTTACCTCAAAAAGAATTAAATAAGGAGCCAGCCCTATGGCTGAGTGGTTGAGTTCACACAATCCGCTTCCTCAGCCCAGGGTTTCGCAGGTTTGGATCCTGGGCGCAGACCTAGCACCGCTCAACAAGCCATGCTGAGGTTGCGTCCCACATAGCAGAGCCAGAGGGACCTACAGCTAGAATATACAACTGTGTACTGGGGGGTTTTGGGAAGAAGAAGAAGAAGAAAAAGAAGAAGAAAATGATTGACAACAGATGTTACCTCAGGGCCAATCTTTAAAAAAAAAAAAGAATTAAATAAGAATGTATGTAAAATACTAGTTTCTGGCATGGGGGAGACACTCAATAAAGAGTAACTTCAATGCAGCTTCCTTGTCGCCTTGAAGGAACTGAATTTAAGTAGCGGGAACTGGTTCTGTCCAAAAAATTAACTATAATATAAGCCAGAATGTGGTCAGTGAGATAAAAATAGCAAGAACAAAATTGGGAAACATTGAGGAGGAAAACAAAGGATACGTGATTTGCAGACTCTCCTTAAAATATCAGCCACGCTCAGGATAATATAGCTAAGAAGTTGAACTTCTATGGTAAAGAATCATAATTCTATTGTAAGAAGAAGTTTCAAGTGGTAGATTTCAGACCCTTGTCTCTAGTTTGTCTTATTCAGTACTTTTGTCAATAACTTGATTATCACATTATCAAATGACACGAAAGTGGGAGGCATGGTGTGTGTTGAATAACACAATGCAAATCCAGTGGATTCAATCTCATAAGATGATGTTTAAAAGCAATGCATTCACAGTTCTATAATTAGGTCCAAACAATCAGGCACAAGAGTTGGGGTGAAAAAAAACCTCAATGATTTTAGTCAACTGGTAAGTTAGTTGTCTGTGAGGTAGCATCTAAAAATTCATTGAGATTTTACTCTGCAGTAATAAACTTATTTCACTCAATAAACATCTAAGGAAGGCCTGCTGTATGCAAAGAACATACAGTAGTAAAGAGTACACTCATGGACATTGAAACCTCAAGACTTAAACTTTAAGAGAATAAACAGAAATGAAATGAATTTCACAGTTAAATGCTGTACCAAATTGTGACAAATGTCAAGAGGGAAAAGTACAGAGTGCCATATGTGCACACAACAAGGGACCTGAGCTTGTGTCAGGGTCAGAGAAGATTTCTTTGAGGAAATGATTTTTACTGACATCTGAAAGATGATCGGTAATTAACCAGGTAAAAGAGAGAGAGAGAGAGAGAGTATCTTCCAGGCAGAGGAAATACTATTTATTAATGCTTTTAGCCAAAAATGAGAATATAATGTGAGAAGGGAAGACGTGTTAGGATTGAGCCTTAGAGGAATTTAGTTCAACTGGTAAGCCATGTGATAGGTAG
This sequence comes from Equus przewalskii, assembly GCF_037783145.1. Classification (NCBI taxonomy): domain Eukaryota; kingdom Metazoa; phylum Chordata; class Mammalia; order Perissodactyla; family Equidae; genus Equus; species Equus przewalskii. The sequence continues at coordinate 20,860,822 of NC_091849.1, forward strand.
ACAACTAATATAAGGTGGCACAGAGCCAGTGCTGTGAAAGAGAGAAGAATAAAGTTTTTCAAAGAATAGGAGATATCTCTGTTTGCCTGGGGAATTAGGCAAAGATTCATCAAGAAGATGACATTGCAGTTGGGTCTTTAAATTAAGACATGATTTTGGCAGGTAGGGTTAGGATGCTCTCAATATACAAAGACTTGTTAGAGGAAGACAAGACAGCAATAATTTAAATTAATCAGTGAGGGAGAGGGGAAAATTAGGAGGATGTGGGATCATGAGATTTAAAGGGAGACAGCATTACAAGGTGAGAAAGGTCAGAGGGCCAGCCCTGTGGCCAAGTGGTTAAGTTCATGTGCTCCACATCCACGGTGTTGGGTTTGCTGGTTCAGATCCTAGGTGTGGACCTATGCATCACTCATCAAGCCATGCTGTGGCAGCATCCCACATAGAAGAACTAGAATGCCCTACAACTATGTACTGGGGCTTTTTGGAAAAAAAAAAAAAGAGGAAGATTGGCAATGGATGTTAGCTTAGGGCCAATCTTCCTCACCAAAAAAAAACAAAAAAAACCCCAAAAAACCCGGCATGCTTTAAATTATTATTTTTTATTTTTAAAAAAGAGAAGTCAGAATTTGGAATGATTTGACAGCATTCAAGGAAGATGAGGGCTGAACAATATCCACTGTGTTTATTGAACTTGAAGTTATCAGTGCACTTAGCATGAGTATATTGAGCTCTGGGTATAAAGTGAAGAAACGGAGATAGCAGGTAGATACTAGGAGATAGTAGAGAGAACACTCAAATTCTGGGATTCTAATGGCAGGATCCTGTGATGTTCGTTTTTTGTGTTTTTGGAAGGAAGCATAGTGTGATAGTCATGTGGTAGTTATACAAAAGTTAATTTCAGTTTCTGAATGAATGAATATTTGGGAAAAGAAAGGTTAATTATACTAGAAATAGGACAAGACTTTGGGGAAAAAGAGTTGAGATTATAGTTTGGCTCCAGCAAATTACTAGCTTTGTGACCTTGGGCAAGTCATTTAACCACTCTGAGCTCTACTTTCCTCACTTGTAAAAGGAGGATAATGATAATTGATCTAACTTCCCTAGGGAGTTGGTGAGAGTTTGAAAGTAAGAAACTTTACACGAATGCACTTTATAGACTACGGAGTGCTTATCTACTAAAAAGTAATATTTTACTATTAGAAGGGTTAGAAGTTAGGTCAGAGACTGACTATGTGGCCTGATCATTTCCTCCTCCTCTTGGACTACATTTCCCAGTGACACTTGCAGTAAGATGGCCATGTGGTTGAGTTAGAGCCAATGACATGTGACCGGAGGTGATGTGTGCTACTTCCAGGCCTCAACCATTGAAACCTCCTGCAAGGGCTCCTACGTGCTCCTTTGCTTCTGCTGGCTTAATGCAGATGGGTGTGGAGGGCTTGCAATATATACGGTGGTGGATATACAAATTCTTACCACCAATTTGGAAAATAATTTGGCATGTATTAGCTTCCAAATTTGAACATTCTCATACCCCATAGTCCTGCTATTGTACTGCTAAGTTTATTTACTCTAGTGAAACTTGCAAACATGCACTGGGAGACATAGATCAGTGGGTTTCTTGGTTGTTATAATCCCAAACTGAAAACAGTCCAAATGTCCATCTGTATGAAAGCCAAATACCCTTCAACAGGAGAAAACAATTTACATTCCCCTAAAAACTCAATAACAGTGAAAATTAGTCCCTATAACTACATGAAACTACATAAAAAAAAGTCAGAAATATAATGGTAAGTGAAAAAAACAAGTCACAAAGAAAATATGTCATGATAAAATTATAGCAAACTAAAAAAAAAAAAAGAGAGAAAATGAAAAGGCAGAACCAAGAAATATACTTTTCAGCACTGCCTGCATTTCTGATTTTTTTTAAAGAGGAAGGGAATTGTATAAGTAATCTATTGCCAAAACAATACTGCAAACAACCACTCCAAAATTCAGTGGCTTTAAGAAAGAAGCATGTATTATTTATCTAGCTCACAAGTCGGCTGCATTCATCTGATCTTGCCAGTGCTTGGCTGATCTTGGCTGGGCTTGCTCATGCTTCTGTGGGAGCTAGAGGTGACCCAAGTTGTTCCAGTAATCTTGGCTGACACGTGTTCTCAGCTTTGCTGTTGACTGATCTAGGATGGCCATGATCTAGAGTGAACAGCTCTGTTTCACATGTCACTTACCATCCAGTGGGCTAGCCTGATCACATTCTCATGACAAGGCCCAGAGGGAAAGAACAGGCATGCACAATCCTGCAAGGGGGCAAGGAGGAACATGCATGTGCTGTCCAAAGGTCTATTTGCATCTCATGTGCTTAAGTCCTATGGGCAAAAGCAAGTCACATGACCAGGCATGCACTCAGAATGGGAAGGGATGATAATGTTTAAGGGCAAAGGCCATGGGGACACTAAGCAATTAACTATTAACTATTAATACAATCAGTCTGCCACAGGAACACTCAACACAGAAATCAGAATCGTAACGACCCCTGTCAGGAAGGCAGGGGTGGAAAAGAGAATGAACACACAGATATCTGCCAGCTTATCATAATGTTCTAGTTCTTAAGTGAGGTAACAATTTTATTAGTTTTCACTTTATAGTTATGCTTTCTAATCTGCACATATATTACATATATTCTTTTGTAAGCACCAAATGCTATATTTTTTAAATATTGGGGGAAAAAGCCTTTAAATGTAAAGAAACCTGAAGGGCCAATCTGGGAAGTCTAATGAAAGATGGGGCCTCTGGATTCTCTCCTTGAGTTTCTGCAAAATGAGATATTTATAGTCACTTTCTAATAGAAGATTGTGACTTTGACAAAGAAATCACTTATTAAAAGAAGTTGAAGGGCAAGCTTTGCCAAACCGGTGACAATTATTCTCTCTTTCTTCTAGAGACTGCGGATGAAATTTCAACAAGGTAGAAAACGACCGTTTATTCTGCTCCCCTTTCCTATCGTTTATTCTGTTTGTTTTATTCCTGGAACAAAGACACCACAGCTTGTCTTTGAAAGACTTCCCCTGAGTTTGAAAGGGTGTAGAATTGGAAGCATGTTCTAGTCCAGATAAAACTCTGGATTTTTTTCAAAATGCTCCTCAGTTGGACCCAGGTCCCAGGCCTCCAGGTTTTGATTCATTCATCTCTAGCTGGGACTATGTTTTTTTCGCCCTTTTCCAGAAGACGGGTAGATTCACTTTAAAAGACACTGCCGTTCTTTTTTTCACGTCACAAAAGAATTAATGTTTGCAGAGCCCTTTGAAGATGTGGTGTCATGCATGTGCTATTATTAATAATAAACTACAGATCTATTTCACACCATCTGAGGAACAGGGCTGTGCCACCATGAAAGCATTTTTATTTCAACCAGTTCTCCATTAAGCTTCGCCCAGATCCAGCTCGGCTTCCGACTGAGGCTAGTTCCAGAACACGGGGAAAGAAAAGAGGCAGCTGGTGGGACACAAAACAACATACACCACCCAATACATTAAAAAAATAAAAGTCAAAAGGAAGCTTTTATAACCATTAGAGATCAATGCCACCCACTGGAAGCCTTTTAGCTACATGTGGGTTAGGGACACAGCACCAACAGAAGACAGGACCGAAAGGAGCGAATCTTTGATTCTTTATGCATCGAAGAAGGTAAACATTCCCAGGGTGCCTGGGCCGGCACAGACAGGAAAGAAGGCGCTGATCACAATCCGCTGTTCGTCTTTCCTTTTCTGTTTGCTTAGTGCTTTGAGTTGTTTTCCCCTTTTTCTTTGCTGAAACCACTAATATCATTCCTCCAGGAGCTTTTTTGCATTTACAAGCTACCTTGACATGCCTGGGTTTGAGGAGATGGATGGAAAATGAAGCTCCTGCAAATAAGAGTCCAGTGAAGACTTCAGGATGGGTCGCTTTTGGAGAGACGAGCAAACACAGAGCCTAAATGCAAAGAATGGCTTCTGTGGGCTCCACTGACAACAGGCCACCCGCTGACAACAGCAGCCCGAGAAGGAGCCACTTTGAGAGCTGGGTCTATGAGTTTTGTTTGAAAAAATCTTTGCACCTGTCTTTGGTGGCAAGATTCTCGACTCATTCCCCTCATGCCAGCCTTCCCTTTGCTCTGCTTGTTTTGGAGCTGCTTATTCAAAATGGACTCGAACCTGATTTCTCTGTTACAAGGGTTTGCAGGAGGGGAAAGTCTTTCTTGCTCCATTTCAGGCCGCACCACTGAAGGTGTTGTATATAGAAAAGGGAGCTGGAGAGAGAAAGAAAAAGAGAGAGAAAGGGAGAGAGAAAAAAGAAGCAAAAAGACAAAACTCAAGGAAATCAAGACCGTGCTGTGCAAAATTGTTACAGCTGTTTCTGTTTTTATTGGCTGTTTCTTTTGGCTTCAGTTTTTCAGCAACTGCGGTTCACATGAGCAGGAAGGCGTATGGCATGGCCGAGCTCCACGGTGACGGCGGGAGGAGGACAGAGCAAGGAAGGAGAGGAGGAGGGCAGGAGCTGGGTGAGGAGGTTCTCAATTGTGTACGGCGCTCGGAGGGGATACACATCAAAGCATTTCTTTTTGATAGTACTGTGAAAGCCTTAGCAATAGAATTCAGATGCACTTAATGGAAAGCTTCTAAAAGCATCCAGTCTCCCTGGCTGGATCGGATTAGTGGTCCGTTTAAGGCATTGTAGTACCCCTCGAAATGACGTTCTGATATCTCCGAGGAAATAAAGTGTCAGGACGCATCCCCTTCCCTCTCTCTGCCCGCCTGTGATTCACCTGGACGATTGCACAGGGCCGAACATATGGAGAGTGCATATTTTCCCCGGGGACTCTATTTCTCACGGTTACAAATGGAATGAGCTATACGCCTGCTCACTGACCCCATGAGGATGTTGGCAGCTGGGATACAGCGCCCTAGGGCTTGGAGTAAGCTGCTCACCCACCTAGATCCCCTGCCTAGCAGCTGAAAGGTGAGCCGGAAAAAGGCTCGCGAAAACGCCCACAGTTGCGCGCTCTCTCTTGCTTAAAGCTTCCTATTAAATTGGTGATTTAAATGACATTTTTAAGGTTTATAAAATTGCTTAAACTAGAGTTTTTGAATTTGATGCTTTAACTACACTTGCCCCTAACACACACACACACACTCTTAATCAAATTAATTCTACAAACCTTAAGGAAATATTATTCTAAAAGCAAGTACTGTATCTCCCAATGAGAGCGAGTGGGCAGGACAACTGAGGCAAAGAAGAGAGCAAGAGGAAGAAAGTGTTATATTTGGCTTTCCATTATAGCAAAAGGGAAAATACAATGAAATGTTGATTTGAAAAAAAAAAATACCCTACATCTGGTGACAAACGTTGCATACTCTCACATTAAAAAAAAATCTGGGGGCTGGCCCCGTGGCCGAGTGGTTAAGTTCGCGCGCTCCGCTGCAGGCGGCCCAGTGTTTCGTCAGTTCGAATCCTGGGCGCGGACATGGCACTGCTCATCAGACCACGCTGAGGCAGCGTCCCACATGCCACAACTAGAAGAACCCACAACGAAGAATACAGAACTATGTACTGGGGGGCTTTGGGGAGAAAAAGGAAAAAATAAAATCTTTAAAAAAAAAAAAAAAAAAAAAAGGAATGATTTAAAAAAAAAAAAAAAAAAAATCTGAGCCACTGAGCCCAGCTGTGGAATGAAAGGCGAAACTGGAGCCCAGCGCCCATGTGTGGGTTCTGCTTTGGAGACTTACTTGGGTTTTCTGAACTGGACTTCTGACTTACTCGGCCACAAGAGGGCAAATCCGAACCTATGGGCCTCAGTGTTCCCATCTAAAAATGGAGCTGGACTTGGGGAGATGGACGCATTAGGGGTTACAGAGCACTTTGAGACTATAAAACCCCAGGTAATTGCAAACATGAAATCTAATCACATAATTAGGTGTTGAAGGTTGTGTCTTGGTCAATTTGTTTTCTGAATGCAGGAAAGGATTCCTTCAAAGCTTTTTCTGTTTATTTTCCCAAGGAAGTCATCAAATGAACTGAAAAAATGGTGATTTGGATCAATGCTCTCTTGAGCAATTATATATTTTGAGATGCAGCATGCTTTTCATGAATTTTCTGGTATCATTTCTTCTATTCATCACGTTACCTTTTTCCTATGTGTTCATAGTGCCTGGCAATACATTATTATTACCAAATATGAAATTTGTTTAAAACTTTTCAATTGGGGCAGAGCATAGTAAATGCAGAGTGAGCCTGTCTGTTTTTGAAAAGGGGCTCACGAAGCTCTTAAGATAGGAAAACGAGTGATTTCATGAATTAGCAATGCCTAGAGAAAGCTATTCTCTAATTATAAAGATTGGAATTGTTCCTCATGAAAGACACTAGTAAAAAAAATACCAAAATTCATACTTAGTGCTGACACTTAAAGTTGAGATAGTGAGTAGTTCATTCCCACCTCAGCCTCTGACTCAATGTAAGGGTTGGCAAAATTTTTTTCCCTTGGGTTTTGCCCACAAAATGGATTGATAGCGCTTTGCCACAAATGGAGTAATTATGAGAAGATTTGGAAGCACACAGGATTTCTATTCTTTGAGAACATTTTCCCCTTGTATGTCTCTTAACTGTTTTTACATATTTGAGATACCATTAATCAGCAGCATCTTTCACAAATGAAGAGTAGAGTTTTGCACATTAAGCTTCAGTCAGGCACAACCATTAGTTGGTGGATGTTGAAGGTCCCTTGCAAAAACATGTTTCTACTATTATCCTTACAGAAGGCTGTGTGTTCACACACATGCACAATTATGAGACTGAACAGTCCCTTCTTGTTTGGGTGGCTCTTTGATCTTTTGTTGTTTTGCTGCTTGTGTCCATATGGAAATGTTACCAACCAGCGGGAGATTCCTTTCCATTATGATTCCTCATCCAGAGTCTGCCGCGTTGTTTCTCATTTATGTTGGGCTCCAGATTGATGCCAACATTTCAGAGGAACGCAACTCATCAGGTTCAAAAGCCCAATTTGCTTTAAGTAGCCATCAAAGCTTTCACTTAGATTTAAGTACCTGTTAATTCCCAAGTTTTTCTGACATGCAATGACAACGTGGGCATCTCAAGAGAAACACAGTTTTCTCCTGACACTAGAAAGGCCTATGGGATGAAGTAGGTAGGTCATAAACACGGTCAGCATCAAGCTTCTTTTCAGTGCATTGGTCTCTGCTGATTTTCATTTTGGTCTTTACCAACTAAGAGTATATATAATACACACATAGGCGTGACCTCATCCAAAGAAAATTTATTGAAAATTTTCAAACTCTAAAATAGCTCCATTTGTAGATGGCAGTTTATATCCATTCCTAAATTTTCTTCCTATCCATAGTACCCAATAGCCCTAGTCCTGGAAATCCCCTCTTTTATTATACTGGAAAATACCAAAGATGTGAGGGCATAGAAGTATGTGCTTACTAAGGAAGCTTTCTTTTTTAAGAGCCTCTGAAGCTCCTCCCTAGGAGAGATTAAAGTCAGTGCTTTCCCACTTCCCAAGTCTACCTCCACACATCAAACAAATGAAAATCCTTCCAAAACTCATCTCCCTTCATGCTCACACTCAAATATGCTGTTTTATGTGGGTCGACCAAAGTCTTTTTCTGATTTTCCTCCCCATCTGTTCTTTGAATAAACATGCATCCTAAAGAGAAGGAAGACTTAACGGATCAAATTTAGTTCCTGTATTTGGAAATGTTTTCAAAAGACCACACCGCACTTGACTATTCGGTCAAATTAGGTTCCGTTTGCCTCTAATAGCGCTTAATTACCTCCCACATGCTCCTCAGACTCTTTCACTTCTTAGTCTGCACGATTTAGCTCTTATGATGGCCAAAAAAGTTTTTTAAAGAAATTAAGTGTGTAAGCCGGTGGAACAGCTGCCATGGGCTATGTCTCCACCAGACCAAGACCACCAGTGTTTTGAGATGACCAAATTGCCTCTACTCAGTGTCCAGAATTCTAGAAACCAAATAGCCAGAGACATAGCCCATTGGCTTTTAACTTTTTAAGTTGTCGTTTGGTCACCTTAGACACACTGCCTCAATTTCTTTCTTTTATAAATGAATTAATATGCTCACGGGATATAAAAACTCACTTGAATGGAAAACAATGTGCACTGATGAATCTCTGAGGGAAAGTACACTCAAAGTATGAAAAATTCAGAACAAATTGTCTTATAGTATCTGCAAGCTGCGATTTGGTTATCCTGATTAATTAGCTTTTATTTTTCCTTCTCCAGATTAAAAGGGAGAGAATTGTGGAGGAAAGAACTTGTGTGGAATGTAATGCATATTTTTGGTTTTCAGTATTTCCAGCTTAAAACCTCTGAATAGGTTGAGAATATGTTTGTTAATCTGAATTGACTTCCAGGGGCATAAGTTCCAAAGACTAGTTATTTTCACTCTTGCCGTTTAGTTTAAACCTGGGGTCGGCAAGCTTTTTTTTGTAAAGGGCTAGATAGTAAATGATTTAGGCTTCCTGGGCCAGGATCAAAGTTGAAGATAGTAGGTAGGCAATTGGATGATAAGAGAGGAAACTCTTGCCCCGCTGCAGTCCTGTGTGTCTGCGTTTGGGCCCTCTCGGGTGGTAGGCACCCTTTGCACACAGCTGCTGACAGCTGGAGATGTTCTCTGCTTCCAGGGCGTGGGACCCCGTGGGCTGGCAGGAGTGTGTGGGGCACAGGCGCTGAGGATGGGTGGCCACCAACCAGAGGGCAGGCACTGTAAGCAGAGGTGAAACACCAGCCTAGCCTCTGTGGCTCACAGTGTTAGCATGTGGGAGTACTGCTCGTGGGCCATACAAAAACAGGCTTTCGTCTGGATTTTGTTCTCTGGCTGTAGTTTGCCAACTCCTGGTTAAGTAAATACCCAGATACCGATGACTCTCAAATTTATATCTCCGGTCTGAGTTCCAGCTATCTGTTGTACATTTCCTCTTAGCTACTTGGCAGGCACTTTAAAGAAAAGATGTTGCAAACTGAACTCGTTGTTATCTGCTTCCCTCTGTGCCCTATTTCTGTCAATAGCACCACTAATCACCCAGTTGCCCAAGTCAGAAACCTTGTGTTCATTTCCAACTCCTTTGCCACATAGTCACTGGACTGGAAGCATTGTAAAGGCATGAACAAATCTAGCTTATTTTTATCTTTCTAACCCTCTGTAGAGTGCCTGACACATAGTAGGCTTTAAAAAAATTGGTTGTTAAATTAATCTATCAACCACCAAGCTCAGTCGATTCTTCTTGATTATTTCATTCCTCTGTCAAAAGTCTTCAATGGCTTTCCATTGAATAGAGAATAACTATAAAATATTTAGCAGACCGTGCAAAGCCTTCCAGTTTTGACTTTGCCTACCCTAAAGACTGACCCTATAGAATTACATCACCTGCACCAACACCTCATACTTCATGTCTCTATTCAGACAGTGTTGTTCTCTCTGCCTGGAGCACGCTTTCCCTGTTTTATATGGTAACCCCGACTAGTCCTTCCGGATCTGACTCAGTTATCACCTGCAGGAAACTCCCCAGATACCTCCCTGTTCATCAGGGGTTTGTTCTCATAAACTAGGTTTCCCCACTTTCTCAACACTTCATCAGAGCTCAGAGTATTGGCTAAATGCATTTAGCCCTTACTAGATTATACAGCCAGCCTTAGTGGTCTAGTGGTTAAGATTCTGAGCTCTTACTGCCATGGCCCAGGTTTGTTTCCCAGTTAGGGAAACACACCACCTATCTGTCTGTTGGCTGTCCTACTGTGGTGAGTGTATGTGGCTGTGACACTGAAAGCTATACCACTGGTATTTCAAGTACCAGCAGGGTCACCTATGGTGGACAGGTTTCAGTGGATCTTCCAGACTAATACAGACTAGGAAGAAAGACTTGGCCACCCACTTCCAAAAAAATTGGCTATGAAAACCCTATGAATAGCAGCAGAGAAAGGTCTGCTGGAGCGCTGGAAGGTGAGAGGATGGTGCAAAAAGACCAGGCGGGGTTCTGCTCTGCTGTATACAGAGTCACTAGAGGTTGGAATCAACTTGATGGCACTACAACAAGACATTATATACAGCATGAAGGCAAGACTTTGTTTGTGTTTCCTCATTTCTTAGTTTGGCACTTGGAACAGGACAGACAAGAAACGATCATCCAATTGAACTAAACACCACTCCTGAGTGGAACTGAGAAACATCAGGACACTTTCTACATCCATGCAGACCCAGGAAGGCGTTTTCTAGGCTCCATTGGGTCTTACTTCAACTTTCTGTTTGTCTGAAGCCAGAGGAAGTAGACTACAATTAGTCTGTGTCAGGGATTGCGTTGTGTGCTGAAAGGCACAGGGCTCTGAAGGGAAAGGACTTGGCAGGAAGGAAAGTAGAGAAAATGCTTTGAAGCCCCAGGGCACGGTCTTTGGTGTAGAACTTCCCCTGCTTCTGGGTTTGTATCGCATACAAGGCAAGGCAATTGCACTTATAAGTTACCTAGATAAAAAGAAGCAGAGCCTAACTGAAGCCAGCCATTTGGGGACAGCACTGACGTGTAAATTTTGTCTTATGGTCACAGCAGGGATGCTCAAACAACTCCAGAGAAGGCTATAAGAACCTTGAGATATTTCTTTATGTGCTTAAAATAAGAAAAGTCCAGAATGCTCATTGTAATCAGTGATTATAATACCCACTCTGTGCAAGTCAATATTAAAATAAAACAATCAAGCAACCACAACAAAATCAAGCAATATACTATTGAATTTCTTTCTTTCCTTTCTGAAGTCTAGGTAGGTGGAGAATTACAAATAGGTAAAGAGATAAAGGATAAACAATCAGATCACTGTATTAATTTAGAAAATCTGAAACAAGGCCTGGTGGCAATGACATCAAGAGAGAAGATAATGCAGTTGTGCGTTGTTTGACGACGGGGATACGTTCTGAGAAACGCATCGTTAGGTAATTTCATCGTTGTGTGAACATCACAGAATGCACTTACACAAACTCAGTGTAGCCTACTACACACCTAGGCTATATGGTACTAGTCTCACAGGACCACCATCGTAAATGTGGCCCATCACTGACTGAAACGTCATTACGTGGCACATGAGTGTGTTAACTAAATTAATATTTGGATGTAAGCATTATATTGTCTACTGCATATAATTAAGCATCATTAAAAATCTCTCTAACATGCACTGATCATTGGGATATCATGAAGAAAGAGATAGTAGAGGGAAGATTATAGACTTTCAGAGGAAGTTGCTTTTTTGAATTTATTAAGGAATATAATAAAGTTCCTGAGGACACTGTATTCAGACTTTCCGGGTGTAGTCTTTCTTTAACCATGAAGGCCTGGACGTTCGATGAATTTGGATGTATTACTATAAAGGAGGAAAAACTATAAAATTGAGTGCTTAGAGAATGTCTATTTCCCTCCCTTCCCCCTGCGTTTCTTTTACCCCAGTACAAAAGGAATGAAAAATTTCCAAAAGTTTCCACTTACAAATTATTTAGAAATAGGGCTTTTTAGTAACCAAGAACCGCCCCCCTCGTCCCCTGCAATGATGCAATTAATTTACCAAACCTGTGACTCAGTGACCTCTTTAGGGAGAAAACATCCCATTCTTTCTTATCTTCCTGTTTGCTGAAAAAGAAAGAACTCATCATGCTTTGATCCATAATAAATAACATTTCGTCTTGAAAATGTTGATTTTTAGGGAAAGAGGGAGTTTTTTTCTTTCTTTCCTCTTCTTTTTTTTTTTACGTTAGGGAAGAAACTGGCAGAAATAAATGAACCACAAAATTGTCTGTGGACAAATCTGACCACTGGAATTAACGAAATCTCTCCAAGTAGAACTTTCTCTGAGGCCAGGTTTAGGCTCTGGGAAAAAAAAGTGTATGCTTGCAGGCTTTAAAGATGAAATGTTTCCTCTACCTGGTAATGCAGAAAAGGATTTACCCCACAAAATTTCCCCAGAGTCCTCACTAACAAGATAAAGTCAGCTGAAAATCCCTTTGCTCAGCATAGACTGACTTCTGAAAGGCTTATTGAAATTAATCAGTACATTGCTGTCCTGCGCCCTCTTGGTGTTTCACACCTAAGAATGTTCATTAGGACTAAGTGAGGAAGAAACGGTTTCCCAGACACAGGGTGGTGCTGGCAGTCTTGGCAGGTGCCACTTACTTGCAAGGTGGGCTGACACAGGCTAAAAGCAGCTCATCTCAGAGGTTCTGTATGTTGCTATAGCTGACGTATGTGACGAATGGGGCTGACAAGCCTCTGTTATCTACTTTCTTCGTTCTGGATCATTCTGCTCTGGAGTATTTCACACAGGTATCCAAGCCAGCCCTGAAAGACTGAATGATCACACCACCAGGCAGAAATTAAAGGGAGCAGCCGAGAGAAATGTGTCATGTGCTGGCCGCTACACAAACCACTGGGAAAACAGCATAGTCCTTGGGGGAGACCCCGATGGTTCTTTCGAAGCCTTGTATTTTCATGGCTTCCTTTGAGACTCCATCAAAATGACCTTGTCCTTTTATTTCAGGCATGTCTATTTTTCCCATCTATTAGAGGGTTATCTTTTAGAAGGTTGGGACTGTCTCTGGATTTCTTCAGCCTTGCCATACAACTTTGTTCAGTGCTATGAAGAAAGCAGGTACTAAATAGAATTTGAGAAATTGGACTGTAAGGTAATGACTGAAAAGATACATAAACTCTTGCTGTCGAGCAAGATAGTCCTAAATTTTTCTTTCGCTTTTGACATTTAAATAAAATACTTAAGATCACTTTGCATGTGTATGTGTAATTTTTCCTTTATTTAATTACCATATTAAAAATATTTTTTTCTGGGGTCTACTGTTTCTAACTCTTTCCTCCTCTTTTCTTAGCCGAATCAATAAATTCATAGTGAGGCTTTTATGTCTCTCCATCCAGAAAAATTGATCCAATTCTAAATCTTTGGCTTCACTTGCTAATTCCTAACCTTTGGCTATCTTCTTTTTTAGTCTGGATCTGCTTCTTAAGGATGATGTGTCTTAAGGATAATGCTGTGTGTTCACTAAATTTCATTTTATTTTCCTCTTTCTTGGGTACACAGCAAATCACACTTCCCATTTCCTCTGAGTTAGGTAGTGGCAGATGATGGATTCTGACTAATGAAATATGAAAGGAAGGAACACGTGTCAATTCCAGGCTGAGACTGTGAAAGGCCCTGCAGGGTTCTTTGGTCAGTTTCTTTGCCTGTCGTGGAGAATGTGGACATCTCACATTGAAACAGAATAGCCTCAAGATGAAAGCCACTTGGATTACTGTGTCACTTGGTGGAGGACAACTGCCATGGAGGATGGCCTGAACCCCCTGCCAGCCTTTCCTAGCATTTTGTTAAACTACTAAGACTACAGGGTTATTGTTACACGGCATAAGTGCAGACTATTCTAGCTGATACAGAAAGGCTGTGGTAGGAGTGATTGCTCTAGCATCCTGTAAGTTCCTTCTGTTTCATCACTGGTGGTAATGTGGGCTGTAAACAACAGTCTTGAGCTGTGGATCCTAAATTTTTTGGATCATAGCCTCCTGAATTGTTATTAGTGTGCTCGCCCCATTCAATCAAAGGGTAAAATAGTGAGAATAAGATATATACTGAGGACAAGATGCCACAGTGGAAAAAAACAAGTATATTGAAGTAAGATAGCCCTGGATAAGATTCTCAATCTGCCTCTTCTTATCTCCATTCATTTCAGATTTGTTTTACTTTCTGCAACGAACTTATCTCACAATTAAAATGAAAATAATAATATCTGCTTTATAGAATTGGCAGGAGGATGTATTGGCATCTGCTTAGTTCATAATAAAACCCATTGGATTTTGGTTTTACCACCAAAGATAAACTATGTGACCTTGAGAAAGACACCTGACGTTTGTAAGCATGAGTATTTTTGTTTGTTTGTTTTTATGTTTAAAAGTAGAAGCAATACCTGCCTTGAGGTGCTGTGGTAAAGATTGAGGAAAGTGTATATGCTCTGTGGTGACTGGCACATGCTAGATGCTCAATAAATGACGATTCCTACCACGACTCCACGAGCAGAGTCACTCGGATTTATTCTCCATAGTCGTATCTTCCAGGGTTGGTCTTATACCTTGATTTAGGGCATGAAGAATTCCCCTTACTTAAAACTCTAAATAGAGCCAAACAGTTTCTTTTTTGCTGTTTTGTTATCAGTGTGGTGGTACAGATTAATCAAATGACACTGTTCTTTGTTGTACTTAAGCCCTAGCACTCAATGTTTTTTACACACAGCTCTTCAAGTCCATTTTGGATTCTACACAGCGAGAAATAGTCTTCAAGTATGTGCTCCTCCTGGGGTTATTATGTCATAAAGATAAGGCCTAGTTTGGGTTTTCTTGGAATTTTCAAGAAAACATACACATACTCTAATCCTGTACTTCTATTAGTTAGTTTTTTAAACAGTCTTAATCTGTTTTTACTAAAAAGACGCAATGGAAATGTAAGAGGAAGAGACACTTTGCTATCTCACGTCTGCTGACAGCCTTTCTTATCCTGATTTGCTCCCTATTTTTTTGACAGTTGAGTTCATTTGAGAAGTGGAAGCACAAATATCAAGCTAGCATCTTGCATACATTATCTTGCAATAATTCCCAGTACAATAAACAGCTGTTAATGAAAGGTCTCCAAGCAGAGGTATCTGGTTTTATGATTTACTCTATACAGCTAATTAAAAAAAATAAATCATTATTGCCTCTTATATCCATCCCGGCCCTTCACATTTAAGTCTTTTAGCATTTTTTTTCCTTCAAATTTTGTCGGTGTACTGGCCCACATTCGCTTGTGCTCTAGGTGGATTAAGATGTGACTGGATTCTCTTAAATCTCTGAAGTCCCTTTTTTGCCAGCTTTCTACGCTTTCAGCTTTCCACTTCTCAGGAGCCCAAACACCCTCCGGCTGTTTTGGTCCATCCGCCAGCAATCTGTTAAAGGAAATCATTTTAAGATTGTAATGACTATATTATGCATGAAATAACTGCATGAATTTGAGCAAGTCGCTTGCTCTTGGTGCATTTCCTCATGTGTAACATAATGACAGCTGATGAGATGACATACTGTAAATCTTTCAAGGGTGAGGATTGTGTGGCAAACCAGAAACGATGTCAAAAGCATTAGGGCTTTCAAATAGAAGACTGGAGGGAGGTGATGCTGAATTTAACCAAAATAATTAATTTCTAATGGTTGACTGTACTATAATTGTCCACAAATGTTTGTTGAACACATCCCATATGCATGGCACTGTGCATTATGGTGAAACACAAAAATGCAGCAGACATTGTTCCTGCCCTGAAGGAGTTTTCAATTCAGTAGCAGAGACATGTATGTGACTAACTTTATGTCATAGAATTTAATTAAATTAATTAATATCATAATGGAGTCATAATCAGCACAATGACTATTTTAGGTCCATTTTAGTTAGCTAGAGTTTGGTAAATAATTGTAGCTCCTTACTGAATCAAAAATAGGCTCACTTTTGAAAGTGAAAACAATCCTGGAAACAGTTGCCAGTATTCTATTTAGAGATTGAGGTCTGCTTGTCAATTGCAAAGAGAATGTTTCACGTGTTCTCTGGAAACACATTAAAATCCAACATACTTTCCATTTTGAATTTCCAGGAAGCAAAGGAGATGGACTCAAGATAAAAGGAGATAATTTAGTGGCTTAAAACAGCCATTTTATTTTGTTTACAATTGTGTGTGAGTCAGGGATTTAAGGTCTCAGCTGGGAAATTCATCTCTAATCCACATGAGATCATCTTGGGTTGCAGGATTCATGTCCATGATGCTTCTTCATGCACATGTCTGGCACTTCCGTGTTCCTTGGTCTGTCTTTCTCTACGTGGTGCCTCATTTTCCAAGGCTTCTCCACGTGGTTTAGGCTCCTCATGGCAAGGTAGTCTCATGGTAGTCTCACTTTTTACCTGGTGACTGGATTCTAAGATTACAGGACAGAAGTACCCATCCTCTTAAAGACCAGGCCTCAGAACTGGCTTAAGATCACTTTTGTCACACTCCATTGGCCAAAACTGTCAGAGAGAATACTCATCTTGATGGAAAGAGTATCAAAGAATTGAAGCTGTCTTTAATCTGCAACATATTCTGGGGCACGTGGTCTAATATAACATCATAATGCCTTGAATTTTAATTTGCCCAATTTTTTTTATGAGTAGGAAATAAATAAATGGTTAATGCCACCGACTTTCTTAAGAGTGGACTGCTGGCATTTTGAGTAAGACAATTATCTGTGTGAGTGTTTACTGAAATTAACAGGATATTTAGCATCCCTGATCAGAACCCTCTAAATGTCATTGGTAACTTATCTCTGTCATTGGACAATAAAACATGATCTAAAACATTTCAAAACTCTCTGTGGTAGAGTGGACAGTACTTCTTGCAGATTAAAACCATAGGCCTAATGTCTTAAGATGGTAGATTTCCTAGTGAGGTGCTGATCAGGTTATGGTTTGGCCTGTATCGATGTACAGAATAATAAAATGATTTGTTTCTGGTTTTTTTCAATCCACAGAATTCAAAGTTTTTACTGAATACCTGTGTCCTCTGTGTTTCCATCAATGCAAATTGTTGCAGAGCCATAGGAATATGTAATATGTACCCTGTCCTCAGGCAACAATGTCCAAGATTATTGGAGACATATTAGTATTCAGTCTTCAATAAAAAGTATGTCATGCTACTCTGAATAAGAAAAAAGCATTTATTTATTATAGAACATTAGAAAATATTGAAAACTAAAGAAAACACACACATACCTTGCATCACACAATTCAGATGTACCGCTGTTGACATTTTGATGAATATCATTCCAATTATTAATATGTATCTATATGGAAAGATTTTACGTATATGTGTAAATACATATATTTAATAGAGAACATATATGGCACCGTATAATGCTTGCTATGTAATAGTAAGTATAGTACTTTATGTGATATGCTTTTGACAATTCTTACCACTGAGAAAGCAATATAAATTGTTAACTAATGAAAAACAGAATCAAAGGGTAGAAGTATGTATGGGGATGTTGACTGGAGTCATTGGGGAAGCCTGTATGTGGTATTGAAGCTTCACCAGGAGCTTGAAGAATGGGTAGATTTAGGGTTAACAAGGTCTTAATCCATAATCCCATGATAAGAGTGAGCATAATATGATTGAAGACAATCTAGTTTGTGGTTTTTTCCTCTAACTTTGGTAAATATGATTTTTTAAATTAGGTTTTACTGTACAAAACTTTGAATATGAAAATGGTAATGCATTCAAGAGATATGGGGAAATTTGGAGCAGGCATTGGTTTTTAAAATGCTCTTTTAAAGATGTCATTAAAATCTGCATAGTGTTCTAAACAAACCAACAGATGGATTCAGCGACTTGTGATATATTGGTCCTGCATGGAATGGTGGGGTTGGGATTGCAGGAGTTAAGGAATGAGGAAATAATGAAAGACATTCTCTAAAAAAACATCCAGAGTTCATGGTGAGATCAAATCTAGAATTCCTATGTTTTACCCAAAGTGAAAGGAAGGAAACAAAGCTTCTCTATTGTTTTCAATTTACTATTATCATCACAAAAAAAATTAGATAGTTGCCAACAATCACCTTGGCAATAAATATATTTATACAATGTGAATGCATTTACTAATATTACTCATTATATATACAAACTGACTAAAATACTAGTAAAATAATAAAAATGAGTATAATTTATATGAGAGCAGAAACTTAATTTTGTTCCTTTCTTCCATTTAACTACTCAACAGTCAATAGCATATGGTAATGTCAAATGATTGATTGAGTGAATGGAAGTCTCCGAGATAGGAAGAATACACTTCCTTATGAAACATGGGAAAAGAAATAAATGGTGTGAGCAAAAATAAGGAATCACTTCTATACCAAATATGACTTTTTGCCTATAAAAACTAGCTAGAAAAATGCTGTTTTTGACTATACCAACTTGAGTGAGCATAATCTACCCAACAGCAAATCCAGAAAATCTTTGTGTAAGCCAAACGACCTTGAGAGTCTTGCCTGCATCAGTCTAGCTCATTAGCTATAGCTCATTTAGATATGACTGATTTAAGGCAATGCATTAAAAATGACTGAAGGATTATTTTATTAAAATTTGAGAATGTGTGTTATTAAAATTCTTGCAATTACATAAAGGAGAAAAACAGAATATGGTGGAGAGAGAAACAATGCTTTATGCTAAATAGCACCTAGTATAGGGTAAATTTGATAATAAGCACTATAGAAATACGTATTGTTGTTGAAGGAACGAATGGTCAGTTTTTATTATATCATAAGGAAGATGAGTCAATAGGAAAAAGGATACTGAAGATGGGTTCTGAAAGGAGTAAGTATACTAAAATAGTATTTTTAGTTCATGCTTATAAACTTTTTAAAGAAAAATAACCATTGCAAAATAAATAAGGTAGGCTCATAATGATAAATAGACCAATGCATCTGACCAAATGAAAATAATGTTTCTTGGTTAATTGGTCATTTTAATGCCTCACTTGATGAAGTCAATATTGCAGGTAACGTTGTTATTCTACAAGGTAGGAGCCATGAGTAGAGCCACTATTTATGCACTCCAGTGGTTACATTTTAGTGGTCAGAAGAATCAGCGGAGAACATTGTCAAAAGTCACATTCCTGGTCCTCAACACTAAATGACTCCCATTCAGCAAGTCTGGAGTCAGTTTCCTGAACCTGCATTTGTAACCTGCCTTTCAGGTGTTTGCTGTGGAGGTGAGCTGCTGTCTACATTTTGAAAAACAGTTCTTGGAATTCCTGCTGCTATGTCTTGCTCAGAAGCTTCAATTTGTTAGTAATTAATGGACCTGATGTTCCATTATTTCGGGGGTCATTTTTGTCACAGCTTCTGGGCATTCTTTTGGGGCTTGCCTTCCAACTACATCAAATTCTGCTAAAATGTGCTTTGCCTCTTTGAAATAACTACCCTCACTCATTCAGGATGTATGTTTGCAAGCAAGACTGGTGTGAAAAAAAATTTCTTTTAGCAATACGGGATTAGTGAGGTATATCAGAGAAATGGCCACATCTGTTAAAATCATTATTTATCTATTTAATTTTTTTATTGAGGAAGATTTGCCCAGAGCTAACATCCATTGTCAATCTTCCTGCTTTTGCTTGAGGAGGATTTACCCTGAGCTAACATCTGTGCCAATCTCCCTCTCTTTTGTATGTGAGTTGCTGCCACAGCATGGCTGCTGATGAACGATGTAGGTCTGTGCCTGAGATCTGAACCCTGGGCTGTCGAAGCAGAGCACACTGAACTTAACCACTAGGTTGTGGGGCCAGCCCCTGGTCTGAAAATATTTTCCTTGTGTAATCTTTATTGTTTTGGTTTTCTTTTTTTTTTTTAGACTCACCCTTTATTTAGATTCCTTAGTGTTTTGGGGGTTTTTTTGCTGAGAAAGATTTGCTCTAAGCTAACATCTATTGTCAATATTCCTCTCTCTCTTTTTTTTTCTCCCCTAAAGCCCTGGTATAGTTGTATATTTTCGTTGTAAGCCCTTCTAATTCTTCTATGCCAGCTGCTGCCATAGCATGGCTACTGAAAGACGAATGGTGTGTTTCCACATCCCGGAACCGAACCCAGGCAGCCAAAGCAGAGTGTATCTAACTTTAACTGCTAGGCCATCAGAGCTGGTCCTCTTTACTGGTTTTTAATAACTACGTTATACATATCTTTCTTTCCTTTCTATACTATGGAACAGATTAAGTAGCATTATAATCAACTGCTTTTAAAAGTTTGTAAAATTCCCCTGTGAAACCATGTGGACCTGGTGCTTTTTGTAATGAGGAGACTAGATCTTTGAGGATTTCTGCTATTTCTTTTATTTACACTTGAGCTATTTGGCTATTTTATCACTTCTAGAGTAAATTTTCCATTTTTGGAAAATTGTAAATTTCACCTGTTTTCAAATTTTTCTGTCTGTGTAACATTCAGCAAACTAGTGTTATATGCTTCTTTGAATTTCATCCTATTTATGAATATTCTTTCTTTCTTATTTTGTGTAATATTTTGATTTCTCTCTTTTTCCCCTTCAATTGGCTTATATGTGAGCCATGGAGAAAATAGCAGCAAGTAATTTAAAGAGAATAATTTTTAAAATGAGAAAAACATTTTGACGTGAGTTTCCTCAGAAGATGGGGAAGGTATTTACCACCACACGTACAAATACATAAGAATCTGCCATTTTCTATTCCGATTAATCTGGTAGTGTCCTTGATAAATGAGTTCTAATGCATTTATACTATATGTATATGTAAATATAGAAAAAAGGAGGCAATTATATTTTACTAATAGTGTATGTTGATTACAGATTGTTTAGTTTTAATTTTTGACATTGATCAATGTTGATTACATTATGAATATCTATCAGTCTATATAGCTATCCATAAATTTAATTGGATTAAACGTTTTTTGTCATGTTTTCTGAATGCTTACAGATTTGTAAAATTTTCATAAGCATCTAATCAAAGGCTGAGATAAGGAAATATGGCAGAATGAGAGATAAGAAAGCAATGGCTTGTGTTCAATTCATGTTAGTGTCAAAATGGTCATTTGTCCTCACTAAATCCTCCCTAAATCTTGAATTTGACTATTATTAACCATTTTGTTGACTGATTTGAAAAGCAGGAGAAATAATGTAACATTAACTATCTAGATTATATTGGATAATATTAATCACATTTGACCTATATCATCCTAATAGGTATGGTTCTGGAGGGTATGAATTTGGAGAAAGAAGACACTTAAACTTGGTCTTTTTTGAGTATAAAAGCAAAATTTTCTTTTCTACAAACTCATTTGTAGCAAGAGAGAGGTTGTTTCCTATCTGTAGGTAAGTGATGGGTTGAAGGCAGAATTCTAATAACTTTTTCAACACATATTGACACTTGTAGTCTTTTCTTTCCCTGGTGGTGCGGGGGTGGGGAGGGGGCAGTGGTGGCTCTAGTTACGTCCAGAATTGCTATGAAAATGCCCCCGGGAGTAATAGGTGCCAGGTGCACGGCTAGTGCTCAGTAACTAATGGGTAATGATGGGATATATTCACACCTTAAAAATGAGCTGTCGAATTTTTGAATTTTTTTATAGAGTTCAGCACAATGAGAATCCCCGTGGAGATACACAGGGTGAGGATCTGTCCCACGGATAGCAGGTGATGACAGAGGGCTCTGTTTCAATATGTTTTGTACAGGAAATCACAGCTTTGGCCTGCTGAAGCTGGTGAGTTTTCATCAGTTATACGCCTGTGGTGTTAGAGACTTGCAGAATCTGTCATTCTGAGAGGATTCCAAAAGCTAGAGACTGACTCTTATTCCAGATGATAGTGGCATCCCCAGCATTGAGAATTAAATGTATGAAGTGAGAACTTCTCTGAAAACAGTAAAACAAACACAACTTTGAGGGCATTAAGGAAGTGGTGGGTTTTCAGGTTGAGGATGCAAAGAAAGAGCTTTTGATCTCATACATCGCAAGGCATGTTACTACACAAAGTATAAACAGGTAAAATCATTGTTCAGGGCGGATTTAATGCTATTCATATTCTTTAATAGTTTCAGATTCTTCTAGAAAATCTTCTACTAGACAATTGGAGTTGGGTGCCAGCCTGGTGTCGAAAGGCCATTGTTTCCCTGTAAGAAAAGGTGGAATTGTAAATAAATTAGCACTCCAGTGGGAAACTGTATTGAAGAGCTTTATTAAAAGTGATCCTGATTTAGTGGTTTTGAATTTCACCATGAAGACTGTGAAGTCGAGTAATATATAGTGGGCCTCATCCAATATTATGTGTGAAAAGTGAAGGTAACTCCACTGGTTTTGGGTTTTCCCTCTTGTACACCCAAAGGGCAGCTCATTTCCGTGGAGCAAGGAGAGGACAGATGGACGCAGTCCACCTGCCCGGTTCCTCTCAGAGTCATCTCACTTAGGTCAGAGAGCCATGGTAACTAAACCCTTCCTACGCTCA
Source organism: Equus przewalskii (assembly GCF_037783145.1). Lineage (NCBI taxonomy): Eukaryota > Metazoa > Chordata > Mammalia > Perissodactyla > Equidae > Equus > Equus przewalskii. The sequence continues at coordinate 20,882,934 of NC_091849.1, forward strand.
CGGAGTGAGTCACTGCTTGGCTGGGCAGTCCCAGCCAGCTCCTGAGGTCCTGCCTGACCTAAGGGTCTGTTCTCCATGCACTGAGCGAAAGGACAAGGTCAGCGTAGTGGACTCACTCCAGGTCGTGCTGACCTGTGGTCCTAAGATACAGATGTTGGGCTTTTTAAAAATAATGATTTGCCTTCTAATCTTTTCCTCGTCTATATTTTTCTCTTCTCTAATTTGCTCCAGTTTCTTTCACTGTTCTGGAAACAGCTACTTGCCTGAGGCCCTTGTTGGGGTATGCTTTGCTTTCCCAGGCCGTATCTGTTTTAGAGATTGCAGGACACTCTTTGAAAACATTTTCAGGTATTTTGGGGGTGCTTGAACTATTTTACCAGCAAGATTTCAGCCCCAAAGTATATTTCCTGTAGCCTTATGAAATTGCTGTTTTCCTTCCATGTCGCAAGGCTGTGGGTTTCTAGCAGTCCTAAATATTTAGATAGACCATGAAAACGTAGTCAATTAAGACAAGTGTGATGTGTCTTAATGACAACACTGATTCAATTACTCAGCTTCAATTTCCTTCCTCTAGGACGTGAGTAGAATTCTAAATTTAACTTGGTTGATTCCTGGTCCTCTGAAGACAGTGTCGGTGATTAAACTGCATCCCGTCTCTCCCAGACCCTAGTGTCTACCTCTAATTTGTTCCTGGTGAATGACAGCAAGGTCACAGCCTCAGGTAGCTTTTCACTTCTTCCATCTTTCACAGCTGCCTTCTCTTTCCTTTCTGTGTGTCTTAAGGTTTTGTTTGGGCCTGCATCAGAGGCTTTAAGGGTTTAGCCTTAAGATGCCTGGATTGGAGTCTTTATGTTCCTTCAGAAGATCACCCAGGAGTCGGCCATCCTGCCTCTCTGCCCTGCCCTGTCAGCAGGATCGTTTCGTGAAGAGACCAGGCCCATCCTTGCTCCTGGAAAGACTGCTGAGACAGCTTATGGACAAGTGTCCGTGTCCACAGAGGCATCTTGGGTCTTTTCAGGGGCCTAATGCTCCAGAGTTTACTTTTGGGGTTTAGAAAAGTACTCTGAGATTCCACACTCTATTACTCATTTGCAAAATACTGACTAGTTGGAAAATGCAGAAATCAATCAAGTTTGTAAATAAATGGAGAATGAGGTCATGTGACCATGTCATCTTCTTCTTTACCAGTTTTCAGACTTGGAATAGGATTGCCTAAGTGTGGGAGTGCTGGACCATTAGGTTGTCCGTGCAAAGTAGTTAAGGGGCTTTTCTGAGCAAGAGTGCTAAGATTTCAAACAATTCCTTTCTTTTTGACCTAACGATCAATGTTGAAAAGAGAAAAGGTAATTTTGTTTGCTTTTTCAATTCTAAAGTTTTGCCTGTGGATGTACAGTCCAGAGTCCATAATATGTGATGGACTTAGAATCTGAAGGGGACATGCATATGAGTTGGCAGAATTCTGTGCCTAGAACGGGAGGGACTGAGTTAGTAGATGTGGTCACCCTGACGACCACTGCTTGAGCCAAGCACTTGTCACTGTGTGTCTGGGTATGAAAGAACCGAGGAAACAAAACTTGCATTTAGCGACATGGCCTCTATTAGGCTGCTGGATCCCTCCTTTCATTTGTCATTGGCCTCAGGTGGCCATAAACATGTGTTACTCATGTCTCAGAGAACAGATGTTTTTGGACGAGGCAATCTGAATGTTTGTGTGTGTTACAACACGGATTTTGTACAGTAAACTTTCCTAGGAACCAGGTTTAGTAGACGGTCAGAAACAAAAGGAAAATGGAGAGGAACTTGCCAACACAGGAATTCAAGTGATTACTCTGACAAGAAGCCTCATTTCCAGAGAGCTGAGGAAAGTAGTAGAAAAATGGTGAAAGGATTTGATGATCCTCAGAGCACTCTCAAAACAAAAACAGCTCAGGGAAATTGAGACAAGGAAATACATGGAAAAATGCCTCCTAATTTCGCTAAGAATGTGGCTCTCTGGTTTCCTGTGAGGAGATATTTTAACAGAGGCTAGTGCTGTTGAGAAAGAGGTACACTTAGTGTCAATGCTGACCTCATAAACATCGTGTATTAGGGAAAATCCAACCAGACAAATTATTATTATTATTTATTTTTGAGGAAGATTAGCCCTGAGCTAACACCTGCCACCAATCCTCCTCTTTTTTGCTGAAGAAGACTGGCCCTGAGCTAACATCCATGCCCATCTTCCTCTACCTTATATGGGGGACACCTGCCACAGCATGGCTTGACAAGCATGCATAGGTCTGCACCCAGGATCCAAACTGGCGAACCTGGGTCGCCAAAGAGGAACATGTGAACTTAACCACTGCACCACCAGGCCAGCCCTCAGACAAGTTATTTATAGGTCATTAAAATTTACACTTAATCTGAGTGATTTTATTTCTGTCTTTCCAATAATAATGGAATCAACTTTAGTTTAGAGAACAACATTCACTTTTGTCATGGTTTCTCTTTTTGTTTTTTGGCCTACCATATTAATTGATCATTTGAATATTTCAAGGAAGATGAACCATTTCCCCTTGCCTCATTATGGAATTATGGAAGATTTGGAATGTGGGCAAGCCGGAACACCAAAGCTCAGAAAAGCCATTAGATCGCCTTCAAAGGAACATTACGCTTTTTCTCTTTGGGTTTCTTTATTTGTAGTTAGTCTTTGTCTGAGATTTTAACATCTATTGTCCACATGATTATAATCTCTTTGGGGGCACCAAAATCATGAGACCTGTCTGCTTTCAGACTCACACAGCCAGACTATTTCTTAGAATGTATTTCTCCAAACGTATATCACATCACAGGCAGTATTTGCACACGTTTCAACTGAGAGTTTTGTAGCTGTGGTTCCTGTCAGTGGGATGCATTCGTTGTTAGGCTGGTTCAGTATTATATTGATTAGCTCTTCCTTCCATACTCCAAGGCCTCTAGTTTTTCTTTGCAGAATATATCTTGGGCTGGTGTTAAACTTTTAGCGTTAAATCTATTGCAGACCTCTCCTTTGTGTTGCTGAAGGGAATTTTCAACTTACCCAGCATTCTCTTATATAACAAATTATATTTTGTGTTCCCAAATGCCTTGTATGGTTGGCCTTGTTTATTTTGGTTTGGAAGTCCTAGGGACCCGTAGACCTTACGCTCCTCCTAGAAGCCATGCAGTAGATTTCCATAACGTCCATTGTATTGAAAGATGATTTCCATTCTCCACAGAGTTTATAATTTAATAGGTTGTGATCTTCTCTTTCCAGATATGCTACTACAGTCAGAAAAATCTCCCAGATGACTATTTGTACCTCTCCTCTTGCCATCATCTTGCTTGGCCTACTGAATTAAAAATAATTACGATTTTTAAAAAAGTCATTTGGCCAAGTCTAACTAGCAAGCAGCAGACAAACTGGAGATAGCATGCCATTTTTAAGTTAAAATGTCCTACTTTTTGTAATGTTTTCATTTTAAAATGTGGAAACGGATGACATTTGGCTGTCAGAGATAACATTTCTGACACATTTTGCATTTCTACCTTTGTGATTTTTAGTTTTGGCTATGAAGCTGACTTAAAGTATGTTAGAGCATTAGTACAGGATTTATAAAAGTAAAAGTTATTTCTTTCACTATATATATTTAAGATTTTTGCTACTAGATATCCTAAACTCATAAAAGAGTTTCCATAATCTAAATCACCAAGCTTACTTCGGTTTTATCTGTTCCTTGAAATATATTGCATTAAATACAGCGAGGCTGTGCTAAACTTTTACTTTATGTAGTACTGTAGGGTAAATCACCACATCCACATCCTTTTCCATCCCTTCTTCCCCCTCAAAAAGCCAGTCACAAGACACTTCAAATGGTATGAGTTCTATAAACACAGAGATTGCACAACGGGATGAAGAGCTGTTGAGCTGCTTGACCACTCCAGCCCATTCCTGAGAACTCCTCTTTACCCTTCCCTTCTTGGGTGGCTCCTTGGAAGGGAGACCAACTATTCTGGTTTTCCTGGGACTGTCTCAGCTTTAGCATTCAAATTCTCATGTCCCAAGAAACTCCTCAGGCCCAGGCAACCAGGACAACTGGTCACCCTACCCTGCAGGTATGTTCTGGTTCATGAGCATCCCTTAACGCCATGACTGATCCAGCTGGTGGTGTACATCTTTGTCAAGTCAGCCCATTCCCCTTCTCTGTCTTTGAGATTCTGAATGCTGGACTGAGAGAAGCACATTGAGACTATGAGTTGTTTGCAGCATAATTACGTTAAATGCAACCCTTTAGAGCAGTTCAACAATGATTACCCTTTAAAATCACCTGGGACTCATAACACACACTCCTGAGTGGGCCTTGGCCCCCAAAACTCTGATTTAATTGGGGGATGGAGCTTGGGTATGGTATTTAAAAAAATCTTATCTGGCAGTTCTAAGAAGTAGCCAGGGTCCAACCCACTGCTCTAGAAGGAAGATACACTAACTCACAAACTCTTGGTATGAAGGCTTCTGGAATTGTCTTGCTTTCTGCCATTTCTGAAGCTTGCTTGTTTGACACTATCTTGGATTCCATAAGATACTCCAGTATCTTCCTACTAAGTCAGTTTTAAAAAAAATCTACTTTGAGTTGTTTCTTAGTTTTTGCAACCAAAAAATACACAAATATTATACAAATGTAGTCAATTTTGTCTCAGTTTTATACTTTGGGAAGGCAGATGGATAATATATTGAAGCAGGATATAGTAACAAAGGAGAGACTTGTGCTCAGGACCCAAAGAATAATAGCCTTATAGCTAAGGCCAGAGCTTCATCAAGGCATGCACTAAACACTCAAGCATCCCATCGTCCCTTGCATCAAAATCCATATGGTCATTTAGAATTAAGTTCTAGGAAAAATTGCCACCCTAGGTGAACTAATGTGCTTTACATTTTAAGGATAAAACTTTAAAACAATTGTAGCCTTCTATTTTCTTTTATTTTGCCTTGGTTGCCAGGAATCTTAGAAACAAAATTATGCTCAATTAGTAAGAATATTACTTGATGTTTAAAGCAGTTTTCTTTTCGTCTTCACAGTTTACAATTTTTTAAACTCAAATTGGCTTATTTTATGAGTCTTGTATATTAAGCTCTTTTAAAGTTTCTTTTGAATTAAAATGTTACAGACTATGAAGAATAAAAAATACAAGGGCGAAGTCTTCATAAGATGAATGTCACTGTGCTAGTTATTAATATTCATATGACATGGCTTTCAAAAATTAGAGACTTTCTTTTAAATTACAAATGCTGATAAATAAGTGTTATAGTAATAACTTTGGGGGAAAAAGTCACTAGGAAACCGGGAAATATTTCCAAAACCTGTTTCATGCAAAAAGTTAATATTTTTAATATATAAATAGGCTTTATAAATAAAGATATAAAAAGATAAAACAAAAGTTCAATAAAAATGGGCAAAGATCATGATATAAGAACTCACAAAATGAAAAAGACTATAATCATATCAAAACATGTTCAGCATTATTAGTAGTCAATATAAAGCAAATTGAGACAAGAATGAGGCTTCGTTTTGTTTGTTTTTCAAATAAGTAAAGATTTTTTAAATATCCATGGTTGGCAAGAATTACGTATAAAAAAGTAGAACTATTGCCTGGGATTAATCAATGGAAATGGAACAATATTTCTAGAGGACTAATTGATAATATAGATTGAAGTATTCATATACTTCCACCACTCTAAAAAGGTAGTACACATACATCATATATGTTATAAATGTTATATATAAATTAAAAGTAAATACCTATGATACATTTACACTGTATTACACACTGCATTACATTACACTGCAACACATGCAATTAACCACAATTTTACTAGGTCATTGATCTTTGCTACCATTTTAGGTGATTTTTATTGACTTTCTGTAATTATTACATTTCTTTAATAAATGTGTTATTAAAAAAACAATAGGGGCCAGCCCGGTGGCGCAGTGGTTAAGTTTGCACGTTCTGCTTCAGCGACCAGGGGTTCACTGGTTTGCATCCTGGGTACGGACCTACGCACCGCTTGTCAAGCCATGCTGTAGCAGGCGTCCCACATATAAAGTAGAGGAAGATGGGCACGGATGTTAGCTTGGGGCCAGTCTTCCTCAGTAAAAAAGAGGAGGATTGGCAGCAGATGTTAGCTCAGGGCTAATCTTCTTCAAAAAAACAAAACAAAAACAATAAAATTATGTCTAACAAAAGGAAATCAGTATGTGTAAAAAGGCATTCTCTTGATTCCATACGATTCTGAAGAGTTCACTGTAGTCTTTATAGTTGTATTAGTTATTTCCCACAGGTATGCTGTAGTTGAGAAATGAGTTATGCTTATGCAGATACCATCCTATGATGGAGCCTTGATGGTCTTTGCCAGACTCTGAATTTATTATTAACAGTTGAAATAAATCCATGAATTGAGAAGGAAGGGTTGAATGAGGGAAGAAATCTAACAAAGTCATAAATTGTGTACTCTTAAATTCTTTGCATAGTACAGATACGTGATCTGGTTTAAACATCTTAGACAATCATAAATTTATTTTTTTAACTTGTTTGTTAGAATTAATATGTTTTTGATACCAGTTCAGAAAATTGGGATACAAACCCTAATTATGATAACTCACAAAAAATCTCTTTTGTGGGTTAGAAGTCATGATCAGAGCCTTTATGTGAATAGCTACGTTTTGGAATGGAAGGCATTATTTAAAAGTTGGGAATATATTGATTTATTTTTAATTCACTGTGGGTACTGCCTGTCCTTCAGATTAAATATATTTATATACATATGACTAACAGTACACAAAGAAACAAATTTTGTAATGCTCTGTTTAATAGGAAATTTTTGTAAGGTTTATTAATTTTGATACATGATTAAAAGCTAGATATGGGGCTAGGTGCTTTACATACCATGTAACAATTCTCTTACCAACCATTACAGAGATGATGAAAATAAGTAGTTTGCTTACAAATGAAATACCTTGTGTCATCATCTTTATTTTAAAAATATATAATTGGAATGTAGAATCTTCTATGAATGATTTATACACTCATTTGCTTTAATAGATTCTGTCATGCAGGATATGCATTTTAGGTGATCACAAACTATGTATATGTGTTAATATATTTTAGTGTAAGTAGAATGTGAGCTTACCACTTTTGAGTTCCTTGCTCATAATTTTGGAATGTGTACTACTGCAAAATTATTGCAACTATCAATAAGAAAATTAGTGAGATATCTGAAGAACTCCATGAAGCATGGAATAAGATGATTCAGGATCACTATTTTAAAACATCAAATACAATATAGGAGAAAGTAAATATAAAACAATAAATTACTCATGTGCTATGTTTTTTAAAATATTAATAGTAACCTGAGCTATCTTATTATTCTATTTTGTTTAACTAGAACCTGCATTTCCAAAAAACTCCCTGGAGAATTTTGTTGCAGCCAGTCTATGTTATGCTTTATTAAAATCCCTAAAGTAAAGTGTTCCATGATTAAATAAGTTTGGAAAGTGCTGGACTAAGTTAAATTAAACAAGTTATTTAGTGTGGGATGTCAGGGAATTTTTAAATGGCTGATATACTTTGCAAATCTCCAAATCTATGGCATACACCATTCATCAAATGTATTCAACCACAGAATTCTATATAAGGGAACATATCATGGGACTGATGTCCTGTGAAACACTCTTAGAAAGTGTTTATGACACCTGGATCTGTATTGCTAGAGGGGAAATAATGAAAATGGCTTTATTTTTGGCAACCAGAATGCACCCTCAGGTGACGCAACCATCCCCAAATGGGGAAATATTTCTTAGCAAGAGTGATTATACATAACAAACAGTACTCATTTCCCTGTTGGTTTGCTATCTCAGTGTATGATTTGAATTTAAAGGCCATCTGAGTGGAGTCTATTAGCATGTGTATAATAGCCATTGTTAGACAAAACAAAATAATACATCATCTTACATGGTTCTTAAGCCTATATTGGATGAACATATCTCACTAAAAATGATTGGCTTATATCTTTATTTAATAGCAACAGATGTTTTTAATCAAAATTCAGCATCAAAAGTGACAAGCACAGAGAATTTTTAAGGCAGTGAAACTAATCTGTATGATACTATAATAGTGGATACGTGTCATTATACATTTGTCAAAGCCGATAGAAAATACAACAGCAAGAGTGAACCCTAATGAACAATCTGAACTTTGAGTGATAGTGATGTGTCACTTTAGGTTCATTGATTGTAACAAATGTACCATCTGGTGGGGGTTGTTGATAGCAGGGGAAAGCTGTACACTTCTAGGAGCAGTGGTATATGGGAACTTTCTGTACCTTCTGATCAATTTTGCTGTGAACCTAAAACTGCTCTAAAAATGGTCTACTAAAAAAAGTGACAAGGATATACATTTTCAAAACACGAAGAACCTCTTACTTGTTTCTCTTCTAATGGAGACATAAGGTGAATGAAGATGAAAGAAAGTGTAGGTGGGGAATCTAATGGATTTATAGAAACTTTATGCTCTAAGAACATTTCACATAAAAATAGGTCAGTAAAAAGTTTTGCACATGAATGGACAATAACAGCACTGCCGACACTAGATATCTCAATGACCAGAACTTCTTCAGATGCCTTTCCTTTTTCATATAGTTATTACATACTGATAGGAAGATAAGTTTTTGTTTCAGATAGGAGCAAATACACAAAAGAAAAGATCCTTAGAATATTACTGATATCCAAATTTGACATTTCTTGAAATTCAAATTCATCTCAATGCATTCAAAGCTTTTATTTGAGTACAAGCTTTCCACATAGCTCTTGAGTTAATAATAGAAGTGGGGAGGAGAGAGGGTAAATTGGAGGGCATGATGATGAGTTCAAATGAAAGATAACTTAAGGCAGACTGTGGACAAAGCACATGAAATCTAGAAAAGATTTTAGCATGCTACCTGATTGAGTCATTCCAGATTCCAATCTCACGTGTAAATGTTGGCATCTTCGGGATGTGTGATCATCTGTTTCTAGGTAATTTCAAGATATAAGGAGTTTGGTCTCCTACGGATATATTATTTCCATTCTTTAAATTTTAGCCCTGGAACTAAACTCAGGGAAGTTACTAAATGACCAGACAGAAAAAGAGATTATCCCAAGCCTTCCTAACAGCCACACAAGTCCATCACCTTAAGCCTTCTTAACACCTAGCTTTTCCATGGAGAGGTCCATGTATTGGGGTGCAACGGACAAACAGGAAAGCATCACTCCAATCAGTTATCCTCCCTCTTCCCTGTATCCCAAGGATGGTGCCCTAACGCTTTGAGGATCCTTTCTTGGGATGACTTCAGCCAGTGATGGATGTGATGATCATGACTTCTCTATGACTTTGGCTTATTGCCACTGGACCCTTACCTGAGAAGTTTGCCTGAGACCTAAATTCACTTTGACCAAAGTATCATGCAAAAGCCAATAGGCACACTACAGTGAGCCTTGTCCAAGACCATTACTATTAGCAGGCTTTTCACTGGCTTGTTTCTGCCTACATTCTCATTGCTTCTTTACTCAAATTGTGACATCAAGATCTGATGTTTGTATCACATTTGCTCAAGTATTTCTATATAATCCTTGATGAAGCAAAGTTTAGCATAACTCCAAGGCAGCAGATATTATTATTATCATATTTTTGGTTACAATAGCGAAAAAGCAAGACTAAGTTTGTTTGTTTTTTAAAAAACAGCACTTTCAAAAATTAGTCATCTTTATTTTTCTTTCATTACTTTATCTTTTAAGATGAGAAAAACACAATAAAAGTTTTAAAGACATCCTCTATGTGATAAGGAAAATAATTTGGTAGTAAGTTTAGGAATATTATTGATAACCACAGATTTGTGAGATTAGTGGATTTCCCCAGTATTAACTGGCTGCTTAATTCAACAGCTTGTAAAATGATGGCACCTTTGAATGCCCGCATTGGGCTGGTCTGTCTTGAGAATCAGATGTGCTTTCTTTCTGGCTCAGTGGTTCCCAGGGAAAGTCCTATTGGCACATAGGGAGGAAGAGACTTCTTTGATGGAATGGCCATTACTGCAGAATGTTTAATCTGCTACACGCAGTGAGCTCTCTCTAGGCTTCCTGACAACTGGAACCCACTCCTTTCCACATGCTTCCTGATGACCCCTGGGAGACACACTGCCACTCCAGATGAGAAACTTTGCTCTAGTAGGGTTATATTGACGTAATTTAGAAGAGAGTGAACTCTGAAAACATTATTGTATAAACTGATGAATATCTGAAGAATCAGAATATATCATTGCCAGTCCTTTAACTAAGAATTTACCAGACTTTGTTTCTGGGTGCCAGGAGTGATTATATCTTGTCCTAGAGAAAACCAAACCAAGTTTTCTTTCTACTGAGTCCCTGCATCACCCCATGGAAAGTCATGCTGATGTAAGGAAGGTTGCTGAGAGTTCTTTAAATGTCTTTAATGTTAAAATCTCTAGAAAATCTGCTGGAAAAACCTATTTTACTTTCTTTATACTATATATGAGGAAGAAATTGGCTTATTTTTTAACAAATGTAATAATTTTAGTATAAAGTCACAAATACGATAAAAGAGTTTATTTATTTACTTAAGATCAAAATTTTAATAGGGAAGTTAAATTTAAATAAAAGTATAAGATGGTACATTATCTTAAAAAAAAAGGTAAGTGTTGTAGGAGACCCAGGTCCCAAGCCTGGTGCTAGTTATAAATAAGTGGTTGATTGACCTGGATCTTATCACCACCTCACCAGCCCTCAGTTTTCTCATCTATAAAATGAAGGATGTACATGTTAGCAGTTAGATCTAAATTTCAACCTTCCTGTAATGTCCAGTTAATCTGTACATAAACAAATAAATAGCAATACCCAGTCCGGAAATAAGTATCTCCAGAATTATATGTTACAACTGTCAAAGAATGACATTTGACTTACGAAAAATGGCCCACTGAATCTTGTTTTTATAATACTACAGCCACGTTAAGGAAAAACTAATTTACATAATGTGAACTCCTAGCGAAATTCTGGGCAAGGCAGCAATGACATCATTTTTAGTTGGAGGTCAAATTTCTTGAGAAAGTTACAGTATGATCGTATGGATTACTGTGGATTTATTCAGCTCTTTCTGTATGTGTTAAATTGCGGTACATGGTAAGGAAAATGGCATGGAGTCTAGACATTATTTAATACCACAGGCAGCCAAATCAAGCCTGGGGCCCCTTCAGCTGCTTTTCAGTTGTGTTTGGAGGTTACAATTCAAAATGGAAGACAAGTGAAGTAGCATAGAAACTCTTATCTTTTTTGTTCCCCTAGTAGAATGGATTAATAATTATGCCAGGAAAGGCTAAAAAAAATGTAATACCTGCCAACAGTGTGTGTATGCTCATTTTCTTAGCTTGAATTTTCCTGATGTAGTTAATGAATTCCAGGGATAAAGAACTTTTTCACTGATTGACCTAAGTACGTAAAGTTCCAAAGAAACAATGCTTAAATTAACTTGTTTACTTCACTCATTCATCCCCTATACCTTTTGAGATTCTACTTTATACCAGTCACCATATTAGGGGATTAAAAATATGTGAACTGGACTACCCTCAAGGATGGAACAGTGGACAGGGAGAAACAGATTTCAAACAAATGACTGGAATTCAACGTAATCGTTATGATGGAAGAAGGCGCAGTAGTATAATGGAAAATGGTATACCAGAGTCCGCCTGGATGATCAGGAAATATCTCATGGAGAAGAGAGTTCAGGCTTCAGGGAAAATCAGAAGATGCACTGGAACTTGATCTTACAGACTAGGAGCAGGTGGGTGGGCAGAGAGTGGCAGGCAGACACATTACAAAGATGAAGGCATTGAGGATGGGAGAGCCTGTTGTATGTGAAATACTGGAAGCCTTTGGGGCCTTGTGGCTTTGTTGCCATAGGGGAAGTTGAGATAGAGCAGGCCACAGAAGTCAGACCATGAATATTTTTGCATTTCATGCTGAAGTTCTGAGACTCAATCATGTTGCCCTTGCTTCCCAATACAGAGTTAATTTAACCTTGGAGTTAAATGTGAACACGTCTTTGGGTACTCAAGGATGCTGGGTACCAAAGCATCATCTTCTTTGAAAAGCAATTAAACTCATCTTAAATAATTTGAGACTTTTTATTATTTGACACAAATGTATGGTAAGAGCTAGAAAACAAACTTGTCATGAATTTTAGAGACTAAACATGAGATTTCAAAGAAATTTCTCTAATGGTGAAATTTAGAGCAACGTGCCCAGAGCTAAAAGGATTTGCCTTTGCTCTCCTTGGTCATGAGGGCTCTTTAGCTCAAGGGCTTATGAAGGTTTCCTGGACAGTGATGCATTACTGGCTTTCAAAAACAAATAATGAAAAAAAAAATGGATAAAGCTATTATTTACAGTGAAATGGAGTTTAACTTTTTTCTTGTAGCAATAAGAAATATTTCCAGCAAAATAATTAAACTTTGTTATTGATATTGAAAGCCTCATCCATTATGATACTTACTGTGCTTATCAAGCTTAAGGAGTAGAATCAAAGGGTTCTTTGTCATAGGAGACAATCTAGTAGAGTTTCATATTAGTCTTTAGGACTTGAGAATTAAGGCAGTCCTGAAGGCACACATATGCCTCAATACAGCTCTTCCAGTCGGCATGAGGAGCTGATGACCAAGATCTAGGCAGTTTTGTCATGCTGAAAAACGACATCTTATATGATATTTCAGCACTATTAGAAAATGGCAAGTAGTTAAATACAACCTTATCTTCACATGAAACCAAGAGAGATATCCACAATAATGATTATTTTCACTTGAGTTTTTCGTATTCACGGCCCACATGGACTTTATTTAATTTTTTGGGAAGTGATTGATAATCTTTTTATTTAAAAAATGATTGCTTCAAAGGAATTCGGTTACAAATGTCACCTGTTAAATTGAGTTTATACTTAGCTCAGTTGAAAATAGTGACATGGTGAAGGGGGACGTAAAACTATTTTACTCAGTGTCGTTTCAACAGACTAGGAAGGAAAAACATTTTGTAGTGTTTTTAAATCAAATGTTTAAAGTTCTAGTCACCTTAACAGAGGCCAAAAAGCCTTTGTTTATTTCTAAATGTGGACACAAAAAAGATGCTAATGAAAATTCTTCTTTCTGTTCGTACTTCACACACATTTCAACTCTGACCCTGGCAAAGGGGCTTCATTTCTCAGCTGTCTTTCTCCATTTGTGAAAAAGATATGAAAGTTTAGCTATTTTTTCAGTCTATGATTAAATGAGATAACGCCTGCAGACTAGAACATTTTATGCAAAGTAGGGTAGCATTATTATTCTGTTGGTTGTTGACCATAAACAGTCTTTCACAGATTATGGTAAATTTCCATTCTTTTTGTGTTTAAATGACCAGTTTTGTGCAAGCAAGCTTGTCATGCTTTAAATAGATTCTTTCATATGTTGAAATTGAGTTTTAATTCCCATGTTTTTGAAGTTTTCCTATTGCCTTTTCATGATTTTGTGCAAGCCGTTTTCTCACAATTCAGGAGATTAATGTCATAAGATAAAATAAAGGTAATATAAATGTATTGCAACCACATTTCCCCCCAAGTTAAAAAATATAGGAGAGAAAGATAGAGCAGCCATATTGTCACCATCCAAATTTAATCTAAATAATTACATGTTATTTTATTATTTAACCAAGGAATTATTGTACTTCTTATAGTTGTTTTATATTTCTTTCTTCTTCAATTGAAATTGTCTTAAATCCTCATATTTCACAGTGAGCTTAATTTTTTTCCTATAGTTGCTCTCTAAGAACATCGTTGAAATACAAATTGTATTGGTAGTCATACCTCTTCTTTTGTCTATTTCTGAGAACAGCGTATTTGTTTTATTGACTAAATTTGATACGTAACATTGTGTGAGTTTAAGGTATACAACATATTACTTTGATACATTTATACATTGTAATTATGATTGCAGTGGTAGTGGTATTTATCATGTCACCTAATTATAGTGCAATATTATTGCCTATATTCATTATACTGTACATTAGATCTCTATGGCTTATTTGCTACTCATTGTAAGTTTGTACTCTTAAACACCATCAATCTTATCTACCCCTTCATCCCCTTGGTAACCACCATGTTACCCTCTGTTTTTTTATGTTTGACTTTTTTAGATTCCACATGTAAGCGCTGTTATACATTACCTGCCTTTCTCTATCTGACTCACGTTGCTCAGCATAATGTGCTCAAGGACCACGCATGTTGTCACAAATGGCAGGATATCCTCCTTTCTCATGGTTGAATAATATTCCATTGTATATATGTATCACATCTTTTTTATCTACTCATCCATCGATGGGCATTTGAGCTGTTTCCATATCTTGGCTACTGTGAATAATGCTGCCATAAACATGAGGGTGCATATATCTCATTGAAATCCTGTTTTCATTTTCTTTGGGTATATACTCAGACGTGAAATTGCTGCATAGTATGGTAGATCTATTTCTGATTTTTTAAGGAACCTCCATTTTGTTTTCTGTAGAGGTTGGACCAATCAACCTCTACATTCCCATCAACAATGGAAAGCAGCATATTTTGAGGAGGCTAGCACTCATACCACCAATTTACTTTTCTTTTCAAATACTTTTAACTTTTGATATAAATTAAATGAATAAAATGTCACATTTGAGAAATTTTAATTGATTTACTCGCTGTTGATATACTCCTGACTTGAATAAATCATTCAAAAATTATTTTTAATAGTTATACATGTACATGGGACAAAATTCTGAAATACACAAAGGATAAATAGCAACAATATATTTCCTCACACTCTGTTCCTCAATAACCAGTCCTCTTTCCCAGAAAGCACCTCTTTTATCCATTTCTTGAGCATTCTTTCAGCTATAGTTTATGCATATCTACATTTGGAAGAGAATCCTGATGAACAATACTATTTCTTTAATGATTACTGGTCTTCCTAAAAATTTTTTTAGTGCAATATTTGACAATTAAAAGTTTTTCAGAAATATATGCATTTTATTAGGTCTTCAAGTTTATTTACATTTGTAGTTTATAGTATTCATAATATTTAAAATCTTGTTTGTAAATATTTCCCCTTTTCTATTCCACATTGTGTTTATTTGCAACTGGAATTAATGACGTTAATAAGGCAGAAAACTTCTGTTTTGTGTTTGCCTGTGTGTGCGTTGATGGTTCTTGTTTTCATTGATATTTTTTGCTTTTCATTGTCTTGTTTTAATTAGATCTGTAGGTTTCTGTTTTGTAAGACTGTAACTAATGGTTTTTTACTAAGTTACACACACTAAGTTCTATTTCTTCCATCTTAGTTGGTATTTGCTATTGAGCACGGTTCTGTATTATTTCTTTTTGCCCTCATTTCCTTCATTCAGTTGGATACATTAAATATTCTTTTATTGGTTTGAAAGTTATATACCCTACTCTTAGTCTTCTAGTGCTTATATATAACTTACTAAGTCTCGTTCTCAATTTCTTAAACTTAGTAATCTATATATTTCCCCCCAAGTAAATCATATCCCTAGGCATATGCCCACCTCATTCTGCTTTTTCCTATTACTCCTCATATTCATATTTCTAGAACTGATTTCTGGATTGTTAACAATATACCTTTGTTGTTGCTTTTCCTTGCTTGTTTTGACAACTCCACTAAGTTATCTACTTAACCTTATTTTCCATATGTCATGGCGTTCTCTTTGTTTTCAGAAATAAGCTGAATCCTCTGAGGCCTTGTATACTTGTTTTGCTCCATCATTTAAATGATATTTAGCTGTTTATGTAATTCTGGGCTTGAAGCTTTTATCCCTCATCACTTTGAATATATTAATCTAATATCTCCTTATGAGCTGGGTTACTTTTAAAACCTGATTTTCAGTCTAATTTTGTCCTTTGTAGGTGATCTGATCTCAGTGCCTGGAAGGTTTTAAAATTTTTTATTCACTCTTCTTTTCTTAAAATTCTCTGAAATGTTCCTAGTTGTCGCATTGTTCCCCTATTATTTATTTATTTATTTATGTATTTGATGGCATTCTGTAGGTACTTCTAATAAAATAATAGTCATCATAAATCTGGGAAAATATTATTCCTTAATTCTTTAAATATGTTCCCCTTTATATTATTTTGGTTTTTATTTGGGAATTTCTATTATGTGAATGTACTTCTCCTTCTATATTCTAATATCTTAACTTTTATTTTAGAAATCCGGTCCTTTTGTTCTTTCTGACTCCCTTTTTGAAGAGTTACCCTACCTGACCTTCCAGCTTTCTAACAGTTTTCTTTGCTAATGTTCATTCTGTTATTGAAACCCCTTACTGAATTCTTTATTTGAACTATTTCATGCAAACGATGAACCATTTCTGTATCTTATCTCCAATATCTTCTATCTATTGGAGGACATTTATTACACTTAATTTAAATTCTTCTTCTATCTAGTATATTAATTTTGTTTTCTCTGTTATTGCTTTCAAGTTTATTGAATTTTTAAAATAGCAGTTAGGTTTCAACGTCTCATCATTTTTTTCTTCCTCGTGAGATCCTTTCCCTGGGGTATAGTAATGTGTTCTTGGGAAAAAATATTAGCAACACACTAGACTGTATCCTTCCTGGAATATTTCTGAAGGAGTCTGTGTTTCAGGGAGGAGATTCTTTGGTGTTGCAATCCATCGGGATGGACCACTCTCGTTTCCCTCCTCTGCAATATTACCCTGCCCTGGGAAATTTCCTTCTCACTTCAGCTCAGTCACTGTGCCTTCCCAAATGCTGGCTCTATGAGCTGTCGTCATCTAGTCCTCAAGGTATTTTGGCAAGGAGAGGGAATGCCCAGGGTCTACAGTGGGCCCGCACTGTTCCCATCCACTCCCTAGGTGGCCCGGAATGCTGCTCTCAATTTGCCCTGTCCTGCCAGGCTGGTGGTAGGCTGATATGACTGCGGATTTCATTTTACATTATTTATTTTACTTTATTTTTTATATCCCACAGAGGCAGTGGAGTGCTCAACAATGTGCTAGAGTGGTGGAAAGGGGAATAGCAAAGAACGCCTAGAAAACTCTTACTGCTGTCTATTCCCAAATGTGGCTCCTAGCCTCCTCACTCTGGATTTCCATTCCTGCCTACGTGCCAGGACTCAGGCTCCTTCTGTTTCCTCTGAGGGGTATCAGGTTTCTATGATGTTTTCTCATGTTCATCAGCCTCCCTCCAACTTCTGTGACCGCCTCAAGATTGCATTGTAGCGGAGGAGGCTGCCTAATTACATGCCAGTTCACCATTTCGTTAGGAGGAGAAATCCAGTGGTTTCTTTAAGAAAGGCTTATAGGGGGCTGGCACCATGGCCTATTGCTTAAATTTGGTGTTCTCCACTTTGGCGGCCCAGAGTCGCAAGTTCAGATCCTGAGCGGGGACCTATACCACTGTCAGCCATGCTCCAGTGGCAACCCACACACAAAATAGAGGAGGATTGGCATAGATGTTAGCTCAGGGTGAATGTTCCTCAGCAAAAGAGAAAAAAAGAGAAAAGCTTATGAAAACTGTGGCTCTGAACTCATGTAAGCTGAAATCATTTCTTTTAAAACTTGAACACTATTTTGGCTGGATATATTAATTTAGGACCATAATTTCTTTCCCTGGGGCTTCATGTGTATAGCTTAAGGCCTGGAAGACATTCTGAGAACTGTCTGATTATTTTCCCCTTTAAAGTGTCTTGGTTTCCCTGCTTTGATTCTTAAGATTGTTTCTTTATACTTGAAGTCTAGCAGTTTAATAATTTTACTATTAGACTATTAGGTCTGGATGTTGTTTGTTTAGTAAGACTTTTTATCCCTGAAACACCAAATGCTTCTTAAAATTGCAGATTTAACCATCTTTAGTTTCTGAAGTGGTTTTTTTTTTGTGTGTGTGTGAGGAAGACTGGTCATGAGCTAACATCTGTGCCCATCTTCCTCTATTTCACATGTGGGATGCTGCCACAGCATGGCTTGTTGAGCAGTGTGTAGGTCCACACCTGGGATCCGAACCTGTGAACCCCAGGCTGCCAAAGTGGAGTACGCAAATCTAACCACTACAACACTGGGCTGGCCCCTGAAGATTTTTTGAATTAAAAATAAAAATTTTTCTGTTTTATTCATTTTTTTCTTGCTTTTTTGAAATACCAATTATGCCTAAATTGAATCACCTTTATCTGTATTACATACATGCCATTTCTTTAGAAAAATTTTTTAAAATTATTTTCTTGAGGTCATCTTGGTTTATAACAAATTCTTTGATCATGTGTTCACTTCCTTCAGGCTTTTCTTCTGCATCCCTCTTGTTCCTCATCTTTCTGCTCCTGCGTGGACTCATTTTGTGACTGTTTTATTATCTACATCTTCTCTCATAAGTTCTGCCAAATTGTTTTTCATTTCCTAATCTAATGTCTCATTTCTTTCTTCAATCCTTATATCTCTGCTGTGACCTCTTACTCTATAGACCTGATATTTTCTTTAATTTCATTTGAATTCTTGGAAATGGCTTGGGTCATGAATTTCATTCTATTTTGTAGAAACAAGTTTTCAGAGCTGTTCTCTGCCATTTGTTGTCCTTATTCTTTTCTTGATTTTTGAAGAGACTTAGAAAATATATGTACTGCATTTGTTCTCTTTTATTATTACTTATCCTTTTTAGTATACAACACATAAAATTTAATAGCTAAAATGAGACAAAACTATACGGGAAACAAAAAAAGTTCACATAAAAAGAATACCTGTATATGCTTTCTTAATTTGACTGATCAGTATATAGAGATTAAACATAATGATATTTTTGAAAGCTATGATTGCCACTTGGACTCATATTTAGCCTTTGAATTATTGATGATGTAGGTGTCTAGATATAAAGCACTTTTTGTATTACTCACTTATTGTCTCTAGAAACAACAGTTTATTCTTTGCATAGATCCAAGTCTCTGACCTATATAATATTCCTTCTTTCTAAAGAACTTCTTTAAACATTCCTTGCAAAACAGGTCTACTGGCAACAAATTCTCTCAATTTTGTTCTTGTTTTTATTTCTCTATCACTTTTGAAGGATAATTTCACAGGGTATAGAATTCTAGGTTGTGGTTTTTTTCCTCTCATCTCTTAAATATTTCACTCATTTCTTTCTCTTTTTGTTTGCATCATTTCTGAGCAGAAGTCAGAGGTAATTCTTATCTTTGCTCCTTTATAGGTAAGGTGTTTTTTTCCCTCTGATTTCTTTCAGGAGTTTTTCTTTATGTTTTATTTTTTGCCGTTTGAAAATGATGTGCCTAGGTGTACTTTTCTTTGGAGTTTTTTTTTTTTTTTTTTTTGCATTTATCTTGCTTGGTGTGCTCTGAGCTTCCTGGATCTGTGGCTTGTTATTTGACATTAATTTTGGGAAATTCTTGTGATTATTGTTTCAAATATTTCTTCTGTTGCTTTCTCTCTTTTTTTTCCTTCCGGTATTCCCATTACACATATTTTATACTTTTTTTAGTTGTCCCACAGTTCCTGGATATTCTGTTCTGTGTGTTTTTTTTCTCCAGTCTTTGTTCTCTTTCCTTTTCAGTTTTGGAGTTTTCTACTGAGTTATCCTCAAGCTCAGAGATTCTTTCGTTCTCCCCATCCAATCTACTAATAAGCCATCAAGGCATTCTTCATTTCTGTTACAGTGTTTTTGATGTCTAGCATTTCTTTTTGATTCTTTCTTAGACTTTCCATCTCTGTGCTTACATTGCACACCTATTCTTGCGTGCTGTCTACTGTATCTAATAGAGCCCTTAGCATATTAATCATAGTTGCTTTAAATTCTCGATAATTCTAACATCTCTGCCATATCTGAGTCTGATTTGGATGCTTGCTCTTTCTCTTCCAGCTGTGGCTTTTGCCATTTATTTTGTATTATAATTTTTTCTTGATAACCAGGCATGATGTACTGGGTAAAAGGAACTGCTGTAAATAGGTCTTTAGGAGTGTGGTGGTAAGGTGTGGGGGAGGAAAAGCATTTTATAGTCCTATGATTAAATTTTAGCCTTTTAGTGAGCCTATACCTCTGGAGAGTGATCGCTAAGCGGGGCTAGAGTTTGGTATTTCCCTTCCCCCAGGGGAGTTAGGCTCTAATAAAACCCCAGCAGGTTAGGCTCTGGTTGAACAGTCTGTCCAGAGGGAGAACATTTTAAGAGGAACAGAATGTTCTGGCATATTTCAGAATGGTTCCTTTTTCCCTCCCCTGCTGGAAACCTGAGGGGACTTTTCTCCAATGGCCACTGTGAGCACCTCGTAGAGATGCAGGAGGCAAAATTCAGGAAGATGTGGGGGGCCCCCAATGACTGATCCTCCTGGAGTCCTTACATCTCAGAATTGTTCACACTGAGCTTTCAGTAATCCATCAATGACAGTTCAGGCTTCCCTCCCTGATGCTGGCGCCCACAGAGGTTGCTGCTCTGGTAAATCATGATTCTCTGTATGTGCCTGTTGGTCTCCAGTTTTGGGGGCAGCAGTTTGCCCTGGGACCTCACATCTCTGACAGATCTAAGAAGAGTTGTGAATTGCTCAGTTCATTCAGTTTTTACCTGTTGTTAGGATGGAGTGGTGACTCCCCAGCTTCTTACGTGCTGGTCTGGATAGAGGAAGTCCTGTTATGCGCTTTAAAATGTCTAATAATGGTTTGGTTTGTCCTTGCATTCTTACCATCTTGAGTGGGTCAAATGGGTTCTGAGGTGCTTCTGTAGCCAATCTTTTTACTTTAGTCTTTTTCTCTGATTAAGAGAATTTTGTTTTGGTCCTTCACAGTATGCCATCTAGCTGAAGAAATTTGTGCCCCACACACCCTTTTTGGGATCACAGCTCTAGGTACCTTCCCTCTTTTTGTGTGATTTTCACCCCCATCCAATTTAACTGCCATTCAGAGTCCTTGTCATATATATTAACTTTCAAGTTCTTAATGCTAACTTAATCAAAAATGGGAGAGAAGGAAGTAGAAATGTTAATAAACTGCCATATTTAAACTGAAAGATACTAATTTTTTGCAAAACAATTTAACCCCTCTCCTTCTTTTCTATCTAATGGAAACATCATGCTCTAGATGTTTTTCTAAAGAAAAGAGCCATCTACCTAGATCTCTACCCTTAACCGGAAAGGAATTGTCAGGAGTTGAACACTCAAAACTCTGCTTAACCTTCTTCAGATTAAATTCTTAGACAGGTCTCCATCTCCCACAGTAGTCTGTTGTTCTACCTTTGGGAAAAAGAGAAAAGCTTATAATCTTAATGTTCAGGACAAATCCCAGGAGTATTTCTCTTCCTTCTCTTTTCTCATTACATAGATAGAGCAAATAAGGTTTGTTAAGCAATTGATAATGAAGCCAGACTTTCTCTAACTTCACTGCTAGTAAAGTTCTTCTTGACCAGTGATCTTACCATTTCAAGAACTGAGAAATAAAAATCAGTTTTTCTCCATGAAACTGTTGGTTGGGGTCCCTGGGGACAGTGGAATAACTGACTAATTCAGAGGAAGGATAACTTCACTATGAGCTGGGGGAATCACAGACTGAATATATGATTGCTTGTTTCCTGTCCTCTGAGAAGTGATGATGAGATTTGCAGACATATTCTTGCTGATGTATAAATAACCCAAATTGGAAGGAACATGTGCTGTTGTACTTTTATCCCCCTAAATTACGAGAAGTGTGGAGCATAAAAAAGTGCAAAATGTGATTCAAAATTTCTGCCAACATGCCAAATCAAGGGATGCTCTTGCCTTAAATTTAATATAGTTTTTAAAAATGTCATTAACCTATAAAATTAAAGGTAAGACTGCTTTCATATTCACTCCATTCAAGTGAAAGGAATGCTTTCTGTATCATCAGAAGAGTATAGAGGAAACGGGAGGAGGGAACAACTAGTATGCCATTAACTGTATTACTATTTGGACAAGTGGCATCATTTAGTCTGGAGAGCACCAGTATTGCATCAGCCTCCAAAGTCCCTCTGTTTAGTGTCAATCTCCGACTTTGAATTGAACAGAAGAAACACCCCAAGCCTGAAGGCTTCAGTGTCTGATAGACAAGTCTGATAAAGCCACAACAAAACATAAACACAAGACTAATTTCAAAGGCGTCAAAATATCTCAGACAACCAAAAGGATTAAGACCTCTGGGGTCAGACTCAGGAGAATTGTGCATTTAGATTGAGTTGTCACCAGTGGAATTTGCTGCTTCTCTTTTGCTTAGATGCATCTGTGTCTAATGAATCATTCAGGAAATATTTATTGGGCACCTACTGTTTGAGAAGTAGCAATGTTAGAGATATAGCGACAGATATCAAATACATCAGGCATGGATTCCTCCCCTTAGTAATTTACAATGTGAGAGAATAAAGACTACATAACATAAAACAGACAGTAGAAGACAGTGAGCGTTAGTGAAAGAGTTCTTGCAAACACCTGGCCACTCCATGTATTGTTGTGGATGTTGTTTCACATCATCAGCTCAATATGAGGTTTGACCCTTTCTGTGATTTCTATACCAAATATACAACCAACAATAAAAAGAATAAAAATACATAGACTTTGCAGATAGTTTGAGGGTTTGGTGGAGATGGAGAATGGATTGTATCACATAAATAAATGGAAAGGAATTTCATATTAGAATTTCAGTTATTAAAATTTATTAGGCCATGCTGCTATCTTGATTCCCATCCAGCCCTTGTGTACAAGTACCATTTTCATCAAGAAGTGATGTGTTTTTAAGATTATGTTCTCGATTCTGTGTCAACAGCCTGCAAATGAGTATAATCTGTGTATCTCTAACAAGAAAAAAAATTGTTTAAGGGCAAATAAGATTTCAAGTCTTTCATTACTTTGCAGAGGATCCACAAATGCTTACAGTAGACTATTTATGAGGTGTGGGACATACATAGGGCACTGCTTTTCCATGGGGAACCAATTACTTCTATATGGTCTCTATGTGGAACTGGTAACTTAGCAACATTTATTCATGAAATGAAAATTGGTCATATAAAAAATGGCCCATGTGAAAAGTCTTAGAATCTCAGGATATTAGACCTTGAAAGGATCACAGAGATTCTGAGCTTAACCTCATGTTGCGGCTGAGAAACTGAGACATGGAAAGGTCTACCCAAGGACACCTGGCTATCTGATGGGATCAAGCAATTTATAACCTTCTGTTATAGTTCCTAAGATTTACATGCCATAAAGTGGTGGTGTGAAGTCATAATACGGGGGTTGTAGGACAAGATTCCACCCTTGAGAATTGTTTTCAAGACCCTTAGAATTTATGTGAATTTTCCATCTCCCCAGAGTGATCATTTCTGACGCTTTATAGTTGTGAGTTAATGCATAACCCAGATCCAAATCGTTTCCATAGGAGAGCAAATATCAATTCACAATATAATATAGAACTTGATTTTAATTTAAAAATCGTAGTGGAAAGCCTGCTCAGAATTAAAATGTTTTCTTCTCTAAACTTCCTTAGCTCTTACCTGTCTCTTTAACATTGCTGTTATATTTTTACTACTTACATAATTTTGTACATATTGTAGTTCTACTAATTGACTATAAGCACTCTGAAAGCAGAGACTACCATATTGACACCTCCCTTGTGCGTTACCCCAGTGCTTTCACAGAAACATTTGCTCTGTAAAGTTTGATGCCTTATTGAATAAATGAAAGGAATTTCTACCTGCTAAATTTAAACTTCCTACCTGCTATCCTCTTTTAAAAAAAGGTATATGGTGATAAAGGTAAAAGGGGACAAAGACCTACAGTGGAGGTGAATGCCTGAAGCTTTCCGGCTGATTGAAGTTAAGCTTTTGTCACAGTGAAATATCTAATCATAAAAGGGACTGATTTTGCTATTCATAGCTACAAAGCATTTTATTCTTTCCCCTGGTCAACATGCTTTACTTTCATGATGCTCCTTTATTTCAAAGCACTTAACACGTAATGACTTACTATGTGTTTTTCTGGTCTTTTTCTTACTTTATGATGCTGTCTCTTTTTGGACTTGACTTGCAATGTGGATTCATTTTAGCAGAGTCACACAGTGAGTTCTTGATGAAAATGACTGTAGGACCTGGTATTTTTCATTTTACATCATTATTCCTAATTATTGACTCTCAGAATTATTTAGAAGGGTTTTTCATACACTATCTGCAAATTCACCCTTGGACAATTTTCCACTGTAGATGAAGCTAGTAACATCAACCTCATTTCATTAGGATCATCAGGGTATTGTCAAGCATGAACATGTTTTAAAAGTTTTATTTCACATTGAGAGTTTGCTTACTTTCATTTTTAATGGAAAAAGATTAAGGCCTTTCAGGTCAAACCCATTTACAATCAATAGTACAAAAAAATCATTAAAAAAATAAAACAATCCATTATTGATGAAGGTGGATGATGGCATCATCACATGTTAACATGTACAAGTTCCAACAGTTAATAATAAATCTATAGAGTGGGGAACATAAAATATTTAAAAAATGAATAATTGATTTGCTAGAGGATCATTCATTAAGGTTAGAAGAAATTCACCAATATGGAAATGAGCAGGTAGAAGCAATTTATAATTCATTCCTGAGAAATTACCATTTGGCTGAAGAATAGAAAAGATCTAGAGAGAATGAGAGAAAAGTTATTAATCTCAACTAATTCATTTGAAAGAAAGGTGTAGGTTACAAACAAGTAGCTGAAGCCTTATTTCTGTTGTTAGCTACACTTCCAAAATCGTTTTACTGTGACGTTTTGCTCTGTGGATCAGAATCAGTATAATAGGAGGGTTGAAACACGAGCTAGTTAACTGTTTGTGTATAGGGCTAAAAAGCATAGAGCAACTATTGAGAGGGGTGTAGGTGACATTTTCACTGTCCAAATTGGTTTCCTGTTTTGGGGAGATCTGAAGACTATTTCAAGTAAGGAAGACCATATTTCTTACTGAAAAAGTTAAAACTGGATATGAATGGGTTGAATAGATGTATCCTTTTCCTGGCTCCTGCCAACATATATAGAAACACTTGACCCAAGCACAGCTGCTCCCCAGGACTCTTAAGTTTGAGGAAATGACACAAGGCGCAGGAGCAGAGGGAGAGTTTTCCTGACGCTGTGTTGGAGCTGGGAATCTACTGGTAGATCATGCGGGGCTAGAGTCAGCATCCTTTCTGTAGCATCACCTGGGCTGTACTCTGCCCTCCTCCATTCTTCCTCAAACCTGATATTTTTTACCATTACTACAAATGCTTTGTCACTCAACTTCTGATGAAATTATCCAGAGTCCCAGTTGATTTATCCATACTGGATTTTCTTCACCAATAAAACGGATATTAAAAATTGTACCCATCTTATAAGATTGTTTTGAGGGTTAAATAAGACAACGTGAAAAGTGCTTGGACCTTGGCTCATAGTAGGCACTCAATAAATGTTGGCTATCATCATTTTCATAAATATATCAACCTAGTTGATATCAATTAGATCCTGCCAAAAAAATATTTTGTCTTGGATGGATTAGTTGTTTTCCTGCTTAGTGCAACGGACTAGACCAAATGATCGTTCATGGTTTCCTTCATTGATTTCCTAAAGGCTGTTTATTCCTCTGTGGCAGCAGTAGCTTTTGGATTCTTGAGCAGGATGAGGATGTGGTTCTTAAATTAGCATAGTATATTCAATACATAAGAAGATGTCATTGGAAATGTAGTAAATACAGATCACAGGGTAATTTTAGAAATAGCAAATCAATGTTTTAGGTCAAAGTTGAGGAAATCTTATCATTGAGTTTTTAATTATATTTCAGTGGATTTGAAACAAACAACCTCTTTGTGGCTGCTTTGGGTGGCTTGGCCAAGGTTCCATTTTTTCTGAGGTAGGATACTGAGTCTAGGAAATGGCTAAGGACTCTCTCTACCTTCCTTAGGTCATAGAGCCACAGGTTCATATAAGACCAATATTTCTAGGCTGTTGGGGAGGAAGTTGGATTCTGTTTCTTTAGAAGAGTCACTCTGTCTGTCTCTTGAGTCTACACAACATTAATATCTACAACACGTTCCTCAGTGGAAATGAATATGCCAATTGGGTTCACGTAGAAATTAGTATTTTTCACCTAAAGCACTTTGTGTGTTTCAATTATTCCTATATACCCATAACTAGGGAGGATTATTACTGTTTATAAGTGGAAAAAACTAGGCATACAAACGTTACACGATTCCTCCATGTGAGAGAATTTCAGAGTGAAGCTGAGAATGAAATGTTGGTTTCCTGAAACTAAGCTTAAAGTGTAAGTATATGTTTGGTCTTTGATAAAAAGAGGTCATTTTTCTAAAACTCTATTTGTTAACTTTAGAGGGAAACAGATCATTTTTCTGAAGCTTTGATTTCTGAAGGTCTAATGTTAACTGATGAAATGGTGACATTCTGTTAATTTGAGGACATGCTCTTTTAACCAAAATCTCTTAACTTCATCATCCCATTCTTCCCTTTCCACCAAGCTTCTTTCCTTCAGTCTTCTTTTCTTTCATTTAGTTACCCCACCAAAAGTACTCAGCTAGTTTCTGGGAATGTCAAGATAAATAAAGCATTGTTCTCACCTAAAAATGTCTCAGTTCAATGCAGAAGATGGACAAGTGAGTAGAAGATTATAATTTAGCAATAGATTATTTCATGCCTACCCCATCAACTACTAGACTATATGCTCCAAGACAGCAGACACCATCTGGTTTCTAGCACAGTGCCTAGCATATAGTAAATACTCAAGAAATATTTACAGACTTGATGAAATAGGTAAACAAGAGGAGGGGCAGCTCATCTTGATAGATAGCCAATTTTGTCTATCTTCCACAAAAATTACCAGGGATCCCATTGCACATTCTATTCTGTAATTCACAGATCGCATTCTATCCCAATAAATGAATATATTTGGTGCTTTGCTTCTTTGCTGGAAATCTAATTTTTATATGCCAGTAAGAAATACTGGTAGGAAGCAAAGAATAGACACAAACCCAAGAATATACGTTTTGTTTGTTAGCTTTATGGTAATTTTGGTAATTTGCTATTTACGTCAATCCTGGGTCTTAGTATCACATGAGTGATACCATTGGAAGTATTTGTCCTTGCCTTGACTGGTCTCACCTAGTGCCCAAACAGTGTATATCACTGTTATTCATTATGTTGGTGAGTCTACGTCCCTGGAGGTGAAGGATGATTCTCAGTGATGGATGTTTTAATTCTTTGTCCAGTCTAATATTACAACTCTGCAGATTACCCCCTTTCTCAATCTGACATCTCCCACTGTCAGCAAATTCTTCCTGATAGTTAGATGAATGATTTCTCTCCTCCTACTTTGTTCTGACCCTTTGTGACAACATACATAATGCTTCTAAATTCTTTTCATTTTACTCTTATAAAAATGTGTACTAAATATTAAAAATCATTAAATATAATAAGAATACAAATATGTATAAACTCACTAACTATAAATGCATCTAACCTTTTCTCCTGTAGTACTATTGGGTCCAGTTAAATGGAATTTTTCCTTATCACAATTAGGTGGGTCAAAAACTCATTTAAGTTTTGTTAGAGGATTAGCATAAATTGCAAAATCACCTATCCTAACCTAAGAAAATAACTTCAATTATTTTCTTTGTCTTGTACAGACTTTTCTTGCTAAACTTCAAATAGAAAACAGATATTGTAGATCTTTGCTCCTTGGCTAAATGAAATATATACACAAATCTTTGAATAGATTTTTAACAAATTTAATTATTTCAGTCATTGCCATCTACTATATATTCTTTTCTATATGCATTTACTCATTCATTCATTCAACAAATATTTACTGATCTTGGTAAGACACGATGCTAACAGTGCACACTAAGAATAGAGCAGAGAAAGACCAATTACAGGGAAAAATCATGAAGACTGCATCAGCTATCAAAGGGAGTATTCATTTTATTTATCAATATTAAATTCGCATTTAAATTATTTGGGCTTATTTGCATTTTATGTTCATGTGGACTATTTCACATTTTTGTTTACAAACATTCAACATGAGTAACCAATAATTAACTTTTCTATCAAATTCCTTCCTAAAAGAGATGCCTTATCAGTGTTGATAAGAAGTACCAAAGGTGAATCAAATTTTGAGCTCATAGTTCACAGGAATCGTAGTCTAACCTTACCAAAATGGCAACTTCGTCCCCCCCATTCACATAATTTTCACATTGCTTTTCACTCCTTTATGTTCTTTTCATCTCAGATTTTACCTTTCATTGAGATCTGCCACCTGAGTCCAGGCTATTGGTTTCTGCTTGTGTTAGAATAGGGTAGGGTGTGCTAGACTTAAAAACTAAATCTGAACCCTCAGTGGCTTCACACAATACAGGTTTATTTCTTGTTCACACCACATGTCCTATATGGGTTGATTTGGAGGATGGAGTCGAGTTCTGTTTCATAGTCATTCAAAGACCCAGGTGGACATTGCTGGTCACTGAAGCATGGGCAAACAAAAGTTGGAGAATCACATAGAGTCTTTTTACCACCTTAGCCTGAATTAATCACATAGCCCAGGATCATGAGTCTGTTTCTTTCCTAATGTAGTCTCTATGTTCCAAGTCTATACATGCAGTATATTTCCTTTTTTAATTTTTTAATTTTTTTACAATTTTCAGTCATCTACTTCCAACTTCCTATGAACATTTTTACTTGGATATCTTTCAGTTTCCTCAAAGTCCAAATTTGGTTTCATATTCTTTCTTTCTTAGGCAGCTCCTTCCCTGAATTTCTAACTTGTTGCTCAATGCTCCCAGTTAACTAACTCAAAAACCAGGGGTTGCTTTAATTTATTTCTCTACATCTCACTACATCATTCCTCATGGACTCAACTACCAGTGGCTGCTTTGGCATGATTACTTCTCCATCTTCACTCTCCACTCCCCATGCTGGGGTCCAGTCTGGTTTTCTCCATGGTTCCCTGATGCTTAAGCTCCTACAATAGCTCCTTAAGGCCGCCAATCAAATCTACATAAAACTACCAGAGCAACCCTTGCTAGGATTTTGCTTACATTCACAAAAATCTTGATCTCTTTACTAATATTGAAATCTCTGCCCTTTTTTCAAGGCTTTCCCTAAATTGTTTGATACTCTGATACGTACCTATTTCTCAACTCTAAGTTCATCAAGTGGGTCAATTTTCTATTTTACAAACACGTTTGTCTCTACTTACTTTGGGCTTCCTCATCTCACTTTGAGTTGGGTAAAGCCAAATCCATCTCTCCAGGCCCAGCCTAACAGCAATTTTGGAGTCTTCCCTGCCCTCTGTTCAGTTCATGGACATTCTTCTGCTCTGCACTCCTCAAGCCTTTGATTAGCATAGAGTCAGCATCAAATCACAGGTCATTTGAATTCATCCATTCATTCAATTAGTATTAATTGACTGGCTATAGGTGAGAAAACATGCATATTACTGCATATGCAGGGAAAACAAATCACGAAATGTTTCAGCTCTCACAGAGATTACTATGTAACTGTGCAGGCAGATATCAAACGATCACCCCAAGTAAATATATAATTGTAAAGGGTAATTAGGTCTGTCAGGGACAGTTACAGCATGCTCTGAGAGAGAATTACTGGAAGAGCTAATTTAGAGACTCAGCAGAGCACAGTGCTAAGTACAGAGACCCTGGACGGATGGTGCCCGAGTTCAAATCCTGGCTTCACCACTTACAAGCTGTGAGATTTATGCAAGTTGCATAACCTGTCCAGGCCCTAGTTTCCTTAGTTATATCGAGGGAATGATAATCGCACCTACCTGTGTAGACTGTGTGGATTAGCTTGCATAAGGTACGTTTCCAACTCCATCTCTCTCAGTTATTTCCATTATGGTTATGAGAAAAGCTAAATATTCTCCAAGCCTTCCTTGTTGTGGGGTTTGGGGGTCATGTGACACAGTTCTGGGCCCCGGATGAAACTACTAGTGGGTGTCTGAAAAAGTTTTTGTTTATCTGATATGGAATACACTTTTCTGATATGGTGTTATAATGGATTGGTTCTCTATAAGGTTTAGTGTGTGATGGCTAAGGCCATACCCTGTGGTTTGTCACTTTCCAATGGAATCTTACAGGAAAAATCCACAACCTGAGGTGTCTTGATTACACCCCTGTTCATCACAGTGTGGAAACGCCTAACCCATCCACCATGAAAGACAGTTGACTGAACGTGCGCTCTGTGTGCCCGGAGAATTCTCTCTGTCCACTGTAGCTTTCCCCCAGGCTCAGTGCCAAGAGCTATGATGCAGCACTTTCTCTTGTGGCTGAGCTGCTGAGCCCACATGGGGCTCAAATGGAAGTGCCAATGTCCGAGCATCCGCTCTCTGACATTTCCGTTGTAAGCCAGTATGGAAAACTGGGAAAAGTACCCAAATAGTTCAAATACATCATCTTCATTAGCGACTTTAGGAGGAAACAAGAGAAATCTTTTGTGGCAATCTCATTACTGGCATGATACTGGCTGAATACTTCCAACTCAAATGTGGCATTGGGCCATGGTATGAATTACAGACATTAAAGAAGCTCCCGCCCCAGATAAAATGGGTTCAGGCCTTTACGTGCTCTCCTTGGTACTTCTTCTCTCTTACCATCCACCTTTAGCTCACAGTGACTTCTGGCTGCTCAAAGAGCTCCACAGTCCCCAGCCCAGACCTGCCCTGTTCAGCGGTGCCCAGTGCCCTCAAATTGACTTTGTACACAAGGTCCACCTAAATAGGCTTGTCTTTGTTTTCAGTTCCTCTCAACACTTTGTTCTTGGCTAGAGTTAATCAGTGAAACTCACTTATGCTCAGATATTACTGGGGTGATTGCTAAAAGCATCACAGATCCCAATAATTTATTTGTAGGTGAATGAGTCCTAATGAAAAATCTGAAGGGATCAAATTTAGATACAAATACTATTCATTGAGCACTTATTATGAGTTAGCCACTGTGCAAGGAGACTTCATGTATGTCTATGTAATCTCCCCAGCCTGATGATATGGGTATTATTATTCCTAAACAATAAATGGGGAAGTAGTAAAGCTATGGATTTTTCATATAGCTAATTAGCGTTGAAGTTGAGATTCAAATCTGGTTCCTTTAACTCTGAGTCTAGTGATATTTCTGTGTTGAGGGTACTGTATAGCCTAATGGTGAAGAGATGAATCTGGAGCCCATATAGCTTGGCTTGATCTGGCTTTGCTACTCACTAGTGTGTGACCTTGGATAAGTTATTTAATGTCTCTGTGGCCCAGTTTTCTCAAATGTAAAATGAAGACGATGATAATAATAAGGGCTACCCCATAGGGTGATTCTGTGAGGAGTAAATCTATTGGTATCTGTAAAGGGCTTAGAATAGTATGTAGGCCCCAGTAAATGGGAATCAAAGAATTAACAATTACACTGGACAATGGGCTGTTAGTGACTGGACATTCCTGGATCCCTAAAATCACACAGCAAACTGTCTACCTGGTATTGCTTACGTACGGATCTTTATGAGATACAGGAAAGTGTTGTAAAGGGAGATTGTAGAACATTCTCCCTGGTAGACTCCTTAAAGTAGAATAGACAGCTCAGTATATGAGGGACATTGTAGTTACACTGCTCAGTAGAGGCCAGCAGAGAAAAGCATCACTTTTAAATAATCTTTTAGCAATGCATCTATGACTCCAGCTGGTCAAATATCAGGTTGTTTTCCACAAGTCTTCTAGGAGCTTCCAAAGCAATTTATGTGTCATTTTCTGAGGCAACCATCTTGGCATATTAAATTCACATTCATATCCACGGAAAGCTTTCCAAACACATTCTATATTGCTAAATTACAGTTACATTGATCTTACATACATCACTTTTATGGCAAAGGCATCTAACAGAGTACAAATATCTTGTTCTTCTAATGTGCCTTGCGTGGAGTGATATAGAGGAACTGAAATGGAGCTGGGAAGGCCTCTGCATAATTCTGAGCATGCGGTGGTGCCCACTATGTCTGGTGCTGATGTGATTTAGGCTGATAGCAAAGTGAACATTCCACAGCAAATCAGCCCCTTTTATTAGCCTAAAATGTATTGTCTCATGCTCTGAAAATTGTATCTGCACATACCTTTGGTTGTGAGGCATCACTGAGGCCAAGCAGCATCACAGAGTGGAAGCCTGTGGTCTGCACCCCACACATTTTTCATCAGTCTGCAAACTTGGGTTCAATTCAATGCAACAAACACTTATTGAAGAGCATTGCCGTGAAAATTCTAGTTGTATTAACAGAGTTATATAAATAACGATACTATAGCCCATTAAGCTTTCTAATTAGAAGTAAGTATCCAAAGCAATGGAAATAAGGATGAAAGGGCATGTGGGAAATTCTTACATCCAACTGCAAAGTCCTAGCTGGCTCCAAAGCAGAGCGATCTTAATCAGTAATGCCCCAACCTAGTTTAATGCAAAATTAGAGCACTTTATACACATTGTCTCTTTTAATATCTGCCTGTACAGTATAGTAGGTATTATTTTCATGACTTTTAGATGAGTAAATGGATACTTGGGGGGTTAAATAACTAGCAAAAACTCACAGAGAGTAAACCACTGAGCCAGGATTCAAATTCATGTGGACTGACTCCACAGTTTTAAACTCTATGCTGTGAACTTGAATAAGACTTCAGCTTATGTTTGTACCATAGCGGAGACCATTTAGATCATTTCATTGTCTCACTTTGTCATCTCTTTGGTCCAAGGATGATCAGGAGAAGTAGGTATTACTATCCTTAATTTTCAAATGAGTAGATTGAGGTTTAGAGTAGTTCAGTAGCTTCTCTAAATCAGAAAGTTAGTAAGACAGGAAGCTAGGGTTTCACTCCATTTCTAACTCCAAAGGTCGTGCTTGTTTTAGGGAAAAGAGAGCCACTATTCAGTTTCTGAACTAGCCCAAGTTGGGGTTTGCTATCTCTAGTTCTCCTTTGTGGGTCCTATCTCAAATTTTGTTAGGTGGTCCCTCATCACTAGCTGATCCAATAATTATTTGATTCCATGGTGGTATCATTAGTGAATATCAAGAGTAGCGCTTTACAACAGGAATGTGTAGCCGCTGGTAATATTTCAGCCGTTCAAAGTTATTCTGGACTGGACGTTCTCTTTGCTCCACTTCAAGAAAATTGTAGAAATACCCTGCCCAGTTCTCAGCCTTGACTACGGTAGTCCCCTCATAACTAGACACCCCGTTTGCAGACTCAGCCCGCCTCCGCTCTGGTTGCTTATAGGCTCACACTGTGTGGAGAATTCTTATTACAGGATCTCTGTCTCACCCTGCTCCCCACCCCCAGGCACAGACAACAACAAACTCACACACTTTTGCCTAAATTAGTGTTTTGGCATCCTGTCAATTATCCAGTTCTTCTTATCTAGACCTTAGACTTTCCTTGCTCTGGAACATTCTACACTCCTACCAATGAATGAAATGCTGCCATGTAGCTGAACCTTGCAACCTAGTGCATTCGTTCTCTATGCTGTATAACACATTACTGCAAAGTTAGCAGCTTAAAACAATACATATTTCTTATCCCAGGCTTTCAGTAGGTCAGAAGTCCAGGCACAGCTTAGCTGCGTCCTCTGCTTCAGAGTCTTACCAGGCTGCAACCTAGGTATCAGCCAGGCCTGTGTTCTCATCAGAGGCTCAACTGGGGAAAGATCCCCTTCTAAGCTCTCTCAGGTTGCTGGCAAAATTCATCTCCTTGCATTTGTAGGGCCGAAATCCCAGTTTTCTTACTGGTTGCCTTGGTTGTGGGCATCTCTCAGGTCCTCAGGTCATGTTCAGTTCTTTGCCACATGGCCCTCCCTGTAGGTCCTCTCTCAACATGACAGCTGACTTCAAAGCCAGCAAGGGGGAGTCTCTTGCTTCAATCTATTTAGACATAACCTTATATAATGTAACAATCTTGGGAATGATATCCTGTTACCTTTGCCATATTCTGTTGGTTAGAAGCAAGGCAAGACAAAGGTTCTGCCAGGATTCTTGGAAAGAGGATTATACAAGGGTGTGACTCATTGGTGAGAGTCAATTAGGGTATGTTGGCCATATCTGGTAACAGTTTTCCTCAACACTGAGGGCTACTCATGTGGATTTCTGGGACCTGTTACTCTGAGATCTTGATTTTCCATCTCTGCCCATCTGATGGCTGAGTTGGACGGAAGTACAGGCTGGACAGGTCTCTGGATGGGACAATGGTCTCTATGGGGAGATAAGTATTGCTGAATTAATCAGAAAGATGATGCCAGTAAACTGAAATGTTCACATGTGACTTTTATAGAACAGCAGCCTCTCAAGAAAATTTTTGAAAGCTTTTCATCTGTCCAGACCTATGTCAAATAATTTTTCAACATGCAAGTAAGAGTTGCAAGTGGTCATTCTACCTGCCCTGAGACCAGCCTCTTACCTGGCAACTGGTATCAAGTGAAATTCCAAAACAAAACCATGCTTGACTTGCTACAGTTTGCCGTAAATAAGTGATTTCTTTATTATTTGTTTTAAGCTATTTTATGGACTCTTCAAATATTTGTCTATTGCACAAAATCACAGTACTAGGGCAATTCCTAATAAAACGTTATTTTACATTAGGTGCATGTAATAATTTCCTTATTTTGAAGATGAAGTATTTTTGTTAAAAGAAAATTAGTTTCTTCCAGTCCTCTGAATAGATGTTAAATAAAGATGTAAAGATATTGCTTTCAAGGGACTGCAAATTCTTACTCTGACTAGGACGTCTGTAAGTCTCCATTCGGCCACACCTGTCAGAAACTATTCTCTCTAGTTACTTGGTTTCTTATCACCAACTGCTTGCCTAACCTGTGACATGTTGGTGATCACATGTCTTTGGTCCTCTGAGGGTCTGCTTCTCTGTTTGTCCCCTTAGTTTGCCCCATTCCATTGTAGATTTAGTTCCTGGAGCCCGTCCCCTCTTAGCCCCCTACTCTTGTTCCACACTAAGCTGTATTTGGAGGTATGATGAGTTGGGCAACTAAGCTCTGAATGACATTTTTTAGTGCACTACAATTTATAAGCACATGAACATGCTTCATCTCCCTTGATCCCCACAATAACTCTGGCGGGGGTGTGTTTCCGAACTCTGAGTACGATGGACTTCATTGAGAATGGGGGAGGGAGATAATGTGGTTTGTAATTGGTTCTCATGTTTCTTTTTGGAGCAGAAGAGAGGCCTATAACCGACCACCGTATGATTTAACTTTTCTGTGATATTAACCTGGCCTAAGTCCTTCATAATATCATTGTCTTGACTTGCCACGGGTCTGCGGGTACGGACTTGAACAAACATCTTGATCCCCACTAACAGCACTGAAACTCGCCTCTGCCCAGCTTAGCAAGATTGGTGACCAATGCAATTGGTTTTTTATTTTCACATGACACAAATGGAGAGAGAAATTACCTTTTTTATTATTTTGAGTGAATAAAAAATGCATAAATGCCAAATTTAGAATCTCTTTCACTCTGCCAGAAGAGCAAATTGGAGACTGGAAATGCAGCTACAACTGATGAAGGATGGAGGTGGATTCGAAATAGCAAAAATATAGATCAGCTGAAGCAAGTTATTAGGAGAGAGGAAGCTAAGCAAATTCAACGTGCCCAGACCTGTCAGAAGTGCTTTTTCCTGCTAGATGTGATAGAATGTGATCCACACAGAATGAATGAATTAGTGTCTTCAAACCCAGAAACTCTCTTTCTCTGTCTCTCTCAGACACACAGTTATTTACATACTGAGATTTTTATATAACTCAAAAACACATTCATTGTCAGAATGAAGGTACAAGTTCACTAAAACCTGAGGATCCATTAATTACGTTCTTCAGCAATATTCATATTCAAATATTATTTGGTTATTTTCTATGCGTTACGTTCTGTGGGAGAGGCTGCTAAGTGTAGAAACATTTATCCTGGCTCTCCGAGTGTTTAATTCAGTTCAACCAAAAGGGAATGGCTAGGATAATGGACAAAACCTTAGGTTCTACAGCAGTCTCTGAATTCAGTTTGTAGATAATAATTCAAAACAGACAACATAACAACGTCTGCACTATATAAAGCTAAGCTTCTAAATTCTGTGGCTTCATTAGTGACTACTATCTTTCCCACAAAAATCTTTCCTGTACTAACTTCTCTGCCACCATTCTCTGCTGATTCCCCTTGACATCTCAGTTGCTCTTTCTCTCACTTTCATAATCTCCTCTTCCTTTATTTTCCCATTATATGTTGGTATTTCCTTGGGTTTACACTTAGCCATTCTCTCTTTTCAATTCCATACACTCCCATGGCAACTTTTCAGTGTTCACTGCACCCAGTGCTACCAGGATGCTGATGACTACAAATCGATATCTCCAGTCTAGGCTCCTTTCCTTAGCTCTCTACACCTTTTTTGTTTTTTTTGGCTCCCTGCTATTAATTGCTAACAGGATATCCCACAGGAAAATCCAAGACATTTAAAACCAAAATTATTATCTTTCTCCCTAGAATTGCTCTTGCTCTTATATTATGTATATACTAAAAGTCTGGACATAATTACAGGCTTCTCCATTTCTGCCAGTACCTAATCTCTCAGATCCATTTGGTCACTGGATATTATAGGTTCTCCTTACTTAACATCTCTCAATCTGTCATCCCTTCTCCAACGCCAGCACTACTGCCTTATTTCAGGTCTTCATTCTCTCTCTTTTGGACTATTTTAAGGATTTTTCTCTTTCATCTTTCTCCCTGTGGTTTCTCTAAGTCTGTCTTCCACATTGTTGGCAGTTAAGTTTTTTTTAAAAAAATGAAAACCGTATTATTTTACTTTCATGCTTCAAATTTACTGGCTACAAAATAAATTGATATCATCTATGCATGCCATCCAAGGTCTTCTATGAATTGGTCTGGGTCTCCTCACATGCTTGTCTTCCATTTTCTCCTCTGTTCCAGCTCTGCTTCCATCGTAGGTCCCTGGGGTCACCTTGCTACTTCAGGTTGTCATACTTCTGCATTTATTCCCTTAACCTCTAAGGCTTTCTCTTAATGCTTCCCCTCTGCCATCTGTCTGGTGAATCTCTACTGATACTTTAAGACCTAGATCAAGCATCGTCTCTTCTGTGAAGAATTCACATCTGCTTTCTTCCCATTCTCCTTCCCAAGGGATTGATGATTTCTTCTCCTGTGCCACAATAGTATCTTATTTGTTCTACCAGGTTGGTCTTTTAATACAATTGTTTACTTACTTAAGCATTTTCTTTCATCTCAGCTTCTTGAGCTAATCAACCAAATATTGGTAATTTCTAACGTCAAGACCTATCACAAGACTGTGTGGTTCAGAGTAGTTGAATGAGTTAAAGTAGGAGCAGGCAGTGGAAGTATTTTATCAAAATATTATAGTATTTTTACCAAAAAATTAAGTGAAATAGAATATTTTAGAAAAAGGATATATTCTAGTAGAGTTTGCCAATAGAAAGTAATGCTAGCAAGACTTTTTGCTGAGACAACAGTATTCATTGTGGGAAATACACAAGCATCATATATACAGATCTTTCTTTTTCTCTTCTTTCTCCCTTCTCCTTCCCTTCCTTCCTTCCTTTCCCTTTTCTCTAGCTCTTTCTTTCTCTCATTCATTTTCCAAGCTCACACTGAATCATCACTTCAGTATTTACCAGATATTAAGCACCGTGCCTTCTTCATAATTACATATTTATTGGATAATTCCAAGTACACATGAAAGAAAAAGTCCTGCTTGACATTTTTTCCTCATTGAATTACACATAGGTAGGTGTGAACTTATCCTAATGAAAAAGCAATGATTCAGGAAATTGGTTATTTAGAGCAGCAACATTGTAGCCGAGATGAATTGAAGTAAATGACATGATTGCCCTTATGTCTCAGCTCATTTTTGCTTATGTTGCCTGTACTTCTGAAGTGTGCTCTTCGAATTTTGTTATGATGTTTCATAAACTCTGATGTTCTGAGAATTTTAAAGGAGGTGAGGACTGAAGAACCCCACTGGGCTGAATGCAGCCAGTATGTGAGATGTACATGTTCCTGTACCTAAAGGCATTCAGCTGGGGTCTGAAGCTATGGAGCACACGTCGTTCTATGTGTAACCATGACAGGCAGGAACTAGGTTTCCTTCTTGAAGCAATTTCCAATTCCATTATGAATATAACTAGAAAACCCCAATCTGAGGTGCATTCTTTCAGGATAGGTAAAAGAAATCCCTTTGTGTTTTTGGCTTGCAACCAGAAAAATATATATTCCCTGGCAAGCATGGAGAACAGGCGAGTCCTGTCTTATACAGAAGGTACTGTAACACCAGCAAGAAAGCGGTAAGGGGAAGAAGCATAGAATTTTAAACTGTCTCCAGGAAATATCAGGCACTTGCAGAGTGCCTCAGCGAAGCCTCTGATTTTGCGTCAGCAGACTATGAATCACCTATGAAACGTGTATCTTCCCTTTCATTCTCCCCTTTTATTGAAAATGCTGGAAAAAAGAGGCTTATCCTGTGGGAGGAGCTGCATTTGTTTGATAAGTCTCTGACATTACCTTTCCTGGTTCTTACCAACAAAAGCACGAAATGCAGTGGTTTCTATGCCAAAACATTTATGTATTGAACACTCAGTACAGGAACATTGAAATGTATATTTTAGATTAGTTCCTTCATTTAGAAATGCAGTACCTAAAACTGCAGTATGAAGAGCTTTTCAGGTATCATCAGCCATGTATGTGCTCTGTTATCCATCAAACTATTGCATCTTTCCAGTAAATGTGCTCTCCCATTGACTGCTTTTTATCTATTCCTTCATTTAGTGGATATATATTGAGAGCTATTATATGCCAGGTCCAAAGACAGACTCAAACAAAACCAGAGAAGATCTCTGCTCTCATGGATCTGACAGTCTAGTGGGAGAGATATACAACCAAATATCTCATGAACAAATATAAAACTGTGACTGCTACTGGATGAAGTACGTGGCTCAAAGAGAAGTGTATGAGAAGGGTTCTACGTGGTCAGGAAGATCAAGAAAATAAGGGAACCTTGAACTGAAGAGATTCAAGGAAGGGAAAAGTTTGCTAGGTGGGGAGAGAGGGAAAAGTACTTTAGGTAGAAGGAAAAATATTTATTCCTTTTCAAATACTTGTTTCTGATGTAATGTGGAAGCGACATCTGCATTTGTTAGTCCCACATTTTTTTCCTTCTTTCTTTCATTTTTTTTTTTAGGCAGATTAGCCCTGAGCTAACATCTGCTGCCAATCCTCTTCTTTGTGCTGAGGAAGACTGGCCCTGAGCTAACATCCGTGCCCATCTTCCTCTACTTTATACGTGGGATGCCTACCACAGCATGGGTTGCCAAGTGATGCATAGGTCTGCACCCAGGATCCGAACTGGCAAACGCTGGGCCACCAAAGTGGAAGAGTGAATGTAACTGCTGTGCCACCAGGCCAGCTCCTTTTTCTTTCTTTTTTTTTTTAACAGAGATATAATTAACATATAACATTGTTTTTATTTTAGGTATACCACATGATTATCTGATATATGTATATATTGCAAAATGCTCACACCAATAAGTTTAGCTATCCATCACTACACTTAGTTATGAATTCTTTTTCTTGTGATGAGAACTTTTGAGATTTACTCGTAGCAACTTTCCAATCTATAGTACAGTATTGTTAACTAGAGTCACCACGCTGTTACTACAGCCCCAGGAATTTAGTCCTACATTTGAATCTCAGTTTCTATTCAACTCGACTGAATGGCCTCAGAAAAATTTTTATTTTTCACCCAAAGAGAAAATATGGCTTATTTTAAGGATTATAATTAGGGTAAAATTACCAGTTCTGTTTTATTTCTTTGTCTTCTTTCCTACTTTATTCAGATCAACTTTTTAAAATACAATCCTTCTCCATTAGCCACTAGGAAAAAGAGGCTTAGAAGTCAAGAATTATGCCATCCTGTTCCAGAAGATTGAGGAAAAGTTTTGAAGAAAGCCTCTGGATTTGCAACAGCTGCTTTGTTCTATTAATTTACTGTCATCCTTTTCTTTTCTGTAGTACTTTAGAGTAATAAACCCAATTTTTTCTCAAAAATCTGAATTACCTAGTTTTATTTTGATTGTTATTGTCATTTAAAAACACAAGGTTGTGGCAGGCTGGTTGCATTAATGACTCCAATTCTTCACCTGTCCTGTTGCTACATCTGTAGTCATGTGACTTTGCATTTTTTCTCACTGAAGGGATAGAGTCTATTTCCCTCTTCCTTAGATTTCAGCTGGACTTGCCACTTGCTTTGGCTAATGAGATGTCAGTTAGCAAAAGTGGCACAATCAGAGGCTGGAAAAAGGCCTTGTGTGTTTCTGCTTGCCTCTTGCTCTGCTGAAATTGCCATGAGAACATGCCCAGGCTAGCCTGCTGGAAGGTGAGGCATGTAGAGGAAAGCCAAACCATACCAGTTGTCCTGGCTGATGCCATCCTCATCAGCAACAGCTGGGTGAACCCTAGGTCAGAACTGTCCAGCCAAGCCCAGCTGAGCCCACCAGAGTCACCGATCTGGAGACTTATGAGCAAAGCAGATGCTTGTTTTTTTAAGTCCTAGAGGTCGGGGTGATTTATCACACAGCATTATTGTGGCGGTAGAAAACTGATACAAGAGAAAATTATTTGTACCTTTATTATTTCTTCATAATTTTCTTCAGCGATTCACATTTGGTTATCCACTGGAAGCCAATGAGAAAACTGTAAAATAGGTATTTGGCTATGCATAAGCTTTCACAAGGCTTTACGTGCTGTGAAGTGTGGTATACCTATAGTCAGACACTGGAAATTTAGGAAAAAAACCCCAACTTCCTTTTCTCTAAAATATAATAAAATATGTAGCCAGTTTGTCCCAATAAAATTTGTTTTTTATCTATGAAGGAATTCAGATCACCATATGACCATACTCTAGAAATGACAATGCCATATGAAGAGAGCATGAGCACTTGCTTTACCATGAGAGGTGCATGAAACCAAGATGGTTTGAAATTTTATTGAATAGAAACTCGTGTTAGTTTTATTGGTTGTAAAGAAAGATTCTCATAGTCCTACTCTTTAGAAATGTGCCTGTCTTCTTAGGGATGGAAATGTGACCGCAGTGCCAAGTCTGACAGCTGATTCTGTATAACCACCTAATTCCACACTCCTGAAAGGAAGTGACCCTAACAGCAAACAAATGGGAATGGCCCTGAGTTATAACTAAGTTAGGGTGCTGTGCACAACCAGCAGAGTCACACATGGTGTGAGTGTTACTTATATTTTAAAACTGGTTTATATTAAAGAAAGATGTGAGGTTATTAAGAGAACTTCCGGTTTGATTTAGATTGTTTTTGTGTCTGGTCTTCTCCCTGCCAAAAGCCCAGAAAACTGCCTAAGCAGTAAGGCTCCCCAGCCTTGGGGGAAAGGGTACGGAATGGGAATATCATGGAAGGAAGCCATAGGATGTGTGAGAAGTCCTGGCTGCCTCTGAGGGCTTTTTATTTGAACAGAGCCCA
This sequence comes from Equus przewalskii, assembly GCF_037783145.1. Lineage (NCBI taxonomy): Eukaryota > Metazoa > Chordata > Mammalia > Perissodactyla > Equidae > Equus > Equus przewalskii. Next base: position 20,924,614 of record NC_091849.1, read on the forward strand.
TACGTTGTAGGTCACGGCAATTGGCTATAGAAAGGTGGCCTGTTTTTCAGAAGATTAATTCCTTTTATCTAGCACAGCATTTCTGTGGATTACAGCTAGTTACCGTGTCTTCAGTTAGTCAAAGATTTCCTTTCATTTTTGGATAATGTTGAAATGATTATTTCATAGATCATCCCTGTAATGGAATATTATACAACATTAAAAATGATGCCTTTAAAGAGAATTTCAATGGCTTGAAAAAGGCTGATTTTAAAACTGCACATGTGGCATCTTCATAATTACATGCATTTATTTATTTCTCCCATGAAGCAGACCAGAAGAAAGTATACCAGAGTGGTTATCTCTATGTCTTGGATTTACGATTGTTTTCTTAACCTCTTGCACACTTTTTTGGATTTTCCAATTTTAATAAGTGATTATATAAGAATTTATGATTAGAGAAATTAACAGATTAATTAAAAAATATATTGGTTTAGGATCACTCTGAGGACAAGAGATATGTCTTGTTTATTTCCAAATTCGAACGCCGCAGCACCCAGTGCTTAGAAGGTTGTTTGGAAAAAATAGAAAACGTATCTGTTGAATAAAATGGAGACTTTAGACAAGGATTCAGTAGGAATAGGGCCTCAGTTAGTAAGCAAACATCAAGGCTATTTTAAGTTGCAGTTACAAGAAAGCAGAGATGCTTTTTAACGGTTACTGTCATCCTTACCCTAGGATACCAAGAGCTACCTGACATCTAGGAGCCAGTTTTCCATCAGTTGACAACTTTGGATGGTCTTCTAATTGCCTTGTGTTTTGTTTTTGCTATCGTCAAACAGGTGTAATTATTTGTGAACGCAGCCTTTCCCTAGAGCAACACTACTTTACTGGGTGTGTGATGTAAGACAGACTATGAACGACAAAGAAAATAAAGGGGGCATTTATTCCCACCTTGATGGAAACCTCACTCCTTTCCTCCAGGAAGTCTTCCTTGATTCCTGCACCTACTATTCTACTTATATGTATCTTCATTACATATTGGCATTCAGCCAAACACCACGCCAAATTCATACTTTGTTTTCCATTTATTCATTCTGGTATTGTTCCCAGGGATCATCGCACACAACTTTTCTTTTCTACTATAAAGCAAAAGCTCTGTGGTGAACTACCACGCATCAGTTACTTCCTATGAGCTGGGCACTGTTCAAAGCCCTCTGCACATGTTGGCTTATCCATCCTCTCAATGGCCACGGGAAGCAGGTGACTCGCGTCATTCTCATTTTACAGAGGAGAAAGCTGGGCGGAGCAGTTAAGGACCTTGCCAAGGTCACAGAGCTCATAAGGCGTGGAACTTTGCTCTGAAGTCCCTGCTCCTTATCTCAAGGTTATATGGCCTCTTAACAATATTAATAAGTGCTTAGTCAATGTGTGTTGATTGCTTAAAAAGAAGCCCTAGATATTTTTGTGATTGCAAAATCATCTTAGACTATAAATGGAGAAGAGCAATAGTATCTGACAAGTTTGATAGAAAAGTATGCAAGCTTGATCCTACTTTAAATGACATTTATTAAGCAAATGAAACTTTTGTTATTGTTTGAATTACATGAGAGTTGTACCTTTGGGATGAGTATGTCTATGTGGATACATGAAAACACCTTCTTGTGCTATTAAGAGAAATAAACATTTTTGTCCATTTTTTTAAAGATTGGCACTTGAGCTAACAACTGTTGCCAATCTTTTTTTGTTTTTATGCTTTTTCTCCTCAAATCCCCCCAGTACATAGTTGCACATTTTAGTTGTGGGTCCTTCTAGTTGTGGCATGTGTGACGCTGCCTCAATGTGGCCTGACCAGCGATGCCATGTCTGCGCCTGGGATCCGAACTGGCGAAACCCTGGGCCAACGAAGTGGAGCGCGCGAACTGAACCACTCTGCCGCGGGGACGGCCTCTGTTCGTTTTTTTAATTCTGCATTTTGTTTTGGTTCTTATTTTGCATATGCAGCAGATTTCTAATGTAAGAAAAAAACCCATAAATAGTAAAGACAACCTCTATACCTGTTTAAATCAGGAGATAAGTTAATGGGTTAGGAAGACTTTGAAACAGTACATGGAGCGCAGAGAGTTCGCCCCGTCTCTGCAGCTCCTGAGAACAGAGCAGTCAGTGTGTTTAGAAAGGAGGCCCCAGTGGAGTCGAATGATAACTCTGAGGACGGCAACCTGATCTAGGAAGGCGGGCCTCAGTTCTTTTTTTCAGCTGTGCCCCAACTCACATGTGTGCTCTGGGTCTAATCATTTTCCTTCTCTCTGAGTTTTCTTATCTGTCATTTGGGGAATTAATAACTGGCCTTTCCTTGGAAAGCATTTTGAAACCATTCCCTGAAAGGTGTTGGTTGTCCCTGTTGTTATTAATATAACCGGATCACCATTACAGGCCAGACTCGGCTTGGAATGGAAAAAGTGAGCCGACCTGGCCTGACGTTATTGTAACCCTATGAGCCAGTCAGCTTTCTTTTATAGCTGACCCTGATGGCCTTGTGCTACCCCATGGAGCTCAGCCTTTTGACAGCTGGCCCAGGGTCATCTGGTTCAGAGCAAAAGTGAGCCCTGCGGACACAACACTTGAGGGCTCTCTGAATGATCCAGCTGGGGTGGGTCCAGCTTCTTTCTGTGCCAAATGGAAAATGAAGTTTGCGTCCATCCTAGGAAACACAGCATGGGGGAGCAGAGCGCTGTGTTCCTTCCCTTCTCTCTAAATTCATATTTAGTCTGAGCTGCTGCGTTTATATGCTTCTTTTACCTACTACTCACCACGGACATTTCCAAAGCCCATGTACTTTGCCTCTTGGCTTTGAACTCTTCAGCTATGACAGAAACTTTATATTTTTATGTCTGCTTGGCTGAAATCTACTCCCTGGGGAGAGAAGACAGTAATTGCCTTTTGGGTGATTTCACCTCCACTAATTCTTTTCACATTCATAGAGGGTTTTTGATAGAACTAGAAGAAACAAACCTGCATCCTGGGCTACAACATTAGAAGAGCAGACTTCAATGGCAACAGCCTGTTTATAATCTCCCGGGCCCGTTTCTGTTTTCATTTTCCTGAAGATTGAAGTGGATGCAACGCAGAAACAATAGCAGGATAATACTGTAATCCTCTTGGTGCCCACACGTGGTAGTCACTAGCAAGCAGGCAGAGATGTATGTCAGAATCTTCCATCCTTAGACCCATGGGTAAACAAAGGATCCCACAGTCTGTTGCCTATCCCTGGGGAATTAAAAACAAATGTATATACTATAATATTCCCGCAGATTAAGTTATTTGAAAGGCATTTTATTTTATAATCATGCAAATACATCTGCTCTTGTTTTTCAGGCTGGTAACCAGATCTCAGCCAGCCAGTAAATAATCTCTCCTTTCCTTTCTTCCTGCTCCTCTACCCCACCTCTCTTTGCTCTTTGATACATAAGATGGGAAGGGTGGGTAATCAGGGGCTGAGAGGCCACAATTACCGAGGGCCACTTTTCATTTCTGATTTCTTCTGATGCTTTTACTTTTCTCGACTTCACATGGTTAGAGGGAGGGGAGGGAAAGAGGTTGATGAGAAGGTCAGCCTGTTGTGCTGCCTCTAGATTCTGTGTATTTGTGCTTCCTAAGTCTGTTTACGCTCTGAATCACTTGACACGCTGCACATTCTTCCATAAAATCTAGCTTTGAGCAGTAGACTTGGGCCCTGGGGAGGGACACTGAGTAATTCTAGGATTTCAATAGTTAACAGAACGGGGGGATATTGTTTTAAATGACCTGAAGCCTAGGAGAAGATAGCTTCCTTAATTAGTAGTGATCAATTCTGTAATTTTTCTTTGAAATAAACTAAGATTGCTATGCATCATATATGGAAGGATTGGTCATTTACAGTAACAAAGTTCACACGGAATATACTCATTTCTGGTTTACCGAGTGGAAGCAGCCATTGTGAATGCTAAGCACTGCCTCTATTTGCATACATAATATAAATGGTAGCACCAATGTAACAATGGGCCACTGGAGATTATCTGATCTATTACTGGAATTCCAGTATAATTATATTTAAAGAGTTTGGATAGAAAAAGCATTTATTTAAAATACTTAATATATTTTTCATAAATATATATTACAAGTAAAGACAAAATACTAGTAACTCATAAAATATATCTACCTATTTGCAGATTTGAAAATTACAGATTAGTATATAATTTATTTTTGAAGGATGATCAAGTGCTATTTTAAGACTTTAAGTTGATTACAGGCATCAGCATTTGAAAACATTGATTGAATTTGCCTAGAAATATATGATGTATGAAACTCAAACACAATGAAAATTTAAACATGTTAATAATCACAGGTGGATATTAAGAAAACATAAGGATTAAAATGTATTACTGATTTTTAAAAATTATTAATAATTATGGGTAGTTAGAGGTTTCCAGGCAAATGATCACTCACAAGGAAGACAGTTATTGTGTTTCCAAAACAGACTCCTTCTAATCATTTACTAAGTTATACAATTTCTGTTATCTCATTGTAAAATAATCCATAATTTGACTATTTTAAAAATTGTTAACCAAATCTAATCTCTCCAGAGTCACTAAGGCTTCGCTAGGTGGAAGTGATAGTTTACCAGATCTAAGTCTTTTAGTTTATGCTGGAGTCTGGCTCTCATTGGCATTTTGTTGGGTAATCTCGCCAAAGGGCTATGCTATAAATCCTAGTGTATTTCCCTTCTGAGCTGGAGCCATCTGAAACCAAAGACTTTTGTGTGTCAGAACACGAACATGGATTTTGTTCCTGATTTGAACATGAAAGCCAAAGGTTGAATTAAATCATTTTTCTTTTCAGTTCAACACTGTCCTGGAATCATTATAGACTTCATGTTTGTATTCTTCATAGTAGAAGAATATAAGGAATTATGATGAATGAGGAGAAACTTCTAATTGCTTTTCCCTGCAATAAACAGTATTTTGTGTTTAGTCCTTAAGTATGGAATTCATGTAGAGTAGCAGTTCTCAATGTTAGGGACGGGGAGGGAAGTAGAAGAAATGGCATATCAGAATCTCTGGGAAGGAGGTTTGAATTGGGTGTTGGGTTTCCATAAATATGCTTGTCTACTCGAGAATCGATTCCATAGTGAAACTCTGTCACTAACGGGATTATACTAGGTGAAAGTGATAGGCTTGAAGCCATTGATTCAAAGTATTTGTAGCAGAATGGTCAATTTAAGTGAATGCAAAGATCTCTTCCCAGGAGATCTCTTTCCATGAGTTGATATGGAATGAGGAATGTGTGCGCGTGCATGCACACGTGCATGAAGAAAGTTTGGAGAGAGGGTGGTGGTGTTATCCCACTCCAAATGATAGGTAAGACAGGAAACTGGAGAGCAGGGTGGTGTCTGCTTCCTGTCCTATACTCAGAGACAATCCTTACTCTGCCACTCACATGCGAGGTGCCTCTAGGGGATCTCAGAATACTTTGAGACACCTCAGTGGTGGTCTGAGATCCTGGAATATTCAGGTCTCCGAGGTAACCCTGGGAAATTTAGATACTAAGGTCCACATTTCACTTTCTCATAGGCTTGTGAGACCTGGCAAGATTTGGGTAACATTGTTTTTTTAACTTTACAATAACAATGAAGATAATGGTCATACTAGTAATTCAAAACTCTATATAAAAGTCATACTCTGAAGGCTGAATTTTAGACAGAGAGAATCATTTGGCACGCAGAATATATAAAAATTTTGATTTTTTTAATGAATAAGGAGGCTTCCAGCAAAATAACACATGTTGAGAAACTTTTCATGTGCAGATTATAGCCGGTATTTTAAATCCTTAGATAAAAATTAATGATCAGGATTGTTCCTGACTCCAGCAATTTATTGGCTGTGTGACTTCTGGCAAGTCTTTTAACTCTCTGTGCCACAGTTTCCCCATCAGTAGGCGAAGGTTAATACATGCTGCTCTACATACTTTAGGAAAAGTGCCTTATTAATGTTTTATTTTCATTCCTTAATCCAGTGACTGAAGCAAGATAAAGCTTATTTGTGAATCTAATTTATCAGAAAACTGAGAAACCAAGTTTAAGAAAATCATCTGAGAGTTTCCAATGTTACGGCAGAATTCTCATAGGAATGCCTATTCTGACCTCCCCTGCACCCTGAAAAAACCCCACCTTTGATATCATTGAAGCTCATGCATGCTATTTAGTATAATTAAAAAGATAACCTCTCTTTGCCAGCAGATATCAATATTTATATGCATAAAATTTCTGAATGTAAATAAGGTGATCATTTTCTGCCTGGAGAATATCCCTGGACTGCAACAAAGGGAGGGAGAACCCAAAGAGAATCTAGCAATCTTGTTGAGTTGAGGAGACAGATACTAAAGCTCAGAAAGTCAAGGAGTCTAGAACTTGTGAGGCATAGTCCTGGGAGGAGGGAGCTACACAGAGAAAGAGTTCCTGAAATGCACGTAAGGGTCCTCTTGAGACTGCTTGAATATAGTTTGCAAATGCATAGAGTGAAACCACACAAGACTAGATAAGAACAACTTCCACAGAAATAACTATTACTTGGGGCTGTAAGACAAAACTTCCCAGAGCTCACACAGGACTGAGAATTTTTCGTGTTCCCTCTTACTCAAGCCAGAGTGAAGAGACCTGGCGCATTCGGTAGATATCCTAGAAAGAGTGTAACTTGGAAGTGGGGCTAAATTAGAACTAAAACAAAACCATTCTAGTTATGCCCCAAAAAGAGTTTAAAAGAATATAACAAGTGGATCAAACTAGCCCACGACTAACTTAATTACCTGCTGGAAAAATTCTAACACTTTTTAAAGAAATACAACAAAATCTGTTGCTCAAAAATCTGCTGCTCAAATATATGGCCTCCAACAACAACAACAAATTACTAGACACTTGAAAAAACAGAAAATATAACACATAACTGTAAGGAAGTGTGAATAAAAACATATACAGAAATGATCAAAATGAAGACATTAAGAAAAAAGAAAATATAGCTCATATGCACAAGATGTAAGGAAACCATAACCATGATGAAGAGAGAAATGGAAGATATAAAAAACAATGCAAATATAACTTGTAGAGATGAGAAATGCAATATCTGAAATGAAAATTACACTGAATGGGAATATAGCAGAATCCACATTGGGAATAAAAATACCAGTGAAATTGAAGGCATAGCAATAGGAAAAATCTAAAATAAAGCACAGCACATTAAAAAATAAACAAAGCCTCAGTGACCCATTGAACAATATCCAGTGGTCTAACATATGTTTAATCAGAGGCCAAGATGGTGCGTCAATATGAGAAGAAATGATAAAATTTTTCCAAATTTGACAAAAATGATAAAGCCTCATATTTCAGAAACTCAGTAAATTCAAAGCAGAATAAATATTTTAAAAGACACCGAAAAATGCACATCATAATAAAATTGCAGAAAACTAGTGATAAACATAAAATGTTAAAACCAGTCAAGAATGTTACATCCTACACCCAGTGTAAATATCTTTAAGTAATGACTTTTTCAGATCTGCATTAAATGAATTGCTGAAGGAAGTTCTTTAATGTAGAAGGAAAATGACGCTAAATAGAAATTCAGATCTGCACAAATAAATGAGCAAAATCAGGAATGGTAAGTATGTGGATAAGTATGAAAGATATATTTCTCATTTGTTAATTTCTTTTAAAAATATTGTCTAGAGTAAAAGTGATAACAATGTATTATGGGACCTACAACTTAAAGAATGGCAGGGCTGAAATAGAGTATGCTGTTAAAAGGTTCTTAAACTGTTTGCTAGTGATGTAATATTTTAAGATAGATTATGACAAAGTAAAGATGTAGATTGTGAATAATAAAGCAATACTCAAAATTAAATAGAGCAACAGATTTAAGAAGTCAATAGAAGAGGTAAACTGGAATAATAATAATAATAATAAGCTCGATTAATCCAAAAGAACATTGGGGAAAGAAACAACAAATACATGGGACAAATTGAAAACAGACAGCAACATGGTAGATTTACATGCAAGCACATTGATAATTCTGTTACATGTAAATGGTTTAAAAATGTCAATTAAATGGCAGAGATTGTCCTAGTTGAAAAAAAAGGAAGCAAGCAAGTGCCTACTGTATGCAGTCTACAAGAAACCCACCTTAAATATGAATATAGACAGGTTAAAAGTAAAAGGATTGGCAAAGAAGACTATCCAAACACTAATCAAAAATAACCGGGAGTGGCTATATTAATATCAAACAAAATAGATTTCAGAACACAAAAAATTACCGGTGACAAAGACAGTCATTTCCTAAGGATAAAGAAATCTTCTCAAGCAGATATAACAATCCTAAACATGCATGTAGTTTCAAAATACATGAAAAATAGCTGACAGAACTGAAAGAAGAAATAAACAAATTAAAATTTAAAGTTGCGGATGTCAATACTCTTCTTTGAGTAATTGATAGAACAAGTAGACAAAATTTAGTAAGGATATAGAACAGTTGAACAACATTATTAACGTAATTGACCTAATTGACATTTATAGATGATTCCACTGAACAATAGCAGAATTCACATACTTTTAAAGCACACATGTAGCATTCACCAAATAGATCATACTCTGATCACTTAAAACATTCAAAATATTAAAATAATACAAATTGTGTTCTCTGATCATGACAGAATTAGATTAGAAACAAAAACCAGAAAGATATCTGCAAAACCTCTACATTTTAGAAATGCGTCAATGAAAAAACTATGAAATCATTTATCTGCATGAAAACAAAAACACAGCATGTCAAACTTTGTGAAATGCAGCCAAGGTAGTGCTTAGGATGAAATTTACAGCATTAAATAGACTACGGACAAACAAAAAATGATAAAATGATAAAGAAATGTTATAAACCAGTTTATGCCAATTGTGACAAGTGTGATGAAATAGACAAACTCCTTGAGAGATAAAAATAAAGAGCTACAAAGCTTACCCACAGAGAAAGCGAGAACATGAATAGCTATATATCATTGAACTTGTAGTTAAAATTCTTCTAACAAAGAAAATCTCGATGCAGTTGCCCTCATTGGTAAAGTTACCAAAAATTTAAAGACGACATAATGTCAGTACTACACAAGTTTCTCCTGTTGACAAAAAGAGGATACTTCCTAATTCATTTTATTAAGCCAGCATTATCCTGGTAGAGACACCTACATTACAAGGAAATTGCAGTCCAATATATTTCATGATCACAGCTACAAAAGTCCTTAACAAAATAGCAAATGATATTCAGCAACATGTGAAAATAATAGTACATTATGATCACTTGGAGCTTCTCTCTTTAATGTAAAATTAGTTTAACATTTTAAAAATAAATCAATATAGGGATTGGTCTGGTGGCGTAGTGGTTAAGTTCATGCACTCCATTTCAGCAGCTGAGGGTTCATGGGTTCGGATCCCAGGGGTGGACCTACACACCACTCATCAAGCCATGTTGTGGCAGTGTCTCACATACAAAATAGAGGAAGACTGCCACAGATGTTAGCTCAGTGACAATCTGCCTTAAGCAAAAAGAGGAAGGTTGGCAACAGCTGTTAGCTCAGGGCCAACCTTCCTCACCAAAAAACCCCCCCGAATATAATTCACCACATTAACAGACAAAGATGAGAAACCATGCAATTGTCTCAAGAAAGGAAAAACAAGACAAAACACAAAAATCAAACCTTTGAGAAAAGTCAACTCACTTTCAGGGTAAAAACCCTCAGCAACCTAAGAATACCAGAGAATTTCCTCAATACGACTAAATCACCTCAAATCACAACAGCTAACATCATAGTTAACGGCAAAAGATTGAATGTTTTCCATAAGAAGGGGAACAGAGGAAGATTGTTCACACCAACTACTTCTGTTTAACATTGTAGTGATGGTTGTAGCCAGTGCGATGTAGGCAGAAAAGGAAATAAAATGTACATAGATTGGAAAAGAAAAGTAAAATTCTTATTATCTTAGGCAGCATGATCATTTATTTAGAGAATTATAAGGAATTTCTAAAAAAGTTACTAGAATAATAAGTGAAGTTAGTAAGGTTGCAGGGTACAATGTCAATATACAAAAATAAATGTATTTCTATATATTAACAGCAAATAATTAGAATTCGAAATTTAAAAAGATAACATCATTTACAATAGAATACAAAAACATTTAATAGAGAGAGAAATATAACTGAATGCAGTCATGCGCTGCATAACAATGTTTCAGTCAATGACAGACCGCATAAACAACGTTGGTCCCATAAGATTAGTACCATGTAGCCTAGGCGTGTATTAGGTTTAGCACCTAGGTTTGTGTAAGTACACTCTATGAGGTTTGCACAACGACAAAATTGCCTAACGATATATTTCTCAGAATGTGTTCCCATTGTTAAGTGACGCATGACTGTATATGCAAAACCTGTTACACCAACAACTTTAAAACTTTGATGTGAAAAATTATAGATTATCTAAATGAATGGAGAGATATGGTATATTTATAGATCAAAAGACTCAATGATTTTTAGATACCAATTTTTCACAAATTGATCTATAGATTCAATGACATTCCAATAAAAAATCTCAGCAAGCTTTTTTTTATAGAAATTGACACGCTGATTCTAAAATTTATATAAAAATGCTAAGGGCCTAGAACAGCCAAAATGATGGAAAAAAGAACAAAACTGAAGGACTTGAACTACCTGATTTCAAGATTACTGTGAATCTATAAAAATAAAGAAGTTACAATGATTTAAATAGAAATTAATGAAACAAAACAGAGCGTCCAGAAATAAATCATCACATACATGCTCAATTACCAAGGTAATTCAATAGAGAGGAGTCTTTTCATCATATGGTGCTGGAACAAAATGTATCCATAGGGGAAAAATGAACCTCAAATCTTACCTCACACTATATACAAAAATTAGCTCAATATAGATCAGAGATCTAAACATACGTACTAAACTACAAACTACTAGAAGAAAACAGGAGGCAAATTTTATGACCTTGAGTTAGACAAATATATCTTAGATCACAGAAAAGAATCATAGACTTAAATGTAAGAGCTAAAACTATAAAAGTTGTAGTAGGAAATCTTTGTGACCTTGGGTCAGACAAGGTTTCTGAGAGGCACACAAAGAGCATGTGCCATAAAAGAAAAACACACTACACTGGACTTCATCAAATTAAGAAGTTTTACTCTCCAAAGTACACCACGAAGAAAATGAAAAGGCCAGCCACAGAATGGGAGAAAATATTTGCAAAACATATATCTGAAAAAGGATCTGAATACAGAATATATAAAGAACACTTACAACTCAATAACTAAAAGTCCAACCACTGAAAGGAAAAAATAAGCAAAAGAATTTAATAAATACTTCACTGAAAATATATAAATGATCAATAAACACAAAATGATTGTCATCATTAGTCAATAGTGAAATGCAAATTAAAACTCTGTACACACTCTGGAACTACTAAAATTAAAAAGACTGAAAATATCAAAAGCTGGTTTTGATATGAAGCAACTGGAAATACCATACATTGCTGATGATAATGTCAAATGATAAAGCCACTTAGGAAAACAGTTCGGAAGTTTGCTATCAAGTTAAATAGCCTCAATAAACCTAACTTTTAAAAAGTTTTCTGAACTGCGGTGCAGTTTACTGTGCCTTTATATACTCACCCATCACCAGAGCAAAGGTCTGGCGATTAGGGCCACTGATAACTGCAACACGGCAAACACAACTTGGTGTTGAAAGAGCTTACTGTTTAGTTGAGGTGACAGATAATCAATCGGGCTAATACAATACAGTGTCCAGAAGTGTCCACCATGGGACCATGTAGGAAGACCTGATACCAGATTTGCGAGATGGGGCAAGGTTTTTCAGAGGTAACGCCAGTCAAGTGGAAACTTGAAGTCCGCCTAACACTGTACCATCTAGCTGCTGTCTTTCTATGCTTCAGCCCAGGTAGCTTTTAAAATTTGTGCCAGGTTACACCCCAAAGTAAGGGTTCAGAACTGTACCACAAAATAATTTCTTCTCTCTTGAGGTGAAGGTAGAGAAATGGAAAATGTTATGAACCATGAGCTTTATCACAAGACTAGACATTTATGTGCCTTGGCCACCCTATCTTATTCATGTGTGTACACTTATCCATCCACAGAATAATTGAATGAAGCAGAGAAGAGCTCTATGAATTATCTGTTGAATGAATACTGAGGGGATTGCTGGGCAGTACATGAATCAGGAAGAGAATCCAGTGGCGATGATGTATAATGGATTATCTGGGGATTCTGGATCTGTGAGTGAATGGTAACTGCCCCTGTTCATAATGAGACCTAGTTGGTCTGGTGGCAGCGTCAGATCTGACAGGGTGACTTTCCAGTGCTATATTTTCAGGTAAAATTTGGGGTGACCCACCTCTGCTCTTACTATACATATACTTCTCAAATAAATGAACAACTAATTCTGGAGAAAAGCTTTCTAACCTTTTTAAAGCTATATAATGGTAGGGAAAGCCCAGATCTCTCCCGACTATTCTTAATCCACCTTATTAGACTGAAGATTCCCCAATACGTGTGTATTTTATAAGAACAACAGACATGTACATTATTTTAAACAATTTGGTTTATAGATACAATCAAATAACAGAAGTGTTCTTATTCACAGTAATTGATTTAAAAATAAAATCTCTGGTCATAGCAATTTGGGATCTTAATGTTGTTTAGATTGTGTTCACTGAGAAAAAAATGTATTATTTGGTCTCTAAGAAAAAATAAGTCTTTTTTTTTTAAAACTGGTTGGATAGCCTAAGGTCCTGAGGTCGTGGAAGTGAAAACAAGGAGTTTGGTGGCGTTCTTTTCTTTTTTCATAAGATATAAATCTCTTTTTGTTTTCTACCTTACATAGCGTGCTTTGCTTTTTTATTTTATTTTTTTCTTTCCATCTTTCTTAATCCATGTCTGTTTAGTTCCCATTTTGCTTTGTTCGTATTCCTTAGCATGGGGAGTTTCCATGTTCCCTGTTTAAATCAATGGTCCTCAAACTTGAGTGTGCATCAGAATGATTTAGAAGGTTTGGTAAACACACATTGCTGGGCCATAACTCTAAAGTCTCTGATTCAGGGGGCAGAGGGGAGGGATGTGTGTGAAAATTTGCATTTGTAATAAGTTCCCAGGTGATGCTAATACTGCTGGTCCTGAGACCACACTTTGAGATTCACTCACTTATAAGTCATCCTGCTGGTAGCAGGCAAGGGCGTTGTGAGTGTTCTAGAATGGGCTAAAATGGAATTTAAGTGGTCTGGAAGCCTAATTGCATGAGAATCATGCAATAAATCTACAGTCTCAAGGCTAATTGCTGATAGTGTTTTTAACCTTGAGCTGGGAATTATTTTGAAATCTTTTTATAGCTGTTCCAGTCGATCATAAATTCAGAAAGGGTATAGTTTTGAAACTTTTATCATTGTTGCCTCTTCCTCTGATAAGTTCCTTTTCTTGATTTGCATAATCACCTTGTAATTTTTAAGCTTTGCTGAATATTTTCTACGGAGAACATCATAAAATAGATCATATCTTATCATCAAATGGTTCTGACAGCTGAAGAATATGAAAAGGAATATATCTGCATTTGACAGGTCAAGAGTGGAAGAGTAATTGGCTAATAGAAATGAAAAAATACAAAGATCTGTATGTCTGTACACTTTGCATTTCACAGGGTTGAGAAAACACATCTTTACTTGCAGGCTTGGTGGTTATATCCTTTCCATATGTTTTGCCAATGCTAAATTTAACAAGATTAATAAATAAAAACCCTTTGAAAAGCCAGAATCTTCTTGGAATTTCTATTAGGCTTCAGAAAAATAATTTTCCTTCTATTATTTTCTTCATACCAGTTTTTGTCTTTCTTCATTTGGCTTTCCTGAATTTAATTATGTTTGTGGATTTGCCATCCAGTCTCTTTCTTATTCATTCTTGGGATTTTTTGTTGTTGTTGTTTATCCTTCACAATAAAGTTGGTTTCTTTCTTTTTAAAACTCATTTTCAGCTTCCAGGTTACTTTTTACTCCTGTGGACTTTTTGTCTTGTACCTGAAGGGCGTATTGTGAGTTTTGTGTAGTGCATTGATAGCTGGAAACAATCGAGTCCCTATTAGCCAATTAAACCTGGCAAGATGTGGACTGTTGCCCAAGCCCGAGGACCTTTTGATCCAGACACGTGGTGCATACCATTTGAACTCAGGAAAATTCTCTGCTTCTTACCCAGCTGTCTTGCTGTTTTTGTTGACCAAGGCAGGGTACATGGATGGAAGGGAATATGAATGAGTGAGAGACGATTTTGGAAGAAATAGAAGCTGCTCATCCAGCATCTTAGGATACTTTGTTTACCTGAAAGAGCAAACCCACTCATGATTAAGATTTGCTCTTTGTTCTCAAAATGCTTTTAGATTCCTTGTTCGCCTAAAATTCAGGTCAACTGCTAGAGAGGACCATGTCACAAACACTTGAATGTGTTTGACTGTCTACTTAGGAAAGGGCGGTCAGTGCATACCAACCATACCAGCAAACACATTACACCTCGGGCCCTCTTCGGAACCCTTCAGGAAAGTCAATGGGGTCTTTGTATAACCAGGCAGCAAAGAACTGGGATCATTGTGTTTGCTTTTTTGCCTTCAGTCACCTCCCTTGGATTTTAATCTCCTGAATTAAACCTTTGTGAGTCATTATGGTTTGATTATACTCCCATTCTATTCATTCCTTTTCCTTGGGATACCTTAGTAATTTTGATTTTTGAGAGAGTTCAAGTTAGTAAGTGTTCCTGCTCCAAGATAATGTATAAGAGATTAATCAATTGTGCCTGAGACTGGCATTGTTTAGGAGCCAGCAGATGTTCAGAGATTAGTATTATGAAGAGAATGAGAGGAAAATGAGAATAGAGAAGAGTTAGTCATTGTAATGTGGAGGGGGTCCTATTATAGGCCTGATAGAAGGTTTTTAGGCCAAAGCGTTTTAGAAATCCATTTTCAATTCTAATTAATCCAATATGTTTTATATGCACATTGCATGAAGACGTCATTTTATTAGAGACTTCTTAATGTTCAGAAATCTTTGTGTGCACTTTCTTCCTTCACTCTGAGATCTTTTTTCTTTTTTGCCATGAGGAAGTTTTGTTTGGCCCGGAGTAAATGAAACTCAGAGCCCAAAGGCTCAGTTAAATCGAGCTTGAAACTGAAAACCCATGACGCTCTAGTGAGCACTGAGTAGAAGAAGAATATTTGCCGTGCTTCACCCCAGTGGAATCATCTAACTTTTCTATTTTTATTTTCTTTTCGCCTTCAGAACTAGAAGATAAAAAATTATGAATATATAAAACTAAACCTTCTGAGACATTCAATTCTTATAAATTGGAACTCTTTAATAATTGAGTTCCAGTTTGACGCAATGATTCAAATTAAACTAATGTTGGCTGTGAGAAAACCCTATTGACCTAATTGCAATGAAATGCCCTGGCACTTTGTGTCAGCTTCCAACTGGCCATCACACAAACACCACACTCACTACTGACAGTCATCGGACCTGTGCCAGTTGGCAACTTTGGCTGCAAGTCTGTCAGTCAGATGGAGGTGGAGAAAGCATTGCTCCCCTTCTTGCCTACTAGACCAGTCCTAGGCTCAATTCAGGATGGGGACAGCCTAGTATAGGCCCTAGATAAATTTGGTGAAACTCACAGTAGAGGCACCTGTTTAAGAACTTCAGTGGAATTGAATAGCTATACCTGTCAACTCCCTGCAATAAATTAGTTTCCAGGTCAACATTAAGCCTGATAGAAAATTCCAGCTGAACTTAGGACATAGAAATGGCAACATTTTCTTCATGGTGAACTAAGATTGGTGTGCAGAAGAAATGTTCTAGGGAAAGACTCTGAAGACTGGTTTGCATTGTAGAATTTGTCTCTGCCTATTGGTTTGGTTCACTCCTTATCATAAACCTTGGTAATGACATTTTGTACCTCCCTTGAGGCTTCAAGGCTGACAAGACTATATTTAAGGAGAAGGAATGGAAAACTCCCAACAATACTTGAATTCAGCTTACTTGGCTGCATGCATTATGACAACATCTTTCACCAGTGTAGTAATCTCATATAGTAATGTTGGGCAGCAAAACAATAAATTGCTTTTATCTTGCCTTTTTTTTTGAGCTAAGAGATTTCCCTTGTAGCAAAAATTTTTCTGTAGAAACCACATACATTTTTCTTAGTGTTTCTTTCCTTGGGGAAAAAAAAATGGGTAAATGGATATGTTTTTGCATCTATTTGATATTTTAGATTTCAATGAAGAAAATAAATGCTCACATTTTCAAGGCTTTCCTTTGTACTAAACATTTACTCTTACCACGTGCACATAACTGTCTTTATAGTATTCTTCTTAAAGGGGCCTTACTATAGCGGTTCCTTGGTATTCGCGAGAGATTTTTTCCAGGATCCCCGTGGCTACCAAAATCCGCAAAGGCTCAAGTCCCTTAATCAGGGACTTAATAAATATTCATGCTATCTAAAACATTTTAGGCAACGTTTTTGTTCATATAGTCTTAGTGGCTTATTGACGCTATGGATTTTTACTATTGTCATGAACTTGGTTCTGTTTATACAGGAAGGATGTTGCTTTGTT
This sequence comes from Equus przewalskii, assembly GCF_037783145.1. Classification (NCBI taxonomy): domain Eukaryota; kingdom Metazoa; phylum Chordata; class Mammalia; order Perissodactyla; family Equidae; genus Equus; species Equus przewalskii. Next base: position 20,941,335 of record NC_091849.1, read on the forward strand.
TCCAAATTGCTTGAACTAGTTCTTTGTGAATCTCCTGTGTTTTCAGGAATAGCAAAAGCAGCATTCAACATCAAATCAGAGTGTCCTTCTATGAGATGGCCATTTGGAGTCTAACCTTCTTGGACCAAGGTATGTAATTCATTCACTGCAAGGTACGTAAACCTCGTAACAATAATAACAATAACATATGTTAAAGTTTCCAGTTAAAATGAAGTGAATGTAATTGATTTTTTTCCCATTTGGACATTTGATGATTTGATACATTTGGCATCTGTTGAAATAGCTAAAATGCTAGTATGTCTGAGGTGCTTTAAATGTCATCTTATTGATTCTATAACAACTCTTGAGGCAAATACTATTATTGTTCCCATTTGTGGGTGAGGAAACTGAAGCACTGAAAGTTAATTAATTTCTTCAAAGTTGATCAGTTAATTGTTGGTAACACGAGATCCACTCCAGGGGAATCTGACTCAAGAACTTCTGCTTTTGAATGTTATACTTCAATGTTAGAGATGTGACTGTCGCTAAGGTTCTATTGCCTCTTTGCAAACAAACCAGTCCAATGGTTATGTTTCTTCTTGTAGATAAGTGTCTATTGACTTCAATATTGCAACAATCCACAGTATTTCAATAAGTCATAAGTTTTCTTTTGGATCCTTTTCTGGGTGATAGGACTCAAAGAAACACGACAAAAGACCTCTACTGTTAGGTTCCTCTCCTAGTCCTTCTCTTAGGATGTTTTGGTGTCAAGATGACCAGAAAGCAGCATCATCCCTCTGCGGCCCCATGTAATGGGACCTCTGGGAGAGACAAACTTTCTCAGAGAGTTAAGAGTCGTCCCTTCATTCAGATCCTTGTAGTAAAGTTTCCCAAATAATTAGTGTGCATTTCTCCCCCACAGGTTACTCAGCCTTAGGCTTAGTTTGTGAAGTTTCTTTAAAGCTTTGGTATCCAAAGTGTGGTGCCAGGACCACCCAACCACCACCTGGGAGAATGTTACAAATGAAAATTCTTGGGTCCCACCCTAGACCTACTGAGCCAGAGTCTGCAGTTTAACGAGACCCTTCAGTGATTCATATGCACAGGGAAGAATGAGAAGCTCTGGTTTAAAGAACATGGGTGTCTACCCTGCCAGAATGTGATCCAGAGACCGAGATCCTGCCTCTGTTAAATATTGGCTGTGTAAACTTGGGTAAGTCACATAGAATCTGTGGGCCTCAGTTTCCATATTTATAAAAGAGAGAAAATAACCAACAACAAAGAGTTGTTCAAGGATGGAAATAGAGACTATGTGTAAAGCCCTTGAAATGGTGCTGGCCTAAGTTGTTAAATGACTCTGCTCAGCTTATAAGTCAGCTGACCCTGTGTGGATGTAACACTTTATGTCAGGCTGATCCCAAGGGCAAGGACAACCCCCTCCTTTTAGTCCTGCTCATGGACTTCACCAGGGTGGCATGGGGTGGACAGCAGTGGAGGGGATGGGTTGACTGGCAGAGGATCACGTGTTCATGACGTCAAGGAATGTCCCAGAAGCAGGAGGAAGGTAGGCAGAGTTCGGGAAAACTTGCTTTCTTTAGCTTTATTTGTATATAAGCTTTATTGGTATTTTAACACGTGTGTGTCATGACACAACTTGCCCAAATCCAGGGGCCTGTCCAATGTAAAAACTGAAAAGAGGAAACATAAAACAGCAATAAAGGACTTAAAATATAAGAGAGAGGGAAAACGAAGAAGGTGATAAAAAAGGAGTGTTGACCACACCCCAACTCTGAAAGAGCTTTAAGGGTATCAACAGGCCCACAAGAAGAAGTGTTCTCCAGGCAGATCTGCCCACTTTCTGCCCTCCCTGGGCTTTGCAGGTGAGCGTTGACTGAGTGGGGATTTTCCTATTGTCACTGGTGGGCTCAGGACACATTTTCAGAATGTATTATAAAAACAGCACTTCCTCAGCGTCCCTCACTGTGGTCACACTTCCTGATCAACATGGGTTTTGTTATAATAGTTTCTTTCTGTTGACAGAAATGTAGTTGGCAACCTCAGGCAGCCTGCAGCCGGAACGTGAGCCAAAACAAACACACCCTTTGGCTCCTCCTAGCTTCAGATGATTGTAGTTTTTGAATATGTGCCCTGGCAGCCTTCATTGCTATCATTGTTTTTATTTCAATTTATTGTTAAACTTTTTATAACTCTAGTAAAGATATATATTCCTTGATAGGATAAGGGTTAGCTAAGTTCACTGAAAGAGGAGAAAATGCAGAGACGTGTAAAGAAGCTTGGTGCAGAGCTCTTGACAAACAAGGGAATTCATGACCTCCTCGATCACCTTTCCAGTGTCCTGCAGCCTGAGTTGTTTTTCAGATTATATGGGCCACATGAGCCACTGAGTGTAAAATATGCCAACATGATCCAGAGCGCACTGGTTCTTTTCTTCACCTGGTTTTAATTCTGATTACCATCACGTAAAATAAAATTAATAAAAATGAATAGAGGCTTTGATTTCATTTTTTTCTTATTTCCATCTCTATTTTTGTTTTGGCATTTCTATGCATTAGATATTAATGTGAACCCTTGAGATTGGCCAGTAGAATGGATAACAGGCCATTTTATTCTCTCTGCCTGCCTACAATCTGTTCACGCACTTATTTTCTCTTTCTCTCTCTCTTTTTGAGATACTTTCATTGTTTTCCTGATTCTTCCAGGCCAAAACCCTAGCACATGTGTATGTGCTGGAAACTTCCATTAAGGCTTGTGTCCTACGTCCCACTTTCCACAGCGTTACTTCCTCATCCCTTGTCCATTTCCTGCATATATTTTTAGAACTTACATTTAACACTTGTCATCTGCCTTGGGTGGTTAAGATGCTGGCTTCTCTGACCAAGAGGCGCTGACACTTTTTAATCTTCCTCATTCGCATCTTCATTTGAACTGGCAACATTATCTGGAGCTAAGGAGCTGTGAAGATGAGTTTATAGAATTCTTTAATTCTATCGTATCCTGCTCTGGGTGAGTAAAAGGGATGATGAGAGAAGGTGATAATATCTCTCTACAATTTCCCAAATGCTAAAAGAAGTAACGAAACTCATGGTATTTCACAGAAAACCTTAATAAAAGTAAATGGAGGCATTACCAAGCGAGCAAACAGTTAGCTCCCTACAACTCTACAAGCTGGTTTGTCTCCCTTTTACTCTGTCTTAACTTGTATAGCCTAATTTAGACAAGAAGCAACAATTGCATCACTCCTTCCCCTGTGACCTATTACACTGGTCAATATTGTCAGGATGTATGTAACTTAGGGTTTTCCTCCCCAGTTCTGGAGTCAGGAGCAGTGTGGCACTAACCAGGGTCTCAGCTGGAGGGGAGCCACTATTGACCATCAAACTGCCCCCCACAATAACTCACCTGTAGTTATAAGCTTTTTTCTGTAAACTCACCAAAAGTGCCTCTTTAAGAGAAATCTGCCAAAGAACTCAGGATTGTTTCTTCCCCAATATTCCTTGGGTTGCTCTGTCACATTGTCACCACAACTCTTCCCATTTGTTCCTCAAGTGCCCACAGAAACTTATTTTATTCTCCCAGCTTTTTTTTTTTTTTTACCCGGTAGAAAAATAGTCTTGCCAGTGACTCGGGGCCTCAGATATAAGGACGACAAAAATCTGTAATGGAAACCATAATTGAGTTTGACAGTTCTTTGGGGGAGACTGAAAAATATTGGCAATTACAGCGTAGTGTAATAACTGCTAGAGTAGGAGGATGTGAGAGATGCTAAGCATGTAAATTTTGTTGAGGTTTTTTTTGAGCTTTTTCAAAGCTCTAGGGCAGTGCTGTCCAATACAACTTCCTGCAGGGATGGAAATGTTCTATATCGGCGCTGCCATATGCTAGCCACTAGCGACATATGCCTACTGAGCAGTCGAAGTTTGGATAGTGCAACTGAAATTTTGTTATTTAATTTTAATTAATTTATATTTAAATTTAAATAGCCACATATGCTTTGGCTTGTACTGAACAGTGCAGTTTTAGAGCGTCAGTCATGTCTAGACATTCTGGGTAGCCCATATTTGCATCTCATCTCCTGGAAGATGGGAAGGACACAAGCATACATGGCACACTTTTCTCTTGAGCATCACCAAAGTCATCAATAAGAAGCCTCTAGAAGGGTACTTATATTTTTTGTAGGAAATCTTCCCACACCTGAATGCTCGCATAATAATCTGTGCTTACCCCGTCTTGACATTAAAATTGCCTATTTATTTATACTCCCCCACCAAACTGTAACTCTGAAGAAAGGGGCTGTTTTTGTCTCATTCACCACCGTATACTTAGTGCAGATCGCAGTGCCTACCAGAGAGGTTTTTGGGAAATACTAGTTGAAAAATAGTTTTCCACATGGATTATTCATAAGATAAAATAAAATATTGAAGCCAATAGGGACTTTTGTTCTTGTGGCACACCCCATTGTTGACTACCCTAACTCATTTTTTATTTCTTCCTTCTGGCTGACAAAATCCAGTGATGATGGGATGTCCCTGTCTCCCCACTATGACTCACTGAAATGTGGCCCTTTCTCCCCAACCCTATGGGTAAATCCTGATTGGTATAAACAAGTCTGGCCCTATTCCCTTGCCACTAATCCATTTGAAGGTGGGCATATAACCCAGTCTGATCAGTAGGATGTGAAGGGTTTCCTCTGGGAATAGTTTTGGAAAAGGTTTACTCTTAAAAGGGATGTAAAGAAGAGATGGCCCATCTTTTACCTCTAGGTATTCCTTTGTCTGGATGTGAAGTCTGGAACTGCTGCAGCCATTTTGTAAACATTGGGGGAATTGAACTGAAGGTAGAGAGTTGGGCCAGATATAGCATCTTTGGTGCTGAACTGCTTGATCAACCAACCCTGAAATATGCCCAATATCTGCACATTTTTTTATGGGGGATAATAAATTTCCTTATTTTAAAAGACAATAGAATTAGAATTTCCACAGACTGACATCTGGACATGGCTTGACTAGGTCCTCTGCAAAGCTGTAATCAAAGGGTCAGATGGGTTGATAATCAAGGCCGGGCATAGTCAAGGCTGGATTCTCCTCTGGAGCCCACTGTGGAAGAATCCAATTCGAAGCTCACACGGTTGTTGGCAGCATTCAGTTATTTTCAGTCTGCCAGGGGGCTTCAATTTTCTGCTGTTGGCCAGAGGCTGCTCTCAGTTCCTTCTTGTATGGTTTTCTCCATGTGGCAGCTCACATCTCAGCCTGCTTCTTCAAAACCATCAAGAGCGTCTCCTCAAAGATGGCTATTAGCATCTTATGTAATGTAATCATGGACATCTCATCACCTTTGCTGTCCTCTGTTGATTTGAAGTAAGTCTCAGATCCTGCTCATACTCCAGGGGAGAGGATCACACAAGGGCTTGATCATGGGCCACCCTAGAGTATGTTTTCCGAACCTCCCCATTTTAAAGGGGAGGAAATAGACCCAGAGGGATGATCTGGCTCTTCAAAGATACAGTTGCCTGGTAGAAGAACTAGGAGTAGACACTCTGCTTTTTTATTTCAACTCAGTACTTAAACTATAAACAAACTCTGAGAAATTACCCATTTTACTTAATCTCTCTGAGCCTCATTTTCCCAGCTTCAAAGACAAGGTAAATGATATCTCTCTTTAAGGAATGGTTTTAGAGAGTTCACACAGTACGTGCCTCTCATGGTTTCTGCAGATACTAGATGTTAAAAAATATTAGTTACTATATGCTTTCTTCTCTTTTCTACTTTACCATGTGGTCTCTTTCTCTAATCTCCTTAGTGGGCAGGACTGGAATGTTTAAGTCGTTGTGTTTTAATTTTAAGTTGTAGAATGTAACCCGGTAGGTTGAAAATGATGGTAAGCAAAGGTTTTTTGAACCATCTCAGGAGGAAAAATCTAGGTCCAGAGTCAAATAGGGATCGCTTATTTAAAAGGTGCTAACATAACTGTGTCTTTGCTTCGGCCGCAATCTCTGAACTTAAAGTCAAAGCAATTGTATTGCTGAATTGAGCTCTGGGGGCTTTCTCCCCAGCATTTTGGTTTTAGCTTTTTACATCAAGGTCAACCAGCTCCAGTCGAGGGCATTTTTTGATGCCAGCTGATCATCATAAATAATACACCAATAACTGCTTTAAAAGGAGTACACAGGCTGGATGGTTAATGAAAATTTTTAAAGTGCTGCTGTTATGCTGTGATACTTGAAATGAAATTCAGAAATTTCCATGGGTTCAAGATAAGTTCACTTCATAAAGTCTGCATGAAAATTCTATTCTTTTTCTGTGACCCAAGCTGAATTGTTTTATCGCAGAAGGTCAACAGGGTATGCGTTCTTTTTCGCTACACTATCAGACTGCTGTCCTTTGGGGACAAGAGTCTTTATACACTGGTGAACTGTCATGTGTGATATGAAAGTAAAGTCTTATGATAGACTTTGACAGAGTTAAGAGCCAGACTGTTGTGCCCTTATTTATTAAGTTAGGCTCCTGAGGGAGAGACGTGTATTAAAAATGTTCCAACAATACTCATGGACATTTCTCCTAGCTTCTCAGTTCCATGGTGTCCTTTTGGCCTTTATTGCAAATTTGAATTGCTTTAGCTGAAGTGACTTTGTGGTCTCTGTCTTGTTATTATAGTAAAAACAGCTAACATTTATTGAGATCTGACTATGTACCAAGCCAAGCTTTCGTCTAAGTGCCTTACAAGTATCAAGTCACTTAGTCCTCTCAAATACTCTTGATGTAGGCACATCAATCATATGGGGATGTGTTTTCTGAAAAGATACAGATACAATAGATGCCACCAACTTAGATTTGCCTCTTATTTGTCAGCAAAATGCAAAATACTATTCATGATATTTCAAGGTGCAGGCAAATCTATTCTTTTTCTTGTCTGTACTTGTCCAGTGCAGCAACTGTTTGATTTAACCTGGCCCACACCAAAGTAAGAGAGCCAAGACATTCAGAGTCTCATCCATTATCACGGAGACAACCCCAGGTCCTCATCAGCGAGGACCATCTTACACCACTTCTTCTTTCGTTGCCCATAAATATTGTTCATTAAATATTGTAAAATTGGAATTGGAGTTAATAGAAATATGCTTTATAAATTATAAGTGATTGTCTGATATACTGTTGTGTTGGCACCAATGGCACTGTGCCTCCCTTTCTCAGCTGATTTTTGTCATAGGAGATGCACTCATTCAGAGTTTCTGTATCACACACAACTGTACCACCCTCTATTTTTATTGGATTACCACTAACTAGAGCAGAATTTTAATTCTTCCTTTTGAGAAGTAGCACAGAATCATATGCCTCTAATTTTGATTCTAGAACAACTACCAAATTTTATAGTTTGAGTAATCCTGTCTTAATGGAGGACTCCAACTAATCAATCTTGATCAGGACGGAAAAAGCAATATTCCTCTTAGATATTCTGTGACCAGCAGATATTTTGAATAAAGAAGTTGGTTAATGATGAGGGTACTGTTAGCTAATACCTGTGACTGACACTTTAAAGTTAACTAATGGTTTTAAGTTGATGCCAAGGTCCTTCTGATGTAGTGGACTGCTGAATTCCACCTGGTTTAAAGAATCTCAGCATCATCTAGATGCCATGTGGAAACTAAAATCCAGTGTCAGAAATTCTTTCAAGGAAATAATACTCATATTATTTTGAGAACTATTCAAAGAACCTAGGTCCAGCAGAGCTTCAGAGTTATATATCATAACTTGATAAGTTCCTTTATGCTCCTCGCTGTCAGAATAACTGGGTAACATAGAACAATGGATTTACTTGGAAAGTTTTATTTCTCCCATGTGCATGGTTGTTAGAAACAGAGCAATGGACAGGATTCTTTGCATGGCATCTTCATACCCAACAGACAGCTGACATTTTAAGTGAACAGATAGGTTCATAAGTAGCTTGGGTGCTAACATATGGTGACATTTCCAGCTATAGGTCCCTACTATATAACAGAACTGCTAATTTTTGTTTTAAATTTACTAACACAAAATAAAGCTCTCTGAATGTCCATTTCTTATAACATCTGAAGGAATTGCAAAATAGTTGAAGGTGTGTAATATAACTAAAGGAAAATAATTTACTGCCTTAGATAATCACAAAAATATGTTATATTTAGAAAAATCAAGGCATATGTATTGTGGGAGAGATTTACTGTCTTTCAAAGGCGTATACCTGGTTTCGCTTAGATCTCAGATGCCTGGATCAAATTAGTATATCCCAGGAGAAATCAGCAGGGCAGATTACATTTCAGATTGAAAACCCTGGAAGAGGCTTTTCATCTTGGAGTCTAGCTTGTGTGCAGTGAGGCAGCTGGGTACCCAACTCTAAGGAGATGCTTATCCAGGATGTCAGACACAGGCATAAGAATCTGGAGAGAATTTAACTCCAAACTTCTAATGTGTAGTTTTAATATTTAATGTGTAGTTCCATATTGTGTGTGTGTGCATATGTGTAAACTTTTCAAGAACCAGCTTGAGGCGGACTTTCGTAAACTTTCATGGTGATCTACTTCTATTTGTCTCTACGGGGAACATCATGGCCACTTTTATTAACCCAAATCCTGCCTCCAAAATTTTCTACTGGTCAGAGAAGGCTTCAAATTCAATTACTTGTCAGTATTACTACCTCATTTGGAAATTAAAGTTTCTGGTCTCTGAGTTCAAAGTCACGTTTTAGGCATTTATTTCATTTGTAGTTTCTAGATGAGGTTCTCTATTGATTGCCAGAATCTCATGGCTTTGATTCTTTAGGTTCCAAGTCCAAGGAGCTTTGGTGTGAGTTAAAGTACAAGTCTGTGAGAAGATACCGATTTGCAAAACAAAGGAAAAAAGAGACGGGAGGAACAATGAGAGTAAGGGAAGAAAAAGTTGGGGGAGGCAAATAGACCAAGAAAAAAGTGTATAAAAAATAAGTGAAAAAAAAAGGATAGGAGAAAGTATAGAGGAGAATGTGTTCAAATGCAATGTTCTAAATCATATCTATATTGCAATTTTTGAAGACCAAGGCTAGTTTCTCAAAGTATTGATAAGAAGCTGCTCAAACCAGTCAAGTATAATGGCTTGTACTTATCATTAAAAAAATCCCAAGGTCTAAAAGTCAGTATAAGAAAATAAAAATAGAGAATTTTTTGCATGGGTCCCTCTGATAATTAAAATAAGGTGTACCCATGTCCATTAGATACCCTATTACCTATCATAAATAAATCGAATGTTTATTTCAGTTTTTTTCTTTGAAGTATATCTTAATTTGCATTTTTCAGTGTTACATTTTGCTTAGAACTAATATCAATAGGTATAATTATTTGGCATGCTTGTTTGAATTCTAATAGTTAGCAAAGTGAAAAAAGATGAATGGGTAATTGATACCAAGAAATTTATTAGAATTTTGGCCTGAAAATGATAATTTCTTTGATTTTAACCAATATTTCTAATTTCTTTGAGGTTTTTTTCATGGAAAATCTCCTAACTAATTAACCTGTTGACATTTCAAATTATTTTTCCCATCTAAAACATTCTATTATAATCAGAGCAATAAGATTGGTTAGGCTTAAGGCTTAACCTTTACACTGTCTGATGATAAAACTGTTTAAAAGATGGCATCCATCGTTTGTTACCCAGTTTCTCCATGTATATGCACTGCGAGAGTAAGTCCATGGTGTATGTTGGCCAAGTCAGGCAGACACAGAAATATGTCTGCAACCAGCTAATAAACATTTGTGTGTGGGAGCTTTGTGTTGGTTTATACACAATGGAATCCATTTCCATTGGCAATTGCTCACTTTTCAACATGAAATTGCCAAGAGTATAGCCCAGCTTTACAAATTGTTGATCCTTTTCTCTCTGCACTTTATAATTTCTGAAATCCAGCCTTCTTTCTTTTGGAAGCAGATTTATAAAGTTTACTTTTAAACACCATGCCACTTACGGTTTGAACTTGAGCAGCATTAGAATTTCTGGGAAAATAGGTTTTCATTATGAAATTAAATCTACTTTCTTCCATACAGAAATTTGACTTAGTTCTGGTTTGTGGGCTATCATCTAAGTAGTAAAAATGATCTGAAGTATAGTCTTTGACAAATATGTAGATCTTTTGAATAAAATCCTACTAGATAGCACTTTAGGTAGGATTAACTTCAAATTTCTCTGTGGACACAAGACGAGGAATCATTAAAATAGACATTTCAAACTCCTTGCTTAACAAATAAGAGGAAAATTAGAGTGGCAGTCCAAATCTTAACCTTACATGGATACATGAGTGGATTTGTCTATAAAGTTTAGGGATTTACAAGAAGGCCCAGTACAAGATGGCCAATTTCTACCTTTGATGTTGGAGGGCAAGGAAAGAAAGGAAGGGAGAAAGTGGTATGGGAAGGAGAAAGTGACGAGTGCATCTGTGTTCTTCCTTGCATAACTCTAGTCACAAGAAAACATTTAATTCTCTTACCATGGCTTGCTGATTTGAGGATACTTTTAAAAACCTTTTATTATCTTCTTACAATGGTCACAGTAGACTGGGCAATGAGACAAACAATAAAAAATGGTTTCTTGCCTTTGGAATTTCAGTAGAATGGGAGATTGATATGCCTGTAAATAATGATTACATCTTCTATCATTCCCATATTACGATGTACAGCATCTCTTGCAATGAACACAGAAATGGTCGAAAACTGTTTTGAAAGAAAAAACAGGAGAAGAAAAACAAAAGTAAATACTGCATGAAAATGGATCCATAATGTTTGAAGGAGTGAGAGCAGAGGACATTATCTTGCCTTCTTGACGTCATCCCAAAGGAAGCTGGAAGCTCAGAGTGGTCAAAGCTCACCAAGTCTGCCCCATGAGGGAATTTCAATAGAATGAGATAAACTACAGGCTTGTAAACTTGCTAAGCTCTTCTCTCTGAACTCTAGGAAGCTTTAGCACTGAGAAAAAGGAGGACTTGAGTTTAGTTTTCAAAAGAACTATGGCGAATTAATTCTTTCTGACAGTGTTTTGCATTGCTTAGATCATCTACGCCCACTAAAACCGTACTTTTTTCTAAGCTTGGTATATAGTCAACATTTACACTTATTTCAAATTCAAGCAAGATTATCCAAATTCTGAGACCTAGTAGTTTATCAAGTTACCCTTAATTTTTCTCAGTATGATTTTTCACTGCTCATTGTTTTAGATTAGTATGTTCATTTACCCCCTTTGAAGGTTGATCTCTTTCTCTGGTAGGTGCTTGCACATCTCTGTGTATATTAGCTTTTTAGAATAATGAACAGGCATTCTCTGCCATACATTTTTTAAAAAACAATGTTTCGTAATCTATATACTAGAAATATGAAAGGTCTTTTGTATAGCTGAGAACCTGAGAATTTCTTCTGATGAGAAAATGAGAGATTTTGCATATTGAACTATTCTACGTGATTCTGAATCACTTATTTATTGAAAAAAAAAAAGCTTCATAGAGTTGGATGAATCCAGATGTATTTGGAGATTGTGAAACAGCTCAAGCTATTATATAAATGTTTGGGTTGTGGTAGAAACCATAATATATTTTTCCAAAAGGGATTGGTCCTTTCACATTAAACTTATGTGCTCTTTGAGAGAAATTTAGTCCATGTGTTTGTGATTCATTTACACTTAACTCATCAAAATCATGTTTGCTAAGAGCTCTTGGGTCTCCAACCAGCTTCCTAATCTGTGTGGATTTTCTTTGAAGTTTTTTTTCCTCCCGAAAACCAAGAAGTTGAACTTGATCAAACCACTCAAGTGTTTGTTTTTTTAATTTTCCAAAACTTGGGAACCTAAAAGATACAGTGGATTTAAAACAGCAAGATACCTCCTGTCTCTTATCAAATAATTACTTTCCTGAGACTGGGATTCTAAGAGAAATCATTAACTGCTAAGAAGTGAAGTTTCTAGCATTGCTAAAACAATTAGATTACTACAGAATGACTAAAACTTGGTGTGTTGAATGGCAGTGATTAAAGAATATAGTGGTGAGCCTTGGCCATTTAGAAGTAATACTTCCCTTGCTTTTTACAAACATTTAAAAAATAATCTAGCAGAGTGTATAAAAGAAACAGGCCAGCATGGTGATTATAATTAATAATACTGTATTGTATACTAGAAATTTGCTAAGAGAGTAGATCTTAATTGTTCTCACCAAAAAAAAAAAAAAAGATAACTTTGTGAAGTGATGGATGTGTTAACTAACCTTACTGTGGTAATCATTTTGCAATAAATATGTATAACAAATCATCACGTTGGGCATCTTAAACTTACACAATGTTGTATGTCAATTATATCTCAATAAAGCTGGGGGAAAAAAACCAAGAAAAGAAAACAAGAAATAGGCCATCTTTAAAAGGAGGTTTGATATGGCAACATAGACACTACTGCTCTACTTAGAGAGGTCACAACTCAAAGGACACACAAAACATAGTGTTGTTCAGGAGCATTCTCTATGGAAAAACAAGTGCCTTTAAAATACTTGAATCAGAGAAAAATGTTATTTATGTAGTTCTTAAGTTCATAGGTAATTTCTTCTCTAAGATTTTTATAAGGTTGGAAAACTATAGATAGGCAGATGAATTTTGCCTTTTCTGGAGGGATGAGAACTTCTGTGATACCAAAATTCAAACTTTACTGGTGTTATTCAAAATGAGTGAGGGCAAAGTATTATCAAGAAAGAGTGAAGGGGAGTATCTGCCTCGAGACCAAGTGGTAGGCAGGAATGGGTCTGTGCAGTCCCCTTTGGGCTGTGGTAAGGAGTTTAGATTTGGCTTCAACTGTGATGGAAAACTACTTCCAGATTTTAGGCAAGGGAGTGACATAATTTGATTTATGCTTTAGAGATCACAGGGCTGCTCTTCGGAGAATGGATCACAGAAAGGCAATAACAGAAAAAGTGAGACCAGTTCGGTGGTGCCTGGAGTGGTCCAGTAAAGAGATGATGGTGATTTGGCCTATGGTGCTGGCCGCTCAGTATTATATTTTGAAGATGGAATCCACAGGACTTGCTGACAGATTGCATAATGGGGAAACAATAAAACAGGAGGCGACTCCTTGTCTGGCTTCAGCAACCTGGAGTGTGGCAGTATCATAGATTGGGAGAAATGGGTGTGGTTATAGAGGTCATTTGTCTTGGTTTTGCAAAGTTGCTCTGTGGCCTGCTAAGATGCCCACCAGGTAGTAATGGATATGCCCATCCAAACATGTACATGGATAATTATGTATTGTTACATATATGGATAAATATGTCTGTCAATGTAAATGTCAACCAAAGAGTAGAGAGTGATAATACATACGAGGTATCATCAATAAATATTATTGCGGCAGTGAAAAAGCTTCTCAGAGAAAAGTATTCCTGCCTGTACTCTCTACATGGACTCTTCAGATTATTTTAATGAAAACCAGGACAGTCCAAGTGGTATGCATGGAGAATCCTATTTGAACACTTCTTTAAGACACATCTACTTAAAGATTTTCCTAAACCTAGGAGAGGAAGAATTAGAATCATCTACTTGCTGTTTAATGTTTGTGGAGTACTGTTAATTATTTCATGCTTAAATTAACTACTTGCTGTTTGCATATAATTCATTACGAAATACCATACTCAATTCTTTTGTTATAGTCATAGATCTTCCGATATTACTGAAGATGAGTACCTTTTTAACACTACCACATGTAAGATGCATTTATAAAAATGGTGTTTGTTTCTCATAAAATATATATACATGTTAAACATAAATTTTATATATAGCATATATATATATATGTATAAATGTCTATATTTACACATGGATCCATCACATAATAGCTATTTTTGACAGTCCCCTCCTCCCGACCCCCAACCCAACAATCCCTGAGTCATGTGTATATCCTCAGCTAATCAGTGCTTTCCAGGATTTGCTGACTTAAATATATTTTGCAATGAGTTTTGTTTATTCTGCTGTGGCCTCTCCTTCTGCTGATTATTTGTTGCTCCAATTTGTATTAAAACATATATCATTCACCAACTTTGATTCTTTGTTATTAATAATTAATTGCATTGGACACATCTCACAGCTAATGGCTGTATTGATGAGTGGTTCTGAGATTCTAAATCCTGTATAGCAAGTCCAAACACTTTAATGATCCATGTGTGACATTTATACTTAGAATCAAGCCAACTCTAAGACCGGACATTCCACAATCCACTCTTAGGATGTAGCCTTTAAAAAATTTTTCTTTGGTGAGGAAGATTGTCACTGAGCACATCTGTGCCTGTTTTCCTCCATTTTGTATGTGGGACTCCACCATAGCACAGCCTGATGAGCAGTGTGTAGGTCCATGCCCAGGATCCAAACCTGCAAACCCCAGGCTGCCAAAGTAGAGTGCATGAACTTAACCACTGCACTACTGGGCTGTCCTCAAGGATGCAACTTTTTTATATTAGAAAATTTGGCAGCTTTTCCTTTATGTCTTTTGGGTTGTATGCCATATGTAGAAAGGTTTTCCCTTTTCCAAGACTATATTTTTAGAAATAACTTTTGTTTTCATCTAGTGCTTTTATTGTTTAATTGTCTTATGTCTGTATTTGGAACCTCTGCTTTAATTGAGCTATGAAGAACTCTTATCACAAGGTAACTACTTTCCTTAAAATAGCCAGCTTGAAGACTCCTACCACATATTAAATTTGGAAATGAGTGTTCACAGACTTTAGAGATAATAATCAGGTTTTAGAGCTGGAATATGCTGTAAAGATCATCTGGTCTAATGTCCTCATTTTCGCAATGGAGAAATGGAAACGAATGTAAAGAATGCCAGAGCACTAAAACGTCTTACTTAAGGCTCCACAGTGCCAGGAGCCAGAAGGAACATCTCCTTCCCTGCTCATGAGGTTACTCCCTTACTGTGCTCATCCCTCTGCTTTCCCATCATTTAATGAGGAGATCTGGATCTGGGCATCACATGATTCCAACTGACTGCATTTATTGATTGTCTTGTTTAATTTAAGGGGATAAAATGTACTCCAGGTTTTTGAAGTCTTTTGTGTTTGGGGGAGGTGGGGGGTGGGGGACACCCAGTACATCCCAAGTGTCAAATTGTACATATTTTACTTCTTGCCCAGATTCAGAATATTGCCACTGGTTATTATAAAGTCCAAGACTTAGTTATAATAGTATCCCTGAATGTGACACCCCTCTGGTTTCTGCCTTGGCTTTTTTAGCACTGGTGAGAAGGTTGAGAAGAGGAGGGTAAGGAGTTGAGAACAGCATCCGCTGCCTTCAGCAACATGATAGCATCCTAAATGAGCAGTATGTTTCCTGTATTATCCCATAGTCTCGCTGGATTACAGTCAGAAAAAGGATGCTTTCAGGGGGAATTGAGATTTACTGAGATGTAAAATGCAGAACTCAGTTTTCTATGACACAGACATTCTCTAGCCTCATTTTGTTCTCCTGCATATAGATAGGTGTAACTATTGACCGCATGGTTTATCTTAGGGCAGCCCATGAAAAGACTAGGTCTGCTTCTTTGGAGAACGCACTTCTTTTGCAGAGACTGAAGATTCACGGAGCCATCTCTCTGAAATATTTTCCTTGGGACTCAGTGCTTAAGCTTACAAAGCTGCATGCAGATAATTCTTAACGGTGATTATTGTTTTAAAGAAACCATGTTGCCCCCACCCCCTACCTTGCTCACTCCATAGTAGTGTCTCAGGCTGTTAAAAAAAAAATGACAATGGGTGTAAATAGTAATCTAATTATAGTTAGAAGAGATTTACAGATCTAATTGCAACTGCTGTTAAATTTCAAAGGGACTGACATAAGCAATCAACACATCCCATACAAGAATCCATCTTGCTATTATAAAAGCTACCTGCCAATTGTTTGTCAGTTGAATGGCATGCAACACTGCACACATTATCTCCTGAATTAGTGATGCCGACAGTTTTGCCACGTATAATGTATGTAGGCAGTATAATGCAAAGGCATGGAACCTGGGAACTACTCAATTAGGGACTGCTGCATTGCCAATAAATTGCATATTTCATCAAGTATGTTATCATCTCTTCCTCTCAATGGCATTTTTAAAAATTTAGCTCAATCAATTATGTATTCAGACCTTCTCTATGGTAAAAGTGACCGTTCTGAGAAACATACACACACATACATACACAATCTCTTTGTTAGACATCTAGACAAAATTTATACATATTATATAACAACTACGAGGTATTTGCTACTTGTCAGGGTAGGAATTTTATAATAGTCTCATTTGAGATTCAGAACAATCCTTGAGCGTTTACACTATTGTATTTATACTTTAGGATAATTTCTATAATGGCACAAATATACATTTTTGGTGATGGGACAGACGTGTGCTTTTCAAGAAGTTTGCTGATAACTTCTATAGGCTGAGGAAAATTGGCCAGACCACATCTCAGCCCCAACCTTCATCAACCTGCCATAGCTAGTTGACCTCCACCTCTGAGGCTTCAACCTTACTCTGGATTCCTGAACCATCTGGGCAAGGCATGTTTAATTCACTGCAGGCCAGTTATGTAATGGGACTTCACATTAATCATGCTCTGTGATCTGGAATTTGGGAGTCCCAATGCAAACCTCCCAGCAGCCAGTAATATTCTCTAACTCAGCACTCCCCACTTCCCAGGCCTGATGACTTGTCAGGGCTCCCCCTGCCCTGAGATCCTTGCCAGGGATGGAAACTGTGCTGTTAAGTTGCATCCTGGGGGTAAGGCCCTGTTGTCCTGTGTTCAGACCCAATGATGATAACTTCTTACTAACATGTTACTTAGGTACCACTCTACACAGGTGTGTTACCAATACAGCCTTTCAAATCCTTAGAACCTGCTCTTTTCTGGTCTGGAAATCCTGGTCTGTCTGTTAGTGAAATCATACTTTGTATCAGGGTTGACATTCAGATAGCATGAAGCAGGGTGGGCATATCACTTGCTAAAATCGTGAGATACTTCCTACCTTTTAGTAAAGAGCTATTGATCCCAGGGCCTCCCTTTGCCCCCAAGTGCTTCTCACTTCCCTCAGCTATCACAGCCTCTCTCTCAGGACTTCCAAACGTGAGCGTTATTCAGCAACCAAGGATGGTCCCCTGGCACATCTGGAGACACGTGAGACACTACTCTCGCTATAACCAGTATCCATTCCGCTCGGTTGGTGGTTGTACGTGTTGTGTTGTGTCTGTTCATGTTTTGAATATTGCTCCTGACTTTTACCCTGCCATTTTGTCTCTGGTTTAGACAAATCAGCTACCCTCGATTTCAGGCTACAGGGCAAGTTTTCTGCCAGAACTTTACTCCTTTTTACTCCTTGTGTTCTCCACGTTGCCATGAGAAATCAGACTGCCCTCTTACAATGCCTAACTCACAGATGATGGATTGATATTTTCATTTTGTAGGGTGCTTTTATGCATTTTTTAAATCATGCAGTTACGGACAACACAGCTCTGTAGTCAATATAAAAAGAATAAAGATGCACTAAACTAGCAAAATGAAGGAATTTTAAAACAGGGGTTTGGCAATGATGGTGCAGTTCAACCAGATTGTGGGTCAAGGCAGTTGGTCACGTCTCTGATTCAGTGACATTTGAAAGACATAATTACAGTAAGACAGCCGCATTCATGCCAACATGAATAGTTTTCTTTCTTGAGATAACCGATCCCAAAGGATGGCAGAAATTATTTTCTTATGTATTCTACTGGCATTTGTTTTGTCAGAACATAACGAATGATACATAAATCCCATTTATAAATGGTATGCTGTGCTTTAAATACAGCCCAATATGTCATTCTGTCAGAGATTAGCAATAACAAACTGTATTGTTGATTGATTCATTATTCTCAGTGCCCAATTGAAAAAATTATTACCGAATTTATGATGAAAAATTTCCCTTAAAATGAATTATTTAAATAGTTTATGCTGCAATAATAATAAAGCCACTTTTATTTTTTGCATGTTAAAATTGTTACCGAGCCAGTGACGGGTGTTCCTCATCACCCTGAGAATTCCCTATAATATGAACGATGTATTAGATGGCCTTGTAAACGATGCTTGGTTACAATTAACGTGGAATTTGTGTGACAGCATCAGATATTTTGTTAATAGCAGCTGGCATCTTTCAGGAAACTCTGCGACCTAATTTTACATCACCTCAAATTTCTTATTTTTTGTTTCATCCCCATTCATTCTTTATTTTTAAATGTCTAAATGCCCTCACTCAATTAAGACCAGATAGCTTTGGCAAACCCAAAACTTGAACTTACTATGTAGAAGACTAAACTCAAAGATTACATCTAAATGGCACCATGGAGTCAGAGACAGACTCAAGCTGACATCACCACTGAAGACTTGACCTTTGTCTTTTTGGCAGCAAATAACTTGGTTGTCTGGTTTTGAATAATTAAAATAGTAAGCGCTTGCTCAGGTTTTGTCTAGGCAATTCCTTTACGAATCCACAATTTTAATTCTCTGGGCCGAAAACTTATCACATTCACCTTATTTATGGTTTCCTGGTTAAGATTTCTATCACTGCACCTTCTGAACTCTAGGCTAATTACCATGAATTCAAAAATCTGAGTTTCCCCTTTTGAAAAATTTTGACCTAAGTTTTTCTCTCTTTGATCACAGAAGTCTTTCCTTTTGACTCAGTCTAAGCAACACTAACTATGGAACTCCTGGGTTACTTACTCTTCTAAGAGGCCAGATAAGGACAAAAATTTGATCTGTCTGTGTAACAAGGCATGGTGTTCCCTTTCATCTTGCTATGGATTAGGCACTGATCCTCTGATGGTGAGGGAATTCCCAATATGGATTGAATGAGTCCCCATTTTACCGATTTGGTTTCAACTTTGAAACCAAAGAAGAAAATTTCAAAAACAGATGACCTTGAAGGGCCTTTTTTACCTTACTTATTATGTTAATTTTCTAGGGGAGCTCATTTCCGTACCTCTCTCCCTCCAAAGAAGGAGTTGAAGGACAAATACATTATGATCTTTATTAGCTTTTCAGCATTAAAGCTGCTTTTAGCTTGAATAAACTTTTTCACAAGATTTAGGATTTAGAAGGAAAGTTAGGTCACTTAGATTGTTGAACTTACACTTAGAAAAAAAAAAGAAGACGAAGAAGAAGAAAGAAAAAAGAAAAAAAAACATTTGTTTTGAAATCTTTTAAACTGTGAGTAGGAAGGAATGAACTTCTCACAAATGTCCCGAAGAAAGCACTAAATCTAAGTCAATAGAATTCACTGGAGAACACTTGGCACCAAATAATAAGGTTGAGGCCTGGGACAATAACCTGAAAAGAAGTAACTTGAGAATCCTAAGTCCAGCAGAACACCCTGCTGTGATAAAAAACCTCAAGTGAGTTGAAAATAAAATTGAATCTGTATTCGAGCCAAATTGTATACTTTTTCCCAACATTTATAAAATTTCTGGGCTTTATGTTAAAAGTCTAGATATAGATTGTCCTACACTTTAATGGTGTTTTAAAAGTGTCTTTCTGACAATGACAGAGTCTTGAATAAAAAAGCCCAATGAATGAAAAATTTCACACTGGAGGCAGTTGATATATTCTTGGACTAAATCTACATGACTCATCTGAAAAGAAAAAGATCTGGGCAGTTGAGAAATGCTCTCTTTTCAGAAGAAGTAGAAATCAATTTTTGTCCTGTTTAGGATCTAAGCTAATTCTGTAAGTATACCTAAGATGTAAAATTGTTAAAAACTTTTAAATTGTTAATAACTTTGGTATTCCTAAAAATCTTATTTTTCCTATGGTTAGTGTGAATTGAAAATAATCACATCAAAAGAAATTTATCTTAACGTCATTGCCACCACTCAAACCTGATCTCATGAAAATTTACTTACTTACCTTTTCATCCCTATCAGTGCATGTTTAGAATGATTTTACATATGTGCATATGTATCTATCTATATCTACATCATCATCTCTATCTGTTTATCTATCTATATCTTAGGAGATACGTATCTGAGGTCAAGTTCCTTGGCAAACAAAGTCAAGACTTGCAGGAAGTTTAAGGGGAGTATTCTTAAAAACTGCCATTGTTCCTGAGTGAAAGAAGCAGCACTGGGCAAAGAGAGGTGAGTTGTGATACAGTCATAACAGTGACCTCAACTGATCCTTTAGGAAGCTGATCCCTTTAGGAAGCTCTGGAGCTGGGATGTCCCTTCAGAGCTGTCCCAAACTGAGGCAAGAGGCCCTTCCTTTCTACCCTGCATCATCCAGTCATTGGCCATGGGCTGCCCCGGCCAGGGTGTGTAAGCTTGGGTGAAGCAGCTCTGTTTGTCTGAGGGATAGACTCAACTGTGAACCACCAGGACCAGAGACTGTGGCAGCTTCGGTCCTCAGAGGGTAACTGGGCACTGTTTCCATCCACTTGTTCTGTCAATCAATTTCATTGCATCTGAAAAGAGTTCCTCCAGTCTTCTAGTTGGTTTCTTTTACTTTGGAAACTTATAAGAGAAAGATCAGTGGGGAAAACAGCGGCTCCCACTGCTGTGTATGGCATGGCCTTGCATAGAACCCTAGGGTTCTATGTTATGATCTTCCTATTGTTACCTTCCATAAACTCTATAGAGTGTTTCCCATCACAAATATCTCTAACTATGTAGGGTCGATCAGGTCATATGACCCAAATGGCAGGGCCACTTGCACTTTAGGCTGGTCGCCATGAAGAGCCTGTTTCTGACGCCCACAGCTGGCAGCCTTCCATGTTGCTCAATGAGTTGGAGCAATATTCCCAACTGTGGAGGGGATGCTTCCAGAATCTAAAGTGGCCTACTAGGTAGTGTGCTTCCTTCTTCATAGTGGGAATTGCAACATGCAAGAGTGTGTCCTTTACTTTGGCTTACTTCAGATAACTGGGTCCCCAAAAACTTGCCTGATGCAGCAGGGCCTGAAATCTTCATCAAGTTTCTGAGCATTCCTTGTTTTCTCTTGGAAGAAAAAAATAACTTTCTAAACCAAACTCCAGGAAACAGCCTTGCAAGGAATCAGAATCTTGTTATTTTCTTGGAAAGGCAAATGGATAGTAATATAAGATAGTCGGAATGGCAAAGCATAAGAGGAAATTTTGAGGGGAGAGATTGTTATGAATCAGGTGATTTCACAAATAACCAGATTCTTTTCTGAGCCTTATTACGACTTTGGACTTTTGAGAACATGATCAGTCTATCATGATTTTGATACTCTTGGTTTTTATGATTCCTTGTTGAATTATCTTTTTCCTCACTTATATATCCCTTTAAACAACAGTCACTTATTTAACAAATATTGATTAAATCCTACTTTGTGCCAGGCCCTGTTCTAGGTTCTGGGAATGTGGCAGTGAACAAAGAGGCCAAACTCTTGCCCTGGTGGAGCTCAGGTCCTAGTAGGGACAAGCATAAACAAACAATTTTCTATCTATCTATCCATTTATCTCTGAAAACAGTGTGAGAATAAACCATGCAGATTTCTAGGAGAAGAATCTTCTCAGCAGAGGGAGCAGCAAATGCAAAGGCCTTAATGCAGGACTATGCCTGTCATGTTTCAGGAACAACAAGGGTGTAGTGCGACCAAAATGGATCGAGCAAGCAAGAGAGTATCAGGAGATGAGGGCAGACTAGGAACAAGGGACCCAATCTTGTAAGACTTTGAGGACTTGATGACAATGGCTTTGGCTATATTTGGACTAAACTAGGAAACCATCAGAGGTTTTGAGCAAAAAGTAACATGTTTTGATTTACATTTTGAAGTAACCACTGTGGCTTCTTCGGTGTTGACAATAGGCAGCAATTACTGAAGCAGAAATGAATGTTGGAGGCTATCACAATAATCTGGTGAAGACATGATGCTGTCTCAGGCTAGAATGATTGGAATGACTAAGTAGTAAAACTCTGGGTTTATTTTGACTCTGGGTATGTAATTTTCTAATTACCTGTAGATAAGGTGTGAGAGAAAGAGAAAGTCAAAGATGATTCTAATGTTTCTGGGCTGAGCTATTGGAAGTATAGATATAACAAATGGGGAAAACACAATGAGTTTGTAGGATTAATGTATTGAAAGTCTTGGGGCCATTAAAAAAGTTGGAGTTGGGGTATCAAAAGACATGAGATGGTGGTCAGAAAGCGGAATGTATGAAATTGAGGGTATGGATTGTTTAAAGTTTAAATGAATTACTAAGAATAAGATTTTGATTAGGGGAAGGAGTGGCTGATGTAGCGTGGAGGACAACATCTTTGGAGGAGATAAAGTCAAGGAAGAGGACAAGGAGTTGGAAGGATCATCTACGTGGATATTGAAATCACCAAGAATGTCGACAGGGGTAGTATTGGAGAGAATGACAGCGGGACAACTACAAATATTTACAGGGAATGAATGGGATGGTGTGACCCCAAAAGTAGGAATGTCATAAGATTCAAACCTGGGGTTCTAGGAAGGAAGGAGAATGATCTCTAGGTGGCAATACATAGCAAAAGGAACATCAGGCCCAGGGAAATAAGAGCCATGACAGAAAAACAGTCACCTCTTGAGGTTGAGGCATAGGAGACCACGTTTTAGGGAAAGCTTAGTTTAGAGAGTTAGGTTTTGGGTAAAGTAAGAGGATGACATTCAGAGAAACGGCAGAGACAATAATTTTGCTGATGAATTGTCCCATGTTCCAGAGGGCACAGTGGAAGAGTGTCAAGAATCAGGAAGGAGCAGGAGATGGAGTCAGAAAAGGTAGGTAAAAAGACATATAGCAGTGAGTGTTGAGGGATAAAGAATGACCTGGCGGCGCTGGGCTTCTAGTATGAGTGACATCATAAGGATTAAGGTCTTGATGCTCCCAAGGTAGATAACTGGTGAAATTATGGGCATTTGAGGAGCAGAAGAGTGAGATTTTGGCAGGAGCACGTAGAGATGTGGAGCTCTCACTAACAAGGGATTGTGGCCACTGGAAGGTGGGCACACTTTTGATTGATGTATTATAACACCTTTCTTTTCTATACATTGGGTTCAGAAAGAAAAGGGAGGCAATAATTACTTTGTGTAATGAAGCGCTAGACCATTCCTCTCTGTTCCCATAATGTCTGTGCATCATTGCCAGGTTAATCTTTATGAAACTCTGATTTTATCACGTCATTTTCTTACTTAAAACCTTCATTATTATCCTACTTTTACCTGTATAACATTCGTAGTTGTTGCACTTGATATTTAAGACATTCTCTAAAACGTCCCTAACTACTTTTCATTCCTCATTCTTTTGGTTTATTCATTTATTATTTACCTATATTTATTGAGCACCTACTTGGTGCAGGCACTGGTGAATGAATGAATGGTGAATATTCACATATGGTGAACATTCATTGCCATAAGCCTCTGGATAGTCTTTTTGTTGCCTTATTTTTCTACACAACACTGCACTTGAGACCACTATGCCTGACCTCCTCCCTGTATAACCTGCTGAAGAAATATTACACATACTTGAGTTTGAGCTCTCGCATGAGGGTTTTCTTCCAGAACACCTCTCCCCTTCCTCTGTATTTATCTATAATTTACCCATGCTTTACTGGTCAGCTCAATTTCAGCCTCCTTTGCCAGAGACTATTTCAATCACAGGAATATCTTCCGTTCTGAACATATAACATATTGTTTTCATCACCAGAACAAAGCTGAACACCAAGTATTTGCTCAGTAAATATTTGATGCTGAATGAATAGCACCTGTTAATGCATTATATAATATACTCTAGAAAAACTGAATTAAAATAGACAACAGTAGTTTATCTGCTCATTCTTTCAAAACTCACTTATTGAGAAGCTATTACATGCCAGATAGTGTCTCTGCCACATGGGTTCCTTTTTCTTTTTTGGTGAGGAAGATTGGCCCTAAGCTAATATCTGTTGCCAATCCTCCTCTTTTTGCTGGAGAAAGATTGTCACTGAGCTAACATCTGTGCCAATTTTCCTCTATTTTATGTGGGATGTCACCACAGCATGGCTTGATCAGCAGTGTGTAGGTCTGTGCCCAGGATCCGAACCTGTGAACACTAGGCCGCTGAAGTGGAGCATGCGAACTTAACCACCACATCACCGGGCTGGCCCCAGCCACATAGGTTCTTTTAGTCCAAGATGTCTTTTTCTTCTTCTACCTGACAAACATCATTTAAAATTCATTTTTAATGAAAACTAAAATTGATGTATTTCTCCAAATAACACTATTAAAGCATGTTTAACATTTACATAGCAGCAGGTGTCCCTTTGTGAATGGATTTATTTTAAAATGTCCTGTATTAGTCACCCATTGCTGCTGTAACAAATTACTAGGAGTTTAGTGGCTTACAAAACACAAATTTATTATATCACTGTTCCATAGTCCAAAAATCTGCAATGGGTCTCCATGGGCCAAAATCAAGGTGTTGGCAGTCCTTTCTGGAGGCTCCAAGGAGAATTCATCTTCTTGCCTTTTGCAGCTTCTAGAAGCTATCCACTTTCCTTGGCTTCTGGTCTGTTTCCACATTCTGCCTCCCTTTTCCACAATTAAGGAGCTTGTGATCACACTGGGCCCACCTGGTTAACCCAGGAAAATTTCCCCATCGTAAGGGCAGTGACTTGCATTTCACTACAATCTTAATTTCTCTTTGACATGTCACCTAATACATTCACAGGTTTCAGAGACTAGAACACAGACATCTTTAGGGGCCACTATTCTGCCTACCACATGGCCTTATGGAAACAAGGCGTCAGAGAGCATTATCTTGGAGGCGTCAGGCTTCTGCAGGTTTGGCACTGTGCTGCGCATCAGTCCCCCGGTTGCCTCTGCAGGGGAAACAGGGAGGTGGGAGTGCGAACTAAAAAGTCCCCCGTCAGCCAGCACTCTCTCATCACCACTGTGGACTGAGCATCAGCTAGACACGGAACATTCAGTGTCTAACCTTGAAGGCCTTGTTCATGGAAACCTGCAGCACCATCATAAAGCTTGGGACATTTTGTCTCCATAGAAGAACTTCGAATTAAGCAGAAAGAATGCTCGAGGGAATTATAGTAAAAGAAGAAAATGATGAACTTGGCAGTGAAACAGGTAGTATTTTGGTTTACTTACTGGAAACAATTCATTCTCTCAATCAAAAAATAATGGCAATTCTGTTCAGATGAATAGAGCTGGATATTTGTTTGAAATTTGGAATGCTACCGTCTTACTATAGACGACAGAACATGTGATTGTAATTTGCCTCATCTGCCCAAATGGTGATGCTCCCTGTACACGTCTCAGAAGAGGGTTTTGTGTTGGTTGGCTCCGTCAGGTCTTCAGCCATGTGTCCCCAAGGAGAAAAGGTTTAGACAAAAGGAAAACAAAATGCACTAGAAAGCTGAAATGAAGGGAACACTCAGGTCAGGAAAACTGACTTCCGATAAGAGATATGACAAGGCAGACAATTGTTGGTATTTTTTTAATTAAATGAAATTACTCTCCAGAGAAAAGGGAAGTTGGAGGATTCTCCTAATAAAACAGAAATTGAATGACTAATGTGAACATCAAGATGAAGATCTGTTGAGTGTACTCCATACAGAATCAGCCAGGATCTATGAAAAATTAATGTACTATTAAAATTAAACTGTTTAAAATAATTTGGACTTTCTCTGGCCAGTATATCTAAGGATGATCAAGCCCATACAGTCCTTTCCTAAGAGGTACGTGTTAAGAATGGGGAAGTTTTTCTCCTATTAGTATTTTTGTCATGCCAGAAAATAGAAAGTTATACACACATAAAATTTTCACTATGACTTTATTTCCTTTGGCTTTTTTTCCTTACAGACATTTTCACTCATTGTTTCTTTCCAAACTCTCATTTACGAGACCATTTTTCCAGTCCACAGTAAAAAGTGAATTGTATAGCATATCTTTTACTTTTCCTGCTTAAGACTTTATCTATTCCTTTATGTTCATCAAATACTGGGGAAATACGTGCTGTTTAATGATAGAATTCTTCATCAAACTTGTGCTTGCATTTGAGTTGAAGACATGCTTTTGGCAAACACATCTTAGCACTTCCACGATTACTGACCTTCATTTCTCTTTTGAAAATCTCGGTTCATCAGAAACCATGGCATTGTGGGATTGAGATGCAGACTTCAGATTTGTAAGGAAACTATCTATATCTTAATTTGTTAATTTGATGTATTCGTTTTTACCAACTTGGACAACGTTGGACCCATTCTCCTTGCCATTGCCTCCTTTAGATTTTATAAAGTCGATTGTGATCGTAACACATTTTTCTTAATCCTGACAGTATTTTCACTTTTAATGTCTTCAAGAGCACATGCTTCTCCCTGTGCTATCGAATCTCGTTCTGGGAGGAATGGAGCCACCAGGTTCACCACCTGGATTTTGTTTCTTAATGACAGGCCTATAAAATTGCAGAGCTGGAGGAAGCCTCAGAGGCAGCAGAGTTCTGGAAGATCTCTGAGATTCACCCTCTGTCCTCACCTCCCTCTGCTCTGGGAAGAGGAGGAAACGTTTTAAACATGCATTCCAACATGACTTTGCCCAGCCCAAGAGGGGCTTTCTGTCCAGGAAGCCACAAAGAGGTGCACAGGGGAACCCGCCTGGATTCCTGCTAGTCACATCTGTACCCTGGGCTCACAGGTCCATGTTACTCTTCTTCCCTAAGAATGCAGCTTCCTCTTCAGTTCATCCTGAAAGGAGGCTCTGTCAATTATTGAGATGCTCATGCAGATACCTTACAATAAATATTGTAATTTTTTATAGGTCTTTTTTTTTGTGGTGACGAAGTTTAGTCCTGAGCTAACATCTGTTGCCAACCTTCCTCTTCTTCTTTTCTCCCCAAAGCTGCAGTACGTAGTTTTGTATCCTAGATGAACGTCCTTCTGCTTCTTCTATGTGGCAGGCTGCCACAGCTTGGCTTGATGTACGTCTGTGCCCAGGCTCCAAACTGGCGAACCCCAGGCTGCCGAAGCAGAGTACGCGAACTTAACCATTCAGCCACAGGGCTAGCTCCCAAATATTGTAATTAATATATACTAGAAATACAATAAAATTGTATATATGATATTCCAACTTTTGGTCAAGATGGTATATGCATTTTCATGCAGATCTTTTGTTCCAAACTGGTATCAAGAGTAGATAAATTGTGAAAGGAGAAAATTAAATAGATATACTCCAGGCTTAGAAAAAGTGATAGTATCTCCACAGGACAGAAATGAAATAGAAATGTGAAAGTTTGAGGAGGTGAAGTGAAGAGCGTGCTGGAGTCTGGGTGCGGAAGTAGCCAGTGGCCCCGGGAAATTCACCTTACACGGAGCCTGAACCTCAGAGGACGGGGTTCTGGAGGTCAGCTCACAGGTGCAAGCCAGGACCGAACAGGGACTCTGGAGCTCAGAGCACCTTATTCCTACGCTGAATTTATGTCAAAGGCTGAAACAAACTGCTGCCAAACTGCTGTCTTTGGCTGTAGGTCTCGGAGCTCACTTAGGTGACCAGGAACTAAAACAGGTCAACCGCTGCTTCGATAACTGGTCCTGAAGTATCCTCAGTGTCACTACAAGGCAGGGGCTTCAACCCACCTGCTTCTGGAATGGGACCCAGAGATAATAATGGGCAGAGATAATTTAGAAAACAATAGCAACATCAAGAAAACCAAGAATTCAGCAAGAAGAGAAGTGAAACCGGAATAAAGATGTCAAAGAAGGGGACAACAGAATCAGAAGGCTTGATCTTATAGACTGGATCCAATAGGTACGAGAAACTTGCAACACCCACTCCCCATAAATACATTTTAGGCACACATGGAACATTTGCAAATATTGGCCACATACTGACTCACGAAGAACATCTCGACAAAGTTCAATGAATAGGTATCATGCAATCTAATGCTGTGAATTTCACAATAGAAATTTTTTTCATCTTTCGAATCTTACCTTACTGAATAAGTATCTTGTGAGGCTCCTGTTTCTTGTGTTTGGGGCATCATTGAAAGCTGTTATAAGGGAAGTATCAAAGGATTGAGAGTATGATAGTGGGTTGACCAAAGGTCAGATCTGAGACAGGGAGATCCATTTAGGGAGTTGAATTAATCCAGTTCTAGTCAAAGAGGGATTTATACCCAGTGTGATGGAGAAAGGTAGCTTAGAATGGCGGTGGAAAGATTATGGGCCTTGAATCACACGAACCTATGTTGATTTGGAGCTTCATCAATGACTTATGAAACCTTTCTGAGCCTCATTTGCCTCACATGTAGAATGAGGATAACAGATCCTACTTTCCAGGGT
The DNA here is from genome assembly GCF_037783145.1 of Equus przewalskii. Classification (NCBI taxonomy): domain Eukaryota; kingdom Metazoa; phylum Chordata; class Mammalia; order Perissodactyla; family Equidae; genus Equus; species Equus przewalskii. The sequence continues at coordinate 20,969,654 of NC_091849.1, forward strand.
GATTGTGAGAACTAGAGATAATATATGTAAACACCTTTGCAGTTCCTAGCGTGTAATTACCACTCACCAAATGTTCGACTGGTGGCTGTGAGGAGTGAAAGTTAGGGGCATATATATATATATATATATATATATATATATATATATATATATGATGCATCTATGTGAAAAAGAGAATGAAAATTACTTGGTAGTTGACTCTATTTTTGGAGCACAGAAGAGTAAAAGACAATTCCAGGAGCTGCAGGAACCCAATATTTGAATAAAATATTTGAATAAAAATTGAATACAAATATGTTTTCTACACAGTTCCAAACCTCTAGGCGTTTGTAAATGTCTAGATAAATAACTAATTTTTTTTCAGCTTTTATTCACACGTTTGGAAGTCATGTCAACAGCCCACGGCCTAGAAATCAATCTGGCAGTTATATGAGTCCTATTTTGACCAGAGCTAATGATTTTTTACTAGCTATAAAAATAAATATAATGCATCTAAAATTTAAAATCTGTCTAAGTATTTATTTAGTGTTTCACCACTTTCAAACTGTACTCAGTGCACAAATCAGCCTCAGGTCCCTTTGTAATTGGCACAGTCACTTTTCCTTGAATCCAACATAAATTTAGCAAAATTGTAACTCACTATTAGTAAAATGAATCTTTATCTAAAGTCCAATCTTTATGTTATTTTCTATGTTTTAAGTAATTCACAATAGAAAATTATGAATACTATAAAACAGCAGTCAGTTTTTAAATTAAAAATTGAAAGAATTAAAAGATCTTGATATTTAAAATCTTTTTCTTATTGAAATAACTTTATGATTTACCTGACTTGTACATGGGCTAGAACAGAGATGATTAAAAAATTTATTTTTAATTGACAACCATGAGGGGAACAATTATGAACCATGAACAGAAAACAAAAAATATATGAGATACTAAAAATAAAAATATATCCATATATTTTAATATAGTGTATCACTCAGTAAGCAGGGACCCCAAAAGAAGATGGAGAATAAATCAACAAGTCAAATAAGCAAATAGACATGATAGAAAGAAAAGTATGGAAGAAAGATGTAAAGAAATACAAAACCCAAATAAACAGAGAGCTTTGTAACACTTATAAAAAGGGAAGCAGACACACACTTAGGTATGGCCTTCTTGGCAGGTAATGTGATGCGAAGTCCCTGTATATACTCTACTTTCTTCCTCACTTAACCATCTCCTTACCTGTACTGACTACCATCCTTTCTAGATGCAGAAGGAATGATGTCCTTTTCCCATTTCAGGAAATTCCAATTGGTTCTTTCAATCATGTTGCCTTCCTTCCGTTTATGAATTACTCCAAAAATGTTTCTTTTTTATAATATCTCCAGTGTCTTCTAGAAATCTGTTTTTTTTCCCAAGTAATTTTATTGAGATCATAATGGTTTATAACATTGTGTAGTTTCAGGTATACATTATTTATCAATTTCTGAACACACTTCATCGTGCTCACCCCCAATAGTTTAACTTTTGTCTGTCACCATAGATATGTGCCCCTTTACCCCTTTCACCCACCCCACAACACCCTTCCCCTCTGGTAACCACTATCCTGTTCTCTTTAACCATGTATATCTTATCTTCCAATATGAGTGAAATCATGCAGTATTTGCCTTTCTCTGTCTGATTTATTTCACTTAACATCATATCCTCAAGCTCCATTCATATTGTAGCAAATGGAACAATTTTGTATTTTTCGTGGCTGAGTAGTATTCCTTGTATATATACACACAACACATCTTCTTTATCCATTCATCCGAAGAAGGGCAGTTGGGTTGCTTCCACATCTTGGCTATCATGAATAATGCAGCAATGAACATAAGGATGCCTAAGTCTCTTTGGATCATTGATTTCAAGTTCTTTGGATAAATACCCAGTACTGGAAGAGCTGGATTGTATGGTGTTTCTATTTTTAATTTTTTGAGAACTCTCCATACTGTTTTCCATAGTGGCTGCACCAGTTTGCATTCCCACCAGCAGTGTATAAGGGTTCCCTTTTCTCCACATCCTCTCCAACAATTGTTATAATGGTAATTACAGCCATTCTGACCCATGTAAAGTGATACCTCATTGTAGTTTTGATTTGCATTTCCCTAATAATTAGTGATGTTGAACATCATTTCATGTGTCTGTTGGCCATCTGTATATCCTCTTTGATAAAATGTTCACATCCTCTGCCCAGTTTTTGATTGGGTGGTTTGTTTTTTTGTTGTTGTATGAGTTCTTTATATATTTTGGAGATCAATCCTTTGCTGGATAAATGACTTGCAAATATTTTCACCCAGTTGGTGGGTTGTCTTTTCATTTTGTTCATGGTTTCCTTTGCTTTGCAGAAACTTTTTAGTCTGATGTAATCCTAATTGTTAACTTTTTCTTGTGTTTCCCTTGCCTGAGTAGACATGGTATTTGAACAGATATTGCTAAGAACAATGTCAAAGAGTATACTGCCTATATGTTCTTCTAGTAGTTTTATCTTTTCAGCTCTTACATTCAAGTCTTTAATCCATTTTGAGTTAAGTTTTGTGTATGGTGTAAGATAATGGTCTACTTTCATTCTTTTGCACATGGCTGTCCAGTTTTCCCAACACCATTTATTGAAGAGACTTTCCTTTCTCTATTGTACGTTCTTGGCTTCCTTTTCAAAGATCAATTGATCATAGATGTATGGTTTTATTTCTGGGCTTTCAATTATGTTCCATTGATCTCTGTGTCTGTTTTTGTACCAGTACCATGCTGTTTTGATTACTAGAGCTTTGTAGTATATTTTGAAGTCAGGGATTGTGATGCCTCCAGCTTTGTTCTCTTTTCTCAGGATTACTTTGGATATTAGAGGTCTTTTGTTGTTCCATATAAATTTTAGGTTTCTTTGTTCTATTTCTGTGAAGAATGTCATTGGGATTCTGATGGGGATTGCACTGAATCTGTAGTTTACTTTAGGTAGTATGGATATTTTAACTATGTTTATTCTTCCAACTCATTAACATAGAGTACCATTTCTTTATGTCTTCTTTGATTTCTTTCAATAATATCTTATAATTTTCAGTGTAAAGGTCTTTCATCTCTTTGGTTAAGTTTATTCCTAGATACCTTATTTGTTATGTTGTGATTGTAAATGGGATTGTATCTTGACTTTTCTTTCTGCTAGTTCACTGTTAGTGTATAGAAATGCAAATGGTTTTTTTAAACGGATTTTGTACCCTGAAACTTTTCTGTAGTTGTTGATTATTTCTAATAGTTTCTGATGGATTCCTTAGGGTTTTCTATATATAGAGTCATGTCATCTGCAAACAGTGAGAGTTTCACTTCCTCCTTTCCAATTTGGATTCCCTTTATTTCTTTTGCTTGCCTAAGTGCTCTGGCCAAAACCTCCAGTACTATGTTGAATAGGAATGGCAAGAGTGGGCATCCTTGCCTTGTTCCTATTCTCAGAGGGATGGCTTTCAGTTTTTCACTATTAAGTATGATGTTGGCTGTGGGTTTGTCATATGTGGCCTTTATTATGTTGAGGTATTTTTCTTCTATACATATTTTATTGAGAGTTTTTTACCATAAATGGATGTTGGATTTTGTCAAATGATTTCTTGTCATCTATTGAGATGATAATGTGATTCTTATTCCTCATTTTGTTAATGTGGTGTATCACATTGATTGATTTGCGGATATTGAACCATCCCTGGGTCGCTGGAATAAATCCCACTTGATTGTGGTGTATGATCCTTTTAATGTATTGCTGCATTCCAGTTTGCCAATATTTTGTTGAGGAATTTTGTGTGTAAGTTCATCAGTGATACTGGCCTGTAATTTTCCTTCTTTGTGTTGTCCTTGTCTGGTTTTGGTATCAGGGTAATGTTGGCCTCACAGAATGAGTTAGGAAGCATTCCCTCTTCTTCAAAATTTGGAATAGTTTGAGAAGGACAGGTATTAAATCTTCTCTGAATGTTTGGTAGAATTCTCCAGAGAATCCATCTGGTCCTTGACTTTTGTTTTTTGGGAGGTTTTTGATTACTCTTTCAACTTCTTTACTTGTGATTGGTTATTCAGAATCTCTATTTCTTCTTGATTCAGTTTTGGGAGGTTGAATGAGTCTAAGAATTTATCCATTTCTTCTAGGTTATCCAATTTGTGGGTATATTGTTTTTCATAGTATTCTCTTATAATCCTTTGTATTTCTGCAGTATCTGTCATAATTTCTCCTCTTTCATTTCTAATTTTATTTATTTGACCCTTCTCTCTTTTTTTCTTGGTGACTCTGGCTAAGGGTTTGTCAATTTGTTTGTCTTCTCAAAGAATCAGCTCTTAGTTTCATCAATCCTTTCTACTGTTTTTTATTCTCTATGTCATTTATTTCTGCTCTGATTTTTGTTATTTCCCTTCTTCTGCTGACTTTGGGCTTTGGTTATTCTTCTTTTTCTATTTCTGTTAGATGCATTTTAAGATTACTTATTTGAGATTTTTCTTGCATGTTGAGGTGGGCCTGTATTGCTATGAATTTCCCTCTAATGACCACTTTTGCTGGATCCCATAAGAGTAGGTATGTTGTATTTTCATTTTTCTTTGTTTCCAGGTATTTTTAATTTTCCCTTTGATTTCCTCATTGATCCAATGGTTGTTCAGTAACATGTTATTTAGCCTCCACATATTTCTGATTTTCCAAGTTTTTTTTCTTGTAGTTGATTTCTAGTTTCATAGCATTGTGGTCAGAAAAGATGGCTGGGATGATTTCAATCTTATTAAATTTATTGAGGCTTGCCTTGTTTCCCAACATATGGTCTACCTTGAAGAATGATCCGTGTGCACTTCAGAAGAATGTGTATTCTTCTGTTTTTGGATAGAATGCTCTCTATGTATCTACTAAGTCCATCTGATCAATAGTTTCATTTAAATCTACTATTTCCTTGTTGAATTTTTGTCTGGATGATCTGTTGATTGACTTAAGTAGGGTGTTGAGATCCCCTACTATTATTCTGTTGCTGTTAATTTATCTCTTTATGTCTGTTAATAATTGCTTTGTGTAATTTGGTGCTGCTGTTTTAGGTGCATATATATTAATAAGTGTTATGTCCTCTTGGTGGAATGTCCCTTTTATCATTAGATACTGCCCTTCTTTGTCTGTCATTGTCTTTTTTAACTTGAAGTCTGCTTTGTGTGATATAAGTATGGCAACACTTGTTTTTTTGCTTGCCACTATTTTGGAGTATTGTCTTCCATCCCTTCACTCTAAGCCTATGTTTGTCTTTAGAGCTGAGATGTGTTTCCTGGAGGCAGCATATTGTTGGGTCTTGTTTTTGAATCCATCCAGCTACTCTGTGTCTTTTGATTGGAGAATTCAATCCATTTACATTTAGAGTGATTATTGATATATGAGGGCTTAATACTGCCATTTTGTCTCTTGTTTTCTGGTTGTTCTATGTTTCCATTGTTACTCTTCCTTTGTATTTCTGACTGCCATTTCATTTTGGTGGTTTCTTGAGGGAGTTTTCTCTCTTTTTGTGAATTGTGGCTCTGCTTTGATTTTTTGTTTAGTGGTTACTGAAAAGATTGTATAAAAGATCTTGTAGATGAGATAGTCTATTTTCTCATAGCCTCTTATCTCCATTAACCTAAGCAGGTTCCTTCCTTTTCCTCTCCCCTTCTGAGTAATTGCTATTACAAATGGGTCTGTTTTTAATGTGTGAGTTTGTGACTAAGTTGAAATGTTTATCATTACTTTTGATGCTTTCTTTATCTTTTAAGTTGTAATTGAGTCTTTGCCTCCCTATTCTGGTAGGGAGCTACAGTTTTCTGAAAATGTCTGTCTATTTATCTCCTTGCTCAGAGCTTTGTAGACCTCTGCCCTTTTGCTTCTGGTGTGAGAGCATCTTTAATTATTTCCTGTAGGGGAGGTCTATTGGTGATGAACTCCCTCACCTTTTGTTTATCTGCAAAAGCTTTTATTTCTCCATCATATCCGAAGCAAAGTTTCACTGGATAAAGTATTCTTGGCTGAAAGTTTTTGTCTTTCCGTATTTCATTCCATTCTCTCCTAGCCTGTAGGGTTTCTGATGAGAAATCCACTGAAAGCCTGATAAAGTTTCCTTTGTAGGTTATTTTCTTCTGCCTTGCTGCTCTTAATATTTTTTCTTTCTCATTGATTTTTGCCATTTTTACTATTATATGCTGTGGAGAAGGTCTTTTAGCATTGATGTAATTTGGTGTTCTATTAGCTTCACATAATTGTAAATCAGGAACCATGCTCAGGTTTGGGAAGTTCTCAGCTATTATTTCTTTGAACAAGTTCTCTGCTCCTTTCTTCCTCTCCTATCCCTTTGGCATACCTATAATCCTTACATTGCTTTTCCTAATTGAGTCAGGTATTTCTTGAAGAATTCCTTCATTTTAAAAAAATCTTAGTTCTTTCTCCTCCATCTGTAGAATTTCTATATTTTACCCTCTAAATCACTAATTCTTTCCTCTCTAACATCAGTTCTACTTCTTAAGGACACTAGATTATTTTTTATTTCATTAATTGTGTTTTTCATATCCAGAATTTCTGCTTGATTTTTAAAAACAGCTTCAATGTCTTTGGTGAAGAAATTCATTTTACTGCTGAGCTCCTTGAATTATTGTCTTTCCATATTCTCTTGTAAACCTTTGAGTTTCCTTATGACAGCTGTTTTGAATTCTCTGTCATTTAGGCTGTACATTTCTGTGTCTTCAGGGTTGGTTTCTGGAGAATTGTCATTTTCCTTCTGGTCTAAGTTGTTGCTGAAGTTTCTCATGGTGTTTGATGAACTAGTCTTTTGTCAGGGCATTTGTGGCTGTATTAGGTCACAGATTCCACCTATTACCACTAGTGGGAAGCAGGAGCAGAATTTCTGGCCCCACCTTGCCTACTGAAAGCTGTGGGGGTACTATGGGTGCTTGCCCCAGCCTGGGGTGAATTAAGGTGCTTGTGTGGACTGTGCTTGGTGAGTGGGGCTTCCTCACAGGGACTGAGATAGGGCCACTCCTTGGTGTCACAGGGCCACTATAGGCTCCCTCTCTCCACCAGGAAAGTGATCACAAGCAAACCAGAAGCTACCACCACTGCCTCTTCCCTCAGCCACTTGGGACATGTTCTCTGTTTTGGGGCTCAGCAGCCCTGTGAGTGTTTCTGTTGGCCTGGGGTATGTCTTCCCCAGTGTGTACATCTGCTGCGGTCTCTGCTTACAGTCTGTGGGGCCACTGTGCTTGGTTGGCAGAGCTTCCTCGGAAGGACTGAGCTATGGCCATTCCTTGGTGCAACAGTGGCACTATGGGCACCCCCTCTCACAGGGGTCCCATGATCCAAGAAAGCGATCATGAGTGGGCTAGGAACTCTGCCACCTCCTCCCACAGTTGCCTGGGACACATTCCTTCTTTTGGGGCTCAGCAGCACTATGAGCACTTGTGTGGGTCTGGGGTGTGCTTGCTCTAGTATGTAGATCTGCTGTGGTCTCTGCTTGAGGTCTGCAGGGCCACTGGGTTTGGTGGGCAGGGCTTCCTCACTGGGACTGAGTTAAGGCCAATCCTTGGCACCCCAGGGTCATGGTGGGCTCCCCATCCCCATTGGGGAAGTGATCATGAGTGTGGGCTAAGGGCTACCACCGCCTCCTGCTACCGTCACACCAATGTGTGTTCCCACTTTCAGGGCACTAGCACCAGGCTGGAAAGTGTTTGTATGCTTGCACAGGGCTACTAGGGGAAAGCAGGGTGTGCTCACATATCTCTGCCACTTTCTAGGGAGCTAGTCTATCGTCCCTCAGATGTATAGCCTCAACGTGTCTCTTAGGCATCCTGTTGTGCTGTGTGGGCTTCCTCTGTTGGTCAGTGAATTTCCATTTAGTTGTAGTCCAAAAGGGGCAGAGACAAAGGAAACAGCTCACTCTGCCATGTTGCGGATGTCACCCCTAGAAATCTGTTTTGAGATACACTGATGTCCCAAAAGCTGCCATCTATACTGTTTTGCTTTGTTTACACTTACAAATGTATTCAATGAGCATAATTCATTTGCTGCTTTCATTCTTTGATATCTGGTCCCTTCTAAATTTCACTACTTCAACTAAGCTTAATTCTTGCTGAGCAAGAGTAATCCAACCAACAAATCCAACAGTTTTTTAAAAGTCTTTCCTTTGTTTTCTCTTTGCCTTTTAATAATATAAACACCTCCCTTCTTGTTTAAGATCTCTTCATCTAGGTTTTGTAAAACCACAAAATCCTAGTTTTTCACCTAACCGCACAGACCTCTCCTTCTTTGACTCTTTCAAAGGTTTTCTTCCTCATTTCATCCTGCCTCCACAATCAAATATAGAGATTCTATGAATCTCTTTTCTTGTTTAATATCTACTCAATTACAGAGATCTCAAACACTTTCTCAAATTTTGCTAATTACTTTCAATATAATGACTTCCAAATATCCAAATTTAACTCTGACTGTAAGTTACCTGCGAGACACTGATCTCCTTTTGTACTATCCCACCTGGGTGTTTCCCTCTCACCTAAAAGTCAACATATCTGGAAGCAAACTCTTCACTTTCCTCTCTAAGCATGATGACATTCTTAACATCAGGAGATTCAGAAGATGTGCTTCAATCTGATTCTGCTGCTCTTGGGATCAACTTATCTAGTCACCAAGGAAAATCTGGATTTTCTCTTCATTGTGCTTCCAGATTATTTTAAAAAATATATTTCACTTTTATTATCATCATCTTAATTCAGGCCCTTCTTTATTTAGGTAGTAATGAAATAACTGCTTAACTGGTCGTCCTGACTTCAGTCTTTTCTCCGTGATTACTTTTGTCAGACTGGTTTCTTAACATTTATCACATCATTTCCGATGGCTTCTCACAGAATCATAAACCTACCCTTATCCTGGTATTCAACACCTTCCACTGATTATTTGAGCTTCATCTCCCCACTCCCTAGCACACGTTTACCTGGCTTGGTGTTGTACTCAGTAGGAACTGAGCATAACTTATACGTCACCACTCAATGCTTTGTTCTTGCTATTTCTTTCCCTGGATCTCCTCCCACATCCTCTCTGCCTATTGAAATACTTCAATTAAGGACCAACTTAACCAATTTTACCCTCACTTCCTTCCTAAAATATTTCCTGACCATCTCAGCCCAAATAATCCTCTTCCTTTGCTGAGCATCTCTAGTAATATTGCTGTGTATTGTCTCTCTAACTAAACTATGATACAAGAAGTGACACCCGGTATTTCTTAGACCCTTTAGTGCCTGGAAGAGTGCTTTATACCATACCTGGTCATTAATAAGAATCTTCTAACTGATTTCACTCATCATAACTTGCTCATCCTATTATATCTTCACCATCTATAGATTTCCTCTCCTAGGACTCAATTTTTCAATCTCATCTCTTTCATATTTTCCAAAAAATGTCACGTTCAGTTCTTAGCTACTGGAAAACAAATACCACTCTTCAACTGCTAGGTCAAAAGGAATAAATTAAATACCATTGATGTAAGCTGTCTAATTTTCCACCAGCAAGCTACCTGATTTTGTTTAATGGCGAGGGCCATTTTGTGGGCCAAGTGACCTATCTTGGGATGACATACATCCAGGCTCACCTGGGACAGTCCTGTTTTATGCCTCTTGTCCTGGAGTAATTGTTAATAGTACCCCCTTCCACCCTCAAAATTGTTCTGGTTTTGATGATTAATTATATGGTTACTTTACGTGTACTGCCTCTTGTAAAAATGCATTTTTTTCTAATAGAAACTAAAACGAAACACTTGGTAATATTTTAATCATGTGTCATTTAATACTCCCTTACTATGAAAGCCTGCTAGCATTTTTATGAATGAACTGAATTTTGTGATTTGGTTAGGAAATGTGTTTGCTCAGAGATGGCTTCATAATGTTTGCAAGTCCCATCTTAGATGATGTGCAATGAAGTGTGAGGATGGACTGAGGTTTATGAATTTATAATAGGTGCCATACTGGGAAGGGCTAAAGACATAACATTGTATATGACTAAAGGAAACCACGGAAACAGCTTTCAAAGAACAAGGTACCAACCAGCCTGTGCTTGACCTGAGCTACTGCTAACTGAGAAAAGGAAGCAGCTTCTTAATTGAACTGACTTCAAACTAGAGCATAGGAGCTGCAAATCAGTGAGCAGAGAGCGAAGATGGATAAGTCAGGGACCTGTAGGGAGAAGGAAAGAGCCATACCTAGTATGCCGGCCCTAACCTCAGAGAGAGTTTGGCTGCATTGGTTGAAAGAATCAAGAAACTATTCATATATTTCCTCTGAGACATTGTGGCTCTTAAAAAAATTCTTGGCAATGTTCCAGTTATACTACAGAAATCTGTTCAATGTGAGCTCTCAGATTTCAGCAGGGGATTTGCTGTCAAATGTTTTGGTTCTGATTCATGGCAAATTTTCACATCATTTATAGGAAACTTTCAGATTAACTCAGAGAACACGCATATACAGGGAGTTGAAAAAGCATGTTTTCAAATCTTAAAAAAGAAAAAAAAATCATTTTGAAATCTCCTCTGTTATTTATCTGTGGAACATCGGCCTGTGTACTAGCGCATTCCTACAGAGGTCTTCGGTTCCTCTTACTTGGAATGCAATTTATATGTAATGGTTTATTTCACTTGTAAAAAATATACGCAGCCCCACTACTTAAAATCTTGCAGATACTTTATGATAATTTTCAGAAATTTGGCTCCTTAATACCATATTTGCTTTGTTTAAAAGCATGCTCCAAATGGACTTTTGCTATCTCTCAACCTTCATTTATTATTCTTCTTGGTGGATTCCAATGGACAGGCTGCATTTGCAATCAAACTACTGTCTTCGAAAGCTGTCAGTTCTGGTCTGGAAGAGCATGACAGAAGGTTCATTTGTCTTGTCAGAGTTCAAAAGGGTACCCAAGTTTTATCCCTTGGCCCCCTCCCTTTCCTTGCTTTTCAAAATAATTCTACAGTGCCACTTGGATTTTGGTCTTGATGCCTGGGCACGCAAATGCTGATGGGGTGAGGCTCTTTCTGCTCACCTTCCCAGTGGAAAGAGCTGAGGCGAGATGGAATGGGAAAATGAAACTTGAAGGTATTAATTTTTAAACTCCCAAACCAGTTGCTGTACCTGTCACTTTAGGCTTCTGAATTTCATTAGTATTGACAGAGATGAACGATGCATCCTAATTGAGGGCTTGTGCCTGCAGCTTGACAGCACTGGCTTCTTTACTAGCACCAGCACAGGGCCTCATTTCCCATGGCTGGGGTCTGAGACGCAGTAACCATCTCCACAGAACGTGTAGTTGGAAGAGGACAATGGAACCGCAAGCCAGTGTCCAAAGAGAGTCTCTTCCTCCTTCTCTATTCCTGTCTTTCTTGCAATCACCATACTTCCAATGCACTGAAATAGTTCCATCCTTGTCTTCAGATTATTTATCTGCTCACATATTGCCACCTTTCAGTTTAATCACTCGTTAAAAAGCCACTTCAAGTCAACATCATGTCCATATGTATAGTTGTAGGAATACAAAATTCAGTCACATCAATGAATCTGAGTTATCTGTTATGACTTTGTTTAACTAAAACTATAGTTCACATGACAATAGTTCTATCTACCTTTCCTTGAAAGTACATATCTACACCTATTTAGCACTGCCATATATAATATACACATATACCACTAGTCATACTTGGTAAGCAGTCGACAGCCATTCAATAACTACTCAATAAATGAAATTATTTCCACAATCCATGAATCAAACTTTGCGTCATTAGTTTAATATACATACATATTTCATACTATGTATATATATCTCCCAACATGTTTTACTTGAAAACTTACAATATTTCAAAACACAGAGTCACTTAATGTGTTCATTAATGAATGCGATTATTTGGCTTTGGAATAGGCACTTCACAAAAGAGGCTCTCCACTAGCTTCTAACCTTCAGGGAAAATCAAGATAGAATCATAACAAAATACCACTACACAGTCGAAAGAATAGTAACATTAGAAAGCCTGGTAGGTATATGTCCTAGAGAACTGCATGCATATATGCATCAGAAGATGGGAACAAGAGTTTGTGAAAGCATTATTCAAAACAATGCAAAGTAAAAACAACGCTAATATCAATAAGAGAATGGATGAATTATGAACTAATGAAAATGACTGAAGTGCAGTCATAAACAACAGCACCAATGGATTTTTATCAACATAAGTTTGAACCAAAGAAACCTGACATAAAGGAATAAATACTGTATGATATATTTCCTTTTTTCCTTATATATATTGTTTTCACAATACAAAAGAATCTTTAAAATGCAACAGTTTTAGCTCTATGTACCTACTTCTACTAAATCTCCCAAGAAAAAAACACAGTGTCACAAGTGAAAATATTTAGCCTTTTTAAAATTTAATCAGAATTTCCAATTTTTAACCCCATCTCCTTAGTTACATTTATTTCCCATCTCTTGAGGACAGTGTTCTTAGATTAAAATTAAGGCTCTCAAATCAGAATTTAAAAATGATTATTTTAGCCAATTGTGTTTGCAAAAGAAACACACCAGTTAGGAAAAAAAAGTCTCTCTTTTTTGTATTTTGGGTTAAGATTAGAGCTCATGATTCTTGTCCTTAATTGAGTAACTCATATTCTTTGGTATCTCTCCCATATGGTTTTTTCCATATTTGCTCCACAACCCTAGGGTGAAAGTAAGCCATCTTCCATGAGAACTGTGCAAAATTTCTGAGAATCTATGATCAATGTGACTTTTATATTCCATACCCTGCACCTCACCTTGTGCCTCCTGAAAAGACAGATGAGGCATTGGTAGAGAATTGGGCTACTCTAAAATACCGTTCTGGACCCTATACCAGTTGGTAATTCAAACCTAACCTTTAAAAAGTTGGGGAATTTCTTAAACATATTTGGCTGGGGTATCATTTATTCTGGTTAGTAATGAAAATTGAGAAAGGACCTAAGGTTAGACCTGGGTCTGAGACAGCTAGGAGTTTAAGATAAGGGGAAGGGATATGCAGGATGGAAAAGTACAGTTAATAACTCTCATTTCATTTCATTCCACCAAGCAACTCCTCCCTCAGTTTCACCATCAAACCCTCAGGGAGGAAGAGATTAGGGAGGGAGGATTGTAGCCCCCCAACCCTAGAGGTTTAGAGGGGGACAGAGAAGAGAACGCTGGGTGCTAGTCAATTCTTCACCTGTTTTTTGTTTTTGTTATTTTTTAATCTCCTTACCCGAGTAGGACCTTGCACTGTCTACATATTATTCCCAAGGGCAACTTGGGTGGGCGTTCAATGAAGTCCTAAGACAATGGTCCCAGGGAAGGAAAGAGCAGAACTGAAGCCATCCTTTTCTATTTCTCCTCTCCGCGTGCCCACCAATTGCCTTCCTCCCCTATTTGCAATGCAGAACAGCCTTCAGTTCACCCATGTTTTCTTACTTGATGTGTTGCTGCCACTCCTGTTTTTCCTGCATTACACGTTTTACTCTGTATTTTTTCAAGGATTTTTTTCTTCGTTTTTTGGTGATGACAGGGAGAGAAACCCAATTTAGTGAGATGGAGAGGCTGAGTCAGTCCCTGCTTGAATGTATATGGCCTTGACAAGCAGATGCCAAAAAGGACCAAAATCCCGGAAAATTATACAATTCATTACATGTCAATTCCATAGTAAATAATACATGTGGCTCAAGCCAGAATCTGAAGGTAAGTCTACTAGGGTGAATCAGACCAAGAAATCAGGTCCAAAACATACAACACGTAGAAAGGGCAAGAAGGGAAAAATTGTGTGGACAAAACAATCCACCTGAGTCTGAGGGATGGACACTATTCACATTTAATTCAAGTTTAAAGATACTGAGAATGTGTACTGATGCTTAACGTGTTGTAACTACTCAGTGAATTTAGTTAAGCAACTTTTAAAAATAGTTACCGCGTATTTCCCACCTCCAACATGTTTAAGCACTAATTTTGTGTCATACATTCTTCTAGGCTCATGGGAGAATGACAGGCAAGATCACTGACCACAGGACTCTAGTGATGGAAAACGACACGTAAAGAAGTTTGTATAATAATATATAGACCCATGTGCTCTCATTTCAAATTGATTGGACTCAGAGCTCAGGTGAAAGATTTGGTCTCATACAAGGACAGGAAATCTTCTTCCCCTATAAAATATGACAAAGAATAAAAGACTGGTTGTGGGAAGCAGGGGGAGTTGATTTTTCCTAGGTAAGAAACTGACAAAATTGCCTACTATGAGTGAGGAGCAAAGATTAAAAGTCCGAGGAGAGTGTTAAAGCTTTAAAATAGCAAAGATAGAGTAAGAAGGATAAGTATGGAAACACAGAAGTGTTTCTTGTAACGGAATCTTGTCTCATCTCAGAAAAAGTATTTTATGACTAAAACAAACACAAAGAGTAAAAATAATAACTGTGGTTTCTAAGTTTTTAGCTTTTGTTTATTACTAGTAGGTAGAAAACGTGCTATAATTTGCGTCCCTTCAAGTTAAAATTAAGCACAATGGAACTAAACAGCCACTTCATATGATTATAGACTGAACCTAGCAAAACATTATTAGTCCGGGTGACTATGGAGAATAAAGATGTGTTACTGTTAATGGATATCTGAAAGAACCTCTCAAGCGGATAATGGAATCCTTCCACTAGTACAGGAGTATTTCTTTGTATTTTGAGGTCTCAGAGAAGCTATCACTCTGGTTCTGAAAGTTCTGATCATGGAGATCAGCAGATTTGTTTTATTTTTTTAGTATGGTAACTTTCAGCAGGGAGAGATGCCAAGAGATCAAAGACAGAACACGTGCTTCAAAATGATACAATATAACCACCAACTAGCTAGGCAATCTTGAGATAGGCTTCACTTTGTTAGCCTCAATTTATTCAACCATAAATCAAAGAAATGATACTCAATAATTTCTAAAAGTCCTTTCAGTTCAAATATTATGTTCCTTTTAAAAATATTATTTTGTGGATTGTACATATTCTCTCTCAACAGTGACTGGTCCAGCTTTTCAAGAAAAGGAACGTGAATTATTCTGATGATATCTTAACAGGGCGATCAAACAGGTCTGTGGAGTGGGAAAAGTGACTAGAAAACATAAAACTTAGGTCTGTGGCTGGTCATTTCATCAAATGTTGTTGACAACAATTTCTGCATCGGTGGCATGGGGATTATCATATAGCCTTCCTGTTGCTAGATCAAGATGCAACAATACAGATGAAAGAACTTTGATCAGATAGCATAAGACCACAAAGGACTATAAAAATATAAGAGACTGTGCTCTGTGCAAGTTTGATCACACGTCATCATTAACCTAGAGAAGCCTATGGGCTATACGGTTGCCCTAGGGTTAGGAGTGCAGTATTTACGGATCCACCAGGAAAACTGGATTATATGCAGTAGATCTGCTAGACCAGTTCTCCCCCAAGTTAACCTTTTTTTTTTTTAAAGATTGGCACCTGAGCTAACATCTGTTGTCAATCTTCTTTTTTTTCCCCTTCTCCCCAAAGCCCCCCAGTACATAGTTGTAATTCTAGCTGTAGGTCCTTCTGGCTCTGCTATGTGGGATGCTGCCTCAGCATGGCTTGAAGAGTGGTGCTAGGTCTGTGTCCAGGATCTGAACTGGTGAAACCCTGGGCCAGAGAAGTGCAGTGCACGAAGTGAACCACTCGGCCACAGGGCCAGACCCCCAAGTTAATTTTTTAATAAAAGCAGACCCAGCTAATATCCCTGAAGTTTAATTTAGGTGACCTGATAGGTTGATACTAAAGTTCATTTGGATGAGAACATTGGCAAAACAGCCAAGGCAATTCTGAAAAAGCAACGTAGTGAAGGCAAGGGCAGGGCTGGGGGTGGGGATAGGTTTGTTGTAGATGATAACAGAACATTTTAAAGAACGGACATTAGAATTCTGTCATTTTGGCATAAGAATAGTCAAAAGGTCATAAGTATTGAGTGGAGAATTTACTTAATTTGTTAATTTACAATACTAACATGGGAAAAACCTGAAATATTTCACAGCATGGTGACAATTCACTGTCTTTTTTAAAAAACAAGTTAGAGTCCTAACTGACATTCATAAAACTCTAAACATAAAGGAACAAAACTATAAAAATTATCAAACAAAATGTAGAAGAATACACTCACAAACTTGACCTTGGTTGGGGCATGTTCTTTATCAAGATACAAAGTGCAAAAGCCATAAAAAAATACTGAAAAAACAGTGAATCACTAAATGGAAACTCTATACACAAAGTTAAAAGAAGATTTGAAGACCAAAAAATATTTAATTATATGGGTTGGCCCGATGGCGCAGCGGTTAAGTTTGCACGTTACGCTTCAGAAGCCCAGGGTTCGCTGGTTCGGATCCTGGGTGTGGACATGGCACCTCTCATCAAGCCACGCTGTGGCAAGAGTCCCACATATAAAGTAGAGGAAGATGGGCACAGATGTTAGCTCAGGGCCAGGCTTCCTCAGCAAAAAGAGGATTGGCAGCAGATGTTAGCTCAGGGCTAATCTTCCTCAAAAAAAATGAATTAATTAAAAAATATTTAATTATATATAACAAATTATTAATACTTAGAATAAATAAACAGCTGTTAAAAGACATTAGAAATTCAGAAAATATAGAGGGAACAAAGAAGGAAGGAAAGAAGAGAGGAAAGAAGGAAGGGAGGGGCAAAGGATATGGACAGCGCTACACATAAGGAGAAATATAAAAATGTCTGTATGTATTGGATATACTGTACAATATGACCAGTCGTTAGAGCAGCTTATCTCAATCTGCCTGAGTGATCGGACATTTGAGAATAAGAGAATAAAACCAAAACTCATTAGCTAAAAATTAATGGCAGGTCTTGTATTGGGAAAAGCATAACTGAGATTGGAGAGTTGTGTTTAAACAAACAAGGTTTGAATATGAGAAGCAGGGTCTTTAGAGTCCGGGGCCTGGTGACCTTCCAACATGATGTTACTTTTCTACCCCTAGACTTAGAATAGGGTACTTAAAAAGAAGACATCTTGAACAGATGCCTCCAAACTGAGTGTGGGGATAGATCATGATAGAAAATCTGAAGTTACCAATATTCACTGATCGCATTCATTTTTTTGTCTGTGAGGAAGATTGGCCCTGAGCTAACATCTGTTGCCAATCTTCCTCTTTTTGTTTGAGGAAGATTGTCCCCAAGATAACATCTATGGCAGTCTTCCTCTATTTTGTATGTGGGATGCCACCACAGCATGGCTTGATGAACAGCGTATAGGTCTGCACCCGGGATCCAAATGGGTAAACCCCAGGCTGCTGAGGTGAACTTAACCGCTCCACCACAGGGCTGGCCCCTCTCTGACAGCATTCTTGAAGTCCTAGTGTGGAATGAAATGGCTCTACACTTTCTAAGGACTTTTGGATGTCAGACGAACAGAACCAGATTAGAGTTGAGGAAATTTTACCTGTGTCTCTCCGTTTAGCTGGAACCAAAAGATTTTGTGGGACAGAAAGAAAAGTAGAACAGGAAAAACAGCCATACGTGATTTTAAATTTTCTTCACAATTGACTTTGTGGTATTTTATTCCTGGGAATGCAGACACAAATAACATAAAACCAAATCAAAACACAGTTTTCCAGCGATGTGGTTTGGCTTCATTCAAGAATTTAAATACACTTAGCATTCTGTTTAGGTTATGCAAATTTTAAAACTACAATCAATGTCCAGGTAGACTCAATTTCCATCTATTTCTCTTCTATCCTTACACATTCGAAGTTATATTTATAGGTATTTATGTGAAAATAGCACGTTTATCATACTTTAGTCTTGCCAAAGAACAGTTAATAGATTTTATAGAATTTGGTCAAGGTCTAAATTTATATGAGGGGCTTGTGGTGGTCTGGTGTACACGGTTTTGTTTTGCTTTAAACATTATTAGATTTCATTATGTGCCCAATAAACATTTTATTGAGGGTTTCGGAATGTCCATGGCCATATAGCTATCTTAACAGCCAAAACATTTATAGAGCTTCAATTTTCTCAGTCATATTGGTTATGCGAAATTGATTGTTTGGAATTGAAAGGGCAGTCTGCTTGAGGCAAGAGAGGGTAGCCTGGGGGTGGCCTCTGTCCTCTTTGTCCCAGGTTCTGTAGCACAGAAAGGTCGGCCTGCTCCTGGGAGGCGACACACACCTTCTCTGGCCCTGAGAGCAGTCTGGAGGCAAGGAGTCAGCAGAATATTCCATCGCACTATTGTTCTACCCATCTCAGTACTTAACTCTTTCCCTCGTTTGTCTTCCTGGGTGCCCACACACGTATGCCAGCTGCACGTCAACTCTGAACAGGGAGCAATGACCTGCCTGAGACAGGAAATGGTAATCTAATGCTTCGAATAAATCACAGACTCTAGAGCTCAGAATTAAAAGCTGTCTGGGAGCTCATCCTGAGCTATTTAACCTGCCTTTCCCATTTCCCTTCAGAGCGCCCCTGCTTCAGGAGTTACTTATTACATTCCCGCCCTGTGCTTTCACATCGCCCCGGCTTTATTCTCCTGGCCTTAAACAGTCTCCCTCCCATCTCCACATATTCCAAATTCTGCCCTTCTTTGGGGCGTGCCTCTACTTCTACATTTCTAAAAACTTTCCTCATGCCCTGATCTTTTTTCATTGTTAATATCTCTGGAATATCTTTGATAGCTCTCTCTGACATTCATCACCTTCTATCTTATCTTGTAAGAAGTCTCATTTCCAAAGCAGATTCTGAAAAACAAATATACAAACCAACCAAACTTATTAAATTATTAAATGAAGACAGCAACAACCTCGAGGCTTTCTCTTTGTATTTTATTTGATTATGAAGTACTCTACTTGCTGAAATGGTGGCTTTGATCTCTCTAGGCAATACCAATCAATGAAGGTGAATTCTGAGTCAAGAGGCCATATGACACTTAGGTGTCACACTATGGAAATCTAGTTTGAACAGGTCCACTTTTTATTTATTTATTTATTTTTTTGGTGAGGAAGATTGGCCCTGAGCTAACATCTGTTGCCCATCTTCCTCTTTTTGCTTGAGGAAGATTAGCCCTGAGCTAACATTTGTGCCAATCTTCCTCTATTTTACGTGGGATGCCACCACAGCACGGCTTATGAGCATTGCTAGGTCCATGTCTGGGATCTGAAGTGGTGAACCCCGGGCTGCCAAAGGGGAGTACGTGAACTTAACCACTTCACCACCAGGCAAGCCCCAAAGTATGTCCACTCTTTATTGGGGCAAACCTTGATCTTTAGTCTGAAGTAGCTCAGGAAGACATTCAGTAGGTGTCCATAGCACCACTCTGCATTGTTGCCTACCAGATCCCCATCTTTCTCTTGCATCTAATAACAGAATCAATTTTTATATGGATGCATTGCTGCCAGCTAAGATATTACAAATTTCTTCCTCCCTCTGAGCTCCATTAAGGCTGTGACACTGTTTTGTTCAAGAGATGTGAGTGGAGGTTTCCTTCCTGAGCAGTGTGCCTCTTTCTCCCCTTCTTCCATCTTGCTGTTTGGCACAAGAAGGTGAAGGCTGGACTTCAAACAGCCATCTTGGACCATTAGGAGACAGCCTTGCCATACAGACTGTGGGAGGTGGAAGCTGTTTAAGTACACTGTTCTGTCAGGGTTTTGGTCACATGCAGCTGAACTTACTTCTAACTGATATGCTCTATAAAGCTTGGTTCACCTCTGCTAACCTAAGAGTTGTAAACTTAGTTTATTCTGAAACCATAAAAAAAACCCGACATGTAACAGAACCCCTGAGTCTACTGCCTGCATTCTGAAAGATCATGAATAGGTCAGACTCTTTAAAACCGAGACCAGAAAAATACTGACCTAAGACCAGGACCCCAAGCATTCTTCTACTCTTGGCTCTCACCGTCCTGTTTCCACTGCCATGTCTGATTTTAGGCCACATTATTTCTTATTCGGATGGCTGGAAAAGTCTCTTTTGCAGTCTCTCCTTGTTCGGCTCTCCCCAATACATCCTACTAATGCAGTTATCTTTTCAAAGCGTGACTTTGACTCTCCTGCTGTTTGCTAAAATTACCATTATTTTTTACCACTGCGGTCTGATGTTTTTCAAGCTATTTGCCTGATAAGACAATGCATGCTCTCAAATTAAGCTTTCCTAGTTCCGTTTCTGTCTACTCTTTCTTGTGCAACCTGTATTTTGTCAAAATTAATAATTTGCTCTTTCTAGTACGAGCCCAGCAATGATTCACCTCCTGCACACAGTCTTATCTATATTATTGCTGATATTTGAAACACTTTCTCACACCATCTGTAAATGGTTTCACTCTACTCATCGTTAAAGATTCAGCTCAAATATTACCTCATCTTTGACACTTTGACAATAATGATGCCTTTTAAACTACTAATATACTAAAATAATGACTAAGTTTTGAATAACTACTTACTTAACTGTAAATGCTCTGAAATTTTACAGTACTTGCAACTAAACATTTAACCTGCCAGTTTACCTATCTTCTATTTATCTATGCATCTGCCTATTCACCTACTATACATGTCTGGGTCAGAGACAAAGGCTGCTTTTTACTCACAACAAAGCTGTGGCAAGAGCAATTCCTTTGTGTGGATTTCTTAATGTTCCAATTCCCACTAGATGATGTGGTGAGTGCCATATCTTACTTGTGCATCAGTGGAAATGAACTCCACAATTAAGAAACTCTGATCTTATATAGAACTGTTGGTGACATGCCCATTCTCTCCTCCGTAAAAAGAGAGAGACATTATTGTAGATTTGATTTGCATTTCCCTGATAGCTAATGATGTTGAACATCTTTTCATATGCCTGTTGGCCACCTGTATATCTTCTTTGGAGAAATCTCTGTTCAGCTCTTTTGCCCATTTTTTAATTGGATTGTTGTTTTTTTTTGTTGTTGAGCTGTATGAGTTCTTTGTATATTTTGGATATTAACCCCTTATCTGATATGTGGTTTGCAAATATCTTCTCCCAATTGTTAGGTTGTCTTTTCATTTTGTTGATGGTTTCCTTTGCTGTGCAAAAGCTCACTCTGGTCAGGATGGCTAGAATTAACAAGACAGGAAACAACAAATGTTGGAGAGGATGTGGAGAGAAGGGAACCCTTGTTCACTGCTGGTGGGAGTGCAAACTGGTGCAGCCACTATGGAAAGCAGTATGGAGTATCCTCAGAAAATTAAGGATAGATCTACCATAGGAGCCAGCTATACCACTGCTGGGTATTTATCCAAAGAACTTGAAAACACAAAGGCATAAATATACTTGCAACTCTATGTTCATTGCAGCATTATATACCATAGCCAAGACTTGCAAGCAACCTAGGTGTGCATCAAGGAATGAATGGATAAATAAGATGTGGTATTTATACATGATGGACTACTACTCAGCCATAAGAAATGATGAAATCTGGCCATTTGTGACAACATGGATGGACCTTGAAGGTATTATGCTGAGTGAAATTAGTCAGAGGGAGAAAGTCACATACCGTATGATCTCACTCATAAGTAGAAGATAAAAACAATGGCAAACAAACACATAGCATTGGAGACTGGATTGGTGGTTACCATAGGGGAAGAGGGGAGGGGAGGGCAAAAGGGGCGATTAGGCTCACAAGTGAAGGGATGGACTATAATTAGTTTTTGGGTGGTGAACATGAGGTAATCTGCACAGAGTTTGAAATATATTATGATGTACATCTGAAAAAAATTAATTAATTAAAAAAAAAGAGAGAGAGACCTTATTGTTATACTGAAATGTAAGCATATGTCCCCAGGGGAAGACCAGGGAAGAGAAGGAAAGGGAAGGCCTTTACCTTTACTACCCTGGGATATCTCCAGAGAGGGCGATGTCTCCACCTTCACTTTCCTGGAATGTCTCCTTATACAAACACTGGCTATAAGTGCCTTTTCTCAGAGGGCTTGAATCATGCAGAAACATGAGGTAATCGTGGAGAATTGTCTCCCAACAACTACCATGTGTCTATTAGTATTCCAGTTTTGCAGATGAGGAGACTAGAGCTCTGAAAAGTCAAATAACATGCCCAAAGCTACAGAGTTACTAAGTGTTGGAGTCAGGATTCAAACCGTGGTCATTGGCCTTAAAGCCAATACTCTTTTCTATGACAAAACCAATGCAATAATACATCTTCCACTGAAAGCAACCTCATGGTGCTTAATGTGAATTTATTTTATGGTGTGTATTTTCTATTTTTCCTTTTCTCATGTAAACTTTTGAGAACAGAGACATGTCTTATATTTCTACTGTGCCTAATAAAATGACTAGCTTGTGCTTATTGGAAGCCTTATTAAGATTGCCTGAATGAAGAAAATCTGTCAAATACATACTATGAAAACTTGACATTATATCACCTAAATAATACATGATTGTGGAAAAGAGGTCACATCATAAGAGTCACATATAGCAACCTCTTACTTGAAATATTAATAATGGTCTCAACTATTTTTTTACTCAGCTGACAATTTAGCCTGAATGTTTATGAAAGTTTGATGCTTAAAGCTTAGAAAAGGCAACTAAGAGCTGATAATAATCAATGAGGAAGAATATATAGAAAAATCACATGAGTCAACTCACAGGAGAACTAATGTTTCAATACAGGATATCTTGAAAAATGAGAAATTTATTTCATTTTAGAACTAGACTCCTTCCATTCTAACCAAAAATATGCTCTATATTGAAGAGTCAGAATTAGTGGTTGAGTCACAGACTTCTCTCAATCTGGGTCTGGGGCAAAAGTCTTTTTCTTATAACAGCTTATTCTGACATACTCATCTTCTATTTCTATAGTCCATCTTCCGTTTTGATAGCTCAGATCACTGGAATATGTGTCCATAGTTCTTCTTTGCCGGGAACCAGGCTACTCCACTATTCTCAACTTAATGAGCTTCTCAAATAAAAACACAGAGACTGTTAAACACCTATTGCAAAGCTTAGTCCCATCTTTGTCATTTAAGTATTCTACTCAAGCTATTCAGTAGAATAAATATGTTTGGTTGTAGTTCCCCCTTTGGGCCAGTATTCACTGCTTTATTTTCCTTCTTATGCTAAATCGTGAATTTTTAAGGCTCTCCTTGCATTCCTACTAAATATTTGCTTTGAACATGTGCCCATTCTTGAGATAAGAAACCTCTATTCCCAATATATGCTGAAAGAGCAAAGTATATTTACATAATATTTTAATAAATATTAAAAAGGATATTTTAAAATAAAGGAGATATTTTTACCTTTTTTCAGAAAAAGATATAACAAGAAAACAAATGTGAGTACTCATGAGTGGGAGCAAGGGTATGTTCCATTATACTTTAAACGACTTTGGCAGTTGTTTTCCTTACATATATGCAGGATATTAAAGTGTTAGCTGTGTGTGTGTGATTTATTGTGAAACCTCTCTACCCAAAAAAGCCCTGCTATTTTAGTAGAGTTCAATATATTTCCTTTGGGGAAGATTAAATAAAACATGTTACCTCAGTTAGATTTGGAGGCTTATGACAAACGACTAAATGTGTTCGAATTAGGCAGGCACAGGATATCTGCCCAGCAAAGTACTAAACTGGGAAACAATGTTTGAATGGACACTGGCAACATTTTGCAGCTTTTTGCTTTAGTGATCAGTATTACAATAGGCCATTAATTTTAAGTAGTAAATTAAACAAGTAGACATAAGATGCCTGTATTCTGGCACACTACTCAGCTCTACAGATATACACTAAAATTCAAATATACAGGGGGACAGGAATTGGCCACCCCAAGATATGTCTCTTTGGCATGAGGATTATTTTAGGCTGGTTACTTTTAAAAACTGCAGATGGGAAGGAGGCTCTGAGAAGCAGAATTTACCCCTTGTTAAGAAACATTTACACTGTAAAAGAAATCTCCATCTGCAAAGGTGTCTCCCTCTGTGTACCAGGAAGAAGGGGGATGACCTTATCTCTAGAAACTCTTATCAATGCAGAAAGCAAGGACTTAAATCTGCATAATAATCTTATTCCTGTTTACTGTGCTTGTCTGGTAACC
Source organism: Equus przewalskii (assembly GCF_037783145.1). Classification (NCBI taxonomy): domain Eukaryota; kingdom Metazoa; phylum Chordata; class Mammalia; order Perissodactyla; family Equidae; genus Equus; species Equus przewalskii. Next base: position 20,993,771 of record NC_091849.1, read on the forward strand.
TCCTGTAACTGACTCCCCCCACCCCCAGCATCCTCCTTTGCCTTTAGCTGAGGATGATATTTAAGGTGGTGGCTTCCGCCATTTTGGTGAGTTGCTCAGCTTGCCTGAGCCTCTCCCATGTACACATCTTATAAAACTTTGTTTAATTTTCTCCTGTTATTCTGTCTCATGTGAATTTAATTCATTCTCTGGCCAGAAGAACCCAGAGAGGGTAGAGGAAATGTCTTGCTCCCCTACAATACATATAAAGGTAAAATGAAATTAGGATGGGGTAGTGGAACATATTTTAGGTTTGATTTTGATGCATGACATTTAAAAAAGGGAAGGATATCTTCATTTAACCTCAAATTACATGTCAAAGTACACTCAGGGCCTACTCAATTATTGTCTTCTGAGAATGGAAGTAAATTATTCTGGAGGTAGGGAATATATCCTTACTGTGAATTTCTAAATCAATTATTTTATTTTATTTTTTTAAAAGATTTTATTTTTCCTTTTTCTCCCCAAAGCCCTCTGATACATAGTTGTGTATATTTTAGTTGTGGGTCCTTCTAGTTGTGGCATGTGGCATGCCGCCTTAGCATGGCTTGATGAGCGGTGCCATGTCTGCACCCAGGATTCGAACCAGCAAAACCATGGGCCACCGAAGTGGAGCACGCAAACTTAACCACTTGGCCACAGGTCCAGCCCCTAAATCAACCATTTTATATAAGGGGTAATTATAAAGACAGAGTTAGGAATTAACTTGTGTTCAATCAAGTTCAGGCCAGTTGACTTTGGTAGGTACAGCTCGGAAAATAAGTATTGGGGCATATTTTTATGTGTTTTGCTCAAGACCAAAGCTGGAGTTGATGGCAGACAATGGACATCCCAACTATACATGTTTCTGAAAGTAGAGGTTTGGAATTATGAAGATAAGTATAACGATCTCCCATCTTCATAATCCCAGGATAACTTAGCTGAGAGATATGAAAGACAACCGATTGTTATAAATGCTAGACTTACAGAGGTAGGAATAATTTTTTTCTATGTTGTGAGTTTCATCCTTAGAAAAACACATGCAGAAGGGCCAGCCGGGTGGTGCAGCAGTTAAGTGAGCATGTTCCGCTTAGGTTGCCCGGGGTTTATCCGTTCAGATCCTGGGTGCGGACATGGCACCGCTTCTCAAGCCATGCTGTGGTAGGTGTCCCACATATAAAGTAGAGGAAGATGGGCACGGATGTTAGCTCCGGGCCAGCCTTCCTCAGCAAAGAGAGGAGGATTGGCGGCAGTTAGCTCAAGGCTAATCTTCCCCCACCACAAAAAAAAAAAAGAAAAACACATACAGATATAAACAGAGATGTGGAGAACACTCCGTATGCCCTAACATCTTCCTTTTATTTAACCTTTGATACCCAAACAGAGCTGTGCTCCTTAGGAAATACCCAGAGCACCTCTTTCATCCTCAGAATAGAAACTGGGTTGCACTGCTATGTCTTTTTATAGAATAACTATTTCTTTTGCAGGGCAATCCATACTTCCAGCCTCTCGTCCTTATTAAAGGGAGAATCAAACTTAATGAGAACAAAAACCTACTACCAGTAAGATACTGTAATAAAATGGCTTATCTCTTAATTATTCTTACATCTCCTATGAAGCCTCATGTGCTTTCCTAAGGTCATAAAGCTCAACAAATGATCATTGTATAAGATCAATTATATCATATGTTTTTCTTTTCTTCTATAACACCTAAAATGCATCTTCTATGTGTCTTCTGGGGAAGATAAATCAAAAGAGGAGGTATTCACATCACAAAACCACAACGGTTTGCCATGTTTTGCAATAAATTTCTATGTAAACCCATTTCTGATGGTAAAGAATTACAGCCCAGCATTGAAGACTCACACCACCGAATTAAGGATGGATAGGGTTTCTCAGAATTTCCCAGATAATTGGAATTTCATTTCAAATAATGAACCAAAAAAATTAAGAAGTTAATATGTTCAATGGTACTGAGTTAGAAGTATTTTCAGATAAAGTTTGCATCCCCTTGAAGGAATGACCTTTCTATTTTTTTGAAAACATGTTACCATACTACAGAAAATGTAAAATGAACTGTACATATAAGACACCGCATGAGCTAAGGCAGGAGCTGAAACATATATGCGAAAGTGAAACATAAGACTTCAAAACAAAAAAATTCAGGTGCTGGAGAAACTCTCCCATCAGAGAGAAAAACAAATGCATTTGTTTTCAAGAGTGCTATGCAAAATGGGATATAAAATTGCAGTTGAGTTTGAAAAAATGTCTTAGGTCCTTCAAAATGTTCTGATCCCACTTTTCTATCTCAAGACCAAGGCACTGACAACCAGCCACTCACAGGAAGCATTAGTAGCTGGAGATACCATCTCCCACCGTGTCATGTAGGAACTGTCGATTTTGATCAATTTCAAGTGTAAATGATTGAATAGTTTAGAAATGAGTAGCTTTTAGAGAACTACTATAGGTGAGTAGAGCTGCACTTAACAGATCACAAGAGGGGGCCAGGTTAATGTGTCTGGCAATCTAATTGTTACTGGAAAAACTAATCTCCTTGAGCCTAACAGCCCAGAGAATTAGGAAGCAGGACTTTGCCAGATAGGCATCAGGTCTGTTTGAACTAAGTGTTTTTGCTTTTATCTCTGTCTATTCATGATAACTTCTGAGGAAGCTGAATGACTTTGACTGAATTTAGTAGAAAGTTCAAGATGTACCTTAATTTCAATTAACGGGTCAGTCTGCCATCTTGATTTAGTAAAAGTTTGGATGATTATGGCCTATTTTAAAATACTATTTTTCCTAACTTTTGTATCAAAGAAAATAGTGAGGCCCTTTAATATGGCCTTCCTTGACGTAAGTGTTGATTTATAGGAATTCTTGGTTTAATTTCCACGGAGGCAATTGGTTTCAGATCGTGTATATATTTTGCTATAACCTTCAACATAAATGATAATGGTGGAATTTCCTCTCATTTTTAAATCAAAGTAATAGAATTAAAGTTTATAAAGGATTCTTTTTTCTGCAGTAGATAGAATGTGAAGGTGTCAATCTCTGAAAACTGGAAATGAGCTAAGTTTTGTGAGACACCTGGTAGCATTCTAATCTTTTATAACCTACAGTTGGAAAATTTTCTGCTTTACCTCACTTCTACCAATACACACACACACACACACCGTTTTCAGGAACTACAGTACCCTAAAATTGTAACCAGGAGAAGTTTTAGATATACCATGAAACAGGTTCAGCCAATCACTATATAATATTGCCCTCCGTTCTCCTCCTCTTCTGCTTAGTTTCTCTCCTGTGCTGTTGGAAGCTTCTCTGTTTCTACGACCCACCAATGTTCCTGTTGCCAAAGCATTGGGTGAATCCTCCAGAGTTGTCAAAGTGTAAAGGCAGGTTGTACTGTAAGCAGTGGTTTAGAAAATCCCTTTAGACAGCATAGTATTACCCGTTTCCATAATGGGAATTTAAAAAAATAGCTCTTTTAAAAAAAAATTCTAGGCCCTTCCCTTCAGATGTTTTTGAGGCTCAGACTACTCCATCAAGTGGAATCTGGGCTGGGACAAACAGCTTAGTAACAAATGTTCACAGAAACTACTCTCCTTACTGCAAGTTACGTTTTCTTACTGCACCATATTTGTCTCCTGGATTTTCTGTTCCCATAGAGTTACCTTCCAGGAAACTCTTGGGTCTCTCTTGCTGGTAGCCTTAGGTTGGGCCTCCCCATTAATGTGCCTGAAGGCATCTGTTTCAAAGCAGAGTGTTAAGGTTTGGGCCATTTGTCTATCATCTCCACTACTTTTACAGATAAAAATCCTTTTGGGCAAAGAGAAGAACTATTTTGATGCAAATTATTACTAAGTCTTCCAAGTTATCCTCTGGAGCCTTGTAACTGCTGAGGGTAGAATCAGATTCTGGAGGTAGCTTGAGATGGATGCCATTACAGTTTTCCCAATGAGCCAACACATGCATTATTATTACGGTTGCTATTGTTGTTGACTCTCGAGGAGGTCATTCTCTGGAAATCTATTAGTGAAACACAGTAACACATATGAGTAGCCATACATCAAAATACATGTGCATTTTAAGATTTGTGGAGCTCTTCTCTGAACCAGGGAAATACTATGTCTGCTCTCTTCTCTCAGTGTTCCATGGCTGAAGTTACTCCTGAATTTTATCAAAGTCCATCAGGAACATGTAGAAACATTCCCAATATCTCAAGAGCTTTTAAATACCCCACAGCCTCTTTGGTGCTGACAAGGAGGCAAAAAGGGCTATCTTGTAGTTTAGTTTATCTCCCATTAGGTGTTGGTGTGTGCAAGCAACAGCTTCATGGTCACAAATCCCCACCCAATGAGGAACTGTACTTCTGATCCAGTCTTCTTTCTTGAATGGATCCAGCATGCACTTCCCTTCTCTGAGTCCGTCAGATACAACCCGACAGACCATAATTCTTTCAGGATCAAACCAGCACTAGCACTTAGGGACAGGTTCCTGAGTCTCCATATTCTGTGATTATTTAAATATCCCTACAATTGGGACACAAAACTGAATATGGTCAATTTAACATGTGTGTTACATTGAAGACATGTCTCTTTTTGCTTTTGCAAGTATCACAAAAAGAGTATGTTGTTCTTACAGACCTAATAAATCAAGAAGTTAAAATGTAGTTGATCTAGAAGGTAAATCTATCTCCTGAGAATGAAGCTGTAGAAAGCAAAGAAGAAATCTCCATATATGGTATTCTTCTGTGGTTTAGCATCTAGCTCTTAAAATGTGTCTCTTAGATATATTATACCATTTCAGGCAAACAAAATACTATGTTTACCTCAAAGAAAAGAGAACTAAACTCAAAGAAAAGGAACTTCTTACATTTTGAAACAATACATATTTTTTCTAATTGTGGAAACAATAGACGTTTACTGTGGAAATGATAAAAGTTATATAAAGAAGGAAAATAATTTCCCATAATCCCATCACTGAATATTAACAATTTTTAATGTTTTATTCAATTTACTTGGAGTCTACCTATCTACCTACATATCTATAAACCACCCATACAATATAATAATAACAATAACAACAATAATAGCAATAATGGAAGCTAACATTTATCAAGCATTTTCTATCCGTCTGGCACTGTTATACATGCTTTTCAAACATTAACATTTAATCTTCATCTGTCTCTCTGAAAGAAATAATATTATTATCCCATTTTTATAAAAGAGAAAACTGAGGCACAGAGAAGTCAAATAACTTTTTTTCAAAGTCACATAACTAGCATCTGGCAATTTAGGCAAGGCACTAACATACACACATACACATAAACACAGAAACCCACAGACCCAACACACAGACCTACACACTTGCACAGACCAAACACACATGTACACTTTATCCAGCTTGTTAATAGTTAACATTTTATGGTGAAAGATTTAAAAATAACATAAGCCTATTATGAAAAACATGGAAAATGCACAAAAATAAAAAGAGAAAAGAACATCTAATCCTACCGTTTAAAGTAACCACGGTCAACACATGCAAACTATTTTGTTTTTACTTAACTTGTTGTGGGTTTTCAAATATTTTTAATAACTCTACATATATAACTTTATATGCCACTTTGTTTTTTTACTCAGTACTAAAGCAAACACATTATTTTATCATATCAAAAGCCATGGTACATCTTTTCCTAATCCCAAGATAATTTTGTTGAGCAAACACAGTTCAAATGGACATAAGACAGATGCTAGGATAGCATTAAATAAGAAAATATGCCTACTACTTGATATTTCAGATAATCAATGAAAAGAGAATTTAGTGAAATCAGTGATGCCTGAGTTTAATAGGGATGTTTTCATAATGAAGATGGAATTGGAAATAGCCCTTTAACTTCAAGAAGAACATGGTTCAATGATGGACACACAATCAAATTATTTAGAACAGCATTGAGATAAAAGTAAGCCCTTTGTGAGTAGGGGCCACATAGGCCACACATAATCCGGGATGCTGAATCCTTATGGAGAATAAACTTAGAGATTGATATTGGAAGGAAGTAGAACATAAACTGAGATAGAATAGAGGCAGATTTGGAAAACCCTGAAATCCAATGAGTTGCTTCTATCTATACAACATAAACATAGCTGAATAATGTACATTGTTAAATAAAGAACTTGGCAGTTTTAGAGATAATTGAAATAGATTTATATTTACTTAAGTGATACGAGATCTTACCATAAAATCCTTTGTTCCTTGAGGTGGGAGGAACAGACTATTATGTGAATGTATCCAAGAATGCTTGTCTCTTAAAAATAGAAACGTGTTTTTAGCCAATCAGCCAATCTCTGTCTTTTAATTGCAATGTTTAGTCCATTTTCATTTAACGTAATTTATTAATATGGTTTGGATTATCTATCCCTCATTAATATAGATACAAAAATCCTAAACAAAACATTAGCAAATCCAATCCAGAGTTATATAAAGAGGCTATTCAACATAACTTAGTAGAGTTTATTCTAGGCATACAAGAGTAAATTCAGGTGGGAAAAAATCAATCAATGTAATTGACCATATTAATAAAGGGAAAAAACAAAATTATCTCAATATATGTGGAATGAGCATTTGATAAAATTCAATGCTAATTCATAGTCAAAAGCCTTGTGCATACTGGAAATAGAAAGGAACTTCATCAGTTTGATAAAGGATCTACAAAACATCTTCAGCTATAATCATATTTAAAGGTGAATATTAAAGCTTTTCCTCTAAGGTGGGTCAATTATCAGCAATGCCATTCAATACAATACTATATTCCTAGGCAGTGCAGTAAGAAAACAATATATAAACAAACTGTTAGAACTAGTAGTGAATTTAGCAAGACTGCATGATACAAAGCAATCTACAAAAATCAATTATATCTATCTACTGGCAACAAGTCATTGGGAAATGAAGTTTAAAAATAGTACTATTCACAACAGCATAAAAACATCAAATTCCTAGAAATAAATATATCAAAAGATGTACAAAACTTCTACACTTGAAACTACTAAACACTGCAGAGAGAAGTTCTGGAAGAGTTAAATAAATGGAGATATTTACCATAATTATGGATTAGACTACTCAATATTTTTGAGACACTGTTTTTCCCCAAGTTAATCTATGGTTTCAAAACTATTACAATCTGGATTTTTTTCTAGAAACTGATGAAAATATATTCAAAATTTATATGGAAATGCAAAAGACCTAAAATAGTGAGGACAATTTTGAACAAAAACAAGTGAAGGACTTACACCATGAAATTTAAGTCTTGCTATAAAGCTAGTCATTAAGGTAATATAATATTCATATAAAGTAGCTAAATCAGTGCAGGAGAATAGAGTCCAGAATTTCAGTAAATATAATATCATGTGTGACATGTAATATTTTTACAATATATAATCCACAGTTAATATATTGACAATATGTATATATGTCACTATATGTATTATAGAATACATATATTATACATTATATAATGATACATATTAAAGAATATATATTATACATTATACATATATATATAGTTACTTGACTTATTACAAAGGTGCTAACGAAATTCAGTGAGGGAAAATAGGTGTTTCAATAAATGACAGTGGAGTGAGATATCCATATGGATAAAAAATGAGCTTTGACTTCTGCCTCACAAAATTTATTCAAGGAGGTTCATATACCTAAATGTCAGCACTAAAGAAATCAACTTTCTAGAACAGGGGTTAGTAAACTTTTTCTATAAAGGGCCAGATGTTTTAGGCTTTTTGGGCTATTCAGTATCTGTTGCAACTACTCAACCCTCGTATAGCATGAAAACAGCCAAAGACAACATTTTAAAGTGATAAGCATGGCTATGTTGCAATAAAATTTTATTTATGGATATTGAAATTTGAATTTTGTATAACTTTTCTGTGGTTTTATTAAAATATTACTTTCCTTTTGATTTTTTCAACTGTTAAAAAATGTAAAAACCATTATTAGGTCATGTTTTATATAAAAACACGTGATGGGTTAGATTTGGCCCATGGGCTATAGTCAGCTGACCTCTGTTGTAGAAGAAAACATAATGGAATGTGTTGATGATTTTGGAGTAAAAAGATTTCTTACAAACTTCTAAATCACTAACCAAATGAGAAGAATTCTTTAAATTGCACATCAACAAAATTAAAACCTTTGCGTCCACTCTATTAAGTGTATGTAAGCAAGCCATCAGTTGAGAGAAGATACTGCAGCACATATTCCAAGAAAGGACTTGTATAAAGAATACATAAAGCACTCCTTCAAATCAACTGGAAACAAAAAAGACACCAATCTTTTAATAAATGGCAAAAGTCTTGAACAGACTCTTTACAAAAAGGACATAACCAAATAGCCAGTATGCATGCAGCATCCTTAGTCATTAGGGAAAGGTACAAATACAATGAGATATCACTATACACCACCACAATAGCCAAACTTTAAGAGCAGAGATTAAAATAATGGCAACTTGGTGAGGACACAGACCAATTTCAACTCCCATTCATTGCAGATGCAAATGTAAAATTCTACAACCACTTTCGAAAAGTTTTTGGTGGATTCCACAAGTCTAAAAATATGCTTACCCTACGATCTAGTAATTTCACACCTAGTTTATATAATTTAATCTAGCTTTAATCAGTAAGCAACTAATATTTTGAGATCCATCTGCCAGATTCCTGACCTTCACTCTTAATTGCTTTTGACTTCAGATTTGGAAAGAAAGGTGTAATTTTGGGGGCTCTCTTGAATGCCAACAAAGAGATTTATAAAATTTCATCTTAAACATTCATGTCCTTTCCAAATACTATCATGGCCAGGCTGCCATTTGGGATACCCTCATTTAGTCTAGTCTTTCTCAACTGGGACAATTTTGCCCTCTCAGGGGATATCTGGCAAAATCTGGTGACATTTTTGGGTGTCAAAACTAGGTGTGTGTGCTACTATCTGATGGGTATCTAATGGGTAGAGACTAGGGACACTGCTAAATATCCTACAATGCACAGGGAGCACCCCTCCAACAAGAATTACCCAACTCAAAAGGTCAATAGTTCTGAGATGGAGAAACTCTGCTCTAGCCTCTTCTTCCATGACATATTCAGCTTCCTGGTTTCTTATCTTTTCTATTCTGGTTTTTGCTCAGGAACTACCCATTCTTCTCCTTCTATTATGCAGAAGAGTTTAGCACACATTCTGACATCTTGGTGTGAGACAACTCCTAGGCTCCACGGAGAAAGAAGAGAAGGACTCCTATCTCACACTAGGCATGTATTAAAGCATTTTCCCAAGCAAAGCCAGTCCTCTCCCGAAGAGGAATTGTGGTGCACATAAATTTTCCTATCTCATTATTCTTAAAATGAAAAAAAAAAACGCAACTTAACTGAGATTTATAGTAACAATTGAAATTTAATTTTAACTAAAACTCAATGTGGAATAAGTGGTCAACAATACTTTACGGACAACAGTTCTAGGTCAATTTGAGTTCAAATAAACAGGGACAACACACATATTGTACTTGCTTTGAATAATGTCCTATCTTCTTAATTATACAACTATTACTTATAAGTTTAGCATGGCCTAAAGTTAATGTGAAGAGAAATGCTCAAAAATAATAAACAATTTCAAAAGTTGTATTGATGATGACAATCTTTTCCTCCTTTTGCAAAATGTCAGAATATTACTTTTGTGATGCAAAAGTTTAGGCTTTGGAGTCAGAATGTGTGTGTGGTGAGAGGGAGGTTGGTAGGAGATGTCTTGATGTCATGTGAAATGGCTACAGGAAATATTTTTGAAGATAGTGTGATGATTTCTTAACTTCAAAGTAACTGAATTTTGATCATGGCCTGAAACATTGTAACCCTTTTGATGAGATGGATGTAAGTTTGGCCAAATCATCCTGGTGGCCACTTTTGGAAAGCAAGTCCTAAGAAAACCTCTCCACTTAAACTTTCTTTCTTAGATCCTAGGAGGCATATGAAAGTTGGCATTGCTAGATTGAATCCCTCAGCTACTGTCTGGGAATCTGAATGGCCTCAAAGGCACCCTTTGACCCTGGTGGCAGGTTTCTGAGTCATAACCACCACATGGATTTAAATAGCAATTTAATTGCCTATGTTTGGTTCCTTGCTTGTTTGTTTTTCAGTTCCCTGGTTATTGCTTGTCTGTACTGTCAAGGCTACATGATAAATATGTCTTTTGGCCAGCACAGTAATCTTTATTACCAACAAAGATGATAATTTATTTCACACTTCATTACAGCTATCATTTAGTGAATTATTTTCAATGCTCAACTTAAAGTATCAGTAGATATTTATAAACACACGCAGGGTGTAGGGATACCACATTTTTTATTTCTCAGCAGACTATCTGACATTTCTTAGCTAATGAGAGATTAAATGAGAAATCTGATCACTGTATGGATCATCTCTGTCTGTAAAGTACCGTTGATATTCTCAATTCCAACATTATCTGCAAACACCACCAAAGTCCTGGGATGGGCAAAGCATAAATTTAGAGACTGTCTGTATCACATTTTTAATCTTACATTCATAGGTTTACACAGAAGCTTTCTAAAACTCTTTTATGATTATGCTCCTCCTTCCCTCAAAAGTGTGCAATGGTTCCCATCGTTTGAATGGAGATGGTGCCAATTACTTTCTTTGAACTGGAATAAAACATAATTTCTGAATCAATCACTAGCCTTTTAATACATATTGAAATTAATATTTTTAATTATAATTGCTTTAAATATATCTTATTTCTCCAGCTGGATTATAAACTCATTGAAGCCAGGCATTCTAGTCTTTATAGGCATCTAGAAGTAGTTGGAAAGATTAAAACCCTTAGTGATTATTGGCTACTATTAAATGCATTTGGCAAGATATTACAGGAAAAAGAAAAGATCACATGAAAAATAGCCATCCTGTAAACAGAAATAAAAGGAAACAGAGAAAGCCTAGAACTTTGAGACCTTGAAGAATTAGAAAATCTTACTGCTCCTAGATGCAAAAAATAAGAGGAAAAAGCATCCTTGCTAGATAAGAGTTCCTTGAATCCCAGTGTTGTGGGGAATGTCAAATCGAGGTTGTGGTCTTATAAGCCTGTAGCTTCAAAGTGGCTACCACTAAGTAGAGAGAGAGGAGTGATGGAGTCAAAGGAGACAATAAAATAGAGCATATATAGCAACTACATCTAAGAAAAAACTCTAGGTGTGAATACTGGGAATGGAACTAACCAGTAAAAGCTAAGAAGTCTATTAAGCTTTTGTGGAAAAGGTATTGCCTAAAACACCAAAAGCTGGGACTAAAAATTTCTTTGTTTAAAGTAAAATACACTTAAGTTTCCATCCTTCCATAAGCAGGAGCGTGTTCTAAAAACTGTGGCCTCCTTAGGAGGGTGTATTCCCTAATACCCGCATCAGATGTAGCCAGGGAGGATAATGAATAAAGACTCTCTCCCAAAGGAAGTCACAACCCAGAGCTTTAGAGATAAAAAATGGAGTCTAATTAGGGTCGATCCCCACTGCCAGTTCAGGAAACATTATAATGCTTGCCTGACAGTAATATTTCAAACCAGCAACTGCTGAACATTGTCCATTTTTCCCTTTGAAATAGGAGTTCGATGTTGCTACTGGGCCTACTCTACCAGTGAACACTGGGTGTGATGTGGTGAGGAGTGGCAAATGAACTTTTACTTTCCAGGACATGTTTGACTCTACAGTATGTGTGTGTTATTTCCCACATACCTTTCAAAAATGTTGCTCTACTTTGTGATTCTAACATGATTAACAATATAAAAATTAATAAACAGAAACCTCATTTAAAATGGAGTCAGGAGACCAGAAAGGGGAGCTGTCACAACCCAAGATGATGGCGGAGCCCAACAGGAAGAAGAAAGATTTCCTCTTCCTGCCTGGCAAGAGCTCAGCCAATAAGAGACTGTCACAGCTCAGCCAATGAAAAGCCACCACACTTCAAACTCTCAATGCCTCCAATGGACTCTTTGTTTCCAATAGCCCTCCCAATTTCCTCTTCTCCTCCATAAAAGAGCTTCTCTTCCCCTTCTTGCTTGGAACTTGCATGTAGCTTGCCATGGTTGCAGATCCTGAATTGCAATTCTTTGTTGATCCCAAATAAACCCATTTTTGGTGGAGAAATAACTGACTGTTTAAGGTCAATATTCATTGGCCAGTATGGGGATCCAGAGAAGACGCCCCAACTACTCTGAGGGTAAGTCTTTCTCCTGGATCCGAGCTTCCACTCCCTTTATGTTTTGACACTCTCCGGGCTCTATTTGGGATCTATTTTAAGGCTTCATCCTTTTCTGATTAAGACCTTGTTTTGTCTGCAAGTACTTGGTTGGCACTGCAGCCTGACTCTTCTCAATCAGGCTGTTCCATTGGAAGTAGGTGCTCAGCCTTCACTCCCATTCCTCTGGAATCAGACTGTTTCACTGGAACTGTGACGTTCAGCCTTCGGTGCCACTCCTTTGGAACTGTACTGTTCTATCGGAAGTGTCCTTTCAGCCTTCAGCATGACTCCTTTGGGATTAGGCCGTTCCCTTAGAATCATTGCCAGTATTATGCCTGTAGGCTGTTTGAGTTGTTCAAGCTGTTGGAGATACTAGCTGCTTAAGCTGTTTACACTTTTTGAAAATTATTCTTTTATTCTATAGAAAAACCTGTGAGAAATGGGGTCCCAGTTATCTAAATATTTTGAGGGTCCTCCCTCCAGGGCTGATTTTATGTTTAAAAACTGAGGTCCTTCTTCATGTGCATTTCTAACTAAATGGACTGACTCAACCAAAGGTAATTTAGAACACCAATGGCCATTGTGGGGAATTTTGAACATCCCAAACTTACTTTTTTAAAAAACCGAATTGGACAACTGTAGCTCTGTAATTTCCCAAGCTCAGTGGAATGTCTATTTCAACTGCTATTTTAAGGCTTCCAAACGTTATCAGGAGTCTAAAACTGACATTTTGCAAAATAAAATTTTAAGATTAACTGAGGTAAACAAATGATTAAAGAAGATAAAATGGCTTCCAAAGCCTCATGTTCCTCCTCTCCAGCTTCTTTGTCTGAGGCTCTACTTCTGATGCCATCATGTTCCTCTCTCCTGGCTCCTCGTGCTCATGCCCTGCCTCTGGTGCCACCTTCCTCCTTCCCATCTAAAGTCTACACTTCCTCTATGCCCTCAATTCCCCATACTAACTCCCTCACCAAACTAACCCTTTTCCATGAACCACTCCCAGCTTCCTCTGAACTTATCAGAACCTGTCCCTTTAAAGTTGAACCTTCAGGGGCTGGCCCAGTGGCGCAGCGGTTAGGTGCGCACATTCCGCTTCAGCACGGGGTCCTGGGTTCGGATTCTGGGTGCAGACGTGGCACCACTTGGCAAGCCATGCTGTGGTAGGCATCCCACATATAAAGTAGAGGTAGATGGGCACGGATGTTAGCTCAGGACCAGTCTTCCTCAGCCAAAAGAGGGAGATTGGCAGTAGATGTTAGCTCAGGGCTAATCTTCCTCAAAAATAAATAAATAAATAAATTAATTAATTAAAAAAATAATGAGATTAAACCTTCAGAGGATCTAAAGGCTAAACCTTTAATTTCTTATATTCCATGGACTAAAGCTGAACTATAAGCCATAGTCAGAGATTTTCCCAAAGTACCGAAGATCCTCGCAGATTTGCTGAGGAATTTCATATGGTCATTCAAACTTATCTACCTGGTTTCTCTGACTTACATCAGATAGTTCATATGCTTGTCAGTGAAGGCCAGGCCCAGCACTGGATGAAAACCAAAAACTGGGAAAATCCTGAAAGGTCACTAGAATTACAACCAGCAGTCCAACCTGCTGACCTGTTACATGATCAGGCTCGGGCAATTGCTAAGTGACTTCACTGAGAAATTCCTAGGGCTTTCCCAAAGCCTGTTGATTGGAACAAAATTCAGACTTGTGCATAAAATTCTGATGAACCTGTTTATGACTATTATAACTGACTTCAGATTGTTTTTAAAGAAAATTTTGGTCTTCCTCCAGATGTTGATTCCACTGGAGTAGCTTCTAACTCTGTGTTTATTAACAGGCTGAAGGGGAACCTTTGCCTTCTAGTAAAAAGGATCAGGATGGAATGAGAAACTGTGTCCATTCCAGATTTAGTTAATCTGGCAAACCAGCTCACTTGCACTCTAGCTGAGTCACCTAAAAGAAAGAGTGCTAAAATTCTTAATCCTCAACTCCAGCAAATGAAGGCTCCTATGTGAAACCAAAATTCTACTCGTTTGTTATTATTGCAAAAGGCCAGGATATTGGAAAAGAGATTCTTACAAATTTAAGTGCTTCAGTCACGTTCAGCCCTTCAAATTCTCAATGATGGGGCTCTTCCTAATCCTCCCTCTTAATCAGCTTGGAGAAACATTTCTCCAGATTGGAGACGAATCTCTGTCCTAAGTGATACCAGAGCCACACTCAGTGCTCAGCTCCACTGTTAGAAGGCAGTCTCTGCCTTGGAGGACTGAAACAGTTCAAATAGTGGGGATTTCCAGTAAATCTCAACACGTTCCTGTTTCTAAACCTATACCCTTTTGTTTAGGCCCTTTGAGAGACACACCCTTTTCTCCTTAGTTCCTCCACCCCTATTCATTTATTAGGCTGGGACTTCTTGGGAAAATATCGTGCCAACATTTCTTTCTCTCAAAAGGGGAAAATAATTCTGGAATTTGACAGTCGTCATCCAAACAGTGAACTAAGCAAATTAAATGACCCTTTGACATCTGTTCTTTGCTCCGACTCTGATGGTACTGGAGCTGATTCAGAAACATTTGATCATTTGCCCCTTTTGAATCAGCCACCACCCTCCTTATGGGCAAAATCTACAACGATATTGGTAGAATTCACACGGCACCTCTCATCAAGATTTAAATAGATCTCTCAAAACTTCTCCCCAGAATTAATCGATACCTTATGAGTAGAGAAGCTCTGTAAGGTATAAAGCCCGTAATATGAGATTACAAAGATCAAGGCCACATTCTCCCTTGCCCTAGTCCCTGTCATATTCCTACTTACCTGTGCAAAGAGCCCACGGGCTGCGAGAGGCTTCTGAGCAACAAACAACATCGTTATCCCTCAACACCCTGCTTTTCTTAACCCTCACATGCTACGAACATCTGTTTCCACTGGAAGCAAATTCTGTACTGTAATTAATTTATGCAGTGCATTCTTTAGTATTCCAGCTGATAAAGCTGGCCAATACCATTTTGCCTTCACTTGGGAAGGAAAACAATTCCCCTGGACAGTAATCCCTCGGAGTTTTTTTTACTGAGAGTCCTTCTTATTTTTGACAAATCGTGAAGGCTGATCCGGATGATACAAACTTTCACCTTGGAGGTTCTACTTTGTTGTAATACGTGGATGACTTGCTTCTCTGCTCTCCTTCCCGAGTCTCCTCATGGGAAGACAGCAACCACTGGCTAAAGCTTTTAGCCTTAAAGGTACATAAGGTCGCCCAAGAGAAATTGCAGTTTGCCCAAAGCCAGGTTTAATATTTAGGGCATCTGATATCCGAACGAGGGCTACACCTAGATCCAGATAGGCTTCATGGGGCCTAAGTTTCCCAAAGCCCAAAACTAAGCACAAACTGTAAGATTTTCTTGCGCTAGTTGGTTACTGCCAAATTTGGATTCCAAATTTCTCTCTTATGGCCAAACCTTTGCATGTTTTACTAAAGAACAACAAGCCCCACCCAATTTTATGGGAAGAACCAGATGACATAGCCTGTAAGGTCTTAAATGACAATTTGATAAACCCACTTGCTTTTGGACATCCCAATCACTGGGTTCCCTTTTTCCTTTTTGCATATGAAAAGAAGGGGATGCCCTTGGTGTACTAACCCAAAAACAAAGGGACCACCATCAACCCATAGGGTATTACAGCCAGCAACTGGACCCTGTGGCGTGGGGATACCCCCTTTGCCTTAGATCATTACTTTCACTGCCCTATTGGCTCAGGCCACTGAGGATATGGTTGTGAGATCCCTTTAACCATCTTTGTACCTCAGGCAGTAGAAGCTCTCCTGAATTCTCATCACACTCAACATATTTCAGTCAGCCACCTCACTTCCTATGAAATCCTCTGGTTAACTGCTCCTTACATAACACTTTCATGTTGTGATAACCTTAGCCCTGCCACTTTTCTCCCCTCCGTTACCGATGGAGTCCCTGAGGACTGTTTAACACTGACGGATCCCCTCCTGCTCCCTCGTGACGATCTGTAGGAAACTCCTCTGAATTACGCTGTCCTCTCATATGCTATTATAGCTCCTTTTGATATCATTGAGGGAGCACCTTTACCTATGGCTACTTTGGCACAGCAGGCTGAATTATATGCTTCTACATGGGCAAGTACTTTAACTAAGGGTGAAAGTGCCAACATTTATACTGATAGTAGACACGCTTTTGGAGAGTAGCTCATGATTTTGGAATGTTGTGGAAGCAACGTGGCTTACTTCTACTTACTTCTAGTGGAAATAAAATTAAAAATGGCCCCTATATTCAGAAATTATTGGATACTATACTTCTACCTGCTGTTTGAGCTATTATTAATATTCCAGGGCATTCTAAACTTGACTCTCTGGAAGCTAAGGGAAGCCACCTTGCTGACACTTCCACAAGGAATGCTGCCCTTAAAGGAACCAAGAGCAGCCAAACCCCTGTCATGATCCAACAGGATATTTCCCCAAATGATAATTTAGAAAATTATGGCTATAGAAGCCCAACAATTGGCTTCAGAAAAGGAAAAACAAGAGTGGAAATTCAACAATTGTTGGTTTGATACAAAGAAAAAGCTCTGATTCAGATCACATACCCAGGCCTACTGGAGACTCTAAAATTCTCATTCCTAACCACTGTATATGCATTAAACCACTGGTCTACTGACAAATGACAGTGCTCATGACTCAATATCAGTGGGGAAATATTAACAAGACCACAAAAAGTGCCTACTTCATTTGTCTCACTGTCTAAAATACAATCCAGGGGAGCCTGTTTGTACTGCTCGTGGACATTTTAAAGTGCCTAATGGACAATTTGAGCTTTGCATGGATTTCACATAACTTCCCCATCTCATGGATATAAACATGCTTTAGTCATGGTCTGTATGTTTTCTCACTGGACTGAAGCCTTTCCTGGAAGACAGGCTACTGCCTCTTCTGTGTCTAAAGTCCTCTTGGAAAAGATTGTCCCTACCTGGGGAACTCCTCTGGAGCTTCACAACAATTGAGGAGCCCATTTTACTGGCCAGGTACTTTGACAAATCCATGCTGTTTGGCTGGTGTTATAATAATTTCACTGTGCTTACTAGTTTAGTCTGGTTTAGTCAAACACACTAACTGCATTATTAAGACTCATTTGGCAAAGTTTGTAGAAACTCTCCGAGTACCTTGGTCAAAAGCATTGCCACTGATCCTTCAAGACCTCAGATCCACCTCTTTTGGAAGTTATAAACTCTCACCCTTTGGGATAGTCATGGGATGCCCAATGCACTCGGTTCCTGCCTCTTTTTGACCCACAGTTGATGAAAGGAGACATACTCCAATATTGCAAAGGTCTAATTGCTTTTATTAAAAATAACCATGTTCTGGAAGAGCAATGTTTTCACAGTACGCTCCTGGGAAGCAGAGGCCTTAAGCATCACCTCTTACAACCTAGAGATTTTGTCTATTGGAAAAGACACTCCAGAAGGACTCTCTTCAACCTGTCTGGAAAGGCCCCTATCAGGTACTGCTAACTAACACTTGTGCCACACAACTCCAGGGACTAGACTCTTGGATTGATGTGACACACCTAAGAAAGCACCAAACCCTGACTGGACCTGGATATCACCTAGTGACCTGAAGGCAAAGATTTCCCTGAATTGAAGCAAACAATATCTGATGAGACAGCTTTCCCAGAATGTCTGGGCCAGGCCTGTTAGAAGTTTGTCTGCCAAACCTTTGATGATGACATAATGCTTCAGATGATGTCCAGTGCTTATGATCTTGATAACAAATGGACTTTAGGAAAAAAAAAAGTCTGACAGTTCTTCTCCTACCCTTACCTGTTACTTGAATATGACCTCAACAGGTTTCCAATCTGTGCACTTTCCTCCTGATATGGGACATGACACTCTGGGAAGATCCTTCCTGGGAGTGAAGGACAAAAGGCTGATAAAACTGGAAAAACCTGGGTGATGTCAGCAACACGGCAGAGTGAGTGGTTTTCTTTGTTTCTCCCCCTTTGAACTACAACTAAGTGGACATTCATTGTAATTTCTCCTGTTTCATTTCTGAAATCATTTCTGATTTTATTTATTTGAGTCTTCTCTCCTTTTTTTCTTAGTGAGCCTGGCTAAGGGTTTCTCAATTTTGTTTATTTTCTCAAAGAACCAGCTCTTTGTTTCATTGATCCTTTCTACTGTCTTTTTTGTTTCAATTTCATTTATTTCTGCTCTAATTTTTATTATTTCCCTCTTTCCACTGACTTTGGGCTTTATTTGTTCTTATTTTTCTAGTTCTGTTAGTTATAGTTTGAGATTGCTTATTTGAGATTTTTCTTGTTTGTTCAGGTGGGCATGTATTGCACAAATCCACACCATCAAGCACTAATCACAAGTAAAGAGATTGGAACAGTAATCAAAAACCTCCCCAAAAATAAAATCCAGGACTAGATGGCTTCTCTGGAGAATTCTACCAAACATTCAAAGAAGACCTAATACCTATCCTTCTCAAACTATTCCAGAAAATTGAGGAAGATGGAGCACTTCCTTACACATTCTATGAGGCCAACATCACCATGATACAAAACCAGACAAGGACAACACAAAGCATGAAAATTACAGACCAATATCACTGATGAACATAGATGCAAAAATCCTCAACAAAATATTGGCAAACTCAATACAGCAATACATTAAAAAGATCAGACACCGCGATCAAGTGGGATTTATACCAGGGACACAGGGATGGTTCAACATTCGCAAGTCAATCAATGTGATATGCCACATTAACAAAATGAGGAACAAAAACCAGGTGATTATCTCAATAGATGCAGAGAAAGCATTCGACAAGATACAACATCCATTTATGATAAAAAAAAAACTCTCAATAAAATGGGTATGGAAGAAAAGTACCTCAGCATAATAAAGGCCATATATGACAAACTCACAGCCAACATCATACTCAATGGGAAAAAACTGAAAGCAATCCCTCTGAGAACTGGAACAAGACAAGGGTGCCTACTCTCACCACTCTTATTCGACATAGTACTGGAGGTTTGGGCCAGAGCAATTAGGCAGGAAAAAGAAATAAATGGAATCCAAATAGGCAATGAAGAAGTGAAACTCTCACTGTTTGCAGATGACATGATCTTATGTATAAAAACCCTAAAAAATCCATTGGAAAGCTACTAGAAGTAATCAACAATTACAGCAAAGTTGCAGAGTACAAAATCAATTTACATAAATCAGTTGCATTTCTGTACTCTAATAACCAACTAACAGAAAGAGAACTCAACAACACAATCCCATGCACAATTGCAACAAAAAGAATAAAATATCTTGGAATAAATTTAACCAAGGAAGTGAAAGACTTATACAATGAAAACTACAAGATTTTCCTGAAAGAAACTGATGACAACATACAGAGATAGAAAGACATTCCATGCACATGGATTGGAAGAATAAACATAAAGTGTTCATACTACTTAAGGCAATCTACAGATTCAATGCAATCCCAATCAGAATCCCAATGACATTCTTCACAGAAATAGAACAAAGAATCCTAAAATTCATATGGGGCAACAGAAGACCCCAAATTGCTAAAGCAATCCTGAAAAAAAGAACAAAGCTGGAGGCATCACAATCCCTGACTTCAAAATATACTACAATGCCAAAGTAATCAAAACAGCGTGGTACTGATACAAAAACAGGCACACAGATCAGTGGAACAGAACCAAAAGCCTGGAAATAGAATCACACATCTGTGGTCAGTTAATCTTTGACAAAGGAGCTGAGAACATACAACGGAGAAAGGAAACTCTCTTCAACAAATGGTGTTGGGAAAACTGGACAGCCACATGTAAAAGAACGAAAATAGGCCATTCTCAAAAATAAACTCAAAATGGATCAAAGACTTAAAGGTAAGACCTGAAACCGTAGACTTCTAGAAGAAAATACAGGCAGTACACTCTTTGACATCAGTCTCAAAAGGATCTTTTCAAACACCATGGCTTCTCGGACAAGGGAAACAATAGAAGGAATAAACAAGTGGGACTTCATCAGACTAAAGAGCTTCTACAAGGCAAGGGAAAACAGGATTGAAACAAAAAGACAACCCAGCAACTGGGAAAGAATATTTGAAAATCATATATCCAACAAAGGGTTAATCTCCATATTATATAAAGAACTCACACAACTCCACAACAAAAAATCAAACCATGTGATCAAACAGTGGGCAGAGGATATGAACAGACATTTTTCCAAAGAGGATATACTGATGGGCAACAGGCACATGAAAAGATGCTCATCATCACCGATCATCAGGGAAATGCAAATCAAAACTACACTAAGATATCACCTTACATGGGTCAGAATGGCTATAATCACCAAGACAAAAAATAACAAATGTTGGAGAGGTTGTGGAGAAAAGGGAACCCTCATACACTGCTGGCAGGAAGGCAAACTGGTTCAGCCACTATGGAAAACAGTATGAAGATTTCTCAAAAAACTAAAAATACAAATACCATATGACCCAGCCATTCCACTACTGGGTACCTATCCAAAAAAGTTGAAATCAGTAATTCAAAGAGATTCATGTACTCCTATGTTCATTGCAGCATTATTCACAATAGCCAAGATGTGGAAGCAACCTAAGTGCCCACTGACTGATGACTAGATAAAGAAGACATGGTATATATATACAATGAAATACTACTCAGCCATAAAAAATGATAAAATCGTCCCATTCGCAACAACATGGATGGACCTTGAGGGTATTATGTTAAGTGAAATAAACCACACAGAGAAAGACAAACTCTGTATGACTTCACTCATATGTGGAAGATAAATAAACACATGGCAAAGAGAACACATTAGTGGTTACCAGGTGGAGGGGGGTTTGGGGATGGGCACAAAGGATGAAGGGGTGCACCTATAAGATGACTGACAAATAATAATGTACAAATAAAATTTCACAATGTTGTAAACTATCATAACCTCATAAAAAAAATCTGGAAAAACCTTAATCTTGATCAGCGATGCTTTCAGAGAAAGATCTGAATCAAAAGGGGAAAATATGAAAATTAATAAACAGAAATCTCATTTAAAATGAAGTCAAGGGGCCAGAAAGAGGAGCTCTCATGCCCTACCATGATGGCAGAGCTCAACAGGAAGAAGAAAACTACTTCTTCTTGTCTGGCAAGAGCTCAGGCAATGACACTGCCACAATGCAGCCAATGAAAAGCCACTATACTTCAAACTCAATTCCTCCAAGGGACTCTTCATTTAGAATAGCCCTCCCGACTTCCTCTTCCTTTCTATGAAGAGTCTCTCCTCCCCTTGCTGCTCAGAACTTACACATGGCTCATCATGGTGGCAGAGCTTGAATTGTAATTCTTTGTTGATCCTGAATCAACCCATTTTTTTTGCTGGAGAAACAAAGAGCTGTTTATTTGTTTAGGGTTAACAACAATATTCAATGATATCGAAAATATTTCACCAATAGTTCTTAGTTTTTAAAAACTTCTCAAGTTACTCTTTAACCAGTCTTGCAAAATCCACAGGTGCTCACGTGCATATGTTCATGTGGATGATGCCAAGGTCATCCCATACCAGAAATAAACTCTAGGACCAGCAACCCAATAAACTCTACAGAACCCAGGAAGCTCACTCAGTCCAAACCAATCACTCACATGAAAGGTAGGCTGTCAGAAGCCCTCACTTCAGACACTATAATACTGTGTTCTCAGTGTCATGCAATTTCACATTTACTTATCAGTTTATCATTTAAATGTTATTTATTAAGCACTTACTATGTGTCAGACATTGTGCTAAGTACTAAGGACATATTGATGAATAAAGTAGATGCCATCCTTTCTAGAAGTCTTTTTAAATGTTGGAAACACACTGCTGGATAATAAATATGCATTTGAATATGAAGTAGTCTGCTGGCAGTTTGATGATTTTACTGGAAAACACATTAGAATATTTTGTATACCTTTCACAAATATTAACTGTAAGATTAATTATTATTTTCTCAGATATCCTCTGATGTTACATTTTTAAAGGTTTAGCATAAGCTGTAAGGACTGACCTGGTCAGTTTATCTTGACTGTTAGGGTAGAGTCTGTCTAAACTAATTGTTAAAAATTCAGTGCTACTCTTTTTATTTGCTAAGTTTGTTTTATTTTTACTATTGTATTTTTACAATTGTACTGTATTTTTATGATTGCATCACAATGTCACAAAAATAATGTCTCAAAAGTTAGCCACTAAAATACAAAAGGAATCAATAACAAATATTTGAAAATAAGGTTTTATTGGAAACAATTCATTTTTCCTCACTCCTCTGGGTATTGTTTATTATGAAGTTTTGTCAAGGAGTGGTATAAATTCATCAAAGATTTCTTGTCATTTTCCAAGAACAGTGACCTTTCTTATAATCCAAACGTTTCCAGAATAGAATAAAATAATGCTTTGAGTGTGAAAAGACTTCATTCAAAGATACAAAACCAGACATAAGTCATGGTATTGCTAAGGAGGTATAAAACCTGCATGCTTCCATGAAAACTACTTCAGAGAGAGAGCAGAATGATCCATTGGCAGCATTCTTTAACACGAAGTCATCCTTGGATATTTTATCAGGGGCATACAATATGGAGGTTCAATTGCTATCTATGTGTAACAGATATTTTTATATTGCAGTTGGATAAAACAATTGGCTTCTCATTTAAATAATGATTATTTTAAGAAACACATTATAAACTGGAAATAGCATTTGGTTCATCATTGACAGAGTTTCAGCTATCTGATCAACAAGGAAAGGCATTGTCACACGAACAAAAGAGGTTGCACAAAGATGACAATCCACTTATCACACTAATTAGAGAAAACAGTTGGAAGTCAATAATATGTCTCCTAATCTTGATTCAGTGATGAAGAAAATAATTAAAACTGAAAATACAATCAAACTTTGCCTCTGAAGGTATGCTTTTTCAGCAAGATGTACACATCCATGCTGCAGTATGCTGACTATCAAGGATAGGTACTCACATAAGTATCTGACAGGAGGACGGAGAAGATTTATTTAAAAAAAATAACTTCTTTAGGTGACATATAATGCCAAATGGATATTCAAGATTCTGAGCTATATAACCTATTACTTTAGAATCAAAGTATCATGGTTTTAAGTGCAAGACTATCAGGATTTCTAAAAATAACTGAACTGTTTTCTAAACTACTTTATTTCCAAGAGATTGACTTTACTACACTCACTGGAAGAAATAGTCAATCATGGAGCTGGCTCCGTGGCCAAGCAGTTAAGTTTGCATGCTCTGCTTTGGCGGCCCAGGGTTTCGCTGGTTCAGATCCTGGGCACGGACATGGCACTGCTCATCAGGCCATGCTGAGGCGACGTCCCACATGCCACAACTAGAAGGACCCACAACTAAAATATACAACTAGGTACTAGAGGGGTTTGGGGATAAAAAGCAGAAAAAAAAAAGGTTGGCAACAGTTAGCTCAGGTGCCAATCTTAAATAAAAAAAAGAAATAGTCAATCATGTGTTATTGGACATATTTAGAAATATAATCAAATTTTCTCAAGAGAACATAAATGTTTCCCAACACTGAGTACCTTAAGAGGTTGATTAAAAAGTAGATACTATTACCGTCCCAGTTAAAGCTCTCCATCCACTAGCCATTCAGAATCTAACAGAATGCTGTGTGATTTCCAGTGGGAGAGAACAAGGACTTCGAGTTCAATTCAAATAGCCAGAACTATCACAACACTTGCTGCCTTTCTCAAAGGCCTTTAATTGTGAATCAGTTTTTTTTTTAAATGCTTTATTTTTTGGTGAGAAAGACTAGCCCTGAGCTAACATCTGTTGCCAATCTTCCTCTTTTTTTTGTTTTTTTCCTCCCCAAAGCCCCAGTACATAGTTGTATATTCTAGTTGTAGGTCATTCTAATTCTTCCATGTGGGACACCGCCACAGCATGGCTTCATGAGTGGTGTGTAGGTACATGCCCAGGATCCGAACTGGTGAACCCCAGGCTACAGAAGTGTGAGAACTTAACCACTTGGCCATGGGGCCAGCCCTCTCAATTAGTTTTCTAATTTAAGGGAAACAGAGAAGCAAGAGAAAGTGATCTGGTTTAAGCAATCCATTATCAAATCGAATATAGAACAAACATTAACAATTACTAATTTTAAAATAAGATCCTTTATTTTAGTATTTAAAATTATGATGGATCTATTAAAATATCCAAAATCAATGGTTCATTTTTGTTAAGCTCTATTTAAGGATTCTTTAGATAGACTGCTCTTGACTGCCTCCATCCCAGACCTTAGAGACCTCTGTAGGAAAAAAATCTATAGGCCCAGCCTTGGCAGCTGTTTAACAGACTTTTCAGACTCTATATACGGTTCTCTTTACTTCCTATTCTTTCCTGGTTCCCAGAAGCCTAGTAAGTAACCAAGACTCTAGGGCAGGAAAGAATCAAGTCTACAGATGGCTAGTCCAGTTTGCCTCACGTCACATGACCTGTCCTCTTTAGTTACCTTTTTAGTTTTGGATCAGGATTCCCATTCTCATTTTCCTTTGACTGGAGCACTAGGGCTAGCCAGAGGGCAATGCCCAGAGGCTGATGCAAAGGGAAAGTCTATCAGCCCCTTTCTAGCTATGCTGTCATTCACTAAGATCTTTGTGAAAGGTTAGGTGCCAGAGGTTCTGATGACAGATAAAACCTTAAGCCCACGAGTAAACAAACTGTGTTCCATTGATTAAGAATGCTCATTAGCTCTTATTCTGATCTAGTACCAACTGTGACCAAAGTGGATATATTAGTTGAGGGTCAGAGCAGGAATAAGATAGCATACTCAAAAGGATTTCACTGAAAATAAATTTACTAAATGAGCCACATACAGAGGTGCAGTCAGGGTTACAGAAAGTTACGTGGTGAGGCATCTAGGGACCAGCAATGATGCTGTTATCACTTCTAGGCCTGAAGGAGAAGGAATTGGATTCTCAGAGCCTGGTGAAAGCTGGACCCCTTGACAGGAGTCTTAGCCACAGAGGAATGCATCTACTCCCAGGAAATATCAGCAAAGCATGGGAAGAGTATGAAGATTAAATACCCCACCATTCTCTCTTTCTGTCTTCCAATCTCTTAATCAGTTTTTCCAATTGGCCAAACCCAACTGGTAGCCAGAGGGCCAGAGTACCTGGGTGTTGATGCCTCTTCTAGGACACATGAGAGCACAGAGAAGGGAAGAGTATGGCCATAGAAAGTGGGGGTGAGAGGGCCACAGAGTGGATACAGATCTTGGAACAACTGAAACCAGAAACAAGCCACGCAGTGCTGGATCCGTTTTACTTCCTTCTGGTACCTGGATACTTCTCATCTTTCAGATTTTGGCTTCTCTGTGGAGAGGATTTGGATCTATCCTTGCTTGAATGGGTCTTTCTGCCTCACTAAGCTATATTCTCCAGGATCTCATACATGGCCTAACATCCAGTTGCAACCCCATTAATAACCCAAGACACTTATTTCTAATTAGCTCCTTAATGCCAAGATATGGTATATATCAATTTTTGAATAAATTGTGCATTGGCAATATTGACTTTTAAGGGGAAGGATAAAAAATTATTGATTTGGAGAAGGGCACTCCAGCGCTCCGACTGTATTTCAATTACTGTCTTTGTCTCTCCTCAAGCTTACAACGGCATTGGGAGTCTGCAGATCAGAGGACGCAAGTCTCATTAAAAATACACAATATTCATTGGAACATTTTACCTTTCACAAACTATAAATAATTATGAAGCTGAATCATTACTGTTTATTTAGTGCCCACCAAGTTCTCAGCATAAATACTCCTGATTCTCACAAAGTATTATCAATCCTTTGTAAAGATGAGACAACTGAGAGAGACACAGCTTCCATAGCTGGCCCAAGGCCACACAGTAAGTGAAGGAGCAACCATTAGTAAATAGCCATTCCTGGATTTGCCTGCTGGTTTTCATCATACAGATTTTGGGGTGAATGATCACAGGCTGTTTGGAGAGGTCCTTCCTCTCCACCAGGACTAGACCAAAGGCTGCCTCTGTGGATAATGGAAATGCCCCGCTGTATGAAGAAGGCTTTTCTTCAGCAAAAGAATGCTCATTTATGTGTTCAACATCATTCTTAATGAGGTCTTCCTGGCTATCTTACAAATTATACAGCCCACCCCCCTCCACTTCCCCAGACATCCTTCCTATGCCCCTTTCATTATCTGATTATTGTCTTGTCTCCTCAGTAGATTGGAAGCTCCTTGAAGGCAGAGGTTTTTGTCTGATTTATTCACTGTCATACCCTTGGTGGTTAGAATAGTGCCTGACATATAATAAGTGCTCAATAAATATTTGTTGGTTGAATAAATATCAACTTATTCTACCCAGATCCTTATCCTTAAGAATCCCAGAAAGTGTTTTCTCTGGCTGCTTATACTCTAAGACTACCAAGGACTTTTTTCTTGTATTTATATTCAATAGGAAGTAGCCTGAGGTCTATCATATCAATTTTATGAGCAATAATAAAAATATCAGAGATATCCATTCTGAATAGCCCTCCACTCATGTACTCATGATACAGTTCTTAAAATTATTATCTTTGTTTGTGATATTGAAAAGGTCATTTTCCATTAGTTCCTTAGAGGAGTACATTAAAAATATTTATAAAAGTCATTGACCTATACTTATGCTATTGAAGATGAGGGGAGAAATACATATGTGTATGTGTGTATATATATATGTGTGTGCCATATATATATATATATATATGTATCTCACATGTATATATATATATATTTTATCTCTCAGTTGGTCAGCAGCACATTCCAGTCTAGGAATCAGACATACCCAAGGACCTAATCTCTCCACTCTGTAATCCTACCTATGAACCCAAACATGTTCAGTCTGCCCTTTCTTTTGCCTTTGGTGAACCGTCACCACACTAACCATTCCCATGTGGCCTGCCCCTATAATCTGTCATATTCCACAACAGTGGTGAATGTTGGACACTAGGGGTTTCTTTGGGAATTCCTGTTGATTAGTCTTTCTCTCATTCTGATATTGGAAATCACATTTCATTTTCTTCTCTTTCCTCAGGATTTCTATTTTCTGGCATTTTCTTCATGGCATCACATCCTATATAGAAGTCCAAGTCCATTCACCATTGAGAAATGTATATTGTATGGAGTACATTTTGAAAAATGAGTAGAAGTCTCTGCTAAAACTCTGTTGGTGGCATCATTAAGTACAATTGTGGGTTTGTACTTATGTGAAGTACACAGATGCAGAAAGGATGGGCTGTGTGCAGAAATATGTAAATAAGTAACTCTTTAATTTCATTTTGAGGGTCCAAAAGCTATTTGAAGTTAACCACAAAGAGAGGATTTCTTCATAACCTAAAGAGCCTTTTAAAAATCCTAATTATGAACACTTTTTAAGAAATGCCAAATGGTGATTATCTGGAAAGAGCTAGAAAGGAACCAAAAAAGGGCACGTCCTTCCCTAAGACAAAACTGACTGCCCACGCACATATTTAGTTTTAATTACCAAAAAAAGGTCTCTTTTTCTTATTCATAAAATATGAGGCATTCTGATGTTGTTTTTTGTTTCTTTTTTTGACACTGAGAATAAAAAACTGACTTTGGCTTAAGAAAGTCACAGATATATACCAACCTTAACTCTGCTGCTCATTAACGCTATCAAAAAACCTAGCAGGATTATTCTGCAGCCTTTTTATCTCTGCCTGATGAGGAGCTTCAAATCCCTCCCATCTCCCGTTACCAGTGGGATGTCATCTAAAACCTGAGTAACAGCAACAACTGTTCCCAGGACAAATACTGCAGCCTCTTCCTCCAGAGTATGAGGTGAAAGAAGATAAGCGGCCACGGAATTAATGACCAGTTTTATTCCAAGGTAGTTGTAAGGTCAAGATTAGCTGGGAAAGGAGTACCAGAATATTTTTCTGCTTTGACAGTATGAAAAAAACCCTCATTACTTGAAACTCTTTCATATAATTATTTCCATATTCTTTTTTCTACACACACACACTCACACACAATTCTTGCACACCATTTTAATTTTAGAAAGAGACATTCCCTGCATTCCTCAGCCACACGTATTAGCCTTGCCTGAAATGTTTCAAGGTGAATTAGCTTTCAGATTGTATTCCACTGTACTGCAGGAAAAAAATGGTAGGCATTTTGGTAAGATATCTCCAGAATCCTTATAGACTTTGCAGTAAAATTCTTTTAAGAGGATAAACCACAGCATACATTTCACTGTCATATTCCAAATGACACTTTATGCTGAATATCATCGATATATATTTAACATTGTGCAAATGTATAAACTATTCTTATCTTTTCCAAATGTACTTAAAAAATCATGTCTTCTGAATGCAATTCTCATCATTTCCAAAGTATTTTATTTTTCCATATTGCTTTTAAAAATTGATTTATCCTCCAAATGACACAATTTTTAGTTTTAGTAAATTTATGAGGTCAACCTTTTTTATTTTAAGAATTAAAGAATAGATTGTGTGGTTTTGTTTCTATTATTATAAAAAATAAAGGAAATACTATAAATAAATTCCTGCAGGAATACTTCTAAATAGCTGTGAGCCAGAATATTTTCTAGGAATGAAAATGGAAACAAACAAAATAATTCCATGTCTTCCATAATATTCCACAATAAGAACTGAGTGAAATTTTTCTCACCAACTCTAGCAATTAAAGAATATTTATTCCACTCTAATTTATAGCTCAACTAGGAAAAAAATCATTGGTATATATTTTCTCTTATCACAAATCAAGAAACATAGCACCCCATGGTTTGAAATAACAGGGTTTTTTCAAATTAAAAAAGCTATATCTTAATGGCTTATAATATATATTAAATAAATAATCAGTATTTGGTAAAATATTTTAACCAATCACTTTCCCTCTTCTTTTACAAGCTAAATTGTTTGCTATTTCTGAGAGTAATACCATTGTACTTGTTAGATAATTTACAGTAAACACACATCCTCTTAATCACATCGCAGAAGCTTAAATAGATTTGTAAAACCATTAAAAAATCAATACTTAGCTTTTAGGTGATGAATTAATTAATGGAGTGTGAATGCTTGAAGTCTGCATTACCCAGCCAGCACTATGGCTTTTCATAACATCACTGTCAATGTGAACAGTATACGAAGTAACATGATGTAATTAGTTGGGGAAGTGCTGATAAACATATATCAACCCCTGCTTCTCAAGGAGAATATTCCCGTAAAAACTGCTTTTGGTAAGAAATGCAATTCAGTATTTTTCTGTCACATTTAGTGATGGAAGAAAGAAGTGTTGTTGAAAAATGAAATCCAGAAAAATAATAATCAGGGATGTTCCCACTCTTTTTAATTAACAGGCAAAAGGTGACAGATGATACATACAATGGCATGATATAAAACTGTGAAGGGCTCTAACGGTTGGGGAACAAGATTTTATTGTTTCCTCCGTACAATTAAAAAACCAGTCTTTTTCTGAGAAATAGATCATATTTTCCTGTTTTATTTTCAGTTTGTTTTATCCTATCCCTCTTCCAGTTCTTCCTTCCACTTCTTTTAAAATTTCTTCTTTAAATATACCAACAAAGCTTTCTACGGGAAAGCATAATAGGTTCCAGTCCCTGCCTTCAAGAACTTACACTCTAGTTGGATAATAGTATAAAGCAGACCACCATTTTTTAAAAAAGCAATATCCAAACAGAGGAAGTTGCATGTTTTGAGGGGGTAAAAAACATATAATTTTGGTGATGGTCATTAAGAAAAAGAACATCAATTTACAAATATAAAGTTAAACACGAAGGCTTCCACCTTGGGCTACGATGTCAGCCAGACCTAGGCTATCTCTGAGAACAACCAGGAAAACTGAGAAAATCTCCTAGAACTGACCCATTTAAAGACAGTGGGGAACTACCGTGGCAATCAAGATTGAGGAAAACAATCTCTGGGAACAGGAAACCATGCAGAGAAGAGAGAATTCACTTTTAACTTTTGGGACATTTGCTAATTCTGGATATAGGGTGAAAGACTTAGAATTCAATGGCTTGGGAAGAAGACCAAAAGGCAGAATAACCAGTAGAAATTTCGGCAGTCTTGCAGGAACAGAGACCAAAATTATAGTGTTGAGGATCCAAGGCCCTAATTAAGCTAAAAGTCAATAACAAAAGGTAACCAAAAAGTACTCAACTTCTAGTAAATTAAGTTACACTTTTAAATAATCTGTTGGTCAAATAAGAAATGGAAGGGGAATAAAAAATATTTTTGACTGTGATAATGTAAACAAGACATCAAATTTTTAGAAAGCAGCTAAAGCTGAGTTAAGAAGAAAATGTGCAGTCTTGCATTGATATGTTAGAAAATTTGAAAGGCTGGAGATTGATGACCTTCCTAGCTATTTTAAGAAATAGAAAAAGAACAATAAATTAATCTCAAAGAAAATAAAAGGAAGACAAATATATAATAGCAAAAATGAATGAAGTAGAAAAATCAACGAAGTCAAAACACAATTCTTTGAAAAGTGATAAAATTGATAGACTCATAGAAAGACTAATGAGGAAAGAAAAAGCTTAAGAAACTGTGTGTACATGTGAGAGAAGAAACAGATTATCAATTTCAGGAATAAACAGGGGACATCATTAAAGATCCCACAGATATTTAAAATATAATACAAGAATATTATAAACACCTTATTTAAAAATATACATTTAGAGGAAAGGAACAAATTGCTAAAAAAACACTAGTTTTTCAACTCTAAAACTAGAAGAAAAAGTGCAAATAATCCTGTATCTATTAATGAAACAAAATCTATAATTAAAATCTTCCTTCTCTGTTGCCTTCTCACACACACACACACACACAAACATAGAATCTCCAGTATCAGATGGTTTTACCAGTAAAATTTCCCAAACATTGTAATTATAAAATAACACCAGTCTTACACATAATCTTCCAGGGAATTAAAAAATAAGAGACACCACTCCAAATGTGGTTTATGATACCAGCACAACCTTTTGCTATTTTCAGCTTAAGGTCTTTTTTGCCTGAGATAAGTGCAGCTGTCTCTGCTTTCTTCTGAATACCATTTGTTTGAAAAATCTTTCTCCATCCCTTCACTCTCAGTCTGTATGGGTCTTTAAAGCTAAAGTGAGTCTCTTATAGGCAACATATCATAAGTTTTGTGTTTTTTTTAATCCATTCAGCTGTTCTGTGCCTTTTGGTTGGGAAATTTAATCCGTTTATGCTTAACTATTGATGACTATTGCCATTTTGTTAATTGCCTTCTGACTGTTCTGTAGACCTTTTGTTTCTTGCCTCTTATCTGATTGTCAAGCATATTTTTGAAGCTCTCTGTTGAATTCTTCAGTTCAGTCTTTGTACTCTGCAGTTCTAAGATTTCTTGGTTTGTTTTGTTTTGTTTTGATGGTTTCTATTTCTTTGTTGAAATTCTCATTTTGTTCCTGCATTTTCTGAATTTCATTTAGTGTGTCCATGTTTTCTTGTAGGTCATTAAACTTCTTAAAGAGGATTATTCTGATTTTTTTGTCAGATAGTTCATAGATCTCCATTTCTTTAGGATCAATGATTGGAGTTTTATTAATTTCCTTGGTGATATCATGTTTATCTGATTCTTCATGATCTTTGATTTCTTGCATTGGTGTCCACACATCTGAGTAAGTGATCTACTCTTCCAGACATTACAGGTTTGCTTAGACAAAGACAGTCCTTCACCAGTGAGCTCAACTTGGGCTTCTGGAGGGTCAGCTAGTAGCATCCTTGGGCAGGTAGGGCTTGCTATCAGGGTCTCTATTTGGGTGAGGCCATTGCCTGGGCTCTGAAGTCAGGGGGATGCCACTGGCGGGAGCAGTTGGACACGACTGTGGCTTGGTTCCCTGCCAAGTGTAACTGTAAGGTGGGCTCTATGGTTGCCTGGATTCTCTGTTCAGGTTTCCTAATGGGGGGGGGAGGGGGTGTTGGAGGGGTTGGATGCTCTATTCAACAATTGAGGGGGCTGTGAATTTGCTTCCTTGCCCAGGCTGAGCCATAGAACAGGCTCCATGGCCATTATGGCTTGATGGCTGGGGGCAAAATCAGGCAGATCTGTTCACTGACCTCCCTGACCAGACAGGGCCATTGACATGGCTCTACAGATGGACAGAGCCACTGGCTGGGCTCTCTGCTTGGGTGCTGCTGTAAACGGGGGTTGTAGGATGAACTACACAGCTTCCTAGGTGCTCTAGTTAAGCTTCCTGTTTGGGCAGGGTTGGGGGCTGTATTCAGCAATAAGCGGGGCTA
Source organism: Equus przewalskii (assembly GCF_037783145.1). Lineage (NCBI taxonomy): Eukaryota > Metazoa > Chordata > Mammalia > Perissodactyla > Equidae > Equus > Equus przewalskii. The sequence continues at coordinate 21,026,469 of NC_091849.1, forward strand.
TGAATTTGCTTCCCTGCCAGATGGGGTGGTAGAACATTCTCCAAGGGCCTGTAGGGCTTGTTGACTAGGGATCCAAATCAGGCAGAACTGCACACCAAGCTCCCTGGCCAGACAGGGCACAATTTGTCTCTGCAGATGGCAAGTGCCACTGGCTGGGATCTCTACTAAAGCGCCTCTGTGAGGAGGAACTCAATCGCCCAAAATCTGAGAGCTGGTTGCTATAAGCTCTGCTCCCTTTCTCTGTCCCAATCCAATCTCCAGTGGTCAAGCTCCACAGATTCTCCTCACAGTATCTGTGAGGCAAGACCCAAGAAGGCGTCCCAGGAAGCATCCTGCAACTTCGGGGAGCTGGATGTCTACCTCGGGCTCTCTTTTTCCCACTGGAGAAACCATAGGCCAGGGGGACCCTCTTGGTACAGTATGCAGCTTGGTATGCAGCTATGCCGCAATGGGGGAGGGGCAACGCTGTCACAGTGCAGCCACTCCTCTTACCCTTCTGATGCAGTCCTTCTCCGTCTCTGTGGTCCAGGGGAGTGATTCTCCCTCACACTCGTGTCCTGGGATTTTCACAATGGTGTCTCATCTGCGGATAGTTCCTAGTTGTCTTCTTGTGAGAGAGAATGAAGTCAGGAATGAACTATCTTGTCATCTTGATGACATCACTCCTGTTAGCATAACCTTTGTACCAAAAGCTGAATAGAATATTATTAGAAAATGAAACTTTCAGGCCCATCTCTTTCATGTAAATAGACGCAGAAATCTTAAACCAAATAAAACCTAAAGTGTGGAAAAAGCACTTGATGAAATTTAACATCTTTCATGATAAAAGTTCTTAATGAACATATATATATAATGATGGTATACCTAGAAATTACGAAATAATCTATAAACTATTCAAAATAATAGGTGAAGTTAAAAGGTTGTTTGATATTGTAAAAATAAAAATTAATTAGCAGAATGAAACCATAAAGAATAAAATTTAAAGAGCAATTACATTTAAAATTATATATAATTTTATATATATAATTAACATATATTACATATAATTAACATATATAATATATATATAATTAACAAAAATGTTAAATGGCTAGAAATTAATCTAACAAAAGTTGTATGATTATTTTACTCTAAAAATCACAATTATTATTAAGAGAAATTATAAACATCTAGAAGAATGGAGAAAACTAACATTTCTGTGGATTGGAAGATTCAATATTTTTAAAATGTTACTTCTCCATGAACTGATGTATAGATTTGAACCAAGCTCAATCTAAATTTCATATAAATGGAATCAGTAATAAGATATATACTATTTTTTGCCTAGCTTCTTTCACTTAGCATAATGCATTTGTTATTCATCCATGTTGTTGTGTGTATCAGGTTTTTTTATTGCTAAGTAGTATTCCATTGAATAGATATACTACAGTTTATGTATTCACCTATCTAAAATCTTCTGTTGTTGCCAGTTTTTGGCCGTACAAATACAGGTACTATGAACATTCCTGTACAAGTCTTTTTACGAGCACGTGCTTTCATTTCTCTCACAGAAACATCTAGCAGTGGGATGGCTGGAAGATATGAAAGGTATATGTTTAAAGTCTAAATGAACTGCCAAATTCTTTTCCAAGTGGTTATACCATTTCCTGTCCACGTCAGCAGTGTATGAGTTACTCCATCCTTGTCAACACTTGATATTGTCAGTCTTTTTAATTTTAGCCTTTTTAATAGGTGTGTAGTGGTATCTCATTCCAGTTTTAATTTGCTTTTACCTAATAACTAATGATTGGAATACTTTTTCACCTGCTTGTTTTTCATCTGTATATCTTCTTTGTTAGAATGTCTGTTCAAATCTTTTGCCCACTCTTTTAATGGAGTTTGTTGTTATTTTCTTAAAATTATGAGTTGTAAGCATCCTTTATATTACTCTGGGCATGAATCCTTTATCAGATATATGATTTACAAACCCTTTCTCTCAGTCCAGTTTACCTTTTCACTCCTTTATAATCTTTTATAGAGCACAAATTGTTAATTTTACAGGAATTCAATTCATAAATTTTTTCCTTTATAGATTGTGCTTTTAGTGTCATAGCTATGAAATTTTTTGCCTAACCCAAGATTACAAAGATTTTGCTCCTATATTTTTTTATGGAAGTGTTATAGTTTTATGTTTTACACTTAGGTTTATGATCCATGTTGAGTTAAATTTTGGAAATAATTCCTTTTTTCCTCCTTTCTTTGTCTCTTTTTTCCTCTCCCTCACTCTCTTTCTTTCTTTTGCAAATATATATCCAGTTATTCCAGCATAATTTGCTGAAAAGACCATCCTTTCTCCACTGAATTACCTTTCTACCTTTGTCAAAAATCAATTGTCTCTATTGTTTTTTACCACAATAAAAAAATCAATTTTCTCCATATGTGTGAGCCTATTTATGGACTCTCTGTTATATTCCATTGATTTACTTGTCTATGTTGGACCTAAATACCAGGCTGTACTGATATTGTTGATTTCAGCTAAATCTTACAATTAGGTAATATTGTTTTTTTTACAATTTTTTACAATTTACAATTAGGTAATACCATTTTTTTTCAAAGTTGTTTCATTTATTCTAGGTCCTTTGCATTTCCATAAGAATTTTAGAATCACCTAGTCAATTTCCATAAAGCTTCTAGAATTTTGATTGGGATTGTCTTAAATCTATAAATCAGTATAGGGAGAATTGATATCTTAATGGTATTGAGTCTTCCACACTATTAGTACAGTATATATTGCCATTTAATTAGCTCTTATTTAATTTCTCTCAGAGACACTTTGTAGTTTTCAGTGAACAGGTCTTTCATATCTTTTGTCAGGTTCATTCCTAAATATTTCATTTTCTGGCATTTATTTAAACTTTTTAAAATTTCAATTTATAATTGTTCAGTTCTAGCATATAGAAATACAACTGATTTTTGTTCATTGATTTTTTTTATCCTGCAACCTTGGCTAAGCTCACATTATTTATAGTAATTTTGTTGATTTCATTCAATTTCCTATATAAGAAATATTGTCCATGAATAAAGACAGTTCTACTTCTCCTTTTCCAACCTGGATCCATTTATTCCTTCTCCTTGCCTTACTGCACTGGCTAACACCTCCAGTACAATGCTGAACAGAAATCATGAGAGCAGACATTTTTGTCTTGTTCCTAAAGTTAAGGAGAAAGTATCTGGTATTTTGTTGTTAAGTATGATGCTAACTGTAGGTTTTTATAGTTGCCCTTTATCCTGAAGAGAAAGATGTCTTGATTACTGGTGTTGAAAAATTTGATTATACTGTGCTTTAGTTACTCTTTTCATGTTTCCTGTGCTTGGGTTTTGTTGAGTTTAGATCTGTGTTTATAGTTTTTACAAATTTGAATCATTTTTTAAAAAACTATTATTTCTTCAGATTCTTTTTTCTGTTCACCCTTCCTTCCTTTGGATACTCCAATAACATATATCTTAAGCTGCTTGAAATGATCCCACAATTCATTGACTTTCTATTTTTAAATTATTTTTTCTCTTTGTGTCTAATTTTGGATAGTTTCTATCGCTAGTTTTTTCTTTTGCCACGTGTTATAGGCCATTATTTCCATTTGGTGCATTTTTATCTCAGACACTATAGTTTTCATCTCTAGAAGTTCAATTAAGATTTTCTTTTTTCTGTGGAGGAATATTTGCCCTGACCTAACACCTGTGCCAATCTTCCTCTATTTTGCATGTGGGTCACTGCCAGAGCAAGGCAGCTGAAAAGTGGAGTAGGTCCACACCCAGGAACCAAACCTGGGCTGGCAAAGTGGAGAGTGTCAAACTTAACCACAAGGCCACTGGGCCAGCTCCAAGATACATTTAAAAAAAAAGCCTTCCATGTTTCTCTTAACTTTTTGAATATATGTGTTCATGTCATTGTCTGCTAATTGTAACATCTATATCAGTTTTGTGTTGGTTTCAATTGAGAGATTTTTTTCTAAACATTATGGGTCATATTTTCCTATTTCTTTACCTGCCTGTTAATTTAAAAAAAAATGTTTTTTCTTTTAACTTTTCTTAATTGAGGTTATGACAGTTTACCCATTGTGAAATTTCAGTTGTACATTATTATTTGCCAGTCATCATATAGGTGCACCCTTTCACCCTTTGTGCCCACTCCTCCCTTCCCCCTGGTAACTACTAAATAGTTCTTTGTCCACATGTTTGTTTTTCTTCCACACATGAGCGAAATTATACAGTGTTTGTCTTTCTCTATCTGGCTTATTTTGCTTAACATAATAACCTCAAGGTCCATCCATGTTGTTGCGAATGGGATGATTTTGTCATTTTTTATGGCTGAGTAGTATTCCATTGCATATATATACCACATTTTCTTTATTCAGTCATCAGTCAATGGCCACTTATGCTGCTTCCATATCTTGGCTATTGTGAATAATGCTGAAATGAACATGGGGTGCATAAGTCTCTTTGAATTGCTGATTTCAAGTTTTTTGGATAGATATCCAGTAATGGGATGGCTGGGTCATATGGTATTTGTATTCTTAGTTTTTTGAGAAATCTCCCTACTATTGTCCACAGTGGCTGAACCAGTTTGGATTCCAACCAGCAGTGTATGAGGGTTCCCTTTTCTCCACAACCTCTCCAACATTTGTTATTTGGTGTCTTGGTTATTATAGCCATTCTAACAGGTGTAAGGTGGTATCTTAGTGTAGTTTTGATTTGCATTTCCCTGATGATCAGTGATGTTGAACATCTGTTCTTGTGCTTATTGGCCGTCTGTATATCTTCTTTGCAGGAATGTCTGTTCATATCCTCTACCCATTTTTTTATCGGGATTTTTGATTTTTGTTTTTGGGTTATGTGAGTTCTTTATATATTATGGAAATTAACTTTTGTTGGATATATGGTTTGCAAATATTTTTTCCCAGTTGCTGGACTGTCTTTTCATTTCAATCCTGGTTTTCCTTGCCTTATAGAAGCTGCTTAGTCTGATGAAGTCCCACTGGTTTATCTTTTCTTTTGTTTCTCTTGTGCAAGAAGACATGGTGTCCAAAAAGATCCTTTTAAGACTGATGTCAGAGTGTACTGCCTATAGTTTCTTCTAGAATTTTTATGGTTTCAGGTCTTACCTTCAAGTCTTTGATCCATTTTGAGTTTATTTTAGTGAATGGCATAAGAGAATGGTTTACTTTCATTCTTTTACATGTGGCTGTCCAGTTTTCCCAATACCATTTATTGAAGAGACTTTCCTTTCTTGATTCTATGTTCGCAGCTCCTTTGTTGAAGATTAGTTGTCCGCAGACATGTGGTTTTATCTCTGGGCTTTCAATTCTGTTCCATTGATCTGTGTGCCTGTTTTTGTACCAGTACCATGCTGTTTTGATTACTATAGCTTTGTAGTATATTTTGATGTCAGGGATTGTGATGCCTCCAGCTTTGTTCTTTTTTCTCAGGATTGCTTTAGCAATTTGGGGTCTTCTGTTTCCCCGTGTGAATTTTAGGATTCTTTTTTCTATTTCCGTGAAGAACATCATTAGGATTCTGATTGGTATTGCATTGAATCTGTAGATTGTTTTAGGTGGTATGGACATTTTATCTACATTTATTCTTCCAATCCATGTGCATGGAATGTATGTCCTTTTCTTTATGTCATCATCAATTTCTTTCAGAAAAGTCTCGTAGTTTTCATCATATAGGTTTTACACTTCCTTGGTTAAATTTATTCCAATATATTTTATTCCTTTTTTGTAACCGTGAATGGGATTGTGTTCTTGAGTGCTCTTTCTGTTAGTTCTTTATTACAGTATAGAAATGCAACTGATTTATGTAAGTTGATTTTGTATTCTGCAATTTTGCTGTAATCGTTAATTATTTGCCTGTTGTTTTTTTTTTTTTTATCAGATGTTGGGCATAGTGTATTTTTATCTCATTGGGTGGTAGGTGTTTTTTTAAATATCTATACATACTCTTGAAATTTGTTCTAGGATGGGATTAAGTTACTTTAAATCATTTTGATCTTTTTGGATCTTGCTTTAAGATGTGTTGGGCAGGACTAGAGCACAGCTCAGTCTAGGGGCAAATTTTCCCCCACTACTGAGGCAAGACCCTTATGAGGGCTTTACCAAACACCCTATGAACCGTGAGGTTTTCCAGTCTGGCTGGTGGAAGCAGGCACTATTCCCAGCCATATAAATGCCAGGCACTGTTGCCTCTATTTCTTTCAGGTGGTTCTTTTCCTGTTTCCTCACATGCTTGCGCTGATTAGCATTTGAGGGGAATCTGCTGATTTCTGGAGTTCTCTTTCTGCATAGTTCTCTTCTCTCCACTACTCTGTCCTGAGAATTCTGGCTGGCTTGGACTTCCCAGTTCTTAACTCATCTCCTCAATTAAAGAAGTCTGTCTGGCTTCACTCGTGTCCCCCTCATGGTGCCACAGTCTGAAAACTTTCTCATGTCAGTAAGCTGAGTTTTGTAAGTCTCACCTGATTTTTCTCTTGTCTTCTCAGAGATCACTGTACTTCATCACCTGAGTTGCAGTGTTTTGGAAACTTTTGTTACATATATTTTGCCTGGTTTTGTGTGTTGTCATTTCAGGTAGGAGGGTAAATCTGGTTGCTGCTACTCCATCTTGAATAGGAGTAGAAGCCTCTTCTACTGTTTTATTAGTTATGGTTTTTGTTTCCACTATTTTAATGGTTAGTCTAGAAACATTTAGATGCTAAAATGAATAAAAATATTTACCATCCTGCTGAAGAATAAGATAATTCAACTCCACTTACCACCTTCTGATTTATGTGCTATATTAAGTATTCAGTTCAATCTTGTTTTTATTGTCTCTGCGAAGTATCACTTTATATAAACAATGTTTGTTTATATTGACCCAAATGTTTAACATTTTCTTTTTTCACCATTTCTTCTTGCATAATTTTTCCTCTTATTAAAGCAGCCTTTAGAAGGAACATTTGTGAGGGATATTTTTGGTATAAAATTCTCTAAATGTCTTTACTTTTCCATAACATTTGAAAGATAGTTTAACTGGGTATATAGTTCTAGGTTATAAGTTATTTTCTCCTAGTACCTTTAAGACATTATTTCATCACCTTTTGGCTTTCACTGCTGATATTTTAGACATTTATGACTCTTCTTTCTGGTGTTCTTTTTTTTCCCACTATGCTACATTGAAGCACCAATTTCATTGTAACTATTCTGTTTGGCTTTTCTGAATGTGAGTATCCTGGATCTTCCTCTTTTAGAAAATAGGTATGCTGAGGAAGTTATCCTTCAGAACGCTAAGCTTTATGTAGAGTTGGAGGGAGGGTTCCGGTGGAATGATGGGAGGGGCAGGGCTTTCCCTGCTCAAACATCCATTTTGATTGGATACCACGTTTTTTCCCCTAACTATGTTTCTGTCTGCCATTACAATTCAGAATCTGGCAGTTCTCAAGGAAAGCCCTACTTCCAGAGTTCACCTCTCTGATTCACACTTTCACTTTTTTTCCTAGCCTTGAAGATTTCTTTTGCTTTCCTGCCAATCAAGCGAGAGATGTTTACACAAAATAGTTTTGGATCAATTTAAGTGTTTTTTGTGAGAATAAAGTTTCTGGAAATCTAGTCTGCCATATTACCAAAAACGTAGTATGGGAAGAATTTGTGTATTCTGTTTGCGTACAAATTTGTTTACCCTACTAGTCTGTGAACTTATCCACTTTGAGACTGTATTTTAGATATTTCTGATTCCTTAGACTTAGCGTATCACCTGATATGGAGTACACATCAATGAATACTTTAGTTTTTAAAAGAGTCTAGCAAGAGAACCAAGGTTGGTGTGACTTTTGAGAAGAAGTGAGTGGCCAACATTTTAAAACTCAGAGGAGATGTAATGTATATACAGAAATGAGAAGAGGTCCTTGGACATAGAACTTAGAAGGTAATTTTGAAAGAACAGTTTGTAAGGTGGTAAAGGGAAAAAGTATAGAGAGGTGAGCAGAGGAGTGAGAGTTCAATGGTCAAATGTCTTCTCCAAATAGTGTAAAGATGATGGGAAAAAGGCGGAGAAGGGTAGGCTTGATGGGAGGACTGAGAAAATATTTCTAATGTGAAATTTTTTTTGAGGTCATATTGACTTTCAGCATTGTATATGTTTCACATGTACATTATTATATTTGTTTCTGTATAGATTGCATTGTGAAAGATTTTTTTTTATTTTTTTATTTTTTTAGGAAGATTAGCCCTGAGCTAACATCTGCTGCCAATCCTTCTCCTTTTTGCTGAGGAAGACTGGCCCTGAACTAACATCCACGCCCATCTTCCTCTACTTTATATGTGGGATACCTGCCACAGAACGGCTTGACAAGGGGTGCGTAGGTCTGCACCTGGGATCTGAACCGGTGAACCCAGGGCCAATGAAGCAGAATGTGCGAACTTAACCACTGCACCACGGGGCCAGACCCTGACAGATTTTTAATAAGAGCTTGGAGTAGGAAGATCTAATGAAGACTGAAATATTATAATGGAGAAAGAATGAGTCATTGATGGAACAAGTTCATTGAGAAGGTAGGAAAAGTATGAGATCAAGAGTATAGTTAGAATAGTTAGCTTCAAAAGAGAATGGAGAAAGAAAGAATGAGTGGAAATATAATTGAGTTAAGAGTAAGAGGCGAGAAAGGTTGAGGGAGAATTTTACCTGATGGAAGCTATTTCCTCATTTATTTATAATGTATTTCTCATCTATTACATAAAAAGGATTAGAAGCAGTGGAAATGTTGGTAAAAGGCCAAGAAACTGCATCCTGAATAACTTAATTGGAATAGCTGCAAGAGAACGTATAGCCATAGGGAGCTAACATTGAATTCGTTATGAAAAGATAAACAGAGAGAAAAGATTTGGGGAATAAGCCCATATGTTTCAAAAGAAAGTATCAGCTGTACTCTCATTTATTTTCATTTAGCACTCTTATTTGAGAGGTGCAGAACTTCAATCTTTTGTTATGTAATTGCTATGATACCTACCAGACTACTATAGGTTTGTTTAGAGCTATAATTTGGGAGACGAAGGTGAAAGTTGTGAGTTTCTCCTGAGGCCAGAGTGGAAACATCCCCATCCCTCTAATTAGATGAAGACAAGAGTCGAGACTGAGTCTGGACTGACTTTCCCTCCGTTTTCGGCTTTGGAGACCTGGGGACTCAATGTTGAGTTTCAGCCTACACAGAAACTTCAATACGTGGGACCACATCGGTCCTCAAGGTGCTAAATCATGTTATGCAAAATGTAGAATGAATTTCTACATAGAGCAGACCTAGAGAACTTTTTTATAATTGGAATTCGCTATAGACTTCACTTGCATTCCAGGTACAATTGTGTTAGAAAAATTCTTTTCCCAACACTTAAAATATTGTATAATATTCAAGTCACATAATGTCTACGGCAGGTAGGCATTCTTTGAATCGCTGGTAAGAAAGTATATATTTTGTGGAGGGCCTCTTCTATCCTTAGATTTTCACAACTGATTGCTTTAGATAGGAAAGAAATCCATAGCCCTGAATAGCCACTTACTGAGTCATTGAAAGGCAATGGCCCAAACCAAAATTGTAATAAAAGGTGAAACTATGTAGGACCAAATAAGAAGCAAAGATCAAGTGAAAAATGCTCTTTCCAAAATGAAACACTTAGTCTAGGAAAGCCTCAGGTGTCAAACCTTGAACCTGAGAAGAACTTGGCTCTGAAATCTTAGCCTCCAGTACAAGTGTGTCTGTTACTCTCTGTGTGGCTCCATGTGACATATACTCCTCAAGTGTGGAAAAAGAAAAGGAACCCCAGCCCGGAGTGTACGGCTCTCTGAAGACAGTATCTTATTCATCAGTCTCCCGACCCCAGGTTGCTTTTATCTAACTTCCTCTTTCCAACCCTAGGACCAGAGATCATGCTGCTCTCTGTGGGCCCACGCAGGCGCTCTCTCTGCTGAGTGTCTCATATGAGATATGCTTCCCTTTACCACCCTATCAATTGCAATTCAAGTCTTGTTCCCCATTTACTCAAACCATCACCAACTAGCAACTAGTGACTCCTGTTAGTAAATGCCAGTGTAACTAACTCCTCTTATGTAACACGTGTTATTACAGGAGTCTTCTTAGGGGAAAAAATGTTTTGTAGAGAGGAATGGCTGTAATGGAGGTAATGTCAGGAGCTTGGATTAACCAGTGGGAAAGAAAGCACTGGTTGAAACTGGTCTTGCATCTGTTCCTGTCCCAGACTTTTACGTGAACAGAGAGAATTTCCAATGTTTAAGGATACTGAGTATGTTCTTTGCACGAAACACTGTGTCCGCTGCTTTCATACACATTGTCTCTTTTAAGGACAAGTGAAGAAACAAGCCAGAGGGATTCAGCAACTTTCCCAAAGAGGATTATTTTTTTTGAGAAAGATTAGTCCTGAGCTAACATCTGCCACCAATCCTCCTCTTTTTTGTTGAGGAAGATTGACCCTGACCTAACATCTGTGCTCATCTTCGTCTACTTTATATGTGGGACGCCTGCCACAGCATGGCTTGACAAGCAGTGTGTAGGTCCACACCCGGGATCTGAACCAGCAAACCCCAGGACACCAACGCAGAAGGTGCGAACATAATCGCTGCGCCACTGGGCTGCCCCCACCCCCCCCCCCCAGAGGATTTAAACCCATGTATACTTGAAACTTAAGTCAAATCATGTTAATTCTCTGCTCATGATACTCTGATAGTTTCTAAGCATGCTTAGAGTAAAATCTAAAGTCTCTATCAGGTTCCACAAGATCTTACATTTCTGGCTCTGTCTCTGCCTTTATCTATCTATTTCCTATAGTTACCCCTTTCCTATCTGCAGTCACATGGCCTCCTTGCTATTCTTCTGGCATAGCAATTTATTCACACACAAAATTATTGCATTTCCTGGTCCCGCTGCCTAGAAGGCTCTTTGCTCAGATATCTTTATCGTCTACTCCAGTCTCCACTCAAATGTCTCCTCCTCAGAGAAGGATTCCCTGCTACTCTATATAAAAGAACATACACCATCCCAAATCATTCTGCATTCCTTCATCCTAGTTTAATTTCCTTTAAGGCCTTTTCACTGTATGTTATGCTATCAGTATTACATTATGCCCTGTCATATCATATTTTTATTGTGTTTCCCACTAAAATGTAAGTAAACTCTGTGGGAGGAGGATTTTATTACATCAGTGCTTAGAACAACATCTGGCACTCAGGAGGTGCTCCGTAAATGTCAAATATATGAATAAATTCTATGATCAGTTTTCTTCCCACAGCCCTAAGCAGCATTCTGATGCAACACTAATACTGGTGTTTTATAGTTGTTGCAAATGTTTACTGCATCTGAAGCATGAGTTAAATGCCTTACAAACTTTATTACATTTAATTTTCACACACTCACATAAAGGCATATGGGTGAGAATTTTTATTATTATCACAATTTTACAGATGAGGACATGTTATGCTCAGAAAACTTAAATAACAGGTCACAAAACTAAGGAGCAGAACAACTGGGATTTGAAGTGAGGTCTTTCTGACTCCTGAATCCGTGCCCACGTTGTCTTATCAATGATTTTGCTATATCCATCCCTTACCAGAATCCGTGATTTAGCCCTGCCCCTTCTTGTACAGATGAGAAAAGTTGAGGCCAAGAGTAGTTTAGGGAATAGGAAACACAGAAAGTTCTAGAACCCATACTTCTTCACATTTTCCTGCACATACCACAGCAGCTAGTGACTAATACAGGCTCGGCTGAAGAATGTTAGCTACCAATCAAGAAGGAAAATGTTTAGGTACCTCCTGACAACACTAATCAAAATAATACATTCAGCGGCAAATTCGGAAGGCAAGCATGTGAAATTCACACTAGGAAGTGTGAACAATATTTGGATGAAATACGAATCCTTTGGATGTAAACTTGAAATTAACCTACAGCGTTTGTGAGATTTTTAGCACATTCATGGTTGACAAAGGCAGACTTTCAATTCAAAATAGATTTCTGATCCAGTTTGTAATCATTTTAGGGTACTTAAATGAGCATAACCTGGATAACTAAGAAACCCACTTTAGCACTTATTTCTTCACAAATGATGTACACATTTGAAGATGATTGTTCTCAGATGTTACAGCAAGTTTCAATGCATTTTACTCACAAAGATTAAAAACAGCATTGGTGTTTTATTATATTAAAGGGGGGAAATCATCAAAACAACATAATATAACCACTGAACTCATAAAAAATAGAATATGGATGGATGGATAGATACCAAGACAAAGATCGGTACTCATACACTTTTATCTCAAGTTTGTTGGTTTAAAACATAAGAGTATTTCCATTCAGAAGGCTCCCATTTAGCATTTTTACTGATTACCTACCAGCATGGCACAAGTTGAACTCAACATTTATGTCTGTCTCTCCTGAAACAACACTGAAATGACCTAAAAAAGATAAAGGAAGCACAATTCCCAAAGAAAAAGAGAACTGGAGAGGAGACAACATCAGAAAAGAAAGTATTTTAGAAACTTGAGAAAGAATAGACATGAAGGAGCTTATTTTTGGAGCAGAGAATCTAGCTAAGCCTGTAGAAGGGGAGGAGGGGTGGCGGGTGTGGGGAGGGAAATGAAAAGGAATGAGTTGACACTGGGGCAGAATTCTGGCCGTGCCCAGGAATCAGAGGCAGCTCTTACTGACAAAGGTGACAGTCAGATGGGGCTAAAACCAGAAGGAAAGATGGAAAGTTCAAATACAAAAGCATTTGGACCTCCAGATCATGTGCCTTGACTTACCAGGCCAATGACACTCTTCCTCTACTCCAAGAGAGAACTGGACATTTGCCACGTGGACAAGGTGGCCCAGGTAGGCTCTGGGCTTGGGGACATCAGAGCCAAGCAAAGGCAGGAGTGAGAATGTGAGTCATCTTTCTGAAAAAGGACTAAATAAATATCTACAGATTGACCTCTAACTACTCAGACACTAAGCCCAGTCAGCCCAGTCTAATTACACTCACTTCCAAGCCCCGCCACCTCACCCTGTGCCTTCCAGTAGGAGATTTGCCTTCTAGAAAACTGACCAGTTCAAGAGAAGAAACCAAGAGATAATGCCATTTGGGCATCCCCCACTATAATGTCCCAGTCATCAAGACCACCCAGCAGGTAACACTGCCACAGAACAAGCCTCACTTTCAGGCAGAGACCTTCCAAGCATCATTTTAGTGCCTTATTCTAAAACAAGAATGGACAGACATTACCACCAGACATATACGGGAAAGACTCCAACATGAAAAGCAGAGACCAAAATAAACAGAAAAAGAAATACACTTGAAATCAACACAATGCAGAGTGGAGGAGAAAATTTCCAAGGAACTATTATTAATATCTCCAGAGAAGAAAGAGACTATATCACATCCATGGAAAAAAAAGAAACAAACGCTATATAAAAGAAGAGTCAGAATTGGACAGAGCTCTCAAAAGTTAAAAAGAGTACAGGAAAAAACTCCAGTAGAAGGTCTGAAAGATAAGGTTAGGGGTAATCAACCCAGAAGCTGGGACAAAGACATGCTCTTTCCTACAAGCTCCCGTGTCGTGCGAGGGCTGGAAGCCTAGGGCCTACTTTCTGGCCAAGATTCAGCAAGGAGAGCCACTTGCACGTGATCTGGAAGGCGAGAAGATGCCTATTATTCTAGTGGCCGGCAAGTGCTCGCGTTTGGCAAACTGTAATTTCACAGTGGCCTCTGGACGTCTAACTTGGGAATCACTCGCCGAAGTGCAGAGGGAGCTGGATTTCCTCAAACCCCCAGCTTTCCTGAAATCTCGTGAGGGCTTTTCCTTGTCCTCATTCCTCTAGCCCTTCCCGTGACTTTTAAACACTTAATTCCTGAATTAAATTACTCTCTGCTTATAATACCTTGAGTAGTTTCTGTGTCCCAAAGAAATTCTCAGGTAGCAGGTAAATAGGAACAAGGACTTTCATTAGAGCACATGTGTGTGCATGCGCGCATGTGTGTGTTTGTGTGAGGGGGAAACTGGAGGTAATCCAGGTGTTTGTCTCTAGAGAAATTCATACGCAAAATACTGTGGATATAGTGAGTAGCGCACAGTAACATGTATCAGTTGGAAACACAAACTGTACAGATATAGAAGAACTTGGATGGATCATGAAGACATAGTATTTACTGGAAAAGAGATGAAACGAGATTGATAACACACTACATTTATGCAAATGAAAACACAAATACAGGCAAAAAACCACTGCATATTTTACAAGTGACCTATAGCATAGACACTGGTATGTGTATGTATATGAGAGAAGGAGATGGGAGTTAGGATCAAGTGTGGATGAAGGGAGAGAATAACACTACAGTGCTGCCCTGGGACAGACGGATGATGATGATGCTATTGACTGAGGAGTAAGATTACCTCAACTCTCCACACCTGCAGTCTCTCTCTCTCTCTCTCTCTCTCTCTCTCTCTCTCTCACACACACACACACACACACACACAAACTAAAATTAGGCAGCCAGTTAGGAACTACTGTCTACTGATGGTTAAGTCCAGGAGTGATCTGTCACATGGCAGGAACCATGGCAGTGAGCATTAAGAGGAAAGGTTAGAAAAGACCATTTTTAGCTGTAAGCTCATTGAAGACAGGGATCTAGTTTAGTGCATCATTGTAGATGCTCAATAAATTTCTGTGAAACTGAACTGAAATCAGCCTACATCCTACCATAGAGTTCAGGTTCCAGAGGCAAAGTTCCCCAAATTGAAGTAAATCATAAAAATTACCAGATCTCTGTTTTCAGTGCTGCTGCATCCATAGCGTACAGTGAGGGGTGAATAGCAGGCTTGCAGTTGCCTTAGTTTTGACAATAATAGTGTCCAGTAAAGGGACATAAAGTTAGCCTTCTGCTCCCTGACCTTCACCTTCTACCAGCTCTCTGGAGAAAGGTTTAGTGGGTGGGTCAGGGTGGGTTCGGTCAGACCTCTGTATCTCAACGATGTTTCAGATCCTAAACAGCCACATCTGGAATGAGAGGACTCAGTCAATTACCAATCAAGAAACAGAATTATTTTTCATGTGTTTTAAAGAATCTTAGTTTTAAATTTAAAATGACCCTAAACCTTATATAACTAGGGAATCCCTCTCATCATTAAGGAAGATCAAATCACTGCACATTAGAGATCTCTGTAAAGCTGGTATTCAATAACACAAGTTGACAATTATAAAAAGATTAAGAAATGTAGTGTATGTATATTTACATTTCTATTTATACATACATATACATATACACACATCCATACATATATATACATATATATACATGTATACATATAATTCATGGACTTGCTGTAGAGAATATTTGCTCTTATAAACAGCTTTATTGCTTAATTGGTAATTAGGTCCTGCTTGCCTGTGTGTGGCATTAACATAAATTGGTAGGGACCAGCACCAGGTGCATTCAATTAAAAAAGTCTTAAAGAGAAGTATCATGTTTTACCACTTGGTTGCATTTTGAAAATATATTTAACAGGTTTATGCCAATGTCAGGGTTGCAATAAATGGAAGTCAAGCTGACTTAAAACAGACATGTCTTGTGGGTTAATCTTCCTGTCTCCTGATTTCCATCACCTACTTTGAAACTATTTAGTCATCCATTTGCAGACCTTGCCAAAGCCTGTGGCTGAAGCCTGCAGTTGCTCTCCTCTGTGCAATAGAAGAGCTACATATTTTTCTTCATTTGGGACGTTCTTAGTCTGAGTCAGGCTAATCATCGGAACTAACAAGACACAGGGCCAATTATATCCATTATTTCTGTAAAATGGCTGGATGGACTTAGCTGCAGCACAAACAAGAGAGACAAACAGAGGCATCAAATAAACTGTGAGCCTATTTGCAAATGTCTTGCCGTTTGTTCACTTACTGGCTCTTGGCATGTGTGATGAACCCCTAGGAAGGACCCTGAATACCAGCATCAGAGGTATATTAGAGCATTATGCAATGCAATTATTTTTAGACTTTTCTGAGGATATGAAAAGTTTATGAAGCAGCTTAAAGCTGAAAGCTCAGCCAGAGGGAAATAAGATACACTTAGCTTTAGGTACTGGAATTCTCTGGGAAATGAGTCAATACTGATCCAATTAGTTGTTGCTAATACTTTCCTGGAAGAATATTCCTTTAAATGCAATAACACAGTAGTTGCAGTCTTAATATTTCTTAGAGCACAGAGACAGACACATGCACACCTTTTTACCTCTTGCATCAGCTTCTCCAAAATTGAATGATTCCTAGGACAAGTTTTTACGTGAAACTCTTAGGACCCCCATAAAACTGTTTTCTCTCAATATTCCCACCACTTGATTGTGCACCCACAACTCTACAATGTAACACACTGTCTTCGTAGCCCTTAAAACCACTAATGGAAGGTACACAAACTACACCTTCAAGGCACGGAATAAAGTGTATCTGTAAAGAAGTTAAAATTCATATATATCTTGTGCATTCAAACCTTACTCATTCCTTAAGAAGAATTCCAACTGCTGCCACATCCTAAAAGCCTTCCCTGATTATTTTTGTATAAGTGCACACAAGTTTTCATATTTATGAGAGTCTGTTTTGTATTCTCTAACTATTTCATGCATAGAATCTTTTCTCCTCAATTAACTTGCAAACTGCTAAGGGGAAAGGTATGTGTGACATTTTACAACTTCCTGATAGCTAATTAAGATGACATAAATTCACGCTTTGAGACCTTCCCTTTTTTGATTCAACATATGGCAAATAGCAGATAAAATATAAAAGATAAAATTAAATAACTTTGAAGTACTACATGTATTGATAGACCAGAAATGGAACGAAATGCAAACCATTAAGAAAAACTAACACTGAGGGTCTGTTGAGATCTGAGGCTGGGAGCAAGCAGAAGTGACCACGTGTTCTGGGTTTGGAGGGGTAGAAGGAAATGAGCTCCCTCACATGCAGTGGGGCACTCAAGCTGGTCTCCCTGCTGGGCCAGGTGGAGCTTCCTGACACTGAAAAGGCAGGTGAAAAAAAGCTCTGATTTACTGATTTTGGGGGATACGATGCTTATAATGTTGCCTCTTATAGAGGCACAAAGAAGCAGACAGCTTTGAGGCAGGCACCCTTGAGCCAAGCCACCACTTGGCAGCAGGAAATGAAATCATGACAGATTAAATGAAAATAAGAGAAAAATATCAACAGTGGTTTTAAAATAAGTATGTTTAGAATCTCTGAAGGGACAGAGAAATGAATAACTCCATAAAAAGAACGAGAAATTATGAAAGCAAAACAGACAGAAATGAAATAGTGAAGGGTAGATATAAAAAATTAGAAATTCTTAAAGTGAAACTGTTTGTATTAAAATGACAATAATTGGGACAACCTTTAAATCAGACACCAAAAATAAATAAGTGGGGACATAGTTTTGAGAAACTCTACAGAATGTAGCACAGTAGATAGAGATTTAAAACGTGTCTAAGAGACATGAGTTATAGATCGAGATAATTTAACACATTTATATATAAGTGTTCCAGAAGAGAACTAAGGAAATGTCTGAGGGGCTATATTTAAACACGTAAGAATTTTCCAGAACTGAGGGCAGATGTGAGTTCACAGTAAGTATCAATTATAATAAATAAAACTAAGTCCACAGGCTGATACATGTCTTAGTGAAACTAGACTATATCAAGGATAAAGAAAAGACTTGATAGTTGGAAAAGAGAAAACGCGCTATCTGAAAAGGAATGACCATTTCACTGATGGCAGACTTCTCAGCAGCAATAACAGATGCTAGAAGACAATGGAATAATGCCTTCATATTCTTGAAGGAATACAATTTTAAATATAAATTATACACCCAGCTAATATACTATTTACTAGTGAGGTTATAATTAATATATTTTTAGCTATATAAATGTAAGAGAATTTATCTACTACTCCATACTCTCACTAAAACAATTACTGACATATCCCCTTTATTCAAAGTAAATGAAGAGTGTGTAAGAAATTAATGATAGGGGCCAGGCCTGTGGTGTAGTGGTTAAGTTCACACGCTTTGCCTTGGCGGCCTGGGGTTCACAGGTTCAGATCCCAGGTGCAGACCTAGTACTGCTTGTCAAGCCACGCTGTGACAGCATCCCACATAAAACAGAGGAAGATTGGCATAGATATTAGGTTAGTGACAATCTTCCTCAAGCACAAAGAAGAAGATTGGCACCAGATGTTATTAGCACAGGGCCAATCTTCCTCACAAAAAAAAAAGAAGAAAAAGAAATTAATGATAAAATATGTGAATAAATGTAATAAACTAATTGTACAAAATAACTATTATGAAATTTTAAAATATGAAATTTTGAGATATAAAATTTTAGACAATTACAAAGGTGAGTGTTAGGGCTATTTAAAACACGCTGAAGTCTTTAGATTTGGTTAGAAAAATTTCTGGTTATATATGTTAAGTAATTGCTGAAGGACGAGAGTTACCAAACCAGCAAAGGGGAATCAGCAAGAGAGAAAAGCAATAACAATGATGACAATGATAATGATTGTGATACTAACTTAATCAATCCACAAGAAAGGAGAAAAGCAGTGAAAAAAATCTATGAACACATGGTAAATCAAAAACACAAAATGAGATGGTAGACACAGAATTTATCACAAAATTTAAAAAGACTGAACTCTTGAAAAATATTACATTGAAAGCAATATACCTACATACAGTATAATTAAACAAAACGGTATAGAAAAGTAAAAATGAAAGAACCATTACACTCAAATGCCAAAGGAAAAAAGCTGCTGCAGCAGGCTAATACCAAAGTAGAATTTAAAGGAAAAGCCTTCATGGGGCAATTATTTTACTCTAATAAAATTAAGATTCTAACAGAAGCAAAACAATATAAAAATCAAGAATATGTACGTACTTAACAATAGAGCCCTGAAATGCACAAAGCAGAAACAAACCTAATTTAAAGGAAACTGACGTATCTAGAAACACCATGGAAAATCTTACCTATTTTTATCATAAATTGGTAGGTAAAGCAGACAAAATATTAGCAGGTCTATGGAAATATTGAGAAAAACAATAAGCTTGCTCATGTATATTGATAATGTGTATATAAAAATAATGTATAAATTGTACAACAGATACACAGCAGATACAAATAATATTTCAAAATATATCAAAGAACTGATATGACACAGATCACCTCGTATGACTATTGGTTAAAATACTCTACACTCATGTTATCTTTCCCACAGCACTAGCTCTCTTGGGCACATGGTAAGCACTCAAGATACAGAATTACCTAACTGATGACCTCAAAGATCTACTACATTCCAGATTTCATTTTTTCCTACTTTCTATACACGCAGCCTAAAAACTCCCCGTCAACTCATAGGAGTATTGCAAAGCAAACAGAAGAAAAAACTGAGAAAACAGAACAAAACCAAGTAAAAAATCTATATGCTTCCCTTCTTTCGTTTTCAATTATACTGAAAGTGTGTGAAGCAGCTAAAACTAGCAAAGACAAAATAACTCAATAAACGATTTCAAAATTATAATTAAAGTGTTATTAATTATGAATTAAAATTAAATTGCTCAACTTAATATTTAAGCATTTTGTATTTCTCTGTTCAATGAAAACTGTATTGATTTTGCTATTACTAAAAGAGACAAAAGCTTGGTCAGCCATCATGAAACAAGATGGTAGCTGGTAAAAGTCTCAGAATATATATTCCTTTTGAAAACTTAAAAAAAAAACCTTTCTTACATAGTTAGAGTTTATAGTCACAAATATTCTAGGAGAAAAAGAAAGGCTGACCATTTTAAAAAGAAGTGCACATTTTACCTATAATCCTTACGTTGGAGAGACACCATGTTTATACCAATATTCCATGACGTGCAGTTAACATCATTTTACCTTCAAAAATAGCTGCCAATCACAGATCATCAGGATAGTTATTGTTCTACTTAGACACACTTTACTGTCACTCAAGACACCCTACACATCAAATCTGCCCCTGTATTTCTCCCTCCCCAAACGCTATCATCAAAGGCAGATACGCATTTGACTCTCTAATTTTTGGACTGTTTTTAACGTAAGGATGCCTGCAAACTGAACTCAAATTGTACCTAGAAAAACCCCAGGAACTGAAACTGCTCCAGGGACCGACAGTTTTCTCCGTCTCACTATTGTGATCCTCCTAGTAACTTATTGTTCACGACATTTGTGCTTTCTTAGTATCTGCTTCATTCTTCTCTTCATTTTCTCTCAACCAACTTATCTGGTTAGTTATAGGTTCTATTTCCTCAATGACTGTGTTCACAATGAACAGGTAGGCAGGCAAAAAGGAAAAAAGAGAGAGAAAGGCAGTATAGCAAAGTGTTTTAAGAATTAATTGAGAAAATAGATATAAAGTGCTTACATCAGTGTATGGCATGTAAGTGCACAAAAAATGGTAGTTAAAACTTTGCAGCTCTATTCTAATTTTACTTGTCATAAATAAATTCTTGGGGCCGGCCTGGTGGTGTATCGGTTAAGTTCACACGTTCCGCTTCAGTGGCCCGGGGTTCACTGGTTCAGATCCCAGGTGCAGACGTGACACCGCTTGGCTCGTCATGTTGTGGTAGGCATCCCACATATAAAGTAGAGCAAGATGGGTATGGATGTTAGCTCAGGACCAGTCTTCCTCAGCAAAAAAGAGGAGGATTGGCAGCAGTTAGCTCAGGGCTAATCTTCCTCAAAATAAATAAATAAATTCTCATTACAATTAGACTTTGACAAGCAGGAATAGGGTATGGGCCTTTGCTATGTCTGATTTTCAAGAGCAAAGTTGCTAAGACTATATCCTAAGTGTTTTATTGAAGTACTTCAACTTTTCAAGTATCCAAAATACTATATTTATCTAAGAGGAAATTTTTTTCACCATGAAGAGTGACCAAAGAGAAAAGTGATAACAGTATTTGTCTGAAGAGTCAACTTTCATATTACATAGGACATTTTACTGAGACACTTAAAAGCGTGTTTTCACCACCCACTCCATTTTAAAAATGAACAAACTCTAAAAAAGAGAGAGGCAGTGCTTGTTGAAGATTCCACTGAGCTCAAATGCTGGTTTAGAAAAGGTATGTTGAATTCCTACTGCTCTGATGTTTTCACTTGATGTCTAGCCCCTGCTTTATGAGTCTTTTTTGGTTTCTTTTTGAGGAAGATTAGCCCTGAGCTAACTACCGCCAATCCTCCTCTCTTTGCTGAGGAAGACTGGCCCTGAGCTAACATCCATGCCCATCTTCCTCTACTTTATATGTGGGACACCTACCACAGCATGGCTTGCCAAGCGGTGCCATGTCCTCACCCAGGATCCGAACCAGCAAACCCCAGGCCACCGAAGTGGAACGTGCGCACTTAACCACTGGGCCACTGGGCCAGCCCCAAGATTTTGAATTTATATTAAAACCACTTAACTCCCTTGAGTTCCGTTGTACAGAAAAACCTAATCTGTTCAGAGGGCTCAATATTTCTTTCACAATGTTTAAAAAGAGAAAGCTATTTGTCTCTAATAATCCTTTAGTGAGAAAGAAAACTACGAACTCAATATAGAGATCTCTAAACAGAAATTTAAAAAAAATTTAA
Organism: Equus przewalskii; assembly: GCF_037783145.1. Lineage (NCBI taxonomy): Eukaryota > Metazoa > Chordata > Mammalia > Perissodactyla > Equidae > Equus > Equus przewalskii. The sequence goes on from NC_091849.1 coordinate 21,048,144, forward strand.
AGGCACTTTGTAATAATAGGAATAACTTGATTAATCAAAATTACTGTCCATTATAAAATATCATTTTCATTAACTGAAAATTAGACATTTTGGTTAAAAAACCCCTCCTTTTCTGGACAGAGGGTAGTCTACACTAGATGAACCCGAACCAGGACTGTGGCAAAGGGGTGCAGAGGAGAGGACAGACTTGAGTGAGCTTTCAGGGTGGATCAAATATGTTTGAAGTGAGGAAAATCTTGTTTGTAGGAAAGTCCGGGCAGAAAAACTGGAGGAGAGAAAAAAATTACTTTGTCCCCTTTCCATGCTGCTATGGCTGGGTCCCAGTACTACAAGAGAGGGACATGATTCCACTTTAATAACAGATGATCATCCAGCACTTACTGTGGCTGGACCTGGTGCTAAGCACTTTACATTGAAGGCGATCAGAATATGCCACCCCAAAATATGCCGCTTCGGCATAAAGTTACTTTGAGCTGAAGGCAACTGAGAATCAACAGATGTGGGAAGAGTTCTCTGCCCTCCACGTGCCTGCCTAAAAGCAGGGCATAAATTTCCCTTTGTGGAGTTATTTTCCTCCAACCAGAGAGGGAAGAGTGACTCTAATCTCCAGAGCCGGAGAGTCAACACTGATTTGCTGCATCAACAGAGTTTACTAAAAACACCCTCTGATTTTCCATTAGTTTCTCCATATATTTCCTAGTCACTCCCCACGATTTATCATCCCTTGAAACCCAATCTCCTTTCCTTTGTTAAAGTGGTGTATAAGCCCCTATATCTAACGATTTCTTTGAGTTTCACTCCTTTTCTGTGAATTTCTGTGCACATAAATATTAATAAAAATCATGTGTCTTTTCTCCTGTTAAAAAAAAGAAATTTCCTCCTTTTCATTATCATGCACATTGTTGATGATTTCTGTAAATGGCAATGGTATAAATTACTTATTTCCAAAAATTAATATTTTGGTAAGTATTTTGAAACCCAGGAAACTACTGGAAGAAAGAGTAAGAGACAATTGAGGTGAAGACTGAGGTTACATCATCAAAAACTTTAGCACGGCTTTCTGAAAAGTTTGGTCATTTAAACCATTTATATAACACCTTAATGTAATGGCAAGAAGTACAAAATTGAAATTGCAAAGCAAGTTCCATATTTACTTAGAGACATGACATTATTGATCTTAGATCTTTCAAAAATGTTATTATTGCATGAATAATACATCCCCCTGCAAAAAATAAGAAAAAATATACGATTGTAACAAAAATTAAAGGAACACTGACAGGGTGTCAAGCTAAATTTAGAGCCAGAAACAATTTGTAGGGGAAAAAAAACAATAATAACAAGAGAAAATATGTATTATATAATGCAAAAAAGAGATTTGCACTTTAACAAAATAGAGCTGGTACTATTTTAATAATAATGGCTAACAGTAATTGAACACTTAATAGATGCCAGGCAACATGCTTGACACACATTTTTCTGTTTATTTCAAACAGCCTTTCTCTAAATGGGTACTACGATTATCTACATCCTAGATTTAAGAAACTAAGTTTCACATAGGTTAATAAATTACCTATGTTATATATTTTGTCCTGTCTTTTCATTCAACCTCATATTGTAAAATTTTTCCAAGTCACTAAATTGTACTTTAAAAATCTTAGACACAGAGTATGGCCATCTGATTATGTAATTATCATGTAAATAGAACATATTCTATGCATCTAATCCCCCATTCTCGAATAGTCAGCAGCATTGATATCTTGTTTAATCTTTGCCAATTATATAGATAAAAAATAGCACATTTTCATGTGGCAGAGCTTGAATAAATATTATGCAAGATTCAAATTAGAAAAATATTTGTATTATTGAAACATTTTATTGAAAAAAATTTTTTCCCGAAGAGTAATTTTTAAGATCTTTAAGCCCCCCACAAATCAGCATAAGGAACTATAATTATTCTTAACCTGCCAATTTTATTAATTTTAAAGTGGCAATTTTCTTTCCATGGCCACGAAAGAGCAGTTTTGCAAATAATTCTGATCTCTCCATTTGTGCCTTCCCACACACCACCCCATAACACTCACAATTGGCCAAGGGGGCCCAAGTTACCAGCACACGTACACCACTTGGAGGGTCTGTACCCTCATCTCTCTCTCTCCAAATCCCACCATCAAAGGCAGATAGAGATTTGACTGGCTATTCAAACCAACAGTGATACAGCTCCTTGGAAACATTCCTTAAATTATCAGTTAGCTCTGGGCCATCCCCATTGATACTGAGTTAATCCCCTCTCCCAGCAGATCCCTTGAATTTCAGAAATCCCAGAGGCTTTAAAAGTTCTGCTAGGTGGGGCCGGCCAGGTGGCGCAGCAGTTAAGTGCGCAGGTTCAGCTTTGGCGGCCTGGGGTTCCCCGGTTCGGATCCCGGGTGCAGACATGGCACCGCTTGGCAAGTCATGCTGTGGCAGGCGTCTCACGTATAAAGTAGAGGAAGATGGGCATGGATGTTAGCTCAGGGCTAGACTTCCTCAGAAAAAAAGAGGGGGATTGGCAGATGTTAGCTCAGGGCTAATCTTCCTCAGAAAAAGAAAGAAAAAAAGAAAAAGTTCGGCTAGGTGGACACTGATGAAACGCAGAGACGACAAAAGACAGAGAAGGAATACTTCCTGTGACTTTCTGAAAAAGGACAGTGGGGGGATTTTCTACCTATAGTGGAGGAGGGGGACATTTTCTGTATAATATTTTAAATATAATATTTTAAAAAGAAAAGGCTTGACCCACAAATACCAAACATATATAAACACTTCTGCTGAATAAACCCAGAGGCAGCTAATATTTTTTAAGGAAGATAAAAGCACACAGAAAACAATTACATTTATTTTAAGTCATCGTTTACACCAAACTAATTGAATTAAAAACTAATTAAACAAGAAAACATCAATTAGATATCTCTTCTCTCTCTTGTACAATTATATTGTTTTATTGCCCATGTTTCATAATGGTTGCCAAGCAGCTTTGAAATCTCTCATTAGTTTTCCAGAAAAGGAAACTGAGAAGTATGATATGTTTTGGACTCGAAGGTGTTTTGACAGGTACACTGTTGCTGAAATTAGGTCCTTTTTACAAACAAGCCTTCTTGGTACATTTAATTTTTGAAACATCCTGACCTATTAGAAATGTTTGACCTCATGGAGATCTAGTTCCCGAAAATTAATAATTGCAGTTGCCCATGAGTACTTGGTTTACATAATAGTCAAATCTAAACCGAACCAAGTTACCATGAACATCACTTCCCCACAATAACTTTAATAACAAGTTGGTTTCAAGGGTAAAAGGAGCCAACATCGCACCGTTTAATTGCATCACTGAGAAAGCAGGTATAAAAGGAATGAGGTCTCTGAGAAAGTGGTCTCCATACTCTTTTTTTTTTTTTTTTTGGAGAAAGATTAGCCCTGAGCTAACTACGGCCAGTCCTCCTCTTTTTCGCTGAGGAAGACTGGCCCTGAGCTAACATCTATGCCCATCTTCCTCTACTTTATATGTGGGACGCCTACCACAGCACGGCTTTTGCCAAGCGGTGCCATGTCCGTACCCGGGATCTGAAATCCGACCTGGTGAACCCCGGGCTGCCAAGAAGCAGAACATGAGAACTTAACCACTGCGCACTGGGCTGGCCCTCGTAACTCTTTAAATGTATCTGACTTTTGCTCAACCTTCCTCCCATCCTCACCTCCCTGGAATTAGCTACCATTAGGTGATAAATTCAACTGAAACACAGTGTTTTTAAAAATAATATTTCCCAGTAATAGGAACTTTTATGTTGTTTCACACAGAAGAAGTTGTGCTGGATATGTAATACGTAATTCCATCTGTAATATGGAATTCAGCTGGTGATGGATTTTTCTTCATTCTTCAGTGCCCTTATTCATGACTCTACTCATTTTGATAAATCTTTTCCACCATTTAGCCTAATTAATAATAACAGCCTAATCCCATCCATTTCAAAATTCTTCTTCGCACTTGTTAGTACATCATAGACCTTTATACCCATTGTCTGGACTTTCATACCTAGAATCTCATTAATATTTATAACAATCCTGAGAGAAATTCTAAGTATTACTCTAAACATCTTAAGATCATGTAGCCAGAGGCTCAGAAATATTCAATCTACTCCCAGCCTTACGAGGCTGGTCAATAAGTGAAGGATGCCAGAATTCTTTCTACATCTCCCATTACCCTTCCCATAAGTCTGCCCTAACAACTACACTCCCATTGATTTCTCCCAGGATGCCTTTGGTATTTATGTAAAGAACACACGAGCAGCCCTTGAAGACTGGATCGCATTTCTCTGTAATGAAGGCCTTTCTCTTTTACACTATAGTCTTCAAAGACAACCGTGTTCTGTGCCAGCCCTTAGCACCACGCAGTACACTAGTCGGCAAGGGATGGGGGTACAAAAATGACACTCCGTTGGCTAAGAGAATGCCTACTACCCTTTGCAGATCTAGATCTTTCTGTACTAGATCTTTTCACCCCTACTTCCTTTTTTGTTCCAGGTTTGGACAGGTGTTTGGTTATTTTTCTCTAACCCTCAGATCCCTACCTGTTCACCTGCTGCAATTCAACCACCCAACAATAACCTTTGACGTTTGCCTTATTCCAGGGTGGCCCACTGGCTTGTCACCATGCTCACCTTGAACAGTGTTTCTAGGTTTGGTCGTGCCTTTAGACTGAGTTGATGGCATAACTAAGTACCTTTTCTGGGTACTGAGACTTTTTCATCCTTGACCAACTTTGGTACCTGATTTGTTCATTAGTGCAGCATATTTAGGGCTGAGGAAAAAAGTCACATATAGTAAGACCTCTGCTTATAGAAACTCCACATTCCTTCCTACTATGGGTTCCACAGCTGCCCACGATTTGCTATTTTCTTCCCAGCCACTAAACATTTCTAGTTTTCCAGCACTTTTCCTATGAAATTGAGAGGAAGGAATGTGTCAGATTCATCTTTGTAGCAGAACATCGATATGTGAGTAAATTATTGATGCACTGTTGATGTTACCTAATTGGTAAAGCTGTAGATATTTGTGGGGCAGATAAGTGTTCTAAGCAAACGGCTTGACAGAAAAGCCAAAAGCACTCGCTTAGAATTATCCAAGTTCATCGTATTTGTTTTGGCTTGTTGGGAGAAATTAACTTCTTTTGCCCAGAGCATGTCTCCACCACTCAGAGGTGAAATGGCTGATCCAACCCAGCAAAGTGCAAACAAATTTGAGTTGTACTGAAATGGGTTAATGGTTCTAAATCTCCACTGGTCACTGTGGTTCTAATTCTCCACTGGTCGCTGTTGGTTACTGTAGGAAAGAACAACAGTGTAGTTAAATACGTGATTGGTATTAAAAAGTCTCAGTCATAATAGCCAAGAGGATGATTATGATGAATTTGGCTGGTTTCACTGTGCAAGTTCATAGCTAGCTACTAGGCCTCAAAAAAGGTGTAGAAAGTCGTTTAAAACTCGCAGTTACAGGGAAACGTCCGTAAATATCTGTTTAGAATAGACTTACAGGTGGAGAAAAATCTTAAGTCTCTCAGCTGAGAGAATGCTTTTTAGTCTGCAGCCCCCAAGAAGTTCTAGTTACCAACAGCATATTTGATATGAGCAGACCTCTGCCTAATTCTTAAGCACGAGGAGCCAAATTTTCCCCTCTTGTAGGGAGATACTGAGAGCATCTGACATACTCTCCATATTATAACCATATAGTCTTATCTTTTAAAATATGCAAGAATCTCTGAAAGGGTAAAGGCCACATCCAGCACCCGATGCAAAACTTCCATGTAAAGTAGGAAATTTTGATATGGCTAATTTGACAGGGTCATGACCATGTCATTTGTGACTCCAAAAAAGTATTATTCGTTTAGAATACTGGTTTCCAAGAGATGTGCAGTCTAGACATCCTAACAACATCGCTGACTCTATCCCTTTGCCAGACCTCCACTCGGTCCTGGAGTCTCTTTGCAGGCTCCAGTCTTAGCCCTCAAGGAAATCAGAAAAGGGTTGAAACCAAGACCTGGCCATCTCATCAACGGCTCCTGAGGCAAGAGTGGAGTTTTCCGTAGTGAGCAAATGGGGGACCGCACGGGGACTGCAAGTTTGCACCAGCCTGTTACAAGTTTCACCGAAATAATGTGCTAACTGTGTCACTGTTTTCTTACCACACTGCCCCATTTCTTCCCTTTCTAGGCCACTCTGGCACACAACAAACCATGCAACCTTCACGGCCCAGGTGCCCTAGAGAGAGATCCGCACGGGGCCACTTTCAGCACAACTGCCACCCGGCTGTCCAAGCTATTCGCTCCATCATTCTAAAACCCCAGCGTCTACAGGACGGTCCAACTGGCTTTGGGTCTCAGAGATAATGCACTCTTCGCACTAGAACCTTCTCAGGGAGCCCGAGCGTTGACCCCGCGTCGCGGGCGCGCGCGGGGGTGGGGGAGGGGCCCTCGAGGCGGGGCCGCGCGACCCCCAGCTCAGCGGCCGCCACCGCAGCGCGTCGCCCACTCCGACCGCCGCCAGAGGCCGGGTCCGCCGTCCCCCCAACATGTCGCGTTACTGCAGGCACAAGTACAAGAGGGGGGACCTGGTTTTTGCCAAGTTAAAGGGCTACGCCCACTGGCCGGCCAGGATAGAGCAAATGGCCGCCCCGAATCGCTATCAAGTGTTTTTTTTCGGGACCCACGAGACGGCCTTCCTGAGCCCCCAACGCCTCTTCCCGTACGAGGAGGCCAAGGAGAAGTTCGGCAGGCCCAACAAGAGGAGGGGGTTCAGCGCGGGGCTGTGGGAGATCGAGAACAATCCTACCGTCCAGGTCGCCGGCCAGCCCCTGGCCCAAGAGAAGAGCTGCGCGGAAGGGCCACTGCCGGCGTCCGAGGCCACCGAGGGCGACGGGGACCAGGAGAGCATCGCCGACGGCGACAGTGATGAGCAGGGGAAGCCCGGCGTCGACCAGACGGTCCAGGAGGCGGGCGAGAAGGGGCCGCTGAAGAGGAGCGCGGGGGAGCTGCCGGAGGACGCCGCCAAGCGTCCCAAGGAGGCCGCGCCAGAAGCGGAGGAGGAGGAGGCCGCCGGGGAGGCCGCGCTGCTGCTGGAGCCGGAGGAGGAGGACGCCAGCGCCACGGCCCAGCCAGGCCTGGCAGGAGGGTCGCCCCCAGAGCAGCGGGAACCCAAGGAGGAGGCCGCCGAGAAAGACGTCGAGGCCCCAGGCGTTGGAGAAGGTCGCGAGAGCCTGTAGTCACCAAAGTCTCAAGAAGAGACCCCGCCCCCCGTTCCTGCTGCGGCCTGGCTGTTACTCGGGAAACCGACCTCGGCCTGCCAACTGGGACGCCTTCCCCGCCCCCACCCGCTGTCCTTGGCCCGCTCTTCCTGTCCACGTCCAGCCCCTGGGATTGACCTGGATGCTCAGGCCACCTGCCGTTCACCTCTCTGTCCCCACATACCTGTAAACTGAGTCAAGGCCTGTGCTCCCCGGGATGAGATGAGACCACCCTGCCCCTCCCTGCCTGGAACTGTTTCCCAAGGCTTCTGTTGGGGCCTGCACCAGCTGTTGCCACCCCCGGGACCCCTCTCTCCCTCCCCCAGGCACTCTGGACCTCTGTGTTGGAATCCGGAGTAGGAGGGGAAGAGGTGAAGAGAGGTGGAGGATAAAGAGCAGGGGTCCTTCCAGGGGCCTGGAAAGGGCAATCCTCAAACTATGGTGGCGGGGGCGGGTGTTGGCAGGAGAGTGACGTCTTCCTGAGCTCCTGTCCACTCCTCCCATACCTATCATCCCTGCTGCCTAGATTCAGGGAAAGTGGGACAACTTAACTGGGGAGAGCTTTTCTTTCAGAAATCCTTTTGCTGACCTAGGGAGTTCTGGGATTGTAGTTTTTCATTGGATAATTTGAGGGCATCCCCGTTGTTTGTGATATGGGAAGGCTTAGCTTTGCCCAGCTTCTTGGATGGGAATGTGAGGAGGCCCCATTTAGCTCTCTGGGGCACCATGGGATGTTCTCGGGAGACCCTTGGCCACCCGTTTCGCTCTCCCCACAGCCTCAAGACTACCCTACAGTCATATACACCACCCAGGCATCAAAGAAAAGGCACATTGTTTAGGAAACCTTTTTGATAAAAGAAAATTTTAAAAAATTTAAGAACTATTCCTGGGTATGCCTCCACTCTGCTCCTAACTCTTCCAATGCTACCCCCATTTCTGAGATGAACTCGGAGGTTTCCCTTCTGTTTGGGGTTTTGTAACCTTCTTTTTCTAGTTAAGGCTTTGGTGTTGCTTTGCAGGGTCATTTCCCATCCACATCCTCCAACCTGGTCCCCTCAGGATTGTCACAAGGCCTGATATGTAACCTACCGAGACGACGGAGAGAGACGTGTCTCCTCCTAACCTCTTCCCAGTGGTCTCTCTATGCCTTTCTTCATCTTTTGTCCGTGTCACCCCTGCCCTTCTACCTTGGGCTCTTATGAAATATTGTTGACTGTAGCTTTGGGAGTTAAGATCTGAATTATTTCGGTTCTAGAAAATAAAACCCGCTGATTACTTTAAACAAATCTCAGGTCTCTTCCTTTGGTGTTGAAGAATTGGCCCTTAGATGTAATGCTCCTCCTGTTTGCTGTCCATCCTGTGTTAAAAGCTGTTAATTTGTAAGAGGTGTTTTAGAATCACTCTTTAGAAACCTTCGTTATCTTAAGGTCTCTGCCCTTCACTCCATCTGTAGAAGTCACTGCCACCGATTAGAATGAATGGAAAGAGGTCAACTTAAAGTGTTTGAATGATTACAAACTGGGACAATAAGTGAGTTTGTAATATTCTACATGCTTTGCCAAGCAACAGATTCGGAAAAGAATAGGGTAAGAGGATTGGTCCTTCTTTGTTTTGTTGTGATTGCTGTTTCCCAGATCTTACCACTACTCTCTTTCCTCCAACACCTTTTACATGAAAAAAGGCAGTTGCTTTATATTCCCAGTTTTTAAAATATGTAGTATCTGCAGAATGTTTTGTCTTTTTTTGGTGGCTTTGTGCAAACAAAGTCTGGGGATATTGAAATATACTTAATATAATCACATGTGGGGTTCCAGTTTCTGTGTTCATCAACACTGCGTGCGTGCAGAGACTGGGTAAATACTACAGTTCTTCTCATAGAAAATGCCAGGCCATCACTAACCAGTAGGTTGGCACCTGAAGACAATCTAATTTTCCATCCCTGTATAAGATGGTGTTATTTTACTCCAAAGCGTGTAAGTCAGATGATTCCTCGTTTTTCAACTACTGCTGTTGTGATAATATTAATACAAGGAATTAGTATTCAGTCAATGTCTATCTTGTGCTGAGAAGAATGGCTTTATTTAATCTTTGTAGTAATCTGGCAAGGTAGGCAGTAGTACTCAAATTTCCCATTGGAAGTACCTCTGGTTCAGAGAAGTTAAGTGGCTTCTCTTCACTTCACACAACACTCAGGATCCAAAAACAGGTTTTACTGGTCCAAGCTCTCTCCCCTGAATTGCACATTCAAAAAAACACTATGAAATCAAAAGTTAACAAAATTACTATTTTAGTTACTAATAAGTTAATATGAGTCTCTAAAGCAAGCCAGGCAATATGCTTTATTCTACATGTGATGTCTTTATTAATACGACCACCCAATTAGGTACTTACTATTATCTCTGTTTTAAAGTGGAGGAAGCTGAGGCTCAGAGATGTCAGATAATTTTCCTGAGGTCATACAACTAGTAAATGAGCCAAGATTCAGTGATAGGTCTTTCCCATTCTAAATCATAGGTGCTTTGTTTTATTAGATTTTATTACTTCCTATCGAATAAAATGGGAGTACTTATTCTCCTCTCCTATTTTGAAGTGAACGTTTAGAAGCTTGTATGCCAAAGAATACATTAACAAACATTGCTAGTGGGTGTGTAAAAAAAAACAACATTTGGGGCACCTGACAATTGTTTTGTCATTAAATGGCTTGGTGAAATGATGAGGACAATCGCACACTGAATATTTTTCAAGAAGTAGGTAACTAGAGGAAGTTTGGATACGGATCAGTGTATTTGCCAAAGGCAGCCATGTGATCTTGATGAGGTTTTCATGGAGGCCCATCTTCTGAAATGATTCAATAACCTGAAAGAAAATGAAATGACTATCATCTGAGTCCTTCTCTTTGCATTATTTCTTTCTTCTTTTTTTGTTTCTTATGTTAAGGACAGAAAAATCTGGTATTTATTAGGATGCATCACACACATTTGCCTTCTTGGTGACTACAATACGGTAGTGAAAATGGCAATCCGACTGTACATCTAAAGAATGATACACAGAATTAGCAAACACAGTTAAAACCCGATAAAGAGAGGGAAACATGGAAAATCCGCATACTCAGCCCTCTTCTCCTAGGCGGTAGATCCCAGTTATGTGCTTTGGTGCCAAGCATACAAGATGTTTTTATACGGACTGAAAAAGATACTGTTTTCTAAAATTTCTGCAGTTGTCTAAAATTCCCAATAATTCTAGTGCTATCTTTTGTTTTCTTCTGATCAACATGTACCTCAAATTAGTGCTTAATAATTAGTTACCTAACTGAACAAAGAACACTGCTTGGCTTTTTGCTGATGCTGTGTTAAGGGTGTTCAAGTGTGTTCAAGAGTATTCTGAAGAATCTGTTTAAGCATTCCATGTAAATTTGTGCTCATCACATTGTCCCTGATTTGCAGATACATTTAGCCTACTGGTTAAGTCTACTGTAAGGCTTTCCAAGTATTTGCTATTTCACGCAAACATCACTAATTACATCACTTTGGCAAGGGACTAAAATGCCACCAAGGGTGTAAATTTTGTTTCTTTCTTTTAGCTCTCACCCACTCTGTAAATTCTCATCAAAGGTGCAGACTCTTCTTTGTGGCTCATACCTCCACTTTATGTTTCCTGAAAATACAGTAGATATTCAGGGCACATAGGATGTCTTCTGTTCACTTCATTGTCAACACTCTTGTCAAAGTAAAGCTTCTGCTACACATGCTGTGCATACATGCTGTTCCTTCTGTTTAAAAAGAACTGCCTCACTCTTCTGGGCCTGGCCAACTGCTCAAGGTAGGAGCCACCCCTTTGTGTTCCTGTAGCGCTCTATGCTCACACTGATAATATTCTAATTTCCTGTTTATTTTTTGCTCTTCCATTAGACTAGAGGAGAAAGAAAATGTTTCATTAATATTTTATCCCCATTCCCAAAACGTGCTGTAAAAAGCACACAATAGATATTTTCTAAATGCTTGAAAGTCTGTTATCAAATACTCCTTATAATCGTGGTGCTGGAGTAAAGTCATATGTGTTGTTGAACACATCGTGACTCTGAAAACAGAGAGGCAGGGTAAACTGGCCTGTAGGCTAATGACACACGTAGGTTGGGGTGATGTTGTGTCCATGTAAGTACCTTCCTATATTAGTGACTTGAAGAACATTGACGGTTCTCACAGACCCAGAGAAGTCACCCTCTGATGCCAAGGCAATGCTACTATTTTATCCAGGTTTTCCCACTATTGGAGTCACATGTCGTAGTTAAACTACATATGGGCATCGTTTTCATAATGTCTGAGCCCCCAGGTGGGCAAGAGAACATTCTGGTTTCTGTCTTCTCCAGACAGGAGCCATGTATTAAACATTCAGCCAAAAATTTACAACAATGAGGTGTGAGTGTGCTAAAGAGAACTTGGATCTGCCATTCCGTGGGCCTCTTGCAGTGTAGATCCTCACTTGGTGTAGACATTTCTCAGAATTTAATGCATTTAAAGGAAGGGGATCTATTCACCGCACAATACGGCCCAAGTCTCACAAGCCAACTATCTGTCTTATATAGACACTTATCTTTCCCACTCCTAGTAGAAAAATTGACCATATTAGTCTTTGAAATCTCTGAAATAGAGACTTCCTAAGTGGTCTAAGAGTACCTCTGACATCAGACCATTTTCTACTTGTAGTCTGATTTTACATGTAGACTTCAACTTCACTGAAATGGTCTTGAGACTGCCAGAGGACACACAGAAAAGATCATGGTAAAAGGCTCCAGATGGCCAGAGGCAGCTTGGGGCACAGTTGATCAAGGGCGGTCCTAGTCACAGCACAGTCAAGTCTTTGGCATGGGGACCCGTGAGAAACAAAGTTCACCCACTTCCCATCCTAGTCTGTGGTCAGTTCCCGAGGACTATGGGTGGTTCGGTGAGTGCCATTTTCTCGCTTGTTTTTATCACTCTGAGACAAGCTCTTCTTTCTGCTCAGTAAACTAACAGCTCTGTTCCCTTCTTCCCTATTGAAGTTTCCCCTAAATTACTATGTCAAAATTAAGTGTCACTCCAAGGTGTTCCAATAAGACCGTGGCTTTTCTCTTAATGGCATTTACTCCACTCTTCTATGCTCAGTAAACCAGTAAACCATAAAATACCTAACTGGTTTGTGTCAACCAATAGGTTGTAAATTCTATGTAAACAGGAACTGTGATCATTTTGCTTATTCTAAGAACCCTGCAAAGTGCCTGGTTCATATTAAGCTCTCAACAAATGGTTGTTAAGAAAGAAATGGATGAATGAATGATTAAATTCTGGTGCTGGCTCCCACCCTCACTCCAGGCCTGAGAGGAAACTTTGGGAAATTTTGTCAAGCCTATTAAAACATGGGAAGGGGCGCCTAAGGATTTTTTTAATGAGTGCATCAGATTATTTTGTTATTACATATAGGTGTGGATCTCATAAAATAAAAACTTTAGCAAGACTGAAGCCCAAGGAGGAAAAATCAAATTATCCAAAGTCACCATCCGAATCTCAGTGTGAATAAGCATATTAAACACAATATCTGGCTTCTTAAGTTATATTTTCTCTTTAATACTTTGATACTTCATTATCAGCATCATTTAATGCAGGAGGCAGCTTAGTGGCATCTGGCTTTGGAGTTACTCAAACTCAGATTTAATTCCTGGCTCCACTGTTTAAGAACTGTGTGATCTCAGTTTCCCCCGCTAACAGTTGTGATAATGACTCTCATGTCACAGGTTTGTTGTGAGAAGCAAATGAGCTCATATATGTTAAAATGTCAGGCATACTACCCAGCACAAAATAGGCATTACAGCTATGTAAATTCACTTCCCTTTAATGTAGTCCAGAAAACTAACCAAACCATTTGGAATGCTTCGAGCCCAGCTTATCACTCTTATGTAGGAAAGTGCTGTAGGCCTCTGCCAGATACCAAGCGGCTCCCTCGTTGTGATGTATATGACAATTCTATATTTAACCTGCCCATACACAGAGAGAAAGTGAAATCTTATCCCTCTCATTTCCTCATATTGCTCTTCAAGAAGCTTCTTTAAATTCCCTCACTGTTAGCTGAATTATTTTATACAGACATATCCAATTTTAAAGATTCCTCTTTTTTGGCATGACTCATCCCTCCTGTGGCCAGTTTTATTGCTCTGTTATTTCCCTAGGATCCACTTACTGTTTTCCACCGGGTATTTCTGAAATGCGTCTCCTTGAGTACCTTGTATGCCTGATTGTTTTCCACCGTAGAAATAGTAATCGTGTTGCTCTAGTTACTTCTTCTTGGATCCCTTGCCTTTTTGCCAAGGTACCTATCTGTTCACACATAATTTTAATGAGCTGCCCAATTTGATTACTAAAAGGCATTGGAGTGTTACGAGCGGTTGACCATTCTTTCCAGAAGCTCTCTCAGGTCTCATGTCCTTCTGTGATTTACCAAGTGTCACTTAATTTTGCTTTTTTTCCCTTTCTTTTCACACCCTGGCCAACTCTTCATCACAGTCATTATCCACCTCTCTTGGTGATCTACTTAACACTTCATGAAAAAATATGTTCAGCTCAGCTCCTTGCTCACTGCTCTTTACTTGTCGACAAGACATGCTTTTTCCCGTTCACTTGCGATTCTTCTGGTGCTCAGAATTTGTCCATCATTAGTGCTCCCTTGGTGTAGTTTTTCCATGTGCCTCATCTCAGCAGGACCCATGCTTCATTACCATCAACTTCGATTCTTTTTTTTGTCCTTGATTTTACCCTTAGATGTTGGGACATAAGCACTGATTTTAGTCAGTGAATGCCTTGATGACAGCTACCTCAAATATCCTTGCAAAACAAAGCAAAAATAGGAAAAGACAAGCATAACTGTTCCATTGTATGAGACTCACTTTTTTTCTTCTAAAAAATTAAAATACGCTGAATTATTGGAAATCTAATAGCAGCTTTGCTTTCACTGTTTTGGGTTAGTTAGAGGTGGGCACAGGAGGAAGAGCATTCTTGCTACAAATAAGTGAGTGTGCCTGCATTGCACCCAGCCTGTTGAGGGCACTGGACCAGAGCAGTAAATAAGACAGATAAGCTGTCTACCCTCATGAAGCTTATATTCTATGGGAAAAAAGACAGACAATGAGCAAATACGATGATAATTTCAGAATGCAATAATATCAGTGTGAACAGAGAATGACTGAGGAACATACATTTTAAACTAGGTTAAAATTAAACTTTGGATATTCTAAGGCTCTTAGGAAATCTGTGGCTCATTTTCAAGTAAATTGTTTTAAAAGAACAAAATATTTCTGTCCTACTGTGAATTTGCAGCCCTATTGCCTACACTAATGGCTGTCAGTCTTTTTAATGCATAGAAAAATATTCCAGAGACTTTCCCGCCAGTGAACACTCCTTTTGTGTGCAGGAACAACAATAACAAAATAGCACTCATTTATTGAGTGCTTACTATGTGCCAGATTCTCTTCCAGGGGCTTGAGATACATCAGCAAACAAAATAAATGAAGTACCTCATGTCCTGGTGCTCCCGTTTTAGCAGGTGGAGAAAGGCAGTTAAGATTCAACTTAATAAATAAGGAAATCATAATGTGTGTTAGAAGGTTATAAACACCACTGGAGGAAAACAAAGGAAGGTGAGAAGGGCTGGAGAGTAGCAGACAGGGGTTGTGCAGTGTTAAATGGGGCAGTGAGCATGGCGGCCTAGTTGATATGTGCACCTGGTCACCCCCTCTCCCTATCCATCAAGTCATCACATCAGAATGTAAGTGAATAGAGTGGCATCCTTATAAAGATGACCTTGAATCAATATAACTGTGAAAATATAAATAATCCACAAACTCAAGTACTTACTATTTATAATATATTACTAGCGCCACACCTCACAACAGAGGACACACAAATCCTATAATATTTGAAATGAGAATCGTTGCTCAATACCACTTACTTGCCAATTTGTCATATACATCTACGTGGCTTCTTTTGCGCTGTGGTATAGACCAAGATCTTATCTTTATGCTGTTTAATATTTTATGTGTTTTTTTCCTCCCCAAATATAAAATACTCACCCACTGGGGCCATGACACTTTCCATATCTTCTGCAATATCTAGCAGAGCACATCACAAAGCGTCATCCATTTTTATCAACTAACTTAAATTAAAGAAGCTGCAATGTAGATAGATGTTAGCAGCGCAACTCAGGATCCTGAGAGTGTGTGCACATATGAGATAAATGTCACTTGAGATACGAGTTATGTGGGGGACGAAGTAGGGGGCCGGGATGGGAAGGGGCCCAGAATTTGGATGCCACTGCAGTCTGCTGGAGTATTCAGAAGGCAAGTTTATTGCATGCCTATAGGTTAAGGTTTACAGGGTAGGTATATTTGCCCAAAGAGCTCCCCACTCCAGTCTTTAGTAACTAGTGTCCCTGACTGCAAACTGAGTAATTTACACTGAATGTACGTGGGGGGGAAGTATGTGTGGGCTGGTGATGAGTATTCTAAGGACAAATATCTATCGTAACTATCGAGGTCAGGTTTTTGCTTCTAGATTGAATTTCTTTTTAGTGTGAAGTCATTTTAGGCTTTGAAAACCTTCTCCATTTATTTATTTATTTATTTGTGTGGGGTCCAGAATCTGAATTGTTGTTTCATGGAGGGAGCAGAGTTTGGAGTTGATATAATAGATATAAATCAAATGTTTCTGGGGTCCTGTGTTCAATTCCGTCTCCCAAGGAGAGACCTGGTGGTTTCCTGGGTTTTTCTAAAACATAACTTGAAATGCCTATCTTTTAGATGAATGAGACAAGTCTGGGTTGGATGATGGTGCAGATGTGCAAAGAGATGAGTTTAGGATAAGTTAAAAGTCTCCTTTCACTGTAGAGAGGAAACCAATGGCTTTTCTATTTCTGCTTGATTGGCATTCCTAACAACTGATCATCTGTTAGCAGGCATTGCCATTAGGTCTGAATGTCACAGCCTTGGGAAAACTCCACATTAAGGTCCCTTGGTGAGGCAGAAAAGGGCTATTTGGGCCACATCAATTAATAAAGTAGCTGAGTATCCACCTTGTCATATTTCTTATGACTGTCACAACAAACGGGCACCCTCACTATATTTTAAATCGTGTTAATACAAACGTGTGAATGCCAACCAGATGTAATTCAGTGCAAGTATTCTGTAACATTCCTGACTCTGTGAGCTAAAAAGACAGAGACAGAGAATAATGAAAAGGATATTTTACATCCCACGCTCAGTGTGGAAAAAAACCCCCAAAACAAAACATATTCTACTCACTCTCATCTCCCTCATCCCTTGCCTCCTCAGAAATATACCACCTACATCAGCTCCCAGAAACAAATATGACACCGTGTAAGAGAACAATCCTCTGGCCCTTTGATCGTGCTCACCCTGTGAACTGATTGAAGCAATCCCCTCAAAGCCGAATATAAATAATAATGAACAGGTTAAAAATGGCCCCAAAACCTTCACACTGAAGGCATCGCTTGCCATAGGTGTTATCAAGGAGTCAAAGAGAAACTTCCTTCACAGAAGCTGCATATTTAATCTTTTTTCTGATCGTGTGGGATCAGGATGGACACGACATATTAATCAATTTTGAAAAACAAACCAACCCGGCACCACAGATGGTTAATGACAAGATGCCTCGTGGCACACTTGGAGGGTCATTTGGGCTGTTTCAATAAATAGATGCCCCCAAGAATTAGATCACAAAAATAATTAGCATAGCATATATCTGCGGGGCTGCTCTTACTGCATTTTCCCTCTCTGACTCAAGAGGATAGCGGTATATTGCTATTGCTGCTCCCACCTCCCTCTAATCATGGCCATTATTCATAGCAGGGCGCTGGAGGTCACTAGCGTGGTCTTTGTGCACAGGATCCTACTATTCATCCCATATCGTCCTCTAGATTGTGAGCCCTAGCAAATGGATTGGAAAACCAGTTTATCCTTTGTATATGAGATGTAGATTTGACCTTGTGTTGTCCTTCTGCGTCTTCTATGATCTCGCAAACCCTAGACACAAGACTTTCAAGCAGCCTTGTAAAGAATCTCCAACTGTGCTTTAGTTTTGAATTTAAATCGTGGTATTCCAATCATTTGTTGGTTTTGCTCTAAAGACGGCTGGGGCATCCAGCTGCAACGGAGAGGGCAGACTTGTCATTGTTAGTAATTAGAAAGAGCCTGGTAGTGATTCAAGGTGGCTCAGAATTTGTACATTTTATTTTTTTTTAAACCAAATGTGTTAGTGAGGTGTAGTTTGCTGAATTCCTGGCAGCTGTGTGGCTGTCTTTTTAACCTTGCTGCCCTGCTCATTATACATGCAGTCAGTCACCAAAGACCCTGGTTCCCTACTGTGCTCCTGAAGCCTGATGAAACGCATCAAAGATCCGATGAATCTTCTGGTCTTCCTGTCTGTTGGTTACTATCTCGGAGATTTCAGCTACATTGATGTAACTATAAATTGAAATAAATTCCTAACACTTAGTATACATGTTAGGCCTTAGTAGAATAAATGCCTAATGAATTAATGAATAAATAAATGACCAAATGAAAGGATATTGCTTATGGTATTTCAAAGACAGCAACTTTATTAGACTAAGGAAATTAATCAATAGAGCATTGCCTAGTATTGCACACCCAAGAAAAACTTCTTAGGGACGAAAAATTCTATGGCTTCTTCTCAGTGTTGGCTTAGTCACTGAGGGAGTGGCATGTAGGTATGTAAAATAATTTCAGTTTACCTAAGGTCTTATTTTGGGGGTTATTTTACTGTTTCTAAAGAAGGTATTAACACTCATTAGCAACTGGACTCTTCCCTTTGAAGTCTGGCTTTCTGAAAGTAGACGGGGATGCAATTTCAGGGGAAAAAATCATTTTAGTAGTGTAACCGGGAAACATTGATGGCACAGCAAATTAGTGGATGTCTCACACTGAATAGCATGATAAAATGATTTGTGATCATCTCAATTAGTAGCTTCATTCCATAAATTCCAGAGATTGAGATTAAGGTAGATAAGGTACAATCTTTGAAATATTTATGAATTGTTTACATTTTTATTTGGATAACATCTATATATCTTATGAACTCTATTAAAAATAAAACTTTATTTAGGTTTCTTGTTCTACTCTTTGACATGCTAGTATAATTCATCTGGAATTTAAATTTGGCTGGAATGAACCCAAATTGCATTTCAATATAAACAAGCACGGAAAGGATAATTAATAAATTTTCTAATTATCCTTTACTACCGTACCCATAAATATACCTTTGGTTTTTCCTAGTATTATCAACCTTGTGAAATCTTATTTAGTTGATGGACAGTTATAAACAAAAGTTGAAGCTAAAGATAAAGAGAATGAAAGTAGAATTGTCGAAAGAAGAGTAGAATAGGCAATCTTGGGAATTTTTTTGGAACCAAGCAAAATGATCAGATTTTGTATAGTTTGGAAGTGAATCTGATACTAGACCAGATCCACTTACTGATGTCTCCTGGTGAGAAACCCAGTTCTCCCTGAGAACTGAAAGATTGTGGGGAGTCAGCCACACATAATTTTTATGCAAAATTATGCCCTGTTACTCAAGAAGAACAAATTTCTCTAAACATGCATAATAGCAATTGTTTAGATAAATTTTCAAAAAAATAATTTTTTAAGAGCCCCAGTTTTCTTTATGATAAAATACTTCCGCCTTCTTTTCCAAGATGATAATAGTAAATTTTTTTTTTCTCTTTTGGTAGCAGGTTATAAATTTACATTGGAAATTTATAAGAAAGAATTTCTGAGAGCTGTAGATAGCATTTATAACTTCACAGAAAATTTTTTCCAAGGTCAACATTTGAATATTTTTGCATTAAATGGGAAGAGGGCTATTTCGTGAGATCTAAGGATGGATTATGAGTATTTATTTAATGTCCTTCAAAAAATGGAGAAAGTGTAGCGATTTAAACCAAATTCTAAAGTACTTGTCCACAGTCTATCTCTTCTTTGCCTCCTGGTCAATATTATTTACAATGTATAATTAAAGAGGTATTAAGTTTCTTTAAACACGTGTGAAAGAAGCATAGGATTTATGAAGGCTGTAGGTGTGAGTGACTTATTTAAAATCCTTCCTATTCAAATAGGGTGGTAAGGGCTTTTCTTGTTGTGATGGTATAAAACACACATCTTTGACCTAAATCTCCTAATGTTCCCTCTGTACTTAACGTATTTGGCAGTCTTGTTTAATGTAACGGTTTCTATTCTGGCAAATAGAGCTTTATTTAGTGACTGGTATAACTCATTACCCAAGCCCAGAAACACAGTTTTCCATGAGAGTCAGCGTTTCTGCTTTCTGACTGTGAACTCTGAATAGTGACGAGATTCTCACGAACTTAATGCTAGGCAGAAGAAAACCATCCACCATCAGGGCAATGTGACTTTGCTTTCCTTAAGAGTTGAGCAAGTCCCCGTTAGAAACAATAGAAAATGTAAAACATTTTAAAAGAGGCATTTCGTTCTGCTACAGACGAGGTCATAATTTAGATCCTAAGTTTAAGAATTGGAACCACTTGTTACCTCTTACCATAGCAAATTTCAATCAAGGAAACAGGAAATGTGAAAATAGTGAAAGTGTATGTGTTTGACAGCCCTTGACAGCATTATCATAGAGGGTCAGCTTGACTAATGTCTTTTATGCCATGTGAAAATGAAGCACTCTAGAAACCTTGTAAGCTCAGCCCCAAGAGTGTGTCACATCCACAAATGAGCCTGCAACGGTAGGTTCTGCACTCCAGCATCCATCCGGGAGCGGCGGTGGGTGTTTGCCCATTGGTTTAGATGGATATGTGAGACTGACCCATAAACATGAGTGATTTGCTTAGATGGACTTGTAATATTGACCCCATTTCACATTTGAGTTTTTATTAAATACATAACCATTCAGAGTAAACTGATTAACCCAAGAATAGTGAAAAAAAATAGTTCAAACAGCCAAAATAGATGACATTACAGCTCATGCTGTAGAGAATCTGATACATGTCGCTGGGAGTTGGGGGACATCATGGAGAACTGAGAAGGCAGGTGGTCAGCCTGAGGAAACCCCATTATTAAGCTGAGCATGTATTGTGGTGCGCCGGAGCCCAGGGGGCCAGTAGAGGAAGGTTACACTGAGGCACATGGCCCACATTGGGAACAGGGACCTTAAGGGGCCTCTTGAGAGCCCAACATTCCCCCTAAGACAGCAAGAATCTACACGCCTGCAGCACTGGCCTTGGCAACAGCCTAAGGATGACCCAGAGCAGCACCATATAAGCACTTTTTGCCTTTCTGTGCACCTGCCCTCCTGGTGTGACAACAGAGAGGTGCCAGAGCACAGAACAGAGAGGAGAGAGAGTGCGTTGTGGTCGCCAGGGCTGAGAGTCAGGGGCGAAAAGCATTACAGAGACTGGACAAGCATTACAGAAAGCATTACATAGACAGGAGCAGGGGAAACAAAAAGCATTACGCACACTGGAGAGTGAAATTTTAAACCGAGTGAAATTAGCCTGGACTTTTAAACAACTGATAATCCTTCAAAAACGGTGGAATCTGATTGAGATGACATTAGAAGACATAGAAGGGGGGTTTACACAGCAGGTTTGAAAATAGTGGTTAGAGAGGGAGAGAAAAAAATCACATTTCTATTCTATCAAGTAAACTTTTCAATTTAATCTCACATTCCACACCTTCTTCTTTTCCCTAGTTGTTGTATTAAATAAATGAATGGACGAATGAATGACTTTGGACCTTATCACTAACTGCAGAGTTAAATGCATGTTTTCCTACATTTAAAACAAAATCAAAGCCTCTGCGAGCAGATGGTGGAAGCTTTTATTTTCCAGGAGACAAAGAACCTGCCCATGTCCTTTAGCTCACAGCAGTGGGAGGCTGCAGTCTCCCCCATGGGTAAAGTTAGCCGGAGCAAATCGCACATTGTCAGGGAAGCCAATCTATAGCTTTCGCATTTTTTATTTCACTTAAATTGTCAAAAAAATCTTGTTTTTTGGGGAGCCATTTGATTTTTGCAAAAATTAATACTTTCATATGGATGTTTGCACTTTCATTAAGATTGAAAAAAAACACACATTCTAAAAAGAACAATCAACTTCTCCGAAAGGGAGAGCAAGATTGCCAAGAACAAAATTTTAAAATTCCAATACTTGGTATTAGCATTGACAGAGCCTAAATTGCAAAAGGATTTAAATTTGAAACGTGAACTAAAATATGCCTGCCCCCTCATAAAATATGCGACATTTTAAAAAAGTGTTATTCCAAGAAAAGCAACTGAAACTAGGCACGTTGTTTGTAATTTCGCGGCATAGGATCTTTGCTCTTATCAAGAGTCTCATTGTTTGAAAGAGACTCTTTTTTTCTAACGTGAACATGAAATATCTCCTTTGGGGTCAGAGGCATGCATAAAGATATATCATTTGCCTTTTAATGGGGCTTTCTGGTGACTCTACAGTTTTAAATGGTCGTATACGCATCAAATATTCCTTACTGAGTGTTCTTGCTCTGTGCTTAGCAAATATGAATGGAAATAATTATAGTGAGGATGGCTTCCTATGATGATGTCACTCCAGAGAAAACCTGCACCACAGGGAGCATTTCCAGTAAAGTATGGCAGAAACTGCAGGGTAATGAAAGTGCAAATTCCAATTTATTTAAGCAATATTGTTCTTGCTCCTCTATTTCACAAAGTTGTCCTTTCTCATTAAATTTTTGAAAGAGAAGGAATGAATTTTGCTAGCATAAATCTGAATGCTAGTTGACCTTTTTTGAAAACTCTGCATGGAACACTGGCATCAGCCGTCTTTTCATACATGTGGTGACAAAAGGAAGAAATTGAGGCTTATAAGGAGTAAGCTGAATATATGTAAGACTTGATGTCATCCAGCTAGGCTTTTATTTGAAGAGAAGTTTGTGTATATTGAGGGGAGCGCATTTGTCAATGACCCCATGAAGGGCTCGAACAAGATGTGTGTCAGGATTTCTGGGTGTTCTGGATGGACGTCCCAGGGACTGGCTTGGATTTGACCATGCCTTTTGCTTTCTGGCAACAAACAACCAAATGAATATAAATGGAGTTGATAGCATCTGTATATTGGTGATAATTTGAAAGAGTTAAATGCTTTCATTTATTTAATAGTTCATTCTTTTATCAGATGTATATGAAGCATCGATGATGTATCAATTGACAGCGTACAAGGTGGAGGGATTCCAAAATCAAATAAGATGCAGTTCTTGCCCTTAACATGCTCATAATTAGAAAAGGCCTTCTTATTAGTAGGCAGAAAATTACAATATAGTGTGGTCAATTCTATGATGGTAGGAGGCCCAGCATGCTGTAGGAGTACCTAAAAGGCACTCTAACATGGATGGGTCTGGGAAGGAAGCTTCCCAGAAACAGTGATACTGAGGTCAGATATGAGCCTTTAATGACCAATCAATCAGGAGAGGTGACATGAAAGGGTTTAAAACCAAAGGGACTAGAGTTTTTCAAAGCACCCAACATAAAAAAAAAGCAAGGATAATGGGGAATAAAGTCACTTTCCTTTGGCTGGAGAGGAGAACATGTGAGAATGAGGAAAGCATCTTGTGAAAAAAGGAAAACAGGAGTTTACCCATAAAGAGTCTTGTCTTCTATATTGTGTTAAAAATATACAGATTGGGTTGTAAAGGCTAGAGTAGCTATTGTTATAATTGCTCTAGTCTCAGGCTAGAGGAGCCTTTGCTCTGGAACTCCTGGCTTCATTTAGCAAAAATAAATTTACTAAAGAATACAAGACCACCTCTGTACTCTGGTGTTCGCCATCATTGCTGGTCCAGTTCAACACATAATCCAAAACAGGAGCATTTCATGAAGAATATTCAGGCCCCAGGGAAACACCTCTCCACATCTCTGGCCCTCCATCTACAGGCAACTGGTCCTCACTCTGTGAAGATCTGTGGCCACACCACCACAATGCTGAAAGTGGACACTGCTTCAACATGGGAAGAACTTGAGAGGGGAAAAATGGAAGTAATCTTCTTTTATTAATTTATGCTAATTCATTAAACTTTTCGGATAACATGGATGGAATAGGTTCACAAAGGGTAGTTTTTAAATAGGACCCAAAGAGCATCCATTCTCTTGTTTCTCTTTATGTTCAAGTTTGCGGACAAAGAGGTACCCAGGAATTAGGATGGTGTTCCCAATATTTGCATGTGAACGCTAAGGAATATTTTATAGTGATAAATATTTGTATTACTTTAAAAAATTCTGTCCCTCTTTCTTTCTCTACGTACACACACACGCTCACAGACATACAATATATACATAGAAATAAATATACATAAAAACACATAAGTCATGATAATTTTACATTGAGTGCTAAAATTTGAATGGCTTTATTTATATGAAATATTAAATTCTTTAAAATTACGTGAACATTTCAGCTTTATTTTAAGATAATTTATGTAATATTTTGAGATTCTTTTATTATAATTTATCTTTTGTCTTTCAATTTTATAGATATTCTGAAATTTTAGAAGAAAAGACTTTTAGAAAATATAAAAAATAATATTCAGTTTTCATTTTTTCATTTAACTTACATATTTAATGAATGAAAATATATTAAATGTTGGTATAGTTGGAATATTTTTAATCCTTTAGATCATTACTGTCACTAGAAAATAAATTATATAAAAATATTGATTAAATAACATAATTAGTAATTTTTCTAAAATGAGTATGACAGAATATAACAATCTATTTTTTTGGTATTTTTATCACTCATTCTAACATCACCAGACTAAACAGAATACTTAGGAATGCACAACAATAATACAATTTAGTTGTTTTTACTATTTTCTGACTTCTTTCATATAAAAACCATAGCTTTACATGTTATGTTGATATTTTGTCAACACAAAAGCATATTTTTCACAGGACATATTCTGTTTCTCAGTTTGCTAAATTGATTTATGATTTTTCTATATTTAGCTGTTTGCGTGTGGGAGTCCACTTGCACTCTGGCTCCAAGCCCTGGTTATTGAAATATCTGAAGCAAGGGAGCAACACTAACAACAGTGCACTTGAGAAAGATCACTCCGGTGGAGACAACAAGACCGCTAGGAGGCTGGTCTCCTTCTGCCTGGGTAGTGTTTCCATCTCTAGCCTGAACTTCGGAATCAACCCTGCTCACTTCTTCCCATTTCATATCTTTGGAGAGGTTTTGAGCTGTGAATTTCCTGGCCAGCAAGTTCCTGGCTATAGGCTGATCCATGTTCAGACCAAGGCATTCTTGACAATTCAGCCACAGGGACAGATGGACTGAGGATCTTCTGTCCTATACTAAAAAGAAAGCTGAGAATCCACAGGAGCCTGTCGTGGGTTTCAAATCCCAAGGCTTGTGCAATATCTAATGCCAACCATTGGCCACAGAGACCGTTCAGGCAAAATAACAATGCTTGAGCCCGTAGCAAACCGATTGGTGGCGAAGCCCTCCAGATTTGAGTGGCAAAATAAATGAGACTCTTTAGAGTATTTGAAAGCTCCAGCCTGACCACTACTCCAGTGAACCTAGATTTCCCTAGATCTTCTCAGGTTGCAGCCCTCCAATCTGGTGCACCACGGGCTCCTTAGGAGTCAGCCATCCATGTCTGCGGTGAGGAATAGAGAGGAGCCAGGTGGGTTTGAGATGCTATTTCAAGTCTTCTGCATAGGTTCATTTTACGGACAGAAGAGAATTATAAGAACAGAAACCAGAGTTAATTATTTTTTTTCCAAAGCTCCTTTCTTTCTGGCTTCAACCTGAAATTGAAGGGGAAGTCTCCTGCCTACTTTCAAGCTGAAATGAGCTGTAGATTGCATCCTAAGCAAGAACCGGGGATTCTAATTCAAGTTTTTCCTGGACTCACATGTTTAGGAAGCTTTCTTCTCTATTTTTACCTTGAAGAAAAGTTAAATTTGATGGTGATGCCTTGGTGGCATCAAGTTTCTAAAGTGAGAAGCAAATTTTGTTTAGAAAATACACTCTGTAATCTTTGAATGCTTTTATGCTTTATTATCATTAATAGGAGAATATATCTTACTGGGAATGTTGAAGGTTAATAAGCATTAAATTATTAAGTAGGAGATGAAATTGAGTAGTCTTGATAAATTAAATTTATATATAAATGCATAATTTATGTATTTATGCATAAATTTACATATACTATAATATAGAGATTGAGTAGTATTTTAATAAACAACGTAATTTCGGTTTTCAATTTGTATAGAATTTATGAATTTCTCATCACATCAGTAGGACTTCTGAAATGGACTTACGTAATTAAAACTAAATTTAAAATAATTTTTAACTCTATTACTATGATTACTCCTAGCGGTTTAACTTGGCCCTAATACATTTTATTCCATTTTATGCACAGCATCTCTCCTTTTCCCACAGCAGTGGGATGTGGCAGCATCATCATCTCCAAAGACAGCTTCGTACAAGATTGGTATCTCCAACAAGAGTTTCAGAGGCATGTAGATGAGGAAATTGTAATCTCAATCACTCACTATTAATTTCCTGGGACAAAATTATACTTAAACAGCAACAACAAAAGGTGAACTTGCTTAAAATGATTGATGGCCGGTTCTCCCTTGCTAAATTTCCTTCACAATAGCACAGGTCATATCTGAGTATGTTCTCATCAAACAGTTGATTACTGTTCTGGTTTTGTCCTGAGATCTGCTCCTTACTATATGTCGGAACTTAGTCAAGTTAACTTTTCCCTTCCTCACTGTATTCATCTGTAAAATGGGGAGAATAGAGTACTTGTTGGTATGTAATCTAAGTGAAATAATACTTATATGTTCTAAGGATGTGTTGTAAGGATTAAATGACACGACAAGGGTGAGGCACTTAGCAAGGAGCTTGGCTGACAATAAGCTCATGATAGATTATTATCATAGCACCTGAAAACTGTATTTTACTAATACTTGAACAGCTGTGTGTTATTTCTTGTTATTTGCCCACAATACTTGACCACACTGGGTATTTGTTTTCATCCATAATGAGTATGGCGTCAAAAGATAAAGCAGTCATCCTTCGTATTATAATTGTAAAGAATCATCTTTACTGAACTTCAGTGATGAATTCTGAGGCAAGAATATTCTTTATGAGGGCAAAAAGAAAGAGAGCTGAGGTCACAAAGACTTGTGCCCCTCTTAAATGTTCTCTCACAAGTTCAGGACAAAATAATATTGGTTGGTCTCAAGTAACAATTCTCTCGTTTTGGCCACCTCGATCATATTTGGCTGAGATAGAAGAAAACGGTTCTTGTTTCACTAAGCTAGCTTTAAAGCATTGCTCCCAGTCTCTCTATGGGTGTGTGTAGACTCAGTAGAGAGCTCAGACTGATGAACAAGAAATAAGGAATTAGCCGATAGCAGGATGGGGAGGCTATCCAAGGAGATGCCACAAGAAAATAAAGACCTATAGCCCCAACTGAGAATCTAGCACAGTCAGCACATGTAGACACAAGCCACAGAATGGAAAACTCACAGGTTAGCACTTTGGAATATTTATTTTGTCTACTCCTGAAATATTTAGTCTGGAACATTTAAACTGATACTTTATTAGTGTACACACTTGTCCAAATTTACAGCAGCCGACACTGCACGGAGCTTTGGGGACGCAGGTTCATGGCTAGCTGATTGTTTAGAAAGCCCATATGTGAAAAGCCAGATCTTTCTTTGAGTGTAGATAAAAAGTGGGTCAAGCCAAGTGTATGGAAAATGAGATAATGGGAGATTCAGAGACTTTTCCCATGGGGGCCAGTTTCTCTGATGTCCACCCGAACTACATATTAATGAAGGATGGAAACCTCTCACAACTGATAAGCAGGCTGTCTCCTGGCAATTATCAAAGCTCCTGTTGCAAAATAGGTACTTTATTTGGACTTTATCCATTCCTTGGCTGGCTCTCTGTGAGGAAGCACAGCCTCAAATAATTGCAGGTCTATTAGCACATCAATTACCTAAAGACCTTGATTTTAGCAAGGGGTGGATTTTAATCAATCACTGCAAATGTTATTGAGAGATTAGTTGTCCCAGAGAATAAAATTAACTACAATTAGACTGTAATAACTGGCAAGAGCTATGAGCTTACATTTTCTAGTTCCTTTAGAATTAACGCATTTTCCAGCTACCTGGTATAGAAGAAAAATATGTTTAGACTTTTGCAATAATAACTGGAATTAATGTTACCTTTTAATTTCCTTCCTTGTAAGGAACTGAAAGGATGCAACGAAACTAAAAAATAAGTAACTCATGGTTTAATATATCGGAGTTCTTACTAAACAAGACAATTTGAGATAATTAATAGAAACTAAAGAGTTGGTTAAACAAAGGTCTCGTTTCAATCCTGAAATTCAACCCAATGGTTTAAAAGTCTTGGTAGTTGGATAGAAGAGGGGATGATAAGGGCGATAAGAGAAAATGAGCGAAGTTTGATGATAGTCAATTGAGGTAACAAGTGACAACATGCCAGATCTGGGGACATGTCAGCGTCCTGTCAGGCTTCCAGGAATACTTGGGGGGGGATTTATTAAAATATCATGTTTTCTCTATTCAAGCTGAATGGGGAACTACTACAGTGTTCTTAATGATTTGCTTAAATACTTTGGCACGCACTACAATATTATGTAAGTGCTAGTGAGTTCAAGCTTCAATTCTAAGGCCAGTTTCTTCAATCAAGAATCCACACTCCATGGATGGTGCCTAACATTACAGGAAAAAGGCTAATTCCAAAGTTGGCTACTAAAAGCCCTTGAACTCTCTATATCTTAATCAACACCTGAGGATTTTCTAATCAGAATAACCAAGGTCAGATATGGGTTTGCTCAGTGAAATTTGTGGCTTGCTATCTAGCGTGATCAGTGGCAGAACTGTATTCTGATTGGATAAAATGAAAATTGTCCTAGAAATGTGACTTGGCTAAAATATTTTAGCAAAGTTGCACGCACTTGCATGAACAGAATGTGGAATTCAGAGAGGCCCAAAGCCAGCGTTCTTAGGGATGGCCCCTGAGGCTTGATCCCTTAATGGCTCTGTGGCTGGTCCTTGATTGCCTGATGCTGACTACGAAAGTCACAGTTTCATGCCTCCGGAATGTAATAACATCTACCTGGAGTGAAAGTTTCATGCATGGTGGCGGCCAGGCCATCTACAAAGGCAGAAAGGTGAAATTTTTGTCAAGCTTACAAAATAGATAGCTATTTTGGGTTTGGTTGCACATAAAAGTTTGTTTAATATATTCTATATTTGTAACAGCAGAATTTGGTTTAAAAGTTACTTTCATTATAACCTGAATAAGGTTGTGAAGCTTATTTCCACTCACCTCAAGTTATTCAGTGATTAACTTTTTCTACCAAAAATAGAGTTGTTCTTGTTCAAATTGGCTTGGGCCGCTTTGCAACAGAACATCAGATTATTCCTATTTTGGAATTAAGTGGCAGAACTACCTACAAAGCCTGGAAAGGTCAGAGATATGTACGTTACACTTTATTTTTGATCTTCCTAGTGTTGTAGGCAGATCCCACTTCTCTGATTCTAAAACTGGGATTCTTAACCTAAATTTAAGGGGTCCATGAACCAGGGTGCAGAAAAATCACATTTTTTAGTTTCACTAACTACTAACAGAATTTAGTATTTCCATCATTTTTGAATGTAGACAAACTGCATTTTATTAGCACCTATGATTTTGTTACTGATAGGAATCACAGATATTTCTTATATAATTTTATGGTTCTTGCTGACAGGTCTAAATATTTAAGATAATCACCACTTAAAAATTACACTAGTTATTAGACCAACTGCTAGATCTTTTATTTAAGGTGTCAGTAAAAACTTACATGAATTACTATATCACAAACTTGTTTTCTTAATATTTTGAAACTTTATTTCAATATAATTGGCTTTATTTTTAATCCTATATATTTCATCCTAGGGATTTAAAAATATTATTTGGGGAAGGGGTTGACAGAAATCACCAGACTGTGAAGGGTTTCATGGCAAAAAAAAAAAAAAAAAATAGGTTAAGAACACTTATCCTAGAAGTTTCCTTCAATGCCAGGCCTAATGCCAAAATTAAACCTAGCTGCCTGAACTATTTCCTTGTTGATGTGATGTCATAGAAGCAAGTGAATGGTGTGTGTGTAGAAGGGGCTGGACAGAGGTATCAAACAGAATTTAAAGCATAAGGGCAGCTAGTGGGGCAGTTCCAGGAGAGGAAGGGAAGAAAGGAAGAATGGAGTTGTTGGTACGCTTTCTTGAAAATCTCCTTTCCAGTCTGTAGGATGGAGGAAGCGAATTTCCTGGGGAACCATCTAAGATTCTTAGCCTAGCCACTCTCCTGCCATGTTATCTCTTGTGGGCAAAGAGGCTCCTGAACTAAAACTGGCATTTGGGATGGGGGAGATAGGCAGGCAACTGTAGATTTCAGAGCTGTAATACTGGGCCACAGACTTTAAGGTGTGCGCCAGACACCTCAATGTTCTGGGTTTAATTTATTAGGGAAAAAAGTCTCTGATACCACATTGGATTCAGCTTTTATGCCTCCAGATGTGTTTTGCTCCACTCAGGAAGGGAGTTCCAGATCTTTGACTGCCCCAAAATAGATGTGTCTATGCTGGGCAGATCTTTCTGGAGAGTCCTTGCCCTGCTCCTTTGTGAAACCTGAAGATAAATGACTGGTGAGTGCCGGTGAAGTCATGGATAGGTCTCTCCTAGGTCTTGATTGACCTCTCAGTGGCAAGTCTTACTGGTATCTGCTCCTGGAAACTTCACATGTGGAAAAGCAAGAACTATGAGCACTGACTGGCCTGGTTTGATTCCTGATTATGCCCCTTGTTGTTAAATGACCTTTGATAAGTCATTTCCTCTTCTAGAGGCTCACTTTCCACATCTATAAAATGTCAATAATAATATCATCTCCCTTCTGGGTTGCTGTGAGTTTAAATCACATCCAAGAGATATCTAGCATATGTAGGTACTTATTGAATGTGAATTTCTCCACATCTATCCATCTTGGAGTCAAATATCTCCAGATGTTCAATAGCCTCTACTGGGACAAATTTGCTCACTCTGAAAAGCTTGTTTGAAGAAATTTTCCTTTATTTTGTATGTTTCTTTTCCTAAAAGTGTAGGGAAAAGTTACAACTTGTTTTTATCGGTATTTCAGTGAATAAAGACCAAGTATTCCATGGTAGAAATTAATGTTGTAAGGAAACACAGTAAAAGTAAGCAGTAGAAAAGCAATGCATAAAAGTAGCTGCCTCATTTTCCACATGAGGACACCTTCTCTCACTTATTCAATCACTTGAAAAGCACTTCTTGTTTTCATATGGCCATATCAGAAACCATTGGAAAACTGGGTTTAGGAAGAATAAAACATTTGTGGGTAGGAACTGTGGTGTTTCTCCCAAGTAGCTTACATTGCGCTTGGAGAAACGAGAAAACATTATTAAATATGAGAATTTGTGAAGAACTCAGATATCCTGCTCTCCCACTTCTTTCTGCATCTCAGTCATTGGCATCCCCTCCACCATTGCTCTTCCAAACGAGGAGTTATCTTCATTCCTCTCTTTCTTCATTTCCTTGCATTTTATTCATCAGGTCCGTTCCTCTCCACTCTCAGAAAGTAAACCAAAGCCAGTCCTTTCTAGATGAGGCTATCTGCCTCTCTGGCCTGGATGACTGAAATAGGTCCCTGAAGCATCTCCTTGCTTTCCTTCTTGCTCTTTCAAGATCAATTCTCCACACAACGGCCAGAGTAATATTTTTTAAAATATAAATTAGATCAAGTCACTCTCCTGCTTAAAACCGTTTAATGACCTCCCCGCCCATTTAGGCTAAAATTCAAATGCATTAACCAGGCTTTCAGAGACCAACATGAGATCCTCAGCGCACTCTCTTCCATCTCAGGGTCTTCACATCAGAGAGTCCCTCTGCCTTTCATTGCTCTTCTCTCTGATACTCATATCAATGGTTTTTAAAAAAATTTTTGATGTTATTCACTTCTCAAAGAGGCCTTTCATGGCCCTTGGATAACTTGGCGACACTTCATCCTATTTTAATTCTCTGCTTTTCCAGGATCACTCTTTGATTTTTGCATGTTTATTTAGTAGTTAACATTTATGTAACACTTCCTGTGTGCCAATCATCATCTAAATCCTTTACACATTTGAACCATACCCCCTTGCTGCGTGAGCTCTTGCACTCCTATGGTTTCAATAAACATCCACATGCATGGTCCACAGAGGTTGGGACCATGTCTCCTCTTATTCACTATTGTGTCCCTGGATCTAGCACACGGTATAACACAGAGCAAGTGCTCAGTTACTATTTGTTAAATAAATGATTGGGGGCTCCAAACATTCCCCTGGATTTTATAGCCATTAATTGCCACTAGATGCTAATACAGGGATCTCAAAATTGTGTTCAAAATTAAATTTCTCACCTTCCTCCCAACACTGCTTTTTCCTTCTGTGCTTTGTACATCAGCGAACGTTCATAGCACCTATACCATTGCCCAAGCCAGAAACATCATAATGGTGACCCTGAGCAAATGTCTCCTCTGCCAACTGCTATTGAAATACTCTAAATTCTTTAATGGGCCCTCCAAGGTCATGGATAGGCTAGAGCTTACTTCTCTAATTTTACTTCTCTCAACTGCGTCCAGATCCCTCCACATCGTATGCTGTGTTATCGTGGTAAATGCTTGTTCGCATTTCAGGTGTCATGCATGGTGCTCCCTTAGATTGTAACACTTTACTTCTGCCCCCATTTTATTCAGTATGCTCCACCAGCACCTGCCCCTGCCCCACCCTCACAGCAATCCCACACAAGCCTCTCTTGGGTAACATCCCATCCCTTTTTGAGACTCATTTCCTCTGGGACATGAGCTGTCTCTGTTGGCTTCTCTGGCATGCTAAAACTTCGTTCTGATTCAGGATGCCTGGAGCAGAGTCCTGAGACTATGTATTTTTAAAAAGCCCTCCAGGTGATATCAATGCAGCACGATCACGGAACATCACTTGGTAAATATTAACACACTGTATTGTAGTTGCCCATTTATTTGTCTGTATTCTTCACTAAATGGTGAGCTTTGTAAGGCAGAGAACATATCTATCTGGTTCACTTTCTAAGAAACACAATCTAGCAGTGAGAGACACGATAAATTTTTGTTAAATAGATAAATGCAGAAACTTGATGACTTTTCTTTGACTATCTAGGGCCCTGTCCTATAATTTCAGGGCTGGTGAGCATGAGTATCTGGGAAGTGAAATGTAGGTAAGTCATTAGAGTAAGTCAAGTCACACACCAACCTATCATAATATGATTCAAATTTCTCCCATAGCTTTGATATCATTCTAAGGATTGTTCATGAGATAGGTACTAGAGCTTAAATCCTGAATCCTAATAGTTTCTGATTTTTTATATAGAAATGAAAAAAAATTTGCTAAAAGTCAAAGCCAATATTAGCTTCCTTGACAGATTCCTTATCCTTGACCAATATTTACTAAGAGCTTCTTTTGAGGATAACATTGTAGGATATGTGTTAAGAATAAATTGTTAAGTATAAATGCCATTACTGAAGTCCAGGTAAATGTCATGGTCAGTGTAAGTAATGGTGAATTAGACGGAAGTTGACATATATATGTACACACACAGACATACACTTTAAGCTGGGCTAATATTATTGCCTGTGAAAGTTAACTAACATTTTTCCAAGTGTTACACTGAAACTAATTTGAAGGTTGATCCACTGAAATAAAAATAAAATCCTTTCCCCCTTAAGGACAATTCATTTTTTATAGCCACTCGTGTTCTACTTGCAAGTTTCTGCTAATCATCACAGCGCAGCTCATTTTGTCATTTGCTGTCTCTTGTTGCCCCCATACAAATAATAAAAATTGTCTTAAACTGTGTTTGAAAAATCAATCCTGGTCTTTATGTTTTTAAAATGACATAATTAAATATGATTACCTTGGGGTGTTTATAATACTTAGAGAACTGGGGAAGATAAAAAGAATTGCTCAGACAATTTACATGACTTTCTACTTTGGTATTGTCAAAATGAAATCTATGTGTTGGTGGCTCTGTCTTCAAATTATATAGGATAGTCAATTTCTTAATTAAAACTACATTTGTATCTGATTATGATGTAATGCATATTGCATTATCATTGTAGCACATTTCGATAATTTAGAAAAGTATAAAAAACAACCATAATGCCATATGTGGAGATGTTCGTGGTTAATATCTGGTGTTCAAACTTTAAAAGGAATGGAAAATAGACTTCTCCTCCAGAGATGTCCTTTATCAACTGGTGGAAGCTGCTTGGATTGCTATTGTGAGAAAGACAGAAGCTGCTTCTGAGCTCAAATGGGAAATAATGATGAATGATTAGCAAAGAGTAACACGGGCACAGGGGGAAATGCGGGAACTGTGCTATGCATTTGCTATCCTTGATTTTGAATAAAATACCCACGTGGACAAGGATGTGTAGAATTTATTTTTTAGTATGGATACGGATAATTTTTGAGAAAATTAGATAGATAGTGAAGGTGTGCAAAAGCTTTCAAACCCTCCTTTTCAGTTATTTGCAACCCATAATGTCGTTCCTTATATGTGGAGAATTAAGCACATGTCATCAAATTTAGAGCATTAGCAATTATGCATTTTGTTCAGTATGCTTTGTGCCAATAGAAAGGACATGGCCCTTTCTATTAAGTGCCTTCTCTCTTTAAAAATATATATTTCCACTAGAGGCTAAGCATATAGGGTTCACCTCTTAATTATCACCTTTTAAAATTTGCTTACTGTTTTGCCCAGAAAAGAGCAAAACGAAGAGTGTAATGGAGGAAGGGAAAAAAGGCAGAAGGAAGAAGAAAGGAAGGAAGGGAGGAAGGCAATGAGATAGTTAAGGAGGAAGAGAGAAGTAGGGTTATTAAAAGGAGGGAAGAACACACAGATTTAGAGAGATTAATTGCTACCACAAATCCCAAGAGAAAGAAAATGAATCCTTAAAAGGAAAGTGGAAAAGGCTAAACTCTCTCAGACAGTCTTCTCTGGGGATGCTGACTGGATACTCTGCCCTCCTGCAATCGATACGGTCATTTGCAATTAAGCTAAGGGAATGGCCACCAGGTAACAGGGATCCCCCACCTCCGCTGGCTCCTATGATCTGAGCTGTGGGAGTGGCAGAGGAAAAAGTCTGCAGAGGGATAAATGATGTCCTGGCTCTGAGTGGAGATGGGAGCAGTGAGAGAACGGAAAGGCAACATGCTTGAGTAACTTCTACTGTGGGTGGGGGACCAGGTGAGCTGAGCTTAAATTAGCAGGCCCAGAGGAAAGTCAGATGCCGGAGGAGGGAATGGTAGGAAAAGAAGAGCTGTGGGAACCCGAGCTGCAGGACATTCTTGGTGTCCCACAATCACAGAGCAAAGGAAGAGAGATGCGGGTCAGTGGCTTGCTCACTAATGTGTCAGGGGAGAGCTGAGAATCCTTCAGACAGACTGACCATTGTTAATGGAAATAATAGGAAAAAAGGTAGCAAAGCATTTGTGCTGGATTTTTGAACTTTGGCTACTATGCCAGAGGGGAAATTGTGTTCAAAACCTATGGCTTCATTGAGATAGTACATGTATCCTGCATTCTGCTTCTAAAAGGAAGAATATTAATTTTCACAGACACAGAAGAACCAGTGGCTTCAGCTTAAAGAGATAGTGGTTCCTAGTGAGAAAGGACTGTGGAGAGAAGACCACTGTTCCAGCCAGTGGAGCTCACTTCCTCCTCCTCAACCTCGTGGAAGTGGTCAGTCTTAGAGATTTGAGAAGGATGGGGCTGAGAAGATTCTGATACCTAAATTCAAGGGACTTCATTGGGATTGAGAGGGTTGCCTCTGTCCTAGTGTGTTCAGGCTGCTATAACAAATACTGCCCACTAGGTGGTTTATGAACAGCAGAAATTTACGTCTCACAGTTCTGGAGGCTGGACTAGAGAGCCAGCATGGTAGGGTGATGGCCATCTTCTCAGTGACGGACCTCTCCTTGTATCATTACATGGTGGAAGGGCCTATGGCGCTCTCTGGAGCCTCTTTTATAAGCACTACTTCCACTCATGAGGGTTCCACCTTCATGACTTCAGCCCCTCCCAAAGCCCCCACCTAGTAACACCATCACCTTTGAAGTTGGGATTTCAGTGCATCAGTTTTAGGGGGACACACACTTTCAGACCACAGCAGTTCCCAGAGGGAGTGCTTTGAGGCAGCAATGATTACAGTGTTCATGAATTGTCATAAATTCCTCTTTATTCTGACTTTTCCTATCTTTGGATAGCAAATAATGAAAATAGAAAATGTGTCTTAACCCCTTTGAATGGCAGCAGTATGAATAAGGTGGAAATATCTCAGGGTGAAATTAGCTTTTGAATATTTGCTCTGATTTTTTACTAACTCTAATTCATATAATTGTTATGATGATTAAAGAGCATGGTATGCAAATTTTCTAGTACACAGAGGACTTACAACAAATGTTAGCTCTCCTCTTCTATTTACTTTAAAAGTTTAACCTTAGTTTATTGGCTGATACACGCTAAGGCAAATTTTCACCAGTTGACTGTTTTGGAAGTTATATAAAACTGCTCTTTTAGTTAACTCTACCAAAAATACCTTAGATGACTGTATTGTATCCTTGATCTTCTATAGTAAAATAATATTAATAACAGTAACATATACCATAGGAAATTTAATCGCCATATAATATTTTTGACATCAAATTCTGTAAGTAAAGGCTGGTATAGCAAGGAAGGAAGGAGATGGCACACTCAAACAAAAAGGAGTTAATGTAGGGATTTTTCATGGAGGTATGGCAAGGTTAAGAGAACTGGGGAGACCCCAGACTGTAGGAGAGGGCTGCCAGATGGAGCTGTGGCCTTTTATGGAGAAATGCAGCCACTCGCCAGCCAGTAGCCAAGCAGGGGGAGAAGTTGGGATATACCTACCCAGACCTCACTCTGCTCCTGCCCTCTGTTCTACCAGAGCCTCCCATTAGCTGAACTCATTGAGAAGCCAAAGTGAATCTGGGAAAGGAATCAAAGATCATCCAGCATAGCTGTGTGTGTGTGTGTACATACACATATATAGAATCAAAGTCAAAGAGGCTCATTCCAGTACCACCATCATGAATCCCCCATCCCTCCCAGCATAAGGCTAAACCCTATAACCTGATTATTTGGGTTTGGAAGATAAATAACTTACGTAGTTAACTATGTCAGGGCAGAAGGTCAGAGCAGTGCTTCATCACATAATTTTCAAGCTTTTGTTGTGAACCAATGGGATAGCTGGGAAATGACTTAACTAGCTTGAAATTCAGTCTCTGTTCTTTGGAGGGAAAGAAAGATGGCTCCAAACTGAGATCAGATGTGGGTTAAGATTTCCATCTGCTTCTTGAGAAGGGCTGAAATAAGTTCCCCAATGAACAGGCCATCTATTATTTACCTCACTTAATCCAGTACTCATGGCACTAGCAGTATCTCCATGGGGACTCTAGTTTGGCCTTTTGACTAATAACTTTCTTGGGAGGAATCCGTTTTGCTGTCAGAGGAGGACTGGATGTTCTACCAGATGAAAGCTTTCAGATGTTGATGAAATTGGATTCATCCCTGACCCATTTCCTACTTCTTGGTGTTTCACCTGAGCGTGAACTCAAGCAATAGCCAATTGGGAGATAACGTTCAAAGTATGAGCTTCTAACATTTATTTCACACGGGAAGCTAAGCAACTTGTGATTTCACATATAATAAAGATGGTAAGTAGCAGTTCATATTTTCAAATGAATTGAGAGCAAATATGAAATCTGTAGTGAGCTGACAACTTAGTCAGTGCTTTTTATTTACCAGGGATCTGGGTTAACAGAGAAAACAAATAACCTCTGAGTTTGGGGGAGCCTAGAGATGATAATCTCCACCCAACCTAGAAAGCATACCCAAGAAGTCCCCTCGCTCCTTCATGTAGAATTATATGGAGCTGTGGGGGAGGCAAGCAGTAAACACTGTTACAAATTTTGGCACCCCAAGGAATTTTCTATATTATAATTGGCAATGCTAAGTCATATGCTGTTTCTTTATAATTAAATTTCTCTTTCAACAACCTTGAGATAAGACTGTCCTTTATTTCAGATAGTCCTTAGATTTCTATGAAAGCAATGGTGATGTTATCAACCATACAATTCGAACAAATTAACTGCCAGGAAAATGGAAAGGAAAGGGCACTGAGCTGGGAGTTAGTGTCAAACATTTTAGAGGATGTTTTATCCATTGGAAAGTATGCTGATACTTAAAAGGTGTTTCACTTCCACATTTTCTCAATATGGAAGCATGCTTCTAAACAACGTGCCGGAGGAGACTTCTCAAAGCATAGGCATTGTTTGTTTTGCAGAAAGCCCTACAAATGTTTTCTCATTTCAGTTCAAATAAAACCCAAACCACTTGTCACGGTTTTGAAGGCCCAAAACCTTCCAATGAGCTAAAATGAGCTGGCTCCTGCTTGCCTTTCCCACCTCATTTGCTCCCACTTTTTCTCACACTGTCCTCTAGCCACACTGAGCCCCTTGCTGTTCCCTGAATGTGCCTACCTTGTTCTTGCCTCAGGGTCTTTGTGCTTGATGTCCCCTCCACCTGGATGGCTCTTCTCTCAGCTCTCCATTTGGCTCCCTCCATTTGATCATCCAAGTGCATGTGCAAATATGACCTCCATAGAGACGCTGTCTCTGAAGCCCTTTTTGAAATCAGTGCTTCAGCCCAGATAGCCTTTATCCCTAATCTTGATTTGTGTTTTCTTTAGAGCATGCACCATTAAGTGAAATTTTCTTATTGTTTATATATATAAATATGGTCTGTCTTCCTGGTAGAATGTAATCACCTTGAGGACAAAGACTTGTCTGATGACAGCTTTGTCTCTAGCACATAAGGCACTAGTTGACCAAAAAAAGCTGTTTTTCAATAAATACCTCTTGAATGAATGAGCATTTGCGCCTCTGAATTGAAGCCTACATCTGGAGTCCTATTCTGGTTTTATCTATAATGTCAAAACAAACATGACTTAGATTAAGTTTTAATGTGTTTAAACTTTAGCCTACCACTTATAAAATAAGATGTCAATTCTTGACTTTCTTTGAGAGTCACGCTATCCCTAAGTGGCTTGAAATTCTTACATGCACACTGCTTTATATGTCAAAATTGTGTCTATAGCCATATGAGAGCTGTGAGATGAGCTTGATAAAATGTTAAGGGGTTTGAGTAACAACTTTTAACCAGTATCATTGACTATAACTAAATGCCTCTTGGACTAACAAACTTGCCCTTCATACTAAGCATGGTAAAGGTTCTGTGTATTGTGAAGTAAAAGGACATTTATTAATCAACGTTTGTTGTTCTTGTATTTGTACAATATTGCTTTCCACGTGGTTTGTTTTCATGGAGTAAATGTGTTGATCATATTGACACAAGTATTGTCTATGACATAGCTATATTTACTAATTTAAACTGATGAATTGGCATTCTATTTTCCCATCTGAATCTCATGTGCCTAGGTAATGTGAATCAGTCCCTGAGACATGAATCACTGTTTCTGATGTGGACAATTTCTTTTATTTTTTACTGTGGCATTCTAGTGCTACCCTATGAGGGATCAGAGTAGGGAGTCAGTCAGCTTTTACAAAGTGAACACCCCGTCTAGCTCCCACTCAGATCAAGAGCCTCCCCCAGTCATTCACCTCCAAAAGTAGTCATAGATTAATTTAGTCTGTTCTTTAACTTGATATAAGTGGAATAACATAGTACTTGTGCTTTTATGACTGGTTTTGCTCAGTATTTATCCATCTTTTCTGCATGGAGCAATATTTGTACATTTTCCCTTAATATTGGCCAAAGTGAACAGGGGCCCTGGTCTTTTATAAGATTCTCTGGGACCGTAAGAATTTAAAGTGGAGCAAATCCTCAGGGGAGGCAAAGATAACCCTGGCACTGAGTTCTGTTAGTAAAGTCTCCCATGAGACGAGGGACTTGGCTTAGAGAATTTCCAGCACAGGTGATTTTCAAAATATTTTGTCACCTGTCTGTAGGCACTGCCCTGTTATACCGATGCCAACCATAAAAGGCTTACAGCTTAATGATGCATGTCAATGTGCATTAGTCCTGGGTACCAGGATGCTGGGGACCAATATGGACTCAGAAGGTATCTGAGAAAAAAGGGATGCACACAAAAAAGAAAATATGCTACGAGTAAACACTTTTCTTCATAGTTTTGTTTAGACCTGGGCTCTAAGTTCAGTGTTAAGAAATCTAAATTCTGTTATTAACTGGTATCACTGACCCACTGCATGATGCCATGCAAATCAATATGTCTCCCTATGAGAAAAATTTACTTCTATCTTTAAATCTAGGAAGACTATCTTCCTCATTTGTTTCAGATAATATAAAGTCAGATTCAAAAATCAAAAAAAACCTATTACCAGATGATATTATTGTTGGATAATTAATGAGTACTATTAAGTGTTGCAGATTCCTTTTAGATTTAGTGTGATAAGAAATGTGAAACATGTACCATATAAAAATATTTTCATTAGATATACATTTATATAAAGACTATTTAAAAGTTGTTCGGAATTCAGAACAGAAGCCATAGTCATATTTATAAAACTTAACCTTACCAAAATTAAAACATCTTCTAATATTTGTGATGTTTCATGACCTTTAATGTTTTTTTATCAATGTAATGTGATATGATAGTTGAAAGCTTATAGCATACAAAATATTTTCATTAGACATACAGTTAGAGATGAGAAAACTCCATTTAAAAGCAATCTATATTCAGAATAGAAGCTATAGTAATATTTATAAAACCCATTGAAATAAAAAAATCTTCCAAATGTTTAGTGACGTTTCCTGACCTTTAGATTACCTATTGCATTCAATTTTATTTTTAGTCCTTTCAATTATCTTCCTGATACTCAGATATTTTGCAGTGAATTAATTCTTATGTGGAAGAGTTCCATCTTCATTGTGGGGGGCACGAGTCATTATTCGTTTCATCTTATGCACAGCATTTCCCCATAGTCATTTGGGTAATAATGAACAATTTAAGCATTTCTGATGGTCATTTATTTGGAGTGAGGAAAATGATCTCATAATGTTAGTGATTATGCTAATTATTTCAAAGGGGTGGATTCAGCATGTGAACAGAGAAAATGAAACATGAGAAACTAATAATGTTACTAAAACCCACAAATAGCATCTACAAATGATTTAAATTTATGTAGAATTAGAAAAATTAATTAAAATTACATAGGATATTTTTAGGTGACAATTTGATCAACTTTTATATATATGTCTTTACCTTTATTTTCCGAGATTCTCTTTGTTTGAATTTTGATATCAATATCTCATACGCAGTGTATGTTAGTTTTCCACTTCAAAACTTAAATAAATCGTTGCCCTTAATATTGCCTATATGAGGCAGACGTTTCAGTCCCTTAGAGAAAACATGAGCATCTCTAGGTCAGCTTGCTTTTATAATAGTGTTGGGAAGCCCAAAGGCCGCATATAAATAAGCGTATCTGAAAGCCCTTGGCAGAATGGTGCATAATGTGTAGGTAATGACTAAGATATAGTGAACTGAATTTCAATTCAGGCTAGCTAGCAAACTAGAAAATGAACATAGCTAATTTAAACAAGGTTTGGTGGAGGGAAAAAATCACTTCTTGCTACTCTTTTTAAAATGGATTGTGCGTGTTATTTAATTATTAGTGCCATTGCTCTGAATTAATTAAGCAACCACAGCCTTGCTAGATATTATGAAATAAGGACAGAGATGTGGTATAAGGCCTGGGGTTGACATTCTACTTAAACTGCCAGGAAAATAAGCATGTACCAAGTGTTCTCAGTGAGAACGAAGTAATTGGCCTGGAAAGATAAAAAGAGAATTGGGGACACTCTCCATGGGTAATAATGGGTAATAGACTATTGCTTCTTTTCCTTACTGTATGTCTCAGAATAGGTATGTACATGGAGTCCCCTTAATAATGACAAATTTTCATGTGCTTATTCTGTTTCCTCCTTAACTACAGAAATATTTTACAGAACCACATTACGTGATCTTGCAGCAAAAAGAAAATATAGTACGTATTGTTAATGGGATAAAGAACATTTGTGAGTGATTAGCCTTGAGCTAACATCTGCTGCCAATCCTCCTCCTTTTGCTGAGGAAGCCTGGTCCTAAGCTAACATCCATGCCCATCTTCCTCCACTTTATATGTGGGATGCCTACCACAGCATGGCTTGCCAAGCGGTGCCACGTCCGCACCAGGGATCAAACTGGTGAACCCTGGGCTGCTGAAGTGGAATGTGCGCACTTAATCACTGCACCACCAGGCCAGCCCCCCTATTAATGATTCTTAAGGCAAATATTGATGAAAACTATATAATACTATCTTAGAAAAACTATCCTGATTCAATTGGGAATTCATCCAGTATTACTGTTCTAGATTTTAAACAAATGTCACATAAATGGCTTTCAATTATTCAATAATAATCAATTGAGGGGCCAGTCTGGTGGCCCCTCAGTTAGTAGTGCTTAAGTTCACTTACTCTGCTTCTGCAGCCTGGGGTTCAAGGGTTTGGAACCCCGGGCATGGACCTACGCACCACTCATCAAGCCATGCTGTGGCAATGTCCCACATACAAAATGGAGGAAGATTGGGCAGACGTTAGTTCAGGAAGAATCTCCCTCAAGCAAAAAGAGGAAGATTGGCAATGGAAGTTAGCTCAGGGCCAATCTTCCTCACCAAAAAAAGATCAATTGAATGCTAAGTGGCAGAAAGTGCCACTTGTCTATTCGATTTCCTTTTTCCTTCACTTAATAAGTGAGTTTCTTAGTTTCACCTGAATGCACAGCCACCCTGATAGGAAATATATTCCCTAGCTTCTCTTACAGCTTGGAGTGCCATGTGCCTAGATTCTGGCTAGAATCAAGCAGAAGATGTGGGATGCCTCCTAAAAGGATGGCCCCTTCCATTTGCCCCTTTCCACTGTGTGGGAGATCCTTCAATACAAAAACAGTCACCTACAGCTAGCATGTCAGAAAGAAAGAAACTCCAATCTCATAAAATCCCAGATTTTGAGGTCTGTTAATTATGCCAGCATAGCCTGTTCGTTAAATAATACAACCTCTTTTGACAGGTATAATGTGAATTGTATTTTGGGAGGGATTTTATTGCCTTCATTTTTCTTAGGGTGAAATACTAACACTCATAAATTCCTACTACATACACAAATATCCTACTGGTAAATTATTTTTAGGATGATGCTACTCAAAGCCAGCCATCCTGATATTATTGCAATAGCAATGCACTCACAAACTGTCAGTGCTCAGACTGCCTTCCTTCCCTCCCTGCTTTTGGTGGAATCCTCTTCCCACATACACCTGTGCTTATAATCATAGCACATTCCTCATGGAAAAACCATCACCAGATTTCATGCTAAATCTCAGGCATTATAGAGCTCATATTTGGTAATGATAAGTCTGAAAATATCTAATGGACTAAATAAGTACAGTAAGTACAGTTAGGCTTAGTTTTTACTAAAATATTGACAGCATTTTTTTTTTTTTTTGCTGAGGAAGATTCACCCTGAGCTAATATCCATTGCCAATCCTCCTCTTTTTTTTCTTTAGGAAGATTAGCCCCGAGCTAACATCTGTGCCAATTCTCCTCTACTTTTTTGGTATGTGGGACACCTCCACAGCATGGCTAGTGAGTGGAGTGGGTCTGGGCCTAGGATATGAACAGGTGAACCTGGGCCACTGAACCAAAGAGCTTGGAACTTTAACCGTTTGGTCATAGGGTCAGGCCCCCAACAGCAATCTTATGCACAATGATAGTGATATTTCTCCTTTAAAGACATTTTCTAAAAGTGATAACCTTAGCAAGATTCCACAAATCTAAAGTGTTTTTCTCCCTAATTTTCTTAGCCTGTTGCTATCCCCTTCATCAATTAGCAATTCACACCTCAAATGATAATGGAGGTCATCTGAAAATTTTTTAGGGAAATGATGTATTTATAATCACACAATACTACCGTTACAAAGAAATTAGAACTCCATTAGTTTCTTTTTATTCCCCTCAGTTTTACTGAGACATAATGGACATATAACATTGTAAGAGTTTAAGGTGTACAGCATCATGATTTGATAAATGTGTATATCGCAAAATGATTACCACACTAAGTTTAGTTAACATTATCACTACACAGTTACAATTTTTTTCCTTATAATGAGAAGTTTTAAGAGCTACTCTCTTAGCAACTTTCAAATATAGAATATCGTTTTGTTAACGTCATCATGATGAACATTACATCTCTAGAACTTATCTCATAACTACAAGTTTGTACCTTTTCCCTACTTTCACCCAATTCCCTCACTCCCCCACCTCCTACCCCTGGCAACCACAAATCTGATCTCTGTTTCTATGAGTTTGGTTTTCTTAGATTCCTCATTAAGTGAGATAATTCAGTATTTGTCTTTTTCTGACTTATTTCATGTAACATAGTGCCCTCAAGGTCCATCCGTGTTGTTGAAAATGGCAGGATTTCCTTCATTTTCATGGCTGAATGGTATTCTCTTGTCTATATATACACCACATTTTCTATATCCATTCATCTGCCGATGGACACAGGTGGTTTCTGTGTCTTGGCTATTGAAAATAATGCTGCAATAAACTTGAGGGTGCAGATAGCTCTTTGAGATGGCAATTTTCTTTCCTTCAGATATATACTCAGAAGTAGGATTGCTGGATTGCATGGTAGCTCTATTTTTAATTTTTTGAGGAACTGCCATACTGTTTTCCATAGTGGCTGCACCAATTTACATTGCCACCAACAGTGTGTGCGGGTTCTCTTTTCTCCACATCTTTGCTGGCATTTCTTACTTGTCTTTTTGGTGACAGCCATTTTAACAGG
The DNA here is from genome assembly GCF_037783145.1 of Equus przewalskii. Taxonomy (NCBI): domain Eukaryota; kingdom Metazoa; phylum Chordata; class Mammalia; order Perissodactyla; family Equidae; genus Equus; species Equus przewalskii. Next base: position 21,092,561 of record NC_091849.1, read on the forward strand.
TGTGAGGGGATATCTCTTTGTCGTTTTGATTTGCATTTCCATCATAATTATGACATTGAGTACATTTTCAGGTACATGTTGGTCATTTGAATATCTTATTTGGAAAAATGTCTGTTCAGGTCCTTTGTCCACTAATTGGGTTATTTGACTTTTTTTTTTCACTGTTGAGTTATATGAATTCCTTATATATTTTGGATATTAACCTCTTATCAGATGTATGGTTTGCAAATATTTCCTCTAATTCTGTAGGTTGCTTTTTCATTTTGTTGGTAGATTCTTTTGCTGTGTAGAAGCTTTTTGGTTTAATGTAATCACACTTTTTTATTTTTAATTTTGTTGCTTGTGCTTTAGGTGTCATATACAACAAATCATTGCCAAGACCTAAGTCAAGAAGCTTTTTCTCTATGTTTTCTCATAGGAGGTTTATGATTTCAGGTCTTACATTTAAGTCTTTAATGCATTTTGAGTGAATTTTCGTGAGTGGTGTAAGATAGGGGTCTAACTTCATTCTTTACATGTGAATATCCAATTTTCCCAGCATCATTTATTGAAGAAACAGTCTTTGTTCCATTGAGTATTCTTGTCTCTCTTGTCAAATATTAGCTGACCATATATGCATGGATTTATTTCTGGGGTCTAGGTTCTATTCCATTGGTCGTGTATCTGTTTTTATGCCAATAGAACAATGTTTTGATTACTATAGCTTTGTAACATTGTTTGAAATCAGGAAGTGTAATGCCTCCAGCTTTGTTCTTCTTTCTCAGAATTGTTTTGTCTATTTGGGGTCTTTTGTGGTTCCATATGAATTTTAGGATTGTTCTCTTTCTGTGAAAAATGGCATTGGAATCTTAATAGGGATTGCATTGAATCTATAGATGGATTTAGGTAGTATGGATATTTTAACAATATTAATTTGTCCAATCATGAACATAGGATATCTTTCCATTTATTTGTGTCTTCTTCAATTTCTTTTATCCATATCTTATAGTTTTCAGTGTAGACATCTTTCACCTCCTTGGTTAAATTTATTCCTATGTATTTTATTGTTTTTGATTCAATTGTAAATTGAACTTTTTTCTTGATTGCTTTATCAGATAATTCATTGTTAGTGTATAGAAACACTACTGATTTTAGTATATTGTTTTTGTATCCTGCAATTTTATTGAATTTGTTCATTAGTTCTAACTTTTTTGGTGGAGTCTTGAGGATTTTCTATAGTTAAAATCATGTCATCTGAAAATAGAGACAACGTTACTTCCTCTTTTCCAATTTGGATACCTTTTATTTCTTTTTCTTGCCTGACTGCTCTCACTAGGATTTCCAGTACTATGTTGAATAAGAGTGGTGAGAGTGGGCATCCTTGTCTTATTTGTGATCTCAGGGAAAAGTTTTAACCTTTCACCATTGAATATGTTAGCTGTGCGTGTCATATATGACTTTTATTATGTTGAATTATGTTCCTTCTATACTTAATGTGTTGAGAGTTTTTATGATGAATGAATATTGAATTTTGTCAAATGCTTTTTCTGCATCTATTGAGATGATCATATGATTTTTATATTTTGCTAGTATCACATTTGTTGATTTGTGTATATTGAGCCATTCTTGCATCCCAGGGATGAATCCTGCTTGATCATGGTGTATGATCCTTTTAATGTGCTGCTGAATTTGGTTTGCTAGTATTTTGTTGAGAATTTTTGCATCTATATTCATTAGGAATATTAACCTGTTATTTTCTTTACTTTTAGTTTCCTTATCTGGCTTTGGTATTGGGATAATGTGGCCTCATAAAGTGGCTTTTGAAGTGCTCGTTTTTAAATTTTTTGGAAGAGTTTGAGAAGGATTGGGTTAATTCTCTTTAAATGTTTGGAAGCAATCACCAGTGAAACCATCTTGTGCAGGGCTTTTATTTGTTGGGAGGTTTCTCATTACTGATTTAATCGCCTTACTTATTAGAAGTCTATTTAGATTTTCTATTTCTTTCTGTTTCAAACTTGGGAGGTTGCGTGTTTCTAGGAATTTATTGATTCCTTCTAGGTTGTTCAGTTTGTTGGTGTAGGGCTGTTTATAGTAGTCTAGTTAAAGGTTTTTAAATTTTGTTTTTTCAAAGAACCAACTCTTAGTTTTGTTAATCTTTTCTATTGTTTTCCTATTCTCTATTTCATTTATTTCAGCTCTAATCATTATATTTCCTTCCTTCTTCTAACTTTGGGCTTAGTTTGTTCTTCTTTTTCTAATTGTTTTAGGTGTAAAGTTAGGTTGATTATTTGAGATTTTTCTATATTATTGTTATTATTTTTAAAGATTGGCACCTGAGCTAACATCTGTTGCCAATCTTCTCTTTTTTTTCTCTTCTTCTCCCCAAAGCCCCCCAGTACGTAGTTGTATATGCTAGTTGCAGGTCCTTCTAGTTGCGCTATGTGGGACGCCAGCTCAGCATGGTGCCATGACCATGCCCAGGATCGCAACCAGTGAAACCTCAGGCTGCCAAAGCGAAGCGTGCGAACGTAACCACTTGGCCACGGGGCCAGCCCACTATATTTTTGATGTATGCATTTGTAGCTCTAAACTTCCCTCTTTGTAGTGCTTTTGCTGCTTCCCAAAAGTTTTGGCATATTGTGTTTCCATTTTCATCTGTCACAAGATACATTTTTATTTCCCTTCTAATTTCTTCTTTGATTCCTTGGTTGTTCAGGAATGTGATATTTAATTTCTGCATATTTGTGAGTTTTCCAGTTTTCCTCCTGTTATTGATTTCTAGTCGAATACCATTGTGGTAGAAAAGATACTTGGTATGATTTCAATATTCTTAAATTTGCTAAGTCTTGTTTTGTGCCATAACATAGGATCTATCCTGGAGAATGTTCTGTATGTACTTGAGAAGTATGTGTATTCTGCTGTTGTTGGATGCAATGTTCATTATATATCTGTTAGGTCCATTTGGTCCATAGTGTTGTTCACATCCGCTGTTTCCTGACTGATTCTCTTTTTGGATGATTTATCCAGTGTTGAGAATGAGGCATTAAAGTCTCCAACTTTTATTGTATTGCTTTTTATTTCTCTTTGTGGTTCTGTTAGTATTTGCTTTAAATATTTAGGTGCTCCAATGTTGGATGAATAATATTTACAATTGTTATATCTTCTTCATGGATTGACCACTTTATCATTACATACTGACCTTTTTTGTCCCTTCTGACCATTTTTTTGCTCAAAGTCTATTTTGGCTGATATAGGTGTAGCTACCTCTACTGTCTTTCGGTTATATTTGCTTAAATAGTCTCTCCTTCCCATCCCTTCACTCTCAGTCTATGTCTGTCTTTAAAGTTAAAGTGAGTATTTTTGGCAGCAGATCATCAGATCTTTTTTTTTTTTTAAAGTCCATTCAGTCATCTGTGTCTTGTGATTGGAGATGTAATCCATCTACATTTAAAGTAATTATTGATAGGTAAGGACTTACTATTTCCATTTTGTTAATTGTTTCCTGACTGTTTTATAGATCCACTGTTCTTTTATCTTCCTGTTTTCTTTTATGATATGTTGACCTTCTGTCGTGTTATGCTTTGACTCTTTTATAATATTTTGTGTAACTACTATGTGTTTTCCCTTTGTTGTTACAATAAAGCTTACATAAAATATCTTATATTTATAACACCCTATTTTAAGATGATAACTTACCTTTGATAGCATTCCTAAACTTTATACTTTTATTTCCATCCCACTCACATTTTAGGTTATTGATGTTACAATTTAAATATTTTTTATATTGTGTATTTAAATTATTGTAGTTATGGTTATTTGTAATACTTTAGTTTTTTAACTTTTAAACTAGAGTTTTAAGTGAATTACGCACCAGCATTACAATATTAGAGAACCTGACTTTGACTATAAGCTTACCCTTACCAGTGAATTTTATACCTATGTCTATGTTTTTATGATGTTAATTAGCATCCTTTTATTTCTGCTTGAAGAACTTTCTTTAGCATTTCTTGTAAGATAGCTCTATGGCAATGAACTCCCTCAATTTTTGTTTGTTCTGGTAAGTCTTGCCCTCTCCTTTATTTCTGAAGGACAGCTTTGCTGGGTATAATATTCTTAGTATTTGATGAGTTTCCTTTCTTTTCTTCTTCTTCTTTTTTTTTTTTTGAGGAAGATTAGCCCTGAGCTAACATCTGCTGCTAATCCTCCTCTTTTTGCTGAGGAAGACTGGCCCTAAGCTAACATCCATGCCCATCTTCCTCTACTTCATATGTGGGATGCCTGCCACAGCATGGCTTGCCAAGAGGTGCGTAGGTCCTCACCCAGGATTCAAACTGGCAAACCCTGGGCCACTGAAGCAGAATGTGTGAACTTAACCCCTGAGCCACCAGGCTGGCCCTGATGAGTTGCTTTTCTATTGCTACCTTCAAAATTCTTTCTTTGTTTTCGTCTTTTGACAATTGGACTATAATGTGTCTCGATAAAGACCTTTTCAGGTTTAACCTATTTGGAATGCTTTAGGCCTCATGAATCTGCATGTTGATTTCTCTCCCCAGGTTTGGGAAATTATCAGCCATTATTGCTTTAACTTATTTTCTGTCATGCTTCCTAGTCAGGCAGGACTGGGCACTAAACTCAGCAGTAGGTGGTGCCATGAATTAGCTTCAGTGCCCAGTTAGGGCAGCAGAACAATCCCTAAGGCTGGCACACCTAGTTGTTTGGGGACCCAAATCAGATATATCTGTGCATTGAGTTCCTGGCTAGATGAACCAATTGGCTTTGTTCTGCAGACAGGCAGAGCCACTGGCTGTGCTTTCTGCTTATGTGCCACTGTGAGCAGGTCTATAGGATGGACTATGTAGCTTTCTGGATGCTCCGGTTAGGTTTCCTTGTTGGGCGGGTCTGAATGCTGTATTCAGCATTGGGTAAGGCCACAATAGCTTCCCTGCCTGGGTGGGGCCATGGAACAGGCTCCAAGGCTGGCCAAGCTCATTGTCTGGAGCCCAGATCATGCAGAACTGCACACCATGTTCCCTAGCTAGACAGGGCTGTCAACTCGGATCTACAGACAAGCAGAGCTGCTGGCCAGGCTCTTTGCTCAAATGCTGCTGGGCTATGCAGCTTCCCAGGTGCTCTGACCAGGTTTCCTGGTCAGGTGTGGCTGGGGGTAGCACTCAGCAGTAGGCAGGGATATAGAGTAACTTCCCTGCTATGGTGGGGCAGCAGAACAGCTTCCAAAGTTGGCAAGGATTGTTGGTTGAGGTCCCAAATCAAGCAGAATTCGCACCAAGCTCCCTGGCCAGATGAGTCACTGGTTTGGCCCTATAGAAAGGCATAGCCAGTGGCCAAGACTTCTGCTCAAGTGCTGCTGGGCCTCACAGATTCCTAGGTGTTCCAGCCTGGCTTTTGGATTGGCTGGGGCCAGGAGTTAACCTCAGCAGTTGGTGGGACTATGAATTAGCTTCCCTGCCCAGGCGTGGCAGCAGAGTAGGTTCCAAGGCTCATTTTGGGGAGTCTCAACTCAGGCATAACTGCATACCAAACTCCATGGCTGGATGGGGCTGCCGTCTTGGCTTTGCAGCAGAGCAGAGCTGGTTAGGCTCTCTGCTGAAGTGCTACTGGGCCAGAGCTTCCCGTGTGCTCTGTCCAGGTTTCCTGGTTGTTTGGCCTGAGGGCTGCGCTTAGCAGTGGGCAGGGCTGTGAATTAGCATCCCTGTCTGGGTGGCATGGCAGAACAGGCTCTAATGCCAGCAAAGCTTTTTGTTTGAGATCTTTGATCATGCAGAACTGCACATCCAGTTACCTGGCCAGACAGGGCCACCATCCAGGCTACAAATGGGGAGCACTACTGACTAGGCTCTCAGTTAGAGTGCTGCTGAGCTACACAGCTTCCCAGGTGCTCCAGCAAGGCTTGCTCATCAGGCAGGGCTGGAGTTACACGCAGCAGTAGGTGGGGCTATGAAGTAGTGAACTGGCCTTGGATTGGGGGTTGTCAGAACAAGCTCCAAGGCCAGGAAGGCTTGCAATTGGATGTCCCACATCAGGCAGTACTGCATATCAAGTTCCCTGGCCAGATGGGGCTGCTATCTTGGCTCTGCAAATGAGCAAAGCTGCTGGTTGAGATTTCTACTTGGGTGCTTCTGTGAATAGGAACTCAGTCTGCCAAGATTCAAGTGCTGGTTGTTGTAAGCCCTGCACTTCTTTTTCATCACAATCTGACCTCCAGTAGTCAAGCCCCACACATTCCCACTGCAATCCCTGTGAGGTGAGATTTGAATGGGCTCCCCGGGAAGTGACACACAATGCAGGGGAGCTGGATGTCTGCTTTGGGCTTTCTTTTTCCAACTGGGGAAACCATAGATGCAGGGGGGCCATCTTGATGTGACGATGTTCCAACCTAGGGGAGGGGCAATGCCATCAGAGTGTAGCCACTCCTCTTACCCTTCTAATGCAGTCTTTCTTGGTCTCTGTGATCCAGGAGGGTGCTTCAGCCTTACCCCTGTGTTCTGGGATTTTCACAATGGTGTCTTGTCTATGAATAGTTGTTAGTTGGTCTTCTTGTAAGGAGGACTGAAGTCAGGAATAACCTATGTTGTCATCTTGATGACATCACCAAAACTCCATTAGTTTCTAAAAATGAAATATAAGATTAAGTTTGATGTTGAAGACAGAAATTCAAAGACAGTGACTCAAAAGTAAAGATAAAATGAAGAGAAAAATATTGGTTTCTTTTTAGAGACTATTTAATAATCCCAGACATTTAGAGTTATAAAGGATGTTTTATAGTGATACATTTCTTCTTTTTGTATTTCCCCAATAAACAAGAAATGTAGACAAGAGGGCTCAGAATCAGTGTCTTCCAATTACAGAAATGATATTCTTCAATGATCTCAAAGAGATCAGGGAAAATTCTCTTCTACATTTTTTTATTTTAGTTTGTAAAATTTTATCATTTTTCCTTAGGCCCCTCACACAAGGAAAAAAAAAAAAACTACTTTAGCCTGTATGCTCTTTATCTTATTCAGAACATTGGTCTCTAGAAACTGATTTTAGCACACATACACATGCGCAGACACAAATACGGACTAGCCTTCCTAAGACTGGGTGTATCCTGGTGGGACCTTAGCTTCTCTCTGCCTGACATAAAACATTGCCTTCTAGCATGTTTGACTATCTTTTGCTCCTATGTAACTATTTCAATTAATAAAGAAACACACATATTTTCCTCTGAGTTTGTTTCTATTCTGAGTTCGTAAGCCTTCCTATGTTGCATCTGCTGCCATTGATCTTTTTATTACTTTTAACAGAATTCAGAGTCTAGTCAATAACTGGCCTCAAAATTCCTTGCTTCTTTGAAATTAAACACACACACACACACACACACACACGCAAGCATATGTTGAGTTGACTGGCAAGAGCTTAGGTGTCCACGTCATCCAGCCTTCATGATCCCTTGTCTCTACTGAGTGCTTCTCTGGCTTCCTTCCTGGATCATGGTCAAATGACCATGTGTTCTCAGCAGAGGAGGGAAACAGAGGGAAATCCAGAAATCCACCACATCATGTCAGACTCAAACATCTAATAACATTGCTGGGGCCAAAATAAAACAAAACTGAGCTTTTTTTGTTTCTGTTCGCTTCCTGTTAAAATCTAACAACCACTTGCTATGTTGTGAGACAAGGTAATACAAGACAAGGAGTGACTTTTTACGATCTCTAGAGAGGAAGACCAATCCAATGAGAGAAGAGAATCGATACTAGAGCTGGACCATAACTCCACAGCACTCAGGAAGTGGGAGAAAACTAATGAGACCCTTGCACATCTTCAAATGGCTCTGAACTGTGGTAACAATCGACAGACAATCTCTTTGCATATACCGCCATCATCTTTATATAGCCTTGAAATGGTTTCTCCAACCCTGTCACTCCTTAGCACAATGGTCACTAAATGAAAGAATGAATGATTGGATCCTAGATCTGCCTTACTAGATAATTGATTGTACGATAATTGTCAAATGATTTATCCTGTTACCCTGTTTAAACCAAGGAAGCTGATTAGATGATCAGACTCATCTCAGCTCTAAAGTTCATGACATGGAATATGGAATTTAATTGAAATGGAAAATAGGGTCCAGACAGGTTACTTACCCGGTGTCTACACTGCTTATTACCAACAGAGATGGGACTTGGTGCTTGATGTCTTAGCACTGACTTTAGCATTCATCTCTATTTCCCTGTGGTTTACATTGTGTAAAACTTCGAACTCAAGTTGGCTTTCCTCCTATTATATGTTTTGCTTCTATCAATAAATGTTTAAGGATTAAAAGTTAAGTTAAACCAATCTAACACAATCAAATTTCAAGGAAAAAGTAAATCGAAAATATCAAGTATGTCCCAAAGCAGCAAATAAGCTTCTGATTTTCTAGTAGTTTTCTTTATTATTGCTATTCCTTCTGGAGGTAAGTGATTCCCATACAGTGGTTCCCAAATGGGCTTTACCCCAAATCTCCTGAGACAACCTGAGAAGAATCATGATGCTCAGGAGACAATTCATGATCACTTAGGAACTTCTAAGGACTATGGCAAAAATGACAGCATCCCAGAGACAGGTCTTAAGCAATTTCTAAATATCATTTGTCATCACACTGGGTATTTATAAAGCTAATTTTAATATGGGGTTGAGAAACAGAACTTTTTAAAATAATGGGAAAATACTGTATTGCACATATAGGCAAACAGTCTATAGGATGGCCCTGACAATGACTTGTTTATCAGCCTGGAACAGTACTGATGGATCAGTGACTACGGAAGCATGGCAATTCCAAGAATTCACTAGACGAGAAATATACAGAGAAATACATTGACAGCAACTGTTCTGTATTTCAAGTCTATCAAATAAAAATTAAGTACTTAAAAGTGTAGTTATGTTTTGAATTAAGATAGACTAGTTCTCAGTATTGAAACATATGAAATATATCCGCAAAGTCCTTGAAAGTATTTGGATATATTTGGATATATTTTTCTTGTGGTAGAACGTGGGTCACAAAAAATAATAACATTTCATTTTTAAAACAGAAATATACTGATGCATAAATGTATTGCTTATAAATGTTCAGTCTGCAGCGTATTATTTTTTTCCTAATAGGAAATGGCAGAAGTAAGTAACTATATTCTTCTGGTATAAAACAGAACTGAACACTCTTTTGCAATTACAATGCATAGACTACACTGGGCCTACTGCAGGAAGCATAACAATTTGAATATTCTAATTTAGAGGTTAGGGACCCCTGTCAAAGTAACAGCTTGGACCAGGTCAGTAAGGAGAAATCGAGAAGAGAGAAATAATTGAAAAGGCAGTTCCGAACAAAATGAAATTTGTCTCGTTGTCACTTAAGGTTGCCGTCTTGTCTTTCTGAGGGAGCAAGGTCAGCTTAAGAATGAAGGGAGAGGAGAGGATGGTAGATCACTAAGGACCAAAGGATAATTTTTTTTTAATAACAGTGGCAATTGCAATATATATTTATGAAGGGGGGAGGAAAAGAATGCACACAGCTTTCTGGTTAAGAGTCAGCAGGTGTCCTTTGAGTGGAAATATTGCAAACGTGTACACGGCAGATCTAAAGTTTGTCCTCAAAGACGAGCAGGTTACAGAGGAGATGAAGTATTTAATGAAATAATTTAGTGTGACATATTGATATTGAAGGCTGGAAGGCAGAAAAGGATTTGCAATAAAATTAAGGTACGTCTTTCTTGAAACAGTTCCTCATTCCTTTCTCTGAGGGCTGATAGGAGATTTTCATGAGAAAAGGTGCCCGTTTTCTTTCTTTCTCCAAGGTTATGCCAAAACATAGATGACAATGTGAAGTTCAACATGTGCAACCACATGAAAATCTCCTTGGAACATAGTCCAGAGGAAAGTCAGGTTATGAAGTGTTTCCTTGGGATGTTTTAGAGAGGTTTTAATCTCTCCAATGTCATGTGTTTTCAGTTAAAACATACATTAGTAAAAAACTAGGGCACCAGCAGCGAAGGGAATTAGGCCTAGGGAATGTTAGTTTTAGATAGAGGCCATGGAGGATGGCTAGAGCTATCATCAGAGCATAAAAGCAGCAGCCAAATTTCAACTCTGAGAAGGGATAAACACTGTCACAAGTATCTGGGAATGTTAAAAAACCTTTGCTTGAGAAAATGAAGATAAGCGTTTCATGTTCATGATATAGTTTTATCATTTACAAAAATGAAAAAACACTCACAAAAAAGCCACAGTCTGTGGCTGGCAAGCTATTTTCTGTCCTAACACATTGGAGGGAGACCCACTCGTCATGATGACTCGCTATGTCAGTGATTCTCAACTGATGAGATCTGGCACATCAACGTTTGCAGATAGGCAGGTAGGGAGCATGACATGTGCAAGAGCCCCTGCTCCTACCTCCCACTTGAGTATCAAGGGTATAGCATAAATCACTACGTGAAGAATCAAAATACTGGGGTTATAGTACCAGTTCTCCAGCTGTGCAACCTTGGACAAATCAATTATTAACTCCAAATTTTCGTTTTTTTCACCCTGAAACAATACATTGCTCTACCTCACGGTTTTTATGAAACTACATATATAGGGTGTTATTTTATTTATTTTTTTTGAGGAAGATTAGCCCTGAGCTAACTACTGCCAGTCCTCCTCTTTTTGCTGGGGAAGACTGGCCCTGAGCTAACATCGTGCCCACCTTCCTCTGCTTTATATGCGGGACGCCTACCACAGCATGGCATGCCAAGCGGTGCCATGTCTGCACCAGGGATCCGAACTGGCAAACCCCAGGCCGCTGAGAAGCAGAATGTGTGAACTTACCCACTGCGCCACCAGGCCAGCCCCATATAGGGTGCTATTTTAAACCATAAACTGTGTTGCAAATTTAGGCTTTTCTTATTAATTGGCAAAGATGAATGTACATCCTTGGCTTCCGGATTCTTGCAAACCCATTTGTTGGTCATTTTCCTAACGCTAAATCTTACACACCTATGCTTCCTCTTTGGTCCCAGTCGGGTAAACAATGTTCTCACCAGCTTCTGCACACTTGCCTGCCCAGGGCATCTCATGAGGAAGAGTGGACTTATCCTCACAAGAACATTTTCAATATTAAGAACAACTATTGTTCCGGAAGTGGTCCCCAAATTTTTGTCACTTTAGTGACTCAAATTCACTGTAATTTTTCCCCTTTGAAAAATAAGAAAATGTATTTGTTACAAAACTTGTCTAATATTGAGGTCGTGGAAAACATAGCTTCTAGTAAGAAGCTGCTAAGTGGCAATTTTGGAAAGAAAGTTTATAGAATACTTGGCAATGTTGAGCGTTTCCATTAAAAAGAAAGAAAGACCACGTAACACTTGCTGTGAAAAGATATTACATTTTCCCCAGAGAAGTAACACTTCCTCCTTTGTTCTGGAGGTTCTCCAACGACTTGAAAGCATTTTTGCTGATTACTTTACCTAAAGTTATTAAAACTCACAAAACAGCCATGAAGTAACAAAATGGAAACCATTAGTATGCCAGTCAAACAGAGAAACAGTAGTGCTAAGAGAATGTGACCCGGGGCCGGCTCCATGGCCGAGTGATTAAGTTCGCGCGCTCCGCTGCGGCTGCCCAGGGCTCGGATCCTGGCGCGGACATGGTACCGCTCGTCAGGCTACATTGAGGCGGCGTCCCACATGCCACAAGGGGAAGGACCTGCGACTAAGATATACAGCTATGTACTGGGGGAGGGGGGGTTTGGGAAGATAAAGCACAAAAAAAAAAAGAAGATTGGCAACAGTTGTTAGCTCAGGTGCCAATCTTTAAAAAAAAGAAAAGAAGAAAAAAAAAATGTGACTGTCTAAAACCTCCTAAAACACACTGATGGATCCAGAAATAGAATCTAAGCTGCTGACTCTAAACATTAGGCAACACTTCCTCTCTTCAGAATTATTATTGTTCACAGCTTCTGCACATAAACAACCTCCTGCTCCGTGAGGATGGATGAGATCACCCTAACAAACCACCCATTCTTTCCATAAGAAATACTGCAGTCGTGACCAGTGAGCTAATTCATAGAATGTTCATGCACCATAGCAAACACACGCACACACCCACACACACACACAAATCCCATTCTAGGTTCAGATCATTTTTATTTTCTTAAACCAAGCTTTAGTTGAAATTTTAATTTCAAGCTTTAGCCCACAATTTTTGCCTGAATTTCGTACTCTGCCCTTTTCTATTTCTACTCATTCTTTCCTCCCTAAATCAAATAATGCAGAACCAGACCATGGTAGTGTGGATTTTTAACTGATTTTATCGTGTAGTTATTGTCACTTCCACAAAGGCCATTCATTAAGTGAACATGTATTATGGATATGAAATAAAATTTGGAAGGTTGAAAGTCATTCAACCTTGATTGTAAAAAAGATAACAATAATTTCAGTTATTTCTTCAGAATTACACTTAGTCTTAAAGATGTTGAAAAAAATGAATGTTTTAAGAAAAAAATATTGGCAAAGAGTATCTCAATATAGGTAATTTGTGCAATCTCTATATCTTTTCCTGCCACAATACTTTTGAGGAAAGAAAATGAAAAGGATAGTAGTAAATAGAAATTGGTTCTTCAAAGACCAGCTGAATTTATAGTCAAAAAGCTATATATGTGTCCATATGTCCATATGTGTGGTTTAAAAAAGACTGTTGGCACACACTGGGTTTTAGGTCAAACTGGTACATGAGGGCAAAAGCCATTACCAGCTTCATCTTCTTTAATAATGAAAGAGGATATTCTAGCTACATTGTTAGTAATCAACAATTCCTGAGTCATCCTCTGCAATCTTTCCATTACAGTGCTCATGAAAACAGGAAAAGAGATTAAGTTTCAACAACAGTGGAAACTGGAAATGTTGGTCAAAAATGTGTCAGGCAAAAGTTGGGTAACCTTTTAGATCCAGATGTTGGAATATTTATTTCATCATTTGGGTTTTTTTTGCAATGCAAGAAATACAGACAACTTCAAGCTATACAAGATAAGACTCTTCCCTTATGATAAGATAATCAGGTCATAAGACCATGGGATTGTTCTTCAGGCCAACAGATCCTTACTGAATTAAACACAACACAGAACCAGAAAGTCGACTAGGGTTGTAAACATAAATATCTCCTATATCTTAAGATCTGGTCAGGATGATTCTACCTGGTTTCAGATGAAACTGATTAATGTCAATAATGGAGGAACTAGTCTTTTCAAGGACAAGAATGATTCTACCACACAAAACGCAGACACTATAGCACCAGAGAAGGAGAGGAAGAACATATTTTGAAAACACTTCTAATAAAAAAATAAAAGCTTGTAAATTACTATATTTACGTTATGCTCGAAAAAAATTTAGCAAAACAAGGTTCCTACACAACAAATTCATAAATTATTATTATTAAACTTTTATTAAAGTAGACTGAGATGAAGAACAGACTGGAGAGAGAAAGCAGAATGGTGGCTGACAGCAGCTCGGGTTGGGGGAATGGGGAGTGTTGTTTGATGGGTACAGAGTTTCAGTTTTGCAAGATGAAAAGAGTTTTAGTGATAGGTTGGTTACACAACAATGTGTACTTAATGATGGGGGCTTGGTGAGCTGAGGAGTTGAAAGAAAGATTCCTTGGACTCTTAAGGTCTGGTAGTAGTGCTCTTTTATTCAAAGACTAGTATGGAGTAGCATGGGGACAGAACCCATGGGCAGGGAAGAGCTGCAATGGGTTGAGGTAGGGCTAAATTTATAAGGCATAGGATGTGAGTTATTTCTTTACATGACAGAGGAAAGATTATGTAAAAAAAAAAATTGTTAAAATGGTATCATTGCAGGTGGGGTCTGGTTCTTGGGTGGTCCTATAACTTTGTATATGAGTCAGGTTGGATCAGGTCGGGATGTCTGATGCTTCCTGGAGGGTGATATAGATCTGTGTGCAGGGCAGGACGCCTTGGGCTTCTCCCCTGGGGCAGCCTTGATCCTCATCACTTAACACTACTAAACTGTATACTTAAAAATGGTTAAGATGGTAAATTTTGCATTATGTGTATTTTATCACAATTAAAAATTTTAAAAAGCAACATCATCAAATGTAAAAAAAAATTGAATGAATTGGATGAGGGGCAAGCTATATAAGTCAGAGATAAAGAAAGCTTGCTGTGTGCCTCATTGAATAAGAACATGGGCTTTGAATTTAAAAATGCTTAATTATATATCCTGGTTCCACTATTTTCCAATTATTTTATCTTGGAAAAGTTACTTAATTTCTGAAAGCCTTATTGTTTTCACCTTTAAAATAATAGTATATTCTTCTGTATAGTATAGAGTTCTGAAAAAAATTCATTGAGATAATATATTCAAAGTGTTTAAATGGTGTTTGGCATATAGTTAAGTGCTTCATAAATATTAATTATTAGTAGTATATTCAAAACCTAAAATATAATCACACAATTAAAATTATTAAAAATAATAAAGAGCTATATCAGCATTACAAAAAATTGAGCTTTTAATAGTGAATAAAACCTTGAGTGTCATAGACCACAGAAGAAAAAATAAGGAAGTGAAAACAATGAGAGAAAAGATGATAGATATGAAGGTCAGAGAAAAATCTCCAACACATACTCAACTGGTGATGTAATAATGAAATGAAAGTAATAAGTAAATAAATTATAACAGAAGCCAAACTTCCTAAGCTAAATACTTGAGTAGGAAGAACAAATTATGTACCAGATAAGTAAATGGAGAAAAACAGACATGGGTTCATATAGTTTTGTTTTCTTTTTCATATATTCGTACTTTCAACTTTTAAAGATCTCCTTAGTTCTGTCCAGGCAAAGCATCAAAAAAAGTCACAACAAACCAAACAACGAAAGCCAGAATTGTTTCACAATTTTCTGCTTAACACAAAATTCTAGAAACCAATCAAGCAACAACAGGGCTCACAATCGCAATTGCCATCAGAAGTCAGGCAGGTGATGCAAAAGAGTGAAGCAGTAAGTACAATGGGGATTGAAGACTGCAGGTTCAGACTAAAGGCAGAAGTTGCCACTGTATTCTGTATTGCTATGTGAGAATTCTATTCCAGTGCTGACAATAGTTCTAACCTTTTGAGAAAAGCCAGGAATACGCATTTTGATGTGAAACCTCCCGATTTTTAAAGTCGTCAACAAGTTCGTATTTTCTGTTAATACCCTACAGGCCAAGAAAAACACATCAGTAGGCAATATGGTCTCTAAAGTAATCCCTGGTCAACAGTTCACATAGAACAGAGCTGTAACCTAAATGAAAGAGTTCTATTTCTAGCCGAGGTTTTGTTCAAGTGTGACAGAAAAATGTATTTTTATATATTAATCATTTGTTTTCATTTATGGCATTGCATTGCTTAATGACAGGGATACATTCTGAGAAATGTGTTATTAGGTGATTTCGTTGTTGTGTGAACATTGTAGATTGTAATGAAGGGGAACAAAATTTGCAACCCCAAAATGTATCTCTTTAACTAGAAAATTATGTTAGGCTGATTATCTTTAAGAAACAAAAGACTCAGAAAGGTTTTCTTGTTACTTCTCCATTAACCACCTAAAAGAATTCAGATTAAAAAAACCTGTCTCAGGAAGCCAGGTACTACCTTAGCAAAACATAAACCAGGTGGTGGACAGGGAGGAACATAGAAAAGCCTGTTTGTTGGGCTCCCCTCTGTGTTTTTCTGTTTCTGTGTGGCCAAACACTTGTTTTCCAAGACTTTGCTCCTTTTCACCTACCTATGAATTGCCTTTCTTCCTTTTGAAGTCCCTGACTCTCCCCACCCCCAACATCTTCTTTTGTCTTTAGCTGAGGATGGTATTTAAGGTGAGGGCATCAGTTATTTGGGCGAGTTTGTTGGTTTCTTGGGTTTCTCTCATAGATACATGTTATTAAACTTTTGCTTGTTTTCTCCTCTTATTCTTCTCATGTCAATTTAATTCTTAGACCAGCCACAAGAACCTAGAAAAGTAGAGGAAAATTTCTTCCTCAGTAGGTGCCTGAAACTGTGGACAGTACCAAACCCTATATATACTGTTTTTCTTATACATACATACCTATGATAAAGTTTAATTTATAAATTAGGCACAATAAGAGATCAACAACTAAAGCTAATAATAAAATATAATAATTAAACCAATATACTATAATAGAAGTTGTGTGAATGTGGTCTCCATCTCTCTCAAAACATCTTATTGTACTGTACTCACCCTTCTTCTTGTGATGATATGAGATGATAAAATGCCTATGTGATCAGATGAAGTGAAATGAATGATGTAGGCATTGTGACATAGCGTTAAGCTACTAGTGACCTTCTGATAAGACATCAGAAGGAGGAGCATCTGCTTCTGGACCGTGGTTGACCTTAGGTAAGTGAAACTGCAGAAAGTGAAACCACAGATAAGGGGGAACTGCTATATAGCACATCTTTTCCCATCCTTTTGCTTTTAACTTATTTCTTTATATTTATATAAAGGATTTCTTTTAGACAACATATAGTGATAGCTTGCTTTTAAAAAATTCTAACTATAAGCCATTCCTTTTAGCTGGAGTTTTTAGCTTATTTAGATTTGATGTAATTATTGGCAATCTATTATCCTACCATTTGTTTTCTATTTGTCCCATCTGTTCTTTGTTCATTTTTTCTCTTTTCTGTCTTCTTTTTAATTGAATTTTTTTAATGATTTGATATTATTTCTTTTGTTGGTTTGTTAGTTATAACTCTTTATTGTGTTATTTTAGTGCTTACTTTAGGCCTTAAAGTGAACATCTTTAACTTACCACGGTCTACTTTCAAGTGATGTACAAATTCGTGTATACTATAAGAAACTTAAAATGATGTATTTCCATTTCTTCCCTCCCAGCCTCTGTGCTATTGTAATTATATATATATTTCCTCTGACATGCTATAAAACCATGTCACACATTGTTATTAATTTTGCTTCAAAGAGCAGATTCTCTTTTAAAGATATTTAAATCATTTTCTTACAAAGCTTTATATGTACCTACATAATTATCATTCCTAATGCTCTTTGTTGCTTTCAGGTTTTGTATGTTTGAAAAGTCTTTATTTAATCTTTGCTTTTGAAAGATATTGTTAATAGATAAATAATTGTAGGTTGGCAGTTTTTCTTTTAGTACTTCCAGTTTGCATTACTTCCAATGAGAAATCAGCTGTGACATTTATTTTTGTTCTTTTACATGAAATGTATTTTTTTCCCTACCTCTGGCTGCTTTTACTATTTTCTTTATCACTGATTTGAAGTGAGTTGATTGTGTTGTGGCTTGGTAAGTTCTTTTTCTTGTCTCTTGCACTTGAGGTTAACTGAGTTTTTTGAGTCTGGGGATACATGATTTTCAGCAAATTCAGAAAAACTGTGCCCATTATTTCTCCAAATATTCTGTCTGAACTCCTGATTTCCTGTCTTTCAGAGACGCCGTCCTGTGTATATTTGTTCTAGAGCTCATTGATACATGTCCAATATCTTTTAGCTTTTTATCTTTTATATCTTTATTTTAGGTGGTTTCTATTGATATGTCTTCAATTTTACTAACCTTTTCTTCTGCAGTGTCTAATCAGCCGTGAATCCTATCCAGTGAATTTTTCATCTCAGATATCGTAACTTTTATCAGTACAAGTTCACTTCAGTTTGTGTTTTTAAAAAAATATATCTTGGGGGCCAGCCTGGTGGTGCAGTGGTTAAGGTCACACATTCTGTTTTGGTGGCCCGGGGTTCGCTGGTTCAGATCTTGGGTGCAGATCTACGCACTGCTTGTCAAGCCATGCTGTGGCAGGTGTCGCACATATAAAGTAGAGGAAGATGGGCACAGGTGTTAGCTCAGGGCCAGTCTTCCTCAGCAAAAAGAGGAGGATTGGCAGCAGATGTTAGCTCAGGGCTAATCTTCCTCAAAAAGAAAAGAAGAAAAAATATATATCTTGTCTTAGCATATTCTCTGCTTAATATGTTCAGTCTCTTTTCTAGCTTCTTGAACATATGGAATATGGACATAATAGCTTTTGTAATGTCCTTGTCTACTAATTCTATCATTTGTGTAATTATGGTTCTCCTCAAATATTATTTTTGCTTTGTTCTCTTTCTCTCCTTTTGTGACTCAGTTGTATGTATCAGGAGATGGTAAACTTTTTCTATAAAAGGCCAGATAGTAAATACTTTAGGCTTTGCAATTCATTGGATGTTTCACAATTAATCCTCTCTTCCAATGTAGTGAGGAGATAGCCATAGACAACTTGTAAATGAGTGGACATGGTTTATGATAAATACATCTTCTTGTCCTACTCTTTCTTTTACCAGTAGATATCCTTCTTGATATTAAATTATATTTTTCAGGTATAAGATTACTATATCAGGTCTCTTTTGTTTCATATTTACTTGATACATTTTAATTATTTTTTTACATAATATGTTTTTGAATCTTTTTTTAAAAGATGCATTATTAGTCTCCACTTTTTCACTTGTATGTTTAACTCACTTCTATAGATACCTATAACTACTAGATAAATATAACTACTGTTATATTGGTACTTATTTTTATGTAAACTTCACATCTTTTTCTTTTTCTCCATCTGTGCTTTTTATTTGATAGATTGTAATTTGTTCTGCAGTTTAAAATTTATACACATTTATT
This sequence comes from Equus przewalskii, assembly GCF_037783145.1. Lineage (NCBI taxonomy): Eukaryota > Metazoa > Chordata > Mammalia > Perissodactyla > Equidae > Equus > Equus przewalskii. The sequence goes on from NC_091849.1 coordinate 21,111,241, forward strand.
TTTTTCGTTATGTCAGTTGTCCTTCTCCAAAGACCCATAATCATGATTATATTCTTGTAAAAAATACTTAAACTTGTATTATGTGTACATACAATATAGAGATATATATACATATATATACATGCATGTATATACATATATATATATGTTTTAAGAATTTTATGTATTTTTCTTCTAACAACACAAGTAATGAACGTAACTTTCCCCAAAGGACATTTTCCTTAACAAGGCAAGGAATTAATTCACTCTCATTCCTCAGGTTCCCTAACTCATTAACTTGAACCATGTTGAATATTAGTTCTGGGTTATTGTATACATACTTCTCTGTTTGCTCTTGATTTTTCTCCATTCTGTTACACACATACTCGTGCACCCACACATCCTCAGTCTTTGCCAATGTTAACTGTTACCAAAATATTTGATCATTCTACTTATCACAATTCTTCCATTATCTTCTGGATTTCTTCTTTTCTAACTTGATCACATCCTCTCAAGTTGTTTTCAATCAGCGTATTTGTTCCTTCCTTTGCTTTCTATTTAGCAGTATTCAGAATTTTCTCTTTATTTTTGATATTCTTAAATTTAATTATACTCTGTCTAGGTGCAGGTTTTGCAGAGTTTTCATTATCAATCCTATTTGGCACTCAATAGTTTTTCTAAATCCAAGATCTCTTATCTTTAATTCTGAGAAAAATTCCTAAATTTTTATACATCATATTCCCATCCGGAACTTTTTTGTGGCTTTTTGTTCTGATTTTATACAGCTAATAGATTCTAATGTCTCGATAACTATATTTATCATACAACTTTTAAAATTCTTAATCTATCAGTTCCAATATTTTTGCTTAAGATAGTACATGTCATCCAGTTTATTCTTTCTCTTTTAGGTAATCATAGGCCTTGGCGTCTAGTTATTTTGGTGAGTTCATGTTCTCCTGGTGCATTAGCTAGTCTATTTCAGCAGGATCTCTGAATAGAAAAGATGGTCCTGAATTTCTGAAAATGTGCTTTGAATTTTGGTGAATTTAAAAATAAAGGAGGACTCGAGCAAGCCCCAATGGCCTAGTGGTTAAAGTTCTGCGCCCTCTGCTTCGGTGGCCCGGGTTCGCTTCCTGGTCATGGAACCACACCACTTGTCTGTCGATTGCCGTGCTGTGGTGATGGCTCACATAGAAGAACTAGAAGCACTTACAACTAAGATAATTAACTACATCCTGAGGCTTTGGGGAGGAAAGAAAAAAAGAGGAAGATTGGCAACAGCTGTTAGCTCAGGGTGAAACTTTCCCTGCCAAAAGAAAAAAGAAAAAAGGCGAGGTTAAGCCCTTTGGACACAGAGTTTCATGCATCACAGAACCTCTGTGGAGTCCAGGCTGTTAACTGCCACAGAGGTGTCATCTGGTCAGTGTGATCCGTGTCTCATTTTTAATGGAAACACAGTGATGGGAGGAGGTAGTCTCCTAGGTTGACACTCATGATCCATCGGTGAATGGATACTGAAGGGGAGGAGGGGAGCAGTGAATGCCCAAGGGAAACTGGTCAATCTTCACCTGTTTTTAACAATTCATCTCTCAGACAGGGCCTTTATGCTGCCTCAATATTAGCTCAGAGACACCACCTTAATGATCGAGCTGCTGTAGAAGCTTTCTGGCGAATGGGAAGTGATGACTGTCCAAAGACAAAGTAAGGGAAAGGCAAGCGCAAAATTTAAAAGGCTTTTCCCCACTTTATCTCCTCAAGGCCATCTCTGGAGCACTTCTATAGGAGGATGCAAATCCCCTAAGAGGATGCAACTCCCCCCTACCCCGTTGCAACTCCAGACAACCTGCAGCCTCCCCAACGCCTTCTGCTAATTATTTTGGTTAGCTTCTCAAAGATGTTTTCTTATAGTGACAATACTACAAAATAATCTTTAAAGTTGATTTGAGGAAACTGAGGCAGCAGTCCAAGCCATTTCACCAGAATTGGAACTCGCCAGTCAGTTAGTTAATTTTACACGTAATTTGCATTTTTGTTTGTTTGTTCAAATAGTTTAAAACCCTTCTCCCAACAAGGATTTATTTGCATAGTTTTCTGCTCAAGGGCTCTTATATATCCATCAAGATATGCACAACCTATTATACCTTTAACAGTTTTGTGCCAAAAAGTGGTGTCCATTTCAAAAAGAATGACGTTGGTTTAAATTCTGGTTTTTTAAAGTGAAGGAAAATATGAGAGCCTGAGCTGGAACAGTTTCCTACTGTGACATCTCTAATTTAGAATAGTGTTCTTTTGCTGGTAGTTCAAGCTGACAAAAGCACACACTGCAGTGTGAAAGAAGCTGAATTATATTTTTGCCTCCTTGCCTCAATTTTAGGTGCATTTTCAAAATTAGGCATCAAAATGCAAAAATAAAACAAATTAAAATGCAGAAATTACTACTTGCATAAAGTCTGTACATTTTTAATTCTAAACATTTCTAAAAACTCTCCTAAGATTGCAGATATTTTTTTGTGAAGGGAGGTGGAATGGATAATTTGAATTACAAAAAAGCCTTGATAACCCCCCACACATCAATTTACCTGTGAACAAAAAGACTCACACTGAGAAAATGGGATTTGGGACTATTTGATAAATTACTACAGACTACTTGAATATTCCATTAGCAAAATAATAGCTCGTTATGGAACCTCAGAAGAATGTAGTATAATTACGATAGTACCATCCTCCCTTGGGGGGTAGGAGGAATGCAAATGTTAAAAATGATAGCTATTTAACCAATGTTAGGGAAAAATCTCTCAAAACAAACTGAGAGGTTATATGATTTCTGGAATTCAGTGGAATTTTTGTAGTTTCCATCAGCTTTAATTAGTTGAATGTATTTCTGTCAAGTGAAGGTTTGTCGCAGTCTGGGACTCAAATAAACATGCACACGCACACCCCATGTGATGGTGATGAGAGAATTGCCTTGGTCTTTGTTAAAAGTGTCTGTAAACCACACCTGGGTATATTTGAGAAGTGATGGCATATTCATACTCTCAGTACCAGGTGAGAATATTTTGAGACATTGATAATTGACCAGAGGTGCTAAGGTAAAGATGAGATGAGGGGGTATAATGGAAGGAAAGAATGGAGGCGAGGATGGTGAAAGAAGAAGAAGATTATGAAAAGAAGCCTAGTGTCTAACATATAAATATGATGACTTCCGTCACAGAGCTGAAGGACAAAACACTCACTTAGCAAAATCTCCCAAGTTCACGGGTTAATGAATTTGTAGCAAGGGTCCTTCTCTTGCTACTAAACCAAAATGATACGTAAATGAATAAACAAAACGTTTTTCTTTAAGAATTGAGCTTTATTTTGCCGGCCTGAGGTTGTTAACAATGGCATTCAATAGACCATCTGGAGAAAGCTAAACTGTGCTAATCAAGTCATTTAATCTTTTAAAGCTAAAAAGTTGCTTTAAGAAAATAAAAGGTATAATTATTAACTTCGGCCGGCAGAGCACAAATCAGAGTAAAAAGAGGCCTGGACTCAACCTGTGCCTTTTTTTTGCTTTCTAAAGCTGATATATTTGCCCAAATTTAGGAAAAGTGCAAAATATTTCAAGGCAAGAATTTCACAGTGAGCCTATGCTCAAGGAGCACAGATGTTCGTACCTAAACCCCATCATTACGTGTAATATCAACCAGTTGAACATGAAGTTTGTAATGGCCCCAACTTCTCCATGTGAAGGATAGTATTTGATAAGCAGTGTGATCTGTCCAGTCTCCATGCTGTTGTAAAGATTACCAGAGGCAAAGTCCACTTGGAGAGTAATCAAGGAAAAACATCTACGTATTGAAAACAATAATACAGAACAGTTGTGCTTGTCAGCAGGCCTATGATATTTTAAATATCCACACTAATAGGAAAAAGACAGAACCTTATTGAATTTATTCACTGCTACACTGTCAAAGCCAGAACTAAGTAAACACAATAAATATCTGCCAAATGAGTAATATAATAATGTATGAAATAACATGTTACAGTAAGATTGTGTATATATTTTCTTTCTATATAGACACCTTGCCACTCTCTGTACTAGTGACGGTAATCAGTTGCATGGATGGCCCCAAATCATGATTACTTAAATTTGGAAAGTATACTTAGGGACAAATGCTTAACTTTCTAAATGATGATTTTCTTGGACACTATTAAAATATCCTTCTAGTTCTTTGATACGTACACATTGGCATTGTGATGGGAAAGTGACTAGGAATATAATTAAAGAAATTATATTCCTTTGAATAATCTATAAACAGAAAACTAAAAGTGAGTTATTTAGCATTCATCTGCGATAATATTATCCAGAGATTCAAGAAGCAACGTTTTGTAATATCTGGTAATTTTCGCAGAACACTTATTTTTCTTATCTTTGGTTGAAATTGTTCTAGAAGGATGAGGTTCCAGTTCTGGGTAACATAGAGTAAGCATTTCTTGTCTCTTCAATTGAAAGCAACTATAAGACCTGGATAGAGGGGCCAGCTGGTGGCGCAGCGGTTAAGTTCACACATTCCGCTTCTCCGTGGCCTGGGGTTCGGCGGTTTGGATCCCGGGTGTGGACATGGCACCGCTTGGCAAAAGCCATGCTGTGGTAGGCGTCCCATGTATAAAGTGGAGGAGGATGGGCAAGGATGTTAGCTCAGGGCCAGTCTTCCCCAGCAAAAAGAGGAGGATTGGCAGTAGTTCTCTCAGGGCTAATCTTCCTCAAAAAAAAAAAAAGACCTGGATAGAATGGAGAGGGCAGCTGTCTGTGAGCTCTGTAAAATAAATAGTAGCAAGAAGATTGGAGATGAACAGGCTTCCACAACTCACTGATCCAGCAGTGAGTTTTCTTTTTTCCCCCTCTGATGTTCCCTGGCCTGAATCTAACACAGCCAGAACTGTGGAAGTGAGCACTACGCTGCAGTCAGAGAAAGCTCCAGGAGAAGCTTGGCTTGAAGAGAGGAAAAAGGAACTTGCAACCCCAAGAAAGAATGAGAAGCCTAACCCCAATCTCTTGTGTCTCCCACTCCAGCTCTGCACCAATCCCAAGGCAGCCAGGGGAGCTGTAGTTATGGTCACCCACAGGAGAGTAAGTCCAAATGAAGAGAAACTCTGTTTCCAGCAGCTGTAATGCCAAGTGGGCCAAGCTAATCCCAATTACTTTTTTCTATGCTCTGGCTGCTTGGCTAGGATGCAGGCAGAATCTTTTGTAGGTAGTGTTTCCAAATTTGGGAAGTTTTCATCCATCATTCCTTCCAATTATTTCCCAGCCCACACTTTTTTCTTTTCTTCTTCTAGCGCTAAGATGAAACAAGTATTAGACCTTTTGGTATTGCCCTACAGTTACCTGCTGCTCTGTTCATTTCTCGTTCTTGTCATGTTTTTTTCTCTCCGTTATTCAGATTGAATAACATCTATGCATCAGTCTTCAAGTTTGTTGACTCTTTCTCTGCCACCTCCGCTCTGTTATGGAGACCAGCCTGTGAGATTTGTGTTTCAGTTGTCATATTCTTCAGTTCTAGACTTTCACCTACTTCTGCTTAATGTCTTCTAAGTCTTTGCTGAGATCTTCTATCTTTCCATTTGTTTCAAGGGTGTTTCTGTCACCCTTATTGAAGAACTTTTATAACTGCTTTAAAGTTTCTATCAGATAATTCCAACAACTATATTATCTCAGATTGTCTTTTTCAATGCGGGTTGAGACTTTCCAGATTCTACATATGCTGAGTAATTTTGAGTTCGATTGTGGACATTTTGAATATTATATTGCGTCTCTGGGTCTAGTTGAAACCCTATAGAGAATGTTGATATTTCTGCTTTGAGCGACAAACAACTTGACTGGGTTCATGTCGCAAATTTCGACCAGGCTTCTTTGGATTGTGATGCGAATGTCAGTTTGGTTTTCAAATCCTTCGCAGTGCTATTCACATCTGTCTTGCCTGTCCCACAGGCAGCCAGTCTGGGGCTTGGACAGTGGCCTAGCCTATCGTTTGTCCTCAAAGTCTGTGTGTGCTGTTTAGATTCAGATCCAGGCACATGCAGCTCAGATGAGCACAGGCGTTCATAGACAACTGAAAGGAGTTACTTTCTCAAGCTCTTCTCTCCCTGCTCTCTCACTGGTTCTTTCAGACTCTTCTTTTTCAGTCCTCAGGCCAGAAAGCTGGGGCTTTAATGTATCCCACTTTGCTGCCCGCTTTCCTTGACTGCACCCACATCATGGTCAGGGGATGAGGCAGGAGAGGCAGTCAGGGGAAGGTGAGACTGGAAGGGGGGTGAGTAGGGGAGGTAGCTGGGGCTCCTCCCCTTATTTTGAGACCATAGCTCCTTTGTTTAGGGGGGAAGATTTTCTTCCTTCAAAGTTATGGGCTCCTGCTCGGTCTGGTTGCTGCCATTGCCACCACTGCTCCAGGATCACTTAGAGGCTGGGGCTCTAGAGAACCAAGCAAAGAAAAAAAGAAGAAAAACTGGATTTCCTTACTCTGTTTGAGCATTAGGGGGCCCTTTTAGCACTCCATGGGCCAGAACTAGAGTGCTTCTCCTGGTTTTCTGTCTGTGCCAACGACCCCTTCTGGTTCTGGGGCCATCTTGAATTCAGGCCATGGAACTCCAGAGGGGAATAAAACTGGTGAACTCACTGTCTGTTTGATGGTACTTTTAATTCCGGTCTTCTTATCCAACACATTTGCCGCTACTTACTTTTTGAAATCCCCAAATAGCTGCTCTCTGCACATTCTTTCCATGTTTTAAAGCTGCATTCAATGAGAGAGATGAATTGGAGAGTGCTCAGTCCATCTCAGCCAGAAATGAATGAAGCTCTCTCTCATCTCTTGCTCTCTCTTTCTATCTATCTAGTTATTCCTATATTAGATTATCTTAGAAGCTAGACTATAAAGCTATAAATAGTTGATCAACATTTTATTTTGGCAGCCCTATCAATTGTTTGGGTTAAAGCTTCTTAACCCAAAAGCTAGTTTCATGATTCCTTAGTATAAGATATTCAATGTGTAATGGGGTGGTTTAGGAAATTGAGTTAAATATGGTGCACAAATGTCCAGCTTTATTTTTTTCGCACTACTATAGTGATAAAGACTTAGACCCATGATGAGCTTCGTTATTCCAAATGAATCTGTGTTTTAGGGAACTTGGTAAACCGAACCATCTACCCACCACAAGCTTGAATCCCCTTGATAGTATCTTTGCTAAGTGGCATCATTCTGGGATGAATCTAGAAACATTACTTTCTAAGCCACTCCAGTTGCCTTACTATGAAATTCTTCTCTAAATTGAGACCAAATCCATTTTCCTACATTTTTCATCCATGTTTCCTTTTTCTATCTCTTGGGGTCTTAAAGAAGAGGGTTTTTTAAAAAAAATCCATTTAATTTTTTTTCAAGTAAGAAACTCCTTTAAATATTTGAAGACAGCTTAGCTTTCCCCACTGCACTGTTCCTGGTTTCTCTGAAAGATTTTCGGTTAATAGTCTTTGGCCATCTTTCTCTGGGTGGTCTGCACACCATCTGTTGCAGAATCTTCTGAGGTTCCTATTAAAAGATGCCGATCTTTAGGTTTCACCTCAGATGTACTGAATCAGAATGTCAGGTTGGAGAGCTGTTGCTCTATGCTGTGGGAGTTGGGCCCCAGCTGGGCTCAGTTCAACCTGCTCTGCACTCCTTTTAACTGAGTTTTTTCTGCCCATCAAGTGAATACCAGTGGGGAACTCACCCTCTGAATCTCAAAAGTACTTTAAAAATGTTTCCAGAAATTGTCAAGGGCATATGCCTTGGGATTCCTGTATTCTCTGATGGATGATACAATTTATAGCAAGCAATGTAGGGAGAGCCAGGATCTCTGAGAGTCTGAGATGCCGAAGGTGCAAGTTCGAGGGGCTCTTTCTGGGTCAAAAAGACTAATTAAGCAGAAAGAGAGCTAGAGGTAGGGGGCTTGGTAAAGTGACTTTTGTTGTTGTTATATTCCATCTGGGCTCCCAAGCTAAGTTGGCAGAGTCTGTTCCTTTATAGGAGAGGCAGAAAAAGTTTAACTCCATTCTTTCTTTGTGTCCTGATAGAAATCCTTTTGTACAATGTTTGATCCTTAGCCACAAAGAAGTGGCAGCTGTCTGGGAGAAGCAGTTTTTAACCTAGTTTCCCATTAGATTCAACTGAGAGTTTAAAAACAAAATACCAGCAACGGGATTCCATGTTTAGAGATTATGATTTAGTTGGTCTGGAATGAGGCCCAGACATCCATTTTATTTAAGTGCTCCAGGTGATTCTAATATGCATCAAGGGTTGAAAAATACTATCCTAAATAATTAAAATAGAACTACCTTCCTGCTGGCATTTATTGTCAAAAGTGATGCGAACGCTTCCAGCTAGTTGATAACAGAATGATAAAAAACCTGGTAACTATTTGAGGATCAAACTTCTCTCTCCTAATCTGCTACTTCTGGGGGAAAAAAAGCCAAGAAATTTCCAGTTTGAATCTCTAGAGAAGAGAGGGACATGTCTGAATTGCATGCGGAAAAAATCTCTTTGCAGTGGGGAATAAATAAGAAGAAATAAGTTAAGTCCAGAGAGAAAAATCCTTCACTATGCTTCTGAATCAGTAGGATACAGTGAAAATCAGTCACTCATTTTTTTTTTTTTTAAAGATTTTATTTTTTCCTTTTTCTCCCCAAAGCCCCCTGATACATAGTTGTGTATTCTTCGTTGTGGGTTCTTCTAGTTGTGGCATGTGGGACGCTGCCTCAGCGTGGTTTGATGAGCAGTGCCATGTCCGCGCCCAGGATTCGAACTGACGAAACACTGGGCCGCCTGCAGCAGAGCGCGCGAACTTAACCACTCGGCCACGGGGCCAGCCCCTCAGTCACTCATTTTTTAATAAATAATTTTATTTCACTAACCTGTTTAGCATTTAGGGTGCCCACTCCTCATTATTTAGACCATGACAGCTAAAAAAATTAAAAACAGTGAATGTATTTGGAGCTATAAACTAAAATATATATCCTCGAGGATTTCAAAGACAAGTAGTTATTCATTTTGCCCCTATAAGCATATATGTAATTGGGATTGTAGACCCAATCTCTTTAGCTAGAAATAAAACTAACATATTTTTCTCATTTTTCACTCTCTGAATATTCATCCATAGTGGTTTTTCCCTCTTCTGAAAACAATACACTCTAGCAAAACCACATTATAAACCAGTCTTGACCTTGTTTTTTTTTTATCCCCCCTGCAAGATTCAACTTTTACAGCTGTTGTGAGCTGTGGGCCAAATCAAAGCTGAGAGAAGCTTTGTAGTTTCTGAAATTTCTCCTTCGTTCCAGAAAGTAAGAAGAAGTCTTGGGATGACTTGACTGAGTCACTGCCAGCCGGTGACAGATCTTACAAGCCCCATCTCCCCTGTCATCTCTCAGGAACTCGGCTGATTGAAGAAAGCCACCTGTTCCTAGGCCACCGACTTTCACCATAATCAAGAAATAACCACATAGCCCAGAAGAATCTCTTTGTTGGTTCTGGGGAGTGCTCACGTGGTGTAACCAAACATGAGCAAACCAGTCAAAACTCATGCCAAGAGCAGACTAGGGGCATTTTAACAGACAGCATTCATTTTTCTGTTATTACCATATGTATCTCTATTGATATTTAAGCTGCTACTTCATGTTGTCTGGCTACGTAAAGAAGGTATTTTTTCTCTCCCTTTGAGTTTCAGCTTTTTATTGTCAAGAAGACATTTTTTTGGGGGGAGGGGGAAGATTAGCCCTGAGCTAACTACTGCCAATCCTCCTGTTTTCACTGAGGATGACTGGCCCTGAGCTAACATCCGTGCCCATTGTCCTCCACTTTATATGTGGGACGCCTACCACAGCATGGCTTTTGCCAAGCTGTGCAATGTCCACACCTGGGATCCGAGGCGGCGAACCCCGGGCCACTGAAGCAGAACGTGCGAACTTAACCAGTGCACCACCAGGCTGGCCCCAAGAAGACCTTTTAAAGGAAGATGTTCCAGTGGTAATACTGACTTGCAGAAAGGGTTTGTATGAGCAACCAGCAGTCTGAACACACGAGGACATGACCAATTAGATATTTCAGCCTCGGAATTTTAATCTGGAACAGATGATCTAAAGAGAGAGCGAGATTGAAGATGCATTCCTAGCTCTCACCATGTCCAGTGAGGCTGTAGTGTCCTGCCCCCTCAGTATCCTGCAATAACAGAGGCAACATCTCAGCTTTAGACATTTCTGCTAAAAGGCAATTGTTTTACTTCTTGCTTCTTGTCTTTACTAAATTCTCTTAATTTTGGTCTATTTCCTAAGTCTGGTTTTCCATCCTCCTGCAGATTCTGTAAACCCATCATATTTCCAATAAATATTTTTCTCTTTAATTACCCAGGGTCAGTTTCTGTTGCTTGCAACCAAGGATCTTACTCGATGCCCATGAGATGAGAATGGTGCAATCATTAGAATGGGAGGTGATAATTTTAATTCCAAGTCAGGCAAGATTCCTTGGGAATATTTCTGCAGTTTTGCAATATGTATGAAATTATAATCCAGAGCATAAACATGAGATTGGAGATAAATGCTAGATAATCCAACTATAAAGTACTGTAAAAAGTTGATAGGTGTTATTGAATTTTGAGAGTGAATATTCTTTGCTGGAACTCCTTGAAATTAAGTAAATGTTCATTTTTCTAAAAGGAAGTGGATACAATCCTGCTTTGAAGCAATGCCTTGTCTGCATTCTTCGGTATAATGGATGTTACAGGGTCTCAGCAATTAAGTTTAATGTGAGAAATATTGCCATTTCTTTGTGTCTTAATATTGGAGTGGAAGTCTCATCTTCTTCTGATGATTTGAATCTGGGTCAGGTATTCTCCACTATTGTGGGCTTGAGGAAAACAAGCAGTAACCACTCTATCTTTTGGAATGTTCTGGCCCTTTTATCAATCACTTAGGTCACCTAGTTACAAAGGATTCCTCCCTGGGGCTCCTAGACTTTGAGGAACCCCAAAGGAAAGAAAAGAAAAGCATCCAAGCAGGCTTTTTTTGCTGTGTGAGAGCTGTGGCAGGTGAATGGAAGGAGGCTGAGCACTTGTCTGGTTAGACAGAGCTAGTTAAATAAGAAGAGCTGGTGCAGCCCCTGGGAGAAAAGCCACTCTCTCTATAGTTTGCCTTTGTAAAGGATAAAGATAGGGTTGAGTGAACCCAGAAGCTTTTTCCTGTCAAGGGGGAATTAGAACAAAGATTTCCTTTAAAGACGGCTTGCTTAGGACTGTCTAGTGATGGGCGAATCTCAAAAGACTCAGTTGTGATGAAACTCCAACGTGTAGATTCTCGGTGGAACCACAGGGTAACTTCTCGAAACTTTTCTCGACTTGTCCTTTGTTCCCCTGACACCTAATTTCCTGTTTTCTGGCCCTCTTCCCTCATTCTTATCCCATCTGGCGCTTTACCTAGAAGTATTATTATAAAAAACTCTCCAAGTTGTCCCCCTTCTGAAAAGAAATATAACTACAAGTTGTTGAAGAACCATCCTTTCGCAAGAAAGTGGCCCTGGATTGAAATGGTTAGAAGAGTTCAAGTTCTTATTTTGTGATAGATCTTCTGTCTGATCTTAACCTTCTAAAGTCATTTTTCCAAGAGACTATAATTTACTTACAGTACAGGAATTCTGGGATGAATAAATGATAATGGTTGGTAAACCACTTCAAACGTCTACTGCTCCACAAATGATAAATATGATGATAATCCTACTGTTTACCTTCAATGAACAACTCTCTTCATTTCCCTACACTTCTTCCCTTAATTCCAGCTTTTCCTCAGCAGCTGGGTACACAGCTCCACACAGTCACACAGTTGCTGTGTGTTTCTCTCCATGGCCTGAATTTTTGTGTTGACTTCTTATTATGACTCATGTTTGAGATGGCATTTTACTCCATGAAAATAATTTTGTGTTACCTTACTTTCCAATACAATACTCTAGAGTATTATATACACATGACGGGTTGCATAAATATATATGGAAAAATTGTAGGAAAGATATTTGACTAAGGTGGCCTAATTACATAAAACTAGTGGAATTATATAGCCCTCATTTTCAGCATTTTGATTCTGTGTCCCCATCATTATTCATATTTCTCCTTAGCAAATGTCTCTCAAATATCTAGAGAAGTGAAAATTAAGAAGCGCTTTCCCCGCATGTGCCCCTAGGGCTGCTGTGTGTGGTTGTGTGAATGTGCATTGCACAAATTTAAGGGGAACCAACCATTCTCATTGTAGTTAGTCCATGTGGCTGCCCTGATGTACCCCATCTTTGTACGTATTCTCCCTTTCTTTAAGATACTACTTACTAAATAATGTAAATGACGGAGAAATCCGTTAGATCACTGAACCAAATGTAAGCATACTGACTTTGTCAATTGATCCATGATTTTGTAGAAGTTGACTCATATCTATTCTATTCTCAAAGCACAGTGATTCCCCGCCATTCATTTGTGCTGCATATATTAATTGGATTTCTACTGCGTGCCAGGTAGTTAGCTAAGTAATAGTTATATGATACCTTCTATTCTCTAGTCGTGCCCGCAAAACCTGAATTTGCAACTCTATTGTACTTCTGGATCCTTGCATATAGTGTGTTTTGGCCGTTTGTATTTTTTGTAAAAGGTATACTTCTTTTAGAGTAAATTTTTATGATTTTTAAAAACACACATAGTTTGGTAACCACCACCACAGTCAAGATCCAGAACTGTTCCATCATCCCAGAACTGTTCCATCACCCCAACAATTTCCTTTGTGCCCCCTTAAAGTCAATGCTTCCTTCCACCCCATGGAAACCACTGAGTTGTTTTCTCTCTGTATGGTTTTTTCTTTTCTGGTCTGCCACAGAAGTGGAATCATACATTATTAGTGTATTGGGTCTGGCCTTTTTCACTAAGCACAATGCATTTCCGATTCATTCATGTTGTTGTGTGTATCGATAGTTCCTCTTTATTGCTGGGTAGAATTCTACGGTAAAGATGTACCATAGTTTGTTTATCCCTTCACTCATTGAGGGACATTTGGATTGTTTCCAGCTTTTGGAGATTATAAATAAACCTGCTATAAGCATTCATGGGAAGGTTTTTAAGCAAACATAATTTTTCATTTCACTGGGGCTAATACCTAGAAGCAAGATTGTCATTTGCTAAGTGGATGTTTAACTTGATAAGAAATTGACAAGCTAATTTTGAAAGTATCTATACCGTTTGCATTGTCGCTAGCGGTGTACCAGAAATCTAGTTGCTCCATGTCCTCTCCAGTGGTTGGAATTTTACTTGTTCGTTTGTCTTTGTTTATTTTTTATTTTAACCATTCCAATTGTGATGCAGTTGTATCTGGTGGGAGTTTTAATTTGCACTTCATTAATGACTAATGATGTTTACACATGGTTTTATTTATTTATTTGTCTGTACTCTTCTCTGCTTTTCTTCTTAGAGTTTCTCTCTAGTGCAAACTTCGACCGCAGAGCAGATATCACCTTCTCTAGAGCACCTTCTCAGACCGCCCCAGCCCGGGATAAGTTATTCCTCCTCGGTGTTTGAGCGGCCGTAGAAATTTTCCTCTGCTGATGTGTTTCTCACTTGCCTCTAGCTGCCTGTTTCAATAAAAAGATGATGCATCTCAGGTGGATAGGGCTTCTGCTCTATTCATGTTTGTATCTTGAGCGTCTATTTCTGAGCCTAATGCTTAGTGTGTATCTTCCCAATTCACGATTAAATGTATGAATTCAGATCAACTGAGTTTCCTCATGTGTCCATAATAGGGTTAGACAGTATAATTACAATAATCCTGTACTTCCAGATGCTATATGATTCTATTATTTAGTCTGCCTGCAGGAACGAGGTCTAGCAAACGGGTTGAGAGTGCACGGTAGGGTGTAAACACACAAATACATATATACACGGCAACTGATGATGTAATAGTAAATGATTAATAATAATAACATGCACCGAGTGCATTATAGGTGGCAGGAATTGTGTCAGAGTTTTAATACATTATTTAATTTGTTCCTCATAACAACCTTATGAAGTAGGTATTATTAACTAATATCCTCATTTTACAAATCAGGAAATGGAGTTTTGAAAAGGTTTAAGTAACTTATCCAAAGTCGCCAGTTGTTAAGTTACAGGGCTGGGATATGAACTCAGGTCAATTACTCTCCAAATCCTACCATATTCCCTACTGGGCATCATAGTTCCTATCCTATGCCATGCCCTGTCCTAGATTCATTGCACCTTCTGTTGCCTTGTCTATCCATTCTAACAATCATACCTGAAAGAACTGGGAAATAAGGGATTGCCTGCCTTTGAATAAAACTAAGTAAAATGTTAGTGTTTTATAAACAAACTCTTTACACAGATACTGAGAGGAACACAGAAATAAGAAGTAGAATTTAATGAGCTGTTTGGATGTCTAAGGTACTTTATCATAATTGCAAATACTGTACCTTCCTATGAGGAATCAAAATGCCATATTCTAGGTGGATGAATGAGGAGGCTGATGTGCCTGCTGATCAGAGTTCAGCCGCTGTTAAGTACCAGCAGTTCACGTAAGCTGTTTTGGGGGTACAGAGGTTCTATTTCTTCCATCACTCCTGTCCCTCAGCCCAAGATCCTGTTGCTTCCTTTAATTGCTTCTGCTTTATTTGGTAGTATCTGACAGTTTATTAAGGCAGAGAGAAACTGTGGTGATTTATCATTGAACTTCCACTGTAATTACATTTCCACACACGTAGGCTCTTGTCAGCCTTACAATTCAGCTCAATATTGCATACGTTAATGTTATTAGGATATTAACAACTATTAGATGCTAGACAGAGCAATCTGTTTTTTCATTAAGCAATAAGTAACATTCAGGGATGTGCAACTGAGGATATTGACAAACGAGCAAAGCCAGGGGGCATGGAGACAGACTCCATTTTGTAGCTGCTACCCCCTAGTTATAGAGACGTGCCATCCATCACTCCAGTTGTTTCCTGGAAGTGTCTGGCTGTGACAGGTCTTGGAGATTTTGAGTGGCGGGAAAATATCTAATGCATTGAAGAAACTTAAATAGCGTTATCATAATATCCTTTCTGGGGTAAATTCCTGAGGTTAAAGGGATACTATCCTATCACACTGTCATTCAGGTGGACTACAGGCTTGTGTCCTTTCCCTGTCCCTTCCTGTCCCTGTCTCACTTAGTCAACGTGCAGACTCTATATTGAGATGTAGTCTGGCCAGATCTAAAATCCTATCTTCATCAGTGAACTGTGTGTTGATGAAAATTTTACCAATTACTTTTTTAAGTTCACAAGATGGTGAATGAAGTGGATGAAATGCCTAGTGGTAGGATAACAAACAGCTAGTTCATTTTCTTCAAAGCAAAATCAAGTGCTCTGGTTAAGTATTCAGAAAGGAGGGAGATTGGGGAATTGTTTGATCTGAATGAAAATGTCCTTCTGGTGTTTGAAGTTATTTTAAAAAATATTTTCATTTATTTATTTTTTACAAAGAAACGTTGTATTTGTGTCCAATGTAATGTTTTGATATATGTATACCTCGTAAAATAATTATCACAATCAAACTAATTAACATATTCAACATGTCCCAAAGTTACCATTTTTTTTTCTTGTGATGAAAACACTTGAGGTTTACTCTCTTAGCAAATTTCAAGTATATAATATGTTATTATTAACTACAGTCACTATGCTGTACATTAGGCTTCCAGAACTTATTCATCTTATAACTGAAAGTTTGTATCCTTTGATCAATATTTCCCCATTTCCTCTACTTCCTAGCTTCTACTAACCACTATTCTACTCTCTGTTATGAGTTCACTTTTTTCTTTCTTTTTCTTTTTTTTGGTTTAGATTCCACATGTAAATGAGAGTGTATGATATTTGTCTTTCTGTGTCTTGCTTATTTCACATAGCACAATGTCTTCTAGGTTCATCCATGTTGTCGCAGATGGCAGACTGTCCTTCTCTTTTAAGGCTGAATAATATTCCGTTGTACGTATCTATATCACATTTTCTTTATTCATTTATCTGTCTACAGACACTTATATTGTTTCCATATCTTGACTACTGTGAATAATGCTGCAATAAATATAGAAGTGCAGATATTTCTTCAAGATAATAATTTCATTTTCTTTGGATAATTACCTAAAAGTCAGATTCCTGGATTAAGGTAGTTCTAATTTAAATTTTTTGAGCAATGTCCATAGTGTTTTCTTCAATGGCTGTACTGTTTTACATTTCCACCAAGAATCCACAGCAATTCCCCTTTATTGACATCCTCTCCAACACATATTTTGACGATCTCATTGTGGTTTTGATTTGCATTTCCCTAATGATTAGTGACATTGAGCATCTTTTCATATACCTGTTGTCCATTTGAATGTCTTCTTTGAAAAAAATGTCTATTCAAGTCATTTGTCCATTTTTTAATTAGGTTAGTTGTATTTCTATGGAGTTATATAAGTTCCTTGTGTATTTTGGATATTAATTGCTTATCAGATGTATAGTTTGCAAATATTTTTCCCTATTCCATAGATAGTCTTTTCACTTTGTTGATTGTTTTATTTGCTGGGCAGAAACTTTTTAGTTTGATGGAGTCACAATTGTTGATTTTTATTTTGTTGCCTTGCTTTTGGTGTGAATTCCAAAAGATCATTGCTAATATCAATGTTGAAGAGCTTTTTTCCTATGTTTTCTTCTGGGAGCTTTATGGTTTCAGGTCTTACATTTAAGTCTTTAAGTCATTTAAAGTTCATTTTCTTGTGTGTATGGTGTAATATAAAGAACCAATTTCATTCTTTTGCATGTGGACCTCCAGTTTTCCCAGCACTATTTATTGAAGAGTCTAATCTTTCCATATTGTATATTCCTGGCACCACTGTCAAAAATCTGCTGATTATATATGTGTTGATTTATTGCTAGGCTCTCTATTCTGTTCCATTAGTCTATGTGTCTGTTTTTATGCCAATACCATATGGTTTTGATTACCATAGCTTTGTAATATAGCGTGAAGTCAGAAAGTGTGACCTCTGCTTTGATCTTCTCGCCGAAGATTGCTTTACGTATTTGAGATCTTTTGTGGTTCTATATGAATTTTAGGATTATTTTTTCTATTTCTATGAAAGACGCCATTGGAATTTTGAAGAAGATTGCATTGCATCTGTAAATCACTTTGAATAGAATGGATATTCTAACAATATTAATTCTTGCAAGCCATGGACATGGGATATCTTTCCATTTATTTTGCCTTCTTCGATTTCTCTTATGAATGTTTTATAGTTTCTGTATACAGATCTTTCACCTCCTTGGTTAAATTTATTCCTAAGTATTTTATTCTTTTTGATACAATTGTAAATGGGATTACTTTCTTAATTTTTTTTCAGATAGTTTGTTGTTAGTGTATAGAAATGCAATCGGTTTTTGTATATTAATTTTGTATCCTGCAAGTTCTTCTGAATTAATTTGTTAGTTTTAACAGTCTTTTGATAGTCTTTAGGGTTCTCTACATATAAGATCATGTCACCTGCAAATAGAGACTATTTTACTTCTTCTTTCCAATTTGGATGCTTTTATTTCTTTTCCTTGCCTATTTACTCTGGCTGGCACTTCCAGTACTATGTTGAATAAAAGTGGTGAGAGTGGGCCCCTTTGTCTTGATTCTGATCTTAGGGGAAAAGCTTTTACCTTTTCGCCATTGAGTATGATGTTAGCTGTGGGCTTGTAACATAGTCATGTCCCACATAACGATGTTTTGGTTGATAAGGGACCGCATACACTACGGTGGTCCCATAAGGTTAGTACCATATAGCCTAGGTGTGTAGAAGGTTATACCATCTAGGTTTGTGTAAGTACACTCTATGCTGTTTGTGCAATGACAAAATTGCTTAACGATGCCTGACAATTTCTCAGAATGTATCCCTATTGTTAAGTGACGCATGACTGTACAAAGCTTTTATTATGTTGAGGTACATTTCTTCTATACCTAATTTATTAAGAGTTTTTATCAGAAAAATGTGTTGAATTTTGTCAAATGCTTTTTCTGTCTCTTTTGAGATGATCATATAATTTTAATCCTTCCTTTTATTAATGTGGTGTATCACATTTATTGATTAGTGTATGTTGAATCATCCTTGCATCCCAGGAATAAATCCAACTTGATCACGTTGTATGATCCTTTTAGTATATTGTTGAATTAGTTTGCTAGGATTTTGTTGAGGATTTTTCATCTATAGTCATCAGAGATATTGGCCTATAATTTTCTCTTCTTACAGTGCCCTTTTGTGACTTTGGTATCAAGGTAATCCTGGCCTCATAAGAAGACATTTGAAATGTTTTCCCCTCTTCAAAGCCACCTGGTCATAGACTTTTCTTTGTTGGGAAATTTTTGATTACTGATTCAAATTCCTTACTCAGTATTGCTCTGTTCACATTTTCTGTTTATTTTGATTCAGTCTTGGTAGTATGTTTCTAGGAATTTATCCATTTCTTCTAGGTTATCTAAGGTTAAATTTGTTTTGTATAATTGTTCATAGTACTTATGATCCTTTGTTTTTCTGGGTATCAGTTGTAACATCTGTTATTTCTGATTTTATTTATTTGACTTCTCTCTTTTCCTTGGTGTAGCTAAAAAAAAAAACCCAACGCCTAGTTTGATTGATCTTTCCATTTTCTATTTCATTTATTTCTGCTCTAATATTTGTTTCCTTCCTCCCACTGATGTTGAGCTTAGATAGTTCTTCTTTTTCTAGTCCCTTGAGATGTAAAGTTAGCTTGGTTATCTGAGATTTTTCTTTTTTCTTATTGTGGGTATTTATCCCTATAAACCTCCCTCTTAAAACTGCTTTTGCCACATCCCATTAGTTTTGGTATGTTACGTTTCCATTTTTCTTCATCTCAAGATGTTTTTAGATTTCCTTTTTGGATTCTTCTTTGACCCATTGGTTGTACTGAAGTGTGTTGTTCAATTTCCAGATATTTTTGAATTTTCCAGATTTCCTCCTGTTATTGATTTCTAGTCTCATACTATTGTGATCCAGAAAGATACTTGATGTGATTTCAGTCTTCTTAAATTTGTTAAGACTCGTTTTGTGGTCTGACCTATGATCTATCCTTGAGAATGGTCTGTGAGTGCTTGAGAAGAATGTACATTCTGTTGCTGTTGAATGGAATATTCTGTATATGTCTGTAAAGTCCATTTGGTCTGAAGTGTAGTTCAGGTCCAATGTTTCCTTATTGATTTTCCATCAGGATGATCTATCCGTTGTTGAATGTAGATATTGAAGTTCGCTGTGTATTGACTTTGCCAGTGAGTACTTTATACTATTATTGCAGTACTGTCTATTTCTCCTTACAGATCTGTTACTATTTGCTTTATATATTTAGGTATTCCAGTGTTGGGTGCATATATATTACTGTTGCTATTTTCTCTTAATGAGTTGATCCCTTTATCATTATATAATGACTTTCTTTGTTTTTTATTACGGTTTTTGACTTAAAGTGTATTTTGTCAGATGTATGTAGAGCTATCCATGTTCTCTTTTGGTTTTCCTTTACATAGAATATCTGTTTTCATGCCCACTTTCTATCTCTGTGTGTCTTTAAAGCTGATGTGAGTATTTTGCAGGCAGCATATGGTTGGGGCTTATTTTTTTAATCCATGTAGCCACTCTATGTCTTTTGATTGGAGAATTTAATCCATTTACATTTAAAGTAACTATTGGTAAGCAGTGATTTACTATTGCCACTTTCTAAATTGTTTTCTTGGAGTTTTGCAGATTCTTGTTCCTTTCTTTCTCTTGTGCTGTCTTCCTTTGTGATTTGGTGATTTTCTATTGTGATATGCTTTGATTCTTTTCTCTTTATCTTTGGTTTTTCTACTATAGGTTTTTCTTTGTGATTACCTTTCAACCTATATAAGCATCTTATGGTTATAACAGTCTATTTTAAGCTGATAACAACTTAACTTTATTTACATACAAAAGCTCACCACTTTTATTTCCTCCCAACCCAACATTTTATGTTTTTGGTGTCACAGTTGATATATTTTCATATTGTGTATCCATTAACAAATTATTATAGCTATAGTTGTTTTTAATTCTTTTGTCTTTTAACCTTCATACTAGACTTATAAGTGATTTATACACCATCATAGCAACATTATTGTATTCTAAATTTTACTATATTTTTACCTTTACCAGTGAGTTTTACACTTTTGTATAATTTCATGTTACTAGTTAGCATCCTTTCTTTTTAGCTTAGAGAACTCCCTTTAGCATTTCTTGTAAGGTCTAGTGGTGATGAAATCCTTAAACTTTTCTTTGTCTGAGAATGCCTTTATTTCTCCTTCAATTCTGAAGGATAGCTTTGACAGGTAACGTATTCTTTGTTGGCACTTTTCTTCTTTCAGCACTTTCAGTATATCATCTCACTCTCTTTTAGCCTGCACAATTTCTTCTGAGAAATCTGCTTATAGCCTTGTAGGGCTGATATGTGATGAGCTTCTCTTCTCTTGTTGCTCTTAAGATTTTCTCCTTGTCTTTGATTTTTGACAAGGTTATTATAATATGTCTCAGTGAAGTATTCTTTGGGTTGAAACTGATTGGAGACTTTTTAGCTGAATATACCTGGATGTCCATATATTTCCCCAGATTTGGACAGTTTGCAGCCATTATTTCATTATATAAACTTTCTGCTCCTTTCTCTCACTCTTCTCCACCTGGGATTCCAATAATGTGAATATTGTTTTACTTGATGGTATCCCATAAGTCAAGTAGGCTTTCTTTATTCTTTTTCATTCTTTTTTTCTTTTTTCTACCCTGAGTGGATAATTTCAAATAACCTGTCTTTGGTTTTGCTGATTCTTTCTTCTGATTATTTGAGTCTGCTGTTGAAGCTCTCCAATGCATCTTTTAGTTCAGTCATTGTATTTTTCAGCTCCAAGATTTCTGTTTGGCTAGTTTTTGTTTTCTATCTCTTTGTTGAACTTCACGTTTTGTTCTTGTATTGTTTTACTGATTTCATTAAATTGTTTATCTGTGTTCTCTTGTAGTTTTCTGAGTTTTTTAGGACAATTATTTTGAATTCTTTGTCAGGCAATTCATGGATCTCCATTTCTTTGGGGTCGGTTACTGGAAGTTTATTCTGGATTTTTTGGTGGTATCATGTTTTCTTGATTCTTCATGATCCCTGTAGCCTTGTGTATATTTCTATGCATTTGAAGAACAGTGATCTCTTCCATACTTAATGGACTGTCTTCAGCAAGGAAAGACCTTTACTTGTGGGTGGGAGCATGCGGGAATGTGCTTTGGCCCTGGATCTAGTGGTGTGGGTTGACAAGTGCAGGGTATATAGGAGCTCTGGGTTTGAAAGGGTATGCTGTCTCATCCACTCAGACAGATAGTGTCCACAACATTGCATAATGCATGATTATTGGCAGTGAGAGCTGCAGGAGGTGTGCAGTGGCTGCAAGGGCTCTTTTGGGCCTCAGCAGCATCTCCAAGTATGGCACTGAGGAACTGGGGGAGACAGCAGAGGTAGCTGGAGCTAGTGGTGTGCACACACTTAGCTGCAGGGGCCAGCTGCAGGTGCCTATGTTGTGGTGGGGACCAGCTCCAGGCACCTGCACAGGGGTGAACGCCAGGGCCAGTGGCAGAGACTGGGGCAAACTGTGGGTTTACAAGTAGTTGTGGTGCCCTGAGCTGTCATTGTGCAGTTGCATAGCTGCAGAGGCTAGCCACAGGCTCATGCTTGGTAATGGGGACCAGTGAAGGGAGTTGGGCCATTGGTGTGCTGATGTGTGGCTGTAGGAGATAGCTATGGGCACATGCAGCTGTGTGGGCCAGGACAGGGTTCAAGAACAGTTCTGGGTACCTGAGCAGCTGCAAGGGGCTGAGCTATTGATGTGCACTCATGTGGCTACAGAGGCTAGCTATAGGTATGCACCCAGCTGTGGAGGCCAGTGACAACTTGTGGCTGGTGGCATACAGGTGCACAGCTGCTGGGGCCAGCTTCTGGTTTGTATGGCAGTGCAGGCCTGTTACCGGGGTTGGGACTGGCTCCCCATGCATGAGCACCTGTGGGGCCCTGGGCTGTCAGCATGCACCTGTGCATCTGCAGAGACTGGCACATGCATGGCAGTGAAAGTCGGCTATGGGGGCATAAACTGGTCTCCTGCACCCATGTAGCCATGAGGCCAGGGCTGTCTGCTGGTGCAGATCCCAGGGCAAGATGTCTGCAGCAGTGCTGGCTGGGGAAACTTGGGGCCGGAGAATGAGGAGGGACTCATGCAGCTGGTATCTGTGATTGCAAAAACCTGTGGGACCCTCAGCAGCAAAAACTTCAGGACCTCTGTGGCAGCTATGCTGGCTGTTGGTTTTCTCAGTGGTGAAAGCTGCTGAGGTCTCTGTGGAATAGTCTGCTGGGGTCTGCAACAAAATTCTCAGTGAAAAAAGCTGTCTGAGTAAGCGGCATTTACAAAGACTGTTGAGGCCCTCAGTAGCAAAGGCTGCGGAGGTCCTCTGTAGAGCAGGCCACGGGGAATCGTGCCACGTGGCTCCTGCCACGTGGCTCATACTGGCGGCCCCTGCCCTTCTTCCTTGTTCCTAGCTGTCTCTTTTTGTCTCAGCTATGCTGGTCTTTGGGTGAGCTGAAATCAAAGTAGGTCCTTCCTGCAATGCCCTGAAAGGCTGGGGAAGCTGGTTGCTCATCCCCTCTCCTTTTACTGGTAATGGGAACTCTCTCACAAGCTGGGGAGTTACTTCCTGGTAGTGAGCTGTGCTAGCCTGGAGAACAGGAAGGTGCAGGCAAAATGAAACTATTTTTTCTAGCCTTTTTGTGTGATTATTCCCAGGATTTTTGCTCCGTGGTGTTGCTGAAGATTCTTTTTTTTGTTTTGTTTTGGTTTTTTTTGAGGAAGATTAGCCCTGAGCTAACATCTGCCGCCAATCCTCCCCTTTTTTTTGCCGAGGAAGACTGGCCCTGAGGTAACGTCTGTGCCTATCTTCTTTTACTTTATATGTGGGATTCCTGGCACAGCTTGGCTTGACAAGCGGTGTGTAGGTCCGCATCTGGGATCTGAACCTGCACTCCCAGGGCCACGGAAGCAGAATGTGCGAACTTAACCGGTGCACCACTGGGCTGGCCCTGCTGAAGCTTCTTAAATGGATTCCCGAGCTCTCCTAGAGCTATGTTCATTCATGGATAGCTGTCTAATTATTGTTCTTTGCAGGGGGACAGTGGCTGTGGTTTCCTATTCTGTCACCTCGGTGGCATTACTTTCCTGAACTTATTTTTATTTATTAGCTATTTTATGGGCCAAAGCAGCCAGAGGTCTATAAAAAAGCAGTACTATATAAGGCTATTCAAAAGGAAATGTAGTAATATTTCTGGAAAGAAACAAAGTACAATGAACTCGAGAAATTAATTTATAAGTTGTGTGAAATGTCATAATTTGATGGGATGGCTTTGAAAGCAACAATGTTAGCTTCCACTTGGTCAAGGTTTATGTATTATACTAATATTTGCTTTATGATCAGGCTTCTTTCAGAATGTATTGACCAATTGTATTGGATTTTGTATAGCCTTATATATTTCCCCCATATTAGAAATATCTTTAACTATTTGTAGTACTTATAAGTAGTGTTCTAAATTTGTCACAAGATAAAGGACAAAGAGGTAAGTTAGGTCCTATAATAAGATGATATTACATGCAGTGGAGGGAAAAATCACCCACTTCACTAATTCTCCTCACCTCGCTGTGTCCTGTCCATCTTCCCAAAGGAGAGTTGCCATTTTGATTTGAGTTCAGCATATCCCAGTCTTTCCTTGGATTCATTTTACGACGCTATCATGATGCAAATTGTTTTGTAAGGATACAAACCGTTATTGAAATTCTTCTCAGAAACATTTTCCAAAATGTAGAGGATAGCAGAATTTGAATTTCAGGGAAGTTCTCTCTTTCCTACCAAACTGTTCCTTACTTTCATCACGTTTCCTCTGCTTATCCCACCATACATGGGAACTACCACTTTGGCCAGATTCTGAAACACAGATTGGGCCCATTTTGTAAGGGGGTTGGATAATTCTGTTAAAATGTACTGCACGTGAATGTAGTCCTGTCATTTTTGCTTCTTGCTTCCATGTGGTGAGTTAACATCCTGGCTCCCACCCTCTTTCTCTCTCAATCTCTCACCTACGTTGTAAAAGTAATGAACAGAGTTTGGCCTGACTCTTCGAGGGGTGAGGCGCCATGTTGATCTCACACAATTGCTTTCATGCATTGGATTTCTCATTAATATGGGCTCAGTCGCTGGCTAGAGATGAGAACTTAAAGCCAGTGAAAGGCGTCTTCTGTCTAACTCAAGCATTCCAACCAGATTTATTGTGGGTTTTAATTGGGAGTTGTGGACAGTTGGATAATTAAGTAATGTGGTAATTGAACTTCTCATTGTTAGTGTCTCTTGCATGTACAGCTCTTTCTGAAATCTCGTAAGATAGGAAGGATGGGACCATTGCATGTTTGGGCCTTCCTTAATCTCACGGCCATAAATCAATATAATAAAGAACCTCTCTCAGATCCCTAATGTTTGGTTATTGTGGATTTTTCAGTGGATTAAATTTATGTATTTATTTATCTTTAAGTATGCTGTTTTGGTGAGGAAGATTGGCCCTGAGCTATCATCTGCTGCCAATATTTCTCTTTTTCTTTCTTTTCTCCCCAAAGCCCCTGTACATAGTTGTATATCCGAGTTGTAGGTCACCCTAATTCTTCTATGTGGGATGCCGCCACAGCATGTCTTGATGAGCAGTGTGTAGGTCCATACCCAGGATCCAAACTGGCGAACTCTGGGGTACTGAAGTGGAGCACATGAACTTAACCACTCAGCCATGGGGTCAGCCCCTTGGTGGATTAAATTTAATTATTAAATTTCAGATCTCTATAAAGATGATAGAAATATACAACTCCTTTCCAGATTTGGCCACTGGTGAACCATAAGAAGAGTTATATTAACGGATGTCTTTTGTATTTTGAAGTATATATGCATGTATTTCTTCCAGCTACATTGTAAGCACCTTGAAGAGGAAATGACATCTTATTCATATTTCTTGGACCCTATCACAATGCATAGTACATGTTAGAGCTCAATAAATGTTTGTTGAATAGAATAAATCACTTTGTTAATAATAGTCAAAAAGGGCTAATTTTCTGCTTATAATTTTGTTATATTTCTCTCCATTTTTGATATTTCAGAAAAAAACAATATTAGTAGTTATTTACAGGTGTTACGTTTGACCTTTCTATGTGAATTAAAAATAACTGTAGATCATTGGTAAGTTTAATTTAGTAATTATAAGTACATTATTGTTAATAGAAAGAAAGTGTGGAAATAGCGAAACACTGATCTTACAGTTAATTTTCAGTACAAACTGTCAGTCAGCTGGTTCTACCTGTAAGCAATACCAGTTCAGTTGCATCATTGAATGAATAAATGTAAAATTAGATTTGCTGAATTAATGAGCTATGTAACAATTTTATTTTTTTTTTTTGTAATTTTAGAGAGGCTCAATTTGCTTAGCAACACATATATCAAATCCTGTTGGGGTGTTTTGTTTAAAACATATAAGGAAGAGGCTTATTGTCGTCTCTCTCCAAATCCTGTTGGGGTGTTTTGTTTAAAAAATATAAGGAAGAGGCTTATTATGGTCTCATTTCTGTACATTTTCCATCTTCTTAGAGTTTCTACAATTCTCCATTGCTGTTGGACAGTGGAAGACAAGTAGTTTCCTTTATTCTAATGTGCTTAGACATGACCAATAAAAGCTTACTGGTAGAGGGCAGTTACTTCCAACATTAACATTTTCTAAGAAACTTGCCTTTGTGAAATTTTTTATTAGAAAAGCCGGTAATAAGAAAAACAGTTCTGTTTCAGGCCATATATGACTCCATCAAATAAAATTGATCTAGCACAAACAAAAAACACAACTGAGTAAAATTTATTTGGCAAGCTGGACATTTAGATATCTTTCTTTGCTAGAACGCTATAGGTAAAGTGCTGAAAACGGTGTCCTTCAAATACTGAAAATTATGTCTTTTTATGACACCCATTCAAATCTTAGGTCATGACTACCCTACGCCATAACAGAAGTTCTCAAGATTATTTTAGTGGTAGAATTTCAGGAAGTAATGAGGCTCTTTGCAGAACGCCATAAAATATATATTATTATAATTGCACTATGCCATATACAGTCACAACCATAAAGACTTATGTGCAGGGCAGTGGAGGAGCCAATAAACCGTAAGCCATACTTTCAGAAGCATGGCATTGTGAGTAGGAGCTTAAATCTGGATGCAAAGATGGGTTCAAACTCCAGCTTCACGAATTACTCAAGAGTGCTCTTAGGAAAGTAGCTTACCCTTTCTCTAGCAGAAATGGCCAGCTCTCCACCAGAGATTTGTGATCCGCATCCATAGTATGGTGATATTGCTGGGCAGAGGCTTCTAGGTCATGGCCTCAATTTCTGAATCCTCTTTGCTTCTCTAGATGAAGCCATATGACCGATTCTCGCTAATGGAAGGTGAACAGGAACAAAGTATGTCATTCCTAGGCTGACATGTTTAAGAAGTAGGTTTGCCTTCTCTCTGCTCTTTTCCTCTTCCACAGTGATTTGGAAACCAAGTGTTGGAGATAGTGGAGCGACGACAATAAAAATTTTGAGTCCTGAATCACTGCAAGGAGGACTATCCACTCAGCACTCTTATTGGACTGTCGTATATAGAGAAATAAATTTCTATTGTTTTAGCCACTAAGATTTCAAGGTTTATCTGTTTCAGCAGCAAGTGTGGCCTTAACTACTACAGTCACTAAACTTCAGTTTTTCTCATAGATAAAATGAGGGCAAAACTATTGAAACTTCATATATACAATGACTATCAGGGTTCTGTATAGGTTAACTGCATGTAGAGCATGAAGTATGGGGGAAGCTCTCAAAAAGTGTTGGCTGTTGTTATGAGGGTTTGCTGTTGTTATTTTTATATGAGCTCTGTAAATTTTAACACCAGCATTTCCTAGAAGACAAGCCATAGTAGACACCAAGGGATTAAGCATAAATATATGTGTAAAATAATTAATGCTGAGAATACAGTCAGCGATGTCATGTCTTTCCCTGCAGGTTGGAAGAAGGTTTCCGTTATTTTAATTTGCTGAGTACAATTTGCTGTGGGAAACATTACCTTGAAATTGGGTTGAGCGACCAGTATAGGTTTGCTTAAGACATGAAAATGGCGGGTCAGAGCACAGTACCTCCATCTTTTCACTTGACTTCTCTTATTTTAAGAGACTCATTTTTGAGTGTCTGTTATCTCTAGGTGTTACACTAGTTGATTTTATTTGTCCTTAAAAGCAGGAGGGATGACATGGGGACACTCTTTGGTAAGGCTCCTACGTAACAGTAGTGGGAAATCAGCGATGAGCTTCAGCCTCAGACACTGCAAAATATGAAGGCAAAAGGCTGTCCAAAGGGGAGAGAAGTGGGCCCCTGACAGACTGGTACAGCCAAC
Source organism: Equus przewalskii (assembly GCF_037783145.1). NCBI lineage: Eukaryota > Metazoa > Chordata > Mammalia > Perissodactyla > Equidae > Equus > Equus przewalskii. The sequence continues at coordinate 21,138,838 of NC_091849.1, forward strand.
GCACCCAGTCATGTGAGGGATATGCAAGAACTGAGAACACTCTTCTTAAAACTTGCTCTAAATTGCCCAGATTCCAATTTATTCCTGTGCCACAGTCTGAAGACTTCTGAATGTCACTATTTAGTCTCTTTTCTAAGCATCTCTGCCTCTTTGAAGAGAAGTGATGATCTTTCCTAACAAAAAAAGCAAGCTAATATTCAAGTGATGTTCCTCTCTTCAAACTCCATTCCACAAAGAAAATGTGCCCTTTAGTTTACAAAGTACATCAATGTGTTATTTTTCGTATGAAGACTTTTCTAGGTTTGTAGATGCGTTGGCTGTTGCTATTTTGGGTCATTTTTATTTGGTATGGTATTGTGTGATATTAAGATTGTCACATACAAAGTAGCAGGGATGATGAAGTTGATATAAACAGATATAATTGAAATTAATGTAGAAATATACTTTCTCTACCTTCATTTTTATCCAAGATGGAAGTGTTTTTGGTGAAAAAACACAAGTTAAGACATCCATTTTAAAGAAAAACAAAATATAAATGTTGTCCTATTTGGGTCCTCAGCTAGCCTTATATCCAGGACTAAGTAGCTATTCAATAAAGTTTTGTCAGGTTGAAGTGTGGTGTTGAAGTATGTAACAAAATCTGACTCCTGTGTTTACTTTCAGAGTTCACACAGATTTGCAGTATGAGAAGACTGGATTTGGGTCATTAAAATTGTGGACGCAGTATCTCACTAAGATGCTGCATGGTTATTATTAGAGAAGTTTCTATTGACTGAGCAATTCTGTCATGTAAGAATGTTCTCTGAGCTGCTCTGTTTCTGTCAGTTCATGTCAGAGTGAAGAAGCTGAAGGCCTCAGGCAAGGCTGAGGGCCCTTGATCCAAATGGTCATTAACTGCCAAACACACCTGACCTGGAGGGTATTAACACAGAGGAAGTGTCAAGAAAACCAAGAAAATCTCTGACAATGAAGTTCCTGTATATTTGACAGTTCGATTTGTTTTCATATTTTTCTCTTATAGAGTTTTATTCTTACTTTTTCTTATTCTAGCAGATGACCAATGGGAAACAATACATAATTTTCTATAGTAGGAGAGATACAGAGTTATATATGTATATGTATATATATCTCTGTCTCTATGTATCTATTTATCTATCTATATATTTATCCAGAGAGAGAGATTAGAGAGAGAGAATTAAATATCCCATAATATTTTAGGTTTTCATACAAGTTCTTTATGATATTTAGTTGATTAAAATATTTTTAAAATTTATCTTAGAGAAGCACCATCAAAATGTGTAACATAGCAGAGCTCTTAAAAGAACCCCAGTGCTGAAGGCTATACTTCACTGTGCCATTTACTACTTACAAGTTACTTATTCTCTGAGTTCACATCTGCCACCAATCCTCCTCTTTTTGCTGAGGAAGACTGGCCCTGAGCTAACATCCGTGCCCATCTTCCTCTACTTTATATGTGGGATGCCTGCCACAGCATGGCATGAAAAGTGGTGCATAGGTCTGCGCCTGGGATCCAAACTGGGGAACCCTGGGTCACTGAAGGAGAACATGCGAAATTAATTGCTGTGTCACCCGGGTGGGCCCAGCAATCAGTATTTTTTTTACTGATTTTATTGGCCAATTAAATAAATGGTTTTTGTGCATCCCATGTCCATCTGGTTCTATATTCCCAAAGATCCCGTTTTCAAAATTTAATTCATTATCATGACAACCTTGACAATAGTCACAGATCCTTTTTCTTGATAAAAGGTGCAAGTATGACTGCAACAATAATGTGTATTAGTTATATATCATTCATGATTTTATCAGGTATTTAATATAGTTTAAATATCTACAGTGCTTTGGAAAATTTGTTTCTTCAGAAAACTGGAAAAACCTCTGAGGAGCATATCTTCTTAATAAATTATTGATTTTGTCTTCAGAAAGGAGAGTGACAGAGACAGAAATAGTTTGAGGAACATCCTTTCCTTCAGATAATCTTGAAATTTCTACTTTTTCTGTTATGAGTGTTTTGTTTTGTTTTTTTTCTGCTTTATCTCCCCAAATCCCCCCGGTACATAGTTGAATATCTTAGTTGCAGGTCCTTCTAGTTGTGGCATATTATGAGTGTTTTAAGTAGGGCACTTTGTTGACTTCTTGAAGTCAACACATGCGTTTCTGCTCATCCATCTGTAAATGTGCTCTACGTTTCTTCCTGGCCAGCTGCGATGTGATTTCATCATGATGTAAAGAAAAAGGTCATTTTAAATGTGCTCAGGAACATTTGCACCGATTCAGAGGATAGAAATTTTTAAGCATGAGGGAAATCTTCTTTTCCCATAGCTTGCTCTGTCTGGAAATTCTTGGCTGAAGACCCTTGCTCCCCCACAGTTGGTTCACAAGCCCAGAGTGCAAATACTTCTTTAACAAGGGAATTTCATGCTGGTGCTAAAATGAAATACGAGAACATCCTTACTCCTTTTTTTCCTTACAATTTTCTTGAGTTTGTGTCTACACCCTCAGTGTTTTTATTTCAGATACTTAATAAAACTTTATGTTTTTCATTAATTCTTCCAGGGCCAAAATCTCCTTTGATTTGCCCATCCTGGTAATTTAAACAGTTTTTTCCCCCCTCAAATAAACAATAATTGCTCTCTTCCATCTTTACTCATTTTTGGTAGTCAGGCCTATTTCCCATAATATTGGTAAAAAAGAGTGAATTGCAGAGACTTTACAGCTTTAATTCAGTTGGGCTTTACGAATAAGAGTAAAGGGGAGAGAGAGATGCAAAGTTCTTGGTTTTCTGATGTTGCTTTGTAAAATGGACTTTTTCCTGTCACGCAGTGTCAAAATGGCGCGATCAGCCTGCGTCATGCTCTCTATAGAGCATGACTGGGAAAATGATTGACAGTTCTGCATGGAAATAAAGCTTTATCAGAAAGCAATTTCAGTGTGGTAACAAGACTAAGGAGGAGACAGATGATATGCTGACAACAGTACAGGAGTCAAGGGATGAACGGCCCCTCCATACGATGTCCCTCGTGCTCCACAAGGTACTCTGCGCTGCATCCCCCCAAGCATTGCAGCTCAGAGATGTGGAAACCCAAACAGACGACACTCAGTGTTAAATGGCAGGACCTATGGTCATAAATGAAATAAGCTGAAAGGCGTCTGGTGGTTATCACAGAAATGGACTTTCCTTACTTGGAGTTCACTTGCGTAAACATCCACAGGGCAAATGTTCATGTTAGGGTTTAGTAATTCATTTCAAGCATTTAAAAAAAAAATCTCAGAAATTGATTTCTTTCTAAGTTTTTACATGCTTCAATATTTGTATTTCTGTTCCTTTCAGATTTTAAATTTTGCTATTTTAAAGAATATCTAAAAAGCAAAATATTCTCACTATTGATAAGCTAAAATGAGCTATTATTATAAAATTAAATGTGTTTCTCTAGTACTAAGCTCTGTGGAATGAGATGGTCAACAAGATCAGGGTGCCCTTTTTCTTCTAATGCAGCCACTTCCTATGGGACAGACCAAAGGGCTTTGTAGCCCATGAGAAGTGATGAGATGCTAGCAAATTTTAAGGGAAATTCATCTTTTCTATTTAAAAATCTTTTTTTATTTATATTTTCCCAATCTCATTCCATTTGGGTTAAGTATGAATAGAGAAAGAGATGAGTTAATTAGAGCGAATTAAATAAAACTTTTCTGGTAATGTACCTCATTTCGTCTAATTATTTGAATTTAGATAAGCTTAAAGGAAAGAATAAAACAAAACTAATAAGAAGTTGGAAGTTATGCATTGCCTTTGATTGTAAAGAAGCCCAAAGCCTGGATTATTTGGTATTATGACAATTAAACTGGAGGATGCTGAGCACACTCCAATGTTGATAAGTATCGTCTGTCCGTTCTGCATTATGTCCACGTCTTTGGGACTTAGAGTCTGGCAAGTAGAAGAAAGATTTTATCGTGTTGGAAAATCAACCCAAATAAAACTGTGGAAGCCAAGGGGTGAAAGAGAGTTCTAGAAATTTTCTAATTCTTCGTTTGCTTTTAGCTAGACTACATCACACGTATTCAGTATTTTAAGACACTATCTAAAGAGCAGCTAGAATTGCAAAGACACTATTAAAATGATAATATTAATGATAGTTTTAAAACTATGTCAGCATTTATATAATTTAAAAACAAATTCAGAAGGCTTGGCTCAACTTTCTATCTATTGCCCAAAACGGTTAGACAATTTCAGTTGCTGTCTTTTTGATGCTTTGTTAGCTGAACATGTCTGAATTCCTCTATTATGCTTCTAAGCCTTTGTGCCTATGTTCTCATCTGTGTTTTACTGCCATTTGCCCCTCAGTATTACCAATGTGTTCATGGTTGTTACTCATGTTTGACTTGCTACTCTTAACTTTTAGAGCTGGAAATGAACATGAAATTAAAGGGGTTCAGTTGTCTGGATCTATTTACATAGCAAAATTTTCGCTGAAAACGAAGTCATTGGTATCCATGCACTTGCTCTGAACAGCAGTTGAAATGGGATGATATTTTATTGAGTCATCTTTATATAGCATTTATAATACACTAAATTTAGGTCTAATTTTTTTATACGTTAACTTACTTAATCTATATAACAACAAGATTATTACCTAGAAAATATTATTTTTATTCCTAATTTTCAGATGAGGAAATTGACTCACAGGGAGGTTAAAGAACTTGTTCACGTTCACATGGGAGCAAGCATTAGATCCAGGATTTAAACCCAGTTAGCATGGCTCTCGAGAGTCCGCTGTTAGCCGCCACATCACTGCCTGCCAATCTAGTTTTGCTGACCATCATGGTATTGGGAAAAAAAGTAAGGAATAACCTCAACAATTTATCTAATAAACTTCAGTGAGGAAGTAGTCTTAATTTAAAATAACTCATCAAATATTTGTTGGATGTATAACATATGCCAAGCAACATGCCTCCTTCTACACCAGCATGGAAAGCAAAGTTAGATCCAGGAAGAGTGGCTGGAAGGAATGGAAGAGGAATGAATCATATTAAATACAATATTTAAAATTCCTCTATTGGCTGTACTTTGTTGATTAACAAAATACAAAAAGAAATATGAGTCTAATCCTGCCAAAGAGTAATTTTGGAGACTTTTATAGCAAGTGTCACCCTAATTTTGATTCTGCTAAAATTAGTAATTGAGGCTTTAAAATGAAATTGAGAGTCCAAAGCTATGAAATAACCAATTCAATTGTTTTTATCTCAAGATCCCTTTTCATGCTTAAAAATTATTGAGAACTGTCCCCTACCCCCGAAAGCTTCTGTTAATGTGGGTTATATCTGTTGATATTTACATTAGAAACTAAAATGGAGAAAAATTTCAATATTCACCAATTTATTTAAAATAATAATAATAATAATAAATAATAATAAATAATAATAAAATAAATAATAAATAATAAAATAAAATAAATAATAAAATAATAATCCCATTACATGTTGTCACAAGTGCATATTCCTTATGGAAAATAATTTTTCAACAAAAAAATGATGAGTGGCATTGTTTTATGTTTTTAAAAAATTCTTTATTGTCTCGTTTAATAGAAGACAGCTGGATTCTTAGATCTTCTTCTCCATTCATTCTCTTATGATCTCACACATCATGTACTCTCCAGAACACTTCACTGGACGCTTGTGAGAGAACGAGAGTGAAACAAGACATTAACATTCTAGTTTATTATGAAATGAGTTCTGCCCTCATGGACCCTTTAAAAGGTTGTTGGAACCCAAGGGGTTCTCTGATCACACTTTGAGAACCACTGCTAGAGAATAAATCTGCTGCCAACTTAATCTTTTATTTGTTTTAGTATCTTTCCATCTAATACTATCTGAATTTGAGCTTTAGCAATTCAATGTATTGCTTATCTGTGACTTAAATTGAAAGAACTAGATGACTCCTTCCTAGCATTGGTATATTTCATATATTTTAAATATGCATGAATAAAATATAAATTTAAAAAAATGAAGACGAGTTTTAGTTTCAAGTACTCCAACACTTGAGAAGCTGTGATATGGTATGTGGTTCACACAAGGAGAATTGAGCACCAGGTTGAGACAGATGGATAGACTGACAGACAGATAGATGGATGCATAAATAGAAAAAAGTAGATGTATATGTAACTATCTCCAGGCATCCATGTTTGGCTTAATAAAAGCACACAGTGTTTCCCATCTTTTGTTTTATAATGCAAATTAATAGTGTAACAATTTGTTCTATTTACCTTATCTACCTGGACTCCTTTTAAAAAGAATCTGCAGACTTGGAAATGTTAATTAAATCAGTAATGACAAGGCTACTCTTAAACAGTTGAAAACACCATCTAGGTTGGAATAGCCCATTAAGATATCAGATATTTATAATTCTTGAAATAATTTTAAATGTATCAACTGTTAATATTCATGTGACTGGTTTACTGTGTTGTGTCTGAAACGCAAGCCCACAGGTATTAAGAGTGTTTCTAAGTTGCTCCTATTACGGAGTGTTTAGGTTCTTTAGTCTTCCCAAGAACAAAATGGCATGGGGTCTTTTAATTTTACACAGGATGGTTACTAATTGCCTTCTCTTTACATGTAGCTTCTGGATTAATTCTTTTCCTTTTTAGTGTCCAAATCTATCAAACACAGAACCTTTCCAGTAAATATTGCAATTTAGTTTTAAAGAGAATAATTAGCTTTTATTGTACCAGAAGAGTAGTTAAAATGTTCAAATTGGCATTTTGAAGGAAAGCACAGACAAAAAACATTATTTTGAGAATAGGAAGAGAAAGTTTTTGCCCACAGGATAGTAAACATTTTGGAAAGAAAAAAGAAAACAGCAAATAAGAGTGAGCGTGTGGGTGTGTATGCTTGTGTGTGTGTGTGTGTGTACACCCTGCCCTTTCCAAGAAAAGTTGACACTGCAATGATGATTCAAACTGATCTTTTCGCTAGAGTGAAGAGGTTTCCAGCTGAAATGTTGAATTACTACCCAAATAAGGCAGAGAAACAGTCTGGGCTCTCCTCTGTTTTTGGAAGCGCCGGGGTGTGGATGAAAGCTTGAGTGGCAGAGGCCAATTGCCAAATATCCGTATACAATAGGAGTGCTCTGTTTCTCAGTTACTAAGGGGACTCTAAGATCTCCCACATTTTGAGGCAAGGAATCCTCTTCTTCCCTTGGCATCTTCCTTTGGCAGCTTTAGGAGGGTTTGTTACTCAGTCTCAAAAGAATGTTCCTAAAGATGGCGAATGCTAAGGAATGACTTAAAATGTATCCATTTACTTAGGGCAAACCATAACAAACTAGAATAAATGCACCCAAAATCAAGAGGATGTTTACTTTTTTTTTCTTTCTTTGATAAAGTGCATTTATTCTATGTTTTTAGACAGCAATCTGAAACTTTTGTAGTCTGAGATTTTTTTCTTTAAAATTAGTTATAGATTTGAGGGAGTGGCCCCATGGCTGAGTGGTTAAGTTCACGTACTCCACTTCGGTGGCCCAAGGTTTCGCCAGTTTGGATCCTGGGTGCAGACATGGCACCACTCATCAAGCCATGCTGAGGCGGTGTCCCACATAGCACAACCAGAGGCACTCACAACTAGAATATACAACTATGTATTGGGGGTTCTTGGGGAGAAGACGAAGAAAAAAAAGAAGAAGAAGATTGGCAACAGATGTTAGCTCAGGTGCCAATCTAATAAAAAGAAAAAAACAATTAATTATAGGTTTGAGTTTGTAGAAATAGCCTATTTTCCAGCCAAACACAAAAATACAATATTACATAATTAAGGTAAACTGTGCTTCAAAGTAGGTGTTAACGGTACACTCGTGATGGGTTGGGACACAACATGAGCTTGATCTATTCATTCTGGTAAATAAGCATCAATTGCTGAAGTCAAATATAATCACAGGGTAAACCACATGAATTGCTAGGATGGTCAAAGTGAAGAGGAAATAATGGGGTTTATTTCACATAGATGTAGCCAAAAAGTAATAAAGAACCCTACCATGCGTTGGGGCACAGTACATACATCTCAATGGGCAGCATAGTTTGGGAAAATTTTTGCCTCCCTAAGTATCTGGAGTTAGACTTGAGTTCATTCTCGTCTGACGGGGTATCATTTCTGAAGCTGGTATACAGAGAGTAGTTTCTATCTAGAGTCCCTGAACTAATGAGACCAAAGGGAGACAAATACATAGGTTTCCTTATCTTCAAACTTGGTTATAAAGTGATCACTTTGTAACATCTCAGTTAAGTGCCTACATATAACATGTTTAAAATGCTTTTACTAATCAAAGAAATCTAAATATAATTGCTTTCCACGCCAATCGCCCCTTCATAGAATCGTAAAACTTTCCAAAAAGGACCACAGTGAAACAATTCTTGATGTTCTGGCGTTCAGGTTGCATCATTTCCTATCCAGGAAACAGATTTTCCAACACAGAAAATTTCTATCCAAAAATTTCCATTCTTTTGTATCGTTTGTTCTAGTATTTAAAACTTTCTCCATTGTTTATAGTAAATCGATTGACATCAGCTAAGATTTGAAGAACTCACTTTCAAATATTTCAGTTTCTCCAAATAAAATTATGTCATGATACAGAGCATTAGGTCATCTTTTACATACTTATGATTCTGAACTCATTTTAGATTTCACCGATGGAAAATTAGGGGAGATATGATGAAACAGTAAGTCCATAAAGAGCAAAGGTCAGAAGTTTACATTGTAACAGCTTTTGGATATGATTTAGAACTTGGAGGATAATGCACTGGGGAGAAACTCTTTGGAAGATCATTTGGGTCAAACGCAGCTATTAGGGTTAATAGATATTCAGATGTCAGATTTGAAAAGTAATCATTATTTCACAGATTGAAAGGTAAGCCACTGGTGTCTGTCATTTAGCAAACAGGAAAAATGAAGATGTATATTTCTTTAGGTTGCAATGCATGCTACAAATATTCAATTAGAATTTCTAAAATACAAGATGAATCAGTCTCATGAATTGAAACTTTGATTTTGTTCTTGGACTGGTACTGGTTACAGAGTCCTATAAGGAAGGACTCCTGTAAAATATCCTATAATGTGGTGTGGTCTATTTTGAAAGAAAGGGAAAGATTCTTTTCACTGTGAATATACCCTTTGTGTTATTAACTGTTAGGACATGACAAGCCTACACAATTGATTCTTTCTTCTATCAAATCCTCTTTTGCTTTTGTTAATGCCATTGTTTGAGAGCATCAGGAAACACATTTCTATGTTTCCAGGCTTTTTGACGTTTCTTGATGTTCCATGTAACTTTAACGGAATAACTTCACGAAACAATCGACCGCAGCTTTGCTCTGACCCTCACTTACCCTCAAAAGCCAAGACTGATGGAATTTGGCTTCTTGATAAACACGTTTCCTTTAATGGCAAGTTCTCCAGGTCAGCCAGGTAGTTCATGTACGTGAAACTGACCCGAGACTTTATCCTGAGGGAGAAGTGGGTTGGAGATGAAAGCAAATCTGGATCCCAGTTTTAATTCTGGAACTTGCCTCCTGAACTTGAATATTTATAAGTACCGAATACGAGATTACCTTTGCCCGTGGCTTTCTGAACATAGAAATCTGATGAGAACCTGAGTCTTAAGAAACAGCCTTGAATCAGAGAAACAGAGAAACAGAATTTTGTTGAATTAATTGTGCAAAGCATGTGCTCACTCAGTTCAGCTGGGTGGAAGCCAGCCAGCATGGTAGAGTGGGGAGAACAAGGGTTCTGGAATTAGAGACCTGGACTAAGATTCTCATTCTACCATGAAGCCACCGCCAAGGTTAGTTTCTTCTATTCGCTCTGAGTTCCAGACCCTTATCCGTAAAACTTAGAATAATAATATCTACCTCACAGGATTGTTAAGAATACTAATTGAGGCACAATATGTAAAGTACATGGCACAAAGTATTCAATTAATATTAACACCATTTAATTCAGGCAAAGGGCCTTGCTAGGTTTTTGGAGCTGCTATTTTTTCTCCCTCTGATTGGCTCTTTCATTTACATAGGTATCTATATGTTTTTTCTTTTCTCTAATATTTTATTAATATTTTAGTAAAATTTTCTTAAATGGTCTGAGAACAGGTTCTTATATAATGGGATATATTAGGGGGAGCTATTCATTGGTCATCCCATCGGCCAACCGAGAAAAGACAGATGGCATCCATGTTTGTATTCTGTTGGCGAGCCCTACAAAGGCTTGTTCAGGTCCCGGCATGTTCTCATTTAGGATCCAGATGGCTTCCTTAACCTTCCAAATCCATGAATCTTTTAGTTTTGATATAAGTAAATCTAAGCACTGAACTCTAGCATTTCCAACGCAATGAATTCTTAAATATTGAACATATTCTGTAAGCTGCTTATACAGAAAAGGAAGTTTCTGGGAAACCATGCTCAAAGAGACCATCTATTGGAATCCTTCAAAAGTTTAATAGTAAAAATTATTCTGAATGTTTCTATAAAGCTCCAGGAAGGAGGCAGGAGAGAAGATACTTAGCCAACTAGTAGAACTTCCACTTTAATTTATCTGCATTTCAGATGAGTAATTAGCAAAAATGGTCCCTGATACAAAGTCAAATTAGGCTTTACTGGGTAGAACAACAAAGAACTCTCATTCTTTCTTCCTGAGTAGGGAACCTGACTTGTCTGAGATCATATTCTTTCTCAGCAGTGAGGGGAAGAAAGTAGGTGATAGATTTTTGTTTCTCTCTTTCTCCTTTAGAAATGGAGAAACCACACCAGAGAAGAGAAAGTAGATGCCTCACTGAGTAGGCCATTATTACATCCTTAACCCCAGATGCAACTCTAGGGGCTTCCATGGATGTCCAGGGCGTGCAGCATGAGGGAACTGAGTTCTGTTGTAGGTGCCCACAAGTCTACTCACATACTTAGGAGGCTAGATTTGGGTTTGAATAAATTCTATGGCTTTCTTTTCCAAATCCTGTTCCAGATTAACATTGTCTCAACATTGCTTTCTCCCACTACGGCTAATTTCTACCTCAGTAGAAACATTCAACAGTTTTCAAGAATAACTGTGCCTTAAACTGGGTACCACCAGTCCATTGCACCATGGAATTATAATCTCACGACAGCCTATGGGCTCTGACACATCAGCAGTTGCAACTTGTTACCTAACTGCTCCCTTTGGGTCACATTAACAAAAATAACTCCTTCCATCAAGGCGAGTCTTGACAATGATTTTCCTACTGAGCCTTTTCATCTCCTATATTGTATCAGAAAAGCCAAAATGAAATGAAAATTAGGATCTTAATCACTAAGGTCTTAAGATTAATTACTTATACTCCTTTTAAGTTATGTATGTCAAAAAGCAAAATTCAACTGAGTAAATTTTAAAGATCTTATTTGCCTTATTCAATGATTCATGTATCAGGCAGCATCCAGTTTAGCAGCTAGAAAGGAGCTCTGAGGAGCTGTACCAAATGAAAGACTTTTGTAGGCAGAAGAGAGCAGGAACGAGGAAGTGGGTTGGTTACTGCAAGGGCACTTTTCCTTAGGGGCTGGCAGGGGTCTATCAGGCAGATCACTTAACTAGTGCTGATCAGGTGACTCCTGACTGACTGGTTTAAGAGTCCATTTCTGGGAGAGGCGAAACTGCAATTAAATCTCCATTTGATGACATGGGGCTTAGCATAAGTGACTCCATTTTGGGTCTGCTGTCTTGTTTTAACATCCATCTTTAAAAGCATGAAGCCAAAATCTCCTTAGACAATCATGGTTTGAATTAAATGTCATGTTTCTTAACCTGTCATCTACCATGAACAAGCTGAACTATAGTTTTAGACAAAAGAGAGATTCTTGGAACCAGCATTTAATGAAAAAGACCGCTGGACGCTGTCTCTTTGGAAATACAGAGCACGTTTAAGGGAATTTTTCAATATGTAGATAAATGTTTTACTATTAGGCTTTCTTAAAGGAAGTAAAATTTGGCAACTCATTAAGAGTGTACATAGGTACTGTAAACAGCAACAAAGTACCTCTGGCATATTTCATGGTTCAGACCTCAAAAAGCCATCAAATCTGCTTGCAGTAAAACAAAGTCAATTTTTTTACCCTTGACGTGGCTGGTATTTATTAGCTACCTCATATGTAAGGAAAATAAAATGTTACTAGTTCTTTAACCAGATATATCTGAGAAGTTTTATGAATAAATCTGAAAGACTGAAACATTTCTGTATTTTATGTTTACCTTTTTCTACTCTATACAAACAAAAATGACCTTGACCACTTAAAAATTCATCCTCTCTGTTCTGAGGATACTTACAACCAGTTGTGTGTACTAAAAGCTTTGTTAAGAACCTGCAAGTGATAGGTGACCTCAGTTACTTAGTTCTTTGGTTTAAGGCATGATCAAGATTGTGTTTTTGTTTTCCTTATCTTATGCTGCAAAATGATATGTTAAAAATACTGACAGAGATGAGTTGTTGCTATAAATATGTGAGCTGAATGGGAGTTTTCTGGGCTATGTTATTATGAATATTTCAGATGGAAACAGCTGACGTATCACACCAGCATAGCAATGGGGTACAGAGCCAAAGAAAAAGGGCCGAGTGCTTGCTTTGGTGCACCTGGAGGAGATTACACACATGGGGTTTATCCTCTTCTCAAAGCCAGAAAGCTCTAGTAATGTGCTCTCCACTATGTGAGAGAGCAGGGCCAGACTGGTAATTAATCACCCAGTGCTACGAAAGCAGTTCATTAAATGCAATTGACAGTCTCCTCGCTGTATTTCTAGATGGCTGAGAATCAAGTAGTTGCACATCAAAATGTGATTTTTTTTCTTGCTTCTTGGCACAGGACCTTTATCTGTCATCATTTCATGTCCTCAAAGGCCTGAGAGAAGCTGCCATCCTTGGGCAACAAAGGATGCCATGCAAAGCAGCTCAGAACTCGAGTTGTTTCAACAGATGCTGTTTTATGTTTTGCCAAAGAATGGCCCCTTTTATTTCTGTCATGAATGCAGTCTTTCTTTCAGTTTCTAAATGTTTTCCAGTATTAAACCTAATCCTTATCTATCATTCTTTTTGGATGATAGGCTGTCCCTTTGCCTCTGGAACCAGTATAGCCTTTGCCATGTACAAATGGATTTGCAAACAAATGCAAACTTCATGTTCTCCACTTTACAGCTCCTGCTGATTTCTCGGTAGGGTGGAGGGGCTGCATTTCAAGGTCAGAGTAGCTGAGCCAAGTTATTCCAAATGTAAGAAAAAATGCTGAGGTGGAAATGAACAATTTTACTCTGTAAAAATTATCTACTTGTGGGAATAGACAGATGAGAAAAGGTAGCTGGTTGAGGAAAGGACTCGAATAAACAAAGCAAGCTCAAAACTCCTTATTCCCATGTTTGTTGATTGAAACAGAACCAGGAAGAGCTGTTGAAGGCCTGAATTAATATACTTTATAGGAAGAGAGGCTCTCCTACAAGGCAATGGAATTCTTTCTTTGCAGGGGTGTAATCAGGAGTGAATCCCCAGAAATCCAAAGTACTCCAGGGCAAAGATGTACCCAAGGTGTTAACACTCTCTATGGTTTTAATCCTAATAAAAGGGATTCAGAATTGTTAATGAAAGTTGCTTTCATGAAATTCTGAGGGTTGTTCTATTTCTTGTCTCAAATTGAATTGCTCTAAAGCATTGCCCTAGAGATCTGATTTTCCACTATATACTAGCAATTTCTTCTCCTGGGAGCAGGTGGAGGGCAAACCAAACTTCAAAACTAGACCTTCTCCCGTTGTATTCCCTAAGATCACTTGAAATTTCTTTGTTTGTTTTGGTCTGTTTGTTCTGTGGCTGCTTCAATTCACCAAATCTTTCTTTTGCTTTATAAGTGCAAAGCCACTGTGTTGGTGATGGATGGAACGTATAAAGGAGTGGAAAACACTGGCTGAAGGAAGTTCACAGACAGAGTGAGTACTCCATATGCAATAATAGTGAGAAAAGGAAGAATGCAGTCAAAGATATTAGGGATTAAGTATTATAGAGATTTTCACAGATTTCGATGATTGCTGCCTAGTCCGTTCTGTTTCCCTCTTTCTGCCTCTGATGGAGTTATCAAAATAACTACCATCTACATACACAGTCTGCACACAGGAGGGATTTATGAAGAGAGCAAGAAGCCGGTAGCCTATGTGTAGGGTAGATACGCTTTAGACCCACACTCGGTTACTATTTTTGGTTAAGGGCCTTGAGGCAACCATCTGGGCAGTCAGACTTTCGCATGAACGTGCAATGTTGGCTAAATCCACAGGCAGCTGGCTGAGTATTATTTAGACTGGGTGCTGAGATAGGAAGAGGCCCTGACAGGCAGTAGTTAAGGGACACTCATGTATTCTACCCATGTCAGTGGTAATGATACTGTAATTCTCTCCAAAATGTAGTCCTTTTACTATGTTTTGACAGGCTGGTTGTTATTCCAAGAGTCTATAATATTGGAGATACATAGACTAGACGTTGATATACATATATGCATATGCATGTGTTTATATGGTAGTATATATTTGTGGAAGCATTCATGAGAGTCAGTCATCCATATTTATTGAGTATGTACACTGGCAAAGCACTTTATTGTGTGATGTAGAAAAATATGGAAAAAATTTTAAGAACACTAAGTCCAGGAGAGGCTGATTTATTTATATTCTAGAATTTTTGTGTTTCTATCAAACGACTCAGAGGGACCAACCAGAATCTAAAATAATTTCTAGGCCTTCAGTTCTGTGATTCCATCTTTCTAAATAGAAAATAAGTACAATGTTAAAGACACATGGATTAGATTAGTGGTAAAGAGCATAATCTTTGGTGTCAGGTTTACTTTAAATACAACTGCAGTTTCTGCTATTGGAAAGTTCTGTGACTCTGTGGAATTTATTAAATCTCATTGAGCTTCAGTATCCTTAACTAAAACAACGGGAAACTATAATAGTGATTTACCTCAGAAGGTTGGTGTATGGACCGAACACGGTGAGGCATGTAAAGCATTTTGCAGAAATCACAGTAAAGAATAATTATTACAAAAATGTGAACTGCTATTGGGGTAATAGTTACGGGAGAAGTGAAAACTGGGAAAAATAAGTCAACAGAACTGAACCAACTTGATTTCTTTGCCCTGACTGTTTGGTTTGAAAACTGTTGACTGGATAAATTTTCCCTGTCCTGGGGAAGTGTGAAGTTGTGCGTTTCTTTGTAAAATTTAGAAGTACATAAGGAGATAGTCTGCGTAAATCACTGAATTTCTATTAGCCCTAATTATTCCCAGAAAAGAATCCAGGCTTTAGGTAAGGAAAAGTGCATTTGTTGAAGCACTTCATTAGCAATGAAGGGATGTATGTGTGTGTAAAATAATTTTAGTATTTGTGTGTCCACGAAAAAGAGCCAGGAGCTGTGGATTGGAAGGCAGATGCCTCAGCTTCAAGCACAGGCTGGAATACTGACTTGCAGCGTCATTGTGGGTGAGTTCCTTAATCTTCGTAGTCTCCGTTTACCTCTTTGTACAGTTAGGGCTTTGGCTGTTAAATTGTCTCAGCTCCAACACTGTCTTGTCATTCTATGACTCTTTGTCAAAAATGGTTCCATGAATGAAAACCTCCACACTAAGTGGGTGACTGGGATGAACTTCGTTCTCCTCTAGTCCAGTGTTTCTTAAATCAGAATCGGAAATCTCAAGAGTTCAGACAACGTTACCTCAATCAGCAACCTCACCATCTCCTAGTCAAGGTTGTCCTGTTCAGAAGCGCTGTTCCCTTCACCCCCCTGCAGCCCCAAATCCAACAAACATACGCTAGGAACCAACTATGTGTCAAGCACTGTGCTTGATGCTGGAAAACTGGGTTAGAAAAAATACATTATCTAATGAGGAAGACACATAATATTTATATTGTGTTAAATGCTATGAAAGCACAAAGGAAAAACACTAAACATTCCTGGTAAGGTCTGATAACTTTCCACACAGATGTCTTTGGATGTATGTTTTAAAAGGCTGTCAAAGAATTGATCTGGTGAATAAGATGATGAAAGAGTAGTAGAAGTTCCCAATCATGGGAAACAACATTTGTAAGATACAAAGGTAGGGGAAATCTTGATGCATTCAGAGAATAGAAATGACTTCATTACTATTTCATAGATAGTGACGAATTTCACTATTGCTGAAATGAAATTGAGCACATTGTCTAAGAGGCCAGACTCCACTGTCAGATGTTTTAGATTCAAGTACCAGCTCTGTCACTTATTCAGGCGAAACACTGGGCAAATTATTAAACCTCCCTGCTTCAGTTTCTTCATCTGTAAAACGAGAATGGTAAGGTATTGAAAGGATATGTTTTCAGAACACATTCAGTAAATGGCCATTTTTCTTAATATTAAGCAAAGAGGGTTAGTGAGACAGTAGAGAGAGGAGAAACTGGAGAGGAAGACAGTGATCTGATCATAATGAAAAGCTGTTTTATATATGCTTTACCCAAAAGGGTCTTTTATAAGCTGCTGATGGGGAATCCTTATAGAGTTTATGCTGGAGAGTCTGGTGGCCATTTTCATAGCATTGTGAAGGGTAGGTTAGAAAAAGGGCAAAGTGGAAGAAGAGGATCACTTTATGAAAAAAAATGAGTCGTGGAATATTCCAATGTTCTGTTTAGGTGACTGGGTGAATTGTGACCGTTAACATCTGAGGAGGAGGTGCCAGTCACTGGGAAATATGATAAATTTGGTTTTGTTGAGTTTAAAGTATATGTAGGACATCAGCTGGGGATGTCCCATGATGGCTTGGATATAGAAAAGCATCTCAGAACAAAGCCTAGAACAGTGCTGTGCAACAGAAACCTCGTACAAGCCTCAAGTGCAAATATCTTGTAGCCACCCCTAAAATAAAAGTGAAAAAAAAACGTGACATTAATCTCAATTATACATTTTATTTAACACAATATATCTAAAATGTTATTTCATTTTGTAATCAATACAAGATTATGAACAGGACATATTGCATTCTTTTTCCTGCAAAGTCTCAAACTTGGTGTGCATTTTCCACTTAGTATATTGCAAACCACATTTCTAGTGCTCAGTAGCTATATATGGGGAAGGGATTACCATAGAGGACAGTGCGGTTTAGAACATAGCAATGGATAGAATTTATTTATTTAACAAATATTAGTTGAGAGATTCTAGGCACTGTGATAGGAGCTGAGAATTCAGTGGTGAACAATATAGATGCAGTTTCTCCTTCATTAAACTTACAAGTTATTAGAGAATAGGGCTTCTGCTGGCCTAAAAGTTCTTTTTGTGCAAATTAGATAAAGACACAGCCTCTGGGCAGAGCTGTTCCCCTGCGGGGATCACAGAGTGCGGAAGAGAATTCTATGCCTGTTCACCTCTTCCGCTCTGAACCTTTGCATAGAACACACTGAACATGCCACCAGTGGGGACTCCACAAGGAACACCGACATTTACAAGTCATTAAAAAACACAGGCTGAATGTTACAATGGAGGAAGTTCATACGCAAGAGGATTCAGTGGTGTACAGATCAGAGAAGTCCACCATGAAGGATGGCCAGGAATAAGACCAATGGAAAAGTGGGTGAGCATTTCAGCAGAGAGTGGGATGCTTACAAAAGCACAGAGGTCATAGCCTCAGGGCAGGTCATGGAAAACTAAGAGAAGTTCAGACTATGCGTGGGAGGGGAGGGGTGGCAGGGCATGAGGTTGGAGAGTCCAAGGGTTCCTCTGCAGGGTGGATTAAGGGAGTGAGGGACAAGCAGGGTCCTGGATACTAATAATGTCAGTGGTTGACAACAAGGGATCTGAGAAGGAGCAGTCAGAAACACACGATAAAATCCAGGAATAGGTCATGTCATAAAAGGTGCCAAGAGAGAGAAAATTCACTTTGTGAGAGGGGCCAAACAGGTGTCAAATACAGGGGGGAGGGCAAGGAAAGCTAGCGCTGAAGAGTGGCTGTCAGATCAGGCCCTCGAGGCACTGCTGAGGGTCTTGATGAGCACACTTAGGAGAAAGAAGGTAAAAACCAGGTTGCAGGGGTAGGAGAACAAATGGAGCATGAGGAAGAGAAGATGCTGTTGGGAAGCGAATGAAGGTAATGTTTTTCCCAAAAGAAAAGTGCAGTATAGTATTTGGGAGCTGTTTGCTTTTTGATTTTGTTTTTGTCTTTAATTGTAAGATACCAGCACATCTCTAAAAGTCGTATTTCCCTTGTTTGCTCTCTAACACTATTACGCCAAAGCAGAGAAATAACCTACACAAAAGGTTAATTTTTCACTCATTCAAAAAATACTCATTGAACGCCTACTTCATGCCAGGAGCTAATCAACAGTTGTAGCAACAGTAAAACAGTGGATTTATTGATAATTTATTATGTGTCAATTACTCTTCTCACTTTTTGACAAGTATTATCTCATTTAATCTTTCCCAAACCTTCACTGGGTTCATGCTATTATTAATGAACTATTACTATGAACTATTTATATGAACTATTACTCATACAATTATTTATCCCATTTTATCAATGAGAAGAATCAAGACTCAGAGGGATTAAGTTGCTACCTAGAGTCACATGGTTATATCAGTCCCACATTCTGGCTCTCAAAACACATGGTCATAACCACCACGTTACCAAGTGACATAATAGAATCAGAGGGTGTCCCTTAGTCAACTATCACTTCTTGTTGGAACTTTGGCCGAAACTCTTCTCTTGAAATTCTTCCCTAATTAACTCGGAGCATCCCAGGACACTGAATTTACCTAGTCATTAAGCTTCTTTTGAGTCATTTGCATTTTTATTAGATATTGCAATATAGTGTTCCTAGTTCACTTTCATGTGGACATTGTACCAAATCTTTATTATTGTTGGTTTACCTGGTGGACATGAGGATCCTTCCAGTTCTAAAATTTTCTAACATCCTATGTTTTTTATCACTTCAACGGAGAGAAGATTAGTTTCTCTAATGGTGTAGTCTTGACCTCTGAATCATGGCTGGGTGGAGTGACCTCTCTCCTGCATCCTTCTCTTTATAGTCTTCTCTTTCTTTTCTTCGTTTAGTTCACAGAGTGTTGATTAGATGACCAAAGGTGCCTGGCTTCATTCTAATTCTATAGGAAACACGAAGAAGGTATCATCACTGTTTCTCAGACACCTACATTCCAAAGGATCTCATCAGAGCACAAGAGCTCCTCCAGATAATTAGTAATTGGTCCTCACAGCACCCCTGTGAAGTACCTGTGTACGCCGCAAAGATACACAGAGCGTAAATGAGCTTTTCCGGAGTGTAAGACAATTTCCTCCTCAGTGAAATGGGGACAATTATAGTGATCCACCTTACAGGGGTGTCAATTATTCACAATCTAAAAGCCCTGGGAATTATAAACTGTGCTAGGAATACATACACACCACCTACTTGTATTGCACTTAATTGGCATTCTCCTTTCCCCTACACTGCTACCTGCAAATCACACCACAATGACACCCCTGGGTTTACCTTTGGTCCTGGTTATTGACATGGAGCCTGCCTCTCTGCATCAAAGATCTGCCTGGATCACACCAGAGGATAGAAGAACAAACCTGCCAGGTGTTGATGAGCCCATGACAAGCAACCTAAATGGAATTCTGACAGGCCTTCACAGCCTTAGACATAAACATAATTAATCAACACAGAATACCCACTCGATAAGCTACAAGTAAAGCAGAAAGCAAAGTGTGAGGATAAAGGGAAAAACAACAGATTGATCGAGCTGGATGAGAGGAATCACAAAAGCCCACCTGAACGATGCAGGGCGCAGTGAAATATTTCAAGTAACCTCCTGTTAGCAGCTGCGTCCAATGACCCAAATGCCTCTGGATCCTGTTTATTTGGGCCTTTTGTAGCTTCTCCCTCTCTCCCATCTTCCACCGCCACCACCTGATTCTCATCTTTTTGTATGCAATTATCCTATGTCTCCGGTGAATTGAAATTATGAGCCTCAGGCAAGGGATGCATCCTATATGTTATTTTGATTCAGTTAAATATAAAGCACCATTACAAAAACAAACCACCCTTTCTGCTTCACTGCTCTTCACCTGTGGAATTGCTGACGCATTTCATTATTGGTACATTTACCATCCCGTTCCTTCCATTTTCTTTGTTTCAACATTTCTTCCTTATCAAACTCCTCATTTCATGCAGCAGCTCTGATTTTATGTGTTCTTGCACAGACTAGTAAATTGTTTGCTGCAGAGGTAGTTGCAGGAGTGGCCCGAATAAAATGAATGTAAATAACATTGCTGGATAAAAGAATTCTTCTGTATTCTGCATTGACTACCTCAATCCCTGATTCCCCTAAAGATTTGTGGGAAAGGGACGTGGTCCTGCCTGTGTAGATGGGAAACCGAGGATAAAGGAAGAGAAGAGGAAACTGAATGATCATCAGATGTAGAGTCAGAAGCAAAATGAAAATTGATAAGTAAACTATCCACTGAAATGTCTTTCAAAATATAAGCCAGCTCATCCTTTAGAACCCAACTCTTGTTAGACAACACTACCACTTCATGCTGTTTCTCCCAAATGTGTGCAGTGACATACTCTCAACTGGACCCCTTTGAGGGAGGAGTAATGCTGATGCTATCATCGCCTCTGTAATTTCCAGAGAAGTTGAACCAACTAAAACAAATCATCCCCTACCGCGGAAAAGGAGGCAGAAAGAGAGTCAGGTAAATGAGAGCCAATAAGTCTTGGGACAATTGCACAAACTTCTCAAACCTAAGTGACCAGAAGGCTCCATGTTCTTCATTAGCCAAACGCTTGCCACAGGCTCATAAACCTGACCCCTGGTTGATTGCCTGTAGAAGGAGAAATTAGTTCAATGACCAAGATGGAAGTTTTCATATTTGCATTAGGAAAATGAGGAGTGTGTGCACACATTTTAATTCTAAAGCAGCATTGAATAATAATAATTTTTAAAAACCCTGAAAATACAAAGCCAGGTCTAAATATAGCAAGAAATGATTTTCAAGACTTTCTTTCCAAATAGAATGCATCAAAGCAGCTGGAAAATCATCCATTGCAGAACTAAACAAAGATGCTTCACCTCTCATCCCTTCATCTCTCATCCCTTTACATTAAATGAGAAAATACAGCGCTCCAACTAAAGAAATCAACAATAACTCTCCTCTGTGAGCTTAAGGGAAGTTTTCAGCAGCTTAGGTCAGTGACATCAAACCAGAGGAAATTTAAAGAATTCCACCCAGAGCTCACAGTGGTGTCCACGGTGTGTGTGGATATAGAGAAGCATGCACTCAGGAGAAGTCAGTCTCAGAATAAGCTTGTCAATCCCACTTGAAAAATACTCTAACATGCTGTTAGGAAACACCTCATTATAAGGAGGAACTCTGCTTTGGGGTGGTTAGCATAAACAAACACAGTATTTAAACTTTATAGATTAATGTTTTCTAGATATTTTGTGCAATGTTTTAAAGACAGGCTATCGTAGGAGATATGAGAACATAGAAACCAAGAAATATATTAAGTCATACAATGGAAATGCATAAAACATAAATTTAAGATCATAACTGCCAAGCTACAATCTATTTTTGTGCCTGAATTATCCAATTTAAGTATTTACATATATTAAAGTTACTGTCAGTCCTCCATATCACTTTTGTGCTGTCTAAATCCAGTGAAAGAAACCCAGGGTATTAATATATTATTTATTCATTTATTTGCAAGATTTATTTAGTGTATAGTCTCCAAATAGCTAACGGCATTTTGCCAGGGTATTGTACACTTGCTGTACTTAACATTAGGACCTTGGAAACAAGTAAGTAGGGAATTATTTTGACTTTTTGGATGTTGTAGTAGCTATGTAGAGGGACAAGCAACATGGTTTAATTTAATGAATTTCAGTTAAAAAAGAAAAGATTAAGGGATAACATGGTTCAAACATTTCTAATTCATATTCTGAAGACTGATAATTGTGTCCTTAAAGATACTAAAATAATGTTAATATTGGATCTAACAGCCTGTTAAGACACTATCCTTAGCTCGAATTGTTGCTGATCAAATTGCAAGGTAGATTTATGATCAGGTAATAAAATGTTTATAGGCCTAAAAACACAGCAACAACAGAAAAATTCTGATTTCTTTTTTTCTGATAAGGGGTCTCCTGGAACTCATCCTTGACTCCGTGAGAGATCTGCTTTTTGTTCACAGTTGCCTGTGTTCACCTGCTCCCTCTCTTGCCTCTCTGAATGATTTATAAGTAAATAAGTCAAGCTTATTTACCCAAAAGTCCCAATACTATAGTCCCATAGAATGTCATATGCAGGTTGAAGGAGGAGATCTTTGAAGTCTAGGGAGGTAAAACAGGATGGCCAATGTCACATCAGTTAGCTACTAATGGAAGGCAGAATCCAGACATCTCATTCTCAGGAAGGGTCCTACAGCAAAAATTCTTGGGGTGAGTCTCAGGTTAGGCCGGTTCCAACATCCAAAGTCAATTCTAGGAGTTTGTTTATATTGCATGGTTCTGTTCAAGTTGGTACAGCTCTGTCAGGGTCAGGAGGATGCAGATCCCACTTTGGTCTTTCCTCCAAAATGAGTGGGAAATGGAGGGTTAAAAAAATTTTTTTTTCCCAATAAACAGGAGAAGAAATCAATTCTTCAAAAATGAGGAGAGAATTCCTGTTCCCAGGTATTTCCTGCAGAAAGAAAAACGTGGTCACAAAGTCATGGGGCTTTAGTACCATGTGAAAGGGAGCTGTGAGTTTTGGTCTTAAGCTTGAAGAACAACTGAAAATACTTGAGGATCTCTGCCCTGAATGACTTCACAGGCCTTTCCATCTGTACCTCTGTGGATATGGCTCGTTGGAAACTGCCAATGCCTTGGAAAGACTTCAAACCACATCTTTTCAACGACAGCCTGAGTTTACAGGACCTCTCTGTGACGGCAGCCAAGTGATCTGGCCGGGATTTTTGTTCTATGCCAGAACTCATTCTTTGCTGATAAAGTTAAACCTATTCTGAATGCCAGTTTTTGCACCCTAAAATTTTACAGGGCATTCCTGAGTTTAGAACAGCTCTCAGTCGATACTGCTCTGTTGGGAACTGCTCCGTGGAATCCTGCCTACCACAACCAAGGCTTGTATCTCTCTCCCTTCTGTTCCCTGAAAATTGACCCCCAACTAATTTAGCAAGGTTGTCTAGTTTTATTCTAAGGTTAAATACGCTCAAATTAGAAAGAGATGTTTTCTCTCTACATTTATTAAATGAAAGGTTTTGCATCCAAAGAATTGTTCTGAGGAGAAACTTTCCTTTCACCCCTTTCTCCCTCCTGGTGTATCTCTTCTGAAGCACACAGCGCACGGCGACGTATTGTAAGTAAACTGTGACTAAGTGTTAGAAGGCCTAGTCCCAACCCTGTAATGAACTACCTGCTTGCATTTAGGCAACTCTTTAAAATCTTTTTGAGATGGAGCTTCCTCATATTGCGCTGAAGGAGATCTTCTATGTACCATGGGGGCAATATATGCAAGAGAGTTTGGAAAAAATTTTAAAGGGCTGTAGAGTGGTTTTACAGTTGCAGAACAGTCGTTACTTCTCATTTTGTCCTTCATTTCTCCTCTTCTCCATTTTTGCTTTTGTTGACTCAATCTATTTATTAAACTTGCTTGAATTAGTGATTTGCAACTAGGTATCAGGTTCTATGATAGATCCTGGGGTTTTGAAGATTAATATCACAGATCTTTATCTTTCAGTAGACACACCAAACCAGCGATTGATTACCCTTTGAAAATCTTGACAAAGACATCTATTTGGGCTTTAATCATTAAGAAGACTTCTGGATGAGGTGATATTTCAAAAGAGGGTTGAAGGAAAAAAGGCAGGAGATGGCGAGTTGAAGTGAGGAAGCATTTCTCCATTAAAAGAGAACAGCGTGTACAAATGCTCAGGGGTAAAGCAACATTAGGTATATGGGAATTCAGATTAGTTCTGTATTGCTGCAGCTCAATGTGAGTGATGGAGAGAGGGCAGGCCATGAGGCTAGAATAGCGGTCAGGGCTCTTTCAAGTCAAACCAAACATCTTGGTCTTTACCCAAGGCTTGAGCAAACAGTGAACTCTTGCTACTGTTGTTGTTAAAGAGAGATCAAATCCGTGTCATGGATGTGTGCAGACGTGTGAGGTGTGGGCACCAATTGCTATATAATAGTTCCTATTTTGAGGTCATCTAGATTTGTAACCTCCCTTCCCCAAATCTATAAATTAACTGGTTGGGTGATGTCCTTCAGTATGATTTAAGTTTTAATCCATCACAAAATGGGAGTAATTTGAGTTGCTAAAAATTGGTAAGTGTTCAGCAACCTGACTTGAATGAGTGATTTGATTCAAATCCATATGTGAAGAAGGAGAAATTCACACTCTAAAACCAGAAGCACAATGGCCATTACATTGGACTTCTTGGGGCAGTTGTAGTCATTATGTCACGGACCAAATAGGTACGGTGACTGACCTAAGTTGTTGTTTTATGGTATTTATTTTAAAAGAACTGGGAGAAATTTGAAAAAAAATTGTAGTGGCTTAGTCATAAGTAAAGATATGTTAATCTATACTTTACAAAATATTCAATTTTCTTAAATAATTTCAAAATAAAACATAATGATTGTGGTGAAAAATGTCCCTCCGAAAGATAGTTGTTATTATGGTTGATATTAATAGATATTAGATATTAATAGATATTAATCATGATGAAAATTGTGAGTCCATCATATTACTTTAGTCAATTCATTGGCTCCGCTGTATATCTCTGTTTCTAAACTCTCCATGTTTCATGCATGTTTTAACGGTAAAAATTAATTTATGGAAATTAATTACATCTACATTAAAGTAAATTAATTAACTTCAGGAAGTTTTCAAAGGGAAAGGCTTCTATTACTGCTGTTGCTATCTTTAAAGGCTTGCGATTTTTGTTTAAATTTTCCAATCTCTGTTTCTGCAATTTATTGGTGATATTGACGGTATTTTACTAACCTAGGCAATAAAGATTCATTATGTGTCTCTACTCACAGATGCTTGGTTTTCTTTTTTCTTTCTCTTCCTCTACCTCCTCCTTCTTCTTTTGCTATTCATTACAAGTAATCTTCTTTTTTCTTTTTCCATGCAGTCTTTGGCACTGATTTTGTCAAGCCTTCAGAAATCATTTCAAAGTCTCTTCTTGCTTATTTTGGGCTACAGAATTTCACCCCACGGGAGTTAATTTCCTGCCCTCTCTTGGCTCCTAATAACTAACACACCCTCTCTAACGCCCATCTATCCAATTACAGTTATCCATAATCTTTGGAAATTAGTTAAAATTACTTAAAAATATTTGTCTTTTATTTACATAGGAATAGCAACCTAGGTTCATTTCCTGGTGTTTCCTTTTTCGGGTTAAGCTGAACAATGTCTGTGTTTTATGCTCGAAGAGACCTTCAATAGTTAATTTTATGACTTTTCTAACCAGATACCCATGTGGGGGTGCATAATGATTATTCGTTTGAGACCAGTATGCATGTAGTTAGAAGAATCTTCTACTTCTCAGTAAAGCAATTAGTAGTAACATTAAATCCAAAGGTCTTTTTTATTTTTGTTTTTTAATAACAAGCATTTTTACCACGCTCTTTCTGGTTGAAACTATACTCAGTGCTCTGCAATTTATGTTTTAGCCTCTATAATGTTAGCAAGATATTAATATATGCATGAAGAGTTGCAATGAACATAATTACAGTGGCAAAGTGATAAACACATAGCTATTTTGCCTGGTAATATTATGTATTTAACAGGTTTATTTGTTCAACAGTTCTAACTTTAATTATATTTTACCATTTGGGATTTTTAGACATATAACAATCATAGCTCTTCTCTGGCTATTAGTCTAAGAAGATTGCATTCATTATAAAAATAATCTGTATTTGTTCATTTAATTTTTTTTCTTAACGCCTTACAAGTCAACTAAAAAATGATAACTTCCCTTGCTGCTGGTGTTATGTGACTCATTTGGATGCTAAACAAGTCATATCCCATTCCTATCTGTGACAGTGAAAGATGCTAAACAGGGTTTTGGCACCAGGCCTGCTGGGTCACAGAAACTGTGCTGCCTTCTCTCATACAAAATTGGAGTTAGGTGTTGGTCCTCAAGACCCTGGTTCCAGATTGTGCTGAGGATCTCTAGTGCTTTGAAAGCACGCTAACAAAAAATAAACAGGCAACATGTACTGAAGCTGATAAATGGCTGCAGAGGGCCAGTCTTCTTAACAATCAGGCGTTGTTCTTTTGTGCTCAACCACAGCAAAATAGTCGCTGAAATTCTAACCATCACGCAGTGAAGAGAAGATTTGAGCAAAGCCCAAGGAGATGAGTTTATAAGAATGTGATGAGCTCATGTTACATCAACGAAGATTCGAGAAAATATACTGATTGCTCTTTTGCAAATTGGCTATTCTGTGATGAGCTCATCATTTTGGTGCTTAGGCAGAATGCAATGAAGCTTCTGGACCAAAAGCCTTTTTGGGCCTCCCACCTCCAGGTGCTTATTCAGGCGTCTACCTCTGCAACGCTCTTTTAGCCAAGAAAAATTATGTGGTAACTTCTTTCGATAAAAGTAGATTTTTTTCCCATATGAGGCCTAAAGATACACTTTATGTGGCTTACCGAGTGTTGTTGTTGGAGGTATAACTTACGTACAGTCAAGTGCGCAGATCTTAGGTGTACAATGTGATGCATTGTACTTATGTGTGTCCCCATGGAATCTACTCTCAGACCAGGATGTGGCACATCGGGGGCACCCCAGAACCCTCTGTCATATCCCCCTCGGAGCACTCCTTCCCACAGGATGACTTGCACAGAGTTATTTATTTATTTTATAAAAGCAGATTTAAGGTTCAAAAGATAGTGATAACTCTCTGATAAGATATTGTTATTAATTTTCTTATTTTGGTATCAAACTATTCAAGTACAACTGTTCATCCCTGATAATAGCACTGTAAAGCACTGTGTAATGGAAGCGACAAAGAGTCTGCCTTACTCATTCCTTAAACCAACAATCCTTGTCCTACATTAAATTTGTTATTTGCTGGAAATGGATTAAAAACAAAAAACAAAAAACCACCATAGACTCTGGCCTCAAAGGAATTGTGTCCCCTTTGGGCTATTATTTTAACTGTGGTTGCAAACACACACACACTCAGCTTTTTATTCCTTTTTTCTACATACATAAAACTAAAAAAAGATCAGATGATGTGATTATTATGTTGAATGAACCAGCACAGTGGCCTTAATAGCTTCCTCCTGCCCAGGTATGAGTTTGAAAGCATTCTAGAAAAGCCACCGGGTCAGCCAGCTTGTTCTGAACCTGGGAGATTCACTCTGGTGTCTTTGGTTTGCATCCTGTTGCCTCATGACTGGCTTCTGCCTTTTCACCTAACCTCTTTACCCTGCTGCTTCGTTTGGACCACCTGCTTGGTTCTCGATAACTGCTTTCCTAGAATCTGTTTTCATGTTCTCTTGGTCCACGCTCAGCAGCCCATGGAGCACCTCCTGAGACAATTTTGGCTCCTGGTGCCTTTTTCTCACTTGCGCTCCTGCTGTTACTTAAACAAAAGTAGAGTTCTGATGGCAGGCTCTTGCTTTAAGTAACAACATTCTCTTGGTGTAAATATTTGCATTTATAATCAATCTTCCAGTTCCCTTGGTTCCACGAGAAGATAGAACCTTTTCCTTGGAAATTTTCTTAGAATTCTCTTGGAGAATTTCTTTATGATGTAACAGGTTGGTAAGTCAATGATTTTTTTTTCTTGAATAGATTTTCTTTATACCCTTGAATTAGGGTGCTTTGGAGTGGAACTCCTGTTTGTAAGAACATGCATCTTTAATGTGGTCAGCAGTCTCCAATTAATAAAATACACACACTCTTGCACTCATGTACTCAATACCTTTATTTATTTAATTTTAATTTTAATTTTTTTTTTTTTTTTTTTTTTTTGGTGAGGAAGATTGTCCCTGAGCCAACATCTGTGCCAATCTTCCTCCACCTTGCAAGTGGATGCCGCCACAGCACAGCTTGGTGAGAGCTGTGTATGTCCGTGCCCAGGATCCGACCCTGGGAACCCCAGGCCACTGAAACAGAGTGCACGAACTTAACCACTATGCCATGGGGCTGGCCCCTACCTTCCTATTTTCTTGCAACTGTTGTTTAGCCATGAATTATTCTTGTACTGTTTAATGTGAAGAGAAGAACCCACCATGAACTTGTTAAACTTTGCCCCTTCACAAATTTAGCTGCAGTTTGAAAGGAAATGCAACCAATGAAGCAATCACTGTGTATCATAAATGATAGGTGGCTGGCATGCATTACAAGGCAAGAAACGGCAAGATGTCGTGGGAATATATATATAAATATAAAGTATATTTGTACATATTCTGACAGAGAAGGAAAAACACCACTCTCCGGACTCCAGAGTGTTTATTCTACCACAGCTTTGTTATTTTCTTTCTTGTTTGTGCCAGTTTGAAATATTTGGTTTTATGTTTTGTGACTGTCTGCAATTAGCAGGATATTTATTTACAGACTAGAGAAAATTGAATGCACACAAGAACACTGTGCCCATTCTATCATTTAGGGATAGAAAGAGTAATCCAATGGAAATAACGGATTTTTTTCCCCTTGTTCTTGTGCTTTTTCTGAAGTTTTAGGATACAACCTAGTTTTGCCTGTAACACAAATCTTGGATGTTTTGACACTCTAGAGGGTACACTGCAGTGAAGCCTGCAAAATGATGACCATCTTCTTGGTGGCACTCTGTTTTGGTCATTACCGATGTCATAACCCACTTTTCCTACATTGTGGTGGGTGCCTGACATGTGGGGTACATCTTGTGGTGGATAAAAACTACCACGCAGATCATTTACCCCTGTCACTATTGAGCCACTTTTTAAAAATAGATATTCTATGAAGAAAAGAATATCATTTCAAGCCTTAGTGGAATAATTCAGAATGATTCTTTAGGAAAAACTGTTTCAGTGAAAACTCATTGTTGCTTAATTTTGTAAAATGTATGATTCGCTTCTGGCATTGAGTCTGGTATTTTGCAGAGCATAACATAGCAGTAAATACTGTCTTCATGTGTTTTGAAAATCTTCTTTTAGAAGCTGGATGCCTTTCTCTAGGAAATGTATTTTAGATCTAATAATATCAAATTGCTGTTAGATATACATAAGAAACTAGTCTTTGACATATATAACTTAGTTGTTTGAGTAGTTATTTCTCATTTAGTTTTGCAAATTTGCAACTTCTTTATAGTTTTCATTTTTCAATGTTTTGAAACACCAGACTTTATTAGCTGAGCATCAGTTGATGTTTTCCCACAACATTTGCTAGAATGAATTGTTGCTCGATATTCCCCTTTCAATATGTGTACGTGCTTACTTTTTTCAGTATGTTGAAGTATTTCTCAAAAATTTTTAACTAGAGGCCTGGTGGCACAGCAGTTAAGTGCGCACGTTCCACTTTGGCAGCCTGGGGTTTGTCAGTTCGGAATCCGGGTGTGGACATGGCACCGCTTGGGAAAAGCCAAGCTGTGATAGGTGTCCCATATATAAAGTAGAGGAAGATGGGCACAGACGTTAGCTCAGGGCCAGTCTTCCTCAGCAAAAAGAGGAGGATTGGCAGTAGTTAGCTCTGGACTAATCTTCCTCAAAAAAAAATATTTTAACTAGAACTCTCTTTTGAGCATTCCTGACATACTGATATGTGAGAATATTGTTAGTTTAAACTGTTTTTTTTAAAGTCATGTGTGGCAGTTTAAAATAATAAACATAATGTGCAATTAACATTTATCATTAAAATAAAATTAGTAAGAATGCACATGAACCAAAATGAAAAGAAGAGGAGCAAAAATGCAATCGTTTCTTAAGTTATTCTTTAATATTATGGGCACATTTAAAAAAAATTTAGAGCGAGCCAATTTTGAGCGTTATATGCTAACATTAGTGAACTGCCGTGAAGGTTGGCATTTAGTCCTCTGATTAGATACAGGATGGATAAAGGTCTGTGCACTTGGACCACCAGGGGCCCCAGAACACTGAAGTAAAAACAGGTAAAGAGAGACCGTGAAGAGTTATGTTCCCTAATTTCATACTCTCTCTGAGTGCAAACTGCCACATGCACACCGGATGTAAATGATGAAACATAAATCCGTAAAACCGAGAAAAAGCCCTTATAGGGAACAATCGAGCATCATCATGTTTCTGCTTTGCACAGTCCAACATTTATAGTAAGTATATTTCCAGGTAGAGCAAGCGTAAAGAAAGACTGTAATACCAATTCCATAAAAGGCTGAAGAGTGTATGAAATTCATGACCAATAATGACAAAACAAAAATCTTTAGTTTTGCACCCAGGTAATTTTTAGCATTTTAACTAAATACAGCTTAGTTTGCACTAAATGATTTTGCATGTCCTAGTTAAAATTAGAAACAGCACGAGGGGCCGGCCTGGTGGCACAGTGGTTAAGTGTGCACGTTCCGCTTTGGCAGCCTGGGGTTCGCTGGTTCAGATCCCGTTTGCAGACATGGCACTGCTTGGCACACCATGCTGTGGTAAGCATTCCACATATAAAGTAGAGGAAGATGGGCACGGATGTTAGCTCAGGGCCAGTCTTCCTCAGCAAAAAGAGGAGGATTGGCAGCAGTTAGCTCAGGGCTAATCTTCTTCAAAAAAACCAAAAAACAAAACAAAACAGCAACAACAACAACAAAAAGAAACAGCATGAAAACTAGTTGAGCGGATTCCTACAAAGTGGGATAAAGATAAGTTTCTCTTATTGATAATCAATTGATAGCATAAGCAGAAAACACGTTTATACTATGAAAACTAAAAATAATATCCAATGAGCTTTTGCTGGGTGAAATTTAAGTAGTGCGCTGACTTCAAAGTTTGGTCTGAAAGAGAAAAGTTATATCCATCGGAACAAACAGCCCAAGTCATGCCTGTGAATAAAAAGACGTTTGTCTGTTGGCTTGTTGGTGTGAAGACCTTACAGTAATTAATAAGACCTTCCGTCATTTATAAATTAATGATGAAAAACTGACTATGCCCAGAATCCAGCAGATCTTAATAGCATAGGTATTATTGACTTGTTAATACATGATGCATACTTATCCATACATTTTATCTTACACACAATTACCAGTCTCGCTATTCTCAGATAATTAATTCACTGTTTGGATTTTGAGAAAATAACAGGACATTGTTCAGAACTAAATAAAGATTTTGAAAATTGTAAGCAGATTCTACTAAAAGTCATCCCTGTAACAAACTCGAAAGCACATGCATACTTCATAAATTACAGTATGCTCTTAAATTCCAAAAAATTAGCACATTTATATTGTAGAATTAATACACATTTTCATTGCAGAAATTACTGAAAAGTTTTTGAGTAGCATGTTCAAAGTAACATATTCTCAGAAATTTATACTTTTTAAAAAGATGAACAGTTACGGACTCAACTGTTTTCAATTATTCCCGTGACTGCTTGGAAATTAACCATGCGGTTTTCCACATTACCGCTCAATGTTTAGGCTTCAATTATTGGAATAATTATGTGAAAAAGCATATACAGCTGGACTTTTGAGAGACGTAACCCAGGGATTTATACAGATAGAGAAAAGGGAAAGATGGGCTTCTGAATCTCCAGACCATCTCAACATTCTCTTGTCTCCTTTGTAGGGCTGGGGACACTCAGAGGTTTTGGTGACAGTGACCTGCGTCCATAGTAGCTGGTATGTCCAGATCCATTAAATATGAATGGTCAGTCTGAAAGGTCAGTGTTTCGGATGTAGTCAGTGCACGTAAGGACGCGCAGGAGGCGGGGTAGTCGGGGTCTGATCAGCAATGACTGGGATGTTGACCTGCCATCTCCAAAGCTCTTGGCTGTGCGTAGTGAGGGCTGTCGGTGACCGCACAGCTGGGTGGAAGTGGTCTCTGGAAACAAAAGCTGAAATTTGAGTCCCTTATAGGTCCTGCAGCTTTGGGCAAGGCACTTAACCACTCTGAATCTTGTATTACTCATCTTTAAAAGAGGAATAATAATGGTCTTGCCTCTCAGAGTTACGGTAAAAATAAAGTGAAGTTATGCTTATAAATAGCTCCATGTCTTTTATAGAATAAAGACTCAATAAATGGTAGCTATGATATTATAGCTGCCTATTATATTTGCCTACGTAGACTGTTTAAAGCTTCATATATTTATTCAGAGGTATGCATGCCCAAGGTTTAGCTCGACATGATTTTATGTGATTATTAGACGCCAGCACATTTATTATGGAAGGATCAGCCAATAAATAACACCCAGTTGACCTTTGGGAAAATCTTATGAAAATCACATGTGGCTGAACTTCAGGGAAACATAACCAACAACATACATAACCATATATATAAAATCATGTCATTAGGTATTAAGAAAGAAGCGTGGCTGGCCTGGTGGTATAGTGGTTAAGTCACGTGCTCTGCTTCAATGGTCCCAGGGTTAGCAGGTTCGGATCCTGGGCACAGACCTAGCACTACTCTTCAAGCCATACCGTGGGGGCATCCCACATAAAACAGAGGAAGATTGGCACAGATGTTAGCTCAGCAACAATCTTCCTTAAGCAAAAAGAGGAAGATTAGCAACAGGTGTTAGCTCAGGGCCAATCTTCCTTACAAAAAAGAAAGAAAGAAAGAAAGAAGGAATGCTGCTGCTGTTGAACCTTAAGTGTAACTTTGATGCTATACGTGTTGGAGGGCTTCCTATAGGTGGGTGATCAAGTCAGTAGTATAATAATACAGGATTTGAGGAAGACATTCCTGGTTATTGTTCGACGGTCAGCAGAATCTAGGAGAGTAAGGAGTAAGAAATTCAAATTGTCTGAGAAATTTTCACAAAGATAATATAGACCTATTTTCTGATATGAATCCAATTTTCTTTTACGCTAGGTCATTACTTGGTCAATTTAGGCACTTAGGAGTTTCATTCATAGAGATAACAGCCCTCTTACAAATACTATGCATTTATAACATGAGCTTCTTGGGATCTTTCTGTGCCCACGTGTGGTCCCCAAGACAGTCATGAAATACCACCAGTTTTCTAAGATTCTTTCATATTCATAAGGCACTAAACTTTTTTTTCTGAGAAACTTGTTAGCTAGTATATGTAAATTATGCCATTGAAAGAACGAAGGAACAAAAGAATCCAGATTTACAAAACAAATCATCGTAAAACCAAAATGCAGAACTTCTGAACCATTGCTTTCAATCTCATTCTGTTCACTTTGGTCACACAGAGCATTTCAGACAAAATGGAGCATACCTATATTTATAATCCAGAACACAAGTTTTTCAAAATTCAAGGTGAGTTTGATATACGTGTGTGTTTCTGAAAATTGCTTATGAAAGCAGTCTCTGACCATGACCAAAATTGAAAATATGTAAGTATTGGAGTAGGACCACATGCTATTTTCACCCAACATAGAGCAGGAAATGTTGGCAAGGATATAAAACTCTCCTTGGATGGTTTCCCACTGGTTTCCAAAGAGAGTAGATAAGCAATGTATGAATATCCAAACATGTGGGTTTTTTATCTTCACTAAAACCTTATACAAACTTTAACAATCCTGTCCTGTCCACCACTCATTTATCTACACAATATATTTGGAAACAATGAAGGAAAACCAATGAGGCATTCACTTGGCGGGAGAGTGGAACCTGAATTCAAAGCTTGGCTTTGAAAATCATGGCTATAGCTGTGCTGCTAAGATGTTCCACTGGGAGAGGAAACACAGGGCGATAAGCCAGGAGAACGTGCTGCATTTGCTGTCTGTGAAAATAGTAGGACTCAAGTTTGTGGATAAGAATCCCCAGCAACATACCATTACTCATCTTGAACTCAGTCATCTGAGCTAATAAACTGGATGCCACACAAGCGTAAATGAGCTCCAATCCAAGATTGACTGTAGATACTCTATAATACACGGGTACCTGCCATTACTATTTGGGATGATTAGTAAGCCTGGAACAGCAGAAAAATGTAAATACAGTGACAGTGTAAAGCCTGTGATAGGCGCTTACTGAATTCACAAGTATTCTGAGAGAAAGAGCAAGGGAGAGTGTGAAATCTTGATGTTGGGTGCAAATATAAGAGGTTGTCTATTTACCCAGTCCCTCTGTTCGTTAGATGAAATACAAATTATTTTAGATGCCAAATATCTTAAAGAAAGAAGAGACTCTGTAGTCTTAGATTGCTCCACCCAAGGCAATGGCTAGACTAATTCTAGACTAAATCGATTAGAATTGGTTTTTTTTTCCAAATCCTAGAATTCTGTCTGCAAATCCATCAATAAAATCTGTTTCTTAAGTTAGACATGTAATGATCTCCTGAATATTCAGATCTAAAATTTTTATTGCTAATTATATTTTTTAATTGCCATCTGTGTACAATGCTCTACCTTCGTTTTATTTTTCTGTTAAAAATGCTACCTTGGCCTCGCAACAGAGATTGCAATATTATTACTATTTTCAGATGTTGGATTAATAGAATGGATATTGACATCCTTAGTTTTTGTTATTACCTAATTCTTAAGAATAAATCCTGCTTAATTTATTCCATAGTCTTTTTGAGTTTACTATAGTTACCCTATATTACTCATAGTATAACCTTTTTGGATATGTTTTCAGTTCTTTAAATGTGTGTCACTTTTCTGACCTCAGGTGGACATCATAGAGATAGAGAACTCTAAACGACTCTCTCTGAATTGCTTTGGAATGAAGTGGGTAATGGTGACACAGTTAAATGGAAAACATTTTAAAAAATATTGGTGAATTAATACATCACCGATATTTCTTAGGAGTTGCGATGACTATATTTGTAGCTTTCTGCTTTCTTAAACACTCACAGAAAATGGATTTTTTCTGGTTTTATAGATAGAAGAATCTATTTTATTAATTCATTTAACAATTATTTATTGAGGAAATACCAGTGCCAGCATATAAAACAGACAGGGCCCATGCTTTCATGGAGATGATATCCCAGTAGGAAAGGAAGAAAATAAATACGTCACCGATATAATAATTTCATATCCAGATAGGTTTTATGAAGGAAGTAAAAGAGTGTAATGTATTAGAGTTTGGCTGGGTAGTAAGGAAAACTTTTAGAAAAAGTAACGTGAGAGAAGGCCTCTTTGAGGTTATTGCATTTAAACTGAGACTTGAATGATGAGGAGAAACCAGCATCCAAAGATATTGGGAATTAACACTGTGGAATCTGAGACTGGAATGTGCTTCACGGATGTAAAAAGCAGGAACATTTTAATAAAACACCTTGACTAGAGCTAGAGTTCTTCTATGAATCACAATGGCACCTTCCCCATCCTTCCTTGATCAAATTCTGGCCTCTGGAGTCCTAGGGGATGTTTGTGTAGCTGCCAAGCGTTTGGTCTAACTTCTGGACAAGACCATCTAAGACTATAGGTTTTCTTTCCTTTTATGAGATCCCTGAGGCAGAGACTATAGGGTAAATACGAAACCCCTCTCTCTTCTTCCTGGGGACACAATAGATCACATTTCTCTACTTCCCCTACAGTTAGATGTTGCCGTGTGACTATTTTGTGGCTGAGAGGATGTGAATGGAAGTGATCATCACCCACCCACAATCCTCGCTCCTCTTTCCCTATCTGTTGGCAGAAGTTAGAAAACTTCAAGGACCTAAAAGAGGGTGGATCCACAAGGGAAGACAGTGCCTGGATTCCTAAATAGCCAGGTGCAAGATGGTATGCTATTCAGGAATGCCTATTCTGGACTATACATGACTAAATAATCAACTTCTGTTTGTTAAGTCACCGAGTATCTGTTAAAGCAGCTGGCGTTACACTAACGAAACTAATATAGCTACTAAATTGTCTTCTTTTATATATACACTCCCTTCGTTCTTACTCCTATTGTGACTAAATATCCTATAATACAGCCCTCAAAGTACTTCTGCTGCCAAAATGTCTTCGCAATTCCCTAATTCAGAACTAATGAGTAGCAGATACCAGAGGCAGACGGTCTACAAACCTCGCGGCTGTTGGTGAGTGTCCATAATCTCAGGGTCTGAGGAGATAACAGGGACAGAGATTCCACAAGCTGCGATACTTTGTTGCCTGCATGGCTTAAAGCATACTTTGGACCAACTTCTAGCAAATCTTCAGAAGCCCACGTGCCAGGCTCTTTCCTAGTTTATTGACTTAAGGAATGCCTGATTCAGCACCTTGACAATGAAAGAGAATGCAAGATATGTCTTGCTCTAATTGAAATCTTTCAGGTGTAAAATATGTCATCCTTAATTATAAAAAGTTATACTTTCCTTCCCTTTTTTATATAGATACTCTCCCTCCCTTCCACACAAGTCTCTCCCCTTTGTTTCCCAGCATCCTTACATCTGTCTGCAAGCAGCAAATGATTTAATGCTTACTATAGAAGATATTACAAGGACCCACAACTAAGAATATACAGCTATGTACTGGGGGCTTTGGGGGGAAAAAGGAAAAAAATTAAAAAAATCTTTAAAAAAAAAAGAAGATATTTACAACTTGCATGATGAATGGTGGGAAACTACATTGAGAGTGGTAATAAGGTATTTTTGAGAAGCAAACAAGGGGAAAGAGATTTAAAATTCAATGGCAGACACATGAGTGAAGCATGATAGAAGGGCTTCCTCTTCCTGGCTGTTTTGCACAGAGAAGGAAAGAGCTTTCTTCCTTGGAGACCTTACCATTCTCATCTCCTGGTTTGGAGCTTTGGAGGACTTTAGATCTACCAAGTACAAGTTATAAGTCTTCAATTATAGATAAACAAACTGGGGCTGAGAATGTTGCAGAGGAAAGAATGGGCTTTGAAGCCAGACAGGTCAAAGTTGGAAACCTGGTTCTGCCATTTTCTATTCCCGTGTCCAGGTCTCAGTTTTCTCAACAGTGATATATGGTTTACTTCACAAGGTCGTTGTAAAGTGCTTGGCAAATAATAACAATAACAATTATAATTAAAATAATAAGTGAATAAATAAGATAATTAAATTTATTGAGTGCTCAGGGTGAACCAAACATTACGCATTAAATGTGTAGTCTCATTTAATCTTCACAGCAGTCCTTGGTGGCAAAATCTATTATTACCTCCACTGCACAAAAAAGGAAATGAAAGAAACAGATTATGCAACTTGCCCAAGATGGAGTTCTAAATAAATATGAGTTCTTGCTACCTTCCTAGAAATTTTTATTGTCTTTGTGACTCCATCCTGTCCCCTCTGCTTTCACCATAAATACACTGCCTGCTGGTAGTTTAGATTGAAGAACATCGTGTCCAAAATCTATCAGTCAGGAATAATCACATAAAAACTAGTCAATTTTAGCATGCAGTCTGTCAAAAAAGAAAAAGGTTATGAAAAAAAATCAAAGATCTAAATAAACGGAGAGACATCCCATGTTCATGGACTGGAAGACTCAACATCGTAAAGATGTTAATTCTCCCCAGCGTGATTTATAGATGGAACATAATTTCTATCAATATCCCTGAGAAATTTTTGTGGACATAGACAATCTTATTCTTAAATTTTTTTATGGAAAGGTATAGGACCTAGAAGGACTAAAAAATTTTTGAAAAGGAATAATTCAGTGGGAAAAATCACTCTATCCAATGTTAAGCTTTACTATATAGCTACAGTAATCAAGACCAGGTAGTATTGGCAGAGAGATAGACGCACAGATCAATAGAACAAACTAGAGAACCCAGAAATAGTCCCACAAAAACTATATTCAACTAGTTTTGATAAAGATGCAAAAGAAATTTGAGGGAGGAAAGATAACATTTCAAGAAATGGCGCTAGAGCAGTTGGACCTCCAGAAGGAAAAAACTGAACCATGACCTCAAACTCATTCCTTATAAAAAATGAACTCAAAATGGGTCACAGGTGGGGCCAGCCCCGTGGCATAGTGGTTAAGTTCACGTGCTCCGCTTTGGTGGCCCGGGGTTTGCATGTTTGGATCCTGGGTGTGGACCTAGCACAGCTCATCAAGCCATGCTGTGGCAGCATCCCAGATACAAAATAGAGGAAGACTGGCACAAATGTCAGCTCAGGGACAATCTTCCTCACACACACAAACAGAATGGATCACAGGTTTGAATTTAAAATGTAAAGCTACAAAACTTTAGAAAAAAGTAGAGGAAAATCTTTGAGACCTAGAGCCAGGCAGAGAGTTGTTAGACTCCATAAAAGGAAAAATTGATAAATTGGATCCCATCAAAATTAAAAAAAAATCAACTTTTGTATTGTGAAAGACTGTGAAGAGCATGAAAAGCCAAGTTACAGAGTGGGAGAAAATATTTGCAAGCTACCTACCTAAGTGATTAATATCTAGAATGTACAAAACTCTAAAACTGAATAGTAAAACCAACAATCTAATTAGAAAACACATAAAAGATATGAACAGATTATTTCACTTAAGAGGATGTACAATTGGCAACTAAGCACGTGAAAAGATGTTCAACATCCTTAGCCATTAGAGAAATGCAAACTGAAAGCACAATGAGATACCACTACACACTGATGAGAATGACTAAAATAAAAAAAGTGAAAATAGCAAATACTGTTGAGGCTGTGGAGAAACTGGATTGCTCAGGCATTGCTGGTAGGAATGTAAAATGGCATAGCTACTGAAAAGAGTATGGAAGATTCTTACACGCTATATGTGTAACTACCATGTGAACTAGGATTTGTACTCCTGAGCATTTCTCCTGGAGAAGTTAAACTTACATTCACATAAAAACCTGTACACAATGTTCATAGTGGCTTTATTCATAATAACCCCAAACTGGAATCAACACAAATGTCCTACAGTGAGTGAATGGTTAAACAAACTGGTATAGTCTTACCATGGACTACCACTTAGCAATAAGAAGGAGTGAAATATTGATACGCACGAAAACTTTGATGGATTTCGAGAGAATTGTGCTGAGTGAAAAAAAGCCAGTCTGAAAACAATTACGTACATAAAAAATGATTCTATTTTTACATTATTCTCAAAATGACAAAATTATACAGACAGAGAACTCAGTAGCAGTTGTCAGTTGTTGAGGAGAGGGGATAGAGTATCACTATAAAGAGACAGCACGATGGGTCTTTGTCATAACAGAACGTTTCCATATCTCAACTCTGGTGACAGTTACACAAATGGTTTTGCGTGAGATAAAATTGCAGGAGGCACACACACACACACACACAAACGAGGGCATGCACAACTGGTGAAATTTGAATAAGGTCTGCAGATTGAACCATTGTCAATTTCCTGGTTTTGATATTGTGCTATTTTTGTTTTTTGATATTACTATGGGGACAACTCATACACAGGACCTCTCTGTACTAGTTTGCAGTATTTATGATTGTTTCAAATTAAACAGTTAAAATGTAAAATGTTTGTGTGTGAGGAAGATTGGCCCTGAGCTAACATCTGTGCCAATCTTCCTCTACGTTATGTGGGATGCCACCACAAAATGGCTTGACGAAGAGTGCAGCTCCACACCTGGGATCTGAACCTGCGAACCCTGGGCCACTGAAGCAGAGCACATGAACTTAACCACTATGCCACTGGGCTGGCCCCTGAAATGCAATTTTTAAATAGAAAAAATGAGAGGCTTAGGGAAATAAAGCCAATGATAGATACATAAATTCATAACAAAAATTATGAAACTTTATTGATGGTCAAAAGGGGAAACCTAAATAATAGAGGATACGTTATGTTTAAAGAGGGGAAACTTCAGGGACTGGCCGCACAGCTGAGTGGTTGAGTTTGCGTGCTCCACTTCGGCAGCCCGGGCTTTCACTGGTTCAAATCCTGGATGTGGACCTAGCACTGCTGGTCAGGCCATGATGATGTGCGGCGTCCCACACGGCAGAACTAGAAGGACCTACAACTAGAACGCACAACTATGTACTGGGGGGCTTTGGGGAGAGGAAGGAAGAAAAAGATTGGCAATAGACTTTAGCTCAGGACCAATGTTTAAGAAAAAGAAAGAAAAACACAAGAGGGGAAACTTCAATATCATCATAAGAAAGGGAACTCCTTCCATAATTAATCCATAAATTCAATGCCATTTCCACCAGATTATTAACAAGCCTTTTCATGGAACTCAATTTAATGAAAAATTCAAATGGAAAACATGGAGTTATTATATATATATTATAAAGTCTATAATAACTAGACTTATTGTGGTGATCATTCATGTAATATATACATATATTGAATATATTATACACCTGAAACTAATATATTGTTATATGTCAATT
This sequence comes from Equus przewalskii, assembly GCF_037783145.1. NCBI lineage: Eukaryota > Metazoa > Chordata > Mammalia > Perissodactyla > Equidae > Equus > Equus przewalskii. The sequence goes on from NC_091849.1 coordinate 21,179,263, forward strand.
ATATCTCAAAAAAGAGTTATTAAAAAGCTATAATTACAGCTCCAGTTTAGGGATAGAAAGCTGTACTAATAGGACAGAGTAGAAAAATACAAAGAGAACTTTTAGAAACTCAAGTGGTATTATCAAGTATTGGAGAAAAGATTGACTGCTCAAAAAATACTGCTAGGCTAACTGGTTATTCATATGAAAAAAGATAAAATGAGATCTCTTCCATACACCATTCATCAATAATTTATTAATTTTATTTTTATTAATATTATTTTATTTTTATTAATATTTTATTAAATTATTATTATTTTTACTTATTAAATTATTTTATTAAAATAATATTTTAATAATGAAGTTATTGATGAATATTGAAAAGTTATTGATGAAAAAATACATTAAAGACCTAAATGTGAGGAACAAAACTATAAAAACTGTTCCAAAAACAGTAACAAATAACAAAATCCTTTATTCTATCTGAGTTGGGAAAAATCTCCTAAAGAAAAAATGAATAGTACAATTCATAAAAGATTGATATGTTTTGATTACATTGGAATATAAAATTTCTATTTGGCAAAAGACATAAACATACATAAAACAAAGCACAAATGGGAGTAAACATTGCAATGCATATGAACAAACACCTAACAGGGAATTACTACCCTGGATTGATAAAGAAATCCTATAAATAGGAAGAAAGAAAACCCAATTGATAAAAAGGCAGTTCACAATAGAGGAAGTCAAAATTACCAAATGAACATATGAAGAGATTCTCAACTTCACTCCTGATCAGGGAAATGCAAACAAACAAACAATGACATTGCTATAAATTGGCAAAACACATACTATTTATGGTAACAACATGTCTTGGTGAAGATAGCAGGAATAAAAAGTTCTTATACAAAGGGCTTCCAATGTGCACCTCTTCTGAAGGTGCTGTTCACCTAATCTTATCTAGGAATGGTGTCACCTGTGGTTGTGCAATTTAAAGCAACACTGCTGCTACATGAAATCAGTACCTCCCTTTTTTTTTTTTTTATGGTGAGGAAGATTGACCCTGAACTAACATCTGCTGCCAGTCTTCCTCTTTTTGCTTGAGGAAGATCGTTGCTGAGCTAACATCTTTGCCAACCTTCCTCTATTTTTTCATGTGGGACACTGCCACAGCATGGCCTGATGAGTGGTGTGTAGGTCTGTGCCCGGGATCTGAACCTGCAAATCCTGGGCTGCAGAAGCTGAGCACGTGAACTTAACGATTACACCACCAGGCTGGCCCAGTACTGCCATTTTGGAAAGAAATTTGGCTAGATTTAAAAAGTTCAAGATATATATACCAAATAACTCGATCATTCTGGTACTAAATGTTCTCTCTCTTGAAACTCTAACACATGCTTGCAGGATGTCATATAATGATGATTACTGCACTGCTGTTTGTAATAGCAAACAAACAAAAAAGAGGAAATAATTGAATTAGATCTACAGCTATCGTGTGCTAATTTTGGAAACATGATGTTGAATAAGAAAAGTTAATTGCAAAAAGGTACATATAACAAGACGCCAAATATATATAATGTTAAAGACCCAGAATCCTGTGGATAGATAGATGATAGAAGGATGGATATGTTGACACACTGAAAGATAGATAGTATGAGCACAGAAATATGGATGAGAATGATACACGGCAACTTCAAGATAGTCATTACATGTAGGGAACAATGGATAGGAAAAGGTAGGGAGTAAGGTTTTAGCTGATTCTGTAACGTTTTATATCTTTTAAACTGCCTAAAGCAAATAAGACAAAACATGCTAATGTCTGTTTAATGTCAGTGGAAGGTACAAAGATATCTGTTACTTTATGCGTTTAAAATATTTAATAATTTGAAACAATTTTGAAAGAAAGAAACAAAAAGCAAGCAACCAAGAAAGGCCATCTCCTGGTGGAAATTCTGTAAGTAATAAACCTGTGCCGTCCCTGTGGGAGTTTATTTTATCCTTGCTTCTCTAAAGCAGCAATGCGGAGAATGAATGTTCCCAGATGAGGATTCAATGGGGGATGGAGGAGGTGACAAGTCTTCTAAGTGACAGGTTGAGGGGGTGACGTCTCGCCAACAAGGCTCCTCCGTTGTGCGTGCACCCCAGGGTCAGGGCAGCTGGCACGGTGCTAGGATTTTTAACAGAAGTCAATTTGGCGGTGTTGTAGAAGCAGTTCCCTTTGGTTGGTAAACATATTCAAGAGCTCTCACACCTGCCTGCTCAGGTCTGTTCCTTGCAGGCTTGTGAAGGTCAGCAGGATGGGCAAGTACGGCCCACGTCTTCACACCCTTGACAGCTTGGAAAAACATGCCAAGTGTGGCCGTCAACGTTCTCTTCAAACCACCACTAAGTCTTGACACAAATGAAAGATTTTTCTTCTCCTCGGCATTTACTCACGGAAAAAAAAATGCCTACACAAAACGATTAATTTCCTAAATAATTTCCAGACTATTCGTTCACTTGGGTCCTCGTTGCCTTTTTTCTTGCTTTCCAAACAGTTGTTGTTTCCTTTGCCCACTCCCATTCCAAGCATCAAACAGCAGCTTTATCTGGTTTGCAGCATAATTCCTTCTTGGACGCATGAAGTAACATTTCTAGTTCTGCTGCTACATCTGTGACTTTAGGAAGACCTTTGAATTAACTGAGCGTCTGTTGTCCCATCTATAAAATAGATTATAAATACAGTTGCTTTCAGTGAGGGTTAGACAAACTTACTATTTATTAGATATAGAAATTAATATATATTGATTGTTATTAATTATGAGGGTAATTACAACCCTAATTCTCAGAAACATCACGACCCTAAAGAAAAATAACATTGCAAACAAAGGAATTGGAATGCATTGTGGAGTATGGTAAGAGAAATTTTGATAGGAAAAGCAGTTTGCCCCTGACAAAACAACATTGAATATTCTAGAAAGTTTTTATTTTATTTTAAATCTTTTCAATGATGTATTTTTTTCTCTCTTTTTTTTTTTCTGGGAGACAGTCACCCTGAGCTATCATTTGTTGATAATCTTCCCCCCTCTTTTCTTTTACCCTCCCCAAAGCCCCAGTGCATAATTGTATGTTTTAGTTGTGAGTCCTTCCAGTTCTTCCGTGTGAGCTGCTGCCACAGCATGGCTACTGATAGACCAGTGGTGTGGTGCTGTGACCGGAAACCAAACTCAGGCTGCCAAAGTGGTGCAAGCGCCAAACTTTAACTATAGGCCATCAAGGTTGGCTCTAGAAAACTATTTTTTTTTATTTTTATTTTTTTGCAGGGGAAGAGTTGCCCTAAGCTAACATCTGTTGCCAATCTTCCTCCTTTTTTCTTCTCTTTTTACCCCTCAAAGCTCCAGTACATAGTTGTGTATTGTTCTGAGTTCTTCTGGTTCTTCTATGTGAGCTGCTGTCACAGCATGGCTACTGACAGACGAGTGGTGTGGTTCTGTGCCTGGGAACTGAACCTGGGCCACAGAAGCAGAGCGCACTGAGCTTTAACCACTAGGCTATCAGGGCTGGCTTTAGAAAATTATTATTTTTTAAAGTTTTTTTTTTTGAGGAAGATTAGCCCAGAGCTAACATCTGTGGCCAATCCTCCTCCTTTTGGCTAACGAATACTGGCCCTGAGCTAACATCTGTGCCTGTCTTCCTCTACTTTATATGTGGGACGCCTGCAACAGCATGGCTTGACAGAAGGTGCCATGTCCACACCTGGGATCCGAACTCGCGAACCCTGGGCCGCCGAAGCTGAACATGTGAACTTAACCACTGTGCCACCAGGCCAGGCCCTAGAAAATTATTTTTAAAAGCACCTGGGAAGATGGAATCCAAAGAAAATCGGTAAAGCCATGGTTGAAGCATAGAATCTGGAGCCAGACCACCTGCGTTCTAATGCTAGTTCAGTATTTATTTGTTATACCATGTTGAACAATTTACTCCATTACTTGGTGCCTCAGTTTCCTCCTAGGGTTATCGTGAGGTTAATAAATGAGTTACTATATGAAGTCTAGGAAATAGTGGCCGGCACGTACATATTGTGATGGTCTTTTTGATGTGTCCACTTGGCTAGACTACTCTCACCAGTTATTCAGCTAAACACTAATCTAGGTGTTGCTGTGAAGGTCCTTGGTAGATATGACTCAAGTCTAGTCAAATAACTAGTTGGTTTTAGGTAAGGGAGATAATCTGGTGAGCCTGATTCAGTCAGCTGATAGACCTTAAAAAGCAGAACTGAGGATTCCCTGAAGAAGAAGGAATTCTGCCTGTAGAACCTCATTTTCTGCTCACGCCCCAGAGGTCCAGCCTGGATGGCATGCCCTATGGATCTCAGGCTTGCCTAGTCAGCCCCTACAATTGCATAAGCTAATTCCTTGCAATAAGTCTCTTAATATATTTCTCCTACTGGTTCTGCTTCTCTGATTGAACCCTTACTGATACACATATATAGCACCATAAAATAAGGCACTAAAAAAAAATCACAATTATTTTAGGTTAGAAGTTTACTTTGTTGACAGAAGAGAGGATAAGACCTAAAATGTGCTCAGGAATTCGGGAATAGGGAAGCACATCAAAAAATATTTGAAGGGCAAGTCGTTCCTAGATACAGAGAGAAGCCAATGGCAAGCCAATTCCTAAATTCTTATGTCCCTGCAAGACCCAGGAATAGGCCTCAGAGCCTTTGGTCAGTGCTGGCCTCACCTGGGCTCATCCCTCACACTGCAGAGGTCTTCTGGGGACCACGGGTTGTTCCTCATGGTATCTTCGGGAGGATTTTTGTGACTTTAAAAAATAGAGCAGTGCAGTTTTCTACAAATTACAAAGTGTCCACTTCTTTTCTATTTAACATAACTGATTTCATTGTAAAGGCCTTAAAATTCCTGAGAATAAATTCCATCTCACCTCCTCATGCAGACAAATAGTCGGTTATGAGTGGGGCCTGGACAGCATAGGAGCCCCGTTGATGTGAGGCTCCGTCTGTCAGGGTGTATTTGACTATTTGAAATATGAAAATAAATAATCCTTGAATTCACCAGGGCATTTGAAAGAATGCACTCTGTAACTAGAGGTAAGAGAATCCTGTGATACGGGGCCACTTTCCACGTCGATCAAATAGGAGAGGATGGAGGCACCGTTTGGCAGCCGGTTTAATTTTGCTTTGCTCTTTGTGTGTGTGTGTTTGTGGCAATAGGATTCTGTCCTCTGTCAACAGTCACTTTATTTCCTTCCACTTGGTTTTCTTTTACCTGCTCAGCGTTTCTTTATATTAATGTATCTTTCCCACTAATGACGGTTGCTGACAATTGATTCAATATAATGGCTCCACTCTTGAGGTGAACTGTTGAGGTCTTTCCCAGGCTGACACTTATATTTGTGCAAATGGATTAATAAGATATGTAAATATTTCCTCCTTGGTGCCTATATTTTGTTTACATTGCTAAACTATTTTTTGAATAAAGAGATTGAATTACGATGAGGTATTAAATACAACACATGGTGCTCTAGATTACACCTACGGATGAGGCAAATTTATAACTGTTGCATGTAACATCATTTATAGTAATCCTGGGCCAAATGATAAAATCAGCTTGCCCTTTCTGGGATCCATCCTCTCCACCCTTCTCACCTCCAAACTGTCTCAACTTTCAACACTTTACTCCAGGACATGACCAGAGTGACCAGTTACAAGGCATTTATGCAATAGTGTAAATTAATCACTATGTTATGAGTTGGGGGGAAGAAATTTTTAAGTGTTTGACCACATAAAGAGTTTTCATATGTTAGTCTGAATGTGTGGTGGAGGGAGATAGTGAGAGGGGAAGCTCTTTACTTTTCAGGTAAAGGAGAATATTGCCAGCTCCTTGGGTACAGCAGCTATACTGAGACTAAGAGAGTGCTGAATGCAGAGTTGGAAGGCCTGGATTCAACTCATGACCTGATACTTAGTAAATGTGTGCCTCTGAATAAACTGTTTCATCCTCTGAGCTTCTTGTTCATGATCTGTAAAATGGAGGTCATAGTATCAGCTTCACAGATTTATTGTGAAATTGTTGATGAAAATAATCCATAACCAATCTGTAAATGAAAATTTGTAGTGAGTTTATTCTGGGCCAAATGTGAGGACTGTGTAGCCTGGGGCCTTCCTTCCCCAAGGAAGGAAGGGCACCAAAGAAATGGGGTGTACAGATCGGTATATAGCCTCAAAGAGCTTGTTTCATGTACGATTGAAATGTCCCTTTTGCAATAGTCACAAGATTGCTCTGTTGGCACAACGATTGATGGACACAGCAGGTAGTAGGTCTGCTGTCTGGGTGGACACAGCACGGTGGCAGGTCTGTTGTCTTGAGCTGGGTGGTCACAGCGGAGCGCGCAGGAATCGGTTCCTAGCCTAGGGGGAGATGGTTATTCTTAAGGAAATGCCAATGTAGGGGAAGTTACACCTTTATCTTAAGGGCATTTCTTCTTGCCTTTGGGATGTAGGAAATGCTGAAAGCAGGTATACAATGCATGCTCAATGGCTATGTCAGGCCCTTTTGGAAAAACAGAGTCCGGCTGAATTAGGTTTATACCAAATGGCTTCCTCATATACTCCAATATATCCTATTGCTTGCCATTTATTTGTCAAAATCTTAAAATAATCATTTAAAGTTTTTTGTAAATTGCAAGCTCTCTGTAAATGGAAAGACTTATTTTCTTTTTCATAAACACACTGACATCTCTTCCCAGGCCCTAAGCCAGGTTTGCAGCTAACAGCACACTGTCCGAAGGGATAAAAATCAGAAGAACTGATTCTTATTGTGTCTTCACTAAGGGCCAGACACTGTTCTGAACACTTTTGTTGAATAACTTGTTTAATCAACACAACCACCTTATCAGGTAGTTACTATTAATATCAACATCATCCGTATTTTTCAGAGAAGGAAACTGAAGCGCAGAAAGATTAAGTAACTTAACTAGGTTTACACAGCTAGTAAGTGATGGGGCTGGAATTTGAATCCAGGTGAACTGGTTTGAGAGTAGAGTTATAACATCTCCACTCTACCACGATGGGTATAAACCCCGTGTAATGAGTGTTTTCTCTATGACTTAAGAATACTCAGTTCTTCTGTATAAAATAAGAAAAACAAACAAGGAGGATAGATAAAATAAACAAAGGAGAAAGTAACTTGGGAGATGTGTTGGGCATAGATGAAGTAGGTAGAGCCAAATGTGCTGAAGATGGACAGGAAGGGAGGGAAGGGCCAAGGAGGCAATAAATATTCATGAGGCACTAAGTCAGCCACCCATGGGTGACACTCATTCTGGCCCCACGTGTCCTCTGCCTGAGAAATACAAATCAATTATAGCAGCTCATCAGGCTAACTGGCAAGTTACAACCATTGGCCAGATGGATTGGCCCTGCGTCTCTTGGAAAGTGCAAGTGTGTGTTGGCTCCAGGCATCTTCCACCCACTGAGCCACTGGCTCAAACCTTTGCTCTGCTCCTTGCAACTACAGCATCTCAGGGACAGCTGATGTGGTGGAGAGGCAGGACATATGAATTTCCCATACCCAGGATTCAGCTAGGGCGGTCCTTCTGTGCCACTTGTGCACTCCTCCAAGAATATTAACAATCTATTTCTTCCCCTTGCTCTTACTATATGTTTTAAATTGATTTAATAAGCTGTGTAATAATTTGGTCTATGAGCCTCTCTGTTCTGTGACCTCTGGGACAGCATGCAAGTTGGTATACATGGAAGTCATGTGGAAGATAATTTTCCACAGACACCCTAAATTTCACTGCAGTCAATAATTTCAAATTCTTCTGCCAAAAAGCTTCTACTAAGTTACTAATAAGTAGTGAAAATCATATTTAATTTTTTATAACCTCCCTTTCTTTAGCCACTCACTGATAATGAAAATAAAGCCAGTAATGATAATGATGACCTTGAAGTTGAGGAAATGGTTTTTCATATTCATTATATATGTGAGGTTCCAGGACTGCGCTGAGCTGTCTGCATTTACTGTCTCATTTAATCCTCACCACAACCTCTTTATCTGGTTATCATTATTATCCTGACTTTGAAGATGGAGGACTTTATAAAATTGCTAAGTAGTTAAGGAGCATCAAAATAGTTAAGTAGTATTGATAGTTAGAAATTAAGTCGTATAGTTATTAAATGGCTGAGCAGGGATTCAAACCCAGGTCTGACTCCCAAGTTGTCCCTTTTACGCTTATTTAGTGGTATCTTTTTTTTGCCTTTTTTTTTTCCCCTGAGGAAGATTAGCCCTGAGCTAACTGCTGCCAATCCCCCTCTTTTTGCTGAGGAAGACTGGCCCTGAGCTAACATCTGTGCCCATCTTCCTCTACTTTATATGTGGGACGCCTACCACAGCATGGTGTGCCAAGTGGTGCCATGTCTGCACCTGGGATCTGAACCAGCGAACCCCAGGCCGCTGAAGCAGAACCTATGCACTTAACTGCTTCACCACTGGGCTGGCCCCTATTTAGTGGTATTAATAGACTAACTTCTCCAAATCACGTGCACACTTAAAGGAAATGATAAATAAGGAAAGGACCCAGGGAACCCATGAATTGAAACAACAACCTTTGATAAGCAAGAATTGACAGCATGTATGTACTTATCCGAATGCTTGAAAAAAATATGTGAAAGCCTAGAAAGAAAATAAATTTAAGTAACTATTGGTGGGGCTGGCCCTGTGGCCGAATGGTTAAGTTCACATGCTCCACTGCAGCGGCCCAGGGTTTGCTGATTCAGATCCTGGGAGTAGACATGGCACCGCTCGTCAGGCCACGTTGAGGTGGTGTCCCACATGCCACAACTAGAAGGACCTGCAACTAAGATATACAACTATGTACCAGGGGGCGTTTGGGGAGATGAAGCAGGAAAAAAGAAAATTGGCAACAGTTGTTAGCTCAGTTGCTGATCTTTATAAATAAATAAATAAATAACTATTGGAAAGCACTACTTAAAAATGGGTACATTTCATTTACGAAATGCTGAAAGCAGTAACTGCTAGAGAGTAACATGAGGGACAATGAAAAAGGCCTTTCAATTTTTTTTTTTAAGATTTTATTTTTCCTTTTTCTCCCAAATCCCCCCAGTACATAGTTGTGTATTTTTAACTGTGGGTCCTTCTAGTTGTGGCATGTGGGACGCCGCCTCAGCATGGCCTGATGAGTGGCACCATGTCTGCATCCAGGATTCGAACTAGCAAAACCCTGGGCTGCTGAAGCAGAGCGTGGGAACTCAACCACTCGGCCACGGGGCCAGCCCAGGCCTTTCAATTTTTACTCTCATGATTCTGTATTATTGGAATTTTATATGCCAATATAATTTGGTGTCATTTTTAAAACAATAAACAGAAAAGAAATAGTGTCTACGTCTTCAAACATGATGGTGGTGGAGCAGAGCAGATTTACTGTGATATTAATGAAGCTTCAGTTTCAGGGCCCCTTCCCAGACCCTGAATTGAATTTTGTATTTGTCATTTTTTATGTTTCTGGCTCCACAAAATATGGAATTGCCCTGTGAAGATGTACTTGGTAACAGAGAAATACCAAAATACAAAAAATTCAGTTCAAGTATCGTATTGAATCTCACCATCAAACAGTGCTGAGACGAAAGTCCTACCACATTTAAAAGCAATTTTAAATAATTTTGAATAAAATTTAAGATGATTAAAAAAACAATTTTAAAAACCTAGTTTAAATAATTTAAAATAAAATTTAAAAGGCAGCCCACTTCCTGTTCTTTGTTTTCCCTCTCTGTGCCTTTTCATCTCTTCTTTCCTCCAAATGTGTCTGCTTTTTCATAGAAGGCTGAAAAGAGAGCACAGGAGTTTCAGCAGGGAATTTCATGCAGATGCAGTATTTATGACAGTAGTCCTGGGAGCGGCTGTGATTAATGATCACATATAACCTGGTTCAATATATATATTTTTAAAGCAGTCTTCCTTATTGGCAGCAATGCACCCGAAAGGAGAATATACACGGCAGGATCTCTTAATCCTAGGACACAGACCAATGGGTCAGTTGGGTATCGTTTATAACCTTTCAGATCAATGGTTTTGAAGGTCAAGTGTGGCACACATTCATTTAGCCTGCCAGCAGCAAGTCTATTTCCTGGATATGTTAACAAAATTGCTAACGTTCACTATTTTCTTTACCTGGCCTTGGACGCTATTTCTTTTTCCAGACAACTCTTTGAAGACAGATTCGCCATACCCGTTAGATCGTAGGGACATTCAACCACAGCATTCCTCCAACTTCCAGCTTCTTCTCTGTAGAAATCGGCTAAGAACTCACATAATTGGGAGGCTAATTATGGAACAGCAGGAACAAGCCTAAAATTTAAGAAACTCACTCAAGTGAAGTTATTAGAGAAGAGTGTTAGAATCACACCACCTCTCAACATCTTTTAATTTTATAGTTTGTTTTTTCTAGATTCCTTCCACTGCAGGGTTTTTGTGAGCCTTAAGAGGCCCTAAACCAGTGATTCTAAACCCTGGCTGTACTGTAGAAATACCCAGGGGAGCTTTTAAAAAATTTTAGGCCAGGGCCATATCTCTAGAGACTTCATTCAATGGATAGAGCCCAATGGTTGGTATTTTTAAAGAGATTTCTAGAGGATTCTGAGACGCAGCAGAGTTGAAGCTACTCCTCTATGCCCTGACTAAGCAGTTCTGTCTGTCTGCTCTGCCAAAGATGTACAGCGCTTGAGTTGCCCTTGTCTTCTCTCCTTCCTTCATTCATTCATTCATTCATTCAAGAAACATTTGCTACGTATGTACTAAGTGTCTGACACTGGGCTAGCACTGGGGATACAAAAAAAATAATAATAATAATAGAAATACAGGCACTGTCTTTGAAGATTCAGAGTTTGTCAAATAGATGATAGGCAACCAACCTTCTGGATTTACCTGGGGCTGGAGGATGGGGTTCCGGGGATGTGGGACTTTCAGGGCTAAAACCGGGAAAGTCCTGAGCAATAAAGCAAAGAAGTAACATTTAAAAAATATATACCTATATAGTCTGTCTTCAAGTTCAAAGAGGGTAGGGCTTCAGAAGGGAACACACAATGGCTACTTAAATTTGAATTTCAAATAAACAGCAATTTTTGAGTGTAAGTATGTCTCATCTAATATTTTTTTCTAAATCTCATTCTAATAGAGGGTGAATTCTCAGTATTAATTTCCAGCTCATCTAATGGAGAGACAGCAACTCCCCAGAAAGATATGCCCCTCATCATAAAAAGGGCTTTATCTGCATGAAACATAATGGGGTTTAGTCTCTTGGTAGCAGGCACATCAAATGAGCTACACAGGCCTATGTTGGATAGAGATATAACGTGAGTGAAATAGCTGCTTGTCAATATGTATGAGGTTTTTGCTACCAACAATCCCATATAGCCAAACTTTGATAATTTGCACTGAAGAATCACCCCACCTCCAGCATATTATTCTGATATTGGTGAGCTATAGAATGGTGTACCAACGTGAAGAAAGACCTGGCAATTGATACGTATCTAGTGAAGTCTGGGGGAAATTCAGAAAACATTATTTTTGGCTCATTGTCAACTACTGGCTTTTGGTAATTCATGACATTTTAAATTAAAACATGGCCAAGGAATGCGTGGATCCTTGGTGAGTGTTTCAGAGTTGGAGTCTACTCTTAGTGTGTCTATTTTCACTTCAGCTGGTGGTTCCTCTCAGGGTACCTGCACTGGGGCACGTGGTTAGAGGAGGCTGGGCCCTAATATGCTAAATGACTTCCGTGAAAGACATGTAATATTATGAAACAGGTCTTTGTGGTAGTTTGCTAACGATCTCTCATCCTTCAAATGTATTCCCATGTATTTGACTTTGTTCCTTCAGCCATCCCAAAGAGAGTCTATTGACGTACTCCCTGAATATGGGCTAAAACTGTGACTTGCTTTCATCAGTGGAATGTGTCAGAAGTGACACTGTGTGAGTTCCAGAGCTTAGGCCTCAAAATGCCTCGCAGCTTCTGCATTATCTGTTCATCTCTGTGGCTGAGCTTCAAAAATACCTTGTGTGAAAATGGACAGGCTATGGCTAGGGACTTGCTGGCCAGTGGGAGGACACAAAACCTCTCCAAAGATATCAAATGGGAAGAAGCGATTCCGCAGTTCAGGCTAGAGATGGAAACGTTGCCCACAAGGAGGGAGACCAGCCTCCCAGTGGGTCTTGTTGTCTCCACTGGAGTGATCTCTCTCAAATGCACTTTTGATTGTGTTGTTCCCTTGCTGCAGATATTTCAATAGCCAGGGCTTGGGGCAAGAGTGCAAGTGGACTCCCCCATGCATACAGCTAAACACATAAAAATTAAAAATTACAAATCAATTTTACAAATTGACAAATAGACTGTCTTGTGAAAAATACACCTTTATGTTGACAAAATTTGAACACACATGTAAAGCTATGGTTTTTATACTATTGAAGTCAGGAAAACAGTAAAAACAGCTAAACCATGTTATTGTACATGTCTGAGTATTCTAATACAGTCTGATTATGTTAGGATGAGTAAGAAAATAAAGAGACAAACATATAGCTTCTTATATGTTTCTTCTCTACTATTCATCTTAGCAAAATCTCTAATTTCTTTCTTTCTTTCTTTATTTTGGTGATGAAGATTGTCCCTGAGCTAACATCTGTTGCCAATCTTCCTCTTTTTGCTGGAGGAAGATTGGCCCTGATCTAACATCTGAGCCAGTCTTCCTCTATTTTGTATGTGGGATGCCGCCACAGCATTGCTGGATGAGCGGTGCGTAAGTCCACCCCTGGCATCCGAACCCATGAACCCCAGGCCTCTGAAGCACAGGGCATGGACTTAACCACTGTACCACCAGGCTAGCCACACTAATTATGCTATTTTCATGAAGACTTTCACCTAATTTATATTCTAGTGACAGTAATGATCTAAAGAATTGAAAATATTAAAAGTATACAAAACTAACTTTGCATGTATTTTCATCAAACATATATGATAAAGTAAATGTAGAAAATGAAAATTATTTTCCATGAGTCTTTTCAAAAAAGACTTTTCTACAAAAAAGTCAAAGTTATCTATAAAATTAAAAGGCGAATGCCAAATTATAATGCAAGAATATCAACATATTAAGTAAGGTATTCTTTTAAAAGGCTTCACCCTCTTGGAACAGCTGTGCCACCAGCTGGGTGGATGAAAAGCCACAAGGAGAAAAAGCAGATCACGGAGTCAAAAGCCCCAGTCAACTGTCAGACACAGAGAGGTAGGTCCCAACCACCCAAGTGAGCCCGGGTGAGGCCAGCCCCCAGAGGACCCACCAGTTGAATGCAGCCTCCTGAGACAGCCCAGGAAAGAGGAACGAAAGAACCAACTGGCCAATCACAGAATCCTAGGAAATAATAACTTATTATCAGAAATCAGAGATTGTATTATTCCCCTTTACAAACATGGAAGGAAGACAGAATAAATGACTTGCTCAATGTAATATTGTCACTTCTTGCGGGAGCTATGATTTTAAACTAAGTCTCCATAAGTCTTTTCTCTTTCTGTTATATCTTAGGAAGCTGCAGAGAATCTTCAGGAAATTGAGGAAAACTGTAAGTGGATCTGGATTATGGCTTTGGCTTATAAATTTTTATCTATCTGGTAAAGTTAATCCTCAATTTTAGATTCTCTGACACTTGTAGAGCAGCAAAAAATTAAATGCAAATTTTTTATTTGGTACTGAGGTAAGGCGGGAGTGAATATATGTCAAATGAACCAAATAAGGCGACATGAAGGAGTGTTTAGCAAAATCCCTGGTACTAACATAAATATTATTTCACTTTGAGCTGCATTCGTATAGACCTGACCAAAAATTAGAATTCATGATATTCAGCGAAATCATGTGCATCTGGTTTCATAAAACTTATTATCTGAACCATCATTAATCAAGCATATCAAATTAACAGACAGATATTTGTTGAGCTCATACTGTGCATGAGGCTCTGTGTTGGATAATCTATCATATGTTCCATCTGAAAAACCAGTGCGGATGGCCTGCTTGTAACCCGCTCAGATTTCTGCAATGATGTGAATATTTCTCTTTGTTGGTAAGAAGAGATGAATGGGGACCCTGGATTAATTGTTGGGCACCCTTGAGGGCATATGAACTATTGGTCATCCATATATCAGATAAAACTTTCCTGCTGTATATATTTTGCTCAGAAACACATTAATAACATCATCTATTCATTTCAAATAGAAATAAAGAAGGGAAGCTACTTTGTGTGTGTGTGCGTGTGTGTGTGTGTGTGTAAGGAAGAGTGGCCCTGAGCTAACATCTGTTGCCAATCTTCCTCTTTTTGCTTGAGGAGGATTGTTGCTGAGCTAACATCTGTGCAAATCTTCCTTTATTTTATGTGGGATGCTGCTATACCATGGCTTGACAAGTGGTACTAGGTCTGTGCCCAGGATCCAAACCTAAGACCCCAGGATCACCGAAGTGGAGCATGTGAACTTAACCACCACACCACAGGGCCGGCCCCGAGAAATTACTTTTTATATTATACTCTTTAGTTGTTTGAATATTTCTTGACATATATTATTTTTATTTAAAAATCCTAATTTATAAAAGTGCATATGCTCAGAAGCTAATATATTTAAGACAACATGTACATCTTTTTCCTCATTGGTGTGTGAGCATTTATTTATATTATTTAACACAGTTTCATTTTTGTATTAGTTTGCTTAGGCTGTCATAACAAAATACCACACACTGGGTGGCTTAAACAAAAGAAATTGATTTTTTCTGAGTTCTGGAGGTAGGAAGTCCAAGATGAAGATGGCGGCAGGCTTGGTTTCTCCTGAAGCCTCTCCCCTTGGCTTGCAGACGGCCGCTTTCTCACCATGTGCTCACGTGGCCCTCCCTCTCTGTCTTCACATGGTCTTTTCACTGTGCATACACAGGCTAGTGTCTCTTCCTGTGTTCAAATTTCCTCTTAGAAGGGTGCAATTCACATTGGATTAGGATTACCCGTATGAGCTCATTTAACCTTAATTATCTCTTTAAAGCTCCAATCTCCAATACTGTCACATCCTGAAGGACTGGAGGTTAAGCCTTTAACTTCTGAATTTGAGGGGGAGTGCCCAATTCAGCCCGTAACAATTTTCATTATCTTATTTATAACAACAGAATATGTAAACCCCCTTATATTGTTATTAAAGGGCATTTCATGTATTCCTTTTTACATCATTTCAATATTTCATACTTATCTCTTTGATTATAACAATAATTAATATATAACATTTATTTAGGGCCTACTATCTGTCAGGCATGGCACTAATTATTTTATTTGACTTATAGCTTTTAAGCCTCATAGCCACCATATGAGCTAGATATTGCTGTAATTCCTATTGTGTTGGTGAGAAAACTGAGACCTAGAGATGTTTGTTGACTTGCAAAGTTCATGGCTGGTTCATGAAGAAGACTAGAGCGTGGTCCAGCCCGTTAGCCTGCACAACGGCTCTTTGAAATCGGTGTTGCAGGTACCGCGTGATTTGTTGGGGGTGGGGGAGAATAGTTAGTTTCCTTATCAGGTTTTGAACTCCTATGTGGCAGCTCCATTTATTCACCTTTGTATTTTGAGCATTTTAGCTCAGTGCCTGGGAAATAGTTGATACTCCATATACTACTGACTTGGTGCCAGTTGGTTTGAATCATTGTTATTTTCTTTTGAAAAACAAGGAGATAAGGGATAAGTAACTTTGCAATTTATTCAACCTAACATGGCAAAGCTAGCGTCGTTATGTGGAGCATATCAGTAAACATTTTGTTGAACTTGAAATCAGGGTGCTTCATATGTGAATCCAACCAAATTAAGAGATTGAGCTGTTTGCCTAAGGCCACCGGTTAATCGGAGATAGATAAAAAACTTGAACTTTATTCCATTGTTGGTCCAGTTACTTTATTTTTACACCTCAGTGCTCCATTTAAGAGTGAAATGACCTGCTAAAGTTTATAGGGGAGAGAAAAACACATACTGCATATTCTTAAAAATGCTTGTTAGAGTTCCCCCAAAAAGAGAACCTCAACTCACAGCTTTTCTCTTCTAGCAATCAGATATTTAATAACTCACAGCCAGCTTGAGATTAAGAGAATTTAGTGCTGTTTTCAGAACAGCCACAACAGCATTTTTAAATTTGTAACAAAAATATCCCTCTTTTATTGTGCAAGTAATTAATATTATATCTGCCTGCATACTTTAAGATCATGAATGCACCCGTGCATTGCTAGCTGTTTCCCAGGAACACCGACCCATTGTGCTTCCATATTTTGAGAGATTCAGCTTTAGCTTTGAGTGGAAAGCCCTTGGGTCTCAGTGTGCTTTCCATTAGAATCCAATTCATCGTTGTTTCCCTCTTTCAGCCATCTGGTTACTACTGTGAGAAAATGGGAGGCGCTGATGCTTTATCAAAGCACAGAATGATGAAATCCCAAGCACTTCCAGTGGTTCCTAGTTTTTCCATTTACAAATCAAGTGTGATCCTGTCACTCTTTTTGCCCCTTTATTGTAGCCATGCTCTATGTTATCTTAATAGGACTTCTTTGACTTTCCATCCTGTAAAAATAGGATAAAGGCTGTTTACCAGTTATTTCTTAAACACTTTCCTTACTCAAATAACCACAGAGGTGTTTCACTTAATACTAAATAGGTGTTTTCAATGTATACGCCTGCTTATGACGTATATATTTACTTCCTTGAATTAAGTTTCACGCTACATGTAAAATGGACTGATTCTGCCATTTACTCCCCACATCATTTTAAAGAAATAATTTTATCTTTTGTGCCATTTAATTTGCTTATCTGCAACGTGGAGACAGTAGGTTGGAATTATTTCGGAGGTAAACTGGGAAAATAAATTCCAGTGTGGAAAGAAGTTTGAGTGTTTCTGTTGAAAGATTTCATAATTGATATTATTTTTGTTTCCATCAACAGACTGCGGAAAGAAATAGAAAAAAATTTAAGTGAACAAGGTCCAAGCCTCATGCTCAACTGTTCAAGTGTAATTCTGTTTCAATATAGATGCCTTAAGTTCAATTCTGTGTGTGATTGGCCCCACAAAAGGCAGAGACTCCACAAACTCATTACAATCAAATGGGACTTGAATTCTCTTGTCTAATGTCATAATAAGCAATTATGAGCATCTTCTCAGCATTCAAATCGGGTAATGGTGAAACCCTAGAGAGACATTATATGCTGGCAGACTCTGGCTGATGGAATGTGCATATGCTCAATGGATCCCTAAAGGCTGGATGGGGAGCTAGATGCCAGGGCAGATTGCCCTCAGTATTTAGGGTAGACACTACCTTCAATTATGACTGGTGTTTTATAATCTGAGCAGTTATAATACTATGTGTGTTCATTCTGGGGAACTCTCCGTGGCAACAGAACAGCCTTTTCCATCCATTTCCCATTTTCATGAGAGAATAGCAAATGAAACTCTGCTTTCAACTTCGCATTTCTCTGATGGTGAAGTCTTGGAAAATACAAGTCACCTCTATATGCTACCGTTTCATTTTAAGTTTAATCTCCTTTTGTCCACTCTGGGCAAGGTAGCAGATTTTGCATTAGCAGTGGGACTCTTTGTAGAGATAATTAGATAAACACTTGCCACCCCACAGCAAGGCATTGAATAGTGCCTCTTATTGGAAACTTCCCCTGCAAATCTAAATTTCAGCTGAGTTCTCACAGCAAAATGAGATGGCTTATCTCCTTTTTCTCTAGTTAAAAAAAGAGGTTCAACCAGATGACTTCTAAGGGATATTCCTGCTCAAAATTTTATGATTCAGTGAAATAATGATCAGATGACATTTATAAATATTGTCGAATTCTTTATATTGGAGAGCTTTAGAAGAAAATAATTTCCATAAGAAACAGTCTAGATGGTACAAGTAAAGTAGAAAGTTGGACCAAATTGAACAGTTCTGAAAAAAATGTCACTATTTTGCAGGGGCGGGCGTGGATTTTTCTTAACTGTGAAGAAAAACAAAGGGAAAGGAAGATGGTTTGCAGGAATTATTGATATTATTTTCATATATCCATAATTCACAGCTTACCTACTTCCCAAAACTATTTAAGGTATATAATACACATTGAAAATTAAACCAGTATAGACATATTAAACACGTAGATCAAGCCATAAAACTTTAAAGATGTTATATCTATTATGTGGTTCATTTCCCCCCAGCAAAATCAATGTATTTATTTCTTTTGTCTTAATGACCAAATCACCCTGCTGCATGGTTGATCCGATCCATCATGGCCGCATCATTTGTTGAAATGGTCAAAATCCTGATGTGGTCATCCCTTTCAAATATGGTCAGACTGCCCCATGAACCAAACCTCAGCTGCAGCTCAAATAGAATCCCCTTGATGCGTATAAATCAGAAAGGGATTCCTTTTAGACTCTTTTAGACCATCAAAGTGAGTTATTTTAAGGCTGTCTTACCTCGAAGTGACTATTTTTCATTTTGCATATTACGAGTGTCATGCTTCCTCTTCCACATATTTCACCTCTCTAGGTTAGCAGAGACTTGTCAATAAAAGGACTGGCACCCATTTTTAACCAACAGAGCAACATTCTCCTACTTACCAAAATCAGTTGTAGGAATTTTCATAGCATGGTGACAAAAAGATGCATAAAAATGCATAAGCAGCCCCAAACACATTACATTGAAGTTATTTTTGAATTGAAAAAAAATAGTTTGCTTTACTTCCAAAGTGGCACATAATTCATAGTAATATTTATGTATGCAATTGGGCTTAAGGATTGGGTGGAAGGATTAAAAACAAACTAATCAACAACAAGTAGTCAAGTCATGACGGGAGATTTGAAACAGTTGAAGAGGTGCCTGGAGTTCAAAACGTCTGCTTCATACACTGGTTGTCATAATTCTGATTTTCTCTGCAATGACGGTGGCCCTGTTTTTATCTGGTATCGCAGGCTAGTAAAGCCAAGGAAGAATCGAAAACAATGCTCCCAAGTGCGAGAAAGACTGATTTTTTTTTTCCTGCTTTTAGCAATGTGACCTTAGGTATTGATTTATAACCCGCTCAGTGCCCTGGAGCAAAAGGGAACATTGGTAATTAAGTCAGTATCTGCTCTTTCTAAAATAGTGCTGACTCGCAACAAAGAGAGACCCTTTATTTTTCCTCTCCGTTGCCCAGTGAATGCAGATGCAGGCGCTGACCTCTGACCTTTCTCTAAATTCTCCAGCTGCAGCTGTTATTTTTCTTTCTCTGGCTCTTTTGCTGCTGATAGACTGGTAAGATTCATTAGATTGTGTGTGCAACTTTCTTTTAAGCAAACATGAAGCAATTTATACCCCAAGCCTTACTTAAAAAAATGTATCTTTATTGCGCTCAGAATGAAAGAAAATGGTTTCATTGGGCACCTATCAGAGATTTGCCAGATAAGTACCTAGGCCAATTGACTACATTAAGAAAGCTCAGAAATTTCTTTGAAGAATTTTATATTAAACATGGAACTTTCCATTGTAACACTCCCAAGATTGCAAAGTGAATTGAGTCAGAAATCTCTTTTTTATATTCCATTAGAGTCATTACTGAAATAGGGCCACAAAAGGTAATAGCAATAAAACCAAATACCTTGAGGTGTGTATGCAAATTATATGCTAATATATGATAATCCGAATGCCATGTTCAGTGGCCATAAAAAATACTAAATACAGCTAATTAAAGGTAGGTAAGTTGCTCTGTTTTATACTTCACAGCAATATGAGAGAGGTAGTATATTATGATAATTATGGCATTGCTTGCCTTGGGGCATACATCCAACATTTTAACAGGATTTCTTATTCTGGTATATTTGCCCATTTCACTGAATGTAATCACTTTTTCCCTCTTCTACCCTAGGTTGTAGATCCATGAAGTTAGTGCAAAACTAAATAACAAATTAAGTCTTTAGCCTGAAGGAAAATAAACACTCTTCTCCCTAGAAATTTTGAAGGGTCATGCCCACTTAACAAGCCTCTTATGATAAGTGCCCCCCTCCGGGGTACTGGGGTTCAGCAGTCAGCCACATTGAAAAGTTGGGTAACCAGAGCCAAGAATTATCAACAAACTTGGGAAGTGCAAATCATTATTTCTCCCAGAAATGCAACCTCAATGTATTCTTTCTCCAATGATGGAATATGTATTTATATTTTTAATTCTTAAGACATTCTAAGTAAATGAAAAAGAAAAACTGCAATGAGCTTCATAAGAGAGCATAAAGTTGATGTGAAATCTATCTGCCTAAAGAATGCCAGGTTTTCCTTAATCTAATTCAAAAAGTTGTGTTACGTATATTCAATATGCTAAAAGTACTTTAATCCCTAAAATGCTTTTGCTCTGTTATACTAAATATATACTTTATCAGGCTGAAAATTACTCACGTTAGGCAAAAAAATCCACCTGAAGTCAATTTACCAACTTGTGAAGTTTGTTATTGATGTTTTCCAGGCTGCTGGGTGGAAATTTAACAGCTCAGCAGTAAGGTGGGTTGATATTTCACGAATTCATCATGGATTGTATATCAGTATTTCAAACAAAATTTAGTGCAAAAAAACCCACCAAAAAAACTGCTCAGTGATGTGGATTTCATGTAGGAGAGCGGGGCCCAAACTTGAGAATGGGTTAGAATCACCTGGACGACTTGTTAACCCTCGGAGTGCTAGATCCCATTCCTATAATTTCTAATGAAACAGGTCTCGAGTGCGGCCCCAGAATGTTTGCTGCTAATATGTTTCCAGATGATACTGCTGGTCCAGGGCCCACACTTTGAGAACAAATGCCGTAAGCTAAGGACGGCTAATTGTGCGACCTGCAATAATTAAACGCATGCATTAGCTTTCTTTGAAGACCTTCCAGGCCATTCCAACAATCTACACAATAGTCTTTGCTTAGGTAGAGGTCATGCTGCTTCACCACTGTGGGAGTGGTTTCATCTTCAACCGCTTTTTTTTTTTTTTTATTATCCTGACTTTTTTGATGACAGTTATATTTGCCAGGACTCTTTTAGTTGTGACAATCATAAACCCAATTTAAAATAATTTAAGAAAAATAAGAGATTTGGATACAAGATCCTGGGCTAGTCACAAAATTAAGGCTGCAGAGGGTTAGGAGACAGAGCCACACAAAGACCTCAGGACCTGGGGGGACCAAGGGTTTCAGACTAGCGACTAGACACATTCAGCAGTTTCCATTTCTCATTGTCTTCATTCTCACAGACTGTTCTTCTTTGCGCAGCAGAGGACAAGACTCAGAGCTCAAACAAGGTAGCTTCTTTCTAGATTTACCACCGCTTTCCTCCTTTTTCGTGGATCACATGGATTGACTCTACTATGCTTGTCTCAGGTGCCAGTGAGTAGAGTATGATGGTGGGAAGACAAATGAAGGAAGATGTATTTAAAGCGCTACCCGACTCACTTCAAATAGGTGAAGAAGTTCCAGCTCAAGGAGATGGAGGGTATTTGTTTTAAGGTAAATATATTTTCTTATAAGGTTTTCATTGAGGGAAAGAAAGCAAACTTTAACCAAGAATGGCTCGCCATCCTCTGCCGTGGTAGGGGATCCAGGTAACCGTCAACTGCAGCAGTACCTTGATGAATGACACACATCAAGGACATCTCCCCAAAATTGAAGAGGCTGCTTCTCATTTCTCCAGAAGGGATGGGGCCTGGAAAAGCAGTAGCACCTTTGAGATATGTGTCCCCATTAGGACACACATCAGAGTATTCTTTGACATCTGAGAAAATCCCTAACTCTACATTCTATAATGATTGTGTTTAGTGAGCTGAGATTTTAAGAAGACATGCATTCACTCCATAAACATGTCTCAAACTCTGACTCTGTAGCAGGTGCTACTTGTATTAGTTTCCTGTGGCTGCTGTAACAGATTACCCCAAACCTAGAGGCTTAAAACAACACAGATTTATTATCTTACAGTTCTGGAGGTGGGAAGCCCAACACAGGTCTCGCTGGCTAAAATCAAGGTGCTGGTAGGGGTATATTCCTTTCTGGAGGCTTCACAGGACAATCCATGTCTGTGCCTTTTCCAGCTTCTAGAATCCACCTGTATTGCTGGACTTGAGGCCCCTTACTCCATCTTCCAAAACAGCAAGAGCAGACTGAGTCCTTCTCATATTGCATCACTCTGACCTTCTCTTCTGCCTCTTTCTTTGACTTTTAAGCACCCCTGTGATTACTTGGGGTCTACCAGATAATCCAGGGTAATCTCCCTTTTCTTAAAGTCTTAATCCCTCCTTGCCACACAACACAACATATTCATAGGCTCTGGGCATTAAGACGTGGCTATCTTTGGGAGGCTGTTATTCTGCCTACCACACTGGTATATGTGTATGGGAAGTGAATTCGGACATGGATAAGCCATGATCCTAACTTCTGTGATTACACAGCCTATGCCAGAAGATGGACTTGCAAACAAATAATTATACAGTTTAATAAGTAGTATAATAGAGATGTCTGCCTGACCCACTGATGGCCCAAAGGAAGGAGGAGCAAATTCAGTCTTGTTAGATCATAAAAAACTTTAGGAGAGAAGTGAGAATGTACCTAAATTTTGAAGGAGAAGAAAATTTTTGCAAAGACGTCAGGTGGGTGGAGATTCAAAGCAAAGGTAAAATCCAGCTTTGATTTTATCCTGTATGCAGTCAATTTCCAGTGACAGATTTTGAGCGGTGTGGATATCATATCCAATATGTGAGTTACGGAGATTATTATATTGACAATGTGGAGGAGAGTTTATAGAGGCATTTATCTAGAACTGGACACATCACCAAGGAGATGACTGCAATATTCCAGGAAAAAAGATACTACAGGCTTGAACTATCTCGGTGGCAGAGATGATGGAGGGGAGGAGATGAATTTGAGAGAAATGCTAAGGGATCAATGGAAGGATTTGCTGAGTGTCGAATGTAGTGCACTGGGGGGGGACAAACGAGTCAAGGAATCACTTCTGGTTTCTGCCTTGGGTAACTGGTTAGAGTGTGGTACCATTAACCAGAATAAGAATTACAAAAGAATAAGTAGTAGTCGAGAAAAAGATAATTGCTTCCATCTTGAATATGTTGACTTAAAATGCCTGTGGGAGGATGTTGACGATCCATCTTTATAGCAATTATACTGAAAAGATCTGAGATAGTTGGTTGACTTTTAAGTTAAAATAAACCTCCAATTGTAATCTTAGTTTAGTGAGATGAAGAGGTTCTTAAAAGTGAGATGACATACGAAAGGGGCCCTTGGCCAAGGATGGATAAGGAGGCGTGGCACAGAGCAAAGTGAATAATGTCAAGAAGGAAAAAGCCCAGAAATGTACAAAAATGTTAAGGATAGCTAAAAGCACTCTGTGATGTATATTTAGAGCAAAGAGAATGTAAGCAAAGGGCATGTTATATAATATTAACAGATGACACTATAAAAGCAGAGTTTACAGTGATTTTCTTGTGTTTTCATGAAAGAATGGTCTTCAAATTGAAAACGGGTATAACAAAGATGGTAAAAAGGGAATTAGATCCAAAGATAGATGAGAGAGATACTTAAAGAACATCTATTTGCTTTAAATGAGTTCCTGTCTTTAGGCTTAGATTATTCCAGAATACCGAAATAATTTCCAGATGTTATCACAGCGCCATTACTCATAATCTCTGAGGAGTTATAAAGAACTGATGAAGTGCCAGAAGACAGGATGCTAAATAGGAAGGACACGAGGGTCAGGAGATTACAGGTTGGTAATCTTCTGTCTGATTCCTGACGAATTCTAGAATGGACAACTCAGACAATTTGTTTGTGAGTGTTGAGAGAATAGTCAATCACTTGAAAAGTTTAACAAAAATACATTAATAGGAAGTCATTTCATTTATATTTTTATTTCTCAGGGAACAAAAAGTTTAGAGAATGCTAATAAATTGGGAAAAGATCAAAATGGAATAAATATTTCGGTTTTGAAATAATAGACTTACACAAGGGGAAATATCCAGGGACAAATGTAAAGTCCTATGTTTAGGTTTAAAAAATCAAATTAACTATGCAAGTGGGAGCATGCTGAGGATTCAGCTTGACAGCAGTGAAAATAAAAAATCTGCATATTTGGTTGATTTTAAGTTTAAAAGAAATGCCCAACATTGTAACTTAATTTGCCTTCGTAGACATGTATCACCTCAAACAAGGAAGAAAACAGCTTTATCTGTTGCTGGAAGAGATCCCATTTTGAGTACTGAGTTGTCTTTTGGGTACTACATTTTAACGGACAAAAACTGAAAGAAAGGAAACTCTTGGGAGCTGGAAATTATGTCAAACGAGTAAAAGTTGGAGGAGCTAATTAAATGTTTTGGCCAGAGAAGACATGCTATGTCTTCAAATATTTGGAGAAATGATATAAGATTGGGCTCCTAATTTTCTTTAGGTCTGGAAGCTGAAATTGGTGTAAGGAGTTACAATTAAATTTAATATTGAAAGAACTTTTAAAAAATTAGATCTTCTTAAAAAATGAATGAGCTGCCTAATGAGAAATACAGTTCTTTTCAGTAGCAGTCCTCAAACACACACTAAATGACCACTTGTCAGGGAAGTTGGGAAGGAAGTGCCAGCATCAGGTGGGAGTTTGAAATATGTCACTTTTCTCCTATCTTTTTAGCTATGAAGATCCAAATTTTTTTTTTGTTTTTTTGCTGAGGAAGATTTGCTCTGAGCTAACATCCATTGTCAATCCTCCTCTTTTTTCACTTGAGGAAGATTCATCCTGAACTAACATGTGCACCAATCTTCCTCTATTTTTTGTATGTGGCATGGCTCAAGAGCAGAGTAGGTCCATGCTCAGGATCTGAACCCACAAACATGGGCCACTGAAGCAGAGTGTGTGGAACTTTAACCACTCTACCATAAGCTTGGCCCCTGAAGATTCTTTTTAATTAAAGAAAACTCCATGCATCTTCACATACTAATACTTCTAGTATCTGTTACATAAGAAAGTATATACAGTAATATAAAAACATTTATTTGGATCCAGATCTATTGTCATATAAATATGTACTGAAATGGCTCAAAAGTCTCTCTATACTTTGACAAAAATTAAGTTTTCCAGACGTGTTTATTCTACAGACAATACGTCCTGCTGCTTTGGATTCACAATTCCCATGAATAACTTCATGTCCCCTCATGTTTCCAAGGTTCAGACTGAGAACCGAACAAGGTAATAAAATGATGATTCAGTAGGTCTTGGTAGGGTTCGAGAATTTGCATTTTTAATAGATTCTGAGATGAGGCTGATGCTGCCAGTTTGCAGAGCACATTTTGAGTAGCAATAAAGTATCTTCCACGTTCAAAATTTGTTTTATCATGAGTTTTTCCCTTTATCCAAATCCAAAGTTGATATTGTTCCCCATGAATAATTTATAGCGTAGTCCCCTGGCCTACTCTGAATCCTGGCTTTACCATTTACTGGAGCAGAGGGATCTTGAAGAAATTCCTTAACATTTCTGATTCTCTCATGCAAATCAGAATATTAGGATTAAATGAAATAATGTATGTAAAGTGTTTAGCATAGTACCTGACATATAGCATGCATTGTACACTTATGGTTATTGATTATTTTAATGACAGTGAGTATAAAGGTGATGGTGAGAAATTAAGCAGAATGAGAACACAGGCATTTCTTCTATAATGCAATATGTGTTGCAGGAAATTGCACCTCACAAATAATAGAGTTTAGGAAAACAGACCAGTCCAATGCATCTTTGTAATCAAAGCACCAAAAAAAAAAAAATAATGACTTGTCCCTGGGGAGCTAATTCAGATGGCACGGCCCAGGTGGATATCTCAGCATCGCTTAAAGCTGCCATCATGGATATTAAAAATAAGCAAAAGAGAAGACAATAGAAATGCCAGCAACACTTTAATTAGACCGTCCTTGGTGGGTGTGGAGAGGTCTGGGATGGTACGGCTGCCATTAAGATGGGCAAGACAGAAAGGGTAGTGGGTTGTACCTTGGGTTAAGCGCCTTGGGAGGGTGGCTGTGCCTCTCAGATTCCTTCAAGTGCAGTTGAATAAGCTCCTGCTGAGACAGAACCAGGTGGACTGGTGGTTTTTTCCTTTTCTTCCTGAAGGCTGTAATTCTGTTTCTACCATTTTGTACCCATCCTTGCCTAGGCGTGGGGAGGGCAGGAATCACGTATAAACCAAGCTGACTTCTGCATTTCACTGACATCGTTCCAGTTATAAAACTGCACTACAGAACCAGTTAGTAATTTCAGTTACCAAAACCTGCATTGCAGCAGAACGGAATGCACTGAGTGTTAGAGTCTGCATTACATCTGGACGGCGCTGAGAAGGAACACTGCCTATATCCTTCTTGGATTCTCTATTATCCAGGTGACCAGAAGACTCCCAAGATTACTGTGGTGGAGGAAACCTTTTGCTAAACATTTGACAGATAAAAGCAAAGGGATCGAGTAGCCGGTCGCAGAGATTCTTGGTTAAACATCTCCCTTACATCTTTCATGCCACTGTGCTCCCTTCATCAGTAAGGAGAAAACTCAGTTATTAAGCATTTTCTCCTAATTTAAATTCACTTCTAAACCCTCTCTCCTCATCCCAGACTGCCCCACTCTGCAGCTTCAGCAGACTGCAGCAACATAAACCGGGGAAGCAAGCATCTTCAAAGGAAGCTGAGGGGATCAGGTGTAACTTTTTCATTGGCGACCTCATTCCTTTCGGGGAGGAAAGGATAAAAAAAAGATATTCAAAAGGAGGCTGTGGCTCTTGGCTCAGACTCTGGGCTGACTGTAAGCTTTACGGCTTTGCCCTGCTGTGTGTTTAAGCAGCAGCTTGCAGACTGGCACAAGGCGGATTTTTCCTCCGCTTGTTTTATTCTAAATAGTTTTCAAAAGGTCCCGTGGAACACAGACTGTGGCTTTGATCGGTGAACTTATTCACTGCTGACATTCCCATGAACAACTCCAGCTTGGACCAGCTTCAGCTACTGTTTAAATTCTCATTTAAATTCAAATTCCTCATAATCTTAACAGGCAAGAGATAGACAGAGAGCAAGAAAGAGAAAGCGAGATGCTTCTTATGTGTCTACAAGGCCCTCAGATCAAACGGACCCATCCAGGCAGCAGGAAAAAAGGAGAAATCCCTGAGGAAAATAGAAAAATACTTGATGTGTTTCGTATGCCTTCTAGATCAGGGTTTCTGACTAACAATTGTTTCAGATAAACCTGCAGTGTGTTTATGAAGGTTCCCATAAACCCTGAAAATCAGAAAAAAAGTAGCTATAAATTTCTAAATATCAGGCCGTCTTGCAAGATTAATGATTTTTTTAGGCCATGTTTTTGGTTAAAAAGAGAAATAAAAGGCCTGATGTGGTGAGCAGTGTGTGCAGGAGGAAGTGTCCCTTGCGTGGGTTCATTTTATGGGCTTTCCTAAAATCTATTGTTAGGTGTTTCCTGCCCACCTCCCTCCCCACAGCCATCTCCAAATTCCTACTCAAAAACCTCCAGCTATCCTTCATAATTTGAGGAATTTTATCTCCATTAGACGTATAGGAAGATATTTGCAATTTATATTTATTGACAGCAGATTCACATTTTTTTCAAGGATATTTGAAATCCTTTTTCTGCTTTTCACCTCTGGCCCCAGGGAAGTGTACCTGATCTCCCATTTGCCTTCTTGGTTACACAAGTTGGGAACTCCTAGTTTTACACTGAGCTCTCCCATCCCTCGGTCCCCTAATCCACTCCACTCTGGATTTGGTGACTTTTGGTGACCGTGTTTGCTAGAAGTCTTCTCAGCTAACCTCTCAGTATGGTGACCTATACTTTGGACTCAGTGGACTCCAGCCCTAGGATTCTGCTCTCTGTCTTGGCTCATTGGTCTCTCCACTGAGTGTCGTGGTACTCATTCCCCTTCTAATGCCTTCATACTCTACTTTGGGGGGAATAATATGGGATAAGCTTTTTTGGCCCCAAGTCCAATTTTTCAGGGAGAAAAGTTGACAAAGCACAAACTAACAATGACTTGATTTAATTATTGATCATTAGGATACATCTGGGACACATTATGGTTTTCTAAGTTGTAACTCATTTCACCCGAGGTTCATATCTAAAGAAATCTATATGATGCAGAGTCACTGGGTAAAGATGATTCTACAACCTATGATTTCCTGAAACTTTTCTTTGCTTCATATCTCCATTCCCTCTGCCGTAGATGAGGACCTTATTCTCGATCACTAATAATCTCTTCATTAGTCCCCTTGCTGCGAGGCCTACCACTTCTTACATTGTCACCAGAGGATAATGTCAAAAATGTCAGAATACAAGACTGATAAGGTCTCTCTCCTGTTCTGCTGTTTAAAACATTTCACTGTCTATCCAGCATTTACATAAGCATTTCCTAAAGGACAGGGAATCAGAGAGAAACTTCAGCAAATAAATGTGGCCAAATATATCTTCAAAAATTGATATACTAAAACACCCTCTTGGAGACTCCATTCAAATTCAGAGCAGTAATGTTTCTGAAGAGTCCTACAGTGAAAAAACTTCTCCAATCTAGAATTCTCTTAATGTATTTGATCATGAAATTCCTTTATAAGTTTTACCTGCTAAATATCTGCAGTACTCGGGGCCGGCTCCGTGGCCGAGTGGTTAAGTTCGCACGCTCTGCTGTGGTGGCCCAGGGTTCGATCGTGGGCGAGGACATGGCACCGCTCGTCAGGCCACATTGAGGCGGCGTCCCACATCCCACAACTAGAAGGACCTGCAACTAAGATATACAACTATGTACGGGGTGGAGGGGTTTGGGAAATAAAGCAGAAAAAAAAAAAAAAAATTGCCAACAGTTAGCCCAGGTGCCAATCCTTAAAAAAAAAAAAAGGAAGATTGGCAACAGTTGTTAACCCAGGTGCCAATCTTAAAACTTAAAAAAATAAATAAATAAATATCTGTAGTACGAGTTTCCACAGAGACACTTGGGTAATGTTTCCTAGGATGAAAACCAATCTGCTTAACTTGTCGCACTGGGCATATCACGGCGTGTTATTTCCTGTCTACTTATCCATCTGGATGTTGCATTCCTCCATGCCTTGTCCTTTTACATTCTACCCGAACAAGGTAAGCATGCAGGGTCACCTTCCTCTATGCCTCTGCGTTTGCCATCCCCCTGCCTAGAGTGTTTTTGCTCCCCTTGTCTGTCTGACAAACTTTCCTTCCCTCATCTTTCCAAACCCCAAATAGAAGCCCTCTGTCCCCACAAGGAGAGTTCCTTCCTGCCTCTTGCCCAGTAGAGGTAATCACTCCCTCCTTAGTTCTCCTCTATACTTTGCTCCCCTTGTTGACATTTGGTTGAATTCATATCCTGGTTTATAATTGTTTGTGGATCTAATGCATTTAAAGGGCAATGAATGACTTGATGGAAGCAGTCGATTCTGTGTAACAGTTTTTAAGATAATGCCTGGTATATGGTAGACGCTCAACGGATGTTCGTAGAACAGATGAATGGCCACATACCGGACAGTGGTCACATCATTCTGGGTTCTCAACTTCTGTTCATTTGGATATCTTAAATTAGATAGCATATATACATCAAAAAAAGCAAAAATATTCTCATAGAGAAATGAGATGTGCAAGATGTGTGTGTGTACACACACGCCTATATGCATATATAACATGCACACACATATAGCTTGTATGTGTGCAAGGGACACACACAAGCATATACTTAGGCCTTCGCAGACATCATTTTCTCCAGCCATAAAACACAGCTATTTAATAAAGGATTATTAGGAAATACAGGAAGAACAGCTTTACCAAGAGCATTGAAACACATCGGTTGTCTTAGAAATAACACCTTGGGAGTTTTAGTCTTTACACATAACCTTAGCTTCTAAGGTCTCGTTCAACAACAGACCTGCAGCATCCTGCACAGACTTCCATTTATCTCCTCGGGCTGAGCCGACCCCACTGGAAATCGAACATCGCTACAGATATTGATCCAGGCGCATGGACACTGGCAAGGCTGCCTTTGTGTGAAATTTATAGAAGAGCCTGGTAGAAAGAGTTCTGAAGCGCAGAAGTGTCAGTGTGGCTGCTGCTTCCCTCAGTGGGCTGGTAGAAAGGAATCTTCCACCACATCTATTCCAGGGAGGGAATGGCGCTGCTAGGATGCCTCCCCCTCTCCGGCCAGGCGCGCTCTGCTTTCCTGCCCTCCTCTCTTATTCCTCTCACTCTGTCTTGCTCTGGCCCTCACTGTAATGTGACCGGCTCGTTGTGACCTTCACATGCTGCGGTGGTGCTCCGTTCTCCCTCTGCTGTCTCTCTGGCCTTCAGCTATAGTGAACTCACTAAGCACGAGATTCCCTTTTAAAAAAAATCGAACTGAAAGGACTGTTGTTTGCTTTCTGGCCCTCGAACACCGAAGCACTGTTGTGCTCCTTAAAATTGTAAATTATGTCTGTTTAAGAAAATGTCAGTGTTTTTTAAAACAGAATAACAGTGCTGGAAAAGACTTGGCTGTGCTATTTGTTACCCAAATTTCATGCAAGAAAAATGATGCATTCATCATTATGAGCGCAGTCAAGGGGCCTAATGACTTGGGCACAATGCCGCTTCAGTTCTTTTAAGGAACATGATGGATTTTTTTTTCTCCACAGCAAGTTATCTGAGTAATGTAAAAGCTCATAAATTGAAATTCAGGGAGACTCTGTCAATAATGCGCTATACTTAACAACAATTAAAACGCAAAACACATCTCATATAATTAAATTGATTTTCTTTTTCCTGCCAGAAACAAGACTTTTTCAGGTGAGGATTGCTCTCGTTGTCTAAAATTGTATTTATTGAGGTGGAGGAGGAAGATATCTGTTGTTCCATTCAGACACCACTTCTTGTGTCTCTAAAATCAGATTCTTAAGGAGGCTGATAAGATGATTTTTGAGTAGAGAGTGTAAACAGCTATGGATAATCTGTGTAATCGGCGACGAATCACTGTGCTGGTAAGCGTATCATTTAGCGACACAGAATTTTAGCCCTGCAAGAGGACTCAGAGGTGTAGGAAGGCAGCAATGGAGGTGTCAGCCAAAGGACCAGGCCTCTGATTTTGATGGGTTCTCTGGATGATTGGGACCCTGAGCAAGGCTCTTTAGCCATGCATTCTCTGGTGTAAAATGGTCATATTTTTCTGTGTCTAAAATATGTTAAGGTCTGTAAAACAAGAGGCTTCCTATTTTACATTAAAAATTGCCTTTTAAGGGTAAATGTAACACCATCCCCCCAAAAGCACGTAGCTCCTTTTTGACCCCTGGATAACTCTACGAAATTGGGATATTTACCTGAACTTTCCTTACTTGGCCTTCGTTCATGTCAAACAGCTGTTGGAATAAATATAAAGGAACTTGCCTGACTTTCTAGTAAGAACCTGGGTTTTTTTTTTTTCCTGGTAGCTTGAAAGCATTATTTAGTGAATTGAGTTTTACCTTTTCCAGCAATGGGAGTGGCTGTTTTTCCATTACCTATTACAGAATTTAGTGGGGCTAGAGATATTAGAAGAGACCCTAGCCATATGGAAATTTCAAAAGAAAGAATGAAAGGAAGGAAGGAAGAAAGGAAGGGAAGAAAGTTTGTTATTTGTTGTTTGCTTTTCTTTTTATTTAATTTCTTAAAAGCCAGAAGTACCCCAGAGGAGAGCAGACAGGGGTTCTGTATGAGTGGGTGGAACATATTTGCTGTGAAATATGATGGAATTTTGACTGAGCTATTTTCCATGAGAATCAAAATGTTCCTGCTCACATCTCGTTTTCACAGCAGTGGCCTTTAAAAAAATGTTGCCTCAGTGACTGGTGGTCAGACGCCATGTGTTGCTTCCTTTGGAAGTAATGGCCCTAGACCGTGACCGGCTACACTCACGCTGTTGGGCAAAAGCACTGGGAGATACACTCCATTTCCGAGCCTGTGGGAGTCAAGTTCCATCTCTTTCCAGTATTTACTGGAGAAATGTCTAATGAGTTAGGGCGTGGGAGAACACTTATCCTAACAGTGCTTCCCTACCAGCAGGGTTAACTGTGTCACTGTGCCTGACTCTCAGCTTTGAGCCTCTGCTTTTGCTATCACTTGGCCCTGGCTGGATGAAGGAGAGTGGTGTGGTAGGTAGAAAATGGACTACAGAGGACCAAGGAGTAATGGCATGGAGCTGAACAAGTTCCTTATCCTCTTTGAGTTCCTACATTCTATATGATGAAAGCAATACCACCTAACCTCAGTAGGACAACTATTTGTAATAATTACATGCATAGGGAAAGGGATGAAATGTAATATAATGAAGTGTAGAAGTGGTTATGTTAGGTAGCAAGATTTAGGTCAATCTGTTTTTCTGGATTTTCTGTAACTTTTGCTACACGTGTGTCTGCACACATGAGCACACCAGTAACAGTAACAACAACAACAAAAGGCCTTTGGGCAGGTCTTTTACTATAGTTGATTCAGAATTTAGTTTTACTCTTCATATGAATCAATAATCTTTAACTTGTAAAATGAAATACATGAAAATAAATATATGCTCTAGCACACTACTTCATGGGTCATTTTGAAATTCAAATTAAATGATTGAGTGAAAGTGTTTAATATCTTCTGGCCTATTTTATAGTTGTTATTTTGAAATCAAATTCCTTTTAAATAGGAATGATAAATATCACCCCTATTCTCTAGTCCCCTTATTCTATCAGAAATGCACTTTGCACACTCATAATGAGTCTATGAGTTCGTTAATAGTTTCCACCTTATATAATGCAGGAAATCATGAATCAGAGAATTCAGCAAGGAAGTCCAGAGCCACACAAATGGAGGTGAGATCCAAATCAGGCTCTCCGACTCCTGAGCCCAAGATCTTATACTCGTTACTTATAGACTCACTGAGTCCAAAAAGTGGAATTAGCTCACTTTGACACCGGCTTAATTATTTTAATTATACGGCCATCTGAAGAATATAGTTTATCACAAATATATAATATATATATATATATATATATGCTTTTTCATCCTTTTGGAAATGGTAAAATTTAGTTTAATTTACTGAACTTTTACTTTTCAAATATCTATTATTGTTGCTGTGTTACAGTGAACCGTATCACTTCTTTTTCAAGATAAAAGATAACCACCTTCTTGACTATAATAACATAAAAAAACTCAGTGATAAATTATATGTAGTAATGATTTAAAGTAATGGTGTGCTTAGGTGTTTGATATTTCACAAACCCCAAAATGTGAACATTATTTTGAGTATCAAATTTGAATTCATTCCGGTGAGAGGTTGTTAATTCAAGCCTTTATTTTGGAAAGGTGAAGATGAATTCATTTGGAGGCTATTTTTTGGTAATTAAAAAGTGTTTTTCTTTTTAACAAAAAAAACCCAGACCTTTATGTTGTTTTAATTACTACTGCAGTTGATAAAAATTCCATGATGTCCCCCTGTGTCCACCATTTTCTCTCTTTAAAATTCACTTTAGGTAGCTGAGGTCCTTTTGGTTTCTTTCACTAGTAGTGGGTCCTGCATTAGAAAACCACCAACTTATTGTAGCCTTTAATAATTACAAAAAGATAACTTTGTCATTATTGACTTCAATCTTATAAAACAGTGAAATCAAGTATAGAACATTTTAAGTAAATTGCTTTTATAAGATTTTTATCTTCAAAATTGACTGTGACTCCATGGTTTGTTGTGATTAATTAAACCACGTTAGATTGAACTTTTCGTCGAATCAACTAAACTTGGTGAATTTATTTTGTTCCAAATTTGAACAAAAGTTTGTTATTATTGGCATAAACTAGATTTTAGGGACAGTAATAAAGACTGGTAAAAGTACTAAACAAGGAAGTATACTATTGTAGCTTTTCAATGTTAGAAATTGAAAGTACCTAAACAAACCAAAAGCAAGTAAACAAACACACAAAAGAAACAAAAGGAAAGAGCTAAATTCAAAGGTATGTAAACAAGCAGTACAATGTACCAGAAAGAACACTAGGTCAAAGTCAGGGGACAGAAGTTCCTATCTCAGCTTTGGAAATGCTTGTGTGGATTTACCTAAGTCTCCCCAGAGCCTTAGTGTCCTTTATGTAAATGGAGTTGATTGGGTCAAAACAGTGGATGGCTTTCTAACAGTTCTGTAGGAAATACTACTAGAAGAGACAATGTAAAGTTCAATTTGGAGTAGGGAGAGTGTTCTCTCTGAAAACCTCTCTATCTATATCTATCTTATATCTATCTATCTATCTATCTATCTATCTATCTATCTATCTATCTATCTATCTCCATCTAGTCCTCTCTAAACAATCACTGAGACAGACTGGCCTGTTCTAATATTATATGATTTAGGATACTCAGTGTAGCGAAATTCACATATCTGGAACAACGTGTAGAACAAAAGGTTGTGATAGTGAAAATGATTCATTAGTCAACAAGTATTTATTAGGTCTCCTACATGATAGAAAACTGGCCTAAAGAAATAGAAACTTGAAGAATAAGTTCTGAATTGGCATTAGGAGACCCAGAATCCAGCTGGGTCCAACACACACCAGCCATGCCACCTAAGGCAACTCAAATTTCTAGAATTAGATAATTCATAATCTGATTCTCCGAACATACATCTTGCCAAATTTTGCTCTGGATTCTAACTGCCCAGTTGGTACTTTCTCTTTTCACAGAACCCTGAGCACACTCATGCTTACTTCTGTAACGTAACTCTGACAATGCTACCTGCCTATTTTAGATTTAATTGTGCGATGCTTTTAGGTTTTACATTTCTGGGAGCTCTTTTTCAGAATATTTTCTTCTCCTGACTTGTGTTTGCTGTGCTGTACTATCGTCAAAACTTCATTTCTTTATTTTCAGTGTGGGGATCTCTGAGCTCCTTACAAATGTAATTTTGGGAGTGTTTGCACCCGCTAGCACTTTTGCATAAGTTATTTCAACAAATCATTCTCCATGGCAGGTAGGATTGAGCATGATGGGATGGAGTCCCAGATTGCCTAACTATGATAAAGAGAGGAAAAGGAAAAAAAAAAAAGTCTGACAAGTGAATGGCCACAGATAGGGAAGACGGGAAACTACCAAATACATCTACAACACAGATTCCCTGATGTTCACAGAGGAATTGAAGTTTCTGTCCTCAAGAAGCTTAAAAATTTTTAAAAAGACAAAGCATGGGGGCCGACCCCGTGGCTGAGTGGTTAAGTTCGCATGCTCTGCTTCGGGGGCCCAGGGTTTCACCAGCTGGGATCCTGGGCCCAGACATGGCACCACTCATCAGGCTATGCTGAAGCGGCATCCCACATGCCACAACTAGAAGGACCCACAACTAAAATATACAACTATGTACTGGGGGGCTTTGGGGAGAAAAAGGAAAAAATAAAATCTTAAAAAGACAAAGCATGGACAAAATGGGACTCTTAAATGATTATACAAGTATGTAGCAGTTCACTCTTGAAATTAGTGGATCATAGAGTACTATGAGGGTTCAAGCTTTGGAGTCATCTTTGCTGGATAATTTGTATATCAGTGGACACCCAAATGTAAAATCAAAAAGATTGCACTGAGCCGACATCATTTTCACATCCTGATTTTTATGAGAAATTATGATAAAATATCAAAATCGCAAATATTCCTATTCCAATTAACAGGATGGAACAACTCACATGGGAAAGATAGCGATGTCAGTCAATGCGTGGGAATGCATCATGGAGTTTAGGTCTCAAAGACAGATAGAAAAAGTGAGTTACCCTAATTCAGGTCGATGGCAGCGGCAGGTCCTGACCTGGCTAGTGGTCCTAGATTTAATCCACTCTCATTTCTGCAGCTTCTGTTAGTTTGTTTTTAATAAAAATGATCACCTCTTACACATTTATATTCAAATAGAGACTCAGCAGTCAATAAATGCACCTATTCATTCAGTCGAGAAAAGCAATCCAATTTTCCCAGTGTATGCACATGTGTTTGTGGTTTGCTAATATTTTTAAAAATCTTTTTAAGAAATACATATGCTATAGCTTCCAGAGTGGAAAATTTTACACAATTCTATAGTGAGGAAGTTTAATTGTAGCCCTTTTACTAATGTTTTTGGAGAAAATATATTTAAAAAAATTTAGATACTGCCTTAGCACCTAGGAACACAAATAAATAAATAAATACTGAATTTAAATCTGTCTCTTCCAGGCTTTTCCAAACAAGAATGTCAGGTCACCAGCTCTTTCTGTGCCTCATCTCGGGCTGTGTTAATTCTCCATAAATACATCCTAGAAAACAGCAAGGCCATACGCCAGTTATGACCTTGCAAATACGCGCCACTTCTCTGCATGCTAGAATATATTTAAAACAGTTTATATTTTCCCTCTGTGTCTCGGTTTTCACAGTTAATAAGGCAGGCATTTCCATGGCTGACTTGCTGTGTTCATGGGTAGTAAATATTCTGATTAGTATTCCAGATACCAAGTTTACCGAAGTTTCTCCAGAATAGAAGGTGCGATAGGCATTAAAGATTTTGCTTCTTGCTGTCTATATTGAAAACATCAGAATGATACTACTTGTATTGTTAAACATGTTATGATTGCTCTGGTAGCTGATGTTTCTAAGGAAATGTCCTTTGAACCAGAGTGTCTTGCGGGATTTTCATGTTAAGTAGAAGCTGGTGGGATTAAAAAAATAATCTCCTAGCATTAATCTCATATTCAAAACTGTAAAGTAAAACCTTGCCTGGCACTGGAGAGAAGCAGGAGATTCATAACATTGACTTAATGTTATGAGTTTCAGTTCTTATGATCTGAATTTCTTTGCTATTCTATCTTACACAGCCAACCTTTTAAAACTCCCACTGAGTGGAAAATAGTTGAAGGTAATGTTGTGTAAGCTGCTGGTAACTTTTTTCAATTATTCTTGTGAAATTAACAGAATCAGTGGAATTTTAGTACAAAATCTACTTAACTTCCTAACTTCTGCTTTCCCAGGGAAAATTGACCCAGTGTTTCCAAAAAGCAAAGCTCCGCCATTTTCCCACACCATTTCTTCATTTTGATTCATCCTTAGTCTTATGGTATTAAGGATGGCACCACAGTAAGTAAGATCAATAAAATTCAGTGAAGCGATCGGAAGGAAAATATAGCTACCACCTAGGGGGCGGTGATTGAAATGGACATGTCCAGAGGAAAAAATAATACCACAATGGGTGGGTCACATGAATTTCTGTGACAACTTCTCAAGATCAGCCAAAAACAATGAAATTAGTTTTTTATTCTAAGTATTATATTCTGCTTAAAAATATGGGATAATTTCACTGTTACACGGGCTTAAAAGTTTATTTGTGAGCCAACAAATTTTATTGTTAATTAGTTTAACTCTTATGTTTTGAGTTGAAAGCACTGTAAACTCCAGTTTGAGAGCACCTGTAACTAAAAGATTATCTGGAAGCTACGCTGACATCCTGTATGCCACTTGAACTATTTGTCAGATCTGATGAAGTTTTTCCCCATTGAGAATTTTCCAGAAAGATACTTATTTAATACAGTCTGCCATACAATGCCTAGCTTATTGGACAGCTAACACCTCCCAGTTATTGTTTAACCATGGGTGCTGGCTTCAGCAATCTTCATGGGTGTTGTTCTGTCTGGATTCTTATCTCAGGCTGGGTTATAGTTGGAAGACTCTAAAACTTCTGGAGAACTACTTACGCAGGACCTTCTCATGACTATAATTTTAGTTTAGATCCAGAGCAGAGAATCAACATGACATTATCTTCTTTTTCCAGAAGTGCAAGAAGTTGAAGAGAAGATAAATTACCATGAAGAAGAAAAGGCACCTTTTATCCTCTTTTTTTGGTGAGAACATTTCAGTTTTACTCTCTTAGCAAATTTTAGTTATACGATAAGGTATTGTCAACTATAGTCACCATGCTTTACATCAGATCCTCAGACCTTGTTCTCATAACTGAAAGCATGTACCCTGTCATCATCCTCTCCACATATCACCACTCCCCCGCCCCTGGCAACCACCATTCTACCCTCTGTTTCTGTGACTTCAACTTTCTTTTCTTTATATTCCACACTTAAGTAATACTGTGAAGTATTTGTCATTCTCTGTCTGGTTTGGCTTATTTCACTTAGCATAATGCCTTCCAATCTCATCTCTGTTGTCACAAATGGCAGAATTTCCTCCTCTTTTTAAGGAAATGCACATTTTTAAAAAGATATGCATCAGTTGGGATGCAATGGCCCAGTGTGCCTTCAAAAAATAAGTACTCTGTTCTCATAGGCAGAATCAGGGCCATTACCTAAGAATTTGTCTTCTTATGCTACACTAAAGAGGAAAGAAATAAAGATAGAAAGGAAGGAAGCAAGGAAGGAAGGAAAGAGAGAAGGAGAAAGGGAGGAAAAAAAGATGAAGAAAAAACATCCCAGAAGAAAGAAAGACAGAGAATAAGCTATTTTGGGGTCTGCCCTTTGGCGTTGTGATTAAGTCGTGTGCTCTGCTTTGGCAGCCGAGGGTTCATGGGATGGATCCCAGGCACAGACCTACATCAACCCACACTGTGGCAGTGTCCCACATGTAAAATAAAGGGAAGATGGACACAGATGTTAGCTCAGGGCCAATCTTCCTCACCAGAAAAAAAAAAAAGAAGCAGCTATTTTTCTGAAAGTTGTCCAAGTAGGTAAATTATAAAAGCAAAATGAAAGTCCAGATCTAGTTATATTTACATAAATTAGCATTTATTGTCCGTTCATTTGTTTGTTCTGTCATTCACTCATTCCGCCAGGCATGTGGAGAGAGCTTATGAGAAGGTGAGAGAAAAGACCCCTGCCATATAAGACAATGGTCTGAAACCACAGAAGAGAGCCTATCGTTAGCAGGCTTGGGAATATTTGACTCTCAGCAAAATGACCTCCACGAAGTGCCATCCACTATCTATTATCTGTACAGCTCTCCTGATGTTTCAGGGACTAATAGATTACGCCTGCTGTATTTAATATTTATAAATTGGTAAATGTCTCAGGCTTTGGACTACAAGCCATACAAGATAGGGCAAAGTATGAAAGAGGGTAGTCAGATTGAGAGAGAAAAGCAAAGAGAGAAACAGAGTCTCAACAGAGCTGTGGTTATTTTCTGTAAGCAACTGGCTCTCAGAAACAACTGACATCCTTAGTCAGATGCTGAGCATGTGACGTGGAAAGGCCCTGGCTGGCACCCTTCACAGAGCCTCGTGCGCCTCCACCGCGCAGGTGTTCTGGCTCCGGAGGCCTGCCAGCCAGCAATCTGATTCTCTGAAGGGATTATGCACAGTTGCCTCTTAGTTAAAACAGGACACTTATGCAAACACAGGATCCACTGTTGTGAATTTGAGTTGTTCTCATTACCTCCCATCCTCTGGTTTGGAAATGAGAGAAGCAGACGTAGGCAGTGCAAGCTTTATGATTCTTGTTTTTCTACTCGTTAAAATTGGCACCCACAGTTTCTATATAGTGACTACGCAACTCTGAAATGATGCATGAAATGTGAAAAAATGGAAACAATTTTTTTCTGAATGCACAGAAATTACAAATGATTCACGCAACAAATGGTGGTAAGTCTCCACTTAGCTTGGGTTAAGAGTTAAGCTGGCAGTGGTGGGTCATCCCAATAAACAGTGGACTGAGTCAAAGGCCAATAGGGACTTATGTCTATCTCCTTCTTTGATGCCACCTAATATGAACCTTCTCCTGCCGGTCTCTTCTTCCAACCCCATCTACCAGTTTTTATGTATCTATCACCTACATTGCTTCCTGACTTTTTGCTTTTACTTTTGCTGTCTGCCCTCTCCAAATATTAAGTCTTTTACTTGTGTGCACTCTTTTCTCCTTTCTATCTTTTTGCTCTCAGGTTCCTTACACTCAGCGGCTGCTCAGGAAGCATGTTGAAGGGAGGCAGAGTGGGAAGGTGGTCATGGAACTTAAATATTTCTTAAAAATATAGACATACCCAGGAGGCAAAGCCACCAAGTATTACCTATCTGTAGGTGCGAGTTCATGTATTCTAAAGAAAGAAAAACTATGCCAGGTCACCATAGTTATGACCATCAACCCATTGTCTGCTGGGCCATACTTGGGAAAGATCACTTTCCTACGCATTCCAGTCTCGCATGTCTGTACCCATAAAGGAGGACCAAGGTTACTCCCAGCTGTCTGTCTTTATCTCCATCTCTCTCTCTCCCACTCAAAAAAAGAGATCAAAATGCAAGAGTGGGAGTTGTATTAGAAGTATAACTTCGAAATTGATTTAAAATAAAATAGGAATTCACACTGCATTTTAAAGGCTATATTTCTCGGTAATTCTGCTGCTTCGATGTATAAATTAGGCTGAGGAAATTGGTTCAAATCCCCATCGCTTCTCTTTGTGAATCATTACTTGATTTTTAATAATTGCTGGGTTTTCCAGGAAAAGTACGGAACTTAACATCAGGATACTGGCAAAGAGTTCTGGCTGTGGCACCAACAGTTGTATGAACTGTCGAAGTTACTTAACCTTTCTAACCTCGTTTTCTTTTTTTTATATGGTAAAAGTGGTACAAATCCCTTTTGAGAATTTTGTGAATCAAATGAGATGGAGTATGTTCAAGACCTTAAAATTAAGCAACTGTGCACAGAGAAGGTTATTATCTGCTCTGTAATGCTAGCCCCTACTTCAATTTCAGATGGCTAAACTGTAGGAATATTGTTTTAACTTCTTCAACATTCATCATATTGACACATAACCAAGTATTTTCAAAGTGAGAATCTAAAATCAATGTAAAGGATCCATTGCACTCTGGATAGGAGCAGGAACTCTGCAGCACGTCTGAGTTTGGATCCCAGCCTTGCTATTTTTTTTTTTTTTTAAGATTTAAGGCTTGCTTTTTTTTTTGGTGAGGAAGATTGGCCCTGAGCAAACATCTGTTGTCAATCTTCCTCTTTTGTTTTTTTCTCCCCAAAGTCCCAGTACGTAGTTATATGCTCTAGTTGTAGGTCCTTCTAGTTCTTCTATGTGGGACTCCCCAACAGCATGGCTTGATGAGCGGTGTGTAGGTCCACGCCCAGGACCCAAACTGGTGAATCCTGGGCCGCCGAAGTGGAGCATGTGAACTTAACCACTACACCACCGGACCTGCCCCCCAGCCTTGCTATTTGACTTTGTTTCCCCATTTGGAAAATGTGCGTAATAAAACTGTCTACACCAGGGGATTGATATGGGGATTTTGTGATGCAGAATGGTGCTTGGCACATGTGATGTGCTCCATAAGCATTTGCTGAAATAAATAAGCTAAAATAAAATGCGCTCAACGCTTTTATTACCACGACTGTTCTCATTAGTATCCTAATCAAGCATGTAAGGCTATAAATATCATTTGATCTTAGAACTTTTTCACAGAGATCAGCAGTGCAAGTTTCTTATGGTTCCAATAAGATATTTGAATTCCTTCTATTCTGGCCTTCTCGTCCCCAACAAACCACTTCCCGTGATTCATTTTTATTGGCAATCAAACATGTACCGCTCTAATGGCATGTAGAATTTAATCAATTAATGGAGTTCAGCAGGCTATTTTCAGTTGCTGTGTCTTGAGAGGTTAATTTTGCAAACACATGAATACTTTGGAAGATTATGGAGTATCCTGAAGGTATAGCACATGCTTAATCTCAGGGGACGAAACAGAGAACGATCAATACCTCAGTGTAATCTTTTCTCTACCAAATGTCCTCGGACAAGATGTTAATTCCCTACTGATTCAGTATGTTTATTTTAAATTTACATTTCCAGGTTGTTTTCAAAAATAATTTTGCAGAACCATGATTCATGTCTCTGGTGATATTTATTATGTATACTGGCTTCTCTCTTTACCAAGTCCACTTCCTTGCTCACATCCCTGGGAATAAACAACTATTTATGACAAAAAATATTTATCATTCAAACATAAAATATTTTGAAAACAACCCCAAAAAACCCCAATGATGGTAACAACAAAAGATTAAAAAGAAATAGGGAAAAATGTGTGTGTGTGTATAGAGATGAGGATAAATGTTAATTAATTCTCACCCATTTTCGTATTATAGAGGCTAGTTTGTACTAATAGTCATAGAGCATGGTTAGAAAAACTGATCTTGTCATAACTAATATCATCTTAAAAATATGCGTTAACTGGGCTGGCCCCATGGCCTAGTGGTTAAGTTCAGCGTGCTCCACTTTGGTGGCCTGGGTTCGCAGCTTTGGATCCAGGGTGTGGACCTACACCACTTGTCAGCCATGCTGTGGTGGTGACCCACATACAAAATAGAGGAAAATTGGCACAGATGTTAGTTCAGGGCCAATCTTCTTCAGCCAAGAAATTAAAAAAAAATAATGATTAACTAATTCATATTAAGAGTTAACTAGTTGGTTATGCTTTAACATTTTCTACATATGACACAAATCCAATTTAATATGTTTCTTTTGCCCTTGAATTCTCAAACTTTTGTCTGTATCAGTATCACTTGGAAGGCTTGATAAACATAGATTTCTGGGCCTGTCCTCAGAATTTCTGGTTTGGTAGGTCTGAGGTGCAGCCCAAGAATTTGTGTTTGGAAAAAGCTTCCCAGTTATGCTGATGCTGCTGGTCTGGGGACCATGCTTTAAAAACCACTGTCCTATTGTTTCCTTGTAACAAAGGTAACTGAATTTTGTTGTGATAGACCGGTAACTTATTTTGCTCCCAGTGAATCACATTGCCCAGGATCAATTCCCTTCCATGAATGTGGGCTGGGCTTGTGACTTGTTTTAAACAACAGAATGAGGCAGAAATGATGCTCTGCCCGTTCTGGACCTGAGCCGTAAGATGGCCTGGCAGCTTTTCCTTCTGTGCTCTTGGAAACCAGCCACTATATAAGAAGTCTAACTACCCTGAGACCTTCGTGTTTGGGACAGTTCAAGATAAGCACGTGAGAATTAACATGAAAGAGGACGGAGGAACCCAGCCAGCAGAGAGAACTAAGGTCCCAGGCAGACAGCCTCAGCTGGGCTCCCAACAGCCAGCTAGCACCAACTTGTC
This sequence comes from Equus przewalskii, assembly GCF_037783145.1. Lineage (NCBI taxonomy): Eukaryota > Metazoa > Chordata > Mammalia > Perissodactyla > Equidae > Equus > Equus przewalskii. The sequence goes on from NC_091849.1 coordinate 21,222,394, forward strand.
TTACGAGGGAGGCCATTTTAACCCTGCTGGCCATCAGTCAACACTGGGTAAAGCGGAAAAACAGCCAGGTCAACTGCTGATCATGAGAACTAATAAGCTGTTGTTAAGTTTGGGGATGATTTTTTTAGGCAGCAATAGAAAATGAAAACAAAAATGGGAACCTGGAAGAAGAGTGTAGCTGTAACAAAAAGCTGAATCATGTGACGTTAATTGGTTTTGGGATTAGTTAGTAGACAGAAGTCTGAATGGCCTCAAGGAAACTTTTACCGTAGGCCTGGAAAATAGGGAGCAATTTGCTGTTGGTGGCTGGAGAAAATGGGATTGGCAGAAAAATGAGTGAGATGTCCATCTACGGTAAATTGGATGACGAAAGGGATACTGAATAAAATTGTGGATCTGGCTATGGAGATTTCCAGGCAGAATGTTGAAAGTGCAAATTTACTTTTTCCGATAAAGATAGGAAAAATGAGATATACTAAGAAAGAAATTTTAGTTTTCAAGTAAAATTTTAAAAAATATATAAAGGGGCTGGCCTGGTGGCAAAGCAGTTAAGTGTGCATGTTGCACTTCGTCAGCCTAGAGTTTGCCGGTTTGGATCCTGGATGTGGACATGGCACCGCTTAGCAAGCCATGCTGTGGTAGGCGTCCCACATATAAAGTGGAGGAAGATGGGCACAGATGTTATCTCAGGGCCAGTCTTCCTCAGGAAAAAGAGGAGGATTGGCAGCAGATGTTAGCTCAGGGTTAATCTTCCTCTTCTTCTTCAACAGAAAAAAAATATATATGTATATATACATATATATAAAGAAGCCAGGATCTGCTTCATTCAAATATAAAACTATTTTTCATTCTCAACTTTTTAAACTGTCAAATAATTCTCAAAATAATAAGTGGCCTGAGGGCAAAGATCAAATCAGATTGCTACCAGTGAAAAGTGGCATCTGGGTTACAGTCAGATCTTAAGACCCTTTGTCCTTCAAAAGATCCTTCAAAAGATTTGAGGTGATGTTTCCCACACCCTCTCTGCTAGACAATATGGTTTCTGAGAATCTTAAGTGTGGACCACATAGAGCTCCTCAGCTAGAGGAAGGACATCTAAGAATGATAAGACATCGTCCCATAGCCGAAATTAGAGAAATTAGAACTTAGAGAAGAGTTTGTTTTGAAGAGATTCGTTGTTGTGAATTTCATCCTATTTTATAGTAATAGGACGAACTCCAGTAAGATTCATTGGAAATCTACAAAGCCTCTAAGATAGTGGTATTAACAGAAGCACTGACAATTTGGATTAAAAATGACAGACACAGGGGCTGGCCCCGTGGCCGAGTGGTTAAGTTCGCGCGCTCCGCTGCAGGCGGCCCAGTGTTTCGTTGGTTCGAATCCTGGGCGCGGACATGGCACTGCTCATCAGACCACGCTGAGGCAGCGTCCCACATGCCACAACTAGAAGGACCCACAACGAAGAATACACAACTATGTACCGGGGGGCTTTGGGGAGAAAAAGGAAAAAATCAAATCTTAAAAAGGACAGACACAGTTCAAAATTAACAGAAACTTTTGGACCCTCAGCTTTCTACTGACAGGAAATAGGTTGAGAAAGCTACTCTTCTATGAATATGGATTATTTCTTATAGAAAAGGAAGGACAGATTAGAAGGTGGAGTCATGGAGGCGCCATTCCAGACCCTAAGTAAGGAATTTTATGTTTACCCTAATAGATTTCAGAATTTCTTTGGACCACTGGTTACTATGTGTCTCCCATATTTCCTATTTTTGAATGAGAGTGTCTATTATGATTTTCCTGTTCTTGGTTTACAATTGTTTGTTGGGGATATGAGGGATGAATAATTTGTCTCATTTGCTCACAGATCTTCAGATCAAGAGGAGTCCTGCCTGATGAATCTTACCTGCCCCTGGATCTGATTTAGGTGAGGAGAATATGGAATTCAAGCCTAAGACTATGCTACAATGAAATGAAGTTTTATGGGTCATAGGAGGGAGTAAATATATTTGCTTGTGGAAAGGACTTGAATTATTGAGGGCAGAGGACAGATAACCTAACATCAAGAAGAGGCCATGTGAGGAAGAACCAAGGCCCTTGCAGACAGTCCCTGACTTTCTAGCTGACAATTGGCATCAACTTGTCAGACAAGTGAGTGAATCATAATGGAAGTAGACCCTCTAGCCCCAGCTGAGCCACCCCAACTAACACCATGTCAAAGACAATTCAGCCCAAATTGCAGAATTAGGAGCGAATAAATTGTTGTTTTAACCCACCATGCTTTATTATACAGCAAGAAATATTTGATCTCTAGCACAAAGGCAGATTAGGGTCCATCACCCCATCCCTTTCCCCCTTGCCATCTGTATTGCAGACAATCTTGCCTCCTAGTATTCCAATTATCTTTTGCACATTTATGAGATAATTTCCAGATAATATCACCAATTTTCTTTATGCATTCATTTTTCCCCCTCTTCTGCTTTTTCTCATCACTTGTGTAACAATTAGTGGGCACATCTACAGTCACTGATTAACTTTTCTCTGCTTCTATGTACTATATCTGATATTTGACACCTAAATCTTATCCTCACAGAAACCGGTGAAATGGATCCTACTGAGAAGTGCTGGAAGCTGGTAGGGATGGAGTTGAGAAACTTCTCAGCCTCTGAGTTCTTTCTGCTTTCTTTCCTAGACTCAAAGCATGAATGGCACCAGGAGTGATTCTGCAGTACTTTTAAGGTAGAAGGACTTCGGATATCTGTCAAACCGTCTCGAGTCCCAGACAATTTGGAATTTATTTTATTCTCCTTACTTTATTTTCAAGTCTATTAAACTTCCAATTCTCTTTTAAGAGCGAGTGGTTGAATCAGTACTATTTTATCTGGGGGCACTAAATTTTACACCAAGACAGGAATTTTGTTTTGAGCAATTGTAAGTTGCTCAAAGGAGCAAGAGAAATTCTTGACCTTTGGAAAATTCCAGAACTAAATTAACATTCTACTTGCCTTCCAAATATGGCTCTATTTTATCTTCTAATGATAAACTTGAATAACTATTCAATATGAGATATATCTGTAGCATTAAAACTCCCTATGCTCTACTAAATTCAGCATCATTCATTCATTCATAAGTTCACTTATCTATCCATCCACCAAATTTATATGCTGCTTCTTTCTGATTAGCTCTATAATAAATATTGAAACAAACACACAAAATATAGAGTAATTTCCTGAGTCTGATGGATTTTTTTATCCATTCAGCTTCAAGAGACCTAGGAGATGTAGATTATTCTTGAACTTTATCACTGTAAATTTACCAGTTACTAAAGAGTTAGAAAAAAAAGAAGCAGACAAGAAAATAGTATTTCTGATGCATTGTAGAGTTCTTTGCAGGTTTGTTTAATTCTCCATGAATGAATAGATGAAATGACTAAGGGTAATATCATCTGGTTGCTCACTCTAAATCCAGGAAGATCAGAGTCTAGGGAAATTGTATTTTCTAGACTGGGACATGTTCTGCTGAGTTCAAGTCTGTTTTTCTTTCTCTCAATCTCACTTAGAGATTTTCAGATCAGTAAATTGTTCTTCTTTAACTAGAAGTCAAGAATAAGAGAAGAAACATGAAAAAGTATCTTTATTAGGGAAGAAAATACAGAGTTCCTCCAGATAAACACATGAACTCATTTTTCTTTTTTAAGCCCAGAAACTACTAAAGAGTTCTTCCCCCTCAATTTACACTAAACTGTCTCTTAGTGACTCTCAAACTAGAAGGCCAAGTAGAAGCTGGGAATGCAAGAAAAAGACAGGGTATTATAGTTGGAGAGGACCCTGTGTGTTATTAATTGTGAGAAATAAATTCTATTTAATGTTTTTAAATGCAAAAGGCAATAGATATATTTTGGTTATGAACTATTATGAACAAACTATCCTAAAACTTAATGGCTTATAAAACCACCACTCTTTTCTCATTTCTCACGATGGCACAGGGGAATGGTATGTGGCAGTGGCAGTATCCAAATGGATTTTCCACTCTCATGCCTCAGATATGTGTGTGGCTCAGAATGGCTCACCTGGGGTCATATGTCTGGGACTTCCCGTTTCTCTTTCAGGTGGGTTTATCAGTTTTTCTCCAGTAGTCTCAGAGTTTCTGCCCCTTTATCTTATCTTTACACATGGACTCAGTATGTAGTCTCTCGAGCAGGGTAGCCATACTTCTTATATGGAAGCTGGGACTCCCAGAAATTCAAACGTAGGAGCTCCTAGGGGCTGGTCCAGTGGCATAGTAGTTAAATTCTCACACTACTTTGGTGGCCTAGGATTTGTGGGTCTGGATCCCAGGTGTGGACCTACACGCTGCTCATCAAGCCATACTGTGGTGGCATCCATGTACAAAATAGAGAAAGATTGGCTCAGGTGTTAGCTCAGGGCCAATCTTCCTCACAAAAAAAAAAAAAAAAAAAAGAGTAAAAGCTGCTAGGCCTCAAATTGGGACAGCATCGCTTCCAGTGTATTCTGTTGGTTAAAGCAAGTTTCAGGCCCAACCCGGATTTAAGGAGAAGGCACTACACAAAAGTGTGAATACCAGAAGGCATGATCTATTGTGGCACGCCAATGTAACAGAATACAAAGTGCAATTTTTAAACTTTTCAACTGAAGTCACAAGTGTAAAAATAAAGTTGTAAAACAATCATTTGGCTCCTGCAAAATATACAAATAGTAAGAAGGGGCGATCACCATATAATATCTGATGCTAGTCCTCCCAAGGATGGACTAAGTAGGAAAAAAGCGCATTGGAGGAGAAAAGACTATTTCAGTTGTCATCCTGAACATTAATTGTCTGGATTGAAATCATCCTTTTCAATATCAGAGAACAAATGAATTTTACCATACTGCTACGAATTATACTCTAGAAAAATCAGCCTTTGAATGTAGAAATAATCTCTATTTCAGCAATGTGAGTGTTCCTGCAAAATTCTTATGCTTGCTGCTGATTTCTCATAAAAAATTCTAGAATAAAGGGGATGCTGTCCTAACTGGATCTCATGTATTTCAGCTGAGGGCTGCCACCTTCCAGGGGAAGACAGATATCTAAAGCAATCTTGTACATCAGAACACTACCATTTACGTCTTTTGTTCTCCTGTTTTCTTATGTATTGCGCAAAGTCCTACCTAAAAATGAATTAAAGGGCAACTGTCAAGATGATAGCTTAAAAATAATCTTTTCTGCATTGCTTCTTTGATGTTCAATTGCATAGTTTTAAAAGAAGACATGTTTAATCATCTCCTTATCCGATTAATTTACATTATTTCATTGTACGATATTAAAAGAATGACAGGGAAATTCATACTTTTAAAAAAATATATTTGTCTATCTATTGCTCTAGCACTAACTCAGTTTTGCAAATTAATCTTGGAAGAGGTAAGAAGGAACATTGCAGAGAAAAAGAAAAGCCTGAACAGACCTTAAGGTTCATTGGGGAATAATTTGTTTTGTTAGTTTTAAACTATACTTCATATATTATTTTAATCTTTCAAATCTGTGCCTAACCTTCCATGTAGTAAATCTTTTCAGATTCTCTCTATAATCCTACTTTCTATTCTTCCATCACATAGAATGGTATGGACTCAACACACATTTTTATGCAGCTCTGCAGCCGTGCATGAGATGAAATATTTGAATAGCAACTGATGCTGTGTGTGCTTTTCACCCCAGGAGATTTCTTTCAAGAACAAGCGGTGGCCGAGATGACTCTCAGTCTCTATCAGTATTCACACAGCTTTTATTTGTGGCTTCATTCTAATCCTCAAGTCTAAGAATTGGAGCCCTAAACATGCACTCTTTGTTTACATTTCACAAAATGGCCAAGGAAGAGGAAAAGAGCAAAAGAAGAGTGTAGAAATAAGATTTTTAAATATCATTGCTTCCCTGGTGTGAAGAAATTAGATGTGAAACCCTAGGCGAAATTAACATGTACGTGCACGTGTGTGAGTGCATGTGCGTGTAAGTAGCAACCTCTTTGTTGCATAACAATCAATTTCATTCTCAGAAAAGCTTACAGGCAAAAATTCCTATTCTACTTTGATACTTTAATGAGCTAATTCTTTTGAGTTTGTGGCCTTGGTGTGTATGGGTCTATGTCCTCATGATCATTTCTTATTAACGGGAATCTATTTGATTATGTTTCTTTGTTAATAAGGTGACTTTATTATTTGCCTGAAAACCACAAGATGTCACAACCACCTTCCCCACCCCCAACCCCCTTACCACCAGTTTCTCTGCACTCCTCTGAATAATCTAAAGCCCTATTCAGCTTGCAGCCAGATGTGAACAATCATTGCTTGACACGGGGTACAAATAACACCTACTCCAGCCATTACTCTTAAATTGGAGCTCTGCCCTTGATGGAGGCCGGAGATTGCTCTGGCTTTTGTAACTTGCACATGAACAGTAGTAGGCACAGAGTGAGAAGGAGGCCGGGATATTTAGGTTGCATGCTGGAGGCAGATCTGGACTTCTCTCAGATGAGAGGGGTCTGTTTTAAAGCGAAGTGAGGTCATAGGTCACCATTCAACCTGAAGAGCTAAGTGGACTAATGTGTTGGGCAGACACAGACCCGTTAAACCAAACCAAACCAAACCAAACACAAGATGAGAGAGAGTCCAAGTCAACTTTGAAACCTAAATGACCATTTGTTCTCATTCTTCAAAACTTTTCAGGGGGCTTCTAAACCATCCAAGGCTAAAACTGTTTATGGCTCACAGTGTTCGAGAAAATGGAGTTCTGACATCTGACCTTGTGTTAACCAGAGAGACAGAGCAGAAGGAAAGAGTCTGGCCAGGAAAAGCACTATTTCCTTAGCAAGCTGCTCTATTTGATGGTCGTGGTCAGAATTTACCTAGATCCTGAGATTGTGCTTGAAAAATAAAACTAACAACTCTTTTTAATTTCAAGTAGTATCAATTGGCTTGTTTTTGCTGCCTGAGTCTCTCTCTTTTTTAAGTTAGGCTGCAGTCATTTCTTCCTCCTGGATGTCTAGGATTTGTTGTGAAGAATAATAGCACGTTCCATCTGCAGAGAAGGCTCCTGTGGAGTTCATGTTCAAGTCTAAGGCATTAGTTATAAAAATCAGGAATACAGGTAGTCTTCCTTAATGCTTTCTTCCTGAATTATTTCTATTTTATTTACAGTTGCATTTTTCTTAAACATTGTTTCTGACAAAAGTGAGATTGCCCTCTCTTTATAATCTTTGTATTGAATTGATCCTCTCAGAAAAAAACATGAAATGATTGCACCCAACAGGGTAAAAATAAACATGGTCCACAAATTGTGATCAATACCAGTGAAGTTCATGGTTCAATGATTAGAAAAGCAAAGCAAAGGAGGGGCATAATACATTCTTTAGAAGAAACCTAGATTACTTAAGAAGGCATAAAATGCATAGAAATTTTCTCGTGTTAAGAATCATTTAGTGGAGCGACAAGAACTCTCATACATTGCTGGTGGGAGAGTAAATTGGTACAGCCACTTCAGAAAACAGTTTGGCAGTTTCTTCCAAAACTAAACATACTCTTACCTTACAATCCAGCAATCACGCTCCTTGATATTTACCCAAAGGAGTTGAAAACTTGTGTCCACGCAAAAACCTGTACGCAGATGCTTATAGCAGCTTTATTCATAATTCCTAAAACCTAGAAGGAACCAAGACATCCTTTAGTAGGTGAATGGAGAAATAAACTGTGGTACATCCGGATAATGGAATATTATTCAGTGCTAAAAAGAAATGAGCTATCAAACTATGAAAAGACGTGGAAGAATCTTAAATGCATCTTACTAAGTGAAAGAAACCAACCTGAAAAGGCTACATACTGTATGATTACAACTCTAGGACATTCTGGAAAAGGCAAAATTATGGAGACAATAAAAAGATCAGTGGTCGCCAGAGGTGGTGGGTAGCATATCGGGGGAGAGATGAATAGAAAGAGCACAGAGGATTTCTAGGGCAGTAAAAATATTCTGTATGATGTTGTAACGATGGATATATGTCATCATACATTTGTCCAAACCCATAGAATGTACAACATCGAGAGTGAAGTGTACTGTAAACCATGGAGTTTGGGTGATGACGATGTGTCGGTGTAGGTTCATCAGTTGTAACATGTGTACCTCTCTGGGGGGTGATGTTCTCAATGGGGGAAGCTGTGCATGTGTGGGCAGGGGGGTGTATGGGAAATCACTGTACCCTCTCTCAATTTTGTTATAAACTTAACACTGTTCTAAAAAAATGAAGTCTTTAAAAACAATTTTTTTGAAGGGAAAAGTGAGAATTGTAGGAAGAGAAAAATGCTGTCATGTTCATTAAATAGGAAAAGCAAAACTTTGAATGTCAACTCTGGTTCCATTGAGTACTTGCTGCTTCGATGCTGTCTGACATTGTTACTGGTGGTCCAGGTGCAGCCTCAGTAGAAATAACTCAAAGCCTTAATTGAAATTTTTGCCACCTTGGCTCTTAGAGCTGTGAACAGAATCACCCTCCCTCGTTTATTTGGCCTATGGGGAAAATCACCTCTTACAAGTACGCTTTGCGAGAAGGGTACTAGATTTCCTTTGAAAATAATATTTATGTCCCGAACTGTCTAAGAAAGGAAAAGTTGCTGAACATAGAGTAAACGATTTAAAAATTGATCAAATACAGTATTAATATTGAGAATGCTGATCAGAATAAATCTATATGCATGTTAGAAACATTAAAAATAAACTGCCTAATTTTGTTAGTTATATCATATATATTAAAGGACACATAATCTTTCTTTTTTTTTTTTGCTGAGGAAGATTCTCCCTGTGCTAACATCAATGCCAATCTTCCTCTATTTTTTGGTATGTGGGCTGCCAGCACAGCAAGTCTGTTAACAGAGTGATGTAGGTCGGCACCCAGGAATGAAACCCAGGCCGCCAAAGTGGAGCATGCCAAACTTAACCACTAGGCCACCAGGTTGGCCCTAAAGTGCACATATCTTAAATGAAGATCTTAATGAATTTTTACATATTGTATAAACTTCCTTAACCACCACACATATTAAGACATAGAACATTTCCAGCATTCTGGAATGCTTCCACCCCACTCTACAGTCAGCATGTACCCCAACAGGAGCCATGATTCTGTTTTACCTCTTTTTGAATGTCATATAAATGTATGTTTGTACCTGACTTCTCTCATTCATCATTATGTCTGTGGGATTCATCTAGATTATTATGTATATCATTACTTCATTCTTTTTATTGGCGTATAGGATTCTGTTATAGTTCTATACCACAATTTATTGAGTCATTTTACTGTTGATGAATATTTCTTTTTTCCACTATGGGGCTATTATGTGGTCACTATTGGGTACATCCTTTGGAGGACACAAGCATTCCTTTAGGATGGAAACGAACTCAGCAGGAGTTGCAGGTCACAGAATATGTAGATTTCGTAGGTGCTGCCAAATATTTTTCTAAAGTCATGGCACCAGTAGCAGTCCCCCCAACAAATCAAGAGAGTTTTCATTCTTCCCAACACTTTCTATTCTTAATTTCAGCTATTCTGCTCGCTGTTAGTGATATCTCATCTTAATTTGTATTTTTCTGATGAATAATTATATTGAGCATTTTTTCATATGTTTACTGCCCTAACCTTTTTAAAATATAAGATTTGGGAGTTCAGCTTAAAAAGTTACTCAAGAAACTTGTGTATAATGTCAGTTTCTTGGCAGTGAAAAAGAAAATGAGAAACGAGAACTACTGTTTACTTAGTGCTTATCACATTATGAGAACTTTACGTATGCCATCTCAATTAATTCTAACAGCCATGTGTGGCAGATATTTTTAATGGCTGATAAAGTTCGTATATTTATAAACAGAATTCATTCAATTTTCTATTCCTTCTTCTCTTCCTATATCCTGGTATGTCCTATTCTTTCTTTACCCCCAGGTCAGTTGGAAATTACTGTTTTTCCAGATTTATGGAGAATAATGGTTATTATTACTATGACTTCTTGTTGAGGTTTCTTTAACTCATTAACAACCTAGCATAATGTGGGATAGTCTTCTGTATGCCCTTTGGCATTTGAATATTTACAAGAAATCATTGTTACCATCATAATTTAAAAAACTGTAGAGGCCAGCCTGGTGGCATAGTGGTTAAGTTTGTGTGCTCTGTTTCGGTGGCCTGGGGTTTGCCGGCTCAGATCCCAGGCACGGACTTATGCACAGCTTATCAAGCCATGCTGTGGCAGGCGTCCCACATATAAAGTAGAGGAAGATGGGCATGAATGTTAGCTCAGGGCCAGTCTTCCTCAGCGAAAAGGGGAGGATTGGTGGCAGATGTTAGCTCAGGCCTAGTCTTCCTCAAAAAAAAAAGAAAGTGATTTCCATTTTGAAAAAAAAAAAAATCTATCCCTTCCTTCTGGCCAAATGACAGACAAGATCCTTGCCTTCTCAAGTTGTATTATGAGAGGTAATCAAAGACCTGTTTGCTTCATTACTTATTTTCAAAACCTTTTCAGATCCCAGCTTTAAATTAATAAATAGTCTTATCCCCACTCCCGAGGAATCAAATATTTACTCTCTTCTTTTAAGTTTCAGCAATTCTCCCTTATCTAGGATTTTCCTTTTACAAAAACATTCTCATATTTATACCTGGACTCACTGACACCATTAGCCTGCTTAAGAAAAAAGAGACTAGATGCAAAATGTTAACTTGAGAGGAAAACCAATAATTTTCTCAACCTCAGAAACAAATTTATATGGTACCTTAGTAGGGGGTGTTCAAGTTGACTGATGGCTTTAGTGACTTTGTTATTGGGTAAGAAGTTTCCTACAGTCCTACTCTCTTCCTCTCTCCTTACTAGTCCTGCAACCAAAAACAAAACAAAACTGAAAATCAAAAAGGAAGAAAAAAATTCACCGGAAGAAAATAAACTGGCATTTACCTATCTTAAAAAAGACAAAAATATACCTTAAATATTAACTAAGTCCCTTCCGGCATGGTTCTCAAGAATGAAGGTGAAGGTCAAGTGGAAAGGTCAACTCAACATATGAAGTTTATGCTTTAAGCATTTTACATAAGGCTGGGTACATAATAGACACTCATAACGTTTTTTGTTTGATTCGCCTTATTTTTCCTTGTCTAGATACTTATCAATGTCAGTGTTGTCTCAGTATGCCCTCTTGTATTGCACCTAAACAAGAGCCTGAACAGTTTGGTCTTAATTCCTTTTACTGCTAAAAACATCTTCCTTGAAATATCATCATAAACCACTTCAACTTCTGCAACATAGCAGGTCCCGATCAGTTTTTTATGTCTTCATTAAGGATGAATACATTATCCACAAGCGTCAACAGGAGCAAATGCATTAGCTTCTGATCCCTCTTGGATAATGCCAAATGACATGGCATCAGTCTAGCATGCCGTTATTATGCAATTTCTCAAGTTACCTTTATCTACATGTTCCTGTGCAGTATAATGTTCAGTGGTTAGCGCTGTTCATACAATTTCAAATCCACTTTTTGCCACACATTTGAGTAGATTCACACAATTGAGTTGGTTGAGAGATAGCCTATGGATTTGATACAAATGTGCTATCTGTGTTTGGCAATGACAATTCCATATTTGGATAGACAGGAGGGCTGGCTGTCAGCTCTCCACAGGGCTAGCAATTTCTCATGCCTTTTCCCAAGTCTGTTTATTTTGCCCTTAAAGTAACTTTATTAAGTTGATCTCTATTGTAGAATTCCAAAGACTTGGGTTCTTTTTTGGATCAACAATGCTTTTCTAAGAGAGTTCGGAATAATTCAACTCAGTTGCCTTCGTTCTCATCTTATTTGAAAAGATAGAGCTAGACCTTCATTAAGACAGACTGGGGAACTGGGAAACAAACAAACAAACAACCTAGAGGGCAGGAAAAATGTGGGTGAGACAGCAACCAGGTTTTTGGTTGGAGATGCTGCTCAAATTGTGGGGAATGATATTTCTAGGCTGTTATTGTGGATATATGTGAGTGGCTATTCTGAGATTTATGGATAGGCTGGACCGGATGTGTCTGGGTGTGTTGAAGATGTGGCTCCCCAGGAAAAGCAAACAAACCAGGAAAAGGTATGACAGAAATGTGTGACCTTCATTTAGGCGAAGCTTCCTGTATCCTTGTAGATTTGAAGTCCTAATCTATGAAGTTGTGTATATAAAGCCAAGGAAAAGGAAATGTGATTTTCACCGTTCTCTCTTGTTTAACTTTCATTTTCATTATATACAGTGGTGAGCCATGGGATGTTCCCCTGCAGACATGTCTCTCCATGGCAGCAAGTCCACAAGGATGGCTGCAGGCTGCAGAAACCAGAAGGAGGGAACAGAAGAGGAAGAACCATTCGGAATGAAATGCAGTTGGAAGGAGAATGGTCATGGCTCACATCTTATTAGCTTTGATATGACCAAAGGCTTAAAACAAAATACTAAAGTCTTTGAATATTTGAGAATCAATGATTAAAAATGAGAGCAAACCAGCCGGTAAATGATAAATAAATAATATATTGCCCTTCTCCTTGGATCCACAAAGCAGTTCCAATTTTTACTCCAGTCCATATTAGAGTGGTTCTGGAGATCCAGCTAGAAATACTTTCTCATTGTTATTTACTCACTTATTCAACAGATCTTGTTGACTATGTTAATATGTGAAAGTTTCACATTCTTTGAGTGTGAATTGTGAAGCAGGAAGATAGAAATTAAAGTGAAAAGACAAGCAGTGGTCAGATAGGGAAGGCCTGTAATTTCAAGCTAAAGACTTGGGATTTATCCTCTAGGACCTAAAAAAAATAGTAGACACAAAGGGAAATCATTAAAGAGCTGGAAACAGGGAAAATAATTGCGTTTAAGCACTATAAATACTCAACACTCACTTTTCTTTTGCTTTCTGTAATTAGCTTAAGGCCATGGCTCCCAAATTTATCTGCACATTAGAATCATCTTGGGATCTTTGGAAAATTCCAGAGCTCGGACCACATCCCACACCAATAAAATCACAGTCTCGGGGAATGTATGTTGGGAAACCTTGGTTTAGGAATAAAGAAAAAAAAAAGTGAGACTTATTTGGATAAAATTGAATTGGCTTGACATGGGTTGGGCCAATTTGTTTATTTATTTAACATTTGTTTTTTTCATGACTTTTTACTTCCTAATTTTTTTTTTTTTTTTGAGGAAGATTAGCCCTGAGCTAACATCTGCTGCCAATTCTCCTCTTTTTTGCTGAGGAAGACTGGCCCTGAGCTAACATCTGTGCCCATCTTCCTATACTTTATATGTGGGATGCCTACCACAGCATGGCTTTCCAAGCGGTGCCATGTCCGCAACCAGGATCTGAACTGGTGAACCCCAGGCTGCCAAAGTGGAATGAGGGCACTTAACCGCTGTGCCACCGGGCCAGCCCCTACTTCCTAATTTTTAAGGGATAGAGAATGGCATGATGAAACCGAGTCAGGAACTCTCACAGAAATAGAAATCTGTTCAGTTGTGTTTCTACTTAGCTACTTTGTATCCTGCTAGTAGAAGTAAGATCGGGAGACTATAGCCTTGGGTCCATAAATTTCCCTTCATTTCTCCCATAGAATCATGCCCCCATTGTAATATTTCCAATGTAACACAATATATTTGTACAATATTTGTATTTAGAGAACAAATGTATTTATTTTGCCAACAATATGTCTGAGCAGGCATGACCACACAGGTCAGTCACAGGGACACTATTTCCTTGTCATTCAATTCAGATAGGGATCACTTGACACACAAAAAGGACTTTTTTATTATGCCCTGAGTCATACCTCTTTACTTCTACTTTGGGTTCAAACCAGAGCTTTTCTCTTTGGCCTTCCTTGGATGTTGAGGAGGAGGTTTATTTTCCTTTTTAGCGACAAAATGCTATTTAGTTAAAACACACACACAGAAAATGCAATCTATGAACTCTTATTAGTCTAGCTGGTGACCTTAAACGAGAAAGTTCACTTGAGATGCAGTAGAAAGAAGTGGTTCCGAGGCCTGGCCCATGGCTGAGTAGTTAAAGTCCTGTGCACTCTAATTCGGTGGCCCAGGTTCGCGGGTTCAGATCCCGGGTGTGGATTTGCTCTACTTCTTGGCCATGATGTGGAGACACGCTACATACAAAATAGAGGAAGACTGATACAGAGGTTAGCTTAGGGTGAATCTTCCTCACCAAAAAAACCCCAAAAACCAAAAAGAAAGAGAGAGCGATTCTGCACCCCACCTCCAGATTTGGTAAATTTAACATGTTGCTCAGAAATCTGAATTTTAAACAACTGCCCTGATACTTCTGATATGTTGGTCTGCTGTCACTCCTAGAAACACTGACTTTGGCAATTGAGATATAAATAAGGGGGGAAAAGACTGCCTTGTCTATGTTTTGGGTCAAAACAATTTTTCGTGGCTTCCATATTTGTCATAGACCTTGATCTGAATCGGAATGATTTTTCTCCCAACACAAGGCCTACGAAAAACATCCAAGCTGGGTCCCCTTCCGTCTTTTAAACCGTCTCTCCTCCTCTTTTTCTAGCCTTTCACAATGTGTTTGCTTTTTTTTCACCACCCAGACTGTATTTGTTGGAGTTTTGAATTTGCCTCATCCCTTAGTTTTGTCCCCCATCCTTAATCCAGTTTTCTAACTTCTTTCTTCCTTTACTGTCATGGTGCTCAGCCATTAGGGGCTCCACATGGACAGCCCGGCCAATGCAGTCACTAGGGTCAGGAGGGCCTCTCTGGGCTTCCTTATCCCTTCAGGGGCAACTTTGCTCCTCAGCTGGGAGGGTGCAGTGGAATCCATGTTGAACTAGAAACCCCGTGATCTAGTCTTGCTTTCACATTTAGCAACAGGATGCTCTTGACCAAATTCCCCTTCTAAGGTATAGCTGCCTCTTTGGAGAGTTGGAGAAGCTAATACCTGCTCTGCCTTCTTAATGAAGTTATTATGAAAAACACTGAAACTGCTATATGTCAAAAGAATCTGTAGCTCTCGAAAGCCTCGAAAATGTCTCAGGCTGTGCTTCACAAAATTTAGCTTGCATCAGACCCACCTGGAGGGCTTGTTAAAACTCAGCTTCCTGGACCCCAGCCCCAGGATTTGTGATTTAGCAGGTCCAGAGTAGGTCCCAGGGGTTTGCTTTTCTAGTAAGGTTCCAGGTGATGTTGACATTGATGTTGCTGGTCCCAGGATTACACTGAGAATAGTGGTCCAAGGTGGAGTAATAAAACGGTCTAATCTCTCAGTTTACGTATACTTTCTATGGTTCCCTGTGGATGTAAAATCCTGGGATACCATTAGTGAAGTTCAAGCGTGCTAAGAGTAACTTAAAAATTGACCTGGAGTGTAGGTCTTTATAAAGTACCTACTAAGTGGGAGCTAGAAGCATTAGAAAACAGATCTCATATGGGGAAGCTCCACAAATCTCTAAGAAATTTTATTTTAAACCTGTGTTTTCTTGGATAACAAGTTAACTTTCTTTTCTGGGCGATGGAAATGGCCAGTAATATCTTTTAAATGAAGCCGAATATGCCCGATTCGGGCAACTGAGTGGGGGCGTCCCTCCTGTCTTCCTGCCGCCTGCATGTTTAATGCTGCAGGCCTGGGTTACTGTAATGAAGAGGAACGGGACGCTGTCAGCTTCAAAGCAATTTGCTGTGCTGTAAATGGCAAGGCAGAGAGCACACTAGACAATGTTAGCTGGAAAATTAAAATATGCCACGACATAGCTATAAAACTCTTTGCTACCAAGCCAATATCGTTCTGTCTTATGGCTAATGGACCTCACAAAAGGAGGTTAATTAATGAAGCAAACCTGGTGTAAAATGGTCTAAAGGAAATCTGATGGGTTGGGCCAAACTCTGAGGTGCCAAATGAGACTTACATCTACCTACACAGAGAGGGAGCTGGCTGGAAGGCAGTGCAACTCAGAATGCCTGCAGATTTGTCTAAGAATCTGGCTTCCACAGCATATCTATGTGTAGTATGTGTACATGACAAAGCATCCGAACAATCAGGCCCTGAAGGAATGGTGGGTGAGCCTAATTGGTCTTTCCCAAGCAGTTGCGCATAAAGTTAAATTAAAAAGAAAAGATGGGTCAGTTTAAAGCCATTCACATGACTCGGATTAGCTGTCATCGTCTTACAAAGGCCCCAGCTAAGGAATCCTTGCTCACGGTTCCTTTAGGGTACAAGGATGGATCTGGCCAGCAGCGTGGCTCTTGGTTGCCCTCTGCAGGGACAAACATCAGGAGCCTTGTTTGGGGAAAAGACTCAAGAGAATTGCAGGCCTTAGAAAGATATATATGCTTGTGGCAGTAAATTTCAAGGCATGTCTGGCTCTTTAAGGGCCTATCCAGTGTGTGTGACTTAACAGGCAGGCAATATTTTCAGGACCCGAGTTTAGTGCTTCAGATGTACGAGGCGTTTGCTGACTTGGGAGAACGGAGTCATTCGGGTCTGGGACTAGGGGAGAATGATGAGAATTATTTTTCCTCTTTGCCTTTCGTTGGAAGGCTACAGCTTTGTGAAGGTAATCTTAGGCTAAGACAAAGACAAAATGACACACCACACCACACACACACAACTCTTGTTTTTATATATTTAGTACTGAAGTCAGTGGAACTAATGAAAAGCATATTGGTCACAGCAACATGGAAAATCAATTCTCAAGCTCTTTCTTATTCAGGTTTTTGATAGGATATTGCTCTCATCTGATACGTGAGGGTCTCAACGTGATTTTCAAATGGGTTGTTCTTTAGAGTGGAAATGAAGACACTTGCCCCGGGTCACACACAATAATAAAAAGTGACCTCTTTCTTAAAATGGATTCTGTCCACGGCCTTCAATTTCAAGCCTGATAGGGAAGAACGTTTGTAATTCTTTTCTATGAGGCTTTTTCTGGGTAATAGAAATCATCAGCTGAGAAATAAGATATGTGCATTATACATGCATCGATAAATTAATATTGATCAACCGTTGGGATATTTTATGACTTCTTGGTGACCTAATGTTTTGTCATCTCCTCGCATGTTAGCAGGAGTTGAAACCAGTAAACCTGGCTGTGTAAACATGTATTCAAAGACAGATCAAAGACTGCAGTCTCTAGCCTATAGCCCAAGAGCACACAGTTCCTCCAGAAACACTGGCATCAACCTGTCTTTGGGAAGTACATAGAGGGGAGACATTTCAGGAGTAGGGTAGAAATGATTTCTAAACAGAAATCTGCACTTCTGCTGTTTTGCTTTGTTGAAGGGAGATGAAAGCGTGTTTCAGCCATTTTGAGTAAAGATGTGATAATAAGAAATATCTGTGAGGCAAAGGTGACACAAGCATGACGAAGATTGGTAAGATTTCAGAGGAGTAAAAATAAAAGTGATGAGAACTAGGCAAGTAACCACTTTGAGCCTTAGTTTCCTTGGGTAGAGTAATAAATTGGGGTGACATTAACATTTTCGAAGTATATTTCACTGGAACACAATTTTTATTAGATGTAAATACAGATGTCCCAAAAAGCTTCCATCACGAAACAGGTTCGAGAAAGACCTGGTCGGGTGAATGGGACAGTTTGGTTTACTGCTGGATTTTTCACTCTTTCATATTACCAATGAACTGTGGGAGTTTCCAAGAGGTGGCCCAGATATCCTGTTTCCCAAACTTCTAACCACACAAACTTTTTCTCCGCAGTACTATAAAATGCTGATTTTCATTACTGTTAGTGTCTTTTCCAGTTCTAGAGTTATATGAATACGTGTTGAGAAGATAGACTGTAAAAAGAGATAGTTGGGAATGGAAAATAGATACAATTAACCATGTAATTTGGACAACAATGACCTTGTTTGCATTGCCAGAACACTACGGTAAATTGTGGGTAAATTATGATTATTTTTTTCCTTAATTTTCCACACATTGCCTTGCCAGGATAAAGAAACTTAAGGTAGGAAAAAAAAAGTCACTAGTAAGAAGAGAAATGACCAGATATTTACATGGCAATAAAAGAGATCTTTGTGTCAAACTCATAGTAACTGAGCGCTGCCTCAGTAACGTGTTACTGTTTTTAAAGCCAGTACGATATCTGGACATAAAACCAAAGCTCTTCCCTATCTTCCATTTTCCACCCTGGTAATTCACACAATATGCCAACATCACAAAGGCTCACAGAACTGCGTCTATTCTGAACCTTCATAATTAAGAGAGAAAATATGGAGTATTCAAAGGTGAGCCACGAAGATTATTAAAGAGGTGGAAAACACACCCAATTTGAAAAGGTTAAATGAGACGGGATTTTTTTTTTAGCTTGGGGGAAAGTAAGTAGAGATGCCAGTTACTACTGATTTCTATTACGTGAAGTGTTATTAAACAGATGAAGGTGACTATTCTCCATTGTCAGTGAGGAAGGGACAAGAGAAAACATGCTTATGCTATAAGCATGAGGACTTATTTTAGATATGGGGAATGGATTTCTTATTCGATGGTTTGCACCATGATTGCAGTTACGATTTGACTAGATCAAAATGTAGTTTGCAAAAGGTACTTTACCAATGAATAACTAATAATGTTAACCTTTATTAAATTCTTATTATGAGGGGGGCTGGCCCAGTAGTGCAGCGGTTAAGTTCGCAGGTTCTGCTTCTTGGTGGCCCGGGGTTCACTGGTTCAGATCCCGGATGCCGACATGGCACTGCTTGGCAAAAGCCATGCTGTGGTAGGCGTCCCACATATAAAGTAGAGGAATATGGGTATGGATGTTAGCTTAGGGCCAGTCTTCCTCAGCAAAAAGAGGAGGATTGGCAGTAGTTAGCTCAGGGCTAATCTTCCTCAAAAAAAAGAAAAATTCTTATTATGAGCCATGTACCATACTGGGCACTTTATGTACATTGTGTCATTTAATTTTCATATGAACCTTTTGAGAAATGTATTTATATCCCAATTGTATAGATGTGAAACATAAGGCTTATAGATATTAACTACCATGACTATTTTGTGGAGTCATTCAGCAAACCGGGATCTGCCCGACTTCAAAAGCCACACCCCTGAGCACCACAATATACGATTTCCCCACTATCTCCTTGCGTAGGTCAGTTAATATTTCCTTGATTTTGTTCCTCAACAATAATATGTAAAACAGTTTTACTGTAATAAGTAAACCAAAGGAAATTTAAACAAATAACTTATTTTGCCTTTTTTGTTGACACGAGGAAATACATGTGATTTTATTGAAGAAGAACCCACTAGAGCGGTTCCATGAGGTTCTGGGTGTTGCAGAGTAGGTTCCCTGGAATCTTCACTACTGCCTTTCACTCTGCCTTACTTTTACTGATTCTACCATTAAAGACAAGAAGTGGAAGATGGGAACGTGTATCAGAAGCATGGGTCCTGAGCAACAGGGTCTGTACCCAAAGGGCCCTTGGATGCCTTATGAAAATGTATAAGAAGGAGAAGTTGCTCAGAAAGATACTGTATGAAGTCCCTGAAAGTCAGTTTCACCTCCCTGTACAAGACCTAAGTACATTCAAGCTGTACATAATGGTTGCTATGGAAATTTACGCAGGTTTGCGTGGCTATATCTGACTATTTTTGAGAATCTGATTAAAGGTAGGTAAATCAGTCATAAAAAGAGAGAGAAGAGGTGCAACGTTAGAAATGCTATCTAAATCTTCACTATTTCACCATAATTTATTTTTGGAAAGTACTAACCCTTTAAAATGTATGTTTACATAATGTGGACGACGACATTAATGAAGTTTGGAAACTCATGCAGACTTGGGATGGTTATTCACATTTGCTACTACTTTTATTGTTTTCTGATCACCCTCCTGGGAAGAACCCAGCAGGGCTGGAAGGGGGTTTTCCAGGGGCTTGGGCTCAGTGTAAGTTGGGCCACTTTGTACAGTGTACAGGAGTATACTTCATATTCTAGATTGTACTACCTTCCTCATCCTGAAGCTATGCCTTGCATCTGTGGTTGTGGTGCATGGAACCAGGGCAGCATTCTGCCAGAAATACAAGTCAAAGAATTAGGGCAAATAATGCAGAGCATCTTACCAAATCGAATGCAGGGTGCAAGATCAAGCAGCCAGTGCCAAAGAATGTTATGTGAGCATGTTTGAATAAATCTAAAGAAAAAGAGTCTACGGGAATGGTCCAAGAGCATATGCATCAACTGAATTCTTGCCAGACCCGTTTCATCACATCATGTAAAAGAGCTCTGCTCAGCTCTTCAACAGCATTTGAATCTTCATACATCTGATTTCCATTGGCTTACATGTGTTTTTCCTAATTTCCCGTTTATCTTCCCCCTGATCCACTTGGAAGAAAATATCCTGAAAAACGGAATCTACTAATCTAAATTTGCCATTACCTTGCTCATTTGGCAACCAATCTGAGAGGACGCCTGAATTGCTCTTGATCAGTAGTGCAGGTATGCAGATTGAACACCCGAATTATTTCATCAGTGTCTTTAATGTTATCCAGCAGAATTACTAATTATCCCTGATCAGCTGCCTCTTTAATTGTCCTTGTCACTACTGAAAAGTTGCACAGTTTTGAGTCTCTGCCTTCACGCTGGCTACCCTCTCTCTCTCAGCAGAACTGTATTTCATCCCATTTTATTTAATGTAAAAAAGACCCTCAAGCCTAAAGTCCTTCAACTTTGAGACTCTAAATCTGTATCTGCGCGGATCTTACCTCTTTTCTCCAAAGAAGAATGACCCTCATTCTCTCAAATGGATCACTCCACCTGGGCACCGAGTCCCATAACTGCCTTCCCCCTCAGAATCTTTGCTCCAGCAACTAACCTCATCTTTTCCTACATCTTCAACCCTCAAGCTCCATTTCTCTTTCCGGTGGTGTATAAACACGGTGAAATACCACTCATATTTTTAGAAAGAATTCCTTTTCATGGAACTACTCTTTATATCTCTTTCTGTTTTAGCTAAGCTTCCAAAAATTTTTTTATTACGTCCATTCTCTTCTCTTTCATTCTCTTCACCACAGCTCAACATATTCTGTGCTATTTCCTCATCAGCCCCCTCAAACTATTCTCTCTAAGATTATCAACATCTTCCTAGATGCTCAATCCGATGACTACTTATAAAGCTCACCTGACATGATTTCTCTCTAGTGTTTCACACTTCTTCCTTTTTGAAATGTGGTTTCCCTCATTCCATTTTCTCATTTGTTTCCAACAACTCTGCCTGTTCCTTATCAGTCGCTAATTTCAGGTCCTCTTTCTCTGCTTTACTCCTAGATTTTAGAGAATCTCAGAATTCTGTTTTTGGTCTCTTTCCTTCTCCTTTCTTTTTTACAGTGTGCTCAACCATCTTATCCAGTCTCTTGACCTCAATAGCCACAGGGCAAATCATGGCTCCCAAAACACCATCCACACCCTTGTTCTTGCTTCTGAGCTTCAGAAACAGATATCTGAGTGTCTACACAATCACCAATTGGGTATTTCACCCGAATTTCACAATCAATAAGTCATATTTTAAAGTTTAGAATGCTTCTTATATGGGAACAATGAGGTGAAGAGAAGTGGAGAGATATAAGAATATGATCATTCTAAGACCAAAATCAGAAGTTTGAATAAAGAATATAAATTTGAATTTGTGGTGGTTTGATCTAAAATGTTATAAATGAATCAATTATATTGCTACACAAAAGAAAAATAACAACTATGAATGAATTGAGTGCATGCTTGTGCAACACTTACCCATCAGACTCAAGTAAACTGTCGATGCAAGGTCAAAAGGTGGTGGATTCCCACGCTGTGTGAGCATTGGGAGAGTTGAAGGTAGCACTTATTCCCCACTCCTCGTATTTCCACAGAAAAGAGAGAATGCACACTGCACTCTCAGGAGAGAACAGTATGGGATAAATAGTTACTTTCTGTCCCTTAACAACAAATCCAGGTCTGGAAGAAGAGCTGATTTGATTGGTGAATTTTGGAGAAAGAACTGAACCTGGTGGTCTGCTCAGACCTCGCTCTCTCTCTCTGCCTTTTTTCTCCCTCCCTCTCTCTTACATCTGCCTACCTACAAGATGGGCAATGTCCTTCCCTTCCTTCTTCTTGCATCTGCCTGCCTGCAGAAGAGCAAAGTCTTACCTGGGCTGCTCACCTGAAGTTCTGGGGGATAAAGTCTGTTTAGAGGGATTATCAGGAAATCCCTTGAGGCTGTCCAACCCAGGTTATATTATTAATTAAACTGATGTTCTGAACTCCATATGTTTGATTTACATAGGACTATTATTTTTAAAGTTTGGAAAGAGAAGAAAGGAGTTTTGTTTATTTGTTTTCAAAATGCCAACACATTAGTAATGATTAAACGTGATCAGATGTCCTTAAACTTGTGGCATTGGAAATTTCTCAAGATACATTTCTCTTTAACCTCATTGAATCATAAACATTGATTCTTTGTTTTGATTCTCTAAAAAAGAATAATCTTCTAAATTCATTCATATGGGCTAGGTAAAATTTTTGTTGTGTTCCACATATTTATTATATCTTTTTGAAAGGATATATAATCATGTAAGGTATTACATGATAATTAAATGAAAAGACTCAAAATATTCAGCATTGTTCCATGGAAGGAGAATATTATCTATCATTGAAAGATTTTGAAAATTAGTATCTTTGATGTAACATAAACATTAATATGTATGGAAAAGACATCCTATGTTCATGGATTGGAAGACAAGATTATTATGATGGCAATACTCTCCAAGCAATCTATGGATTTAGTGGAATTCCTATCAAAATCGCAATGACCTTTTCTGCAGAAATGGAAAAGCTGATCCTAAAATTCATATAGAATTACAAGGGACCCTGAAGAGCCTAAACAATTTTGACCAAAGTTGGGAAACACACTTTCTGATTTTAAAACTTGCTATAAAGCTCTAGTAATAAAAAAAATGTAGTACTGGCATAAGGATAGACATATACATCAATGGAATAGAGTTGAGAATCAGAAATAAGCTCATATATCTATGGTCAATTAACTTTTTTTGTTTGTTTTGGTTTTTTTGCTGAGGAAGATTTGGCCTGAGCTAACATCTGTTGCCAATCTTCCTATACTTTTTATGTGGGTCACTGCTACAGCATAACCACTGACAAGCGGTGTAGGTCCATGCCTGGGAACCGAACCCACACCGCCAAAGTGGAGCATGCTGAACTTAACCACTAGGCCATGGGGCTGGCCCCCATGGTAAATGGATTTGTGATAAGGTTTCTGAGACCATTAAATGGGGAAAGAATAGTCTCTTTAACAAATGGTACTGGATACACACATGCAAAAAAATGAAGTTGAACCCTTACCTCATACCATATACATAAACTAACTCAAAATTGATTTAAGACCTTAAAAGTTAGAACTATACATCTCAGAGAAAAACATAAGGGGAAATCTTCACGACCTTATATTTGGCAATGGCTTCTTAGATATGATATTAAAAGCACAAGCAACAAAAGAAAAAGTGGATAAATTGAACTCCTTGAAAATTAATTTTTTTGTACATTAAGAGACACTATTAAGAGAATGAAAACACAAGCCACAGAATGGAGGAAAATATTTGCAAATCATATATCTGACAAGCATCTAGTATCCAGACTATATAAAGAACTCTGAAAACTCAATGACAAAAAGAAACAACGCGAGGACAAAATAGGCAGAGGGCTTAGGCATTTCTTCCCTAGGGAAGATGTACAAATGCCCAATTAGCTGGCGAAAAGATGCTCAACATTCATCATTAGAGAAATGCAAATCAAAACCAAATGAGATGCCACTTCACATCTGCTGAGTTGACTAGAATTAAAAAGAAGGCAAATAACAAGTATGGGTGATGATGTGGAGAAATTGGAATCCTGGTGTATTGCTGGTGGGAATGTGAAATTGTGCAACTGCTGTGGAAAACAGTTTGGTAGTTCCTCAAAAAGATAAACATAGAATTACCATGTGAGCCAACAATTCCCCTCCAAGGTATGTACAATAAAGAATTAAATAGATGTGTTCAAACAAGAAGGTGCACACAAATGTCAGCAGCAGCACTATTCACAATAGTCAAAAGGTGGAAACAATCTAAATGTCCGTCAGCAATGAATGGATAAACAACTTGTGGTATATCCATGCAATGGGATATTATTCAGCCATGAAAGAGAATTAAACTGATATATCTACAACATGGATGAACCTTGAAAATATTATGCTAACTGAAAGAAGCCAGACATGAGGCCACATACTGTATAATTTCATTTATATTAAATATCCAGAATAGGCAAATTGATAGAGACAGAAAGCTCATTAGTGGTTGCTAGGGGTTGTGGGGGGCGGGGAGGATGGAGATTCAATGGATATGGGTTTTCCTTTGTGGGATGATAAAAATATTCTGAAACTAGATAGTGATGATGGTTTCACAACATTCAATGCCATTGAACTTACCCTTTTAAACGGGTAAAATGCTCAATTTTATGTTATGTATGTTTTACTACAATAAAAAAATTGTGTGTGGACAGGATTTGATGATTCATATAATTAGAAAGAATGATAACTTTTTTTGTCTGGTTAAGGAAATATAATGAAAAGATGCTCAATCATTCTTAGGTAACACTGAACTCTTCACATTCTTGTTTCTTTTGCATGCTATAGTATACTAGTTGTTTTACAAACAGCTCCGGAAATGGGAGGGACCTAGAGTAGAGAAAATAAATATGTGTTCAAGTTTTACATCTTGAAATCACAGAAAAGACATTACAATATTGGAAAAAGTATGAATTGTCAGACTGTCTTTGAAGTGCACATGTTTAGCTAACTATTGTTTCAATACTTATGTTCTATTGTTGAAATGAAATCTTTAGTGATTTCCTAGGGCAAGGATTATGTATGTAAGCTTTGGAAGAAGGAGAGAAAAGGAGCTATTCAGAAACATATGTACAGTTTTAAAATATAGATTTACAAGCACAAGTGTTTTTGTATACATGAAAGACATCTTCTATGAAATGAACTTTTCATTTTCTTGTAAAGGAAGGCTTAAATGTTTCATTCCTTGTAAAACACATTGAGAAAACATTTGTTTCTGACTGACTGTTGATTAATTCCTGCATAACATGCTGACTATTTTTAGGGGAAGAAACTTTTTTAATGAACAAATTGAGTTCGTATTAATTAGGCTTCATCAGTGTGGCTTGCCCTCTCATCCAATTCTGCTCTTTTAAATTTCCCCAACTGCAGGTTCCCAATTACTAACTCCATCTTGTAAACACACAAGATGTCATATCTCAGCTGCTGTCATGAATGGAGTCTTTAGGAAAATTCTACTCTTGCAGAGATGTTTTTAATATTCCCGTTTCTACTTAGTGGACATAAAGGCTTGAGTTTTTACATGGAAGTAAGCTCTGTTCATCTGTTTAGATACCATTTATAAAAGAGAGGTGGGAAGCAAAGACTGCTTATCAGATTTACCTGATATAAATATCTATATTTTAATTGAAGATATCAGATGAACCTAGTGCAGATATCAATATTTAACAACACAATTTTTATATAGATGATAGAATGAAATATGCTCATATAGTATAGTATATGGCATATATATATTGAATACAGTGTATATATTTAATGAGGTGGAAAAAAAGATCTGATTCCTCTGTACTTTTGGGCAAACAGGAGGATTGTCCTAGTAATGGCCGTATTGTAATGGCCTTGCTTTAGCCAAGGAAATTTGAATGAACATGACATCTAGATGGAAGCATTTGAGAATGAGTGGGCAATTCTTCATCAGCCCTTTCCACTATGGTGCCAATCAGAAACGTTTTAGCTGGTGGAGTCTTCATCATCATGAGTTCTCATTTGAGGACAACATGGAACTGAGTTTCCACTGAACCAAAATGAACACGTTGTGTAAGTGAGTTTTAAACCATTAAGACCCAGGAATCGTTTGTTACAGCAGCATAGCCTCGCTTACACCAATACAATATATTATAGACTTAGGTTTAGCAGCATGTACCGTGTGATACATAACATGTAATATGTATGAGTTTATAAATGTACATGAAGTGCTATGATATATAATAATATATACATATTCCTATATTGTTCTTTCAATAGTAATTTTCTTCTCTCCAAGAAACTGGTGTAACCCTGTACTAGATTAGGGATGTGTTTACTCTGGTTCTTGTCTATATTCTCTTCTTTTGTCATCAAGTTCAGGACAATTCACAGCTCTATTTCTGTGCAGTCGATTCGACACTAATCAAAACGAGACATATTATTTCTTGGTATAAAAGCTGACATATGTATTACGGAGTGTTCTCATTAAGTCTGAAATTTTGGAAATTTAAATCTATAAATTATATCTTCAATAATCTATTTACATTACACTAGCTATTTTCTGTTTCTAATTAGTATTTTGGAAATTGAAAAATTCTGAAAATATGGCTCTGCTTGTGTTTCTAAAAGTCAGATGAAGATGCTTCCTAAAAGTCAGATGAACGATGCTTCACGTGATCTTTTTGCTGTCTCCTTAGGGTTTTCCTGTCTTCTTGGGATTTTTGCTGAAAGTTTCATTGTCATAGAACCCTGCAGTTTTCTTTCATTGAAACATCAAAGTAGTAATTATATATTTATATGTGCAATCTTTTTTTAATTGTCTCTTTCAAGAATTAGGCTGTCACTTGTAGAACTATCTGCTTTGTTTACTCCTTTGTCCCACAGAGGCCAGAACCAGGCCTGCCACGTAGTAGGTTATTAATAACTATTTAATGATAAATGACTGAAAGAACTTTCCAAAGTTGATTTCTTCTCAGCTGTGTATTGTTTTTTCTCCTCCCAGGACCACTTTTATTTACATGAGACTTTAGTGAAAAACCTACAGAAGAAAAAATTGCATGGTTAGTATAAATAAGGCCTCTGTTTTCCCTCCCTCCATCCCACCTGATTTCATCTGGTATATGATAGCAACGTAATTGAAGCATGCATGTGGTTCTGAATACAAATCACATAAGACCATGTAAACCACTTCATTTTGTAACTTTTTTATGATTGTGATTTATGGCAGAGGTGGTGAGACTGGGTGTCAGGAGGGAGTGTTACATTCGTAATTAGAAAGGGAAACAGATGTTGAAGGCTTCGTTTTAAATGATATTTCCATTTTAATAGTCCTTATTGCTCACTGATCATTTTCTGTTTCACCTATTGAAATCCTCCCTGAAAAGATCTGGGTCTCTAGACAATGCTCACCACGTGAGGGCTTCAGAGGAGCGGAGCACTGAAAAATTTTTGATTCATTACACTTATAAAACAAAACTCCCATAGATCCCATGTGTAAGGTCACAGAAACAGAAACAAATTAAAAAATTCTTTTTTTCTTTTTGGAGCCCCAACATTGGATGTATAATCATGTTTACACACTAACTTTTTGACTCTTAAGTTATTACAGAATTTACCCAGCTTATTATCTTGACCAACATCCACTTTGTCCAGCTGATCAAAGGAGAGAAGAGAGAAACCTGTGTCCTAAATCAACCTGACCCCGTTCAAAGGTAAACATTGCTGGGGTAATCCAGTCTGTTTCAGCACACGGAGTTATGCGATGAAAATACCATTTTTGCTCTCCCCACAGAGTCCCCCAAACAGAGCATGGGGCACACAGGCTGATCTGATGGGGCCTGAGCAGCTTTGGTGTACTTCTCTTTTGCTGACGCTGACACTTGGGCAGTGAAAGGATGATCCTGTTGATTTTAGTTCAGTTAGGATTTCTAAGTGAATGGTGTCATTGAATGGAAATTGATATGAAAATAGGGGAAATTTCAGAAATAACTTTAGGCCTATTCATCTCTCCCTCTGCTTCCTTCATGCTGCTCCCATCCCCAGCTTGAATATGGGGCAGTGTCGACATGTCTACCTGAAATTGGAAAGAACTTGAGTGACTACAAATATGTCTAAGTGGAGAGGCTGGAGAACAAGCAGATGCCTGTCTTACCACCTAGAATACATCATGAGGGCAGGCACTGTGTCTATTCTGTTTGTCACTATATCTGCAGTGCCTAATACAGTAACAGGTAGACGGTAGGTGTTCAGTACTTAATTAAGGATTATTAGGCCATCTAACACGTCGGTGACGTTACTCAGTAATAAATGGTCTTTTGCTAGTTGTGAGCAGTGAGTGAAGTAGACCCAGATTTTAGACTCAATAAAGCATTAAAAACGTCTAGATGCAAATCTGCGGGCAAGCTTCTCTTGCCTTAAGGAAGAAACACTTTTTTTGTCTGGTTTCATCAAAGGAAATGATTGTCCACATCTGAACCTGAAGGAGCCAGTCTGCTCCTCCTTCAAACAGAACGCTGTTCTTAGGAAAGAATAAACACCAGCCAGTGAGCAAATGGAGCCATATATGAGATAGGAACTTCAGGTAATGAATTACAGAGATGCCTTGAACAAATCTGCTTTGATGTGATATTCGAGTGCTGGTGGCAATAAGATGTTGGCTAAGCCCGTTTGATAAAGCACATGGAAAGACAAACTTAACCTTCTAGCATAAGAGCCTGTATAAATGCGTGTGTGTGTGCACATCACTCTTTGATCAGTTAATGGAATCCCCACTAAAACACATTTTCACCCCCAAATGGTTGTTAGTCAAGTTTCACCTTTTGCTTTGCATTCTTTCACAATGCCCCTTGACTTCACGGAGTCACTCTCCATTCTACTTCAAAGAGAGGTGTATGTTTATTTTCCCTACTGTGCACTGAAAAAGAAGAATAAAAAGCTTTCAAAGGGAGCATTGCAAATTTGCCTAGAATGTATATCATTGTGTAGAAGAATGACTGTGGACAAGAGCAGACCTGTAAACTCTCAGTCTTTTAAAGGGAGATGTTCTCAATTAGAGACACATCCCAAGCTCTATATCTTTCCATAGGGATGTGTATTGCTCTTCCTCTGAGTAAGGGGACATTTACCAGGTGACACATCAACTTTCAATTAATCAGCACTCCAATTTTTTAGAAAATGAGGGCTTCATTTTATTTCTATAAATAAACTTGAAGAATAAATCCCTAGTACATCGATGACTCAATGCCATAAACAAAATATTTCAGTGCCAACTACATGAAGTCAGTTTCAAACTTGAGAATATATCAAGGCTTCCTCAAATTAGGGTACTGATCTCATTCTTCCCAAGTACTGTCACTGTCACTTTATTTATATTTAGACGCTGTAATTGTAACTTGTGAATAGCTAACAAGAGTAAAGGATCCAGCATAAGAGTGTGGGGTGTTGTTGGAAGATGGTAAAGCTCAAGGTCTTAGTTTCCATATCCTTATCTTTGAATTAATAGAATGCAGATCAAAAAAGAGGCAGAGTGACTTGTCACTGGGGTTCTGAGGAAAAGCCCCTGCTTTTATCTATCACTTACGAAGAAAAAGCACAACTGAGTTATTGTTTAGAGATTTTTTTACTCTTCTTATTCCTATACGGTCATCTGAATTTTTAAAATAGATTTGGACAGGCAGTGTCATTTTTGCATGAGACAATCTGGTGTCTGTCTTGTTTGTCTCACCTGGTGGATCAAGGTCTCTCCATTAGCACCCACACCGCTGTGCAGGGTACAGTGTGTGGCGGCTGGGCATCTGCAGGTGATGGCTTCCAGGTGTTAGCCTACAGGAAATCGCTGAAGGTCGATGAAAACGTCAGAGCTCTAGACATTCAGCTGCAAAAGCTTTGCAGGCAAGGTCATGGTTTGGGTCCTTGTAGCAGAAACCCAAGAGAAACTCTGAAAGTACTGCCCGCATTGTCCCAGAAGGAGAACTGACAGAGTTTGCTCCACTGCAGAAATACAGTTCACACACATAAAATGCCCGCTGCTCCCCAAGGCAAAAAGTAGAGTTTCAAGCGCGAGTTTGAAGGAAAATAAAAACTACCTCTTGAGTGTTGCCTGAGAGCATCAGGTAAATGAGTCTTTTCTAAGAGAAGGCCCCTTTGTCTTTTGGCAAGTCAGCATTTATTCCTTCATGCTCAGTGACAAGAAGTTTCCCCCTTCCAAAATCCAAGCCATCTGTGCTATTAGCAACATAATCAATCCTAGCCAATAAATCACCCCACCCAATGTTCTTGACAACAGAAATTCTGTAGTATGTTAAAATATTATAATAAATGACAGCATAGTATGATCTATGAGGCCTCTTAGTGTTATCCACTTCATCCAGCTGGGAAAATTATGACCTCCAAAATCTCCATAATTTTGAGCACTTATGTTTGTTGAACAGACTTCTAAAAATGCATCAATTTTGTGGGACTTTAAAACCACTCACCCATGGAAGAAGGCCTCAGCTTTTCTTGAAAGAAGACATTGGGATCAAAATGTCTTTTTAATTCTTTCTATGGCCAAGCAGTCACAGAGTTAACAAAAATCAACAACTGGGAAGCTAGTTAATCATGCCAAATGGTATCTTTTAGCAGAAAATAAAAAGTATTTTTGGCATGGCTCATATCGTATATAGTTCTATTTCTTGAGGTCATGTTTTACAAATGAGATATGCTGTCCTTTACTATGAGACTATATATAGTAGCTTGCAAAAATTAAGCCATTAATATCCTCAGTCTCCTTACGGCAAACTAGCTGGGAGAATTCTATTTAAAAAATCCGGAATCAATGTACTGCATCCCCAACCCCCACAATGGCCACGATGATAATGTGTCTTGTGCAAAATGGCACCACATGACTCGTTATGAACCTTCTTGATTATTTCTTCACCAGGCAACTTTTCTTGAAAACTCACCAAACTTCTGTAATAAAAATAACGTATGGTGATACCCAAACCCAGAAATGATATCCTATGTACACTTATGAAAAACCCTAAGGAGACTAGAGGATTAACTCTTATCAGTAATAGAGGAGATATGAAATATTTAAAGGGAGATATAAATAGGAACCTGTAAGCCATCACTAGGCACATAATATTATAGATGGCTTGAAAATTTGTTTTAGTCCAACTCTGGTATTTCCCCTGCCATGGTGACAGAGTGTCAATTATGTTGTACAGGTATGTTGCGTCAGGAAAATATTATTCAAGAGAGAGCTAAAGTCCAACTAGTGTGAAAGATGTTGAAATAACAAACTATTTGGGGAGAAAATTTCAAAACTATAAAATATAGCACAGGTGGTAAAACTGAGAGGAAGCTGTGTTCTTCTGCAAGACTAGTAGATATTTACATACTGAAATCAATATAATTCGTATGTCATATATTATTTATTGTCTAAGTATACACAAATACTTAGCGATATCTACACAGAAAGTCATTCTGACAATCCAGAGCTCTGAAATACATTACATCATTCTAGAGATTTTTCTCTTGAGTGACAAACTGTCTAACTTTTAAAATATCTTCAAAGGATGTTTCTCAGAATAGTCCTGCTTTACTCCAGCATCCTTCATCACTTGTCAATCAATAAATCATTCATTCAATCAATCAATCAATCAATCAGAACTAGGTATTCTCATAAACAATCACTCCAGGACTTTTTCATTTCGTCAACCAGTGAAATTAAAAAAAATACAAATTGAGAATTGACACATATTATATTTTAACATCAAAAAAGAAACAGGGATATATTTCAGATTAAAATATCATCCTTTCCAAGAATGAAGAGCTGGGACCTTACGTTGAGATGTATGTTTACCCATGCACGCACACAGAGTTAGCAGGTCCTGGTGGTCTAGAGGTTAAGATGTGGCGCTGCCACTGCCCGGGATTGTTTCCTCCTGGGGAACCACACCACAGGTTTATTGGGACACACCTAGACCCACCCCTTATGTCTGAGGATGCTGGTGTCTTACTTCAGTGTAGAGTCGAGTAGTCGTGATGACCTTCAGAGATCAAACTATTTACCTTCTGGCCCTTTATACCAAGCATTTGCTGATTTCCGCCTTAGAGTTCTTTTTTACCCTTTCTGTTACTTAGTTAACAACTTCATATCTAGTTCACTGTTTCTTAAGAAATATTAAATTCTCTTTGTTCAAATAACTGGGTGACATTTCTGTTTTCAAACTGATACAATGTGAAACATTTGCAAATTAACAAGAAATTGGCAAGTAAGAGGACTGCAAAAGAGACACTGGAAGGAGGTAAACAGAAAACAATCATAGTTGAAAAGGACCTCCTGAAAGAAGCCAGCAAGTCGCCAGACTCTGGAATTACCATGTTCCTAAATGCTAAAGAAAACAAAATGGAAAGTTTTGTACCAAGGAGAAATGATAAACGGTCAGGAGAAACTTTTTAATTGTATTTACTAAAATCAGATAATCCTGCAACAAGAATATTTATGAACAATGCCATTGCCTTGGAGACAGACACCAACAACAGATCAAAAGAACAACTTTAAAATCAAACAATATTTTAATGAAAATGAACTATGAGTTTATTTAGCATTTCCCTTCACTCTGCTCTAATAATTTTAAATAGATCTCATCAAAGTTGAAAATATGGGCTCAGATTACATCTCCATACAATTTTATGTTCCTTTTCTTTCTATGGCCCTTTTTTTGCTTACAAAAAAATAAATAAAAAGCTGTGTAAGGATGAGAAAAGAAATGTAGGTGTCTACTCATTAGTTTTATTCCATCTTTTGACAGGAACCCATTAAGGATATAACTAGTGGGAATAGAATTTCAACGTGATATTCCATTAGGCAACTTACTTTTGGCTGCTTATTAAGAAGTGTTGTGTAATGTACTGTTTTAATGACTGAATCAGGTTTTTCCTACCTAGTACACAAGGAAAGCTTTCTTGGCTTTCAAAAGTAAATGTCAGTCACTATAGAGAGATCACAGTTTTTCTGCCGTCTCTGGAGATTTTATTAGCAACATTTCTTTTTATCAGAAGTCACTTTTGTAAGACATCAAAACCTTATTAATATTCTTAGCCTTTCAATATTAGAAAAGCCAGCTAGCTCATGAAGATTTTCCACCAGAATTTGTGGTTAAGTCTTCTATACTTTCTAACAGGATTTTACTTTATATGTACACACACACACAGAAAAGCACACATAATATACACACACACATACTTCTCAATGAAAAACAATTTTTCCCTTTTTATTCTGACGTTTCTTAACACACGCTCAATGTAAATTGGTAACTGCTTTGTATTTGAACCCTGACATAGTCTTTAATTAGGAAAAAATATATATGTGTGATAGAAATTTGCATTGAAAGGAAGTGTAACAACTGGAGGAAGCTTTGAACATGCCCTTGGTACTCAGACAATTGAAAAATGATCTGATTTAATGACAGTAAAATCCCAGAGAAAATATTTCTTATGGTATCCTTTTGTATCAAGGCTGCCTCTCTATCAAGGGTTGGACAAATATGGATGGTGGCCCAAATCTGGCCCACTGCCTGCTTTTGTAAATAAAGTTTTATTGGAACACAGCTAGGCCCATTTGTTTACATACTGTCTGTGGCTGCTTTCGCATTGTAAGAACAAATTTGAATAGTTGTAACAGAGACTAATAAGGCTTTCAAAGACTAAAATATTTACTATCTTGCCTTTTGCAGAAAGTTAGCTAACCCTGAACTATACAAATCCAGTATTTCTGATTATATTATTTGACCTCAAACTTTATCTGCCTTCTTTCATTAGTCGTCAAAGAATCAAAGGTTGGAAAATGTGAATTTATGCCTTCCCAAGTCTCAGCATTTCTAAAATGAGCACATTACCTTTGGAGTTCCAATACCTTTGGAATTTATTCCATTTCTGATTTTCTTCTGCTGCCTGTCTTGACGTCTAAGTAGACTCATTTCCTCCTTCTCTCTCATCATCCATATTCCTTGACGAGCAAGTCTTTCCCCTTCCACTCCTCGTGCACCTTCCTCTTCTCTCTATTCAAACTGGTACAATTTCAATTCCTTTTCTAGATTATTGTAGTAGCATCTACTACCCTCTCCTCCATGCTTTACCATCTTCAATCCATCCCCCTCATTATAAATAGAACAATATTTCCAGAATGCAAATTGAACCTGTCACTCTTTTTATACAATCCCTTTATTGCTTTTCATCATCTCTAAGAGTAGTTCTTAACCTTGTTCTCAAAGCACATTGATACGAGAAGAGCTGTTCTATTTTTGTTTTATCTAGATAAATAGATAGATAGAGCTCACTGGAATTAACTGAATTTTGAGATTATTTTTTGATAAACAAGAAAGGATTCTAGGTTATCCTTCTGTTTATCTTCACTCCTTGGTATTCAGAAGTGTTTCTTAAGCAAGAGAAAATGAGACAGGTTGTAGTTAGGTCACCTGAAATTATGCATTATAATGGATATGCCCATGGAAGGATGGGGCCCATGGGAATTCTTCTTATGAGAATTGGTGATCTATAGGAGAAGGCCCAGAATCTTAGCATGTAATGGACCCAGGACAACTTTCTCCATGGAATCTCCCATCAATTCATCACAAAGTCCTTCTACCTGTGATGATGATCTATCCCTGGTTCCTTTATCATCCTTTTGTCTTCATTACCTCTCTATACTTGACATGCTGCCTCCTCAGCCTACGATACTCCTTCTCATCTTGATGTTTGATGCACTCCTATTTATCCTTCAAGACTTGGCTTAAATAATCGCTATTCAAGAGCAGTCTTTTCTGGTCTCTCCAGCCAGAGTTATACATCTCTTTCCCTGTTCTCCCCAAATGACTGCTCTGATGACTGCCAGATGTTCCCCTTACAACCTGTGTGCACGATATTCAATTATTATATTGTCTTCCCTCTAGAGGACCTTAACTATGTTTTTTTCCTTTCTTCTTTACATCTACAGTGCCTGGGACCCTGTGATATAGTGGGTGCCAAAGAACTGCTTGTTAAACAAATGGATCTCTTACACTATTTTAAAAAATCAGAGAAAATATTCATGATTATTTCTGCAACTGTGCCCTAGTGTCTCCTCGCAAGGAGTAAAACAGGGAAGAAGCTTCACTCAGACCCAAGAGTTCTGAGTTGGTTGGATGCTTTTTCTTTGAAAGCATTGATAGGTGAATAACCTTAACTCAAACAAACGAATTCTCAAACGATATGATTTCAGTCTTCGGACGGGGACGTTTTTTGGGATAATGGCATTCCTGGCGTCATTGGCATTGAACTGTATCTTCCACCGACTGGGAAGTCCCTGCCCTCTATTCTGTATGGATAGAGTGGCAAATAGAGGGAGAGTCCTGGAGAACCCCATAAGATTACATGGCTGTATTTATATGAACTCCAAAGTGCAGTAGACACCAGATATCAACAGAAAAGTTTTTCAGGAAGAGTTTGAGATGTTGTCTAAAATAAAACACACCACCTCCATCTTTTTAATCATGCACACACCAGCTGCTGAAAATATAATGCTTAAAAAGCATATAACCAGTCTCAAGCCAGTATTTTGAACTTTCAGGAATTTTTTAAAAATCAGAAGTTTTGTTTCTCTATATAATTGTGAAGTCAACCAATTAATAATGAAAATTCCAGACAAGCAGGTTACATCTTGCAGTGTGATATAGCTACCTTTATGCATTTTTTAATTGAATTGACCAGCTATATTTTTCTCCTGAAGTCAGAGTTTAATTAGAGCTCACGGTCTAGTAACAAGAAAATAGCTGATTTTCACCCTGGAGTCACTGTCTGAAAAAAGGAGGGGAAATCCGTTATAGAAATAGTTTAAGAAATTTACCATGAGATAATTCAATCTGAACATGAATTCTTTCTTGTGAGTGAGAAGTTGATTTCTGGATTTTCAATAATGGCACAGGAAATAATTAAACTTGATCAGTGACAAGAATACTGTGAAACTGGCAATGTTAATGGGACTATTTTGCCCTCAAAAGTTCCCCTGAAAACAGAGGGTAATGCCATTAGTGCTGAATTTGCCCACCTGTAGCAAAATCATTTCCTTAGGGCAGAGTAAATGTGAATAGAAACCACAGTGTGATGAAGAAAAAGGCTGGGATGATTTATGTGTGTGGTCTGGCTTGAAAGTGGGTGGCAGAGGTAAGGGAAAAAAAATTAATGACCTTTCCAGGGCTCTTTCATTCCTCTAATTCTATAGAAAGAGCTGTGTTTCGCGGAACTAGAGTGATAAAATGAGGGCTGAAGGAAAGCATAACAGGGATTATTATTAAAATGTTCTCCCAGAGACAGATGACGAATACAAGACAGTACCATGATTTTCATTGGAATGGCATAGATAGTATGTGTTGACAGTTGGATAGGGGAAAAACAGGATAAGGAAAGTCAAATTCTAGGAGCATTTGCCAAAATCCAACAGTTGTAAAAAAAACCCAAATAAGTAAATCTTCTTTATTTTATTTAACTTTAGTCACTTAGTGCTTACTATGTATTAGACACTCTTCTAAGTGCTTTATGAATATCAACTCATAAAATCTCCACAATGATCCTACATGGTACTATTGTTACCTTCATTTTACTGGAGCCCAGAGAGATTAATTAACTTCTATAGAGGCACACAGCTAGTCAGCAGTGAGGCCAGGATTCAAACCAAGGCAGCCTGACTCCTGCTTTTAACCCCATGGATAGCGGACTTCTCCAGAGAGGAAAGGAGTAAGACAACCCCAGGCATGCACAGCATCACTTGTGCACGGTGCTGATATTAACTAAAGAAGCGCCAGATTAACTTTTATAGCGCTAGAGCTTGAAGTTCCTCCTCACTTCCTTCACTGGCCATCCACCACTGATTCTTCTCCAGGGCAAAGAAATAAAGGAAAAAAGGAAAAGAGAAGCAACGGCAAAGTGATCCAGACAATCTGGTGAAATTGCCCTTGACTGAGGCATTATTTATTAGCACAGTGACTCTACTAACAGTGTTGAAAAGAGAATTGCTTTAAATAATTTTCACATTTCATGAAGAAATATTTCTCCAATTTTTTTTTTTTGAGATGCCAACTGTGACTGCCCTTAAACCTTTATCTTACCAAAGGTCCAAGGAAAAGAGAGCTGATTTTCACCCTTTGGCTACGTCTGTATATCATTAAAATATTGTATGGCTCTCCTAACTATCTTATCTGTTCACAGGGCTGCAAAATTCTCTGCTATATAGACCAAGTCAACTTCTTTCAAATCAACTGGAATGGATGGAGCATTTGCTGTGTGTGGGTGGGGCAGAAACCTATATGATTTCACCAATATTCTCTTGGCCACAAACCAAGTGATTTCTTTGCCAGTGACTTAGATAACCCTCTTCCCTGTCCTCTTGCAGCTTCTCTAACATTTTATAAATGAGTTTTAGGAAACTGAACTGACTAATTTAACATACGATTGACTCTGTTCCAGGGCCTCCTTTGAACTTGAAAGATGATTGACTCCTATTGTCTCAGGCAAGTTTCCAGCAAGTCACATTTTTGAGCCAGTCTAGTCTCTATAGTCAGCTAGTCTTGTACTCAGCAACACCAAGTGTTGGTATGGTTCTCGTTCCTTGTCCCTGTAGATACTTCAACACTCAGATCAGCAACCTGTTGGATACATTGTATAGCAAAGCCACTGAAACATGAGGCAAAATAGACAGCAATCTCTGCTACACAGAATTCTAGCTCCTATTGCAAAGTCAAATGATTCTCAAGCAAGGCCTAGGACAAGTACCTTGTAAAGGAAGATGACTGCTCTGTCGGTTTCATTAGGTAAGGAGTACCAGTCAAAACTCATGCCTTCAATTCACTATTAAAATACACTTCTTCAAGGGCCAGGTAAAAGGACATTTTCTATGATGTCTTGCCTCGTCATGCCATTCTGGAATGATCTGTACTCTGTCATGAGTGATGCAAACCAACTGCTATAAGGGTGTAGTTATTGCATGCTAAATTTTATAGCCTGCCAGTGTGTATCAGATTCCCCTCTGAGAGCCAGCCCTGATGGCCTAGTGGTTAAAGTTCGGTATGCTCTGCTTTAGCAGCCTGGGTTCGGTTTGTGGGTGTGGAACAACAGCCAACACCACTTGTCTGTCAGTAGCCATGCTGTGGCAGCAGCTCACATAGACGAACTAGAAGAATCTACAACTAGAACATGCAACGGTGTACTGGGGCTTTGGAGAGGAAAAAAAGAAGATTGGCAACAGATGTTAGCTCAGGATGAATCTTTCCCAGAAAAAAACAAAAAATTCCCCTGAGTTTATAAACTCTGAGAGGACAAGTAAAATATTGAATATAACTTACATATTAAGCCCAGTGCCTATTACATAAAAGACCTAAATACATATTTATCAAATGCCTGATTGATCTACAAAGCTTGTCCTACTTCCAGGTATGTTTTTTGGCCCATAAGTGTACTGACATGCTCAGTGGCAATATTTAAGCTGTTTCCCTGGGTCAGACCAATGAACCATCTTGCCTGCTTCTGTCATTTGTAAAATAAGATATTTAAGGAGTATAAAGTTATAAACAGCTACGAAGGCTGTCTCTTGCTTATGACTCAGAGAAAATCACATCTTTAATAGTAGAGAAGATGCTCCAGGAGAGTTAGGTATCCTCTATTACCGCTCCTTTGTGACTCTAAAGAATTAAACCAAAGGTATTGAGAAATAAACCTTTCAGATCATTAAAGACATAATTTTAAAAGACACTAGAAATTTCTAGTATTTCCAAATCTCTCTGCCTCTCTCCCTCTCTCTCTTTGTTAATGTGGTTAATCATCTCCCAGCTGCATGGTGTAGTGCGAAAAAAGTGATCCTTAATGCTAACAGATCTGAATTTCCATTCCAATTCTCTCACTTGCTAGCTGTCTGAACTTAGGTAAGCTGCTTAATCAGGGGCTTAGATTTTATATCTGTAAATTTGGTATAAAAATGATTCATTAGCATGGATATTATAAGGAATAGATAATATATGTCTGATAATTTCTTCATATTACCTAACACATAGAAATGCAAAAGCCGTCAATTTGCCTTCCCTTTTTAGTTGTAAATGGCAAGTAGAAGCCCTACTCTGTAAAAAACAGTGGGGGTCTGATTTAAACAATGTGGCCATTCTGGAAAACCTGTCCCTAAAGAGAGCAAATTCAAGAGACCCAAGGACTGGAGCCAGCCCACTGTTGGCTCGTCCCTCTCACCTTTATTTTCTTATCTTTGATAATTGAGAGACCATGGTATTTGTCCTCAAAGGCAGGAAGTTTGTACATCTGCTGTACTTTGCACCCGGTCTTTATTGGATTATGCAGCATTAGCTAAATAAACAAGAACTTATCAAACACATCCTCCCCATTGAGTGCAAAGCCAACTGAGTCAGAATGTCATTTCTTTGTAGTTTGACACACCTTCAGGGAGATCAAATACAGAACCACCTTCCAGCTGCAGGTCCCTAAATAGGGCTGACTCTTAGGGTGTGGCCAATTGTGTGGTGTCTGAAAGACTCTTTGTTGAGTCAAATCTCTTACAGGCTGATGAAGGAATTAATGAAAATGAATGATCCGACACCTGCTCAGTTAGCAACAGTAAAAATATTTTAAATATATTTTTATATATTGATATTTATTACTACATAATTATATACTATATAATTTAAAATATAAGGTATAATATATAATAGCATCTATTTGATTATATAAATTATAAACAATTGTATATTAACATAGATTTTAAAGTGTCTACATGTTTATACACACATACACACATACATACTTTTGAGTAATATATATCCTGGTAAATTGGATGATAATACTTAGGAAGATCCAGTGTGGTAGTGTGGTTCGCCAGTAAAATATCTGCTTACACAATACTTCCCTATCTCAGAACACAAGTTTTGATTTTTCTTCTTCTTAACCTTTCTTCTTTCAGTCTATCATCAAGTTTTGAGGATTCTGTCTGTAAAATGTATCTCGTCAACGTGACCAGCACCTCGGTCAAGAAGCCTTAATTTCCCACCTAGTGCATCGCAGTAAATTTCCAGGGAGGTTACTTGCTTCCATGCTTGATTCTCTTCAGTCTATTCTCCACTTGTAAAATGACCTTTCCAAAAGTAAACCAGTTCAGAATAAGCAGGTCACAGGTTGCTTGACTCAAGTTAGGGAATTCACCATCCTCCAACAGAAACGTAAGTCCTCCAATATCTCAATGTCTCATATGCCCGAAGCAGAGGTGGGCCAAAACCCGGCCCTTCCTCACCATTTAAGGCTGACTCAACACACTGGAGGGGACACTTACAAATATAGCCAAGAAACATTTTCATCTCCACAAAAGCATCCTCACCATCATCAGCTGTCACTCTCCATCCTTCCTTATATGATCACTAATCTACTGTCTGTCTGTATATATTCTGTCTCCTATTTTGGGCACTTTATATAAATTGGATCCTATAATATGTGGTCTTTTGTGATTGATTTCTCTTACTTACTCTAATGTTTTCAAGGTTCATCCATGTTGTGGCCTGTATCAGTACTTCATTCCTTTTTATTGCCAAATAATATTCCATTGCCTGGGTATACCACATTTTATTTGTCCATTCTTCAGTTGATGGACATTTGGATTATTTCTACTTTTCAGCTATTACAAATAATGCTGCTATGAACATTCGTGTACAAGTTTTTCTGTGAACGCATGTTTTCATTTCTCTTGGGTGTATACCCAAGTGCAATTGCTGGGTCACATGGTGACTTTATGTTTAAATTTTAAGTAATGGTCAATTTTTTCCAAAGTGACTGCACCAGTTTACTTTCCCATCAGCAGTGTTATGAGGGTTCCAGTTTCTTCACATCTTAACCAATACTTGTTACTGACTGTCTAGTGGGTGTAATGCGGTATCTCTTTATAAGCTTCCCCTTCTTGCAAGGGAACAAACATTAAATAACTATCATTTGTTTTGCCACATGCAACCCAAATTGTCAACAATAACAATAGGTTAGTGGGTGAATTCTGCAGCAGATACTAGGGAAAAAAGACTCCTAGTTATGGTTGGTGGTTTTCCATTGAAGGAATATACGACGTGAAGAACTGAAATGACTAAATGGAAGGCACCTTATATTTTTGCCTGTTCTTTACAAATATTAAGAAGGAGCTCTTCAGCAGAGCCTGATGGATGGATAAATCCTTGTGTTCTTCTTGGTATGTACCTAGAACCTCGGGTCCTCATTATGAAAAGAATGAGTCACGTAAGGTCAGAAAGCAA
Source organism: Equus przewalskii (assembly GCF_037783145.1). Taxonomy (NCBI): domain Eukaryota; kingdom Metazoa; phylum Chordata; class Mammalia; order Perissodactyla; family Equidae; genus Equus; species Equus przewalskii. Next base: position 21,263,569 of record NC_091849.1, read on the forward strand.
AGCAACTTCTTTAATTCCTTCTCCCTTATTATACTCAGGAAAGCTGCAAATTTCGTGGACCACTGTGAAATCAACAGATAAAGATGCATGGAACTAAACCATTCCAGAGGAAATGTTCATAGCAATAGGCTGAGGTGAAGACTTCTGCTCAAAAACCATTGCAACTCTTGCATCACGGGTTTCATATTAGGCTAGGGTTGATAGTTGTCAGCAACGCCAACAATTTGACATGTTGCTCCACCTATGGACAATGTTATGCATGACAGGCTCTTTCAACAAAGAGCTGAATTAGTGGTGTCCACTTAAATTAGGGCATAATTCAAATCTCTTATTGAACCACTACTCAATGCAATTACCCAACGCCGGTAATTCCTCAGAGGATCCCATTCTTTGAATCTTCAAGAATAACCAAAATAGGCTTAGATCAATGGATAACACAGAGACAGTGAGTATTCTAGCTAGGCCACATTGGAATGTGTCTCAACATCTAGATGTGACACTTAGTAGACCCATATTTGAAATGGCCCACCACTCTTTCTTAGTCAATATCTTCTGGTGACAAGAAATCCACTCACAATTGTACCACTGAGGGAGGATATTATAATAATACAAAAAATATTGGAACTAAATTATATATGTCAGTTGTCATGGGAACTTAATATGAGAAGACGCTAGAACAACTAATTTTCTTGCCTTGTTTCCGTACTGCATATTTTGCTGTCTCCCTGCTCATTGGAGTTCTGATGTTTTCTTTCCACTCTGCATCTTCTATCCTCTCTCAATATGCAAGTGGGAAGAGACATTGATCCATGTGCAGACCAAAGGGAAGCCTACTGAAGTGTTAAACTGGGGGCAATGGACACTGAGAAGGAATCCAAGGACAAGAACTGCTAATAGTCTGATTAAGAGATAGAGTGAGCTACAACAGGGCCAGTTCTAGAGCAAAGTTACACAAGTATAGAAAGTCTATGGGGTTTTCCTTTCACATGTCGTCTGGTATGTTGTACTGAACCAGGAGTCAAGTCTTAAAGAGACTAATGTAACCCTAGAGATGCTTTCTCACTTTCAGATTTGACATTACTATTTAGGCATAAGTATTCTCGGCCTTTATGAAATCGCTGGATGTCACTTTTAAGTATTGGAGTGGAAATACATGACATCCCTCTTAACTTTTACGAAAATATGAGACTCTTCTGTAGCATAAAAAGATATTGTTTATCTAAGTGGGAAATGAGAGAGATTTAACCTAAATGAATACATATCTTTGCAGTTTTATTTAACGTTAAGATTCTATATGAGACAGAACTAAATGCTTTCTTCAGAATTAGAGCTCTTCTTGAGGGGGTGGATTCACTCAAGATACACATTAATACTCTCGAAACACATTGCCTGTCACTTCTTACTGCTTGCCGCTTAATTAAAAGGGATGTCAGACACTTCTGAAAAGGTTCTGGTAAATTGTCAAATTCAACAAAAGAAAGAAATTTTAGATAAAAAGCACCTTATGTAAATTATGCCTTCCTCCTAGCCCCATTTCTTTCTTTCTTTTAACCACTGTTACCATCATTTTAGGTGACTTTTGTCTGGCATTTGAAAATGAAATGCAATTCTCTTATTTGCTCCTTGGCGAGATTCCCTGAAATGTTCTGTTAAGTGTTTTCAATTATATACCAGTCCCAACAGGATCTCAGTAAGAGGTTTTAAAAAGATGTTTTATCTAGTACGTTATATTTTGCAGTTTGAATGCTATACAAGCTGCAATAAATATAGATAAAATAAGCAATGTTAAAAAATCTTATAGCTATAAATCAATAAATTTGTATACGGCTGGACAAGTATTCCAAAAAGTTTAAGATTTTAAAGGGTCGTTGCAAACACTTGCGTTAGAAATATCAACAAATTTGTAAGCAAGTAAATTGTAAAACATTAAAACTAAAATTACCACTGTAACAACTGGGCTTATGGTATTATTTGGCTATATGTATTTATTTGAAGTTACACAGAAAATAAGTTGCTTATTGGCATTTAACTTGTTAAAGTTATAAGTAGAAAACAAATTCTTACATAACTGGGGACCAATGTTATTTGGTGGAAATTGCACTAGAATAAGAAAGGGAAATCTTGGATCTTCGTGTAAGCTTCACAATTTTCTAAGATGTATGGACTCACAGAGTATTTAAGCATTCTGTTCTTCAATTTTTCCATCTTTTAAATGGGGATAGCAATATGTATCCTGCCTGTCTTATGGAAGTGTAGGAATATTTAAATGAGAAAGTGGATGCCAAAGGCTTTGTAAATTGTAATGTGCTGCATAAATGCAAAGCATCGTCATCATTTTCTCTTCCAGTTGTGATAGATCCATTTCCACTTTTTAACAAATGATAGATTTAAAACATCAGCATCTTCAGCTTTTTTCCAACTCTCTTTGTTACTAAAGTAAACAAAGGAGAATCCTATCAGTGTCTGATTTGGTTGGTTGTGATATTTTTAATTTGTTGTCATCTTTTAATGACTTCATAATGTATTTAGAGACTTATGACCGAAATAAAATAAGTGGGGAATGGAAACAAAAGGCTGATAATAGAAATCTAAGACTGAATTATGATATTTAGCATGAAATGAAGTAGAAAAGTGAAGAGTTTTGTAATTGCATGTCTATTTTAGTGATTCTTGAGATGTTTATAATATTAAGGCACAGTTATAGACTATTTAATAGAAACGTAAGTGAAAGTTACAAATGAACTTTTAGAAACTAAAATCAAGAATTTACAAATTATTACCGTAATTTGGAAAAACGTAAACGATCCAAACAAATCGACCTTTGTCAAATGCCTATTTTGATAGATTAACTAAACTGGGTGTGTTATTGCTGGGAAAACACTCTGCTTGGTTTATTTACAAAAAAAAAAAAAAAGGTAGACTCGTTTGTGATTTGCCATCAGGATAAATGCTGTAATAAGTAATTGTTCTCTGAGCAGTAGCTTCTCAAAAGTGTCATTTCATTCCTTTTTGCATGTTTCACAAATTTGAATATTCCCAAAAGACAGTAGTACGCCTTCAGCATGAATAAGATGATTATAGGATGACAGAATTTTTCTTGAGAGCCATTTCAAGAGTCATTATATATACTTTGTCAACTTGCAGTTGGATGCCAGATGCATTAGGCTATGAGACTACTATTTAAAATAAAACAAAATAAGATAATTATGGAAATTGACCAATTGCAAACTGAAAAGAGAAGTCTGCATGTTATGTTTTTAAAAATTTATTTTTGCATCCAAGAGCATGTGACTTAAGCTTCATGGCTATACCCAAGGAGTTTTCAGTTCTCCTTCAGGTCTCTCACTGATTTCCAAGTTATGAACACTGGGCAGCTACGATGCAATATTCAGGTTCAATCCTGCATAGGTCCCAATAATCAGGCCGTGATCTTTTTCCCCCCAGCTGGCTGTAATGAACAGAAAACTAATACTTACAATTTTCTGCTGTCCCATATTAATGGGGAAATTTCTTGAGGTATCATTAGAAAACTATGCCTGAGGACAGTCTGCTCTTTTGGAAAAAAAAAGTTAACTAACTGACTTGCATTTAGTGTTCAAGCTGTCCATAGACACAAACATTTTATCGCTTTGCACAATAAAATGGAATCATCAGGTGACAATGGATGTCTATCAATTATTTTTCGATGAACAGAAATGAAGCAGAACATTCTATACATATGATGTAACTCCCAAATCTGTTTGAAAGTGGCAAAAGAGATGGAGAATGTTGTTGATTATTTATTTGTTTGTTTATTTATTTATTTATTTATCCTTCTATGAGTTCTGGGCTGCCCATCTGCACTGCTTAGGTTTGGAACTAGAGATCTGGCAAAGCATGAAGATTATTTATTTATTCAACAAATCCTATATACCAGGCTCTGTTCTACACACAAGTGGCATTGGAGTTCATGAGCTAGTCAGAGTGCCAGAAGTCCCTGTTCTGATGGGTTTTATATTCTAGTATAATTGTACTAGAGAAAGCCTTCTCTGAAAAGGTGACTTTTGAGCTGAGTCTTGACCAGTGAGAAAGAAGAGCTGCTGGGCAGAGAGATCAGTAAGTACAAAGCCGAGAGGGAGGAAATGAGGTTGGTACATTTGAGGAACTGAAGGAAAACCAATATGGCCAAAGTTTAAGAGTAAAGGGGATAGTGCTATAAGATGAGGTCAGAGAGAAATTAGCATTAGTCTAGTTGTTTGTGTGAAACACAGTTTTTTTTCACTTTAAAAGTATAAGGGAAAATGTAGTCAAAATAAAATGCAACCGACAATTTTTGCCATCACTAGGATGTTCCCAGCATGCTTTGACTAGCTAGCCTGACATTACCAGCAGATGACAACAGCTATTGTATTAGTATCGCTCTGCCTCTTAGACAGTGCTCTGCCAGATGATTTATGAAATTAAAGGAAGGAAAGGTCACCTGATCTACAGGCCAAAGCTATTGCAGAAATTCTGACGTGAAGAGATATTAAAAATTTTATGTTCTTTCATATAGGAGAAATAAATGGTACCTGGAAATTCTGAGGATTTTCTTCTTAAGGAGAAATTACTCCATTCATCTAGATAATTTTCTATATTTGAAACAGAGTGTGAACCATCAATCTGTTCAGCATTTTTGTCCAGTTCTCTCTCTTAGGTAGAACAGGCTTCTGATTATGACATCATATGTTTCAAATATTCTAAAATAGTAAATGTTGCCAAACAACTTTTAGAACAAAATTTTTAACCTAGACTTTGAGAGTTGAGTGAAGCCTTTTAAAATGGTATGTCTAATTTTGTATATACCGATGTATATATGAGTGTAAGATACCTGAGTAGAGTGATTTTTGTATATACCGATGTATATATGAGTGTAAGATACCTGAGTAGAGTGAGCTATCAAGTCCGGTAGATTCTGGAGCCATGTTACTAGCGTTTAAAATCCCAGCTCTGCTGTTTATTAGTGTGTGACATTTGACAAGTTACTTATCTGTGCCTCTATCTCTTCATTTGAAAAATGGATATAATAGTATTACCTATCTGATAGAACTGTGTTGGTGTTTAAATAATTCAATGAGTAACCAGGATACAGCACAACGCCTAGAACATTATCAACTCTTCTTATGGTATGAATTTTTCTGGGAAGAGGGTGCATGCAAAACCCTCTCATCCCTCATCCCAAATAAAGTTAAGAACAATTGTCTGAATGCTTCAGGACAGATTATTTTTTAAAGTGGCATTAGGATAACATGTCGAGGTAATTAAAATATCAGTTTGTGCATGCTATTTCCTCTCTGAGGGTATACTCATTGTTCTGATCTTGTTTCAGAACCACTAAAGTTAACATCTTACTTTCTTTTATTATTAATTTCTCTCAGTGTCATATTAAAGATTTTATTCCAGTAAAAATAGTAAGAACTACTTAGCTTTGAAACCTCCTTCCAATATGGAATTATCTATCATGAAGGAGAAAAAATTATTGTTAGTTTAAATAGACTTTAGAAATAATCTTCAGTTAAAGCAATTATGGCTCCAAAAGAAAAAAAACTCTCTGTTTTTTCTTTAATAGCTCTCTCTCTTGAACTCCCCTCTGATAATCTTTGGCTAATTCTAATTAGCCACTCCCCACCAATGGTAACTGCCAGACTTGTGTACGTCAATGGTTGGTACACGCTGGAGAGAGGGTTTTCTAAAACTCTAAAGAGAGAAGTGTTCCTCTGAGTTGAATTTTCTTTCTCTCTTTGACACTTCCAGTGATGCCCAGGACCATGGCAGGGGTCATGAGTGTTTCCTAAGCCTTTGTGACCTGTCTCATTCCTGTTGAGTTGTGTCGTTGGGATAAAGCTAAAGAGTGCCTGCCTTGGTGCATGCAATAGGCAAAGTTTCATAGAAAAATAATGCAGTAAGTGTGGTCAGCTCTCAACAGTCATCTTTCAAAGTCTGTTGAACATATAACACAGCTGAAATAAAACTTGTGTGTGTATCTTTGTGTGCATCCTACAACAAAAGTCAGAAAACTACTTAAAATCAAATATGAAATACAATATTTAAATCATAGCCAGACTTAAAGAAGCATTTGTATGCTAGTCTATGAGTCTAACATTTATTCATTTCATTTCCTATGAATGAAGGCATTCTGTTATTGAAATCATCAACTTACTAATGAATGTTTAGGACACAAACTCTTTGTAAGCAGGATGAGGTCTTAATACAAATCTACATTTCTAGCAGGTACTTTCAGTGCTCTCTCTCCTTCCCTATGCCCAAATAGCCACCTCTCTTTTCTATATTGTTTTGGCTTCTGGCAAATCTTCCCATGGGTACATCACTTCATCTCTGATTAGTCTGACTGACAAAGTCTGGGACAACATCTGATCAATTTATCTACGTAGCATTGAATTAAGGCTAATATCAATAGGACTTCAAGCAACAGGATGAAGCCAATTCGGTATTGATTTCTACCATGAACCACAGTCCTGGGCCTGGACCCAACCAGCTGAACAATTCCCACAAACCATCAGAGTCTAACTTAGAAATCCAGATAGCTTTCTCCCTAAGTTTCTGCATTAACCTTTCCTTTAGATCCAAGGCAATAGTCTAGGTACAGTGGGATGCATGAGTGATTACACAGACTCTGCCTTCACCTGCAAGGAGGGAGTCTAGGCATCATTTATAAAAAGGCTGGTCAGTGGGTTGAGGCTAATCTGGATTCCTTCCAGGGCCAAGGTCATATCAGTGATCAATTTAACTAAAGTCAGCGAAAGACAGATTTTGTACTCACTTTTGCAAATGGATGACTCACATTGTAGTTGTGGGAAGGGAGGTAAATTAATGTCTGGCTTCTACACATGACATATAATCCTGAGGCCACACACGGCGGCTCTGGAACAAAAGTGTTGTTTACAATTGTTGGGGTGCCCCATATGGGACCCACATCATTCAGGGGACATGGGTTGACTGAGCCACCAAAGTAGTCTCCCAGATAACTAGTAAGCCTTAGGATTCCTGGTTCTATTCAAATAATTGAGTCTAGTCCTTCTTTGTTGAAAGCAGTCAGTCCAATCTGTTCTGTTTATCCACCTCACCACTCAGGCGGCATTCATCTGCCCCATGGGATGGCTGAGAATGATGAGGTGGGGCACAGGGAGACATCTGGAGGTGTTTGGCACAGGAGGAGCAGGAACTGAGGCCATTTGCTTTTTCCAATAGACTCTCCACGAGGTTAAAAGGAACCCCACTCAGACGACGGTCAAAATCTTCTGGTAGGGGATGAAAGACCCATAAGTCAACTAAATTTGAGGGACGTGCAACAGTTTGGAAGAGGCATATCAGGGCATCTTCCTTCATATTCTGAAAGATGAAAGACTGCTAATGGCTCTCTGTTCCCTTACCTCCCAGATCTGAGGGGTTCTCCTCCATGTTCCTGGGTTGTTGCTCTCCATCTATTGCCACAGAATTGGAGTGTTCCATTCCAGGGGCTGTAACATCCATCTTTTTTCTGATTATCTTCAAACTCTAACCCAAATCTTTCATCTGGAAGGTTCCTGATGAAAAGGGACAAAGGCAGCTTTATAAAACTTAACCAGGATAAAGTTTGAATCTCCTAGGCCCTTTTTGGCCAGGCTTCCACTTGGAGAATGTGTCAACCAGGCTGAGCTGGTGTTGCTCTTTGGGGAAAGAGACACACATTATGCCCAGGATGGTCAAGGAAGAAAATTATCTGAATTTTCAAAATAAGTCTATATAATCTCCAACCACTTTCATCCTGATCATTACCCAAGAAGCGGCCAAGAGAGGATGATCCCTTTCTGGGGACAGTTATATTCAGTGACCAAATTGCCTTACTACTGTGTAGGTTTCCAGGATGTGATGAGGGAGAAACAGAAAACTTTTCAAGTCAGTTTTTTTTTTTTTTTGCTGAGGAAGATTAGCCCTGAGCTAACATCTGTGCCAATCTTCCTCTATTTCATATGTGGGTTGTTGCCACAGCATGACTGATTAGTGGTAAAAGTCCATGCCTGGGATCCAAACCCACAAACCCAGACCGCTGAAGTGGAGTGCACCAATCTTAACCGCTATGCCATGGAGCCGGCCATTCAAATCAATTTTTGAGGAGGCTTTTACAATACTCAGTACTACCTGCAAACAGTAGATGCCTGTAAATAGTGGAGAGCATTGAAAGTCCATCATACACTTTGACTAGTAGCCCCAACGTTGAGTTGCTTTTTTGGTAAAAGGTGCATGGTTATCAGATTGTAAATGGCCCAGAAAGCCTAAAACACAACACACATTAGTTTCAGCAACCACAGTGGTGTAACTGAAGCTGACTAATTGGACTGGAACAGCAACATCGTAATCTGAAAAAGTGTCAACAGTGATGAAGCACCACTGATAGCCTTTAGGGGATCAAAGTCCAACCATAACCACTCTGCCTGGAGTGGGTATGAACAACCACTCACGGGATTTAGCCTCTATCACTGCAAGACAGAGGGGTCAACTTCCTGTAGTCACACATTTGGCGTCCAATGGTGGCCTCTGCATCAGAAATATAGGGTTCCTTACTTTGTGCTCAGTCTTCAGTGGTGACTGCATGTCATATCTGGTACCATGATGGGTCCAGGCTGCAATGGAGGCAATCTGAGGGTACAGGATTGATCAGCAGCTTGATTCCAGTTGATCTCTTCAGAGAATGGGACCTGTAGAGTTAGCAGCTTTTCATCAGTTGCAGAGAAGGGGATTAAATTTCTCTCGGAGGAATACCTGCCATATTTTCACAAAAAGCAAAGATGCCTCTGTGCGAGACCACTTATGTCTTTGAATACACCATTTCATTTGATGATCAAGGATCTTTGGCCATTACCACCTTGTTGGTCATGGAGTCTAAGTTGATCAAATCCCAAATGGGAATAAATAGTAGACTGGAGAGTCAAAAGACCATGATGGATCAGACATTCAGTTTCAACAGGACCCAGCAGCAAACCGAGAGTTGCTTTTTAAAAGCAATGTACCTGGTACACATGCTCTCAAGGGGCAACCTCCAGATGGAAACTGTATTTCTTTTCCAAAGGCTCCATTAGGAAAATTCATCAGTCACAGAGACCAGCTTCTTAAAGAGGTCATTAGGACCGTGGGGCCTCAAAGGTGGAGAGTATGCTACAGATAGCTGGACAGCTTCGAGTGCAGAGTGTTTGTTTGGTTCCCACTCAAAGAATGCTAATTTTGGGGTCAGCCAATATAAAGGACCAAGTAGAATGCACAAGTGAGGAATATACTGTGTAAAGGTTCCAATAAGATGCTGGCCGGCTCTATGGTGGTGAAGAGAGAAGACTTTGATTGCTGAAAGGATTGAACATTGTGATCCAACCATGTAACCTTGATATATTTTATGTAGTGAGTAGTCTCCTAAGTTTTTATAATAGTTGGCAGAGGTGTGATAACACTGTGTAGTCAAGACCATTGAGACTTCAGCTTCTGGCTTGCCTCCTAACAGGACAATATGTATGTAAAGAAAACTTTGGGAATCAGAGGATACAGGCATTTGAGCCAACCACTGGTGGCAAATGGCAGGCAAGTTTGTCCCACTCTGCTCTTCCAATCAGAAAGCTCTCCTTTGACACTTATGGGAGAAGGCTATAAAAGCATATAACTCATCAGTTATAACATTAAGATGTAGAAACAACAAAAAAGTACATTGAATTGGCACAAAGGACACACTCATAAGATTGCATTAACCTCTCAACTTCTCTGTAAACCGTTCTCAAACCACGTCAGGTAAATCCAGATCCCTCAGGGACCAGGTTAGATGGTGATTATGATTTTGGTGCCCCTATCCTGTGGATTCATAAAACCTTGAGTTTTCGCCCTGTGCAGAGTTCCCCAGCATACTCAGAATCATAGCATCTTTAATCCTCCTCATGGACAGGGAAAACTTGGCCCAACTCCTAATTATTTTTTTCCTTAAAGAACTAAGGTCAGGGAGCAGAGGAGAAAGTGATCGGGAGATACCGATGGAGAAAAAGCTCTCTGCCAGAAAGCAAGGCACAGTGGCTTCTCATGGCTCACTAAATGAACTTCTAATGCTTCCTGTCCACCCAAAGCCAAATATGAGTTTTGGGGACCACTTGACCCTCCCCTCTCCAGCTTGGAGTTAGCCTGCTACAGTTTTATGAATGTTGGCAGAAGACATGAGATTTCTGGGTCAGAGACAAAGAACTTTATTATTCATGACACAGCAGGCAGCATGAGCTTAATGTTCTCATCAATTTCTCATGCCCCTAGAGTCTCACAGGAGTAACTCAGAGGGGCGTAGGTGGATGCTGTGCTCACAGTGGATTTGTGTCACAGCTGAGGGACTCTGAGTAGGAAACCCCAATCTATTATAAAGGGCTGCAAGCAAAGCTGTGCAACCTTTGCTGCAGAGAGAGACATTATCTTTGTTATACTAGACAGGAAACAAAGTTATTCCCTGCTCCAAAAGGAAGACAGAGTCTCTGTCTTTTAAGGCTATTCTCTGTACAAACATCCTTGGAAAAATAGACCACAACGAAGGGCTGTCAGTGACGCTGATGGCAAGATGTGCAGATATGGGAGTGACTCATGGAGAACTGTCTCCCTACATACCTAATTCATCATGCTGTTGGGATGATTAAATGAGATAAGATGGCTTATAAAGCATTTAATGAATATTGGTTATCATTATTATGTTGTTATAATTCTTATAGAGGAAGGCTTATTTTTTTAATTAGAGTTAATTTACTTTAAAGACATTAATTTATTAAATTTTATAGTCTTCTGTGTAAGAAAAATACAACTATATACACATGTAATATTTTGAAAGCCAAAAGAACTATGTATGCCTAGAGAATGTAAAAATGATATTCAAGTTTTAGTATGCTGAAGATTCTAAAGATAGTATATATGAATAAAAAACAGTTCCTGAACTCTTATACTAAGTGGGTTTATGAATTTTAATATGGTTAGATTTTTCCACAGTTATAACAGTTCTAATTGAATGCTCTAAGTTAATAAACAGATAATTAATACATTATTAGCAAACGGTTTGCTTAAGAAAGCAGATAATTTTTGCATTTTTTCTAGAGCCCTAAGCGGTGGTGTTTACTGTCTTACGTGTATCTATAAATCTCTTTTATACATTATAAACTCCTGGTTTTTCAAAGTTGGGCAAATATTTGTCTAGACCATCTGCTTCTCCCTATCTTTAACCTAGTCATACAGCTTGGTCACAGGACTTAAGGTTTGCAGAAATTTTAGTGGGGAAAATAGTACCTGTTTTTGAAGTACCACACGTTAAGTGAGTCTTAAATTATTTATTTTTGTTTTCATTATGCAAAATTTTAAACACATACAAAAGTAGAGAAAATAGTAAAATGAACTTGGTTTACCTGTTGCCCAACTTCGATAATTATCTATTCACAGTCCATCTTGCTTCATCTCTACTCCCATGCAATATGACTCTTCCCCCCAAAATTATTATTATTAATTTTTTGGAGGAAGATTAGCCCTGAGCTAACATCTGCTGCCAATTCTCCTCTTTTTTGCTGAGGAAGACTGGCCCTGAGCTCACATCTGTTCCCATCTTCCTCCACTTTATATGCGGGACGCCTGCCACAGCATGGCTTCACAAGCAGTGCGCAGATCTGCACCCGGGATCTGAACCAGCGAACCCCAGGCCACTGAAGCAGAATGTGTGAACTTAACCACTGTGCCATCAGGCCGGCCGCCCGAAATTATTTTGAAGTTAATCCCAGATGGAATATTAATTACATCTGTAAATATTTCAGTAAATTTATCTAATATTTAGGAACTGATTTTTAGAGGCAAAGCCATAATACCTCATTCACATTTAAAATTTAATAATTTCATAACATCACCAAATATCTGGTTATGTTTGCATTTCTCCATTTATTTTATAATTTAGTTTTTATTAAAGTTTAATGTTTAATTTGTTAATTAATTAACAGATAAATTGAATTAGGATTCAAATAAGGCTCCTACATACATATATATGTGTCTTCGGCCTCTTTTAATCTATTTGGCTCTACGTGGCAACTCTTTTTGCTGAAGAATCCAGATCATTTGTCCTGTGGCGTTTTCCATATCCTGGATTTTCCTGATTTTATCCATATGGCTTCTTTGGCCATATTCTCTGTCCCTTGCATCTCCTAGATCTAAAGAACTGATAAGATTCAAGTTCAGTTTGGCTTTTTATTTGTTTGGTTATTTTGATGAGACAACATCAAAGGTGACATTGTGTAGGAGGTGATGTTATCAACCACTGATGATCAGTGTCAAATCCATTCTTTCCTAAGGACTTACAACATGGAGATAGTCTAAATTTATTATTTCTATAAAAAGAAGCTTCCTCTCATCAACAATTTGGTTCTCCTGTGGTATCGCTTATAAAGGAAAGGCGGGGTAATTGCTTGCATCTTTCCCTTTATTTACCAGTTCACATAATGATGAACTGGTTTCTAAGCATCCAAAGGGACCAATTAAGTTTTTTCCTTTTTTTCTGTATCATTATAAACTCGCAAATTTAAGCATGTTTGATTTTCTAGCAAAGGCAGATTTTTATCTTTACTGATGGTTAAATTATTCCATTTTTGGGCTGCTGAGATTTTATCCAGATTGACTACTAAGTCTTGTGATAAAGAAGTGTCTTCTTTTCTCGTGGAATAAGTTATCCATGCTCATTTTGTGTATTTCCTGCCTCGGATCTAGAATCAGCCATTTCTCCAAGAAGTCTCATATCCTTTTATGGGAAATAATATTTATAGTCCACAATCATGACATTTTTAAGGGGAGATAACATGCACTCTGGATAGAGCAATCCTGGAGACCACTAAAATACTGAATTATGTCTGATACCGGACAAAGGAAAACAAGAGGAAAAGACGTCAGAAAAATGTCTGCTTTTCTTCTTTATCCACCAGGTTGTAATACTCACTGTCTCCAAAAAGCAAAAGAAAGAGTTAAGCCAAATTACATCCTTTGTTTCAGAGAGGAGAGCATAGTAGTTACTGTTTGCCTAAGCACACGTTTATACCCTTAGGATTTTTATTAAGTGAAAAATTCTTAGTATTGCTCTCAAATAGCCCCTTTAAAACTGGATTTGCTTTAAGAAGATGTTTAAAAAACCAGGCATGGTTTCCCATTGATGTGACTGATTTAATAATGTTCCTCTTCATTTTGTTTATGCAGCCTTATTTGAACTGCTGGTTCTAGCCTGTTTTAAGCTTGATACCATAATTTGGTCTATTTCTGTGGGTAGGAAATTAAGCCAAGAGCTGAAGAGAGCAGAGATGTATGTTATCGTCTGGGCTCCCAGTGCTGGGGCAGCTCTGCATTTGGTGACCTGCAATCACAGAGCTCGTGGATGTGTAGCTCCCGGCTCACATGTGCATTTCGATGAGGCTCCCATGACAAATCTAATGGAAGGCTCTGGCTAGCTGATGCGTATCTGGCCTCTTGCCCCCATTTAACACACAATGCATTCCTCATTCCACATACCATAGTCTCTTTATGGATTCTGTTCAGCCTAACTCAGAAAATAAGATATATTTTTGGCTTGTTTAATAAAACTGGACACATAGGAAAAGGAGGGAAAGAATTGCTCAAACTCTCAGCCATGTTTTAGCATACAGATGGTAACTATAGGAGGTGTTACTTGCAAAAACAAAATGAGTTGATCAGGAAGATTTGCTTGAGTGAATTTTGATTTTGTTTCCAGCAGACCTCCTCACATGGCATTGTTTATGCAAATAGGCCCTCTTTTCAGAAACCGTCTGGCTTCAGAAAACCCCTGTCAGTTGAGCATAAAAGAGAAGTTGTACAGCAGCAGTTAGCAGACCTGAAAGGCTGGCTGAATGGAGCAATGGATGCAATATGCAGGCCGGCAGGCCGGCAACAGAGCAGCCATTCTTCTCCGAGTCCCAGTGGCGTGTAGAGAGGCAGCAGACCCCAGAGGAAGACAGAAAAGGCCTGGAGAAAAGGGCAGGCCCTCTTCTCCAGAGAAAAAGCAAAACCTCAACGCACAGTAGCCCAGGATCTTATACACGAGCATACTGAAAAGACAAAAACAGATTTCCTTCTTTTTACTATATTTTTCGTGGCTCTGATATATGGAAATATTTTTTTCTCTCTTTCTTTCCACCTTTTACTTCTCTTAGATAAGATTGAGGGAAAGGAAGAAATAATGTTATTTACTGGCTTCCAAAAACTGAAACAAGCTTTTACTTCCATTTCCTTTTTCTTTGTATCCTGACTACCATTCTTTATAGGAACAAATGAGTAAATTTTATTAATATTGATGGCAGGGGTGAAATGGGAAATCTGAGGGTTTTTCCTTGGTAATCTATATTTTCCTGGATAGTGTACTGGGCACAAAAAGTGGAAATCTCCATTTCATTGCAGTTTGCTTGTATTTACATGTGTTTATAGGCATAGATAGGTAGATAGAGCTGTCCATATGTATATAGTATGTACATCATTCAGGGGTTGTTCTAAAAATATAAATATTGCACTAAGAACAATGACTTTATAAATCAAACATTTTGACTCCCATAAAGGATCATTTTATTTTGTTTTTCACTTTGTGAATAACACAGATTTTCCCAGAGAATTTTGTTGAAAAGTAAGAAGCATAAAATCAAAGGTGATTAAGGCACCTCTTATCAATGGATTGCATTTAATTTTCCCTTGTATCATTTATTATAACTTTATTTAGAAAAAGCTCAGATTTTCCTTTTACCGTAGGAATGAATTTTCTTTATTAATTGAACACATCAATATATGCAATGATATAGATTGTGTAGTGTAATATAATTGTTTATAAATACAGAAAACATTCACATTGCAATAATGAATACATGCTTTTTTAATTTAACATAGGATAGTGTTTATTGAATCTATTCTGGCCATGACTTTCAGAACATTATTTATTTTTTAAACTAGCGTACAAAGCCATCCATTCTGATCAAGGATAAAATAAAAAATAAAACTCCAGGCCAAGGATACATAAGGGGAATGAATAATGTATTTTTAATTGTAATGGTTCTGCCTCTCTTGCTTCTGCTGCCTTTAGGTGATGAACAAGTCCGGGAAGTCATTTTTAAGGGCATTGTGATCACAACCAAGAACATCAAAAAGCTTTGTCTTGGTGGAGTTTGGAAATCGCTGGTCATTATGCCCACTTAGAAGCAGATCCTTTGAGCTGCACAAACTAAAAAAAGCAAAGAAAGAAGAGAGTGACATCATCTGCGTTTCGTGGGCCTGCCCTCCTTTGGAAATATTATTGCCTTTGGTCTCCTTCATCGCCCACAAGAACAACAGCAGACATTTCAGGGGGAAAGTTGGGGGCTCTTAGCAAAGGGTTATTTTCCATCTGTCATCAGTTTGGATTTTGCATATCAATAAAAAATTAATAAACTAATTTCAGGCATATATGACACGGCTAATGTGGAAGGCCTATTGTTAGGAGAGAAATAGTATATTCTTATCAGTGGATTTAAACAGCTATTCATCATTTCTAAAGGGCAATTATTTGGAATCCATTAAACTGGAATTCATAATACCCCTGCATACTGAATTTTAAATAGAAATCTGTATTTAGATGAAGGAATACATTAGTATAAGTCATTAGAGCACTGAAAATCCATGACTTGTTCATTTTTCACTTCTTTTGCAGATAATATGAAGCACCAGGGATGTTGGTCCTTTAATAAAACCAAACAAAAAGGAAACTATGCACTCCACAGTAGCATTGCTATGGATAACGATGCTTGCTTTCGTTCTTTTTTTATCTTCGTGTTCCAGTTTTTCTAATTATTACACATAAAATGAATCATCTCATGGAAAAATCTTCAGTAATCAGTAGAAAACTCCTGACTCAAAAGTGGTGGCACCTTTCTGCAGCTGTGACTTCCTTCGCTACACTGGGCATCTATATCCTGAAAGTTATTTCTTAAGACAGCATATCAAAGCTAAGGAGATACATGTGTGAACAATTGCACAGTTTCAAACAAGGTACAGGGAGCTCAGTTTCAATGAATGAAAATTGAAATTATAAAACCTTTAAAAATAAATTTAGGCCCAATAATTTTAAATAATATGAAAATATTCGTTATTATATTTGTTTTAACACATGGGTCAGGAACATTTATAGTTATTAGATGTATGTATGCAAAAGTGCTGCCTTTATTGCTGTGAAGGGATGGAAGAAAGCTTGGTTGCCAGACATCTGACCTAGTCAAGCAATACATTTTACATTATCAATTTGCTTAACCCCACCTTTTTGGACACAAACCATGCAAAATAAATTATAGTCCAGCCTGTGTTAGAATAAATGCCAACTCTGAATTAGCGTGGACTGATAGAAATTTTTCTGTGTGACGTCTCTACTATATTCTCCCAGGTTGGACTTCTGTTAACATTTATGTGTTAGTTATTTATATTGACTCCCTTAGTAAATCTATTTGGTAAAAGCGAAAATTATAAACCCACAGCTGAGAAAGATGAAGATAAGGAAGAGCTCACTAACCTGGACTATTCTCAACAAGCCTTTACTAAGCTTCCCCGCTCCTCGCAACACACACACCCATTCCTCCATTACATGAAAATCTTCATGAGAAAACCTAATGGAAAAGCAGCTAAGATAATAGTCATACGCTCCATGTGTGTTGATGTGCGCTGGCAATAAATCAGATTTCTAAAAAAACACAGCATATGGCCCTGTGACTTGCAGCCTTGTCTGGAATGGTGTGAACGCAGCCTGTTCCAGCATCCATATTATTAACATTTTTCTTGACAAGAAACTAGGTTTTAAACACGTGCACAAGCACGTACAACTGCTTATATGTGCGTGTACACAGAAGCAGGTACACACTGTGTTCACATACCTTGTGTCAGATCAAATCATACGCTAGTAAACATGTAAGCTGGGTAACAGTGATTCACGGGCAACAATTACTGAAGTTCAAAGGACCACAAGCCATAGCGCTGCTGTGTGAAGTCTTGGGTAATATATAGTCATAGTAAAGTGAACAGCAATGTGCTTATCCAGGCAAAGACGACAGGAATCCAGCCAGGTGCTGGAGTTTGTGTTTGTGGCTGCTTTGGGCTTTTTCTAGATGCACTTTTATGGTGTTCATTTGTTTTTTTTTTTAACCTGAATACGTAAATTTAGCCTCACTTTCTTAATTCACAAAATAAAATTAAGCTTTTGCTGAGCAACATTTAAAGGTGCATTAAACTATATTTTATGCATATTGTATATAAATGTACATGTCATATATCATATAATATACTGTCTACATTATATACATAAGTTTGTGTGTATGTGTGTATCATGTGGTGAGCGGATGACTAATAGCTGCTCCTGTAGGGAGCCTTGTTTTAGTTTGCTAGGCTGCTGTAACAAAATACCACAAAGCCAGAGGCTTAAACAACGGAAATTTATCGTCTCACAATTTTGGAGGCTAGAAGTCCAAGATCAAAGCGTCAGCAAGGTTGGTTTCTTCTGAGGGTGGTGAGGGAGAATCCGTTCCAGGCCTCTCCTCTACTTTCTGGTGGTTTGGTGGCTGTCTTTGGCTTGCCAAGTTCCTTGACTTATAGGCACATTAGCCTGTTCTCTGCTTTCGTGTTCACATGATGTTCTCCCTGTGCACATATGTGTGTCCAAATTTCCCCTTCTTATAAGAACAACCAATCAATTGGATTAAGGTCCCACCATCCTCCAGTATGACTTTGTTCTAACTGAACTAATTCGTCTACAATGATCCTATTTCCAAATAAGTCCACACTCTGAGATACTAGGGGTTAGGACTTGAACACGAATTTTCAACACACCATACAGTTCAACCCATAACAGAGCCTATAGATGCAGCCAAGGAGAAGACCCTTTGTGAACCAAGTTTAATTAACGTCTTTGAGAGGGGTTGCCTTCACTAAGCTAAGCTCTCTATCATCATTCCCATTCTCAAGAGTGGAATGATGTCCAGGTGGGCTAGATCCAATGCTGCCTTGCCCAACACATGGAAATATACTTCCCTTGACCAGTAGTTTTCCAAGTATTTCTTAGAGCCAAGAAATCCACAAATCATAGTCTAGATACAGCTCAGGAATACAATGAAATGAGGCTTAGAGATCTAAATTCTGGTGTGAGTTTTGGAGTAGAAAAGATGGAAACCATCAGGTTAAATCGTTACTCTGATGCCCTAATAAAGACTTCTTGAATTCTGAGAAATGAGGAGAACCCAGACCATCAGGGCAATCCCTCTCTGGCGTAATCGCCAAGAAGCCCATTTGGATCTAACAAGAATTACAATTTTTCCAAATGAATTATGTTAATATTTCATAGGTAACTTGTTTTGAAAATTTATACTAATAATATTACTAGAGTTGAAAGTGTTCAACCAGTAATATCTTACTATAAAATAATTAGAATAGAAGGCGTACCTCTTAAAGCTTGCTCAGTTCAGTAGTATTGATGGAATTTGATGATTTTTCACCAACTCAGAATTCATGGGGCTACATATCTTGTAAGTTTTGCTTAATTTGCATCTGTCTTATTTTACCAGAAATACAAAGTTTTATCATTCGATTTCTAATGTTAAAGATACAAAATTTTATGCAAATGAGAATGCAAAGAGGATTGCACATGATTTATACTTAATAAATGTTTATGAAATGAGTTTTGAAATTTTGTGCAATGTGCATTAGAAAGCAGAAAATGACGGATGGTCCTTTGGAGGATATGATTTTTAAAAACACAGTTCTTTGGGGGGCTGGCCCCGTGGCCGAGTGGTTAAGTTCTCGCGCTCCGCTGCAGGCGGGCCCAGTGTTTCGTTGGTTCGAATCCTGGGCGTGGACATGGCACTGCTCATCAGACCACGCTGAGGCAGCGTCCCACATGCCACAGCTAGAAGAACCCACAACGAAGAATACACAACTATGTACCGGGGGGCTTTGGGGAGAAAAAGGAAAAAATAAAATCTTAAAAAAAAAAAAAAAAAAAAAAAAAAACACAGTTCTTTGGGAGAGGTGAACAGCAGTGTGGGAGAAGCTACAAGAGAAATCAAGGAAAAATTTAGACAAAAAATTAAAACATCATTGAAGTGACTAGAACAGATTTAATCTGAGAAGATCTTTTGCTCGCTGATTGGAATATAGAATATCTGCTTTATCTAAAAGGCAGGAAGATTAGATTGTGTCTATCTACGTAACTAGTGGAATATAAAGGACAGAGCACAAACTCCGAATGAATTCCAAAATAGCAGAGTTTGAAGGAGCATGTTAAATACTGTTTAGAAGTAAAGCAAGAGTGTCCAGTAAATTATCATATCATCTATAGTGCTCTTTTTCCTTGTGTTGGAATTTTGTTCTTTACATCTGGCAATGCTGTAGTTACTAAAATTAACGTTATTTAATTAAACTATAATATAGTTGTAGTTTTGATAATCTTGTAGCCCTAAGACCTTGTACTGTGAATGTGACCTTGTTTGGAAATAGAGTCTTTGTAGATGTAATTAAATTAAGGAGAGGTCATCAGGGTGGGTCCTAATCCCATATAACTGATGTCTTTATAAGAAGAGGAAAATGCCATGTGAAGAAAGAGACACAGGGAGAATGCCCTGCTTGCGATTACACAGGCAGAGATTGGAGAGATGTAGCTGCAAGCTAAGGAATGCCAAGATTGATGGTCACCGCCAGAAGCTAGGAGGAGCCAAGGAAGAGTCTTAGTGGGAGCATGGCTCTGCTGACCACCTTGATTTTGGCCTCTAGCCTCCACAACAGTGAGAGAATAAATCTCTGGGGTTTTTGTTGTTGTTGTTGTTGAAGAAAATTCACCCTCAGCTAACACCTGTGCCAATCTTCCTCTATTTTTCGTGTGGGCCCCTGCCACAGCATGGCCACCAACGAGTGGTATAGGTCCACACCTGAGAACAGAACCTGGGCTGCCAAAGTGGAGTGTGGTGAACTTAGCCACTAAGCCATGGGGCTGGCCCATTCTCTTGTTTTAAGCTACTCAGTTTGTGGTACCTTGTTACAGCAGTCCTAGGAGACTAGTATCTTGGGTTCTGGGTAGTTAGCATTTTGCCTGGCTAGCTAATGTTTGTTATGGAAACTACATAGCTACAGAAATCAAATTGCAAAAGCCTTGAAAGCAAGTATATGCTTTCTTCGTTTTTGGTCCCACTTTGAAAATATGCATTTGTCTACATACACATGTTTTAATCCGTTGCGTAATAAGTAATTTCTTTAGTGGCTAAGGCTATGCCAACAAAAGGAGTATGCCTGCTTAGCTTATGTATGGTACAATTCAGTAAAGGGGTCAGGTTTGCATAGTCTGAGTCTGGAGAATATTCAGGAATGATTTGTATGTTCTTTTAAGTAGATACCAAAATTGGACTTATGTAAACTAAGTAAATAAGCCATGTCGCTTCACACTTCAACCTCTTTCTGGTCTTCCTCTCTAAATTATTACTAACTCTTCTTCCAAATCCAGGCAGCCCTGCCCTCATGCTGCTCTTTGGATGCACAAAGCTTCTCATGGTGTCTACTCAAGCCTGTCCTCCCGGGAAGTGCTCTTTTCTACCTTCCCATTAAGGGCCAAAGCATCTGGATTGAAATGCCTGTTTTCTGGGTGCCTGAGACTTATCTCAGCTGGGTGGAGGCAACTTGATTAAATCAGTTCACTTTAAGGAATTAATGGCACCTTATTTGATTTTCCCAAGGATATTTGCATTTTGAAAGAGGGAAATTATTAACATAAATTAGTCTTTTATTAATAGAAATTTAGACAGCATGCAAAACAAAGAATTCCATGGTGTAAGAAGAGATTTTGAAGGAGATGGTCTTCCATTATTCATTAAATTCATTAAATTCTAGATAATAGCTTACCCTAACATTTTGGACAGGCGACCACGTTTTCTAGTTCTGATCTCTTGTGGGCACATAAAGGGAGACTGTGTTATGAAGCTTTAGACAATTTAAAATGATTGTTTAGATTCATATTTAATGTTCATGGAATTTTTAGGGTAAAGATATTTTTAGGGTTTGCAAAAGTTCACCCAGGTTTAAATTTTGAAGTCATATTACAGGAAAATATTGAGCTAATGAGCTAACTTTATAGTGTGCCAACAAACTCTATGGGAAATTAAATGACAAAGCACTTATAAGTCATCTGGCACAGTGCCTGACCTTCATTTATTCAGGTATACTTATTGTGTGTGTATTATGTCCCAAACACATGGTACATGATCAATAAAAGTTGTTTTATTTCCTTTGTTTGTTGACAAATACACACACAAAATATGCAATAATATGTCATTGTAAAGATGGAAACACCCATAATCAATTATGTCCAGGAAAATACCACGTATTTGCCAACTAGATTGTTATTATTTCTTTTTGCCATACCACTTCCAGTTTTGTATATGATTTCCCTTATATACAATGTATGGTTTATATTATCAAGTTAATCTTAGAGATATTTGAACTACATTAAGCTTCACATGAAGCAAGAGGCAGCTGTCACGTGATGGTGTTTGGGCTAAGCCAGCACTGCTAATGACTTAGAAGAATTTTAATAATTTTTCAACACAGAAAATTTTCACTTTAAATATACTATAACGGAAAATTATTTTTTATTCTTTTTATTAATGAAATATATGCATGGTATATAAATTGAAAAAATCTATTTCTTAAGTTTTTGGAGCAATGACGTTAAATTTTTAAAAACAAAATTTCTTCTGATGAGCTAACTCAGATTTAGGAAGTTGCTTTTTTCCATTCCATGTGAGAACATTTCAGGAGCTGGCACTGTCTTCCTTCTCAAATAAGGTGTGATATACAAAGATAAAGAGTGTTTAAGGTCACAGCTGAGATTTACCCTTAAGCTTCTATCAATAATTAAGCTCTGAAAACCTTCTAGGTAACAATTCTTTTTGTTTTCAAAGGTTAATTGCAGAGTTTTTCTGTGTATTTCTAATCATTGAGCAAATATTCCATTAGCAAATTAGTTAGCTAGCTCAATGTATCTGATTATTTGTGTCTGTTTGCTAGCTGTAAAAACCCCTCAGAAGTCCATTTTTGACATCTAGACACATATAATGTGTCTATATGCTGGTATTATGTGGCTTTGAATATGGCTTGTACTACACAAAAAAGTTACATGATTCAACGAAAGAATACCACATCGTGTCTTTATTTTTTCAGTTTGTCCATCTCTCCTTGCTGTCTTATCTTTTGTATATTAATTTAAAAATAAGGTAATCAGTAATGCTGATCACGCAGAATCTGTTAGATCAGTCAGAAACTTCTCTCGTTTTCTCTGGACTGTTCAGTCTAGGCTAACATCGGTCAACTATGATTTGGATTGACCTTAGTCAAATCACTTCACCTATTTAGGTCTTAGGCTTCTCATCTATAAAATAAGGGGGTAGAACTCAAGATGTTTTTCTGATTTAATGTCCAGTGATTCCATTGCCTGAATTGTTGTGCCTGGCAATGCTGCCGCATCCACAGGAGCACTATAGATGCTCTCCCTCACGGGATGGGTATCATTTGGGCCCATGTTCAGGCAGTGATGAAATCCTAGCAGAGACTAGTGTAGAAAACTCACAGGGCATGACATTGGGGATAGCCGACAGGGGGCTAAAGATGGCTCTGAAAGTTTGCCTTCGGCAACCAAAAAAGCTGTAAAATGTTTGGGACTATTTCTGATCTTTTTCTGAGCAGGCCTTGAGGAGCCAGGGTAAAGAAACAGTTACTTCCCTAAAAACGTCCTCTCTAGGCTCACGCTGGTTTGAACTACACACTTCAGGTTGCTAATTAGACATGCAAGCTTAGATGACCTGATTGAATTTTAATTGTCTCCATTTATTAGTGAAGCTAATGACTGGATTTTTACTTTGCTGCATTTTACATAAAGATGTTTGTTCAAATCAAACTGGTGTCTTTGTATGTGTGTGTGTGTGTGTGCGCGCGCGTGTGAATTTCTTGAGTCAACAAATTTTTGGTGAGTACTTACTGTGTATCATAAACTATGTTAGGTAGGTCAGGGGCGGGGCTTCATACTATTACCAAAGGAGGGCTTGACTCTCCCCAGGATTTGTTGATTTCATACTTGCAACGGAGAGAAAGGTATCAATTCTGAAACGCAGCTGTGAGGTCCAAAATATATTAAACCTATGACAGTGCTTGTCTCTGTGTTTCTATCTCATGTTTGTGTTCTTTATGAATAGAGAGGTGTTTTCAGTTCACCTCGTAATTTCTAAGCATGAGTATCCTGGTCTCACCTATTAAGCCAAGGTAACCACATTAATAAAGCTAAACTATAACAGGTAAAACTTTGAGATTTATAGATGGAGAGTGTTAGTATGATTGAAGACTCAACCATACTGTTATTATTTTCTGTTTCTTGATACATTTCTGATGACACTTACCAAACATTCAAACTGTCCTCTCTGGAAGTCTTACCTGATCGTCACAGGAAGTTGGTGGTACTCTAGTTTTTGCTTTTTATTATTTTAGCTTCGGTGTTTTCTCTGGTTTTCACTTGGTGAATCTGAACATAGATATATTCCAAAAGGATTTTTTTTTTAGATCAATTGTCCATCTATGATATAAGCTCAATGAACAACTAACAAATGTCGGCTCTGGAAAGCTATTAGGAGCACCTGCACTTAGGAAGACAACACGTTTTAATAAAAACTATTCTTTCACTGTCTAAATCCTGCTTTCTCAAGCAAAGCATAGTGGTATATAAGAACCTAGATGGAAAATTGAGAAATTAATACCTCGTACCAGAACATTCCTCTCTGGACTGATCTTTACCCTAAAAGCTCAGGAATCATATGCTGTTTCTTGTTACTCTTACGAAGAGGCAGTCTCATTAAAGTTATTTTCTGCCAGATGACTGTGTTTCAAGCTTAACCTAAAATTCTGAAGTGAGTGAGACATAAGACCAAGGTCACCACACTTTTGAGTGGGCCATTCCATGAGATTAATCCTTATAGACGTGAATATTTACATAAATAACTCCATTTCCATCAATTATTCTAATTTTTACCTACTGAAACGAGGCTCACTGTATTTATTCTAGATCTCCCACTGGGCAATGTGAAGTAGTGCATCATAAGCTGTATGAAGCCATGATATAAATTTGGTTTATGCTCCTGGCACAATGAATTTACTGAAAGATTTTGGAGAGAAAATAAATGTATCGATCTCTTAAGCATATAAAGTATTGTTGTATTAAATATGCCTATATATGTAATAGAGAAAGTACTCATTTAAAGTTTCGAGGTAAAAGAGACATGAATGATATTTCCTACAATGGAAGCCCTTGAGTTTAATTCGTTAGCCATTATCTCCCTCTCTCATCTCTCTGGGCACATATATGTATTTTTTCCTTTGACATTAGGAGTTCTAAAAGGGAAAAGTTTGGGGTCGGCCCGGTGGCACAGCGGTTAAGTTTTCATGTTCCGCTTCTCAATGGCCCAGGGTTCAACGGTTCGGATCCCGGTGCGGACATGGCACTGCTTGGCACGCCATGCTGTGGTAGGCGTCCCCCATATAAAGCAGAGGAAGATGGGCACGGATGTTAGCTCAGAGCCGGGTTTCCTCAGGAAAAAAAGAGGAGGATTGGCAGTAGTTAACTCAGGGCTAATCTTCCTCAAAAAAAATAAATAAATAAATAAAAGGGAAAAGTTTGAAGAGTCTTATTCTAAGCAATGTGTGTGTGAATGGGGGCAGGGGCAGGCCGTAATAGGCACAGCACGGCATAGTCTCTCTTTTTCCTTCTCTGGTCATATTAAGATTTATCTACTCAAACCAAATAATGTTCTGCTCTCCACTGACTTGTTTGAGGGTAACCTCGAGCTATA
This sequence comes from Equus przewalskii, assembly GCF_037783145.1. Lineage (NCBI taxonomy): Eukaryota > Metazoa > Chordata > Mammalia > Perissodactyla > Equidae > Equus > Equus przewalskii. Next base: position 21,288,495 of record NC_091849.1, read on the forward strand.
TTATCAATGTAAATACAGGAAATAGAAATGGCAGGGAGGGACAACATTATATAGTTTTAAAATATATGAATGCTGACAGATCTCCTTTTTTTTTAATCTAAAAAGCTTCACCGAGCCCAAAACTTAACATGGAATGATCTGGAAGAATGTTTACCTTGGCAGGTGACAGTTTAATGTGTACGTTCTCTTGCTCTGTAGTTTTCTCCTACTTGCAACATACTTGCTTACTTAAATGTTAGTCATTTGGATATGCTTTGTAACTATTCAGCTCAGAAGCATCCTCTTGCTGCTTGACACCCAGAGGCCATGGGAACCTCTACCTATTTCTCAGTTATTGCGAGCAATTACTATCGCCAGTATCGCCCTTCTAGTTTTTAGAACAGTCCCTATCTTGTTGTTAATTATTCTGATAGGTTCATACCTCATGTGTCCAAATCTTGTGTGTTATATCTTTTAGATATATGTATAATGTACATAATATACATAAAATATATAATATATATAACATTATGTTGTATTTTATGTATCATATCTATATAATATATTTATTAAGTGGGTGCCCAAATCATTGCATAATGTCTGTATTGCCCATGGGATACCTTCAATAGGGAGGTAATGATCAGAATTCCCAATAACATACAAGTTAGAAATACATCCAGTTTGCAAACTCTATTCCAGAAAGCAATATTTCTTCAAGGGCATTGATAGAAATCTCTTGAAAAATGAGTACTATGGAAAATTAATTTGAGATGTGCTAAGTAAAAGCATTCTTTTTTTTTTTCCTTTTTCTCCCCAAAGCTTGATGAGCAGTGTCATGTCCGCGCCCAGAATTCGAACCAACGAAACACTGGGCCGCCTGCAGCGGAGCGCGCCAACTTAACCACTCGGCCACGGGGCCAGCCCCAAGTAAAAGCATTTTGAAAACATTTATTACAGAACCTTTTAGAGTCTTTTGTATGTAATGTGTGCTATGGCTATTTAAAATGAGGATATGACATACTGAAGTTGCTAACCTTATTTAAAAATGGTAGGCCATCTCCAGTTCAGTATCTTGATTGGTGGACTAGAATTTGATAGGGTACATTACAGGAAACAGCAGATACTTGGGAAACACTAGAGGGTCGAGTTTTACACTTTGTAGCTAAAGATACTGTAAAAGCACTTTTGTCAGTAACGTTTTAACTTCTGGTCCTGAGTAACTGTTTCACATTTTGACATTCTCCTAGGAAACTCCAGTTTCTTGTGTTAAGAAACTGCAGTGTTAACTCAGTGTTTAGAAGTCAGCTTCTCTAACAATTAGTCAAGATAATTAAGGGAAGTTGTACAGCTTATCAAATAAAGTATTTATTGGCCACTGAATAAGTGTTATTACAAGGAGATATATAGATGGAACCAACCAATATTCTCATGGTATTGCCTCCAGGGACTCTGGGTCAAAGAAAATTGTGAGAATATTTCTCTGGCTGTAGCCCTGAGAGGAAATATATCTGGAATTCTAGTCTCTTTCAAAGTATTACCCACCGGATCCCCACACATACAATTTTGAGAGTACAGAGAATTAGTCCACATATTTTTAACAAATTAGTCCTCCAAACTCCCTTATAGAAAATCTCATCTTCCTCCTTCTTTGTTCTCTTTAAATATTTATGTTTCTCTGACCTCATAATATTTTGCAGGCTACAGGAATGTGATATACCATGGGTTCTGATAATGAATAGTGTTCCATGAGGATGCACATGGGCTCATTATTACTCAAGTTACCATAGTTGTCCACCTGCCATTGGCACCTACTCCCATTGCAACAGAGCCCTGAGCACTCAACTAACACTGTAGGAATTACCAGGTTCCCATGTATCTATGAAGGTCTTGGCTGCAGTAAATGTTACCATGGTGTGCTTGGTGAGGATGCTCCCATGTCCAGGGAATGTTTTCATGTTGTACCAAAATCTCTATGGGCCAGAGGCAAGCTTTGTTGTTCAGAGCCCTCAATATTCTAAACTCATCTCCTCTCTCAACTATGTTAAAGGGATGCTAAAGCAATACTCCCACCTGCTTTCAATATCTTATGGAGTATTTAAAATACCTCTCTTTCAGTTTTCACTTTCAATCTCTTCTCACTCTAGGTCTCAGATTGTGAGGGCTGAGCTAGAAGACAAATCTGAGAGATAAATACTGTAAATGTAATTAACTCCCACTCACCTCCTCCCATATGATTGGAGGCATAGTTCCTACATACAACTTTTCTGTTGGAATCTACTTTCCTTTGAAATAATTTATTTTCCAGTTGGTTCCTTGGGCTGCCACATACTTTGATGATTGCTAAATGTGCTCCACAAGTCTTTGAGACATATCCAGATAATTTATAGTCTTGGAAATATAATACAGATGGAAAATATTTTGTTTAAATATTAAAGTGTGTTGTATCCTGTAATTTTTTTTCTCTACTTCCAGTTGAATTAAATAGTGCGACCCATCTAAGGTAGGAATGCAGGGTTGAAAACAGAAGACTCTTAAAGATGGTTTCTTTACCTGACCTTTGTAAGTCTAAACTCAAAGAAGGGAATTTACTGGATATGTTGGTAAGGGAGGGGCATGATGCCCTTGATGGGAGAAAGGTTGGAAATAGACAAAGAAAGATTCTCCAAGCTAAAGAAAAGGATAGTGGTTTCTGAGCTCCATGAGGACTTGGGATTTAAGAATCACTTTCTCATAACACAAGGTGTTGGTTGAATTCCAGGAAAACAGCTAAACAGAACTTTTGTTATTGGAACTCCCAGCCGTGGAAACATCTCTTATCATAAGCGACATAGGAGCTTCTAGATTTCAAAGACTAGGTAAGCATGAATAATAGTCTTCCACGGGTAACTAGGGAAGAACAAGGACTGGACTACCCAAGTGTTTGTTTCCATTGAAGATCTCTGGGTGACTGAATAATCATGAGGAAGGGAGCCCCAATATTTCGACCAGAGTCGAATTTCCCATCAATCTGGATAATGGGAGCTTGCAGTTGAACTTAATTGTATCTAAAGGAAGCACAAATCTGAAGTAAGACTGGAACCTGAAAGAAGAATCTAATTAACTTCAGAATGTAATCAAGAAAATGAATTAGAATCTTCGACCTCATGAAATTTACATTTGATGACTTAAAACACCTAACTTACCTCTTCTAACAACGCAAAGCAGTATGTGTTAAACGCTAAAATGAGTACACAGTATAAGAATTTTAAAATTTCAAAGCAGAACATACATTTGAGCATAACGTGAGAAATCTTCCAAGAAAATAAGTGACTTCCCCTGGGCCATAAATAGGGGGCAAGTGTGGATTGCAGAAAGAAAGAGGACCATTTCCAAGTAGTCAAACAGTATGAGCAAGACTGTGGTCAGGAAAGAGATTCATGTTTTCAGGGGAGAGTGAAGAGAGTAGCCTGACTACTAGGTACAAATGAGAGGATGGGGAAGCAAATCCACTAAGGAAAGTGTTAGGATATAAGGTCAGACCTTGCCGTCACATGTTAAACCACACTCCTCAAACCTACCTAGGACCAGAGACTACTCAGTTCAGCATTGGGATGAATTAAATGGATGAGCTAACAATCAACATTCCCTTTTATACTTTGCTGTATAGACAAAATCCGTATAAGTAACAGATATTATTTATAAAGTAAGTACGATGTGCTAGGCTTTGCACTAGATGACTTACCTCTATTCTTTCTAATCCTCATGATAAATAGGCACAGGAGGTATTAGTGTCTCCATTTTACAGATGAGAAAACAGGCACTGAAAAAGATCAATGACTCGCTTTAAATCAAACAGACTGTAAGTGCTAAGCTATGAGCTATGAATCATGGCCAGCTCCATCTCTAGCAAAAGCTTGTACATTTTATTTTAACTACACCATATTATCTCTAACATTAAAATATTTTTAAAACATGTAAACAATTCAATAGATGAATTCTTGCATTCTTGGAGAACATATAACTAAAATAAATAATTAATTGCAAGTAAATAGATGGCTGTTTATTATTTCTTTCAGCTAGAATGTCATGTTTCAGGAATTTTAAGAATAAGAAGAAATGAAGCTCTCTGTTGATTTAGAGCAATGCCTTATAATCAGGTGGAAGATGCATGAAATTTACATCTATTAACAAAGCCAAATAAAATCAGAAGAGAGTTAAATTTCACCGAGCAGAGTCACAGATTATTTTTTATTTTATTTAATATCATTATCAAAGGGGTAGAAATCAGCTATCCCTCCAATGCAAATAACAGGAAAAATAATAGGACATGACTGTAGTGGATTGAATGGTGGATGCCCAAAATATATGTCCACCCAAATTCTGTGAATGTTTCTTACTTGGGCAGTGAGAAGAGAGTCTTTGTAGACATAATTAAGATAATTGAGATGAGATCATCCTGGATTAGCGTGGGCCCTAGCTCCAATGACAAGTGTCCTTATAAGAGAAGAGAAGGAGAGAAGACAGGACACAGAGGAGAAGGCATGTGAAGGAGGCAGAGATTGGAGTGATGCTACCACAAGCCAAGGGACCCCTGGAGCCACCTGAAGCTGGAAGAGGCATTGAACTGATTCTCCATCGAAGCATCTAGAAGGCATCAACCCTTGATTTTGGATTCTGGTCTCTAGAACTCTGAGAGCACAAATTTCTGTTGTTTTGAGTCATTTGGTTTGTTATAATTCATTATGGAAGCCCTAAACACAATGACAATATTCAGTTTAAGCCACGAGTGTATTTGAGTTAAAAACATTCTCTTTTCTGCATGGAATGATTCTAGCCCCTCACCAAATTGAATAGTTTCCTCATGGACAAAACAAATAAAGACATCAAACAAAACAAAGAAAATGACATTGAGTGGTATACTGAGAGTGGGACTCTGTCTGCTTCTAGAAGGTTTAGTTAACTGAATTTTCTTGTAAGCAAGAATGGACACTATGAGGAAGTACCAGAGTTGCTGGAATTCACTCTTTTCTGGTCATCAGAGGATTTTGTCCACTGTATATGAAGCTTTATCTGAAGAACAAGTCACCATATGCTTGAAAGTGCAAATATGTATATTTATCTATTTCTAAGCTCAGAATTTAGGCATTCATAGATCTCATTTTTCTTCAACTTAAACCAAAAAATACATTTATATGATGTGAGTAGTGCCCTCATGCTCATGTGAAATGAATATTTGATGATTCAGTTATAAATCACACACAAAAACCCCACAAATAAAGCATTTATTGTAAATTTAGTTACTCATATGATTTATTTTGTTTTTGAGACCAATACTTTAATAGTTTTTTTAATCATAGAAACACTTGATTATGTGACCACCATAAAAAAGAATTAGTATTCTCATAAATAATAGTGCCTACATTTAGAAATAGAAAATTACCAAATTCTGGAGCTCATCCTTCAGTGCTGTATTTGCAGACTATAAATCCCTCTAAGGGACACACGAGCCTTTTAATTATTTTACCCATTTGTTGGAAGGTTTTCTCCCCCTTGATTTAAAACATGATGGTACATATAGCAGCCTTCTAAATCCAAAACTCAAATAATATATTTTCATATTCACAATATAAAATAACTTATCTCCTCCCAACTCTTCTCTACTTTTATGCTCTAAAAATACTTACTTGACTCAAAGTCCACTCAATCCATGAAGCTTCTGTCACCCTGATCAGAAATCAATGTTCTCTTAAGCACGTTTTATTGTTACATTACTTTAAAAAATTTACCATGTGCTGTCATATGTTGTAGTGATTGACTGCTGGTATATTGCTCCCCTATGAAGGTAAAAGCTAGTTAAGCAGAGGTAGCAAGTCACTTTCACTTGACAGCCCACATCAATGGCTGGCAGTGATGCCCAAGGAGCCATGTTGAGAAGGATCCGAAGGCCATACTCTGGCTCAGCGGGAAAAATACAAACAATATCCTCTCCAAATAGGGAGGTTTGCCACACCTGTGAGAGCTTTTGCTCTTTCTGTCCTTAAAGGTAGGACCACATTGCGTTTATCCGTCTAGTCAAAACCAGCCTAGCACTGGGGCATATGTTTATTTCCTATGGACCTCCTTAAGTCCATCAGAACTTCCCCAAAATTGGCCACACATACGTGATCTCTTGTTCCTGGAATTCTAGGCTCCTCTTCCTTCAGTTGGCTTCAAACCTCCTTATTTCAGCTCCCTCAAGTCCCTTATTTGTTTGCATTATGGTTCCTTTTCTTGATTTATACTTCTTTGGATTAATAACTGGTTTCAGATTATCTATTATGAAAAAAACTTCCAAATGGATTTTTCCTTATTTCTCAAACTGTGGTTACAAGCACAGTGGCCATCTCCAGTCCCATCTCAGACATGGGAGAGGTCAGCGACCCGTATCTTTCCACAGGCTGAGCTCTACCACCCAAACATGCTTAGGGAGGAAGAGATCTTGAACATACCAGGCTACGCATAAATAGTGCTCCACAGACTTTTTTAACCAGCTGATTTCAAAAGGCATATATACATATCATAGGGACCCATACACCACACAAAAGCTACCCGCTTTTTGTGAAAAATGTAATGCATTATAATTGAGCTCTCATATAAAGTTAATGAAAACATTGGATCATCCACCTGTTACATTTTAAGTGAAATATTTGGTACTGAGAAAACATTGAAAGGACTTTGTAATCCGTGGTTTTGAAAAACACTTAGGTATACTGTTTCAAGGAACATTTTGACCACGAGAGTAAAAAGGCTTGAATTTTTTTCTGCTTTTATGTTTTGTTTTGATGACAGTATTTGTTTGTTTGTTTGTTTGTTTTTGGTAGCAGAATGCATTTTTTGAATAAATTTACCAAGTAAGTCAAAGGAAAAAAAGATCTTTGTACAGATTCAAGATGTTCATGATTAAAAAAGGATAATAAAGTGTTTACCTTTTGTTTTGTTTTGGTTTTATCTTTTCACGGTCTTTCATAGGTGATATTACATCTGCATTGTGTTTGCAACCACCAGGATTTGTTGGTTGAGATGAAAATAACCCGTTCATGAGGTTTAGGGTCTTTTGCAGGGCATCATATGCCCTAGGATTGGGTCTTAACACCACATGGCAGGTTGAATGTCTGTCAGTTTGTGGGAAGCTGTGGGAGTGAAAGGGCTAGGAATGAGTTCTCTAAACAAGTGGGGTGATTTTTTGTGTATATATAAACACACACACACACATATATAATATACATATATACACACAAACTACATATATATACATTCACATTTGCACATACACACATGTATATGTATATATGCACACACACACTTCTATGTATATATATATTATATAAAGGTTAGCAAGGCAGGGGAAGACAGTTAGGTGTTATAGTTTCATGCATCCAGGTAAGAGAGTCATAATAGAAAAAATTAGTTAAATCAGGAAAGTGTGGGGAGATAAATTATACTCTGTCAGGAAAAACATTTAAAGTCTAGGGTACTCAGCTTCGTCAAATGGAGAGAGAGAGCTCCTATCCCATGAGATTTAGACAGACAAGAATTCTAGAGTCCAGTGGGGTAGAATTAAAGGTTGACTCAAGGAGAAGTGGTTCATAACTCTTAAGAGATTAAGACACAAAGGTCTTAGCCTTAGCCTAAGCCAAGAAACCAGGTGAGACACGGTCAGGACCTAGGTTTTGTATTTTGTAAAAGAATCACGGCACCAACAAGGGCGGTAAAGGGAAGGAAGTCATGCTGGAAGGAAGGCTCGTGCCTCTTTCTATAGCTATCGCTCATGGGGAGTGGCAGTAGTGACAGGGGAAGAAACACCACAAGGCCAGTGTTGGACCCTTCAGGAGTGCCTGTGAAGCGCCATCTCCCTAATCCCCATACAGCCATGTTAGAGCACAGGCTTTCAATCACACGCAGATGTGAATTTTGACTTTGCTCCTTACTCGCTGTTAAACTAGACCAGATAACTAATCCTTCTGAATGACAGTTTCCTAAAACATAAACGGTGGCTAATACTTCAGTGTTATTATGAGTATTGATTGACACAATGTATGTAGTACTTAGCAAAGTGCCTGGCCTATAATAAACAATCCCCCAAACAAGAATAAAACCACCAACTATCTAAATATTATTACTACTCTAGATGGGAAAGTGAGGATCAGCGATTTTAGGTGACTCACCAAGTCCCAAGTAGTAAATGGTGGGCTGGGATTCATAATCAGATTTACCTAACTCCATGACCTGTACCTTTTCAACTAAATCACACTGAAGGTGGGTATAATTCAGGCCAAATTCAGAGGACATAGGGAAGAATGAGTTCATCCACAGCGATATCAATGAGAAAACCTCCCTAAACGTGATCTGCTATAGTTTTATGTCAAGACGGACAATAAAAAAAACCTCAGTAACTTCTAAAGTGTACTTGATTTAGATATTCAAGTGACCTGAAATAGTCATTGCAGCACGTGGTGCTACTCTTGTGAAAATAATACTATATATGCTTTGGACAATATGAGCAGCTAAGTGCTTTTCTCTGGTTCACACAATGAGATAGGGTCCACACAAACATCTTGAAACAGCTTTCACAGGACCCCCATCAAGACTTACCACTGGAGCTTCTCAATCTTTTGTATATGTTTTAAAAATCTGCCTTCCACATTTTTTTCCTTACCTGCTGCCACTTGCTCCTTTCTGACACAATGTGCCCGTCACTAAAGGAGCATATGGACTCTGAAGGCAGGCAGTGATGAGAGAATGACACATTCTTCAAGCTATGCCCAATAGCCATCAGGATACGGTTCTCCGGAGTGTTTACGGAATTACCAGCTTCCACCTAGAGCCTAGTGTTTGCCTATTTGCTCAAGTACCAATCACTCCAGTGGCAGCAAAAGGAGTTTTCTGTGTAAAACTACAACAAGGAGGCAGGTCCTGTAGCTCTTTTAGATTCTCCCTTTGATTTATGAAGAGAGAAAAATAAGACAATACGAAAAATGCTATGCTAGTCAGAAACCAGTGAAGTGAGATCAAGAGTAACACTCTGTTCCGATCAGGGGAAGGTCAGAACTAATCCTCTCTCTCACCCTCATTTTGAGACCGTCGGAGTACAGTTTTCAAGGGAATGATGAATGGGGAGTTGTCTTAGCTTGCTAGGTGCAGTAGATCTCATTTATTTTATTTTACAAGTCATTTGGCACAATGGTAATAATGGCAATGAAATTGGATTCTTGCTACTTACAAAGGCCTTCTACTTTGTGCATAAATACCTTGGTCCATGCATTCACTTGTCAGGGGAAGGCCATTATCCAGTTACCACCTCTAGTTACAGTAACTTTAATTTAGCAATTTTAGTGGCACAATCAGGTTCATGCATAAGCAGGATAAGAATTTGCCTACACAGTGCTTTTGAAAATGATCTCTTTTCCCTGACTATCTTATCTACCTATGTGTAAAAGAAGCAGAGATCTTTTTCTTAAGGAACCGTTTCTTTCTTTTAAAATTCTATGTCCTTATATATCTTTTAAAAAGCAAATATTCTGCTGTCATAAGCCATTTACTCATTGATTGAACTGTATTATCTCCTCCAGGACAACTGGCAAACATTTTAAGTAACATGAAAGAAGTGTGTATGTCTGATTATTCTCTGTACCAGACACCACACTCAGCACATTTGTATGCATATACACTTAATACATGATGGTAGATAAAAATAAGTACCTGATTTCAGCATACCAGGGAAAAAGTAAATTGCAAAATTCCAGGTACTATTGGATAAGAAATCTTGATGGCAGATAAAGGAAGAATAATTAGAGAGAATATAGGGACAATGGAGGCGTCATCAAAGACTGGAGGGTGAAGAAGAAATGTGTCTCGGGTCTGGATGGGGCAGGAATGAAGGTCCCCAAAAGGAAACTCAGAGGCTTAGGAAGGAAATGTAGGGAAAACATCCAACACAAAATTCACAGCTCTGCCTTAGAGTGATCCTGACAGGAAAATTTATAAAATCCTGCAAACTGAAGTTTTCTTAGCAATCAACTCCACATTGACTATTTCAACCACAATTCTCTCTTCTCTAACCTGATCCCACTGAGGTATAGTTAATTTGGATTATTTTCAAAAGGATCCCTTCTAAGTTTCCTGACGAAATATGCTGAGCACATTTTGTCCCCTTGAAGTCAATGTGCTTTCCATGGTTCATTAAATCACGGTGTCTCGAGCATAATTCAACTCCATCCTCATGGCCACCTTAGAGGTAGGCCATGTATTACTAAAACATCACTCCCTTGACTATTGTTGAATTTGATAAAGTTCTATTTTCTTAAAATAAAAGATATTCCAAAAATCAGTTTGCTCAGCTTAGATCTGGTGCTTCTAAGGTACTATCTAGCTTTAGGATCTTCAACTTATTTAACAATACTCGTTTAAAGAGTGTTTAAACACAACTTTTAATCTATCCACCCACACATACACACAAAAGAGAATTTAAGGTACTCCCACTTGCCACTGATAACTCTGATGAGTTAATATTCCCAAAGTTGACTATTGTTAATATTTGGGACAGTCAAAATGTATTTGCCTTGAAGGCGTTGAACCACAGTAGGAGCCAGTTGAATGGGGCTTCTTGGCTTTCTGCTCAGGTAGCTCTATGCTCTATCTTCAAAACATGGCAGTTTAGAGACACAAGACACCTATTAACACCCAGGTGCCTTGAAATCGTGAGAGGCCAGAACACCAAAAAGCTGAGGCTTCAAATGGATATCATGGAAAGAATGTTTACAGGTAAAAATGTTTACAGTTGCTATATACAATCTACATGCTTGCAGAATTTAGAGATTATTTTTTTTCTTTCCAGACTGAACTCATGATTTCACCTCTTATGTTGTTCCATATATTTATTACCCTCGTATTGAGAGCTCTATCATACTATATCTTTTGGTTGAAATAACATACCTTGTTTTATCACCAACAAAGGTCTATCAGAAAAGGGAAAATTGTGTTTCAAAAGCTGCACATAACCTGGTCCATCCGTTCAGTATCCATGTGTTGAATGTGTACTACATGCCATGCAGTACTCTGGGTGTTGGTAAAAAAGAAGGGCAAAGTCCTTGAGCCAAAGGAGTTTACATGCTATTGGAGGAAGAAAGATATTAAGGAACTGTACCAATAAACAAACGAAATAATTTTAGAGTGGGATAACGCTAAAAAGAAACAAATCAGGATGCCAGGATAGAGAGAGATGGGGGGAGTGGTAAAACACAGTGTCTTTGAAGACAAGTTGCCCTTTGAGTAGAGGTCTAATGATGGGAAGAAGTGCACCCTAAGGTCTTGGGTAGTAACTCTCCACTCCCATAGAATAGGAAGGGTGGAAATGAGCAGTCATCATCAATGGAAGAAGCCCATTGTGGCTATAATGGGTTGAATGAGAAGGAAAGTGGTAGGAGATGAGTGGGAGAGAAGGGAGAGGGATGGCGAGGTAAAACAAGTACAGCCTTGTGGGAATTTGGATTTATTCTAATGATGTAATTTAGATTTTCAAAAGATCACTCTGGCTGCTGTGTGGTCAGCCCTAATCCATTTGGGCTGCTTTAACAGAATACCATATACTGCGTGAATTGTAAACAACTGAAATTTTTTTCTCACAGTTCTTGAGGTTGGTAAATCTAAGATCAAGGAGTCAGCAGACTTGGCGACTGATGAAGACCTACTTTCTGGTTCATAGACAGCTGTCTTTGCCCTGTGTTCTCACATGGCTTAAGGAGGCAGGGAGTTCTCTGGGGTCTCTTTTATAAGCCACTAATCCCGTTTATGAAGGTTCCACTCTCATGACCTAATTACTTCCCAAAGGTCCCACCTCTTAATACCATCATATTGAGGGTTAAGATTTCAACACATGAATTTTGGGGAGACATAAACTTTTAGTCCATTGCGTGGTCTTAGGAAATCAAGGGCAGAATCAGGGGGACTAGTTAATTTACTTCCTAAGTCTTTACAGTTTTGAGTGTTGCTTCTTAATTCTTCTTCTTTGATGCACGAATTGCTCTGGCTCTCTGCTACTCTATGTAGAGAAAGGGAGGCCAGCCTGGTTCTTATAGGGTTTATGTTGAGGTGACAGGGAAAGAAGAAGTTCTCCCAGGTGTAATTCACATGAGCTTTGTGCATGATTTCCAGACAAGAATAACTGTCAGATCACAGACTTTTTGTTTGTATTTCTTATCTTCTAAGGCAGGGTGTAGACATAACATGAGAGTCAGAGTCAAGTTTAGAGTCTGCTCTCCACCACTTACTAGTTGCATGATTTTTGGAATGTTAATTAACATACCTAGAGCTCATGTTCCTCTTCAAAGAGAATATACCAGTGCGTAGGATCAAGAGAGACAACACATGTGACAGTACTTTACAAATTTTAAAGCACTATGTAAATGTTATGTATTTTGATAAATGAGTACCTGGGTTGACCTGGATATTTCACAGCATTGAGATGAAAGTATATTAAGGTGCATTGTCATACACAAAATTGGGCCTTTGGGCTGAACTTCCACTGCTATTCTGGAATACCTCCCACACCCCAAAGTCAAGGCGAAGCAGGAATTGGAAAGGGAAGGAGATAACGGTCACATTAAAATAAAAAGTTGGAAAGGAGATCTGAAGTTTCCTGTAGTTCAGGGATGGGCCAACTTTTTCTGTGAAGGGCCAGAAAGTAAATATATTAAGCTTTGCTGGCCATAGTGTCTCTACGGCAAACACTCATCTCTACTGTCACAGCATGGAAGCAGCAAGACTTTGGAGTGTGGCTGTGTTTCAATATAACTTTATTTGTGGACAATGAAATTTGAATTTCATATAATTTTACCGAGGCAAAAAAACATTCTCCTTTTAATTTTTTTCCAACCATTTAAAAATGTAAAAATTGTTTTTATCTTGTGGGCCATACAAAAATAGGTGGTAGTCACAGTTTGAGGCTCGAGGCCACAGTTTGCCAACTCCTAATATAGCCCATTCCTCTCTCTCCTCAATTAACAGTGAGGGACACCCCAAACCGACTAGCTGCTAATTTATCTGTTAGGAATACTTGAGAAGATATGATAATTAGAACTTTGCAGTGAGAGAACATCATTCAAAAAGCAACTAATAAAAAAGGACTCTATTTCTACAGAGAATTTTAAAAAGACTTTAATTAAATGAAGACGTTGACTTACAAATTCTGTCCCCCAGCAAATGCAGATTTATATTGGACCTCTACTGATAAGAACGTCCGTCTAGATTAAGAAGTTTGCTAATTGACACATGTAAGTTTATAAAAGATAAATAGAGCTTCATTTGTAGAACACATAGGTTGTGTTGTTATGCACAGACAGACCAAGTTCGCTGTTGCTAAGAATCCTGTCAGATTAAATCAACCTGCAAATATATAATTGTGACATCTTGTTCTCATTGGTACAATGCGTGCCACTGTAGTCATTATCTCAAAGCTCTTTCACTGCAAGGAGCATCAGTGTTTAATTATATTCTTTTATGAGACCTCATTTGTAGACATCATCCTCTTTCAGAGTTGGCTTTGCTCAGAAAAAGCAGGTCATTATTTTCAAGACTGTCCCCAGTAGTACCGAACACTAGGCTTCTCAGCAGTGTCCTTTTAAATAGAGCATCTTGTGGAACCAAAACCCCATGTTCTTGCCTCGAATTCTTAGCTATAAGTTGACAGATGAACTTATTTCTCAATTCCTACAGGCCCTCACTGTCCTCAGAAAGACCCAGAGAGGATGAAAGGTTTGTAGTCTGTTTTATCTACCGGGGGCGTCATATTCTTCATAACCAGTGGGGGGAAACAATATTTTATGTCCATATTTCAGATAAGAAGCTAAAATGATGAATAATTTGAGAATAATTTCTATGACTCTCTGGGAGGAAAAGGATTTCAGCTAGCACACGAAATGAGGGTTGTTAAAGACTGGGGTGGGCAAACTATGGCCCATGGACCAAATGCCTGTTTTAGTAAATACATTTCTATTAGAACACAGTCGTGTTCATTTGTTTATGTCTTGTCCATGGCTGCTTTCTTGCTACAAAGGCAGAGTTGAGTAGCTTGCAACAGACACCTATGGCCTGCAAAGTCTAAAATACTTACTGGTCCTTCATAGAAACCCTTGTTGACTCTTGGGAAAGACTGTTGAAATCACAAAGTTAAAAATATAAATGCATTTGAGTTAGCATTTTTTGACAACACTCAAGGATTTTTCCAGAATTAAGTCTAGCATGCTATTTTCAAATTAAAATGAGACATGGTGTCTAAAGTGCTCTTGCTCCCCTTTCTTGATCTGAAATAACAGTATCTAATAACGAGTAGGATGCATCCTACCGGTATCTCAAAGAAGACTCAAGTAATTTTCTTTCTGGGTATAGTCACTCGTGTGTGTGTGTTTGTGTGTATGTGTGTGTCTGTTTAATAGAAATGAAAATTTATGAGTTGTTAATTTTAAATAGAAATAGTAGGTGTACACTCGTGCTATCAAATATAACATACCCAATGTGCATGGATCTGCCACATCTATAAGCATCAAGCTTGGGAGGAGACGATGCTTCAAAAATAAGAAATTCCTTAGATGCTTTAAGGGGAACTAGTACCTTTCCTTTACGTGGGACTTCTTACTTTCCTCGAATCACTTTAGAGTAGAAATTGTAGTATCTTCTGCCCTTGTCCATATCTCCAAAAGTGGTGTGAGGGCCCGTTCAGAAGAAGGATTTAGTGGCTGCTGATGAACGTATGTTATAGGTATTCTGCAAGTTAGCTAACTGCTTTATCCTTTCGGAGATGGTCAACACCTACTGCAATACACTTAGAGAAAATAGTCTGGTTCAATGGAAGGTCGCGTTCAGCAAAAAACTACAGATCATCTCTAACTAAATTCAGATACAACTGTTTCTTTTTACTGTCCCCAAATTCTTTTTACATGCATACATTGTTAAAGCGTACCACCTACACACTCTCTCCAAGTCAGCACAGTTGGAAAACAGAACTTCATTTGGCAGTTATTGAAAAGCTGCTTTTAGGACTGCATACATGGGAGAATTTTACAGTTCAACAAATGTGGTTCTATTTCTAAAAAGAAACTTTTCTTAACTAGAATCCATTCACCAACGCAAAACATTGTGGTCAAATAGAGCACAAGGAAACAAAGGAATATATAAGCATCTTTTAGAAATTTTGATTTTTATGATGTCTTTTTCTTTTGAAATTCCAAAAGTCCTCCAAATGCCCATCACCTAACCCAGTCAATACTTACCATTAATTAGGATTTACTTATAAAGGTCTTCTGTTAAGCGAACAAGGGCTCATTTTGTGTAACGGCAGCTTGATTTTCCTTCTTTTGACATCTGTTAAAAATGAGCTATGATATCATCAATCATATTAACTCTGTGGTATTGTGTTATTCCTTGGGTGTTCCCAGATTTCACTTGGCAACTTTTTCTAGAATTCAAACCATAAACACGTCCTCCAGAGACTGTAGTGAGAGGTATAGATAAAAATCCAGGGGACTTGAACTGATTAAAAACCAAAAATAAAAAGCAAAAAAAACAAACAAACATACTTTTGCAGTCCCTCTTTCCCCAACCTACAAAAGTAATTCTTCACCATAATTTCCTACAAATAGAAGAAACTAGTAGAAACACTAGAACTTGAAAATCTAAAGAAATATAAGCTTAATTACCCAAAACTGAAGAAGAAAGAAATTTGGGGAACAATATTAAATTTATTCTAAAATGATGCAAAATAGTATAAGAAAATATGGATCATCAAAAATTTTAGCAAAATGTAATAATTTGCACAACGACTAAAATAATAATTAAGCATAGGATTTTATCACTTTAAGAATAATGAAGTATTTTATTGACAATTTCTACTAGTATTTCATTTATACAACAAAGAATGACAAATAAAATAGTTTTGTTTAAAACAAGGAACTTAGAAAAATATTAGTGCATTTCACATACTTAGGTTATTTCTATTTCTCTTTTTGGATATCTATACACAACCCAAGAGTTTGGAATCCAACTTTCAATTAAATGTCAAAGTGTTGTGTGTGTTTTTAAGAGTTACTTAATGCTTATTTGGATTATAAACAACAAAATAACATAAGGAGCACTTTGTCATAATAATTTATCTATACATTGGATTTAAATTTGGCTGAGTGATTTTCATTTCAGTTTAGATTAAATAAGCATAACTTTTCTGATTACTCTTTGCAAGGTAAGCGCTCTGAGAGACTTCACCAAGAGCTTTGTGAGGAAACTAGCTAGTTTTCACCCCAGTTATTTCTCATTCTTCTTGTGCAACATGCAGCTATGCTAGCAATTATGCACAGCTATATGACTGACTAATGGCCAATTGAATGTGTGTGGGTAGAAGTCATGTGCACCATTTCCAGGCTTGGACCATTGCAATTCTCTATATCCCTTTCTCTTTCATGGCGACCTTGGAAGCTATCTGTGGAACATGGTGAAGCCACAAGGTGGAACCGGAAGAGCTATCTAGCAAACAGGAGCACCTAATTGGAACTTTAAGTGAGCAAGTAATAGACGACCCATACTTGGGAGGTTATTTATTAGAACAGCTAAGGTTACCTTTGGTGAATACAAGCTTGAGATAATTTAGATGAGATTCAGAATTATTTTATAAGTCTGGGTACAAACAGGTCTATGGAAAAGTTGGATCAAAGTTATTTATCAATAATTTCCACAAAGTAGCTCAAGTCATAATGAAAAGTCCATTTTCCTATGATCTGATAGCCAGCTTTGATGTAAGGAATTTGAAACACTTGAGAATAAAAATAACAAAGAAATAAAACAAAGCCCAATGAGTGACTTACATTACCAGCTACATCACCTTTCCATGGTGGAAATATGTTGGGAGAAATTCCAGTTATTTACAGGCTCTACTTATACGTGAATCTCCGAATCTTGCTGAAATTTACTTCTTATGTTCAGACCACAGGAAGAAATTGACTTCCAAAGGAGTAATTTCCAATTCTATATAACTTTCGCATCACACTTAATCCCTGGTATAATTGGCCTTCGTTACTTAATTGAAGGTAGTGACTATGGTGAGGAAGGAAGAAAAGAATCACAAATATTCAAGTTGACTCAAGTTCCGTGATCCAGCCCACTATTCTTCTGTTCATGGAAAAATACACCTTCCTGGACATACCAGAATCCTTTTTTTTCCCCTGCAAACACCCAGGAAATAGTTACAGAAAGAAGTAAAAGTCATACAAAGCAACCTTAGCAAATTTAGGTTGTCATGTGCAAAAGGTAACAGTGATATATGATACCCCAAAATCCCTTTGGTGCATCCAAATTGGAACTATCCTATGTAGTTGATAACTTTTGGGGTGACGCTCAACTGATTGCCTGCCGACCCTGGGAATGCCCTTCCCATTCAAAAGAGGTTTGTTTCCAGGACTCATATATGGACATTGTGACCACTTCTGACCACAGTGCATTGGATCAGTTAGGCAGATAATATTCTCCCTCCAGGAATTCTGGGATTTAGATGTAGCAATAGCAGTAAGTCTGGAGTGCAACTAGACATGGTGGTATGTAAACCGTAGTGTGCAAATGGAAAGTAGTTCCAGTCTTCAAAGGAGAATGATTTAGGCCCAGAGATGAGAGAATCTGAGCAGGAGAGAAAGAAAGATTCAGAGGCAGAGACAGAGAATGAATGAATGAATGAGAGAGAACCTAGATTACTAGTGGCTTTCATCTTCCTGGCTATAAACTCACCTCTGGAAGATGTTTACCTTCTGAATTATTCCAGAATAAATGTGAAAATGAATGGCACATGCAAGACTCCCCAGTACAGGCCTGTTCTCACTGGTAATAAATTATGCCTTCGATAAGTCTTTCTTTTTTAACTTCCCCTCCTCAACATTCATAATATTTTTTCCTTTGCTTTACTAATTTTTCAGTAAATCATTTCCTACTTATCTGTAAAGATTTGGATCAAGTATCACCTCCTCTATGAACTTTTATCAAATTCTGCTAGACAAAGTTAGTCCTTTCTGCACCTGTGTTTTCACAGGAAATTCCACATTCCTGAGTTATAACTATGTGCTTATGCAGCTCTCATTCTTCAAACTGGGAGTACTTGTGGGTAGAAATGTAGTGTACTTTTCTTTGAATCTCTAGCATCTAGTAGTGTCTGGCACATAGTAGGTCTCAATAAATGTTCATTAAATGAATGAATCAACGCAGCTAATTTAGTTTACTTCTGCCACGATGTCTTAAAACACCAAGATACTCCTAAAAATGCTGTGTACACCCTCAATATTTTGAAGTGAACCTTTCCCTTCTAAGGAATACTCTGCCTCCTTGCCCTCTGTCCACACTCACCTTGAAACATGATCTTTCTAGAATACTTACTATTTTATGATTAACGTAGTTTTCAGGAGAAGTGACTGAATCCTACCTATAGCTAGGGTTCATTAGCAAGCAAGGCTTTTACATTCCAAAAATCACTCCTAGAATGAGTTTATGCTTCAAGAAATTATATAAAGAAATAAATTAAGAAAAGCTTCAAAAATTACTATGATTTAGATTTATTAACAGGAAGCAGTCTATTTTATTGTTCAAACTAACAAGATATGATACCATGAAGCATCAAACTGATTTGAAGAAAAATATGGATTACAATATAGATTTTTGGTGAGGAAGATGGGCCTGAGCTAACATCTGTGCCTATCTTCCTCTAGTTTGTATGTGGGATGCCACCACAGTATGGCTTGATGAGCAGTGTGTTGGTCCGTGCCCAGGATCTGAACCTGCGATCTTTGGGCTACTGAAGCATAACACGATAACTTAACCACCACACCACTGGCTGGTCCTACAGAATCTTTTTAGAGAGCCAGATAAGCCTAAAACATCTTATCAGAATAATCAGTGAAAAAACTTGTATATCCTAAGTCTCAGCAATGCTACCTCTCTATCCTATTGGACTCAAGATTTCTAGTCTCACTACTATTGATTAATCCAGGGAATAGATACTTAGCTAAAATCCATGTGTAGCATGCTACAGGGCTTTTGTTTTCTTCTTGTTTCAAAGAGGCATGAGCTATTGGATCACCAGATTTTTAAATATCTACAGAGGAGAACAGGAAAAATAAAAGCAAAGGGATTTTTTTCTGCATGTATGTGTCTTTCTGTTTGTTTCTCTCTTGTGTACATGTATGCAAAATGACATGCATAATATATGCATATATATACACTCAAGTGTATATATACGTATGTATTTGTATATGTGTATGTATATATAAATCTGAAAGAGTTCTGATTTTTTTCCTTCAACCTTTCATAAGGTGAAGTTTCATCAAACCGTATCATGTGACTCTCCAGGAACCTCACTGAACGGGTCTGACTCATCGTCTGGGAATTTGAAACAGGCATGTGCTTCCATGAGAGTTAATACTTAAAAACACACATACACACAAACTGGCAGGGAAAGAGAGAGAGAAAGAAAAAAAAAAACGCAAGTGAAACTTTTGCTTGGCACAAACACTCGGGTCAGACATTGGCCACTCAATATTTCACAGTTAATTACCAGGTGGAACTACCTTCAGAGTGAAGGTGGTGGCTCAGTGCTCAGGGCACAGAGGCAGTAAATCTACAGTTTATCTTGTTAAGTCAGCCTGGTTGGATTGAGCAGAGACAGGAACTGCCCCTGAAATCTTTGACCCTGATTCCCCTGAGATATGGAGCTTTCCGCAGAACCGAGGGCTGTGTCTGCCCACTAGTGGTCAGATGGCAGAGCTGGTACCCAGACATTCCCCAGAGGATTTTATGCCAAGTTCTATCTGGGTCTGTGTGGGGATGGCAATGGTCACCCAACTTGATTTTTAAGCAGAAGATTTTGGGATCAACTCAGCTCTGTCGGAGAAGTTGGAAAGAACAACATAGGCCAAGTCAACTTCAAGCAGATGTTTCTATTTCCAAAAGTTACTTAACACTCTTATTGATGACAAGCAAGCTTCGCAACAGGAACTAAGATTTCAAATCTATTACCAAAGGATCAGTTGTGTCAATAACACCTAGGACAAACTAACAACTTTCTTCTCTTTCTTCCCAGATCTTCATAGAACACAGCACACGGATGTTTTCCTGTTTGAAAATCACTGACTGTTCTTTCATTGCCATGGAATGAATTTGAAAACCCTTAGATTGAAATTAAAATTCTTCCACTAATCGGTCCTAACCTATATTTTTATCACTATCTCCGTTACCCCTAAAAGAAATCTATGTTCTAGCTAAACTCAATTAAACACTGTTCTCAGTAGAGATTTTACAGTTTGTCCTCAACGCTTGGTGTGTGACTGCCCGCTTGAAATATCTGTCATGTTCTAATATCCACCTATACAAACATTACCTTTGATTCAAAGTCAAATCCAACATCATCACTAAACTCTAAAATTCCTACCTCAGCCTGTACTAATTTTGTGGGACTTGTTAAAGCTTACTTTCACTGTCGCGTTTGTATCTCAATTACTAGATAAATGCCTTCTCAATAGAAATTATGTTTTGTTCTCTTTTTCACCCACATAATGTTTAACAAAGTTATTTTCCTTATAATAAGGTATCTACAAATATTTGTTGAAAATAAGACACAGAAATAAATCAGTGGTTTAATTTCCAAGTCAAGACTCAAATCTAGAAAGAGTTTCTTGTGGTCCAAGGCCATGTGACAACGCTACCCATTTATGGGGTTAGTTTCCTCTATTCACCTCTGAGAATTTCAAGGTTACATTATGGGTGGGAGGCCATTGGGTAGTGTATTGACTCCCTGGTGAGGTATAAATTTTCTGCGACCTTCACATGAGTGTTAGAGTTTATGATAGGCAAATTGTCTCAATTTTAACACCTTTTAAAATAAAAATCTGATCCTATGAATATGGTTGGAAAACTTAAACACGTTTTATAAATAGCATATCTGTTATAAATGTTAATAAATATTTTTCCTTAAATTTGTAACTCTTAGTTCCTCTAAACACTCTAATTTGTGTCTCAAATACTAATTCAAAGAGTGCTTTGGTTTACTCATGCACTCACTTAACTCTTTTTGGTTTTAAATTTTTTCCTATAGTTTACCTTTGGTCTCATTTTCACAATTGTTCAAGATACATAACCTGTCAACTGTTCCTCATTCTAGTACTTTCCTTTCCTAGTTTTTAAAAAAAACTAAGTCATTTCAAAACCATTTTGCTTTTCTCTTCAAATTTTCTCCTTAAAATGAGTTTGCCTCTCTCATCGCAATGTAAAGAATTATTCTAAGAAAAAACCCATTATTTGCTTCTTTCCAAATATAAGGTGGTGTACTTCTACTTCTTTGCTTGTTTCCTTTTCCTTCTTTCTTTTGTGAAATCTCTTTTTAATTACCTGTATAATATAGCTATTCCTTTTTCTTAAAATCGATTCACTCCAGATCCAACCATTGTAATCTGCCTAAAACTGAAGTTGTCCCAAACAATTCCACTAGATCCAAGATGTTCTGTCAGTTTCTTCAGGAACTATACCTTGAGATAATTTAAAGTTTCAAAATCCAAATTGGAACAAAAGAATAAAAAAGTTCCCTAAGTTTAATGATACAGCCTCCAAATAAATTAACTGGAAATTACATCAGAAGGAATGAATTAATTAAATAATCAAGCCAGGAACTCCAAGAATTGAGCCATTGCATTTTTAGTCTCTTCTCTCTAAAATATCATCAGAAATCATACTTCAGACATGAAAAAAGAGATGCCACTGATAGATAGGGAATAGTTGATAAAGTAATATGGAGGTGAAGGATCTTTTGAAGAATTTATCATTTTTTTGTTGTAAAATAGTGTTTTCAAAAATATTGCAATTTCTCCTTTCATTCAACAAAACACTTACTGAGCATTTTTTATGTTTCAGGCCATGTGGAAGGCATTTGTAGAAACATGGGGGACAGATGCTCCAGAATATCTGTCATCAGTTCTAGCCACAAATCTTTGCAGATCGACGGATGGTTTATGTGGATCTTTGTTATAATATCAACTATGACCACGCAGATAGCCAACTACTGCATACTATTTTCTAAATTATTTCTTTTTATCTACTTACTTACTGATCAGACCCATCGTTCATGGAAATATGAGATCGTCATTGAGAAAACCAAAAATCTTTGAATAATTGTCATGTTTCTGTGTCATCCATTACCCCTCTTAGGAAGAAGATAGAGTTAATTAGAAAAAAACAAAATAAAAAAGGTATTTAAAAAACCCAGAAATGAGTTAAGAAAAAAAACGCTAGCATAATAAATTTCCGTGATATAAATGCATAAAAATATATGATCTCTTTAGGGCATGGGTGGCTTAGGAAAGTGGGCACAATTTGAAGGCTACCATCTTTCAGAAATATTTTATGAAGCTGTCTATCTTAATAGGATGGAATAAAAAATAATAAAGTACCTGTGCAGAGATTTTCCTTAAGGCATTTATTTCTCCAATCCACAAATTAAATAATAAGGCGACACAAAAGGAAAGAGTGTGTGACAGATCAAGGCTGGCACAGATGAGTATAATACCTCAGAGCAGGAGGTTAAGGTAAAAATTCGACCTTATTTTTATATATAGGCCAGAGCAGTAGGGTTCCATTGTCTCCCAGGCTGTATACTTTCCCTTTTAAATAAATTCTTATATAAGATTTTTGGCGCACATGTAGACACAGCTACATGCCATGACAACCGTGGAACAAAATTTCAATTTTTCATGATACTTATTTTATTTTGTCACATGAAATAGACTTCCAGAGAAGCGCTAGAGGAGTTTTAAATTTATTCTCCTGTTGATTTTGTTGACAGTGAGAATTTCTTCACTACATGGAGAAAATCATGGAATTATAAAGTTGGAAGAGAATTTACTTATCATTTAATATAACTCTCTATTTTGCAAATGAGGAAATTGGGGAGCAGCGTTTCAATGACTTTCTCAGGGTCACATAGCTACCTATAAAAAATCATAGGAGAACAGATTTCTTTTAGGTTACAATATAATATGCTTTCTATAACACCACGTTTGCTCCCTGATATTTTAGTGGTAATGATGTTTGATTTAGTATTTGGTGTGAAAGGTTTGATGTGATGTTCTTTGATAACGCATTGATTACTATAACATAAGACCTATGGCTTCTAGATCAAGTTCAATCACAAATTGTACCAAATCTTCTTTAGCAGTTGATGGTTCCTGGGATAAAGGGAAGTTGGTGTAGGTTAAAGAGACGGGCAGAGGCTACAGTGCCTGCCTTCGCTCAAGCTGCTGTAACGAATTACCGCAGACTGGGTGGTTTAGACAGCAAAAATTTATTTCTCATAGTTCTAGAGGCTGGAAGCCCAAGATCAAGGTGCCAGTTGCTTTGATTCCCGGTGAGAACACTCCTTCTGGTTTGCAGATAGGCATCTTTGTGTATTTTCACACGGCTGAGAGAGAGAAAGATCTCGGCTCTTCCTCTTTTGATAAGGAGCCTAATTCTATCATGAGGGCCCCATCCTCATGTCCTCATCTAACCTCAATTACTTCCCAAAGGCAGCACCTCCAGATATCGTCACCTTGGGGATTAGGGTTACAATATATGAAGTTTGAGAAGGACACACACATTCCTTCCATAATAATGCACATAGAAGAAAATTTCCAGCACAGGCCAAATTCAGGTGCATAAAAGATACAGGAAAATGCGTAATGTTACAAAAGTATTGTGAATGGTTACAAAATTCATATATTCCTTTAAAAACACTTCCAATATTCTACCACTAAGCACAAATGGCCCTGGGTTGGTAGTGGATAAGAGAACTTTCTCTTCTCTCTTGTCAAAACTTTTAAATTCATACTTTTCGGATGTACAATTTCTAAAAAAATAATTCCTATTTACTCTTTTTTCTGAGGGTGTGAAAGTAATCCATGGTATCTGCAAATGTGTTGAGATCCTGAAAAGAAAGAAGGAAATAAAAATCATTATAATCTCATCACCCAAAGATAAACAAATTCCAATGTTAAATATTTCTAAGATTTTTGGATATGCATAGCATATATTTATTCTTTTTTTCAGAAGGCAAAATCATTCTCAGAGAATTCAACTTAAATAAGTGTTTTATGTTAATTTCATTAACATTTCTTTGTGCAAGGAGTAACATTATAGAAGGATACTACTCTACAGAAACATTTCAAGTCTAGTGTTGAGATGAAGGCAACATGTTTTGCTTTAGAACAGAAATGGGAAACGTCAGACATACTTATAGCAGTGTACTTCATTTTAAACTGCTGTTGACCAGTCACTCCCAGACTTAAGCTTAATGGCCACTTTTTCAAAGTTTACTGGATAGATCTTCACCAGTCAAGACCTTTTCTCCACGCTGGTTATTAATGAAGTTTGTCAGTAGCAATGTGCCTAGCGTATTTATATGAGCTGCTCAGCTCTGAAAGCATCCTGGAAGATAGATGCTCCCACACATCCTTCCTTAGGCAGCCAGAAGACTTCCATTAGCTTAGATACAGTCATTTCACCTCACATAATCTTTGTAAGCCTTAGAATACCTTTATATCAGACAGACTACAATTCGCTTCAGGTATACAAATGAGACACTTTTCAAAGAGTACAATCTAATTGAAACTGTCTGGAATGTCTTTATTCTAGACAGCTTCTATTATAATATCTATTTTTACACACACTTTATATTTTCCCACTTTCAAAGTGATTAAGGTTTGAAGCATGAAGTAAAATCATACCTTTTGTATTTTTAATGTTTTGGGCAATTCTAATGGTCAATCCTTACATGGTCTTAAGTCTTAAAATGGCCAATTCTTAATATTTCATAAAAAGAACGTGAAAACAAAATGAAAATTTGAGAACATATATTTTCTGTCTCTTTAAACGGATAACGTAGAGGAACAAAGGACAGGTTCATGAAGTTCTGAACATTAAAACATGCATTTTTTTAAGAACATAAAAAGATTCCTTTTTTTCCCTCTTCGACATGGTTTTCTTCAGCTTTTACTTTTTTGTGTGGGTGAGGAAGATTCACCCTGGGCTAACATCCACTGCCAATTTTCCTCTTTTTGCTTAAGGAAGACTGTTGCTGAGCTAACATCTGTGCCAATCTTCTTCTATTTTATGTGGGATGCTGCCATAGCATGGCATGACGAGCGGTGCCAGGTCCTTACCCGGGATCCGAACCTGCAAACCCCAGGCCATCCAAGTGGAGTGTGTGAAATTAACCACGATGCCACGGGGTTGGCTCCCAGCTTTTACTTTTAAAAATGTTAATCTAGCTCCTTCCTCATTTCCATTATATATTTAAGGCAGCTTGCTAAAATCACAAAGCATCAATATTTTTTGGACATAGTACCATGTGAGTCTAAACTTCAGAATAGTATAGTGCAGCCTTCAGAATCAAGTTTCATTAGCAATTTGCAGTCCTTTCTTGTTCTTGTTAACACTTTCAACTTAACATCATTGATTCTAGGTCATTTCTCACTTTCCCTTGAAACAGTCAATTCCTTCTCTTTCCTCCAAGCTCACTTCTCCTTACAGCCCATCACCTCAAATGGTTTAATTCTTTGTTGTTGTTGTTTGATACTGATTATTTATTATACAAGTAACACATGAATAAGTCATCCCTGTGAAAGATTCAAACAGTACAGACTCACATAGAATAAATGGTACAAATCACACTCTCATCAAACACACTCTCAATTTCCTCAGCAGCGATCATCCCTGTTAATAATCCCAAATGAGGGCTAGCCCCGTGGCTGAGTGGTTAAGTTCTCATGCTCCGCTTCGGCGGCCCAGGGTTTCCCCGGTTCGAATCCTGGGTACAGACATGGCCAACAAGCCACGCTGAGGCGGCGTCCCACCTGCCACAACTAGAAGGACCCACAACTAAAAATAGACAGCTGGGCACGGGGAGCTTTGGGGAGAAAAAGGAAAAATAAAAATCTTTAAAAAAATAAAAGAAATCCTCAGTGAGACTTCTTGTCTTTTTTCCATTCATATTTGAATGCAAATATCACATTAAACATAAATAAAACCATAGAATGTGCATCCTTCTGTGACATGTTTTTTCATTTAACAATCAGCTTTAGAGTTTGGTCCTGATTATTACATGGGCTCATCTCTTTCTTTTTAATTTTTGCATAGTATTTCATGACATTTGATACTTTCTATTTTATTTAAAACTCTCCTTTTATGCGTATTTAGTTCTTTGATACTTTTTCAACAGTTAAATAATACACAGCAATACCAATGCACATATATGTTTATGCAGATATATTTCTTTGGGATAGATTATTTGCAATCAAATTGCTGACCAAAACATGTCTATTGCTCTCAGACTATTTTGCATACCCACTGCCATTATATGACTCCACCCGTTTAAAAAAAATCTTAGCCCACACAGAATATTAATGCTGGCATTAGTCAAAGTTCAGTCAGGATAATAGAAGTCATGCCAGTTTTTCAAAAGAGAGTACAGTATAAATGGTTAAACAGATACTGGAGAACTGAAAAGACAAAATAAATAAGAAGTGTAAGTCACTGCAGGAAACAGCTACCACTCCTTTTTAACTGTGGGGAAATGAAAGGAAGGAGTTGAGATTATTATCAGGAGTATGTGGACCCAACAGTACTGGGACCCAAACTGTTCTGGAGGGGGGACCTACCCAGTTGGTGTTGGGACAGAAAAATCCCAGAGGATGATGATTGAAGAGCTTGAATGTCCCGAGAAAAACTGGAAACTGGAACTAACTGCTATTTTCAGGGTGAGGAATGTGAGTTGAAGCAAGGTTGAAAGGTACAGGGAGCGGAACAGGAAGAAGCACATAAATCTGGGAACAGCAGCTTCACCAAAGGAGGGTCCTCAGAATCTAATTCACAAATGACGTCAAACGGACTGGATCACTGAGGGAGGTGCTGGAGCGGTCTGAGCCCTATACAGTCTCAAAATGAAGAAACGGAAGCTCTCTTTCAGTGCAAAGACCAACATGGAGAAAGTTCTAGGAATTTAATTTAATTTGAGAAAGCCAGAGACAATGGGAGAAAAGAGATGATCAAGATGAGTTCTGCTAACTTTTTCCATAAAGCGCCAGCTAGTCAATATTTTAGTCTTTGCTAGCCAGGCAGTCCCTGTCATAACGACTCAAATCTGCCATTGCAGCCTGAAAGCCATCAAAGGCAATAGGAAAGCCAATGCCTGGGGCTGCGTTCCAACGAAAGTTTATTTACCAAAACAAATGTGGGCCAGATTTGGTCCTGGGTAAATGAGTTGGAAGAGAACAGGTGAGATAGTTCTCAGAAAGTTTAAAGCCATATTTTTATTAATTTTTAAATCAACAACAACAAAAAGAGATCTAAAGCAATAATTCTACAATTTCTCTTGGCCTACTATTCCCTCCTAAAAGTATAGAAAAACTCATCTCCCTTAAAGGAAAAGAAAGAAAAGAGAAAAACTCAACAGAAAAAGGTTTGTGATCAAATCCTATAAAAATTTATTTTAAGACAATGAGAATAAAGTACAGAATAATACATCTTTAGATAAGGAAATCCCACAGAAAGATATGTCTTGTAGACTATAACCTAATTTTTTTTTTTTTTTTTTGAGGAAGATTAGCCCTGAGCTAACTACTGCCAGTCCTCCTCTTTTTTTGCTGAGGAAGCCTGGCCCTGAGCTAACATCAAGCCCATCTTCCTCTACTTTACACGTGGGACGCCTACCACAGCATGGCATGCCAAGTGGTGCCGTGTCCTCACCCGGGATCCGAACCGGAGAACCCTGGGCTGCCAAGAAGTGGAACGTGCGAACTTAGCTGCTGTGCCACTGGGCTGGCCCCACTAATATTTTTAAATGAGATCAAAATATTACAAATTTTAAATATATTTCTTTGATCTTATTTTAAAATATTAGGTTATAGTTTTCCAGGCATATCTTTCTGTGGGATTTCATTGTCTAGAGGCTTATTGTGGTAATGGTTTCACAGAAGTCTACTTATCTCCAAACTGATTAAGTTGCATACGTTGAATATATACAGCTTTTTGTATATCAACCGTCCCTCAATAAAGTGATTGTAAAAGAAATGGAAAAAGCAAAAACGTAAAAAGCTATAAAAGTAAACCTCAGAATTAGAAAAATTCAGAAATTAGATGCTTGAAAAGGGGAAATTTGAAAACATGTGATAGAACCCAAGAACAGGATCAGAAATTAAAGGAGAAACTTGTGAAATAAATGCTAAGTTAAAGCAGTATAAGAGAGAATAAACACAACGGTAACTCCTCAGGAAAAACAGAAAGGACATTTTTAAAAGTTAAGAAGACTTTTAGAGAAAGTGACAGAGATACAAAATATGTGGGGGGAAAAAAGACATATGTATAATTAGTGTTTCTAAAAAAAACAACAACAGAAAAAGCACTATAATAGAATGAACACTAAAAGTAAGATTCACAAAAATGTTCTAGTCATGAAATCAATCTAAAAATACATACTGAAATACACATTATACGTTATACATCATAGAAAATGGAGTCAAAATTGCCAATACCAACATATAGATGAGAGTATTATTAGACTTTAAAAGAAAAGAAAAAAAATATTTGGGCACGTAGGCACAAAGAAGACTAAGTCATTTATAAAATAAGCAAAACCATATTGTCATCATGCTTTATATCACATGTCAAAGAAGTAACACGTTTAAGATACTCAAGAGAAGAAAATGTGAGCTAGGATTTTACGTCCAGTCAAAACGACCTTCAATTCTAAAGGTCATAGACAGACTGTTATGAATGTTGAAGAAGTGAGGGGATTTTGTTCCTTGTGTCCTTCCTAAGGAATCTCCTAGAAAACAAGCTGCAAGAACTGAAATAATTGGAGAGGCAAGAGCCAAAGGACTTGTGGATTTTCGAATTGTGGAGTACTAAGGACAAAGAGAAATTCTTAAAAAAACATTACAAAGGAAAACTATTTAAGCAATACTCAGACTACCAGCTGAATTATCATCAGCAGCAATGGATTCCAGAAGACCATGGAATAATGTATGCAATGTGCTAAGGGGAAGTAACTGTCAACCATGAATTCTACCCTAAGGGAAAATAACTTTTAAGAATAACACCAAAATAAAGGCATTTTTAGGCAAACAAAGCCCATGAGAGTAATCACCAAAAGATCCTAACTAAAGAATTTTCTAAAGGCAGAAATAAATGAATCCAGATGGGTAGTCTGAGATGTAAGAAGGAATGAAGATCAAAGAAAATAGTAAATTGTGTGAGTAAATATCAACAAATATAGTTAAACATTAATTGTATAATGCAATGATAATACTATCTGGGTAAAAATATATTTTTGTAACTCCAGATTATAATAAAACAGTGGATGAAAATAGCAACTTTGCCATGGAAATTTGAGAGTGAAATGGGAGGGATCACTTTAGGCATTTAAGAATAATTGTGATATGCGTGTTCCTTTTATCATTGTTTGTATACATGGTACATATTTTATAAAATTATTTTATATATATCTTTTGTATATTAATAAGAACAAATTTTGGGGTAAAACTTCTGTAACTGTCAAAGGCTGGTTCAAATCAATAATGACATTCTTTAGAAGTATTACTGGAGTCATTTCTTTTTTAAACTATTGTTAAATTTGTTAGCTATAATATGCTTAATAAGCCAGTATGATTTTTTTTAAAAAACATCCTGATGTGTTTCATGCTGTCCAAACTACGTGTAAGAAAGAAAAAAGTGGGGGCTGGCCCCTTGGCCAAGCAGTAAAGTTCAAGCTTTCTGCTTCCAAGGCCCAGGGTTTGCCGGTTTGGATCCTGGGCACGGACCTATACACTGCTCATCAAGACATGCTGTGGTGGCAACCCACATAGAAGAATTAGAATGACCTACAACTAGGACATACAAGGAGGTCATGGGGCTTTGGGGAGAAAAAAACAGCAGAAAGAGAAAGATTGGCAACAGATGTTAGCCCAGGGCCAAACTTCCTCACCAAAAAATAAAAGCATACTCAAAAACCTTTAAAAAAAAAAAAGATGTTTAGCGTTAGTAGACAAACATTCTTAAAAAAAAGCATATTTAAAAAAAGATGTTTAGTGTTAGTAGACAAAAATTCATTAACAAAAAGAAAGGAAAAAGCAATTTTATCTTTCTTTTCTTCTGGAAGTCACAGTTGGCTTAAAACTAAAGTCAAAGTGATATAGAGTGTTAACTACCTTCCTTATTAGCTATGCAATCTCTCCAGCTAATTTCTACCCTTTCTTTTCTATATACTAAGATAATTATAGTCATTAGTATTACGTGGTGGTAAAGATACTATTGCTATCAGTTTCACATGAGCGTTCTCATGGTACCTAAAGTGAGAAAATGCAAGTTTGTCCTCAGAGAGCTCTAGTGTAGTGATGTGTTAAGTCAGGGAATGGCATGAGAAGGGAGGAGCGGAGACAATGAAAGAAAGAAAGAGCTGGGAAGCTTTAAATGTAAATTAACGTTAATCATGAAAAACACTGATTAAAGCGTAATGATGTAAAAGTTAATCTAGCTACTATGCAATTAACTCAAAATTACCACCATATATTGTATGTGTAATCACATCCCAAGAACATATTACATTTAAAAAAATGAAACCACTTTAACAGGATGCTTATGGTAGCCTGTCAACAGATAACTATACCAATTTGATAATTAACTTTTTAAGGCTAGTTCACATTTTGTGTTCCTAATTAATGCTTACTTAATTTTTGATACATTTTATATTAGGTTAAATGCCAATTAAATGCTGTGCAAACTCTAGGAGTGGAAAAAATCTCTAAACCTCAAAAACCATGTGATTTTTATCATTAAATTGCTCAATAGAAATCAACTAAGAATACCACTTTCTCACTAACACCCTGATAAATTTACCCTTGAATAAAATTACTAAAAAATAAAATGCAATGGCTATGATGACTTAGAAAATTCAAGTGACCATAATGAACATCATGATGATAGCTCCTAATTACATAGGCACTTGTGAAAGTTTCTTAAGGTAACTTGCACAAAACCCCATAATAATCTCTGTGAAGTCCTATCAGATGTACTTAATTATTTCTTCATCTGCAAAGGAAAGTGGTAGAGCCCAGGGTTGAAATCTTCATTTCCTTTGCTACTTTCCGGAAGTTTCATTTGCCTTTCACATTAAAGTCTTCAATCCACGGGAATTGATTTTTGTATGAGGTACAGGTCGAGATTCATCTTTTAAAATATGGATGTTCAATTTGCCCAGCACCATAAAATCCCAAATGCTCTGCAATGGTAATATTGTCATAATTTAAGGGTCTACTTGTATCTTTGATTTTGGGGGGAACTAATTACTCTGTTGCATTTTTCTATTTAGTAATCTGGCATTAATACCACACTATTTAATTAGGATAACACTACACTAACTCTTGATACCTTATTGAAAAGGTTCTTCAAGGATATCTCAGATATTCTTAGCACTCTCAATTTTAATACACATTTTAGAATTGTTTCCCAATTTGTATACAAAAGATATTTCTGGGATCTTTATTGGGATCACATTGACTCTTTAAGTCAATTTGTAAATGAACGACATTGTTACAATATTAAGCTTTGTAATGCATAAGAAGAGGATTACTTTCATTTATTTATGTATTCATTCATTTCTTCCCATAAAGTCTTAGTTTTGTGTATAGAGGTCTTTTAAATATTTTGTTACCTTTATTTCTATGTTTTTGATAATTTTGGTACTTTTGTAAATCATACTTTTTTTAATTAGCTTTTTAAATCTACTTGTTGCTATTGTTTCGAAAATCAATTGAGTTTTGTATAATGAACTTGTATCCAGCAACTTTGCTAAATTCTAATTAATAACTAGAATTGTTAATTATTATAATTTATCTGTAGAGTTTTTGCAATTTTCTACTAATACAATCATATCATCTGCAAATAAGGATAGTGTTATTGATTTTTTTGACTCTATAAAATTAAATAGACAATATTGAATAAGTAGATGCTCTTGGGCATCCTTGTCTCATTTCCAATCTCAGAGATATAAATGTAAATATTTTACTGTTAATATGGAGTTTTTAATAGGTTTTATCAGATAGGTTATGCTTCCGTTTAAATTTAACAGAAACTTCAAGATGTTTTTCAAAGTGGTTTTGCCAATTTATACTTCTTCAGTGTGTAAGAGTTGTCATTCCATCACATCCTTGAGAATGTTGGTATTGACAGTCTTTATCTAGTTTGCTAACAGTTTAACCATGGGTATTGATTCTTAGCAGATCATTTTTTTCTGCATCTATTAAGATGATAATGTATCTCTTCTCCTTTATTTCACCAGTCTGATTAACTCCAATGATTAATTTTCAAATGTTAAATCAACTTTTCACTTTTGAAATAAGCCAAAATTTAACATGATGTATTATCCTTTTAAATATATTGCTGAATTTTCTTTGTTAACACTGTGTTTGTGATGATTTCATCTATGTTACTCAGTAAGATTTCCCCAAATTTTCCTTTCCATGGTTTTGTTGTCAGGTTTTGATTTAAAGGCGATGCTGGACTCTTAAAGCAAAATGAGAAAAGTTTTTTCTTTTTCTATTTCTTGGAAGAGTTTGTGTAGTTTTGGTGTTAACCTTTCTATAAATATTTACTAGAATTCATTGGGAAAACCTTATGTGCCTAGAGTTTTCTTTTGGAAAAAGTTTGTAAATAAAGACCAAAAATTTTTTAATAGTTATTTGGATTTTCTATTTCTCTTTACATCAGTTTGACAAGTTGTTCTTTCGAGGACTTTTCTGTTTCATCTAAATTTTCAAATTTATTGACATGGAATTTTCCATTATATCTTACTATGATATTTGAAAAATTGTAGGTTTTCTGGTAATGTCAGCCTAATCTGACATTGGTCATTTGTACATTTTTCTCATATATGCATGTGTGTGTACACACACACACAAACACACCTGTCACACCAGGGGTTTACCAATTTTAACTAGATTTTAAAGAGACAACAATGCCTGGTTGTTTCTCTCCATTGTATTTTTTAAAAACTATTTTATTAATCCCTGCCCTTTTATATTTCCTCCCTTTTACTCTTTTGGGTTTAATTGCACATTTTTTCCTAATTCCTGTAACGGATGTTTATTTAATTGGTTTTTCTGTCTCTCTTCATTTTCAATTACATGAATTTAAGGCTATGTGTTTCCCTATAATCACTGCTTTAGCTACATCCCATTTTGAATGTTCATTCAGTTCAAAATAATTCCTTTTTCTGTGTTTTTTTTTTTCCTCTCCTTCCCAAAGTCCCCCAGTATGTAGTTATAGATTCTAGTTGTAGGTCCTTCTAGTTCTTCTGTGTGGGATGCTGCCTAAGCATGGCTTGATGAGCAGTGCTAGGTCCATGCCCAAGATCCAGACCAGTGAAACCCTGGGCTACGGAAGCAGAGCACGTAAATGTAACCACTTGGCCATGGGGCCAGCCCTCAAAATAATTTCTAATTTCCATTATGATTTATTGTTTGACACATGGTTTATTGAAAAGTGCATTGTTCAATTTTCAAATACTTGGAATTTCAAAAATTCTCTGTATGCTATTGATTTGTAACTAAATTCCACAGTGATCAGGGAGCATAACTGTTTGATTTCAATACTTTGTTGTTTTCAATACAACTGTTTGATTTCAATAATTGTTGAGACTTGCTTTATGGATCAGTATGTGAATCGTTTTTGTAATGCTCCATGTATGTTTTCAATTGTGAGTGTAGAATTCTGTACAGGCTTTATATTTCTTTAGCTATGTTATTTAGTGCATAACATTTAGAATTTCTGTATTTCTTGATAAATTAAAACTTTTATTATTTTGAAATGTTCTCTTTGTCTGAAATAATGCTGTTTGCCTTAAAGTCCATTTTGTTTGACATTATGTCTACATTGGCTTCCTTTAAGATAGTTTTTATGTGTTTGAGTCTCCCTTCATTTTATTTATTTATTTGTTTGTTTGGTGAGGGAGATTGGTCCTGAGCTATCTGTTGCCAATCTTCCTCTTTTTGCTTGAGGAAGATTGTCGCTGACCTAAGAAGTGTGCCAGTCTTCCTCTAGTTTACATGGGATGGCTCCACAGTGTGGCTGACGATGGGTGTTAGGCCTGTGCCCAGGATCCAAAACTGTGAAACTGAGGCCGCAGAGGTGCAGCATGCAAACTTAACATTCCACCACCAGGCCAGCCCCATCACTTCATTTCAGTTTCAGAATTTCTTATATTTTATATGTATCTCTGGTAAGCAACATAGAATTAGGTTTTGTTTGTTTTTAGTCAAGTCTGATTCTAATTTACTTTTTAACATATCACAATTTAGCTTTCATATCACAACATTAAATCATCTTGGCCCAATGGCAACTATGTCACCCAAGCTAACACATACTCCTCAATTCATATTTTCCGTGTCTATTTCATTTGATGTTGCCGATCCCTTGCATCTTGAAATTCCCTCCTTTTTGGCTTCAAATACATCACATTCCTCTGGTTCTTCTCTATGCCTTCAACAGTTCTTCCAGCTGTTCTTAGAATCTCCTTCTTGTGCCCATCCTCTGAACACTATGGTTTTCTAACTGTTCTGTTTTCAGTCCATTCCTCTTCTCATTCAACTCACTCTGTTGTGCGGTTTTTATATTGTGCTCATTATCTTCTCTCTGATGCTGGCAACTCCTAAGCATCTATCTTTATTTCTGATCTGCTTCCTGAGCTTTAGACTTACCAATCTTACAACCTAGACTTACAAGACTTACAAATCTTAAAATCCACTTGGACGTCCCGTAGGCATTTTATACTTGTGTGTCCATAATTATAATCGTTATCCTCTCCTTCATCAGGACTTCTGATTTGATTTGATGAGACAATAAATATATTCACAAGTAAAACAACAAATAGTCACTTCAGGCTCTGTTATCTTATCTTTGGTTATTGAGCCATAGAACCCTTTGTACAAGTAAATTCTTGCATGGAAGCCCAGGGTGTAAATCAGAGAAAATAGAGTGGTTCTTTTTCAATATGTTGCAGTGTGCGTGTTCTTTGGGGTTGGGGCCTGTAGCTGTGGAGTATGGATTCCCAATTTTTGGCTTCCTCTCTGCTATTGATCATGGTGACAACCATAAAAGTGCAGTTGTACAATCATTTACTTACACCTCTTCCCACTCGGACATCAACATGTGATGGTCCAATTATAGCAACTGCTTCAATTTCCTATCTCATAAACATACCAAGTTGTTTCTCACTTAAATCGTGTTTCTTACATATTTCTGTTTCCTTGTAATGCCATTCCATTCCTCAATTGGTAATTTCTTTGTGTTCTTTAAAATTCAACTGAAGCATAGTTTCCGATAGGAATTCTGAGTCCTGTGTCATCATCTAAACATCTCTCAGTATGTTCCAGAAGAGCTTGTGGAAACATCTAAGTCATCTTTCAAATCACATTAAAATTAGGCTCAAAATTCCTCAAAGACAAGGCACACTCTTATTCTTTGTTTTATCTCTGGTGCTTAGCAGAGTGCAAGGCACATGGGAGATATCAATAAATGCTTGTTGAAATGTTGAACTAAATTGCCTTGTAGTATATCAAAAGCCAATGTAAGAAAATTGAATATTTTGTAAAATCACCTTATAAATTACAAAGGCTTTCAATTCAATTTTTATAATTTGATCTCCACAAGAATTTCATAAAAAAGAAGCATAACTATTATTTATCTAATTTTACACTTCAAAGAAAGGAAGCTAAGAAATGCAGAATTTCACAACCACATATCTAGCTAAAAGTAAAACCAGATAGAGCTAAAAACTATATCTTCAGAATATGAAAATCCTCATTTCTTGAAATCCAACAAATTTTTATTCACTATAGGATTATCAAGGGTTTTTTGGTCTCAAGTTGTATCATTTTTACCTTCACAACAATTCCTTGGAGTTTTCATGAAGTGTCAGTGTTTCAACAGTATCTGCAGAAGGGAACTGATTGTGACTACAATAGCCCTATTGTTTTAATATAACATTTTAGCTTTGCATATTCTTTAAATTTTCAAAATGCTTCATTTTCCCTCCTCAAGAACTCCCCATGTGTATATTAACAGGGCCCATAGCAACCTGACTTTGGTTTTATAGAATTTATTTTCCTCAATACCCAATTTCAGCTACCAGTATCACATGGGGACTTTTTCCTGGACGTCCCTCTCTCTCACTCCATGTAGAGTTGGACCTGCTTGGAGCCCTTATATTCTTAGACTTTTCCTTACACGTGTTGGATAATCTTTTTAGTCTCTGCCTTCTTTTGAAGTGCCTGCATGTCTGTCTCTTGACTTATGTTTCTTCTACTCTACACAAGTCGCAATTTCCTCTAAAGATTAAGATAACACTTGTCTGATCTCCCCATAGGTGTTGCCTCTATATTTAAATTGAAATATTTTACCTTGTTTTATTTTTTTTCTTGCTGTTCTTAGAGCATGTGCATTTATCTCAAGTGGTCAAATAATTCATGTGAATAAAAGGAGAATACTTGACCTCATTTAAATTCTAGGCATGGGATTCCAGATGGTCACAATTATTGCTGTGGGAAATTTTGCCCTAGAATTTTTTTGAAAAATGGTTTATCACAGCCCAGATTTGTCATCAACTTTCATGGGAATCACAAGTTTTCTGCTATATGAAACATTTGGCCTGTTTTTAAGCCAAAAATCTGGTGCACTGTAGGTATTTTTATTTATATAAATTACCTAAGATTATTATTTTATGCATATTTTCAGGGTGAAACATAGAAATTTCCACGGATTTTAATAATATTGAGTTATAACTTGATAAATAGATCACTTCAAATAAATTTAAATTGATTTAAATCTCCTGATCTTTCTCTTAGCTATCCTCATGCCACTATCTCAAAAAAAAAATCACTAAGAAGTAACATCTTTATTAATTACTGTTGAATGCTGAGAATATGTTGTAAGGTACTTATTTCTTTGCCAGCCAGACATTCTTCTAATCTTCGTTTCAGCTAAAATAAACTACACTGGAGCAGGGACTTGTCTTAATGAACATAATACTCCCAGTAACTAGAATATTCTCTGCCATGCAATCAGCATTCATAAAAGCTTCTAAAAACAATAAAATCTTAGCTTCCCAGGAAAAATTAAGAAAAACAATATTGGAAAGATCTTAAGAGGGTTATCTACTAAAAGGTTTATCATAAAATTTCATTTCCATTGTTACTATAACAAATGGACTAAGTTGATGGGGAAGATGGAAGGAGAAAGGAGATATTTTAGATAGGTTCAGATTGTCCATTCCCTATCAAATAATGGAACGAATATTGTGTATATATATGTGTAAATACCTATATATTTCTTGAGATGGGGAGTCAAGTTAAGCTGTTTTAAATAAAAATATGAGTGGTTTTAATTTTTTTGACAATTGATCTGAAACTTTTGGCCTTTTTGACTGGCTGCATATAGTAATAGTTAAGGTTAAAGGACAATTAAGCATGTCCTTTGTGAATAATGATGGATGCTTTTATCATAGCTCTTTGTATCCCCAGAGGGTCATATTCAGGATATTAAAAGAAAACTCATAACTTTTGTCACCTCATAAACCTGGTTTAAATCCTTTCTATATCCCTTGCTAGTTGAGGGAACTTAACCAACTTACATAACCTCTTTGTAGATCTGCTGAAAAATAGGTAAATAAGACCAACCTAAATGGATTTGAGTTGATACACAAGTGGACAAAAGTAGACATGTCAACTTATCCCATGGGAAAAATACTCTGTTCAATAAATGGTCAATAAACATGTGTTGTAAAGAATGTAATCAGAAAGTGTCCCAATGGCTTCTCTCCATTGTCCCCAAATGCATTGTCACTATGCATACGTGTAAGTTTCATGCTTGCATATGACACCAAAATTGATGTCTGCATATCATGCAAAAGATAGACACATTTTATTGGCCTTTTATCTCGTCCTCATTTTATGTAAAACCAACCTATACTAATAACTTCTGGTCACATATTTTCTGTTAGTTAATGGAATCCAAAAAAGATTGAATTTGCACATGAAGACAATATAATTAAAGATAATGAAGTTACTATAGGGTTATTATTCAAGCAGAATCATTCCAAATAGATTGACAAGGGAAATGAGTGAAGGAAAAAGATGAGAACAATGACTTTAAGAGTGAAAAGGGTGTTATCTAATATATTTTATGAGTATTCATATGGAGTTTTCACTACAACATTTTTACTTTTAGTTCCATGTCCTGGTTTATTTCTAATACAAAAAGTCCAAAATAGCCTATAGATCCTTTTCTTCTATTTTGCAGATAATTCTATATGTCGACTTGGTACACCTTGAGTCTGGATGGGTAGGATTTGCACAAGAAATGCCAGAATAAGAATCGCCATTGTTAGCATCTTCAACAATTATAAAAACTGGGCTTTGACATCTCAGCCCTTATCCCAGAAAGACTATGAGCTACGTGTTGGGAAGAAATAGTGAGGCAGATTCATGTATCTGTGTGTGGGAGGAAGTCTTTTTATTAATAAACAGGACTTTAGTCTCTAGGGCCCATTTCCCCAGCAGTCAATTGACTTAGAAAAATAAAATGTCATTTAATTGGCAGGAAAATTGCTTAAATTCTGTGTGACAAACTCAAAGAAACACATTTTGTAGATGGAAAAGGAAAGAGAAAAGGATATAAATTAAATGTTAATTATGAAGATGATTAAAATTTAATAATGTACAAAATTCATCTAGCTCCTTAGTAATTGAAACAAAATTATATAAATTTGGGATATGTAATCACAATCAAACTAATACTATAAACTTAAAAAAATAAATTGCTTAAAATTGATGCTTAGGTTCCATTGTGTTGACAGCTATCTACTAAATCTGTAGAGAATGCTAATTTGATAGGAATGACTTGCATTTAAAAGTCAGTTCAGATTTTAGGTTAATTGGCATCCACTTAACTTGTGAAGTCCACCTTGTTAAATATAAATTTTTTAAAAATTAATGCCAATGGAAGTGAGAAAACGGTTTGACACAAGGCAGCAAGTAACTATATAAAGCCGAAATTTAAGATTCTAGAAGTTGGGAAAGATGCAAACTCCTTTACTTGCCCTTGAATTTACAAATCAATCATATGTCAAAATGAAATGTAGGAAAATAACATGCCGAATAGTATAACAGAGAAATCAGAAAATCCAGAAGAAATCAAAGTACAAACATTAAAACAGAAAAGAATGAAATAAATGGAAAAAAGCCAGATACTCTTAAAAAAGCCTTGTGCTTCTTTGTAGCCTAAATTAATACTTGAAATTTTTATTTTTCAGCATCTTTGAAGATTCTTTCATCTTTTATCAAACGTGTTTTTGTTAAGATTGTTATATTACATAGTTAAGTACATTCTAAACTAGAGGTTTATGTTAGTGAAAAGCTGTAGTATTCATGTTTTATAATGACATGCCTCTTCTCTCCCTCTTTATTTTCTGGGTCTTTCATTGTTCAGCTCATCATATGCTTGTTCATGGTCTCTTGTATTTGAAGCACTAAAGTGATTACTGGGCAGATGCATCTCTTAATTCAAACATCTTTATAGCTATGAATGGGAAAGTTTAACGTTACTAGAGGACTTCTCCTGTTGACAGTTTCTCAAGGACAAATAAGGACAAATGCAAGTACGTCTAAATCAGGAGAGATGATTTGGAGCCAAGAATAACCTTGGCAGAGGATGTCCGAGGGAGCACAGGATAGTAAAATATGGAATGCAGATGGAGTTTAAGGGTCCAAAAGTGATGGGTTTTTATCCATTTTAATGTTGCCTTAGGGCCATGAGGTTGGACGTAGTTATAGACTTTGTGAAATGGACAGATTTGAAATGAGTAAGACACGGTTCTGTTCCCTAAGGACTCTCGATGTAGTGGTAGACATGTGATCACTCTTGTCTTGTTTAGTGTACTCTTAAGACTGTACATTCAAGCTCCAGGCTGTGTGAGGATAGATCCTAGCTCAGCAATTTGCTCTGTTTAACTTTGTGTAAATCACTTAAATTTTCTGTCATCAGTTTCCTCATATTTAAAAAATGGCAAAGATGGCAATTGAGAACCTGAGAGTACAAAAAAAGCCATCTTCTATGACCAAGAAAGAAAGAGAATAGAACTCTGAAAATGCAATTTCAACTTGAAAGAGCTCAAAAAAATGCATTCACTAAATAATAATATAAAAGCATATACATAGCACAGAGAAAAGTACAACACTCAGGGTTAATATCTCTGAAAAGCTCTCAGATCTAAAAGAAAAAAATACACCTACAAAGGAATGAGAACAAAGCTGGCATGACGAGTCTCATTAGCCACTTGGCAACATGGCAAGTGGTGGGATCTGGAGGAAGGGTGTCATCTTAGTCACTAAGGGAAATTTATCTTCAAATTAAAATTCTATATCCAGGCAAAATGTTAGTCAAATGTGATAGTAAAGTTATTCCTAGATATTCTTAGATATGCAATATCTCCTCACATATCCTTTTACAAGACATGTATTAAGGATCTTCTCTAGAAAAATAAGGGAGGAAATCAAGAAATAGAAATCCATGGGAAAGAAATGGTACAGGGCAAAACAAACAATATAATTTAATCAATCAAAAAATGTCTATAGTAGGTGGGGGAACAGGGTAGGAAAAGTTTAGAAAAAAGGAAATATAGAATGCAAGGGCTGGTATACATCTATATAACTATAACTATATCTTATACAGATATTCAGATTTACAAAGTAAAACCATATAATTAGAGTAATACAAGCAGAAAGACGTTTAATAAAATTTAATGCCCAGTTTTGATAAAAAATTTTTTATCAAACCAGGAAAAACGTAAAAATTCTTTAATCTGATACAGGACATCTCCCAAGAATTCTAGCACACATAGTTTGTAATAATGGGGAATGATAGAAACATTCCCTTTAACATCATGCAAAGGCAATAAAGCCTAGAGTCACCTATTTTTCAGGGTATAAACACTGAAGAAGAAAAGAAAAAGAATAATGTGTTAGAAAGAAAGAAAACAACATTTCATTACTCACTGGAGATTTCACTATTTTAAAAAAAGAATATACAGGCAGATTATCAAAATTAATAAGAATTGCCAAGTTCATAAAGCAGAAAACACAGGAGATGCAAGAAAGAAGAGAAAAAATATCACAGAAATTAGGAAATCTTAATTCACTTCTCCTAGTATGTGGCAGAAGAAGTAGACAAGTAAAGGAATAGAAGATTTATATCATGTAATTAATAAGGTTCCCATGATTGATATATTAAATTCTGCACTTTGCCATAGAGAATACATGTTCAAGGTCTCACGGAACCATCATAAAAATTTGCCATACATTATGTCATGTGGAAAATCTTAATACATTTCAAAAAGTATGGAAGACAACTGTCTTAGCCAGTCGGGGTTGCTATAACAAAACAACATAGGCTGGGGACTTAAACAACAGGCCTTTATTTCTCACAGTCTGGAGGCAAGGAAGTCCAAGATCAAGGTGCCAGCCAATTTGACTCCTGGCGAGAGCTCTCTTCTTGGCTTACAGAGGGCTATCTTCTCTGAGTCCTCTTACGGTGGACTGAGAGCAAGCTCTCTGGTCTCTTCTTACAAGGGCACTAATCCCACCATGAGGACCCCACCCTCATGACCTCATCTAACCTAAATATCTCTTTCTCAAAGGCCCCACTTCCAAACACCATCACACTGGAAGTTAGAGTTTCAACATATAAATTTTGGTTACAAACATTCAGTCCATAACAAGAGCATTTTCTAATCACAATGCAAGGAAACTAAACATTAATAGCAAGGCTTAAAAACATTTACCTAATCGTGAGAAAATGTAAACATTCTCCTTTAAATAATTCTTGAGTGAAAGGAAATTCCAGCTGGATATGCAGAATATTGAGAATATATAGATAATGAAAAAAG
Organism: Equus przewalskii; assembly: GCF_037783145.1. Taxonomy (NCBI): domain Eukaryota; kingdom Metazoa; phylum Chordata; class Mammalia; order Perissodactyla; family Equidae; genus Equus; species Equus przewalskii. Next base: position 21,330,523 of record NC_091849.1, read on the forward strand.
TACCTTTAAGAACCTGTGACCTACAGCCAAAGACCACACTCAAAGATAAATGTGTAGTATTTAAATACATCAGTAAAAAATAAGTTAAGTATCTGAATGGAAAATTTAGAAAAAGAAAAAATGATCCAAATGAAAGAATAAAAGGAGACGAAAGGAAGGAATAAGTTGATAAAAGTAGATATAAATAGGTTAGAAAACAAAAAATTAGTTAAATAGAAAAGTTAATAATGTTTTGGAAAAGAGATACACACTCAGCTAACCTAGTTAAGAAATAAACAGGGGCCGGCCCCGTGGCTGAGTGGTTAAGTTCACACGCTCTGCTTTGGCCGCCCAGGGTTTCTCTGGTTCGGATCCTGGGCGTGGACATGGAACTTCTCATCAGACCACGCTGAGGTGGCGTCCCACATAGCACAACTAGAAGACCCACAACTAAAAATACACAACTATGTACCGGGGGGCTTTGGGGAGAAAATGGAAAAATAAAATCTTTAAAAAAAAAAGAAATAAACAGATGATGATGGGTGGGGAGGTGAGAGAAGGAATGGAAATGCACCGTCAACCACAGAAGAATTTTTATGTAGAAATAACCATCAAATCTAAAGATATTTAAGAAACAGTCATGAGCCAACCTTTTTCAAACCTTTTATTATTATTTAAAAACTTTATTAAAATGGATTCAGTCTCAGAAGTAGTAAACAGAACAATTTCCATTGAAGATTTCTACAGAAGATAGGAAAACCTGTCAAGAAGCTAGCTTCTCGAATATCCTAGGCCAGAATGGTTTCGTTTTGAATTCTACCAAAACTTTTAAGAGCCATGATGGCAGTGCCATTTAAACTGGTCCAGAGAATACGAAAAGAAGTAAAGCTTCTAAACTTTTTTTGTCATTTACTAGATCTAAGAAAAAAATCTTATCTCCGTACATGCTCAAAAAAAGATTTGAAAAATTCCAAAAATCATTTTTGGTTTAAAAACACGTAACTATTTCTGAACATGTTAAATTAAATGCCCATCTCAGCAGAAAACAATCAGCCTTAGACGTGATAGGAAATAGTAGACTTAGTAACAGTAAAGTCAGGAACAGGGCACGCTATAGTAAGAGGCTAACATTCCACTTTGTTCTGAGGTACCAGCTTCTGGGCTATTTGAAACTACTGTGAGAATATAGCTACAGGAATAGGGGTAATAAATTAGGATACACCATTTATTAGATTAAATAGTAGTTCATATACACAATTGGCATTCAGTTAAAGGCTATAATGAGAAATAGACCTCATTTTTTTTTTTTAAAGATTTTATTTTTTCCTTTTTCTCCCCAAAGCCCCCCGGTACATAGTTGTATATTCTTCGTTGTGGGTCCTTCTAGTTGTGGCATGTGGGACGCTGCCTCAGCGTGGTCTGATGAGCAGTGCCATGTCCGCGCCCAGGATTCGAACCAACGAAACACTGGGCCGCCTGCAGCAGAGTGCGCGAACTCAACCACTCGGCCACGGGGCCAGCCCCGAGACCTCATTTTTAATTGCAATAAAAAAGATAAAATTCTTAGGAATAAATTGAAAAAGTAGTATGGAAGATCTGTATGAGTAGCACAAAAGAGACTTGAAAAAGTGAGAAGACACTATGTTCCAGTATTGGCAGATGGAGTGTGGTAAGGATATATCAGGTCTTGATAAGTTTTTTATGAAATTAAGGTGATTCTAGTAAAATGCTACTAGAATTTTTTTAAAACTAGCAAATTCCTTAAAAGTTGTAGAATTTCAGGGAATCAGTGGGGAAAAAAAAAAGAGAAACAGTGGGAAGTGGAGGCCAGCCTTACCAGAGATGAAAATATAATATAAAGCATTAATAATTAAAACAGTGTGGTAATGATGCCCGGTTAGACATGCCAAAGAAACAGAAACACTGGAAAGAAACTCTGATGCCTCAGGCTCAATTTTGCAGAATAAAATTCAGAGAGCATCTCAAATCAGTGTGGAAAAGATGAACTAACAAGAAATGAGTGATGACCAGATTCAGAACTCCTACTTGTACTTGGATGAATTCCCAATGAATCAAATGTTTAAAAGAAAAAATGAAGCAATAAACTTACTGGAAGAAAACAAGGAATAATTTGTTATAAACTTGGAGTAGAAAAGACCTTTACGCTATGACTCAAAATCCACAAACCATTAAGGAAAAAATTGATAAATCTGAATACTTAAACACTAAAACAAAAAGTTTCCAGATGGCAAACTACAACAACAACAAAACATCTCAACCTGTCCGTGTAGTAAAGAAATAATGACAAAGATAAACTAGTGAAACTTTTCACAGCCCACATCACGGACAAAATTCAACAATTTTTCCCAATGTATCAAAAGCTCCTAGAAATTGTAAAACAAATTTCACTAGTCCAATAGAAAACTGAGCAAAGTATATATAGAGAGATTTTAAGAGAAAAAACCTGGATGTTTAACTTATTCACAATAAGCGAAATGTGGATGAGATGCCAATTTTCACGTATCACACTAGCAAAAGTGCAGAAATTAAATAACGTATTCTGTTGACAAGGCCAGAGAGTCAGGGATTCCCATATGTTTCCGGTAGAAGTACAAATTCTTACAAACCTGACAGAGGGCAATTTGGTTATATCTGTCAATATTAAAACATACACATTTCACATATGTGAAATTATATACACAAAGCAATTTTGCAGCACTGTTTCTAATAATGAAAGATTGGAAACAACTTAATATTCATCTGTAGTGAACAAGTTAAATGAGTTGTGATATGTTCCATATAATAGAAAACAGTTGAAAATAAAAATGAAGAATCTCTTTCTATAGACGTAGAAATATCTGCTGAGAATATTGTTGAGTGAAGATGCTAGGAACAGAACAGTGTATACAGTATGCTAGCTTCTGCTGGGTGACAGGCAAGGAAGAAAAATAAGAATACATTTGAATTTGCTTATAAGTTCAGAAATAAATGTTGGAAGGATGCACAGGAAACAATTACAATGTCTGTCTGAGAGCAGGGATGGGAAAGCAGGGTCTGCTCCGAAGTTAAACAGGGGTAAGAAGGCGATAGTCACTTAAATGTATAAATCACGTAAATGTACTATTCAAAAAGTTAAAAGAAACTGAGTACAGTAATATACATGTGATAAATGTTATAACTGAGGTACAGCAAGTGCCAGGGAAACGGTGATGAGGGGCTATTTAATTATGTCCAGCTGTTAGGAAAGTTTTCAGAGAGAAAACCCTAATAGTATTGATACTGGGTCTAGAATGTTGAGTAGAAACTCACCAGGGAAACAGAGTGGCAATGCATTTCAGTCATTCAAGCTGAACGAAAACCGTATGTAGACATGCTGAGGTTGGTGAGGCCTGAAGGTTTTCCAGCCTGACACTGTCCATGAATCCTGGTGAATAGGTGGTCCTCAGTCTCCCCATAATGAAGCAAGTAGAAAGTCTACTTGACTTTAGAAATATCAGTCTTCTATGAGTGCATTTCTTTTCCTCGTGAGATGAGTATCAAAATAAGACAAGATCCGAAAAAAAAGTTAGATCTTTGTTTGTAGACAAATTATAATGTTAGTGCATCAATGTCCAGATTTTGTCTACAGAATTAACATAAATGAGAAATTTAAGGCTGAGCAATCTTTATTTTCCCACTTTGTCCCCTTTGTGATGATTTGCAAGCATTTGACAAACGATGGTGTCAGGTCCAAACATGGAATCATCTTCCACTTCTCACCCTCTTTCAAATTCCACACATAACATCGCAACCACTCCCACCCACCCGCTTTCTGAAATCTTCTTATCACACTCTCTACCTTTGCACATCCCCATTGTCATTATCTTACTTTGCTAGCTCAATAGCTCCCATCCAGACCCTTCTCTCATTTTTCTCATCCAGATGAATAATTTCCTAATGCATTTCCCTTTTATAGGTTTCTTCATCCTCCAAATTGATGACACTGTCATAGGAAATTGTAAGGAAGGTTGATGAAGTTACTAGGCTTAGGTCTTTTCCTGAGGCATCCAGTGACTTATTGAGGCTCTTTCTGAATTCTCTTCCAGGACACATTTTTTTCTCAATTGACTGCTACACCAGTGGCCAATAATGCCTCATTAACTTGAACTCTACTGTTCAAAACGTGTTAAACTCAGAAAGAAGTAGACATAAAATTCCCTTTGTCCTCCTTATATAGAATTTTTTACCAAGCAAATTAGCAGAATCATCAAGTATGCCTGGATAATTTCTAGGCTATTTCAGAGAACAAATTGTTTTCAAGCATTGGTAGGCAGTGTAGAAGAATCTATTTACATTTAAATTATTTGCTAATTGCAAATCATTATTAGCTCTTAACGAAGGAAAGTCACGTAAAGACAACTACTAGGCAACACTTTGTTAGACTTGTTCTAATTATGGAAACTGGAGAACAATAAAACCAAGGTTAAAAATAGTTCATAATCTGTATTTCTTCTCATCAATTCAAATACACCTGCCCTCATTTCCACCAGGCCAAATGCTTGTGGTTTTATTGGACCTGCAAAATATCTTGGTACAAAATAATGCCTGTAAGAGGAAGGCTGATAAATTGTCTGACTTCAAGAAATCAGATCCCTCAAGGTTACTACCCAACGAGACTCTTTCCCTGGATTTTTTAAAGCCTATACTCAAAGGGCTAGAACAACACAATCCCAAAAAAGACAGCTGCGGGGGAAGCAAGGAGAAGCATTTGTTTTCACTTTGAAAACATGAGCCCACTGCCAACAGGTTTTGGGCTCCCGTACAAGTCTTTCCAGAACTACACAAAGATTTCAGAACAGAAGAGAAACAATGGCCCAAATTACCTTTGATTTAGCACATAGTTCTCCAAGTCTGGACGGACAAAATCAAAATAGATGTCTCATCATCTACCATCGAGGTGGAACAGAGCTCTGCTCCAGTCCTGTAATCCTATATAGGAGCGATATTAGCCCAACTGGTTTCATTGGAGGACAGCAGGGTCTCAGGTTCCATGTCATGGAAAAAACATAGGAGTCAAATTCTGGTTCTGACATACTTAATCCCTCCTGGGGCATGAATCGTGCTTTCCTTATAGAATTGGTGGAGAACTATGAGAGCTGATTCTTTATTTAAGTGGTTTGCAAACTGTGTAGTACTCTCTAGAAGTAGATGAGATCATTACCAGCTGCCAGTGGACACTATTAAACACATAGACCATGAAGGACAAGCTAATTGAAAGGACTGGGAAATTATCTTCTCAAGTGGTTGAATAAAGACATGACAAGATATTTCTTAAAAAGAGAACATAATTTGTGCTCTGTAAACATGTTACATGAAAATTGTACACATGTCACTTATCAAAGACAGCATTTTCGCTAGTATATAAACTTGGATGGTGTGAGAGAGTAAGATGGATGAAGGAAGAACGCACAGAGGTAAGTGACTCCCAATGTTTAGTTTCCGTGTAGAGTGGCGGGTTCATAGGTCTTTAATATACTAGGAAAAGAAACAATCAAACAAATAACACTATGCATGGCCCAATAAAAATCTGTCATAAATGAGGAATTAGGATCCATGCAATTCTGTGCACCTGATGGGCCCTTAAAATATGTTAGCAAATATTTAAGAAAGGCATTTTTACTCTTATTAACTAACTTTCAACTAAGCTCAACAAAGTCATTAGTGTCTGTCAACTGTCAATAAGGCATTTGAATTTCTTGAACACTTTGATTCCTCTGCTAGAGATCCCATGCTTCTTCTCTATGACCGCCAGACAGACTAGCAGTTGTAATAAGCTAACAGATACAAGGTCTTCACAATGGTGCTAGGAGCATAAACCCATCTAATGACTGTTCTAACTGTTCTGTGTCTGAAGACATTGGTCCCTATTTGGTTCGTCATTCTCAAAAATAAAATACTCTGTGAATTCAGTCACTTTGATCAAGAAAAACTCTTTAATGAAGTAATGAGTTAAGCCAATTGTTTTAAGTAATTTAGCAAAACAACCACTTGAATGACCAAGTTAAAAAATATTTTTTTTTATTAGATTTTGCTAGAGTGGGTATTGTGCTATTTAGCCTACTGGTGACTATCAGCCAAATATTAACACCATGCATTCATGTGCCTCAATTATGGACATTGCTGTTTTGTAAGAAACACAGGTGAGAGAATAGTCTCTCTTACCCAACAGAGTTCTCATAACCTCTCTCAATATACCCTTCTTGACTTTTGGCTGCCCAGTTCAGACAACATTCTTAAGGCTTGTGGGTACTTCTATTCTCCCCCCTTTTTTTTGCCACAGACCACCTCAAAAAGCATCAAAAGCATGACCCTCAAAACAGTTGGGAGTCTGGTTCAATTTGAGAGGTAACAAAATTATTTTTATTTGAGTCATCTATGCCAAGTACTCAGGCAAATTCTAAAGCATTCCTTTATATCAACTTCTGTAATTTTTTGTAATGTATAATGTTAATCTCATTCCAACAATTGGTTGGGATGATAACAGACAATTTTTAGGACACTGCTTGATTGAAATATTATGAAATAGGCACTGGAAGCTAGGAAGAAACATGAAACAAAGAACAAATACACCCTCTGGTTGTCGGTAGACCAGCTAAGCAGAAGAGGGACACTAACTCTCTGACTGTTTTCTTACACCTGAGCCAAGATTGAAAGCTGGTCCTAGAGTATTCAGCTGAGCTGTCAAGCCTAGTGCTTGACTGAACTGAGAGTTAAAAATGCCCTGCCAAAGGTTTCCTGAAGGAAGAAAAAAGAATGCCTATGATATTTCCTTCTTGGAGCTTTGTAATGCACAAACTCATGAAAAGCTCTGTGAAATCGACATAAAGAAACCTGATAAATTTTATTTGCTCCAGAATTTTTCCAAACACATTTGAAATGGAATCCTGACTTTGAGAAACACATATTGAATTACCCTGAAACTACTTTTTGTTGGAATGCATTTTGGGAAATATTGGCTTATACACAGCTAATTGAAATTCCTTAGTATGATAATAAGAAGGTGTGAGAGAAGCACTCAATACGGGAAAATGGAGGGGTAAATAGCAGCACGTGGACAGCCTGCAGAAGCTATTGGTGAGAGAAACAATTTGTAAAACAGGACCATTATTTTTGCTGAAGAACAAACAGTTGTTCTAATACTTGGAAATTCCATATGTGTAAAAATATGTGATGATTTTCAGAAATCACCAGAAATGCAGGATTCTATAAATAGAGCAGGATTTTAAAAAAACATGAAATGCTATTCTCTATTTTTACAGAAAGTTTATCTAAAAATATCCTTGGAGAGTTGATTCAGAGAGAAATATTCCTCTCTTCCTCATTAAAAGCAAGTATAAGTAGTAACATTTCTATTTTGTGCCCCCACAACCATTCTGTGGGGTTCATATGGCCCACTCCTCCTGTCTGACTAACATATCCTCTTTGGGCAGCATGGTCCATAGTAAGGGAGAGTAGAGGAAGTGTGTTCTGATCCCAGAAGGAATGCTGGGAGCATCAAGGAGAATGTCAAGCACTTCATTTTACACTCTCTGTAAATCTTGCATATTTAGTAAGCCACTGAATAGAATGCAAACAAAGGGGTAGATGGTTAGCATATTTTTGGAGTAGTTGTTTCTTTCCAAAGCAGAGATTTAATGTCAAGCTTCTTCTTGGAATTTAAGAAAAAAATGAAACTGATGGGAAAATGTGTCCTGTTGTGTAAAAGTTATAAACATGTAACATTACAAATGTTATCTATGAATCACAAAACAATGTACCAAATAACAATTGCTTATTTATTCTTTTGCCTAAGATTTATTTTCCTGAAATATGAGTACTGGTTGGAAGAGTTATGAAAGAGAGAGAGTGATTTCTCTTTATTAATTTACAGTAATCACTTTCCATGAGAAAAGCATTCAAATTCTAACTCAGAGATGGAACAACCGCGAAGATCATCCTCCTCGGAAGCAAAGCTTCGATGTGTTTAATGACAAAGGGTCTATGTCTGCCACACAACCAAAAATGATCTGAATGTCTATTGCAAGGGATACCTTCTCCACAAACTTTCTGACACTGAAAGTTCTCTATCTGGAATCAAATAAAAAATATAAAAATTATATATTTATAAATACATAATATTTTTTATAAATCATAAAATTTGTCATATGTATTCATAGTGCTATATGCTTTCATAAAATAAATAAATAATAAAATATTAGCTATCACTAACACTAAAACGACTTAGCGCAGGCAACATTGACAGATGGTAAACGCACACTGGGTGAAAATCAGATGATAATATAATCATACTTACAAATCAATGCACAGACTTCCCCTCAACTCCTGCAGCCCTGATAATCTTGCTTCTGCTGTCTCTCCAAAGCAAGCATTCCATATATCATAGTGCAATTCCCCCTTTTTTCAACGCTCTTTTATTTGCGTACCTGTTGGATTGTATTATTTGAAAATTACAAAGGAAAACTTTGTTCCTTGAAACATGTTGATTTTATGAGATAAGAATGACTTGCTAAGTTGCATTAGGATTTAATGGTCAACTGAGCATTCCCATAAGGGAATCTGCACTATGTTCTGATTATACATTGGAGTTCAAAGGTGGTGGCAGCAACAGTATTGGGGATCCTTAAGACTCTGGGCATTGCTTTACAAGTGATTATACTTATGGTAATATAGTTGGAAAACCAAAAGTTTTGGATAGTGTAGGTCTGAGCAAGCGGTCTAGGAGTATATAATCACACTATGACTTTTCTGAGATATGTGAGCTATCTTAGCCTGAAGCTAAAAATCCTGTGTAGCTACAGGTCATGATCTTCCACATATTTTCCATCCAAACAATATCTTCTCAAAAGATACATTGGAAATGACAATCACTCCTAAATGCCCTTCCAGCTATGATTCTACTTGCCTTCTGTCACCATAATGGGAATTTTCTTGCCCAAACACATCCTTCTTCTCAAATACATATCTGTTGCTTAGTGGTTAAGAACCCATCCTTAGAATACTTGAGTTGGAGACATGACTTCTTTACAAAATAATTCTTTGGAAAGTTATTTTTCCTCTCTAAAACTATTTCTTCATCCGTAAAACATGAATAAAAGTATTATCTACTTTATGAGGGTTGAAGAAAAGAAAATTCATTCAAATTATTGAGCACATACTGGCATATAGAAAATAATAAAAAAAATGTTAGCTGAAATAGTGATCTAAACTGGATTTGGCAAAAATGTGACAATAATTGCGCTGGCAGAAATGGACTGGTTCCATGTCCTCAGATTGAGCTGGATCCAGTTCTGTACCAACTAAGAAGGCCATAAGATCCTTTCAAAGGAAAGAGATGAACAAGAGAAACTTTAATATTTTATTTCTATTTTATAATTTTATGTTTTATAATTAAATATTTATAATATAAATATTTTATAATTAAAGGAATGGAAAAGGGCCTTTCTTCCAGCTTGATTTTGCATCCTGCCCATGTGTATGTAATCTTTGCCCTGACTCACTACCTACTTTCTGGGATGCTGGGCAGAGAGAATGCCAGGACCGTAGGGAATGTACCAAAGCCACTGAGGTCACTTTATAAACAGACTGTGTTTAAAGGAGGTTTTAAGAGATCCTAGGAAATGTGAAACTCATTGAGGTTCTGCCCAGGGAAAAGACACCCCTACTCCCTAACTCTCCCTTGCTCAATCCATGGAAAAAGATTTAATCAGACAAGTTGCTGAGTTTAAGGTCAAATTGAAATTCTTTTACCACCTCTTTTCATTTTGTCCAAGCCAAACATTTCACTGGCTCTAATGCAGAAAGCATAGAAGTTTATCCTTACTTGCCCTAGAAACCCTATGATTTTCATCTTAAATAACCACTCTCTGTGCAGAACCTTTTAACCCACTATCGAGTGAGGTTTCACTGGATTTGCTCTCCTCTGATTTGTCTCAATTTGTACCATTTTAATTTATAGAGACACAAGCCAGTGCATTTACTTTTGCTTAGCTACCATAACCAGCCATCATACTCCACCAACAAGGTTTCTTTCCAGCTAAAACCTCAGTTTTCACCTACTCTTTGTAGCACAAGTCCCGTAAATTTGTCTATAAAGATGGCCTCAATTTTCTTTTCTTTCATTTCCTCTTTAACCTATGCTGATTAGGCCTTTGAACAAATCAACTAATACTCACTCATGTAAAAGTCACCAGTGACTTCCATCTTACAAAATCCAATGGTCATAAACATAAAATCTATACCTATAAAAATTCTAGAAGAAACATAAGGGAAAATTTTTGTGAACTTGGGTTAGATAGGCAAAAACTTCTAAGACATGACAGGAAAAGCTGAATTCATGAAAAAAATAATATACTGACTTCGTCAAACTTAGAAACTTCTGCTCTTTGTAAAATACTGTTAAGAGAATGAAAAGACAAGCCACGGACTGGGAGAAAAAATTTGCAAAGCACATATTTGATAAAAGACTGGTATGCAGAATACATAAAGAACGTTCATAACACTCACAGGGAAATAAACAACCCAGTTAAAAATGGGCAAATGATTTGAAGAGATAATTCAACAAATAAGATGATAGCAATGGCAGATATGTACATGAAAAGATGCTCAATACCACTAGTCATTGGGGAAATGAAAATTAAAACCACAATGATATATCACCTTTTAGAATAGCTAAAATTAAAAGAAAGAAAAAAACAACATATGGAGCAAATGGAACTCTCAGATTTCTGGTAGGAATAAAAAGCGGTTCAACGACTTTGGAAAATAGCTTAGATGTTTTTTATAAAGTTAAACATACAATTACCATACAGCCCAGCATTCCTCCTCTTAGGTGTTTACCCAAATGAAACGAAAACCTATGCTCACACACACAAAAATTCTATGTGAATATTTAGAGTGGATTGATTTTTAATCTCCAAAAACTGGAACCAATCTTGAACAGGAGAATGAATAAACAAATTTTGGTTTATGCGTAAAATGAAATACTACTCAACAGTAAATAGGAAGGAACGACTGATACATGTAATAACATGATGAATCTCAAATGCTTTATGCTAAAGGAAAGCAGTCAGATTAAAAAAGCTACCTATTGCATAATTCCATATGTATGACATACTTGCAAAATTAGAGGGGAGAAACAAGTCTGTGGACAGGTATTGGGGAGGGGTTTACTATAAAGAGGCACTAGGGGATTTGGGGTTCTGTGTCATGAACAGGGTGATGATAACACGGCTGTATGTTTCTCAAAACTTACAGAACTGTCCACTAAAATGGCTGACTTTTACTGTGTGTGAATTATACCTTATTAAAAAAATAGGAAAAGAAAATCCATGAATAATTATCTCATAACCATCTACAATAACCGATTATCATTCAGAAATTAATCCAGTGACCCATTCTAAGTCCACACTCTCAGCAGCATTTAACAGAGGTGATAATTTCTTCCCTTCCTGAATCACTTTTTTTTTTTAATTTTAACTTCACAGATAACACACTTTCCTTGTTTTCCTTTTTCACTGGCTTCTCCTCCACAATCTCGTTTGCTGGTTTATAATCTTCTGACCTCATGGGTTGCTGCTGTCCCCTTCACTCACTCTGCTCTAGGTACGCTAGCCTCCTTGTTCTTCCAACCAGCCAAGCACCTTCCCTCCTCAGGGCCTTTGCACTTGCTAATTATTAACATAGAACACTCCTCTTTGCCAGATTCATTCTCTATTTTCAGGTTTCTCTTCAACTCTCATATCCTGAAGGAGGTCTCCCCTGGGCACCCGATCTAAAATAGCTGCCTGCCTCACACCTTAAGTCTCTCTGTGGTCCCTTTCACTGAATAATCTGTTTTATATAGCGCTTACCTGGAATAATCTGTTTTATATAGCGCTTACCTGGAATTATCTTTGTTTATCATCTGTCTCCCATATGGACACGTAAATTTCAGGAAAGCAGGGGCTTTATCTGGTTCCCTGCTGTTTATCTGCGGCATAGGATAGGGCCCAGCACACAGTAGACTCTCAGTACACACACACACACACACACACACACACACACACACATCTTCTTTCCTTTACTACTTGCAATAGAATTATCCCCCGCCCCTTCACTCATCCATAAAGTAAAATTAATAATAGATTGAAACATATGAAATTGTGAATTTGTCAGTATTTGACAATTTTAGAACTACAAAGCGGTAATTGGTTCAAATTAACACCATTATATTTTTAAAAACAAAATAAAAAGACATGAATGTGCCAATGACATGTATAAAATAAGGTGTTAGGAGAGGTCAAACATCACAAACAGAATATTTTTACATATAAATGAAAACTGGGACTGCCACCGTGATGTCCCTACCTTTCTGGGCAAGTTTGTAAGCCAGTAGAGAGTGACAGGATACCTGTTTCCTGAGTGATAAGAAGAAATGAACGGATTTTACACTGACAGATTGTTAATCCATTACCTGGCAACCACAACATCAGAGAACAAGCCCCATTTTCAAAAACCCGTGTTCTCTCTTGAAGTCTTATTTAAGTAATATCTGTGCAATCCATGAATGAAGCCCCACCAGAGACATGTATAAAAATCATAATGGCATTCACTGACAGATGTTAGCTCTTTCCCTGCTAATCCAGGGAAAGGATTTTTTCATTTTTCTTTCCAGTACAACAACTATTATTAAATTTAAGAAGTGCCAGAAACTAATACTTTTTTTCCATTTTCTTACAACTGAAACACATAATCCCATGGTATTTGCACATTATACTTAACTACAAATGGTTATCAACAGCGTAAATCTTACACTAGTATGCTAGCTTCAATAAGGTCTATTTGTTCTTTCAACCTTTAATACTGCACATGGTTAAATACCGAATAATCTTTATTTTTCAATATTTTCAGCTGCTTTTACCTTTATAAGTTTTCTTCCTCAAAGTTTTCCCAGCAGCTTTGTAAGTATAATAGATCTAGTGGTGTCAAAAGCCCGTCAACTGGAGACTTGATGGCATTGACATCCATATTGTGGGTTCGCCAATTGAGCATAAGACAAGAGATTTCCTTCCTTATTCCTTTTCTTATTTTCTCCCATTGGCTAATGTCATTTATAAGTAAGTGCATTCTTTGAGCATATTTAAAACCTGATGTTTATGCTTTTGAAAAATATGACAATAGTTGTTTACCCTTCTGATAACTCAGTTTATATACATAATCATTGAATTCTGCTGTTCAATCAATGAGACAAATGGTCCTCCCGTTAGGAAGATGTGCAAACACTCTTGCTTATTAATTAGTTAGACACTGGATGAACAAAGAATTATTAATAGCAAGAGAATCAATGTTAAAGGATAGTAACATCTTTGCCTGTGAAAGCAAGTCAGAGGTTCCCTGAATATAATAGTGAATACCTAAAGTTTCATCTCATATGACTGTTTTTACTAGACAGTTTCAAAAAATCCTAATGAAATGAGTACATTGTTTTAAAATTTTACCATGAAGAAATTGGTAAAGACTAACAAAGGAAAGAACATATTTTCAAATTAATGTTAATTAATTTGAAGTTTATAAAGTTAGTCTGGTTATATTTTTATAAAACAGTTTTCTATGATAACACATATAGCACATTCATATATGTGTGTGTTTGCGTGTGTGTGTGTACATATTGGTAAGGAGAGAGACACGTAAAGGGTAGTACCATGGTCTAAAGACCAATATCCAACAGTAAGGGGGGAATAAGATGATGGTGTCTGTTGGACAAAAAGCAGTGCAGACATCATCATATCTGCCCCTTATTATCTGACACTGGAAGATGTTTGACTAAACTTAGCATATGTGGGCACTTGAGAGGAGTAGATATTTTAACTCACAGATTTATTTTCCTTATCTTTTCAAACTACATAGGTTTTGTTGAATAAAGATGTTCCCAAAAAGCAGGATGGTTTAATAAAATAAATGTTATTAACGACATATTCGTAAAAGAGGGAAAGATAAAAAATTTAAAGTGCATTTTGAGGCAACTAATAGATCTTTATTGCACATTCCAGTTCCCATTTTGGGAGGGATCTCTGTATGAAACAAAGATACTACTTCATGCTCTCTAGATCTAATTATCGTACACCTTTCCTGATTCTTAAATCTACTAAGGTTTGGTTCTATCTAACAATAGTTCTCAATGCTGACTGAATATTAACATCACCTGAGAAGCTTTTAAATACAATGCATGGTTACACTCTTCTACAGAGCTATTAAATCAGAATTTCTGAGGGGTGAGACCCAGGAAGTAGTATTTTTTTAAATATCCATTTTAATTGTGGTAGAATACGCATACAGAGGACTGCAACAATCATGAATGTGTAGCCTAAGGAATTATCACAAAATGAACACACCTGTAGTCAACACTCCTTTAAAACGAACATCACCAGTGTCCTAGAAACCTCACTTATACTCCCTCCTAAGTAGTCATTAGTCCTTTCTAAAAGTTCCTCAGCAGATTCTAATGTAAAGCCCAGGATGAGAGCCACTCTATTACCTGCTAATTGTTTTCTGTACTAATTTCTCTGTTTTGAGTTGTAAGGAATGGGAAAGGAATAGTTACTAAACATATATCTATGCTAGTGATTGCACAAACATGATCTTATTCTATCTTTAAAATAACCATTTAGAATAGTTAGCATTTCATCCTTTTGTACAAACGAGGAAGTAGAGGCTAAAAGAGATGGTATAATTTGTGAAAATGGTACCATTAAAGTGAGGACACTGGAATGTAAACCCAGGTCGGCATGCTTCTTAAAAGTGGAATCGGACAGACTTGGGTTTGAATACCAGCTCTACACTTCCTAAATGTGTGACCTTGAGTCAACTCCTTCAATTTTCTTATCAATAAATGGAAATCACATGTTATCTAACTCATCCAACCGCTGCACGAATTACATGTAAATGACTTGGCACAGTGCCTTGTAACTATTATTATGGCTGGTGTTGATCTTCTATCTGACTCCAGATCCAATTTTTCCCGTTATCCCAAACGTTTCTTCTAAAAAGCCAAAAGTGAAGGAGCCCAGCTCATGACTTCTTGTCAGTTCTTAGTGCTGTGATTATTTAACATATTCTATGAGGAGAAGGTCAACACAATGCATACACAACAGTGTGTCCCAAAATTCTGAAAACACAGGGGAAACAGTATACTTATTGTATCTTTATCAGATTAACAATTAGACGCATTGATTTAAATTTAGAGGGACTTCATCTGAAAAGGTGTCCAGATATTGAAGAAAAAACATATTAAAATATTAATCAGAAATGAAACTAACATGCTGTTTTATAATAAATTTATCCTACCTTTCTTCCCTTTTATGGAATGAAGATAGATGATAGATCAATAGATCAATCAATAGATAGATAGATGATAGATAGATAGATAGATAGATATAAAGAGATATATGTCTATACCTTTATAAATAGGTAAGGAAACTAGTTAATTAAAACAAATCATGGGTATTTCCTCTGCTGGTCCCCTGAGACTGAGCCTATCCACCTACAGAAGCTTTAGCAAGTGTAAAGATACTCCAGATGAGGAAACTAACATTACATCATTGTTGTCCTTTCAGGTTAGCAAACAAAGGCTGGATACAACAAATTCTGTAAGTCTGAGCCAGATACCTTTGCCTTACTCAATACAATGTTGGGGAATTTCCACCAC
Source organism: Equus przewalskii (assembly GCF_037783145.1). Lineage (NCBI taxonomy): Eukaryota > Metazoa > Chordata > Mammalia > Perissodactyla > Equidae > Equus > Equus przewalskii. Next base: position 21,346,223 of record NC_091849.1, read on the forward strand.
AGTCCCGAGATGTGCCCTATGAACAAGCTACTCCCTAATTAGACTGGTTACCTCACTTGACCTATTCTTACTGCTAACCATGTGATTCTCCTACGAAAAAAGAAAAGAAAGAAATGAGAGTGGCTAATGATCTTATCTGACATGTATTTACCCTTCTGCTTTGTGATGTGAAGAGATATAGATGAAGAGCTTCCTTAAAAATGTCACGAGTTGGACTTGTGCTGTAGGAATTCCATAATTCACCACCTATTTATGGAAAGAGCTGTGACAAAGCATTTGCAGAGCTGTTTTAGATCTGACACTGACACTTAAGTTGGTCAAGTCCTTTAGGCTTTCGCTGCCTCATGTGTAAAATTTCTGTCACTTCAGTTTCCCTTTGTGATTTGACTTTGGAAGGATGAGGACGATAACTGAGATGTCACAGGGCTTTATTGTTGTTGTTTTTCACTAGTTTGTCTTCAAAATTTTAGGTTTATGTCTATGTTAAAGCAGGAATTTCCTAAACAAGACAGTCAGAGACCAGCCAAGTAATCACAAACTCACTGTAACATGATGGTGTTGGTTCATCTTAGAGGCAGTGGTGTCTACTCACATGGAGCTTTCAGCAAGTTTCAATTCTGACTCATTTCCCTTGAACTTACTCATCTTTCTAGTTCTTACTTTTTGATCATTTTAACCTAGTAGATTAAATCCGAGAAAACTGTGGTCAGCCTGTGGCCGAGTGGTTAAGTTTGCACACTCTGCTTCTGTGGCCCAGGGTTTTACCGGTTTGGATTCTGGGCATGGACATGACACCGCTCATCAGGCCATGCTGAGGTGATGTCCCACATAGCACAACCAGAGGCACTCACAACTAGAATATACAACTACGTACTGGGGGACTTTCGGGAGAAGAAGAAGAAAAAGAAACAGAAGATTGGCAACAGTCGTTAGCTCAGGTGCCAATCTCCAAAAAAAAAAAAAATCCCAGAAAAATTTGTTTTAACATCAAGTATTTATTCTTTTTTTTTTTCCTTTTTCTCCCAAAGTCCCCAGGTACATAGTTGTGTATTTTTAGTTGTGGGTCCTTCTAGTTGTGGTATGTGGGATGCTGCCTCAGCGTGGCTCGATGAGCAGTGCCATGTCTGCACCCAGGATTCGAACTGATGAAACCCTGGGCCGCCTGCAGTGGAGCCCGTGAACTTAACCACTCAGCCATGGAGCTGGCCCCCAAGTATTTATTCTTAATATTATATATTTTTAAATGATATTTTTTATTAAATATAGACTAAAGTCTCAGGCATGAGCAATTGACAAAACTTTATCAAACAGGAGTTTACAGGACTAATGAAAACTTTCTATTTGAATCATTCTATTATATTTTCAGAACACAACCAAATTGTACTAAACTATGAAAAAAATTCCTCTTTAGAGAATTTTACATCAAACATGATGATGAAAAGAAAAACAGAGAGTAGAAGTTGTATAGAAAGGACCAAGTGGTTTTCAAACATAAACTGTTAGTATCTAGTTGCTGCTATTTCAGAAGCACAATTTAGGGGCTGGCCCAGTGGTGTAGTGGTTAAGTTTGTGCTCTCCCCTTTGGCAGCCTGGGGTTCACAGGTTCAGATCACTACACACTGCTCATCAAGCCGTGCTGTGGTAGTGTTCCACATAAAATAGAGGAAGATTGGCACAGAGGTTAGCTCAGCGATAATCTTCCTCTAGCAAAAAGTAGAAGATTAGCAACAGATGTTAGCTCAGAGCCAATCTTCCTCACAAAGAAAAAAAAAATTTTAAAAGCATAATTTGACTAATTCCATATAAAAATGTGATAATAGATAAAAGTTTTAGCATAATAACAATATATTCAATCATTTTAGTAATAAAATTTATAGAGTAACTCTGTTAGGCATATTTTGGATGTAATTTAAGACATAACCTTGCTCTGTTTTGGTACACTTCAGTTACTAGGGTATATATCTGTATATTAAATAAAGGTCAAGTTGATGGTGAGCCATTTGAAAACCAGATGACCATCCTGACCTTTGGAGGTAGAAAATCTGTCACCACTTGGAAAAAACAAAGTTTACCAAAGTTAATTTCACATATTAGCCTAAAGCAGGCTTTCTGTACTGAGGCACTTTTGACATTTTGGACTGGAGAATTATTTGTTGTCGAGGGCTGTCCTGTGCATTGTACGATGTTTATCTGCTTCCCCAAACTCTACCCGCTAAGTGACAATAGCAGCCACTCATTTGTGGCAATCAAAAAAGCCTCCAGACATTGCCAAATGTCTTCTGGGGGGTGAAATGACCCCAGTTGAGAACCAATTTTCTAATGTTTCATCCCTTCTCAATAATTTTATGATGGAGCTTATATGTCAAATTCAGCAATAATATAACTCCCTCTTAAAGATTCACATTCAGTACCAGAACATTGATGATTCTGAAAAGTCTTATTGTGAAGAAACCAATTTACTTTTGTTTAATTTAACATTTCCCAAATACTTTGACTGTTGAATCATCTGTATCTCAGTAATCGCTATTATAAATTTCCGCACTTTGTTACGAAACACACTGAAAAATCCTGGTGAAATTGAATGTTTACACAAGTGCTTGATTCACTTAGAAGAAATTCTGAAAGCTTCAGAGTTCTTACTAAATGTGTTATGTATGTATATACCTTTAAGTTAAAAAAAAAAATCTTTACTTAAGTAATGATAATAGCCACAATATAAACCATAGTGAACTAACAAGGTTTTTATAGCACATAAAGGTTTACAAAATTGCTTGGCAGGGGTGAAATAATAGAAAATATATATATTGGTCTCTGCCCCTGGTTCTTGGCACAGAACTCCTAAAACCCTTGTAATTTCCTAAGTGATAAGAGCATGAGGAACAACTTTTGTTCCAATATTTGGTCTTTGACTCTTGTTCCTGACACAGAGCTCCTAATTCCTTGGGATTTCCTGGGATATAAGAATGTCTTTTGTTCTAATGAGGCAACTCTTGGTGGGCTCCTGGATAGTCAGGGTGTGGGCTGCTCATCAGAAAGACCACGTTGTGATTAGAAGCTTGGAACTTTCAGCCCTACCCTCCATTCTCAAGGAAAGGGAGAGGGGCTGGACGTTGAGCTGATGACCCATCATGCCTAAGTGATGAGGCCTCCTAAAAATCTCAATCATATACTGGTTTGTAGAGCTTCCAGAGTGGTGAACACAAGGAGGTTCTGGGACAGTGAATTGGCAGAGAGAGCACGGAAGCTCTGCATCCCTTCTCACATGCCTTGCTCTAGGTATCTCTTAATTTGGCTATTTATCTGTATCCTTTTTTATATCTTTTATAATAAACCAGTAAGTGTAACTAAGTGTTTCCCTGGGTTCCTTGAGCTATTCTAGAAAATTATTGAACCCAAGGAGGAGGTTGTGAGAACCCTGATTATACTCAGTCAGAAGTACAGATGGCAACCTGGGACTTGTGATTGGCGTATGCAATGGGGGAAATCTTGTGGGATTGAGCACTTAACTTAAGGAATTTGATGCTACCTCCAGGAAGATTGTTTCAGAATTGAATTGAATTATAGGACTCCCAGCTGGTGTCACCGAGAATTGCTTGATGTGTGGAAAACCCACACACCCAGTGTCAGAAGTGAAGTGTGGGAGTAGTGTGAGAGTACAGGAGAAACACACAAGGAGTGTTTCTTCCTTTTACAGTAGGCATTCATTATTTACTTTTCAAAACATAGATATTAGTATTACTCTTGTTTTATGAGTGAAAAAATAGAGTCTTAAGAACATAAAGTGACTTGCCCAAGGTCTTACAACTTCGAGATGAGGAGAGGAAAGCCAAACCATATTCTCAGATTCCACACTTCTGGTTGCCTTCTTGCCCATCATAGTACATATTGTAAGAGTAGCCATTTCATCATACCACCACCCCTCTCCCACTGCATGCAATTAGGATGGGATCACCCTCCTTTGCCCCATCTCCAAGGGTGATTAGCTTCATCAACTCAGCTTAAACTCATCCAATATTCACAAAGACTGGTTCAGAGATAGGCACCTAATCTAGGCCTAAACTACTTATAGTATGGCATCTGAATGACTTCTAGGAGTCCACACTTGACCTAAGTTGGTCTAGTCAGAGAGGAGTCTAAGACTTCAATGCAATAATTAGAGGGAAAGAAAGCCTTTTGGTCAGGTCAAGGAGATGGTCAGGTAAGCAGGTGTGAGGCCTTTGACTGCTGGAGCTTTTTTGCTGCCATGTGAAAAACTCACCTGCATAGAGAGCCAACACATGGAGGACAGACCCAGAACATTCCAGAGGAAGAGATGCAGAGCCCCATTCAAACCTCCTAAAGCCAGATCTGCCATTTACTGTTTTCAGTCACCCAATATTTCCTTTATTGTTTTGCCCACTTGTATTTGGGTTTCTGTCAATTGCAATAGAAACCATTAGTAATACACCTGAAATGGAAATAGTAATAAATGACATGTCATTTCAGAAGTTAGCTATCATAGTAGAAACAAGACAGTTGATTTGAAATTGTTTTATAAATTTGAAACCACCATGTATTTATTATTACAACTTCTAACTTAGGTATGTCTGAGCTGGATTGCTTTAATTACAAACTCTAAAATAGAATGAAAACAAATACCAGGTGATATGGTCAGACAGGATTAGTATGGTAACTCTAAAGGAATGCTACGGACAACTAGCTGACTGCCAGGCGTAAAAAAAAATCCAGGGAGAATAGCATGGGTGTGTTTTCCTAAAAGAAGACAAGTCAGGGTGAGCAAAGAATTCAGTATGTAACACAGTGTAATGGTATTTAGGAAATTCGTCTGAAAGCAGTAAGAAAAATAAAATATCAATTGCATTATTTTTGACAAAATAAATGAACGATCCTGCTTAATTATTTAATTTATTGTGGAGAAGTTGGAACTGAGGAAAAAGATTAAAATCAGTCCAAATATTTCTCAAGTTTCTCCATAAATAGATTCTTATAAGAATTGTTTCTCTTTCAATTCCATATCTAACATCAGTTCATGCAAGAGACACATTTCTTTATTCTTTCTACAGCTAAGTTACTCTAATTTGGTTAGCTTTATGTTTTTGAAGTTGAGACACACTCTGAGGAGTTGATGATAACAAATGCTTCTGTAAATATTGTCACATACCAGTGCCATGCAAAGAAATGCCCAAGGTGTCATTGGATGAAGCTCAGAGTGAATTGTTAACTCTCAACTTGGAGAAGCTATGAAATAACAGCTACCAGAAGCTAAGACAATAATTGGGCTCTAAACAATTCTGAACCCCTCTTTATTGTCTTAGGTAGTAGCTTCCACCCACAAGGAAAAAAAAAATCAATGTCAAGTAAAGGGGAAGAGGATCTATTGACATGGCCACCTTCTAAGGGAGTCTCAAGGAGAAAGATTCCTGGACGTACAATACATCTACAGCAACAATTTGGGGTTCTTTATTGTATACCTTGCTGTGCCAACAATATGACACAAATACTTTCTACATGCCTACTTTGACAGTCTTGTGAAAAGAATAGTCTCTTTACCTTTTACTTCACATTTTTTTCTCTACCTAATTTCTCTGCTTACTCATGGTTTCTGTTACCTCATAACCGTCAAAGGCCATTATTGTCTTTCCAGGCTGATTTCTACAACATTTAAATTTGGTTCCTGCAGCTAAATGACTCATTCCCAAAGAATTTTCTAGTTCAAGAGAATCTCACTTACTGAGCTTATCTTTTGTGAGCCATGCCACATCACAGTTTCCTCATCAGTTTTTAGACTGAGTGCCCCTTGGTATGGTGTCCCACCTCGTGGTCCAGTGGAATGGCTAAGGAAGTGAAAAACTGTGCAATAAGATTTTTTTGAGGCAGTTTATCCTGGTAAGGAATGTATCTACAGTGAACAAGGTACTTGACATGTCTAATGTAGCTTAGCTCTTGGTAACCAGTAGAGCAAACTGCCTATATCCCACTTATACAATCTTAAAGTTGCCCCCACCTAACACATTCCATCTGTCACAAGCCTTGTAAATACACCCATATCTTGCAAATAGAATGCTATTAATGTTGCATCAAGTCCATCTACTGCCTCTAGAGGCAAGGTCAAAAGGTCATTCCAAAAACTGCTTGATCATCTCGGAGTCTCCTGGGTAATGGTCAAGACCATTGATACAAAGCTTTGAAATCAGACTGTGAAATTTGGCTCTGATATTTAATTTCCGGGCAGTTATCTTAATCTGTTTATTCCTCAGTCTTCTGATCTATAAAGTAAGTATGCTTCTCATTTACCCTGTAGGACTTTGGGGAGGATTAACTAAACCAATGTATCTAAAGTACTTCAAAGAGTACTTGGAACATGGAATCTTAGAAATTTTAAATATTTAATTTGAATGTTTAAATAGTACCATTGAAATCCATTCAGTTTTTGTCTCCTCTCTGCATCTGTAACTTACACAATTAAACATCACTAAACAACTGATATAAAATAGTAGTAAAAACATAGAACAGTCATAATGGCTAACTTATGAAAGAGAGAAATGAGAAGAAACCTTCTTCTCAGTACCTAGAGCTATGTACCATTCATTTGTTCTGGTCTTAAGCATGTCTTTCATTTTCTAGAATAGTTCACTAACCTTGAACCAAGTGGCTCCCATGGTTTATACTATAAGGCCATTTAATTTTGGATGGCAAGATATTTACCAGGAGTAACTCCTAGGATATTAGCTTGCTGCCTAACTTCTTTCATAGTGAAGAGTCCTGATACTCATATTCTTCAGAAATCACAGATTGGGACTTTATCAGCTGCATCATAGCCACTGTAATGCACTAAGTAATTCTAATCACCCCACCATTTCCACTTGCTTATGCCTGATTTGTGGTACAAATTTATGTTTTACTTAAAGTCTTTTTGTTACAAGTAAACAAACTCATTAAAGTGGCCTCAACAAAAGGAAAACTTTTCTTAAGAATATATGTGGGGGCCAGCCCTGTGGCCTATGGTTAAGTTTGGTCTGCTCCACTTTGGCAGCCAGGGTTTGGTTCCTGGGCATGGACCCACACCACTCATCGGTGCCCATGCTGTGGCAGTGACCCACATACTAAACAGAGGAAGATTAGCACAGATGTTAGCTCAGTGCAAATCTTCATCAGCAAAACAAAGAACAAAAACAAAACAAAGAAAAGGAATATATGTGGTCCAGATCTGGAACAAGAGTGTTGAGAGGAATTGAAGCAGCTCAAGGAGCCAGGTTTTCTATATTTATCTCTCAGGGTAAATGGGATTCTGTACTTTAATGCTTGTTTTTTTCTGAGTTTTTACTCGTTTATAGCTTCAATTTGCCATATTCCCTACCTCAAGACCCCAACACTGCCTCACAGCTTCTTTCTCTTTGCCTCTTTTGACCTTCAGCAATGACTACCAATTGCTTGATTTTCTATGTGATTCTCAATTAAAATCGCATAGAAAGTGAATTGTGTTGGCCTAGATTATTATATCATAGGTTCTGTATAGCTACTAGGTTGACTGCCCTTGGTCAATACCCACTCCTCCAATCATTTACAGAAGGAGGGGAGGAGATTTCACTGTTTTGCACCGGGCTGCCTCTTCCTCAGGGGTTGTGGACAGGGACATTTCACATAGCAGGTTCTGCATGCACAAAAGGTGTTATAAATAGCATGTTAATATAATAGCCTGGGAGGAAAGCAAAGCTTATTCCTCAAGGCTTGGTACTGCCCACCAGATTTGGAGGACCATAAAGAAAACCTCATATTTGGTGATGTCAACTCAGTAGCTTGGAAATCATCTAAGGTGGGATTATTTCTTCCATGGGAAATCAGCAAAGACGACAAATCAGAGCTTCCCATCTCTGCATCTCCGTACTCCCCACCAGCCCCACCACCCTACAGCTGGCATACCAACGTACTATTGCTTGGTACTCAGTAATTTCAGAAAAACATTCTATGAACATGGGCCAGGAACCCATTCCTGAATCTATTACTGTGGTCAGAGAGTAGAGTAAACAGGTTGTCCAGGCCCAAACTTCATAGAGCTAGTGTGTTGGTCAGTCCTGTTGGAACCGCAAAGACAGAGGGGAATGTAAGTGGTTTCAAAATAAAATTGAGATTGTTAGAAGAGAGAGTCGAGAATAACGAGCATGCAAACACCATAGGCAAGACTTGAATCTGAGACGTGCTTCTTTCCAGAGGACAAAATAGAATAGGATAAGCAATTAATGTCACGAAAGATTGCAGGACAGTGGAGAATTGTGTCAATGTTACTGGTTATGTTTTGCTATCCTAAAATAGAATTCTTTATTAAACTTGTTTCATTCATCACAACTTTTCTAAAGTAAAATAAACATTTAGTGTAAGTAAGAGAATATAAGAATATAAAAGCTTATTTTTTCTCTAGAAATTCTTAGAAAATAAGAACGACATATTCCATATTTTTTGATCATCATTTAGTGTAGTTTACCTATTAATTATAAATAGAACACTTAATCTTATAATCACACATGCATTTCCCCAAATGCTCTAAAATTAGGTTTTGTGTGTGTGTTCAACTAAAGAGAAAACAAAATAGCATTCAATGGATATAACTTATTCATGTCCACACAGTAAAGCCTGTTGGTTTGCCCCAACTGATGTGAGCTCATATAACCACACTTCTTGTAAAGTTAGAGTAATACAGAAGTAATGAGCAACACTTGCTTATAGGTCTCCTATGGATACAAATGTTATCATTAGAAGGTCAGCTTCACCACAGAAATCATTCCTACTGATTTACTGAGGAGTAGAACCTAAATGCAAATAATACAGCATCTTGGCATCTTTTATTTGTCCCAGCTGATGCTAAGTGTTGCCAAGATTCACAGAAGTTCCAAGAGTTCACACGTGATACACCTATTTGACTTCACAACTTCATGTTTTCATTGAAAGCATAGATAGAAAGTATTTGGCTAGCTCTCCCCTAACCCCCAATAAAAGGGCATTTTTGTTTCTAGTGCATTCTACGTCCCTGGACTCTCCTCCACCGAATCAAGAACTTGTTCTTTTAAGCTATCGTAGCATCAGGGACGGATGGAAGCAAAGATGCAGAAAACTCCTTGATTATATTCTACACCTCTGACCTTCACATACGCCCAGACAAGACTGGGATTTTCCCGCTCCTTTTTCACTATATGTCCCAATAAAAATGTCAAGTATAAAAGCAAAGGCACCTGCAGGGAATTAAAGACATTAGATAATTATCCAATGCCAACCCTTCCTCTTTGACTAGCGATCAAGACTATTTATAGGAAAAGTAATAAACATATTCTTGTTTATAAAAATTCACCAACACTAAATAGACTGAAGAGCAGAAAATTAAAGCTGGACCCACTCAGTCTGTATCGAGACTGGTTGACAGGAGAATACAGTCATAGTGACCTTTTCACTGTCTCTGCTGAGTTGACTTCGATATGGTTCCTTTCATCTCCATATAGGAATGAGAAAGCCACCTCCTGTGGAGGTTGAGACTTACATGAGGTCTCCCTTCCTCGCTAAGATTCTGGCTAAAAAGAAAGGTCATGAAAGCTGCATACTTATCACATTCTAAACCTATTCTCCCAGGCCCCAGTGGAAGCCTGGATTAATGAGACTGATAAACTCTGACATACCCTTTAGGACAGTTAAAGGAAAACACCCTGTGGTGATCATTCAAGACCAATGGGAGACACCATCACCAACCCTCAGGTCTCTTAACTGGCTGTTGTTCCAAAGACACCTTTGAATCACAATAGGCAATGGCAAATGTGCAAACCTTCCTTTCCTCCTCTTTCCTTGACTGAGAAGAGGACACAGAGGTCAATATTTCCAGAATGAAGCAATATGTCAAAAGTTACTAGAATGTTATGCTTATCAAAATTATTATTGATAAAGTAGTTTTATCCATACCTTCATTGTGAAAATTTCGTGTTTACATGACTCACTTATCTTACATTGGTATCTTTAATGTTTCTTTTTAGTTCTTCAACTTAGGGTGAAAACAGCCATCAGTCATAAAATGTCCAAAATATTTTGGGAAAAAAATCCCATTCTGACAGAAACCCAAACAACAGATGCATATTGTCTGTTCATAGTGAGAAAAATAATATTTGGCATATGAGAATATTGACCCCCTCAAAGATGTTCATGTCCTAATTATCTGATGATGTGAATACTTTATCTTATATGGCAGAAGGGACCTTGCAGATTGTAATTAAGTTAAGAATCTTGAGACAAGGAGATGATTCTGAATTATCTGGATGGTCTTAATATAATCACAAGCAAAGTTCTTATAAGTGAAAAGGGGTGGCGGAAGAGTCAGAGACACAGGAGGAGATGTGACAATAGAAGAAAAGTTAAGAGTGATGTGAAGGCTGACTTTCAAGATGGAACCAATGAATGAGGGTAGGCTCTAGAAGCTGGAATAGGCAAGGCACGGAATTCTGCTAGCCTAGATCCTTCAGAAGGAATGCTCCCCTGGCAACATTTTGATTTTGGCCCTGTGAGACTCACTTTGGACTTCTGGTCTCCAGAACTGTGAGTAAATATATTTGTCTTGTTTTTATCCTTTAAATTTATTATAATTTGTTACAGCAGCAATAGGAAGCTAATACATGATCTAGTAACTTTGTGATTAAATTATTGTAAAGAATCCATGGGGAAATATATATAAACCACCAAATTTATTGCCCATTGTTAAAAGGATTATCAACAAATCTTAGTTGACCCACTCCTTATTTTTCAAAGAATTAGGCCGCCTTTGGACTCAGTGAAGACCCATGACTAAAATATCTAATTATTTCCTACTTATATCAACACAGTCTGTGTTATCTGCCTTAAAAGTATTTGCAATTTTTATCAAGTTAAAAAAAATCTATTGGTCTAAGATTAGGCCTACTTTATTTAATATGTTACCTAGTTCATTGCTGTCAATCAAGAAAATAGCATTCAAAAGCAAGGGATATGCTATAAAGACCTAACCCTTTGTAGATTCTAAAAATGAAAACTAGTAAATTCACATTAAAAAGAGCTAGGTGACTTTTAAGTTCCTCAAAATTGAGTGAGTTGTTTAAAATATGCACTAGGGGCAAAGAAAATGACCAAATAAATATGGCTATATTTTCACTGTAAAAGAATCTAACAAGAATAAAATGTTTCATTATTGCAGCAGACTTAGGAAATTTTAAATATTGCTTTCAAACATCTATCGGAACTCAGAAACGTTATTACTGTTAATTATCACTAGCTTATATGAAAAAGAAGCTTCGATATATTTATCAGGAAAGAGAAAGCTTTGTCTTTTCTTGCATTCATTTAGGAAAAATTCTAACCTCAGACTACATCTGTGCATTTAAAGATAACAATAATATTCCTTCTAGAAGCAAGGACAAAACCAAATATGGGAAGTTCCAGAAGGGTATTGAATCTATAAATTTAAACACTTTCACAAGGAATTAGGGTAGGAAAAAGTATTTTCTTTTCTACACTAGAAGATTTTTCACTGAGTCAGTAAATCCTTGCTACAACTTGGGATCATTATTTGAAAAATTTTAGTATGAGAAACTTTGAGAAAGAAAATAATTTGGTTGCAGCCAGAGTATTCAGCCTGGGTCCCAATTATATCCTGAAGGTGACCTGATGGATGTCATGCTTTCACAATGGTGTAATCTCTACCTTCACAACTACAACTAAAGGCCTAATTGTCGTCACAATTTAGGCAACGTCCGACAAGAAGCATTTTTTTAACCAAGGTATATATCCATAGAGTAAAACTAAAGCATTGGTTACTTTTTAAAAAAATTGTGTTTGTATACTTTCAGATTAAAAGATATATACTGTATAAAAATACACAAAATTATGATCATAGAGGCAATACTCTTTCGTAACCTTTTTTCCACTGAATCTATTTGTCAGTCCTCACTCAATGATGTTAATTTGTTTCTGAATACCTTGTTATTATGCCAAAAAGCATTAAATGAAAACACATTTCCATTACTTTTATCGGGGACAAAATATGACATATTTAATTCCCTCCCAGTTTTTGCTGACAGAAAAATGTTTTACTTGAATAAGTTTATATTAGTAATCACAGACAACTTGGAAGTAAATAAATACACTTTGTACATAAAATAAAACACAATGAAGGCTTATTTTACTCACCTGAGGAGAAGAAGAGACCTCGTGGAGGGTGGTGGGGGTGCAGGAGGGTGTGAAGGTGTTTCCTTTTTACACCATTTTCTTCACCGGGTTTTCAACCCTTTTGGTCCTACAGTCGTCTTGCACTCCATCTGCTCTTAGAAATGGAGTTATAGCACAGAGAAACACCAGGAAAACTAACAAAGTGCAAAACTGGGAGCGCTTCAAAACATAAGAAAGAGGTGCTGATGCCCAAGGGCCAAAGAGGGAAACCCTTTCACTTGATCTGTTTCTGGGCAAAGGTACTCCAATCAAAACATTGTTCTTTGGGTTCATATAAACATGGGGCACAATTCAAATATGTTTCTTTTCTTTCTTTTTTTCTCTTTTTGCTGAGGAAGACTGGCCCTGAGCTAACATCCACACCCATCTTCCTCCACTTCACATGTGGGATGCCTACCACAGCATGGCGTGCCAAGTGGTGCCATGTCCGCACCCAGGATCCAAATCGGTGAACCCCGGGCCACCGAAGCGGAACATGCAGACTTAACTGCTGCTGGCCCTCAAATATGTTTCATACAACATCCTCAGACCAGAATCTGTTGTGTCAAGCAAACTATCTCTGCCTGAGGCAATCACATTGAAATAGTTTTTCTTATAGCACATTTATTTTAGCAAGCTTTTGGATACATTTCTTATTATTAAGAAAAGGGAAGAGGAATTGTCTGAAAAATGGTAAAGCTTTGCAAGCATTTTTGGGAGAAAATGTTATTAACGGAACAGTCTTTATGAGAGTTAAGTGTATCGTGAGTGTAATTAGTTAAAGATATTACTAAAGGTATAGATCATGGTCTCTCCCTCAGGAACAATCTAGCTTAGGAAACAAGATGGTATTTCATCTATGCACAATAGCAGCTGTGAGAAAAATTATTTGAGAAACACTGAGGAACTATTGTGGGGCGATGTAGCAATTGAGTAAAAACTTTTAAAAAAGTTCATAACCTTAGACCCAATAGTTCTACTTCAGAGAACTTAAAAACAAGATTAGACATTTCTGTACGTAAAAGATTATTGCTGTGTTCCTTCTAATAGTGAAAATCTGAAAACGATCTACATGCCTAAACAATAAAGAGGTCTGCTAAGAAACTTATGGTGCATCCACATGCTGGGATAATTCAGTCATTAAAACATATCTTAAATAATAGATAACGTGAAAAAAACACTTGATATGTTGCTAAGTTAAGACAAAATCACATTGCAATATATTTAATCAATCTCACTTTTGTAAAATCTCTCTCTAAATGTAGATTTATTCTTAGAGGCATTTGAATAGAAATAAACCAACTATTAACTGTGGTTTTCCCTACTATGAAATTATGGTTGATTAATATCTTCTTTGCTTTTTTCTGTATTCTCCCATTTTTTTCAATAATTAATGTTGTATTAATTTTTTTCAAAAGGTACTTAAAAATTTTTTTTATTGCAGTAACATTGGATTGTAACATTATATAGCTTTCAGATGTACATTGTAATATATTTCGAATTCTGTGTAGATTACATCATGTTCACCACCCAAAAACTAATTTTAGTCCATCCCCTCACATGTGAGCCTAATCACTCCTTTTGCCCTCCTCCTCCCCTCTTCCCCTATGGTAACCACCCATCCAATCTCTGTTGCTATGTGTTTGTTTGTCGTTGTTTTTATCTTCGACTTATGAGTGAGATCATATGGTATTTGACTGTCTCCCTCTGACTTATTTCACTAGGCATAATGCCCTCAATGACCATCCATGTTGTCAAAAATGGCTGGATTTCATTAATTTTTATGGCCGAGTAGTATTCCATTATGAATCTATGCCACATTTTCGTTATCCATTCATCCCTTGATGCTCACCTCACTATAGTCAGAATGGCTATAGCTAACAAGACAGGAAACAAGTGTTGGAGAGGATGTGGAGAGAAGGGAACCCTTGTACACTGCTGGTGCAAACTGGGAGTGAAAACTGGTGCAGCCACTATGGAAAGCAGTATGGAGTATGCTCAGAAAATTAAGAATAGATCTATCATATGATCCAGCCATTCCACTGCTGGGTACTTATCCAAAGAACTTGAAAACACAAAGGCATAAGGATACATGCACCCATATGTTCATTACAGCATTATTCAGAATAGCCAAGACTTGGAAGCAACCTAGTGCCCATCAAGGGACAAATGGATAAATTTTTTAAATAAATGAGACATTCAATTAGAAGTAGTTTTTAAGATAGTCTGTTGTGGGAGAAAACTGAAGACTGAGAACTAGCCTCAGGTAGAATTATATTTTGAAGCAATGTTGGCTTAAAGTGATCAGTGTGTTGATTAAGGAGCTAGTGGTTGAAAAGGTGATTGCTTCTGGGGAATTTCAATGTGAAAATTTAACCAAATTACTCAGGGAAAAGTTAGCCAAATGCTCAAAGTAATAGTCATTGAACGTGTATTTTTAAATAGACAAGGAAATGGATAAATTCTAGTTTAATCCCAAATCTTTCATTTTGGTTAGTTGGATAGTTTGAAAATCTCTGGACTTTCAAAGTGTCTTAAGATCAAAGTCTAAGGACTTTTTTACTGTTAAGTTCTCTGAAGCAGCCATCATAGGACCTTGCTCAAAATGGTTTGTAATCCTTGTTTGTGAGTTTCATCATTGGCAAAGGCTGCCATATCATATTTCCATGTGCACGTAATTGAGGAGTTCTGATGTTGGCCGGGGGTTTGGGTTAATCTAAAGTGACTGATTGCTCAGCCCTATTATATATCAATAAAAAGTACCTTTCATCTTCCTGCACTTTGTTTTATGAAAATAAATAGATGAGGAATTTAACACTTATGCAACAGTCAGCTGTAGTCGTAGATGTACATATAATATTTTGAATTCAAACCCTTAGCATACATAGATATGCAATAAAAAAGAGAGTCAATGAATGTACAATTTAGAGATGTTTTTGGTTCAACATTTTAATATACCTTAAAACAAATTTAGCATATTTTAAGGTTTATTTCAAATCTTCAGTGAACAAGGCTTTTGCGTTTTTTTTGAACAGGAATATAATAAATACTGTATTGAGACTTCGCATGCCCAAAGTTCATAATTATCTCGAAGAATCTTTTCCCTCCAGGCGACCTAGAGGCAAAATTATAAAGCAGAGAATATTTGCATTTAGCGTTTCCTTCCTGTTACCTTCCACCTTTAGGAATGAATCACTCACCCTAGGCCCTGAGCTAATTTGGAGGCTTAGACATAACCTTTTCTCCTCACCCTCACCATAGTTTTCCTGTCTGTTCCACAGGCCGAATCGCTATGCTTTCCTGATAGTCCTGATTTAAGAGTAAACAACCGCTCTCCCCTCCTGAGTTGTAGCCACTGTTCTCTGTTTGAAGTGGGGTTATTCACATATTGAGTGATGATCGCTCACCACCAACCATGTCCGTAGCATGATGCACTTACCCTTCACATAGGATCAGAAGTTGCCTGCAGTAAATATGCAATCTTAGCTACTTAGACCGGCTTTGAATGTAAAAACTAAGAAGTTTTCTTCTGGTGCTTATAGCTAAATAGCTCTGATAGGTTTCCATCCAAGTGGAGTGGGGACTATAGCCAAAATTTCAAGGGAAATGACACTCCTCTGAGTAATTCAACTGATGTTGCTTTCTACAATAAAACTGAGCTCCAACTGCCCGATATCATAGAAATAAGATTCATTTTCCTCCAGTTCACCATTATTCTTGTCTTCGCTCCTTCTACTGCAGTGAAGGCAGGGCTATCCAGGGGAATCAAAACATCATTCTGTCCTTGCTGAATAGCATCTTTAGATGTTTCTGGCTTTCCTCTTTTTGTGTGTGTGATTTTGTTAGTTTGTTTTTAGAATTGGTGTGGTTTAGAAAGAAGAAAAACATAAGGGTACCTGAGGCTATTTTTAAGGAACTAACACAACTGGGTAAAAGCAATTTTAAAAGAGGAAGTAGGGACAAGAGGAAAGGCGCTAAATAAAGGTTCTATGTAATTTATATTTTATAGAGTGGCTTTTGTAGCTAGCTATAATGCTGAGAACTTTATGCAGTATTTGCCTTGTTGCCTTATTCATCTTTGCTCCTTCTTAATTTTCTACTTGTTTCACTCTATAAATTAAATTTGACCAATGAAACATTGATATAGGTGCCTAGTGAGAGATCGACAATGAAAAAAATGACACTTCCCAGATTTATGACTTTGGCCTACAGGTGTCCCTGTGGAAATCTTGAGGTCATGTTACAAGGAACGAAGGAGCATTGAACATGAGGTAGGAGAATTGCCTGCAAAATTGATCTAGAACAACTCTTCTCAGTCATTTAAGCTTGGACAGTGTATTAACTCATAAGATGAAGACAAACGAGCAAACAACCGGAACTAAATAAACCCCAATTTCCTAAAAATACTCAAAAGTGTATTATTGATAATAAAATGAAAAGTACAGTTCCTCTTTTGCTAAAAATTATTATGCTCTTTGTTACTATCTGTAGGTATAGATGGCCATGTCCTGGCTCCTAAGATGTATTGGTGGATGTGAAGATACTGACATACAGGAAAAATGAGGGATTTGCCCAAGGTCACCTAGTAAATTAATCAATGGTGAAAGAAATAGGAAAATACAGCCCCACTTTCAAATCCTTGGCAGATACACTAACTATAAATTTCAATGTATGCTTATAAACCCAAATATGTGTTTAAAAATAAGCCTATTCTCTTATTTATGTGCATTTTTAAACTTCTTGTGTGCATATCTGATATCTATTTTTTTCAAGAAATCTGCATAATCCAAGTATTTCAGACCTTCTAAGATTCCCTCAGCATTTATGTTGTCTGTAAAACTTGAATCTAGGAATATTTTCTCCAGAATCCTGTCTAGTGACATAATTTTATTAGAGAGAATGATAATAAATGCACTTTATTAATAAAATGCCCTCCTGAGCTACACATATAAATAGTTCTATCCTAATTTCTTAAAAATCAGTTAAGTTTTTACATCTTATAGGTTATTGTGCTTGGAACTAAAGTTATAACAGAATAATAGGCAAGGACTTGCCCCACAGTTCTTATAGTTTACTTGGTGAAATGACATTTATTTATATCCTTGAAAAACTCCATGCCCACACAGACAGTAACTTCTAGCACTCTCAGTTTCTGCCATTGTCTAAATTCCTACTTGTAGTACCAGACACAACTGGCTAGCACAAGTGAAATGCCGAATGAGCAACATGGAAAATAAAAACAAAAGTGAAAATTGAAAATAAATCTGTTTCTACTACATTTTTTATGAAATGTATCACTGTTTCAACATAAAGATTTTTAAAACTTTAAGAAATGAATGTTCTGTACAAAATATAGAGGTCCTGGCTGTGGCCTACATTGTCTGATTTTTGAAGAAGTCATTTAATCACTACCGTTATTTCGCAATGGAGCTAACATTGGCACTTGGAGCAGGATAATTCATCTTTGTTGAGTCTGCCTGAAAATCTGCAGGATATTTATCATCTCTTGCTCCTGATATCAAAGGTCAGTTTCACCTTCCATTTATCTTCACACCAATCCCTTCCTCTAAACCATCTCTTTTTGAAGGAAATTGGGTAGAGGTTTGTGATGGGTGGGTGATATCATCTTTGTGAGAATCTCTATTTTTTTTACCATTATGTACCTTTTATTCCTTTACTTATAAATGAGACTTTTGGTTTACAAATTAAGCTACTTCCTTTTGTTTTGAATTTCTCAAATCCCCTATAGCTTACAACATAAACTAAAATCATAAAGATAACCTTTTAGATTCTGTGGTGGTGTCAACATTTGTTTTTATTTATCTTATCCCACAAGGATGACCATTACGTGTAAACCATGTTTTGGTGGGCATTGGAGAAGGAGGTGATGGGCAGCTAGGAGCAAAGTATACAGTAAGATAAGAAAAAAATGTAACCTTCTCTGCAGTTTCATTTCTCAAAATCCTTCTTATCTTTCAAGGAGCAATACAAATGTTAAGTCTGAAATATTTCATTTCATCCTCTGCCTTTCCGCCAATCCTCTTAGCGAATTTATACTATATGTACGCCATAAAACTGGGAATAAAAACAATTTCATTGAGTTATACAGTAACTGGGCTCAATAAAACAAGGTGAATTTTAATAAAAATAAATACAAAGTCTTACTGCATACAAAGTCTTTCCATTTTTGAAACAGTTGCTTCCTGCACTTAGCAACACAGGCTAGTTGGTCATAGGCATAATTCCTCAAATGAAAAATAAGATTGTTCAGAACTTATTAGATCCTTAATAGCAAGACTCTACATGTATCTAAAAAATTGACTGTTTAAGTGCAGGATAACTTAAGCATTATTCAGTAGCATATATTAAAAAGAATATGGAAGAGGGGCTGGCCCCGTGGCCGAGTGGTTAAGTTCCCGCACTCCGCTGCAGGCGGCCCAGTGTTTCTTTGGTTCGAATCCTGGGCGCGGACATGGCACTGCTCATCAAACCACGCTGAGGCGGCGTCCCACATGCCACAACTAGAAGGACCCACAATGAAGAATATACAACTAAGTACCAGGGGGCTTTGGGGAGAAAAAGGAAAAAAATAAAATCTTAAAAAAAAAAAAAAGAATATGGAAGAGTCTGAAAACTTCTATAAGCTACAACAGCCAAAAAAGAACTAATTGTGATCACATATATATGTCAAAATAAAAAGGGACCAGAGAAGTATTGCCTAGGTTTCAGGAGGATGACTCCTCTTTCTAAAACTAGAAGGTCAAGTTTCTATCCTACCCTTTGTGTCTTTCGGAGGATTCACAGCCTGCTGTGCTCCTCACCTGTTGCCCTGTGGGCTTCTTTTTCCGCCTCAAGTTCTTTACGTACCAATGGAAATAGGAAGCGGGGACTGTTGAGAACAGAATCTCGAGTAAGCTCAAGTTGAACTTGGAAAGCTGCCTTTGACCTATCTCTCTTTTATGATTTTATATCCACTTTCTTTTGTCGAAATTTCATTTAGTCATACTCCAAGACAGTCTCATTCATTTTGTGATGGAGCCCCCTCTTTGGAAATGGAAAGGTGGTTTAGTTGAATACATAAAGGTAGGTGACCTTTACCCAATGATGGATTTGTGAGAGAGATTGATGGTCTTGAAAGGATTCGTGTCTACACAGATGGCAAATCCCAGCATTTCCAGCCTCTGCCACTACCTAATTTCCTTCTGCCACATTGCTTGCCTGCAATGTTCAGTCATTGTCTTCTTCAGTATGTTTCAATTGACAGGAACACTTACAAATGAAATCCTTACTAAAGTTGAAGTAACACGATTTTCTCCTTCAAGGTCTGAATTTAGGAAGCTGTCTTTTCTCATAATAGCTGATGACATCTCTGGTGGCTAGGAACAGAAGGGAGAATCCATCTGTTGGCAGGAAGAGAAAAAAGAATGTACACAACGTACTGTATATTTGCAATTTTTTCCAAACACTCGAGACAGGAATTTGAGTTAAAGTGGCAATGCTAAATTTTTAGGTGCATGTTCTTTATTACTGCATGCAAAAGTCACATTTAGAGTGAACTTAGAGTTGACACTTTGAACAGTCACTGTTCTTCACCCAAAATTATTTAAAAAAATATAATCTATACTATTAAAGTTAGCTCCATGTTGGAAAAATTAAACTAGGTATACAGTGCCCTTTAAAATTATCACTGCCATCTAGTCTGTTTCCGTTATCATTTGAGATTCCCCGATGCACAGAGAAATAATATTGAGATATACCTATGAATTTGGGGTCTTGGGATATTTCTCTCTATTTTAGGTGCTTTAAAAATGATTAATTTTGTCTTGGGAGAAAACTATATGCATAAAAGATCCAAAAAAAATGGACTGAACCAGCAGAATAACCTGTCTGGCTTCTGTGTATCTCAAGGTCATCATTACCCAAAAAATTGGCTCTAGTGAATGGCCTGGATTGGATCATTTTAATGATTTGTTACAAAATACATCTGAGCTGCTATAAACAATCTCCCCTTTGTTTAAAAGAAAGAAAAAAATGGGAGAGCAAGAACAAGTAAAATGCTTCCTGTTGCAAAGCACTCACTCTTAAAAACAATTCACATGCTTTTTACAACATTCCTCTCTGACCAACCACCAGCTATACACACACTCAGGGCGAGGTGTGGACGAGCATTTGCACACACATGTCAATTTCCTCAAAACTGCTACTGAGGCTCACCCGCTTTATTTCTTGCTATTTATTTGTGTCCAAAAAATTATGATTCCTCACAAATATTTTAACATATTTTAATGCTGGAAAAACACAAATGCCCTAAAGACTTATAAAGGATGGAAAGTTTTACCTGGTCAGGTTTACTGTAGTGAAAAGACAGCAGCTTCCTGCTTCTTTAGTTTACTAGCTACGTCAGGAAAATCGTGCATGGGCATAAATAAAAGCCATCACATCGATTTGGAGGGATTCACGTAAATGAAGGTGTATTCAGCACATTATAGGTGCTCGACCATGGGGTTTGGTCGAATGTCACTCAAATCTAATCTGTTGTTCACTATGAGAATCAAAATAATCGTTCAAAAGGTATCAACATATGGATTAAAAAACAAAACCTTGGAAAATACAGACATAGACACACATGTAACCTTAAAAAAGGAACTAAAGCGAAGAGCTCAACTTTAATTCAAGAAACAAAAGACATTCAAAATATGATTCAAGTGAATCATTGGAGCCTTTAAAAATGTATCTTCTTTTATAATACCCTCTATCTAGAACAATGGTGTGATGGTCTTGAACTTGGTTCCCCCTGCTCCAATCTCTCCCTTGAGTAAAGTAAACGGATAGAGTGAGGCTTAATCTTTGCTCTATTTCTCTCTTCCTCCCCTCCAGTTTGGCATGATAATGAAGCGAGTGGTAGAGGAGATTAGTCAACAGACAAAAGCACATGTTATGATTAGCCTAGGCTTTGAACCTTGACTGCACTGGGGTAAGCATAGCTTCTAATTTAGGGAGAAGAGCCAAAGTGTAGTGTTTTTTTTTTGAAGAAGAAGATTAGCCCTGAGCTAACTGCTGCCAATGCTCCTCTTTTTGCTGAGGAAGACCGGCCCTGAGCCAACATCGTGCCCATCTTCCTCTACTTTATATGTGGGATGCCTACCACAGCATGGTGTGCCAAGTGGTGCCATGTCCTCACCTGGGATCCAAACTGGCGAACCCCCAGCCACTGAAGCAGAACATGCGCACTTCACTGCTGCGCCACCGGCCGGCCCCCAAAGTGTAGTTTTGTTGCTGATAGTTTTGCCTTTCACCTGCTTTATGTAAATGACAGAAAAGAGGCACATGCTATCTTTCTTCTCTACATTCGCTGAAGCGCCTGTTGGATCCCTCCCTTTCTGAATAGGCATTCTTTTGATACAGATTCAAACTTCAGATTTTACTTTATTTTAGTTTTTGAGCTATAAACAGCAAGTCATCCTGCTGTACATTACATCTTCAGAACTTATCATGGAAGTTTGTACCTTTTGATCATCTTTACCCATTTCCTCCATGCCCTACCCCCACTCCTGGCAATCACCAATCCATTCTCTGTATCTATGAGTTCAGTTTGTTTAGATTCCACATATAAGTGAGATCATACAGTAATCGTCTTTCTCTGCTTGATGTATTTCACTTAGCATAATGTCCTCAAGATCTACCCATGTTGTTGTAAATAGCAGGATTTCCCTCTTTCTCATGGCTGAATAATATTCCATTGTGTATATATACCACATCCTCTTTATCCACTCATTCATCACTGGATACTTAGGTTGTTTCCGTGTCTTGGCTACCATAAATAATGCTGCAATGAACATGGGGGTACGGATATCTCTGAGATAATGACTTGTTTCCTTCAGATATATACCCAGAAGTGGTATTGCTGGGTCATGTGGTAGTTCTATTTTTAGTTTTTTGAGGAACTTCCATATTGTTTTTCAAAGTGGCTGCACCATTTACATTTCCATCAATAGTGCACAAGAGTTACTTTTCTCCACATCCTCACCAACGCTTGTTATCTCTTTCTTGTCTTTTCAATGAGAATCATTCTAACACTTGTGAGGTGATAGCTCGTTATGGTTTGGATATGAATTTCCCTGAAAATTAATGATGCTGTGCATCTTTTCATGCATCTGTTGGCCATCTGTATCTTTGGAAAAATGTCTATTTGGTTCCTTTCCCTATTTTTGAATCAGATTTCTTTTTGCTATTGAGTTGTATGAGTTCTTTACATATTAGATATTAGACATATACTCTATTAGATATATGATTTGAAAATATTTTATCCCATTCTGTAGTTGCCTCTTCATTTCTTTTGTGGTTTCCTTTGCTGTGCAGAAGCCTTTTAATTTGATGTAGTCCCAAGTTTATTTTTGCTTTTGTTGACTTTACTTTTGATGTCAACTCCAAAAAATCATCTTCAAGACCCATGTCAAGGAACTTACTCCCTATGTTTACTTCTTGGATGATTTCAGGTCTTATGTTCAACTCTTTAATCCACTATGAGTTGATTTTTGTGGTTGGTATAAGACAGAGGTTCAATTTCATTCCTTTGCATGTGACTGTACAGTTTTCCCAACTTCTTTTGTTGAAGAGAGTGTCATTTTCTCATGGTATATTTTTGACTCTTTTGTAGCAAATTAATTGACATATATGCGTGGGTTTATTTCTGAGATCTATTCTATTCTATTTATCCATGTATCTGTTATTATGCCATCAAATTTTTAAAAAGTCACTAACTCTGTGTTTTCCCCTTTTATGAATGAGTCAATCAAATTATCAAGATATGCAGAATGTAATAAGGCACATATTCTCTCAGAATTTTTGGTTGCTCCCCAAATCTTTGCTTTCTAATATAGCATGCTTTACTTTGATGTTGAGAATCATCTTATATGCTTGTTTGCCATAGGTATATCTTCTTTAATGAGGTTTCTGTACAAATCTTTTGCCCATTTTAATTGGATAGTTTGTTCTCATGTCATTTAATTTTAAGAGCTCTTTGTATATTTTGGATACAGGTCCTTTATCAAATATATGTTTTGCCAATTAAAAAATGTCAAGATATGAAGGAGATGCTATTTTTCAAAATCAAAAAGTTTAAGGAATCCCTTCTCCTCTGGAACCAACATAGGCTAGTTCTGCTGTTGAGTCTTAGTAGGTTAAGACTTAATCACTCTCAAACACAGCTTCCCCATTTTCAACCTGCGAAGAATTAATAGGATTGTTGGGGAAGATCATCCATGAAATTCCCTTTTCTCTAGCATTCAATGAGTTGTTCCAGTAGATGCCCTGAGGCCAAAGTTTAGAGGAAGTATACAGTAGATACAGAAGAAATTCTGTGGAGACACAACCCACCACCTTGCTACAGCTGATGTATTCCAAGAGTCTTCTTGAAGTCACACCCTTTACCAGGAATTTGAACAGCAGTTAAAAAAAACCCCTCCATTCCAGAGCAAATTGAAGCTCTCCCTAGAGGTCACTATTGCCACTCCTACAAAATTCTGGGGAGCGTGATGGGGGAGCAACACACACACACACATGCACACACATATACTCCACCATGCCTTTTCCACTCCACTACCTGCCTCTACCTTTCATACAAATGGCAAGGTCTCTCAGCCAGCTGGACACAGGCTCCCAGTTGGGCAGCTACCCCCACAGGGAAGCTTGTTTTCATTGGCTCTCAGGAGCCTGTTTCTGTAAATGTGACTGAATACCTAATGTGTGCTAGAGACTGGGTTATTAGAAAAAAACAGTAAAAACAACAAAACCCAAAAAGATTCAAGCTCCTGGAAACTATGGCTTTTAGCAACTGCTTTTAGAGTGGTACTTCTCAAACTTTAATGGGCTTAGGAATTATTTAGGGATCTTATTAAAAAGCAGATTCTGACGCATTGTCTGAGATAGAAACTGAGATTCTGCATTTTTTCCTTTTTTTTTTTTATAGAAATGCAGCTGAGTTCTGTGTACAAATTTTGTATTCTTGTTACTTTATGGAATTTGTTTATTAGTCCCAATAGCTTTAGGGTTTTCTATATATAATATCATATCCTCTGCAAATAGAGTTTTACTTATTCCTTTTCAATTTGGATCTTTTATTTCTTTTTCTTACCTAATTGCTCTGGCTAAGACTTCTAGTACTGTGTTGAATACAAGTGGTGAGAGTAGGCTTTCTTGTCTTATTCCTAATGTTAGAGAAAATGCTTTCAGCTTTTCATCATTGAGTATCGTGTTAGCTGTGAGCTTGTCAAAAATGGCCTCTGTTACGTTGAAGTATGTTCCTTCTATACCCACTTTGCTGAGAATTTTTTATTATGAATGGATGTTGAATTTTGTCAAATGCTTTTTTGCATCTATTGAGATGTTCATTGATTTTTATCCTTCATTTTATTAATGTAGTGTATCACATTGACTAATTTGTGGAAACATCCTTGCATCCCTGGAGTAAATTCCACTTGATCATGGTGTGTGATCCTTTTAATATACTGTTGAATTCTGTTTGCTAATATTTTGTCGAGGATTTTTCCATATATATTCATTAGGGATATTGGCCTGTAGTTTTTTTCATGTAGTGTCCTTGGTTGGTTTTGGTATCAGGGTAATGCTGGCCTCGTAAAATGAGTTTGGAAGTATTTCCTCCTCTTCTATTTTTTTTGAAAGAGTTTGAGAAAAATTGGTAGTTGTTCTTCTTTAAATGTTTGGTAGGATTCACTTGTGAAGCCACTGGTCCTGGACTTTTCTTTGTTGGGAAGTTTTTGATTACTGATTCAATCTCCTTACTAGTTACTGGTGTGTTCAGATTTTCTATTTCTTCCTAATTCAGTCTTGGTAGGTCATACGTTTCTAGGCATTTTTTCATTTCTTCTAGGTGGTCCAATTTGTTGCCATATAATTCTTCATAATAGTCTTTTATGATTCTTTGTATTTCTGTGGCATCGATTGTAACATCACCTTTCATTTCTGATTTTATTGAGTTCTCTCTCCTTTTTTCTTGGTAAGTGTAGCTAAAGATTTGTCTACTTTATTTTTTCCAAAAAACAGCTCTTAGTTTCATTGATCTTTTCTCTTGTTTTTTTGTTTTTTTGTCTCTATTTCATTTATTTCCACTCTGATCTTTATTTCCTTCCTTCTACTAACTTCATGCTTAGCTTGTTCTTTTTCTAGTTCCTTGAGGCATAAAGTTAGATTGTTTATTTAAGCTCTTTCTTTTTTCTTAGTGGAAGCATTTATCACTATAAACTTACCTCTTAGAACTGCTTTTTCTGAATCCTCGAACTTTTGTTACGTTCTATTTCTAATAAATTCCCAGGGAAGGCAATGCTGCTAGTCCTCAGACCAGTTTGTGATGGTTCTTGGAAGAACCACCTCTGGAACACCTTTCAGAGCCGGGTTCTTGTTGAGACGTCTAGTGGCAATACTGTACCTAACAGTTCTTCTTAATAAATTTTTACCAGGAGTTATTAGTTTCACTATGAGAAGCAAGTCTATGCAACTACCAAACGTAGTTCCAGTTTAAAGATGAGGGTTAATATATAAGATGTGTGGAGAAGGGGAATAACGCATAGGATATGTGAAGAAGGGTGTGATGGATGGCATTAACACATAGGGAAGAGAAAACCATAAGCCAGGAGCCAAAGTATACAATCAATGTAGAGAAAAGACCTGGATGTCAGTAAACGACAATGACTAAGAGTAGAGGAGGGTAACATCAATGAAGGACACAGTCTCATAGGAGAGTGCACAGATCCCGTGAGTTTTCCCGGGCTCAGAGTAAGTCCTTGTGTTACCAAAAAGTGCTTTGCCCAATGTTGGAGCTTTAAGTCCTTTGAGAACTCCCAGCAGTGTACAAAGTCAGACAATTTATTGACACAGCCATCTCCTTCAATACCTCTCTCTTAACCATCCGTTGTTCACAGGAGTACCAGGAAAGGTAATTCCCAGAAATGGTATTGATTCCCCCACTTTTACTCTGCAGGCATTTTATATGGTGACAGTTTTTCTCAAGTTCCACCAAGTATAGCATCCAGAACCAAAGTCAGCAGACTTAGAATTCCAATATCTTTTTTCAGGCTGATAACACACTCTCCCATGAGACTGTGTCCTTCATTGATGTTACCCTCCTCTACTCTTAGTCATTGTCGTTTACTGACATCCAGGTCTTTTCTCTACATTGATTGTATACTTTGGCTCCTGGCTTATGGTTTTCTCTTCCCTATGTGTTAATGCCATCCATCACACCCTTCTTCACATATCCTACGCATTACTCCCCTTCACCACACATCTTATATATTAACCCTCATCCTTAGCTTTTGCTGTCCTTTCTCACAACAGCTTTTCCGATAACCATTACTCTCTCTGAATCCCCTACCCTAGGATTTTTGTTATACTCAACAAAATTCCTAGTGTCCTATTTCACAGAAAATATCATGCTTCCCAGTCAAATTCATCTTCTTGTGTCTTTTCCTCTTGTTCTGACATCTTAAGATGAGAAGTTTCTCCTCCATGCAAAGTTCATAACTTCATCTGAACCCTGATGCCGTCAGTGCCTGCCTCCATGACTCAAAAATATTCTTATAAGTTGTGAATAATCAGCTCTTATTTATTTTCTGAAATTTGGGGTATTTTCAGCAAGTTTACTTAATGAAAGAAGTAATTCCTGAGTAGTTGTTTTATATAGCAAATATTTATCTAAAGTGAATCATATGTTTGTTTTGTTTGTTGTTACTTACGTCACAATTTCAGAGCTCATTCTGAGGGGGAAAAAGTGTGACCCAAAGCCAAACACAGTCACGGCCACCAGCATGTGACAGGCCTCTGACAGAACAAAATGTTGATGATCTTGCAGAGTTATTTATTTTTTTATTTTTTTAAAGATTAGCACCTGGGCTAACAACTGTTGCCAATCTTTTTTTTTTTTTTTCTGCTTTATCTCCCCAAACCCCGCCCCATACACGACTGCATATCTTAGTTGCAGGTCCTTCTAGTTGTGGGATGTGGGACGCTGCCTCAACGTGGCCTGATGAGCGGTGCCATGTCCGCGCCCATGATCCGAACCCTGGGCCGCCACATTGGAGCGCGCGTACTTAACCACTCGGCCACGAAGCCGGCCCCCGCAGATTTATTTTTGCTTTCTTTCTCTCCTAACTATCTCCTCCTTCTTTTAAGGATCCTGTACACCAATATTCTCCTAAGCGTATCTTAACTCCTCTTAAATCCTGCTCATGGGATTGAATCTAATGATGTAAACATTGTAAATTATAAATGACAAGTAAATTTTAAATTTTCATCATGTCCAGGAATGTTTAAGAAGCTCTTACATCATCACATGGTTCCATAGGGATCTTCATGCTTGTGAGTGTATGGGAAAGGGACATTAAGGTGACTTTGTTGACAAGTTCACTTATACTTGTAAGTAATGGGTGAAATCCCGATATGGCAAGTGGCACCTTAGTAACCTTGAGGATTTTCTGAAGTTCATTTCTCCAAGCTGCTAACGGACATGGGGGAGAATCTAGTTCAATAATTGTTACATATTCTAGGCGATGTGAAGGCATTTAGAGAGAGATTTTCTTTAGGACCCAATATCTTCAACTTTTCATTCTTTCAATAAAGCTAGAGTACCTGTGGGAATAAACTCATTTATGAATTTGTTACTTGCTTTAGAGACACACCTTGAGAGGAAGTCATAAAGAAAAACAAGTGAGCAACAAAGTTGAAAGGAAAGCAAGAAAAACAATCCTCATCGAAAAATAGATTAGAAGGTTGGCTGTAAGTTACTGAAGATGTCCCCTGGCTTGGAATAGGGAACACTCCTGAAGTACTCATGGAGTGTTGTCAAATATTTTATACAGAACAAATATAGTTTGGTTGAACAAAGAGAAACAATAAATAAAAACGAAGAAAAATAAGAAAAATAAAATACCTGCCAGTTGGTTGGTCTTATTGGCAACATGCAAAAGGTGAATTGGTGGCTGATGCAATTAGGAAAGTGTGTCTGTGAAAGTAAAGAGAGATTACATGAGTGATCAACAATTTCAGGTTAACTCCCCTGGCTCTCTTTCCTTATATTCACACTAGCGCTATTCTGAGTTTCTTTGTCAAGGCCCGTATGGCCTTATCAATGATGCTGAAGAATGGGAAGACTGCTTGTTCTCACAGGCAGAATGAAACTCTACTTTCTTTGGGGTTGGATCTGTTATTTTATGGATGATTGAACTGTTTTAAGCCATTTATACATCATGATATTTTTCCACAAAGATAATAAATGAAATAAAGATGATGATTTGTATGCTGTGCTGCATATAACCAAGAAACTTACCTTCTGGAAGAGATAGCTGAATCATAAATTATATGTCTTTTAGGGGCTGGCCCAGTGGCGCAGCGGTTAAGTTTGCACGTTCTGCTTTTCAGCAGCCCAGGATTTGCCAGTTCAGATCCCGGGTGTGGACCTATGCACCACTTGTCAAGCCATGCTGTAGCAGATGTCCCACGTATAAAATAGAGGAAGATGGGCACGGATGTTAGCACAGGGCCAGTCTTCCTCAGCAAAAAGAGGAGGATTGGCAGTAGTTAGCTCAGGGCTAATCTTCCTCAAAAAAAAAAAATTATATGTCTTTTAGAAGAACTATAATTTCTTCAGGGAGGGAGCATTCCATTTCCTGAAGATGATCCAAACACTGAGAATATACCAGTAGTAGTAGTAATATAGATAATAATGAGAGATACTTGAGTTTATTTGATTCATGTGGGAAGAAAATACCATAAATCCTTTCTATTCTTCTTTATATATTCATGTTAAACTACCACTAATAAGATCACAAATATGAATTTATCGTGTCAATATTAATGAGGATAATATTAAAGATGCTCGTTCTTTTCATGTTTACGTAAGAAAAATACATCAGGGGCTGGCCCAGTGGCGCAGGGGTTAAGTTTGCATGTTCCGCCTCTTGGTGGCTTGGGGTTCGCTGGTTCCGATCCCCAGTGTGGACATGGCACCACTTGGCATGCCATGCTGTGGTAGGCATCCCACATATAAAGTATGGGAAGATGGGCACGATGTTAGCTCAGGGCCAGTCTTTCTCAGCAAAAAGAGGAGGACTGGCAGTAGTTAGCTCAGGGCTAATCTTCCTCGAAAAAAAAAAAAAAATAACCTCAGCAAATGGTGGGGATCCGTATTCCTCACTGGGGTGGTGGTTGTACTATTGGCATGTTGCACTGGACAGTCTGGCACAATGCAGTAAAATCAGCATCCATGGCTGCTGCCCACTAAATGCTAGAAGCATCCCCTGGTTCATTAGGAAAACCATGAACACTCTCCCCACCCCCCACATGTACATTTGCAAACATTCCCGGGATGGATGGTACTACCCTGGTTGAGAGGCACAGATCTAGAATAAGAAAGCATATTTTCTAAAAAAAGAAAGACATTTCTCAAGGAGAGTACTCCTTTTTTCTTTTAATGTCTTCTTCTCTCTCCCATCTCAAACGGAGAAAAATCCCTTTTCAGAATCAGCCACTTTTATCAGAACAGGAAACTTTGTAAAACATCTGGCACAGAATAGACGTTCAAGGACCACTGAGCTTCTTTTCCTCATGTCCCTGTTTTCAAGAGGAGGAAATGAAGTAAGGAGACATTTCATGTTGAAATATTTTGGTTGTGACTTTATTGCTCGTTTGGAAAGGCCAAGTCATTTTCTTACCCATCTGCTTATCAAAAGCAGGCTGTCCACTCTTATTTTGTCACTTCGATGGACAAGGCATAATTTGTTTCATATTGTTAACACAGAACCAGTCTTTTCTGGCCAGGTTGCAGGCAGATTTCAACGGCAGAAGTTATCAACCATTAAAAGAGGCCATGTACAACAAGACACCAGGTTTGCTGACTGATACAGACTGCTATTTTATTTTTGGAACGTAGCCTAAAGCTATTATGGCTCTGGGTTTTTGACAGGCATCATTTATTTCTATTTCAGAAGAAAATTTAACTTTAAAAATCAAGTAGCCTGAGGGTTTCGAATCATACTTAAATTTTTAATAAGTTGTCAAAAAATACTTCGCAGTATTTTTATCTAACTGGACGAAACTCTCTGAAAATTAATATGTAAACCACACCAAAGCCATTTTCAGTTGGTTAGGCAAGAATAGTTAAAGAGTCGGGTTATCAAGTTTATACTAGGAGAAGTAGGAGGGGCCAGCTGTTCATTCTCTTTGTGCTAGACAGACACACTATCTTGAGTATATTTCTGTCTAGAACTAACCTGATCCAGGCCTTCTTCTGGTTGTTCTCAATTTGAATGTGCAAGTGCAGTTCTCAGAACAGAACTTGCAGTAAAACTTGTTATTACCCATAGGTCACTGAGAAATCTATTTAGCATTGAGAGAGAGAGAGAGAGAGAGAGAGAGAGAGAGAAGGGAAGAGAGAGAGGAGAGAATCCTTTAGTTGAGTTTTCAGTGGTGATGTCAATCACTGACTTAGTCATCTACAAAGCAGGCATCAGAACTGATTATTTGATCACTGTCTTCTGGTCAAATGTGTGTACTAATGAAAAATGTTGATTATTTGGTTGACTAAACACTGTTATTGACGTAGGAAGTGGGTGGGTCTGGGAGAGAATGAAGGGACCGTGGGTGGTTTGGATTATGACTAGGAGAAATGTACAGTGTCATCATAGAAGCCTTGAAGACTTATTGTGTTAGAATGAAAGCAGCAAAACTTTTTGAAATCAGATAGAGCTTGTTTTAAAGTCTACATCTTCCTATTATAAGCTATACAACTTTGTCTAAAATTTTTTACTCTCTCTGAGTGTCAGTCTTTTCATGTAAAAAGTTCCAGTAACAACAATAATGATAGAAATAATAATGATAACAATAATTATATCTGCCATATTGCGTTATGGGCAATAAGAAAATGTATGAGAAACAAGTTCTGCATTAACTTCTGCGTTGAAGAGCCATCATTTCTTTTCCTGTTTCCTCACGGTTGAGACCCAGGGCCAAAAGAATGGCTCCAGTAAACCTCTAGAACTTACTCAAGCTATTCAGACTGACAAACATACAGGAAAAATACCCATGGAGTGGTATTTGGCTAGTGTACACTAGAGTTACTCTTTTACAGCTTGTCAGAAAACAGAGAGAGGGCATGAAAGTCAGCTGCTTTTTGACTAGCTGGAACAAATCCTTGGAAGATATTTTTTAAGATTTTTAAAAGTTTAAACAAAATGCAGAAGTAATCTTGTACAGTTGTCTGTCAGAATGACAAATGAATATGTAAAATATGCATATAAAAGTCCGACCCCTGCCAGCTATCTAAGGTGTCCTGGAGAAGCACACAAAATTTCAGCTGTACTTTCAGGCGTGGTTAAATGTAGAGAGGTGAAATATAGAATGAAGAAATTCTAAGGCATCATGGGTAATGTGAGTCCTAAACATGCAAACATTTAGGATCAATTTTAGGGATAGGCCAAGTTGTTTGGAGCAGAAGTTTCTAGAGTATTCTTATGAGATAAAAATGGAAAGATTATTTGGAAGTGTTTTTCGAAGTCTTGAATGCCCTTCAATCCACATGTCTTCATAGTTTTTGACTGTAGGAGCATTGTGAGGAGAACGGAGCCTTTCGAAGACCCAGTAATGATATACAGAATGGATGAGGGGACAGACAAACGAGAGATACACACTGAAGAACGACTGTGTACTACAATAGGGTGTATGATTTCCTTTAAAACACAACACAAAATCCAAAAGAAATAGATAACAAAATCAAATTGACAAAATGTTGATACTTTTGATATTGGGTGCAAGCTACATGGGAGTTTATTTTAGTTATCTCTACTTCTGTGTATGTTGAAAAAATATCATAATAAAATAAAAATAGAAATAAGATGAATAAATAATATTGGCATGCTTAAACTTTTCTGAGTCTGGGGACCACTTTGAAAAGCTAATGAAGGCAATTGATAGTCTGTTCAGAAATATGCACGCATTAAAAAATATTCGTATACATTTGCAGAGGTCCATAGCTCTCTCCTCTCCCTTCCTCTCACCATGAAGTCTATCCCTGTGCCTCCTGAGTTCACCAGATTCCTTGTTGACATACAGGAAATATCTCCAAATCGAGACTCTTGGTGACTTCACACCAGAACTTTGGATCTTTAAGTGCCATTCTCGCTCCTCAAAGCTTGGCTTTAGCTCGCATCCCTTTTACTTTCTAGTCTTCCCAAGCACTTTCTGCTCTATGTCACAAAGAACTTTCTCAAGGGTGACAGTGCTTCTCTCCTCTGTGCTCTGTTTAAAGAAAGACAGGCAGCCAAGAGCAATTCAAAGGGAAGAAGTTGTTTATGATACCGTGCTACATGGCCACAGAATTGTTTATGATAGTAGAGGCATTTTCTAAACTCCAATGAAAGGAATTTAGTAGACCACTCAACAGCTAATTGCTACTACACATATCTGAACTGATTATTGTTCCATAAAATGGAAGCTATGTTGGTAAAAACTAGGAAAGGAAGTAAAACACCCTATTGGTTAAAAACTCAGATTTTGGAGTAACAAAGGCCAAACTCAAAACTCAGTTACATAAATTTCACATCTTTGAGACCTCAAGAAAATGGCTTACTTCTGTGAGCTTCAGTTTTTTCTCTTCTGTAAACTGTGTGACATACAACCCTGAGTTGTCGAAAAGATTAAGATGGGAGAGTATTAATGATCCCTCGAATTAAGAGTGGGCATGAGCTGATATTTCAAACCAGGGTTTGACCTGATTTTTGAGTAGTACTCAAGACCTCATTGTTTTATCTGAACACAGCCCTCAAG
The DNA here is from genome assembly GCF_037783145.1 of Equus przewalskii. Lineage (NCBI taxonomy): Eukaryota > Metazoa > Chordata > Mammalia > Perissodactyla > Equidae > Equus > Equus przewalskii. Next base: position 21,379,262 of record NC_091849.1, read on the forward strand.
CCTATCAGCTATAAGGCATCCTGCATCTCTGATGTGTTTATATAGCATCATCTCCTTCTCAGAACTTGCTTCTCTTTAGGATGACTCTTTTCTGCACTAGTTTTTCACCTCTCTAAATATCTATCCTGATTGTCCTCCAGGCTGTCTCCAATCCTCTTACTCTATAAATGAAGCCTGAGGATCCCATGCAATCTCATGGTTTTAATTACTGCCCGTATACTGGTGATTCCCAATTTTTAAAAAATCTTGAGCCCTTTATTATCTTCTGAGCTTCAGACTTTGAAATGCCAATGACAGAAAGGCAATATTCCCAGAACCAAACTCCTCTTCCCTATCTACCCCCATCTCTACAAGTTACCACTCTTGGATCTTCCATCTCAGTTGACGTTATTACTAACCAACTTGCAAGTCCCCGTAGATCCTCTCTGCCTCATCATCTAAATTCAAACAACTCTTGCTAAAGCTTCCTCCTAATTATTATTGTTAGTTTTCGTATTCTCTCCCCTCTTCTCTCTCCCTGTTGCTACTCTTTCAACTTAGGATATCATTGCCTCTCCCTTAGATTTCTGAAATAACCTGTTATCTGGTTTCCTGACTCCATTGCTTTCTCCATATCCAAGGCCAGCATCTCTCAACACGTGGTTTATTTGAAGTGTGAAGCAGGTCTTGCACTCCCCTGCTTAAAAGTCAGATTGACCTACAGTGGTTCCTACAATTGGATTGGCCTGCATCACCCGCTCCTCCCTGATTCATGCTTTATGTTTGTACAAAACCAAAGAAACATGGGTTTCTCTTTCTCGGGAGGTTTTATATCTCCTTGCCTTTGCTCTTAATATTCTGAGTGTGCGAACTATTCCCTTCCATGTGTTGTTTCATACAGTAACTCATCTTCATTCTGTTAGATTCTTTCTCTCCTAACTCTTTCGCATAAATTTCTTTCATTGGCTGAAATAGTTGCATAACTCTGTGCTTCCATTGTACAGCATAGTCCTATCATAACTCTTCACTTATTTCTGCCCTTCTAGTTAGACATCAGCTCCTCAAGAGAAGGGTTTCATCTAGTTTACATTCTGAATTCCTATTATGTGGCACATGATAAGAACCTAGCTAGCATTTATTATACACAATTAAACTAAACGTGGTCCCTATAATCATAGAATATTTCAGAAATGCAGTAGCCAGTCAAAACTTTAGGAAAATATGAAGTAGTAAGAATTTTCTAAATCTAGCATATGCACAGCACTATTCAGTGAGTGTTTTGTAAATTCAATGATTTCCCCTGAAATGATTTTATTCCTCTATCAATTTGAGAAAGCTGAAGCCAGAGTAGAAAGAATGGCAGGAGATAGAGTTCAAAGGGCTTCTGATTCCCAAATATTTTCCTCACATGATCTGAAATTAAACATTATGAACGTTTCAGAAGTTCTACCAGTTAAAGATCACTTTTGGTGCATAGTGGGAAGTCAATCATGAATTCATTTGTGTCTCCTGGAAACTGGAATATTTTCCTCATGTTGAAGACTTGATATGATATTGGTTAAGGAGAGAATTTTGAGTGTGAGTAATGGGGAAAATGAGGGAGAGGATTTTCTTTTAAAAGTAGGGGGACAGAGAAGAGGGACAGATCTAAGTGGAGTGACGGAAGTGGGCAGGATTTGAGTAGCCTGGTGACATTATGGGGGTTCTCCTTGCAGTGTGGTTGCCGAGGTTGTTTGTGTACTACATCATTCTAGCTGGTGTTGTTTACATTGTAGACAATTCACAATACAGTCTGTGCAAATTGAGCAACCTGTGCGGCAGTAATAGGTGCCTCTGGCTGGGCCTGAGGGAGGAAAGTTATAAGCTGGTAAAGCAATGCAGAACCGGAGTGGATGGACACACAAAAAAGCACACGTTGTGCTCATGTCCACCCTTGTGGCCTCATGCTACCTTCTAATAGACCAAGCCGTAAGATATATAACAGCAACATCAATTTTTGAAGTTATGAAATCTCTAAAATTCAGTGTCTAGGTAAAAGAACTATCCAAAAATTACCATCAGAAAATTTCTGCTGAAAGAACATTGGGCATATAAGCATTTTTTTCTCATTGGCAGATGGAAACAACGGAGAATAGAGGTTACTCCACCCTGAGAGCTCTCTCTCATTTCTATCATGTAAGACGGGGCAAATTTTGCTGGCCATTTGCTGAGCAGGCTGAGTCTTAAAAGGAGAGTGAAGCTTTATTTTGATTATATTCTGATAATGGCAGTAAACTTCCCCAACTAAAAAAAATACACACTGGGTATGGCGAAATATCTCATTTTTCTGGTTTGTGAAATTATTTATAAGTATAGAAAACAGGAGCAGGTTTTTGAACCTGGATCCATCCCAGAAAACCTGGAATATATTGTGGCCTATGTGTTTATGCAAAACAATTCTCTTGGTCTGCCTACTAAGAATGTTTTATATTTTATAGATCCTCTTAATATAACGCAGTCCATCTTCAGAGCATCAAACCACTCCTTAAACTGGAAAATACCTGAAGGACTTGTATCTTGAAGTTTAGAAACCAGTGTCAGTGATTAAATAGGAAGAACACGTGATGGCATGATGTCCCAGTGATCTTTAGCCCTTGGGCACAGATGAATTTATGATCAGAAAGATACATCTTAAAACGATGAAGGGCTTCTAGCCAGCCCTTCATAAAAAGTCATTGCTATTGCTCTTTTCTCTATTCCAAGAGCCAAAAATATGGTTGAGAAGACAGAAGATTTCCGCCTGCTGCAGAGAAAGTCTAGATAGTTTATGGATTTTTCTGAAAAAGTTTATCAGCAACTATAGCATCCATGAAAGCAAAAAAGGATTCTCTCTTCCCTATTGAAATAATTGTGAAATGAAGTATTCTGGAATTCTATGCTTCCTCCTCTGGAACTACCTCTGGTACCTTAGCCAGGGGATGTGAGAAGAAGAAATAACCAGTGTCAGAAAAATTTAGGATTAAGAGGAAGAGATTTTTTGTGATTTACCTTAAAACTAAAATTTACCAAAATAAACTTAGAGAAAAATGTTCAACTATAAGAAATAAAAGAAGATATAGCTAGAAGAAAAGAAATCATGGAGCTATCTATAGTTTTGAAAATTCAACATTCCTACTGTTTTGCCCTATGGTTAGGTGAGATAAGGTAAACATTTCTAGAAGGAAAAAACACCCACATTCTGGCTTTCTTGAAGGCTAAGTAGAGCTGCTTAAGGAACCAGTTCATCAGCACATCAGTTCCTAACCAATCCGGTCTTTCTAAAAGACGTTACCGGTCAAAACATTTCATCAGCAGCTGATGAAGACAGCTAATGGTGTATGCATGTACACACCTCAAGACTGAAGTAATTTAAATTCATCTGATATGACTGGCGGCTGTCAACTCTCGCCTAGCTTGTGGGTAAAGAACAAAAATAAGGAACTGAAGGTTAAAATCTCTAGCTCACTACATACCAGTTTGTTTTCTAGGATATTTTTAAAAACTGGCTTTTCGAGAAATATACTTTTTCAGTTCTACATTTTCAGCAATTTCAATGGATTATTTCTGAAGAGTTAATGAATTCTAGTGGACAGTGGTCTGAATCTATATTTGAAATGGACACAAGAGTTGACACAAATATTTATTAGAACATGGTGAAGTTTGAAAAACATTATTACTGAAGAAACCACTGGGTAAAGTTAGATGACAAAGACCTGAAGGACATCCAGGAGAGGAATTTACAAGGCCCGGGTTTAGCAAGTTGCTTGGTCTCCAAGGAGTGTGAGTTTAGCTAAGCTGTTTAAACTCTGTTTTCTTATTCAATTTATTTCAATTTAATAAAAATATATACAGTCCAGTAATCTTTCTAATGTACAAGTTGGACTAAATAAGTTTTAAGATTTGTTCAAGCTTGTTGATTCTTCAACCAGCTATTCGATAAATCCCATTAAATCTATGCAAATGATTTACATTTAAAGAAATAGACATCCTTTACCCAACATTCAGGACCCAATTTGCATTTGTCAGATATACTTCCTGTCTGAGTCAGGTAATGCAGTATACATGGGTACTGTTCTGGTTTTCCATTGGGAAGATACCAGAATATGTTTAGTCTAACATCAAAACTTAGCTCTAAAACAAGACTTTTCACATAGAATATTTGAGGCATTAATATATGCTGTTGGATTAGTGAATAAGAATAGGGAAAATACATGCAGTAATAACTCATTTGAGTCTTTAAAGTGATTAATTTAATCCTCTAACACCTATTATTGATTATTTACGGTATTCCTAAACTGTAATAAGAGTTAGCAAGACCAGAACCTTTGTTTAAAGTCTTAAATCTAAGTTTAAAGTGTCTTTATTCATGTGGATGAGGAGAAAGACACTTTTTACTTCCTATAATTCCTCCCAAAAAAGCACTGGGTCAAAAAACTGAAGTGTCTATCTATTTAAATATTGTCGTAATTTAAAAACTTCACTTCAGTCTTGCTGTAACTTTTACGATGTCGGTTTTTAACAGATATGATGAAAATACATTAGGCTAATAAACCTGACAATCCCTATACTATTCATAAAAGTTGGAGAAGACAATGTTGTTTTATTTCCATACTCTCAATTACCTTTCTTCTTTATGCTTCTGTGCCCCGATAGTGTATAGGAACCATTATGTTGAACTGTCCTAATAGTTGGAGAATAATCTTAAAGCTATTTTGTTTTTGTTTCTTACCATTCTTTTAATTTTATTCAAAATACTAGTTTTTCTCTTGTCCCTAAATGAAAACTTGCAGAGGTTCTAGAACTTTCCTGGTTGCTTTCAGTCACAAAATAAAACTTCACTTCGGGAATAGAATGTCCCACCCATTATAAGACTCTAAGCTGCAAACTTGCTTTGATATGAAGGTGTCTTCCCTGCCCTCAGCCTAGGCCTCCACAGATGGGAAAGAACTGGCGGGCATCTTCCTTCTTTCGGCTACCCCCAGAATGTCTCCTCCTCCGGTTGGTTTCTGCTGTGGTTTGACCCCTCAGGGTCGGGGATTTAAAACTTTGTCCTGAGATTTGTGAATTCTTTGGAGACCTCTATGTGTCCCTTCCCTACTCTATTTCCACCCATTCTAAGGAACTTTCAAATCTAGCTTCCTTGAGTACGGTAAATGCCCTAGAATTCCAATGAACTTCCAGTATTCCTCTGCCAGGTGGCACTTTTGGATGCATGGACTTATCTAGGGGAAATGTTTATCTATCCTTTACTTCAGCAGTCTCTGGAGATGCAGTTACTTCATAAACCTCTGCCTTATCTTGGCCCACCCTTTATATATTTCTAGGATGAATCAGTCATCAGTCCTCTGTAATTTCCTTTTGGGAAGGAGAGGACCTGTGAAGGATACAGGGGCCATTTTGGTGATTTCTTTAAAGCACCATTATCCTAAACAAGAGATAAAGAGCAGATCCTATCATTTCTCCCTTTTGGGTTGGGAGAGAAGCACCACTGTCTCCTAAGAAAATCTGCTCAAAAGTACACTCAATCCTCAGCTCCAAACTCTTTTATACCCTCCACGTGCGAGAGAAGTTTCAGAATTGTTCAACGTATTCTTTTTACTATTCAAAAAAATTGTTTCCAATCTTGAGCTAGAACAATCTTTAAAATGTGCTTCACCTGAGACTTTCAATCAAGCATTCTCTGACATAAACAACATCAGGAAATTTTACTCTCTGCCTACCCTTGTTTACATGGAGGTAAGTGTTTTTGTTGACTAGTTTCTGACAACTTATAAAAATAAGTCTTTGAAACGTTATTATATCTGCCAATATCTTATTATGACATTGTGCTGGGTTTATAAATATGTTAAACTAAAATAATTGGAATGTAAAATGACATATCTACAGACGGCCTTTGGAACTTCAGCTCAAAATGCCCTAAACTGGATTTTTCACATACCACTATCAAAAATTATTTAACATCCTTATCATCCCACTTTGAGGAGTTTTGCTTGCTATTGTTTTTTGCACTTAACAAAATAAAAGATCAGACAGTTGTTTGTTATTTAAATATACATAAAGGAATTCAGAACTAGGAAATGCATTCTAGGGAATTCTGAAGCTGCGTTATCCACGATGGTAGTCACTAGTCATGTAGCTCTATAAATTTAAATTTAAATCAATTAACTTACATAAAAATAAAGATTCTAGTTCTTAGGTGCACTAGCCACATTTCAAGTGCCCAAGGGTCTGGGGACTACCATATCGGACAATGCAAATACAAAAAAGTTTGCATCATTGTAGACATTGCAATCGCACTGCACTGCTCTAAAGAAAGATGCCACAACTAAACTCATGCTCATGGAATCAGATGCTCTTCTTGTCAGGGGTAGAGGAATGTTCAAGAGTTGCTTAGGATGAGCCCTCCAAGGTATAGGATTGAGGGTTAGCCCCATATGAATGATTCAATGTCTTTTCTGGACAGCTCAGCTTGTTTTGGTGATGTGATTTAGGAAGGTTTCAAGTTGAACAGTGTATTATAAAACTGGTTCTGCTGAATTACAAGGTTATAGCTGCTGGGAAATTATCTTGATATAACCAGATCTAGACCTCACTGCCTCAGAAAAGCTGAAAGAGGATCTTAAAAGGGGCAAAGGGAAGCCTTGATATGGTGCGAATTGGACTCACTGCTAAACGTTAACATTTATTTTTGAAAGAAACCCACTTGATTTTCAAGTGTGAGCTATTTCCATTTTCTTTTCCTATGTCTTTAAAATAGTCACGCTGTAGATCCCCTTCATTGGGATAATGAGATCCTCAGTCGCGGTGTGTAAGATGTCACTGGAACTTTACCAGGGAAAGTTGTAAGGCATCTTCTCTTTTCAAAATTTATTTATTCTTCTTTGCTTTTTAAAATTGACTTCTTTTGTTTTAAAAGAGCAGGAAAGGATGAGATAAAACCTGGAGACAATGAAAAAATATATCCTGTTTGTCTGCTTTCTGTACAAAACAAAAGGTTAGGGCTATTATTTTTTCTTCAAAATAAAGCAAAGGACTCTTTGGTCATCTGGACTAGGGCAGAGCTATTTTGAACAGTTTGATGTCACTTCTACATCCCTCAAGGAAACAAAGGGGAAAGTCAGAGGAGAGGAAAAAGGCAGCTTTGATAAGTTATGCCAGCCACTGGGCCCCAAGAGTGAAGCATCCTGTTTTTATCATGTGGCCGAAACACAGTGGAAAAAAATTTACTGTGATCAATGCTATCCATTCTTTTGTTATTTCACAGTTACCTGCCATAATTCCCTAAATAATCAAATTAAATGAGGGCCTTTTTAGTGACAACTCTGAAACAATGGGTCAGTCTGGGTAAAGGTTACTGGAAAATCACAGTGGGAGGTAGAGAAAGAATGATGACAAGCCAGAGAAAGCTCATGTATGAATAACATTCAGAGTCTTGAATGTCTGTCGCCACTAGATTTTATGACAGTCCTATCAATGTCATCAATTAATACTTCCAATCATTGTAAAAGGCAGTGGGCTATTCTATACATATAAAGAAATAGAAAATTTAACGCTCATAAGAATAAAGAATTGATTGTAAAGAAAAATGGCTTTTACATGGAATTTTTGTGATTCCTAGGATGGCTGTGTCCATTAATCACTCAATCATTTAAAAGGACTTCTAGCAAAACGACCTCAGATATTGCTACCATTTTGAATTCATATCCATTCAGTCACCTTATTTTTGGGTGTCCAGGTGCATTGCTATAGTATTTATCAACATGGAACCTATGGGATGTCACTTCAGCCCAAGTACACGTGCAGCAAATATAGAAGAAACACCACTTCACCCACGGCTTTCTATACATGCTCCCAGTAGGGGCAGAAAGAGGACAGCGTTATCTATCTTTTAGTATATTTAGGAATAATATTTGAGGCAAAATTCTAAGTTCTTTTTCCTCACGGATACGTCTCTTTAATTAACATGAGATTATTAAACATGAAACTATCTAGTAACTAACTTGCATTCTTAATGTCTCTGTCATTGGAAGAAATATTTAAAAATCCAGTCAATCACCTGGGTGTTCATTTTACTTGCTGCCAAGCATCTGATATTTAAACATATCAAGATAAATTAATATTTTGCAACGATTTTATGTGAGTTGTGTAGACACTGCCTTAGCTTGCAGGCAAGACCAATGGATATGATTCCAAACAGCTTTTCATACAATTAAGCCTTCAGCAAGAGGGAGTGCAACTTAAACACTTCTGTCATTTAGAACAGCATTATGATTTGTGTGCAACTGGCTTACTATTTTAGAATTTCTATACATTGTTTTCTTCCGTAGCTTCATGCCTCCCAACAAACTAAAATTTTCTAGTATTTAGAATCCCAATGGATTGCCACTGGGAACGAACAGAAGGTCTCTCTCCCTCCCCCTCCTTTTCCTGTTTTCAAGTTCCAGGGCCAGATATATGGCTGTGAGACAGCACAGAAGCAGTGTCAAGAAAACCATTTTGCTCAAGGGACCTGGCAGCTGAACTCTCCCCAAATGCTTTTAAAAAGAAAAAAGATATATATTAAATGCCAATTTTAAACAAATCCGAAGATTTGTGGAGCCCTTGTTCACCTCATGATGTTGCTGTAGATATGAATGTACACCAAATGAGGTAACAGATTATGAAAAGTCAATGCTTAAAGTCTCTTGAGTTTTCTAACAAGAGATCTGGGAAGTTTAAAAGCATATCAGGTTTCCCAGAGATTATTAACTCTGGACTGCATTTCAAAGTATATCAAGTGCTGTCTGCTTTATACCAAACAGAAGGGAATGTACTACCAGACTAAGCAGACAGAACTAATAAGAGCCGTAATAAATCAAATTAAGAAATATTTATTGAATATCTCTGCATCTCCAGCCTTGAGCTGTTAGGTGTGTGATGTATATAAAACATAAATGAAAAGGTCTGTGGTCTCAAAAAGCTTAAATTAATTCAGAGAGATAAGACAATTGCACAGAAAATAAATAATAATTCAAAATTTAGCAGCAATTCAAAATGAATGTCTCAAGAAATATCATAAATGATAAAAATGAACAAAACCAGGAACATGAAAAAAGTTATTTACATTTTTAGGCTGAAAAGGCAACTTCATGAAAATTTTGCTGTGCAGAATAATGTTGGGCTTCAAGATAAAGATATTTCTATTTCAGAGTCCCCGTCGTCTTTTGCCTGAATCCTGTGCTTGTTCCCAGTTCGATGCTGTGTTTGTAATGCAGGCAGATAGCCAAAATGACTACAGCCAAGGGTGCTCATGGAATGAAGTGAAAAGTAAATTATAAAATAAAAATATAAAATAGCCAAGTTGCTGAAGTACAGTGTAGGGAGAATGGACTTTTGCTCTTAAAAATATAATATGACACAACAACTAAAGTTTCTATTTAAATTGCTAGACTTACCTAAATTATCTATCGCATTTGCTTATCTTTTGAAAACCTCTGAATGGTTAAGTTTTATAGCAGTTTCCTCCTATTTTCTTCTTTCTTACTTTGCTCGCTATGCCTACTAAGAAAATCAAAAATTATTTTAACTAAGGTAAATTAAGAATGTCCCCATTCTCTTTGACCTGAAGCCACCTAAACAACCCCTGATGTAAATGACTTCATTCCTCTAAACATTTGATTGTTGTTATTACATCATTACGAGGTGCAACAAAGAGTTTAAAGATAAAATAATAAATAGCCATGAAAGCCGGTATAAAATAAATAAACAAATGAAATATTTTTAAATGAAGAAAGACTGTACAAGCCAGAGTAAATTAACCAAAACAGAAAAAGGGAGAGAGGGGGGCTGGCCCCGTGGCACAGCGGTTAAGTTTGCACGTTCCACTTCGGTGGCCCAGGGTCCGCTGGTTCAGGTCCTGGGTGCAGACTTACATCACTGCTTGTCAAGCCATGCTGTGGTAGGCGTCCCACATAGAAAGTAGAGGAAGATGGGCACGGATCTTAGCTCAGGGCCAGTCTTCCTCAGCAAAAAGAGGAGGATTGGCGGCAGATGTTAGCTCAGGGCTAATCTTCCTCAAAAAAAAAAATAAATAAATAAAGAGAGAGAAAAAGAAAAAGGGAGAGAGAGGGGAAAGGGCCAAATTCCTTATCTTAAAGAAAGAGGAATCAAAATTATTTCATTACTGAGTTTGGTAGTTTAACATAGAGATAAGAATGCGATAAGACATGAAGCGAATTTCAAGTAGAAGTAAAAATAGAATGCTTACCTTGAAAGTTCCCACTGAAAACAAAACTGAAAGAGATCCTAGAGCAAAATAGAAGAGATGAAAAAGCCAATCCACCATGAAGAAAGCACATAACAAGATGAAAATAATTTAAAGCAAACACAGTCTATCAATAAGGGATCAGCAGGAGACAGGCAAAGGTGAGTAACTAATCCAAGTGCAGTTTAAAATGTATGGGCAGGTTTAGGGACATCACAAGGCAAATTCAGTATCCTGGAGCTGGCAACATCAGGGACCTTTACCACCCATAAACCTGAATGGCAATAGGAAGAACGGTTACCACCAGAACCCTGGAAACGGCTCTGGAAAGAGAGCCTTTGGCAGGCTGTGGCATTTGGTGGAGAGACAGAGCAGTCACTGAGGCCCAGCAGGAGTGAACTAGGATACCTCCTTGGCCTCAAGCTTTTCCTTTTCTGACATCCCCATTCAGAGCCTTCCACTGACGAACTCAACAGAAAGCCGGAGCACAAGGAAGCCATTGATATGATCCATGTAATTCTGCCTTCTGAAACACAGAACAGTAGCAATGGTGGAGAGTCGATCTAGAGGAGTAAAAAGAAGATATCCAGTGCACACAACAATGACAGAAATAAACATAAATGAGCATAATGTTCTTAGGAAAAGAAAGTGATCTGCAATAGAGTTTTAAAAAATTGCTTCACTGAGATATAATTCACATACTAGAAAATTCACCCCTTTTAAGAATACAATTTTGTGCTTCTTAGTACTTTCAGAGTTAGACAATATCACTATACAATTTTTGAACATTTTCATCACCCCAAAACAAAACTTCATACTTATTAGCAGTTACTCCCCTATTTAACACTAATCAGCTTTCTTTCTTTGCAATAACCAAGATATGGAAACAACCTAAGTGTCCATCGATGGATGTATGGATAAAAGAAATGTGGTACATATATGTATACATACAATAGAATATTCTGCAGCCATAAAAAAGAATGAATCTTGCCACTTGTGGCAATATGAATGAAACTTGAGGGCATTATGCTAAGTGAAATAAGTAAGACAGGGAAATAGAAATACTGTATGCTTTCACTCATATGTGAAATCTAAAACAAGGCAAAGAAAACAAAAGCAGACAAGAAAATCTCATAGCTACAGAGAAAAGATTGGTGGTTGACAGAGGTTTGGCGTGGGGGGTGGGGAGAAATGAGTGAGGGAGGTCAAAAAGTGCAAATTTCCAGTTATAAAATAAATAAGTCATGGGGAAGTAAGGTACAGCTTGGTAACTATAGTTTGTAATGCTTTATTGCATATTTGAAAGTTGCTAAAAGATTAGATCTTAAAAGTTATCATCACAAGAAAGTCTGCATTTTTTTCTAAGTACACAAGGTGATGAGTATCGCCTAGACTTATTGTGGTGATCATTTCTCAATGTATACAAATATCGAATCATTATGTTATATACCTGAAACTATTATAATGTCATATGTCAATTCTACCTCAGTGATAGCAAAAAAGAATAATGCCTCTTTTTCCCAATGATATCCACCTTCTAACCCCTGAATACTGTGAAGTTATTTTGTTACATGGAAGGGAGAATTCAGTTTGCAGATGTGATTGAGTCTGATGATCTCGAGAAGCGGAGACATTCTGGACTGTATGAGTGAGCTCAGTGTAATCACAAGCATCCTTAAATGTAGAAGATGGAGCTGCAAGTCAGAGTCACAGAGAGATTTGAAGATATTACACTGCTAGTTTGAAGAAGAGGTCATGAGCCAAGGAATGCAGGCAGGCTCTAAAAGCTGGAAAGGGTGAAGAAACACATTCGTCCACAGAGGTTCCAGAAGGAATGCAGCACTGTTGAACCTTGTCTTTTGCCCAATGAGACCCATTTTGGACTTCTGATCTCCAGAAATGTAAGATAATAAATTTGTATTGCTTCAAGTTAATTTGTTACAGCAGCAATAGGAAACTAATACAGCTGTATTCCATAAGCTTTGGTATGTCATATTTCCATTTTCATTCATTTAAAATATTTTCTAATTTCCGTTATGAATGTTTCTTAGTTCCCTTGGTTGTTTAGGGGAGTTTTTTTTTTTTTAAATTTCTACATATATGTGATATTCTCAATTTTCCTTCTGTTATTGATTTCTAATTTCATTCCATTGTGGTCAGAGAACATACTACATATAATTTCAGTCCTTTTAAATTCATTGAGCTTTGATTCATGGCCTAACATATGGTGCATCTTAGAGAATGTTCCACCTGCACTTGAGAAGAATGTGTATTGTGCTGGTGTTGAGTGGAAGGTTCTATAGATGTCTGCTAGATCCAGTTGGTTTATGGTTTTGTTCTGGTTTTTTATTTCTTTGTTCATCTTCTGCCTAATTGTTCTATCCATTATTGAAAGTGGGGTATTGAAATTTCTAAGTATTGTAACTGTTGTCAATGAACTGTGTATCTCACTTCAATTCTTTAGTTTTTGCTTCATATACTTTAGGGCTCTGTTGTTAGATGCATATATGTATATAATTATTATGCCTTCTTGATGGAGTCACCATTTTATCATTTGAAAAATATTTCTGGGAACAATTTTGTCTATTTTTTTCTGATATTAGTAAAATCACTTCAAACCCTTTTTTGAGTACTTTTGCATGGCATATCTCATTCATTCTTTTATTTTCAATCAATCTAATTGTGTGTTTAAATCTATAGTGTGTCTTGCAGGTAGCATATAATTTGATCATTTTGTTAATCCATTCTTCCAATCTCCAACTTTTGATTTTAGCTTTGATCTATTTATACCTAATGTAATTACTGATAAGGTAGGATGTATAGTTGCCATTTTTCCATTAAGTTCTATATATCTATGTCTTTTGTTCCTCTATTCCTCCATTAACGGCCTTCCTTTTTGTTAAATAGATATATTCTAGTTTACCATTTTACTTCCCCTATTGCTTCTCTTACTATCTTTTAAAGTTATTTTCCAGTTGTTGCCCTGTGGATTGCAATTAACATCTTAATTTAAAGCAATCTAGCTCAGATTAATAATAACTAATTTCAATAGCATGTAAAAATTTTGCAACATTATAACACCATTCTCTTCTCGCCCTTTTGCGGCATTATTGTCATACAAATTATGTCTTTAAACATTATAAGCCCATCAACACAGTTTTATAATCCTTACTTTATGCAATTGTACTTTAAATCAAAAGGGAATAAAAGTTACAAATAAAAATGCATTTCTATTGTTTTTTATATTTACCTATGCAGTTACCTTTATCAGTGCTCTTTATTTCTTTATGTGGAGTCAAATTACTCAGAAGTGTTCTTCATTTGAGCCTGAGGTACTCCCTTTAGTATTTCTTATGAGAAAATCCAATAATGACAAATTCTCTGAGTTTTTGTTTACTTGAGAGTGTTAATTATTTTGAAGGATATTTTTGCTGGATATAGACATTTTTTTTTGAGGAAGATTAGCCCTGAGCTAACTACTGCCAATCCTCGTCTTTTTGCTGAGGAAGACTGACCCTGAGCTAACATCCATGCCCATCTTCCTCTACTTTATACACAGCATGGCTTTTGCCAAGCGGTGCCATGTCTTCACCCGGGATCTGAACCAGTGAACCCTGGGCCGCCAAGAAGCAGAATGTTCAAACTTAACCTCTGCGCCACAGGGCCGGCCCCTGCATATAGAGTTTTTTACAGAGTTTTCTTTCAGAATTTTGAATATGTCACCCCACTGCCTTCTGGCCTCCATGGTTCCTGATGAGAAGTCACCTCTTAATCTTATTAAGCATACTTTGTAATGAGTCATTTGTTTCTTTTTGTTTCCAAGATTTGTCTTTTGATGAGTCTAGGTATGGATCTCTTTGAGGTTATCCTGCCTGGAGTTCATTGAACATCTTGGATGTTCAGATTAAAGCTTTTCATCATTTTGGAACTTTTGGTCTTTATTTCATCAGTCTTCTGCCTCTTTCTCTCTCCTCTCCTGAGAATTTCATTATGCATCTGTTGGTATGGTTGATGGTATCGCACAGGTCTTTCAAATTTTACTTATTTTTCTTAATTATTTTTTCTTTCTGTTTTTCAGAGTGCGTAATCTCAATTTGCCTATCTCCAATTGTGTTGATTATTTCCTCTGCCAGTTCAAATCTGCTGTTGAACACCTGTCGTGAATTTTTTATTTTGAATTTGTATTTGATTCTTCTTCATAGTTTATTTTTTTCTTTTGGCATTCTTTATTTGGTGAAATGTTTTTCTTGTGTTTTCCTTTAAATCTTTAGGAATGTTTTCTTAAGTTCTTTGAACTTATAATAGCTGATTTAAAATTTTGGTCTAGTATGTCTGGGTTTCTTTGAAACAGTGGCTATTGACTACTTCTTTTTCCTAGGTAGGATCCATAGTTTCCTGTTTCTTTTTTTATCGAATTTGGACATTTTAATTAAAATATAATGTCATAGCTGTGGAAATCAGACCCCCTCCGCAGTTAAGTTTTAAAACAATAAATTCAAAAAACAAAATAGAATAAAAATAAAATATCAGCAAAGAATTATCAGCCATAACCGTCCCCCAAAGAATGCAGAAGTGACAACATTACTGTTTGACACAGAAGAGATTAATATGATTCAAGGTAAAATTAGTAAAAAGGACAAAAGTGTTTACCATCAAGTTTACCATCAAGTTCCTCTTGAAAAGCTTAACCCTACTGGGTGACCACAATAGTAATGTAGAGAGAAAGGGATGGTGACGATTTGAAAACATAATTTAAATTGTTGAATTATTACAAACATTTTAAGATTTATAACTTAAAAATAGCTTATATATCTCCTTTTCAAGTAACCACTGAACTTTTACAACATTGATTAAATGTTGCTATAACTTATTTTTTCACAGCAGGCATTTTATAGGTATGACCTCTGATCACAATATAAAACATTCAGAAATTAACAGAGAATTTTTAAAACTTTGAAAAGTTTTGAAACTGTACTCTTAAAACTGTAATGAGTTGTAAATTAAAAGTAGTTAAGTTTGCACGCTCTGCTTTGGTGGCCTGGGGTTCACCCGTTCAGATCCTGGGTGCAGGCCTACACACCACTCAGCAAGCCATGCTGAGGCGGCATCCCACATAGAAGAACTAGAAGGACTTACAAACTGGTATATACAACTAGGTACTGGGGCATAGAAGATAAACATAATTTGTAATCGTTTATAGAAAACCAAAATAGAAGTCGCTACATATCATTACTTAAGAAATAACTGTCTTAATAAATAATAAAAGTTAATGCATTGAATTGTTACAATATGTCTCATTTGGTGCAAAAGTCTCTACATAGATTGATTTTGTCCCCCCATTTTACAACTGTAGGCTCTGAGGATCAGAAAAGTGAACATCTCTGCAGTGTCAACTTTGTATGAAACAGTAAACCTTACATCCACTCATTATTAAAGAAGAACTCATGAAACTAAATAAACTAAACCACATAAAAATGATATGCACTTAATTCAAAGGTTTGGAAAAACAGAAAACAAATTCAAGGCAAGCAGGAGGAAGAAAATCATCAAGATTTTAAAAGTAGGGTCTAGCCCCATGGCCAAGTGGTTAAAGTTGGCACATTCTGCTTCGGCGGCCCAGGGTTTTGCCGGTTCAAATCCCGGGTGTGGACATGGTACTGCTCACAAGCCATGCTGAGGCAGCATCCCACATAGCAAAACCAGAAGGGCCTACAACTCAAATATACAACTATGTACTGTGGGCTTTGGGGAGAAGTAGGAAAAAAAAATATTGGCAACAGATATTAGCTCAAGTGCCAATCTTTAAAAATATAAAATAGATTTTAAGTGTACATTTTTGGTCAAAATAGCATTTTAAGTTTATGCTTAGACGTCTTTCTACAAGAAATAAACAAATAGAAAGAAAACCCAAACAAACAAAATTACAAAAATAGCAAACGCAAAAGAATAAAACTATCTTGCCCCAGAAAAACCATAATGGTAAGTAAAAAGTTAAAAACAAACATTTGAAAGACATAAGTGAATGCCAAAACAAGTTTAAAAAATCATTTTCCTTTATAATCTTAAAGTCTTTCACTTTCTTGTTATAGTGCATTGGCCAGGACTTCTAAAGCAGTATTCAACAATAGAAGACACAGTAGGGTCAGCATTATGATCTTGATCCTGACTTTAAAGCAAGGACAGGTGTTTCTAGCATTTCACCATTAAGTCTTTTGTTTGCAATATGCATGTATACACATGGCTCCTGCTGCTTTGTTTTTTTCACTCTTTTTTTTTTTTCTGATGAGGAAGATTGGCCCTGAGCTAACATCTATGCCAATCTTCCTCTATTTTTTGTATGTGGGATGCCGCCACAATATGGCTTGATGAGCAGTGTGTAGGTCTGTGTCCGGGATCCAAACCTGTAAACCCTGGCCGCCAAAGCAGAGGGCACGAACCCAACCACTATGCCACCAGGCCAGCCCCCATATAATTGAATTTTTGAAACTATAATCCATTCTTTGTTTCTCTTCCCATTCCATGACCTTTATAGTATTCCCAGATTCCTTCAAAGAGCTCCAACTTTTTAAGTTTAGGGGACTTCTCGGACCACTCTCTTTAAGATAGCACTTCCCTCACTCCCTGATTCTCATCAGGGAGAGATGAGAATTTTCCTTCCTAATCATCAACAAACATCCTATATATTTATTTTTATGCCTCTTTCCCCCAGCTAGAATGTAACTACCATAAGAGCAGGAACTTGACTGAATTTTCTTGTTAACGCCTAGGACAACACTATATCGGTTCTCAATAAATTTCTTAATGAGTCATGAAAATTCAACATGGATTCCTAATATAGCCGATTCTGAAATTATTATTGAATGAAAGAAAAAATTGTTAAGGTTGGACTATTCACAATATTTTCTCTTCCCTTGATTCTAGGAAGAGGGTCTCTTAGAGGTTATATCTGCTCCCATATTCTACTTACTTATAATATTCTGGTTAATGAGTTGTACAGGCCTTGTTGATATACATTACAACAGGCTTAACAAGAATTGAAAGAGAGGAAGAGAAAGAATGAGGGCACATGCTCCCCGTAGGTGAGAATGTTTTATATTGGGATTTGTTGTGAGTAAGAAAATTTCAGAATTTTAGGTGAATACCTTTTGAGGAGACTGTGATGGAGAGAGACGTTTTTCTGTTCATTAGTATTGCACATTTTTGTACTAAGTCTCCATTCATCCTTTAGTATTTTCTTGAAATCTGATGTAAAAATTTGATGGACTTATTTTTAATTTTTATTTGCCAGACTGTATTCCTTTGAAAGCAAGCCCACTCAGCAACCATGAACCCCCAGTTATATTTGGGGAGACAATGAGGCCAAAGCTCTGGGATAGTAATCTTAAAGTGAGGTTCTCAGTTTTACCTCCAATTCAAATTATTACACTAGACTTGGGCCAAGGGTTTATTTTTATCAGACTTTCCAATTTTTAGAAAAACGCTGTAAGGAAAAAGGAGTGTGTGAGGTTGGCAAACTTCTTGAGCCATGATAGACCTCAAAAAATAGAAACAAAAGTAAAGCACAGATATGCGCGCACACACACACACACACACACACACACACACACGCTCACAGGCTCCTCCCAACATATACATATTCCCCCCAAAAAACATACACAAGAAAAAACAAAACGATTTAATGGAATTTACACTGAGATCAAAATTGCTGTACAAAGGAGAATGTGCTGTTGGAAGTGTGTGTTTCAGAAAGAGAACAGATCCTATGAATCTGTGTATGTGTTCACCAGATAGAAGAAATCTTAAAAATCTCCTTCTTGCATCTGCTGCCTGGGAGCATTTAACCCACACTCTGGGGAACCCCTGTTTATTAAGGATTTAGAGTCACTTCTGGAAGTGTGGAGAAGATTGATGGCAGCCAAGCTCAGATTAAATCAAAGTTTCTAGTTCCACAAGTGAAACCGGATCCCTGAGGACTTGGAAATTGCTGTGGGATTTTCAAATAAACAGGCTTTGGAACCAGTGCTACAAGCTAATTGCTAACAGAAACTTGAGAAGCTGGCAGAAAGAACCATGGCAATGACTGGTGAAAAATATTTGGTTTGAGCAAGATTTTTAATGGCAAAGAATGGAAAGTCTCTGAGGCTGGGATGTTCTGCTGACTAACTTATTCTGCAGAGTCTGGCCTGAGGCTTTATCAGTGGATTAAGCCATCCTTATTTGCAGTTCTGCGCTGGGCTCTTCTATGTTTTAGAAGAAGCTTATAAGGGCTGATGACTTGTTGAATTCAAAATGATTCTCAATAAAGAAGGAAAACTATTCATGTTTATGTTAGACTGCAGGTTTGGCTGAAGTGATTTGCCATGGACCAGTGAAGTAAAGCTTAGAAATTCCTACAGAGTTGGACATGATTTGTGAAAGAGTGACTTTTGAGCTGCCTTTGCCAAACATTCTTGAATTGCATAACAAAACCCAAGGGATAATTTGAATATTCACTACTGGTTGAAAACATCAAGGTTTAGGAGGAAAAGTTGTTACTCTGGCTGCCCTCTGGACTTTGAACTGAGTGATGATATTTAGACGAGAGATGCTGGGCAGCCTTGAATGTCAGATGTAACTCAGGTACGCCTCTGACTCTTAACAGTTGGATGCCTCAATGAGTGGGGTACTATAGATGGACAGTAGATCCGTTTGTCAATATGTATCAGCATATTCCTCAGAGCTAGCCAGGGACAAAAAATGGGGATTGTGTCTCTTCATTTGAACCCAGTATGAAAGACTGAATCATGATTGTTTTAGGCATAGATACAACTACATTTGGAAGTTAAATGCAACCAAATTAGTGCTGGATTAG
The DNA here is from genome assembly GCF_037783145.1 of Equus przewalskii. Classification (NCBI taxonomy): domain Eukaryota; kingdom Metazoa; phylum Chordata; class Mammalia; order Perissodactyla; family Equidae; genus Equus; species Equus przewalskii. Next base: position 21,398,353 of record NC_091849.1, read on the forward strand.
ATGTAGACCATGAGAAAGACAGATGCTACATTTTAAATATTGGTAGGGATCAATAAAAATGGTATGGCTATGTTGTAAAATGGAGATAAAAAGACGAAGAAAAGTTGTAGCAAGAAAGGTTATCAGTGCTGGGCCAGCCCAGTGGCACAGTGATTAAGTTTCCGATTCGGCAGCCCAGGGTTCGCTGGTTCGGATCCCGGGTGCAGACACGGCACCACTTGGCAAGCCATGATGTGGTAGGCGTCCCACATATAAAGTAGAGGAAGATGGGCACAGATGTTAGCTCAGGGCCAATCTTCCTCAGCAAAAAGAGGAGGATTGGCAGGAGATGTTAGCTCAGGGCTAATCTTCCTCAAAAAAAAGGAAAGATTATCAGTGCAATTTTAAATTGACTAGAATTTAGCAATCATTTAAACCAGCTTGTTCTCTTTATCGATTAGGAAATAACCGAGGCCTCCAAATCTCCAGTAATCCATAGAATTAGCAGAAGAGCCAGTCTTGAAAACCAGACTTACTAAAACTTAAGTCCCTAGATAACGCTTCTCAGAGATGAAATAACTAAGGTCTTGACTAGATGACCCAAATTGTAAATTAAGATTTTCAGAATAACTGTAGGACTAAGTAGAAGAATGGAAGGCTAGAGATGTATTTGTCCAATTCTCGCTGAGTATGAGGGGTTAACCAAGAACTTAATAGAAAGTGGAACGAGGGTGGAGATTACACGGTGGTATACGTCGTTATACATTATGAGCCTCAAGTTGAACAGTTTTATAATATCAAGTAGGCTGGCTATAGAAATGGCAACGGGTAGTACACAAAGCCAGTCACATAGAATAGTTTTAGTTATCAACCCCTTATAGTCATTTTAATTTTCTTGTGCAGATACTACAAAGTCAAATAGGGGAAAGTAGTTATTGATACCAGCAATCAAAATTTGCCTATGATTACTGACATGCTCAGTGCTAATAGTTATTATCTCAGCCCTTGTGAAAATAAGCAGTGGTGAAGGGCAATACGAGCATAATGCAGAAAAAGAAAAGAATGAGGACAAACAGGGAAACCAACATTGCATGACTAATGGAATTTTCCAGTGCTCCCTGGATAGATCTGCTTCTCTATTTGCACTTTCTAATTTCTCCACATCTTCCCCATATTTGATCTCCTTTCCAAAAAGAATGGGGAGGACGTGGGAGAAATTTGATTTCTCCTTCTCACTTTGATTTAAAAACCATTTGCTCAAGTCACTCTCAAAGACCCCTAAGCCAATAGAATATAGATTTGTTCTTTTTGCTCTTTTAATTATGTGCCTTGTAACCAATATAAATGTAGTAAACAAACCACACAGTATTCATGGATCTGATTAATTCTGGCAGCCAGTGGCTAAATCTTCATAATGTAATATATTTGTGGTTGTCAGTACACAGAGGTTATATTTACTCTGAGGAATATAAGGCAGAAAAGCAAAGCAACTCTTCTAAGGTCAGGATGCACAAACGCAGAAATAGACATGAAATCTTTTGTTTCATGGTTTAATATTTTGGCACTATCTGAAATTTTTTTTATACATCTGCAGCATTTGGTATGACCCGATTACTTGGAAAAGATAAGTCCAAAAGTGATTCTCTCCTTTTCAGGTCTGCTGAATCTAGTTCTATGTGGATAGTAGAAGCTGTAAAATAAGATAAGGCATTCTCGTAAGGAGGAAAAAACCCCCCACTATACATGCTATATACGGAGAGATTTAATAGAAGTTAGCCCCAGCACTGAAAAATCAGGAGTGCATAGAATGTCTCATGCTTTAATCTTGTTATCTTGAACATTTTAATGTGATTTATGAAAAACTGTTACTCTCAATAAAATGTATAAAATAGAGTGGATTTATGTAGTCTGAAATAATATGTCAAAAATAAAGCTGTCAATATACTTCTATCGTTTTTTATGGTATGGTATAATCTAGTTCTTGCTCACATATGGAACTCAAAGCACTGTGGCTTACAGATGGAGACTCAAAAGAGACTTTAATGGTGATTAACGCTAATTCTAGATACAGATATTTTCATGAATGCAAAATCTATTTAATAAAATGATTTAAGATGTTCAAAAACAGTCTTGTAAAACTTAAAATAAGTTTTCTTTGAAAAATTAAACTTGTTCTTTTTTTAAAAATGACATCATCCAAGATGTGTTTTTAATCAATTATCGTCCTAGATAATTCAGAGGGCAACGTGCATGGAAAAACAATGGTGCGATTAACTAGGCATTGACCTCGTGTCATGGCGCTGGTCCAGGGAGAGCTTATTAGTTTGAGCTAGCAGTAAATATGAAACTGAGGGCATCATAAATCACAACGGTAGGATTAATCTGAATGTGAATCAGATACATGGGTAAAGTGGAGACATTTCCAGTTAGTCCAAAAACAGCTACACAAAGTCAGTGAAGAGAAAATAATAATTTCATACACAGGTCTATGAACAATGCCTTCCATTTTATCTAGAACTTTCAATTGAAGAAAATGGTCCTTATAGTTAAATAAGAATTTTCCTTAATTAAATAAATCAGACACATGGGCACTTAGGATCAGTAGTGATGCTCATCAGGACAAAATCTTTGTGAGGGAAGGATATGTATTTTGTTTCTCAGAGTGTTTTCTCTACTTATCCCATTAGAGGCTTGGAGAATCAACCTAGCTTAAAGCCAAAGTTTTATTCAATAAACTTGTTTTTTTAGTTTGTCTGGCTCATCACAGAGATTTTTGATTAATTGGCTGGACCATATTAGACAATGATAGAAAATCCTTCAGAAGAGTTTTGAGCCCTGTTTGGAGTCATCTCTAATATACATAAATTTACTTACTGAGAATTTTAAAATGACCCCTGGGCAATGATACTTTTAAATTTATTTTCAACATTAAGAAAGACCATTCTGAAAGTTCACTGCATTTGGGATTGTCAGGTAGATGTGTTTCTCGTCTGTCATGGATGTGTGGACTTTAGTTTGCAATATTAGTTAACTGGTCAGAATCAATATATTGGAGTTTCCATTACCTTCTTACTTCTGGATATAAATCTATGGGAATATGACCTTCAGAGGGAGACGAAAAGAGGGAAAATGCCAGCAAAGTAATTTTTTGGTATTATAGTCAAATCACAACAATAAAATTGTTCAGTAAATACATTTATTTATTTATTTATTTTACTTTAAGAGAAAATTCAATAAATCTGACGGGGTATGGAAACACAGCCAAATCAGTATGCTAAATTAGTAATGTTAGCTAAATTAGTAATATTAGCTAATCAGAAACAAGCATATGTTTCATACTCTTTTGGGGTTTCTATATGGGTATTTTTCCATTTATATATATTTATTTTTTAAGCAGACATACTGACTATATGTAAAAAATATATTTCCCTACTGTTGTCTGCTTATAAGCCAGATGCTGAGGTTGCTTTGATATTTTCCATCTAGACTCACTTATGCTTTCCCAGAGGCACTGATAATATTCACTGTGGTGTGAGTCATACTAATGGCTCGTTTCTGTCAGAGGATGAATCAATGTGGGATGCCTAATTCCAGAAGATTCTAGGGGAGCAGAAGAGATGGTCTGTATCTAGCTTCTTGTGGCTTGATCCGTTCCAGAAATGTATACACAAAAAATAATCAGTATTTTCCATCTATATCAAAGGCCTCATTAAGAGATTTAATTGTCTTGGAGATTCACAGTGGAAGCGAAGCAGGAATAGAGTGGCGATGTAAAATTATATTGCACATGTGATTACCAGCCTGGGATGATGACACACACTTTTTTCAACTTGTGTAAGAGAGGGTTAAAGTAACTCAGTAAGTGAAAAGATTATATCAAAGGAAGTTAAAAGAAAAGAAAAAAAATCTATTTTTATGATTAGAGAAAATATGAAATTATATAGGGTAGGTGAAATTTTTATGTCATTCAATTTTGTTAGGATATAGCAAGGCAATTAGATAAAATTAAATTTCAAGGCCGATTGATTTTTTAAATATTCATTTTAAGCACTGCATTTGGTGTTTATTATATTATACAGGAAATCGCAAAGAACGTCTGCTGCATCCAGGAATTAAATGAAACCTATACTGTCAATAGCCAAGCTGAGGCTTTTGATAAAGTATTATGACATTTCTATATTATGCAGCACCATAAAATGCTAAACACACACAGAACACAGGACTATAAGTTTCAAAAAGCACATACTGGAAGCTGGAGTGTTTTGGCATTTATAGCTGGCTAGCACAGGAAGATAATGAGGAGTTTGATACCTTGGAAATCATAACTATGAAATATATAACAATAGTTTCCCATCAAGATGGATCATATATCATGCAATATTGGAGGATAATTCAAGTCTGCAATGCAATCTGCTTTTCATTTCAAGTGGAGGGCGATGTAAGCCATAATTTACCCAGGTAGTACTCACGTGGGAAATAATGACAAATTTAGAGCAACTCATGACAAAAAATCCACATAGGAAAAATGTGAGAGATTTGATGTCCTCTTGGCTCTCAATTTTACTTTTTCCCCCCTATTCTCACCCTTCCTTAAGTGGAAAATCTTTTGTGTGAATATGGATTCATGATGAAATATAAGTATTTCTTTAAAAAATATAAAAAGACGTATACAATGACCAGCTAGCATTTCCCAAATTGTTGATTGAGATAAAGTGGGATAAATTATTTACATGATAGTTTATTGTGGGTATCTCAGTCTCAGAAAAATCTGAATTTAAATAATTGTCTACTAAAATCACTTCCCATGTTAAGATGTGCAATGACTCTTCTCTTATATACCTGTGACTTCTTTATCAAAAAGACTCTTTCATACAATAAATGAATTAGGGTCACCTAGGACCAGCATTTCTGGATTTTGGAAAGAACTAAAAGACTGATAATGTGCTTTAACTTTTCATATTTCATAGTATTTCATCAAATATTGAGATGCAGTAGGAAAAGAGAAGGAATTTGTTGGTGAAAAATAGGATGGTCCTCTGTGACCTGACAAAACAGTGGGAGCTCTATGGTTTCTGGCATTTTCCATGATCTATGTAGGTTTTGGCCAGCTGCCACTTGGGCTCTGTCTCATGCCACAGAATGAAATACATACACCTAGTTAAAAAGAGGTTAAGAGGGAGTTCTGCAATATGGACCTGAGTTTTCACTCCCATCTCTGCCCTTATTTACTTTTTTTATAGTATGAAGATCTCTCTTAACTCGAAAAATCTAAAGACATTATATAAACAATGGAGCAGGCACAAAAACATGAGCTTTATATTTCATCTTCCCAATTTTTCTTTTTCTGTTTAGGCTAAAGCTTACATTTCCATCTTTGTCTTCCGGAGAACCAAAGAAAAATCAGTTAGGACCAGTAGTTAAGAGACAGGCCTATCTTTTCATAACTGATGACAACTGAAATCATTTTTAACACTTTGACTTTCTTGTGATTCAGGTTTACGCTTCATTTTTACTTATAAATGTGGTGCTAGCACTAGTAAAACATACTTCTGCCTTTCAATTATCAAAGCTAACATGAGAAAAAATAAAAATGAAGTCGATGTAAGTTATCAGTCATCTTAGTTTAGCTTTAAAATGTTTACATTTTCAAATTTGCACTGTTTTTTAATTATGAGGGAAGGGTATTATTTCAATTGATTTGGATTCTTTGCTTACTTTGAGAGAGATAAAACAGAAGGTCATGTATAAATCCCACATAAAGTCCTTGAGTAAAATATTATTTAAGCATACAGCACCATCTTCTCAATGCTCATTTCAGATTTTTAAAGTTAAGTCCTCTAATTTTTACTTAGGCATTGTTTTCTAAAGAGATAGAAAGCAGTTGTCAAGATGGTAGACATCTTGAATGTTATTATTTAATTTCATTATAACCATTTTCCCCCTTAAAGTCAACTAACCTTAATTTCTTTTACATTCTTTTATGTCCTCTCTGCCAATTATGTAATCATTTCAGATGTTCTACTTGAGTTTCTTTATGTATATTCAAAATAATCCTTCGCATCTTATTCACTCTTTCAAAAATTTTGAACACAAAATTAAAAGTTGTGTGATATAAAAATAATACAAAAATTAAATATTTTAGAAAAACTATCATGTAGCAAGCACTCACAAGGAAGGCTTGGGTTAAATAGGCTTATACCTCAACAGCGGGCTTAACTTAGGTTTATTTATTTACTTACTTATAAACACCCTGACTTATTTCACAAAGGAATTGTCAGAGCTTAGAAAAATAAACATAAAAAAGATAAAACAAATAGTCTAGAGAGATAGAGTAAAGGGAATGCAAGGGTTACATTCTAATAAACATCTTGATATATAGAAGTAAAAACATATGTAATAGGCATACTGTAGTTACTAAAGGTGGGTCACAAATTTGGCCTCAAAGCTTTCAGGAGTTAAAGCAAAAGGGGAACTAGGGTTAGTTTTAAGAATCACAGTGTTCCTAACACTTAAATATGAAAACAACATAGAAAACCATAATTCAGGGAAAAATACCTAAGACTGAAAATCTGAGAAACTTCTCTCATGGCTTCTCATAAAAAGATATTAAATAATGTGATATTAATATTCCCATAGTAAGTATAATGGCACATTTTATTGGACTATTTCTTATGATTCTTCTCAATACAGACAACTGGCATAAAGTTACTGGGCAATTTAGTGAAAACCAATAAAAATGGTGCCAAATGTTTTGGTTCGATGCCCAGCTCTTTGGTTTGATTCAAAGATAGAATCAAAACATATAAAAGAATAAATATTTAGCATGCCTATCAAGTCTGCACCCGTAAACAATTCCACATTGCCCGTGTTTTGATAAGGATTAAACAGCAGGAACTTAAACATTTTTACCTGCCTGGAGAACTTGTAGTAGCTACTTGGTGCTGTGGATTAAGGGCTGAATCGTATCCCTCAACACTCAATTTAAAAAAATAGGGTCTTCATCTGCCTTCCTTATCTGAGATCCAGTAGACTCTAATCTTAAGAAAAGGTATGGAGAATAAATACACGGCCCAAAGGAATAGCTGAAGTCCTCTTTCTATCTAGGGCCCATCAGCCTTAAAAACAGGTAGTTCTAATGCACTTGTGTAGAAATTATATCTCTGGTTAGCCACAGACTTCTTTGAGAGAGAGAAACAAATTCCAGCAGAATCAGTGCTACTGCTGCGAACACAAAGTGGACAGGGATACTGATGTTCATGGCAAGATGTGTGTTTCAATAGAACTAATTGTTTTCAGTGTATTTGAGGTCGGAAGACCAATCACACTTAGCAGCTATGAAAGCGATTTGAAATGCACACAATGAGCTATAAATATAGTTTTGATTTGTTTGGCTTTCCACAAAACTAAAAATGAGATGCTATTTCTCGTTTGCTAAACACAGCTATTTGGTCAAATTCATTTTGGGGGAATCTGGAGAATGTTCCATTGCTTTAAAAGTTGCATTTTTAGAGGAAAGAGTGGACTTGCTCCCTACTCCCATGCTCCCAAGAGAGAAATGGTAGAGAAGAGAATTCTCCTGGAAAAAATTTCCAGGTCGGTATTCTCAAGGAAAAGTCACTTCTTATTTGCCTCCTCAGTTCCCTTTCAGGTCCACATGGCAGTTTTGTTCTGTTGCTTTGTTTTTTTCTCCTGTAACCTCTCATCCTCACAGTACTGAAAGAGTTTAAACAAAAATGACTTTGTTTGGTTCTGCAGAATTAACACGACACTCAGGCTTATTTCTAATCGAATGCAGATGTTTTCTAAGCAGAGAAAAACCTCAGCCTCGTGTGCATAATTCTTACACTGCCCTAATGGAGAGAAATGAGTCCAAAATTAGCAACTTTTTAAGCCAAATCTGGCCATGTGCCACATAGACTTTGTTGGTTTTTTTCCTTTTCATTTTCCAAGGGTGGACAGACAGAAGATCTTTAAAAATGCATACTGAGAGGGCCACCATGTTTCTAAGAAACTTAAAAGAGAAAGAAAGCCAAGTGAATCAGTGTGGCAATGCGTTTACGTCTCCCCTCTGATCTCTGCCCTCAGAAATAAAACTTTACAAAATTTGCAAAAATGTTGATCTCTGTGCAGCAGAGCAGCAAGCTTTAGAGAGAATGAGGTCAACCCGAGGGTTCTGTTTTGACTGTCTCGAGACTGAGTTGCTGACATGGACAAACTTGGGAACACCAGATGAAGAAAGACACTCTCTGTGTTCTTTCCACTCCTTGCTTCAACAATTTGCCACTAAAGATGTTACAACCTCATTGCTCTTCCAGACCCAAGGCCACGTGTTTATGTGTGTAGAACAGAAAGTTTTGAGGCTGATTATGTTGTCTTTTTAAAAATCATTTTGATTATGGAGAACCTCATAATTAGGCAGTTTGTGTACAGTATCTGTGCCCAGACTCCTGCCCACAGGACTAAAGAGAGCAAGAATGCACAGCCGATGGAAATTTGTGTTTTAGATAGAGGATGTGTGTGTCCTGTTCTCTTCCTTTCCCGTTGGAGAAAGATTTCAGGACCGTTAAGCAAAACTTTCCAAATGTATGATTATATCTAATGTGAAAATAAATTACCCCCAGATTGAGAACAAGATATTTGAGTGGTTAGTGGGATGGTGTAATAATACCAGGGAATATATAAAAGGTCAGCCTCTGGCTTGTAGTTTAGATTTAGACAGATATTCACATAAAGAACAGGATTTCTGACTTTCACCAACATCTTCAGCCCCTCACCCAACCCACTGACATAAGAATTATTCCAACAGGAGTTTTCTTGCTGCCCTATAGTCATTGAGCTTTTATTGATTTCAGTAATATGCCTGCATTTTGTAAAAGTTCACTGGCAAGCACAGCATCACAGTAGGTTTTAATGATCTAGAAAACACTGGCCTACCATGGATTTTGCCTCCATGGAATTATTTTCAGGGATTCAGTTATATAACCATTCAAATCCCAGTTTAGGTAGATGAGGCATCCTTTGGCACATGGTTGAAAATAAAGCTTTTGAACAAAGCTCAACATTTTAGGGAGAGAGGAAAGAAAGACATATTTATCCCTATTTTCTGTAATTTATGATCAACCTTCCAAGGTAGGTTCTATTTCAGAGCCAAAGTAGGTTACAACTTTGAGAAGCTAGAAGTAGAATCTACTTCTAGAAAACTAACTTTTCTATTGCCCAAATAATGTATATGAAAATGGAAAGGCCATGAGAGCATATCCTACTGCTTTTTTGGGCTATATTGTAAGAAACTCTTATTAGTAAACTTCTTATTATCTCATGAAACATTAAAAATGCAGGAATTTCTGAAGTTACCTTAATAATAAGGCAATGTCCTTGACAGTTGGGAGGTTTTAATGAGTGCAGCCTATCTACATACCTATGAGAAGATTATAAATAATTAGCATGCTACCCAAAAGTAAAAATTACAATATGAAAGTCTAGGAAAAAGAATTGTTGGAGACATGAAAAATATCTTTATAAATGCCATTCACTTGAGTGTTCATAAATATTCAAAATTGTTAAGGTTCTGTATACCAGGAGTCATATCTAACATTATTTCACCAAGCAAAGGCCAAGATGAGTTGAATATAGGTGCTTTAAAAATTATAAATTGCATATAATATTTGAAAAAATTAGCAAATCAAACCAACACCTGCTTCTTTCAAAGCTTGAAGGAAAAGGAGATTATTTTTACAGCACTTGCACCTTGAAATAGTGGTAAAAAAAAGACTTGAATTATCTGTAATCAAGGAAAACATTTAAAGCCAATTTCAACTAAAAGGACAAAGTCAGAATATTGAATCCAGTGAATGATTTTGTTTTCCTTCCATGCAGTCCCAAAGCGCTTGGGCACACTGACACACAAGGATTGATATTCACAAAACAAAAGCCTTTCCCCTATGTTTAGAAGTGCACTGTTAAGCAGCTCCAAATGCATTTATTTTTCAGTTTCTTTTCCTTTAGGTTTCAGTTTCTGTTTGTGACTTGCTCTGTTTAGTTCCCTCTAGAGCACATAGCTAATAGCTTTTAGCTGGATAACTTCTCCTTTTAAAGGGAACTCGGAGTGTGGTATTTTCAGGTTATCTTGTAATCGATTGTTTTTAATGGATGGGCCTTTTTGTTTAAGCAAGGATTTCTGACCTTTAAGACTGTTAGCATTTCTAGGTGATATTTACTCTGTTGATCTCTTGCTTTCATTGTTTCTTTGCACTCTTTGTGTGTAGTTTCTGTGTTTAAGCTAGTGATTTCATGTATTTTGAAACTAAACACTCAATCTCCTTGGTTTGTATACTTTCTGGTCTGGGCTTGTGGAAGCACTCTCCTAATGCATTAAAGAGATGTTGAAATCTTGGTTTCAGATAAACCCTAGTGCTTCTGGTTGTTGGGGGAGGGGAGAGTCACTAGATGTGGTTTAACAACTTTGGTTTATTTTCAGTTGGATCTTAGTTTATTATATCTAATAATATCAGGCCTTGGCATATAAGACACTTGCTGGGAAATGAGGAAAAGCAAAAAATTCTACAAGATCTTCATGCTATGGATTCTTTTCTACTTTCTGGGAATGAAAAAGGGTAAAAATGATATATTTAAAATAATCCTATTCATTCCCCAAGGAAAATATCAGGTTATAAATTATCTACCAGGTGGCCTGAGGCCAATTCTCCTAGGTTGGGTAAGATTGGGAGAGGCATGCCACACTTTAATAGTGAAACAAAGTTTTGAAAAATGCTTAAAGGAGATTCTAGAGGAAAGACTCAAATAAGCAAAGGGGTGTGTGAAAGTGGAGAGGGCCAGTGGAACCCTTTTTATCTTAATAATTTGTTCTGTGCTTATGGGCTCTTAAGCCCCCAAGCAAGGTTGAACTTCCAGTTTCCATTACTGGAGTTGCCAGAGTCACTCCTGCTCTCAGCCAGTCTGCCTGAATCCCTGCCCAATGGACCAGCCCCTGGGGTGAGAAAGTTGGAATGGGAGTGGAATGATGACTCTGCTTCACTGCCCCCTAAAGTGGATGCCATCCAATCTTCCAAAATCACTTCTGTGTTAGCTAAGCAAGCCCATTTGTAGAGAACATGGAAACCTCCGAGGAGGCCTCAAACAATAAAAGCAGTAATCAAAAGTGAGGTACTTACGCAGTCCCAGCAAGCAAGAAAACGCAACAAATACCCTTCCATCTCCCGGCTTTCAAAAGTTGAAAAAAGGAGATTTAGCACTGAGTACATTTAAGAAGGAAAATATCAAGGCAGGATAGCAGAAGCTGGGGGAGGAGGGAACATATGGAGTAAAAATTCCCTCTGAGCCCGCGGAAAGCAATAAGAATTCTCATTTAACCTCGGAAAATGACTTGAGAATCACTTGTACTTTGAAACGATTCTAAATTGCAAACTAATTTCCCAGTGGGATTTGTTGATGGCCTACTGTACACAGCATAAATAATGAGTTTGCAACCAGGACCCCAAATAAAGCAGTGCACGTTCGTGGAATCTAGGAACAATTTTTTTCCCCCATCTGACATTGCAATGTTAATGCTTCCAGTCAGGAGTTTTACTGTGTCAGCAGGTGAATTCCCTGGCAGTAAGTCAAGCTTTAATGGAACGTGCTGGTAGGAACGATTACGCTGCAGCAGTGTAAAACTCTGGTGTCAGTATTAGGCTTCTAGAATGCATGGGCACAGCCTGCTACCTGCCCTGATGGCAGGTGTTCTTGGCTGTTTGACTTTTAATGCGACATTTCAAATTGATCATGACAAAGTAAAATTTCTATCTTATAAAGGATTTTAGAACTGCAAATTATAATGATAGCAAACCTTTTTTATTCAAGGGAGAAATCTGAGGCTTGAGGGGTTACATGGCTGGTTAGATGATACACATTAATAAGAGGTGGTCCTGGACTCTAACTGAGGACTCCTCTATTCCCTTAGTGCTCTGTTCCTGTCACCATTGAGGATGCTGCCCTTTCTTAGAAAACAAAAATGACGAGCACAATAAATTTAAAAACCATGTTTCAGAAAACTTGACACAAATATGAATCTGAAATATAATTTATTAACAGAAAGCAAAGCATACAATCTGGTGCACCTGAACATCCAGACTTCTCTGACTGAGAGACGGACACATGGGATAAGTCTACCAGTGAGTATGATGCTTTTACAAGGGTTCATCCTCCAATTTAAAAATATTACTGGATTGAATGTCACTAAAGAGTTAATATGATGCCTATAAGCAGCTCTCTGGGGTTAAGATCTGATGGTCTTTATCCGCCTTCAAAAGTGAAGAAATCCCTTTGAGATAGGAACAATTGACGTTTTCCAAGAAAGGCTTGTGTACCATATGGTCTACACTACCATAAGGTATGGCCTGGGTATACTCAGCCATAGCTCTTCTGAGATCACTCAGAGGTGTCTACACTGTGGGGGCCATGTGGTTTCTTCCGCAAGAGCAATGCCTAAATTCTGCGCCCCCTATCCCAGGGTGTTTACTCTGTTATGTGGTATGTATTCTGCCTCTCAAAGCAGTCCCATTTATACAACCTGTGTCAAGCATCCCAGGGCTCATATAGCTTGCAAATAATCTTGCTTTATTGCACCATCATTAGACTCCCAGGCCTACAAGTAAGATCTGAGTTCTAGTCTAGCATGAAGACTCGTGTCACCATTACAAAGCCATCCCATCTGGGCTTGGGATGCCAACCAACAATCCTTTCCCCATCGCTCCTTTTTCCTCTTCTTTATGTTGACGATTTTAGTCAACTCTCCTTTCAAATCCTCTGCTTCATTCCTTCGTCATCATTCTCCACAGATAGCTGTCCTTTTCTTTTTTCATAGAGAAAGTCAGTCAAGAACACCTCAAACTGCCACCCATCTCCAGCACACTGTGCTCAAAACCGCCATTCTCTCCTTTCCTATATCTGTACTTCTATTGTCTGGATCCCACTGTATTTTGCTCTAGAAATTGTCCACTCTTCTCACATAGGCTTTTCCTTTTAGTAGGCAAACATGTTCAAATGTCCTAAATCTAAGAGCCAGAAGAAAATAGAAACAATAATCTCACTTGGCTGCACATCTCCTGTTAGATGTGACTCCGCCAAACTTGTCTAAAAAGCAACCTGCACCCCCACACCCCCAGCACTTCCGCACTTCTACACCTTCCCTGTGAACACATACCTCTGCCTCCTCACCAGGACACTGTATCCAAACTTTCAATGACTTTCCAGATGCTAATGTCAAAGAACACATTTCATTCTTCAGCCTCTTAACCTTCTCTGCTGAATTTGTTCCTGGACAACAGCTTCTTCTTGTAACCCCTCTTCGTTTGGTATCAGACACCACTGTGTCCTGATTCTCCTGTAGCTGTTCTTGAAAGTTCTCAGCAGCTTTCTGTTTCTATCGGTTAAAGGGTGATGTTGCTCAGGATTCCATCATTAGTCTTTGTTTTTGTCTCATTCTACCCACTCCCTTTGGGCGAAAATGTGGCTCTTGTGGCTACAACTACCATTTTTATAACGCCCAATTCTACATTTCTAACGCAGACTCTCTTTCTATGTAATAGACAAATATGTTCTACTGTCAACTAAATGTCTTTTGCAGGAATTTACATATGAATCTGTCTAAATAGATGCAAATCTGGAGACAGCACCTTCTTACCTAAATCTGCCTAATCCTTCCATGTTCATCATCTTGGTGAGTGACATACTCATCCACTCAGTTGACTAAATCAGGTAACTCAGGGATGTATTCTTTACTTCTCCATCTCCTTTAACTTTTCAATCCAATTCATGATGACAATTCTATATATAATCTTTCATCTTAGTGTCTCCCCAATCTTCTGTCTGTTCATTATCTCAATTCTACTGTCTTAGTTTAGACCGATCAACTCCCTCCTAGATTACAGATTACTGAAATAGCAAAGTAAGTGGTTTCCCTGCCTTCACCTCTGTCCTTTTCCATTCCTTTTCCCCAGTGTAGACAGGGAAATGAAAAACATTCTTCAAATGCTCCATTATTAAGGTTAAAAGTCAAACAACTTAATATGGCATTGAAGACTTTTTGTTATTTCTTGTCTGTCTGCTCTACAGTCTGGAACACATGCTAAATTACCCGGAAAGTCCCTTCCTCTCTCATCTGTACCAAAGCATTTACAGATAGTATTCCTTTTGGTGTTAATCTTCTCTCTTCTCCATAAGCTACTTGGTGAAAGATAGGGACTATGGCTTTTAACATTGCACAATGTCTGGTGCACAGTAAGTACACAATAATATTTCTTAAGTGAATAGATGGTCATTTATCTAAAGTACATCACTAAAATTATGATCATGCATTCTCATGTGTATGCTTTTATGTATTTTTAATCTTTTTGTTCAATTACATGCATTTACAAAATATCAAAAACACATTGCATTTTTTTCCCAATTCTTATCTAGCTTTTTAAAGCTAATAATAAACACTAATTGAGGACTTATTTTTCTTGGGCACATTTTTATTACTTTGCATTTATTTACTTATTTAATTTTCCCAACAACTACAACAATAGTTATTATTATCTCCATTTTACATATGAAAAAATTGATGCACAGAAAGAAGCACAGTGGGGATTAGAATCCAGCTGATGTGGGTCCAGAGCCCTGCTCTGAACCAATGTGACATCCTACCAAATATCAGTGTTTTACATGGCCTCGGGTTTGTGAGTCTTCCTAGCTTTCCATTCCACCCATCCTTTTTCTGTACACTCCTTAGAAATTTATTTTTGAAGTTTCAAGCATTAATAGAAATAGACCTCTCAACTCAAAGATGATACCTTTTCCCAAGACTAGCCTGTTTTTGTTCCTAGATGTCTGTAATATGTACACAGGATGGAGAGCTATTTCAATATAAAATGTAAAGAGAGGATTAAGATAAATGGCCGTGAATGAGCTCAGGAGTGTCAAAAACTGTTAAAATCTGACAGTGCCTAAACATTCTCTTCAGAATCCAGAGGCAGTACGAAGATATTTATATTATATTAGAGTATCTATCCAAATTGTTCTGTAAAATATATCCAAATTGCTGGAGAATTCTCTTGCTTTATTTTTTGTATTTGTTGACTGAATTGGGTGTGAAAATATATATATATCCCAGGTAATGTCCATAATATGAAAAGCTCTTGATATGTTCTTATACCTCTGGAGTCACATGATCTCCAAACCTCCCATTATTATAAAATCTTTAAAAATAAGGTGTAATATTCCTATTCTAAAATATACTCTTGCAAATGCTAAGTTCTTTTTTAGGGTCTTTGACTCGTGTCAGGGTACTGGTGACAGAAGCAATAAATCTGTTCGTTTGTTATGCCCACAGTTGAAAACAAAGTGAATATCAGCCAATATAATTCAGTTGACATTCTTCTAGAATATCCTCCTCCGACACAAAGCAGACAATTTTATATTTGCAGAAAATATTTATCCCATGCTGCAAGCAATATTATGTTGACTCTTTGTTTCAGACTACTAAATCATCACCTTGAGGTAGGTTGTAAATGTCATCAGGTATCTTTCAACACATTTCAACAAGAATGGGAAATGTGGTGGAAAATATTATATACTCTTAAAAGAGCTGCATTTGATTGAATCAATGTCATGGATATCAGTGGGAAAGTATCATAGTCTGCATTCACTAACTTTTGAGAAAACAGACAGCCATTCGCTTTAGCCCGCTGGTTAACTTGCATTGGTCAATGTGGATCTATGACAGTGTGGTCTGGCCAAATTTGTGAAAAGAACCTGAGGGAAGTGGGACACTCAGTTACCTAGTCTTCACATTTGCTTGAATGCCAAGCACAAAATATGAAGACATTTCACTGTCTGAACTGTGATTGTGTTGTGAACTCCACGATGATATTCAAAGTCAAACGAAAACTTCCTCTCAACTCTCATCACATCCTGATTTTTTAATTAAAAATAAATATTTGCCCTTTCTCTTTTAGTTGCTAATGTAACCCATATGGAAAAAGCATGAAACAAGTAAGCAGCAAAACCCAGTAAGATAGACTAGATTTTTTGCAGAAAGTAATGTTTTTAATTAATTCATTTATTCCTTTTATAAACGTTTATGACTAATACCTACAATGTATCCATCACTGAGCTAGGCAATGGGAATGCAAATACAAAGACACCTCCTCCGCTTCAAGGGGGTAATGCTGTCTAGAAGGAAACACAAAAATAAGTTACAGAGGGATATGATAAGTGCTTTAGCAGTAATATAAATAAATTCTGTGGAAAACAAAAGAGAAAAGCCATAAATTCTTGGGGTTTAGCTAACAGCCTCCTAGAGAAGAAACCTTTACGTTAACGAATGAATAAAAGTTCACTGGAAAAAGGGTTTACCTTGTACAGGAGTGCAGAAGCACCAAGTGTCCAAGTGGTCTGATCTGTCTTTCAACTTCTGCTCCTACCGAAGTGTGGTGAGCGTGGTACTGAGAAGGGACGAGGAATGAAGGGACCGTTTTACTGTATCAAAGGAAAACCATGGAGTAAACAACTTTGAGCATTTATCTTAGAAGTTATTTTTATTTCATCTTAATTTGAAGAGGTTTATAAATGTCTCGAAGACTTGAAGTTAGGATGAAGTTGTAAACATTTGGAGACACTGAGAAGATTTTGCACCCTTTAATGGTTACAAGCCTTGCTTCGATTTAGGCATAGCAATTAGGAATCAGTAGCCGTATCAAGGTCTTCCCTGATACAAGGGAAGAATTGCGATCACAGAGGCATACAAGAATAAGGGTGAATTTTGAAGAACTGTAGTTACAGAGACTGAGAATCCTCCGCAATTATCTTAAAGGGTTTCATACTACAACACAACTGGTTTTTCATAAACAACAACAGAAACCATAGCTATAGAATTGTAATGATGAAAGAAGATCTGAATGAAGACCCAGTCAGGACCGTTTTTCCTGGTGCTTCTAGAGAAAGTTACAAATACCAAGGCAAGAAGGCAATGTCATTTAATAGGTTACAATTGCACCTGCACAATACTTACTTTTCATTTTATATATGGGCACAAAAGCTAATGGTATAATGTTTAGCTGTACATTTCTTGCCATGTGGGTAGCTCTCCAGAAATATTTATTGAATGAATGAATACACTGTAAATTGTTTATTCCACAAAGTAGTTTCCTTTCCCCCATAATTTTGGGATTTTTGAGGAAGATCAGCCCTGAGCTAACATCTGCCTCCAATATTCGTCTTTTTGCTGAGGAAGACTGGCCCTGAGCTAACATCCATGCCCATCTTCCTCTACTTTATATGTAGGACGCCTGCCAGAGTGTGGCTTGACAAGCAGTGCATAGGCCCGTGCCCAGGATCTGAACCCCAGCCGCCAAAGTAGAATGTGCGAACTTAACCTCTGTGCCACCATGCTGGGCCCCTCATTTCCGTTATATTAATCCTTCATTGGTTATTGTAAAGTCCACGTTAAAAGGATCCCTTCAGCTCTTGTTAAGTAAAGGTCTTAAAAGTGAAAGGACCTATTGAACATGTACAGCTACTATCAAATTCTTCCAGTTAGACAGACCATGGAGAGTGCAGCTGAAACAGTGGTTCTTCGGTTTGAGAGCGCTCCCAGTAGGTTAGCTTCTTTTTTAACCTACAGCTCTTGGCTTTTTATAAATATGACTTGAACTGACAAAAAAATATAGCAATCTGGGTTTGGTAGATCCTCATGGTGGATGTGAGATTGGTAACTCCTTTGGTGAGAGAAGAGTTTATGTGGGAACGAAAAAGCTGCCAGGAGTGACATATCCACAATGGTACTTATGAAAAAAGTTGGCTTGTGTGCTTTATCTTTATTAATTACTGCTAGAGACATTCCTCAAAGCCCAGACCATGTTAAAGAACAAAGAAAGGCATTATAAGCAATTTTCCAGGAAAGGGGAGAATTTAAAAGCTTTTAATGCTTTTGAAAAACCATCAGAGGATATATGAAGTTATACAGCACCCATCAAAAGTCAAAATAACCAAAAGCTAAAATAATCCAAAGATGATTGTTGTATCTACCATTATTCATGCTATTAATTTAGGACTAGAAATAGCATCCTAGTTCTTTCCGAATCACAGGATAAAAATTAAATTTAGAACAAGTTTATTGGTATATGTATTTGATAATGTTTTATTCATTTGAGTTGGTCAATCATATAAATGTTATCCATTCACTCATTCATTCAACAAACATTTCTTTTCTACTATTTGAGAGACAATATGCTAGATGCTGGGGATACAAATAAATTGATTATTCCATGGGCTCAAGAAGCTTAAAATCTAGTATATTAAAACTAGAACTTGTTGTTTGTTTTGTCATATTACTTTGGCCCATTGACTGTCACATTTAGCTAAGAGGATGGATTTATAGTCATCATGCAAAAAAAAAGGTGAGATAAAAGGACGTTAGGAAGATGAAAAGATAAAAAAACCTTCTATCACTTATATTGATATCAACACCTTATTATTATTTTTTTCGCAAAAAAGTGCCATTTCTTTTCAGCAAATTGAACACCTGCCATTAGGATACTTCAGGCCAAAACTCATTCAAGAAATAACCACAGCCACATGGTGGTAAAGAAAATTCAAGATACAAGGCAACTGAAATCATAAATAGCTCATTGCTCAACTTAATTGTTCTTTCTCCTCTCAATACCTCCTGTTAACATTTTGCAATTGGAATGTTTTCCATCTGTGCCTTTACTAAAATTGTGTGAATATAGCTGATGAAAACTATTATCACTCTGTCTTTTAGTCTTCGATCTGCTTTGTGTTGACACACTCACAACCAGAAAAATGTTAGCTCAGTCATACATTTCATGATATATATGCTTTATGCTCCATGCTCAAAGTTTCCCATCTGTATTTCCAACTGCTTTACTCATTCTTATTGTGATAGAGAATACCTGCAAACACACACGGGGAGAGATCCTCCATAGGAGAGATCACGGTGAAAGTTGTATCGGGTTCTTGTAAATATTTGGGGTAATATTAAATTTAAAGGATAAATAAAAAGTAGAATATATCAATTTAGCAAACTTTGCTTCTGATATTCTTCCAATAAATTGTTTTATTCAGGCTTCTCTCTCACATGTTTTCACATGTGAGATTCTTCTCAGAAGCCTACAGTAGTGACCACATCCTGCTCCGGAGAGCACCATTCACGTATAAATATTTGAGAATGGGGCCCCTGAGAGTGCAAGGCTCAATCTGCTCGGTTTATGCAATGGCCCTGGGGTAGGGACTTCATGACGATTATACTTGTCTCAGATCGCAGTCGAATCAAGTTAGACCAAATCCATATCAGAAAAGTGGAATGGTATTGGACACCAGAATGCTTATCATTTTCTGCATGTGGAAATTTCTTACTTGTGAGATTGGAGAAGAAGGTGAGTCACTGAAATAACTGGTAAAATCAAATGCTCAGACATAAAGAGGGAGCGGCCAAAAGGTGACCTTAAAGTCAGGGAGGGGAAATGAAGGCACTGTAGGGTGTTTACTTCATGTTTGAATTAAGAAAACTGTACCAATCATTTGATTATTTGTATAATGAGATCATCTACCTTCTTCATAGTTAACATGATTAGAAGAAATCTGGACTAGAAAAACGTCAACAAATGTTATTTTATGCTCGTATGTTAAAAAATATTAACATATAATTTAGAAAAAGATAGTTTTTCTAGCTCAGATGATGCTCAAAAAGAAACCTGTGAAAGATTTTATGCTTTTTTAATTTTTTTTTTTTCAGTTTCTTAGGGAGCGTGACTGAAAGGATTGTGACTGTTTTCTTCTCGATGACATGGGGAGATCATGCCAGTGTCCCTCCCTGGGCCCGCAGGAGAACTAATTAATGCAGTCTACAGCAGGATGCAACACTTCCAAAAACACCATAGAGTTCTTCATTCAGTTTGAACTGGCAAGCTTAGAAGCATAGTAAACAAAGATACTGCTGAAAATATGGTGTGTTTAAAAGCCATAGTTTGTCTTTTCTTTGAGTATTTACATTAGGAGAAATATGCAGCAGAATGCTAAGTAAATTAATTGTTAATGGGGATGGTGCTTATTATGGACTGAATGTACGCGTCCACCAAAATTCATATGTTGACGTGCTAGCTCCTGGTGTGGCTGTGTTTAGAATGAGAAAGTAATTAAGATTAAACAAGATCATAAGTGTGGGGCCCTGATTCAATAGAATTAGTGTCCTCATAAGAAGAGACATGAGACTGCCTGTTCTCTCCAGCTGTCTCTGTGTGCACTGTGCAAAGGAAAGGGCATGTGAGGACATCTCAGAAGGTGGCTCTCTGCAAGCCAGGACGGGCTTCCCCAGAAATCAGCCCTGCCGGACCTTGATCTGGGACTCCTAACCTCCAAAACTGAGAAAATCAATTTCTATTGTTTATCTAGATGCTTGCCATCCAGTCTACGGTACTTTGTTATGGCAGCCTGAGCTGACTCCTACAGTGCTTTTAAAAAAAGAAGGTTATATTTATGGATGTCTTTTGAGAACCTCCCTTTCCAAAACAGTCGTTAAAGAATCCTCTTATACATAGGTATCTTTATTATGGGTGTTCTCACACTTCCCTCCGTGTTTACAGTCCTCAGATACAATATAAGCTCTGTAAGATATCAAAACTTATCACCAAACAGACCACTATCTATTTGGTCCTTCCATTGTGTAGCTCATGCTTCCGGGTTTCTCCCTCTAATTATTATCCTTTTTTGAAAGGACATAACAAAATGTTCATAGTGGACAGTACAGGTACTTCTACACCCCAGAGATCCAAGTATTCGATGCCAATATCTAGACATGTTGGTGGAACATTCATGTAGCTCATTCAGTGAAATATTAAGTATTTTTATGCTTGACTAGTTTGTAGCTGATTACATTTGCTGCACGCAATGTGGTTCTTCCTAGGAAATATGCTAATATAGCTGTTGTATAATGGTAGTGTGCAAACATGCACACAAATGTGTGTATGTGTGTGTGTGTGCATGTGCACTTTCAACACCTACTTCCTATGTCTCCAGAATTATCCAGGAAAGCATCTTGCAGAGAGCTTTATTTCTAAGCTTCACGTGAACATCTGCAGTTTTCAAGGTGAAAATGATTCCTCATGGGTTGGTTTTAACAAAAAGCTGGGGAGTGCAAAGTGAAGGGGATTAAGGCAGACAATGTGACCACACACCAATTTCCTCCCTTACAAACCTTTTATATCACTTATCAGAATTTTAATTCCATCTGCTAAGTAATACAGGTCCCCAGAGCAGAGGTTACACACGCAGCCACAGGTTAGAGTCTTCGGCTGCTTTTTCATTACATTGTGCACCGCAATTTCTCTGGGCCTCCTTAGTGATGGAGCGAGGGATGTTTGAGTTAGATGGTTAATTCTTTTATTTATTTTTTCAACAGGAACAGAAACCATGGATTTTAAAGACCATTTGCCCATTGCTGAATAAGGACAGCCCTAGGATACTTACCATCAAATATTCTCAAGCTATCGATTAACATTTTTAGAACAGTCACTGGTCCTTTCTGCTACACTATTTTAGAATGATTTAAATATGATTCTTGGAAAGGAGAAGATCTTTCCTTAACAAAGCTGGAGTACTCATTGGCAGGCAGCAGAGATGGGCTGTGTTAATGTCAATTTCTTTACTTTTTATAAATGCCACCTGTGTTACCAGCATTGATTTGATGGTGATGTAATTTTCTTGCAAATCCATTAGTTTTATAGGTTTTTGGCAAGCCTCACTGCTGTGTTGATTAGATATAGTAACTGTATCTATTTAAACAGGGTTTTAAATGCTTGGCTCAATTCTCTGTGTTGGCTGGATAACAAGACATACAGTAGATGCTTTAACTTCAGATTCTGCTAACCAGTGATTTGACACATAGCTTAGCGTTTGGCCATTTGTGATACTCAGCACTTTAATTGTGAAGTTAATTGCAGGTATTTGTAAGATATACCTTGAGGTAATCCTGACAAATAAGATACAGACTCTCCATCCTCTCTAGGTGGTTTTATTCTATCAGTATTTCTCAAAGCATAGCCCTCAGATAAGCAATATTAGCATCGTCCAGGACCCTGTTAGAAACGCAAACTCTTGGGCCCACCCCAGACCGACTGAATCAGAAACTCTGGGAGTGGGGCCCAGTAATGTACAAATTACCAAGCGTTCCTGGTGTTTCCTCCCCTGCTAGTTTGAGCACCACTGGTCTAAGAGAATCCCTGATACACGGGTGCTGTATATTTTGGCACTGAACAATTCAACGTGAATCACTTTTGTAATCACTCTTAATGAATTAACCTTCCATACCCAAATTAGCTAATGCTGGAAAATCATTTAATAATAATAAAACACTATCAGTTATCTCTTAATTTTTGAATATTTATCTTTCCCCTGATAGATGGTGGCTTATTATAAATGTATTAGGATTGAGGTTTGGGTGTGGGAAAGCAGCTAATCTTTGTTTTCTTTATCTCTCCTTGCCTCCTCTGTTTCATTATCTAAAGAAGTTAACATCACATGCTCCATTAAACAAGATGCAGATTTGATTATCTTTCATCTTTCCTGAACCCTTTCTATAAATGCGACTTGATTACTCTTGCATGTTGAGACAGACATTTAGAATAATCAAAATATCGAGAAAGTGATGCCTGGTTAAGCTAGGGCAGTACAGCTTCCCTGACATAAATAAATGGGTTGAGACTGATGCAAACATAAGTTCTGTTGGATGGGCTGAGATGGAGTTTCATGGAAGGTATAAGTTGAGAGACTTGATGCTAACAAATAAACAAACAAAATGTTAATAAATACATTTCCCAACAAAAGAAGTCAAATTCCCTATGAGAAAAGAGAGCTCTGATAATTTAGAGATCTGAAATTCACTGCGGTTGAATCGTAAAGGTGATTAATTTAGTTGTTCATTTGTGCATTCATTCATCAAATATTAATTGAGAAGTTTTCATATCTCCTATTGGTGTCTGCTTTTAGCTGAGCTGGAATCATGTTTCCAGAATTCCCTTCCCTACCTAGTTCCAGATTAGTGTGGGTCACAGATGAGACATTTTGTGCAAGATTTGGAAGACAGAAGTGAAACACAACTATGTTCTCTTCCAGGCATATGTCACTTATCCCTTGGCTCATCTTGTTGAAATGGGACAACAGTCAAGGTGCAGCACTTCCAGATCCTGTTGGATACCCTCCTTCAGCTTCTCAGATTCCTGCATCACTTGTAGGTTTACATTCATCATAAAAGATGCTGGCTTCTCCTACTGGTCCAACTGTCATCAAACGTAGATTCTTAGAGGTTGTTAGAGGCCAGTACGAGTGTCAATCCATCCTTGTGGATTTCAGCTCCTCCTCACCGTTCCTGATCTATGTGATCTATCCTGATCTATTGTTCAGTCCTCACCCTCCACTTCACATCCATCTTTCCTCCAGGACACCTGCCCTACTGATGGTGGGCCACAGGTATGGTCACAGGAGCAACAGCTTTAGGCAGACTCTTCTATCAGCTTTCAGAATTTCATAAAATCAAATCCCAGTAATGAATCCTTTATTAGATATTACTCCTGGTGTTTCCACTTCTCTGACTGAAAATTGATACAGAAATTTGGGGCTAGAAATGGTTCCAGAGGAATTGAATCTGAAACATAGTTTCTCCAAATTAATTCTGAGTTTTCTGGAATTGATTCTCTGCTTTGTTTAGACTCAAGACTCAAAATTTCTTGTGGGAAAGGGGCCAAAGCATGCAGTGGCAAAGCATTACTTAAGGCATTACTTGCAACCACATACCTTTAGAAGACAAGAATTTAGTGATCAAGCATGTGGTTGCAAAACCCCAAAATTTCTGTAACTTGTAAGTTACAAGGATTTATCTCTGGCTCATATTACATGGAGACCTGTGTAGGGGACCTGCAGCTGCATTCCGCTATCTTTTCATCTTGCATCCCAGGCAGAAGGAGCAGTCCTGATCTGGAAAAATGCCTTTCTTGTGGCAGAAAGGACAAGCAAAATGCTGGTGGGAGCTCATTCTCTACGCTCAAACATAGCAGAGGTCATATGAATTTATATTTTTCAGGCAAACGTGTCACATAGCCCAATCTGAATTCTATGGGGACAAGAACGTATCATCCTCTCACAACGAATGAAGAATGAATGGTGGCCAACAGTGATGCAGTCAACCACAGTAATTTATTAGACGACTCAGAATGAAGTTGGTCATTATTTATTTGAGGCCTGGAAGATTCAGTGCCAAATTATTTCAAAGCACAGTGCAAAAACAGAGTGAGATGAAAATTATAGTGAGACTAGAAAATAAATAAAAATAGCAGTTCAAGAAGAAAAAAAGTAATTATGGAAAAGAGGGATTACTGAAACAAATAAGAAAATAAAATTTCCTTGAAATAGAAAATTCTGATTCCGCACCAGGCTATGTTGATGAGAAAAAGACACATCTAGGTAAATCCTGGCAAAGTTACTCCCTCTAAGAATTGATTTAAGAAAAGAAAACAACAAAACACTAACACTTTTCCAAGCAGAATTAATAAAATAGCCCTAAAGAAAAAAATCAGGTCAACATTAGGCTTTTCATCTCTAATACTGGAAAACTAGAAGCAACAAAAGAATAAGATAGCAATATGAAGAGCAGCGAAAGTGACAATGGCTGTCGTCTGTGAATGCTATACCAGCCAAGACCTCAGTCACCAGTGACAATGAAAGACAGATATCTGAGGTTATGCAGGAATTCTGAGAGTCTTGTTTCTTCTTTCCAACAAACATATGAACCGGACAAGAAATCTGAGAATTGCAAAGAGGAAAGAAATTGATATGTAGGCTACAGAACTAGGTATCTAGCTAACTAGCTAGATATAGGTGAGGATATAGAAATACATGCACAAACGGCGATATGCGGGCTACATTTAGCCAGCCCGTAAGGGTCTGCACAAGGAGATTTGCAGTTTATAGATGGCATCTTTGTCTGAGTTTGGTGCCCCAACTGGTCGGGCTGGTTTCTACACCACACAGGTTGTTACATTTTGACTATCTCTCCTGCAACGTAAAGGATTGCCTTTATATTTCCTGGAAGTTTTTAAGAAGGACTTTTAACAGAAAGGACATACTGGCCCTCATCTCTCTGTGGGGATGTAAGTGGAGCTTCATGGGAAAAATCCTAACTATCTTAGTTTCAATAAATATATTCATAAGTGCCTGATTATAAGAATAGTAGCTATTTTGATTGGAAAATTTCAGTAGAATTCCCAAATTAACAAGGGAACAAGAAAGGAATAAGAACTTGATCAGTTGAGCAAAAAAGAAGGAAAGAAAGAAAGAAAGAAAACAACGTATAATACAGGATGAGATAAAATAAAATGGAAGGAATACAACCAAGTTTACCAGTTTTTAAGGTAAATATGTGTAGTAATTAACAAATTTTCAGTCTAAGAAAAATTTACAGTGAAATGAAAAGCTATCTAGAAAGCAAAAAAAGAACACTTCAAAAGACTATCTACATAACACAGCAAAATATTATCTATGTAATATTTCCATCTTTTCTCAGAGGAAACTGAATACGTGAAATGTCTTTGACATTAAAGGAGAGAAGGAATTAAATATCCATTTAAGAAATTAGAAAATAGAAACAAAAGAGGTAGAAATTAATAGACAAAAATTTAAATTAATGAAAGAGAAAAAAATTAAAAACTTTCAAAGGATAGATGAATGAGGCAATTCTCTGGGCTGGGGGGAAGAAATAGTAAAATAGATAAACTCCTTGGAAAACTGATTAAAAGATAAAAGAGGACAGCCAAAATAGATAAGATTAAGAATGAGAAAAGAGACAAAACCAAATATAGAGAGACTAAAAAGAGAATGCCACTTGAACAATACAATTTGCCAAACAAGACACAGTAGAAAACTGAACACGACCAATTACCAGAGAAGAGATTGGAAAGGTGAGGCATCAACAATGAAAAATGTTCAGAACAACAGCTTGCAGCCAAACACTGTGTAATCTTTAAAAGAAAAAAAAATATATATATATATATATATAAGTTCCATATTACTTAAATTATGCAAGCCTACAGAAAATAGTGGAATTCTCTTTCATTTCTTTTATGAAATTAGCATTATTTTGATACCAGTAACTGATATAGATACTGTAAAAAAGAACACTATGGACAAATCTCAATAATGAATACAGAGCTGAAAATTCTAAATGATACAATAGCAAATAGAATTCAGCAATGCATCAAGAGAACAATGCACTATTACTAGTCAGGGTTTATTTCAAGAATTGAAGGCTGCTTTATATCAGGACATCTATCAACAAAGTTGATTATAACCTGATGAAAGGGAAAAACTGAATATTATTAATAGATGCTAAATATTATTTTAATAAAATTTAGCAGTCAATTCTAATTAAAATTCAAAATAAATTGAGAATAAAAGGAAAATACTTAAGTGTGACAAAGGTTATTTACCAAAAATAATAGCAAATCTTATCAAAAATTGGTAGAAATTGAAAACACCTCATTGAAAATAAGGGACTAGAAAAGGATGTTTACTATCATCCTTTAGTTAATTATTCCTCTAGATTTAAATATAAGCAGTAAGAAAAGAAAATGAAGTAAACAACATAAGCACTAGGTAAATAAAGTTATTTTCCCTGAAGATGTAATTGAAGACTGAGAAAAGACAAAAGATTTCTGTTTAAAATTTTCTTAATTGATATGGTTATCTGGACACTTTAATCCATGGCTTTTTTCCTAATCTAGAAATATCTAGTAGAGATGGAAATGGCACAAACTGTTCAGTTTAAAACAGCATCAAAAACAACAAAATGCTGAAGAGTGAAATTTAACAAAAACTCTATATTATCTAGAGAAAAAAATCATACTAAATGACAAGATTTGAATATATGCTATTTTCTTGAATGGGAACACTTAATGTTACAGAGCGATTATACAGTGTACATGTGTGTATATATTCAATTATATGTGCATGAACGAAAAATAGCCTATCAGATATCACATATGCTACATTGTCACTTTAATGAAATAAATGTGATATCACTGTAAGAATAGGTAAATAAATTAGTGAAATACAAATAGAATGAAGATTTTATTTGTAGAGCTTTAATGCAGGAGAAAAACAGTAGTTAATTCCATAGAAAAAAGATGAACTTTTAAACAAATAATGTGAGCACAACTGGTTAACTATCTGGAAGGGAATAAAAATGGAAGCCAAAAATAGATTGCAGATGGACCCAAGCCTTTGGTGAAAAACAAATGAATGAAGAAAAAACTGAAAATTTCATGAGAAAGTTAGAAGACTTCATGTGTCTAGAAATGAGTGGTTGAGTGACCATCATGATCAGTTCTGGAAGACTGGACAGTATTACAAATTAATATAGTTTATTGCATGTAAACAAAAGCTATATATGGAAAATTATATAATAAAGTCAATAGACACACATTGCTGTGTAAAATTATTTCTAATCTGATGGTATACAAAGAGTTAATATTCATAAAGTATGAGTTCTTTAAAGCAGAGAAACAAATAGGTCAATAGAAATTGAATAAAATATAACTAAAGAATTCACAGAAAACTAAAACCTTATGGAAAATAAATACACTAAAATGGGTTCATATCCTCTAGTAGTCTGATAAATAAAAATATACAAATTAAAGTAACAAAAAAAGGGATTACTTTATACCTATTAGACTGGCAAAATTTGAAGGAAAATACATATAGATATCAGGATTGTGGACAAAAGAGCATGCTTATTATAGATGGAGGAATGTGAAGTATTACAATCTTTCTAGGAAGAAATTTGACAACATATATTAAAATTAAAATATAAAATGTCCTTTGAATACAACAATTTCATTCAAGAGATCAACACAGCAGAAATAGAGGTCCCAGCATATAAGTGTTTTAGTGTTTAGGGAATCTAAGGTGGCATTGCTTATAGGGGCCAAATCTAGAAACATTGTAAATACTCGTCAACAGAGGAATGATACTGTTGAAAGTTAGTTTTCTGCTATAACTTTACATTTTTGTTTGTTTGTTTAATGTTCACATACGTGGGAATACTTTTTATCTTAACGATAGAAATATACTCTTTTTATGCACATGTGGAAAACTTTATAAAATTGACTAGATACTAGCCTCCAAAGTAAATCTCAATAAATTCAAAAGTAGCAGGAAGATATTTCTGTGATCAAAATACAGGGAAATTGAATATCAAAAATCAAAATATACCCCAAACAAGAAGGATATCAACAATGGCAATGATGAAAAATAATAAAAAGTTCCTGGATTTAACATAAACTTATAATTTCAAGTATCTAGGGGGCATCAACCAAGACGATGACATGGGAAGATCCTGAGGTCGCCTACTTCCACAGACACATCAAATTTACAGCTACACATGGAGCAATTTCCTCCAAAAGAGATCCAGAAATGAACTGAGCAACTCCTGCATATCAGGTGAATGAGAATATACACGCATACTCATCACATCAAAATGGATAGAAAAGGTTGAGACACATTCTCACCATAAACCAAAAGCGGGGCTAGCTGCCTCTAATCTGATAAAATAGACTTTAAGCCAAACACTGTATCAAGGGGTAAAAAAGGTCATTATATAATAACAAAGGGGTCAATTCATCAAGACGACATAACATTTGTAAATATTTATGTACCCAACATAGGAGCATACAAATATATTTAGCAATATGAACAGATCTGAAGAGAGAAATAGATAGCAGTACAATAAGAGCAGGGGACTTCAGTATCTGACTTTCAACAATGGATAGATATCAAGGAAGAAAATAAATAAGGAAACATTGGACTTAAGCTACATGTTACCAGATGGACCTAACAGACATACACAGAATGTTCTCTCCAACAGGAGCACAATATATATTCTTCTCAAGTGCACCTAAAACATTCTACAGGAAAGATCATATGTGAGGCCACAAAACAATCTTAATAAGTTTAAGAAGATTGAAATCATATCAAGAATCTTTTCTGACTACAATGGCATGAAACCAGAAAAAATTAAAAGAAGAAACCAGAAAATTCAAGTATGTGGATATTAAACACTATGCTCCTGAACAACCAATGGGTCAAAGAAGAAGCCAAAAGAAATAAAATAATCTCAAGAGAAACAAAAATAGGAATAAAATATATCAAAACCTATAGGATGCAGCAAAAGTAGTGCTAAGAGGAACGTTTATAGCAATAAGTGCCTACATTAAGAACAAAGAAAGATCTCAAATAAACAACCTATCTTTATGCCTCAAGAAACCAGAAAAAGGAGAACAAACTAAGCCTAAAGTTAGCAGAAGGAAGAAAATAAAGGAGATCAGAGTGGCAATAAATGAAATAGAGAATAATAAGGCAATAGAAAGGATCAATGAAACCAAGAGTTGTCTTTTTGAAAAGGTAAACAAAATTGACAAACATTTACCCAGACTTAGCAAGGAAGAAAAGAGGAGAGTCAAATAAATAAAATCAGAAATGAAAGAGGAGACATTAGAACTGATACCATAGAAATACAAAGGATCATAAGAGACAACTATCAACAATTATACACCAACAAACTGGAAACTCAAGAAGAAATGGATAAAGTCCTAGAAACATATCACCTACCAAGACTGAATCATAAAGAAACAGAAAATCTGAGTAGACCATTTAGTAGTAAGGAGAATGAATCAGTTTCAAAAATGTCCCAATAAACAGAAGTCCAGGATCAGATGGTTTCACTAGCGAATTCTACCAAACATTTAAAGAGGACTTAATGTTAAACCTTCTTACAGTTTTCCAAAAAAATAGAAGAAAGGGAACACTTCCAAACTTATTTTATGAAGCCAGCATAACTCTGATAATAAAGCCAGACAAGTATACTACAAGAAAGGAAAATTATAGGCTAATATCCCTGATGAACACAGGTGTGAAAATCAACAAAATATTAGCATACAGAATTCAATGGCACATTAAAAGGATCATACGCCATGAACCAGTGGGATTTACTCCAGGGATGCAAAGATGGCTAAATATCTGTAAATCAATCGATGTGATACACCACATTAACAAAATGAAAGATGAAAATCAATGATCATCTCTATAGATGCAGGATAATTATTTGAAAAATTCAACATCCTTTCGTGATAAAAACTCTCAACAAAGTGTGCATAGAGGGAACGTACCTCAACATAATAAAAGCCATATATGATAACTCCACAGCTAACATCATACTCAACAGTGAAAAGCTGAAAACTTTTCCTATAAGTTCAGGAACAAGACAAGGATGCCCACTCTCACCACTATTATTCAGTGTAGTACCGGAAGTCCTGGTCAGAACAATTAGTCAAGAAAAAGAAATAAAAGGCATCTAAATTAGAAAGGAAGAAGTAAAACTGTCACTATTTGCAGATGACATGACCTAATATGTAAAATACCCTAAAGATTCCACCAAAAAACTGTTAGAACTAATCAACGAAGTCAGTAAAGTCGCAGGATACAATGTCATAATACAAAAAACAGTTGTGTTTCTATAAACCAACAGAGAACTATCAGAAAGAGAAATTAAGAAAACCCTGCTTACAATTTCATCCAAAAAATAAAATATGACTAAATTTAACCAAGGAGGTTGAAAATCTGTACACTGAAAACTATAAGCCATTGATGATATAAATTTAGGATGACACAAATAAATGGAAAGATATCCCATGCTCATAGACTGGAAAAATTAATATTGTTAAAATGTCCATACTACTCAAAGCAATCTACTGATTCAATGCAGTCCCTATCAAAATTACAATAGTATTTTCACAGAAATACAAAAAACAATTCCTGTATTTGTATAGAATCACAAAAGATGCCAAATTGCCAAAGCAATCTTCAGAAAGAAGATTTCAAACTATATCACAAAGCTCTAGTAATCATCAAAACAGGATAGTATTGGCATAAAAAGAGACTCATAGATCAATGGAACAGAATAGAGATCCTAGAAATAAATCCACACATATATGGTGAATTAACTTATGACAAAGTAGCCAAGAATATACAATGGAGAAAAGATAATCTCTCCAATAAATGGTGCTGGAAAAACTAGATGACCACATTCAAAAGAATGAAAATAGAACTCTGTTTTACACCATATACAAAAATCAACTTAAAATGGATTAAAGACTTGAATGTATGACCTGAAACCATAAAACTCGTAGAAGAAAACAGCAGGTAATCTCCTTGACATTAGTCTTGGCAATAATTTTCTGGATTTGACACCAAAAGCAAAGGCACCAAAAGCAAAAATACACAAGTGGAATCACATCAAGCTAAAAAGTTTCTGCACAGCAAAGGAAACCATCAACAAAATTAAAATGAAACCTATGGAATGGGAGAACATATTTGCAAACCACATATCTGGTTAGGAGTTAATATTCAAAATACAAGGAACTCATAAAAATCAATAGTCAACAAGCAAATAGTCAAATTGAAAAATGGGCAAAAGACCTGAAGAGACAGTCTTCAAAGAAGACATTCAGATGGCCAACAAGTTCAAGAAAAGACACTCAACATCACTGATCATAAGGGAAATGCAAATCCAAACCACAATGAGATGTCGCCTCATACCTGTTAGGATGTCTGTTATCAAAAAGATAAGAGATAACAAATGGTGGTGAAATGCAGAAAAAAGAAAATCCTTGTACACTGGTAATGGGAATGTAAACTGGTACAGCCACTGTGAAAAACAGTATGGAGCTTCCTCAAGAAATTAAAAACAGAACTGCCATATGATGCAGCAATATCACTTCTTAGTATATATTTAAAGGCAACAAAATCATTATCCTGTAGAGATGTCTGTACTCCCATGTTCGTTGCAGCATTATTCACAATAGCCAAGGTATGAAAACAACCTAAATGTCTGTCGAGAGATGAATGGATAAATAAATGTTTTTTGACATATATATGTATGTATATATATGGAAGGGAATATTATTCAGCCTTAAAAAAGAAAATCCTGTCATTTGCGACAATGTGGATGAACCTGGGGGCATTATTCTAAAAAAATAAAGCATACAGCGAGAGACAAATACTGCATGGTATTACTTATATGTGGAATCTAAAAGAAAATGTCAAATTCACAGTAACAGAGAGTAGAAAAGTGTTTGCCAGCTGCTAGGGGTGGAGGAAACAGAGAGAGGCTGGTAAAAGGGTACAAACTTTCCATTATAAGATGAATAAGATACCTCAATAAAACTTAAAAAAATTTTAGTTATCTATAACTAAAAAACAATGAAAGTGTCTAACCTTCTTTCACCTCTCCACCTCCTGATTTATTTTAGAATTGTTCATATTGCAATAATTTGATAATATAATATTACAATATCATTATAGTATTATGATATAAATAAATTGTGTTCATATTACAATAATATATTATTCATGTGGTAATAAAATTAAAAATCAACTAATGAAAGATAGCCAACAACAACACATAAATAACTTATGGGTTAAAGACAAAAATAATAAAAATTATAAAGTATTTATAAGTGCAAAACAATGAAAGTCCTTAGCTTCCTTTTATATTTCTCCCTCCTCATTTTATGAGATATTCACGTATGTAATATTTACGTGTCAAAGTTTATAACATTTTATAACAGCATTCTTTGATGATCCACCGTATCCAGTTAATGACCCTTTGTTCTACAGTGAAATGAACTTGATGCTGGCCACTAATTAGCCTACCACAGCTCCTCTATTCATCTTTTGGTTGGTTAAATTGTAACACTAATGAGTCTCTTTCTACCTCCACTTCCAACAGGGAGTATGGCTACTATCATTTCTGAGTTTTTATACCTTTGAAAACATCTGTCTGTTGCCTTTATATAAAAACACTTTGGTTGACACATTCTTTCCCCAAAGACTTTGTATCTATCGATTATTTCACTCTCTACTATCATTTAATATTCCTATGGAGAAGGCTGAGGCCAAGCTTATTGATTCTCCTTATTTTGTTGATACCTTTTTTATTCTGGATCACCAAGAAAATATTTCTTTGCCGTAAAGTGCAATTACTATAAGGACATGACTTAGTATTAATTGCCTCGTATCAATTTTTTTCAGTACATGGTGTAACATTCCGATTTGCTGATTCAGGTATTGCTTATTTTTGAAAAGTTTATTGCTTCTATTATGGTAGGAAATATAATTAAATGTCATTTTTTTCAGGTTTTTATTCTGAAAAAAGAATTATTTGTGTGGTGGGTAACTTTTATAGCTATCATTTTCCACGTAAAAATTAATTTTGCTCATGCTCTCTTCTATACTACTGTTATTGTTTTCTGTGATATCTTTTGCATTCCTCCTGTTTCCAAGTGGCTTTCATTTTTCTCTCTTTTTCTGTTGTTCTTTTTGTATTAGTTTCAGGGAAAATAGTGCATCAGAAACACCTTTTTATCCGAAATATTTAATTAGATATGCCAACTTATGATATTAAAATTCTTTGATCTGTTATGCAGAGAATCAAATTAATTAGGGCACATGGAAGCAAAAAGTCCAGTGGGATTCTATTATATTATTTAGAGGAGAGGTTATTGGTACTTGGAATATAAATATCAACTGTAATGAAGTACTGAGATATAATTTGGAATAGAATACACAGGATTTGGAGATTAGTTAGATGTAATAGGTGACATTAAGGAAAGTGAGTCTTAACTGCTATAGGTTCACCCATATTATCCCTGATTACACTGTTAGGATCACAGTGAAATCCTCCATCCATTACACTTTTGCTCAAGATATAGATAACTAATCAACGAGGAAATTAATCAACAGCAAAACTCAGCAATAAATACTGCAATTCCAGTCTGCAGTACTAGCTCTATAGAAAATAGTGCTCTTTTTTAAAAATGCACTCTTGATTTCTATTACCTACCTCTGGTACAGTCTTTTATATTTTAATAAAGTCTGAAGAATAAAATCCCATCGAGATTCAAGAAGACATTTTTTTTTTTTTAAACGTGAAAAGAAAGGGACTTCAGCATCCAGTAATAGGTTAAGTTCTAACCAGGAACCTTCTACTGATAGTAGATAAAAATCCTGGAACAACATATAAAGTCTCACCTTAAAAGTGTTAATGATATGGCAAGTGATTATGAAATACTCAGTGAGGGAGAAAATGAATACAGGACCGCAGAGAGGTGAGCAGAGCTCTGAAACTGGTTTTATCCAAGGGAATTTGAGATGCCAAGTGAACCTGTCTATCTGTTTTCACGGCTCCCAAGGCTTGGAGTGCATGTGGCAAAGTCCAGTGCCTGCTAATAAGCTTTTCCTCTCATAAAACTTGGATGCCAAAAACTTATACCTTTAAAGAGAAGTAAAAATGGGAACAGAGCAGTCCCCCAACCCACCCACCCCCAATGGCCTGCAAGGGAAAACTGCCTATTTTAACCTTGATGCTGAGCTGGAAATTGGGATAATTCCTGAGAACATGTACCCATAAGCAAGCTCTCATTCAGACTTGCAGACTAAATTCATTTCTCTGTGGTCTAAAAACCATAACCAATAATCAAGTTTAAAATAATCCTGGATTTGTATTCATCTAGAAGGCAAAGAAGAAACAAGGATGAAATCTTTCTGGAAGGTTTCACTGTCTTGCAGACTTCAAATAAGTCTCATTCTTAGTAAAATGAGCCCAATGAACAAAGTTAATAAATTCAGAAGGAAAGAAGGCACTGTGAGGAAAAACCAGCAGAACAATGGACTGCAGAAACAGATCTGCATATATTGCGGTTACTAAAGTTATCAAACATAAAGCATTAAATTTAACTATTAAAACATTAACTATGTTTTATGTATTTAAAAAACATAAAATTTGAATATTTTGAAGAAAATAAAAATGTATAAAGAACGGGCAGGAAGATATGACATAGAATCAAATAGCATTGCCAGAGATGAAAAGTAAAATTTGAGAAATTTTGAAATAGGAAAATTTAGTGGCAAGTAGGATACAGCTGAAAGAAGAATTAGTAATCTGAAAGATTATGTAAGGAAATTTTCTCAGATATAATAGCTAGAAAGACAAAGAGATGGATATTCCCAGAAGGAGAGGAGAGAGAAAATGGGGCAACATCATTGTTTAAAGAGATAATGACTAAGCACTTTTCTGAATAGACAAAAGGTTAAAATATACAGCTGTAGGAATCCAAATATGTAGGATGCAGTATGTAATTAAGAAATCCAGTGGCTGGCCCCGTGGCTGAGTGGTTAAGTTTGCACTCTCTGCTTCCGTGGCCCAGGGTTTTGCCCGTTCAGATTCTGGGTGCAGACATGGCACCAGTCATCAAGCCATGCTGAGGTGGCATCCCACATAGCACAGCCAGAAGGACCTACAGCTAGAATATACAACTATGTACTGAGGGGCTTTGGGGAGAAGAAGAAGAAGAGGGAAAAAAAAGAGAAGATTGGCAACAGATGTTAACTCAAGTGCCAGTCTTTAAATAAAAAAGAAATCCACACCTATTCACATCAGAGTGGCACTGCCATACACCAAAGATAAGGTTAATAAAAGGGAGAAGTCACTTTGCCCATTGCTCCCATAGTTGCATTCATAGACGACAATAAGCAACATTAGACCCCAACAAATTCTTGGCACTTCTTTAGTACCAACAACAGTAGCAAGACAGCTTTTGCTCAGATGGTACGGTGGCAGCAGGTTACTGCAGGTAATTTAGGTAATGGAAGACTATTCAAGGCTCCGGCAGCTTTGGTAGCCCTGGCTCTGAAAATAGTGATGGCTTCTGGGCAGTGACAGGAATGCTGCCTTGAGAAGTTCATCAGCATCTAAACTCAGTGCCAGAAAGGGCAGCCAAGAGCAAAAAGTAGTTTCTTTAGCTCTGGTAATATCTTCTTCTCCCTTTTGGTCCTTCCACTATTGCAGTACTGTTGTAACAAACTTCTGTATTAAATAAACTCTTCTTAATTTGAAACATTTGGAGGGATTTCTGTTTTCTTGGACTGGACAATGACTGATGAAATGATTAACAGTTTTAATCTAATGCACACAGCAATTAAAGAATACACTTTTTCTCCCCAAGCATACAAGGAACATTTGTGAAAAATTGACCAGATGCTGTGGCAAAAAGTTTGTTCCAGCAAGGTTAAGAGAATTATTATTATTATCAGACCATATTCTCTGATCACACAGTAATTAAGGGAGAAATCAATAAAACACATGTAAAAAATTCCATATATTTAGAAATTAAGAAATATACTTCTCAAAGAACTCATGAGTCAAAGACAAATTTATATAAGGAATTAGAAAAATATTTTAACTATATGATGACAAAACAGTTACATATCAAAAATTTGAGAATATAGGTAAATCAATACTTAGGGGAAAATGTGTAACCTTAAATAATCTTAGAACAGGAAATGTATTAAAAATGAATGGGCTATACACTGCTCTTTAAAATTGAGAAAAATGACAGCAAAAGTTCTATAATTTTATTTGGATCTTCTTTATGACTTCTATTTCTCTGCATGTTTTCTACTTTTTCCTTGTGTCAAGAGAATTTTTAATTAATTGTTGAAGCATTTTCGTGATGGCTGCTTTAAAGTCCTTCTCAGAGAATTCTAGCATCACGTTCATTTACTGTTGGCGCCAGTGGATTGACGTTTCTCTTTCAAGTTGTATTTTCTTCTTCTCGGTATTATGGGTAATTTTCTATTATATCTTTACATTTTGTCTATTATGTCAGGACACTCAAAGTCTTATTTAAATTTTGTATTTTAATAGGCATTCACTCTCTTTAGGTTTATCATGTGGTCTTGGCCAACTTTAGCCAGCTGTTGTTCCAATGGCAGTTTAATTTTCAGAGCCCTTATGGGGTTATTTTATTTTGTTTCGTTTGTCTGGTGTTGCTGGGTATCCCACTGGTCTCTGCTGAAGTTATCTGAGGGAGACAAAGGGGTTTCCTGGGCCAGGCCACTGATATCTCTTGATGGGGGAGAAATGCGGTTGGATTCTCCTCTGACCTCAGCTGTCCAAGTGTCTTGTAAGGGGGAGCATCTCAGCCCATGAGGACGAAAAGATTTCCAGGAGCAGGCTACTTGCTTTGGTCGCATCGCCCTTGTCAGTTCTGCCCACCTGTACTTCTCTCTCTGGGTGAGGACAGAGTCTTGGGCGCACAGGGACAAAGAGGCTCCCTGGACCAAGCTGCTTTCTGTAGCTGGATCTCTCTTGCCAGGTCTGCCATCCTCCTTGTATCTTTTGATGGGAAAAGTAAGCCCAGTGGGGAAGGAGAGTGCTTCCCCTGGTTGTTCAGTTTTGGTGGAGCTCTCAGTTGATCCCTCTTACTTGTGTTGTCAGGCTCTCTTAATGTAACCAGAGGGATGCCCATTCAGTCTGGAAGAAGAGTGAGCCTATCTAAACTGCCTTCTTTTGCTGAGTCAGGGGTTGGGAAGTGTTGGGATGTGGGTGGCCCTCTCTTGGGTGGTGTTCCAAACCAGCCGGCCATCTTCTTACCACTTTTCAATGTTCTCCTTTGGTTGACTCTTGTGACATTTCTGAGTTTTACAGACATGCT
Organism: Equus przewalskii; assembly: GCF_037783145.1. Classification (NCBI taxonomy): domain Eukaryota; kingdom Metazoa; phylum Chordata; class Mammalia; order Perissodactyla; family Equidae; genus Equus; species Equus przewalskii. The sequence goes on from NC_091849.1 coordinate 21,435,987, forward strand.
TAGTAGAGAAGCGCAAGAGAAAATGAGTCTGTTATGTTGTCTAGATGGGAAGTATCCTTATTTTCTTTTAAACTATGCACATGTGATTTATATGCCCTCTTGTTGTTTAGAAACTTCTAAAATAAATTAGAATTTTATATGAGATTCTTACTAGGCTTAATATTTTTGGTCTGTCTGGTGCTCCGTTAAAAGTTGCTCTTGGAGGGCTGGCCCTGTGGCCTAGTGGTTAGTTTGGCATGCTCTCCTTTGGCAGCCTGAATTTGGTTCCTGGATGGGGACCTACACCACTCAGCAGCAGCTGTGCTGTGGTGGCCACCCACATACAAAATAAGGGAGGACCGGCACAGATGTTAGCTCAGGGCAAATTCTTAAGCAGAAAGAGGAAGATTGGCAACAGATGTTAGCTCAGGGTGACTCTTCCTCAGCAAAAAAACAACAACAACAAAAAACTTGCTCTGAGGTCACTGCCTATAGGAAAGGCAAAAGAGAGTTTCCATGTGAACAAAAAGATTTTTTTTCTAGCTATATCTTTCTAACTGTGAAAATGAGATCCAGCAAGCATCATCAGCAAGCTGTGATCACTCACCATCTAAATCACTACTTCATCGCACTTTATATGTTGTATATTTATTTATTCTATTAAATTTATTGTATTCTGCATCTTATAGTTTGGTTGGAAATATAGATTGATGTCTGTCTGAAAACCATACAATAAATTGCAATATAATTAATTATTTTTGCTGAGAATGTAATATGTATTTGCTATTTTAAATATATTATTCAAGTTTCTCATGATAACAGACCTACAATCATGGTATTGTTATCTACATTACATCAATAAGGAAACTGATGCTATTTTTTCCTCCCTAACTTTTCTATGATCACATAGCTATAAAAGTGGAAAGAGTGGGAAATGAGCTCATAGCTCCATTGGAAGTTCATGCTGTGTACACTATATGGCTTCCTTTGTGAAAAAAAAATGACAATATCAAATTAACACTGTACGGAAAGCAAAAAGTGTTAATGAGTTTATCTAATTTCTCTCCCTTCTAATTTTCAAAAATTCGAAACTAGAATTTCTATTTTTTAACAGAAAGTAAAAAATATTGAAAATGGGAAATCCTGCAGAAACTAGGATCCAAGACACCTTTCTCACTTTTTATTGGTTTATTTTATTATCAAAATTCTATTCGAATCAGAGATACATACTCAAAATTGAAAACAGATATTTGATTGAGGAACATAAACATCCCATGAAATCTAACGAATCTTTTTCCCCCAATCTCACTATACATAAGCAGACAGTAGGAATGACAATGGCAATAGATCAGGTACTATTACTTCAAGCTTTATATAAATATTTTGGGGAAAATAAGATTAATTTCATTCCTGGAAACATTTATGAGAGTAATTGTCAGTGTATTCATAGAATTTACTTGTAGTTTTAATCTGGAATATTTTTACCAAATGTAAACATTTTTAAGTGCTTTATGAAAAGCGATTTCATTCGTGAGATGGGACATTGAAGGCAATCTCTTTTTTTCTATTCTTTCAAAGTCCAAATGATGCTGTATCTGTGTAAAGAGAGTCCCCATTTGGTTAACTCACAAGGAGCCTTCCATCTAAAGTCTGAGCTTTGACTTGTTAAAGAGGTTTTACACACATTTTACTGGAACAGACCAAATATCCAGATAAAACTAGATGCATTTTTCACTTGGAAAACAAAAGTTAAAACCCAACCACATTCTTCAGCTTTTATATCTATAAATGTCATCATTTCAGCCAAAGAAAGAACTCTTTGTGAAAACTTTTTAATAAAAACATCCCTGATGAATTTTTTCAAATTCTTCCTTTAAAAATTGGAAGTAACTGCTTCCAATTTTAATATACTCAAATAACTAAGCCTTGATCAGGCATTTTATATCTCCTTGCATTGACAATATCCAGCCAAATCTCATATATCACTCACCTTTCTTGGGAAAATTCTTGGATAACAATACTTCCCCACCAAATGTTTCTTTAAACTTTTTTAAGGTTTACGATTCTTTCTTTCTTTTTCTTTCTAAGTTAGCCTTAAACTGTAGGTTCTGGAGTTAATGCCTTTGCATCCCTGGCCCTTCGGCTATTTCTCTTCCTTGAATTTACTACAGTAAGGAGTGGGCCATTGGATAAATTTGCAAAAGTATTTACTGCTTGGATATAAAGTAAGATCATTCAAGGAGAGGGTATCATCATTTACTGAATTCCAAATTGTAATGTGAAGTCAATATTATCATTGATTTGAATGTGAAACCCAAAGCCAAGACATTGGCTTGTCTCTTGAGGATGGTGCCTACCAGCTCTCTCATGAAGGGGGAAAAATAAATCTATAGATATCAGGTTAAAACAATAAAAATAAAGAATAGCTAATTCCCAATTCTCGTTTATGCTCATTTAAAGATTCCTAAAATGATCTCTGAACTCAAAACTACTCTGGTTTCTGTTGAAGGGATATACATTTTGTGTAACGCTTTCTCACTTCCAAATTGTAATTAAGGAGGTTTGGTGGTGATGAAAGGAGTAACTTTATGAAATCAAAGAAATACAGATATTTCAGTTTTCCCTGCTGCATACCCTTCACAGATACGGAAATCATGTTATGTTATGAATCTAGTTACATATTTTTTTCCTTCCATGTTGTAATGAAAGATTTGATTCTTCATAGCCATAAATAGCATTCCTCCATGTGGCCTATCGCTCTGCATGAATACCAAATTTTCCTCTGGCTCTTCCTAAAAACTTGGTCCTGGTTGACATTTTTGGTTTATAGTAAATCTAACATTCTCTGCATACATATTTTGACTTCAACAGACATTTATTAGGCACCTACTGTATGCCAGGTCATTGTTGTCAGAGCTCTCCTTGATCCCATCCAGTCACAAGCAAACCCAATAAAAAAGCTAGAGTTTGAACTGACAAAAATAAACCTAACTCTATTCTTGACTGCATCCCTATTCTTCTCCTCCCAAAACACTATATTCATCTGGTCCCCCACATAAATACAACATTGACTGTGTTTTGTTTTAATCGCCAACAAATGATGTTTCCCCTACTTCTTGTTTTTAAATTTTTTGGTACACATTTGTTTCGGAAGCAAAAATCAATATAAATAACTTCCGGACATTTTCCTTATTGGTCATGATAGGTAAAAACTGGACATTTTCTGGTGATAATTATGTATTGATTACAACTAATATAGGACAATGTCTACAAACCTAGTATCTGTTTTCCACTGAATGATATGATATACATATCTACTCTCCCCATGAGCTTTATTTTTCAATTGCTTTATTTACTATAGTTAAAAAGATGCACAGTAAAGATACCCTCTTTAACACTGCAAATTTAATACATTAGGCACATTCAACAACAGTCTGCAAGGTTTACCTCGTTAAACAAACGCCACTGACAGGTTTATGTGTGTACTAATTAAAATATATTATTAATGGCTTATAACTTGTTTTAAAAATATCTCTGGCATAAATTTCATAAGTTTGTCTTTATTTTAACCCAATGACATGTTTTCCACATTTTTTTCCATTTAATTAAAGGGATGCTGCTCACATCCCCTCTCCAGATCAGTGATATTTTAGCTTTTGAAGACTGAAGTGAAATTGTTCATTTGTTGGATTGGAACTATTATGTTGATGAGGCCGGCAGGGCATTTTCATAGTTTAAGTATCTAGTGCTTAATCTTCAGGGAGGTCGCGCAACTTTTTATGGAGATATTAGAAAGCATGGACTGTTCTCATTATTTCCCTAGGGCTTAAGTCAGTGCCTTGCACATAGTTAACACCCCATAAATGAGTGTTGGATTAATGAGTGATAATTTTAGCCATTGAGAATACAAAATCTTTCCTACCCTTTGGTTCTCATCCTGCCTCCCATCACATTACCAAAAATGGTGTTTCTTCTTTGCTCGAAAATGCAAATGTACTCACCCAGATGGTTGCATTCATGCAGATAAATCCATAACTGACTCATTCCTTAAATCCACTTTTAGTTAATAATTGTTAATATTTAATTTTCAATGAACGCTCAGTGAAGCTCAAAACACTCATTATTGAGAAGTTTAAATGGTGGTAAGGCATTCATTCAGTTGGAAATTAGTTCATTCATTTGGGGCATTAATAAATAAAGTTATCACATTATGATATTGAACAGTGTCAGCTGTAGAATTGACGGTAAATTATTTCCACTAGATTGTTCTTCTCATGAGATGCTATGGTTCACATGAGAAGTCATGGAAAGTTGTGCCCATTCAGTCAGGCTACATTATCCTTGTGGCAGGGGTTCTCTTACTGAAATCGCTTCATCTCTTACCAAAGTCACTTCGTCTGTTTTGAAGATTGGAAAAACCAGGATGTGGTAGATGTTCAAAGAGCCCATCTATGTAACGTTTTGGCTCTCAGCTGCTTGGCTTTCCAAAGACAGTGATAACTAAATCTCCATGATGTGCTAGACAGCACTGGCCAGACTATTTGCCTTATGAGTAATCTTCTGGTGACTCCAAAGGCAGCCAGAGCATGGTGAGCAAGCAGTGGGTTGATTCTTAAAGGATTTTAGCCAACTGAATATTAATCATGACTTAAACATTAAAATAACTCAAGCAAATAGAGTTGTTATTGCTCTTGTTTTTTCTCACATTCCATTTCGTCTATTTCATATGCATGTCCATATAGTACTGTGAAGCAAACACGTGTGACTCTACTAGAAACTACTAATTAAGATCACCAGATTCAATGGTAGTAAAATTTCTAAAATGGTATGATGGGAGATAGGTGGAGCAAAATGGCGGGGTGAGCTGACCTGGGACTCTCTCCCCTCCAAAGTACAACAAAGGACTGGAAAAAACCCCTGAATTTCAGCTAATGAACCTAATGCCAGGACTCAGAAACCTACAGTATCAAAAGACAGAGGACAGAGCCCCTGCTGCCCGCCTCAGAGGAGCTGGAATGGGGTAGGAGAGTACTTCGCTTCCTCCCCTAGAAACCGGATCGACGTGCGGGTCCAGGAAGGAGCGGGGGAGTGGCCACGTGACCGGGGGATTGTCTAGGACTCCCGCTGCTGGTACAGTGGAAACCCACTGACGGGGGAAAGCTTCCGTGCGCAGGGACCCCATAAACCCAGGGCTCCGGGAGACCAGAGAACAGAACTGATCGAATCCAGATCCGTGCGAGAGAGAAACCGCCCCTCCCCACCCCGGCTAACCGCACAGGGCGCCGCCATCTTGCCGGAAGGTGGAGAGCTCAGAACGTGCGGCACTCGACCCCCATCTAGTGGCGACAGGCTGTAACTGCAACCGAATTCTACCACCATGTGAAAAAACCGCTCGTCTACCATCCAGCAATTTATAAAAGCCCCAGACCAGAAGGAAAACAATAAAAACAAAGAATTAAGTCCTGAGGACTTGGAAATAGGTAAACTAAGTCAAAATGAGTTCAGAGCAGCTATAATCAAAAAACTCAATGAGGTAGAGAGAAAGATAGAGAAACAAGCCGAGTTCTGGAGTTACTTCACAAAAGAGATTGAAATTATAAAGAAGAACCAAACAGAATTACTAGAGATGAAAAACACAATGGACCAGATGAAACAGAATACGGATTCCCTGAATGCCCGGGTAGACTCCATAGAAGAGCAAATTAGTGTAATCGAAGATAGACAGGCTGAATGGCTCCAGACAGAGGAAGAAAGAGAACTAAGGATTAAAAGGAATGAGGAAAGTATTAGAGAGATAGCAGATTCAATGAGGAGAAAGAATTTAAGGATCATAGGAATTCCCGAGAATGTGGAAAAGGAAAATGGAGCAGAAAGTGTGCTTAATGAAATTATAGAAGAGAATTTCCCAAATCTAGGGATTGAGGGAGAAATGCGTGTAGAAGAAGCTTTCAGATCTCCTAGATTTGTCAATGTAAAAAGACCTACTGCAAGGCATATAGTAGTACAAATGGCAAAAATGAATGACAAAGAAAGAATACTAAGGGCAGCAAGACAGAAGAGAATAACCTTCAAAGCAGCTCCTATCAGACTTTCAGCGGATTTCTCTACAGAAACCTTACAAGCTAGTAGAGAAAGGAGTGACATATTCAAAACTTTAAAAGATAAAAATCTTCAGCCAAGAATACTCTATCCAGCAAGAATATCCTTCAGATATGGGGGAGAAATTAAATCTTTTCCAGACAAACAGAAGTTAAGGGAATTTGTAACCAAAAGTCCTCTACTACAAGAAATCCTCAAGAAGGCTCTCATACCTGAAAAAAGAAAAAAGGGAGAAATGGGTCACAAACCACAGAGTAGGGAGACAGATAAATAGAACCAGAATAGGATAGCAGATATTCAACTATAGCATTAGGATAAAGGTAAGGAAACTACCAAAGCAAAGACGATCTTATCACTCTAACTACAAACTCATAACACAAGTTGGAATAAGAAATGAAAATGATAATTTAGGAGGGGAAGAGCAAAGGGACTAAATTAGTCTAGGCCAAGTAAGTAAGAGACCACCAGAGAATACACTATATTATACACGAGAGTCTAAATACAAACTTCAGGGTAGCCACTAAACTAAAAAACAGAACAGAGCCACAAAACATAAATAAGGAAAACTCTAAGAAACCCAGCATAAGAAATTGCAGTATCAAATGGGTAGGATAAAGCACACAGGAAGAGAAAAGCAGGAAAGCCAGATAATGAGCAACAGAGTGACAGCTTTAAGTCCACATGCATCAATAATCACTCTCAATGTGAACGGATTGAACTCTCCAATAAAAAGACAGAGAGTGGCAAAATGTATTAAAGAACAAGATCCAACAATTTGTTGCCTCCAGGAAACACACCTCAGCCCCAAGGATAAACACAGGCTCAGAGTGAAGGGGTGGAGGACAATACTTTAAGCTAATAGCAAGGAAAAAAAGCACGTGTTGCAATTCTTATATCAGACAAAGTGGATTTCAAAATAAGACAGGTAAAGAGAGACACACAGGGACAATATATAATGATCAAAGGGACACTTCATCAAGAAGAAATAACACTTATAAATATCTATGCACCCAACATAAGAGCACCAAGGTTCATAAAGCAACTATTAACAGACCTAAAGGAAGATGTTAAAAACAACACAATAATAGTAGGGGACCTCAACACCCCACTCACATCAATGGACAGATCATCCAGACAGAAAATCAACAAGGAAATAGTGGAGCTGAATGAAAAACTAAAACAATTGGACTTAATAGACATATATTGATCACTTCATCCTAAAAAGCAGAATACACATTCTTCTCCAGTGCACATGGAACATTCTCAAGGATAGACCATATGTTGGGAAACAAGGCAAGCCTCTAAAAATTTAAAAAAATTCAAATAATAACAAGCATCTTCTCTGATCATAATGCTATAAGGCTAGAAATTAATTAAAATGGTATGATGATCACAACATTTATTCCCTTCACCTACTTCAGATCCTTAAAAACTATTAAGGGAAGATATTTTCAGCTAATTCATGGTCTATCACTATGAGGTCAGCGGAAGGCTGATTTTGAAGGTTATGGGATTTCAGTTGGAAGAACGTTAACTGCAAAAATTACACTTCTATCTTCCAAGAGTGTAGAAGGAAGAAGAGTGTTTACTATTCTGCTGCAAAGTCACAGGGAGTGTTCCATGAAAAGATCTTGCTCTTGCCATATTTGGCAAAACTTAACTTTCTTGAAGTTACTTTTATGAGGTGTAAGTTACATACAATAAAATTCACCCCTTTTTGGTGCAAATTTCTATGAATTTTGACAGACGCATACAGTCATGTCACCCCCATCATAATAAAAACAGAGATTATTTCCAAGATATCAAAAAGTTCTCTCATGCCTCTTTGTGATCAATTTCCTCTCCCCACCCCCAGACTCTGGCAACCAGTCGTTTATATTCTGTCCCTATTGCTTTGCTGCTACCAGAATATTATACATATGGACTTATACAGTATTTACTTTTGGGGGTCTGGCTTCTTGCACAAATCCTAATGCATTTGAAATTCTTCCATCTTTTTGCATGCATGAAAAGTTTGCTTGACTGCTGAGTAGTATTCCATTGTTTGAATGTAACATTATTTTTTGATCCATTTTACAATTGCTGGACATTTATTTCCAGCTCTTGATGATTATGAATAAAGTTGCTATAAACATTTGAATACAAGTTTTTGTATGCATATATATTTTCATCTCTTTTGGGTAAGTGGGATTGCTGCATTGCATGGTAAGTATATGTTTAACTTGATAAGAAACTGCCAAACTGATTTCCAAAGGAATTGTGCCATTTATTTTTTTGCCACTAGAAGTTTATGGAATTTCTGTTGCTCCATATTTTTTTAATTTTTGGTGAAGAAGATTGGCCCTGAGCTAACATCTGTTGTCAATCTTCCTCTTCTTGCTTGAGGAAGATTGTTTCTGAACTAACATCTGTGACAATCTTCCTTTATTTTGTACATGGGACGCCCCCACAGCATGGCTTGATGAGTGGTGTGTAGGTCCATGACAGAGATACAAACCAGCAAATCCTGGGCCACCAAAGTGGAGCATGCAAACTTAACCACTACACCACTGGGCGGCCCCTTGCCCCATATTTTTAACATTACCTGATACTGTTATTGTTTTTTACCAATCTTATAGGCAAAGTGACATCTCATTGAAGTTTTAGTTTGCATTTTTCTAATGAGCAACATTGAGTATCTTTTGATATGTTTACTTGCCACCCATATAGCATCTTTGATGAAGCACCTATTCAAGTCTTTTGCCCTGGGGCTGGCCCCATGGCCAAGTGGTTAAGTTCGCGCCCTCCGCTGCAGGTGGCCCAGTGTCTAGTCAGTTCGAATCCTGGGCACGGACATGGCACTGCTCATCAAACCACACTGAGGCGGCGTCCCACATGCCACAACTAGAAGGACCCACAACTAAAGAATATACAAGTATGTACCGGGGGGCTTTGGGGAGAAAAAGGAAAAAATAAAATCTTAAAAAAAAAAAAAGTCTTTTGCCTGTTGTAAAATATTTGGTTGTTGACTTTCTTATCAAAATAGTACTTAATTATTGAGAGCTCTTTATTCTGGAAACGAGTCAGTCATCATATATTTATCTCATACACATTCTGTAAATATTTTCTACCAGTTTGTGGTTTTCTTTTCATCTTCTTTATAGTATCTTACAAAAAGCAGACAGAAGCTTTTAATTTTTACAAAGTCCAATTTAGCAAACTTTTCTTTTATATTCAAGTGTTTTGCCTCCTGTCTAAGAGACTCTTAAGCTTTGCCTAACCCAAGATCTCAAAGAGCTAGGAAAAGTTAATAATCAATGCCATGAGATGGGGTTGTAAGGTGTGGTGACCATGTATGCACAGCAAGCATGGAGGAGGTAGGCTGGCCCATGTCACCTATTAGACCAAGAGAGAACCTAGTGGATCTAACCAGTCCACAGAATCTGACTGTGTAGGAGTAAACAGACAGAAGACACAGCGTCCAAAAAATGCAGAGCAAGTTCATATGTGGTCCACGTAATGGTCAACAACAAGGGGCGGAGCTCAGGTGGGTGGGGATGGGGTGAGGGCTTTGAGCATCAGGGCAGTGGACTGTCCTTACTCAGAAAATCTGCCCCCCGGTGTCAGGAATCCAGCTACCATGATGAGGCAGCACAGATAGTCATTTCGGAGAGAGAAGATGGAGAAACACAGGTTCCTGGCTTTCTCTTCTGGGGAAACTTAATTCCAGGAGTGTTGAGCTGCAGCATGAAAGCTTGTGATTCATTCTTGATTAGGAGATCACAGTGTGATCCTGGGCATCGGAACCACCTGGGAGGTCATTTCCTATGCAGATTTCTGGGCCCCACCTCAGGCTTGTTGAATCTGAAGTGTGTGAAGGATGGGGAGTAAGCCTGGGGACTTTTTAACTAGTTTTCCAGGAGACTGATAAAAATTTCCACTGACTTAAGATATAATAGATATTATACATCAAAGGGTTGGAATAGAGGGGCAGTATGAGGAGAGGCAGCTGTGTGTTTTCATCCAGTCCCTGCCTGTGGATGGAGTGTTTCAGGAGCTGGAGCTGTGTCTGATTCTAGAAGTGAAAGAAAACTCAGCAGTATTGCTGCCAAGGCCAAAAATGGAAAGGGAGAACTGATATTTTAAACTAATACATCAATTGGAAATATATTATAAAATATATATTATAGACAGAGAGAGACAGATAGTACAGGCAGAGTAATTTGCACCAATAGAAGATTTGGTAATTATGGAAACCATATAAATATAATAATCAGAGCCAAATTTTAACTGCAAAATCTGGGGTTTAGTTTTGAATAAAATGCCTTATTTCATCATTTCAAGCGGCAGCATCATCTCTAATGATAATATCAAAAATTTATCAGGTATTTAGGTTACATATATTTAATTGCAATAACATGAAAATAATAAAGGTATCCCAGTTACTGAAACCTGGCAAGCATTTCGATATAGATGGCTGTGTACGTTAATTCCTAATCAGAACTCCTAAAGGCTATTTCTTGATTTTCTCTCTTATTTTGGGTATTATACAGTGCTTGGGATCATGTTTGCTTCTAATTTCCTGATTTTACACATTTAAAATGAATCTCTATAAGGCAAGTGAAAGTTTAGTTTGTAAATATGAACATAAATCTGAATAGAAACATGCTTTGTGAAATTAAACAGCAAGCTATTTTAAATCTGAGATATAAGTTACAGGCCTTTACTGTTAAAATAGAAAACTCAAAAGAACCCAGACAATTCTCTTTATAGCGCAAAGCCATGAGCACAGGAAGACCGACTTCTGAGTTGGTTTTGTCTATTTCACAAACGCACAAGCGACCTTTGCCCTCGTGGGCTGTTTTGTTTCTATGGTCTACCCCTGTGACTCGCCAAAAATGAGAAACAGACGTTGGGTTTATTATAGCATTCTTTGAAAAGAGTAAGCCATGTTATTGCATACAAGCAAATTTGGTTTGGTTTGGTTTTCGTTGCAGCCTAAATTAACAAGGTGTCAAATGAACATCGTGACCCCATTTTTATCTCAAGCACACTCAATTCGTAACAGAGAACAGGGCTTCCTTCTGCAGCTCAGCGAAACTGTATGTGGAGAATTTCACAAGTCAGCTGGTTCTGGGGGACAGAAAATCTGTAGCCTGACTGTCATCTGGTCAGAACATTTCCACACTTTGAGACTCGCGCGAGCCTTCATCTCACGGTGCTTTCACTTCTCGCTGATCAGATTCACAGCCTCTGCTTCCTCCGCCCCAGTGTGGAGAATTTACCATAAAGAAAGTGCGCGTTCAGCTGTAGTTTTTCTCCGCACAGCACTACCCTGATTTTGGAAAGAGCTCAACTCTTTGCCTCCCCTGGGCACACAGAACAGTAGAATGGAAGAGTGAAAACTGCCAAAATGCTAATCATGGAAAAAAATATTTAACAAGATCCAGATGGGACGAAATGGACATATTTCATTTATCCTGGGAAACTCTACAGTATATCATTTGTGATGCATAATACCCCCAGCCTTGGCCCTTTATAAACAAACACTACAGAGGCATATGCCACAAGATTATAAAGAGAGTTGGCCATAAATTTGATGGGGCCATACACTCAGCGTTGCACACACGGCTGCGGCTTATTCAGCAGTATCCGGGGGCTACAGTCTGTTCCCTTGGCTGCTAATCAACTCTGTAATCTCGGTTCACCCAACGGGGCAGAGTCCCAGCGGACCAATTCACCCTAATGAAATGCAGAGGTATTTCACACCAAAGGAATGACAGCTCGCTTTAACTTGGACCACGCTTACGCTGGGGAACCACGTTTATGGCGGCAGGGTTTATGAAGAGCTGCAAAAGCTGTTCTCAACCTTTTGTGGGAAGAAACAGGTTCTTTGAAATTCAAAGATTCCCAGGGTTCTGGTGCCAGTTCTCAGCCTCAGTCTATCTCTACGGACTTAGGAGATTTTGGCCAGGGCTTCACATTCACCCATTAGCAGATTCTTCAGGTGAATTTGAAGGCTTGGCTCCAGGAAGCACACTTGGAGAAACACTGAAACAGATGCATTATTAGGTATCTGCATTTATAAGTGTTAAAGATATTTCTAAGAGTCACTCTTTCAGCCTTATCCAGGAAGGAAATTGTCCTCCATTCTAGAGGAGTATAATACAAGTGCAATAGACTATAACCAGCCACTTAGATTGGAACACCCCCAGGAATGTATTGCAAACCATTATACGCATGAAAAAAACACTATACACCAAAGGGATTTTCATTAACCAATTTCTTATACTGTATGTGCGCCGCTTCACCTGGGCACCCCTGACCTGTGGCTTCCATGTAGGTGAATTTCATGTATGTTTCATATCCAGGATCACTGCTTCTCTCTATTCTGGCTGAAGCAGCAGAGCAGTAGGACCTTGAGGGAGCCAGACAGGGTGAGTTAGCTAGATGTCTGACTTCACGCAAATTCCTTCAACACTCCCTTCCAGATCATTCATTCTAAAACTCGAAGTCTATGTAAAATGGTTTGCAAGTTGGTGCACAGGGTGGGGAAATAAGAGGAATTTGGAAATCCACCAGGGTAGATCAGTGAATTGTGGCCCTTGGTGGCAAAGAACACAGAAGGGCAGAAAATATCTGATGGCTGGTACATACTCCACCTGATCCTCCCCAAGAAAAGTCCAAACTGACGGGTGAGATGGAGTCAAAGAAATGCCCTGCATCTTGACACAGTTTAGGTTTTAATCATACCTTTGCCTCTTCAATAACTTATGATTTAATTTTTTAGTCAAAAATGGTTCCTTTCCATGCAGTGTCTCTCTGGCATGTATTATGTTTTGACTGATAGGAGGCAATGCCTCCTTAGTTGTCTTCTGTCCCCTCCACTCCTGGTCTTCAATCCTACATACTTCCCAAAATAGTGATCACAGGGAAGACAGGAGACCACAGGTGCCTTGTTCTACCTCCATATGGAACTGTCTGAAGCCTCAGCAAAGAAAGCACAATAGTCACATAGTCCCTTTAATGTTCCTCTCGTTTAACCTTTTTGTTTGTTTCTGAAATGTTCTATAACCTGTAATCATGGCATGCCAGAAAATCTAAATCTTCATAAATCTTCATATCCTTGTCCAAATCCGCAATGGACTAAATGTTTGTGTCCCTCCAAAATTCATATGTTGAAACCCTAATCCCAGTACGATGGTATTTGGAGGTGGGACATTTGGGAGGTGAGGAGGTCATGAGACTGGAGACTTCAAAAATGGGATTAGTACCCTTCTAAGAAGAGGCCAGAGAGCTTTCTAGCTCTTTTTCCATTATGCAAGGATACAAGGAGAAGTCGACAGTCTGTAACTTAAAAGAAGCCTCTCACCAGAACTCAACCAGGCTGGCACCCTGATCTTGGACTTCCAGCCTCCAGAACTGTGAGAAATAATTTTTTTTTTTTTTTAAAGATTGGCACCTGAGCTAACATCTGTTGCTAATCTTTCTTTTTTCTTCCTGTTCTCCCTAAACCCCCCCCAGTACATAGTTGTTATTCTAGTTCTAGGTCCTTCTGGTTATGCTATGTGGGACGCTGCTTCAGCATGGCTTGATGAGCAGTGCTAGGTCTGTGCCCAGGATCTGAATGGTGAAACCCTGGGCCACTGAAGCAGAGCAAGTGAACTTAAGCACTCGGCCATGGGTCTGGCCCCAGAAATAAATTTTTGATGTTTATAAGCTCCCCAGTCTATGGTACTTTGTTATAGTAACCCTAACTGACTAAGACAAGACCAAAGTTTGTAAGTGAGGCAAGACTCATTTGATGTCATTCTCTAAGGCCTTTCAATCAAGCTCCCCAAATAATGTTTTTCCATACATCACTTGAATTCCCACTTTCTTCCTGCTTCCTCTTGGATGGAAAAAGCAAACTGCAGGCAAATTAGTTTTCCTGCCCTTATTTCCTCTCTGTGACATCTGAATTCCAGAGGCATTGATTTTGCGTGCTTGGGGGTGTTGAGCATCTGATGCTTGGTTATTATTAGTGCCGGATGACATCTGTTGAACCATATTTCATCTCACCTGCTCTGTAGACTTCAATGCATGCAGGGCACTGTGAGGATGTTGTATGCTTCTGAATATAGGAGCTCTCCAGTTCCAGCTCTGCACTCATGGCTACCATCCACCTAGCAGGCACTGGAAATGTTTAGCTGCTTTTGTTGATTGGATGGGGTCATGGGAAACTATGAACTTCCTGGGGTCATGAAAAGACCTTTAAACACTTCTTTACTCTTCTAGGGTACACAGGAAATCTTTCCCATAACGTGCAGAAGTTGCCAGTTTCCCAGAATGTTCTCTGTGTCTGGAGGACACATCACTTGTGTACTGCTAGATTTCCAAACCAAACCAAGAATTCTAATATTCTCCCATTCCAAATGAACTTGGGGAGAAGGGGTATGGTGCAAAGACCTTCCTACAAATTTTTCTCTATTTTTCTTTTCCTCCTACTTAACCTCCTTTTGTCCCTATGTGGCAAATTTTATCTCGACTCTAGGGGTTAAAAAACACTCTTCTGGTTTTTATTGTGTTCTTTCAAATCTATTTTCTTCCTGGGTCTTGGCATTTTATATGAAAATCAAAAGCCAAGATTTTTATTCTGCTTGGTGTAGTTTTCAGCAGGATACCTCTCCTAAGGCAATGCTGGCAGAATGCCTTCTTCTAGTTTGGTTGGGGCTAAGGTAAGAGCAAGGGTGTGGGAAGAATAGACATACAGAAATAGTGGGAAAATTATATTGACTAATAAATTAAAATATTTTCTCACTACACTTATGTGGGACCTCATCTAAACATATTTTTAGGTTTAATCACAGAAAAGTACAAAGGATGGTAGAATTGGTGGGACAGGGTCAATGAGTGTGTGAACCAAATGAATGAATTTGATTTTAAAATTCTGCTTTGAATTTAGACTTTCATTCAGTTTCCATAAACCGATTGTATTTAATTTCACAGAGGCATAAACTATGTGGAACATTGAACAGACTAGATGATACACACAAGAAAAAGTACAGATCAGTTTTGTTTTGGAAATTTCAAGGTTTAAGAATATAAATGACACTTGAAAATCAACCATGACTCTTAATCGTGACATTCATCTTAGTTTGTGGTGTCCTAATTCATTTTTGTCCCAGGCATAACAATTTCTTGTTATTTTCTTTAGAAACATTTTCTTCTGTGTACAATTTTTTTTCGGAGCTGATAATTAGGGTCATTAATTGCCTTTTACCCTGGCTGTTATTTAAATCTAAGTCCCTTAGGTGATGGAAGACTAGAGTTCCATTTTCTCCATGATAACACTGCTAGGGTTGAGGATACAGGTTGGCAATGCATCCAATGTAACAGAAGGCACAATGCCTGGTGTGAGAGGGAAAGCCAAAGTTGAGATCTGGAGCTGAGTTTACCCAAAGCTCAGAGGGTAGGAAGTAGAAGCAATTATATCAAGAAAATGTCTCCCATTCCATGATCTAGTTTAGGCACATTAGAATTAGACAGGGAAATTCCAAGACTTATTATGTAATTTCAATTTTTTCTCCTTAAGCTTTCATGTAGCTCAATATCTGGAAGCTTACTGATTGTGTGTTGATTAAAATAAACAGATATACTGTGTCATACTTGGGGGTAAGAACGAGGGGAAAAAGGAAATGAAGACGTGTTGAGTACTAACTAAATGAAATACATTTACATTCGTCCTTTCAGTAAATATTTATTGACTATAATATAGACCGCATTTTTCGTATTGGTATTTAGTATACTTTGGTGTGCAAAAGTAGATATGGTTTCTGCCTTCACTGATTTACAATCTAGTGGTGGAAAATTCAGTCAAATCATTTTACAAATGAAAATTATAATTGTACAAAGTGTAATAAAGGAGAAGACTTGGGGCTGTATGTTCCATAACAAGGTCTTCCAGGAGTGGAGCTGATTGCGAGTGTTGCCAAAATCGATAGGTAAACTCCATCTCAGTCTAAATAATAGCATTCAACCAATGGTAAATACTACTACTATTATTATTAAAATAATTTGTGTTACTTTCAACAGCCATACTGGTTTTAAAATATTAAAATAGTTAAGATTTGGTAAATAGTTGATTCTCCAAGTCTCTTCATGCCTACCTTTCCTGACAACTCTACTCTATCCCAAGGAATGTCCTGGATCGTCTCAACCCAGACACAACACAATCCAACAATTAATGAATTGACACCTAACAGACTAGGGTCCCTAGGATGTTCTCCAGTGCCTGGCGTGTGTTTTGATTGATTCATTCTCATGTCTTACTTGTTAAATATTTTTATTTATGTCACCCCTGGCCACATAGAAAAGTTTAAAATAAAATTTTCTGAAAGGTTGTTATAGCTTCTAAGCTAAAAGCTATAGCTTCAAAGCACAGTAGCTATAACTAGGAGTTAACTTGGAAAGTTTGTGTGGTAGGAAGAATCCATAGAGAGAATAGATATGCCATGACCTTGTGGTGTGAAGGATCATAGTTTGTAGAGTAAAAAGGTCAATGTGGCTAAGCACACAGAGGAATATGCAAAATGGTGAAATATGACTTGAAAGCAGACGAGAATTAGATAACATAAGGCCTTAAAAGTCACACAAAACTTCTTTGCCTTAAGAGAAGAAAACAGCAATAAAGGGATTTATGTAATGAGCAGCGTGATGGTTAATCTTACGTGTCAACTTGACTGGGTCGTGGGGTGCTCAGATATCTGGGGAAATATATATCTGGATGTGTCTGTGAAATTAACATTGGAATTTCTAGATTGAGTCAAGCAGATTGCCCTCCCCAATACATGTGGGCCTCATCCAATCAGTTGAAGACCTGAAGAGGACAAAAGCTGACCTTCCCCTGAGTAAAGGGAACTCCTGCCCAGCTGCTTTGAGCTGGCACATGGATCTCTTCCTGACCTCAGGCTTTAATAGAAGCTTTGGCTCTACTTGGGTCTTGAGCCTGCTGGCTTTCGGACTAGAACCTACATCTTCCAGGTTCTCAGGCGTTTGGACGTGGACTGAAACTTATGCCATCATCTCTCCTGGGTCTCTAGCTTGCTGACTGAAGATCTTGGGACTTCTCAGCCTCCATAATTGCATAAGCCAATTATTTAATAAATCTTTATATATGTTTATATATATATATATATATATATATATATATATATATATATATATATATCCATATGCTATTGGTTCTGTTCTGGAGAACCACAATCAATACAGGGGAAATAATCAAATTTGGGTTTGAGAAACAGCTCTGGCTAAGGTAGAGAATAAATTGGAGGGGAGAATTGTGAAGCTGAAAAGACTATTAGGAGGCTAACGAATTAAGAATAAAGGTGACTTGATCTATAGCAATGGTTCTCAATGGGAGTGCCATACCCTTTCAGGGACAATTTTGGAAATTAATGAGAATGTTTTTGTTTTGTTTTGTTGTATTTTTTGGGAGGTGGCTACTGATTACTGGCACTTACTGGTAAATGAAGTCCAGATCTACTAGGCTTATCTGGCGAGGTGCAGGACGTTTAAATTTAAAGGGGCAATTGTCTGTGTCTCACAAAACCTTACAATAGCCCACTAAAAAGCATGACTGACATATAAATGAAAAACCTGTCTAGAATCTAATTACATTTTGCATATAAACACAGTATTACTGCATGATCTAGGTATCCACTGAATTTCCCAGGGATGCAACTACTAGGTAACGGGAGATGTAATTGTACTTCAGTTTGTTTGGGAAGTTGCTAAGCGTTTTGGCCATTTTGGAAAATCATATCACTGAAAGTAATGCTGCTCCTGGTATTTGAGTCCAATACAATGGACCTGTGTCTGTCTTCCTTTGTAGCTTTCAAATCCAGAATGATTCTTGTTTTCTTTTTTTTTTTTGAGGAAGATGAGCCGTGAGCTAACATCTGCTGCCAATCCTCCTCTTTTCACTGAGGAAGACTGGCCCTGAGCTAACATTCGTGCCCATCTTCCTCTATTTTGTATGTGGGACGCCTGCCACAGCATGGCTTGACAAGCGGTGCATAAGTCTGTACCTGGGATCTGAACTGGCGACCCCTGGGCCACTGAAGCGGAATGTGTGAACTGAACCACTGTGCCACCGGGCCGACCCCTCAGAATGATTCTTTATGTAGGTACAAACCTCTGACAACATTGTTAGGTATTCTGGTCTAGCCATGGCTGATATTTACATATTGAAATATGCATTACTTTAATATAATTTTCTTCTACTTATACTTCATATTACAGCTAAAATATTTTTATTTTGTTTTTAAATTTTGTGTGAGGTTGGTTATATTATATATGAATTTGTTTCAGTAGATTAAGCAGGTATTATAAAATATTTTCTATAAACAGGAGGCATTGGCCTGAGAGTTGGGCATCACTGGCCTTAGATTCATGTTTCTATCAGTAGAGATGGAAAAAGTAGATACAGTCCAAAGATATTTAAGAGGCAAAATTAACAAGAAGTGAAGAGTCATTGAATATGAGGGTGGAATGGGTTGAGAGAGAAGGAAAATCAAAGATGACTCATGGATTATGGCTTGCACAAATAAATGGATAGAGGTGGCATTTATTGTTAAGGGACCCTGGAAAAGGACCCAACTTGGGAAGATCAACAAGAATTCAGTTGTGGTGCACATGCCTATGAGGTCAGATGGGAAAGATAGGACTAAGTATCAGAGAAAAGGTCTGGGTTAGCAAAATACATTTGAGAGTTATCACAAATGGCTGAAGTGAGACCATAAAGAATAAAGATGAGATTCGATTTCCCATCGACACCTGAGACTTGGAGAATTCCAGCACTTAATGACACTTCTCATTAAATTCTTATCACAACGTGTTAGAGAAGTTTTGCTTACTATTCCCACTTTATGGTTGAAAAAATTGATATATGAATAGAGATTATTTTGACTAAATTCACCAAAGGAGGAAGTAGCAGATTTGGGGATTGTGGGTTGAAAAAACAAAGTCTAAATCTATTTTCCATGCGTTTTGAGTATATCAAAATAAAATTAAATAATAATATCAAATAAATAATATCAAATAAAATCTCTCGGGGAATTTACATTGGGAGAAGCACATGTAATAAACTGTAAACTTTATATTGTAGTTGGGAGATAATTCTCCATGGGTCTCTTGTGTTTCTACACATCCTCCCAGTGAGGTTTTGCCTGCCCTTTCTCTGCCTGTTAGTAACAGGAATATTTGTACTGTGAGCAGCCTTGAAAGACAGAGATAGGATCTCCCTCTGAGATACTATCAGAGTAGGCATGCATATTGCACACTATAAAGGAATTCAGGTTCCTCGAGCTCATGTTCGTCTCTTGTAACACTATACAATAGGTGTGCAGGCATCCAGCTGGGCCCATCCACGTCACCCGCAGACTTGAGGCAAGGGGGACTGATCCAAATATGCTGATGTTCATGTGGTTTGCTGCGTTATAAGTAATAAAATCCTTTCTCTCTGACCCAGTCTGATGTCTTCTGCCGCAGCCATGAAATGGCAGCATTTCATGGATGACCTGTTAGCTTGCAAGGGCTGTAAAAGCTTGAAAATTCTTGAGAATTATATGGTATGCTAAATACTTACAGAGAATGCTCAAAGAGGATAAATGCTATTGGAAAAAAGAAGAAAGAGAACAGTGTAAGGGGGAACGGGTGCTCCAAGTTACCATTGAGGGTTCTAGTTTTAAATAGCGTGGTGTAGTATCTCACACTGAAAGATGAGCAAGAACTTGAAGGATTTGCCAAGTACGCAGGGGAGGAATATCCTGAACTGAGAAAAAAGTCAATGCAAGTGCTCTAAGGCCAGAGTACAGTCAGAGAGGAGAAGAATCGGGGCGAGGGCAGGGAAATCATGGCATTCACCTCAAAAAGGCTGTGTAGGGCATTTGAGGACTTTAGTTTTAATTCCGAGGGAGACTGGAGAGTCACTGTTGAGCAGCAGGATAAGATGATCTGACTCATCTGTTAAAAGAATCCCGTTTGGAGCTCTGCAGAGACTAAGTTATAGAGAAGAATAGTAGAAGCAGAGAGTCAATTTGGGAGACAGTGCACTTTACTGGCCAAAGGCTTTATTATATTGTTTACCTATAGATATTTAGATCAGGATAAGACAAAACTGCTTTTTTTCAAAAATAATATTACTGGAATATTTGTTCTCTACTGCTCAACTTAGAGTACATTTAAAATCCCGTCTTCATAAACTATGCAAAATTCAATATCCTGAGTACCCAAAAGCAAGGACCATTTTCGTGAATTCTTAGACTACGTCATGATTTTCTGAAGATCAACAAGACCATAGGCAACAGAGACCAACAGTTTTGATGGCAGCTGAAAAAACAAAAGCATTTACCAGCCAAGTTAGTGTTAACTATACCAGGTATCATGCTTTTATTAAAATACTAATTCTGATTACTTTGGGATGCTAATAGATAACATTAGCTTGGCAAGTGCAATAGCTGACTGTGAATGAGGGAATTATTTTAATACAATCTACTCTTTCATTTTTTGCCCATTTAGATACTACATGATTGGCATTCTGTTTGTGAACGTTGGCACCTGCAACGTTGTCTTTTCTAAATATCGCAAAATAGATTTTCTACCCTACTCCAACCAGGAAGCTTCATTAGGATGTCTCTGAGGAACTTGAGAAGAAATGACTTTTATCACAGCATCAGCATTTTAACAACCCCTAAGCAGGCGGTTCACTGACTAATTTGAACAAGAATTTCATCATAGTCTCACAGCAGATTTGGATAGAACGCTATTGTTATTAAATCAGTGCGTGTTCTAAATGCAAATCTGACTTTACCACAGAGAGAGAGCAGGTGGGCCACCCTCCCCCAGCCACCCAAAATGTTACTGTGAACAAAATGCAAAAACACGAGTGTGTGAGTCAACAAATGGGATTTGGAAGGTAGGCAATTTCCGGTTTGCCTAGGGTAAGCAAAACTTCCACAGTCAACTGCTGACTAAATGGATTAACAAATTCAAACATTTTCAGGTTAGGGAGAAAGATGAATTTGCAAATGAACTGACAACGAATTTAACAGGTTTTAGCCTGAGGTAGTTTAAATTTTTGAACAGCACTTACGTAGGAAATGGGGCAATTTTGAGGCGAACATTAGTATGGGATCAGCTTTGCCATTACTTACAGACCCCTGGGTTCACTGACTCTCCAAATTACTGTTGATTATTTCAGCATATTTCTAATTGGGTCACAAAAATAAGCGTTCTTCCTCTGAGAAAGCATTATATACACACAGCAGGCTCACACAAATCAAATATTCTGTTTTCTATCTTCTGCTATTGAAAATATTGAAATATGCCATACTCATGACACAATGAAAATATTCAAACTGCAAGGTGAAATATATTCAAATATGGCTTAAAATGTCTGTACACACTGAAGATACCTATTTCACACAGAAATATATGTGTTCAAATATTAATAAAACTAACTTGATTTGAGGGCCAGCCCAGTGGCATAGTGGTTAAGTTCACACGCTCTGCTTTACTGGGTTCGGATCCTGGGTGCTGACCTACACCTTGCTCATCAAGCCATGTTGTGATGGTGTCCCACATACAAAATAGAGGAAGATTGGCACAGATGTTAGCTCAGGGACAATCTTCCTCAAGCAAAAAGAGGAAGATTGGCAACAGATGTTAGCTCAGGGCCAATCTTCCTCACAAAATAAATAAATAAAACTAGATTTTCTACATTATATCTCAGAGCCCTTTTCAAAGTATACTGCCAGCTATAAACTATCCATTGAACACTTCTGCTATAATAGTATATTGCTGACAAACATTCTACCCAAGTGATTTGATGAGGGGTGACTTGAGTACAATTTTGTTTTGATTAAGCTGTGTCACTCCCTGGAAGAACATGATTTGTGCATTCCACCTCTGAAGTCAGGACATCATGTGTCAACACACATGTGGTCAGAGCTACAAGCCATCTAACTGGTAAAAATGGCCCCCAATACAAAATATTATCTAAACTCCCTCTTTGATATACATCTCTCTCTACAATTAAAATAATTATATCTTTTAACATCCAGCAGATGAAGTACTTTTTGGCTAGCTGAGAACATGATGCATTGGGTTGTGTGGGGCCTGGGAGGGATGGCATAGTTTGCAAAGGAGATGAGAGGCAGGAGGAGAGAAAAGGAGAGGTGAGAGCATCAGGGACTTTTCTCCAGTAGGAAAGCCATCATTATCTCTTTGTCCCTCACAAAGGTGGCAAGAGAAAGTGGAAGTGGTTTCAGATGAGAAACCTACTTCCTCCAGTGTATCAAGGGTTAATAGGAAGTCAAAGGAGTTCACGTGTAAGGGTCTTATTTTCTCAGAGAATTTGGAGACAAAGCAATTGGCTGAGACTGAAGTAGCCAATGGGAAAGTCATAGGTTTAAGAAAAGAATTGAGGGTTTAGTTCTGCCAAAGTAGGAAATGAGACAGAAACTTTAAGAGGGAATAAAGTAAGGCTGCAGGACAGGATTAATTCTCTGGGTGAGTTTCCTTTGTGTTTTTCAAATGAGTTGGAAGCACAGTTACAAGAGAAGAGAGCTTCAGAAATCTTTTGCACACAATATCCATATTTAAAAAAAGTGTATAGTCTTTCAAGGTAATTATCTTGAGGGACAGCCCCTATTTATATGTATGAGCACTGACACTTTTAATTAAAAAAACTATGTTATTACATCTCATATAAATGCACACTGTGGGGGTTACGCAAATCTACATACGTAATAAAATGACATAGAACAATAGAACTATCACACAACATTTTACCATCATAAAATTCCTGGTTTTGCCATTGTATTATTATTCTTTAGGATGCAACCATTGGGTGAAACTGGGTAAAGGGTACATGAACTACTTTACAACTTCTTGTGACTTTATAATTATTACAAAATAAAAGTAAAAAACTAAACTAAACAAACAAAAACACACTCTTCTTTGAGCCGGATATATTTTTTGCTATATTCTGCAAGAGGACGTGAGCCATGGGGTAAAACTGTAAATTAGCATCTGTTTCCAAGCTTTCTGTCAGCCACGGTAAAAATAAATACTACAAGGAGATTGGAAATGAGAACTGTAAGTTACAGGTTAAAAATACGGCACCAGGCTTTTTGTAAATATCTGTATATAGCTGTTCCAGAGGGAAGTACATTACCCACTTTTATTAAAAGAGGTTTGTTTTATTCATCCCAAATCATAAAACAAGGGCCTGCAACCACCTTTAATTGATTAAAAAGGAATTGAGAATGTTATTTCAAATATACAGGGTACAAAAGAACATATAAATTGTTCCCCGAATACCAAGAACAATTGTCGATTACTAAATACAATTTGTGTTTTTGAACACGAGAAAAGCCCAGCGGGGTGTAACTGAGCAAGAAGAAATCTCAGGTCATCTTGTACCATTAGTTCTCTCCAACTCTAAACAAATTAAGTTAAGAAAACTGAAAAGATGATGTCACCAAGACTTCATCTTTGTATCATCAAGTCTACACACACAAGACTAGAATAATATCACTCATGAGAAACTTCGATATGAATATTTTAAAATTCACATTTCCTGGAGTATGATAGGAGAGATTTCCCTTGTTTATATTGGATGGTTAGCCAAAGTTATCTTTCATTATAATTACTGCTCCAGACTTGAATCAGTAAATATGCTCTTCTATGTATGTTCCTCATATACATGTTAGACTATGTGATGTTTCAAAGGGCTGAAGTGTTCTCCAGAGCACAAAACGATTTCTTAAGTTGCCACAAAGAGCCCCTGGTTAGAGGGAATGTTTTAATCATCTAAAAATATAATTCTTTTAAATTCATTTTGCTAATTATTTTAAAAACATTCAAATATTGGGAATTATGATGATATGATGTCTCAGGTTACTTTCTCACCCCATAAGTTGGATTCACATTCCCTGAGTCACATACTCAGTGCCTCCAGAAGTGCTGAGCTGGCAAGGTTGTCAGGCATCATTTTAGTCTTGGTTTTCTGATTTTGAGAGAGGAAGATACCAAATGAAACAGCTGAATGTCGATAGATGTAATTACTGATAAATTACTAAAGAATGTGTAGATTTCTATGAAGTGTCATGAAAACTGGAGGGGTTCCAAAGTGTAATGTCAAACAAAAAACAACAAACTAAACTATCTTGAGCATAGAATGAGAACAGTAAAACAGGTTTACAGTTTTAAATACTGTCTGGTGACGTACAGGGACTGGCCTGGTGGCGTAATGGTTAAGTTCGCGCCCTCTGCTTCAGTGTCCTGGGGTTTGCTGGTTCAGATCCCGGATGTGGACCCACCACTGCTCATCAGGCCATGCTGTGGTGGCATCCCACAGAGAACTAGAATGACCTACAACTAGGATCTACAACTATGTGCTGGGGCTTTGGGGAGAGAAAAAAAGAGGAACATTGGCAACAGATGTTAGCTCAGGGCCAATCTTCCTCACCAAAAAAAAGCATACTTTAAAAAAAAAAATGTCAACACGTTAATGATCCCATTGCCTGGAACTTGCCTGGAACTTCTCTTCTGAACTTCAGATTCATAAATGCAATGCCTACTCAACATATCCACTTGGATTACTTTCTAAAACACATCTCATGTCTAAAACAGATTTCCCGATATTCTCCCCAAATTTATTCTAACTGCATTCTTCCCCGTCTCAGTTTCTGGTAAATCAGTTGTTTAGGGAAAACCTTGGGCCAGTCTTGATTCCCTTCTTTCTCTGACAACATACAGTTCTACTAGGGCATTACGCCAACTCTACCTTCAGATATATCCAAAATCCTCCCATCTCTCACCATCTCCACGCTTCCAGCTTAGTCCCAGCCACTATTTTTTCTTGTGTGGATAACTACAGTAGTGTCTTAATTCTGTCTCTGCTCTGCTCTGCACACTCCTAAGGTTTCTTCTCAACAGCTCAGCTAGATCAATCCTTTCACTCCTCAAACTTTGTTATAGTTACTGCTGTGACTCTGCAGCCAAAGTCCTCACTATGGCCACAGCATCCTACAAAGTATGACCCCCTCCATCTCTCATTTTCCTTCACTGTGCTCCCTTCACTCCAGTCACACCAGATTCCCTCATACATTCCAGGTATTTTTTCTAAAGTCCTTGCAGTTGCTGTTCCTTCTTCCTCACAAGCTCTTCCCCTTGAGGTCCACAGGAAAACTTTCTCATATAGTTCAAGTTTTTCCTCAAATTTTGTTCTACTAAGTCTTTCCAGACCATTCTATTAAAACACTGGAAGTAACAAGTATTGTCGAGAAAGTAGAGCAGTTTTAGGGAGTATTAAAGATTCAAACACCTTAGAAGAGTTTGGCAGTTTCTTCTAAAGTCACATAGACATGAACCATATTTCCAAGGAATTCCCCTCGTAGTTATTTACTCAAGATAAATGGCAAGTGCAAGGAGTGACATCAGCAAGATAGTTCCGTAGGAAGCCTTGGGCCCCCTTCCTCTCCACAAAGACACCAATTCAACAGCATTTCCTGGGCAAATTCCTTTTGTGAGAAGACAGAAACTAATTAAAAGTCTCCTGCACCCCGGAAGAATGCAAAACCAGACCCACAGAAGCCACTGGGAGATTGGAGACATCCACTCACCAGAGACCCCACCCCAGTGCAAAGCCATATAAACAGGAAGAGACGCTCTAGCTCCCAGCTTCACCCAGGGGAGAAAGGGGTTTAGCTCTTGAGTTCAATAAGGCAAGAAAAAGAAATAAAAGACATTCAAATCAGAAAGGAAGAAGTGAAATTGTCCCTGTTAGCAGATGACGTAATGTTATATATAGAAAAGCCTAAAGAACACATGAAAAAAACTGTTAGGAGTAATAAACAAATTTAGTAAAGGTACTGGACACAAAATGTACATACAAAAATCAGTTGCATTTCTATACCCTAAAAATGAATTATCTGAAAAGGAAATTAGGAAAAAAGTGCCATTTACAATAGCACCCAAAAGAATAAAACACCTAGAAATAAACTTAATTGAGGAGGTGAAAGACTTGTGGATATGTTTTTCCAAACTACTTGTTGAAGAGACTATTCTTTCCCTATTGTGGATTAATCAAGACACAAACAAATGGAAAGACGTCCATGTTCATGGATTGGAAGAGTTAGTGCTAAAATATCCATACTACCCAAAATCATCTACAGATTCAGTGCAATCCCTATCAGAATCCCAGTAGCATTTTTTACAGAAATTGAAAAAAGATTTCTAAAATTCATATGGAATCACAAGACTCCAAATAGCTAAATCAATCTTGAGAAAGACTAATACTTCTTGATTTTAACATTTCTTACGAAGTAGGAGCTGGCCTGGTGGCATAGCGATTAAGGTCACACATTCTGCTTCAGCAGCCCAGGGTTCACCAGTTCGGATCCTGGGTGCAGTGCATAGGTCCACACCTGGGATCCGAACTGACAAATCCTGCAAACGCACCTGGGATCTGAACCTGCAAATCCCAGGCCACTGAAGCAGAGTGCACAAACTTAACCGCTCTGCCACTTGGCTGGCCCCAGCAACTTTTAAATATGCAAGACAGTATTATTAAGTATAGCCACCATGCTGTGCATAACATACCCATGACTTATTTATTTTGTAACTAGAATTTGTACCTCTTGACCTCCTTCATCCACTTTGCCCACCCCATATGCCCTGCCTCTGCCAACCACCAATTTGTTCTCTGTATTTATGTCCTTGCTTTTTTTTTGCTTTAGTTTTTGTTTTCTGAGATCCCACATATAAGTGAGATCATAGGGTATTTTTCTTTCTCTGTCTGGATTGTTTCACTTAGCATAATGCTCTCAAAGTCTATCCATGTTGTCACAAATGGTAAGATTTCACTCTTATTTATAGCTCAATGATATTCCAGTGCATATATATACCAAATATTCTTTATCGACTTATCCATTGATGGACATTTAGATCATTTCCCTGTCTTGACTATTATAAATAATGTTGCAATGAACATAAGGGCGCATGTATCTTTTTGAATTAGTGTTTTCATGTTCTTGGGATAAATACCCAGAAGTGGAATTGCTGGATCATATGGTAGTTCTATTTTTAATTTTTTGAGGAAATTCTATACTGTTTTCTATACTGACTACACTTCCATCAACAGTGTACAAGGGTTCCCTTTTCTCTATGTCCTCACCAACACTTGTTATAGCTTGTCTTTTTTATAACAGCCATACTAATAGGAGTGAGGTGATATCTCATTCTGGTTTTGATTTACGTTTCCCTGCTCATCAGTGATGTTCAAAAGTTTTATTGAAGAAAGATGAATGAGTTCTAGAGATCCGCTGTTCAATATTGCATCTGTAGTCAACAATAACGTATTGTAAACAAACATTTTTAAGAGGGTAAATCTCTTGTTAAATGTTTTTAGCACAATAAAATT
Source organism: Equus przewalskii (assembly GCF_037783145.1). NCBI lineage: Eukaryota > Metazoa > Chordata > Mammalia > Perissodactyla > Equidae > Equus > Equus przewalskii. The sequence goes on from NC_091849.1 coordinate 21,463,516, forward strand.
TTTAAAAGGATAAATGCAAAGTACCTCCACAAAAGAAGATGTTAATGTTCACAGAAGATTTTTTTATAATAGCCAAAAGCTGGGAAAAATGCGAATGCCATCATTAGAGGAACGGATAAATAAATTAAGATATTCATGTAACAGAATACTATGTAACATTATAAAAAGTGAACTAATAACAAGCACAAGAGCATAGATGAATCTCAAATGCATTATATTGAGCCAAAAAAATCATACTAAAAAAGTACATACTGTATGAGTTTGTTTGCATGATGTTCTAGAAAGGACCAAAGTTGTTTATTGTAATAAAAGCAGAGATGCAGTGCTTATATCTGGGATTAGTGCGTGTAGGCCGTAAAGGCAATGAGAAAAATTTCAGGGGTGAAGGAAATGTTCTATCTTGATTGTGGTGGCACTTACGTGGGTGTATATATTTGTCATAACTAGTTGAAATATACTCTTATCATGGGTGCATTTCATTGTATGTAAATTAAGCCTCAATAAACTTGACTTAAAAATAGAAAAAAAACAAACTCAATTTATGTACTATATTTTAGGAAACTAAGAACTCCAAGGAATCAATAACACATATACTACATTCTCTGAATTGATGCCATTAATATAGAAATTAATACTGAAAAGACAGTTTATGTAAACCAATAAAACTAGGAATCAAAATGTACACATTTTCTATTATTAAATATTCGTATTCTACTATAGTAAATATTTAATGTATATACTATGAAATAAACTGTGAGCTAAGGCAATTGATATTATGAACATTATAAAGTATTTAGTCCTGTACTACAGCGAAAGTATTACACGTTATAAAATTTGTTGATTGCCACTAAGAAGGTACTTAGAGATAAACTTATATCTATAAATGTATTTATTACATTAAAAAAATGACTAAACATATTTACTAATTTCTCAACTCATAATACTATATACTGAAAGTTTAAAGGAAATACAAGGAAGAAAACAACAAACTTAAGAGTAAAATATAATAAGCAAAAATAGATAGAGAACTAACAAATTCAAAATAGGCTTTTTGAAACTCAAATATAAGAGACACATCTCTCAAAACATTGATTGGGAAAAGAAGAGAAGGTACAAATACTTTGTATTAAGATAGATATAGTAAAAACTAAAACAAAATGTAAACATATATTTAATAATATTTAAATCAATTTTTTAAACATCACAGAATGAAAAATCTAAAAAATAATCACCAAAACTTAATTAAGAATAAATAGAAAATACATATTAGCCGCATCTTGTTAATCATGGTGCATAAACAAAAGAAACAAACAACTGAAAACATAACGTAGCAGTAGCCTCAATGTCTATAAATCAGTTATGATAGAACTTTCAAAAAAAGGACTACTGGACTGCTGGGTTCACTACAAAGCAGAAAGTAGCTTATATGAGTAAATCCACACACAAGTAGAATAGATTTTGAAAACAATATGTGAAAAAAGCAGGTTGTAGAAAGATCAGAAATATAAATTAGTGTATTAAAACATAAACTAATGCAATATTTTACATCTGTGTGTATCACACATTTAAAAAACATAGTCTGGAGGCAAGCCTGGTTGCATAGTGGTTAACTTCACGTGCTCTACTTTGGTGGCCCAGGATTAGCGGGTTTGGATCCCAAGCATGGACCTACACATGGCTCATCAAGCCATGCTGAGGCAGCATCTCGCATATGAAATAGAGGAAGATTGGCACAGCTGTTAGCTCAGGGACAATCTTCCTCAAGCAAAAAGAAGAGGATTGGCAACAGATGTTGGCTCAGGGCCAATCTCCCTCACCAAAAGAAACACACCAAAACCAAACATAGTCTGGAAAGAAACACATAGAATTGATGATAGCACTTGCTTTCATCTAGAGAGGAAGAGAGAGAGAAAGAAATGGGATCATGCAAGGGACTAAGTGATTATCAACTCCTTATTAAACATTCTGTATTACAAAATCAGTCTCACAATACAAGATGACAATATTAACACGTTGTTTTATATTAGTGGATAGACAAGTATCTCTTAGAGAATCCTTAGTGCTTTGCTGTATTTTATACAATTTTTTAAATAATCCATTATTAAATTAATGTTAATCAATTATTTAATTAATTAAGGGTCTAATGGCCTCCATTAACACTTAATGGTTTACTAAGGCATCTAAGTAAAGCAGTGGTAGTCTTCCTCAACCTAATGAAGGGAAGCTATGAAAATCCCACAGCTAACATCACACTTAATAGTGAAAGACTGTATGATTCCCCTCTAAGATATGGAACAAGACAAGGAAGTCACTCTCACCACTTCTATTGAGCATTGTACTTGTTCCCAGCCAGGGCAATTAGTAAAGAAAAAGAAATAAAATGCGTCAAAACTGGAAAAGAAGAAGTAAAACTATCTCTATTTACAGATGATGTGATCTTGTATATAGAAAATCCTCAAGAATCCACTAATAAAGTATTAAAACTAATTACCAGCTCAGCAAAATTGCAGGATTACAAGATCAATATACAAAAATAAATTTTATTTCTATACATTTTAAATAAATAATACAAAAATAAAATTAAGTAAACAATTCCATTTACAATCGCAATAAAAATGACAAAATAGTAATAAACTGAACAAAAGAAATACAAAACTTATACCCTGAAAATGACAGAATATAGTTGAAGGAAATTAAGGAAGATCCAAATAAATGGAAAAGCATTCTATGTTCATGAATTGGAAGACTTACTATTGCTAAGATGGAAATACTACCCAAAATGCTCTAGAGATTTAATGCAATCTTTATCATAATGCCAGCTGGCTTCTTTGTAGAAATTGACAAGCTGATCCTGGAATTCATGTAGAATTGCAAGAGATCCAGAATAGTCAAAGCAATCTTGAAAAAGAAGAACAAAATTGGAGGACTCAAATTTCCTTATTCCAAAACTTATTACAAAGTCACAGTAATGGCATAAGGATAAACACATAAATCAATGGAATAGAATTGAGAGTACAGAAACAAGCCCATGTGTCTATGGTCAACTGATTTTCAACAAGGGTGTTAAGACAATTCAATGGAGGAAAGAATATTCTTTTCAGTGAAGATTCTAGGACAGCTGGATAGCCAAAATAGAATAAAATTGGACCCTTATCATCTATCATATACAAATAACACAAATGGATCAGACTTAAATGTAGCAGCTAAAACTATAAAACTCTTAGAAGAAAACATAAGGTTAAATCTTCATATCTCAGATTTAGCAATGAATTCTTAGCTCTGACACCAAAAACATGAGCAACAGTAGGAAAAACAAATTGGACTTCATCAAATTAAAAACTTATATGCTTCAAAAGACACTATCAATAGAACAAAAAGACACCTACAGAATGGGAGAAAATACTTGCAAATCATATATATGATAAAGGATTTGTATGTAAAATATATAAAGAATTTTTAAAACTCAATAATAAACAGACAAACAACCCAATTTAAAAGTGGGCAAAGGATTTGACTGAATAGATATTTGTCCAATGAATATATACAAATGACCAAGAAGCACGCACACAAAAATACTTAGCATCTTTGTCATTAGGGAAAGGCAATTAAGATACCACTTCATCACCAGGATGGCTAGAATCAAAAAATCAAATAACAAGTGTTGACAAGGACGTGGAGAAATCTGTACCTTTCTACATTGCTACTAGGAAGGTAAAAATGGTGGAACCACTTTGCAAATCAGTCTGGCACTTCCTCAAATGGTGAAACATAGAGTTACAATATGTCCTAAGAATTCCATCTTAGGCGTATACCCAAGAGAAATGAAATCGCGCATCCACAGGAAGGCTTGGACGTGAGTGTTTTATAGCAGCATTATTTACAATAGCCAAAAGTGCAGAAAACTCAAATGTCTGTCAACGGATGACTGGATAAACAAAATCTAACACATCTATAAAATAGAATGGTTTTTGGACATGGAAAGGAATGAAGTACTGATACATGCTCTATTATAGGTAAACCTTGAAAACAGTACACTAAGTGAAAGAAGCCAGTCACAAAAGACCATATATGACACAATTTACATGAAATGTCCAGAACAGATAAACAGAGAGAAAGGAAGCAGGTAAATGGTTGTTCAGAGCTGGGGGCATTGAGGGAATATGGAGGTTGATAGCTAAAGGGTACAAGACTTTTTTTCTTGAGATGATGTAAAGGTTCTAAAATTGACTAGTGATGGCTGCACATATCTGCGAATATTCTAAAAACCATTAAATTATACATTTCAAATAACTGAATTATATAGTGTGTGAATTTTATCTCAATTAAGCTGTTGCCAAAAAACGCAATGATATTCTAATTATCAGTTCACTAAAAACAACTGATTCTTTTTTTAAGCACTTAGAAAATCTATACCTGAATTGTGCCTGACCACAACTCTGAAGTACAAAGTGCCTTCTGTCATTGTGTCAAAGCTTATGTTTTATCCAGCACAACCATCAGCAAAAAATCATGAGTACTGCATCTCCTAAACATTGCCAGAGAATAACTCCACCTATCTGTGCTGCAAACGTAGCTTCTGCGTCTTTATTACACGTTACACTTCAGTTGCAGTGTTTTCTTTTTTGGCTTTTTCTTCAATTATCCCAAGATTGGTCCATAGAAGTTACGAGGTCTGTGTAATAAAAACAATCATTCAAAATTTCCATCCTCAACAAGACGTTAATGTATGGTTAGGGTTTTGGTTTTTTTTTTGGTGAGGAAGATTGGCCCTGAGCTAACATCTGTTGCCAGCCTCCCTATGTTTGCTTGAGAAAGATTTGCCCTGAGCTAACACCTGTGTCAATCTTCCTCTATTTCTTGTAAGTGGGATGCTGCCACAGCATGGCTTGATGAGCCATGTATAGGTCTACCCCCAGGATCTGGACCCGGGAACCCCTGGCCGTCAAAGTAAAACACGCAAACTTAACCACTATACCACTGGGCCAGCCCCCTGTGATTAGTTTTTTTTGTAGTTCTTGCACATAATTGACTTATAGTTCTTTAAACAAATCTACTTCTAGTCTTCCTTTGATTATATTATAGACAATCCATTGACCCTTATTAATAATTCTCATTTAAACAGAAAATCTTTTATTAAGATACTTAATTGGGCCATTCGTTACCGTCTAATATGTTCTGAATTTATGGGTCACCTTTTACCACCTTACTCCTTCTTTTATTATATGAAAATCAACGGTAAAAGAAGGTAGAATTAAAAAAAAGTCTATGAAGCAATATTTACATATGGTTATTTAATTTTCAACCAATCAATCTAATGATCTCCTTTGATGTACATGGACTAGTACGTATCACCAGCTTTTGGACTCTTACTTATTAAAGAAAGGAAGGAAGAGTTGGTTGAAGGGCTGGAGGGAAGGAAAGAGAATTCTGGTCAAAAAAGGAATAATAAAAAGGCAGGGCAGGCTGCCACATGTAAAGCGTTTGATGAAGCCTCTCAATTTGCCAAAACAGCACAGTCTAGTAAAAATGGAGCTGAACTTGGAGTCAACAGCCTTTTGACTTTGGACAAGCCATATGAACTCTCTAAGTCTCAGATCTCAGCTTCAACTTACGAGATGGCTGCCTCTCAACTTTTAAAACTCTGATTCTTTCCTACTAGCCTGTATAAAAAAGTTTGTAAATTACATTTCTTCTAATAGCTCATGTAAAACATCACCGTATGTTGGATTAGTGCAATTTTGGTCTAAAGATTCTCTATTATGAAATTAACTGGGCCAATAAAATTTGATCAATTCTAAGCAGCAAGCTTAACATATTCCTCTTTCCATTCTGTTCTGATAGTTTGCCAGACTTAACTCTTATTTCTTCTTATATCAAGATTTGCATGCTTCTCTACATGTGAAAATTTTAAATTTGTATCTGTTGTAACTGTGAATTTCTGTAGTTGTATTCACTCGTCCATTCAACACAATGGAGGCTACCGCAATAATCCAGGTAACAGACAATGGTGGCTTGAACCAGGTGTGGAAATGGTGAAAAGTCAATTTGGGGATATATTTTAATGGTAGAATCAATAAAATTTTTTTGTTGAATTTGATGTTGTTGAGTATGAAGCAAAGAGAAGAGTCAAAAATGATATCAAGGTTTTTATTCTGAGATAAAAATAATTTTTATTATCTGAGACAGAGAAAATCTTAACAGGAACAGGCTTGGGATTATAGATCAGAATCTCCGTTTGGGATATGTTAAGTATGAGAACATTGTTAGCCATCTAATGGGGTTTGGAATTGGCTTCGGCAATATGAGGTGAAGACAGGTGCAAGGTCCAGGCTAGAGACTAAATTTAGGAATCATGAGCTTATAAATAATATCCAAAATTTTGACACATGAAACTTTCTTAGGAATGATCCTTGGACCATACTGCATTTTGAGGTCATGGAGATGAGGAGAAATCAGAAAAAGAGACTGAAAAAAGACTGGTCAACGAAGTGGGAGGAAGATTAAGAGAGCAGTGCTTCAAGAGCCAAGTGAAGAAAGTCTTTTAAGGAGGAGGGAAGGACCCGCCATATCTAAATGCTGTAGCAATTAGAACAAGGACTGGGATACAAATTTGGTTTCACCAGCATGACTGGCACAAGCTCAATTAGTGGAGTGGTAGGTGATGGGAGTTGGCTGAAGAACCCTGGATTCCTGTCATTCTGGAACACACTCATATACATCCAATATTAGTTCTATCTCTTTAGCAATCTTTCTGACACAAAAGGATAACATATTTCTGGAATACTGTATTTCTGTTCATAGAGGGAGGGATGGTAAGCACAAGCAAAAGGATATTATTATTAATAATTTTATCTCCTTCCTACCGTAGATCAGCTTTCCATTTTCTTATTTCTACTTCCTACTCTGACCAAGAATAAGAGATGTGATACAGGGCAGGTACCCTTGATAGGAATGAGGAGAAACTCAGGAACAAAGAAACAAATGTGGATCACTGATATCAGGCCGGCTGGATTGGAAATGCACAAAGAGGGCAGTCTGAGCGCCTGAACATTGCCAGAAGGACACCGGACACTCCATGGAGGAAACAGAGGGAGGCAAGCAGGGCATTGAGGATGATAAGGACCCATACACCAGCCTGATTATTTTGCTAAGGTTCAGCCTTGTTGAATGCTGTGACTGCTGGTGACATCAATATTGAAAGGACTGTTGGTCCTATCAATAGTACTTGATGGCTTTGCCTGTAGCTGATCTAGATTAGTATAAACACTTGGTTATGCCCTAACCCAACCAAAAGTTGCAATAACGCTCACAGAGGGATTCAATTAGCTAAACAAATTATCAATTTGTAGAGTTCCTTGTACGGGCAGTAATATGCCTACAAAGCATCTCTTTGTGATCCAGCAGCTGTCTCATCCTCAATTCACAGCTTCATTAATCATGCACTCTGTTTGCTATTGTCTAAATTACAGAGCCATTTGAGATGGGAAAAACATTGCAAGGAAATTTTGCCTACACTTTAAGAATTGAAAGGGCCACAAATGAGAACGGAAAACATATTTTTGAATCAATGATGGGTTATTTTTATTACTATTTTTAATTACAATTTAATATAGTCACATTGTCATATACAGTCATGTGCCACATAATGACATTTTGGTCAATTACAAATCACATATATGATGGAGGTCCCATGAGATTAGTACCATATAGCCTGGGTGTGTAGTAGGTTACACCATCTAGGTTGGTGTAAGAACACTGTGATGTTTGTACAATGAAGAAATCATCTAATGGCACATTTCTCAGAACATATCCCCGTCATTAAGAGATGCATGACTATATAAGGCACCAGACCACCAGCACTATTTTTCATTTTCTTATGTATTCTTCTTTTCTGCATTTCAAATATCACAAACTAAATCAAAAAGGAAATGAAACTCGGTGCCAACCCAGTGGCACAGAAGTTAAGTTTGTGCCTTCCACTTCAATAGCCCAGGGTTCGCCAGTTTGGATCCCTTGTGTGGACCTATGCACCGCTTGTCAAGCCATGCTGTGGCCAGCGTCCCACATATAAAGTAGAGGAGGACTGGTGGCAGATGTTAGCTCAGGCCTAATCTTCCTCAAAGAAAAAAAATGGAAATGCAACTCTTTTTTCTTTTCTAGTTAATTTTATGCTCATTCTTAAAGTGGAGCAATTTGATGTCTCTATATGGAACACTACCACAAACTGATAAACCAAATATTATAGGTTAAGTTCCAATGCTGTGGGTGTGGTTTATCAAGCAAATGAGTTATCCTGCTTCTCGACTTCATTATGTTTTACTCTTCTAGTAGGAAGTTATATAGAAATAAGAGCGAACAGTTCAAAATCGCTCTAGTGCCTACTTCTTATACACTCTGGTAGGGTGCAAAGGTTGGAAGGTTGAAGTAACAAATACTATAGATTGCCTAATTTGTTTTGATATCAGGAGGCATGGGCTTCCAGAGGACCTGACATTCCCTTACTCCAGGGCTGACTCTTGATTAGTCCAAGCAAATCCCAATAATTTGTTGCCCTCATTGTCACTGATTTATTTAAGGAGAGGGTGCAATTTTATTTAGGGACCAGATGCAATTCTGGTCAATGTTCTGAAGACCCCTGTCTGGGGCTTCTGGGAAAGTTATTCTAGCTCTTTTCAAAAAGAGACACAAGTCAGGGCCAACCCCGTGGCATAGTGGTTAAGTTTCAGTGCTCTCCATTTTGGTGACTGCAGACCTACACCACTCATCAAGCCATGCTGTGGTGGTGTCCCGCATGCAAAATAGAGGAAGATTGGCACAAATGTTAGCTCAGGGCCAATCTTCCTCACCAAAAAAAAAAAAAAAAAAAAAAAGACACAAGGCAAGGACAAATCCTCCTCCCTTTTTCTATTGAGTCTCGACTGGAGCTGCTGCAGCTGAGTTGTGGTCATAGGAGGAGAAGTCAGCAGTGAGGGACCATATAATTAGTAAGTCATGTTAATGATGCTAGAAATCAAGATTTTCAGGGTTAGAGAAAAGAAGTACAATTAGAAAATCAGAGAAATTAAGAGAAATACTAGAAGAATAAAATTGAATTGAAAATACCAGCATAAACTAATCAGTTTTGAAAACACATATCTTCTAGCTTTTTCCAGTAAAAGAGCCTAGAACCAACATTGCACCAATATAGTGGATTGTCCATAGAGACCAGCGTTTGTTTTCTAATATCATTTTCCACCTAAAAAATCAGGCTCCTTTGAGAAATGTGTGATTCCAGTTCTAGGACAAAGAAGGTAAACAAGATAAAACTATAAAGCAAGAAATATAAACATGTAAATGGGGCCCGTTTTTGAAAATGATGTGACTGTCTACACAAAATTCAGAAGACATCTACAAGCAATTAGTAGAAATAATAAATGAATTCAACAAGATCAAAGAATACAAGGTCAAAATACAAAAGCATTTGTATTTTGTATAATGTCAATGAACAATTGGGAATTGACATAAAAACAATACCTAGGAATATTAAAATGTTTAAGGTAGATATAACAATATACATACTGAATTGTATTTTTATACACAAGTTGTAAACAAGGGGAAAATGAAATTTTAAAATTCCTCTTTACAATAGCATAAAAAAATACTTAAGAATAAATAACAAAATACTCCACTACTTCTGTACTAAAAAATGCAAAACAGTTCTAAGTTAAAGGAGACCCAAATAAATATATATGCATATTAAGAAATAATCCACAAATTCATCTATAGATTCAATGCAATCAAAATCATAATCTCAGAAAACATTTTTGCAGAAATTGACAGATTTATAAAATTTATATAGAAATCCAAAAGCTTGAGTAGCCAAAGCAATCTTGAAAATTGAAAGTAAAATGGAAGACTTCAACTACTTGACTTCCAGACCTGCTATAAAGCCACTGTAATCAAGACAGTGATATTGGCATCAAAACAGATATATAGAGGAATGGAACAGAATATTGAGTCTAGAAGCAGGCAAACATTTATAAAGCAAATTGATTTTGACAAAGCTGCCAAAGCAATGTAATGGGGAAAGGAAAATTTCTTCAACAAATGGTGCTATCAGAACTGGATAAATATACGAAAAAATTGGATATGTCAATATCAAAAAAAAAAAAAAAAATCCTCAATCCTTACCTCAAATTAAAAATTAATTTGAGATAGATCGTAGTCCTAAATGTGCAAGTTAAAACCATTAACTTTTAGAAGAAAGTAAAAGAGATTATTTTCACACTCTGGGTGCAGGAAAAGATATATTTAACATATATTGCCAATAAACATGAAAAGATGTTGATATCATTACTTATCACAGAAATACAAATTAAAGCCACAAAGAAATAGTGGTACACACACTACAAAGACTAAAGTTTAAAAGACCAGCCGTACCAAATGTTGGCATGGATGTAATACAACCAGAATTCTTATATATTCACGGTGGGAATATAAAAGAAAGCAATTTCTCAAAAAGTTAAACACACATCTACTCTATGATCCACTCCTAGATATTTACCCAAGAGAAATGAAACACATCCACAAAAAGACGTATTCATAGACGCTTCATTTATAAAAGACCTACACAAAAGACAATCAAAATATCCATCAAGGGGTGAACAGGTAAATAAACTGTGCTATAGTTGTAGGATGCAATATTAGTTAGCAACAAATAGTAACAAGTAGTGAAACATACAGCAATATACTTGACATTATGCTGAGCAAAAGAAGTGGATGCGCAGAAGTTGTATGATTCTATTTACATGGCATTCTAAAATAATCAAAGGTAATGTATGTGGAAAAGCCCACAAAAGTGTTTGCCTTTGCATGCAGAATTGTCTGCAAAGGGGCATGAGAAAACTTTCTAGGAGTGCTGGAAATGTTCGTTATCTCGAGAGATGTGTGGATTAAACATCTGTATACATTTGTAAGAACTCATGGGATTATCCGCTTAAGGATTTACATTGGCCTGAATGTAAATTTTGCATTTGAAAAAGAACCATAAACACAGATTAATCTCTAGTTAGCAGGTTTGCTTTTTCACAGTGGTCTGTATGTTTGAACCTCTGTATCCACCGGTTTCACATCTGTGGATTCAACCAACCATGGATCGTGTGTGTACTATGTTTACAATCTGTGGTTGGTTCAATCCATGGATGAGGACCCTGTGGATGTGGAGGGCTAAGGGACCTGAGCATCCATAGACTCTGGTATCCAGGGGCGTCCTGGAACCAATCTGCTGTGGATACTGAAGGATGACTGTGTTAGCAATTCTAAAAGTACTTTTTAAGGCTTGAACAAATGAGTAATATATTGAGGATAAGGTGAGATAAGTTTCTTACTGGTGGAGAAGGAAGCTGCAAATACAATCACGAGGAAACAACTTGACAAACTCGGGAGGTGGGATATACCTCAGGATATCACTGGCCTGGTCCCTTCAAAAAGTCAGTATCATGAACAAAAAAATCCCTCGAAAAACATAGTGATGATGGGGTCACTCTTGCTTAAAAGATATCTAAGAGATAAAATATGCAGATATAATTCATGTTTCTAGATGTCATTCCGGTTTGGACAAACTAATTTTAAAGTGTATATTTGAGATTATAAGAGAAACTGAAATATAAACTTGTATTAGACAAGAAACGTAGCAGGTTAGAAATCAGGAACTTAAAGAAATGGGTTACTTAAAGAAATGTCTAGTGTAAACCTATTTTGATAAATATACATATATATATATATATATATATACTTTTTTTTAAAGGAACTGAAGCTTACAGAACTATTTTTTTTTTTTTAAAGATTGGCACCTCAGCTAACAACTGTTGCCAATCTTCTTTTTTCTTTTCTTCTTCTTTTTCTCCCCAATGGCCCCCAGTACATGGTTGTATATCCTAGTTGCGAGTGCCTCTGGTTGTGCTATGAGGGATGCCGTCTCAGCATGGCCTGATGAGTGGTTCCATGTCCATGCCCAGTACGCCAACCAGTGAAATCCCAGGCCACCATCATGGAGAGTGTGAATTTAACCACTCGACCATGGCACTGGCCCCATATACATTGTTTTAATTGTTGATATTTTTCTTTTTGTTTTGAGGAAAATTAGCCCTGAGCTAACATCTGCCACCAATCCTCCTCTTTTTGCTGAGGAAGACTGGCCCTGAGCTAACATCTGTGCCCATCTTCCTATACTTTATATGTGGGATGCCTGCCACAGCATGGCTCAACAAGCCGTGTGTAGGTTGGCACCTAGGTAAACTCCGGGCTGCTGAAGTGGAACATATTAACTTAACCACAGCACCACCAGGCTGGCCTCCTATACATTTTTATATAATGTTATTATTTTATAAGTTTTATCTGTATGTTCTTTCTACGATATACTTTACTGATTTTGTAGAAAAGTATGAAGATGGTGAACAATATAAAGTGGGATTGTAGAGAAGTGGACAAATTCCCAGAAGGAGAAGAGAGGGAGAAAGGGACAGAAAGATTATTTACAGAAATAAAGGCTGAGAGATTTGGACATTTAAGGTTATGAAGCTAATAGGTCTCCCCCTAATTTCAACCCAAAATGATCTTCTCCAAGATACATTATAATAAAACTATCTAAAATCAATCACAAAGAGAGAGTCTTTTTTTTCTTTTGAGGAAGATTAGCCCTGAGCTAACTACTGCCAATCCTCCTCTTTTTGCTGAGGAAGACTGGCCCTGAGCTCACATCCATGGCCATCTTCCTCTACTTTTTATGTGCGGGACGCCTACCACAGCATGGTGTGCCTAGTGGTGCCATGTCTGCATCCGGGATCCGAACCGGCGAACCCCAGGCCACTGAAGTGGAACGTGCGCCCTTAACTGCTGTGCCACTGGGCTGGCCCCAAAAGAGTCTTAAAAGCAGCAAGAGAAAAGAAGCTTGTCACTTACAGCAGAAACCCCATGAAGCTATCAGAAGATTTCTCAGCAGAAACCTTACAGGCCAGGAAAGAGTTGGATGCCATATTAGAAGTTCTGAAAGAAAAAAATTGCCAAACAAGAATACTTTGTCTGGTAAAGTTGTCCTTCTAAAATGAAGCAGACATAAAGACTTCGTAAGATAAACAACAACTGAGGGAGTTCCTCACCTCTGAACCTGAACTACAAGAAGTGCCGAAAGGAAGTCTCCAAGCTGAAATGAAAGGATGCTAATTATCAACATGAAAACATATGAAAATATAAAATACTCTGGTGCAGGCAAGTGTGTAGTCAAATTCAGAAAACTCCAATGCTGGAGTATGGTGGTATGTTAATCTCTTAACTCTAGTATAAAGATAGAGGGACAGAAGTGTTAAAAATAGCTATAGATACAATAATTTGTTAATGGATAAACTATAATAACATGTAAATTGACATCAAAAACATAAAATATGGGAATGTGGAATCAAATGGTAAAGACTTTTTATTAAGTTAACAGCTTAAAATAGATGGTTATATCTATAAGACATTTCATGTAAGCCTCAGGGAAACCACAAAGCAAAAGCCTAAAGTAAATAAAACAAGATAAAGGGAAGGGAATCAAAGTTTACCAATAAAGAAAATCATCAATACACAAGGAAAGACAGCAAGAATGGAATAAAGAAACAATAAAACAGCAAAGAAACAATTTAAAAAATAGCATTAGTAAGTTCTTACCTATCAGTAATTACTCTAAATGTAAATGAATTAAATTATCCAATCAAAAGGCATACAGTAGCTAAATGAATAAAAAAATAAGACCTAACTATACGCTGCCTGCAAGAGAATCACTTCAGCTTTAAGAACACAGATAGGCTGAACTGAAAGGATGGGAAAAAATACTCCAAGCAAATGATAACCAAAGATAATAGGAGAAATTTAAGAGGACACAAATAAAGGGAAAGATATTCCATGCTCATGGATTGGAGGAATTAATATTCTTAAAATGATCATACTATCCAAAGCGATCTACAGATGCAATGCAACGTCTATCAAAATCCCAATGTCATTTTTCACAATCAATTTTAAATTTTGTATGGAACCACAAAAGATCCTAAATAGTCACAGCAGTCTTGAGAAAGAATACTATTGGAGGCATTACACTTTCTGATTTCAAACTTTACTGTAAACTATAGTAATTGAAACAGTATGGTTTTGGCATAAAATTCGACACATAGGTGAGTGAAACAGAATAGAGAACTCATAAATAAGCCCATCCATATATAGTTGGTTAATTTTTGACAAAAGAGCCACGAATATACAATGGGGAAAGGATAGTCTTTAATAATGGTGTTGGACAAATTGGATAGGCACATAGAAAAGACTAAAATTGGACCAATATCTTACACCACTCACAAAAATGAAGTTGAAATGGGGGAAGGACTTAAATGTAAGACCTGAACCCATAAAACTCCTAGAAGAAAACATAGGAAAAAACTTCCTTGATGTTGGTCTTGGCAAGGATTTATTTAGATATGACACCTAAAGAAAAGCAACAAAAGCAAACATAAACAATTGGACTACATCAAACTAAAAGGCTTCTGCTCAACAAAGGAAACTATCAACAAAACTAAAGGACAACATATGGAATGGGAGAAAAATATTTGGAAACCATATATCTGATTAGGGGTTAGTATCCAAAATATACAAAGAATTCATACAACTCAATAGCAAAAAACCAAACAATCTAATTTAAAAAATGATAATAAAAAAACCTCAATAGACATTTTTCAAAGAAGAGATCCAAGTGGCCAACAGATACATGAAAAGGTGCTCAACATCGCTCATCATCATCAGGGAAATGCAAATCAAAACCACAGTGAGATATCACCTCACAGCTGTTAGAACTGCTATTACAAAAAAAGACAAGAGAAAACAAGCGTTGTCAAGGATGTGGAGAAAAGGGAACACCTTGTGTGCTGTTGGTGAGAATGTGAATTGGTGCAGCCATTATAGAAAACAGTATGGAGGTTCCTCAAAAACTTAAAAATAGAAGTACCATATGATCCAACAATTCCACTTCTGAGTATGCATATCCAAAGGAAATAAAATCACTACGTCAAAGAGATCTGCACTTCCATGTTCATTGCAGCATCATTTGCAATAGCTGAGGTGTGGAAACAACCTAGGTGTCCATCGATGGATGAATGGATAAAGAAAGAAAATGTATTATAAATAAACATGCATGTGTACGTATACACACACAATGGAATATTATCCAACCATAAAAAAGAAGGAAATCCTTCCATTTGGTACAACCTGGATGGATCTTGATGGAATTTTGCTGAGTAAAATGTCAGACAGAGAAAGACAAATAGTTACATGTGGAATCTAAAGAAGCTGAATCATAGAAGCATAGTAGAATGGTGGTTGCCAGGGACTTGGGGGTAGGGGAAAGGACCAGATATTGGTCCAAGTGTACAAACTTCCAGTTTAAGAGAAATAATATCTAGGGATCTAATGCACAGCATAGTGACCATGGTTAACAATACTGTGTTGTGTACTTGAAAGTTGCTTTGAGAGTAGATTTTAAATGTTCTCACCATAACAAAAGCAAAATGGTAATTACACGAGGTGAGGGATGTGTTCACTAACCTTGCTGTGGTAAATGTTCCCAGCGTAGACCTGTATTAAGTCATTGCATTCTACATCTTAAGCTTACACAATGTTATCTGGCATTTATATCTTAATAAAGCTGGAAAGTATAAACAGAGAAATTCTCTTGACAATCCAATTCTGTAGCTTCTCTTTCTCTCAATAACACAGTGCTGAATTCAGTGCTGATAGTCTCCACCACACTCTCACCTTAAACCCCTCTTCTCTAGGCTTAGCTCCCCCCCAAATATGGCTCCCAGGGCCCCTAGGGGAATGGAAGGTGCTCCCTGTGACTCCTGACCGGTTTTTTCATCTTCCTAGATGAGAAAGCATCTCTCTTTCAAATAGATTTTCTTATGAGCAAATTTATAGAGCGTTTATGAGGAAAAAATTCTTTATTACAAAAGTTGTTATTTATATTAAATTCTTCCTACAGGCCAAGCATTACTGTTTTTTTGCTATTTAGAACTATTTATGGTTAGTAATTTTATTCTTGAATGAGGAAACGAAGGCTTGGAAAAGTTATAATCTTTCATAATATAACAAAGCTCTAAAGCAGTAAAGTCAGGAATTGAGCTTGTCTTTTCTGCTTCAACTTAATATCTCAATCATTAGGCTCACTGCTTAGTCCAAACCACTAATACCTCTCAACCCCCAAAGGGCTACTAAAGATAATCAGCTAGGCAGTTGACTCTAGCAAGGTTCTCCTGAAGCTCTAAGAATACTCTGTGTCTAATGTGTAGGTATGGAGTCCAGGAGTAAGGTGACCTTCGAAGGAACAGATATGAGATAGATTGACATAGAGATAGTAATTGAAAGATTCAAGATTGGTGGAGATGTGGTAGGGAAAAAGAAGAAAGCCAACAGAGACAAAGCAATATGAACATCAAAGGATCTGGTAGAGAAGGGGACACTGGCAAAGTCATCTGAGAGAGCACATCAAGGAAGCCACAGGCTGAGAGTCTCATGGTAGAGGGAATGGTAGGTCAATGAGACACTGAAAACCTGTATTTGAATGGTTTACATCAAGATCATTGGTGATGTCGTGGACAGCTTTTCTGGTGAAGCAGTGGAGAAGAAAAGAGATTGGCATTACCACGTCTCTATGGCCCCCTAAAGGCTCCCAAAATAACACACTTCAGTTAAACTTATAGAGGGTCTTTCTGGGTGAGTAGATAAAATCATTACAGAGAGCTCCCAATTAGATCATTTATGCATGAAAATTGCAAGGGAATTTCTATGAAATATATATTGTATTAGATAATATAATTAATTACATAATCATAAAAATTAATAAGATTAGAAAAATAAAAATATTCTATTCAAGGATGAGTCAAAACAATTGGATACAATTAATTCCTTATCGTGAAGACTTTGGAGGTATATTTGTACCTATAAAACTGAAAGATTGATGTTGTCAAAATGAAGATAATAGAAATCAGAACTAATAGAAATGTACACCCTAATTTATGTGTTCTAAGAAACCAGGGCACATTATGTATATTTTTGATTGAAATTTTATAGAGAAGAAAAATAAGGTAAAAATCATAAATTCTGCAAGGAAGAAAATATTCAACATTGCTTTGTAATTTGCACGCGTTTCCTGAATATTTTTCCTCTCCCCATCATGGTCAAGTTAATAATTTCCGGTAGGCCAAATTGCAATGAAAAGTGAAATTAACTTCCAGAGACAAGTGTTTTTTAAAAAATAACAGTAAACACTAAGAATAACATTAAGAGTAATGATAATAATAGCAACAATAGTTTTAAAGCATATTATTAAGAACTATTGAATATTGAGGTAGATTGAAAGGAGAATTAGGCTTTAATTTGCCATACATCTTGAAGGTTTACTGTCCTTGAAATACTTTATATCATATTGGTAGTTGACAAATGGGGAAACACTCATGGGATAACAAAAAGACAGTAATAGCTAAGTAAAAAGTACGTATCTTTAGGTTAGAAAAACTTATTTTGTGTCTCTACCGTATACTTATATCCATCTATCTGACAGGTGTAAAAGTAAATCCAGAATTTTATCTGCTTGCTGAATCTCTCTACTAGACATCAGTGAATGTTCAAGGTGTCTTCATACTTTCTCCTATGATTATAGGGAAGATTTGGCAGTAATAAACAGACAGCATGTTAAGACGACACTCTGAGAAGGATGTGGCTTTGCTGGCCATTTCCCACCACGTGTTAGAAATCTCTCTGAATCACCGAAGGGTCTGAAACTAGGATCCATCACGTTGGATATTTAGATCTATCTTTATGGGGCAATTTACTTGTTGGAGAGTAAAGGCGTGACAACAGAGGGAAAATAAATGAAGTATTACAATAGGAAAAGAATTCCCTATATCCCTTCATTTTTAATATGAAAGCTAAACTTGAGTTTGGGGCATATATATCTGCAGTAAGGTTTCATTTTATCATTTAATGAACCCAAACGGAAACTGTTTAATGCGGGAACTCATAGGATAGTTTATGCAAACGGAGGACGCAATCATTTCAAAGGAGCTGTTAGACTAATGTCTTCCAGGGACTATAATGAACTGAAGTGCATAATGGACACCTACAGAAGCTCTTACTCTGCTTCAAATCACTGAACCAGAGACATATCATCTCAGTGAAAGGGAATCAGCATTATAGCAAATATTCGTTCAAGTTTAAGATATCATCTTAGTGTGGAACTCATTTGATATATTTCCATTCTGTTCAGAAAACAAACAAACAAAAAACATATAACTGGAAGGCCTTTCTTCAGAAAACCTGATTCTGCTAAGAGAGAAATTTGAATGACTTGTTTCGAACAGATCCACATGATTTAGTCCTCATGTGTTCAGTGATTTTAGAATGCATTATTATTTTTACCTTGCCTTTTGTGAAGATTAATAGTTTCTATTGGTAAAGCTCTTTGAAACCCTTGGCTAAAATGCTGACTAAAGTTCAATGTCTGATTATGTATCTTTTCATCTGGCATTATGATTTCCAAAATGTAACTTTACAGATTGCGTACCATCTGTTTTTAAGTATAAGACTACTTTCCAAAACTATTTGCTTCTTGTCTTCAATAACAGAATTACTTGTCTGCTGGATACTGTGCAATTGCACTATGCAATTACAATAAATTTTAAGAGCTGATGTTTCTTTCTTTTAGAAAGAATAGTTTCACAAATGGAGAAAGAGTATTTGTAAGTTCTACTCCTTAGAACTTGGAACTGTGCCTGCTACTATAAAAACGAAATAAGAGGAACTGTAGATTAATAGACTGGGTAACCATGATATTGAAGCAAAAGGGAAGAGTTTGACTCTAAAAAGCCAACAAGAAGGGATATTTTTGGGTTATGGAACTGTTCGCTATGATGATTGCGATGATGATTACATGAGTATACATAGGCCTTTAACCTCACAGAACTGTATATACGGAAGAAAACACTGTGATCTACATATTAGAGGTGCAGAGGTGGATGCAAGGGTGTATACATCTTAAACTCATTGAACACTTAAAATAGGTGTATTTATTTATATATAAATTATACCTAAATAAAGTAGATTAAAAATGAGATCTTGTCATTCCCTACACATCCAAAACTACAAAGCTATAACTAAATATTTGGTCACGCTCCTGTCATAAAGAGAACAAATAATATTTTTTTATACAATGTACACAATAAAATAGCTTTGAACGACATCAAATATACAATCTCCTGCTTCAAAATATATTAGTAATTTTGAGTAAGACAGCCAACATAATTGCCTGGTGTTTAATTTTTTTTCTTTAAAGATTTTATTTTTTCCTTTTTCTCCCCAAAGCCCCCCGGTACATAGTTGTATATTCTTCGTTGTGGGTCCTTCTAATTGTGGCATGTGGGACACCACTTCAACCTGGCTCGATGAGCAGTGCCATGTCCACGCCCAGGATTCGAACCAACGAAACACTGGGCCGCCTACAGCCGAGCGCGAACTTAACCACTCGGCCACAGGGCCAGGCCCTGGTGTTTAATTTTTTAATTGAATTGAATATACTAATCACAGTTTTCCTTTTTTCCATATTAAACTCTTAAACTTAGTTTTCGATTTTTTTTCTTCCATATTTCAGATCCTGGAATTTTTGGAAAACAAAATCTTTGAGTTTTGAAACAAAAACTTTGAATCCCCATATTCAACTTTAGAACAAACTTCTATTTATACTAACAGGGTCTTTGCACATATACCAAGACAGAACTCAAGCAATGCATTCACTTGTATTATGAATATGTTACTACCCACTCGTAAATATTTTTTGTGTTCTTGCCTACGTTGTTTGCCTTTTCATGACTTAATTTTCTTCCACTACTTTCTCTTTCATAACTACTACAAATCATCATTTGTAAAGGACATTAGAAGATCATTTGGCATCATTAATGTTTTATATCACCTAAGTTCTTTTTTTCATTAGATGACACCTTCTAGTAACTTTCTTCATTGCATTAAAGCATTTTTATATTGAAACATGAAAATCTCAATTTTAAAAAAACTTAATAAAATAATTTAAGAAACTAAAGTTCTCATTAACATGCAAAAGAAAAATTTTAGGTTCATAAAATAATTCAAATGAACACAATTACAGACAGAAAATGATTGATAGGCAAGATGAGATATCAAATGAAGGACAAATTAGTCAGGATTACCAAGCCAGTATGCCCAGAAGTATGTTTTGGGAAAAGTTTTATCTACATAAATTTCTAGTAGGAGCATTATTTATCATTTGGCATGCACATTTTTAGGGCTGTGTCTGTGTGTCTATGTGTGTGTTTCCAAAGTGTGTCAATTATAGTCATTACATTCTTGAAATTATTAAATAGCCATGATTTTACTTTTGTATATTTCTTGCTTTAATGATCTAAACTTGGTATTTCGTTTAATTTTCCTTTGTTTAATTATTAGTGAGGCAGAATATTTCTATTTTACGTGTTTGTTGACTATTTGCATTTCTTTATTGGTGAATTTAAGTAATATTTATTGAGTATCTATTGCAGTGAATGAAATGTAAACATTTCTGCCTTCATGAAGCTTACATGCCAATAATTGCTTAATCACATTCTTTGATGATTTTCTACTGATAAATTTTGTATTACTACATTAATATCTACCAAGTTAGTGTGTGTCATTAAATTTAGTATATTTTTACCTTTATTACATCTATGTAGTTTTTAACCCAATCATCTTTACCCAGGATCGTTTCCGAATTAGGTATAGATGCTTAGAAAGATGTTTCGTACATCTTTTACTTATGATTTGTTTTCTTAGATAGACTTTAACCAATTTTGCCTCAGGAAATATATTGATATATGTTATGACATTATTTCTAACTTTTGAAATCTCCATTAATATTGAACTAATTGTTAACATCTTTTAATTGACTTAAAATGACTATTTTGTCATGATATTGACATTGATATTGATATATAATGATATTTTATCATTATCAAATATATTGCACTCTTTTAAATATTAGTGTCTCTATTGAGGACACCTCTTCACTTGTATTACTTTGTATATTTTTCCACTAATTCCCTACTTATTTGCCAAACGTTATTACATATTTCAATATCTGATCACACTTTAGTCTTCTTTCAAAAGAACGATCTTGGCTAACCTTGTCCATTAATAATTTCCATTAAACTTTTAAAGTATTTTGCAATTTTCTAAAAGAAATTGTGTTAGGATTTTATTTAGAATTATTTTAAACCCATTTTTAAAATGAGAATAAATTACCATTATTAAAGCATTTAGTCTTCCCATTTCAGAATATCACATAGCTCTCATTTTAGCTGACTTCTAATATGCCAATAAATTCTATAGTTTCTTCATGTATGTCCTATGGACTTTTGGTTAAATTAATTCCCTGGTGTTTTGTATTTTTGGTTGATAATACACATCGAGTTATTTTCCCGTTATATTTTCTAATTGATTAGTAACACTGTTTTGCTTTCAATTCATATCAAAGTTCCCCCCACCAAAAGAATGGGCTAATTGGATTTTGTGATCCTGAAATGCTTTCTAATGCTGATGCATTTTGGTTTTCCTCTTCATTAGTTCATGATATATTCACCGACTTGACAAACTAGTCTTGTTTACTGTTTTCCAAAGATAGCCTTTTGCAGTTTAGCTTCTGAGAAGCGTTTTATTTTTTAATCTGAAAAACAATATTCCAATGCCTTCACACTGAGAAACTTGTGCTACATTTGAGCTTACAGATTTTCAGCACAGATAGTGCAAACTATTTATAAATGACAAAGCAGTGCAACCAATTAGCCCATGTGATATATGTTATTACAGAAATTGGAATAGAGCTTTTAGGCGAACAAACAAAAAGAAACTTTCCCGGGGAGTTGATATCTCAAGTGCCTGCATAAGCTTAAGTAAAGGTTTGCGGTTGGGGGATGGAGGCTAAAGACACTTATAAGGCTTCATTTGGGTTTCTATCTATGACACACAAGGAAGGCAGTGAAAGTAAAACTGAAGCTGTGCAAAGAATTTCAAAAATAATGGGAAATCAAGAAAAGCCTGTCCTCCCTTTTTTTCTTCTTTCCTGCTTCTGATTGAGTTCTCACTCTGCAAAATTTGTTCCTTCAGGGTTTAAAAATATTAAGATTGCATTTGACTGTGAATCCCAGCTGAAACAGACCTGGACCTATTTCCATGTTGAGTCCCAGCCCAGTCAATTATTTTCTCAAGGATCTTTATAAATAGGTTACAAATTTCCATGTTGAGCACTAGCCCAGTCAGTTATCTTTTCAAGGATCTTTATAAATAGGGTATTGAATAAATCGGTCTTATTGGAATAATTATCTTTCATCACACTCAGGTTCCTGTTCGTGGAATCTATGGACAAAGTTAGAACAACAAGGGCAAATTGAAATGGGATCCAGAATGCAGCCTTTGTGTTACCTCAGAATAATAACCCTAACCCATGTCTGTTCACACGCCTAGGCTTTCCGCTAAAGCAAAATATAGACTAGGGGATGCCCTTGGCAATTACCTAACAAATTCACTCACTCAACAGTCAAACTCAATCATTCAAGGGGAATTTTACTGAATATGTAGGGTTTTTTTCTTTCATAAAATTATAGTTGGAGGGAACATTTCATTCACTCAAATTATGTAGTCCCCAAAAGGTAATCTCTCCAATTGACCCTACATGTCTACTTCTACATGTTACGTGTACGTGCTACATGTCTCTTCTACTTAATGACACAGAATTGTTCAGTGAGAAAAAGATGTAAAGTAATACATTAAAAAAAAATATATATATATATATATATATGTCTCATTTGAGCCCCAGCTATTCGTTTTAGTTCAATGCTTAGTGAGTAGCTCATGTTAGACCAGGTGCAGTGCTCTGCGTATGTGAGGCATATAGGTGAACAAGAAAATGTACCTGTGCTCAAGGAGTTAATAGTCCTACGGAAGAGTGAGACGCAGCATATGCCACTTCCTATTGACCACAGGCTCTTATGGGAACAGTGGAAGCACAGAGATGAAGGTAGCATAATTCCAAGGGTTCTAGAAGGCTTTCTGGATCTACAGCACAAGTCTTTAACAAATAAGCATGCACATCACCATCCTTAGTCCCACAATAAAGCCTTCACTCAGAAGAATTTAGCCTTCTCAAGTAAATTTTGTTTGCAAACTAAACTCTTATAGATAAACCTTGAGTGTTGTATGTATTCTTGGGTAAGGCATGTTCTCAAGGCTCTGGCAGATCCCTTGGGTGTATGATACAGTTCCTTGATCATGAAGGTGCCTCTGCCTTTGTTTTCCTGCCCTAGCTCCTAAACTGTATCAAATCTCTCTCATGTTAAATTATAAGGTCTTCCCATCTGGTCCACTTAATCATAGATTACCATCTCTAAGTCTAAAGTCTGCTTCATGATTCTTAAAAGCTGAACTGATTCAGCATCCATTAAAATCTCCAGTTTTATATACTATCCACCACTTTACCAGATGACAACCATCTCCTGGCTCTGATTTGCAAACCTCAATAACTTCCAACTTGACTGCTCCAACCACCTCACTTTGAAAATCATAATAATACACCATCTTCCAGCCCAGATTGGCCTACTTACTAAGAAAGGAAATTTCTGATCACTACGTAGAAAGAATGACCTAACTCCAATCTATTTGTTTGTTGACTCTAGACAATTTCCTAAACATGTACATTGTGGCCACTTCAAACCAATCAGCTGAGAAAAGGATAAAATGAATTCAATAAGAACACATTGTATCTTTTTTCAATTATTTTTAGAAATAAATTTTCAGAGTTGTGTACATCACTATAAAGAGCAATGAGAGTGGAAAATCTTTATTCCTATTTGATTTGATTTTTCAGTCATCAAGCTTCATAAGACTATGATGTTTTGAGTAGAGGGGAAGTCATTATATAAGAACAGCAATGATTTTTGCGTTACTTGAAAATGTTTTAGTGTTATTTGCAAACTCATTCTAAATTAGAATTTTTGACTTGGTTTAAAAAAACGTGAGATTGTTAGAATAATTATAGAAAACCCAAAGTGAGCACTTTAGTGAAGAAAATGATGTATTGGGAAGTATGTCGTATTTTCAAAAGCAGCCATGTGTTAGATAACTACACCCCAGTAGCAATGAGCATACCTAGCTCCCAGATCTTGGTTTCTAATATCATTCTCCCATTAAAGCTCCTTGGAGAAATGGCAGGTTCTAGGAATGAGGCATAAAAAATATGACATGAACTCGGAGACCTTTGTAGTGTAAGAAAGTAAAGATATGCTCAAAAACAAACAAAACAAAAAACAACTCACATTGGTGAGGGTATGTCAAAGAATACATGAGCCAACTGAAAGAGCTCCCAGTGGTCAAGGCTGGAACAATTTTAGTAACAAAATAAACTTGCATTGGTTTATAATAAAAATGTATATTCACGAGTCCATACTGATAGAAATAATGATTGAATAAATAAATAAATGGGAGGCAATAGGCAATTTTCCCTGCAGAAGAATTCCAAATAATGTATATAGGTAATCCATCTTTGAGGATTTGGAGCATGACTCACCACGCCTTACGTGTTGGTTACAGATAGTGACTTCCTTCTGAAGGGTACAGTATAGAAAGCAGAAGAAAAAGAGTGACTTTACAGTATAAAAACGTGACAAATTATTATTCAGATTTCCATTGTTTTTACCTAATGTTTTATTTCTGAATCAGGATCCCATCCAGGACACCATATTACATTTATTTGTCTTATCTCCTTAGGCTTCTCTTTCTTGGTATGGCAGTTTCTCAGATTTTCCTTGTCTTTCGGATGACCTTGACAGGTTTGAAGAGTGCCGGTCAGGTATTTTTAGAATGCCCCTGTATTGGAATTTGTCTGTTGTTTTTCTCATGATTAGACTGGAGGTGTGCATTTTTGAGAGGAAGACCACCAATGCAAAATGCCATTTGTATCACCTTGTATCAAGGGTACATAATATCCACATGACTTACCACTGTTGACGTTGACCTTGCTCACCCAGCTTAGGTAGCATTTGTCAGATTTTTCCCCTGAAAAGCTATCCTTTGCCCTCCTCTCTTTCCTTACTGTACTCTTTGGAAGGTAGCCACTATATGCAGCCCACAATGAAGGAAACTGGTTGTTGGGAAAATGGGAATGCTCTGCACTGTCTTCCTAAGTTTTCTGTAAATCTAAAACGGCTCTAAAATAAAAAGCTCACTTAAAACATCAGTCAGCTTTACCACTTCATATAATCATCCCTGTAATATGGAAACTGATGAGAACATTAGTTCAATAGAATAGCTTCTGCAGAAGAAATAGTATTTATTCTCTGTCCAAAAATTTAAAAACTTGCTACTGCTAAATGAATCAATGCAAATCTTTGATCATATTGGCTTTTGCTTCCATCTTACATTTAGCCCCAGGAATACAAATCCTAAGCATGAAAATTGCAGTGAAGATTTGCATTAGAATAAATGTTAATAGTGGCCTAAAGATTAGAGTAAAATTGGCATTTTTGATTTTATACAGGGCAGTGGTCCCTATGCAGAGCATTAATGTTGGTACCTACATTGTCTAAACTACTTAGCATAATTTTTATTTTAGATTCATTGCATGTGGTAGAGTTCAATAGATGGAGATATGCCAATGTTCAATATTTTTGCCCAATAGCTGTGCTAAGCCGCTTCTTTCTTTGAATGTATCAAGTTAACTAGCTTTAACCTCAGCACATATGGAAAATTCAAACTTCTAAAAAGTGTTTAAAATGCAATGAATCTTTGCTCTTTCATCCAGAATTTATACATTTTAAAAAGCATATGTAAAATGTGCCCATCTCATAGCAATTTTGCCTGGGTAAAACCATTTCAAATGGAGTCTTTTATAGTCAAATTTTCAATTCACAAAGGTTAGCCTGTCTTTTCCTTTCTGGATGATCAGAAATTCTGAATCATCATCTTGCACATTAATAATTATGTTTCCAAGGATATGAAAGAGTAAATATTGTAAAAACGCTATTGATGTAACCGAAATTATTTATTCAGAAAACATGGGAATGCAACAAACGAAATCTTCAGAATAAGAATCAGCTTGTACATCATGTTTCTTTTGGATGGGAGAATAATACCCCTTTCAATCCTGGGACTTATTCTTAGTTTATTTCTTAGTGGATACTTTATCTTAGACTTTGATCTAAAATAAAAGAACTTTGCTAAGTTTGTATTAACAAAATTTTAGAGTTTCTCATCTTTAATTCCAGTAATAATATATTCAGTAGTAATATCTTAGGGTTTAATAATTTGTCCCATTATATAGTTTGCTTTCTAAGAATCTTTTTTAACATGTTCAATACTGAAGCAGCTCATGCCAAAACAGAACATTAAAAAAAGTCAATTATTGCGAGAGTTTGTGTAAGGCATACGAGAAGATGATGTGGCATTTCAAGGTTTGAGATGTCATACATGATATTCTATGTACGGAAATGTTTTAATGTGCCACTCAGAATGCATATTTATTAACTATAGAGTAATTTTCTAATCTGTTAGACTCTGGACTATGGGAACACAGGAAAAGTAGACAGACAGCTAAGTCATATTTTCTTTCTTTTTGTGATATAATGAATGGGAAAAATAAATAATTCTTTTAATTTCCAAGTTTTTTCTTAATTCTTAAATTCCATTTCTCATTGTCCATCCTGTATCTCCTTGATTTATACGAAAATCTATTCACTGTGTAATTTCCTATTTGATTTAATGTATTTTTCCACTTCAGGAGAAGAGTATTGAAAACTCTTCCAAAAAAAGGTATGCATTAGAAATTACCTCAATGGAGCTTCAATTTTTTTTAAAAAATGGCCTATAACTGGATGTAAAATGTGCAACTTTGTTTTTACTCTAATGCACTATTGATGACCAGATCAATACTTTTTCTTGGAATGTCACCAGGAAGTGTAAGGAATCTACAACCTCATTTAATATCCATGAATCCTAAGCCGATTTTTCTCTGTTTCGTAAATTGAATATAGCACATAATTATGACAAACTATAGACATATATTATCCATTTTTATGAGAAATACAATGCTTAAGGGAGTAAGATGAGGAGACGAGGAGTCTCCTAGAGCAAGCCTCTCCAGTCAGACACAGGACAGTACTCATTCATCCAATAAAGTACCAGTGAAGAGCATTACCTCATGGAGAAAAATTCCAATTGGTCAGTCAAACAGAGAAGAGGAAAGAAAAATCCTGGCAAGCCTATGAGAAGTTGATCTCTTTGAATTAAAACCTCACATTTAAAAAAAACTAGGCAAACCTACAAACCACTTCAGAAAACAACAAAACCTACCAAAACGGTCTCATTTATTAAATTCTAAATTAAATAAAGAAACATTAAAATATTTGAGCTGACAGACCCAGTGCTCTAAGCTATAGCGCAAAAGACAAGGAGATATGGAAACGTCAGTAAAAATTCCATTTTGCAATCCTCCTGCTAAACAAGAAGAGGCATTTGTCTTTGGCATTGAATTATTTAAGAGTCAAGAGGCAAGGTAGGAAAAATAATTGACTCTATAAAAAAAAAGTAATTCAATTGACCGCACTGGCTACAGGAAGAAAGGTCTAGCAGATGAAGAGTCTCCTAGAGCAAGCCTCTCCAGTCAGACGCAGGACAGTACTCATTGATCCAATAAAGTACCAATGAAGAACATTACCTCATGGGGAAAAATTCCAATTGGTCAGTCAAACAGAGAAGAGGAAAGAAAAATCCTGGTAAATTTAATCTCATTGACGTTTACATATATTTCAGTAGTGATGGTTTCAGACTTATTGTTAAGAAAGTCTCGTTAACTCTCTGCTCTGGACAATGTCAATTATTTTTTTGGACTCTCTAGTTTGATTTAGTCCCCTGAGCAAGGCAGATCCTGCTATAAATTTTCTCCTAGTCAGTGTAAGGAAAGGAGGGTCATGCATTTCACTGGGTTATTATAATGGTAGAAATGACTAAGCCTGTTTTAAACAATATTTAATGTAATGTATAGTTATCTATATAGGAATATACAGTTGGTCATTGCAATGTTCTACAGTATATCCACAGCGTGATCAATTGTATATATATATATACATATATATAAAACATATGATTGCTTCTTGAAATTACTTTTTTTAGTTTTTTGTTTATTGTTTTCGTTCAAGTGCTTATTTGCTTTCTATGAAAATATTCTGTTGTTACTTATTTGCTTTTCTCAGAATTTCCAATCTAAAGCCATAAGTCATTCATGCTAAAAAAAATTAAGCTGAAGTAATCTCTCAATCCAGAAAGCTCTGACATTTCTTGAATCTCCAGCTAACTGGTTCTTTGCCAATCAGACTAGACCATCCTTCTTGAATCACTTACAAGTACAAAGCGATTCACTTACAAAGACTTCTTTCTTTCCTGAACAACCAAATTTGAACCAGAGACCCCACTGGCTATTCTAGGGCGTTGTGTTTTCCAGGAACATGTGGAATTTTAGAGCTCAATTCCGTTTTCTCTAGAGATAGATCCTACTAGTTCGTCTGTCAATAGTCCCTCAGATCTCAGGCTCTGCAGTGACTGTGAGGCCCCAAGGCCAGAAGCTACAGAAGCGTTTAATGTTTTCTAAAAATACATAAAATTGAGAAAGGAGACGAAGAGGATCAGCCTGCAGTACACGTCATCATTATAACACAAAGCCGCACGGCTGCTCCAAAGAGGAGATAGCATATTTTGTTCAGCCAGTGTTTTGTGACACTTAACCAAGCTTGTGACAAGAGACATTTCTGTTTGTCTTAATTCTAAAACCAAGAGCCCAACCGCAAAGTCAAACTGAGTTTGAATTAATATACTCATTCACACACTCACATAGAGGCACGCAAATGCAAGATCTCACCTTAGAAATATGAAAATAATCAAAATATTATCATCTATGTTCAGGGTACTATTTGAAGTCATTTAAAACCTAATAATTGCCTCTCTCAATAGATTTAGCATTTCTGGTCCACGTTACCCCCATTTATGAAGTAAGGAGGTGAAACTGGGAATGTGATGACTCTTTTTAAGATCTAAAATCCTAAATAATTCTCTGACATATTAGGACAATATATCTCTTGAAAAATACAAACCTATCCATTCTTCGATTCAGCAAAATTTGTTGAGTATGCGCTGGGTGCCAGTCATTCTTCTATGTGCTAGAATACAGCGGTAAATAGTGTGACAAAAGAGTCTCTGCTCTTAGGGAGACAACGAAGACAGATAGCATTAAACAGATAAATAAACAATTGAAACAGATCATTTCAGATTGTGATAACTGCCGTAAAGAAAATGAAAAAGAAAATTGTGCAAGGGAGAGATCAGATGATTGTCACTTTAAATTGATTAGTCAAGTGAGGCCTCTCTGCACTTTGATTGTGTGTTAATTACAAATACAAAATAAAGGAAGATTTTAAACAGGTGTATATAATATCACTTACATTTTTTTCTAAAGCACACATTCATTGCCTTCAGAAAAATGAATTGTAGGGTCCAGGGCGGGGCAAATGTGACAATGCCAATGCTGAAGTTCAAGCAACAGATCAACGTTGGTAGCAGTAGAGATCACAAAAAGTGGCAGGGTTTGGGATGCATTTTAAACGTAGAGTCAAGAAGATTTATCCATGCATTAGATAGCATGGGTGTTGAGGAAAAGGGCAGGATTAAGAATTATTTCTAGATTTAGCCATTATTTGCAACTGGGTGGATGGTAGCAGAAACACTGGGTAATAATATTTGATTGATGGTAAATTTTAGACATTCAAATTATCCAAATGGCAGCTGACCATACAAACTGGAAGGGGTTATGGCAAGACATACCTTTTGGGAGTCATCTCATATAGTCATCTATATCATCTCTATGTAGATATTTAAAGCCATGAGCTGGCTAGGTAGAATACGTAACTAGAAAAGAGCAGATAGCAAAGGACTCAGTGCTTGAGCACCCCAACATTAAGAGCTCAGGCAAAAATGGAGGAGCCAGGAAAAGAGACTGATTACAAGTGGCTACTAAGGTCTGAGAAAAAGTGTTAGTGTCATGGAAGTTCTGTTTATCTATTGATGCCATGTAACAGATCATTTCAAAACATAATGGGTTAAAACAGCAATTATTTTATTGCTATGTCTCATGATTTGGGGGGTTGAGTGAGCTCAGCCAGGCAGTCTTTGCTCAGAGTTTCTGTTGTAATCAGAGGGTGGCTGGGACTGCAGTCAGCTTGAAGACTTCCTCAAGCACATCGCATAATTGATGGTTAATCCTGCCTAAAATGGGACTTCAGTTGGGCCTGGCCCTGTGGCCCAGTGGTTAGGTTCGTGCACTCTGCTTCTGCAGCCCAGGGTTTTGCCTATTTGGATTCTGGGTGGGGACATGGCACCGTTCATCAGGCCATGCTGAGGCGGCATCCCACATGCCACAACTAGAAGGACCGGCAACTAAAATATGCTACTATGTACTGGGTGGATATGGGGAGAAAAAGCTGGAAAAAAAAAAGAAGATTGGCAACAGCTGTTAGTTCAGGTGCCAATCTTTAAAAACAAAGAACATCTCCACTTGGGCTCCCCACGGGGCTTGGGCTTTCTCATAGCATAGAGATTTTCATATAAGAATGAAGGTCCTAATGAACGAAGGCAAAAGGGCATGCATTTTTATGACCCAATTGATGTTATTAATAAATAAGTCAGATTACGTCACCCATCTGCTCAAACTACTTGAATAACATCCCATTTTATTTAGGTAAAGCCGAAGTGTCTACATTAGTTACAAGGACTTTCATCACTTGGCATCCCATTATCTCTCTAACCTATTTCGTACTTCTTTTCCTTTCTCTTCTTCACCTCATTCAGATTGTTACTCAAGTATCACCTCGAAGAAACTTCTCTAGTTAGAAATACAAGTCTACACATTTCTTCTTCTTTTCAGCTATATTTCCTTCATAGCACTTATGCTTTACACTTTCTAAAACATTATTTATTTCTCCCACTTATTTTGTTAAGTGTGTGTCACCCTTCACTTCAATGTAAGCTCAAAGGGAAAGAGAGGGTTTAGTCTGCTTAATTTGCACCTGCATCCTCAATACTTAGAATGGTGCCTGAGATATAGAAGGTGTTCTGCATGTATTTGCTGAAAGAATATACAAATGATAACTGGAAAATTAAGACACATGAAATGCCAGAATCCGGGAAAAGAGACACTTATTAAAAAATTTTAAACTATATTAATAAAAGCATTTCAATTTTCTCCTCCTGGCATATCCTGTCAATAGTTTCTAAAATTTATATCATCTGAAAAAAAATTGGGGACTTTTTTTAACCTTAATAACATTTGTTAGTTCAGTTAAAATCTTAGTGTTCTGTCCACCAGAAAATTGAGCAATTATTTTTCTCTTTCCTTCTGCCAGTGTTCCATGGGACAGTATTTCAATTTTATCTGGAAGCTTTCCATCATGGCACCAAGAAGATTCTGCAAAAATCTACAAATATCTAGAAGCAAGGGTGTATAATCGAAAGGGTAGTATCATTAGGAAAATGTAGAATATGAAAGTAAAGAGGAATTTAGGTAGATATGATTCTCCATACTCTCTTCCTACTACCAATTTCTATTATCAAGCAGAACCTGAAAATCTGCAAATCAAATTGGCAAAACAAAGACACCAATGTAACAGTCTCCCACAGCCCTCTAGGGCTTAGAGGATTCATGTCCCTCCCACCTGCAAAATACAATCACGCCCCTCCCAAGACCCCCAAAGTCTCATCTCATTGTATCAGGTTAAGGTTTAAAGCCCAGGATTTTGTCATCTAAATTAGTTCCAGGTGCAGATGATATTGCTCAGGTGTGCACCTAGAGTGTACTTCCTTGAGTGAAGTGATTTGTGATGTGGTTGATATCTATTCCTCATGGAACAAACATACAACAGTGAGATAGGGATAAGAAAACCACAAAAGATATTCACATTCAAAAAGGGATAGAACTGAAGGTCCTGTTACTGTTTCATTGGGATTCTGAAATTCAGATGAGTATTTACTCTTGGGACAAAGAATTTACTTTGATTATGACAAGGTGATTCACTCTGGAAATGGTTCTTTGCAGCCCTTAGCTCTACCCTCTGTGCTCTTGGCTATCCCCCTTGACCGATTCTTCCCTTTTTATAAGAAATGATCTGTGTGTGCAGCTAAGTAGCTTGCTTGACCTGTTTCCTGCCAGGAGTAGGTTAAAGGCTCAGAGGCTTCATTTCGTCAGATGCCTGCTCCTTTTAATCAAGTTTGCAGTGCTTTGTCAATACAATGCTCTTAAAAGGCGTGAATTTCCCATGTATCTTATAAGATTTTACTCCCTTGGTTAAAATACATACCCTCAAATCTTTTCAAGACAGGCCCCTCTCTACATTAAGCTGCAAGTCAGGATACTGTGGAAGAATATTATTATGACTCTTAGTAGTCCTTTTGTCTAGCTAGGAAATTCACTTCAAATTTTTCAGAAGTATTAACAGGGTACTTACTGCCACACCTTGATCTGATCTTTAACCTGAGGCTATGTTTTACTGAGAGTATCCAACCTTTAATATTTTCCCTAGGGCCATTTCTAACTTTGAGAACTTTTATCAGTAGATGAAGAATCAATGAATAAGAATCACTCCTTTTTGATTCTAGGAAGTCTTGGCTACATTATAATTCCTCTAAATTCTGCTTGAAAATGGAACAAATATCACATTAAAAAAAACTGTTGCAACAGAGGGCTAAAGGTCCAGAGATGGCTTCAAGTTCAAATGTGACAGATATAGAGGGAAGGAAGGGTCCTGGAACGAATGTCAGGATGATTAAATCTCACACTCATACTCTTAGATGAAAATAGAATTTCATCCAAATAAGTCAATAGATTCCAAAAGTCTTTTGGAACTAAAACACAGACAGATAGAAAAACATGGTACTGTAATGTTGGTTTGCAAACTCAGGAGTTCCCTGGGTGAGATGTGAAACTGGCCTCTTTACCCTGAGGGCAAGGAGAGACTGAGCAAAGAGATAGAGCCCTCCAGATTGGTGGAT
Source organism: Equus przewalskii (assembly GCF_037783145.1). Taxonomy (NCBI): domain Eukaryota; kingdom Metazoa; phylum Chordata; class Mammalia; order Perissodactyla; family Equidae; genus Equus; species Equus przewalskii. Next base: position 21,496,708 of record NC_091849.1, read on the forward strand.
GGCAGGTTTAATAAGCAAGGGAACTTACTTATGAGACTAGTCTTGGGCAGCCTCAAGATGAGTAGATCTCCACAACTGCCCACCAGAATTTTAAAAGTTTATATAGAGGTGTTAACAGGGTTGAGTCACGTATTCCATCCAGAGGGTCTCAAGAGCACATTATTCTCTCAAGACTGTGTCCTTGAGAACAGCTCCAGCTGTGGGAATGATACCTTCCAAGGACAGGGGAGGGGTGAGGAGCCTCTGATTGCCCAGTCCAACTTGAGGGTCAACTGGCAGCCATGTCCACTCAATGATCTCTTCTAACATATAGGCCTTTGAATTTCAATGTTGGTCCTTCTTCAGGCCTGTGGTCAATTAAATTTAAAGTCAATTTTTTCTTTTTGCTGAGGGAGATGGGCCCTGAGCTAACATCCATGTTCATATTCCTCTACTTTATATGTGGGATGCCTGCCACAGCATGGCTTGATAAATGATGCATGGGTCTGCACCCGGGATCAGAACCCGCGAACCCTGGGCTGCTGAAGCAGAGTGCGCAAACTTCGCTGCTACGCCACAGGGCCAGCCCCATTAAAATAAAATTTTAAACTAATCTATTAATTTATTAGCATGCTTTTATTCTAAGTGAATTGTGAGATTTGGGATTCTGAAAACCTAAATCTTACTCAAAATTTTTCCTATAATCTAAGAACCATTCAGCTTAACCACTCTCACCTTGGTTCCTCATTTGTAAAGAGTTGTTTCTAGTTACTTTTCTCTCTAAAATTCTATCATTTTTCTAGTCAGTCTTCTCTTTCCCTTCAGCCAATTCCGCTAATATTATGGCAAAGTTTTCTGGTTCCCAAATTTGAACTCAATTCAGGTATAACAATGTTAAAGTAGTTCTGGTATTCATAAATATTGACATAATTAAGACTTGGCCTGCAGACAAAAGTGTGATAGACCAAAATTTCTTTTTCCTGCTATACTTCCATATCAGTGCTTTTCTTTGCATAGAAATCCTTCTTTTTCATCCCCTTTAGACAAATGTAACTTGTCACCTCCATATTCTTCCCATAAATATTGAACTCTGACAAGATCAGCTATTATTAAAACTAATATCTATCTATCAATCATCTACATTTTCTGCCTTAAAATCTGGAAAGGATGAAACTGAACAAATAAAGCAAATGGATGTAAATGAGTGATTACATACACAAGGGCTATTTTTTATTTTAACTGTAATACCTAACTGAAATGATTGTCTATTTTTCATGGATATAAGGCATCAACTGATGAAGTAAGAATGTTTTGAGATGTTTAGGGAGGGGCAGAAATTTCTGGAATTATGCGGCTATCTCCTCTCGTTAAACAGAAAAACAGTCCTCTTATTCCCCTTGCACTCCCAATTTTGTCTCACATTAATTATGCCTATGTAAGATCCCCTTCATATAGATCTTCTGTGTGTGTGTGCATGTGGTTGGTTGTGTAGATAGTTCTTTTCTCTCTGTATTAATCTGCGCAAGCTGCAGATTTAAATTCAATCCACGCTCCATAGGAGGTAAGAAGAGATAATGAATTAGTGTCTCCAACCAAAAAGATTATTCAGAGAATCTTTGGAACAGGCAGAGAAGTGGGGCACTAGGTTAGGCTTTCATTAAACACATCATTTCCAGGATCTTCCTGAAAAATCCTTTCCCTAGTCTCTGTAAGTAGAAGGAGAAAATATCTAAAATCTGAGAAATCTGGAAATTATATTGTTTTCAGAGTAAGAAACAGATCACAGGAAGCTATGAATAAAACCTCTCTTTCTGCCACAAAACGGTCACATGGCTTACTTGCTTCAAAACACATAGGGAGGGGCTGAATGAGGAATTAGGGTAAAATGCAAGGCAAGAGGAAAACCATGCCAGGCAGTTGTAGTTGCCAATGACCTAAAGCAGATGCCAAGGTAATTTGGGGGCCAATTTGTCAAACATTCCCTTTGAACTGCAAATTTCAAAATTACAAAAATTTCAGCTTGAAATATCACACTGTCTCTGGGAAATATCCCTCAGATAATCAAGGTTTTAATTACAGTGGAGGTAATGAAACATGCTCTATAATCTATACTTTGGCTGATGCTGTCTATTTAATTCATCTAACAGTCTTTTTTTTTTTTTTCTCTCTTTGCCCCATTATCTCTCCAAATTTTCTATAAATTTCTTAGACAAGTCACTTATGCTGTGTTGCCCATGCTACTGTACAAAAGAACACCAGTGCGAAGTACAAAAGAAAATTTGTTATCGGGGGATTGGCAGCCTACAAATCAGTGTGACTAGTAGAAACAGTCTTGCTGTTGTTAACAAATTGTATCAAAAACACATACAATGAAATTCCAATATGCTAATGCTACAAATTCAGTTTTGACATCCCAGAGCAGATTCATGTCTGGACCTCAAAACCAGCACTGGGGTATACAGAACTATTAATCTGTGGTTTTAGTCATTCATTGGCCTAAGAGATTTTATTGGAAAGCTACTTATTAAAGCAGGAATGGGAAGAAGGGAGTCAGGGAGTAGGAGTGAGGTTCAAATTGAGATGAAACTATTCGTCATTCCTGAGACACTATCTTTAGCTGAAAATGTGCTCATGGTAGTTAAAAATTGCAGTGTTTCCATGGCAGAGTTTGATAAACAATTTTGAATTAATCCAAAGACTGACTCCCGGCACAGACACTCTGTTCTCTACAATAAATCCCACTTTAAAATAAGAAACAGAATACTGATCTTTCAAATCTGGGATAATTCCTGCTAATTCTCCAATCCAGGATTGTACAGGGTCGGTTCTGTTTGTCCTAAAAGTCATCTATACTAGATCGGGACAAAATTGCAGATTTTGTAGCCAAACGATACTATATGTGTAGGTAATTCATCAATATCACAGGCAACATAAAATGTTTGCCAGAAGTAAATAGGAAGATGAGGGAGAGAAGAAAATGAATATTTATTAAGAACTTGCAACATGCAAGACATTTTATATGCGAAATGCCTACCTCAGATTTTAATTTAAGCATTCATTCCTATCTCAGACTCTAGTCTGAGTCCTTGTAATACAATAGTGAGATAAACAGTTTAAAAAAATTCTGACTCTGATGGAGTTTATATTTCATGAAGAGAAGATAGACAATGCAGTAAATATAATAAACAACTAATCTAAATAGTACATTAGAAGCCAAAAACGGCTATAGAAAAAGAAACAAAAACTAGAAGAGCCTCCAGAGAGTCAAAATAGGGGAGCTGCAGTTTGAAATAGGGTAGTTGGGGTAGGCGACATCGAGAAGCCGTATTTGAGCAAAGGCAGGGAGGAGGTGATGGGCTAGCCTTATGGATGTTAAGGGGAAGAATATTCCAGAGGGAACAAAAAGTGAAAAGTTTCCTAGGAGGGCTTGTGGCTGGGGGTATTGAGATGCTGCCTGGAGACTCGGGTGGACCGGGTAGAGTAAGTGGGGAGGGGGCAAGGGATGAAATCAGAAGGAAATACGGGCCAACTCACATGAGGTTTTGTAGACCGCTATAAGAATGGTGGAGGTTATTCTGAAGAAACTAAGGAACGATTATCAGGTTTTCAGTAGAGGAGTCTCATGATCTGGCATGTTTAAAAGGCTGCTCTGTGAGTAATGCTGTAAAGGTGTGAGGATGGAAAGAGCAATGTCATTCAGAAGCTTTTGAAAATATTTAGGTGAGAGTTTCTGGTGACTTCAACCAGGATGTTGGTGGTAGAGATGGTATGAAGTGGTAGAATTCTGGTCCTGCCTTGGAGATAGAGATAGTAGGATTTCCTGATCGAATGCATATGGGTGGGAGATAAAAGAAGTCAAGAATGAGTTTGTAGTTTTTGTCCTGAACAATTGGAGGGATGATTTTTTTCCCATTTACTGAGATATGGGAACAAGTTTGAAAAAATTTGAGGATCCAATTTTTGAGTGTGTCATATTTGAGATATTTACTAAACACTTTGTTGGCGATGTCAAGCAAGATGTTAAATACATAAGCCTGGAATACAGGAGCGAGGGCTGGGCTGAAGTTATAAATAAAAATGAAATAAAATGGAACCATGAACCTGGGCGAAATGGCCAAGGAGGGCATATAGCTAGAAAGGAGGGGAAAACTATGGATTAAGCCTTAAATCCCTCTGAAGATAAGAGGGAGAAGAGAAGAGGAGGATTCAGCAAGAGACTGAAGATAAACTACCGGTAAGATAAGAGGAAATGCAATAGAACACATTGCCCAGAACGCCAAGATAAATATTTCAAGCATAGTGTGATGAACTCTATGCAATGGTGCTGATAGTTTAATAAGTTTAGAATTAAGATTTGAACATTGGATTAAGTGGTGCAGAGATCACCAGTGACCTTCATAAAAGAGATTTTAGAGGTAAGGAGGGGAAAATTTTTGACTGCTGTAGGCTTTAGAAAGCATGGGAAGAGAGAATTGGTGATAGCAAATAATGACAATTTCGAAGAGAATTTTTGCAACATGGTTCAAAATGGAAGCCACCTAGAGGAGTAAGTAGGATCAAAAGGTTTTCATTTATTTTTAAATATAGGAGAAATAATATGTTATATGCCAATGAGAATAATCCAATACACAAGAAAAAATGATGGGGTAGGAAGGAGAGGAGAGAATGGCTAGAATGGTGTCCTGGAGGAGATGAGCAGAGTAGGATTCAGTGAATAAGAGGAGAGGTTGACTTTAGATTGAAGCACAAAGAGTTGTATGTGGCCTGAAGTGAAAACACTTTAGATGGGTGTAGATGCTGGTGTGGGGGACGGTGTCATGTTGAAAGTCTGTGGAAGTTCTCTGCTGACTGCTGTAGTGTCATAGTGAGGAAGGAAGCAAGATCATCGGCTGAGAATGAGGATGAGGGAGGAGCTTGCAGGAAAGAGGAGAAAGTGCAAAATCTTCATTTTGAAGAGTCCAAGAGTAAACAGACTTGTAAAATATAGAATAATGTCTAGGAACAATAAGTCCCACCTGATATTGTTGGTCATGAATTAGAAGTTCAACCAGCCAGCAAGGTATGTTTGTCTGTGGCTGTGTTCAGACACAAAACAAACAAAATACACAGAGAATATTGTGATTCTTATTTTTCTTATGTTTTCTTATTATTCTTATAGTTCATTTGATCTTTTGCCAGAGCCCAGACTCACTCCCTAAAGCAAGGGAAAAAAATAGCTTTTATTTCTATCCAGCTTGCACTTATTTGGGAACAAATGGGCCACCCACAGGACCATGTGGCAGTGGAAGGGCATTTTGTAACAGAGGCTGGGTGGGCACCGGCCAATGGGCTGCATGAAGAACTAAGCAAAGCATGTGATGAAGCCAGCAGGGCCTACATGAGGCTGACTCAGCCTGGAGCACACTAGTGTCTGACCAAGCATAGTGAGAGAGCAGGCTTCTAGAACCTTCAGCTGCAAATGCCAACATTCGCCAGTATTTGCAAGGACAATCTATAAATAATGAATACATTTCCAGGGGAGATGGGTGGAAGAGGAGAGGGATGAAATGTAGAAAATGTACAGAAGTGATAAATGATAGTAATAATTACAACCTAAATATGAATAGTACTTAACTATTTTGCAAGATCTTTTTCATCATACTTCTCTCACCCCTCACCCATTCCCTTCATCTTCACACTAATTGCACTGGAAAAGCATAGCACTGGTTTCATGGAGCTTTTATTCTAAAGTAAATATAGGCAGAGCCCAATGAAGGCTGATTAAGTAAATGAACAAATGAATGAATGCTGAGGGACGCTTATAATGGGAAAGTCAGCAATTTGAGCTAGACTCCGAAGAATAATAAATGACAATGAATGCAACACAACCATAGCAGCTGCAAGATCACAGGAACTATAAAGTATGGGTCGCCTTTGAGAAATATCAAGTTGTCTGCTATTTGCATGAGGCAATGGAAAGGCTGTCTGATATTGATGTTCTGGGAAGTTGTGTACGTCCAACAGGAGAGCATCAAGGTCTAGCTGTGAGTGCCAAATCAGCTCCCAGCAACACGAGGCCTAAGGAAGGGCACTAGGCCAGCTCCCAGATGTCTGGGGCCGCTTTTTCCTTCTCGGTGATAAGGTCAAAGATGTGTGCTTTAGGAGGTATACATAAAATTGATGAAGAGGAGAGAAACCAGAGCTGTATCCTCTTATACCTCATCAATAAAAATGAGAATTTGAACTAGAAAATGAATGGGAGGACAGCTATTCACCCAAAAATCTAGATGGCTTATTTCTCAGAAATAGTTTAAATGAGATTCTTGGGGTATGTGGTTTGCAGGGCAGGAGCTCTAAGTCCTCTCCAACGCTTAGGTTTCATAATTCTGTGCTCTTCTTTAACATATCTCATCAAAGAAGAGTTTTCTATTGTGATGGTGGTTTTACTACCTGCAGTCATACACCCTGTCAATTTAGAAGAATACTGACCAAGCCTGTTTCTCCAGAGCCCTAGCATCTTGCAAAACTTCCTGAGATGCCACCTCAGGCTGGCAAGGGGAGAACAAACTCCTGGGGTTCTGCCCACCCACCTGATACCAGCCATGAACGATCTCCTTTTGTTTCCATCGTATATCAGGCTCTTTGTAAGATTTCGTTTTTAAAAATGGGCACTGCTTCCTGACATTTCATTACACGTGTTATCTAAAAATCTCCTCCTGAGCAGAACTGACTGTAGGCAGGTCTGGCTGTTGCTTCCCAGCAGGCTGTTTCAAATGTAAATGTTTGTGCTGACTCAGTCTTTGCCTAGGGTTATAGAGAGACTTTGTTGAAAAGTGAATAATTATTCAATCTCAGCATTCATAACAACAATCACTTTAGTAGCTTTTTGCCTCATTATGCTCCCAGTAGCTTCATTACTAAGCAGAATGGTTTAAATGAAGAAATGATTACAGCAAGGGAAATGGCTTTTCGTGGTATTTGCTTTATAAGTTCATTGGTCTTCTAGCTTGATACTAATATGTTATCTATTAAAAGATATATCAAGGCAAACAGATTTCTTGCACTGGCTAAAAAATGGAGCTATTATGGGGGCCGGCCCACATTTCGCCTTGGCGGCCCTGGGGTTCACGATTTGGATCCCGGGCATGGACATACACACTGCTTGTCAAGCCATGCTGTTGCAGGCATCCCACAAATAAAGTAGAGGAAGATGGGCACAGATGTTAGCTCAGGGCCAGTCTTCCTCAGCAAAAAGAGGAGGACTGGTGGCAGACGTTAGCTCAAGGCTAATCTGTCTCAAAAAAAAATGGAGCTATTATGGTGTTTTTTATTTGTTCATGTTACTAACACTGAAAATATACTTGGACACATTTTGTGCAAAAGGGAGGCAGTCTCTCTATTGCTGATCTGAAATGTCACTTGTACATACCTTGATTGTACATTCTAGGTCATTCACCAACACAACTTTATGTGTACATTATAGATATTATGTTGCTTTGGTTATTTACTCCTGATATTCATCACCAAGTGTCTATATTATTGTATAGTACCTACGGAACTTGACAACTGGACCATCTTTTCCTTTCATCTACAATCACTTTTACTTGTATGTATATGCTGGTCAGTTTCCATACAGTAACTTTGGTGCAGTTTCTGGCAACATATTGTATAAAAGGAGCACTTGTGTCCACATATTAGATTCTTTCAAGGATTTGGCATAGTCTGTAGAATGAAAATTGAACTCATTAATGATACATATGAGGTTTTCTGTGATCTGGGCCCTGGATGCATTTGATCAGCCCCACATCCCTGACATTTTCAATCACCATCTAAAAGGGAAGCTCAATACTGAGTCACCAACGTTCTCCTGTTTTCTTATTAACATAGTGAACTAACCCAGACCTCCCTTGACTTTATGTTTCATGGCATCCTTCTTTCCTAATGCTTTTCTCTAGATTTCCTATTTCCTCATAATTAAATACAGCTGCATTATTAATCTATTTGAAATGTGTATCTAACAGCTCCTAGCTTTAACTGACACGTGTCTGTGGAAAGCAATTTCTCTCTTGAGTAGAAGCAGTTGCTTCCTTTACATCCATAAACATATGCTTACAGACACTGGGTCAGTGTCCTACAACCTCATTCAGGTCTTCATTTCTTTTAATTAGAACACCAGTCAGTGTTGACCTGCCCCCAGATTCTGTTTCAGAAAATCATGATTCTCACGTTTTTGCAAGGAAGGTGCAACTTTATTTGGAATCCTTAGGCTTCCTTTTCACATCAGATTAAATTAGGGGAGGTCACCAGCTCCAAGAACAGTCAATTTATGAGTTAACCAGAGACTGGAGATATAGACTACAACAAAAAAATGAGATAGGCCAAACAAATTCCCTCTGTGAATAATTTGAATGACTCAGAGAAATTATTGGAAATCTAAAGACTAAGAAAGCAATTTGAAATGCCTATCCTTGGAAATCCCTTTTTCTAAGAATAAAGAAATCAAAGGGAAATTGGTGAAGTCTGAAAATTAGGCTTTTGTCTTACTATCAGCCCAGGAGCAGTAGGAGAATGAGAAAAACAAAGCTAGACAGAATGATTAAGGTGGAGATTTCTGCGGAAAAAAGTTTGAGATTTTGGAAGATTTACAGGATAGATATGTAGAGAAAAAGGAGACCTTGAAGGCAAAACCGGGCAGAAATAAAGGCAGAACAGAGATACATGCAGTTCTAATTACTCTTGAAGAAAGTATTAGGAAGGAGTGAATTAATTTAGTTGATACTAAATCAGGAATTGAGACTAGGTCCCCGAAGAAGTTTATCAAGAGAGAGACAAAAATCTCCATTAATAGCCTGGAATTACTCCTCACAAGTAACCTAAATGAAGGAATCAATTGAAAGCCATTTCCTTAAGGCAATTTAAAATGAGAGCTATCATGAAACCACGCCTTGAAGGTTGGGGACCTATTCCAAGTGGTTACATAACATTGGGGGCTATTTGAGAGGTAAAGATTTGAAATACCAGCATGGAATTATTAAAGCATTAATTTGCGAGCTTCCAATATTGTATATGGGGATGTAGCTCTTACCCCAGAAATGTGTGGAATCAGGGTCATAAAGGCATAGAGATCAGACTCATTTTTTGAAGGTGATGAGTCTGGTCAATGTTAGATTGAGTTTAGCCCTGTTTGGATGTTAGTCCAATGGCTACTGTACTTATAGGATGTTGGTTCTACATGTTGGTCCTTGTGTGTTGGTAAATATAAATCTTTACCAAGATTAATGCTACATATGCAGGAATTGAGTCTACATTCCAGGAAGAAAAAAGGTAAAAGCATGGTGGGCAAAATATAGAGCATGCTTAAGTCTGTCTTCTTTTAAAACCTCTTTGAACCCCTACCCTGTAACATCCACATACATCTCTTCAACCAGAAATGGGTCTCATGGCCAGTCTTTCTGTGAGACAGTCTGAGAGGTAAGTAGTTTAGCAAAATTGGGGTTCCACTCATAAATAAGATGGGAATAATGGATAGTGTGCTAGAGTAAAAATTATGTGAACCATTTATATTTTCAGCAGAATTAGGACTCGTTTATTCCAAATCTGTCACTATGAAGGATCACACAAGACAAAGTTTAGAAGAGTATGGTAGCAAAGGAAATGTCAGGGCCATAAGACAAAGAGAAAGAAAAAGATAAGGAGACACACAGATTTAGAAAAAAATGCCAGCCTTGCATTAGGTGAAAAAGTAGGTTTAATTGCCTAAAATCCAGTATAGGTTTCCTCAAATGAGTAAGGAGTTCATGGGGGAAATAGCCATTGGGGACATATCTCACTATTGCATGAAAGTATGTACAAAAAAATTTCTTCTCAAAAACCAAAACATTAAAGAAAATTATAGAAAGATAGTGTCTTAAAGAGCAGATAGCTAAGTTATTAGTTGTTATTATGGCTCTGGGGGCACAGCTTTCAAGTCCATTAACAGTAGCTTCCTTTAAGTAATTTGCTGAGGATGACTCTCCAGCTGCAAGACTAGGGGAACTCTGCCTTGTGTCCCAAGGCAATTATGTTACAAGAATCAGTGGCTGCAGGAAGCTGTGATGGAACTGGAGTAAAAATGTCTTCTAATCAAGAGAGAATGTGTGGGGACGTAGTGGGGGGGTTGTTACCACATATATTCCACACCTACTGCAACACCAGGCCACTGGCTACTCAACGTTCAAAGAGAAATGAGAAATTAAGACATTTTGAATGTGCTAGATGAAAATAAACCCTGAAGAATGGGCCCTCCCCCACTGCAAATTTTGTGCTCCTCAATTAGCAGGATTATTCTAATGCTACACACTGTGAGAAGATTTTTCTCCAAAACAGAGAATTTAAATAGTGCCATAATTAATTCCATGGTGAGATATGTCTCCTTATTGAATTTTAATTCACAAGTCTTGAAGGCTAGACCCCTGGGATAGGATGATTGGCAGCCTGGTGAGCCAGAAACAAAGATTTTTCCTGATTCTATCGATCCTCCATTGCTCAGATATCATTAGGTTTTAGGCAAGAGTAACGTGGGTCTAATTTAATTGTGTTTTTGCAAACTTCCTTTTGCTTAAGGTAACTGCCATCAGGCCTGGGGTTTGGCTTATTGTCTTCATTTTGTGAGTGCGTGGCTTAATGCTAAGATATTCCTTTGTCCTCAATGCACATTTTAGACTTTTACAAATGGAGACACATGAGAGATTTTGAAGGTGTAATCCAATCTCAGAGACACTGCAGAGCTGTATTCTTTCCAGCGAGAGAAAGAGAGATTGAAGCTGTTGAAAGTCTTCAACTCTACTCAGACATCTGATTTAGACTTCTGCTCTCTGACAGAGAATTAACAGGATTAAAAAAACAGCAACATTGGCAATGACGATTTCTAGATTTCAACTTGAAGATTTTGGACTTTCTTTGAACTTAATATTTAAAGGCAAGAAAATTTTGTTTGGGAATTTGATGTTAACCTGAGAATTTTGATCTTTGATTCCGGCGGATTTAGATTTGTAGAATCTTTTTTTTTTTTAAAGATTTTATTTTTTTCCTTTTTCTCCCCAAAGACCCCAGGTACATAGTTGCATATTCTTAGTGTGGGTCCTTCTAGTTGTGGCATGTGGGACGCTGCCTCAGCGTGGTTTGATGAGCAGTGCCATGTCCGCGCCCAGGATTCGAACTGACGAAACACTGGGCCGCCTGCAGCGGAGTGCGCGAACTTAACCACTCGGCCACGGGGCCAGCCCCCAAGATTTGTAGAATCTTTTTGTTAACATTGTAGTTTCTTCTCAGATATATGATAAGGAAGGGTGTTTATATTAAAATTTGGAATATCTCTATATTGCTGACATATTATTAGAATGTTTTTATGCTATCATTTGATTGAACAGCATAACTTCTGGCCAGTTATCTCATACAACATGGCTGAGCATACTTTGGGAATAAGTAAAAAGAGAGTAAGAAGTACTCTTTTGGCGCTAAGGAACAGCAGGGTCTTCACTTAATGTATGGTGATGATCTATTTCAGATCCCTGTGGATCAAAAACTCAACTTTTCTGAGAGTAGAAGGAAACCTAAAATAGCAGTGGTGGTATTTTGGGGGTAGATATAGGAAGGATCCATGGAACTATCCTCCTAGAATGCTGCTTGCCTCTTTGGGGAGGGAGAGCCACAAGCCAGTAGAATACAGACTCAAGAGGTAAATATAATCAGTTAAGAAAACAGCAGGCTGAAATGTAATTGGGAGAATTTCTAGTTTTCTGACCTCATTTTTCTATTTGAGAGGACTTCCACTAGAGTGACATACGTGGTTTCTCTCCCCATCTCTTACTCATCCCTTCTTCATTAGAGGAATCTGTTACATATTAGGAGTTTTAAAAAAAAATATTTGGGCATGACTAGCCAAGCCTGTCATGGGTTGAATAGTACCCCTCCCTCCCAAATTCATGTCCACCTAGAATCTAAGAATGTGACCTTTTTTGGAAATAGGTTTGTTGCAAATGTAATTAGTTAAGATGAGGTAGATGAAGTCATACTGGATTAGGGTAGACCCCAAATCCAGTGACTGGTGTCCTTATAAGAAGAAGAGAGGAAGCACAGGGACACCAGGGAAGAAGGGCATATAAACATGGAGGCAGAGCTTGGAGTGATGTGATTACAAGACAAGGAACACCAAGGATTGCCGGGAGCCACCGGAATCCAGGAGGAGGCAAGAAAGGACTTTTCCCCAGAGCTCTCAGAGGGAGCATAGCCTTTCCAACCCATTGATTTCACACTCCAGAGCTGTGAAGGAATAAATTTCTCCTGTTTTAAACCACCAAGTTTTGGTATTTGTTACAGCAGCCCATGGAAACAGCTCCATCCTCTTTCTTTTTGGAGGGAGGTCTCTCTGCAAGAGGCATACATTCTGGTCTGCTCTCTGCCAGGTGGTCATCTAGCTGTGTCTGTGATGGGTGCTGAATGTGCCTACTTCAAGAGTACAATGTTAATGAGCCCTTTGAATTGGAAATCAAAAGCATGGTCTACAATTATCTTAACAGTGGCAAAGTTAATATTTGCATCTTCATTTATTTGATCTGCATTTCTCTCTCAGTTGATTTTTAATTCAGGAAGGAATTAAGTATACAAAAAATAACATACATTTTATATATTGTATTATATACAGTATATATTTATTATGTTCATTATTGCCCCTTAAAATTCCAACACATCACTATATACAGCAAAACTCCCAACCTTGAGACATGCTATAATCTTCTTTTCTCCTAAATTAGTTAAAGCACATGGTCCCTGTCTTAGTCTGATCAGGTTGCCACAACAACAGACTACAGGCTGGGTGACTTAAACACCAGACGTTTATTTTCTCAGCGTTCTGAGTCTAAAAGTCCAAGATCAAGGTGCCCTCAACGTTGGTTTCCCTTGAGGAATCACTTCCTAGCTTGTAGATGCCACTTTCTCCCTTTATCCTCACGTGGCCTCTTTGTGTGTACGAGGAGAAAGAGATCTCTGGTGTCTCTTCCTCTTCTTATAAGGACATCAGTCCTATTGGATCATGCCCCCATCCTTATGACCTCATTTAACCTTACTCCCTTAAATGCCCTATCTCCAAATGTAGTTACATGGGCTTTAAATGTTTAACGTATAAATTTTGGGGGAACACAATTCAGTCCATAATAACCCCCTTGATTTTGATCTTCTAAATTCTGTGTCTCCAAACTTGTGGGATCTTCAGGGACATGAAAATCATCTTACTTAGCCTGGACACTCTTCCAAACCTCATAATGACTTTCTCCTCAAACCTCCCATGAGACCTCCCCACTTACTCTTAGTGGACAAACCTATTTTTTTCTTTTCTCTCTTTTTTTTTTCTTTCTTTTCTTCTTTTCTTTTCCTTATAAATTAAAGTCATTATTTGTATCTCACCAACCTGCCCCATATTTATAACTTGCCTCTGACTATCTCTGCAGCCTTAACTCTGGACTTTATCTGCCTTATAACATACATTAGAAGATATCAACTGTTTTCTAGTTTTTAAAATATATTTTATTGTTTTTTTTCTTGCACCTAGGCATTTTTATTGTTGTCTTGTTTTCTAGACTATCATACCCTTCTTGACTTTTTCATGGAGTGCACAACTCTATCCATTACAATTGTCATTAAAGTTCTGTAATGTACTACGCTTGCAAGACTTCATCAACATTTACCTTAATTAGTTTATTTTAATTTAATAGAGGTTTAATAATTAATTTAAAAGTACTATTAATAATTAACATTTATGAAAACATTTCATAAGATTTACAAGGGCTCCCATATAAATAAACTATTTTCATAACAAAATGGATATATTTCCTAACAAAACTGAACAGAAATGTATTGCGTAAAAGAAAGCCTATACTTTGGCTACTTTCTCATCATAATTTGTGTTTTCATTCTCTCTTCATAACTCTTGGGGCTACAGAGTATGCCCTTCTGGTATTGGTGAATGAGAAAGGGAAAAGAGACATTAATTAAAAAAAGGTGAAGCAACAGTTCTCAGATTCTCAGTTCTACTAGCAGAAACAATTCTGTTTTGCCTCCCTCCTCAAGGACCCAGTGGGAAAGACGAAAAGACAGTGCAGAAGAGCTGTCATTATATCGTAACTCGCACATCACTAGTTTTATAAACCTACATGTTAAGTTCCTTATTTTGCTGTTACTTTTTCCTCTCTCCTGTTCTCTGGTTTTGTTGAACGGGAAGGATGGCTGTCTTGACTTCAGACACAGGAGAAGTTGGAGAGACTTCCTTAAAAGCATGATTAAACTGTACATAGATCATATGACAATACTCAAAAATATAAAGATACATGTAAACAAGTATATTGTATTAACACATCCTTGTAAATATATTATAACTATATAATAATATTATATGTGTATTATATTTGTAAATGAATGCATTATATTATTTGAGTCAAAGGGTAAATTTCATCTTGAATTTTGTTTTACTAGACCTGTTCAAACTAAAGCTCAAGCATGCCATTCTGGTCCATATGATTCTGAATAAAAGTTTCCTCAGTGGTAAATAACTCACCAAGAATAGTTTTGCCTCCATTATAGCACCATCACACTGTGTTATAATAATTTATTCATCTGATTTCCCCTTCTTAAGAGAAAGAAGGAATAGTGTCTTGTCTCTATAATTAAGCTTCATGCCTTAAAGTCTACCAGAGAGTAGGTGTTGAATAAATACTTTGTAAATGTTAGGGGAAAAAAAAGAATGAATTAATTATTCCAGAAACTCTATTTCCAAATATGTTGATTGCTTCCAGATCTATTGATATTAAACAGCTTTACAATTTTGAAATGGAACTCGATATTCCCCTCCACTCTCTGCTAACTGTCCAAAATTTAAATACTCATTACTGACACGGAGTAAGACAGTCACCGTTTCAATGATGCTTAGAGGCAATATCCATGTAAATAATTTACAAATTCTACCTTCTATTTACTAGATGAGTCAATTAATCCTGACTGAATATCACAGAGAAGGATTATAATAGTTATTGTCCCAATTATGCTATTGTTGTTTATTTGCTGTGACCTAAAATGTTTTCACTTATGAGGAACAAATGGGGAAGGTTAAAACTAAAATAATACCTAAATAGATGCTTCTATTTAAAGCAAAGAAGTCACTTCTTATAAACATCATAGGACACAATTGAGGAAAAATAATCTCTATAAAGAAAATGCATTTCCAAAACGGATGTACATTTAAATATGTGTATGAACTGCTAACAGGAGGCACTGTCACGAGCACGTGCCAGGTTTATTCTTACTAATGCTTAAAACAAACAAGGATAGATTGCCAGGTGACCCAACAGGGACTGACTGGTCAGTGTCTTCTAAGTGAAGGCCCAGAAATGTGCACCAAGAGAATGACAAGAATAATGAGATAAGTAAATTGTTTGGAGATCTGAAAGCAAGATAATTGTATCAGAGCTGGAATAGAATAGCAACATAGGACAGCAAAATGAAGAATATTAGCTGACCAGGGGCAAATCAGCTAGGAAAACCATAGGAAATGAGAACTCCAGAATTGTCGTTCAGAAACCACACACAAAGGATTTAAGGGGAGTCTGCGAGAGACAGCTGAAAATAGTACAAAATGGTGTCTAAGCTGGAAGAATTGGAAGTCAGCAGTCAAGGCTTAAATCTCTGCTATTTTAATTATAAGATTTGGGATTCTAAGAAGTTAAATATAACTTGGTTTCTTCATCTGTATAATTGAGAAAATTATGTATATATAAAATTATAGTTGTTGATATTAAAATTAATGCGATAAGGTATTAAGACACTTAGCACAGTGCCTAGTATATATAAATCGTCAATAAATAGCATAGAAGAATATATCCATTACCATTATTAGTAGCATACAGTCTTTAAATTAGGGAGTTACTTGGACACCAGTTTGACGTATTTAAAAAAATAGAACAAAAGAATTTTGTTTTTTCTGTGACTAAGAGAGCTACACAGTAAAATTCTGAGTGGAATCAAGACAGAAGCCAACTGGAAGATGGAGAACTTAAAAACGGCCTAAAATCCTGGCCCAAATGTAAAAATCTATCAGGTTATAATGAAGAGTCTATGTTCTGTAGTTTACTGACTGGAAGATAATCTGTGCCCCTGTGACCTCAACATGAGTTACATTGTTTGTGCGCTATAAGTCACAGATGACATGTTGTGTAGAATGGCCCCCCAAAATTAAGTGGAATAGATGAAATCCTAATACCATGAGCTTTGTTATTAAAATCCTTAAACTCTTGTAGGTATATGAGTACAGGATAACATTATCTCTTAGTTACATAAAGTTACATTCCATTCTATCAGACCTATGGTTATTTCAAGGATAAATATTACCTAATTCTTTGCAACCTGGTGGTTTGTGTTGCTAGGAAAATTTTTATAATAAAATTACCCACAAAAATATGAATAGGGGCTATTATGATCAGGTTAAAATAATGTTGAGATTCTTATGAGTTATAGCCATTGCTTCCAGGTCCTGAGAAGTGTGACAATTACTTGATCTTGTCACATTTAGCAGACTAACCCTCATGCCAACAACATAGAAAGAGCGGCCATTGATTCTTTTCCTTGGTTCTCAGTTCTGTCTTGAGTCCTTACACTGACCCAACTCCCCTTCGCTGTTCCTAATATTTCTGTGTTCTGAATTTATGACTCCGTTTTCAATTACAGCTTCATTTGTTCCCAGATTTGACCTCAGCATCACTGCCAATGCTGTCTTTCTGTTTTGTCCTTTACCAGGAGATAGATTTCTTCTTTGTCTTGGCTGTTATGAGTTAGTTATTCTTTGTAAATAACCCAAATGATCCAGCCAGGATTGGAGTCCTTCTACCTCACCACCCACCCTCGAAGGAATGTGTGCATGACATTTTGAGGAACCAGATCATGAGGGAACCCTCAAATCAGAGACAATTTCTGGACAGAACTTCTAACTCCAAACCTGAGCCCCATATTTCTTATAGTGATAAGGATATTGTAAAGACTCCTTTTTAACACTATTTCTTTAGTTTGGTAAAAGCACCACATATCTGCTCTCACAAAAATGTCTGAGGCCTGCTTAACTCTTCAAATTAATGCATAAACCATAATCATTTTAATACTTTTATTCAAGCTGTAAACTAACTTTCCCTTCCTGGTTGTATCTGGATGGGAAAGATGTTTAGCGGATAAATAAGGATGTTTCTGGTTGCTTGTCTCTTTCTAGATCCTGGGAAAGGGTGCCATTTTACTACATCTCAATCTTTTCCTGGTATTGTCATCAATCATTTTTTGATCCCTCATCTTCATATCCTTAAATGTTCCTAGAATTCCTTCCTAAGAATTTGGAGTGAGAGGCACAAGTCAACTGTGGGGAAATGAAATCATATCTCAGACCAAGCAGTAGTGTCAATACCATCATTATGACATTGCTGGATCATTGGACTTTATGCCTTCTAGCAAAGCCACTGTTTCCTTCCAGATTCCTGCCAGCAAGTTCTTCCAGCCTCTGTTTGTACATACAATGAGCATTTTCCTAGTTTATGATTAGTCCTCTGCATTCACTGTAGAAGAAATGATGGAGGAAATATCCATAATTCTTCAATTCTAAAACATGATCAATTGTAAAAAGGTGAGAAGCAACACTGATTTAATATTAGCTTTATAGAAGGGGAAACTTTACAAGACCCATCTTTATCACAGAAATTTTAAATGTGAAAACTATCTTAGAACATACAAAATGTGGTAGTATCTATGAATTGTTTGTTTTACTGGGTCAGGCACTGTGCTAGGCACTTATAGGCATTAACTCATTTACTCCTCTCAATAGTTTTGTGTTGCTTTCAATTTTATCCATTTTGCAAACGAGGAAACTGAGTTTCTTATACATAATGAACCAGCTCAAGGTTACTGAGCTACTAAGTGAAAGAAAAGCCCATGGTCTTTAAACTCAGCTGCCAAGTTCATCATTTCTCTCCTGGGACTATAGGAGATGAAACATCCTACCTACTAGCCTCAAGGAGCACTGGATAGGACAGGAGTTTAATGACTTTCCACAATCGAACCATCTTCTTCAATGGCCTCTAAATGGCTCACTCCCCAGATTGCGCATTTTCATTGCCTGAAGTCATTTAATCCTCAAAATTTGAATCTAAAATCGCAATTAACCACAGTGCTTTGTTTACTTCTTATGTTTTTAAAATCTTACTACACACTTTACTGATCTCCCACTCCTTTGAAACTCCTTGTTTTCTTTCCATCCATGAGTTCCATGTTTTTCTTCACTTTTTTCCTACTAAACTTGAATCCACATCTTCACATGTCTGCTTTCACCAGCAAACTTTGCTCCTTCAACCCTCTGTCCCTCTATTTTGCCACTCAATTCCCCATTTGGAATCAATCCAATCATCTCTTCCTGTATCAAGCACTGTGTTCAGAAAACCAGGCGGCAATTGAGAGTGTATTCATTACAAATGTTTAGTGTCCACCAACCTAACTGAGCCCCCAATACTTCCGAGAATTTGTTTCATGCTCTCCCTGGTTACTATCTTCTTGCATGTCTTATGGTGGTTCTTCCACATCTAATTACTCTCATTAGTTCATTACTCCAAGTCTGCCTTGTTCGTAGTAGATGATCTTGCTTCCTACTTTCCAGAGAAGGTAGAAGACTGAAATCCCTGTTTCAAAACTTATCTTCCCTCATGTACTTAGGTCAGTTCTCCCCGATATCTACAGTACTACCTCAACACTTTCAATACTTGGCTTGCACGTTGCATACTTGACACCCAGCATGAGAAAGCTTTCCTTGTCACTCCTTCTTCTACCTAACTAGTTCAAGGGCACAGAATGCATGTGCTGACTCTCTCATCTCAGATTATCTCTCAATAAATTTGGACAGAACACATATCACTGCTCTACTCCATCTCTGTCATTAAATATAGCCCTCAAACAACTGGCCTCCAGGTTGACCCAAAGGGACTGACTTCTGTTGTATTTCATTTTCTCTGATAGCTTTGGCCAAGGTTTTTTGTCACTGCGACTGAATTTGTGCAGATTATAGTCTAGCAGAGACTTCACTGACATGAGCAAGTATATTTCTCTTTGGCACGCAAGTCAAACTTGAGTCACAGTCCCCAGTGAACAAGAATAGTCAAGTGCAGAGCAGTAATATAATCGACTATCCGCTTTGACTAAAAACAGTTTGCCCAGAATCCACAGCCTACTGGAAGATGCAAGGCAAACACCTGCTATTTACCAAATTCCTAGGATAAAATATGACTGCAAGAAATACTTTATCAGATAGATAATATTTCCAAATGCTGAATTTCCAGGCTCTATCAAAGAAACCCTTTTAGGAAGATCCATTGCATTTACCCTGAGTGCCTAAGTCCCACAGAACAAATACATCTTTTCCTAATGTTTGAAAATGCTATTATTGTCTGCCTTCTCATTCTCCTTTTGATAGACAATAGCAATTCCTTACAAAAACATTCCACAAAGTTCTGTTCAACCTACTTTAGTGGTTGTCTTCAATTCTTGCTTTGATTCTTATCCTTACCTGATGTTGGCTTCATTTTGTCTACATCAAACCATACTTTTTATTTTTAAGTAAAATATTACATGAAATTGAAACTTGACTGTGTTTTTTATGATACTATTCTATTATTTAAAGATAGAGTGATAATTCACTCTGCATCTTTTATGTATTGTTTGAAAGAATTGACTGCTATCTGTTTGTCTGTTATGGGGATGGGAGACTAAAGCAATTTGTGGTTAAATACATTACGTATGAATTGCTCTCTCCATTGTTTCTGCTGAAGAAGCCTTTCTACCTCTCTATTTTCCTCTTTAAATGAACTATTGGATTAGCGATCCCACTTCACTTGGGCTGTGACAGGGCTGAACAAGCAGTCAGTCTCCAAATTACAAATGGATTGTGGCACTAAAATGTGTTTTTCTTATCTGCTCCTGGTTTTGTAAATCCCTAAAAGCTTCTTGTGTAGAAATGATATTCCTGCAGTGGTAATGTAAGCCTGCTATCATGATACTTGTTATGTGAGAAAGGAATGGTGGGGGTTAGTTCAGATTTTTTCCTTCCACATCTCTTATCCTTTCACTTTTTCTCTTCTGTTTTCATTCTACTTTCTCTCTGACCTTTCTGAGGCTTTCCGTCCTTTGATTCCTCCAATTTACTCTTAATCGCTTAGCCCTCTGGTATGGCTTCACTTCCTTCACTACCAAATGTCAACCCACTTGTCCATCAACTACACACTCATCAGTAACTTCACCTTCTTTGCCTGATGCTGCCAGTGTCAAGCAAGTCATCATTCCTATATCGTCTTTTCTGATACTTTTATGGTTTGATCTTCAGCTGGGTATGCAACAGCATTTGGTAATCTTCTTCCAAGTTTTCATAATTTTCATTGGTTCTTATGCCTCATTTCCACTCCCATTTTTTTATTCTCACTAGGAAATATGTAAGTGTTCCTTATAAAGAAATTAGAAGCCACTAAGCATGCATTCCTGAAAATCGCCACTAATATAAACCTTTGTCCTTATCTTATTTCTGTCTCTTTCCAAGGAAAAGTTGCTCTTCCTCTAACCAAGTTTAATCCTCCCACCTATTCTTTTGTATTTTTCCCTCACCCTTCTTAAACATCTTTCTCCTTCTTAAACATCTTTCTCCATCACTAATGGATGAAACTTGTCATTTTCATCCCTTTTATTCTCCACTGAACTCTTTCTGAATATGTATTTGAAAGTGTTCTGTGTAAAAACAAAGAAAGAACACAATCTCTAAATTTTCCTCACATTTTCTCCTTTTTTGTCCATCTCAACCAAGCTTCTGAAGGATTAGCCAAGTAGTAGAATGGTTTCAGAGGAAGCCAACTTCTGGGATGTGACCACGGAGATAGGAATGTAAAGCACAGTGGAGGTAAATGGAACAGGACAAGAAAGATAAAGAAACTGAGAGGCTATTATGTTAGATTGGTTGCCAAACTGAAGTTTGAGGCCACCTAAAATAAAGGCCCAATTAAGCAGGGGTAAAAGACTACAACCAGGCACTAAAAAATTCATAAGTGAGCAAGAGTGATGACAAAGTCCTTGGATGATTTATGAGGTGGGTGAATAGCGGTTGGCATAAGCCTCCAAGGAACAGGATTTTTACTCTATGGAGAAAGAGAAATAGTGTAGATTCCAGAATGGAGGTCAGAAAGATGCCAACTATGATTCCCAAATGTGAGGTCCACGAGATGTCAGTGCAAGAGCAGAATCCAAAAGGAAGGGCTGCAGGGGGAAATGGCTTTTCATGGCAGAATCAACTTCCACTTAAGGTAGAGAAGAGTGGGGATGTTCAATGAAGAACTCACAAATGAGGGAGAAATTGGTAACTGTGGATCATGGTCTCCCAAAGGCGCATTGAGGGTGAATACTGAGCGGTGAGGCCAGACCAAGGAAAAAGGAACCTGGAGCAGATATGTGTAAAGAATCTAGATTATAGAAGAGTAGAAAGGCTCAGATCTTGGGTAATGAGCAAGGAAAACAGACTTGAGTAATGGCAGACTAAACTGCCCACAGATTTCCAAGATTTGCTATAACAGTTTCTTATTCATTTGAGAGAGGTCTGCCATGGCTTGGGTAACTATAATTCTTAAGAGAAGGTTACTAAGTGAGGAAATTCTGATTTGAGTTGATTGTGTTGGCTGTGATAACAGGCTCTGGGTGAGGTTCCTATACAGAGGCTCCTTCCACAGCAGTATCCATTGAAGAATGAGGGCGGACATCTAATGTTTAGAAGTCTGGCCATAGAAGCTGGGAAAAACTCATCATTACTCCAAGTTCTACAAATCTCCAGGAGCCCCTGACCATCAGCATCTCCAGTAATAGTCCCCAGTTTTGTATTAATTGACATGTTACACAATGAGCTGCATTACCCCGTATTTTATTCAGAAAACCCAGGAATTATGATTGCTGTGCATGCAATTATAGAAATGCTAATCATCTTTTCGCCCTCTTTTTTTTTCCCCAAGTAGATACAAATTTTTGTTTAAAATAAGTTCCATGAACTTACTTGAATCTGTTCCTGATGCATTTACTGATGGAAAACAGAATTAGGCCAACGTTATTTCTAGGTTTAATGTGCTTTCCAGATTTGTTAGGTTTAGCTGGAAGTAATCTTACTCCCTATAGTGTGAGATGCTTAAAAGTGCTTTGCTGTACCTATAGAGCAAAGCTTTTCACCGTTGCTAATCAGAAATAAGCAAAGAGGCAGATGTAAAGTTGGGAAGATGGGGAATATAAGTGAAAGAGCTCTACTTGGTTAACCTGACTCTAGAAATAAAATAAAGTAAAACCAGGATGCACAGTAGGGGATGTCATGTTAAAACTTCCAGTTTTCATCCAGACACCGTACATCAGGTAGACCCAGTCACTAGTATCAAACTGTTATAAAGCATATTCCAATGTCTCTCATCTGCAAATTATGTTCACGCAGATGTGATGTGTCTTATGATGGAAAGACTTCCAAAGGGAGAAAGTGGTTTTCTTCGTGTCAAATATAATAAACCCAAACCAGGTAAGTCATCTTTGCAGACTGGAATCCTATTTGTTTGCATTAGGTTGACTCTTCTCATATATCTTTCACCATGAATATCAGACTGTATATCCATTCTGACGATGCATAAATGGAAAATTTTCAGTGTAAAATCACATGGGAAGCTCCACGAGATCGTTCTGACATGCTTTTTCTCTTATTTTTTCCTGCTGTGATTTTGGAAGGCTGTGCTTCTCCTGTTAAAGTGATTAGTGCTTTAAGTGAATGAGATCACTTACTGAAATAAAAGTCCAGCCAAGCCATATTCTCATATTGTGATCTCATACAGGCTCGGCCTCAGGAGAGGTCCCCTGAGAGATTTTGCAAAATTGTTCTTCCAATTGTTGTATGCAGCCTCTGTTCAGAAAGGAAATGTGGTTGACAAAATCTAGTAAAAAGGGCCCCTGGATGCCAAAAACAATATAAACCCATGTGTGCCTTAATATAAGCTGCTATCTTGCAAAAATAATCTTCCTCTGTTGTACATGTAAAACTCATGGTGCATGAAACACCTGAATGCTTATGTAATCCTCCCTCTCTGCATAGAGAGACACCCAAGATGCTGAGCTGTGTGTGGAGCCCTGTGCCCACAGGTGGTCCATAGGGTATCTGGGGATGCTGGGCCAACCTCCAAGCTTCACTTGCCTTCAGAGTGTTTGAATTGTTGTACCTCTGACGCGTATCTTTTGATTATCTAGTTACTAAACACTCACAACCAAGGGCAGAGGTCACTGAACATGTCTGAGATTCTAAGTAGTTCCAAAATGATCGTGAAACTGTGAGATAGAGTAAAGTAATGATTGTTGGCTTTCCTGCAGGATTAATCTTGAAAACACTGCCAAATAGTGCCCACCACTTCACTGAGCTCCCTCTTTTGGTCCCCTCCCTTTCCTTCCTTTCCAGAGTCTTCTTCCCTCTTTAACTCTCCTCTCCACCACTTACCTATATCCTCATTTGCTCCCTGAAATCCTTCTCCTACAAAAAAAAAAAAATGACCTTCATTTTGCCTACGAATAAATTATTTTGTATTGAGGTAAAGTTTACATAAGGTGAAATGTACCAATTTTAAGGGCACAATTTGAAAATCTTAATAAATGAACACACCCTTCTAACCATCTTCATCAAGGCATAGAATATTTCCAACATCTGAGACAGTTGTCCAGTTTTCCCCTGTCATCCGTTCTACCCTCTATAGGAAACCTCACTTTGATTTCTATTGTCATAGCCTCGTTTCGCTTGTTTTTGAACTTCTAGAGGAATGGAATCAGATAGTACACAAACTCCTTTCTGTTTGGCTTCTTTCAATTCACATAATGATTTTGAAATTCAACCATGTTGTTACATGTGCACCAGTAGTTGATTCTTTATTACTGCTGTGCAGTACTCTGGTGTGAATATCCCATGACTTGGTTATTATTCTCCTGTTGATGAATATTTGGGCTGTTTCTAGTTTTTGACATTATGAATAAAGCAGCTATGAAAAAAGTCCTGTACAAGTCTTTTAGGGGGCATGCTTTCATTTCTCTTAGGAGAATACTGGGGAATGAGATTGATAGATATGATTAACTTTATAAGAAACTGCCAAATAGTTTTCCAAACTGGTTGTACCATTTTACACATCCACTATAAATCAGGGAAATTTTCAATTGTTCCAGGCACTGACCAATATCTGATCTTTTTAATCTAGATGTTCTAGTGGATGTGAAGTGGTATCATATTCTGGTTTCAATTCCCCTGAAAATTAATGATATTGAGCACTTTTTCATGTGCTTATTGGCCGTTCGTATACCTTCTTTTGTGAAGTGACTGCCTTTTGTCCATATTTGTTGGAGAAGAGGGGTTGTTTGTCAGTTTTATTGATTTGTTGACATTTTTCTATATTCTGGGTACAAATTCTTTCTTAAATATATGTATTTCAAATATGTTGTCTTATTTTATGGCCAGGTTTTTTGATTTTTTAATGGTGTCTTTTGATGAACAGAAGTTTTTCTTTTTCATTAAGGACAACTTTTCAATGTTTTATTTTATGCTCAGTAATTTTTCCATCTTCTGTAAGAGTTCTTCACCTGCAAAGTCATCAAGATATTCTTCGTGGGCTGGCCTGGTGGAGTAGTGGTTAAGTTCGCATGCTCTGTTTTGGCTGCCTGAGGTTTTGAGGTTCAGATCCTGGGCGGGGACCTACACACCGCTCATCAAGTCACACTATGGTGGCATCCCACATACAAGATAGAGGCAGATTGGCACACATGTTAGCTCAGCCACAATCTTCCTCAAGCAAAAAGAGGAAGATTGGCAACAGATATTAGTTCAGGGCCAATATTCCTTATCTCCCCCACCAAAAGAAATTGCTTGATGTTTTCTTCTAGATATTTTGCAGTTTCAGCTTTTACATTTCTATAATACATCCCAAATTAATTTTTGTGTGTTTTATGATAAAGATGGCAGATTCATTTTTTAGTGAATCATTTTAACCTAGTTATTATAGAGCAATTTTTAAAAAACCTACATTTTTCTCATTAAATTGACTTAGTGCTTTTGCAAAAAATCAATTGACATATATGCCAGGGTCTAATATTGAACTCTCTATTCTGTCTCATTGCTCATTGTGTCTATCTCTACATCAACATCATATTCTCTTGAAAACCAGCTTTATAGCAAGTCTTGAAATCAGATAACATGTCCTTCAATAATGTTCTTCTTCCAGACTGCTTTTGCTATTCCAAATCTTTTGCTTTTTCCTATGAATGTTATAATTAACCTGTCCATTTTTATGAAAAAGGCTTTTGGGATTAGATTTGGATTGCATTAAATTTATAGATCAATTTGGGGAGAATTCATACATTAAAAAGTACATCAGCAAATGCTTTTTGTAAAGGACTAGATAGAAAATATTTTACATTTTGTGAGTGGGCCATACTGTTGCAACAAATTAACTCTATCCTTGGAGTATGAATGCAGTCATAGAAAATACATAAATGAATGGCCACGGTTGTGTTCTTTATTAGAGTTTATAGTGTTAGTTCTATTTATAAAATTAGTTTTATTAATGTTACCAAAAGAAGCAATGAGCTGGGGCGCCTACAGGCTGTAGTTTGCCTTGATTAAAAGATTGAGTCTTCCAATCTATGGACACAGTATACTTCTCCATTTATTTAGCTTTTCTTTACTTATTCACTGCAGTGTCTTGTAGTTTTCATTTATTTATTCCTTGGCTCTTTGTTACTGATGTTATAGTAAATGGAATATTAAGTTTTTTCTTTTCCAGTTACTGGTTTTTGGTCTATGGTAATATAATTGATCTTAGGATATAAATAAAATGACATGTTTAGCAATTATTTTGAAGATTCCTTATGATATTCTATGTAAACAACCATGTTGTCATGTTTCCCTTTCCAATTATTACTCCATTTATTGTCCCTCTCCCTCCCCATTGCTCTGGCTGTGACTTCCAATACAATGCTGAATAAAACTGGTGAGTGAGTACACCCTAATATGGTTCTTGATATTATGGGGGAAGCACCCAATATTTTACCATTAATTTTAATTCTAGCTGAAAGTTTATGCAGATGCTCTTTATCATATTGATGTTTCCGTCAATTGCTTGCTGAGAAATTTTATCATAAAGCAATGTTGAAAAATGTCATATGTTTGTCTCTACCTCTATTGAGATGTTCATATGGAATTTATCTTTTATTCTATGAATATGGTGAATTGCAGTGACTCATATTTTATAGTTTTATTGAGGTACATTCGACATACAATAAACCACACAGAGTAATTGTGGCTTTACAGAATGGATTCGGGAGTATTCTCTTCTCTTCAATATTCTAGAAAAGTTGTGAAAAACTGGTATTATTCTTTTGCCAAAAATAATAAACCTTATTGTTTTTTAAATTTCACCAATGAAACCATCTGTGCCGACAGATTTCTTTGTGGAAAGGTTCTTAACTGCAAATCTGATTTTATTTATAGATGTAAGGCTACACAGATTATCTGTTTATTCTGCACTGAGCTTTGGTAGTCTACATCTTTCAAGGAATTTTTCCACTTCATTTAAGTTGTCTAATTTACTGGCATAAAATTGTTCATAATAGTCCCTTATTATCCTCTTAAATCACGGTATCTTTAATGATGTCACTTCTCTTATGAATGATATGGTTAATTTTTGTTGAACTCTTTTTGTCTGATCAGACTGACTAGGGCTTAATCAATTTTATTGATCTCAAACAACCAGCTTTTGATTTTGTCAGTTTCCTCTATTTTATTTTTTTCTCTCTATTTCAACTATTTTTGCTCTTCTAATTATTTCTTCCTTTCATCTGCTTACTTATGGTTTTATTTGTTCTTTCTTTTTTTCTAGGTTCTAAAGTTAGAAGCTGAGATCATTGATATGAAACTTTTCTTTGTTTCTTACATAGGCATTGAGAAGTATAAATTTTCCTCTAAGTACTGCCTCCCTTATTCCATAAATTTTTATATGGTGTGCTTTCATTTTCATTTGGTTCAAAAACACCTATGTAATTTCCTCTTTGATTTTGATCAATGAGTTATCTAAAAGTGTGTGATTTAGTTTCCACATATTTGAGAATGATTTCTAACCTAATTCCATTGTGGGCAAAGAAAATATTTTTACCAACTCAGTTTTTTAAAAGAAAATTATTAAGACTAGTTTTATGGTACAGAATATGACCCCTCTGGGTAAATGTTTTGTTTAAACATAAAAAAGTGTGTACTCTGCCGTTGTTGTATACATTGTTCTATAACTGTCAATTAGGTCAAGTTTCTTTCCTTTCTGACTTTTTGTTCTTTTGTTCTAAAAATTATTGGGGTATGGGGGCTGATATCTCTGACTGTAATTGTGGATTTGTCTATTTCTTCTTACACTTTTCTCAGGTTTTGCTTCTTGTGTTTGAAGAACTGTTGTTAGGTACATACATGTTAGGACTATTATGTCTTCTTGATTTGACTTCTTTATAATTATGAAATTACTCCTATTATTACTCATAATATTTTTTGCTCTAAAATTTGCTTTAATATTTTTAATACAGCCTTTCTAGTTTTATTCGGATCAAAATTAGCATGGTGTATCTTATTTTGGTACCTTATCTTTAACCCATTGGTGTCTTAATATTTGAAGTAGTTTTCTTGTAGGCAGCTAATAGTCAGGTCTTTTTTTCTGTATCCAGTTTTACAATCTCTGCCTTTAATTACGGTGTTTAGACTAAATAATTTGACATGATAATTGACATGGTTAGGTTTAAATCTTGCATCATGCTATTTGTTTTTTATTTGCTTTACTGTCCTTTTTTTTAAAAACTTTTTTCCATTTTTCTGCTTTTTTGGAATTTTTGGAATGAGTATTAATTGTGATTCCATTTTTTTCTCTTTTTGCTGGCATATTTGCTGTAACTAGTGTTTGTTTTATTTTAGTGTTTGCTTTAGGGTCTATAGCATATATCTTCATTTATCACAATCTACCTTAAAGTGATATTTTGTGACGTCATGCATAATATGAGAAACAACAGTATACTTTAATTTATTCCCTCTTAGACTTTGTGTTATTGTTGTCATACCTTCTACTTCTCCACATAGTATCAATTCCATAATTTATTGTTACTATTTTTCAGACCTGCTCTATAAGTAATATCAAAGAAAACTGGTATCAATTCCATAATTTATTGTTACTATTTTTCAGACCTACTCTATAAGTAATATCAAAGAAAACTTTCCAAGTAGAAGGAAAATTACATCAGGTGGAAATTTGAATCTACACAAAAAAGAAAGAGTCACAAAAATGGCAAATAGGGTGGTAAACAGAAAAGAAATTTTTCTCATTTTTAGGTATCTTTAAAAGACCAGGAAACTTTAAAACAAGGCAATAACTATATATAAAAACAATCACAATGAATAGTGGGTAAATATGGGATATACTTCAATTGAAGCAATCATACTATATGAAAAGTGGTAAAATATTATTAGCAGATTGACCATGAAAATTTCAATATTTATATTGAACACTCTAAAACAACCAGAATAATAAAAACACAGAAGTCTAACTAAAAAGACAATGGTGAAGAAAAAATGTAACTGTACTCTATGTCAATACCAAAGTAGGTAAATAAGAAAAAGGAACAATATGTAGACAGGACAAATAGAAAACAAATAGCAAAAAAAGAAATATGTAAAGTGAGTATAGTGATATCTGCTTTAAGGGTAAATTATATAAACAGTGCAATTAGAAATCAGATTGTATATTAAATAAAGTGAGATCTTGATACGTCTTATGTGCAAAAAGCATATGAGAAATATTATGTGGGATAAAGCAAGATATTTATAATCATAAAGAAGTTAATTCCTCAAAAAGACATAACAATTCTGAGTATGCACCTAACAACAGAGCTTCAAAATACACACAGCCAAAACTGATAGAGCTGAAGAAGAAATCTATATTTACTTTTAAAGTTATTGACATTCAGCTTGCCATAATGGATAGAAAAAGTTGACAGAAAATCAGTAAAATTATAGAAGACTTGAACAACACATCAATGAAATTGATATAATTGATATTTTTAAAGTACTCTACTCATCAATAGTTGAAGATAAATTATTAAGTGGACACAGAGTATTGGCACTCATAGATCATATTTTAGGTGATAAGTCTCAAAACTTTAAGATGCCTGAAAATATAAATCATGTATTTTTTGACCAAAATAAAATTAAAGTAGAAATCAATAGCAGAAAAATATTTGGAAAATCCCCAAATATTTAAAAATTGAATAATGCACTTCTAAAAGCCCACAGTTCATATGAAAAATTACATGACAAATTAGAAAATATTGTCAGCCAAATGAAAATTAAGATATAACATGTTAAAATTTAGGTGTATATCTAAAGTAAACTTATGGGAATGGAAGTTCTGAAGTCAATATTCTAAGTTTCTACCTTAAGAACAAGGGAAAAGAAGATCAAATTAACACAAAGGAAGTGAAAAGAAAGAAATAACAAAGATAAAAGAACAAATCACTGACATAGAAAACACAGAAACAATTGAGAAAAATCAATGAAGCCAAAACCTGGTTCTGTGGATGTTAGCTCAGGGCCAGTCTTCCTCAGCAAAAAGAGGAGGATTGGTAGCAGATGTTAGCTCAGGGCTAATCTTCCTCAAAAAAAAAATAAGCTCCAGGAAACAATATTTGAGTTTAGTGAAGTCTCAGGATACAAGATGAATGTAGAAAATCAACTGTATTTGTATATATTACAGATGAAACATTGGAAATCAAAACATAAAACCCAAATTATTTGTAATAAAATAAAAGATAAGAAATACTCAGGGTGCATTTTTTATATACGTGCAAGATCTGTAACTAAAAACTACAAAACAAGGGGCCAGCCCCGTGGCCAAGCAGTTGAGTTCGCGGGATCCACTTCAGCAGCCCAGGGTTTTGCCAGTTCGAGTCCTGGGCGCGGACATGGTGCTGCTCATTGGGCTGTTCTGAGGCAGTGTCCCACATGCCACAGCTGGAAGGACACACAACTAAAAATACACAACTATGTACCTGGGGGGCTTTGGGGAGAAAAAGGAAAAATAAAATCTTTAAAGCAAAACAAAACAAAACCAAAAACCTACAAAACATTACTGAGAACAATCAAGACCACCTAAATAAGTGTAGAGATATATTATGTTTATAGATCGAAAGGCTAAATATTGATAAAATAGAAATTATTTAAATTGGTCTATAGATTCCTGATCAAAACTCTGGCTGCCTTTTTTTTTTTTTCAGAGAAAGTGACAAGCTGATTGTAAAATTTACAGGAAAAAAAGCAAAGGACTGTTTTTTTCTTTTTTTTTTTTTTGAGGAAGATTAGCCCTGAGCTAACTGCTGCCAATCCTCCTCTTTTTGCTGAGGAAGACTGGCCCTGAGCTAACATCCATGTCCATCTTCCTCTACTTTAAATGTGGGATGCCTACCACAGCATGGGTTGCCAAGTGGTGCCATGTCCGCACCCGGGAACCAAACCAGTCAACCCCAGGCCACCGAAGCGGAATGTGCGCACTTAACTCCTGCACCACTGGGCCAGCGCCAGGACTTTTGAATAAGAACTTAGTTGAACGACTTACCTGACTTCGAGACCGAATACAAAGATACAGTTATCATGAGAGTGTAGTATTGTTTTAAGTATAGATACACAGATAAATGAAGCAGACCAGAGAGATAAGAAGGAGACCTACATGCACGTAATAATTGATATTCAACAAAATGCCAAGGTAGTTTAACAGGGAGTGTACAGTCCTTCCAATACATGGTGCTAGAATAATTGTAATCCAACGCAAAAAAAATACTAATCAAAAAACAAAACCAACAAAAACTCAAACCTTACCTCATACATACGCACATTACTTCTAATTGTATCAGAGACTCCAATAGTAAGAGCTGAAACTATAAAAGTTATAAAGATTAGCTTAGGAGAAAAATCTTCACAAACTTAGATATAGTAATTTAATTAGAGAGAACACTAACCATAAAAAAAGAAATTGATAAAATGGACTTTATTGAACTCAAAACTATTAAGAACATAAAAAGGCAAGCCACTGGGGCTGACCCTGTGGTGTAGTTGTTGGGTTCAGTGTGATCTGCTTTAGCGGCCTGGATTCTAAGGTTCGGATGCCGGGTGCAGACCTACACCACTTTTCAGACATGCTGTGGCAGCAACCCATATACAAAAAGTAGAGGAAGATTGGCACAGATGTTAGCTCAGGGCTAATCTTCCTCAAGCAAAAAAAAAAAAAAAAGAAAAAGACAAGCCATAGACTAGGAGAACAGACTGGGAGAAAATATTGGTAAAACACATATCTGATAAAGGACTCATATTCAGAATATATAAAGAATATCTATAAATTAATAATAATAAGAAAACCAAATTTATAAAATAAGCCAAAGATCTGAACAGACATTTCTCAAAAAAAGATGCCACCTAAATGCCCATCAACTGATGACTGGATAAAGAAGATATGGTATATATATATACAATGGAATACCACTAAGCCATGAAAAAGGATAAAACCGTCCCATTCACAACAACATGGATGGATCTGGAGGGCATTATGTTAAGTGAAATAAGCCAGAGAGAGAAAGATGAACTCTGTATGACTCCACTTATAGGTGGAAGTTAAACATGTAGGCAAAGAGAACTGATTGGTGGTTACCAGGGGAAAGAGGGGTCGGGGGTGGGCACAAAGGGTTAAGTGGTGCACCTACAACATGACTGACAATAACATACAACTGAAATTTCACAAGATTGTAAACTATCATAATCGTAATAAAAAGTAAAAACAAAACAAAACAACGCAAAAGATGCACAATCACACAGCATCACTAGTTATTACAAAAATGCAAATTAAAACCACAATGAGATATCACTACATACCTATTAGAATAGCTAAAATTAAAAAGTCTGACTACATCAAGAAGTGTAGAACAATTAGAATCATTGTATATTGTTGGCAGGAATGCAAAATGTGTAAATCACTTTGGAAAACACTTTAGCAGTTTCATATAAAGTTATACATACACCTACCACAGGACTCAACAGTCCCAGTCTTGAGTATTTACCCAAGAGAAATGAAATATGTTTACATAAAGACTTGTAGTCTAATGTTCATAGTAGCTTTATTCATAATAACCAAAAAGCAGAAACAACCCAAATGGCCATCAACTGTTGAATGGACAAACAAACTATGGTATACTGGAATACTATTCAGCAATAAAAAGCAATAGTAACTGATGCTATGCAACCAAGTGGATGCATCTTGAAAACATAATGTTAAGACAAAGAAGCCAGACACAGAGATTACATAGCCAATGCTTCTATTGAATGAAATTCTAGAAAAAGCAAACTATAGTGACAGAAAGTGCATAAGTTTGCAAGTGGCTGAGAGTGGGTGTAGCAGATTGACTCCAAACAGGCATAGAGTACCTTTTGGGGTGATGAAAATATTCCACATCATTATTCTAGTGTTCGTTACCTGATTATATGCATTTCTCCAAACTCATTTAATTGTACCCTTAGGATTGGTGAATTTTATTATATATAAATCATACTTCAATAATGCTGATTAAAAATAATACAGTTCCCAAATTGTAGAAGAAATATCCTAAGGTATTAATTGGCAAAACAGCAATTCAAAGAATAAAGAGAAGAGACTTATGAAGAGCTCATCCAAAACTTGAATAGTCTCTTCAGAGATCAATGACTTAGAATGGCCTCAAGAATTACCTATTTTAAAGGTGCAAATTTTAATGGGAGATCTCTATTAGAAAGTCACATAAGGGGCGTGTTGGTGTCTATATGTGTGTGTGTGTGTGTGTGACATGTCACAGCTGGAGGACAGTGATAGTGATAGAAAGACTGAGATATCAAGGGAGCCAATGGAGAGAGGAGGAACTGGAGCCCTGCCGTAGAAGGGGCAGTGGCAAGGGGCTGACCAGGTGGGCTCCTGGGAAGGCTGGCCAGTTTTGCAGCATTGCTTTGAAAGCTGTTTGCTTATAAGTGCTCTTTGTTGACGTGCAGTAATCCATCTCCCCAGGTAACATATCCAGGGTGTAAGCACCTTTCCTCAGAAATAGAACTGAGCAGATTTGCTACTAATATGCAAAGTATTTCATTTAGTAATGGCTTCCAGTAGGCTCTTTTAAAGCGCTCCTACTGCTATAGTAATAGATTGCATCTATAATTGTTTGCTAACAGTCGATGTTTGCACTAAATACAATCAAATGGCAACTTACCTCTAAAGTAAACAAGTGAGTTTCTAGTCTGTTCAACTTCCCCCAAATGAAATAAACCTTACCACTGTTTCTCTGTTGCAAGTTATCTGGAAATGACATTTTCTCCCAATCGGCTTGGAGACTTTCTGAGAACTCCAGAGTCGTCTTCTTGTATTCCTTGTCTGTTCTTTGCCTCCTTAGCAGGCAGGAAATTATCATAGTCGGGACAACTGCGTAAAAAAAGACTTGGCCTCCACACTTCACCTTACGGCAGTGCTTGATTGCTCCATGATGCAGTCCATCCTTTCTTTGCTCCTAAAAACAATGGCTAGTCATTATTTTATTTCAAAACTCTGGACCCAGAGGATAAACAGAAGTGGGGATGGCGTGATAATGAAATAATAGAGCCGGCTTGGGGAATGTTTGTTGATTTTCCCAGTGAATTGTGACCTACTCAGTCGCATTCATTTGCTGGATCAACCACAGAGGCAAGTGGGTTAAGAATCGTTGAAAGCAGGTGAGATACACAATGACTGATGTTAGTCTTATTTTTTTCCTTTCCACAGCAAAAAGCAGGATACAGTTCTGGCTTTGTGTGGCAACCTAGAATTCCTACATACTTGCATTTCATTTCATTACTATTTCCCACAAACATTTCTCAATTTCTCCAGACTAGATTACATCTTCCATCAACACCTATCTTCTCTCCCCAAAAAATTGAACAGATGCACAACAGAAATAGAAACATCCCTTCCTAGTGAACCAAACAAAGTATATTTTTTCAATGTATGAATCAATATATTTCACATGTAGTTGAATCTAGTTAGTTGCATCGGAGAGGATTATAGTGGGGCATGTTGGGATTTATATTCTTGTGACAGAGTATTTATCTGAACACCCCTAATTACCTGGAGGTAACTATTATCTTCTGCCACTTGGGTGTCGCCAATGATGTATGCAAAAGAAAAGAAAAGCAAAACCAGAAAACAAAAACAAACAAAAAAGATTTATGGTGATCTAAATCTGATTAATAATGAATATTTATTTCTCCTCAAAACCCCAGAAGGATTTACATGGCAAGTGGGGAGTTCTTGCTCTGTTTTAATTCAGAATGACATTTGAAATCTTCCATAAACTTCCAGGCTAAGCAATCAATATTTGGGGGAAAAGAAATTCTGCTGATGAAATCACAGAGTTGTTGAATTTTCCAGTACTTAGAGGCCATCGAGAACAAGTTCAATCCCAGAAAATTGAGATTCAGAGAGTTTTAATGGATTTGCCCTTGAGCATGGAGCTTGTGTCAAAGTTGGGATAAAATTCTACAAATTTTATTCTTAATACAGTGCTTGTCCCGCTGCACTAACAGTAGAAAGTGTGAAAATAAAATCACTGGCTACACTTATTGATAAAAAATACATAGTCAACGTAGAAGTATTCTCTACTGTAGCTAGTCAGAGAGTTTTGGGGAAAGCAAACTGTTTCCAACATGGGCATTGACAATAAACCCAAACAGAGATGCCTCATTTATTCCCAATCCCCGTCAGTAAGAATGTAGTGTGACTCAAATTAACAGTCATAAAATGATTTGTCTGATAATTCACTGGATTTTCATCTTACTCCAAATTCCCTTTTGTGGTTCAATTGGTTCCCTAGAATCTTTTGCCTTTAGTCTCCTTTATCCTTCCTGTCACAACCTAAAGAGTTTAAATGGGCTGCTTGTTCCAGATTCTATAAATACTTATGAGGCATGTAGCATATAACTTGCCTCTCGCTAAGTGCTGACTGCACAGCATTGAACAAACCGGAATTTATCCCTGCCCTCATGTTGCTTACAATCAAGCTTTCCAGGAACACCAGTGGACGATACAGTAACTTCTGGGGCCCCATCTCCAGGGATTCTGATTGAACAAGTCTAGTTAGGCCTAGGAATATGCATTTTAACACATATCCTGGGTGGTTTCTAAGTAAGTTCAAAGGCAAGGCTTGAAAATGCACACATTTTGCCACGTGGTCAGACAGAGTGGGCATATGAGTCTTGAGAACCATGACACGTGTATTAGTCTGCTAGGGGTGCATAACGAAATACCACAGACTGGCTGGCTTAAACAACAGAAAATTATTTCCCACAGTTCTGGAGGCTGGATGTCTGACAGCAAGGTGCCAGGATGGTCAGTTTCTGTTGAAGCCTCCCTTCCTGTCTTGCAGATGGCCACCCACTTACTGTGTGCTCATATGGCCTTTCCCGGGTGCATACACACAGAAAGAGGGACAAAGCTCTCCGCTGTCTCTTCTATTAAAAGCACTAATCCCATTGGACCAGGGCTCCACCCTCATGACCTCTTCTAACCCTAGTTACTGCCCAAGTCCCTGTCTCCAAATAACACCACGTTTGGGGTTAGGGATTCAAAATATGAATTTGGAGGGCGGACATAATTCAGTCCATCTCAGCATCTTTAGCACATCCCCTCGTTGTCCCGCTGACCCTCATTACCATAGAACTTGGGGAACTGCCTCCTAGCTTCCCAACAGTCAGGACAGAATTAGAATCCATAGGCAGCTTAAACCTGCTCCCTGAGACTAGCGATGTATTTTTTAAATGAGATAATGACTAATTTTTTAAAAATAAAATTATACCCTCAAATTATTTAGCTTGGAGTAAAGGTAACTATTAGATGATGCTAATGTGTGAGTATATATACTCCCTGCCACCATCAATTCACTGTCTTCATTTGAGAACTCTAAACAGTGAACTTCCTAAGGGGATAGGTGGGGAGGACTGTGAATTCAAACGGTTTTTTACATTCCATAGAAACATCTAAAATCTCTGTAAGTGTATTTTCCAAATTCAGTTGCTCTGAATCAGTCAGGAGGTAAACACAAGCAAAATAAAAGGGAGTGGTAACTTGCTATTTTGCATTCCGCACCAGGTAAGAATAGCAAGTTAAATCCTCTGCCCAGCATCGAATCTTTACAGATTCTGTGCAACATCACACGCACAAAAAGAGTATAAAGATATTACGATTGTTTAGGAGCAAGAGTTGGCAGAGTGCTGTAAGTATTTCTGGACAACACACGTTTCAGATTCTCTTTTCCAATTGCCTAGGATTTTTCTAACAGCGCTATTTGGGTATAATTTATTTACCAAAAAACAGGACATATTTAATATACACAATTTGATGAGTTTAGAGATAGGCATTTACCCATGAAGCCATCACAACAATTAAGGTAATAAATATACCCAACAGCCCCAAAAGTTTCCCACTACACCTTTGTTTTGTGTGTCTGTGTATATGTGTGTGTTAAGAATATTTAACATGAGATCTACCCTCTTGAATTTTTAAACTTACAATAGTCAATTAACCATAGTAACTATGTTATATAGGAGAACTTGTTCCAGAAGTCCAGATCTCTAGAACTTGTTCATCCTGCGTAACTGGATCTTGCCTAGGGTATTGTAAAAAAATAATTCTTGCTTATGGTTGAAAACAAACAAAAGTTTGGGTTTCTTTATCTTGAGACATTATATGTTGTGACACAAAAAGTGATTATTTTATCTGTCTCCAAGATCTTTCTGACCCAAGACCACTATTCCTGCTAACGTCTGACTCCTCACTCTGACTTTTCTCTTTCATATTCTGATCATATAGTTTAAGTCAGTGTCACCCCTTTATTCTGTATCTCACTCAGATGGCAGTTTTCACAATTTGGTGTTTACTTTTTGGTTGATTACTAATATAAGATCTGTATTCCTTTTTGCACTGTAAGCTTGTACTTCTGGCGCACAGCAGGTGCTCAAAATATATTTGTTGAATGCATCAATTCACTGTGTTGATAGGCAATCATGACAGATGCATAGGGCATGGCTTAAGAGATTCGTATGCATTT
This sequence comes from Equus przewalskii, assembly GCF_037783145.1. Classification (NCBI taxonomy): domain Eukaryota; kingdom Metazoa; phylum Chordata; class Mammalia; order Perissodactyla; family Equidae; genus Equus; species Equus przewalskii. The sequence continues at coordinate 21,533,962 of NC_091849.1, forward strand.
TTGCTTAGTTGTATGCGTTTTTTTCCCTCAGAAATGGAATACATGAAAGTATATTAATCCTTCCCATTAACGACACCTGACAGCATGTCACACTTCAGTATCGTTGATATGTTGTGTTTGGTAAAATTAATTTGTTTTTGAATCAGATTTTGATTTTTGCACACTTTCCAGTGTTTATGAGAGAAAGAGAAGCCAATGGACTTGATCTTCCTGGCAATGCTTTTTATTTCCTATGTATCTCTCTATGCTAAATGAAAGGAAGAGGTGCAGGTAATTATTGGCTATTGCAATACGATTTTTCAGGTAGCCACCACATAAGAGAGTCATGGGCATTTTTTGTTCCTTTCAATCCCAACCTATGGCAGCTAAATTCATCGTAAGCCAAACCCGTTTGGTATAAATAGAAAATATTTTAAAACATACTGGTTCAAATTTCAGCTCAATTTGCTTTTCATTCCCTCACAAATTGTCCCACCCAATTGTATTCAGGCATGTAAAGAAATTACACAATTTTATCTCAAAGAAAAAAATGAAAGGGAGAAAGGGTAACAGAACTGATCCCAAATAATCTCATAGGTCTTTACAGATAAGCACATAATGACCTGAAGGCAGACAATTATTTCTAAGAAACAAACAAAATGTTGTCAACACCCCTTACAATTAGGGTGAACATATCCTGGTTTTTCTGTTCTGGCAAAATTATTAATCATGCCTCTTTTCACCTTCAAAAATGTTCTGGTTTGGAAAATAAATTATATGATCACCTTATTTATAATTTAAGAACACATGAAGCTTGGAAAATCTAGGAATTTAAAAATATATCTAAATAAATAGCAAAATATATTCCCTAATCATGAATTTTTTTTGTCATTTTTAAATATATTTTGGAAAAGCAATTGTCCTGAAATTCAGAAGAAGAACCTCAATGTTTTTTCCTGCATCTGACTCGAGGTAGCAATAATTCATCCTTTGGTAATCATGCTTTGAAAACGTGTGCCAAGTCAACTCGCGGACATCGAAACAGTGATGAGTCAGAGGATAATTATGGAAAACATACTGGACACTCTGAATTTCTGCTCAGGGAACCTGGAATCTGGTTTGGACTCTACTATGAACTAACTTTGTGGCCTTAGGCCACTCATTTAAACTTTCTAAACACAAGTTTCCTGATGTATAAAGAAACTAAAAGTATTTTGCCTGGGGGCTGGCCTGGTGGCATAGTGGTTAAGTTCACACACTCCACTTTGGCGGCCCGGGGTTTACAGATTTGGATCCCCACAGGTTGACCTAGAACTGCTTGTCAAGCCACACTGTGGCAGCATCCCACATAAAATAGAGGAAGACTGGCACAGATGTTAGCTCAGCAACAATCTTCCTCAAGCAAAAAAAGGAAGATTGGCAACAGATGTTAGCTTAGGGCCAGTCTTCCTCACAAAAAGTAAGTAAGTAAATAAAAAATTTCCCTGTCCATTTCACAGAGTTTACAGGATCAAATAAGAAAATACATGCATGCTATTATTATCATTCTATTCCATTTAAGGCAGGCCTGAATGGCTCTTAACTAAGAAAACAGACAACTGTGAAGTGCGTGAGATTCAGAATCTGATTGGGCTGCCAGAGGTCCTGGCTCACCTGGTGTCTTACCTTGGACACGTCATTTAACCTTCTTAGTTCTTAGTTTGTTCTTGTGCACGGTGAGGATAACAACTCTATTAAACTTACTTTCTCATGCTTGTGAGAGAATGCAAAACATCTCACAAAGAAATGCTAGCTTTGGGACTTCAGAGAAGGGCTGCTGTGATGATGGTTTCCTGCAATAGAAAATAGGTGGTAGAACCCCCGCCCTTCTACAGGTCTGAAATGTGTCTACACACATATGGGAAACTCAACAAAATGGCAGGGGAGAGGGTGAATCCAAATTATTTTGGAAACAAAAGAGTGACAAACTCTATAGATTCTGTATTAGTCGGTTGGGTTACTAATTAGTTCCTTCAACTCTTCTATATCTTATTGCAGCCTATATGCTATTATAATGAAAATTAGTTTGTAATATATTTAAACAGAGTTGTTAACTGTGAAGAAAACTTGATGCAAAAATAGTCACCAAAAGTGAAAAAGGAGAGTGTTACAGAACTTTACCGGCTAGACTGCAGTAGACGGAAGGAGCCCTAGGATGTGATCTTCAGAGATTGAGTGTGATCAGAGAAAAATAAAGTAGCAGGTGGGTGAGCAGCAGCATGACATTCAAAACTGTCACTGAGTAAAGACTGATAACTCCAGTTGAAAGCCTAAAAAACTCAACCACGGTGATCTCGTTTAGCCTGGTTCATGTCTTAGAAGACAGAAGGTTTCCAACATTTTTCATAGACAGGAAGTGATCACAGATTTTGACACATTTCAGACCAAGGTTAATTGTGAGAGAATTGAAGGAAAGAGGGACAAATACAAAGACTTGCTGCCCCATCAAATTTTTCCAAAAATGTCACTTTTATTTTGTAGCTTCTTCCATTCTTAACTTTGTTCTAGCTCTTTGTTAAAGAATACTGGGAAAGTTTTGCGTATTATATGTTAAACATTGGATCTTTGATAGTTCACTTTTTATGATCTGGAAATAGGAGAAAGATATTATAGTTAGAAGGGTATATAATTCAGTTTTTACCTGTCTGGACTGAAAATTGTTCTGAGTGCATTTCTAAATTGACAGCTTGTTAATCAACATTGACAATTTTTAATTGAGTTTCTCTCAGTATTTTGCTTCTTGAATGTGAGCTGTATCGGTATATCATCTAGGATGGGCATAAAAATGAGAGGAAATTCAACCTAACAAGGAAAAAAAATAATTAAGGGGAAAAAAATCAGCCGGAAGTGTAAAACCTTATAAATTGTGAAAAGATTACTAGTAATCAAAATGTGTGACTTTCTCTTTATGCAAATATTACTGAAAATCATGCATATGCAAATAAAGATGCTTCTTTATGACAGAGATTAAAGACACACAGTACAGTGATTACTATTCTTTGTATACATTCAAATACAGCAAGACTGATATGCAAGCAACATGAATTACAATCGAGAATAACACTCTATTATTATCATATCACTCAAAACCAGTAGCAAGTAGGCAATACAGCATGCAGAGAAACATGAGAATGTGGAAAGGCATTAGAAAGACATTGGAAGATTTATTTTCTAGGAATATGATTTTCTATCATTCATGATTTAAAAATCTATAGGCAACAACAAAATGAAACACAATGGAAAATATATACCAACTTAATTATTTATGAAACAACAGCAGTCCTGCGTACATCTCAGAGCCTTGGGCAAGAGTGATCTTTTTAGGTCTTAGATCTTGAATATCAATGCTAAACTATTCATAAAAATTTTCAATGCAGAAGAACACTGTAACTGATTCTGTCCTTTATTTTAGGGGAAAAAAGCCATCAAATCCAAATTAGATATTCAATTTGGAAGCTGTTTGGGGGAATTTACTCTTTCTTTAGGGCAATCATGTTTAAGAAACTGTCATGCATATGTGTTAAGAAGGAGTATTTACCCAAAAGCTTTCAGAGTTACAACTTATATCACATGCCAGGGTTAACAGAAAATATAATCATGTAGTATTTCCTTTTGAAGATTGAACCACGACAGCAACTAAGGTAATAATAATAATCTATGACTATGGCTTAATAAAGTATCTTATTATTATATGGTTAATTGAGAATTTTGCTTACAAAGAAAAAATACGGTATTCCTGAAATCCGCTTCCTTTGAAAAGGCATACTGTGGAAAGTAGATTGGTTTAGTTCAAATCCACTGCAAAATAATTTAAAATCTCCAAGCCTCCCCATAACTTATTCTAAGTGGTGTGTGAGTTAAGTAGTTGACAGATCTATGCTACCTGAACTAATTGCTAGTTTATCTCTGACTTGCGATTTGAAAATGTTGGAAGTGCCACATGAAAAGATAGGAGGGCAATAAGAATTGTGTTCATCATCCTCAATCCTCTTCTAGAATTGTCAAAAAAAAAAAAAAAAAAAGAAACAGTAGCATTCCAAATAACTAATACATGATCTTAGAAGCCAGGTAATAAAGACAGAAAGAAGGACAGCTATAGATTTTTAATAGAGTAAAATAGGTGAGTATCTTAAATCAAAAACATATTGCTGAGGGGCCTACCTGGTGGCATAGTCGTTGTTTGCATGCTCTGCTTCGGCAGCCCAGGGTTCACCAGTTTGGATCCCGGGTGCAGACCTGGCACCACTTATCAAGCCATGCTGTGGCAGGCGTCCCACATATAAAGTAGAGAAAGATGGGCATGGTTGTTAGCTCAGTCAGCAAAAAGAATAAGACTGGCTCAGGGGCTAATCTTCCTCAAAAAAAAAAAAAAAAATGTATTGCTGAGCTTTTTAAATTCTGCATTGTCTCTGGAGTCATTACATATTAGGCCCAGTCTGGTCCACAGGATTGAATATTGCCATTTTTATCTTGATATCTATTCAGAAAGTCAATATGTTTTCCTTCCAAATATTTGAAATAATCAGTACTTAACTTTCTACTTGTACAATGGCGACGATGATGATGATAGTAACACCACCAATAACATAGTTGTACACAGCTACTTAATTTTTGTGAATTACCTTATGTGATCTTCACAACAACACTGAAAAGGACAAGGGCAGATTTTATCACTAACCTTAGGTACCTAAGGAGGAAGCTGAGATAAACGACTCGTCAAGGTTACCTGCCAAGGCCACATGGCTGAGGTAAGTGATTGGAACCTGAGTATTAAAACTCTGTATCCAGTATTCTTCGGTAAAGGCCATGCAGCCTCACTCTTCCTGCCGCATGCTAAAGCAGACATTTCCTCAGTCTTAAACTTTGTGTAAAAATAGAGAAATTGATATTTGGAATGCAGGATATCTGCTAATATTTCCTATATTATGTTTCAGATTGTAAACTATATTACAAAATTTGTTTGCACTTATAAGCAAAGATTCTATTTTTTGAGCACCATTAGCAAATGATTATTTTTTACCACATTAGTGTTGTTTGGATTTCACACCAAAAGCAAAAAATACCAGTCACCTTCTTTGTGTGAGATCCAAAATCAAGTTATCCATCTTTACTAAAATATGAACTTTATTATTTTTCTCTTGTTGGCAATGACATTGTCCAGTGTATTTAATTTACTTTCATTATTTTTTCCCAGCTTTATTGAAGTATAGTTAACAAGGAAAACTGTATAGATTTAAAGCATACAGTGTGATGATTTGTTATACATATACATTGTGAAATGATTACCACAATCAAGTTAATTAAAAAAAATTAGAAAATTAAAAATTGTTACCATTTTTTTGATGATAAGAACACAGTATTTACTCTTTTAGCAAATTTCAGGTGTACAATGCAGTATTACTAACTATAGTTACAATTCTTTACTTTAGATTACCAGAACTTATTCCTGTAGTGGACAGCAGGATCATTCTCAGCCCCAGGGCTCCAGCCTGTCCTTCCTGATAAACAACCCCAAGGATTTTGGACTTGCCTAGACAGCCCCACTATTGTATGGGTACCCGCTTCTCCAGCTACTTTGACTGTTGGCTAATAATCCTCATGGCTGCACCCTCTGAGATTCATGGTCCACAGACAGGAGTGCACTAGCCTGCTTCAGCAACCTAGGACTTTTCACGGGTGAGCTTCTTGCCTACCACCCCACTCATACAGATCCTTATGCTTACACTGGGCCCATCCAGATAATCCAGAATAATCTCCCTATTTTAAGTTGAATCATCTAAATTTGTTATTTCTTTAATACATTTTCTTCTTCTTTTTTTTTTTTGCATCGTAATATATTTTGAATTCTGTGTAGATTACATCATGTTCACCACCCAAAAACTAATTATAGTCCATCCCCTCACATGTGAGCCTAATCACCCCTTTTGCCCTCCCCCCCATTCCCCTATGGTAACCACCAATCCAATCTCCATTGCTATGTGGTTGTTTGTCGTTGTTTTTATCTTCTACTTGTAAGTGAGATCATACGGTATTTGACTTTCCCCCTCTGACTTATTTCACTCAGCATAATACCCTCAATGATCATCCATGTTGTCACAAATGGCTGGATTTCATCATTTCTTATAGCTGAGTAGTATTCCATTGTGTATATATACCACATCTTCTTTATTCATTTGTCCCTTGATGGGCAGCTAGGTTGCTTAGATGCTGCCTGCATCTTTTAAAGTATGCAATTAGAGGTCTTTCAGGGAAATACTGTGAGAATGGCATTTCCGTCTGTTCCCTCTGCACTGAGCCCTGTTTTGATGTGGATATTTTCTCATTTATCCAATCTCTAGGAGTCACTCAGCTGGTTTCTGGATTTCTTGCAGAGGTAATTGCTCCATATATAGCTATAAGTTCAGTTTGTCCATGGGAGGATGTGAGTTCAGAAGTCTCTTATGTCACCATCTTGTACCCAAACTTGTAATAACAAATTTACTTTTGTTATTATTGCAGAGCAATTCCCTCTGCAAGAAATCCAGAAACCAGATGAGTGACTCCTAGAGATTGGACAAATGAAAAACTATCCACATTAAAACAGGGCTCAGTGCAGAGGGAACAGACAGAAATGCTATTCTCACAGTATTTCCCTGAAAGACCTCTAATTGTGTAATTTAAAAGACGCTGCCTGAGTATCCAGCTTCCAATCAGACTGCATCTGGGTGCTAAGTGAGATCCTTCCCTTTGGGACATTTAAAGATCATGGCACACCCTCATATACTGGGAGCCACTAAGAACAAAGTAGGTGACTTAGACAATCACAAAGGTTTGAGAGGCACCCTAGAGGTTGGGAAGGGCTTAATAATAAGGTTCATCTTCTATATGAGACTGCCCTGTCAAGACTGGAAGAGGTGAGAGTTTTATCTAATGTGCAGAAATCAACACACAGAGTAAAGGAAAATGAAGAAATAAAAGAATATGTTCCAAACAAAAGAACAAGATAAAACTCCAGAAATAGATATTAGTGAAAAGGAAATAAGTGATCCATCTGATAAAGAGTTCAAAATAATGCTCTTAAAGATGCTTACCAACGACAGGAGAACAATGTATGAACAAAGTGAGAATTTCCACAAAAAGGTAGACAGTATAAAAAAGTACCAAACAGAAATCACAGAGCTGAAGACTGTATTAACTTCACTGAAAAATTCAATAGAGGTGTTTAACAACAGACTAGATAAAACAGAAGAAGTGATCAGTGAACTCAAAGACAGGACTATGGAACTCATTCAATCAGAGCAGCAAAAAGAAAAAAGAATGAAAAAGCGTAAAAATAGCTTAAGGGACTTGTGGAACACCATCAAGTGGACCAATATTCACATCATAGAGTTTCCAGAAAGTTAAGAGAGAAAGAAGCAGAAAACTTATTCAAAGAAATAATCACTAAAAACTTCCCTAAACCGGGGAAAGAAACAGACATTCAAATCCAGGAAGCCTAGAAAGTTCCAAATCGATGAATCTAAAGAGACACACACCAAGCCACAGTATAACTAAATTGTCCAAAGTTAAAGATGACAAGAGAATCCTAAAAGTAGCAAGAGAAAAACAACATGTTACATTCAAAGGAACCCCCATAAGACTATCAGCAGATATTTCAGCAGAAACTTTCTGGATCAGAAGGGAGTAGCATCATATATTCAAAGGAATGAAAGGAAAAAACTGCCAACCACAAATTCTCTGCCTTGGCAAAATTGTCTTTCAGAATTGAAGGAAAGCTGACAGTGTTCATGACCACTAGACTAGCCTTACGAAAAATGCCAAAGGGACTTCTTCAGGCTGAAACAAAAGTATGGATCTCACTTGTAGAAGTAAATATATAGTTAAACTCAGAATACCCTAACGTAATGATGACAGGTAAATCACTTATAAATATACTATGAAGGTTAAAAGAAAAAGTGTTAAAAAGAACTACAATTACAATAATTTCTTAATGGATACAAGAGATAAAAAGATGTAAATTATGACATTCAAAACATAAAATACAGAGGGGAAAGTAAAAATGTAGAGCTTTCATATGCATTTGAAATTAAGTTGTTATCAGCTTAAAATAGACTTTTATAAATATAACATGATTTATCTAAGCCTCATTGGTACCACAAACCAGAAACTTATAGTAGATACACAAACTATAAGCAGAAAGGATTTAAATCATACCGCTACAGAAAAACCATCAAATCACAAAGGAAGAGAGCAAGAGAAGAAAGGAACAAAGGAAATACAGAACAGCCAGAAAACAATGAAAAAAATGATAATAGTAAGTCCATACCTATCAATAATTACTTTAAATGTAAATGGACTAAATTATCTGATCAAAAGACATAGAGAGCTGAATGGATTTAAAAAAAAAAGACACAAGTATATGTTGCTTACAAGAGATTCATTCAGCTTTAAGGACACACACAGACTAAAAGTGAAGGGATGGAAAAGGTATTCCATATAAATGGAAGCCAAAAATAAAAAGGAAGGGTAACTACAGTTATATCAGACAAAACAGACTTCAAGACAAAGATGGTAGTAAGAGACAAAGAAGGTCATTATATAATGATAAAGGGGTCAATTCAATAAGAGGATATAACGTTTGTAAATATTTATGCATCTAACATAGGAACACCTAAATATATAAAGCAAATATAAACTGACCTCAAGGCAGAAATAGCAATACAATGATAGCAGGGGACTTCAACATCCCACTTTCAACAATAGATAGACCATGAAGACAGAAAATCAATAAGTAAACATTGGATTTAAAATACACTTAGACCAGAAAGACTCAACAGACATTTTTAGAACAGTCCACCCAATAGTATCAAAATACACATTCTTATCAAGTGCACATGAAACATGCTCCAGATTAGGTCATATTTTAGGCCATAAAACATCTTAATAAATTTAAGAAGACACAAATCACATAAAGCATCTTTTCCAACCACCATGATATAAAACTAGAAATCAATTATAAGAACAAAACTGGAATACCGCAAATATGTGAAGATCAAACAACATGTTCCTGAAAAACCATGGATTAAAGAAGAAATCAAAAGAGAAATCGAAAAGTATCTTGAGGCAAATAAAAGTGCAAATACACCATATAACACTGTATGGGATGCAGCAAAATTAGTTGTAAGAGGGAAGATTATAGCGATAAATACATGAATAACAACAAAAAAAGATCTTGAAGAATTAACGCCAATCCTTCTCCAAAACAGAAGAGGGAGAACACTTCCACATTCGTTTCAGAGGTCAGACTTACTCTGACACCAAAGCCAGACAAGGACACCATAAGAAAAAAAAAATTACAGGCTAATATTTTTGATGAAGATAGACGCAAAAATCTCCAACAAAATATTAGCAAATATAATTCAACAGCAAATTAAAAGGATCATGCATCATGATCTAGTGGCATTTATTCCAGGGCCGCAAGGATGGTTTAACATCCACAAATCAATCAATGTGAAACACCACATTAAAAAAATGAAGGATAAAAATCCTGTGATCATTTCAATAAATACAGAAAAAGCATTTGACAAAATTCAACACCCACTCATGATAAAAAAAAAGTGGGATCGTTGGACCATATGATAGTTCTATTTTTAATTTTTTAAGGAGCATCCATACTGTTTTCCATAATTTCTGCACCGATTTACTTTTCTACCGGCAGTGTGTAAGGGTTTGCTTTTCTTCACATCCTCCACAAACCTTGTTATCTCTTGTCTTTTGATCATAGAGTAAAGCAGGAGACAGTAAATGTGCACTCAGAGCTTGTTTGTTTTACTTGGCTCATTTTCTTATCTTTTCCACCATGCACATGCAGGGGAGGCAAAACTACCCTCTTAGCATCTTCAGCTGGACCTGAGAATTAAATTGACATAAGCCAGATTAACAAGAGACAAGCACACTGATTTACTGCATACAGGTTTTATGTGACACAGAAGCCTTCATAAGGAAATGCAGATCCAAGGAAATGCCAAACCTAAATGGTTTTATACTAGGTTGAACAAAGAGAGGATATTGTAGGAAAATAACTGCAATACATGGGGAAACTAATAGAAGATGAAAGTTATTTTAACGAGATCTAACAAATCTTTGTACAGATTTCTCTTGCCTTCAACTCCCCATCTTTGGTGATAGGAATGTTTCTTTCCTCCTGGTAGATGGCAGATACCTTCCACATGGGAATTTTATTTCCTGCTTTCAGGAAGAAAAGGGAAGATCAGAGCTTTCTTTTTGCACTTGCTATTTTTCAAAATAACCCTTATGCGAAAGTGGCGTATTTTTGGATGGCATTTTGCCACCCTTCACACATCACACAGGGAAAACTTTTCAGTTTATCAACTTGTAGGTAAACATGAATACCATCAGAGGATGTAAAAGATGTATTTATAGTTAACCCATAAAAGATCTATTAAATTATTTAACTGTGTATAACCTATATTTTAAAAGTGTGATTTTTGTGTCACAGTGAATCGTTCACTCAGAAGAAAAGGGAAGAAAGCAACTGAAGAAGCCTGATGTAGAGATTGTAACCACAGACAGGAGGCTGCTACAAAACCAGGACAGTGCAATTGTTCTGAGCGAAAAGAAGCTGAAACTAGCGATTATGCATAGGGAAACTGAGTCTCTGGGGCTCCCCAGAAACTGTTTTGTGGTTATCTGAACACTTGAACTTATGGTTTCAGAATCGGTTACATGAATGGGCAGTGGATAAGATAGAAATTGAGAACATACAGTTTGATTGAATCTTTAGCTTTGTCTTAAAATGACCAATGGGTTCCTTGATAATGAAATGTTTCTATGTGTTTTTTGCTTATTGTCTTTATTTGTTTGTTTCATTTCTTGCTTCTTTATTGGTAACTAAAACATCCCGAGGGAGAAAGATCATAAAGCAAATGAAGGGCAATGTCAAATATTACATGTTTGATGTTAGACCTTAAATATGTGTGCCTTATAACGCATGATAAAATTTGATCTCAAAAAAAAAAGGTAATCCATTAAGAAAGTTTTTAACTATTCTATCGCTATTCAAAGGATTCGTGTGTTGAAAGATCCATAAAAACTTGAGAGTTTTATAAATCCTAAAGTAATATATATAACTGAATTAGACCCTGGGAATGATATTTCAGCAACAGGGGAATTACTCTTGTGATTACCAGGTATATCACTTTTACAATTGTATTTTTATTTACTTGTATTTCTTGGCCTTATCTTTAAAATTTATTGAAGTAGATTATTATTTTTAACAGCTCTGCAGCGAGAGAAATCAAGTAGAGTTTTATGATTTGAAAATTATCTTGCTCAAGCAGCTTTATATCTGTAAGAAAGTGAAATTTCTGAAATCCAATGAGGAAAATGGGCTTGCTGACACCTTTGAATTAATGTAAGGAAAATCTCTATACACTCAAAATAATTGAAATACCATTATCCACAGTTTTTCTCAGACATTAAAATGGGAATGATCACACACTTTCTATCCCCACTACTTAGGACATACTAAGATTAATTCAATTTTTCAAATAAGAATATATCAAATATTTAAGGACTCAGGGTATCAGAGAAATACACACAATGTTATTAGGTAAAAATGTATTATGCTCTGGGATGTGGTAAGATTTTGACTTGGTACTATATTTTCTAAAAATTACTTCAATGCTGTATGTAACAATAACCTGTTTAGAAACTTTAGCTTATAGTCTCCTTGAAAGAGATTCTGTGTATCAAATTCTCTCTTCTTTAACCAATTCTCTTTAACATTAAAAACATTCTGGGACATTGGCCTTCAGTTTAATTGGTTGATTAACAGAACCTTAAAAGATCCTCATTTCTGTCTATAAATTTTTTGAATGCAGTGTTGGCCTTCCATCTATATTTATGGAATATTAATTTCTGAGATGGGCTGATTTGAAGTAACTTTGTGTACTCAGCAAAGGGAATGAATAAAATGCCTTAGCTACATTATTTTCCATTATGTAACCTTGTCAAGCAGCAAGCAAATATCCCTGAGCCATTCAAAATCACACTTGGTTTCTATGAAATTCTAGTAATTCACATCTTATTTATTGGGATTAATATCGATTGTGTCTCCTCAAAGCAGCTTTTATATAAACTCGTGCCTTGTTGTTGAAGGAGTGAAGGCAATGAACACATGGCTAATTCTTAGAGGTTTTTGATTTGAAGGTGTGTTAATGGAGCTACTTGTAGGATTCAGCCTCTACTTTTTCTCAATACTCATATTTAGAGTCAAGATCATGAAAAAATTTATTTAAGTCATTGTGTTGCTAAGTTACAGAGAAAACGAGGAACTAAAGAATGGTAGGCAATATATGTAAAAATATTTTAAAACCCTCTAATGAAAATAAGGGCCAGTCTTAATGTTGACATGATAGAAAGCAGCAAAAGGTGAATGACTTCTTAAAAAATGTGCTACAAAGAATTATTCAGGCATAGACTAAAAAAATAAAATGTTAAAAGTTCTTAGAACACCAAACATCAAAGAGAACAGAGGATAAAGGGGACAGAAAGAACTACCCAGAAGTAAAAGAAAGAGAGAAAAAAGTACACGAGGTAACTTGAAAAATAAATTAAAATAAATAGGATAAGGTTTAGAATGGTGGAGGCTGCAAGTGAGAAGTTGATAAAGAGAAAGGAATTCAATAAAGAACAATAGAAGTAATTGAGGCAGAAAAAAAATCCTACTTTAAAAAAAGACATACTATTATCAATAAAGATGTTTAGCTTGACTTACAATAACGAAAAGACTAGTGAATATTTTGACTGTTCATGGCTTTATGCACTGAGTTGGACGCAAAACTTGATTCCTTTGAATGGTCTATGTGAAGTGAACTCTCTGATGCTTAATTAATTAATCTTTTTAATGAAGACTAGGTCACAGATTCATAACAAGTCAATAATCCAATTCTAAGTCTTATTTTAGATTACCTATTGTCAATGAAACTCAATTGATTTGCTCATTAGCCACAGCGCCTAGGTAGCTAGCAGAAAGAAAACATGTAAATAATTTTCTCTCATAATTTTTTGAGACCAGAGGAAAAAGCAAAGATGCCACAGAAGCTTCTTAACAGTGAACCATGCATTGATTTTTCACTAGTTTAGTATTCACTATTCCTGAAAATTTGAAGGTACAGCTTACAATGAAAGCTACAAATATAGAACAAATAAATAGGAATTTTAAAAATAATAATAACACAACACTCAACGGAGAAAAATTTCTTTCATAAGACCTAAAGCTGTTTATAGCCTTAAGCACAAAGCTTATCTTTAACTATGCTGGAAATCAGGAACAAAAAAGTAATTTGAGTTGTTTCACAGATTTCTTCTAGAGCCAGATATCAAGTCACAAGGAGAGAAAATAGTCTCCCTAGCATTCAACTATGGGAGGAATTAACTCTTTTTTTAACTACAATGAATATAACAATGGACAATGTTTCTAATAACATTTTAGAAATAATTAAAAAAGCCTTTGCTTCCATTGTATCACTTTCATTGAAGACAGTTATCATTCTAAAACCGACATCAGCTTACGTTATTTCACTAATTGAATCTTTTGATGACTTAATGCCTATAATTGTCCTCAGTGTGATCCTTCGAAGGCCATGAGCCACTAGAGCTAATTATTAAATAGTATGCAGATTCCAACGCCCCAATTTAGACCTTCTGAATGCAAATATTTGACGACAAGACCCAAGAAGCTGCATTTCAACAGTTCTGTGGGTGAATTTACGACAGTAGAGTTTGAAAACCAGTGGCCTCCATGTTTAAGCTGAAACTGGTGGAGAGTTAGCTATTAAGGATTAGGTAGCCAGCAACTAAAGTTTTTTTAGGCAGTGATTCATTGTAGCTTTTAGTGTTCACCCACCATTGTTAGCTTTGCTACTTATTTGTAAAAGTCATGCAGATACGTAATATTTTTTCCGACTCCAACTAGATTCCTCATAGATAACATCCCTGACACCGGGGTCACCGTGGTAATGGATGCTCGAGTTGTTTTTTAGAAACTAAGAGTCAACCTCTGTCCAGTCCAGGCCAGTCAAGACCACTGACCCACCAATTGGGCCCATACGGGTATCCGATAGCTGACCTCTGGGACGTCAGGGAGCTAAAAACTCCACCCTCAGATCATGCTAATGCCACCATTTTGCGAACATGTGCCGTATGAAGAGTCCATGAAGCTTGACTACACTTGGGCAGACCATCAGTTACCTGACTTCTCCTTACCGCCGAGCATCTATCCCCACACTTCAGACCACCCTGCCCCTCTACTCCAAAAATATCCCTAATCCTCATTTTTGGGTAGGCGGATTTGAGATGCTTTCCTGTGTCTTACTTGGCTGCCTTGTGAATAAACTCTTCCTCAGCTGCAAACTTGTTGTCTCGGTGATTGGTCTATTATGTGGCAGGCAAAAGGAACCTGGTTCGGTAACAAATCCTTTCCTATCAGGCAAGGCTTTCCCACTGTCATCTTCACTGATCGCTCTGTATCTTTTGGGATATCTTCCTCTGTACCTGCATCTGTATCTAGACCCCATGTGTCAGTCCCTCTGACGGCTTACTCTGCACTTCTCTGTCCATCCTGCCTTTGATCAGGCTGATTCCTCCGCATGAAGGGAAGACCCTTTTTCCTTTTGATCGGTTGAAGAATTTCTGTTTTACAGAATTCTGAGCTAAAGGTTTTCCCTCTCTGGTGCTTTTAATTATTCTAGACAGAACTATTGGTTTTCCTATCTGTACCTCCATGGCCCATTACATACTTAGACATCCCGTAGAGCCGATATTATATTACTATGCTTTTGGCTGCTAATCTTCCCCACTAAATTTTTAGTATCTCAATATAGAGATTTGAATTGTCAACAAATATTTGAAATGAATTGGCAAGGATGTGTAAAAAGTATCAGAGTTGATAACTAAAACCCAAGTTTCCTGATAGCTATTTATTTCAATTTTCCATATGCTTCCTTAAAGTTATTTGCTAAATATATACTCCACACAATTTACCTTTTGACAAGTGATTTTCATTAATATTTAATAAATGACTAAATAGACATCTAAATGACTTTCAGTGTTATTATCACAGTTTACTTGCTAAATAGAAGATCAAACATGGAAATCTATGTTTCTAAATCAGAAATATCTAAGAGAAGAAGATGTAAATAAGTAGATAAAACAAGTAGAAGTAAATACAATGCAATGCAATGCAATAAAAGTATGGCAGATACTGTAAAAAAAGTTAAAAGACATAAACATATTCCACACGACTTTTTATATCCTGTAGAAGCCCCAATGGGTTAATTTAATAAAACAAGCAAGTAAAGTAGGAAAAAACATGCTCTGAAGAACAAGAAGACCTCCCCGGGATGAAATCTAGTGATTTTTGCTTAAAAAAATTGTAAATATCTCCCTCCTAATATGCAGCAGGGTGTTTCTGTCACAGTCCACAAGGCTTTCGTTCTGATAATGAGAGCTATATTTAATTAACCCGTGGTCCAGGAGGCTCTTTACCAAGGGAGACATTCTAACGTCTCAAGTATTTGGTGGAACATTTGACCAAATTTTTATTTCAGATCAACAAATAGACAGTGAAGTCCAAAGATCAATGTTAAGATTCCTATGACCCAGGAGTTTTTGTATAAAACCTGAACATCTCACTAGTTGTATACAATCTGAACAAATAACTAGTTGTATAAAATTTGAACATCGAACTTTCCAGTCTACAGTAAGATTATATGATTTACACCCCTTGATTTCCTTTTTCTCTCTATTCTGCGCTCCAGATTTCTGACTGGGGCCCTGTATTTGAATCTTATTAACTCCCTTCTTCTTTGTTATCCCTAATTATAGAGCTGTCAATCTCAAAACCCACAAAAGAGGGAAATTTGAAAACATTCTGGATTTGTATTATACTATTGAATGCATTGTGGGTTTTTTCATATAGCTGGAGGGGGACAGCTTGAAATGAACTTTTCACAGGGAAAAAAATCGGTGAGTGTTTAACAGGAAAAAAAAGGAATTGACAGATATATAATTATTTTACTGTCTCCTCTTTGTTTCTTTCTTCCCCTTTGTCAACTGCATTCTCTCTTGACTCACCAACAGTCTCCCCAAAAGTTATTTTGTTCAGTACTGTTTCATCACGTGTACAAAGCAAATTGAACAGGCATCTGCTTGGGTATTTTTTCCTTCAGGTGAAGCATGCAGAGTTGAGCTCCAGGAGAATGAGGATTGCAATCTTCAGAATCCTGGAGAGTTTGGCCGACAGCAAGAGCAATCGACTCTAAATCTGTGTGTGGAAAAAGTGCCCTGTAATTACCAGTCATATCACAAAAACTATTCATGTGGGTACAATCCAGGAGGATCCATCAAAAAATCAACTGAATACTTTTAATTAGAAAGGAGCCAAAAAATGTATATAAGTTGAATGCCAGAAACGAGTTTCACTATGCATGCATGTCAATATCCTTGTAATCCAACTGGCATCAATAATAATTATGATTCAGGTGAAGGAAACAAAGGGGTCAGAGGTGATATGCAAAAAATGTTTTACAAAATGAAAGGGAAAAGACAGGAGAAAAATTCACTTAGAGAATTACTCTAATTTTATGAATTGTAACCTCTCGTTTCTATGTATGATAACTGTTTCCATAACCTGAATCTACAGAGCTGTCATTAAAATTCAATAGCTCTTATAAAAAATACGTATGTTTCTAACATTTAGAAGGCTGCCATTTGTTCTGGATTCTATTTGCATCATGCCCCAATATGTTTTGATATCTCATCATTGAAAATGCATTCACTTTTCACCCAAAATTTCTAAAACAGAAAGACCAAAAAAACACACAAACTTGCTATATAGTGAAATACTTATTTTTAAAATTAAATTATTTTTAAATTTTATATAAACAAAAATATATAAAATCAATACCACATAATGCTAAATTATGACTTCTTTGTAATTGAATTATACTATCACAACTATTAGAAACTATATTATGGATCCATTGTATAAAAAAGGAGGGAGAGATGGACTGGAGAATTGCTTCAGGAATATTTCCATCTTTCTTTAAAGAATTCTTACCTGGCATTATCCTTTGACATTTCACCTGCATCCTATGACTGTGTATTGACATAAATTCATATGAGATGAATTCCATAAAATCCTGTCTGGTGGATAGCTGAATGAGTTTTAGTTACATATTTGATGAAATTGGCCAAATGTTTCCTGATTAGCAGAATGTCTAAATAGTACATCATGACACATTATTTAATTCATTATAATGACTGTAACTGTGAAATTTTTGTCTAAAATCAGAAGGAGATGAACTGTTTCTTTTAGCCTAAAAATTATAGTAGTTATTTTAAGGCAGACTTAATCCTCTGGAAGCCAGGATTTGGGTTAATTAAGGAAAATCCTCCCCTTTGCTTCATAGGACTTGTGGTCATTTATTTTATCCCATCCCAATTTTAAAGGTTACTGGGTTCCCTTTCCGATTATACTCCAGTTACTTTTAAAGTATGCAAAGTGGAGTTCAGAATTAAGGACTGCTTGATTTTTGCAACTGTAGTACCATCAGTCATTTCTTTTGTGACATGGAGAGTAACACATCACAAACTATAAAAGGTGGGCTTTTTATTCCAAAAGAAACTGGGATAAATGTCACATTTATCTAAGGGAAAAAATGTTACTGGTACTTCATATAAATCTCTTCTTCTCTCCCCAAAATGCAAATTAGTAATATTTGGTAGCAACTAACAATGATAATAAATGACTCATGACTGCTGGTCTTGTGATAATGTTGAAACACGTTCTCTCTTCTATGACGAATAGCTCAATCAGTCAATCAACAAATATACGTGATGAATAAAATTGCATCTATCTCCTCTAGCTTTAAAATTCCAATACTTCTTATACTATGGGCAAGATTCAATGCTACGTGCTCAGATGGTTTCAAAGTTCTTTTTTTAAGGCAAGATGAGAAAAGAAAACACAGGAACTCACTTTAAAAGAGACATGTGGTAATTATAGCTGGGGTAGTTTAAATTATTGTTCAAAATAATCCAGTCCCTTCCTCTCCTTCACTTTCGTGGAGGAATGCATTTCCTTGCTCATTGCCTTTCAGCTCAGCCATTTAAATTGCTCTGGCTAATGGAATATTGGTAGTCACGATGCAAGCAGAGATTTGAAATGCTCAGTGTTTGGATGCAGATGGCCTTTTTTGCCTCTTCCAGTCACCATCTGAAGAACACACCCTGTTAGCCTATCTGCCCCAGGAAGATGGGTAACAAAGGAGCAGAGTGACCCCACCAATTTATAGACCTGCAGCTTGAAGCAGAACTACCCAGAGCCACCAATCTAGACCAGCCAGCTATTGGCCACTGCACAAAGAAGTTAGTGATCCCAGCTGAGATGAGCAGAGCTCCTTCAGATAATCCACAGATGCATGAGAAATAAAAACTTCTAATCGCGTGCCATGTTTACACAGAAATACCAGCAATTTAGTATTTAATAGATACTGAGATAACATTTATTGATGTCTTACTATGTGCCAGATGCTATTCAAGAACTTTACATTGATCAAGTTAGTTAATCTCCACTGTAATTCTATATGGTTGTGGCAAACAGAATGCCCATTTTATTGCAAAGGAGGTTGAGGCACAGAGAGATTAAAAATTTTTCCAATATAGCACAGCTAGTGAGTGGTGGAGGTGGGATTCACATTCTTGCTGTCTTGTTCCAGATGCCCTCAGGTTCCACACTCTCAAAAAGTATGTTATACGTTCCACTTAAGCCAGAATGCAACATGGGTTGGCATAAACAGTACAGACATTAAAAAAAAATAAAGAAATCATTGTTACTTGGAATGGACAAGGGACTTAAGAAGGTGAGAATTAACTAAAAATACTTCTATGGCTAATAGTTTCAAGGGAGGCAGCCGCACGCCTGAGCAACCACAGTCATGACTGATAAGCTTATTGTTTAAAAATATTCAAAAAAGGGGGAGCCAAAAGCAAAGGAGAGAGACAAATCTAGCCTTTCTACTCAACCACTTACTAGATCCAAGAAAGAAGACGCCGGACTGATTTGTCAAATACAGAGTAATTGACCGGGCCACTGTTATTGATAAGTTGATTTACCCTTTGTAAAAGGAATTACCTCGGACCCACCACCTTCCATTTTTCTCTGTCGTCTACTCCATACGGGTCAAAGAAAGAGGACTCAAGAATATTTTAGGCATTTTCTCTCTGTGTGATGAATCTTTGTTTCATTTATGATCTCTTTTTCTTAAACTCTTATTAGAGTTTTCTAGTGTTTCCAGCTATGATTTCCTGTCAGTTCCAGATCCTTATATTCAACTTTCTTGTGTATATCTACTGGATATACCACTAACTTTTCAAATCAAACATCCCAGAATCAGTCTCACTATATTTTTTGAAAATCTACTCCTCCCTCATCATGACTTTCACCATGAAATAGTCAATCAGACAGGAATTTGAGAGTCTTTTCAGAACTCTCCATTTCTGTTATCATCTACCTCCAAATGATCATCCAAAGTTATACATGTCTCCTATGAAATATGCCTCAAATTCATGCTTTCCTCTTGAGCACTTTCATCGACTTTATTTTGTTCCATTATCTCTCACCCAAATGAGTACAATGGTTTCTTAAATCATCTTCCCACTACTAGTATCTTTTATTTTAAGTGAATAGACTTTTAAAAAGTTATTATTTATTTTTTCACTGATTGACACCTGAGCTAACATCTGTTGCCAATCTTCTTTTTTCCTCCTTCTTCTCCGCAAAGCCCTCAAGTACATAGTTGTACATTCTAGTTGTAGGTCCTTCTCGTTCTGCTATGTAGGACACCACCTCAGTGTGGCCTGATGAGCAGTGCCATGTCTGTGCCCAAGATCCGAACCAGTGAAACACTGGGCTGCCGAAGTGGAGCGTGCAAACTTAACCACTTGGCCACAGGCCAGCCCCTAAAAAATTATTTTTGAATCATGCACTCCTCAAGTGAATCTGATCCTTTAGAAAAAAAATTGTTTAAATGCATGTGTGCACAAAATCGGGCATGTCATTCAGGGAATCTATGAACCTGAAGCCAGCACAGTGGCTCCTAAGGGCTGTGGATCCAGTTAAAAATCTTTGCTCTAACCCCTCCTACCCAACGAGGCAAACATTTTTCAAAAATGAAGGTCTAATCACATCTTTCCTCTAATTAAAGTTCTTCAATGACTGCCAATCTTCTTCAAGATAAAAACCCAAACACTTCAGTTTGTAATTGAAAGGCCCATTATCGTTAATCCCACTCTACTTCTTCATTTTGGCTTTTTTTTTTTAAAGTTCCCAGCATACACCACGGGCTTTGGTCATATTTAAAACTCTCCCAAAGTCCTAAACTGCTTCTTCTATCCTATTCATCAGTTCTTCCTTGCTTCCAGCACATTCTTCCCCATCTGTCTTCCCCGTGAACTCCTGACCCAGTTCTCCTGCCACTTTCTCAATCAGAGCCCCATCCCTCCTTGTTATAATTGCTTTACCATTCTGTCAAAGTCAAAGAGTCCATGAATTCTTTGAAAACCAGAATTGTGTCACTCATATCAGCGATATCTGTTATCTAGTACAGCGTCCAGCTCTTAATAGGTTTTCATGCAAGTTCCTATAAAGGAGAGACAGACAGAGGAGGAGGAGGGGGAAGAGGAAGAGGAGAGGGAGGGAAGGAAGGAGGGAGGGAGGGAGGAAGGAGTAGCTCCAATACAATTCTGCTGGACTAAAGACCTTACATAAGACTGGTATAAAGGAAATTCTATTTATGAAAGGGAAGATAGGGGCTGGCCCCGTGGCCGAGTGGTTAAGTTCGCGCGCTCCGCTGCAGGCGGCCCAGTGTTTCGTCGGTTCGAATCCTGGGTGCGGACATGGCACTGCTCGTCAGACCACGCTGAGGCAGCGTCCCACATGCCACAACTAGAAGGACCCACAACGGAGAATACACAACTATCTACCGGGGGGCTTTGGGGAGAAAAAGGAAAAAATAAAATCTTTAAAAAAAAAAAAAAAAAAAAAAAGAAAGGGAAGATAAATATAGAGAGAGAGAGAGAGCATGTTTTAAGTAGATATCACATGGCAAATATTCCCTCTCCACTGCCACTTAGTTCTTAGAGCAGCTGCATTTGCTAAAGTTTATAGCTGAATTCACTGACGCACAGAGAGGTGAAGTAACTCACATAGCATCACAGGGCTGGGAAGCGGTGGTGCTGAGACTCTGGCTGAATCAAAAGCCCACTCTTTCCATTACACCCATTAGTCTTCTTAGCAAAAGTAAACTAAGGATTTTGCCTTTCACTCATTTACACAGGATTCTCGTGTGCATCTAAGGAACTGTGGTTATGAAAATCTAGAGATGCGTACGGAAAATGTATGCCTACTTTCCTAAGATGCTGATTTTTATTTTTCTAGGCAAAGCAGCTCACTTAAAATGAAGTGGTTTTTGCGCAGATACCTATGCAAGTGTATCAAACTTTCCTTACTGATATGCAGGTTTAGATCCAGATCTGGTAAACTATTCTTTTTTTTTTTTTAAGGATTGGCACCTGGGCTAACAACTGTTGCCAATCTTTATTTTTTCTTTTCTGCTTTATCTCCCCAAACCCCCCGTACACAGTTGTATATCTTAGTTCCAGGTCCTTCTAGTTGTGGGATGTGGGACGCTGCCTCAACGTGGCCTGACGAGCGATGCCATGTCCGTGCCCAGGATCCGACCCCTGGACCACTGCAGTGGAGTGCATGAACTTAACCACTCGGCCACGGAGCCAGCCCCTGGTAAACTATTCTTAACTTACACTCCAGTTAATATTTGCTTTTGGTTGACACACAAAATCAAGTTCAAATCACTGCTCATATAAAATGTAAGGAAAGATAAGCTTGTTACTTTCCATTTCTTTTTCAATGAACATCAATATAAATAAATTGAGTTTACTTCCTTCTACTTTTTAATAGTTCATGGAAAACAGAGACTCAAGTAAAACTTCCTTGCTGGAAAACACAGGGTCAGAGGACCCAGAATAAGTTTCTACAAACGTAAATAGTTTAAAAGACAGAGTGAACCGGAATCTTTTTCAGTGGAAACCAGATTATACTTCTAAATGAGGTTGCCTCATGCACTGTGTCTTCTTCTATCTGTTCTTCAGCTCCTGAGCCTCTTCTCTCATCCAGCAGCCACTAGCCCCACCCTGTTTGATGGGTTGGGCTGGGCTGGGCTGGGCTGAGTGGATTGTGGCTGTGCTCTTCCTCTGACAAAGATAACAGAAACTGACGTCTTTGTTGAATTCTGGCTTATCAAGAGGGTGATTATTTTTGCAGCTGTTTTTGCTTTTTACTGAAAAAGTGTTATTTCTCCAATGCCCACTTTTGAATCATGTGGCGGTTTTTATCTAGGGCAATAGATGTGCTTCTCTTTGGTCATTTGTCTGTTCATATTTTTCATGATCCTCTGAGGATTATAGTTGAAATTGTTTAATTCTACTTTTTGCTAACATCTTAAATGTTTTTTAAATACTTAATGATTCTTATTCAGGAGCTGCCAAATACAGTCCTGAACTCTGAGCTTCTCCAGATCATTGAAAACTAACAGTCCAATTGTCCTATTTTTTTCCTGATAAAATGACAAAAAAGAATTATTATAAAACAGCATACATAATCCTGACTGCTGTTGAGGGGGTAATTGTTTTTGTAGTGATGGGTCTATGTATTATAATGTGAATAAAGAAATTGTGAGTACCTCACACACTGTTGGTGGGAAGGTAAATTGGTGTAGCTACTATGGAAAACAGTATGGAGGTTCTTCAAAAAATTACGAACAGGACTATTATACAATCCAGCAATTCCACTTCTGAGTATTTATCCAAAGATAATGAAAATATTAATTTGAAAAGATATATGCTCCCTATGTTCATTGTAGCCTTATTTACAATAGCCATGATATGGAAGCAACCTAAGAGTCCACAGACAGATGAATGAATAAAGAAGATGTGGTATGTATATACAATGGAGTATTACTCAGCTATAAAAGAATGAAATCTTCCCATTTGTGAGAACATGGATGGACCTAGAGGGTATTATGCTAACTGAGATAAGTCAGGCAGAAAAACACAAATACTGTATGATTTCACATATACACGGAATCGAAAAACCAAACGAAGAAAACGAAACAGAAACTGACTCATAGACACAGGAAACAAGCTGATGGTTACCAGAAGGGGGAGAGGTTGGGAGGAGGGTGAAACAGGTGGAGGGGATTAAGAGGTACAAACTTCCAGTTATAAAATTAGTAAGTCAGGCCGATGTAATGCACAGCATAGGGAATATCGTCAAAAATACTGTAGCAACTTACCATGACAGATGGTTACTAGGCTTATCATTTCATAATGCATATAAATACTTAATTACTGTGATGTATGCCTGAAACTAATCAGGCGTTGTATGTTGATTACACGTCAATTAAAAAGAAAGAAATTGTGAGCAGCATTTGAGAAGTCCATGTTTCACATGAGATCTACCGGGTGCTATCTGTCAACTCAGTAGTCAGAGTTCACTTAACTCTTTTCAAGATGCCTGCTTCCCCAAGAAGCAGCTACTTCAGCCAAATTTCTTTTGTTTGGTAGTAGACAGAGCCTTAGAAAAGTTGAAATAGCAACTGGATGTTCAGTGAGGAACACGATGTAGTCTATACAGAAGGCAAAATAGAATGATGTACACCTGAAATTTATACAATGTTATAAATCAACGTTACTTCAATAAAAACATGGTAAAAAGAAGTTTAGAATCTTGGGTTGATAAGAGTCAGGTGAACCTGGATAGTGATCAAGTTTAATCCTCATTATTTTACTTCAAAGGAAACAGAGACTGCAGAAAAATTATCAAACGTCAGTGTGCTTCAGAATCGCCTGGAAGCTCTGCTAATTACACAGGTTACCGAACAATCCCCATCCTAGAGTGTTATATTAGGTAGGTCTGGATGGGGTTAGAGCATATGTAGTTCTAAAAAGCTCTCAGGTGATGCTGATGCTGCTGGTCACGGGACCACTCTCTGAGAACCACTGGCTTAAAGGATTGGCCCAAGGGACAAACAGGATGCAAACACGTACCTCCTTACTTCTAAAGCAGGGTTTGGCTCCTCTATCAGATATCCTTTGTTGAGGAGATTTTAATTCCAAGAATGATAAATACGAGCCTAAAATGCCTTCTTAAGCTGCATCCACTCCATCTTAAATGACCATAGTAAAAAGGTCTTAGGGCATTGGGTTAAAATGGTATTGGTTTTAGGTTGAGCAAAACCTAAAGGACCTCCAAAATGGAAAAAAAGAAGGAAAAGAAGGAAGGAGATTTTCACCCAAATTGAATACCATTCATTTTATTTCTTTGTGAAGAAGGGGTATTTGAAATTCATGTTAAAGCTTCTTTTTGTTATACTAGGAAACCATAAGTTGAATAATCACATATTAATATTACTAATAGAAACAGTATATTGCAGATTTTTTTTCTGAGAATTTTTTTCCCTAAACAGACGATTTAAATGCTAGGTAAGCAGCCACGTCCAGTCTTTTCCAATTAGGTTGCTGTCTGAAACCCGTCCTAGGACTCTTTATCTCCAAGTTGCAGGTGTAACTACACCACAGGCCTCCAACCTTCTATCTGCTGAGCTGAGCAGGGCATCAGCACCACTCAGTAGGCCATCTCCCTTCCCACTGCTGCCAGTCTTTGAGAAGCTGGACTAGCTAATGAAGGCAGGCATGCTTTCATTTGAGGAGGATGCACAAGCAGTGGTCTATTCGTCATTTTTAAGGTTACGCTCCTTTTATCACATCTCTACCCCTCAACCCCCTACTCCAACTCCACCAAAAATAAAAGTTTCCATTGAAGAAAATCTGTCATGCAGGTGTCAACCATAAAGGAAAGAAAAAGCCTAAAGGGGGAAAAAAAAAGCCTATTTATTCCACAGTTTGCAAGTTGTATAATTTAGGGCTTTATAGTACCTTCTGTATAAATGAATTATAAATAGATTTATTAAGTGTAAAATAGGCAATATGAAAAAGGGGCCACAAAATTGAAAAATCACCTTAGAAACGGATATATACAGACTCTTGACCACATCTAGGGTTTCTGGAGGTGCCACTTGACTCATCAAGGACTACGAGGTACAGAAATTCTGTTCAAGCTCCTAACACGTTATAATTACCTACGTATACAAAAGAACACTTCACACTTTTACAATAAGCAGTTGCCAGTTTGATGCTTCGTCTTGCACCTGTCTGGTTGTATTATACATATTTGTTTTTACTTCCTCTCCTGCTCTGCACAGAGTTGTAGGAATCCTTGCAAGCCAGGGGCCTTAGCATCACCACAACATTGTTCGTCAGTGTTCATCTTTTTAGAAGGCTCTTTCCCTTTCTAGTGGCCTATCTGAATCCTTTCAATATTTCAAAGCCTGGCCAAACAGCTGCCTCATGTTCAGCTGCCCTTCTTGGTGTTTGTTCATATGGCATTCCGGCATTCCCTGACTCTCTGGCTGGTCACAACAATGATTTATTTTATATTTATTTATTTATTTAAGTTTTTATTAAGGTAACATTGGCTTATAACAATTTCTTTTTATTTTTCATGATTTTTGTGTGTGTGTGTGAGGAAAATTAGCCCTCAGCTAACATCTACCGCCAATCCTCCTCTTTTTGCTGAGGAAGACTGGCCCTGAGCTAACATCCGTGCTCATCTTCTTCTACTTTATATGTGGGATGCCTGCCACAGCATGGCTTGAAAAGCGGTATGGAGGTCCGCACCCAGGATCCGAATTGGCAAACCCCAGGCCGCTGAAGTGGAACGTGCAAACTTAACTGCTGCATCACCAGGCTGGCCCCCATAATTTATTCTTTTACACCAAATTTAGCACTGGAGGCTTGGCCTCCTTGCCTTGTTCTCAAATTTCCAGGAGCATCCCTTCTATTGGTATAGTAGGGATACATGATAGCAGCTCAGTATAAACTTACTCGTGGATAGCATTTACTTCAGGATAAATTTGAGTTTTAAAAAATTTAATATGGCCTCTGGCAGTAGTCTCCAATCCTACACATTGATCGTGGCTTCATTGTTAACAGCACAGGCTTAAGAGTCAGACTGCCTGGGTTTGAGTCCCAATTCTACCACTTAAAAGCCAGCAAGTTAGTGTTTCTGTATCTCAGATTCTTCGTGTGCAAAATGGTTATGATGATAATAGTACCCACCTCACAGGGTTGTCAAAAATGTTAAATGAATTGACAAGACAATTAGAACACAGCCCGAACTATGCAGGCACTCAACAAACATTAATTATCATCATGATTACTTTTATGAGAACATTTATTGTCACCCCTAGATAGCTCTTTAACATGCAGATAACTAAATCACAGCGGTGATACCGTGATACACCACAGTGCTGGATTCAGACTTAGATGCTGAACCAAGACATCATAATAAACATCAACTCCCCCCTTTCCTTGAGCTGGCCATTTGAAAGTGGGATAAGTATGATCTCCATTTGCTTGGCTAAATCAAACATCCTATGAAACAATATGGGCCTTTTAATAGACATTTTTGCACAGCCAAGATCAGTGGTCAGAAAATCCATTGAAATCACCCAATTCCTTTAGGAAGAGAGAGGGGAAGCATTTCTGGCTAATTTAAGTGCTTTGCAAAGCCTGGAGTACATGTTGGTCTACTGCTTCTGGCATTCACTAAGACTAGTAAATATTGTGGAAAAGTGTCTGTCAGACGAGAAAAAATGGAGCCCTGAGTAAAAATGTAAGTACCGTAGATATAACTGAAACAAGGAGGAAAGGCTAAAAGTTATGTCCTTAGAAAAATTAAGGCTTATTATACATTTCTAAGAAATAACTTTGGAATATTTCATAACCATGACTCTTGCCAAATACACACACACACATCACATTGAGATGTTTGCTATAACCTTAGTTCATCATTTACACTTTTCTGTATGAAGCCGTCACATAATTGAATATATGTTATTAATTTTAAAGCACCTTCCTAGGCCTGTAATTTATTAAACTTTTAAAAAATTAGTTCAAATAACTGCAGCCCCTGCCCTATAGGAATTTACAAACCAAGATGGAAATGATGATATTATTTGTAGATAGAAAGCAAACAGAAGAAGGGGAGGAAAAACTCATTCGGTCAATTCCCTTGCAAGATAGACATCTCCAGAGAGGAAGAGAGAGTGGGTGGAGCAGAGAGCTAGCCATGAATAAGTCCCTCGGCCTTCCAGGTGTAGGGAGAGATCCAGAGTAGGCACAGAAATGGGATGCAACCAACGGATGATACAGGTTTTTGACCCTAACACCTCTGTTCACATTGGGACCTTTGCTTGGAATTTCCCACTCTTTTCTCTCTATCTTGTACCTGCCTGGACTTACCTCAAAAGATAAATCTATTTAAGTAAGTCCATTTATATAAATGAAGTTTCAAAACAGTAAAAACTAACCTATGATATTAGAAATCAGGAAAATGGTGAATTTGGGGAGGGTAGTAATTGCAAAGGGCAGTTTTCTGCGTCATAGTCTTATCTTGATTTTTGCTCTGTGTGCCGGTTACACTGGTTTTCACTTTGCTATACACATTCATTGAGTTGTGCGAGTATCATTTGCGCACTTTTCTGTAGGTATGTTTTATTTCAATAACATTTGCATTTTTCAAAATGTCAACTCATCGCTGCTTCTATGAAGCTTTTCCTGCAATACCTTTTCCATTTTAGCTGATTCTTCTTTTTCTAGCCTCCCTGTACCTACAGTGTTATAGTTAATTAAAAGCAAGGGATCATATGCTTTTCTTGTTTTATCACCAGCAACTAGAAGAGAACTATTATTAACTTGTGCTTAATAAATTACTGATGACAGAATTAATAACTGAATGACAAATAATAAGATATGCATGATCAAAATACGAGCACCAAGAAGAAAAAACAAACATTGCTGATAATCAATATCTTGACGAAGATATTAAGGAGAGTCCTTTACTTATACAGAAAAGCCTAGATAGCCTGTAGGTACTGACTACCATTATTTCTTACACTACAAATTTTAAATTAATATTGATGTTGACAATTATGGAGGCTTCTTACCTATAATTTATCTTGTTATTTTTGTCTTATACTTATTTATCTTATCTTATTCCTGTATTTTCAGTAAAAAGGGTTCCCAGTCAAGGAGATTTGGTCAAACCATATTTAGTAATTTACAGATAGAAACTTCCTGATACTAATAACCGTGAATTTACTTATTTATTAAATATTTATTGAGATGCTTCTATTTGATAGAATTTTCCACATTCTGGAGATACAAATATAAATAAAATGAGTTTTTACTGGTTAGTGGGAAGATAAAAACGTATACATAATAAGTGCTATAGCAAGGATTAACACAGAGTGTTGGGAAAAGTTTTAGAAGAAGCTACACTTCAGATAGAGAAGCCCAGATCTGAAGCTTTTCTAGAGTTTCAAACTAAGCAGATCTCTTGACGTCAAAGATTTGTTGTGATGTTATACACTCCAAAGTCACGAGACCAGAGAGCTGGCAGGAAAAGCCCGATTTGGACCTGAGGATATAGGATAATCTCAGCTCTTGGAGGGTTACGAGTGTCTCATATTTCCTGTGAAGTTGAAGCCTGAAACAGATCCTTAGTTCATTATTCTGTCACTTACGGTAATTTTTCATGTTGTAGCTACTAAATGCATATTTGTTGATTTTTGAAACCAGAGATGTGGCTATGACTTCCGGTTTCATCTCCAGTATGCAAAGATGCTGGAAATCATCATTCCATCCTTACAACAAGAAAGAACTGGACAAAGTGAAAATCAATGACTTTTCTTAGACCCACCAGAGAACCCCTATCTTGATATCTAGATCCAGAAGTATGGCTGAGATTTTCTTACCAGCAGCAGGAGCTGCTGGACCCAGAAATTGGTAAGACCACTGAACACGATAATTTTGATGAATTGTTGAAGGCAATTAGTGTTATAACTTCCTAGGGACTGCAGTCTTCCGGGCTGGTCAACAATTGCCTGGAATTTACCTGCAGGAAGATACGTGAAAGATCCCCTTGTGGCTCTGGCAAGGAAAGGGGAAGAGTAAACACTGTGAAATGCACCCACAGCCTTCCACATAACAAAAGCCTATTCTCCAGGGGAAAGCCTTTTGCCAGAGCTTTATTCCAGCTGGGGGAAAGGAAACTTCTTCCATTCCAGCCCCTCTAATCTTCCTACATCAGCTAAAGGGGAAACAAAATGAAACAAAACAAAACAAAAAAACATGGAGCCAACAGGTCAAGACTTTAAGGAAATAATTGAAAATGCTGCAGCCAAGCAAGGGAGTAGGAGGCAGAGGGATATAAACATCTGTGCAGATCAGGGTCCTGTGACACAGGTCCACAGAAAGACAAAGATGCAATCATAAGACTATAGAATACACCCCCATTCCATACCTTCCCTCACACCAACAGGTGTCCAGTATAATAAAATATATTCCAGCAGAAAGAACTGTAAGACGTAGACTCTCTCTGAGAAGGAGAACTTAGGGAAGCCCAAATTAAGGAGGGGAGACAGAATACAAGGACATTATAGGAATTTGAAGCCTCTGGCATCTACAGAAGACATTAAACACAGCACAACTCTTACCCAGATTAATAAATCCCCAAACTGAGGTCTGGTTACCTGTTTCCTATTGTGTGATACAACACGTCAGGCTGTTGACATGACATTGCAAGACATGCCAAAAGACAAGAAAAAACACAATCTGAAGAGATAAAGCAATCATCATACTCAGATGTGACTTTGGAATTATCAGACTGGAAATTTAAAATAAGAATGATAAATATGTTAAAGGTTTTAATGAAAAAAGTAGTCAATGTGCAAGAGCAGATGGGCAATGTAAGCAGAGAGATGGAAGCTTTAAGAAAAAGGAAACACTAGAAATAAAAAATGCTGTGACTGAGGGGCTGGCCTGGTGGCACATTGATTAAGTTCACACGTTCTGCTTTGTCAGCCTGGGGTTCCCGGGTTCGGATCCCGGGTGTGCAGCTATGCACTGCTTGTCAAGCCATGCTGTGGAAGGTGTCTCACATATAAAATAGAGAAAGATAAGTACAGATGTTAGCTCAGGACCAGTCTTCCTCAGCAAAAAGAGGAGGATTGGCAGCAAATGTTAGCTCAGGGCTAATCTTCCTCAAAACATAAAAAGGAATTAAAAAGAAAATGATGTGATTGAAATGAAGTGTTTCTCTGATGGGCTCATCAGTAGATCAACATAGTTGAAGAAAGAGTCACTGAGCTTGATGTCTGGTCAAGAGAAACTTCCTAATCAGAAACGCAGAAAAAAGAATAATAAAAACAAGCCAAAAACCAGAATGTCCAAGAACTGTGAGATAATTTCAAAAGGTATAACATATGCAAAATTACAATATCAGAAGGACGGTAAGAAAAGATTGGGGCAGAAAAAATGTTTGGAGTAACAATGGCCAAATATTTTCCAGAAAGTATTGACCATCATCAAACCACAGATTCAGGAAGTTTAGAAAAAAACAAGCAGAATAAATACTAAACAGCAACAAACAATTCCCACAACCCTAAGCATATCATATTCAAACTATAGAAAACCAAAGACAAGGAAGGTAAAGGAGAGAAAAAAACACCCTACTTAATGAGGGTCAGGGATAAGAATTGCATGGACTTCTTGTCGGAAACCCTACAAGCAAGAAAAAAGGAAAGTGAAATCATAAAGTATTGAAAGATATGTTGGTATAGCAGTGGAGCTGAAAGTTTAATATTAACAATGACAACCTGGGGAACTACTTAAAAATACAGACAATTCTTCCAATCTCAGAAAAATCCCACTGATGGGCTTTCCTGGGGAATCTGAAGAGCAGAATTTCACCCAGCAACTCAAGGTGGTTCTGGCCCAGCTGGTTTCTGGATCACATTTTCAGAAGTACAAACTATGTTACAACAAAAATGCCAAGATGAGATTAGACAAGCAAGGACTTCATTAGAGGAAAAGTCCGTGAGAGCAAATGGAGAGGGAGGCAGGAAGTTTAGGAGAAACATCAGGCTGCTATAAAAGTTTAATCTTAAGTGAAGAAGAGAGAAAAGGAAGGCTGGGTGGAAGTGTGGTAGACTGCCATCCAGTCTAAGGAAAACTCAATCAAGATGTTGGAGAGTCCTTGAGACTAACCAAGTAGGCTGTCACAGGAACACCATATTTGCCAGGAACAGGCCAACCTTAGTGTTGTGGTCACGTACAGTCTTTAGTTTGGAGCAACCCATGGGAAATGTGGTTTCAGTACAAATTCTGTGATGGATTTCAGAGTATAGCCTCTGCAGTTGTGTCTGCACAACTGTGCTTGAGGTCTACAAGACGTATTCTCATGGCTGTCATAGTACCAAAGAGAAATCATTATGTCATATTCTATTTTTACAATCTAACAACATCCCCATGAGGTAATTCAATCTCAGATACCTTATATAATTTTCCAGTGATCGCATAAATAGTAAGTGGAGGACTAAGACCCAGGTTTTCTAATTCTTAGGCTAGGATTTCTTATTTCTAATGCTAGTACTATTTCTACTGCACAAAGAAAATTGAATTAAAATATAGAATTTAGAAAAATTTTAATTCAGCTAGTCTATGGGTGAGGAAGGAAAAGTAATTGTCAGAATCACTTAATTTGTTAAAATTACTTAGACAATTATTTCTAAAGTAAATCAGGAAATAAATTCTACAGAAAAATATCTGCCAACATTTAGTTTTGGTTTCTCAGCACCAAATCTACCCTTCTATTCTCTGACTTTTTATAATAGGAACGGGATTCTAAAACCCTATTTCTCCTTGGCTATCTGGCTCCCTGTTAAGTTTCGTCAGTAGGAGGCACGAGGCGGTGTCGACATAGCGGGAGGAGGGAGAAGGGCCTCACTCTATCATGTTTGTTTCCTGCTGGCTCTCTGCTTCCTTCCCACCTGTTTCTTGTTCCTCTGTCAGCCAAACAATGCTTCTTGACTCCAACAGCAGCAGTTCCTGACTGTAATAGCAACTCAATCAAGACTGCACTGTTGACAACTCTTGAAGAACCAGCCTCATAGCACAGACCCTGGCCCCTTAGCAGCACCAGCCGGTCAGTGCCTCCTTCTCAGAGGGGAGAAAGTCTGGGTCCCAGCCCTATGGCCTTTCCTCTGAGTTCAGAGGCACCAGCAGAAGACAGGCAATGCCACCACCTCAGAACTCTGAGTTTCCTCTCCATGGGCTTCTCTAAGCTTCCATCTCGTAGTAATGCCAACCTCTTCCTTCTGTTCCTTAGCCCTAGAGATGGAGACTAATTCCTGAAATACTACTTGTATTAGATCTACTATTCTTTTCTTATATTTTGACTCATATATTAAGCCACGTTATACCCAGTTAACAATTCTTGCATTAAGTTATTTGTGTCTTAATAACAAGAATGGTTTCTATCTCCTGATTGGACCCTGGCTGATAGGATGGGAAAAAATTAGAGAACAGATAATCCTATGCCTTTGACATCTAACATTAGATTATATCTGGGTTAGAATTATGTTCCACATATGTTCCAGATAGAGATACGTTCCAAGCCAAGCACAAATAGGCATTGGTTGGAGTCTAAGAAATAGTTAAATTGACAAAAATTCAGAATAATTCCTTTGACTACGTGGGCACTATAAGGCTGATTTAAAAAGCTCATTTAGTAGTGAATAATCTTTGTTGACTGCCAATTTCCTACTTCTCTGGGTTATCTCTTTATTCTCAATTTAAAGTAACGTTCTTCCAGATAACCTATACTAGAGATTCTCAGTGAAGCCGAGAGGTGTGTGATAGAAAGTTGGTTTTAATTGCATAGTTGGCAAAACATGCATAGAGTTGAGATTTACTGCCCAACTTTTCTCCATGCATTAAGTTAGATCTGCTAGAGACCTGGGTATCTCAAGATTTACTGTTTAGCTTCAATGACATCAGTAGACGTAGAGGAATGATCTCAGAAACAGGCTTATGACCTTATGCTGCTGACTATGAAATGTTGTGAGGATGGTTTATTATTATTATGGTTATTAAATTAATCAGGATAGGCTAGCTTTGAAGCAGTAACAAGCATAAAAGTTTATTTTTCACTCACACACTATTTATTGTGGGGTTTTGGCTCCACAGAGAAGCTATTTCCAGGGACTCAGGGACCCAGAGGGTTTCGATGTAGCTCTTAAGTGGGCCAGCCCATAAGAGAAACACATCACTTGCATTCATGGCCCATTAGCCAGATAATGTATTCACATCATTCTAACTTTAAGGTGACTGAAAAATGTGGAGGGGCTACAATGATAGTCGATAACCAGTAAACGTCTCTGCCATATTAGTTATCATTGATTCATCATAAGACCTGAAGAATTCTGTCATAAAAATATTTATGACTTTGAGGATTTGCAGAAATCTTGGGGCATATCCCTCTTAAATGCCAAAGGTCTACTGCGAAGAGAGGAAGGGAGGCAGCTCAGATATTTGTCAGAAATAGGTGTGTTGTTGAGAAAGAAGGACTTTTCTCACAAACCTGTTTTGCTATCTTCTATTTCGGCAACCTTCACGTGACAGATTTTTTTTTCACATTTGGATTATTAGAACTCTGGCAGATCTTGCCATTATAACAAAAGGTTTAATTTAAATCTGTAAAATACAGCTATGGCAGGGCATTAGATGTGGCAATTAAAGCACATCTGGGTGATGGAATGAAATATTCACAACGATCTTAATGATAGCTGAGGTCATGAGGAAGCTTGAATTCTCATGTGTGGTTTAATTGTACAAAAATACTACACACACAAAAAAATCCTAAATGTGTCAGGAACATGAGGCAACTGTGAGACTTCAGATATTTTACCAAAACAACAGCCATAAATAAAACACCCCACTTCTTAGCAAGGAGTGTTCGTTGAGTCACATTTGGTAATGTTTGCTTGTTCTCCCTGGAAGGTGACTCTTTTAGTGTATTGATAATTACATTCATTCTAGAACATGTATGACAAATTTAGGTCAGATTAATTTCAGGAGAAGCATGCTCACAGACAAAGAGCTAATGGACAGGGACTATAGTTGACTACCAAATATAGCCAAGTGCCTGGCGTGTATCAAATTAAGCAGGGTTATTTTTTGTGAAGTGCTCCCACTTTGAGTTGATTTCTGTGGTTGGCTGGGCTTTACCGGAGCCCTGTGTTCCAACATTGCCTTTACTCCTCATAAAGCAGAAGAACTCTGTGTGCCTATAACAAACAGGCTTTGGCTTTACTTGTAGCAAATTACCATTAATGGTAAATTGCAATTAAATTCCTCTCTGGCTCTCTCAGTATGCTATAAGTTAACCTAAGTGACAGAGTTGCAAACGTTAGAGCTGAAAAGAACTTTAGAATTCCCTTCATCCGTCCAACTTCTTCATTTACCAGAGGAGAAAATGGAGTCCTAGAGAAGGGACAAGGTTTGAAACACGTCATGTCACTTAACCTGCCCTCGCTAGCTCTAATTGTAAAGTGAAGATACGAATTCCTTTCCCACCTACTTCTCAGAATGACTGCACGAATCAAATTAGATAATGCAGCAAATTTTTGGAAAACAGTGAAACTCAGTAAGAATAGTCATAGTAATGGTCATAAAGATAACTTTTAAGGAACACCTGGTGTGAAGCAGGCACTGTGATTTCCGTATGTGGTCTCACAAGCCATCACAACCCTATCAGAGACCTACATTTACATGCCCTGTTCAAAAATGAAGAAACTGAGGCTGGGGATTCGCCCTAGGTCCTAAGCTAGCCAGTAGTGGAGCTAGGAGTTAACTTCGGGAGCCTAACAGGAAGCATGAGCTCTTTCCCTTTACTTATGACCTAAGGATTCACACCCTTTCCAGAAGTCTATAATGGACCATAATTTTCTGACTCACAGTGCAAGGTTTTCCCACTGTTACAAATCAGTTCCATAAAGTTCTTTTGGAAGCAGAGAAAATTGAAACTGCCTGTTCCTTTCTAGGCTTAATTTTGACGTCTCCTTTACCTTTAACACTGGAGTTTTAACTAAAAATGGAAAATAGGAAAATTTGTGACACTACTATAAATGTTTTCAGCCCAAGCCTTGATTTCCCATGTGCTGTATATTTTCCCCATAGAGCCTTCAAATGTCCAGTGCTATCTTATCCGAATACACCTCTCATCACTCTGTGTTCTGCTTCCTTGCTGCAATAAGCATGAAGCTGTAAACTGCCCATCAGGAATTTAGAAAAGGACCCACTGATCACGGCAATGGCACCTGTGAGTGTTCTATATGTACGGGAGCCTGATGATGTTAAAATGCTGCCACCTTCTGTTTAGCCCAAGTGCTGCTGATGCAACCCATCCCCGCAGCTTCCCAGGGTCCTCTAAGCTGATTTATACTGATCCCGAATTGCACTTCTGCAATATATAATATGACAAGTTAAACGCGAAGCCTGCCAACAAATCTTGATAGGCTCGCTCAGCTTTTGTGCTGCCGCATTTGCAAAGACCATGCCTACTGCCATCCCACGAAAGCATGCTCAATATTTTTGACAGTGAATTATCTCAGCAGCAGTTGATCTCAGCGTTCCTGGGGGTGTTTCACCATACAAAGATTCAGAAGAAGGAAGATAAAGGGGGTGGGGGTAGGGATAATTTTCCATTGGTCCGGAAGTAGGGGGTTACTGGAAGGTTTTCCGGATGTTGCAAGGTGTCTAGGTTTATTCTCAGATGCATCCTCTGCTGAGAGAGTCAAAAGAAATGAAAGACAGCATGGGCAGGATTGTATATTTGTAAATGAGGGACAACATTAGCACCTGCATTTTTCTCCAACTGAGAAGTTTGAACTAAAGAGAGAGCGTGGGAGTGACGCCAGCAAGCTGTGGCTCCAGTAGCTGGCTTACCAAGGACAATCCCCCCTGTTTATCAACATTAAGTTATTATTTCTTCCAGGACAGGAATCCTATAGCAATCACTGACACCATATAGTGATTCCTTAGATCTGGAGCTCTGCTAGCCTGAAATTCCATCCCCGACTTATCCCCAGAAAGAGAGGGCAGGCTTCATTTGATCTCAGTCCCACAGCCCTGCAAACTTAGCTTTGCCCAGGATCATGTCAATGACTAGCACATGTCCACCTCCATCCATGTTTATACGCTCAGGTCTAGGCGAGTTGAGTCTCCTTCTATTATTAAAATACTAGGATTGTTTAGTAAAGCTGGAAAGTGAGGAGTGGAAAATAGTTGTAAAGGCCAAAACTGTCTAGTTAAGTATTTACTGGCCAAATTTTTACTGTCTTAGAACCTTGTGCCTCTAGGATTACACTCAGATCTTCCCTTGGGTCTCAAATATCTATCTATCTGTTTTTATGTTTCTTGTTATTGGATACCAAAAATAAATAGACATATATATATTATTTCCTCCTGAAGCCTTATAGGAAAAAAATCACCTAATGTTCCAATTTTTCTTTGTAAAATAAGTAATAGTATTCTTAGCATCCATGCTTATTTTACCTTACTTATTCATCATTTTTCTGGAAATGCTTCTCTATGTGATAAGAATCTGACTTATATTAGATGGTTAATATTAGTTGGAGTCAATCTTACTGATCCTGGACCTTGCAAATGCCTAAAATAATAACTTAATTGCAAGTAATTTTCAGTATAAATGCAGTAAGATAATATTTTCCTATTTTTAGGGGAGAATTCTGTATTCAAGGAAAATCAATACCCAAGTGCAAGGATGCTATGTAACCCTACAGAGGACACACATAAAGAAAGTCATGCTCCTCCATCCTTTGTTGAAATGATGTCAGCAGAGAGCTTTCTTGACAGTGGAGTCCCTGTACTTTTCAAGGATTAATGCCCACCAGTCAAGTGCCTACAATGGGCCAGATGTGGAAAGTGACTCTGACTTTGGAAATCTCCGATGGACTGAAGGTCACAACAATTCAGGTGAATACAATTTCCCCACTCACTTTAGTATCCAACATACTCATGCCTCATAGTATGTTTTTTCATCTTTGATTTCTTCAAGTTGAGTAACACAAGCACTACTTCTCAGCACTCTGATTTTATTCATATACCACTCAAAACAATCACTGCCTGCTCTTAATAATTGACCTTGGTAATTTCCACTCAGTTTCACAGACTGGCCCAGAAAGAAAATCATATAGCAACTGTGCCCTAAGATAGGATCACAGAACTAGTCAAGTTAGAATAGACCTAGAGCCAAGTCTGCTAGCTGGCACCCCGTCTGTCTTTCAAGTGAAACTCAATTCTCAGAGATTAGCGTCAAAAGAAAATTTAGAGAGCTTTATTTGATATGAGTGTTTTGTTGAGTCAGAAACAAACATTTGTAAATGGAGGACTTCAAAACTGAAAGTGGTAAGAAGCTTCTCTTGGGAAAGTCATAGTAAGGTTTATAAAGCCTAAAAAAGGAAGTTCGTAAAGCTTAATGCTCATTGTTAGGGTCAGTGGGTTACTAAGGCCATGGATGATTGGCGACAAGGTAGTGAGTCACGTTGACAAGGAAATAATGTTCAAGCTTCTACAGTTTAAGTGGCTATTTCTCAGGAAATGGGTCCTTGTGAGTTTTGCTGAGCCTGATGTCCACCATTGGCTCAAAGGCAAAGGGCAGTCCCAGCCTCCATTTTGATTTTTATTTAACATTAGTGTGCGCAAAAATCACCGAAGGAATATGGCTACAAGGTAGACACAGGGTCACACTAAGAGGATCAAAGTCATTAGATCTGATAGGGAGTCCAGCAATCTGCACTTTTAATGAGTTCTCTGGGTGATCATGACACAAGTGTCCCGAGCATGATGCTTTAAGAAAAGCTGTATTCCTTCATGCAGTAGCTTCTCATTTATTTTTAGAGAAAAACATCTGAAATTAAAACTGAGAAATTATTCTAAGGTCTAATCGAGGGGTCACCAAGTTTGAACCAACCAACGAGAGTTATCCCGCTTCCTGTTCTTCCATACTCAGAGTGTTCAGACAGCTTCCTGGATAAGAGAGAATTGTGAGTAACAAAAAGAATGCCTCAATGTCAACTGTGCTCAGTTCTGACTTCCATATTCTCCCATAGCGTCTTCCCACTGAGAAGAGATATGGCCAAAGGCCTCCCTTCTCTCATTAGTCTCTCAAACTTTAAAAGCTTCAAGAAAAATGACAAAGATTTCCTTTCTACAAAGGGCTGTCATTTCTGAGTCACTCTAAGCAGTTTTACGAATATTCTTAAGAGAAACAAATCCAGGATTCCCCTTCTCAGGGTCATAAAAAAGTATAGATGTGAAAACTTAGATAAATTAGATTAAGTGATAGGAATGGACTAGATGGAGTCAAGACTTGAGATTTTGTTGATGTCCAGAAGCCCCACAACTCTTCTGCTGCCTTATTATCTCTCACATAAAGTACCACAAAAGGATGAACTAATCATGAAAATCATTACGGTCTTCAGCTATTGGAGGACCTGCTCCCTCTAGAACTGAACTCCCAAATTTCAGACAATAAGCATCAGAATAGCAGCTACCTGAATCTCTGTCCCTTCCTCCCACCTCCAGCGAGCTGCAGGCACCAAACAAGAGGAATAAAAGGAAATGGCTGCATTTCTTTTTCTTTCTGCTGCAGACGGGGAGCTATGGCCAGCCTCTCCATTAAAAGTGGGAGAAAAGGTAGACTCGTCCTATTTGATTGGGACCTTCACCATCACACAGTAGTCGCAATTAGTCCATGCCAGGCTTATTCAGGCCTTGGATTCTTTTCAGAAGTGAAAAAGGGAACACTCAAGGTCTATTGAATTGGAACGTGGCATCTGCCGCACACCGAGGGGAGAGGTCGGGGGTCAGCGCTTGATTTTGATAAAGCGTGCCAGATTAATTGTCTTCGGTAATCCTGTTTGTCATGGTAGATATGCAGAGGAGTCTTTGTGGCACAGGCTGACATATGGGCCAGCCTGCTGCTTGCCTCTTCAGCCCCCCCAGCACATGCTCTCCGCAGTTGGACTGGTTCCCAGGGCCTTGTTTGCCAGAGAGGGTAGGGCCTGCTGCTCCTATTCAGCCGGCCCCCATCTCCACACACAGGCTTCCTAATCTTCAAGCCTGCCTGGGCTATTGAAAGAGCCTGCATTATTCAAAGAGGCCTAAAGAGAGAAAAGGAGAGAAGGGGGGCCTGTGAGGAGAGAAAGAAGGGGATGAAGGGGGAGGGAGAAATTCAAGCACCAGAAATCAGAGTGAAAGACTCTACAGACTGGGGAGGGGGTTGAGGACAGAGAAATATAATTACAAAAAATAGCAGCCATGTACTTCAGGCAGAGCCCTTCAGGAGGCTGATTATAGCTCCTCTCCGAATCTGAATCTATCACCAAATTATACCCTGCCTCTTTTGTAAAATAAATGTTAATAAGAGGTAATTTGGGCCCTGCTGATTGTTAAGCTCAATGGAGATAGAAAATTTTTTCTGCCTCTGTGTGTGTGTGTGTGTTTATTGTAATATCTGGAGGGCTTTTTTCCTTTATCTTCCAACCAGAATTTATGTTCAACCGCAGAAGATGAAATAAACATGCAATGGCCTGACACAAGTGCCAGAAAATCGAGAACAGTTTGAGTTTTATGATAAAGGTGAGTGTACAGATTGGCAATTGGCTGTTAATCCAGTTGGTGTGCTAAGGAGAGACAGTCCCCCAGAATTTGGAAGAGAGTGCGTGGATGGAGCAGGCAAAAGGAGGGCTGCACGGGTGCCTGGTGGGGAGAGGAGGGTCCTTGCTCCAAATAGCTTTGTCTTTCTTTGGTTTAAAAGCAGGACTTTTTTTTTTTTTTTCATTTACATAATCACGATTTTGAGTTGCTGACAATTCTTTTGGGGGCTTTTACACTTAAAAGCACAAAAAATAGAGACAATCCTGTGACAGATCTTTTGAAAATGTTCTTATGATGTGTATTTACGAACAGATCCAGAAATGGAGCAATTAGAAACAGTGAATAATAATCTCTGATCAGACAAAAGCGTGGAGACATTAAAATATAAATCCTTGATTGGAATAGCCCCGAAGCAGTGCTTCCTGTATCTTTCCTGTTCTGTTGCTCACATCCACAGGGCAGAGACGGGGGAAAGGTCAGCCAATAGCTTCTCTGACCACAGGTCCCCAGCTGTTGTGGTTTCCTACTTCAATGATTTGAAGACTATTTTTTTTTGCATATGATAATTTAACAATGTCATTATCTATCATAATTTCGATGATAGGTAATTATTTATAATAGAAAAATATTTCAGGGGGAAATAATAGATTTTCAAAATTTAAGAAATTAAAAAGAAATCAGTAAACTGTTTCTTTATTCTAGATATTCAAAGGAAAAGCTTTTGTGTGGGTTTTATTTTTTTCCCCCTCCCCAACAGTTGACTGCGATACACCTATTGATTTTTTGGGGATATATATTTCAACCTTTGTTTTACTTCCTATAATAAAGCAGGCCTAGGATTCAGGGACTCAGGGCTGGGTGTATAGTGGAGACAGAAGGAAATTCCTGTCTTCATAGGATTTTTGGGATATGAGCATTCACTCATTTTGCCAGTGCATAGAACAGGGCCACACATGTCCCATGAACTCATTAAATTTTATTTGTTCAAAAAAATTGTTGGATAAATAAATAGCAAAAAATTTTGACATTTCCAAGGGGAAAGACTTGCTTTGACTTATGCATTATAAAGGAGAAAGAGGAATAGGAAGAGAAGGAGAAAAAAGAAATAAATAACACTTTTTGAGCACACTGTCTATGCTGATGTAAACATTATCTCACGTAATCGTTAACAGAGCCTATGGGAGAGAAAGGGCTGATATTCATCCAAGGCACATGGATGACTCCATTCTAGTTATGTGATTAAAATCACTTGATAATCCCATAATATGGGTTGTAGCTGCTGCCTAAGAATCATAATGAGAACCTCTGGTGATGAGGCCCAGGAAATACTATTGTGTTGGTTTTTTTCTTTGTTTCTTTTTTTTTTTTTTTGAGGAAGACTGGCCCTGAGCTAACATCTATGCCCATCTTCCTCTACTTTATATGTGAGACGCCTGCCACAGCATGGCTTGCCTAGCGGTGCATGGGTCCACACCCAGGACCTGAACCAGTGAAACCTGGGCTGCTGAAGCAGATTGTGTGAACTTAACCACTGCGCCACCCAGCTGGCCTCTGTAGTTTTTAATAATTCCCAGGTCATTCTGATGAGACTCCAAGATTAAAAATCATTGACTTTAAGTTGTGTTTTTCACACTTTGGTGTTCATGCTAATCACCGGGGTGGGAGGGGTCTTGATAAAATGAGGTTTCGTGGTGTGTTGGTTTGTGACGGGGCCAGAAATGCTGTAGCTCTAACAAGCCGCCAGGTGATGATGCTGTTGCTGGTCTTCGAACTTTCAAGAAGCAAGGCTTTAAAGGTTAAGCAGTTTGCGCATGGCTGAGCTGCATTTCAAACCCTGGTTTTTCCAACTGAAGAAACTGAGTTCTTGAGCCCTGTGACATTCTGCCTCCTATGGAATTAAATCCAGCATTCATGGAAGTGTGCTGTGATACGAAGAATACTCATCTCCAAGGCTGGACAGCTGGACCTTATTTACAGCTCTTCACTGCCCTTGCCTTTGGGTCTTGCGTACCTGGGTCTCGGTTTTCTTCTCTAATTTACAGGGTTTTGAATTGATTACAGTTGTTGTCCTTAGATTCTCGATGTGTCACCTATTTAAATGTCATCTATGAGGTCAGACTTTTCCTATAGGGAAAATGCCACTTTAGGAAAAGCCAAGAACTTTTCTTTTAATGGATAAAGATGTTTCATTATCTGCTTGCTGGGATGGAAAAGAGATAAAGAAATATTGGTGTTATTAAGAAGGGTCCTTCGTTTGACAACATCCCCAGAACAACCCCATATGATATCCTTTAATTTTCCTCATTTTGTATACCACTACTTGAGCATTTATCCTGTAAAGGAAAGCAATTAAAATGGAAATCTGTGAGGAGATATTAATTATTTACATCTTAGCATGACATGGAGCTTTCAGAACGGCCTGAGGCAAGATGGATGGGGGTTGGAGAAATAGGGTAGACGTAGGTGATAAACAAATTGGGGCATTTTGAGCCAGAGGTAGGCTACCTGTGCCTAGAGGGCTGAAACACATATAAAACAGGTTCAGGGAAGGATAAATACCATACCTTACGTTCTTTTCCAGCTGGATTTCTGGGGAGATCTGTTTGAGGGCCTCCAGCCTTTTCAGAGATTGGCACCGAGAGACTCCCCCTGAAGAGAATGGAAAATGACCATCAGTTCTCTAGCATCTCCCTCCCTTCTTCTAGGATGGCCTGAGCCAAACTTTTAAATCTGCGTCATTAGGCTCGGTGGGAGCCAGGTGCCTTTCTCTGTTCATGGGGAGAACAGAGGCAAATACGGCCTATCTTCCTCTCAAGCTGTATATGCAATTATAACACAAACTTGTACCTCTACATTCCTAAAATAAGCTTAGACGGGACCCATGTCTCCTACACCCGGGCCGTAGGAAGGAGGTAGAAACGAACCTTTATGTATTTCGAGAGAACCATACACATTCAGGAAGGCTCAAATACGTAAGTAAGCAACACTGATCTCATTTTATTTCTTCTCAATTTACCTTTATTCGACTTATCATGTCTTAATTTCTTTACTTAGGTTAGCCAAAAGGCTTGTTTGTGGACTTCCGAGTCAGCCTCAGAATACGCCTGGGAAACAAGTTGTGGAAAAACTGAAGCCTTCTATCCTGAGTGTGCTCTGTCAAACAGACCATGGCTTCGAACCAGCGTTCACATGCCGCCTTACTCCTACTCCAGAACAAGCTATAGCCTTGCTCACAATGCTTTTGCCAAATTTTACAAGGTCAGAAATTATGTGATGGGGGAGAAACAGCTCGAGGGAGACACGAGGAGTAAAGCATGTTTTATTCAAAGGGTGGCTTCCTTTGAGCAAAGCATTATGCCTTTCAGGGTCGGCTCTATAATGTTGAAGTTTAAGGAGACTTGGAACTTCCAGTAAAAACTTTGCTCATACTTTGAGCTCTCCTTAAGTGAACGAAGGACTCTTATGCTGGTTTTAATGCTTTTTGCCAATTCAATAATTGAGACTCCTAATGGCCACTCATGCTGTGTGTTCTCAACAGGACCAGGTCAGAATGACAGAGAATTGTGTAATTCAGTCAGCTTACTTATGTAAGCTCCATTTCACTGGATTTCATTTTCTGAGATAATACTGATGACTAATTATTGCTTCTACCAAACAACAGCACAAATAGAGACACTGCCTGTTATCTCCATGGGATTATTTAAAACCAGGTTAAGGAAAGAAGTGCTTCTTCTGTCTGTGCTCTGTGTCTCTCTCCAGGGGAAGCAAAGTGAATCATCTCTAACTCTTTGAAAATCTCCTGGGTGTTGGCCTGCCCTCTAGCTGTTTCCCAACTGCTCTAACAGTAATCCAGCATCTTGGAAATGGAAGGACTCTGGAAAGATAAAAAGTGATGGTTTGCCTTCGTCTGCTGCTAGACTTCTTTATCAAGTCTGGAGCTTCAAGCATTCTTGAGTAATTTAATCCTAATATAGACTCTTTTCCTCCTATGTATTTTCATTCATCACCCTACTTATCCTAAGATCCCTCAGCCATTTGCTGGTAATAATATTACTACTAATAGGTACTGTTATGAGCAGTTGTTACCTGCTCAGTTTATTTCACTTTAGACTATTCCCAAACTTCACAGGCAGGCGCCACTATTTCCCCCACTTACAGAGGAAGAGATTGAGGTTTAGAAAGAGTAG
Source organism: Equus przewalskii (assembly GCF_037783145.1). Taxonomy (NCBI): domain Eukaryota; kingdom Metazoa; phylum Chordata; class Mammalia; order Perissodactyla; family Equidae; genus Equus; species Equus przewalskii. The sequence goes on from NC_091849.1 coordinate 21,577,953, forward strand.
GTAACTTGCCCAACGTCTCACAAGCTACCATATGGTGGTCAGACTCCAAGTCTGCCCTTGACCATGGTGCAGCAGGGACACATAGAATCAAATAAGCAAGCACTTAGAGGCCACTTGCAAGAGACAATGCAATGTGTAAGATATCAAAAAACATATAGACCCTGCCCTCCAAATTCTGGCAGAGTTCCTGGGCATCTGCCAGAACCTGGTTTCTTTTCTTACAAATGTGAAAAAAATATAGTCCCTGCCCTTAAAATGCTGGACTCAAGATAGAGAGATATAACAGAAAAATAAAAACACTACAAGAATTAATAACAAATGGGAGGAGGGAAGAAAGATATCCACCTAATCAGAAGGCAATTCTGATGAAATGCCAATGAAGGATGTATCTGTGTTATGTGCTATCAATTAAGGGAAACAATTTAGCATCTAAGAGCAGGGATAACATGAGCAATAGAGGTTCCGTTGAAGGGTTGTTGAGTTGAAGGGTTCATGTTACTCTGGCTATTTTTCATAGAAATATTTAAATGCATCTTCTTTGAGTTGATATGTGTGTGTAGGTCTCCTTAAAACACTAAGAGCTAAGCTGCTGAGTGAATACTTGCTAATTGGCTTTCCAGTGATGATGTAGGCATCTTGTTTTCCTGAGTGGTAACTCGTTTAAGAGCCTGATTTACCACTTTGTTTGTAGAAGCCTCAAGTTTTAGAATTCACGGTGAAGGATAGGTAACACTTGAGATTATGAAAAAGTGGTAATAAACAATGTAAAAAATAGTTTATATTTATCGTGTTGCAAGGCATAATTCTAAGGGTTTCCTATGTTTTAATCCCTTTTAAATCTTACAAGAACGCTTGAGATACAGAATTCTGGCAGAGCCACTAGACATTCAGCAAAATGTATTTTTTTCTTCTGACTACATTTCATACTTGCAGTTACCTATGGCTTTGTGACTGACTTCAGACCAATGTAATGTTGGGAGCTGTGATCTCTTCTATTTTCAGTCCAGGGCCATATATACCTTCCATGCACCATACTCCATGCTCTTTGCTATTTCCAGTTGGCTGGAATGGAGATGCCCCCAACCCTATCCCCAATGTATACACATGTGTGCATATGCTCTGTCACACACACACACACACACAAGCACATGGTGGTATCTTTGGGATCTACGTACTAAAGAAGATGGAGCCACAAGATAACAGGAACTCACTTGCAGAAGAGCTTTGCAACCTGGAACATACGTTAGACTGTACAGGAAACAAGAGATATTGTTTTAATTGGTTAAGCCACTGACATTTTGAGATTTATCCATTATGGTACCAAGCCTACCTTAAGATATTCATTACTGTTATTATTTCTCCCAGTTTACAGATGAGAAACTGAGGCTCAGAGAGGTTAAGTAACTTGCCTCAGATCTCTTGGGGAACAGAGATTATAACCCAAGAGATCTGATTCCAGAGCCCAAACACTTACCCCCTGTGTTAAGCTGCCACTTAACCCATTACTTTTCTCTTAGATGTGACATTAACTACACTTCTGGCTAAAACTAAATTAGTAATGATACTGTGCAAAATGCTCACAATTGTGTTCTTTAGTGCAAACAAGCTCCTCAAGCCGAATAAAATTTTAAGCAGCAGGAAGTAGTTTTAAAAAGACAGTTTTCGTTTGTCTCCCTTTGTCTCTGTAGAGCACTGTTTGTATTGTTTTCTGGTAGTTTTAAGTTGGAGAGCATTTCCTAATATTCATTCTTACCAACTAAAGGTTGGATCTTGGGGAAAGGCGGGGTACATGAAAAGTTAGCGTTTCCCATGAAGACTCAATTCTGCTGTTGGCAAGGCTGTATACGTTTTGTGAGTTCGAACACTTAACAGACATGAACCAACCAACTCACCAAGCAGCAAAGGAAGAAAACAGCAAATTTTTTTTTTTTTTTTAAGGTTGGCACCTGAGTTGGAACTTGCCAGTCTTTTTTTTTTTTTTTTTTTTTGCTTTTTCTCCCCAAATCCCCCCAGTAGATAGTTGTGTATTTTTAGTTGTGGGTCTCCCTAGTTGCAGCATGTGGGATGCCGCCTCAACGTGGCCTGACCGAGCGGTGCCATGTCCGCACCCACGATCCGGACCGGTGAAACCCTAGACCGCCGAAGCAGAGCGCGCGAACCTAACCACTCCGCCACAGGGCTGGCCCCGAGAAAATTTTTCAATGCAGCATTTATCTTTGCTCTGCTGTTTTGTATTCCTGAAGGGAATACTAACCTATAAAAATAAACGTATTAGAGTAGGTTTCTAAATTGCTGTAATAAAATTAATGTAGATGGGATTGGAAGTCAAGAGTGGAGGACCAGAGAGTACTTGGGTCGAGGTATTAAACTAGACTCCTAATTTCAAACTTCTTAGTTCTGGCTGGGGAAGAGGATAACATGTCAACCTCTCGGCAAGCACAAGAGCTCTTCCTCATCCCTCTCACTCATCTAGGCTACTTCTCAATCTCTGCTGTTTATTTTCTCTTTTTCCACAATCGTATTTCCCTGCCATATTATACAAGTCCCTTGATGATTGGGGAACTGCTTTTATGCATATTGTTATCCCTTATAGGATCTAGTGTGGTGTTTGCTCAGAATAAGCAGTTCAATAAACATCCTAAATCAATGAACATCTTAATGGTCTCTAATGTGAAATGGGATTGAATTCAACGCTTGAGTCCCTCACCACATATAACACAGATAGTTATAACATCTTAGGAATCTACTTTGGGAAGCTAAATCTTAGTCATTGCTTCACAAATACCTGATTCTATGCCTAGATGGTCATTTTAAGTCCATAAAGCATACTTATTATTCATGACATGAAAATGAAAATATAATTTTTAACTATTAGGATTTCGGATTAGTACAGAGTGAAAGGAAAGGTTGGTGCACCATCTCTGAAAGTAAAAATTAATGTAAAACGATCTAGAAAATTTGAGTGCATGCAAAAACTGATGAAATCTGAGCAACAGCTGGAGATTAGTTAATTGTGCTTGCCGATCAATTTCCTGAGTTGATAATGCACATAGTTATGCACGCCACCGTTGGGGGAAGATGGGTGATGGGCACAAGGGACTTCCCTGCAACATTTTTGCAACTTCTTTTGAGTCTATAATCAGTTCAAAACAAAAACGTTTTAAAAATTATTGTAACATTATTTTGGGGATAGAAGTTACTAGAAAATATGTGTACACTTTTAATTTGCAATACTCATTTTGTGGTTAACAAAGGACATTTGGGAAGTTTTTGCACTGGGAACCAATATCAAAGCCCTTTATATTTCTGGCTAAATTAGTTTAATGTAGCCCTTCTGTTAAGTAAAATAGAATGGCAGGAATTATAAGAAAATATATTTTGGTAATAAGTACTTTTTTTGTTTTTGGCTGCTGAGTATGCTATCTATGTAAGAATAATTTGTATGTTCAGATTTTATGCAAACTATGTTAATTTTATAGCCTTCAAACCCATTTGATATTGAGTCATTAGATATTGCTTTTATTGTACTGATGGCAGTGTTTACTGCTTTATGCTTTAAATATGCCCTCACTGATTAAGGCACTGGAAATTTCTGCCATCTCAATGCTAATGATGTAATTTCGTGTTGGTAATACAATTCATTGAAACTATGTTATACAAAGAGGCTCAATTGATAAGTAAAATCCATCACACACACATACACACACAGAGATGTACACACACTCTCACACATATACACACAAATACAACATTCCATGAACTTAGATGCATCCAGTTAGGTTAGGCAACTTCTATTTAGCTCTAGAATTCTCAAATAAACTATTTCTTCATATTGGTTAGAATTTCTTTTCCTTAGATTTATCCTTGCCATATTTTCTTAAAAAGCTTAATGACGTTCTCAGGACTATGTTCAATAAGATGTCCTATAAATAGATATTAAAGATGGAACAGACTTCACAAAGAATAAAATCTAACTGGCTCATTTTATCAAATAAGAAACTAAGGGTTAGCCATGCCACATGCTTTAGGTGTCATAGTCTGCATTGGGAAAAAGTCTTCTGATTTCCAGAAGACTGTACATTTTACTATCTGATATTACCTCATGAGAGAGCATGTGGAAAATACAGTCTTAGGGATTAAAAGTTCCACTTCAGACAATTTCCTCACATTATTTCCTGATGTATAAGTGGCTGGGTACTGACCTCTAAGATATTTATTAATACTTGTACACCCTGTGTCCTTTTTCTTCCCTCACTCTAATTAATCAGGCTGCAGGAAAAAAACAAAGAAAACAAAAAGAAAAATAGTTAGGAATTGCTTAGTCTGGGAATGTGGTAAGAAGAAGAAAGGGGCATGAGAATGATGTCAAGTTGCTTTTACTCCCATCATCATTGTTCTCTCTTGATGTGAAGAATTATGCTGCCAAAGAGAATCTCTAATTCCTTCTCAGGCTGGAAAACTGCAATAGGCATTTGCTAGCATTCTGTGATGGGTGGGATATCCTACAGCTTTTATTTTTCAAAACTATATGTTTATTTAATTACCTAATTAGTCTTTTTTTTTCCTTTGCTTTCTGGATGCCATTTCATGAACTGCAATCACTTTTGGAAATGCAGAATTATAGCCTTTTTGGTCTATACGGTTTTCCTTATTATGCTGACTTTTGGTTTGTCAGAGCCATGCTGAGCATCTGGTACGGAGGGAGAAAAAGATGGATATACGGACAGGAACTGCAAAGGCTTTCGTTGCACACCCCCTTCAGTCATTCCCCCAACATCCGTAGTCTCACCAGGCTGCACCTTCCTGTTTTCACGTTGTCCCGCTTCCTGTCTCCACTGATGTCTATTATCATCTTACATAACCAATATGGAGAAGTTAAGGAGCTGAGTGGTTTTAGAAAATTGTGAAAACCTCTGAAATGGATCAAGATGATTACTGAATATCTTTAACAGAAAACCGTGTGTTATGGGGTTTGCACCTTTCATTGTCTTTGAGCTATTTTCCGGCTCTCTACATTGCAGATAACCAATAGCAATGCAAATAAGTATTTTCCATTTGCAGATGAATCCTGTCCAATGCAGGGATGATTGATTGCCCTGCTCTTTGCGGAAAAGCTTTACATCTATTTGTAAACTTATTTTGGCATTCCTGGTTGATCGATTGAAGCGTGGTCCGTTGAATTCTTTTTCATATACTACATTTCTTTAAGTATATTCTTCTAAAAGTGATGATTGATGTAACACAAAATGAGACAGTCTGCCTATTCAAAGTTAAATGCTCAGTGTGATTCATATAAGTTAATAATCACTACTGTAATTACCAGTGTGGTATTTGGCAGGGTGGGAGCACGACAGAGACAGAGAGAGACAGAAAAACAGAGAGACAGACAGACACACACACACATAAACATGCACAGAAAGAGAGAGACTTGGTTTCAAGTTCATCTTATAGGCTCCTTGGCAGGGTCAATGCAAATATAGGGCTTGGTCTTTAATTTTTATAGATTTAGAAATTTCATTTACCAGTGTATCATAAGGATTCTGGAATAGGTTTATATGGATTAATCACATTTAATTCCAGACTGGATCCTATAAGCCAGATTTTTCAAACATTCTTTTTTCCTGAGAGCTAAATGTGATGGAATAATCAATTCTGGTTATTTGAAGAGCCTAAAATGTGCTATATAGTGGGTATAAAATTCGAGTATTTTTAAGAGATTATATGAATGAGACTAACATTATTTAACAAATTATTGTCTTCAACTATGTTTCAGTCTAAATAAGTAACACATCACGGGGGCTAAAATCTCTGAACAGCATTTCTGAACAGTTTTGAAAAGATACTGAAAAATTCTCTGTATACAATCCTCTTTTTCTATCCTCCTTATCAGATAATATTATTCTTTATCATAAAAATGTCCTCGTTATGTACAATTTCCATTATACTTTTTTATATTAGCTACATTTTATATCGACATGATCCATTCAAGGAGGTACCCTTGGCCCTTGCCAAGATGTAGGACTCATTTTAGTCTTATCTACGATGTATTTTCAAAACAGCTATTACTTAATTCTTGTTTGTTTGCTAGGATTTACATCAATAGTTAATTTCATGTTTATGATGAATTTTTTGGACTTTCTTTTTAGGGTAAACTTATCTGTTCTTTTCCTTATATAGAGGAATTATATTTATCTTGAGTGGCTTGCACTTGCTAGCACAAGTCAGAAAAAAGAGTATCATTTTTAATGAACTTAAAAAAAAGGAATCTCATGGCTGCTTTCTCTTCTAGACATGAAATCCCAGACCAAGACTTCAGAGACGTGATTTCTAAGATGAAACCAAAGAATCTGTCTATGACGCATGTAATAAAGGGGTGCATATGGCATCCAGCATTTGTGAAGATGAATTAATGTCACAATCTCCCTAGTAATAAATGGTGTCATTGGCTATTCTTTCATTTTCTGCTGGTTCTACAAAAGTTCCAGAATAAGTCAAATAATTGATGCTTCAAGCAGGAACAAGAAGCTAGTAACAACTTAAGAAACAGAGAGAGGCTATGTTCATTGTTTTTGGGAAGCATCTAATTTAATGCAAAAGGAATTTTTTAGTGATTTTCTGGTGGAGAATCTCTTTAATGAAGGACACTGGGTGTCATATAGGAGAATGTATGTCCAATGCTCATAGAGTAATATTTCTAGAATAGGTCCATTGCTCGCCACCTAGCTGAAAGGAACATAAAAAGTTTGTTGAGGGACTGGCACTGTGGCATAGTGGTTAAGTTCATGTGCTCTGCTTCAGTGGCCCAGGGTTCAAGGGTTCGGACCCCTGGCATGGAACTATACACTGCTCATCAAGTCACATATTGACGGCATCCTGCATACAAAATAGAGGAAGACTGGCAAAGATATTAGCTCAGGATAATCTTCCTCAAGCCTAAAGAGGAAGATTGGCAACAGATGTCAGCTCAGAGACTATCTTCCTCACCACAAAAAAAAGTTTGTTGAATAAATGTGAAAATTTGCTAGAAATACATAAGGTCCTAAATCATTTGGGAACATCACAAATATGTAAGGAATACATGTGCATATGCCACGAACCACATACAGTACAGTATGATGATTTTTGCCTTAAATAGTCAATAGTCCTTTAAAAAAAATCTACTCACACATACATAACAGTGTTTAAAATATGTAATAAAAACAGATCTTTTCTATTTTCTCAGATATTTGTCTTTTCTGGTGCTCTCCATTTACTTCTGAAGATCTAGGGTCCCATCTGTGTTTATTTATCCTCAGCCCAAGGAACTTCTTTTGGCATAAATTGACACGGGTGTGCTGGACATAATTCTCGTAGCTTTTGTCTCCCCGAGAAAGCATTTATTTCACTGTCATTTATGAAGAATATTTTTAATGAATATAAATCTCCAGGCTATTTTTTTTACTTTCAATACTTTCAAGATGTTAATTAATTGTCTTTCCGACCTCCATTTTTTTCCTAAAGAGTGATCAGCAATTAGTCACATTGTTGTTTCTCTGTATATAACAGCACTGTTTCCTCTGGCTACTTTTAATATTTGTTCTTTATATTTGGTTTTCAGCAATTTGATCTGATCCTGTGCTCTTATACGGAGTTTATTGGACTGCCTCATGTACAAGTTAATGTTCTCAGCCATTATCTCTTCAAATGTTTCTGTTGCGTTCTGTTTTTGTCATTCCCTTCTGGGACTCCAATTACGCATATGATAAGACTATTTGATATTGTTCCATAGAAATTGGGCACTCTGTTCTTCTCATTCTTTTTTTCTTAATCTTTTTCTCTTTTTCTTTGAATTTAGGTATTTCCTCTTGACCATTCTTCATATTTCTCTATCCTTTTCTTTGCCATATGCAGTCTGCTCTCAAGCTCATACACTGAATTTTTTATTTCTTATACTGTATTTTTCACTTCTTTGGATTCTTTTTCATAGTTTCCATGTCTCTGCTAAAATTATCATCTCTTTATACATGTCGTTCCCTTTTCCACTTAAGTGTTTCATCATAGTCCATTTAAAGTTCTGACAGTTTCAAAATCTGTGCCTTCTCTCGTTCTCTTTCTGTCGACTATTTCCTCTCTTGACTGTCAGTCACCTTTTCTTGCTTTCTTGAGTGTCCTTTGATTTTTAACTTTTTGCTGAACATTTTTATAAAACTACAGTAGAGACTGAAATAAATAATATCTATCTTCAGAAAGGACATGCCCCTTTTTCTGTCAGTTTGCTAGGATAGGGGCTGAGTCAACATATTTAGCTGTTGAGGTCTGGGCTTTGTTAAAATGCCAGTTTAGTCTCATTCAGCACTGGGTTCAAATGTTTTGAGGGTAGGGTAGCCTAGGATATGGAGATTACAGTCAGATTATGGAGAGCCGCCTGTGTTCCACAGATGGGCCGCATTTTATCCAAAGTGTGGGAGATTCCTTCCTGTCTTGCAACCTGCTCCCACCATTTTGGATAACAGAAAAGTTTTCTTTGCTCTCTAGTTCTGCCTGTTGTGTTAAGCATAATCTCTTTTGGCCCTTCTGAGACATCCTCAGCCTTTTGAGGTCAGCTTGTGGCTGCCCTGTAATTTATGAAGCTGGTATTCCCATGGACGGGTATTTCTCAGCAACCTCCTTAGGTCAAAATACCTCAAAGGCTTTCTCTCAGCTCTCTTTCTCTGCTCCTGTTTATGGTGTCCGGATCCCAGCATTGGGGGTGTCTAGGACCCATCTGGGTTTGACTCTGTCATGTCAGCTCACACATGGCCACTAAAAGATTATAAGAGTTGTACTTTTTTCTCCTTAATGCTATTTATGGCAAATTCTTCATCTCTGCTGTGTTTTAGTCTTCAGTAAGAGCAGCCAAGTTCTTTCTCTAGGCTTTCTTCTAGGAGGTTTATGGTTTCAGATCTTACACTTTAGTCTTTAATCGATTTTGGTTTATTTTTTGTGAGTTCTATAAGATAAGAATCCAATTTCATTTTTCTGCACAGAATTATTCAGTTTTCCCAACACCGTTAATTGAAGAGAGTATCCTTTCCCCAGTATTCTAGGTTCCTTGGTCAAATATTGTTTGACATATGTGTGGGGTTTAATTCTGTTCCATTGGTCTCTAGGTTTATGACCGTACCATACTGTTTTAATTACTATAGCTTTGTAGCATAGTTTGAAATCAGGAAGTGTGATGCCTCCAGCTTTGTTCTTCTTTCTCAGGATTGCTTTAGCTATTTCAGCTCTTTTGTGGCTTCATGCAAATTTTAGGATTGTCTTTTCTATTTCTATGAAAATGCCACTGAGATTTTGATAAGGATGACATTCAAGCTATTGATATCTTTGGATATATGGACATTTTAACAATATTTCTTCTTCTGATCTAGGGACATGAGATATCTTTCCATTTGTTTCTGTCTTAAATTTATCATCAGACATTTGTAATTTTCAGTTTACAGATATTTCACCTACTTAATTAAATGTATTCCTGAATATTTTATTGTTTTTGATGCTAATGTGAATGGGTCTGTTTTTTTAATTTCCTTTTCAGATATTTTGTTGTTAGTATATAGAAACACAACTATATGTTGACTTTTATATAAAATAATTTTTCTGAATTAGTTGATTAGTGTTAACAGATTTTTGGTGGACTCTTTAGGATTTTCTACATATAAGGTCATATCACCTACAAACAAAGAATATTTTACTTCTTCCTTTCTGATTTGGATGTGTTTTATTTCTTTTTCTTCCCTGATTGCTCTAGCTAGGACTTCCAATACTATGTTGAATGAGAACGGTGAGAGTGGGCACCCTTGTCTTGAGCCTAATCTTAGGGGAAAAGCTTTCAACTTTTCACCATTGAGTATGATGAAAGCTATCGACTTGTATGATCTTTATTGTGTTGAGCTATGTTCCTTCCATATTGAATTTGTTGGGATTTTGTCTTGAAAGAATGTTGTATTTTGTCAAATGTTTTTTTCTGCGTCTATTGAAATGATCATATGATTTTTATCTTTCATTCTATTAATGTGGTGTATCACATTTATTGATTTGCATATATTGAACCATCCATGCATCCCAGAGATAAATTCACTCGATCATGGTGTAAGATTCTTTTAATATGCTATTGAATTCAGTTTGCCAATATTTTGCTGAGAATGTTTGCATCTATATTCATCAAGGATATTGGTCTAGGTCTTGGCAATAATTTTTCAGCTGTGACACCAAAAGCACAAACAACAAATGTTCAAATAAATAAGTGGGACGACCTCAAACTAAAAAGCAACAATCAACAAATGAAAAGGCAACCTAAGGAATGGGAGAAAAATATCTGACAAAGGGTTAATATCCAAAATATATAAAGAATTCATACGTATCAATAACAAAAAAAAAGCCAATCATTAAAAAATGGGCAGAGGAACTGAATCGATCTTTTTGCAAAGACGTGCAAATTGCCAACAGGTGCATGTAAAGGTGCTCAGTATCACTCATTATTAGGGAAATGCAAATCAAAATCACAATGAGATATCATATCAGACCTGTTAGAATGATTATCATCAAAATGATAAGTGATAAGTACTGAAAAGAATGTGGAAAAAAGGGAACCCTAATTTACTGTTGGTGGGAATGTAAATTAATAGAGTCACTACAGAAAACAGTGTGGAGGTACCTCAAATATTAAAAATAGAATTACTATATGATCCAACAATCTCATGTCTGGATATATATCCAAAGGAAATGAAAACAGGATATCAAAGAGATATCTGCACTTCCATGTTTATTGAAGCATAATTCACAATAGCAAAGATGTGGAAACAGCCTAAATGTCCATCAACAAATGAATAGGTAAAGAAGATGTGGCATATATATACATATACAATGGAGTATTATTCAGCCATTAGAAAGAAACAAATTCTGCCATTTGCACCAGCTTGGAGAGAACTTGAGATCATTATGCTAAGTGAAATAAGTTTGACAGAGAAAGATACATACTATATGACATCACTTATATGTAGAATCTAAAAAAGCCCAACTCAGAAGCGGAGTATAATGGCAGTTACCAGAGGCTGGGGGCTGGGGGAAATGGGGAGATGTTGGTCAAAGAGTACAAACTTCTGGTTAGAAAATGAATAAGTTATGGGGATCTAATGCATAGCATTGTGACTATAAATAACAATACTGTACTGTACACTTGAAAGTTGCTTAGATCTTAAATGTTCTCACTACAAAAAAGAAATGATCATGATGTGATGTGATGGAGGCATTAACGAACACTATGCTGGTAATCATATTGCAATATACAAGTGTATCAAATGAACACATTGTACTCCTTAAGGTTACACAACATTATATGTCAATTATATCTCAATGAAGTTGGAAAGAAGTCTTTCTAATAAATTTTTAAAAAAGAGCAGCTAAGAATTTTTCTCTCTCTTGTAAATTCGCTATCATTTTCTAGAGTTTAGTTATTTTAGGTTTGTGTGGGTCTTATTCTCTCTAATGGGTGTTCAATCTGTGCTTCTGTAATCTGTCTGGCTTGTTTTAATGATAAGGATGAGAACGATGGTCTTCTGAGACATCAGTTTGTGAACCAGAATCACCTATAGGCATTTTTAAGTCTTTTTAGCAACCTCCAGCACCTAACAGGCAATGCTGTGAAACAGACACTTAATAAATGTTTGCTGAATAAATATGGATAAGAAAGCAAATTTATTCTATGTTGCAGCAAAGTACAGCAGAACTAGGAGCAAGAAATGAAGTTATAGAGAGGTACATTTTAGACCAATATAAAAATGTGCTTTTTAGAAAGTATAGCTAACCAAAAGCCAAGCAGGCTTACTTGTGAAGTAGTAAATTCCAAATTATTGCAAGTGTTTAAGTAAAGATTTTAGGGTATAAATAAAGGCATACGTACTGCCTGAATGCTTATCTTTAAATGATTAGTGAGATCTTTATAATGTAATGATTCTATATTATTGTAAGAAGAGCAAATTTTATATTTGTTAACCATGTGCAAGGGGCTAAATGTTTGCACACACTACACTGAAATCCAAAGAAAATGTAGCTTCTAAGTTTATTCAATATCATTTTCTTTACCAGCTCCCATACCATAGCATAGCTGGGATAAAACCAAACAAGACAATTTTTTAACTTGCCCAATCAATATTATCTTAGGGGCCGGCCCTGGGGCTGAGTGATCAAGCTTGTGTGCTTTGCTTCAGCAGCCCGGGGTTCGCTGCTTCAGACCTTTGGTGTAAACCTAGCACCGTTTGTCAAGCCATGCTGAGGCAGCATCCCACACAGAAGAACTAGAAGAACCTACAGCTAGATACACAACTACGTACTAGGGGGCTTTGGGGAGAAAAAGAAAAAAGAGGAAGATCGGCAGCAGATGTTAGCTCAGGACCAATCTCCCTCACCAAAAAAAAAAAAAAAAAAAAGAAAAGAAAAGAAAAAAATATTATCTTATTTTCCAGGGGATTTAATAGACTCCTGAAGGACTTTGTCTCTCTTGTTTAAATGCTCCATCTTTCAGATCCTCCAACTGCCTGCTCTTCTCTGTGAAATCTGCATAAGTGCATGCAGATTGGTCTTTGAAACGTTTCTCTCTGGTGTCTTGTCTTATGAGGTGCCTGGATCCCTGGTGCATATTGTGGTAAAAAGTGGAGACCACTATTTTGCCGTTAGCCTGACGTTTCCTGACTTGTGACCTCTTTGTAAACCCCACAGCTTTATGCTGGTCTGCCAGCCTTCTCAACCTTCCTCTAGGCTCTGTGCTGACCTAGAAAGCTAGATCAGCCAGGGGCTTGTCATCAGGCTGATCTCTCCCACTCATTCATTCAGGAACTTATTTTTGAAGTGGTTTCTGGGAAGACTTGACTTATGGCCTTTGCAAGTCATACCGTAACTGATCTCTCTCCCAGTTTGAGGTCCCCCCAACAAAGGAAAGGCAAGGACTGCATATCTGACCCTTCAGCCCTCAATCTCCATGTACGGCTTTCTCCTACTTCACTTTGGCAGACAGAATGGCCGCTGGCGTGTGGGAAGTTACTTTGATGCAAGTAGCCTCTGAGTACATGACCAGGCAACTTATACTCAAATTGTGTAGCAGGAAGGCTCACAGACCAAATTGAAATGAATGATTCACATGGCTTATTTAATTTAGAAGCCAAAGCGAGACCCTCAGGGAAAGTATAAATAAAGTTAACCCATATTACCTGAATTCTCGGTTTCGCAGAGTTCCTATATCCTCCCTCTTTCTCTGCTGCGTAAGTCTTCCACAATGATGGGTGTGCTTATGAGCACCAGAGTTGAGATTTCACAAGGGATCCCAACAGATGGAAGGTATCAGGGACCCACACAAACACTTGCTGTATAAGAGATAGACCTCAGGGGTGGATATATCTACTCATATCTCATCGCTGTAGTTTGCCAATGACCTGCTGAGCTGTCACGGCATTTTATTTCAGTGTCTCAAAAAGAAGACACTTTGGGTGAGACTGGGCATCATCACCGGGTTCTGATTTAAGATTTCATGCATATTAAGCACCTCGTGAACCTCATCTATGTTCAGCGCATCATGAATATTTACTGTTTACTTTGTCTTTCAATCTCTTTTTATCTTCACTCACACACATATGCTACTTACTTTATGTTTGTCTGACATAAGCGAAGGTATATAAGGAGAAATCAAAATAACTGTTTAGTATTATCCCAATTAATTTTAACATTTTAAGCATTATCAGTTGTCAGAAACAAATAAATGATTAATTAATTTATTCCACTGCTATTTATCATGAGGCTGCTTAGTGTCTGAAACAATACTGGGGATGCAAAATGCAGCTGTGAACTAGACTGCTTCTTAACTCTTGTTCTATGACCTTTAACCAGTGCCAATCCTTACACAAATGTCCTACAGTTACATAGATGATCCACTGAACTGAGAACCTTAAACTTTCTAAATATCACAATCTGCTCTTAAAGGGATATTAGACATGATTTTGCTCCTCTACAGGCTTACAAAATCACACATTTATTCTTTTGTTCATCTATCCTGAAGAATATAATCAGGTATTGCATGTATTATGCTTTTTAAAAGAATCGTTATTTGAATTCTGAATGGATTTTTAGATTAGGCAGCATTGAGGGGTGAGGACCTGAGATATCAATGTAGTGGGGAAAATTCTTAGATTTTTTTCAACATGCAAAATCTTAGCACAGTACATATAATATACACATAGGGATGTATTATAGATAGACATACATAGACAGTCACCTTCTAATTAGCGAGTTCTCTCTCTTTAATTGTGTGTGCCAATTTTGGGAAGAAGAAAATAGTGCCTAAGAAGTCAACCAATTTATCTGTTGAAAAAAACCCAAAATAGGCAAAAGAAATAAAGGAAGGAAGGAAGGAAGGAAGGAGAGAGAAAGCATATATCTGAGATAACACATTATGGTCAGTTGGAAAGCGTGAAATTCTAGAAATGGCCATATCCCAAGATGGGAGACACCTGATTAACTCATCAAGATGGAATGCTTCCATTACCTGCCATATGGGCAAATCTGGATAATTCTTAGTCACTATTTTCAGGCTACAGTGTTGACTCTCCTACTTCTGATTTTACTTGCTATCACTCTTTTTGCGTGAACATATTTCATAGCAAGCCACAATTTTCCGTTTATAGATTATTTCATATTTCCATGAAGTTCAATGCTTCTAAGCATCTTAATGATATATCTTGTGGTATCTTAATCTCTTCAAATAAGTGGTTTCAAACCACAACACTCTTCTTACAGCTATGTAATTATCTTCTATAACCTTCATCACTGCATCACTATTGGATGAAAACAGACAAATTGAATGCTGTCTTTTTTTCACTGTCCAGTCTTTGGATCTCTTGGTTTTGTCAGCTTTCAAAAGCTATTCTGCTCCTTCTGGGCTCCCTGAAATGCCAGGTGCTTAAGGAAGTCTGCCATGTTTGAATGCAACATAATCAAGATTTTATTGCATGTTGGTGTGGACCCTCTTTCTGCTGCTACCTTTATAAAGCCATTGCATTAGAAATCCATTCTGTCTTACTCTTGTTTAATGACCTTTAAACAGTGCCGATACTTACACAGATCTACAGTTACATCGATGATCCACTGAACTGAATTGACACCTTACACTTGGCTAAATATCACAATCTGCTCTTCAAGGGACAAAAGTGATAACTAAGTATCTAATGGGCAGCTGTTTGGTTGGCATGATGGTAGTCCATGTTGATGGGTAGAAAAGATAATCAGCCATTGACAAGCAAGACACACTCAGCGCATATTATTTCCCCTCCAAAATGATAACTCCACACTTTTCCTAACAGTTTCTGGCTCAATAAGCTCCAATATGGTTTGGAACACAAATAATTTGGAGGCCTCTAAAATATTCAGTGGCTGACCGATTAAACATAAGTTTGTTTTTTAGGAAGATAATATATGGGAAGAATGCAGCATTCAATATTTATAGTCGCTTTTGATAATTACTGTGAAATTATATACAGTCCTACAGTAATCCCAAAATAAGATGGAGAGCAATGAGACACAAGGTCCCTGCACATGTAAATCCTGTTTTAAGCCAAGGGTACTGGGATTGCTTATATATGCCAATAAAATCTCTACATGTAAGCAGGAAAAGCTCTTGGCTGTTATAAAATGTAAATCCTCTCAAAAAAAACAACTGTCTTCAAGGGCTTTTGTATCTGTGGATCATGCTGTCAGGATTTTAGTGTTCTAATAACCCAATTCTAATGAGCCCTTATGATTTATTCAATAAGGACTAAAGATCTTTTATATAATCGTTACCTTGATGGCTAATACAGTAGGGTAAGTATTCCAGTTAGTTGTAATTCTTCGTAGAGAGATCATTTTGCTCTCGTCTTTGCATAATCAAAAAAAATTTCTTTAAATCACAATTCCTTATTAAATAAATCACCATCATCAAAATTATTTTTATTTCTTAGTCTGGAAATCACTGTTTAAAATTTGCCGGAAAAGTCAGTAGAGAGAATCTCTCTTTGCATAGATAAAAGGTCATTCTTACTATAAAGAATGGTCATGCAGATGAAGTAATAGTTATGCGGATTCCCTTTTGTCCATGGAATTATGCTAAGGGATAAAGTTTGGGAATTCAACGCTGAACCCTTCAGTTTTTCTGATTTTATTACATTTTTATGAATTTATGATTGTCCAAAGCAATTAAATACCTGCTCCTTTTTTTCTTAGCTGATTTTGTACCTGATGGTCTAGTGGGTAAAATTTGGTGCTCTCGCCTCCTCAGCCTGAATTTGTTTCTCAGTCAGGGAACCACATCACCTATGTGTCGGTTGTCATACTGTAGCGGCTATGTGTTGCTCTGACACCGAAAGCTCTGCCATCGGTATTTCAAATACCAGCAGCGTCACCGAGGGTGGACAGGTTTCAGCAGAGCTTCCATACTAAGACAGACTAGGAAGAAGGACCTGGCCACCCACTTCTGAAAAACTGGCCATGAAACCCCTATGAATATCAGTGGAGCATTGGCTGATATAGTGCCAGAAGGCGAGAAGACGGCGCAAAAAGACCAGGCAGGGTTCCACCCTGCTGTGCACAGGGTTGCTAGTGGTCAGAATCAACTCGAAGGCAGTAACTAAAATTTTGTACATATATACTCAAATAAATAAAGATATCCGTACTTTTAATTGATTTATCTGACTAAAATGTGATGGCCGCACACATCAATGCACTCAATGGGAGATGGACCCACCCATGGGCCAAGGGGATATTGAACTTAAAATTTATATAACTGGCAGTGTTGGTGCCTCATTAAAAAGTAAAAGAACCTGTGAAACTTTTGTGGATTTGGATTCACGTGGGTGTTATCTGTGGTAGCTTCTTCTACATTCTCCCTTTCTCAGGATCACACTCCTAACACAGTGTCTGGACTATTTTTTATTCATTTACTCAACCGACATCTACTGTACTTCACAGCATCAAGCACTAAAATTAGCATCAGAAATGTAGATTAAGAGGTTAGCTACACTTAGTGTGGTGATCATTTCACAACGGATACAAATATTGAATCATTATGCCATACACCTGAAACAGATATAATGTTGTATGTCCATTATACCTCAATCAAAAAGCTCCATAGAAATGTTTAGAAATTAGTAGCTGCTTGAAAAATGAATAACTTCAGTAGCTGACAAGACATTGAAACATTTTTGTTTGTTGCTAATCAGTGGAGAAAAAGCTGTTCGGAGTTATGCTTAAGAATTTCTGTATCCTGCTGTTTGCAGGAAAGAGTGAGTCAGTCACATAATTGTCTGGCTTCTGTGCTGTCTCAGGCCATCAATATCTGCACTGTTTTCTTAGGAGTTGTTTAGAATAGTTTTATTGTTTGTTATGTAATGCATATAGAAGAATATGTGTAGAATATATATGAACTGTGAAGCATGATAATAGTACTTATAATATCTTTAAATCTATCCAAAAACCTGCCACTTGATTTATAATTAGAACTTTACCCATATATAGAGCTATTCCTAATGTTACATTTTGTTTTATATTCCATAGTCATGCGACCAATCCCTTATTGACAGACAGGTGAGTAATTTCCAACCTTTGCCATTTCAAGCTGTATAAGAATGTCCAAGTATTAAAAAATTCCTATTATTACTTCTTCCTTGATGAGACAGTTGAATTTTATGGT
Organism: Equus przewalskii; assembly: GCF_037783145.1. NCBI lineage: Eukaryota > Metazoa > Chordata > Mammalia > Perissodactyla > Equidae > Equus > Equus przewalskii. The sequence continues at coordinate 21,595,678 of NC_091849.1, forward strand.
AGGTAAGTTGTATCTTAATAGAGTTGTTAAGAAAGAAGACATAAGAAACAAATAAGTTAAATCAAGATTATTACATAGTGTTGTTCAATTTTCCAGATCTTTATCAAGTTTTCATATGCAAGACCTATGAATTGCTGACAGAATATTTTTGAAACCTCCAATTATGATGTTGGGTTTTTAGCTTATCCCTGTAATTCTATAAATTTTTGCTTTAAATATTTTAAAGCTATTTTTGGGTGTATATATTTTCCTGAAGTGTGGAATATTTTGTCATTTGGTAAATTTGTCTACCCTAAAAACCATTTTATCTTAAAGTGTATCTTTTCTGATATGGATACAGTTCTAATTTTTTTTTTGGCTAGCATGGTCCGTATTTTTTCCCACATTTTTCAATCATCCTTTGGCCTTATATTTTAAATGTATCTCTTATAAATAACATATAGCAGGGCTGTTTTCCAATCTCTGTTCTGAAATATATATACACACATATATATATATATACATATATATATACACACATATATACATACATATATATATACACACACACACATTATATCTCTCATATATGGAAAAAAGGAAAACACAAAGAAAGCCGGTTAAAGCTTTTTTCCCCTGTCTTTTGATTAGATTTTTTTAAAAAAATTTATCTCCTGCCTAGTTTGATTCCTTTTCATCCCTCTACCCCACTAATATATCAGATAAACTACCTATTTCTAGTCCTTTACAATTTATTCTTTAAAATTTACTATATTATCTTAGCTGTACTTACTTACCTGAGCCTATAATTAATCTAATCTTAAAACATCCATCCCACCACTCCCACCACGAAAAAATATAAGGACTTTTCACCACTCATGATCATCATCTATCAATTTACACACAATTTTCAACTATTTAATCCTCTCACTTTTGGGGGCGTCCATTGGACATTATTATATAGGCAGATCTTGTTTAGTGTAACATACATTTCTACTAATTTATTTGCTCATCTTTCCTTCTTGTATTTTATTCCTTCTGTCTTAGGTCATTTTTTATTTCTGTTAAAGTACATTCTTTAAAAACAACTTTTGTAAAGGCATTTTCATGGTAACTTGTCAGTTTTGGTTTCATCTTAAAATGTTTTTACCTTGCTCTTATGCTTGAAAGACAATACGTAAAGTATTCCTGTTTGTTTCTGTTTGTCTACATAAACTCAATATTAAATTTACTAGTCTGTTTTCCATTAATGAAATAGCTGTGGGATTTTGTTTTCACTATTTTCTCTGCTAGCTGCTTATAACTTCACCACATTAGACTTTCGTACATTTTTTTTTTTTTTAAAGATTGGCACCTGGGCTAACGACTGTTGCCAATCTTCCTTTTTTTTTTTAAAGATTGGCACCTGGGCTAACAACTGTTGCCAATCTTTTTTTTTTCCTGCTTTATCTCCCCAAACCCACCCTGTACACAGTTGTATATCTTAGTTGCAGGTCCTTCTGGTTGTGGGATGTGGGACGCCGCCTCAACGCGGCCTGACGAGCAGTGCCATGTCCGCGCCCAGGATCCGAACCCTGGGCCGCCGCATTGGAGCGCGCGAACTTAATCACTCGGCCACGGAGCCGGCCCCGCGACTAGCGTACATTTTGAATATTGGTGCACTTCATAAAAATAGTCCCTTGCTACAGAATATATATTTCGTAATACAGGGAGGTAATTTTAGAGGTCAATTCTTATTTTTAGGTAAAATGAGTATTTTGACAGCCTAATAGGAATTTATAGATGCCATCTATCCTGAATTTCTGATATTATAACATTTATTATTTTATCATATTATTTAAAGAAAATTAACTGACCAAATGATGTATACCACAGTGGCTTATCTCTTGGGAAGAAAAGTGTGTACTAATTATAATCTTAACTGCAAAGCTTTGAGATAATTCCTTGTCTTACCCATAGTTTCATCTATTCCATTTTCTATACAGGCACTAAAACTTTGACAGTCCATCATAAAACACTTAAGAATTATTTTGAGACTGAAATGAATAATCAATTACAAATGATAGAAACAGGTGCCTGCTAAGAGTAATCAGAGTGATGATTCTTCCCTTCCTGAATTCAGAACGAATTGATTTTTTCCACAGAACATGTTTTTTACTATCAGGCTTTTTATTGGTAAATAAAACTAAAAATTTTCGTTATAGATTTGTAGTCAAGAGAACTTTTAAACACTTCTTTCCAAACTCAAATCTTCAGTCAGGCCAAACCAAGAATATTTTGAGTCAAATGAACAGTTTCTGTTTTTTAAACTTTTTCTGTGATGAAAAACGGCCCCCATCCTCCTACCTCTCATTATACAAGGTGCAGGGGTGGAAGGGGTTTTAGAAATTATATAATATAAACCCCTCATTCTTCAGGAAGGAAAATTCGCCCCAGAGTGGTGATGAAAATCAGTGGTATTAACTTATTGGTGGGTCAAGAATAGAACCCATTTGAGGCCAGCCCGGTGGTGTAGCGGTTAAGTTCACAGGCTCTGCGTTGACTCCCTGAGCTTCGCCAGCTCCAATTCAGGGGCAGACCTACACACCACTTATCAAGCCACAGCAGCATCCCACATATAAAGTAGAAGAAGATGGGCATAGATGTTAGCTCAGGGTGAATCTTCCTAAAAAAAAAAAAAAAAAAAAATGAAGAATATAACCCATCTCTTTCATGACACAAACTTGGTTCTGTTCTTTCAGGAGCTACAAAGCAAGCAATAGTCTTAGCTTATTAATGGATGAGAAATAGCTAATAGTCACCATGTCACTAAATTCTCAGAACATTCGTAGGAGGTATTTACTGCTGTTATCCCAATTCTACAGGTAAGCAAATTGAGGCACAGAAGGGTTAAGTAACTCACCCAAAGCTACATAGTTGGTGGGTGGCGTGGATGCAAATCCAGCGTCATACTCAGGAAACTGAGCTTTCAACTGACACCTGATACTGCTACTTTATTATTTGGTAAAATAGGGAGCGAATTTTGAAAAAAAATCTTTGATTATAAGTCAGATGAGAATTGGTTTGTCTTGAATTTTCCTTTTCCTGGCTGTTAATGAACAGGCATTACAGAGTTGAAAGTAAACTTTAGATACCCTCTTGTTCTGGAAAGGTCCTCAAAAAGAATTACATAAATGAAAGGTGAGATTTCATCTAGTTGGCTGGACTGAAAAAACCTAACTGTTCTACTGTATATCTCAGGGATGAGAGTCAGCTGGAAAGGCACAAATGTTGGCCAAAAAATAACACGATAGAAAACCAATTTTTAAAAAAGACAACTCTTCACACAAAAGTTCCAGGGAGATTGAGAGAAGAATGTGATCTCTATGGCTGTTTTTGACTTTGAGAGTCAGCTCCACTTCGCTCCTGGAATCTAATCTGTTCCCAGTAGGAGAGTTTTCCTCATACTTGCTTCCAAGTTACCCAAAGGAGGCACTACAAGTTTCAGTGATTTTCTTTTATTTTTTTTTCGGAGGAAGATTAGCCCTGAGCTAACTACTGCCAGTCCTCCTCTTTTTGCTGAGGAAGCCTGGCCCTGAGCTAACATCCGTGCCCACCTTCCTCTTCTTTATATGTGAGACGCCTACCACAGCATGGTGTGCCAAGTGGTGCCATGTCTGCACCCGGGATCCGAACCGGTGAACCCTGGGCCGTCGAGAAGCGGAACGTGCAAACTTAACCGCTGCAACACAAGTCTGGTCCCAGTTTCAGTGATTTTTACAAATTACGTTGAGTGCTGGATTCTTATCAAAGAACATGTTAAAATATATTGGTGAATCTGAGAGGTGATGAGTCTTAAATCAATTTTCACTATATCTGCTAAAGGCATACAGTAAAATTCACTACATAATAAAGTGCTTAAGAAAAATCTCTGAATTTTGGGTAAAAACAAGTGAATTCTAACATTATTTCTGCCAAGAAACACCTCTGTAGGCAAATTAGGGTATAGGAAAATAAAGGTATTTGGCTTGAGAAGGTGTCTCAACTAGGGACCAAATCAAATCCACCCATAAAGATGTTTAATTTGGGCAGCACATGGCTTTGTAAAATTGATTTGTCCTTACACAGACTTGACATTTCACACAACTATGGGCACAGCTGCTTCAAGCTTTGTACTTCCTGCCACTTCTGACCTCTGATGATATGTGCGTTTCCTACTTCCTGTTTAGATGTGGGATCTATTCAACAGAAGTGATAAGGCACTGAGAGTATAAAATTGTAAAAGAAATCCACTTTTAATTAAACATAACCATGACAATTAATGAGGTAGATGAAATCATTGGCTCCAATTCTTCTTTCCTCCCAGTAACCACGCCCTCTGCCGGGAAATGTCTTGGTGACATCCCTCTGTCAGGGGACACTGCTCTGCCTCCTGTGTTTGAGTCTGGGCACATGATGTGCTCTCTCAAATAGAATGGGGCTGTGGTGATGGTGTGCTAAGTCTGAGCCTAGGCCTCAAGAAGCCTTGCGTGTTTTCTCTTGCTCTCTTGTACCTCTATCATTACTGTAACAACATGAATAGGCTGTTCACTAGTCTTAGGAGGAGGTAGTATACAAATGAATAGGTATTATGAGTGTGTATTTACAAGATATTCACATATTCAAATTCCCTAGAAATCAAACATTGTGAATTAAATCTCCTAAAGATCATATGTTGCATATCAGGGACCGGCCCGGTGGGGCAACAGTTAAGTATGCACATTCCACTTCGGCGGCCCGTGGTTCACTGATTTGGATCCCAGGTGCCGACGTGGCACCACTTGGCAAGCCACACTGTGGTAGGCGTCCCACATAGAAAGTGGAGGAAGATGGGCACGAATGTTAGCTCTGGGTCAGTCTTGCTCAGCAAAAGAGGAGGATTGGCAGCAGATGTTAGCTCAGGGCTAATCTTCCTCAAAAAACAAAAATCACATGTTGCATATCAAGTTGGAAATTTAAAAATACTGTATGCTCAGTGTACTTAGGTTTTGGAGATGGGAATGAAGATATGATGCTAATACACATTTTTGTAGGAGTATATCTCCACCTTTCTGGAAAGCAATTTGGAATATAATATCAAAAGCATTAAAATTATTCAGATGAATTTTTTAACTAACAATTCTAAATGAGGAATTCCTATAATAGGAATCGTGTTTTTCTTAAAATAGGATTACATAGACCCAAAGTACACAGAGCTCCATGATAGCTTTGTTTATATGTCAAAACGTTAGAAGCAACAGCAGAGAACTGAATTTAAATAATGACCTAAAAACATAAGGAATTCTGGAAAGCTTGTGGAATATTGTTCTAGAAGTATGTGTACTTACTTAGAAAGAAGTAGTTAAACTGCAAGGAAAAGAAAGTTGCAAAACAATATCTAAAGTAATATCTCACTTATGTGCAAAATTATTCAAATACGTTTTATACAAAAGTTAGAAGTCTATACAGCAAAATCTGAAACAGGTGATACAAATTTCCTTATTTATGCTCATCTGTATTGTCTAATTTTTTGTAAGTATGTATTACTTGTGTAATTTAAACTTAAATAACAGAGGCATGGCCCCCCTTAACGTAGTTGATTCAACCTTAAATAAAGTATATAAGGAATGTATCAAGCCTACTCTTCAGCAGTAAATTGAATCTGGAATCGCATTTCTAAACTTTTTTTCCTGTCACCAGAATCTCTCTTCCTTTGTGGCTGTCTCCATTCTTGATCTTATCCTATTTTATGTTTGACCTGAACAGTCATGGGATCCTCGGGCCGTGGTTTCCTTACTGCCATCACCGCTGAAATATAAAAAGGTAGAAAAGGGAATGTGGATTTTTTAAATTCATCATTACACTCCCAGTAAAAGTTTTCACTTCTCATTATATTTTTGTAAATACTCGTATTCTAACTTTTGCTAAATTATCCATAGTATCCTTATAACAATTTTGTTGTTTACAAAGAAGGGCCTTAGAAAGATTGTAAATTTAGCAACAAATATTTGGCAGCATTCATCATGATAATACTATTCACACTTCTTCTTGACTCTTGTTAATATTAAAAGATGAAGGCAGGCAGTCTGACTTTGCTAATGACCTTGAAATTAATTTCACAATTGTCTCTGGATTTCCGATAGGAGGCACCGAGTCAAAAGTTTTTAGCATTATGTGGCCCGACCGCTGCAAAGAATTTCAGGTTAGAATGTAAGAGCAAATTAAAGCTGAATTCAGTAGTTTCCTCATCCTTCTTTGCTGCTATGAAACAGAATCAATGTCCGATCTTCTGGAATAACTACAACTGTCTGCCAGTTCCACTCAGTGCTTTGCTACCTATGGAATTTCACTGGATTTTGATGAGTTTTTTGTAATAATCTTTCTCAGTTTTCCATCTTTTCTTTAAAAAGGTTCATATTTACTTCAACTGCTCAACCAACAAAAGGATTTCTTTTAATAGAAACCTCAGTCATTGAGCTTAGAAACAGCTCCTCTCTTGCTAGTTTGAAGAATCAAAGCACAGATTAAATCTGGGGTTTCTTTGAAGGCTTCAGTTTGGTTTTATTCTTTTCAGTAGTCTTCAAAGGAAAATAGATTTTAAATATATAACATAATTACAAAGAACCTAGAAAATAATGATTTCTGAGTCTCTTTAAGAATATCATTATTTCCCTTTTTGAACCACCAAAACAAATATAAATAAAAGTCTAATAATATGTAGGAATAACAAACATTTAGGGGAGTCAGACAGCCTTGTCTGCAATAGTTAATAATGTAGCTATAGGGATTTATCTAAGGGATACAAGCTTCAATGGTTCTTTATGGGAATCTAAGTTTAAGCTAACACCATACATGTATTTAATATTTTTGCAAGAAGGTTTTGGGAAGTATGAACCAGATAGTTTAAGAAAGCATCAGATATAACTAGACTTTGATGTGTTTTTCCACAGAAAAGGACTTTTGTCCTCTCAAAGTTCAATTGATACTATACATCAAATTATTTTGTCTTGCCAGGGAAAAGTAATCCTTTACTCATCTAGTTATATGACTATCACCACCTAACTAGCTGCATGACTTCTGAGTCACTAACATCTGTAATTCCACATGTCTATTCATGAAAGGGGTTGACCTTTAACCTCAAGGATTCGTTCATCCAGATATTCATTTATTCTGCCCTTCATTCAGCAGTCAGTTCAGAGTCTGTGTTCATAACAGTCCTTGGAGATGCAAGAATGAACCAGAAAGGCATAGTGTCTGCCTTCTCAAAGCTTACCTACTGATAGGAAAATTCAACGCTGAGAACATTTATAAAACAGTATAAATGGTAGGGGTCAAACAGGGTGCTGTTGGGAGTATTGAGGAGGGACAGCTGGCTCACCATCCAAGGGACAGTCCCCAGAGATACCTTGGTTAAGACCTGAAGTAGGAGTAGTTCTGGCTGGTGCAGAGAAATGAATAATGGCTCTTGAGAATGCTTCTAACAACTCTTCTGAAGCAATGATCCCTGTGTGGGCAAGCACAATCTAAGTGAACAGGATCACATGGCAGAGAAGCCATGGATATGTGTCCAAAAATGGCTAGAATTAATCTGAAACATACTAAAGGGAAAGGTGACATTGTTAACATACATCAATTCCACCTTTCCTCCCTTTCAATCTATTCCTTTAGATTTAATTGACTAACAGTTAACTCTGAAGGTCTAGGTCTGAACTTGAAACACACACTCTGAGGTTAATGGGAAAGCAATATTGGCAGTTTTCTAAAAGGGAAATTGATGAGGCTCAGATTATCTATATATTTGATCCAATGCGTCCATTCTAGGAATTAATTCTCAACAAGCACTCATATACATAAACAGGAATTTATGCTCAATAATATTTACTATAATAGCTAATGTCAGGAGAAAACTCAATAATGGGAGAATAAAAATAAATTATCAACACACTCAAAATTAAAAATGATATGCTCAGAAAATTAGTAGAAATAGTGCCAAAAAAAACCCCACAAGTGGAATAAGGTAAAGCTTTTCTACAATGAATATTTATTTGCATACTAAGAAAAATAATATAATTTATTCTTTTCAAAATTTAGTTTATTTTTAAAACACATATACACCATTTGTACCAGATCATTCTATACATTTGGGAGCTCTGTCTGCCTCCCTAATATTCTAATGTATCAAAGTACTTTAATTTACAGTATCTCATTAAGTCCACTTCACAAGCTTGAGAAAAATATTGGCTATGTTGGTGACTCCTAAAGTGGTAGAAATCTGTAAAATTAGAGAATAAAAATGAATGTTGTACATTTGTTGAGTATGTAACTCTCTGGAAGATACAAAGATCAGCAATTTACATCCATTATCTTGTTTAATCCCTTGCAACAACAGCTCAATGAGCAAGGTGGTATTAATCCTCTTTTTATATTGAACAGTCTGAGGTTCAAAGATATCAAGTGACTCTCCTAATGTAAGGCAGAGTGTCTGTGACAGGGCTGGAATTTGAAATGAGGATGTGTGAATCTGCAATGCATACAGTTATAGAGGACACATTATATGGATGTCCACCTTTTTTTGGGGGGGAGGCAGGATTAGCCATGAGGTAACATCTGCTGCCAATCCTCCTCTTTTTGATGAGGAAGACTGGCCCTGAGCTAACATCTGTGCCCCTCTTTTTCTACTGTATATGTGGGATGCCTGCCACAGCATGGCTTGACAAGTGGTGTGTAGGTCCATACCTGGCATCTGAACTGGCAAACCCCGGGCTGCCGAAGTGGAACCTGTGAACTTAACTGTTGGGCCACTGGGGCCTCCCATCTTCTTTTTTTTTTTTTTTGGTGAGGAAGATTCTCCCTAAGCTAACATCCATTGCCAATCTTCCTCTTTTTTTTTTTTTTTTTTGCTTGAGGAAGACTAGCCCTGAGCTAACATCTGTGACAATCTTCCTCTACTTTGTATGTAGGATGCCTCCACAGCACAGCTGACAAGTGGAGTAGGTCCACACCCAGGATCCAAACCCACAAACCTGGGCTGCCAAAGCAGAGCACACAGAACTTTAACCATCTGGTCATGGGGCTGGACCATGACACCCATCTTAATTGTAAAGAAACTGAGGTTCTTAATAATGAAGAAACTGAGTGACCACATCTCACATATAATGTCATACCTCTAATAAAGCTGACATTGATTCTCAAATCTCTGTGTTCTGGTGCTAAATCACATTTTTTCTCACTACATTATGTCTATACACTTGGAATACAATGTCCTTTACCTGCCAGCAATAGATGGATGTTCAATAATAAGTAAAGTGAAGGGAGAATCTGAGGGAAACAATGTTCCTGGTAATTTCCCCACTGGCCTTCCTAACTCCATAGCCTTAACAAATAACACACTCTGTGGCTGCTTTGGCCTGAGTCTCTGGAAGCCTGATTTCATCCATTTAGGCTTAGAGCAAGTCCTTACCTGATTTCTTCTTTAGACCCTCCTTCTGGGTTATCTCCAGGGCTACAAGGTGGTGCCACCTTGGGCTCTAGATCTTTCTCACCCTCAGATTTTGAGGTCAAATGTCAGCAATTTAAAAAAAATACGTCTAGTGTGATTTTATAACAAAGAAATCAAACCAGATTTTTAAGCAAATAAAAAGCAAATAGCAAGAACTCAAACAGTATCTTATCTAGTTAATTAAAAATAAAACAATAGCAATAGAAACAACAACAAAGACATTACCTGTCAATTTCTCTAGTGTCTCTTTATCCAGTTCACCTGGAAAACAAGCTTTCAGGTAGAAAAGTGACAACAGAATACTATACCTGATAAATAAAAGTAGTGAATTTCCTCCCCTCCTCTTGTTGGAACTGGGCCATCCACAACTATATCATCACTCAGTTGGAAACCAATCATCAGTCAGCCAACATTAATGTCATGATATTATGATTGTGATTCACTCAATGGCCTGCTGTAGACAGAAATTCTTATAAATAAGCCCCCTCATTGAGAATGCCACAGAATGTGTTTAGGTGATGGGCAGAGGTAATGTAAATATTGATCATCATCATATTTGTAATTTATATTGGCATAATGTTCTCCTTATGAAGCATTTAAATGACTCTGAATATTTCCTTCAAATCTGTCTAAACTCAAATACAGATATGACTGGTGTCTATCTCTGCCACAATATGAAAAATAAAAGTATAAATACACTGGGTATCTATCCTAAGAACCTGAAATCAGCAATCCCAAGAAGCCCATGCACCCCTATGTTCATCGCAGCATTATTTACAATAGCCAAGACGTGGAACCAACCTAAATGCCCAGAAACTGATGACTGGATAAAGAAGATATGGTATATATACACAATGGAATACTACTCAGCCATAAAAAAGGACCAAATTGTTCCATTCACATCAACGTGGATGGACCTTGAGGGTATTATGTTAAGCGAAATAAGCCAGACAGAGAAAGACGAACTCTATATGACCCCACTTATAAGTGGAAGTTAACATATAGACAAGGAGAACTGATCGGTGGTTACCAGGGAAAAGGGGTGGGGGTAGGAGGAGGGCACAAAGGGTAAAGTGGTGTACCCACAACATGACTAACAATAGTGTACAACTGAAATCTCACAAGGTTGTAATCTATCATAATCTTAATAAAAAAAAAGAAGGCAGTTTAGAGCCTCAAAAAAAAAGAAAAGTATAAATACAATTAGTGTTTGAGGAGGAAGACGATGCCTAGCTTACTTAGAAAACAAATTGATTTGATGGTACTTAAAAAGCTCTTTCGCACGTATTTATAATGTTGAAGTATGCATTATGCTAGTAACAAATTATTTTCATTTTCTCATTCAGCCATGTATGGTTGTTAGTCTCATAGATAGTACTCCATTAGTCCATAGTGGGAATCTTAGTAGTATTTATTTATAAATACTGTGCAGATCAAACGTTTCCCTTTTGATTTTCCTTCTTTCATTCATCCCAAATTTTGAAATAGTTAAATTTCAAAATAGCTTTTTTAAAAAAAATTTGTGTTCTGTGTTCTAAATGGAGCTAATTCTATATTGATGCCATACTGTTATCTCTCTATCTAATCTCTGCTCTGGGATCTGGTCATTGGCATCATTAATTTCCCTTTCTCGATTGGATCATTCTCGTCATCATACACACATACTCCAGCATTTCCCATTGTAAAGCAAACAAACCTTGATTGCAGCCTTTTCCTCCCGAATGGCAATCTCCTAACTCAGAGAATTTCTGAATTCGTGTTCTCACCTTCCACTCTCTCTTCCATACTTTCCAGTCCCTCTTCTTATTTGATTACTCCAATGATCTTCTCATGGTTATCAAACACCCTTAAGGTTAGCATTAAAGTACATATTTTATTATTCTTGTAGGACAGGGCCTCTCAGCAGCCTTTGTCATGGGGCTGATCCCTTGTTCAGGATGCACTTCCTTCTCTGTCTTCTATGAAAGCACTCTTTCCTGCTCTCCTACCTTTCCAGCCACTGCTTCTCCATCTCCTGAGCTAATGTATTTTCTCAAAATATTTCATAAATACTTATCTCCATTTCACTAAGGTTTTTTTCCTGAGGTTTTACCTTATTCTTTTCGTTGAAATATATTCCTTTGTTTCTTCACTTTGCTTGACTCTCTGCATTTGTTTCTATACAGTAGATGCAACAACCACCTCTCCCGGTCTTGAAGGAGTGACCTTGTATAGGCGACAAACCTTATTGTTCAACCCTGCCCCAGCTCTTGGTTGTCCCTCAACCTTTTGTGATTGTCCAAGCAGCCAATTTTATTTTTAATGGTCGAGGGGGTGCCAACACCTGTCAGCGCCCCAAAGGGGAGGATCTCAGTCAGCACCTAGATTCAGGCTGATGGGAACCAGACCCTCAGGCAGCAGTTTTTAAAGCACGCAAATATGTCCAGTCCTGTGGGACTGAAAGCAGATGCCCCACTGGCCACCAGAACCAGGTGATCTGGAGGTGTCCCCTGGGTGGCAGCCACAAAAACTTGGGCACCAGATGCGTGTAAAAGCTCCCCTCGGGGAGATACTGGCGCTCTAGGCACAGCCCAGGGAAAGCAGGAAGATAATGCCAGTCAGCCCTTAACCGTGTGTTTAATTAAGCCTGCAGCTATGGTGATAACCCAAACAGACCATTTCCGCAGAAAGACTGAGTTCCTCTGGGTCTGTTGCCTCTTGCTGTGCCCTGGAAGTGGGAGCCATTTAAGAACTCTTTCTCTGTTGGTCACAGTCCTGTGGGACCCATGAGCATAAGCCCCGTTGGCCACCAGAGCTGGGCAATGTGGAGGTGTCCCCTGGTCGCAGCTGCAAACATCGGGGATCCAGATAAGGATATAAGCTCCTTTCTGGAAGACACTAGCGAGCTGGAAGGAGGCAGACAGATAGTGCAAAGATTGCATCTACTGACCTTCATTCCCTGAGAGGACCTTTGGAGACCCCTAGTTACATGCCTAACCAGAAACTTCCCCTCAGGCCAAAGCTCCCAGTCAAGCAAAGAGGTCTCTTTCACAGAAAGACTGGGGGTATGTTTCAGTCTGCTGTCTGGGCAGTGTCCTGGAGCTGGTAGTCTGCCTAGAACTGTCTCTCCCAATTGTTCCAGTCCTGTGGAACCCAGCATTGCAAGCCCCCATGGCCTCCAGGGCCAGGTGATCAAAGGATGTCCTCTGGGTGGCAGTCACAAAAACTGGGCCACCAGATGCACATAAAAGCTCCCGTCTTGGAGATACTGGCACTCTGGAGCACAGCAGAGAGAGCATGCCAAGATGGCTTCTGTCAGATGGAACAAGGCAGAGGAAGAGTGTATAGATGGTGCCAGCCTGAAAAAAGAGCAAAAAAAGAGATGAAGCCCACTGGCTAGAGCAAGGCACAGAGTGCATGGAGATGGTGCCTGCCAGGCAGCAAGGTCCTAGACCTGTGCTAAATGACATGTCCACCAGTGAAGGTGATGATTTAAGATTAGCAAATGAGCCTCATTCACATAAAGTCTGGGTGCCTCTGGACCATCTGCCTCTGTGCTGAGCTCTGGAGTGGGTGAGTCTGGGAGCGAGCCTATAAGAGCTATTTCTCAGTTTGTCTTAGTCTTGCGGGACTCGTGGACATGAGGTACGATGATTTTGAAACTTAGATGTTTTGGGAGATCATCTCTCAGGGGCAGGTCTTAAAAGTTGGGGTGCCTGATGTGGGATTCAAACCCTTCACTCCTCAGGGAGAAGCTCTGGGTTTTGATTTTCCTCTGATGATGGGTCACTGTGCTGGGGATGGGGTTTACGGAGAGAGTGTGACCCAACCTCCCCTAGCCACTCTGATGAGGCCTTCTCTCGTTCACCTGAAGCACAGGAATTGCTCAGGCGGTTTTTAAGTTTTTCTTAGAGGAATTTGTTCCATATGTAGCTGCAAATTCCACGTGTCTGCAGGAGCAGGTGAGCCCAGGATCCTCCTGCATTATCATCTTGAATAGGAAACCTGCAAATATATCTTCACTATTGTGCCATCCCAGGGCTCTGGCATAGATCTCCTCTAGTCTTCTTTTTCCGCTTTGTCTCATGGCATTAAATACTGTCTAAAGAGGCTTCTTGCTCCTAAATCTATACTTCCAACTCTGACGTCTTCCCTGAGTTTCAAACTTAATTCCCCCACTGCTTATTTGACAACTCTACTTGGATGTCCAAGAAACATCACAAACTTGCTTTTACACCTACAATCTCCCTAAATATATCCTGCCTCATTTCAGTAAACAGCCTCATCATTTACTGAATTTCTCAAGCCAAAATAATTCCCACGAATCCCTTTAGAAAGAGTGGAATTTATTCCAAAGTAAGTCTCGGGTTTATGCGGTCTGTCCACTGCATTGCTACGACTCCAGTCCAAGCCATCCCCTCTCTCACCTAAGCTTCTGCACATCCTACTGTTGGTCATCCACATCCATGACCTTCCCCCCAACCCATTATTCATGTGGCAACCACAGAGCGCTTTCTAACAACAAAATCAGAACATGCCGTTTCCAAGCTTAAATCCCTTTGTTGACTGTGTGTTGAACACAAAATTCTAACAAGGCACTTCAAAATCTGCCTTTTCCTCTGCATTTTGTACTCCACTCACTGCTTTTCCTGATATCCACTCATACAAACTTTCTGTAACTCAAGACTTTCTCTGTTAAGGAGTCTGCTGCCCAGAACATTCTTCCTAGGGCACTTTGCTGTCTTGTCTCAGCTCACAAGTGATATCCTTATAGAGAATTCCATAACTATGATACCTAAAATACCCCAACTTCAAAATTCCCCTACCTACCCAATTATTCTCTAATACATCATTCTGTTTATTTCCTTCATATCACTCAACTATTCTGCTTTGTAATTATACTATATATGTTCAATTTACTTATTGATCTTCTAATAGGAGGGCACATATTATGAATTCCATCAGAACAGGATCTTTGTGATCTTCTGATCATTTTATTCTCACCGCTTAAAAAAGTGTCTGTCACATAGTAGGTGTTCAATGAATATTCATTGAATGAACAATAAGGCTATTATCGTTACATTTCCCTTAATCTTAATATGTCCATCCACAAGTATCAAATTTATTATATGCAGCAGTTGGTAAGGAGCTAACATCAATTAGTTTCTAGAACAGAGGTTAGCATACTACAGCCCAAAGACCAACTACTGCTTGCTGCCTGTTTTATAAATAAAGTTTTATTGGAACACAGCCATGCCTATGTGCTACAAAGGCTGCTTATGTGCTACAAAGTCAGAGTTGAGTAGTTGCAACAGACACCACCTGTCCTAGCTTGGGAAGTCTAAAATATTTGCTACCTAGTCTTTAAAGAAAATGTTTATTAACCTCTGCTCTAGAAAATCCCAATGTAATAATTGCTTCAATAGAAAATGTTCTTTAGTTGGGTTTTCAAAACTAACAATCAAGCAAAGAATTTTAAAGACAGCACAATATATCCTACACGAGATCGAGATCAACGTTCCTTCTCTGTCTTGATCTCCCTATAGTTATAGTCCTGAATGTCCAGTCAGAAAACCTGGGTTTCAGTTGAGACTTATCCATTAACATTTTGACATGCAGCAAGTCCTGAATATTTTTCAGTTTCGGTTTCACCATCTATGAGATGAGAAGAATAGCATTTGCTTTGAGTAGTTGACCGAATTCTTGTGAGGAGAGACTGAAGTGTTACACACCGGTGGCTGGGTTTTCTTTTTGACTCCATCATTCTGATGGTTCCTCAGGGAACAGCACTCTTCCCAAGCTTCTCCTCTCTCCACTTCAGTTCTGGAGAAGGCTATTTAGAACAGAAGATATAAATATGAATTGTAGAATTAAAGTGTCGGGACTTAAATTCCATGTCTAGCATATAAGAGTTTTAAAAGAAAATTTACTGAGATATAATTGACTTATAATGTGTAAGTTTAAGGTGCAAAACATATTGAATCGTTACATTTATATGGCAATGTGATTGCTGTTGTGGCATTGGCTGACATCTCTATCACAGAATTATCGTTTCTTTTAGTGCTAGGAACAATTAAGATCTAGTCTCTTAGCAAGTTTAATGTTTATAATACAGTTTTATTGTCTATAATCACTGTACTGTATATTAGATCTCCAGGACTTATTTATTTACTCATTGCAGACTTTGAGTTAGATAACCTCTTCAAGTCTCTGATCCTTATTAGTAAGAGGAGAAAATAAGAGCTAATGTTCATATCAAGGTTACTGTGAGCCAGATAGTAATTTAAGCCCTTTAGATACATTAGTTCATTTAATACCCTTAACAACACAGTGAAGTCAGGGTTATTAGTATTATCATCCCATTTTAGAGATAATAAAATTGAGGCACCGAGAAATTAAATAACTTGTCCAAAATCAATGACCCAGTAAGTAGGAGAGCTGAGATTTGAACACAGTCCTCGGGCTCAGCCTCTTATTGTAGCATAAAACTCTTGTTAGGATCAAATAAGGGAAATGAAGAAAAGTTCTTGACAGTTTCTACATTAGAAAGAATGCCATAAATATTAGTTATTATTTTATCCAATCTTCTATAGGCTTCTATTTTGAGGGGAGAAATGTCCCGTCCTATTCTTTCAGAATTACTTTAATTATTCTTGCATAAATTAAATTGAAATGAAAATGTTGAGTTGATCCATTTGCATAATACTATTTAAACAGAGCAAAACTCACCTTCATTTTTGTGTGTTCTCATTTTACCCTCTCTGGTAAAAGATCCTAACATCTAGATAAACCAAATTTCTTGGTAGCTCCTCTATTTTCAGCCTGGATAATCATGACAAAGTAAAAATTTCCTTCTAATTTCTACCTTGGGCCTGTCTGTCCCTGAGATGTGTGCATCACATAATAGACCAGAAATTCAAATCTAGGAAGAATAAAATAAAGTTAGATGTTCTACAATTTGCATTTTTCAATTCAATGTTTTAAAAAATGAGCAAGTATTTACCAAAAACCAATTTACCGTTATAGTAAACCATGGCCAGAACTTCTTCACTGAATCTTCAAGTAACCCCAATGATACATTGGGAACCAAAGCATGGAAGTACCTAGGTTATGTAACTATGGTACAACCAAATTAATTCCATAATGTTATAGCATGAAGGAGATAAAATAATTTGGAAAATCTTTTTTGACCTTGACGAATTCTGGGTTTGAATTCTCTTATATTGCTGCAAATTTGAAAATCCTATTTTGCATAGGCCTACTGTCACCCCTGCAGGCAGAGGACTGGTCTTAGGCTTTCCTGTGGAGAAAATTGAGGACACAGATGCAAAAGAAAGCTTGGGATTAGTCACACAATGGGATGATAGTGGAGAAAGTTCTTTAAATGGAAAGATACGATCTGAAATTTATAGAGTGAATATTGCATGAGAACAGAGGCAGAGACCAGGATGAGCAATGTGTACTCAAGGGAATTTGAGATTTACTTTCTAAAGAAAAGACTTAATGCTGAGACATAGTAGGAGATTTTGTTGGATGAGTAGGTTTGGGCCCCAAAGCATGAGGCTTTGAATACAGAGTTAAGAATTTGGGAGTAAGTAGGGAGTTATTGAAGATTTCTCTCATAATACATGATTATGGCAAACATGCAGCATTTTAAAACACTTGTCAGCACAATGTGTTACCCATTTTGTTCAAAGACGTAATTGCAACCAAAGTGAATCATAGGATTTCAGTTTTTTCATTGAGCCTAGAGAGGGCTCCAATATCACAGTTTTATTAATATAGATCAGCACTTGTCAGGATTTTTGGTTTCAGGATTCTTTTACACTTTCTTAGTCTGTTCAGGATGTCATAACAAAACATCTTAGATTGGGTGGCTTAACCAAAAAGAAATTTACTCTCTCACACTTCTGGAGCCTGGAAGCCTGAGAGTGGGTACCAGCATGGCCAGGTCCTGGTGAGGGCTTTCTTTCTGGATTATAGGTGGCTGCCTTCTCTCTGTGTCCTCACATGGCCTTTCCTTGGTTGTGTGTGTGTGTGTGTGTGTGAGTGTGTGTGGAGAGAGAGAGATCTCCCTTCCTCTTCTTGTAAGACCACCTATCCTATCAGATTAAGACCCACCCTTATGACCACATTTAACCCTGATTACCTCCTAAAAGGCATGTCTTCAAATACAGTCACTTTGGGACTTAGGCTTCAACATACGAATTTTGGGAGAACATAGTTCAGTCCATAGCAGTACTCTTCAAAATTACTGAGGATCCCAAAGAGCTTTTGTTTATTTGGATTGTATCCATTGATATTTACTATATTAGAAATTAAAACTGAAGAATTTTTAAAGCAGAATGTACAATATACATTTTATTCTCTGTCTAGAAAACTTCCCTTTATACTCATGAGAAGATAGAATGACAAAGGCAAATAGCACTTTAGTATTATTATGAAAAGAGTTTTGACCTCACAGACATCCTGAAAGGATCTTGGGGATCCCCTGGGGTTCCAAACAAACTTTGAGAACCATTCACAAAGAAGCTTGAGCTACCTAGATAGTTCTTAAATGAGCAACTCTTCCAAAAGGAAGCCATTATATAAGCTGGGTTTTTTTTGGTTTTTTGGGGGGTTTTTTTGACAGTTATCTCATAGTCTAAAGATCTTTTTTGTTCCAAGATTAGGGTAATACACAGAAATTACAAGGTCAGACTCCATTACCGCATCCTGCCACCAGCATTTTCATACACACACCCAAAGTCAGTTATAAGCTTTCATTCTTATCTTTAGGACAACCTACTCTTCTTTTAGAAGAAATCAACTTCAGGACTGTGCTCACTGGCCAGACAAAACATAGGCAGATATTGATTTTACCAGGAACAGCAAAAGCTTATGTCCTCATTTTCTCTTTTTATATCAAGCTCTTGTCATTCTTAAAGCACTCTACACACACACACACACACACACACACGCACACCCATCTTGATCTTCAAAGACAGCAAAGCACTCATTGATACTATTTTAATATGAAAAGACCACTGTAGCATTGAATTCCAAATTCTTAAAAACACACTGGTTTCCATAATAGTTCATTTCTTCTAGGACTGGCTGTGATTTTCCTTATTAAATGTCATTGACTGTTTAGCCACCAAAGATTTGGCCTTATCTTCTTACAATTTTATATTATCTCTGTATTTCTTCCAACATGAGCAATTGAAATACCTGGGGCAGAACCTCGCTCTGCAGTATTATTCTTTTCTTAGGAAGATATTGATGTTTTAAATAATTATAAAAACCACTGCAAAGTTAGTTCCGAGCCACCAAAAAATGTCTTTCAGCAATGTGCTATGCGGGAAGAGTATATACTCCTTTTACACATCAGAATTTCATTATCATGTTGACTTTTAAAGACCTACATAAAAATGAAGTTTATATTTTGACAACTTGAGTCAAAATTAATCTAAACAAAATGCCTGAAGTAAAGGTGATTTAATAAATACATAACACGACTTGGGTTGGGGAAGATGCTAATTCTCAATATAAAAGAATCCCAAATATGCAATTCTGAATGTTTCTATTTCATTTTTCAGGCAGAAGTTAAGATAAATGGTCTGGCTTCCCCAAGCTATCTTATAATCATGTCTTTAAGAAATAATTACTTCCATGTACTTAATATTTGAATAACATAAGAATTTACCACCTTCAGAAAGGCATTGGAAATAGAAATTGTAGCTATTCAGTAAGAAGAAAAGCCATCTGCTTGAAGCCATATTTTCATGGATATGTGTGTCTTATTCAAGAAGTGAGGAAATACGACTGCTGTATTCAGAGAGTGACAGAGTTGGTAATTGTGTAATCAAAATCACATATTTTTATATTTTTGAGTAGCAATTAATAGTATATATGTTGATTTAAGTTATTCATTAAAAAAGATAAATACTGCATTAAGAAAACAGATAACTTCACTACAATCTTTGTGGTAGGAAAATGGAAAACTGAGAATATAATTGCTTCCAATTCCTTTTATTTCTCTCAATCCAATCTTGCTTTTTGTCTTCTGCCTAATTACTCTAGGGAAAAAAAATCTAATTTTTCTTCTTTCTAATATCCAGTTGACAGAGAAATAAAAAGATATGTGTGAATGAATAGCTCATTGGTACTTCTGGCTCACTTTAGAATGTCTAGAAAATTGTAGAAATCTCCTTAAAAATCAAAATAACCCAAATCCCTTCCACCTTGAGAGATCAATTAATTTATTGTATTCTGTTAGGTTCCAGTGGGCAATGTTCTATGCCCTGAAATGCCATTCTAAAGCATTATTTTTAATGACAGAATGAGGAAAATAAATAAACACAAAGTCATTTGCCCCATGGTTGCAAAAGGATATTGAGTACAGAGAGATCTCATATATCAATAGGAGAAGGCATTTCTGAATGCTAAATCAAATTACACCTTTTCCTGTTGGGATTTCAACATCTGCCTCCTTGTAGATTGATTAGACTAAAGCAGGCCATCAGAGGCCCTTTGTCTGCGTTTGACTGGGTGAAACAGCTGACAAGTGGCCATCAGATTACCCACAGAGGGGCAGCTGCAAGATAGGAGTTTGACAGCTGACTTCATTATAATTCCTACGCTGCAGACTGCAATGGATTTGTCCTTTAATTGAGCTGGGCCAGCAAACTGCACAGAGAGGAAATGGGGAGGAAAATGGTTGGAGACTGATAACATAACAGAAAAGGGAGCAGGTGAATCCCACTCTAGCACAGAACTGATAGTATCAGGACAACCTTGTTTGGTATGTTGGGCATTTCAACCACTTTAATTGAAATTGCCCTAACTTGGTTATCGGAATGTCTTCGAAAGTTCTTTTATTAATCAGGAACCTTCAGTTTTCCCCTTAGCAGGCAATTTCAAAAATATTCGCCTATTACTTCTTTTGCCACGTGCTTTTGAATGTAGCAAGAGAAGTTTCTTCAAAAGTGTATCAATGATTATGTATAAAAAAGCAAAGAAGGTTTGCTATGGTTAATAAGATTCTGGAATGGTTTCTGACAGAAAAAAATTTTGCAGGTTGTCATATGGTTTACCATAATTCACTATTTAGATATATTCAAGGACACAAAATAGTATAAGGTCGAAGTTTCCTAAGTGAAATCTTGCAGTCTGAAATATCAAAGACAATTGGATTTAATAAAACACATAGCTCAAAATAATTCACTATTTTGTATTACAACAAAGACAATTTAAAACTGCATATATTGTGAACCTGTTATAGATTTTCACTTTGGGAAAATAACTTCATAATAGGCTTTGGCATTTAAATACATGTGTTTCTCTAATATGCCTTCATTTTCTCTGGTAGATTTTTCTCTGTTCACAATATGGAGTCAGAATGAAATAATTACTAAAAAATTCACACTGATCATAAATTAAATAACACATATTATTCAATGTCATTGCTGTAAATACTTTTGTGAATGTTTCTATTTACATTGTCGTCATTTTCCTTTATATATGGGAACTTTTATTATTTACAATTTTAGGATTGAGTACATTAACCAATGGTATTACAGCCATATCTTTCTGTTGTTAATATCTTCAGCTTCCTTTCCCATAAAATTTGTATGGGTTTATTAGAAGAAGAAAACTCTTTACATTTATTATCATGGTTCACTCTTCCTGTCTGTGAATGCAAAATCAGAAATATAAAATACTTAAATAATCAATTAAAAGAAAATCTACATAAATGATACATTGATCATTGTTTTTAAAAGTATAGAATTTTATGCACTCAAGTATTTAATGATCATTTACTCAACTCCTTTTTTCTGGTGGTAAAAATCAATGTGGAGGTGGGTGACTCATCTTAGGACTCGCCACCTGTTAACAGAGATTTTATGAACAGAAGAATTTGAGGTCTGGTTTATTGAGGCCTGCAGTTGAATGTTACTGTCAGGCTTTTCACAGAATGTCAATACTTAACTCATGAAGAACATTCCCTCAACATACATAGTGGTTTAGAATACAGGCTGTGAACTAAACTGCCTGAGAGCAAATTTGAACTGTACCATCTACTATTCATGTCTTCTTGGGAAAGTCACTTCTAAATCTTTGTGCTTCCGTTTCCTGATTCATAAAATTAGGAGACTAATATTACCTACCTTCAAACTATGACGGGTGTTCTCTGTGTGTGTGTGTGTGTGTGTGTGCGCGCATACGTAGCAATTGAGGAATACATGTAAAACCTTTAGAACAAATATGAAATAAGCCTACTATTAAAGGAAGTGTTAACTATGATCCACTTTCCCCTCCCCCAATTAGTTCCATTTTATTTTTTGCATGCTAATTTTTTAGAATATAAGGAAATGAATAATACATAAATAGTTACTCTTTTATGAGAATAGCATCCAGTAATAAAATTTACAAAATTACCTATATGTGTTACTTGAGCAAGTAAGCACTCCAAAAATAAAATTTCCAAGTCAGAAGGATCATTTCTAACAGCCATTTCTGATTTATTCTGCTTGCGATTTTCCTTCATTGGTTATACTCTTTTCTTGCAATGGTTTTCACAATCACTAACACATTCACCTCCAGAGGGAAAAAAACAGAAAGACAGAGAAAGAAATGATACCAAAATCAGTCAACATGATAAAGTTATATCACTTCTGTGACCACAGCAATATATTGCCAGGAAAGAAGGCCCGGATGTATTTTATGCCCTTGTTTGAATTTTGGCCACAGGGCTCAGATGCCATCTTGTTTTCTGCCCCCTGGAATCTGGTCTTCCGAGATTTCTTACATCAGTCACATACAAACTACTTTTAAATAATCCTTTTTCTTTTTCTCCAACATTCCCTGGAATCTTGAACTAAGTACAACTTACCAGCATGAGAGACACATGGGATGAGCGTTCCTTTGTAAAATAGTGGTGATTAATACATTTAACCCCCAAAATAATTTAACTCTAATTCTTTTTCCCTTTCCCTGAAACACACAGTGCAGTAATCTCCTAAAAGACCTGCCATAATAGATCACAGAACAATAACATCTTATTCCCTCAACATCCTTATTTACATGCAATAAAATTTAGCACACACACAATAATATTAGGTGTGGTGTTTTCCCACAAACCATAAAGCAACAATGAAATTTTTAGAAAGTTAATGTGTCTATTAAACAATGGCCACTAAATTAGATTACATATATGCCACACATTATATTTCTTTACCAAATAAAATAATGGAAGGAAATAAAATTTCTTGACCACCAATACTGCATTGTTTTGATTGTACACACTAAATCTATTATGGATAGAGAGTGCCATTTTATTTTATCTTTTCTTATTTTTATTTTTTGGTGAGGAAGATTGGCCCTGAGCTAACATCTGTTGCCAATCTTCCTCTTTTTGCTGGAGGAAGATTGTTGCTGAGCTGACATCTGTGCCAATCTTCCTCTATTTTGTATATAGGATGCCACCTCAGCATGGCTTGAGTGGAGTGTAGGTCCACACCCAGGATCCACACCAGTGAACCCCAGGCCACTGAATTGGAGTGTGAGAACTTAACCACTATGCCGTGGGGCTGTCCCGGAGAGTGCTGTTTTAGATGTTACATGGTTTGTATTTATATGGCAGGAAAACATAGAGATTAAAGCCAAGATTTGATCTTCTAAACCCCAACTCTCTCATCATCATTTAAAATTTGGATTGTTAAATAAGATAAACTGATTATAAGCTTGTTAAAACTTACAATATAAAAAACCCAGGAGCTGGCCTGGTGGCATAGCGGCTAAGTTCACACACTCCACTTTGGTGGCCTGGGGTTCACAGGTTCAGATCCTGGGTGTGGACCTACCCGCTGCTCATCAAGCCATGCTGTGGTGGTGTCCCATATACAAGTGGAGGAAGATTGGCATGGTTGTTAGCTCAGGGACAATGTTCCTCAAGCAAAAAGAAAATTGGCAACAGATATTAGTTCAGGGCCAATATTCCTCACCAGAAAAAAGAAAAATTTTTTAAAAACCCCACAAATCTTACATTTTTCATCTCTATGAGTCTGTCTAGCGTGTGCTATATGGAAATGATGCTTCCTTTGTCAGGTCAAGGCTTGTTCTCCCAGCTCAGAGATCAACTCTGGATTTGAGGACCATATAGGTTCCCTTTCTCATTCTGAATCCAGACTTTCAAATGAGTAGTTCAAAAGATTTAGGCTGGGAAACCACATAGAAAAGTTTTGAGCCTAACTTTTAACTTCACTGGAAGTCTGTGAACCAGAGACTCATTTCCACAGCTCCCAAAGGTGAGGTTTGGCTTTGGCAAAGAATGCCTGTAGGAATAGCCCACCTCAGCCCTTCAGAGAGGTTACGTTCTAATCCTCAGGAAAATCTGAATGACTTCTATATCAACATCAGTACTAGTGTGGATACTAGAACAAGAATACCACTGAATCTGGCAGAGGATTAATTCAGCCTTGTTTATTTAGGGACCATCAATCAAAGACACAGGATCAGAAAATGAGGGGTGAAGGCGTACGAAAGAAATGGAAGAAGAACCTACAGTGAATCCAAATTTATCTAGTTAACTAAACATTGGGACTTTCTTGGAAAGAAGGAAAGGAGATATACAAAGACTAGAAAGTCCAAATTTAAAAAGCTATCCTTTTTCCAAAGACATCAAATAACCTGTTTTGGCCTTGGGGGCCTTAAAATTCATCTCCTTCTGTTGGATTTCTCCTTTGTCTCTGATATAGAGTGATCACTGTTCCATCTCTACCATAATCAGTTAAAGCTGTAATATCCCTCAGCACTGATTAAGCTGTATCTCACAAATTTTGATATGCTGAATCGTTATTATCATTCCGTTTGAAATATTGTACTATTTCAGTTGTGATTTCTTTTTTGGCCCATGGGTTATTTAGAAGTGCCTTGTTTAATTTGAAAATATTTGTGGTCCTCCTAGGTATTTTATGATTTTTGACTTATAATTATACCTGCTGTGGCCAGAGAACACACTATGCTTGATTTAATGCTTTCAAATTTATTGAGACTTGCTTTATATCTGTCATGGTGAGCATCTTACATGCTTATGAAAAGAATATGTTTTCTCCTGTTGTTGGGCAGTGTTCTATATCAATTAATTCAAGGTGGTTGACACTGTTATTGAAACAATCTGCCTACTGATTCTTTTTGTTTAGGTGTTCTATTAATTGCTGAGAGAATGATGATGAAAACTCCAACTGTAAGAGTGAAATTGTCTCTTTAATTCTGTCAATTTGTTCATATGTTTGAAGTTCTGTTATTAGGCACATAAACATATATGATTGTATGTATTCTTGGTAAATTGAGAATTCTATCATTATGAATTATCCCTGTTTACCTCTGAAAATACTTTTCTGTTAAAGACTAGATTGTTTGATATTAACATAGCCACTCCAGCCTTCTTAGGCATACTGTAAGCATGACATACCTTTTTTCCATCCACCTGCTTTTAACTTATCTATGTCTTTATATTTAAAAGGAAACTCTTGTAGATAGTAGATAGTCGAATGGTGTTTGTTTTACTTTATCCATTCTGATACTCACTGACTTTTAATTGGAGGGCTTAGTCCATTAATATTTATTGTAATTATTCACATAGTTGTGATTTGGGTTTATCCTTTTGCTATTTGTTTTCTGTTTGTTACTTGTATTTTTGGTTCTTTTTCTTCTGCATATTTTTGGATTATTTAAGTATCATTAGAATTCTACTTTAATATATCCAATGACTTTTTTAGCTTGGCCATTTACATTATTTTTAGTGATTGCTCTAAGGATTACAATATATATTCTTTATTTTTCATTCTACATAGTCTTAATATTTTACCATTTTACATAAAATGTACGTATCTTGCAGCCATCTTTTATGCCATAGCTGTTATATGTATTACATACACATGGAATTATAAGACCCACAGGACAATGTAGTAATGTTTGCTTTGTACTGTTCTGAGAAATTTCCTTTAGCGTTTCTTTTAGTGCTGATCTGCTGGAAATGAATCATCTTAGACTTTCTTCTTTATTTGAAAATGTTTTCATTTCGCGTTCATTCTTAAAGGGCAGTTTTTCTGAATATAGAACTCAGTTTTTTCTTAAATTACTTTCAAGGTGTCGGTTCACTGCTTTTTCGCCTGTAGATTTTCTGATGAGAAATCCATGTTAATTCAAATTGTTCTTCTGTAGGTAATGTGCTGGGTTTTTGGGTTTTTTTCGTGTGCTTTCAAGATTTTTTTCTATCTTTAGCTTTTGGTGTTTTGACTATGATGTGCCTTAGGCATGGTTTTCTTCATATTTATCATGCTTGATGTTTGCAAAACTTCAAGAAACTTTAGATTTATATATTTCACCAAATGAGAAAAATAGTGGCCATTATTTCTTCAAATACATTGTCTGCCCAATTTGCTTTCTTGTCTTCTTCTGGGACTCCAATAACCAGTATATTGGATCTTTTGATACAGTTCCACATATTCTTGAGGCTCAATTCATTTTTTTTGAATTTTTTCTCTTTCCAAGTTTGCTGACTTTCTCTCATCTGTATTATTTGTTAGGAGTTTCTTTTTTTAAGTTTCAGATATTGTATTTTTTTACTTACATAATGCCTATTTGTTTCTTTTTATACTTTTTATTTCTTTTCCATTTTCTATCCATTTATTCTTTGTGAGCATACTTTCCCTAACATCCTTGAATATTGTTGTAATTGCTATTAAAAATATTTGTCTGCTAATTGTAACATATAGATTGTCTCAGGATTGTTTTTTTCTATTCAAAATGTACCGAATTTTTTTGCTTCTTCACATGTAGAATAATTTTGGATTGTATTTTGAGAGTTGTGATGCTGTGGATGCTGAGGACCCTGTTTTACTCATTTGAAAATGTTTTAAATTTTGTTGTTGCTATTTTTGTTTTTTACAGGCAATTAACTTGCAGGAATTCAATTCCACATTCTGTATCTCAACTCTCAGTTTAGTTTAATCTGTTTTTCCTTTTCTGGAGGCTAACAGGAGCACACGCAGCTCAGGAGTAAAACAGATTTGGGCAGAGTTTATACACAAAATTTGGGGATTTCTTTCTCTAGTTCTCACCTTTATTGGATCCTCATAATTTTTAAGCAGCTGTTATTTGCCTCAAATTTTGTTCTCTGGTTCTTCAAAGCACAAAGATCTTAGATTTTCTATCAAAATTTTAGCTGCTATGTGTGCAGCTAACTTTGACTAAACGCTCTAGAAAATCATCCAAATAATCCCACCCGAAGTGAGATGCTGATCACTGTTTTTTGAAACCCAGAAAACTCCAACTATCCAAAATATTTGAGTTTTTTGGGTTGGTTACCTAGTTGTCTAAATGATTATGACTTGCCTAATTATCTTTTCCCCAAATGTCTATCAATAAATGGAGCCTGAGAATTAATGTCCCTCTGGGGCAGTAGGAATGTTACAGCCTCATAAAAACATCCAAGGACCCTTGCTTTAATTCCAATAATGAAGAACCCTTTAGAAACATGAACAATAAAGTGGGAGAATTTACCTATTTAAGGGTATTTCTGAATTAAACTGCGTCTCCGCCATCCACCTAAATTGTTTGGTAAATATTGCCAAGTCCTCTATTATAGAAGGTATGGTACAGAGCCTTTCTTGCATAAAGATTGAACTGTCAATAGGAATATAATTAGAGCCACGTTTTCTGATAGTAATGATGCTTCTGTGCCAATCGTCCATAGCATCTTACTTAGCAAATTCACTCATAATGGAATTTGCAGAATGGATTGCTAAAACTAGAGGCTGAACATATAGTCACAGGGCAAAAAAGGGTAACTGGGACAAAAGGAATTAATTTTAAAAATAAGATCTGTATTAAACACATGGAAGAATAAATAGTTATGAAGGTTTATAAATATCTAAGCTGTTCTGATCTAAAGTGCTTGTCACGTATACAAGCTATCCAAGACTTAGGACTGGATTGAAGAAAGATAGAGATGTATTTTGTTAAATAAAAGATAAAAAATTTATGCAGGTAGTATTTAGAATTTTGAGGAAGCGTCAGTGTGTGCATGCATACATACCATGTACATGTGTATAAGTTTTCCATTGAATATTTTTTAAGCAAGAATTCTAGCAAAAAAAGGAATCTAGCTAATGTCATTCTTTTCTGTGGCTTTCTCCCTGTTGATGTCATTCTAATTTATCGCTCTGGCTGAGAAGCTTAAAGACTAAGGTTTAGTTTCTTACTGAATATCATTTTCATTTTTACTGTTTAATCCAATATGAATTTTTATTACATTTGCTGAATTTTAACACCAGTTTCTCTGCAATATCTTAATGAGTTTTTGTCACTGTGGGGCACTGTATATTGCATCAGATTAGTAGGTCAAACACATGTTAGTTATTAAACTTCCTATAAATAATGCATATTCACTTATGCAGTATGAGTAGATACTGAAAATTATTTCTTAAGGAAAGTAAAAGTTATCAAGTTAAAGAATAAGAGAAATTAAGTTTTCCACAACAGAGAGGTGCTGAAGTTTTGACCTCCTAGACTAAGAATGTCTGCTAAGATTTAGAACACTCTAGGTAAATATTTCTATTACACTTTGATATGTAAATACCAAATGTCATATTCAAAAGCTAGTCAATTGGTGAGATTTTCATAAAAACTGTAGTACAAGACACATGGCCACATTACCTAATAACTTAACTTCCTGGGTTTTATTTTATATAAATCAAATCAAGGTGGCAAAGATGACAAAACTCAGTGCTGGTTAGAGTTGAAGACAATTGACTTCTCATTTACCATCAATGATGTATAAATTGGTATCAATTCGGGAATAGAAAGATAATACCATAACAATTATGAACTCCATTAGATATAGTTATTCTGCCTCTAGAAATAAGCATTACCCTGCTTAACCCAAGGAAATAATTGAAAATATCATGAGGCATTAGATACATAGACGAAGGTCAATTACAGCACAGGGCCAGTTGTAGCAGAGGAGACTGTATCTGCTCCGCTAACATTGTTTTTTTTGTGGGGGGAAGATTAGCCCTGAGCTACAGCATGGCTTGACAAGCTGTGCGTAGGTCCACACCTAGGATCTGAACCTGTGAATTCCATGCCGAAGCGGAACGTGCAAACTTAACCACTGAGCCATCAGGCTGGCCCCTCCGCTGACATTCTTATACTGTGACTTTTGTAGAGATCAAGGACCTCCACCATCCAGAAGGTACCTGGTAGATGGGATATATGTGGTATGAGGAGGGAGCATGCAGGACTGAGTGTATTGAAAACCTCTGGTACTCTATTTCATAGCTCTGTTCTCAGCTGCTGGGTTTTTTTGTTTCACCTTTCTCTATTTTTGGAAAACATAGGTTAAATCAGTTGTTATTTGAAATGTGTTGGGAAGAAGTGGCAATACCAATGGGTACAAAGTGGAAATTTATTTCCAGGATTTCTTGCGCAAGATTTCGAGTATTTTTAAGACTATGAACAGTAACTTATTTGTATATGTTCAAAACTTATTAGGAAGTCATTTTACCAAATCCTTTTTCTAAAAGTGTCAAATATAAAGATTCCTAAAATCAGAAAAGTTATGTAATAATCTTTTGAATAACTAACAATTAATTTTACTCCTGGAGAGTAAAATTTAGTCATGAACATAAAAGATTACACATTGACTTCTGATATATCTTATGCTTTTCTCTAACCGTTGAGGGCTGAATGCTTGTTCAACTGCAGGGCCATCTTTCAGATTGTATTCTACTGTGTGTTTTCTGCCTGGATTTGTGCAATGAGAAAAGCCCTCCACCAACATCTGTTCTGAAGGATTTGTAGCTCTTAGTCAGTTTATTTCATTATCTTTCTAGCAAAAACTGAGCATTTCAGGACCATTAGATTCCTAGATTTAAATACATTACCAAACCATGATTTAAGGTCTGTTACAAGCTCATATATTAAAGGAGAAAAACCAACAGGGAAATAATTGGCTCATGTCCTCCGGTTGAGATCATGGTCAGAGGTGTGACACTTGCCAGAAACCTTGGAAAAACATCAGATATCCACACATCATCCCACCCTTCACCACAAGAAAAAATGAGGCAATCGAAGGCTAATATCTTTCCACCTTTCCAAAAGTCAGGGCATTAGCAGCCACTCCGCGCAGACTCGCTTGCGAAGTTTCAAGTCTGAAGGCACAAAAAAATGGCATAGGTCACAGAGGAGATGCAGCTTCCTGCAACTCATTTTAAAAAGTGATTTTGTATGTGGCATTCTCCTTGTGCTAGACTTGACCATTATGAAACCGAAAGTATCCGGAAGGATAACTGCCAAAATACGCAAAAGCATACCTTGGGGAAACTGTAGTTAGTGCATTATTATTTCTCTGCAGATACAAATTTGAAATAGGATTAAAAATGGAATCTTCTGCTCCAAGATAATGTAGAACTTAACTTGTTCCTGTAATATACTGTGAAGGTTTAACATTTGAATAGACCCTGGAAAAAATTATTATTATTATAATTATTATTAATTTTTGGAGGACAGATATAGAGAATCATATTAACCCTTACAACCATTGTTTTAAGGTGTACACTTGGGGCGGGACTGGTGGTACAGTGATTAAGTTCACACGTCCACTTCGGTGGCCTGGGGTTCGCCGATTCGGATCTACACACCACTTGTCAAGCCACACTCTGGCATGCATCTCACATGTAAAGTAGAGGAAGATGGGCATGGATGCTAGCTCAGGGCCAGTCTTCCTCAGCAAAAAAAGGGGGATTGGTGGCAGATGTTAGCTCAGGGCTGATCTTCCTCAAAAAATAAATAAATAAATAAGTAAACAAACAAATAAAAATTTAAAATAAAATAAAATGTACTCTCATCATTGGATCATTCTTCCATGATGTTATCTACTCGTTTTATTATTGTTATTATTTTTGGTGAGGAGGATTGGCCCTGAGCTAACATCTGTTCCCAATCTTCCTCCTTTTTGTTTCTCCCCAAAGCCCCAGTATATAGTTGTATATCATAGTTGTAGGTCCTTCTAGTTCTTCTATGTGGGATGCTGCCACAGCATGGCTTGATGCGTGGTATGTAGGTCCATGCCCATGATCTGAACCAGCAAACCCTGGGCTGCCAAAGCAGAGCATACAAACTTAGTGCCACTGGGCTGGCCCCCATTTTACTACTTTTGGTAATATAAAAAGCACCCTTGACCACATCACTCAACACAAAAGCTAGGATCTTAACAATAAAATAGAGCTAACTAAGATCTTCCCACAATGCAAACCTCCAACTCTCTCTACTGGGGTAAACATTATCCCAAATATATGTTTACCTTTTCTTGCTTTCATTTTTGAATGGCTTTATTGACATGTAATTAACATAGCATTTTTCCCCAGTTTTATTGAGATGCAATTGACATATAACATTGTGTAACTTTAAGGTGTGCAGCACATTGCAATGATTACCACAATAAATTTGGTTAACATCCATCGCCTCACACAGTTACAATTTTTTTTCTTGTGATGAGAAGTTTTAAGATCTACTTTCTTAGCAACTTTCAGATATACAATAGAATGTTATTAACTATAGTCACCACGCTGTAATCATATCTACAGAACCTATTTATCTTATAACTGGAAATCTGTACCTTTTGACCAAATTCACCCATACCTGCCCCAGCCCATGCTTCAGGCAACCACCGATCTGTTTTCTGTTTCTATGAGTTTGTTTTTTTAGATTGCAGAAGTAATTGAGATCTTATAGTATTTGTCTTTTACTGTCTAATTTATCTCACTTAGCATAGTGCCCTCAAGAGTCATCCATGCTGTTCAAATGACAGGATTTCCTTCATTTTTATGTGTAAATAATACCCAATTATATGTATATGCCATATTTGCTTTATCCATTTATCCATCAGTGGATGCTTAGGTTGTTTCCATGCATTGTCTATTGTGAATAATGCTGCAATGAACATGGGGAGCAGATACTTTTTTCGAGATAATGATTTAATTTTCTTCAGCTATATACTCAGAAGTAGAATTGCTGGATCATATGGTAGTTCTATTTTTAATTTTTTGAGAAAACCCCATACTTTTTTCCACAGCGGCCATACCAATTCATATCCCGATAGCGTACAAGGGTTCTCCTTTTTCCACATCCTCACCAACACTTTATCTCTTGTCTTTTTGATAATAGCCATTCTGAGGGTTATGAGGTGATAAGCACACTGTAGTTTTGATTTACATTTCCCTGATAGTGATGTTGAGCACCTTTTCATATCTGTTGGCCATTTGAAAATCTTCTTTGTAAAAATGTCTATTTAGGTCCTTTGCCCATTTTTAATCAGATTATTCAGTTTTTTGCTCTTGAGTTGTCTGAGTTCCTTATATATTTTGGCTATTAACCCCTTATCACATATGTTTTGCAGATAAACTTCACATGTTTAATGTATACAATTTGGTAAGATCTGACATATATGTATACATATATATGTAAAACATCAATACAATCAAGATTATGAACACATCCATCAACCCAAAAGTTCCTCATTCTCCATTTTAATCTTGTAATCTCTCCTTCTTGCTCCTTTCTGCCTGAGCCCCTATCTTCAGGCAATCACTGATCTGCTTTCTATCACTGTAGATTAGTTTGCATTTTCTAGAGTTTAGATAAATGAAAACAAAAAAATATTTTTCTTCCAACTTCCTTTACTCAAAATAATGCTTTTGAGATTCATCCATGTTGCTGTATCAATGTTCATTCCTCTTTGTTACTTAGCAGTGTTCCAATATATAGACATGCCACAATTTGTTTATTTATTCACTTGTTGATGG
This sequence comes from Equus przewalskii, assembly GCF_037783145.1. Taxonomy (NCBI): domain Eukaryota; kingdom Metazoa; phylum Chordata; class Mammalia; order Perissodactyla; family Equidae; genus Equus; species Equus przewalskii. The sequence goes on from NC_091849.1 coordinate 21,627,982, forward strand.
ATATTTGAAGTGTTTTAAGTTTTAGGTTATTTCTAAAGCTTCGATGAAGATTTGTCACAGGTCTTTATGGGACCACATGCTTTCCTTTCTCTTGGAAAGATTCCAAGAAGCAAAATAACTGGGTTGTATGATAGGTATAGATTTTAAAGAAACTACCAACTATTTTCCAAAGTGCGTGTATCATTTTATATTCCTGCCAACAGTGTATGAGAGTTCAAGTTAATATATATCCTAGCAAACCCCTGCTATGGTCAGTCTTTTTTAATTTTACATATTCTAACAGGTGTTTAGTGATATATCATTCTGGGTTTTTTTTAAAGACCTTTTTTTAGAGCAGTTTATGTTTACCAAAAAATTGAATGGTAGGTACAGAGATCTTCCATATGCCCCTGTGCCCCCTCACATGCATAGCTCCTCCCATTATCAATATCATTCACAAGAGTGGTACATGATGAACCTACACTGACACATCATAATCACCCCAAGCCCATAGCTTATCTTAGGGTTCACTCTTGATGCTATACATTCTGTGGGTTTGAACAAATATGTAATGACATATATCCATCATTATAAAATCATGCAGAGTATTTCACTGCCCTAAAAATCCTCTGTGCTCTGACTACTCATCTCTCCCTCAGCCCATCCTTGGCAATCACTGTTCTTTTTATTATCTGCACAGTTTTGCCTTTTTCAGAATGTCATATGGTTGAACTGTAATCATATAGCATGTAGTCTTTTCAGATTGGCTTCTTTCACTTAGTAATATGCATTTAAGATTTCTCCATATCGCTCTATGGCTTGATAGCGCATTTATTTTTAGCGCTAATGTTCCATTGTTCAGATATGTCACGGTTTATTTAGCCATTCCCCTACTCAAGGACGTCTTCGTTGCTTCCAGGTTTTGGCAGTTATGGATAAAGCTGCTATAAACATTTGCATGCAAGTTTTAATGTGGACATAAGTTTTCAATTCCTTTAGGTTATCTTCCTTTGTGAGGTATCTGTTAAGATCTTTGGCCCATTTTCTAACTGGGTATTTGTTTTCTTATTGTTGAGTTTTAAGAGTTCTTTGTATATTTTGGATAACAAACCTCTATCAGATGTGTATTTTGCAAATAGTTTTTCCCACTCTGTGGCTTGCCTTCTTATCCTCTTGACATTGTCTTTCATAGAGCAGAAGACTGTAATTTTAAATGAAGTCTAGCTTTTCAAATATTGCTTTCATGGATCACGTCTTTGATGTTATAACTAAAAAGTTATCACCACCCAAGGTGTTCCAGAATTTTTTCTATGTCATCCTCTAGGAGTTTTATAGTTTTTCATTTTACATTTAAGTTTATGATCTGTTTTCAGTTAATTTTTGTGAAGAGTGTAAGGTCTGAGTCTAGATTTATTGTCTTTTGCATGGGGATGTCAGTTATTCTAGCACCATTTGTTGAAGAGATTATCTTTGCTCCACTATATTGCCTTTGCTCCTTTGCCAAAGATCAATTGACTATGTTTACATGGGTCTATTTCTGGGCTCTCTATTCTGTTCCATAGACTTGTCTTTTTTTTCACCAATACATTTCTGGCTGGGTTACTGTAGCTTTATGGTAAGTAATGAAGTTGGGTAGCATCAGTCTTCCAATTTTGCACTTCTCTTTCAATACTGTGTTAGCTATTCTGGATCTTCGCTTCTCCATATAAACTTTAGAATCAGTTTGTCTATACCATAAAATAACTTGCTCGTGTTTTGATTGGGATTGTGTTGAATCAATGGATGAAGTTGAGGACTGACATCTTGACTATATTGACTCTTTCTTACCATGAACATGGAATATGTCTCCATTTATTTAGTTCTTCTTTGATTTAATTCATCAGTTTTGTAGTTTTTCTCGTATAAATCTTGTAAATATTGTGTTTGAGTTATACCTAAGTGCTTCATTTTTGGAGGTTCTAATATAGATGGTATTGTGTTTTAAATTTCAAATTCCAAATGTTCATTGTTAATATATGGGAAAGCAATTGACTTTTGTATATAACCTTGCATTTTGCAACCTTGGTACAATTGTTTATTAGTACTAGGAGGATTTTTGTTGTTGATGATTCTATTGGATTTCTACATAGATAATCATGTCATCTGTGAATAATAGCAGTTTTCTGTCTTCTTTCTCAATCTGTATTCATTTTATTTCCTTTTCTTGCCTTATTTCATTGGTAAGGACTTCCAGTACAATGTTGAAAATTAGTGGTGAGAGGGGAAGTTCTTGCCTTGTGCCTCATCTTAGAGAGAAAGCTTAGAGTTTCTTGCCATTAAGTATGATGTTAGCTGTAGGGTTTTTATAGTCTTTATCATGTTGAAAAAGTTCCCCTTATTCCTAATTTACTGAGAGCTTTTATCACGAATGGATGTTGAATTTTGTCAAATGCTCTTTATCTATTGATATTATCATGTGATTTTTCTTTTTTAGTCTGCTAAGGTGTTTAGATTACATTAACTAATTTTCAAGTTTTGAATCAGCCTTTCCTACTCGAGGTAAATACCACGTGTCATGGTGTCTAATTCTTTTTATACTTTTTTGGGTTTGATAATATTGTGTTGAGAATTTTTGCATCTATGTTCTTGAGAAATATCAGTCTGTAGTTTTCTTGTAATGTTTGTCTGGCTTTGGTATTATGGTAATAGTGACCTTATGGAAAGTATCCCCTCCACTTCTAGCCTCTGAAAGAAACTATATAGACATGGAATATTTTCCTCCTTAAATGTTTGGTAGAATTTACCAGTGCACCCCTCTGGTGCTTTCTGTTTTGGAAGGTTATTAACTATTGATTCAATTTCTTTAATAGATTTAGTCCTATTCAGATGATCTATCTCATTTTATATATTTTGTAAAATTATGTCTTTCAAGGAATTGACATATTTCATCTAGATTATCAAATTTGTGAGCATAGAATTGTTCATAGTATTTCTTTATTATTCATTTAATTTCCATGGTATCTGTGATATACTCTCCTTCATTTTTGATAGTAGAAATTTGTATTCACTCATTTTCTTAGTTAGAGGCTTATTGATTTAATTGATCTTCTCAAAGAAGCAGCTTTTTGTTTTATTGATTTTCTCTGTTGATTTCCTGTTTCAATTTCATTTATTTCTGCTGGAATTTTTATTATTTATTTTCTTCTACTTTGGATTTAATTTGCTCTTCTATTTCTAGTTTCCTAAAGTGAAAGCTTATTTTATAGAATTTAGATATTTTTCTTTACTAATATATGTATTCAGTGCCAAACTTTTCTCTCTAAGCACTGCTTTCACTGTATTCCACAAAAGTTGATGTGTTGTATTTTTATTTTTATTTAGTTGAAAATATTTTTTGATTTTTGATTTTTTTTATCTGTTAGCTATCTCTTTATCTCTTAGATCAATTAAGAATAAGAAGAATAAAATTTTTATTTTACTTTCACTTACTTCTTTGGTCCATTTATTATTTAAAAGTATGTTGTTTAATCTCCATGTATTTTTGGATTTTCCAGTTATCTTTCTGTTGTTGATTTCTAGTTAAATTCCATTGTGGTCTGAGAGCAGACATTATATGATTTTTTTTTCTTTATAAATTTGTTAAGATTTGTTTTACGGCCCAAATGTAGTCTACCTTGGTGAATATTCCATGTGAAGTTAAGAAGAATGTGTATTCCTCTGTTGTTTGATGAAATAGTCTATGGATGTCAGTCATATCCAGTTGATTGATGCTATTGTTGAGTTCAAGTAAGTTGGTACCAAATTTCTGCCTGCTGGATCTGTCCATTTCTGAGTGAAGGGGTTTAGAAGTCTCCAACTATCATAACAAATTCTTCTACTTATCATAATTCTATCAGTTTTTGCCTTATATAGTTTGACACTCTGTTGTTAGGTGCATACGTGTTAAACATTGTTATGTCTTCTCGGATAATTGACCACTTTATTGTTATGTAATGACCTTTTTTATTCCTGATGAATTTCTTACTTTAAAGTCTTTCCTTTCTGAAATTAATATAACTACTCTTGCTTCCTTTTGAAGTTTTAGCATGGCATATTGTTCACCACTCATTTGCTTTTAATCTATACGTGCCTTTATATTTAAAGTGGGTTTCTTGTAGACAACCTATAGCTGGGTCTTGGTTTTTGATACTCTCTAATCTCTGTCATTATAATTGGTGTACTTAGACTATTGACATGCAAAGTGATTATTATTATAGTTGAATTAATATCTACCAAATTCGTTACTATTTTCTATATGTTGCCTTTGTTCTCTGTTCCTATTTTTGTCTTCCATTCTTTTTCTGCCTTTTGTGGTTTTAATTGAGCATTTTATATAATTCCATTTTCTCTCATTTCTCAACATATCAGGTATACTTCTTATTTTACTTTTTTTAGTGGTTGTTGTAGAGTTGGCAGTAATTATTTACTTCTAATGTAAGTGCACTTTCAGGTAGCACTATGCCACTTCATGGGTAGCATTAATACCCCATAATAACAAAACAATCCTAATTCCCTTCTTCCATCCTTGTAACATCGCTGTCACTCATTTTACTTATACATATAAGCATAGATATACACATAAGATACACATAAGCATACAAATTGAATACCTTTTTGCTATTATTATTTTGAACAAATTTTTATCTGTTAGATCAATTAAGAATAAGAAAAATGAAAACTTTATTTTACTGTCACTTATTTCTTCTTCAGTACTCTTCCTTTCTTTATGTAGATCCAAATTTCTGACCTATATTGTTTTCCTTCTCTCTAAACAGCTTCTTTCAACATTTTTTACAAGGCAAGTCTATTGACAAGAAATTCCCTTGGTTTTTCTTTGAGAAAATCTTTATATTTACCTCTTATTTTGAAGGATACTTTCACAGTATATGAAATTCTAGGCAGATAGATGTTTTCTTTTAACTCCTTAAATATTTCACTCCAATCTTTTTTTCTTGCGTGGTTTATGACTAGAAATCAGATTTAATTTTATCTTTGTTCCTTTATAGGTAAAAGTGTTTTTTTTCCCTCCGTCTTTCTTCAGGATTTTTTCTTTATCTTTGCTTTTCTGTAATTTGAAAATGATATGCCTGAGTATCATTTTTGGGCATTTATCCTGTTTGGTGCTCTCTGAGCTTCCTGGATATGTGGTTTGGTGTCTGACATTAATTGAGGGGAAATTCTCACTCATAATTGTTACAAATATTCCTTCTGTTTCTTTCTCTCTTTCTTCTCCTCTGGTATTCCAATTACGTGTATATTAAACATTTTGTAGTTGTCCCATTGTCTTTGGATATCTCGTTCTGTTTTATTCAGTCTTTGTTCTCTTTGCTTTTCAGTTTTTGAGCATTCTATCTGTATCTTCTGGCTCAGAGATTCTTTCCTCAACCATGTCCAGTCTTCTAATAAGCCCATCAAAGGAATTTTTCATTTCTGTAACAGTGGTTTTTATCCTTAGCAGTTCTTTTTGTGTCTTTCTTAGGATGTCCATTTTCTGTTTATATTGCACATCTGTTCTTGCATATAACTACTCACATGAAGGAGTTTTGTCTACTTTATCCATTATAGCCCTTAGTATATTAGTCACTATATTAAATTCTTGGTCTGATAATTCCAACGTCCCTACCATGTCTTACTCTGTCTCTTTAAATGTGTATTTTGCTTTTTGTTACGTCTTGTAATTTTTCCTTGAAAGCTGGACATGACATACTCCAGCAATAGGTTCCACAGTGGTTTCTGCTCCTGAGCCTCTGCTTGGCAGGCTGTGACTCCCTCTATTTGCCTGTCTGTGTCTCCAATTTGAAAGAAGCAGTCTGCCCTATGTTCTATTCTCTCTTATGGATCCAAGCAGAGTGGCTGATTATTCAATATGTTTAGCTTTTCACTTGTTAGGACAGGGTGGTGATTTCCAAGCTCCTTACATTTGGAAGCAGAAACCGAAAGTCCCCTTTCATTGTGGTTTTACTTTGCTTTTCCTTGATGAGCAATGATGTTGAACTTCTTTTTATATGCATGTTTGTCATCCATATCTCTTCTTTGGTAAAATACCTCTTTAAATCATTGCCTATTTTTTAAAATTCAGTTGTTTATTTTCTTAGTATTGATTTTGAAATTTATTTTTATATATTCTGCTTATAAATCTTTTGTCAGATATATTATTTTCAAATATTTTCTCCCACACTGTGGATTGTCATTTCATTCCTTTGATAATGTGTTCAAAGACAAAAAGTTCTTAATTTTAATACAGTTCAATTAATCAATTTTTTACTTATAGGTAATGCTTTTGGTGTTGTGTTTAAAAAATCAGTTCAAATATCTTCTACTTTCCCTTTTCATTTCTTCTTTGACACTAAGTTATTTAGAACTGATTCTTTCATTCCCAATTACTTAGGGAACGTTGCAATATTTTTCCATTATTGATCTCTAATTTTATTTCACTCTGGTTAGAAAAAATACTTTGTAAGGCCTGAATCATGTTAGATACTTTAAGACTTGTTTTATGGTCCAGAATATGGTCTTTTTGATAAATATTTAGTGTCGACTTGAAGATAATGTGTATTTTTCTGTTATCAACAACATTCTATAAATATTAATTGAATTTGTTTGATAGTTTTGTAATCTTTTACATGCTAATTGATTTTTTACTAATTTGTTCAATCTTCTATTGAAAGAAGTGTGTTGAAATCTCTGATTACATTTGTGGATTTGTCTATTTCTCCTTGCATTTTTATCAGCTTTTGCTTTATGTAGTTTGAAGGTCTGTTATTAGTTACATAAGCATTCAGAATTTTTGTGTCTTCTTGATGAACTAACCCCTGATCATTATAAAATGAATTTCTTTATATCTGATAATATTATTTTTTCTGAAATTTACTTTGTCTGATATTAATATAGCACCTCTAGCTTCCTTTAAGTCAGGATGGCGTATTTTTTCCATTTTTGAATGTTATCTCATTTGTGTCCTTATATTTAAACTGGGTTTCTTATAGGCATCAAGTGTTGAGTCTCACTATATTATCTAATCAGATAATATCTTCCTCTTAATTGGAATAATTATGCCATTTAATTTTTATTTAATTTAAATATAGTTGTTTTTAATTAAACTTTTTCTGATAGTTGGAAATTTACAGGCATCCATAAGAAATAATACAGAGACATTGTATACCTCTTACCCAATTTCCTTCAATAGGAAGAATTTGAAAAATTATAATACACTGTCACAACCAAGATATTGATATTAACATAATCAAGATAGAGAGTATTTCTCTCAGTAGAAAGAAGCCTCATGTTGCACTTGTGCAGTCACAACCACTTCTCTTCCACCTCTTCCTTAATCACTGGCCCCCACTAATCTGTTCTCTTCTTCTGTAATTTTGTCACTTCAAGATTGTTGTACACATCAAACTATCTGTTATCTTTTGGGATTGACTGTTTTCATGCAACATAATTATTTGGAGATTCACTGTTTTCATGCAACATAATTATTTGGAGATTCATCCATAATTATGGGTATCAATCAATAATCCATTCTTTTTTACTGCTGAGTAGTATTCCACATCATAGATTTGCCACAGTTTGTTTAACCATTCATTCATGAAGGACATTCTAGTTATGAACAAAGAGTGGCTTCCTACTAGCATTGTATGAGTGTTCCAGTTTCTCTGCATGTTTGTTAGCATTTGTTGTTGTTACTATTTCTTATTTTAGTTATTCTAATGGGTACATAGTGATATCTCATTGTGCTTTAATTTGCATTTTCCTAATGATTAATGAAGTTGAACATCTTATCATTTATTTATTTGTCATCCATCTCTTTTTTCGGTAAAGTGTCCATTTAAAGTTTTTCATATACCGATTTGGCAGTTGTTTATCTCTTTGGTGAAATGTCTGTTCATTTCTCTTGCCAATTTTCTAATTGAATAGTTTATATTTTATAATTGAGTTTGGCAAATCTCTATACATTGTAGATATTAGTCTCTTAGCATATATTTAGTTTGAAGATATTTTCTCCCACTCTGCACCTTGTATTTTTATCCTCTTCACATCTCTTTGCAGAACAAAGTTTATAAATTTTGATGCAGCCTAATCTATCAATTTTTTTCCTTTTATGGATGATGCTTATGGTTTCAAGTATAAGAATTTCTTGCCTAACCCTGGATCCTGAAGATTATCTCTTGTATTTTTTCTAAAAGTTTTATAGTTTTGTGTTTTGCATTTACTTCTGTGATCCACTCTGAGTGAATTTTTGTATCATGTGAAACTTAAGTTGAAGGTCATCTTTTGATTATTAATGTCCACTTGCTTCAGCACTGTTTGTTGAAAATGCCATATATCTCCTATTGAACTGTTTTTTGCATCTTTGTGAAAAACCAGTTAGATATATTTGTGTGATTCTACTGGATTCTCTATTCAGTTCATTTATCTATGTATGTATTCCTCTGCCAGTGCTATACCATGTGTATAAGTGTATGTATATAACAAGTCATAAAATTGGTAGATTGATTCCTCTCATTTGTTCTATTTAAAAATTATTTAGCTATTCTAATTCCTTTACATTTTCATATAAATTTTAGAATAAAATTATCTAGACATATAGAAAATCTTGCTGAGTTTTGTTAGAAATTGTGTTGTCTGTATATTAACTTAGGGAGAACTACATCTTTACCACGTTGAGTCTTTCAATCAATGAATATAGTATGTCTCCCCATTTATTCATGTCTTCTTTGATATCTTTCATCAATGTTTTTAATTTTTAGTATACAGGTCCTGTACATGTTTTGTTAGATGTACACTTAAATATCTCATTTTTGAGTGATTGTAAAGAGTACTGACTTGTTAATTTTGACGTCCATGTGGTCATTGCTAGTGCATAGAAATATGATTGATGTAGAAATACAGTTATTATGTAAGGAGATACAAAATATATGCTTTATCTTAGTACATTTTCTATACACATTTGGAAATAGAGTATATTCTGCTGTGGGTTGATGGAGTGTTCTATAAATGTTAATTAGGTAAAGTTCATTGATAATTCTTTGCTTCTTTTCTATCCTCACTGACTTTCTCTCTAGTTGTGCTAGAGAGAAGAACGTTGATATATCCAACTATATTTATGCACTTAGCTATTTCTCCTTTAATTTCTATCAATCAGTTTTTGCTTTATGTATTTTGTGACTCTGTTGGTGCAGGCAATTTGAAGATTGCTATGTGCTTCATAGTGGTTGATCCATTTACCATAGTATGATGTCCCTCTCTGTCTCTAGTGATTTTCTGTGCTCTGGACTCTACTTTATCTGATATTAATATAGCTACTCCTACTTTCTTTTTGTTAATGTTTCCATGTTATATATTTTTCCATCCTTTTACTTTCAACCCACCTATGTCATTATATTTTAAGTAAGTCTCTTATAGGTAACATATAGTTGAATCATTTTTTTTTTTTAATCCACTCTGCCAGTCTTTGTCTTTTTACTGATGTGTCTAGATCATTTACAGTGTAATTATTGATATGTTAGGGCTTAAGTCTGCCATCTTAGTTTTTATTTTTCTTTTCTCTTTGTTTTCCTATTTTTTTTCTTTCTCTGTTTTCTTTTTCCTGCGTTTCTATCTGATACTTGGACAGTTTGTGGAATTTTATTTTGATTTGTTTATAGTGTTTTTCACTACATATCTTTATTTTTTAGTGATTGCTGTGTGTATTAAATTATACATGCCTAACATTATAATCTACTAGTATAGTCACTTTATATAGAAACTATACCTCCCTGTACATCCCTTTATAATTTTCTGAAATATTTTCACTACATATATTTAGAGCTGCATCAGACAGTGTTATATTTGCTGATACCTGTGGGAGGAACCCGGACACAATCTAACAGACATAAAAGTCCTAGCTCCTCACTCAGCCTCCTCTAAAGCTACTCTGGCAGGGGTATTGGAGTGCCCTGTTACAGCATGATAAGGATGGAAGTCTAGGCTCTCCACTCAGCCCAGGGATGGGCCCATATTTTTATGCATTGTTTGGTTGGAGTAGAGCAGTTATTGTCTAAACATTTTCTGTCTTGTTATGCTGCCCATTCTCTGATACTTTGGTTAGACACTGTGTGTTTTTGAGGGGGTTTATTTTTCTGCACTCATTGGAATTTCCAGATTGCCAGGTTCTTCAGCTCCAAGTCTGGCATATATGAGGCAAAAAGTCAAACAACCTAAAAAAAACATAAACCAGGGAGCTGGCACCATGTCATTTCTTGCATCCTGAGGTCTCCAAACGGTTTGCTTCTCTCCAACTTCTAAAGTCTTCTTATGTTTGTTATATACATAATATCCAGGGAGTTTAGTTGTACCTAGAAGGAGGACTAGGAAAAAAGTCCCCTAATCCATATTCCAGAAAGCAAAAATCCTAGGCCCACTTATTTTGAACGTTTTTATTGATATGGTGAGAGTTAAATCTACCATCTTGATGTTTTTTCTACCCCATCTGTCCTTTGGAATAAATTGTGTAATTTTTATGACTCCAGTTTATTCGCTTTTTTATCTTATTAATTATAATTCTTTCTTACGTCGTTTTTAGCACTGCCTTAGAGTAAGCTATTATTGTCTAACTTCAAGTGATATTATACCACATGAAGTATACTTTAAGAACCTTACAATAATATGCTTCCATTTCTCCTCTTCTAGCCTTTGTGCCATTCTTTTCGCATATTTTACTACTCCGAATGTTATAAATCCAATAAAACATCTTATTTTTGCTTTAAGCAGCCAACCAATCTTTGAATGAAATGTACGTCTTTTTAGTTACCTACGTAGCTACCACTTTTGATGCTTTTCATTCCTTTGTGTATGTCCATGTTGCCTTCTAGTGTCATTTTCCTCCTGCTTGAAGACCTTGCTTTAACATTTGCTTTCATTCACATCTGTGGCTGATGTAGTTTTTATATATCGAAAACACTCTTTCTTTGATTCTTCACTTTTGAAAGATTCTTTTGCTTGATAAAGAATTTTGTGTTTATAATTTTTCTTCTTTCAGTATTTTAAACAATGTTACTTCACTGTCTTCTAGTTTGCTTTATTTCCAACAATGTATCTGCTGTTCTCATGATTGTTTTTCTGTGATTACTGTGTCTTTTTTCACCTAATGCTTAAAATTTTATTTTTGTTTTATACTTGGTTTTAAGCAAGCTGATTATTATACGCCTTGATGGAATTTGCATCATGGTTTTGCGTGTGTGTGTGCGCATGCGCACACTCGGGGTTAGATAAGCTTTTTCGGATCTATGGGCTTATAATTTTCATCAAATTTGGAACATGTGGTCATTATTTCTTCAAATACCACCATTTCCTTTTTGGAAACTCCTATTTCACATATATTTGGCTGCCTGGACTTTTCTCACAGATCACTGATGCTGTGTTTATTTTGTTTCCCAGTGTTTTATTCTTCATATGTTTCACTTGGGATATTTTCTCTTGCCATATATTCAGATTATTTTCATCTGCAATATTTTTATACACATTAATTTCACCCAGTGAACTTTTTATTTCAGACATTGCAATTTTTATCTCTTGAATTTTAATGCGTATTTTTCATGTCGTCTGTATCACTTCTTAATATGCTGAATCTTTCCTTCGGCTTCTTGAACATATGGAATTCAGTCATAATATTTGTTTTAATGTCCTAGGCTACTAATTCTGCCATCAGTGTCATTTCTGGGTCTGTTTCAACTGATTGATTTTTGTTGTATTTTCCTGCTTCTTTACATGTCTGATAATTTTAAGTTGGATGTCAAGCCTTTTAGATTTTACACTGTTGTGTGCAGTATAGATTTGTGTTTAAAAAATACCATTAAATTTTGTTAAGAAGCATGTTTAAGTTCTTTGTAAATAGTTTTGTCCTTTGGGGTCTTGTTTTTAAATGTTGTTAGGTGGTAACACAGCTGCAGTTTACTAAAGTTCATTTTTGCCCACTAGTGAGGCAAGAGCCTTCTATGTACTCTTTTCAATGCCCCCTAAATTATAGGATTTTTCATGCTGGCAGTGCTTGGCACTGTGCCCTCTAATCCTTTCAGGTGATTCTTTCCCTGGACTTGGATAGTTTCCTCTCATGCATGTTATGGTCTGTTCTCAACTGAATATTCAAAGACCCTTTATAGATCCCTGGAAGTTTCTCTCTGGGCACTTCTCTTGTCTTCCATGCTCTGCCCTATGAAACTGAGCCATCTTTGTTCCACCAGACTCCCCGCTCCACCTGCTCAACTCAGGAAGATGACCAGGCTCTGTCTGAATTATTCCTTTGTACATCACGGCCTAGAAAATTATAGGGCTTATAGGACAATTGTAATGCTCCCCTGTTGTTTCCTGTCCCTGGTGTTAAGTATTTCAATTGCCGTAATTAACAGTAATGTCTCGTGCATGTTTGTCACTTTTGTTGTTGCTCTTTTTGGAAGGAAGGTAAATCTGCTGTCTATTTCTCTATCTTGACTTAAAACTTCTTGCTTTCCTTTTATATGTTTTATTCCTTTTTTAAAATCTGCCTGCATATGCCAGAAGAATATATATTGTTGTGTTAGAAGTTTTGCTTTAACTTTATTAAAAAAGTACCCTGTTGTAAGTAATATTTTCAGGCTTCCATTTTTCTTTTAATGTTATATTGCTAAGATTCGTCTATGTCATTGAATTTTATTTGTTTCAGCTATGGCATAATGTCCCCTTGTTTAACTGTATTTCGGCTGATTCATGTACATTTCTTTTTTGGACATTTAGGTATATCTTTCTACTTTGAGCAGTACTGCTATGGAAATGTTTGTAAGTATCTACTTTTATGTATATGCAAGATGTTTTCTTATATATCATCCTAAAAATGAAAAAGCTTAGAGGGTAAATGAGTGTTTATATTTAAGAAGATAATGTCAATTGCTTTCCAAAGTGAGTGCAAAACTGCATTTACACCAGTAAGTTTAAGAGATTCTACGGACTCACATGTCTCCAAAACTTTGTATTGTCACACTTTTTCATTTTTACCAGTTGAATTAGTATAAAATGACGTTGAATTTTGGTTTTGATTTGTATTTCACTGACTTTCAGAAGGACCAAACCACTAAACATATTGCCCTATTTTTAAGTATATTTCTCCAATTATTTTAAAAAATATATCTTAATATATTTTATTATTTTCTTTATAGAAGCATTCTAAAACTCTTGTTAGATTCCTAGATATTTGGTATCCGTGGATACTATTGTAAATGGACATCTTTTTTTTTTTCGTACTGAGGAAGATTTGCCCTGACCTAACATCTATTGCCAATCTTCCTCTTTTTTACTGAGGAATATTTGCCCTGAGGTAACATTTGTTGCCAATCTTCCTCTATTTTGTACATGAGCCGCTGTGACAGCATGGCCACTGACAGGTGAGTGGTGTAGGTCTGTGCCCAGAAACCAAACCCAGGCCACTAAAGCAGAGCATGCCAAACTTAACCACTAGGTCACTGCAGCTGGCCCTATGTATCTTTTCTTTAATTACATTTTCCATTTATTTGTTCCTTGTATATATTTTATACTTTTCTATTATATGTATATATATAAATTATACATAAAATACTTATACCATATGTAATAAAAATCTGAGTACAAAAAATATAAAAAATATATAGAGATATATATTTATGTAAAATATAACATACAAAATATTAAAGAAAGCATATATTTTTAATTTTTATATAAATTTTATATCTATCTTGTAAATAAAGTTTTTAATTTGCTCTTATGCATTTCTCTCACCTGACTCTTGGTTTTCCAATAATTACAACCATTAGAACATAGCTTTCTTGGAAGCGTCTCTTTTTCAGACGTAATTCTCAGCCTCTTAGTGCTCAGCTATTTGCAAGAAACTGAGAAAAAATAATTACTATGGTGATATTGCTGTTAATGGCTGTCAATCCTTCAATATATTTTTGTTTTATGGTACTAAATGCAGCACAGTGATATATATGCATCTTGGATATAAGGAAAGAGTAATTATGCGTGTATTTGGCAAACCTCCCATATCTGATGATTCAGTTTTTCTCTGAGCGCACAGATACAGTCCTCCATCTGTATCTGCAGGGGAGGGGTTGGTTCTGGGACTCCAGCGGATACCAATATCTGTGATGCTCAAGTCCCTTATGTAAAATGGTGTAGCATTTGAGTATAACCTACACACATCCTCTTGTATACGTTAAATCATCTTTAGATTATTTATATACTAATACAATGTAAATGCTATGTAAATAGTTCTTTTACTGTATTTTTCAGGGAATAATGACGAGAAAAAATAGTCTGTACATGTTCAGTACAAATGCAAACACTGTAGTCCTTTCGATCTGTAGTTGGCTGAATCCTAGGAGGTGGAATCTACTGACATAGAGGGCCAGAGGGCCGAATGCACTAATGTTGAATGCTATTAGTTTGACCTCGGAAGCTGAACATGATGAAGACTCCTATAACCAGAAAAATAGTCATTAAGTAGTGTTTAAGCCAACATAACTACTGAGTGAAGAAAGTAGATCTTGGACATGAAAAGGGACATTTATTCCATCATGCATTCATTTGTTAATTCATATTCTCACTCTATTCCAGAAAGATTGATTGATCCCTCCTTTTTGCCCAGAAGTGTGCCAGGGTGTGAAGTGTATGAAAGACACTCTAGGCTTGGTAAATCAATGCTGCTTTCTCACCAGTGCCTACTAAGTTTATTTTTGAGCATCATGGCAGATTCGACAGAGATGGCCTTGTGTCAAAGACATATTTAACATATGATTAAAAATTTATTTATTTAAAAAATATGTTATGAGTCTGGAAGTAATGCAGATTTTTAGAACTAAAGATGACTTACAAATTATCTCATTCAGCTCCTTTAGTTCCTTGGCTATCTGAATTGCCAAGGTTCAGACAAGTTGAGAAAAATAGCCTCTACAGTTAGGCTGCCTGGGTATAATCTCAGACTCCGTCATTCATTTTCTGTATTTCCTTAGACAACTGACTTGTCGATTAAGTCTCTAAGTCTCACTGTCCTCATCTACAAAGCAGGGAGGATATACTTTTAGCAGTACTGATGCTAAGTGGAACGTTCTAGCACAGTGTACAACACATAGTAAACAGACATTACTGACTGATAATGAGCTAACTATTGATTAGAACCTACTTCTTTGATTCAACCTCAAAGGAAGAAACTGACTTCAAATGCTTTTGTGCACAGGAAGTAACAATCATCATCATAATCTTGTATATTGGGTGAAGTGTGACAGATTTTATTATCATTCCCCATTACTTGCTTTCCTTTCCTGTGAGAGATTTATACCTCCCTGAAACATGGAAGTCAGACATGGCCATAGGACTTGCTTTGGCCAGTGAAATATGAATGAACCATTACATTACACTGTTCTAGGTACACCTTGGGTGATCTCATTGGCCTCATTGTCTTTGTTAGACCATATCAATTTTCTGTCTTTCCTCATATTTTTAAGAGCTTTACTAAGAATCTGTATTTGAGAAGATCTTTAAAAATTCACATTTCTATGCTATTCTTCTAGGTATACGGTGTTTCTTTTGGCTTGAACCTGGTTATAACAAGATAGTGTTAAAAAAATATGAATTATTTTTGGTGCACAGCTCTTAGATTTATATAATTTTAGTATTCATTTCATCATTCAATAAAAATTTGTTGAGCACCTGATGTGTGCAAAGTGCAGTTTTAAACACTTAGCACAAGTAAGTGAAAGGCCTCCTTCCCTCAAAAAATATCTGTGCCTTCGAGAGACTGACATTCTAGTGAGAGGAAGCAGGTAATGACCAGTGAACATAATAAACATGATAAATAAATGAAGATGGGGTATGTTTGAAGGTGGTAAGTACTATGAAAAGATACAAAGAACAACGAAAGGGAGATCAGGCATGAGGACTAGCAGTTATCTTGTAATTACAATATGATTATCAGCAAGGGCCACATTAAGAGGTAACAGTTGGGCAAAGAATGAAGGATTTAACCACTTAGATATTTGCAGGAAAGGGAATAGCTAGTGCTCTGAGGCCAGAGAGCACATGACATGGTGCAAGAACACCAGCGTGGCTGGATCAGAGAGATCTGGAGGAGAATAGCAGGCGAGGAAGTCAGAGAGATAAGGAGGGGCCAGTTCATTGGCTCCTACTTCTGAATGAGACAGGGAGTCACTAGAGAAATTTAAGCAGAAGAGAGACATAATCTGATTCAGGCTTCATAAAAGATCACTCCAGCTGTTGTGTTGAAAGGGTTACTCTAAATGTAGAAAAGAGAGAGGAAGGCAAGGAGCCCAGGAAAAAAGCTATTATAATTAAGATAAGAGATGATGGTGGCTGAACCAAGGTGGTAGCACATTACAGTTCTATTTTAAAGGTGAAACAGAATTTGCTGATGTATTGAATATACGTATGGGGGAAAAAACAAAGTCAAGAATAACTTCAAGAGTTTTGACCTGAACTATTGAAAAGATGGAGCAGTCATCAACTAAGATGAGAAGACTGTGCATGGAGTAGGTTTCAGAGAGGGCTGATCAGGAAGTCAGCTCTAGATAATGTAAGATTAAGATGCCAAGTAGACATTCCACATACTTGGCAGCATGGATAATGTAGTCAATCTTCTGCCTGATATCACACCACATCTCATTAGTACATGAATAAATGACACAGTAGAGGATATTTGTTCAGGGTATATTACCTGTTTAGTGGCTAGTGAGTATTCAAAGTTGTTCAACATCAATAATTATTAGGGAAACGCAAATCAAAACTACGAGACACCACCTCACAACCATGAGAATGGCTACTATTAAAAAGACAAGAAATAACAAGTGTTGGAGAGGATGTGGAGAAAAAGGACCCCTCATACACTGCTGGTGGGAATGTAAATTGGTGCTGCCACTATGGAAAACAATATACAGATTCCTCAAAAAATTAAAAGTAGAAATACCATATGATCCACCTGTTCCACTTCTGGCATTTACCCAAAAAAACCATGAAAACGCCAATTCAAAAAGATGCATGCACCCCTATATTCACTGAAGCATTATTCAAAATAGCCAAGAATTGGAAACAACCTAAGGGCCTGTCAAGGAATGAATAGATAAAGAAGATACCTACACAAAATGTAATACTACTCAGCCACAAAAAAATACAAAATCTTGGGGGCCAGCCTGGTTGTCTAGTGGCTCTGTTCACATGTTCTGCTTTGGCAGCCCAGAGTTGGGACATTCACATCTTGGGTGCGGACATAGCACTGCTCGTTGAGCCATGCTGGGGCAGCATCCCACATAGAAGAACTAGAAGGACCTACAACTAGGATATACAACTATGTACTGGGGCTTTGGGGAGGAAAGAAAGAAAAAGAGGAAGATTGGCAACAGATGTTAGCTCAGGGCCAATCTTCCTAACCAAAAAAAACCACAAAATCTTGCCATTTGAGACCACATGGATGGACTTTGAGGGTATTATGCTAAGTGAAATAAATCAGACAGAGAAAGACAATTACTACATGATTTCACACATATGTGAAAGATAAACAAACCAGTGCATAGATACAGAGAACAGATTGGTGGTTACCAGAGGAGGAAGGAATGGGGGAGGGCAAAAGAGGAAAAGGGGCACATGTGTACGGTGACAAATGGCAACTAGACTTTTGGTGGTGAACATGATGCAATCTATACAGAAGTCGAAACATAATGGCGTACACCTGAAATTTGTATAGTTATAAACCAATATGACCTTGATAAAAAAAAATATTCTGGACACTCTACCAAAGTTCTTATTTGTTAGAATGCTTGAGATGGAATAGAAATAGTTTAGGATATCCAAAAATCTAACTTAGATGGAATGGAGATAGATCAGAATCTATCTGATTCAGCCAATTCTTTCAAAATGTTTAAAGTGCCTGACTCTTTTTACAAGAAGCTCTCCATGTTTTTTAAAAAATATAATTCAGATTTTAATATGCTCTGAAATCTCTATCATCATTTTACATACCAAATTTACTTGCTTTCTGTATCGCAAATTTCTAAAGTAATTATTCTGTCATTTTGCAGTCAAGAAGAACATTTCAGTGTGTCATAATATATAATCATAAACCAGCTAAAGACTAGGTCTACCCCATGTTTCTCTTATTCTGGAAGTAGGATTGGGTTATTGCTGATGAAGAGATTAATTCCACATATTCAAGTCAACAATGATTGCCAGACAGGTTTATGGGATGGAAATGCTTACAGGCCATTCAGGGACCTTGATTGTACAGCGATACGAAATATATTTGCAACATTTTCCCTTAGTTATTTTTATCTGCTAGGCTTATAGACCTGTAAATAAAACTGGCAGATTTCCCAAATGGATTAAATTTCAGCTTATGAGTTTATTTTATGGCGCCTCTATTCTACCAGTACCATACTTCAGGTGGTAACACAGGCAAATAGAAAGCAAAATCCTATTTTATTTTATTAGTGTATTTTACAACAATTCTGCAGATACACAAGCTTCAGAGATTGTAAACACCCAAGATCTTGAAGACTTTACCTTCCTATAAAGTGCCTTTTGAAAAGTGGTACTGCCTTCCAACCTGTAAATACACTGCTACCCTTGAGGGAACAGAGATTTATCTCTTCTCAATTTACAAGTAAATCCATTGTTAACCCACTTCACCTCTTCACCAATAAATGGCTGATTTATGATCGACAGTCAATGAGTCCACCTGAGGCAGTTTCTACTAAGGTTAAGAAAAGAAAGTACAAGAAAACCTAGTAAATTGCACACCATTTAATGTAGATTAAACGAGGTGAGCTGTATTATATTGCACAGCACCAATCCTAAGGAAGCAGTTGACTGCTGCATATTACACTTCCGCGATGAGAATGATGGTGCAAGCCAGTAATTATTCCTCCAAGAGACCATTGTTCATGATGCTTGGGAACCATGGCTGCGCCACTGCTGTCTCTCAGATAATCCTGATGAATTTCTATTTATAAGTAATCATTTGCCCATTATTTCCTTCCGAATAATTCTGGAGTCTATTTCACCATTTATGTGAATATATTATTCCAAAGAACAAAGAAATCAAACCAAAACAAATAGTACACTGTGTATTTGTAAAGAAGGAACGTTAACACCAATAGATTGAAATAGGGATGGTTGTCCTGGCTAACAGAAAAGTTTCTTGAGAATGGAAGGAGTGGTGTGTGGAGTTAGGGCTCAAGTCTCAAATCCTCCACTAACTCTTCCTTAAAAGACACTTTCCCTGGGGTGTATAGCATAGTTGTGCTTTTATAAAACATATTTTCTTGAGTGTAAACTACCTCAAAGAAGCTTCATTATTCCTCTTTCTTACGGGATGACCAGAAAAAGGATAAAGAGGATCCTTATGTGATCCTTACACATCATGGTCAAAGGATCCTACAATTTGGGACCCGGGGTGAATCATAGTGGATAGTAACCTCTTCCCAGTGTTGTATAGTAAAAGAACACTTGAGGAATATTGCACTCTACATCTTCTGCTTGGAGTTTGTAAAGCACATTAACATTTAAAAGCCTCCAAGAATTACTACCATAGGGAATTCTATTGAAGTTTGCATGACCTGGCCTTTCTCAAATATGTTTTCTCATGGATTTGTGTTTTTGTTGTAGTTGAAATAAAATTCATCACACATTGGTAATGTTAAGGTAATCCAACTGCTTTCAAAATGAGGAAACTGAGACCCAGAAAAGTAAATGATGTGACTACAATCTCTCAAATTGTATCAAAGACTAAACTAGACTGGGGTCAGTGGGTTACCAATTCAGTGCCTTGTGAGGGCTTCTACTAAAGCCTTTGTGAAAAGGTTGAGGGGAAAATACAAGTTAAGGGGAAAATATAGAAAAACAGAGGAAAATGTCTTTGCTCAATATTTAAGAAATCTCAATTGTCCCAATATTTTGTTGACTTCTTTTTACTATTATAGAAAATGGTTTGAAATATATTACCTCATTCATCTACTTTCATCTGACAATAAGGTATTACACTTAGTGAATTATCCATAAACAGGAAGCCTTTTTCTTTAAACTTGGGAAGATTAAATTGTATTTTCCTATTTTAGTCTGCTCCAGCTGCCATAATGGAATACCACAGACTGGTTGACTTAAACAACAGAAATTTACTTTCTCACAATTCCAGAGGCTAGAAGTCTGAGACCAAGGTGTTGGCAGGGTTGGTTTCCGGTAAAGTCTCTCTTCTTGGCTTGTAGATGGCTGCCTTCTTGCTGTGTCCTCACGTGGCCTTACCTCCATGTGTAGCACTCCTGGGATCTCTTCCTCCTCTTCTAAGGCCACCAGTCCCATTGGATTAGGGCCCCATTCTTATGACCTCATTTAACCTTAATGACCTCTTTAAAAGCCTTATCTCTAAATACTGCCACACTGGGGGTTATAGCTTCAACATACGAATTTTGAGGGGATGCAATTCAGACCAAAACATTTCCATTCATATTTGTTATTTTCTGCTATCATTTGTTGTCTCAGGAAACATTCTTATTTTATTCCTATGCTCTCAGTTTGCCCCAGGTTAGCCCTTTCTTTCTTGTCCCTGAACTTTCCACACATATTTTATAACTAAAAATCTCAAGTTTTGGGAACAGTCCCAACAGAAGTCTTGGAGATTTTCATTACCTGTAACTCTTCACAGACCTTCTTTTCCAGCTCAGACCAATCTCACTCCAGGTTCTCAGGTTTGGAATCCGGCTTCAAGGCATAGCCTGCTGTCCTTGTACTTTTCTAACAAGCAGCCTGTCACAACACGCCCATGGTCCTTCCACAATAATTAGATTATCAATTATAGTTTCATAGAGTGGGCTCATGGGCAATATCTCATGTAGGATATGAAACTTTTTATTTGTACCAGCACACCAGCAGTATCAATTTGTTCACTCTTCCTCTGAAACAGTGTCTTACATGCATTAACAAAGAAATAAGTAGGGTTGCATTGTCATTAACTTGACCACTTCTTTCAACCTTCTGCTGGCTAATGCAGGGCTGCAAGCGTGGTAAGTGTTCAGAATGTTGGTTCTGTTTCAGATTCACTGTGGCAAAATAAAAAAGATGTGTAATAAACAGATCAGCCAAAAATAAGTAAGTTATATTTGATTACTTTCATAACAACCTTTACATTGTGCATTATTACTATGAAAATTAAAATAACTAGCAACTCTATATTGGTTTCAGAAGTGCATTTTATGTTAATCCTCATAATTTTGCTAAGCGAGAAACAGACATAGGTAGTTATATGACTTGGCTAGGTTCACACAGCTATTAAGTGGTTGAACCAAACTTAAACCTAATTGATTTAAGCTGCATGTGTAGCCTAAATTCAATAATTAATTCAATAATTAATTCATTCGACATTGACTACGTGCCAGACTGTGGTAATATACTAGTGAGCAAAAAGAGGCACCAACTCTACCTTTGAGAAGAATCAGATTATAGAGATATACAAATATTAATATGACAATTAAAAATAGATTGTAAAATTGCAACCCTGAGAAGTGTTGCTTGGAGAGGCATATGTTGTAATTAGAACAAGAAAGGGGGGGACTGCATCTCATGAAAGGAGTTAGAAACATTAAAATGCTGTGTGTTTTAAATAAACCAGGCTATCTCCTGTACGGAAATTTCGCTAGCCATTCAATTCACCCATTTGTGGTACTGAATAATCCATAACCTAATTAACATACCAGGATCTCCTTTCTTTTCAATTACCACAAAGCGGGATTAAAACCCGACAAAAGGTACAAAAACAAGATGACAGAGCTCCAGTCTTTGCTATAAAACATCTATTTCAGACAGAGCTTAGAAAACCCAGACAGAGCTTAGATTCAACCCTGCCCTCCAGCCCTTGGTGACAGACAGACACATTCAACATGACCTACTGGCATCTACCAGACTGTATGAGCCATAGAAATCAAAAAAAAGTACAGAATTAGGGTTACATGGAGGACCAAAGTAGTTAAGTCAGAGAAGAGCATTCCATCCACTGAGGAGGGCCAGAGAATGGCGCAAAAAGTTAAATAAATAAACAAATAAGGTGTTTTGTTTGGGACAGATAACAGAGAAAAAACAGAAGTTACTATAACTGACAGTTATTGGAAATCATTTCTTATCCTCTTTAGTAACTGCCATTACAATAAGAGTTCATCATAACAAGCATTCAGTTTCCAAAATCTATTTATGGTTTGAGACATATTTTAATTTTTCATTAAATATTGCTGTTTTGTCTCAATCTAAGTATCTAAGGAATATCTCACGAAGTCCTGACAATGAACTTCATAGTCAGGTTTTGATGTCTGATGTTAAAGCTACAGAATACGTGTGTGAGTGCGTGCCCTCCATGCCATCAGCCATAGAGAGCGAAGGCCATGCCTTAAACTTTGCCTTAGGAGCTTATTATCAAGAGCTAGATCTAAAGATTGCACCCATCTTGAATACATGTATACTCACTTCACCTTGGGGTATTGTATTCCTCAATGTATCATTCACTTAATATTGTATTATTTTTGTTTACTTCCTTTGTAACTGTTTTCTTTAAATGTCAAGAGGCACCCTCATTGGTACACACTTATAACATTTGGTATCTAAATATTTATTTAGTGTCTCTACATCCTTCATATTTATAGAAATATCAGTAACATCAGTTTTCATCTTTATAAGAAAAGTCTTAGTTTATTTGATCTTCTCGCAATTTACCCAGGGACATATCTATTATTTCTTTTTAAATACAGTTCTATGTTCAATAACGTTTTTACGATTGTTTGGTAGGGGAATAAGCAGCATATCTCTTTATAAGATAGTCTTACCTTTTCAAATCATCCATTCAATACAATATTAAATACCTGCTATATGCCATCTATGTATTAATCATATAATTTGGTAACAAATTGATGTTTCCTGTCTTTTAAAGGAGATTTATTTTGTCTTGCCATAGAAGAATCCAGAAAGATTAAAAGTTCATGCATGCAAGCAAGTAGTTACCAGAAAAGCTTTTTAGGATACATGATTCTAACATGCCAGAAGAAAATTGCATTGAAAATGATGTAGTCTAACTAATAAGAAATACATTTGAAATTGAAAATTAAATATACTTTTGCATATCCTGATATGCTACTTCACTTGCCTCATTTGCATGCAAATAAGAGTTCAATAACTATTTTAATTGCTATATTCTCCCAAAAGCAAGAAAAGAAGGTTCAAAATATATGTATTACTTTGTATGGGAAAGAATATTAATATTCACCAAATAATTACCTAATTTACATAGTGATTAGACTCATCTGCAATAAAGTATTTTTATAAATATACAGAGGGAACATTAGACGTTCTGAAATTTGACAAGTGAAATAACAAGCAAATCTAATAAGGAAAATTGTATGCAGGTGAAAGACTTCTAGTCCATTATTTTTAATATGACTTTATTACTAATGTCAGAATAATAAGTCAAATCCTTAAGCATTCGGTGCATCATATTTGGTAGGTGAGGGGGAAAAGCAAATATAATATAGTTAAAAAAATATTGAACATGATCAAACACATCTGAAAGAGATAAATTCCTCGGGGAAGAATTTCCACCTACATAATTTCAAGTGAAGTAATCTATTTTCTAATTAGCAAGGAAAAAATCCCCTGCATATGACCTTGAATTCTAAAATATTAGCTCAGAGGGAATATTTACAATCCAAAGGCTCAGATGCATAATGAAAATGCGGACATGACTTTTACTGTTGTTAAGGTTCTTTTTAAATCATTCTTAGGCATAATCAGCCTACGTTGACTGACATTTATAGGATGGAAATTGGCTGGAATACAAATGCAATGGCGTTTGAAATTAGAAAACACATTAGTGAGGAGGCAGGTTAAATATTTGTGGTGTTCAAAGCCATTTTTCTTGGTAGAACCAATAGCTTCGTTCATTTTGATCAGCTTATATTCTAAATGAGTTTTACATACTGAAATTATTTTAGTTCTCTAATATTACCTCTTTTCTCATTTTATATGTGTTTATTATTCACTGCAGGGGATAGCATTTTTCAGCTTTCAACATTTTAAATATGATAAAGGAGGGAGAACTTTAGGATTTAAACATGAAGAACTTGTCACGTAGAAATGTTTGCTAAATGAACAAGTTCTTGAATTAATGAATGAGCAAACTGACCATCTGGATTATAAACAACTATTTCACTTATTTGTTTGCAGGTTTAAAGTGATCTAGAAGCAATAATTATAAGATAAACAATGAAACTGAGCAATGAAGGTAAAGAATGAAGAGGCCTGATGAAAACTTCCAGTTCACAACCATTATCCCCAGAATCTGGGACAAAATAGAGATTCCTGGGAGAATAGTAAGGTGCTGTCCACACTGAGTTGGGAGAAGTATAGTCATAAGGGATAGCACTTAACCATGAAAGTATCAAATTTTGGAACCAGCCAGACCTGAGTTGGAAGCCTGACTCCTTCATTCATATACTTTCTGACCCTAGAAAATTACCACACGGAAGTTTAGTTTTATGTAAAATGAGAATGAAAATAGTTTCTTTCAGAGTTATTCTGAGGATTAAATAAGATCATTAATGAGCATAAAGTCTATAGAATATGGTCAATTTATCTTTTTATTTTTATTGATTTTTATTTTTTTAAAGATTGGCACCTGAGCTAACAATCTTCTTTTTTTTTTCTTCTTCTTCTTCTCCCCAAATCACCCCCAGTACATGGTTGTATATTCCAGTTGTAGGTCCTTCTGGTTCTGCTATGTGGGACGCTGCCTCAGTACACCCTGATGAGGAGTGCTAGGCCCACGCCCAGGATCCGAACCGGTGAAACCCTGGGCCACCGAAGTGGAGCGCACAAACTTAACCACTTGGACACAGGGCTGGCCCCAAAAATGGTCAATTTAATAAATAATGACAAATGTGAGTGTTATAGAAGGGCCAGGAACATAGACTCCTGGGATGTTTCTCCCTTTAGCAACTGACTTTCCTGATCCTTTGAGATACAAGGAGTCTGCATCTGTGGTGGTTTCCATGGTATGTTGAAGAGAGCTGACATTTAGCATCCACAAGGGCGCAGGTCAATCATGTATTATTCTGAATAGTAAATAAATGTAATAACGGGAAATAAAACTCTCTATGATTATAATTTACTAAACATGCTACAAAATGTATATTTATCTAAATGTTATTTAAATATTGTTCACTGTCCATGAGATAGCACTAACTCCTGGTATAAAGGTTTATTGTACCTGGTACATAAGAGCAGCTGAAATTTATTAGAAATGCAAATTTTCTAAAAGGGGAGAATGTAGCAAAAGTCTGTGAACTTGAGAGTATTCTCGGTCATTGAAGAAATTCCTATGACGGGAAAAGGACAGCAAAGGTGACAGTCAGGAGAGTAATCTTGTAAAAACTCAACCAGAGAATGGGAAAAGTGGGAATACAGCCAAATAATTCTACAAGCCTTTTATGACCTTGATATTGAAAGCAGGAAAGCACATTGTAGGCCAAACAAAATATTGACAAGGTGAATCCAGCAGTATCTATATCTATATAGATATAGTATCAGTATCTATATCTATACAGATAGCTATAGATCGATAGATATTGACCAAGTTGAGTTTTTCCAAAGAATGTAAGGAGGGCTTAGCATTAGAAAAATCTACAAATCTGACTCTCCATATTAAAAGATTAAACGAGAAAACACACAGATGCACAAAAAACAGTTGACATTATTTAACACTCCTTTGTAATTAAAATTCTTTGCATATTAACATTAAAAGGGAATTTTCTTAACGGAACAACTGGTGTCTATAAAACTCAGTAAAGAGGGAACCATTCAAAATATAGTGTTAGAACAATCGTTTATTCTAGAAAACTACATTTGAAAGTGGTTTTTACCCTTTATGATGTATTTGTTATGAAAGCCAGAGCAAATGTCATAAATTGTCTGTGCTATAGAATCATCATCTCTGTAAAGAGAGTGGTGCCTGACCTCTGTCTAACTTAATGAGATGAATTCAATTAAAAAAGAAAGAAGCTAATCTAGCCCTGTGCTAGCAGTCCATGTAAAAAAACAAGAAGGATTGTTGTTTCATGCACTTATGTTGATGCTCGTTGTGTGATCTTGCACCTCAATTACTCCTGCTGTCAAAGTAGACAGTGTTGCTTTAGTCCTTGGTACTCTGACTCTGGTGGGAGGAGCACCAGCACTGGTGGTGCACGGGAGCTTATTAAATATGTAGAATCTCCATCAGACTCCACCCGAGACCTACCGCATCAGAGTCTGCATTTTAACAAGGTCCCAGGACATTCATGTGCACATTGTAAAGCAGGAGAAAAACTGCCCTAGGCGACTGATCTTTCTGCCCTCAGACATACTATGAGCATCATTAATCCCCAAGAAGAATTTCGCTTTTGGAATACAATATATGATATTTGCAAATGTTTTCCGATTGTTTGTTTTACCTGAAGTTGTGGCCATTTCTTGTCACCTTTCCCCATAATGGTGATAATAAGAGATAACAGTTGTTAAACTATTTAACTTTCCAGGGCACCTTCCTAAGCATTTTAACTGTATTTATTCATTTCGTTTTTCCAACTCATCCGTGAGTTGCATTCCTCCGCTGTGCAGAAGAGGAAACACAGAGACGCTACGTGTAAACTTGCCCACGACAAAGCTGTTAAGATCCAGAGGAGTCAGTTCTGGAGCCAGGAAGCCTGATTCCCTGGCTTGCACGGTGAAATTCTCCTGGGCTCCCTCTCTGATAAGATGAATATATTCTTAAACTTTGATCAGATTATTTAATCTTTTCACTTTGTTTGCCACATATATCAATATTAAGAAAATTTAATAGGTAGCGTATATTAATTTTTTAACTATATGCTAGACACTCTTTTAAGCATTCACATTCATTTACTAGGTTTTCACAACAACTGTGTGAATTTCATTATTTGGTTTGCTAAATGAAGAATTTTTTACTCCTTTTAGAGATGGATAAAAACCCTGAGCCCCAGAGACATATGACTTGCCCAGCACCAGACAATAAGTTAGATATTAAAGAGTAAAAACTAATAAAATAACCTAGCAGCCGTGGTCCCTGTAAAGGCAAGTTCAGTGTGATGCTCCTGTCCCAGGGTTTTCTATTTGGCATTCTCTTGAGCAACTCCACGAAACAATATTTCCTAATGCTGAGGTCAGAGGTAATAACTTCTCAAAACTAATTTGGATTTAAAAATTCTTGCGTGGCCATCTACCTGTATCTTTCTCCTTAGCTGCTGAACCTGCCCTGAGGCGAAAGCTACTTCAACAAAGAATGTCAAATGGTGGAGCTGGTACAGGATAGAGGCGGAAGGTCAGCAGAAGACATCTTCATGTTCTGGAACAGTGCTGTCCTCTAGAAATACAATGCAAGCCACATAGGTAATTGTAAATTTTCTGGTAGGTGGATTGAAAAAAGAATTAAGGAACAAGTGAAGTTCATTTTAATCATACATTTTATGTAACCTGCCTTGTAAAAGTTGTTATCATTTTAATACATGTTGTTAGTACTATCTAGTCGATTCCAACTCGTAGTGACCCTGTATACAGCAGAGCAGAACCCTGCCCGGTCTTTTTGCACCATCCTCTCACCTTCCAGCGCTGTATCAGACAATGCTCCGCTGCTGTTCATACGGTTTTCATGGCCAAGTGTTTTTGGAAGTGGGTAGCCAGATCCTTCTTCCTGAAACTTTTCCATCATGGGTGACCCTGCTGGCATTTGAAATACTGATGACATAGCTTTCAGTGTCATGGTAGCATGCAGCCACCACAGTATGACAACCAAGACAGGTGGTGTGGTTCCCTGACTGGGAAACAAATGCAGGCCTCAGTGAAGAGAGTGCTGAATCTTAACCACTTTACCACCAGGGCCAGCTGCTCCTTTTAATTTATTCGATATTAAAATTTATTAAAGAGATACTTCGTGTGTTTTATATTTTATCTTTGAAACTGGAGTATATTTTAAAGTTACAGCACATCTCATTCTGACTAGTCACGGTTCCAGTGTTAGTGGCTACCATATTGGTGCATGGGAGAGCACAGTTCTAAAAGCTTTGAGTGCCTGAAAAAAATAATACCAAGTTTGCATGTAAATAATGATGAGTAGATCAATAATTATGGCTAATATCAAAGGTGTAATCTGTAAGGACATCATTGTTCACACACACACACATTACCGCTCTATTTTTCTCCAAGGTTTGTGCAATTTTATCATTCATATTTTTCCTCTTTTAACAAATTCAGGTGAAATAACATGATATTTTATTATGATTTTTTATTTTAGAATTTTTAATGAGCATAATTTTGTTCCATCAAACATTATTTTAAGAAATGATTTTAATAACTTCATAATATTCTGCATGGATGTTTGACCATTTTCAAAAAGAAAATCCCTGATCGTTAGCATTTGGTATAATTTTTCTATATATCAACAATGTCTCCTTCTTCAAAAATCTTTGCGCAGATATTCGATTAGACATACACATGTAATGCCCTCCATGATATGGCAAAGTAGCTTTCCAGAAAGATGGTACCAATAGCACCCGTCGAAAGAGCTCTTTTTGCCACTCTGCCCAATCCTAGTGGAATTTAGAAAGTGACTTTGCCACTTTAAGAGGTGACATATTGTTTTTTCTTCTAATTTGTGTTTTTTAAATTACAGGTTAAGATAATGTGTGTGCGTGTGTGTTTGGCCATTTTTATTTCTTCTTATGCATTTCCTGTTTTTGACCTTGGACAAGTTCTTTACATATTGAGGGAAACAATTATATTTTTCATCAGATATGTTGCAAATATTTTGTAATTTGAAGAAAGATGTTGGGATGATTTTTGGTATTTACAATTATGTAGTTATGTCTACCAATATTTTCCAATTGATCTATCCCTTCACTTTTATATTTACTAAAGATTTTTTATGCCTCAAATTAAATATTAATCTCCATGTTCTCTCTGCTATTTTACCATGTTTTTTCCCCTATATTTAATGTCTCAACCTATACAGAATTTATTTTTTGAGAAAGTATGCAAATGAAACATAACTTTATTTTTTTGTTATCAGCTGATTCCACCAAGAAGTTTGATGTTTAATTGCAGAAGATTTTACATGAATAGGATTAGACAGTCAACTTAAAACAAACAATTATGCCATTTTCTTATAAAGTTTTGAGCTAGCTTTTGCATAAAACCAGTGTGTCTTTTCCTAAATCAATCCCAAATGATGTAAGAAGTGTGAAGTTTAGAATTAACACAGTATTTCCTGTATTTGATCAGTGATTTTGCAAGTGGAGAAGTAGGAAGGGAAGGGAGAAAGCCTAATGAAAGATAAATGCTGTGATTTTTTTTTTTCTTGTGATGAAACATTTCTTCTTCGTACTGCTGTAATATCTTTATTCCCACCCCCGGCATGGCTTCGTTCATCCAGTCAGCCCTCGTAAAATCACCATGTCTGCCTGGAATGAGGAGCCATATCAGGTGTAAACATGTGGTCCGTGTCTTTATAGCCTCCAGGCTTGATGGATCTAGAACCAGAACTTCCTTCCAGAGGCCCTGAGGGGACCCAGATGTTCTCCCTCAGAACTCTCACTTCCTTATGTCCCCAGCACACATACATCTCCAAACATCACACACACACCCCTCAAACCTTCAAATATCATTGTTCAGGATTGTCAGTAGCATTCTGCTAGTTTTTCCCCCTTGGTTCCCTGGTACACACGTCCTTCCCACGAGAAGAACCACAACCTACCTCTCAGTTCAATTCTGTCTCGAATAAAGTGGATCCAGCAGGAATGCTTTACAGTTCCTGGCATTTGGAGTTCTTTTCTTTAACTTCAAAGGATTTTTTCTTCTTTCTTTATTTTCATATTCAATTGGTTTATTTATTTGGAAATCTGGAAGGGAGCACGTTAAATGCCTGTTACATAGTTATCATATTATTCACTGAAAGACAGAATATTACTGAGTACTAGCCATATTGCTAATGCATAACTATTTAGCATTTGCTTTTGCTAAATGCATGCACATAAGAAAACAGTACAGAATGTGTCCTAAGGACAAATCCATCATTGTGTTTGCAGGTGTTCTTTCAATAGCATTGAAAGGACCAATACATTTGAGTATTGTTTCACTTGCTGTCAGCAATACCTTCAGCATACAGGAGAAGGGAGTTAATATATGGAATATCTTGCTTGCATGCATGGAAAGCGCAGGCTTCCTCTGTCAGTGGCCATGCATTTTTCACATATTTTCAGGAAAGCAATATAACCCTTCATTTGAAAAGCCAGTTGATGGAGTACTATCTGATTTTATTGGGACTATAATGACGAAAAAAGCCATTCCTTTTGGTGCTATCCTCGGAGTTAGGCGACACACATCTCTTCCAATAATTGTGTATGGCAATAACGAGCCAGAGGCTGTGTGGGATAATTGGCTCCTCCTCACTGCCTTTATGGGTAGTCAATCTGAGAATTACTGAGATCGAACGAAAGCCACAGTGGCTGCGAGACTGAGGTCCATATTGATGTAGGAGGAATAGGATGGATCTGTCAGATCCAGGCAGAATACATCATGTTCCTGGCAGGAGAGTTCTTTCCACAGAAAAGGGAAATAATTATTCTCTCCAATGAAACACTTGAGACATCAGTACGCACACTCACAAAGGAGTCTAATAGAACCTTGAAGATGAAAAAGAAATGGCTTTTTCTTTCTTTATTATTATTATTATTTGGTAGTTCCTGCTTGGGAAAACATTATGTTGAGGTTCTCTATGTCCTTCTGAGTATCCTTCAGTCTATCTGGGCATTTTTATTTTTTAATCCTTGTATTCTCATTTCAAACTCTGGTTTTCAAAGGCCTCGGTTGAAACAGAAAGAGACAGATTCCTTTGGTGTATATGAAGTAGGCGGTAATTGCGTTGGAAAACCCCAAAACGCACAAACCAGAACCAGCTGTAACCAAACATGTATGGAAAGCGGTGCACAGGATTTTCCATGGCCTGCAGCAACAATATTATACAAATAGTCCCCAAGGTGTCTCAGCAGCTCCACACACAGTGGAAAGAAATTAGATAATGCTAAAGACTTACCAGATGGATATTCAATCAGGACTTTTGTGTAAAATTCTCTCTTTAAATTGAATACTGAAAAAAGAACTACATTGAACTTGTAAAATTAACATCTTTGCTTTCCAGCACTTTTCCCTGACATGAATGCACAGCACCAAGAATCCTCAGGACAGAGGACATTATGTAAGTTACAGGACATATGAAAATAAACATTAAGGATAGCCCAAAAATAATTGTATGGAAGCAAATAGACAGTAGATTATGAGAAAATTCACAAAATAGTAATAATGTTCAATGCCCTTGATTCAAGAATTGAGATAACAAATTGTCTTTTTAATAAGAAACAGACTCTGTTTAAATCAGTGTCTTCGTTCAGAATGCTACAACTTTCTTAGAACACAGTCACAGTGCTATTCTCCAGATCAAAATTCATAAACTATATTTCCTTGTTGCACTAAATCCCAACCTTTCTGTTTCCTTAAGTCTCTTTATAACCAAACTTCACCTTACCTGGATAAACATATATTCCCCTGCTGACTAATACAGAGCTCACTACTCCCAGTCTGTTCTCCAACGGATACAATGTGCACTGTTATCAGTACTTCTAGACATTGCTTCCCCAGGAATGCCCTCTCTTTTCCTTCAACATATTCAAAGATTCTGCCCAGCCTTGGAGGCCAGCCTATGCCCAATCTCTCCCATTGCTACTTCAAACCTCAGTGATATTCGGCCTGAAGTCTACCCCCATCAGAACTGTATTGGGTTTCATTAGGCAGTAGGTCAATATTTAGTGGCAAGCAAGTCAGACAGACTACCATTCATGGACATTCATACGGGGACAGAAAATAGGTATAAGGTAGGTTCAAACGAGTTGAATTAGGAGTGCTAAAACATAAACCTTACATGGCAGGACATTTTTTCTTAGCTAATTAGGGCGAATAATCAGGATGACAGCACTTCTCCATTTGATCTGGTGGCTCCAGTTTATGTCTCTGTATGCTATTAACAGGACCCCTTTACTCTCAAAGTTGTTTCTATTTGGATGATAAGTAACAGGGCCACTTCACTAATCCCTGTTGAGCGCTTATTACATGACTGGTGATATTCTGAATCCTCTATGAATTAACTTCTTTGAACTCTACAGCAGCTTTATAAGATAATTAGTAAAGTTATTTTTACTTTTCAAATGAGGACACAGAAGCCCAAGGATTATCTTTCAAAAGATCACACAACCATGGAGGTTAAGGCAGCTGCATAAGGTACTAGCTGTAGCATGAGGATAGGTTTTGCTGAATTCTAACATAGAATTATAAAGAATAGACGTAGAATTAATGTTAAATATATATTAAGGGAGTTAGAGAGTCCTTGGGGTCTTTTCCTCTCAGTTAAGCAGATCTAAGTATTTAAATAAATGACACAATGTTTTCTAATCGAAGGCACCTTAGATGCTTCTGCAGGCAGACCACAGATACTTGGGAGGGAGGGTTAAGAACTGGAGCAGGAGTAGGTTCAGCTACTAATAAGATGGCCTCTGAAGTCCACCCACATAAATTGCACTGCTCCTTAGCATACTAAAGAGTGTTTTACAAATCCTCAGTATCCCACAGGTACTTGGATTTATGGAAGTGTTCAGAATAGGGTAGAAGTGGAAGGTTAAACCTATAATTGCTTTGGAGTAATTTTTCTTATGAAAAGAAATGTTAATATCCATACCCTTCTGGGTGGCTGTTAACCTAAATGAATCCAGTGGCTATTCATAAGATATTAGCAGTGGCCATAGTCCTCTAGGATACGGTAATTGACTGCACTGAACCTACTCATGGGATGTGTGCTCATAGGTACTGAATAAATCCTTTATGGATGATTTTTGCAAGTAAGTAAATTTACATACACTCATATCCATGAATAATCTTGCCATATCAAATGCACCTTAGAAAATTATAAAAATTCAGTTCAGTTTTAATAAGTAGTGCATTGAAAGTGAATTGCATTTGTTAAAACAACTGTCCATAATATTTTATTCTTTGGGGTCCCAAGACCATGCCTATTCTATACAAGTTTGCTCTTGTCCTTGGGATTTGCAATTTTCCAGGTCACAATCCTTAATTTATTTATATAAAATTCTTAATCTTTGATAATGAGTGTGTTCAAAGTTTGCTTCATGCGTCATCATTGCATTACTCAGGAAGTTTTCTTTTCCTTCTAGAATGGTCTGTAATTTATTGCCTACCTGCTTTGTTTAACACCTTAGGAATGATTTCCATGTCTCTTTCCTTGATGCTGCAAATCTTCATCTGTCTTACCTCAATGCTCTATGTCTATTTTTTGATCTTTTACCTGATAAATCTGTGTTCTATTTCTGGAGCTAAATTGGAAGTAGACATCACAATTTTTGGCAGTAGAGTAATCTCTTGAAAAAGAAGAAAAACTGAAAATGAATTCCTCTAATGGGGAGAACATAAATGCCATTGTATTCTCTATGTAATAGTGTAAACGTTAAATATGTTTGCAAGAATTCAGGAACACCTATAACAGTGTCATCTTAACAATTGTTTTCTTTCCCTGATTCATAGTGGTTATAAATAGGCTTTATGTACGTCAACTAAAGCATTCTATTTAATAGCACTTGACATTTTGTTGTTAAGTGCCATTATACTTATTTTTTAATATGTAAAGTAACAAAAATGTGCTTGATTCCTTATCTTTACTATCAGGAGCACACTTCTGACTTCAGTTCTTCAATGTGAAGATACACACAAACTACAGTATTTTGTACTAGACATGATTGTCAAGCGAGCATCCAGTACCCCAACTTTGCTTCAGACATCATTTCTCATTCATGAAGTATATATGTTTCAGGGAAAGCAGGCCCCACCCTCAGCCCCAGAGGTGTGTCTTGATTGGTGGAAGAAATTGTGGATAATCTAATATCACTGGCCAAAACAGTAGATTCAGCTCGATGACGTCAACATGGCCATTAGGACCTTTGGGTGATGCTGAGGAAGGAAATAGCTTTAAGATAATTCAGGATATTCTAACTGATACACTTTTATTGTCCTTACTTTACTAACCTCATACAAGTAAAAATATTACAATTTAGATATCTGATGTATATATATATATATATATATATTCTATGATTTATCTATCTACATATATATATGAGATATATGTCCCCAAAATGGTAACAGGATTTCTCCTTAACACTTACTGCTAAAAACAGCAAAATCCAAAGTACTTTCAGAGAATTTTATACCTTATGGCAGCTAACACAGCTACTACAGCTATACAGTATTCTCCCAAAGGGCGGTTAACTAATACAGAACTTTCTAGACCATGGCACAGGAATATGGAGCCCAACTATAAATTAGGAGTCTAACTAAGCAAACAAAGCTAAGTCTACTTAAGGTAAGCAGGCAGAAATCTGAGTTCAGGACTGTGGGGGTCCATGGGATTTGTGGGGCATGGTACCAGAGAAAATGGAGCTATGGGGAGCCAGGCGATGTCTATGTGGAGGTACCCTTTGGGTCTTTGGCTGAGGCTTAGATTAGTTTACAAAGTCTACCAGAAATCAGAGGCTGTGGGACTGGAAATTGAAATGAAATTCCTGAAGTCACACAGTGCTAGGATATGTTGGAATATCCAGGCAAGTCAGGGTGGAAATGCCACACTGAGCACACTGGGCATTGAGTTGAGATCCCAGAAGGGCAAACTTTATAAGTAAGGATTACTGCCTAGATCTATACCATAGGACTAAGGAAGATAAAGATAGGCATGGCCAAAGAAGGGATAAAACCCAGACTGGATCAAGAAAACTCAAATAAATTAACTGTTTATCAGATGGAAAATCAGCCCTTAGAAAGGAAGACAGAGTAATCCAGACTTCTTATTACTTGAAATGTAATGAAGCTGGAAAATAGGACCTCTAATCAAGACAAAAATCATTTAATGAAAACAGACCCCAAGATTACCCAGACTTTGGAATTAACAGACAAACACTATGAAACAGCTATTATAAATATTTTCAAAGATTTAAAGAAAAAGGTGAACAGAAGTGAACAAACAATGAATCTCAGCAGAGAACAGGAAACTATAAAAAGGAACCAAATAAGAAGTTCTAGAAGTGAAAAATGTACGTCTCAAATGAAAAATTAATTGACTAGGCTTAATGTAAAATTAGAAATGGCAAAAGAAAGGGGTATTATTTTGAAAAAATAGAAGTTGTTCAACCTGCAGGAAAAAAATTACAAAATATGAATAAAATCTCAGTGATATATAGAAAAATTTCAGCAGAATAATATACATATGTTTGAAGTCTCTAAAAGAAAAGAGAAATATACAGAATACATACATATGTTAAAAACAATAGCTAAAAATGTTCACAATTTGTCAGTAAACATCAACCTACAGATCTAAGAATCTCAGCAAATCCAAGAAGAAAAATACAAAGAAAATCATAGTCAAAGTGCTGAAAAATCAAAGATAAAGAGAGATGGTAAAAGCAGCCCTAGATAAAAGACACATAACATGCATGGCAATAAAATTTAAATAATGGTTAACTACTTATTGAAAACTATGAGGTCCAAAAGATGATGAAAAGACATCTTTAAGCGATGAAATAGGAAGAAAAAAATGTTGCCAATCCAGAATTATATATCTGATATTTTCTAATACACAAAATCTGAAAGCATCTGTCACCTATAAGACTGCACTAAAAGAAATACATCAGGCTGAAGTAAAGTGACACTAGATTGGAAGCTTGGTTTTTTTTGCTGAGGAAGATTCACCCTGAGTTAACATCTATTACCTATCTTTCTCTGTTTTGTATGTGAGCCACCACCATAGCATGAGCACTGAGACAAATGGTATAGTTCTGCACCCAGGAACTGAACCAGGGCTGCCAAAGCAGAGTGTGGCAAACCACTAGGCCACTGGGGCTGGCCTGGAAGCTTGAGTTTTTAAGAAAAAATGATCATTGGAAATGGCAATGATTGTACATATAAAAGTATAGGTTGTTTCTCTTCCTAATTTTTTAAAATTACAACTGATGGTTTAAATAAAATATAATAACATTGTACTACAGAACTAATAATACCTATAAATGAGAAATAAACTACATCAATAGCGAAAAGGAAGGGTGGTGCAAATAGAGTTATACTGTTGGTAAACTCTTACATGTTTCTTTAGGTGGTGCAATACATAGCAGACTGTTTTAAGGAAAGGAAGCGATATGTAATCCCTAGAGGAATGTCTAATACAATAAAACAAAGATGTATAACTCAAAAGAAATTAGAAGATACAAAGTAGTGTACCAAAAATATTGAATTAATCCTAATGAAGAAGGAAGGAAAAGGGCCAGCCTGGTGACGTAGCGGTTAAGTTCAATGCTCCAATTTGGAGGTCTGGGTTTGTGGGTTTGGATCCTGGGTGCAGACCTATGCATTGCTTGTCAAGCCATAGTGTGGCTTGATGTACAAAACAGAGGAAGATTGGCACAGGTGTTAGTTCAGGGCCAATCTTCCTTACCAAAAAAAAAAAAAAAGGAAGGAAGGAATATAGGAATAAAATAAAAGTGCTGAGACAACAAGGAAATAAATAACAAGTCGATAGACTTTACACAGTACTAAGTACATTGAGGTAAATGGACTAAAAACTCCAACTAAAAGAGTAAGATTATCAGGCTGAATAGAAAAGTAAGACCAATCAAATTCTTCCTAAAAAAGAAACACTTCATATAAAAGACACAAATAGATTGAAAGTACAAGGAAGAGACATACACTGCAGACAGTAAACATGAAGAAGCTGAAGGGGTCATATCACTTTCAGACAAAGTGGATTCAAGAGAAAGGGTATAACCAGTAATAAAGTCAAACAATTGCTAATGATAATCAGACTGATTTATCAAAAGCCATAAATCAACAACCATAAATGTGCATGCAACTAACAATAGTTTTAAATATATAAAGGAAAACAGAAGAAAAGGGTGACATAGACAAATCTATAATCATAAGTGGAGATTTTAAGACCCTCCCTCAGTAACTTATGGAAAAAGTAATTTATAGACAAAAAATCAATGAAAGTATAAATGATTAAAACAATCTTGTCAATGAAGTTGACCTAATTCACATTTATGTAACATTACACTCAATAACAGCTGAATATACATTTATTTCTTTGTAGACTGTCTACCATGATAAACTATATGTTGGACCATAAAATGGGTGTCAGTAATTTTCAAAATATTACAATCTTACAGAGCATGTTCTCTGACCTCTACAGAATTAAACTAGAAATCAATAAAAGACATCTAGAAAAACACCCAATACTGAGAAATTAGACAACACAATTTTAAATAACTCATGGGTGAAAGTAAAAATTATAAGGGACATTAGAAAATATTTCACGTTGAATAATAAAGAGAATGCTCTCACCTCAAAATTGGTGGAATGCAATTATAGCAATGTTTATGGAGAAATATCTAGGTTTACCTATTTATATTAGAAGAGAAGAGAAGTTTACAAAAATGATATAATTTTTTACCTTAGGAAGCTAGATAAAAGAGAGCAAATTTAGCCCAAAATATGTAGACAATAAGAAATAAAGAGCAAATATCAGTGAAATAGAAACCAGAAAAATAATAGAGAAAAATAAACAAAGCCAAAACTTTTCAATCCATAATTTTATACCCACATTTTCTGATACTCAAAAGCTGAAGGAACTTGTCACCTACAAGACTGTACTAAAAGAAATCCCAATGATAGTCTTTTTTTTTTTTTTTTTTCCTTTTTCTCCCCAAAGCCCCCCAGTACATAGTTGTATATTCTTTGTTGTGGGTCCTTCTAGTTGTAGCATGTGGGACGCTGCCTCAGCGTGGTTTGATGAGCAGTGCCATGTCCGTGCCCAGGATTCGAACCAACGAAACACTGGGCCGCCTGCAGCGGAGCGCACAGACTTAACCACTCGGCCACGGGGCCAGCACCCCGCAATGATAGTCTTTTAAAAGTCTTTTTGAAAAGACTAGTAAAATGGATAACCCCAAGCAGTAGTGTTTACAAAAAAAGATATAAAAAAACAAATTACCTGTCTCAAGATTAAAAGAGGGAATATAAATTCTGATATTAATAATAATAAGAAGCTATTATAACAAGTTTATAAACATAAATATGACAATCTAAATAAAATAGAGGAATTCCTGGAAAAACACAATGAAACTGACATGGTAAGAAATAGAAAGTGAGAATAGCCCTCTATCCATTAAAGAAATTGATTTGAAATTATCAAAATATTCCCAGAAAGAAAATTCCAAACTCAGGTGGTTTTTCACATTAATTCTGGTCAACATTTTTTAATGAAGAACTAAGGCCAACCTTATCTAGACAGTTGCACAAAACAGAGGAGAAAAGAACCTTTTCCAAATCAGCATACTCCAATACTAAAAACTTTCAAGGATGTTATAAGAAAAGGAAAATTCCAAACAAATTTCTCTATTTCTATATTTTAAGAGGTTACCTGAGAAAATTTATCTTGCATACTTAAAGGCTAAAGTCACCCAATGTATTTTCTACCCTTCCACGGGCCTTAGGATTCTTTGCATTTGAGATTGTCAGGTTTGGTGGTTGGTGAAAATTAATACTCTGACAAATGAATCTTATAGAAGTTAGTGTTTATTATAAGCTCAAAGTAAGACCCTAAAAGAGACATCAGGCTGGGGACGTTCTGTGAGCCTGGCTTTGTGAATTGTCTCAGTTCCTCATGAGAGGTGCTCTTACTTAGGTAGGTGACAATGGTCTTTGTCTGTTGGGGGTACCATGCTAGATGACATTCACTGTACTCAGGTTACACTAGCTTTCTTTTCATCACGTATATCAAGCTCTTTCAGAACATGCCTATCTCGTTTCACCCTAATGTCTTTGCACTAACAAGCCACTCAGCAGGAATATTCTACGTCCTTAGCCTTGCGTGGCCTGCTCCTTGTCACTATTCAGCTGTCAGGTATACACCGCCACTGCAGAGATGCCCTCCTGACACCCTGCCTGAAACAATGGCTCCCCACCCCAGCATTGCCTCTCTTTCTTTTTAGTTGCCCATTTTATTTCCTTGCTAGAGCCTCCTCTATAGAATGCCACCTCCACCAGGGGGGCTTTCAAGGTGAATCTAAAAAGGGCAGTCTCCAATCCCTCTGAGATCTGACTATTTCTTGTGCTATAGAACCTATCAATACTAAAAGATATTTATGTATTTCTTATTTTTTTGTTTCTCTTTCTATTGCAATGTAGCTTCCTTGAAGGAGAGACTCAGGTTTTTTTTTTCTTTTTAATTAATCTATGTGAAGTGCATTGAACAGTGTCTAGGACATTGGAGATACAAAATTAATACCTCTTGAATGAGTGAATAAATGAATGTGAGGCATACTATTAAGTGCTAGAGATATAAAGCTGAAGGAAAAAATTAGAAGTGTGGTGAGGTAGTATAATATTTGTATCTTCTTAAAAGCCTTGACTGAAAAAAAAATGTTTTATTAGCTATCATTGTCCTCTAGGTACAGGCCCTGTGGGATAAAATATTTTTTTATTTTTTAAAAGACCTCCATGAAAGCCAAAGTCCCCTGGATTGGGAACATCTTTAATAGCAAATAACTTAATGTGAGTTAATTGACATAGGCAGAAATCGTGGGTTATACATGGTCCCAAAGGAGGAGAAAATAGCCAATGTGGGAACACAGGAAAATATCCAAGACAAAAGCTTCACAATTTTTCCCAGGGCTAACCGTGAATGAGAACATGATTAAATCTAGTGCCATTAAAATTTTATTGAAACTACTAAACCCTTTTCCCCTCAATCCTTGAAATTACTGTATTATGCAATGACAGTTTCTTAAAATGGAAAAGGATCAATCCTACAAATTTTTAAAAAAATCAATTATCCAATGGGAAAGAGATGGATTACCATTGATTGCATCCTGCCTGTGTTAGAGATGAGGGATGACCAGAGTCACGGCATTGATCTTTGGGAACAGGCTTGCGCTCCTCCTGCATGGCTTATTATGGGGCCACCCACTCCGAGAATGTGCACATACACGACAAATTCCACATTTTCCATTCTATCAGGGTGTTTCGGCTATTGTTTTGTTCACATAATTTTGACTCTATCCCTAAATTCAAGCATTACTACTTGCTTTAAAAATTTGTTCAGATAGAATGACTATAAAGAACTTCTGGACAGACAAGTGCTGTAACAGAATAAGAGAGCAGCCATATAAATGATCTGACAGTCACTGTGGTTTGTTCCTATATGAAGCGCCTGAGAGCTCATCTTGTAACTCATACAAATCCTTCACATTTTCAAATAACCAGGGAACGCGTGAAATATCGTAGGTTTATTCCAACCCGCGCCATTCAGGATGATGAATATTTCCAGTTCAGCTTCAATTTATGTAGTCTATGAAATACTACACAGATAATTTTCTTGGATCCATAGTGACTTGTTAGCTAAGTGGAAGGCATTGTGACTTCAAGAAGACTATTTTTATTTAAATTTATGTAAATTGTACATTCTTTCTTGAAAGGCATCTCAACTTTAGTCGCATCTACTGTTCCAAGAATCACATGAACTCAGGACTGGTAACAAGAGGCATTTCAGAGTCTACAAAGCATCTTCTGTTCCTTTGATTGTTTCCTGAATGCAGCAGTTAATCTACACTGCCATCTCCTCTACCCACTGACTTACTGGCTGCTGATCAAAGCTGCTAAATGCACATTTACAAGAATGTTTATTAGAAATATATTAACGGTTGTGATGCCAATTAAACAGGATAATTGTTTACTTATCCTCTTCACCATAATATTTGTGGTGCTCTTTACACAAAATAAGCAGGAAAAGAATGTTGATGAGTAAGCATAGAAGAAATAGTGGGACATACATGTTTATCTCTGTTACACATCAACCTAAGTCAATTTGACTGTTCAGCCAATATCAGTTTATTGTATTTATTTACTTTGGGGGAGGTAGAGGTTGGTAAACTCCAGGGTTAAAAGGAAGGCAGTGCATCATAAAGAAAGGAACTCTTATTACAAACTTTACCTAATGTCGTATATTTGGCTACAAATAAACAGGTACAGGAAAGTCGTACAAACTGTTCTGTCCTTTGGGAAAGGCTTTGCCCTAGGCACATGGAACTGTACTTTGAATGAATGGCCATGCATCAGACACAACACTAACAACTAAGAATAACCAATAACTGACTCTTTGGCATAGATTAGCATTAACTGGCACACATGTTTAACCCATACTCTCATGTGCCATGTAACGCTGTTTCAGTCAATGATGGACCAAATACACGACGGTGGTCCCATAAGATTAGTACCATGTAGCCTAGCTGTGTAGTAGGCTGTACCATCTAGGTTTGTGTAAGTACACACTATGATGTTCACGCAAAGATGAAATTGCCTAACAAAACATTTCTTAGAACATATCCCCATAGCTAAGTGATGCATAACTGTATATTTAATATACTTTGATAGTAACATATTTGATATTCAATTATTTTAACATAAATTACCAGATAGACATAAAAGGTCGAAGTTGAAAATTTTCATTGGGGGCCTAGTTAAACATCATAGCCAGGAATTACCATCTATGAGAAGTATACTAAAATGAAGAAAAATAGAAATGAACTTCCTCAAGACTCTAGAAATACACCTTACTGTTCTCTTTTTGGAGACTTAACAAAATTAATCCTGAATTCCCACATGAGGAAATAGAATGTATAGCACAAGATGATAGTGTCAGCCATTGCCACTGGGGCACGAAATTAGATGAATTGGATAATATTATTATTATTAACATGTGAATTGGTCATGGCTAGGCTCAATGTTATATACAAAGGTTCAGAAATTTGAGAAAATATTTGCTGGGTTATCACATTGGTGTAAGCTGACATGCCAGATTTTTCGCAATTAGATGGCAAGCTAATAGATCATTTACATTAGCTATTTTTATAGAAAATAATTGCGATAAACTAGCGATCCAAGGCAGCAGATCTGTGCTAAGGGAAGGAGGACAGGGAGTAAACCAACAGTCACTGAGCACCCATGTTTCAGGCATAGTACTCGTTGTGATAACAGACGCTTTCTCCTTTATTACTTGGACTATCTCAGTGAGGTCGGGATATTATTCTCATGTTTACAGATGATGAAACACTATGACCTATGCTACATAGAGCTACTTACAAGTATCAAATAATTATAACTTAAAATTCAATTACAAAACTTTCGACATGTGGGTTGTGAAAAATCTGGTTTTCTCCCTGAAAAATACAAGTTTTTATTGACTTTATATCATATAAACGTAGTTGTACTCCAACTCTGAAATGTAATCTTACCAAATTGCCAGTTCTTTTCTAGATGGTTCTGCTGTGTTTTTAATCTCTCCCTGGCACTATCTGGTCATTTTGTCAAGTTTACATTATTTCTGTATCCTTGAAGAATGTCAAGATGGTGTTTTCCTGAAAATGAGTATTGTTTTTTTTTCTTTGACTCAGGATGGCTGAGTGTAATGTTGTCATCATACCTACTTCTAAAACTCTTCTCCATCTAGGCACTGAGAACATTATGGAACCCATAGAAAGTATAATGCTTGCCTTCAAGGAGCTTGTCTTTGCCTGGAAATTAAGCCAACTTTTTTTCTTGGTGAGCAACAACTCTAAATACTGTAGCACTGAAATAAACTAGTCTCACCTTAGAAGCCTTCTTTTGTTGTTTACTCGTAAGACCACCTGGAAACCAAGAGAGTTTATGTGTAAGTTATGTTCTAATTGACACTCACTACCAGAAGCTTGCTAATAGAGTAGAAGGCTAGTGTGTCGATGTTTACCAGCAGACAATATCCTTTATAATGGGCTTATGGGGAGAAATAAAGATTGGCAGCCTTGCTGCCCTGACCTATGCCTCCCTTTTAAAATATTGATACTTGCTCTGTAGTCACTTAAAACTCTCTGTTGTGGCTAATTGGAGGCACTTAGTCCCACTGTTAGCTTCTTGCTGTAATAAATATTTAATCACAGAGGGGAAAGCTCCTTTTTGAGAACATACATTGGTCTGCGACTCTTGAAAACAGAACAAAGGGCACCATTACCTGGAAGGAGCCTTCCCTCCCCGGTCCAGGGTTGAGAAAGGTCCACCTAATTACCTCTGCTGAGAACCAGCAGTCTCTGTCTCTCTGACTGTCTGACATTTAGACGTTTCTCCCCTCACCTCTTCCCGCTGATGTGAAAAGGAACTGAATACAAAACGCAAGTCCACTTTGCCAGCAAATTTCCTACCTATCACAAAGGTAGGCCAGGGATATGTGGTATGTCACTCTAACTGTGTCATTTTTCTCTCCAATTAAAAATAATGGATGCTATTGGCCTGTCAGGCTGCACAATTTTTCTGTAGGGAGAAAATTAGTGGGTATCTCCACAGAGCCACTGTCCACTAATTTGAAGTTCAAGGTCTGACTACGATCCATCTCCATGTCTCCCTAAGTATCACAGTGTCGCTGAGAATCCTGGCTTCCTATGGGAAGACTCTGACCGGCACTGTTAAAGCTGAACCCATTTTTCCTGGAACAATTTTCATGCAAACTGGGAGTGAGAAAAGATTATCACATCTTTCAATTACTCAACTATATTTCCTGGAAGAAAGTCGTCTGAATTTGTCAGTAGCTGCTTTATCACTGGAATGTTAATATATTGCATTGGCCAATTTCCTATGACAAATGCACTTTGAGAACAACAAAAAAGCACTTAATATATCAGGTATTGGAAGAAAATAAAGAATATACAGCCAGCATTGGTCAAAGGAAACAAACTATTCTGCCTATATCTTCTCTTTATGTTTTGATTCTTCAATACGGGAAAGAATATACAAGTTTTCTGTTTGTCCACCTTAGGACACCGAGGCTGCCAATTGTTAGTAGAATAAATGCTAACAATGTGAATGTTGGATACAAATAATTGAAGAAGTGCAAAAACATTTAATCAAATCTAGTAAACCAGAAGTAAATTTTAATAGTTAAAAACATTTCATTCCTCTTCAATTATATCTACTCAGCCTTCAGGGTCTTCTCTTTGAAGACAGTACTGTTGTTGGGAGAGACAACTTTCCTTGAAGGAAATTACGTTCTGGGTTATATTTGGAGCCAATAGTAACTACTGTTTGAAAACCACCCCACTATCCCCATCTCTAAAGACCGCAAACTATATGTTGAAAGAATATAAAAGGAAGAAAAACTTATCAAAAACATGAAAGGGATAGAACTTAAATTATTTTAAGACATAGCCATTAACCCCAAACTTAGAAGCATTCCAATAGCTAGAATACAGCTAAGATAGGGCATTGTGAAGGGGAAGAAGCTGTCTAAATAACTGAATTAGCTAAATATACTGAGAGTTCTCAATCTCATGTCATGTAATATTATCCCATCATAGTTCTTCAGAAATTTGTTGAGGTATCTCCAGAATATGAGCTACAATAATTTCAAATATATAGCATAAGTAAAGACAAGTTTGCAATTAGAAAAGTGTTATTTTCTACTTTAATTCATCAGTTATTTTTCTTTTCACATATTCAGCAAATATGTTTTATATGTTTATAAATTTGCGACTTATATAGACACTTCTATCATATTTAATTTAAGATCATATCTGAAACACTTCTTCTTATGTCTAAGGGTTCCTCACAATTAATTCAAGTAATACCTAGCCTAGCATTTCACTTTGTCTGTCAGTAAGTTCATTTCTATTGTTTTCGTAAGTATAGACAATTTTGCAATTGGAACATTTGTACATGTGTGTAACTTATTT
Organism: Equus przewalskii; assembly: GCF_037783145.1. NCBI lineage: Eukaryota > Metazoa > Chordata > Mammalia > Perissodactyla > Equidae > Equus > Equus przewalskii. Next base: position 21,672,963 of record NC_091849.1, read on the forward strand.
TCTGAGCAACTTATGGAAATATAGGTAAATATTCCCATATAAGAACTAACTCATTTAAAATCTATCTCTAAGTCACAGGAACAATAGCTTGGGAAGTTAGAGGCTTGCTAATTCAACTACCACCCTTAAGAAAGTATTGGAAAAATTTGTCAAATAATTCAAAGATGATAGTCTAGAGAACAATTGCCTTTTGGATTCTTTGGCTAATTTTAACAGACTAGATAAATTTCTCGTGTGAGAAAAATATCAAGTAGCACTTCACAGCCATCAGTGGGATATTTTTGTTCATGAGCTCTATAAATGCACATCAATAAAACTAAAAATATCTAAAGGGTAAGAGCTGGAGGAACATAGCACAATAAATCTATGTAGTTCAAACTGTCTAATTTTACAGAATAAATTGAGGTCCAGTTAAGATAAGAGTGTTGCATAGAGTGTGTTTCCTTATTCCAAGTCCAGTAGTCTTTGGACTATAACTATATTTCTCCTTTAATGGAAGGAAATAAACTATAGAATTTATAAGAAGAAAGGAACTTTGATTTTAATTGTGATCAAAAAACCAGGCTATGGAGTCCATGGATTAAAGATGAGTCTTTAATGTAGTGATAACATCGACTGAAATGTCTTAATATTGTTCAACTAATTAATGATCATAATTGAATTAGGACATGGTACCTTGTTTGTGTTTCACAATTGACCGATGAAGTACATCCAAGGAAGGAAGGAAGAAGGAATGTGATTGTTAAATTTTTCTCATCTTTCAGGAAAATAGTTTAGCCCCTAGTAAGCCTGGAGAGGACAAAAGTAGTGTTGGAGAATGGTGAATACTTAAGAAAATTTCAAGTACATAAATGAAGTTGATTCAGAGGATGTAGTGCTGTGACATGTTACTATTAAAACCAGACCAGGAAGTGGGTTTGAAATGGATCATGAGGGACTTAGGTTAGACAAAACAAAACACAGTTTAATGGATTTGAAACGCAACTTCACATTATTTTAATGTGCTATGAAAATGTCTTTCCGGGAGAACTAGAAAAGGCAAAGGAAAAAAAAAAAGCAGTATCTATCTAGAACATTAATGTAGATGTCTACGTCAAGAGAAGTTAGTAAATTCTAAATTCCCTTTAATCCTAGAATTCAGATTATCAGTGACGAAAAATGTAAAATCTCCCGGCTAAGTACATCTCTCTTGAGCAATGCATCACATGCAGAATCCTCTACAAAGTCATTGAACCCACAAATAGAAACAAAGTGGTCTCTAGTCTTTCAGAAATTGGTTAAAACAAAAATGGAAAGGAATTTATGCGAAAGAGAGTCCCAGGGAAAATGATTTATAGCATATAAATGTAGTGTGTATGAGGCACACACATACACACATTTAGTAGATGGATTTGTAACAAAGAATTTGAGATGGCATTTAATCTTATTTTAGTTAAATAGGATATTGAAATACATTCTTCTATTTTACAAAAAGAAAAGCTTATTAAAATAAGACCTTGGGAATCGGACGCCGTTTTTTTTAGATTAAAGTTAGATCATATTTTATGTGATACCAATCTGTTGCCGTAGCTAACATTGGAAAGGGGCATAGAGTAGAAAAATTTCAAGGAAACTGTTCTTTGATGACATGAAGCTTTTCTAGGCAAACAGCATCTTGTTTCCTCTCTCCACTCTGACCATGGTGTCTGTTTGAAATGCTCTGTGCCAATTAATTTATACAACAACATTATAGTATGGAACTACAGGAAATCTGTACTATTTTCCTGTTGCTGCTGTAGGAAACTACCACAAGCTTAGTGGCTTAAAACCATAGGAATTTATTATTTTATAGTTCTGGAAGTCAGAAGTCTGAAATTGGTCTCATGAGGTTAAAAATCAAGGTGTCATCAAGGCTGCATTCCCATCCGGAGGCCCTAGAGAAGAATTCATTCCCCGGCTTTTTTCATCTTCTAGATGCTGCCCATGTTTCTTGGCTTGTGGCCTCCTCTAAAGCCAGTATTGGTGGGCCTGGTTCTTCTCACATTGTATTACTCTGACCTTTTCTGCCTGCCTCATCCACTGTTAAGTATCCTTGTGATTAATCTCTAGGATAATCTCCCATCTCAAGGTCAGTGATAAGAAATCTTAACTCCATTTGTAATCTTAAAAGCCCTCTACAACGTAACCTAACATATTCTTTGCTTCTGGGGAGTAGGACTTAGGCATCTTTGGTAGGGGGAAATGGTATTATTCTATCTACTACAAAGTCAAAATGGCGCATGCACACTCACACACATACACACAGGAAACTGAATCACAGCTATACAGATAAACTTGGGGACTTTTTTTGGTCTTAATTTTAGATAAAATAGGCTTTCCCTTTTGTAAAACTTTCTTTGCATCAAAACTATGGCTACTGACTGACTGTATTTTAGCCAGATTCCCCATCTCACAGTCATTTCCCTAATGACATACCCAAAGTGAAAGAAAATAGGAAATTTATATACATCCTAAAGATTACCCTTTAGTGAACATTGGTTTTTCCTTTCATTTACTGACTTTAAAATTCACTAGTAGAATGATGCTGTAGACATGGAAGGTGTGGAAGAAATTCCCAAGAAGTACTACTTTTGTGAAGGTGAAAGACTTCTATGTTATTCAACATGTTATGGAAGTTTTTGTATCAAGTTAAAGGGCAAGAGTCTCACTGAATTAATTATTTTATGGGACATGCTCAGCAATGAAAAGAAACCAAGAAGAAAGACATCTGTGTTCAATTAAGGTGCTAGGCAGTGCTACCCAGAGAGGTAGTCTTGGTGTGAGCACATGACCAAGAACTGGGTTCATGGGAATAGAGCTATAAAGAAATAAATATTTTTGGTGGAGCTAAAAATAGCTGATCCACTTTCACATTGTGGTTTTCTTGTTTGTTCCACTAATGATTTCTCAAGGATCCATCCAGACTGCCACGTGGATGAAAAGGAAATGCTTTTTAAGTATCTTTGAAAAGACTTCAATGCCTTTGTAGTTGCATTTTAGTTGACCAACATGTCATGTCACATGAGATGATGCAAAATTTGGACCTTTTATGATTTAGGGCCGTTCATTAAATCTAATTGCAGAGGATCTGGCAAACTCCATGTTCCTGAATCTTTAGACAGAGAGGGTTTGACAAAATATTAAGATTGATAATTCTATCAAGAATTTATTAAATCTGGTTTTAACGGGTAATGTGTAACATCACAATGAGTGATAAATAATCTTTCTATAGTCCACATCAGAACATCCTAGATAGTACTATTCTTTAGCATCATTTTTTTTTTAAATATTGTCACCTGAGGTGACATCTGTTGCCAATCTTTTCTTTTTTCTTCTTCTCCCCAACACCGCCACAGTACATATTTGTATATTTTGGTTGTAGATCCTTCTGGTTGTGCCCTGTCCCAGCATTCTTAAATCCAAATGCAGACCCATTATCAAAATCTTTACTTTGAAAATTCTATAGCAATCAGGAAATTGTTGAATGTTCTATAAAATCAAATAGATTCATCATCAGGGCTTTCTTTCCATATGCAAAGAAAGATACGGTTATGCCAAATGGCTTAGCATATGTTCTCCTTTATAACCTCCAGGGGAGCTGATATTTCTAAAACTATCCACAGATATTGCAGAGTGCACATTTCTCACATTCTGCTCACCTTGTTGAACTATACTCAGTGCTTATGTAAGATGCAGATTACTTTTTTTAGTGAGTGATGCTTTTCATGAAGGGCATCAAAAAATTAATGTTTAAAGTGATTGTGATGTACAGTCTAAGAAATGGTGACTGTTACTGAGTTGAGTCAGAGGTCACATATCTGCACCGTGAATAATAATTTTTGTACAAGGTTTATTTTTCTATTTGCAAGGTTTAAGTCTTAGAACAAACAGTATAATCTAGTGAAAAGTATACTTTCATTAATCCTGCAGATTCATCCAGTGACATGCTCTCAGGTGAAGAATGGATGTTAGTGCTTTTTTCATATGGAAAATATTTGGGGAGCATAAACTACCAGGAACATAGCAAACTTGTATTCATACAATTTTATTTTGTTTTCCTTAGTGGATAATGAAAATGTCTTGCATTTAAATCTAAGACAGATTGATAAAATTATTGAGTGTCTTAAAGCAGTTATTTAAGATTAGCATCTGCTTAAGCTCCACAGTGAAGTCTGTACACAAATTCTTCCTAAATTTCCTGATAGGGGGCCTGCATTTCCTGAATGTATTCCACCATCTAAATAAAAAATGCACCCTGTTGTCAAAAAAGATGTATTGAACAGTAGTGAAAATTATTGAAGAGCCAAGACAAATTCTGTGTGTTCTTTTCTTCATTGCAAATTGCTCATTACTTCTCTACATTCGCTGTAAATTCAGGATACAATTAAAGGGACTGTGTGTGGGCTTTTGTCCTGTCCACTTCACTCACCATTTTGTGCTGGGAAGAGCACACACGTATAAATAGAAAGGGGTAAGGTCTTGGAGTTATGCCCTTCCACTGGAAGGAAAATGAAATGCTGAGATGCAAATACAGCCTGAACTCTTGCTCAAGAGACCACTTTATTGTGTTGTGTATGGCAGTGAGAATCATGGTCCAAGTTTCAAAGGTCATTTTGGTTGATAAATGCCACTCTCTGAATTTGGTCGGAGTCCCTACTTCTAAAATGTGTTTATTGGATACCCCTTGGAGAAGCAATAAGGGAGAGCCTTACCATGTTCTAGTTTTGAGATAGTGAGAAGCAGGGAAGGTGAAAGAAATAGAGGGGAAGTGAGACAGAGAACATTGATGCAAATGGCAGTTTTTAGTGTGTTTTAAAGTTTAAACAATGAATATGGATAATTTGGCTGTTTACACAGCCTGAGTAGATGCCACATAACTCACTGACATTCAGCCAGTCTCTATCAACATAAATTCATAAGGAAAAACAATGGCTTGAGGAGTTAAACTGCACACCGTGATCCATACTTTACACTGGGGAGCTCTGACCTTTAGCCCTCAGGCCTTGGAAGAGAGCTATGACCAGTTAAAGAGTATTCTTTCATTGAAATATAGGGATGGCTGCCTTTAACACATCATCTTTCTTGAAATATAGGTGTGCTTTCCTAGAAGGATATCAAATGTATGCAAAGTTGGGCTTAAAAAGTAAGCAATTTGAGGTGGAAAATCATACATGTGTACATTAATAAAATGATACTCTTGAATTGTGTGCATCAGTTATAGTAGAATTTACAAATTGAATTGGATGTTTTAAATTTCAGTAACAAAAATGCTGTAGCCGCTGAATTCTATTCTTTTATTTCTTCTCCTATCTATCTATTTACAATCTCTATCTATCTATTTCAGCTTCTGATGCTTCCTTGCTACTAAATTTTAGATGTTTGTGCTTTTAGTAGATGAATTTATAAATTAATATTATAAGTCATGTGTGAACTTCATAACAATCTTGGAAGACAATTATTTTCTCATTCATGAGGAAATTGATTCTCAAAGATAAGTGACTTGCTGGAGAACCACACAGACAATAAGCCCCATGATTCAAATACTGATGCCAAGACATGTTGAAGGTAGTTTGCCTTCCACCAGAGACAGCCTTGCCTGGACCAAAAGAATAGAAAGGTACCTCTCTTCATAAATTTATCTATACTTCAATTCTTTTAGGGCAAATCCACTTTTATCTCGATTAATCCAGATCAGCTTTTTGTGAAATCAAAATTCACAGGGTAGTTGCTAACTAATTCCTATTTGTGTTGTACCAGGATGATATGACCTAAGAGGCTTATGATATAAAAATATGACATTGTTAAAATACATTTATTAAATAGATTTCTTTCTGCTCCCCCTCCAAGGGGAGAAAAACGATGTGCCATCAGTATTGACATGCACTTACTATACTATTATTCCTGGACCACATGAAGGGAGGATATGAAAAGGGTTCATTTGTTATGCGCCTGCAACAATAGATAGATTTAGATGGCTTTTCTCTCTTATTGCATTCACTGCAGATTTCTTATTGTGTGAGATAACACGAAATACACAAGCAAGGTGCAAAATTCCCTATGTGGCTTATCTTTTTTCTGGAAGTTAAGCACTATTATGTTTTCCTACTTGTCTCAGTTTCTTATTGTTTTGATACACTTCACTGTAAATGGTGAACCATTGTTTGTTCCCAGCCTGTTTTTAATCTTAACACAAAGAAAAAAGTAATGGTCACTTGTAGATCTGATCAGAATCGCTCAGTCAATTCAAATGGATTTTTTAGACATTTGTCTATTTCCATATTGTGCATTATATTAGTTTGTTTCTCTGAATCTTTATTATATATAGGTTTAACTCTAGAAAAAAAAATACTCTAGAAACAAATAATTTCCCAAAGAATCAATTAGGGAATCTTTATGAATATTTCATTAAAATTTTTACTTTTCTTAAAGCCAAAACCGCATAAATTATCAAATAGCATGACTTACACCTGGGTGCAATCATTTTCTCATGCTAACCTCTATCAATTTTCTTTTTAGAACCTCTGATTGGTAAGTGTTGTTAAAAGCACATTGAGTTTAAATCAGAATAGGCCGAGGAGAGCAAGACAAACATTTAGATGAAGTTGATCAATGATACAAACTTTCATATAACTTAGGTAAAAATCCTTTGTTTTCAATGATATGTTCTTGAACTTCAATTATTATCTAAACTTTCCACTCAATTTTGATTGTGTAGAGACGGCAAGAGTGATTGTATTAACAAAAGAGCAGACTGTTTCTATGGCCACCTTCCGCTCACCATGGGTTTGCTTATATAAATAAGCCCAGACACGCTCTGCTCAGGGAATCACCGCCCATAAGTGATCAGTCTTCAAGTGGAAAGAGCTGACAAAAAAATGCCAACCTCTCTCTCCCTTTGTTAAATCAATATTCTTGAGTAGAAAGTTAAAACTCCACAGATCTGCCTAGAAAAAACCTCTGCAGCCAGAGCTTAACGATTGAAAATGATGAAGTATGGGTTTGCTACATTCACACACCCCTGCATTTTTCATTTTCAAAGGATCATAAAACGTAGTTTGTGATTTTCTGCAACTGGCACTGGGAATTTATTGAAGTGTACTGCATATACTGATATCCAAGGAGTAAAATATAGTTTGAAGAACACTGACCAAAGTACAGTGTTACAACACTTTTTGTACCCCAAACTAAATGTCTTCAAACATCACATTAACTATCAGTTTCAAAGAAGGATAAAACTGAAGCTGTTCACATTGGCATAAAAATAAGTATCTATTTGCTTGATTGGTGCCTCTCTGGTCAAACAGATTACTCAGACTAGAGTGCCAGATTACTCTCCCAAAGGGGAGAACTGATCCAATGTCTGCGTTTTAGATTAGTTAGCAGGGCAGGGGTGGTGGATGGGTAAAAATTTCTACAGTTTGAGGAAGAGTGATCAAAAGTGAATTAAAGATCTAACAGGCAGGAAATCAAGACAGCAATTATCAAGGAGCCAAAACAAAGGGAGCTCCAGTCTGGGAAGTAGACAATGAAAGCAGAGACTGGAGGTCAAGTCCAGGCCACAAAAAAATGAGTGTTCCCGGCATCGACTGCACAAGAGGGAGAGCCGTTCACAGTGTAGGCAAAGAGGGATTTGTGGGCAGTGGGTGCAGGGCATGAAGATTCTGAGCTTCCAAACAACGTCCTGGAATGGAATGAGAGAAGCTCCTCTTGCATAAACCCATAGTGACACTCATGATCACACACACTTGCAACCGTGTGGAAGAGGATGCCCAAACACACCTAGTAGTGCTTCTGGGGGCGTGGCTATACCCTATCCTGTCTCGTACTCTCAGTACTCCCTGCTTTCCTCTGTCTGCCGCTCCTCAAGGCCCAATCTCCACTGGGCAAAGGCAGAGTAGGGGCAGAAGGATCCTACTACCCATGGCTTGTCCACCCTGACATCCAAGGTTGATGAGCAGGTAACATCATTTGTGAGAACCTAGGGTGGCTGTCCCCAGGGTTGAAAGTGACCCCAGCACAGAGCTGTTGAGGTTAACATGTAATATACCAACTTAAAAATGTTTTATTTGAGGAAGGGGCATCTTATGACTATCTAAGTTAGCAGAGACTTGGGTCAAGTTCATGGCCTCTATATCTAGGAATAGGTCAGAGATCCAGGTACCAAAAGAAAAAGTGGTGGTAATGGAGTATTAGGCATTCATTGCCAGACACAACTTAGATGTGAAAATCCTTTCCTTGAAGTCTTTATGTCTCAGCTCAACACACTGCACAGCTCTTGGTTTATTTGTTTGTTTATTTTTATTTTCTGTTCTTTAGATGTACTTCTTCTTACCCTCATGGCTTTGACCCATAGCCTTCCTCCTACTTGGAGAGTTCTCTCCTCAACCCCTCTCCCCTACTTGCCCACTTAGATTGTTTTCCTTCTACTAAACACTTACACACCCTTTAGCCATCAGCTCAAGCACACTCTTCTTGGAGTACACCTCCCCAACAGGTTCAGGGCTGTCTAGGACCCTTTTCATGAGAATATAGAGTCCTGTTCCTTTCTTTCACATCAGTTTGTAGACACATGTGCACTGAGTGGGATGTTCACGATTGAGATCATAGAGGGGTTGCAATTATCAAAAATAACAAAGTCAAGATAACTAAATATAGGAAGAGTCATCTCTGTGGATATTCAAATCACCAGGTATGATGGCAATACATGGAACAGAGAGATAGTGAGTCAGGAGCTCAACTCTTCAAGGAATACAGTGCAGTGACTTGAGGAGGGGAAGTATGTGTCTGCAAAATAGGGGGATGGTTGGTATTGTCTGATGACAGGAGAGTCCAACGTGAGTGACTACATGGAAGACAGAAAGACAACGATCTGAAAGTAGCAACAAGTAGCAAAGAAGACACCTGTCCCACCAATAAGTTCCAGGGGTATGACAGGTGTAGAACACAAACCATGAGAAAGAAGCCTTGAGAAGGTTATAGGGAAAACAGTATTATGAGAAGAGAGTCAGATTTTAGTTAGAGCAAGAAGATGAAGTGAATGTTCAGAGAAGAGGCAGAAGATATAGGGAGTTTTACTAATGATTGACTTAGAGTTTCAGAAGCTCAGTGAATTGAGTTGGGACATGGTGGGAGAAGTGAGCAGAAAAGGCTAAGATTGGAGTGGTACAGGGGCTAGAGTTCAAGGATGAGGGATGCTCTGCAGTTCTGAGCTTCTTTTGGTGACTGCCACAGGCAGGACAAGGGGTGTGATGAGGTTTAATCCTGGCTAATCCTCACAGTCCTAAGGCGCTGTAAGTTGGAACGAAGGGAGGACTGTGGGATCTTCACAGGAGGAGGAAGAGTTCTTGGATACACCCTTGGCTTCTGCCAATGGAGGTAAGGGTTCCTGAAGTGAAGTGGTCACACTTTGAATTTATGAACCGTCTTGATTCCTTCCAATGGTGGTCCACAGAGATCCTACTGCATGTATGTGAATGTTCTGTGTGTTGGGTAGGAGGTCTTATTTTGGGTCATAGTCTCCCTCTTAACTCTTGCTCATGGCACCTTTCAGGAAGGTAATCATCTGATAACTAGGAATTATTACTATTCCATTCTACAGTCAGGTAACTTGATGGCTAACTTAATTCCATCTGTAGTGCTGAGGCCCTAAATTGAATTGACCAAAGTGATCCCAGAGGAAGAAGCTCAATTTCCATTTTCAGTGGTTAAATGATTATTTTCATAAAGGACCAAAAGAGTAAATATTGACATATTGCTAAAGATATTTAAATATGAAGATGAAGACAATCATTTATTCATCTATTCAACAAATACTAATTGAATGTCTACTATGTTGTAGGCTTTGAAAAATATAAAATAAAAAAAGAACAAAGAAGATAAAGAAAAGCATGGTTTTTACTTTCATGGAGCATAATGAGAAAACATAAATGTATGAAATAATTATGCAAATAAATATTAAGTTATAGATATGATGAGATCTATATAGGACTGCTTATGGAAAATTACCAGCTGTTTGGAAGTATTTACCAGAAGTTATAGACCTCTTCAAGGACGAGAGGGAAGTGTCCATGGGGAGGTGAGGATTTGACGAGTTTTGAAGGAAGAATATGAGTTAACTAGAGTGAGGAGATAGGAAGAGAAACAAGCGTGTGAGGACCATGGAGAGGAAGGAAAGGCGCCCATCAGGCAGGCCTTCATGCAATAGTGAGAAGTTAGTTCTTTATCCTAAGTGCAATGACAAGCTGTTAAAGCTCCGTCTTCTTAAAAATGTGATCACAAGAGTTAAAATTTTTCCACAGTAAAGGTCTATCTAAAATAAGCGAAGATGCTAAGACCTTTTGAGTTTGTATTGTACCAGGCACTGTGGTGTGCACTAGAGATAAAGACGTGAAGAAACACTGTCCCTGACTAACAGAAGCTCACACTTACGTGCGAGAAAAGATATGGAAAAATATATGTAATCATAATATTTGTGAGCATTTGTAATAATAAAAGACTAAGTAAGATCCAAAATCAATGGGAAACGTTAAGTCTGGAGACTGAGTTTCACCAAAGGCTACTCTGAGCACTTGATCTCTCAGGGGACTTTGAAAAATTAACAAGGCTTTTTCCAGATAGAGAAGCTGAATTAGGGAGAAGAACAGCATGACCATAGGAAGGAAGGTAAGGAACAGCATGTGTGTGTGGGTCAGGAGGAGGTGGCTGTCAGCAATTTAGGATTTCAAAGGCATAAAGTAACAGAGAGGATGATAGAGGGTAAAGCTAAAGAGTTGCACCGGACAGATCATGATGTGTATTATTTGCCATAGCATAAAGCTTCTCCTAAAAAAACAAGAGAAAAACAACTTTGTTGAAGAAATACGGTTGGAAAGGAGAGGCAGAACAAGCCAGATGATCAGCTGGAACAGAAATGACAGAGTAGTGTAATTTTCTTTCCTCTTGGGCAAAGTTGCTATACATAGGACATACTTTTACTTCTGTGTTATGGGAGCTTCAGAATCTGGATGCATCCTATCTGCCTTCTCTAGCTTCCTCTCTGTGCTTTTCCCCACTCCAACCTCTCAATTTAATGAACTCCATTCCTCTTTCAAAACTTAGAACTCTCTGGAATTTTGGAAAAGAGGCGTGGAGCGAGAGAGCATTCAGCATCTCTTCTTGCATTTCTTTATCTCCTCTGAATGCTAATTTCACATGCCTAATTTGTTCACAGAACATCTGAGATTCTTCCATTGTACTTCAAATTCTCCTATAAATAACCACTCATGGGAACTTTACTGGCCCTAGGACACATACATAAAGACTCTTGATTGTCTACCAAATGGTGTAGGGTATATCTATAATCAACACTTCCCAAAGGTCACTTTGTTGTGCCTGCATGAGTGAACAACGAGGAGCGGAGGTCTACGGGGAACTGTTGCAATTTTGAAAGGCATATAAACCACATTTAAAAAAATATATATGAGCTTTCCTTCTTGATATGTGTAACTTCCTTAACTCTCAGTTAGCCTCATACCTTCAGGCAGGAAGGAAGAAATGTAATATTGGCAAAAAATTCACTAGAATTGGCTGGGAATGATGTGTTTCTGGCACTCTGAGATACTTAACACCTTTCAGAATAGAGGAAAAAAAGGCTTTGAAAATGTTTCAGCAAGGCACACATGGAGAATATTCTTGATCAAGACAGGCTGTCAGCACTGTATTTTACCACTCCTGCACTTCTATCCAATTCCATCACTAAATATACTGTATTATTCTCTCATCTGGGGTCAAAAGTCTAAGAATTGGCTATAGTTTCTGCCCTATCTCCATTATATATATTTGCAAAGGGTGTAGGAAAGGAGTTCCTTTCAAAAGCAAACAAAGAAACATACAGATGTGCTTGATATTTAATCAAGTACGTAACGATGGTGCTATATCAGCAACATTCCAGGACATACACATGAGTTTCAACAACAGATTCAAATAAAGTGAAATATTTATCTTACTTCAATCAGACTCACAATACCCCTCTCTTTTAGGTAACTATTCTGAATCATTTCCCTACAGTGTAGTTTGATCTCTTGATTATATTGTGATTTATTTTCAACAGGTGTACATCTTAACACAAATTGTCAGGGCTGAAATCTAGTGTGTTGGAGTCCATTAATCGAGCTGGACCACATTTGCTAAAATTATCTGTCCAAAGAGTGGTAGGCAGTGCTTCAAATCTGAGCTGATATATTTAGTCCAAATCTTTAATGCCAAACTTTTGGAAAATGATAAACAGATGGGAGTAATCAAAGAAGACTGGACACGACTTGACTCTGTTTTGATGAGCTGTTGTGATTTAAAGTGAAAAGAATGTTAGGCATAGAATCAGCAGATTTGGATGTGAATTTGAAGTCTGGTTCACTTATGAGATGCTTAATTTTAAGCAACTCAACCTTTCTGAACTCCAGGACTCCTAGGTGTAAAATGGTATAACAATGCCTATCTCAGGGTGGTTTTGTGAGGATTAAATTGCTTTCACATATTAAAGTGCCTAGCAAGAGCCTGGGGTATAGTAAGCTTTCAATAACTGAGTGTTGAAGCAAAATTGAATGACTTCAACCTGAATATTAGAAAGTATGCTTTTCTTCAGACAAAACTACGAGACATTGGTTTGCCAAAAGAGGGGCAATGGCGGAGGAGGGTGGCCAGACAATGTGTTGAAGTCTTTGTACATGGTTTTCAGAATGCCTACTCTATCTCAGGATAAGAGGAGCCTTTCCCAACTCTCACCTTGGGTCCTCAGTGTCTTACTGGACCACTCAGAGCCCAAGGAAACTCCCGAGACTCGTGAAATTATTTGTTTCAACCACAAGATGAGTTCCCATGGAAAAAAAAGAGAGAACTACTGCTCCAAAGCTTAATCAAATGTAATCCAATCTCAGTAACAATGACTGAATACTTGCTGCGAGCCAGGACTATACTCAAAATGAATATGTATGTCAATAAATGTTTAACGTAATTCTGCACAATGCAAAGAATAAAGTTCATACTAAAACAGAATAGTAAATAAAGCTTTATTTGTTCATTGAGATAAATAATTAAAGAGAAAGATTGAGCTTTTCCTGTATTTGAAGTATATTTGAAAAGCAGAGGTTCACCTATACAGAGGTGTCCAAGAGCATTTAAAACCAAGGGTCTGGAGCACGTGAGCAGAGACACAACATCACAGAAAACAGCTTGTCCTAAGGAGACACTTCTGGTGTGTCTTTGGTGCTTTCTGCCTCCCTTTTTTACTCCTTTTATCCCTTTTATCTTTTCTCTTCCTTGCCTAGAATTCCTAGACAACCAGTACTACATGTGTATCCTGCCCTGGTCTCTCCAATCAGAATGGAAACACATTCCACAAAGCCAATTAGATAAGACTTACCTCCCCAGCCCCCAGGGAGAATTTGCACCTCTTAGAGGAACCACTGGAATGGAAAATGAAATGGAACAATACACCATAATGTTTTCCCAAATCCAGTGGTTCTGGATGAAGGACATGTTGGGGAGTGGGGTCAGGATTGCAGGATGGGACAGATACTTTCCACTATGGCCCCTTGGTAACTGGTTACTTTGCCAGGGGTAACATAGCCCTGAGCTTTCTTGTGATGAGGGTTTCTAAAAGGGGCTGGCTTCCTTGGAAGGAGAATGAGAGTCAAGGGGCCAACAAAATTAGAACGCTCAACAAAATTGACTTCCACCATTTTTAAGCAGCAAGATTTCAGGTTGACTTGACAGCGATCATTGCAAAGAGGGTTTCCAGAAGAAGTAGGAACACAGTTGGTGTGTGTGGCCCACCAGGTGTGATGGAAAACTGTGTTCTGGGAGACGAGAAGGCAGAAGGCATGCAAGTTGAGAATCCCTTCTGAATGCTAACCCCACATTCCAAATCTGTTCACAGAACACCTAACAGAAAAAATTCTTACATTTCTCTGAGAACAGGTGGGGATTCAAACAAGCCTTCACTTCCTGCCCTCCATTGCAGTATCCATGTACTTCATTAAACCACTGTCACTTTTTCTCCAGAGATGACTGCTTTTCAGTCCGGGTGAAGCAACAGCTAAATATAATGGAACATAAATCAGTCTGCAAACATCGGCTCAGGGGCCTTTGGAAGGAAAGGTGAGAAAGTGTACATGCATATGTAGACTCTGCAGAAAGACTGAACTTATTGCCATGCTCCCCACATCCTTTTGAGAATTGAGAACTTGAAAAACCCACTACAATAGGATTGAGGAAATCCTGCTTCTTCAGTGTCAAGCTTTCAAATCTTTGCAGCAGGAAGCATTTCATTAAAGTTTTTCATAAAGTTTACTAGTAGAAGAAATGATCTTGTGTTTTAAGTAAAAGAACATAACCTAAAACTTATGTAAAGAATAATTTTTTACATAAGAGTAACTTATTAAAAGTCTCTTCAAAAATAACCATGGTTCCACTAAGGAAAAATATTACAGGAGATTGTATGACTATAGCCCAAGTTTAAAAACCAAATTTCAAAGTTTATATTTTCTTTCTTCCTTTTTGTCTTCTCTCTCTCTCTCTCTGAAACGAAGACAATGCATGTGGTTTTGAAACTCCCATTCTCACAACTGTTTATGATTATTTTTCAGTAACATTGCTAAAAATATTATGCATTTAGTTTTTATTTCATTCCGTCAGCATGCTAAAAAAATTCAATCTGTAAGCATTAGACACTTTCTTTTCGAGTTATTGAAAATAAATGCTAATCCATGGGAAAGTTGCAAGCACAATACAATGTAAAGGTAATACATTTTCACACATGTTGTTCTGATGTGTGGAACCGTATGAGTAGGGCTCACAGTTTTATATACTGCAGGTATAAAAGCTCTCAGTACATTTTCTGGGAAATATGGAGGCAATTCAGAAAGGTGTTTTGCTGCAGAATCTGTATTCTATGTGTTTGTCTTCCTAAATCTTGCCAATAGTTGCTAGTTATAAACCTCAGGATGAATTTGCAATAGAAGTTTCTGTCTCTACTAGAAAATCAAATTGGCAAAGCTCTTGGCTGGTAGATAAGGTTTGGGGATTACCTAATCTCAGGGTTGGAAATGAATTTGGAACATACGTATTATTATTATTAATTTTAGAATCACAAGTATACCAATATTACAAAGGAGAGAAAGTAAAAGTCCTGCAGGATACAGGTCATAAACCAAGAGTGAAGATTTGTTTCTCATTCCTGAGTTGAGTGAAGCGTGCCTATTTTTATCATTATAACTGCCTGGACTCTCACAACTGTAATATGTGTGTAGAGTTTCTGGGGGGAGCTCAAATTTTGGGGGTACATCTGGGTTTGAATCTAATGCTCTTAAGTCCTGAGAAAGTTATTTATTCTCTGATTCCTCAAGTAGAAAACCCGTCAGCATGATTTTTGTGATTATTAAATGTGTTACAATATATGATGTCCTGACCCAGTGTGGGCCATCAGTAACTGTTCGTTCTTATCCCCTGATTAGAGGTGATGGATGTGTTAACTAACTTCATTGTGGTATTCACTTCACAATGTATACATGTATTAAATCATCATGTTGTACACCTTAAACTTATACCATGTTATATGCCGATTATATCTCAGTAAAGCTGGGGACAAATAAATAAAAACACGGATTTAACATTAAAAAAGGAATTATAGTTCCATGAGCAGTTAATCTGAACTTAGGAGGAGCATGAAGATCTCCTAGAGAAGATGGCATCAGTGTGACAGGCTTATGAGAAAGAGATGCTCTTATCTTCTTAACTTTTGAATGGTGAAATAAAAGCCTTAGCATTAGAAGCAGATTTCACACTCTGCCCAGACAAACAGTCATTAGATCATTAGAGTAAGAAGAAGTTGTGTGTGTGTGTGTGTGTGGTGGAGGGACAGACATAGAATGTCCAGGACTGGCAGTCAATGATATGGCTTCAGAGCCACAGCACGTGTCCTTATGAATCAAATATATAACCAACCAACCAACCAACCAACCAACAAACAAGAGAGAGAAACCCTAATAAATGAAGAATTAAAGTTTTAAAACAGGAAAATGGGTAACATGTATCCTTTGAAGAAAGACTGGCTATTCTGGAAGGAAGGTCCATAAAGTCACTTAAACTTCATTAAAAAGCTAATAAATTGATGCCCATGATGAAAAGTATTACTTGTTCACCCCCCACCATTGTCATTATTTCTCTGCTCCATTGGCCTAGATCTTGACCAATGGAAGGTGAGCAGTTTTGCTGTGAACACGGGCTTTAAATGTGCTTGTGTGGTATGGCTTGGCTCTTGCGCTTCTGCTATCTACCATGAGATGAGTGTGTTTCAAACTTCCACTGCTACCAGAGTGACTGACATATAGAAAAGTCCAGAACCTGACCTGATGCACAGCTATCTCATTCAACCTGTAGACCTGTCCACAGGAAAAAAAAAATACACGTTAATCATTAGAAACCACTGAGATCTGGGGAGCTGTTTGTTAGGTAATGTTTTTGTGGAAAAGAAATCTCACTAATAAAATACTGTCTTGATCAGACATTCTTTATTGTTTCAATGTATTTCTTTCGGAGAGAGGCTAAGTGTTATATCAGAAGAGCAAAGAAGACGCATTCTATTGGTGGCTGTGTCATAGCTTAGATGCTCCACTTAGCAAGTCAGAAGGTCAGAATTACCAGAACCAAAATTACTTATTAGAAGTTGAGTCATCAGACTTAAAAGTTTATAAGCTTTGGAGTTAGCCTTCCTTGAATGGACCTCTAATTCTGCCACTTTTCAGCCAGATGAACTTGGGCAAATTACTTGATGTCTCTTGACTTTACTTTTATTTTTTTCTCATTTGCATATAACAGCAGTATTGTCTTCATATGATATTGAGGATTATGGTAATGCAGACAAAATGTTTAGTACAGCTTCTGGCAAATAGTAAATTGTTAAAAAAAATAGACATCGCCACGTGATCATAACTCTTCTACCTCTACCTTGAGAGAAATTTCCAGAATATTTCTTCCAACCTTCTTCTTCAGTCCATTATGTTTCTTGTGCTATTTTCATGCCATCATGACTTTAGTATCCTTGACATGGTGGCACCCTGAGAAAGTGCCTGGATTTCCACTTTTTAATTTTGGTGGCCCTGGAAGTGTCTGGAAATCCTTGATAATTTAAACATATTGAATAAACAATGTTAAAATCAAGTAACAGTTGGATAAACTCTTGAGAAGACTATAATTTCTGAGATTAATTTTGGATTGTTGCTGCTTTAGAAACTCTGCAAAGGAGAAAAAATTGGCTGTGGCTTTCTCTAATGGGAAATTTTTCTCTGGCAAATACACTCTTGAATTGAATAGCAGCATTTAATTCACAAAATGTCAGAGAGAAATAGTGTTAGCTCATTTGGCTTTCCACAAGGCCCTGTTTTGTCTAAGATCAGATATCTTAATGATCAAAGCTTTTTGTTAATGTATATTCCTAGGCAGCCACATGTAGCCACTACGTAGCAAGGTTTTTCAGAAACATGGATGTCTTATAATACAGATGTTTCCTTCATGAGGTAATGTTCCTGAAATATATGCTAGATAATCCATGATCCACTAAATCCATGAGGTAATGGATCTGAACTACATGCCATAAACCACAGAAATTTCTTGATGGGAAAACTGGACATGAGTTATTATATTTCCCTGAATGTCAGGGATGACTAAAACTGATTTTTTTCCCTTTTCCCTTTTCTTTCACAAAGATCGACAAAATTAACACTACCCGTTATTTCAGAAGAAAAAGTTATTTATAAAATAATCTCCTGCAAAGAAAGGAGAAACAACAACTTGACAGTTTGAAATGTGGCAAAGTATGTTGTGACAACGCCCCCAATGTGCACAATTTAAACCATTAATATGAGTTCTTATCTATTAATTAAATTACAAAAATGAGAAAAATTCCTCACTTTGAAGTAAAAAGCATTGAAGTAAAAACAAAGAACAATTGACTTCAAAATAAACATATCCTTCCCTAGAAGGAGTCACTCTCCTTGCCAATGAATATTCCTCTGGAGGCACAAGAATAAAGCTACTTTAAACGCAAATATATAGAGATGCATACACACATAACTTCAGGAATCTTAGTAACCAACCAGTTTAAGCCCTTCCTTTTGTAGATCATGAGACAAAGAGCTAACATTTTTAAGTGCCATCTGTGGTGGTTTTAAAATACATCCATAATTTTTTTATAAGCTCCCCTCAAAAGATGGAGCCTAGTTGCTCTGTTTTTGAGAGTTGGACAGACTTGGTGACTTACTTCTGAAGAATAGAACGAGGCAGAAGTAACAGTACAAGACTTGTGAAACTAGGCCACAAACAGCATCCCAGCTTCTTCCTTGCCTGCTCTCCTGGATTGCTTGCTCTGGAAGAAGCCAACTGCCATGTCCATGGCAGTGGAAAGTCCATGGAGTGTGGTGGGCAGAATTCTAAAATAATCCCCAACTTTCCACCTCCTGCTTTGCACATCCTGGGTGGTCCTCTCCACTTAGCTTGGGCAGGACATATGAATATGATCGACTATTCCTCTCATGACCAAACAAGGTTATAGGGAAAAGCGGGAGGGATAGGTACTCCCATGATTACATTATGTTATTTAAGGCTGCCATAGCTGACTGCATAGAGATTCCCCTGCTGCCTTTGAAGAAGAAAGTTGCCATGGTATCAGAGGGCCACATGACTGGGACCTGAGGATAGCCTCTAGGAGCTCAGAGAGATGCCTGGATGACATCCAGCAAGAAGTCAGGGACCTCATCTCTATAGCCATAAGTGACAACAACCTGTACGAGCTTGGAGAAGGAAACTGAGCATGAGATAAGAGTACAGCCCAATCAACATCTTGATTTCAACCTCAGAAGAGACCCTGAGCAGAGGACCCCATCTAACCTGTGCCCTGACTCTGGACCCCCAGAAACTGTGAGATAATTAATTTGTGTTGATTTAAGCCACTAAATTGTAGTAATTTGTTACACAGCAATAGAAAACTAATAAAGAAGGGAAGTGAGTTTTCCCACCAATAACTGGCATGATGTGAATGAATCATCTTGGAAGTACATCCTCCACACCCTGCTCTCAGAAGACAGCAACCCTGGCTGACATCTTAACTGGAACCTCATGGGAGACCCTAAATTAGAGGGTTACTCAGCCAGGCTGCTATATTCATCATCTTTTTTATATTTTATGATGTTTTGAAATCTTGAGATGCCTAACTGGCTGGAGAGAGTCTACCCCTCCCAGGGCTAGCTAATTCCTAGAGATCATAAATAATTCACCTGTAAAAACAAACACATTTCATATGCAAACCGACTGATCCTGAGTCCACAACCCTTAGTGCCTCCTTTATGTAACACCCACACCAAGCCAATGTTTCCCCTGCTCTAAATCAACGCAGAGCCTGGTACCACACAATTAGAGACCACTCCTACAGCCAAGAGCCCACTGACATTATTCATCTAGCCAATCCTAAGCTGTATCCCCTGCCTTACTTCGCCTTTTCTGAAGAAAACACTATAAAGTTTCTGCTTTCTCCTTGCTCCTGCTCTGACTCCAGACTGCCTCTGGTGCTTCTCCATGCAGCCCTGCGTGGTGTGGCTTATCCCCTTCTCTTAGGAAATGTAAGTAATAAATTTTTCTTCAATAGCATTAGCCTCTCCATGTTGTCACTCAGTCATCTCCATAAATGAAAATCCCCTGAGTAGTTTTTAACATAGCTGCTCCTTTTATGACTGACTCACAAAAAGTATGTGAGATAATATTTACTTCTATTTTAAGCTGCTAAGTATTGGGATACTTTGCTATTCAGCAATAGATGACTAGTACACCGTCTTTGTGCTACTCATTGGCCGGGCAAGAGAAGTGAGTCCAGGTTCCTGATCCTCCTGGATATAGGGTGAAGTAGCAAAAAGAACACAGGCTCTAAACTCAGACAGATGCTGGTTTCAACAAAAATTCGACTGCCTCCTTTCCTTTTGAGTTTGATCAAGTTCTGCTAATAACTCTGAACCTCAATTTCTTCATCTTTAAAACTGAAATAATACCTAAATCATTAGTATTTTATGAGACCTTTGAGAACTGAGCAAGTTAAAGCTTATAAAGGGCTTTGCATGTAGTTGGAGTTCAGCAAATATTAGTTCTTTTTTCTAATCTGGAGTTCTCTCCAGTTAATAATCAATTGCTAATATAAAGAAATTTTGTCACTCCTAAGATACCTGACAAAATTTCTTTGTATAAGTAGCTAACTTTTGAAGATAATTGTAAAGGGCTACGATAGGAATATCGGAAGAAGGAAAATAACAAGAGATCGGTATGTATATAACAAAAAGACAAATTGTCATTGCCATCTTGAAAAGTTTCAGTATCCCTCTGCATATGTTTTATAACCTCGGGTTGCTGAAGTGAAGGGAGCCAGGTAGGTCAAATAGAGCCTGAGCATTGTGTCAGGCCATCACTATTTTGAAAAAGAGGTGGGACACTATGCTGTTATTTTTCCCCATATCTCCCATCTATTGCTGAGACCTCCATACTCATCTTCCTATCTTTTCAGTAATCTACCCTTTCCTGAGGGATATGACGTAATAAAAAATGGATAAATGCCAGTTAGCCCACTTATATATCCCTTTATGTAATAAAGCATGTCAGCAAGATGTATCAAAGATTACTCTCAAGGAGTTGGTATCTAGTTGAGATTGAAATTATAGTATATATAAAAGTGAAAATAAACACCATGAGATAAAAACATAGACAAGTAGGCCTCAACATTGATGGTTAAATCCCAAATGAGTGCTTCAGGTTTGTTATTTTGAAATGGGATATTCTCCAAAATATTAATGAATTTTGATATTTATCTTTCCTTCAATGCTGGAAATATAGAAATAATGAAACTCCCGACACTATATACAAAATCAGTTTTTCATTTCTATGCTTTGCTCTATAAAAGAAATTTTTGCTTGACCAAATGCCAAAAATATTTTTTCTATGCATTCTAGAAGTTTTAAAGTTTGAATTTAATGTTTATGGCTATGATCCACTTTGACTTAATTTTTGTATATAGTATAAAGTAAGTATGACATCCAGTTGTTCCAGCACCATTTGTTGAAAAGCCACCCTTTCCCTATTGATTTACTCAGGTAACATTGTCAAAAATCAAACAACCATGTGGGGGTCTATTTTAGAATGAACTCTTCTATTCCATCGATCTATGTGTCTGTCTTTCTGTCAATATCATATAGTCTTTAGTACAGTGGCTTTATCATAAGTTTCGAAATCAAGTAGTGCAATTCATCCAATTTTGCTCTTCTCATTAAAAATCACTTTGGCTCTCTATGTCCTTTGTATTATCAGTAAATTTAAGAACCTGATTGTCAATTAATTGATGCAAAAACTGTGTGTCAATGTTGATTGGGATTTTTTTTAATGTATATACACTGTGGGGAGAATTGACATCTTACCAACGTGGAAACTTCCTATCCATAAAGACAGTCTATTTCTTTAATGATTTAGGTCTTTAGTTTCTCTCAGCAATATTTTGTAATTGTAAGAGACAGGTATTGCATATGTTTTTTAAAGCTATTCCTAAATTTTCACATTATGATGCTATTATAAATGTTCTTTTTAATTTCTATTGACTTTTATATTGAGAGTTTATACCCTGTGACACAGCTAAACTCATTAGCTCTAGTAGCTTTCCATTAGTAGATGATCATGTTCTTTGCAAATAAATAGAGCTTTACTTCTTCTGTAAAATCTGCATGGGTTTTTTTTTTTTTTTTTTTTTGGAGAAAGATTAACTCTGAGCCAACATCTGCCACCAATTCTCCTCTTTTTGCTAAGGAAGATTGGCCTTGAGCTGACATCTGTGCCCATCTTTCTCTACTTTATATGTGGGATGTCTGCCATAGCATGGCTCGATAAACAGTGCGTATGTCCACACCCAGGATCCAAACCTGTGATCCCTGGGCTGCTGCCAAAGCGGAGCTTGTGAACTTAATCAGGATGCCACTGGGCCGGCCCCTGTATGCCTTTTATTTCAGCTTCTTCCCTTGCTTCCTTGGCTAGGCCCCTAGTACAAAGTTAAAAAGAAGTAGTAAGAGTGCGAACCTCTGTCTTCTTCCCAGTCTTGAGGGGAAAACAAAGTTTATCATCGTTGAGAATGATGTTAGCTGTAAATTTTTCATGGATGTCCTTTATCAGGTTTAGAAAGTTCCTAGTATGGATGCTGAAATTTATCAAAGGTTTTTTGCATATTTATTGAAATAATCATACAACTGTCATGTCTGGACTATTGATATGATAAACTACATTGGTAGATTTTTCAAATATTGAACAACATTTTATTCCTGGGATAAACTTCATTCCATCATTTTATGTTATCATTTTATTATGTTTTTCTACACTCAATTTGATTATTTTTTTTAAGATTTTTTTCTTTATTCTTGAGCGATATCTGTACTTTTATTATAATATTTTTGTCTGGTTTTATCAGAGTAATACTGGCTCATTAAATAATTTGAGAAGTGCTCTCTTCTCTTCTTTTTTTTTTTTTTTTTGGATGAGATTGTTTAGAAGTAGTATTGTTTCCTCCATAAATTTTTTGGTAAGAATTACCTGTGGAGCCAACTACCCCCGGATAGTTTTTAGTAGGAGACATTTGTTTGTTTGGGTTATGCATTACATTTCTTTAGTAGTTGTAGTAATATTCAGATTGTCTGTTTCTTCTTGGATTAAATTTTGTAATTTGTTTCTTTTAAGGAACTTGCCCATTTTATCTAGGTTACTGAGTTTATTGTCAAAAGTTGTTTATAATATTCCCTTATTGTCCTTTTAATGTCTGTAGAATCTATAGTGATATCTTTCATTTCATTCCTGATATTCCTAATTTTTGTCTTCTCCCTTTTCCTCTTGATCATTCTGGACAGAAGTTTATCAGTTGCATTGAGCTTTTCAAGAATCAGTTTTGTTTTCATTGATTTTTTTCCTACTTAGTATAGTATAGAAAACAGAAGTTTTCTATTTGATTAATTTCTAATTTTATTTTAATTATTCTCTCCATTCTGCTTGGTTTGAGTTAAATTTTTTTCATTTATTTCTGGCTTCTTCAGGTAGAATCTTAGATAATTTGTTTTAGACCATTATTTTCCATTCCAAGAAAACATTTGATGGTATAGATTTTTCTCAAAATGCTGCATTGACTTCATCCCACAAATGTTGATATGCTTTGTTTTTATTTTCATTTGGTCCAAATTCTTTCTTAATTGCCCTTCTTTGACTCAAGGTTTATTTAAGGTCAATTATTTGATTACTAAATATTAGTTGATTTTCTAGATATCTTTTCTGTTACTGTTTTCTAATTTAATCCCATCATGATCAGAAGAATTTTTTTGTGTTTGTGTGGCTACTATATTTTTAAATGTTTGAACTCATTTTATAGCCAAGTATATGGTCTACTTTGGAGAATATTCCATGTGCACTTGAAATGTATGCATCTTTTTAAGTGATTGCTAGTATTTGAGTTTTAGTTTTTGAGACAATCACTTTTCCCTTCCTGGGTGCTGATTGCAACACTAAAAAGGAATGTAGTGAAATGGGTTATCTGGGGAAAGAAGAATCTTATAAGTTTAAAATGAGAGGTTAGAACATCGTTAAAAAAAAAAAGTCACTGGATACATTAAATGGGATTTTTCACCTGACTGAAAGTTAAGTGAATAGATGGAGATAATTTTTCATCCCCAAATATAGTGGGGGAGAGAAAATATAAAACAAGGCTTGGTGGAAGTCCATTGGAAATTGTCACTGATAATATATAAAAGTAGTTTTATTAGATACTGTGTTAGTTTTCTTTTGGTGCCGTAACAAATCATCACGCATTTGGTGGCTTCAAACAAGTCAATGTATTATCTTACGGTTGTGTAAGTAAGTAATCTAATATGGATTTTACTGGGTGAAAATTAAGATGTCAGGAGGGCTGTGTTCCTTCCTGGAGTTTCTAGGGGAGATTACTTTTCCTTGCCACCCAGCAAGAGGTCACCCACATTTCTTGGTTTGTACTTCCCTTCCTCCATCTTTAAGGCCAACAACATTGCGTCTTGTTGACCATTCTTCCATAGTCTCATGTCCTTCTGACATAACTAGGAAAGATTCTCTACTTTTAGGGAATCGTGTAATTATATTGAGACTGCTCAGATAAGCCAAGATAATCTCCCCATCTTAAAATTCTTAACTAAACCACATCTGCAAAGTCTCTTTGCCATCATATTCACAGGTTCCACGGATTAGGAAGTGACCAACTTTGGAGGGACCATTACTCCAAGTGCCACAGACTTTTTTTTTTCACAATATAAAATATAGCATTTTTAAAAGGTGCTTCTAAATTTGGTTCATTGTCAAATCTGTACCTCCATGTAGGAATGCAAAAGACGGTTAGGCAAACGAATTTCCTTGGATTATAAATGTGATGTCAAAGAATGCAAAATGCGACATGTTGAGATAAATCCTGGGTCCTTTGGCCATAAGTGCTTCTGACATAAGGCTTCATGTGTAAATACAGGAGGAGGAACTGTGATCGAGGAGCGCAGTTCTATGGCAGACATGTTAGGGAAATGAGGCTGGGCTACTGTAAAGCTTGTTATAAAGAAAAGCTGTTGACACTTAGGCAACAAGAGGCTCAGTCCTGATAAACTCTGTTTAGTTCCCTGGTTTCTGTGGCTATCCGTACATTGTTCTCTCCTCCCAAGCATAATTTAGCAATGGGGGGAGAGGAATGAAAGAGAAATGTCTAGAAAATCATGGTGAAAGGTGACTAGCACACCCTCCATTTTGAAACTCTTCACAATGTACTTATTCTCCTTTAGAATGCTTTCTAAATGTGGGAAGACAGGTCAAAAATCTTCTACAACTCTTTGTTCTTTACATGCCTTTACGGTCTGTCCACAATTCAGTAATTTATCTCCATATGGGCAAGAACATTGTCTCCTAAGTGATTTTTCATTTCTTCTTCTGAAGATGGAGTGAGTTGTAACTCATGGAAAACACATTAATATCCTTTTAAATGAGTATGTTTATGCAACTCAGATGGAAATAATTCACTCCTCATAGTTTCTTCATATCATTTATATGTTTGGGCTCACCTCCTTTCCTCACATTAAAATAATTAGAAGTGTTTATAAAAACTAGAAAGTCTCTATTATAACAGAAGCTGTTGTTTGCTGTCTACCAGATGAAAGTATGTTTGTTGGGACATGCATAGATCAGCAAATCTGTACTTACTCCTAAGTGCACTTCTGGCTATATGCAAATAGAAATGCAAACTGATGGCTCACTGCTTCCTGTGGCTCTGTGTGTCCCAGGAATGCCACTCTGCCTGCCAGTCTCCATCTGGCTTCCCCATTAGAGCCCAACAGGACAACTGATTTGCTGTTTTTCTCTGATAAAGTAATTGGTTACATGTTTATATCCATCAAAACTTGATTTGGTTATGGAATAGTATAATTTCTATTATTGCTGTTTTAATGTGTCCTGGGCTATTTGGTGTCTATAATTTTATTCGTTATGCTCATCTCATATACCATAACACATGTTTATAGACAAGTTTCTGAATTATCAAAATCTTTTACGAGGAATAAATACAGTTGTTTTCAGTTTGGGATTGTGAGGGAAAACCAGATGGTTTAATAATCAGAGCATGGAAAAGACATTACAGGACATAATATAAGTTGAATTCCTAGAGTTTAACACCATGGGTAATTAGAGGCTCGACGTTTAAAAAGTTAACCAGTTGCCAATGATCCTTGTTTTGTAAGCTTTTTCAGACACACAGTGTATTAAAAGAAACAAAAATTTGAGAACTATTTGCAAAAACTCAAACCAATCATAGTTAAAATTAACGTAGAATCTATGTTCCATTTTCTACTGTGCTCTTTACTAGAGCTTCTAAGGGTAAGTAGTAAAATTGATAGAATATGATTTGGTCTTCTTTTCCACCCCCACGCCTTTTGGGGAAATTGTGAGCTTAAGGACATTGCTATGAGGTGGGATTGGAGGGAGGAAGAGAAGTTGTTGACAAATGCTTAATCTATTTTAAACAAAATCCATAGAAATAAGATGATGTGTGTTTAAATAAGTCTTTCCTCTGAAGGAAACCTTATACAATAGTCTTGAGATGGACAAATTTATGTTAGTTAACCTGGTGCCTGGATCCAATAGGTAACATGAGATGAGCACACTCACTTAGGAGGACAGAAATGTATGTTCAATATTATAAAAGTCCATATCTTTTCTCAGAGAAAAAGAAATGATCTGTCTATGTCTAATTTATCTATCTCTAATTTCTCTATCTATATCTAGATACTGTATAATCATATCTAGATCCAGATATATGTCTAGATATAGATACATAGATAGATAGATAGAACACACACACATGTGTGATAGGATTAATTCCTTTACATATGGAGCATACCTATGTTGGGGGCATGGGTGTAGGTAGGTGTGTGTGGCGTGTGTGTGTGTGTAGTGAAATAAAGAAAAGAATTTTATTTCTTTAGGGTTAAAATGTATTTCTGACTAACAAAATGAATTTGACATCTCAGTCATAGAAAGCCAAGCCATTCACTCATTCCAGCATCTTATTGAAATTTGATGGAAATCAATTAAACACAGAAACGTTTGCCAAAATTTCCATTAATTTCAACAGCTAGTTGGTGTCTCTGTGTTGACAAAATACCCTCAGAACTCAGGAGTCCAACCGCACTGGTCTCTGTAAAATGGTTTTGAAAGATCGATCACGTTGTTTAATACAGAAGCACACCTAAAAACAACTACATGTAGCTTTGAATCAATAAGAAACACAGACAAAATATAAACAATAAATCGGGGTGCTGAGAGACATCTCCAGAGGGCAAAACAAATAAAACAACAGAAAAGTTTCCTAATGATTATGACGGAATCAGGGCAAAATACAGATTTTTAAATTTTATAAATTGATTTGGTAAAAATAATTTAGTGGAATGCATATATGCACAAACACAAGTAGAGTGTGACCATAAAGTAATAAGACCTAGTTAACCAATGTAACGTACAAATGTGTTTCCCTTCAGATGCTGTAAACTGAAAACCATCAGTTTTCCTATGCACTGTTAAGGCACGTATATATAAACAGGCACTTTTTATATTGACTTGGCTATAAAGGATGTGGACTTGCTCTACTTCCTGGTTTCAAATGGAACGATTATGTGTTTTCCAGTCAAGCTTAAAATAGGTCACACTGAAAGTTTAATGAGATTTCTTCTCCTGAAGAACTTCTCCCTAAAGACGTCAAGGCCACTTTTCTAACCCAAGTACAGGAACTATTCTCTACACCCAGACATTCAGATTCATTTTCTTAATCAATCAATTATCCAGATGTTCTTCTCCATGTGAGGCCAAATATTTGGATGCAACTATTTCTTTTTTTTATGCCTCAAATCACATAAGCAAACCATTTCATGTGATAGTGTGTAGATATAGACTGGGACCCTTACATGGTTTAAAAAAACTTTGGGTTTTCTTCATTCAAGTGAAACTTTAATTTGAATGTTGTGATGACCTTTGAAACTTGACTTTTACCTGAAGAGAATGGCAGGAGCCCATATTTTGAGTTATTTGCTTCTGGTTCAATGACAAGGACAATATCTTTGGTAAAACTAAGACAGGAAAGTCATATCCAATCACCTATGATTATATTCAAGAAGTCTGTAATTTAAACAGTTTGAAAACTAACGTCTGCAATCAAGTAATCAGAAAATTTGGCAAATTAACAATATCCTCTAAATTACCTCCTAAAGTGAACATAATATTTATAATCAATTAAATTTTCAGAAGAGATTTTCCCACATTTGCTCTCTGATTTCCGTCCCCAAATCAAGGTCACCCACATTGAAAGTGGAAACTCCTCATATTCTAATGATTCTCTTACCTTTTTGGTTCAAAGATAGGTACAAAACTTTTATGATTCTAGTTACTATTTTATAATTTTTGACCTTTATTGATTTTATTGCTACAAGCCTTTCTACATATTTCTTAACTAAAAGCAGAGATATTAAATGTAAAAATTGATGCAGGAAAGAATCATGAAGATTTATTTCAATATGGAGTCAACTAAAAACCATTGATCATCACTATAGTATTTGCTTTTATTTGATCTGATCATTTTTTTCTGATCTTTGCTTCTGGAAAATACTGTATGTTTTAGAAGCAGGATGGAGTTATTATCAGGAAATTGGTAAGGTATCAACTCAGCGAGTGTGAGTAACCTAACAAGTGTCATACCACTTCAGTGATGCAGGAATCCTCATGAAGGGGTGCAAAGTAAACCGCAGATGCATCTGTGAAGAGAGACAGGGAACTCTTTCTCGTTTAAGTAGAAAATTCATAGATCAGCTATTAAAAGTGCCAGAAATTTTGGTCAAAGCCTTCAATCACATGAGTCATATATGATCTGGAAATTAGTTCAAGTAGTAATGCCCAAAAGTCTATGGACTGTTTCCTGCCACGCTTAAGATCCCATTAGTAACCCCAAGCATCAAGGTAAGTAAACTAGAATCAACATTGCTATAGGGCTTGGGGATTACACATTACTGCTTGCTTCACAGTTTAAATCTTGGATCCATCATTGGCTAATGATGTAGCCTTGTTCAAGTTACTACACCTCATGGTACTTTGGTTTCCTCATCTGAAAAATGGGTAATAATACTTCTTTTAATAAAAGGGTTAAATGAGGTAACATGTTTCTCAGTGCCTTAGTCACTAGGATCCAACACAGGCTTCCTACAGACTATCTTCAACATGGCAAGCACAAAGCTTCTGTAAAAATCCAAGTCATCTCATCTCATGCCACTCGAGTTTCCTCAGGGGCTCCCCATTACTTTTAGGGTGAAAGCTGAAATCCTTACAAGGACCCAAAACACCCCACACAGTCTGTCCTCTTTCTTGGTCTGTTATCTCTTTATCTTCATTTCCTACAACCTTCTCCTGGCTCAGGTGACTGAAAACACCCTATTTTCCTCAATTCTTCACAAATTTTATAGGCTCCCTTCTCAGGGCCTATTTGTTCCCCTGCATGGAGTAATCTTCCTCCAACAGTCACACAGTTCACTTCCTCTCCTTACTTCAAGTCTTGGCTCCATTGTTATGTTCTCAATGTGGCTCCCTTTAAAAAGACAAACTCACCTTTAGCCCCCTTGATTCCATTTACCATGTTCTATTTGTTTCTGTGATACCTGTACTCTCTAACATACTATATAATTGATTTGTTATGTTTGTAATTTGTTGTATTTTCCCCTACTGGAATGTTGAATCATGAAGGTAGATATTTTCTTGGCTTTGTTCTAATTCATCCCTCACACCTAGAACAGTGCTTGGCATGAAGTAGGTACTCAAAAAATATTTGATGAGTGAATAAATAGTGAATAAGTGGTAGTGAGTTTTTGTACCATTATTTGGCCTAATTTACCTTCTTGTGACTTGGTTCACTGCCATCTCTTCTATCATTCTTTTCCAGGTTGTGGCATATGGCAGGTTAATCATTCTTCCCCAGGAGCTGCAGCCTGGTCAGGAGTCCAGGCAGCCTCCACCTACTTTGGAACATGATCATTTCCCATTTCTCCACATTTACAAAATAGCTGCACAGCAGTGTGCCTTCGAGTGAGCATTCAAGAGGCCAAAGAACATTTCTTTATTTGTCTCACAGTGGGGAAAAGAAAAACGAACAAAACTCAATCTTGCCAAGTGTCACAATTTCCCTTTTTTTCATGCACTGCAATATAAAGTCAGCTCAGGATCTGCTTTTCAGTCATAGCTGACGGTGCCTGGGTCTCCACCAGACATCGTGACCATTGACTGTGAGTATAGCCTCTGATGGACTAAGTCCCACTTAACTGCTGCTAATGAGAAGAGAAGAGTCACACCACAGGCACACGAAATGCTCCCAGACATATTTGGACATGCAAATCAAGTTGGAGAGTGGAGTAAATAGTGAAGAATTTAAAGATTACGTAATCTTAAGTAAAATTCTGTAATTTACTTCTCTCCTTCTTTTTCCTATAAATGCAAAGAGTATAAATTAGGCCCAGGGAGATGACAGATGGTCTCAGAGAGACAACGTGAACAACAGTTGCTTTGTTTTCATTTGGGCAAACAAGATGAGATAAACTCACACCACAGCAAGAGAATACGACCGTGTATGAATACCAATATATGAAATTATTTCAATAGAATAATTCCTATAAGTAAGGGGGGATATAAGTAAGCATCATATAAATATAACTCGGTGACTGGCATGTTGACCTTGTGACTCAGTAATATATTGAACCCATTCATCATTTCAAACTCTTTATTAAGTTTCCTTTATGCGTGGCACTGGGCTAAACTTGGGGGGAAAGATGGAGAAAACAGCCTTTGCCCTAAAAGAAGTCACTGTTGAATGTGGGAGAGAGACAAGACATATGGTTTACTATATAATGTGGTTATGGTCAATGACAAAGTAAGTCTCTGAATGTTAAGGAAACATGAAGAGACACTGGGGGCGCCAACCTCAAGTGGAAAGCCAAGTATGATGCATATTTCCAAGAGGATGTTACAGGTCAGAAGAATATTGAGTAATGCCTAAATTAGACTTAGCTAGATGGAAGGGATCGAATGGGAGAGGATATGACTAGCAAAAGGAGGATCTTCAGCAAAGAGATGAGGGCAAGAAAGGATATGCTAGAAGGTACACGTAAAGGACAAGAGGCTGTCGCAGATTATGGCAGGCTATCTCTCCTATCCCAAGGAGTCTGGACTTTCTATGGAGAGCTACTAAGAGAATTTATGTAAGGGAAAGACTTGGCTTACTTTTTCAAAAAATAATAACATCGGCAATACAGAAAATGTATCAAAATTCAAGCAACCGGGTAGATGATATTTTAATTATTTGAGAAAGAGAACTAAAAAGAGAATACTTCTGAGGGGATGTCAGGTAGAGGTGAACTGATGTTGAATTCAGTTGGGAGTATGTTGAGTTTAAGTACTCAGGGAAATGTTTAGGACAGTTGGGAAAATAGAGTTTGAGATTGAGAGAGATCAGAACTTGAGAAAGTGGTGAGACCATGCAGCTCTTCGTGATAGCACATATGGCCTCTCGACGCATTCTGTATTTTCTGCCTTCCCTTGCAAGAAATAAACCCCATGGGGGCAAGGACTTTGTTTATTTCCAGATTCTCTGCATCTAGAACTGCACCTGGTTCACAGTGGGTACTCAGGGAATATTTTCTGCAAAAATTAATTAATCAGAATTCTAGGTGAAGAAGATGTGTTTGGATAAGATCACTTTTTATACGGAATGGAAATGGAAGAGATCATAGAGTGGAATTGTAAGTCACACGTTGGGTGAATGATGTCATTTGATGCTGAAAAGGAAGCACCAAAGGAGTTAGGAGAATTGGGAAATTATGGTATAGAAGAGAAAAGAGATTGTGGAAAACTGCTGTAAATGTCATTGAGCACTAAGAAGGAATTTGTTAATGACCCTATAAAGAGGTCCAGTGTGGTTTTAGTGCGTGGTTGGAAATAGAGCCAGAGTGCTGAGAACTGGGGAACCAAATGAGGCGAGGGTATCGTTACTCTAAACAGACCCTTGAGATACAGAAGCGAGCAAAGAATAGCTGCTCAGAAATATTAGGCCAAGGAAGAATTCCATGCTTTTGTATTTATATGTATATATATATATATATTTTTTTTTTTGAGGAAGATTAGCCCTGAGCTAACGTCTGTTGCCAGTCCTCCTCTTTTTGCTGAGGAAGACTGGCCCTGAGCTAAGATCCGTGCCCATCTTCCTCTACTTTCTATGTGGGACACCTACCACAGCATGGCGTGCCAAGCGGTGCCATGTCCGCACCCAGGATCCGAACCGGTGAACCCCAGGCCGCTTAGAAGCAGAACGTGCGAACTTAACCGCTGTGCCGCTGGGCTGGCCCTGTATTCATATTTTTAATAGGGGCTGTTTCGTTGTGGTTAAGTAAGGGGTTAGTAGTGAAGCAGAGACTGAAGACAGGACAGAGTGGTAACAGGAGGAAGAAGATCTGCAGAGGGTATAAGACCAGGGCTGTCTCGTTGCCAGCTGTATCCTGAGTTCCCAGCAAGCGCTGGCTACTGAGAAAACACTCCATAAAACCTTATTAATTGAATGACTATGTTATTGAATGACATAATGATGAAATAAGTGACTACACAAGGGTCAGGATCAGGATCAGGAGAGGGAGTTCACCTGTGTTTTGCCTTACTTCTTTCAGGTAGTCATGTCTTGACTCCAAAATATATTCGTTTTCTCTTTTCTAGTTGTTAAGGGGCTAGTGGTTTTCTGGGCCCTGATCTCCTTTTCTTCTTCTAAACCCATACCTTTGGTGTTCTTCTTTCCTTATGTACAATTAGACATGATGTGAAAACATACGTGTCTCCACTTTCCCCCTCCTCCAGCTAAATTCTTCAGTTCCACTTGGCTCCACTTGCCTTGCATCATTCATTTTATCTCACTTACAGGGGAACATCCTCATCTCTAACAAGAGAAGCCATCAATCTTAACAGATTCGCCCATACTCTGCCTGGTCTCCCTATCCCACTTCTGAGCATTATTTGGATTATCTGAGATTTCTAGGCAATCGAACATCAAACTTGCACCCTGTCTCTTCTAAATGCATGTGAAAACCTCTCCTCCTTTATGCAGAGTCCTCAAAAATACTAACTCAATGGTATAACTCATCTGCTGTTTTTACGAGTGGATTAACTTCAAATTGTTTTTCCATGGAGACACACAGGACGTTTGACATTTACTAGTGTACAGACTCCTCAAGGGTATAACTGGGAATGTCGATAACTTTCCTGAACACGTGCTGTAACTTCTCTTTTTTTTTCCTACTCATAATGAATGTGAATGAGAATTCTGCAATGGAGATAACACTAAATCATCTCTAATAATTTCACAAACTCCAACATAGTTATTAGTAACAAATATTTTTTGAGAAAATCATGCCATGAATAGGTTAGGCTCAATGAACAGGTTAGAGGACACCTCAGGCAGACTTCAGCATTCTAAAGGATAGAATGCTTTACTTATTTGGCTCTAGACTGTACTCCAAATCCTGACCAGCCATCTTATCAATTTGAATTTCTAGCAATGAGTAGATTTTGACAAGATGTTCCCTCACTAAATTCATCACCAGTCCTGGAATAGCAATTCAAAGCTTATGCCTTTCTTGACAGAAGTACAATGTAGGTAATGTTGATTTACATTACAGAAGTTATGTTAGTTATCTATTATTGCATAATAAATACCCTGAGGCATATGCATTTAAATCACTTTTCTTACTATCTCGCATAGTTTCTATATATCAGGAATCCAGGAGGAGCATAGTTGGGTGGTTCTGGCTCGAGGTCTCTTCTGAGGTCTCAGTTAACATGTCAGTTGGGTCTGTGGTCATCTAAGGGCTCGACAGGACCAGAGTTGTGCTTTAAGGTGGCTTACTCACATGCCTGGCGAGTTAGCGCTGGTTGGTGGTAGGAGGCCTCAGTTCTCACAATGTGGACCTCCCCCATGAGACTGCTGGAATTTCCGGAGTGAGTGGCACAAGAGAGCAAGCAGAAGCCTCAATGTCTTTTCTGTTTAGCTTGAGGTCACACCCCATCATTTCTGCAATATCTTATTACTTACCCAAGTTGGTCCTATTCAGTGTGGGAGGGGACTCCACAAAAGCATCAATACCAGGACCTGAGGATTGCTGAGGGTCCTCTTTTTTTTTTGAGGAAGATTAGCCCTGAGCTAACATCTACCACAAATCCTCCTCTTGTTTTGCTGAGGAAGGCTGGCCCTGAGCTAACGTCCATGCCCATCTTCCTCTACTTTATATGTGGGACGCCTACCACAGCATGGTGTGCCAAGTGGTGCCACGTCTGCACCTGGGATCCTAACTGGTGAACCCCAGGCCGCCAAAGTGGAACATGCTCATTTAACTGCTGTGCCACTAGGCCGGCCCTATGGGGGTCCTCTTGACTGCCATGAAAGTCCAGAGTTTTGTAGAACTGATGTAAGAGGGAACTATATGTATGCATATAGAGGTATACCTGTGTATTTAAATATTTTTATATTGTATGTGCCTATATTTGTTTTTCCTACTAGGCTTCCTCTTATAATAAAGATGCCTTGTTTACCTCATACTCTTTATGCTCTTAATACTTACCTCAGTGCCTTCACTATAAGTAGGCCCCAATAAAGATTTATTGATAATAAAGAAGACAAGTCGATATATTTTGTCACACATATGTTTTAGATTTGCTTTTAAGCATTTCGGGGAGGGCTAAAAGTCCAGCTTGGTTTTCACTTCAGCCAAATCAGTTGGCTGTATTTCCTCCAAATGCCCATGCTTGATTTCAAGGGCATAATGGATATTACAGAGACTTTTTTTCAGTCCTCCTCCAAGAAAACTGGAAGCCCTGCTGGGATGTGAATAGCAGATGTGTAGTCTTGACACTAGGGACTGCATTGTATTTCTGGATTAGATGTTCATTAAGGGAAAGTGATGTGATGAGCTTTACACTCAGGATTTACCACTAATGCTTTCCAGACCCACAGGAATCATCTCCACTAGTTTTTCTCCACTAACCTTAGGAGACTTAAAAACAGCCTTGGGAAGTTTAAGACCATTTCTGAGTCTCCTCGGTACAGAGATTTTGTCATCGAATTTTCCAACTGGCTTGAAGCAGAAGAATGGCCTAACAAACACTTGTTCATGTTACATGTGTTCATTTGCCCTGAACTCAGACATGTAATCCAGAAAAATGGCTGCAAGCACATCAGAGGAGGGTTCAGCGTCACCCCACTCTCACCCCACTGCAGTGACATAGTGCTGTAACAAGCCTACAAGAACTCAGAGCCCAGGGGCAAATCACTTTATGCATCCAAGTCTCTGTTGCCTCTTTACCTTGTAAAAAGTGGAGAGATGATGGCTGATACATCTTATAGGACTCTTGTGAAAAATGGCTAATAAAAATCCAAGCAAAAACGCTGTATAAATACAAAACAGTACTATATGAAGCATGCCATAACATGAGGATACAGTCTGAGAGACCTAAATGCTTATATGATAGTTAGCAGATTTTTGATAATGTCCTCAACGTTGTTAAGGCCTAAGTAACCATATTTTCAAGAAATCCATTCTGTGGTTGACTCATGTGCAAGACATTTCCAATATATCAAGATCCATCTTATCACTTCTTTTGTGACAAGACCAGTGTTGTTTGATTGGGTCAGATTGCATGGCGACAGTGCCAATGAGACATGGTGAAGCAGGTAACCAAAAGGACTAATCCAGCCCAGTTTAGTCACACTGATCGACTTTGGTCCTGATATCTCTTTACTCTTCCCACTTGACCCCTTTTTAATTCTGCTTTATGAATAACTGCTTTCTGGATTTATCTAGTAGAGACCGCTAGCTCTCAACCAGGATGTTTTCCAAACTCTTCTGGAGAAAAGAGAACTCTTAGATGACTTGTTTATGCACCTCTAGCCCCCTTAAACAAGGACACATTTATTGGGTGAAGATTTCAAAACAACTTCTATTGAAGAAGCAGAATGGAGGTGGGAGGCTGGAATCATATTTGATTTTGTAACACCCTAATCCTTCCTTGTAAATATGCGTTTTGACAACACAATTTTACTAAATTGAAATTTATTTTCTTCTGAAGGGCTGAAAAGGAATTAGGAAAGTGGGAAAGAATTGTGTCAAATCTTCTATAACAAGTAGAAATTTTCTGGAAAGTAGCCCGATAACATGGAAGAACATCAGAATTGAATTCCTCATTTTGTCTACTATTAACTGTGTGAAATGGACAAGTCCTTTATTATCCTAATTTCATAGATAAGAAAAATTAGACATAAATATTAACATCTACCTGTGCACAAGGAAGGAAATATTAACATCTACCTGTTTATAAGTGAGATGAATTTGGGTCTCTATTATGAGCATTTTGAGGTCAGCAATGGATCAGGGCTTTTAAAATATTAAATGAAATAAACTAGTGGTTACCAGAGATGGGAGGTATTGGGCAGGGGTAGTGGAAGGAGACTAAGAGGCACAAACTTCCAGTTATAAAATAAACAAGTCATGGGGCTGCAATGTACAACATAGAGAATATAGTCAATAAGATCGTAATAACTTTGTATGATGACAGATGGTAACCAGACTTATCATGGAGATCATTTCATAATATATATAAATATTGAATCACTATGATATACACCTGAAACTAATAAGATATTGTAGATCAATTATACTTCAATACAAAAGAAATTTTAAAAATTCAAATTAAAAATTAAACGGTTCTATCGTAATGTGGGATTAAAATTTTTCCGAGGTATATTTTGTGGTATTTAGAGCAAGTTAAGAGTGTATTTTAAATTGATCCTTGATCACATTTTCATTCCTTTAAACTTGTTCTGCCTCATTTTCTCTGTGATAATAGCTATAATTATATCCATTCTTCATTATAAAGCTGGTCCTTTTTCTTCCTTGACATTCTGCCTTCATTGACTAATGATGGTGAAGGTATCCCTGAGATTATTTATAAAATTCTGGAGATTGTGAAGGAATGCTATACTCAGTATTGCCTGTTGAAGATGACCTGCATTTCCTGACACATTTTCAGATGAATGATTTTATAAGAATGCTCTTATATCCCTATATTATTTTATTGTTCATCTCAATTTGGCATTTTCTCCCTCTTTTATAATCCTAACTTTTCCTTTGTTTGAAGTAATTGTCTAGTTCACATACAACTATTTACTTTGGTTATTTTAATTACTTTAAAGGGAAAGAAATTCTAATATACAATAATCTTTTTTTTTTTTTTTTGAGGAATATTAGCCCTGAGCTAACATCTGCTGCCAATCCTCCTCTTTTTGCTGAGGAAGACTGGCTCTGAGCTAACATCCGTGCCTATCTTCCCCTACTTCACATATGGGATGCCTACCACAGGCATGGCTTGATGAGCGATGCCATGTCCGCACCCGGGATCCGAACTGGCGAACCCCAGGCTGCGGAAGCAGAACGTACGCACTCAACCACTGCGTCACCCAGGCGGGTTCCTACAATAACCTTTTCAGATATCGCTTATAGACTCAAAATGCACTCTATTATTGTGATAACCTTTCCCTACCTAGCTCACTGTACCTCCCTACTCCCACTCCATGGTCCCCTACCTTGTTGAATATGTTTATATTAAAGCCTTTCTTTTTAGTCCCTGTTGTAATTATGTGGCTTTCTAGTCTGTTCCTTCCAGTAATTGCAAATTCCTTGAGGGCATTGATCCTATCTTATTCAACTCTATTTCTGGCACAAAGCATTGGGAGTGGCCATAATTAAGTCAATAAATATTTGTTGATGATAAATAAATAGTTAGCTAATTTTTATTTATATTCAAAGATAAAGTCTTATTTATTGTCATTATTGCCTTTACTCAATCTCATTGTTGTTTGTTTTGTTTCTAAATAACAACATCAACAAAAAAGTGAAGATAAACAAATTCATCCTTAGACTAATACCCGAAGTTTAGAACCACTTTCACTATAAAATGCATTTTTTTAATTTAAAACATTTGTTTCTGTTTCATTTAATAGTCTTCCCAAAGAAATCTCTGAACCACATTTCAATTTATCGGATTTCCATTTGGTTATCTTTAAGATAGTCTTTAAATCCCCGCAACTAATCTTGGTGAAAATTAATTAAATTACCTTCAAAACATTATAAAATCTTACCACTTAAAGGCAGCTTAGAGTTAACCTAATCTACTTTTTAAAAAATTGATAATAAAATTCTTCTATACTGATTAATATTTAGTACCCAAGAAAGATAGGTAGCATGTTAATTCATTTCATTCATTCCAAAGAGAAAGTATAGAAATAAACTAGAACACATTCGAGTTTTCAGAAGAGATCATGTTTACAAGACTGAGAAGTCTGGACCACAATGTAATTTAGTGGTGATATATTAATCTAGAAAACAACTAAATCTCAGTAACCTATCATACCAAAAGTTTATTTCTGGTTCACACAAATCTGATGTTTTTGGCAGGGACTTTTCACCATTCCAGCCTTCAATCCCATATGCATCCTCCAGCGTGGATATGGCAGTGTAAGCAACTGTGTAGGTGGCATACCAGCTCTTAATCACCTTGGACCAAGATTATATACGTCGTCACTTTTGATTCTATGTATTTGGCTAAAACTAGTCATATGGGCCTAGCAGACCCTACCCTAGCCAGTGTCTACCAAGTTATCCCTCCTGGGCACCATGCATTCATGCCTTATCTTTCTATGCACTTAATAGACTGACCTCTTTCCAAGGGAACCAACACAAATACCGTGTATCTTTGTCCTCCAGTTCAAAGGGCGGAGTCATTAATTGCGCCCAGTGAGGAGAAAGGGGCCAGCAGTGGGAATTCACTGGCAGTCTCTCCCACAGACTTCAATGCTACATTGAAGTCCTTCCACGATCAAACCACTGTACTAGGTGGTAAATGAAATTTTTATGTATCACAATTCAATTACCTGAAGAGACTAAAAACAAAGAACAAACAAACGTGTAAACAGCCACGACATTGCTTTTTTAATCAGCTCTCATAGAAAATGTCAGTATTGTTTGTTCATACCCTTGGAAGGACTAAATATAATTAGTCAAGATTTAACATCCATTGAGTTAGGATTTATGGCTTGCTCAAACTGTTTTGTATTTTTTTGAGTAAAAACTAAGTGTACATTTTAACGAACTAAGAACAGAGTGAGGTCATTTGACAAGCCGTGAAATGATCCTCTGCATCTCCCCATTCAAGTGCCCGTGTCCAAAATAAGACGATGAAAGAAGCACAATTAAAATTCGTACCTCTTTTATGGAGACTTTGAACTAATAAAATTGTGCAAAGTAGCCTGAAGGTAATTTGCTGCACAGTTTTTGCTTTCCTTCACTTTCAGTCAGATCCTCATAATATCTGTAGAAAATCACAGGCTGCAAACTGTAGCAAGAGATGGCCCTACAGCGGCGCGTGTTTCAAGGCTGATCTTTCGCCGAGTTCTTTAAACTGAATAAACATGGCTAGCGATGGAACATTTCTAAGCTTACACCTCACTAAAACCTAGGTTCAAACCAATTAGCAAAAGTCTTCTATGCTCTAGAAGCATTAGAGAAATGAGTGTAGGGCCATTTGACACCTATTTCGGAAAACTGCAGCTATTAGCTCAAATCTATCACCACTTAGAACTTTTTAAAAAATAGTTATGTAACACTAACTAGCTCAATCTGAATTGTCGTTCCAATTGTTCTCTGTTTAAGCCATGAGCTATGTTTTTAAATGTAAATAGGATGCCAGCATTGAGTCAAGAAGCGGCTTAGTTAATTCAGGTGACGATAGTGGCCTATTACACAACCTAAGAAAATTTGTTTTCTGTCTCTGCCTTTGTTTACCTATACATGAAAAGGAAATCTTGTAGCACAACTTTTGTAGCATAATTTGGAAAAAAAATAAGGCCTAATTTCCGATAGCAGAAAGTTCTAAGAACTTTATGAAATGAAAATAAATTCATTTAATAAGTTATTCTTTGCCTCGTTTGCAAAAAAATCAAATAGAAATAGAAACATTCTGAAGAAACAATCAAAACCAAAAAGACAAGAAAACTAGGATGAAAGTAAAATACGATGTACCCAGGAATTATGTTAGTGTGGCAAATGCAGACTCAAATTTGGGTCTCTACTTTGCAGCGGCCAGCAAATAAAAAGAAACATATTTTGCTAGTGCATATAAATTAATTAATTAATTCAAAATGAAAGGAGAAAGGAAGGGAAAAAAAGGAAGAAGGAAAAAAAGGAAGCAAAACCCCCAATTTTCTCAGTTCTAAATTGTTTTCTGGAACTGACAACTAGAAGAAATTTCTCCCATGGATATACATGCAGGGGAATTGGATTAAGTCCCTTAAAATTTCTTGGTAATAAATGTGATACTAAGTTTCCTATGACTTTTTGTTTTAATGTTTCATGATTACCGGTTATAGGTAATATAATGTCCCATAATCCATGTATTCAACAACTGTTGGTTACATATATGATTAATGCTCAATGTTAAGAGAAGAATGATGAATGAGACACACTGTCCCTACCCTCACGGTGCTCACAGCCTTGTGGAAATATGGAAATATAGGCAACTAAGTCCTAGGATGGGAGGCCCTGAAGGGAGAAATCATGGCCATTCTGAGAACTGAAAGTCTGCATAGTGCATGAGTGCGTGGAGAAAAAATAAGAGATGAGACTACGGATGCAAGTGGGTAGATTACGAAAGGCCTTGTAAGCTACGTTAAGGAATCTGGCCTTCATTATGAGGAGAGTAGCCAAAGAGAAACTTAATGAAAGTGATTTACCAAAAAATAAACAAGAAAACCCACCACAACAACACCGGACTCCAACCATGCCATTGTGATGAACTTTAATAAAATGAAATGCTTCTGAAGCTCCAGAGGGACAGGGGAATTTAATAGTCGTTCCATGTGACCTGTTACCAGTCCTTAATACAGCAGTTGCTTCCTACTCCAGCAGAGACTGGATTGCAAGAGGCACAGCCAGTTCGCTTGCAGTCTTGAGTCTCTTACAGCGGATACACACTCTACCATCCTAGTTAACATCACACATCTGGTGTGGCTACTTACATCTGCAACAACAGTAAAAATGCATCATGGGCCAGAGCATCTATCTGTCTTCGTGACTTGTGGTGATGTCAACTGCTTCATGTTTTCTGCTTTCCAGTGAAGGAAGACAGTTTTCTGCTATCAAAATTAAAACAACAGCTTTACAGACTGTCAGCAACTCTTTGTTATAGCTGTGTCTTCAATGAACTGAAGACAGAGCTTTGCTTTGCTTAGAAGATACAGACTTAGAAACTTCTCTGTGTGTCTGGAGAAAGGAAAAATGTGTGTCTTCTATATGCAAGCCTCACCCTTTGTAAGGATCACCCAGGTCTCCTTCACGTAGCAACCCACCCCTGCCAAGACGCATTCACCCAAGACAGATTGCTCACTCACAGAGCTGGAATCTAATTTCTTTAAATGACAAATTAAAATACGTAAGTAATAACATTCAGTAACATTGTCTGCTATTTGATAATGTGCAGAAATGGGGCAATTATGCTTTGTCTTGGTGGCTAATGAGGCCACTTCAAATTTCAGGCATTATCTAATAATATCCTTGTCTATATCTAAGTGCATTGTTATGATGATTAACCACACAAAAATGGGGTGTATGTATGGGGGAAATAGTTTTAATTATTTACTTTGATGATATAACAACACAGTCTTGCCATTGCCATTCCTACAAATGCACATCTTGCAACAAACACGCACCTCCAAAGCTTGGAACCTCTCTATGTGGATTCCAATTTAAAGTCTGGGAAACCATATAATTATCACTTTAAGTGAAGAGGGCTTCTGTGTGCAACTGCTCTCAAGGATGTATTAAAGTAAAAGTGAAAACATACTGAGGGACCAAAGAGAGGATTGTGAAGTGTTGGACAATGGAACTGCATCAGGGATTTCAACTCTTGAATCATTCAGAGATTATCTATTTTGGTAGTTTTATTTTTGTTTATAGACATTGCTACTCACAGAGAAGTCTTACCTCTTCTTTGGGCTAATACAGTTTGGGGAAGGAGTCATCTTTAACGAGGTGGTCCTTTGTGCTAAAGAGAACGTGCAATAGTGTAAAAGCACTTGACTTTGAAACCAGTAAGCGTGGTTCAAACCCTCCCACAATCCTCTCAATGACCTCATAAGTCACAAGGCTTTAGAGCATTTCTCCAGGACACTGAAAGTCCAAATAGAGTCTGCCCCACAGATATGTGAGGTTAAGCTCTTTGTCTCATGCAAAAGAACTGAAAATGAGAAAGCTGTGCATGTTAATCTTAAAAAAGGTGAACTTAGAAGATGTAATTGTCGTCTTCCATTGTCTGCCAGGTCTGTCAAAAAGAAACTGGGATTTGATTGATATTGGTCTTCATCGCTCCAGTGGGCAAGCTATTGCCAAGAGGTAAAAATACTGAGAAGCAGATTTTCCCTCAATATAAAATTTTTTACTTTGAGTCTGTGATAATCATTTGTCATAAACATTTTGCAGAGAAGGTTTCTACTGAGTGGGAAGCTGCTTAGAACATCTCTAGGGCCCCTTCCAATTCAATACAATCCCAAGTTGTATAGAATGGACAGAGGACAAAGAGAAAGGCTAGCATTCAAAGTCTATTAGGGAGTTTAAGTCTGTTTCATTGAAATGGGTCTCTGAAGGATAGTAACCCAACTTTCCCCATCTGTACCTCTGCTCCCTCCTCCCACTACACACTCCGCTAATGGTTTCCAGTGGCTGAAGTCCAAAATACAGTAATCCTGTTTGTTTGATGACTAAACATCCTTTTATGCCTGGAGGATCAACTCTAACAGTCAAATAAACTGAATTAGTGCCTAATGCCGAAACCAGAGCACTCTCTGGACTTTAAAACATGCCCCAAATCACCAATATTCCCAGCCTGATTGGTGTCTCCCTAGAGGAACAATCACTTTGTTTCCTTTTCGTTGATTATGACAAACTTTGGGGGATACAATTGACCAAAAGTGCACTGAATTTAAAATGCATGTTGAGGTCCTTGGGTAGTATGAATCTACAACTAGTGTACAGAGAGGTCATGCACTGACATATGTTTCTCACTTCCTGAAAGCAAATGTTTTGATTTGACTTGATTTGCATTTGGGGTACGTAAAGTTGAAACAGAGATGAAAGTCTAAGCTGTTTGAAAAGAAGGAATTGAGTATGATCTGAATTTTACCTATATAAATTAGCCCCTTAGGGAGAATAATTTAGTGTTATTTATTTGTCCTCTTCATAGCCTATTTAGAGCTTATGGTTGCCAACACAACATTGTTTCATGAAATCTTCCTTATACTATATGAAAATCTTTCATTTGTTCAGATTGCTGGCCCTCCAAGATCTCAATGAGAGAATGTTCTCTCTGGGAATGTGACATTGAAGGGAAGGTTTGACCTTAAAGGACTCCTTTGCTGCTGGCTATTTATTATGAAGAAGCAATGCAAGACTCACTGGTTGTCTGTGGGTGTAGTAGATGAAAATGAAACGTACACTAGAAGTAAAGAGGAATGGATTAGAGGAAGCCAAAGACAGAGGAGTCCTACTTTATAATTCAATTTCAAGCAGACTTTCACAATACAATCCTAACATAGAGATTAATGATTTATAAAGTGGCATTATGGAATGGCATCACTTTCCCAACTCTTAGGTGCTTTCCAAATTCCAGTAACTCTAGCATCAGCTGACTTTTTAAATAATGAAGACTACATAGACAGAAATAATATTTTCATAGCTACTAGCATAGTCAGACCAATATTCAAGAGAAAACTTTTTTTCAGATAGTAAACTTTAATTATTTTTCTCCTTAATATGGAATCATTAATATTTAGAAGAGTATCAAAAATAATTTCTTGCTACAGACTCAACGCTTCACTACTATTAAAAATAGTAGGATCCAGTGCTGGCCCAGTGACACAGTGGTTAAGTTCACACCATCCACTTTGGTGGCCCGGGGTTCACTGGTTCGGATCCCAGGTGTGGACCTACACACCACTTGTCGAGCCATGCTGTGGCAGGTGTCCCACATATGAAGTAGAGGAAGATGGGTATAGATGTTAGCTCAGGGCAAGTCTTTCTCAGCAAAAAGAGGAGGATTGGCAGCAGATGATAGCTCAGGGCTAATCTTCCTAAAAAAAAGGTGGGATCCAATTGAACCTTGAACTTGTTCTAAGTTAATCCGAAATTCTTATTGAAATGGAAGACGGTGCTTAATAATCAACTGATTCTCTTGCCAAGAATAGGGCATGACCAGGAAGTCCCATTTTCATCACAGGTAGCCCTGAATGTCACATCTACCAACATTGTTCGTATATTGTGCTTCGACCATATCTTTTTTCAATAGCCTTCCCCACTATTCACTCTGATGTAAACCATCTTTACTACTCCAGAAACTCACATAGAATCCAAAACCTAAGCAGATCTGTTCTGTTTTGTTTGTTTCCCTGAATGCTGATCTGAAAAATTTGTTTATTTAAAAGAAGGGGAAGGGAAGTAAAAAATTAAATCAGAATAATTATTCTAAGCATCACATTCACCCACAATACATTGATTCTTAATTTCCAACCCAACATTTGTCTTTAATTAAGAAGAAAGAGTACATATTTTATACCTCCAGATCCAGTTAACTTCTCTGTTTTTCCTTTAACCATATCCATTTTGAGGTAAATGTTATTCTCCATTCATTCTAATATTAGATTAATTGGACAAATCTGAAGACTTACTAAAAATTCTGCTTTGACTTGGGAAAGTGGGTGAGATAGGGAAGTAACAGAAGGAATGGAGTGCAAAAGGGAAGGAGTGAAATTCTGAGCAATGCCCTTGTCTCTTTAAGCTGTGGAAATATTTATTCTAAGTACCTAAGATTGCTACCTAAGAATACCATTTGATTATCAACACTTGCACTAGAAGCCAAACTC
This sequence comes from Equus przewalskii, assembly GCF_037783145.1. Classification (NCBI taxonomy): domain Eukaryota; kingdom Metazoa; phylum Chordata; class Mammalia; order Perissodactyla; family Equidae; genus Equus; species Equus przewalskii. The sequence goes on from NC_091849.1 coordinate 21,717,652, forward strand.
TTAATTACACCAATCCCTTTCTCTATTTATGTGTCTTCTCTGTTATCTTGTAGACAGCTTGGGCATACGTGGACATATCTGGTTGAAAGCGATCTTTCATCATTCAGAGTCAAGGGTTAATGGAACCATAGGATGCTGTTTTCTTTATTTTAAAAAGTAATGTTTCACATAGTACAGCCTTCTTGATTCTTCTTCTTAAGAAATAGCACAAAAATTTGAAGCTGTTAAGAACATGTTAGTTAATTTTAACCATCAGTTGGAATTTAGATATCAAGTTACCAATAAGTGATTCCTTATGTTCATATGCAGCCTACAATGTAGTTTCAACTTTGGTTGTCGCACAATCCTGTTATTGTGTATTTGGACAGCTGAAATGTCCAAAACTATTTTAAATGATCAACTAAAATGGGAGAGAGTTTTTTAACTACAACCTGACATTTTAAAATATAATGCAGTAATATAAGAATCCTAATCATTCAAATAATCACCAATAGTAAATATTTTATATAAACGAGTTAGAAATTCAAGAACACCTATGGCAAAGACATTATGCCCAAATTATAATCCATTTATTTTCAAAGACATAAGGATAAAATTATAGTTCTTTCTTATCTAAGATGGCTAAATACAGTTAAAGTAAAAAGATATTCAGGGCTATTCCCCAGATTAAAAAAAAAAACTCACACTTTGAAATGTGACCAGACTCTTAGGCTTTGCTTTGAGAAGTTTCCTGACAAAATAAATCAACCAGGTCAATAAGTCAAAATGTTGCCTGGGCTCTCAAGAAATATGTCATAGTAAAGAAATTATAGGCTGATTTGTTTTTCCTCCTTAATCAGTTTGGCAATCTGAAGACAGGTGGTGTTGCCACTAAGGAATTTCTTCAACCAGGTTCTCAAAAGAGATCCAGTCTGTTTTTGTGGTTGTTGTTTTGGTTTTTTAAAAGAAGGACCCCCAGCAAGGGCAGATATTTTCATCGAATTCCTACTCATGTGCTACATTATAGGGCCTCGTCTCCCTTCCTGCCTGCAGGCCATACACCCTCATTTCCATTTCTTGACCCTCTCTTGAGTAGAGAAGAAGAGAATAGTAGAGATAGAAAGAAAAGATCATCTATGTGGATGGACAGATGCTTTTGAGAAAGGCAGAAGAGAAGATTATGAATTTCACTTTCTTGGGCAGGTTGTAAAAGATGGTGTGCATTTCTAGCCAATAAGTAGACGATTAATAGTGAAAATCACCTGGCAGTTGTGGTTTGTGAGGAAAGCAGAAGAGATGGAAAAGGAAACTTCATATATTATCATGATCTATATGTTCCTTTTGATATTGTTCAAAAATGCAAGAATTTTATTTATTTTCAAATTACATTTTTAACTGATGAATTGTGTTTCTTGAATGCTCTACAGAGATTAAAATAATATAATATAATTTACTAGCATTACAATTGTAAAAGCAAACTCTGATAATGTCTTCTTCTAGCAAATTCATAGCTCATTTGGTATGTGGCACAGCTCTTATTTTTTAGCAGAATGCTTTGTATTGTATATTATTTACTTAGTTGATTTTCTTGCAAGTTTATGTTTTGTTTTTTTAAGACCTTGAACAACACCTTGTGCATTATATTCAATAATTACACACTCCCCCTTTTTTAACTCTTTTTTTATGAGGAAGATAAAAAGAAAGACAAGTACAAACCTCAGAGTCTTTATTTCTACTAAACACCATGAAAATAACATAAATCAGTTTCACCCATTTATATAAAATAAAGGCAAAAGCCATTTCTTGTTTGTTTACTTTGTTTTGTATTTGGTCCTCACCAAAGATTTTTTTTTTTTTTTAGCCAGAAAGATTTTAAGAAAAAAAATGCCCAATAAGATATCTTCTGTCATGTTGCAAAGTATGTGTGTCCATCTAGTTCAAATTAAGTTAAATAAACAGGCTTATATTGAGTATCTAACATATATACAACAGTATTCTGTATGCTATTATGGTGATAGACATATGTACTCTCTATAAATATCTATGTTTTGAAAAAATAAGCAATTTAAAAAGAAAGGCTATATAATTCTTTATGTTTTACATAATATCTATCATTTGTGGTTTGTTACACATGTCAAGACTATAAATTACTTAGGAATGTGAATACATATATATGTATATATGCAGATATATTTATTTATATATCTAATATTTATTTATATACCCATATAATAATATAAATATAGAATATTCTATATAGAATACATATATACTAGATGTATAATATATATACCTAATATATATCTACATCTAATATATATACACAATACATACATATGTATACATATACATACATGTATATACATGTATATAGATATACAATACACATATGTATATATAATATATATGTCCAAGATAGATATCTATATATATGATTTTAACATAATACTGAAAAATAACACTTTTTAAAAGCCTTTAAATGAAATATTTTTGAGAATCTGTGCTGTAAAAGTGTTATTAGTTTACCAGGTGTTCATCTACATAAATTGGGATAAAACAAATGTCTTGATCTGACATGTTTATTTTATTCAAGCAAGTCTAATAATTGAGCTGTGAAAGCTTGAAACCATTTGGTCTACTCTATTTACTTTCTGTTCTTTAAAGTTTGACACCGTCCTTCATCTCTCATGAATGAGAGTTCTATTGAAATTATCTTTCTTTTAAAATATCCTGGCATCTTAGAAGCATGTTTCACAAGAAAATTTTTGATTGCTGTATTTTTTTTAATATCAACATCTACGTAAAGAATACCCTCCGTAATTGAAATGAAGCCATAATTGTCCTTGGCTTTCATGTTTCAGTACAGCCATAGAATCAAATACTTTGGAGATTTTCTTAGACTTTAGTTTGTGTTTGTCTCCATTTTAAAGTATCCGAAGTTAAAAGAAACAAGCACAAAGAAAATTAAGGGCAACTGCAGAAGTAAACTAAAAAATAACAAAGAGTGAGTTTAAAGGGCACCTGGAATCGTTGATAAAACTCAAAATACCAATCATTGATTTGTTTAATTGAAGTATAATTGACATACAAAATCTTGTTAGTTTCAGGTGTACATCAGAGTGATTTGACATATATACGTTACAAAATGATCACCACAATAAGTCCAGTTACCATGTCACCATACAAAGTTATTGCTTTACTACTGACCATATTTCCTATGCTGTATGTGACACGCACATGACATTTATTTTATAACTGAAAGTTAGTACCTCTCAATCTCCTTCACCTATTTTTTCCTTCCCCCTAATCCCTCCACCCACTCTGGTAACCGCAAGTTTGTTTCCTGTATCTTTGAGTCTGTTTCTGTTTTCTTTTGTTTGTTGATTTGTTTCATATTTTTAGATTCCACGTATAAGTGAAATGATACAGTATTTGTCTTTCTCTGTATGATTTATTTTACTTAGTGTAATACCCTCTGGGTCCATCCATGTGATTGCAAATGGCAAGATTTCATTCTTTTTTATGGCTGAATCATATTCCAATCATCTGTATTTTTGCATAATGCTAAATATCAACAAGTCTGTCAGAAACCTGAGTGACAACCAATTTAAATTATTGAGCATTAATTAATGCTCAATGGATTGTCTTAAATGTATGGATATTTGACATTACATAAACATATAATATACTTTCTGCCTGAATAGATTGGAGTTTAGCCATTATTCATTGTATCATCACACTTTCCCTAATTTGCATTGAATATAAATTGTTTAAGTGCTATTGCTCTGAGGGCCTCGGTTAAAAACTGTAATTATAATTTTTTTTGAGGACTTCAAAAGTGACTTTTAAACTACTGAAGTACATGTTCAAACATTTTAGCTCTTGGTCCCTCTTGTAACTACTCCCTACCACCTGGATTAACCTGTAAATTCATAATACCCACAGACATGAGGCTCTGATGAAGTTACCCTAATTTTTTCCTAATATTACATGAACATATCAACTGATATAAATGAATTCTGATTTTAAAGATCCATTTAATCTTAAGCTCTGTTGTTTGATGCTAAATAATAATTTTAAACAAATTTTAAACTTTTTAATCCAGTATTTTTGTATCAGGTAAATAATTTAAGGAAAGATGAAACTTTATTTACGCATCATGAGGATTAAATAATAAATTAAATAATGATAAGAGAATACTTGCAATTGATGAGATATTGACTGAGTTGGTCAAAATAAATCACTCTTCAATAATGGAGCAAACCTCAAGGCTCTATGTTCATAATGCTCATGCAAATACTTCTAGATGTTGAGAGGTGAATGTAGGGGCATGGCATGGTAAAGAAATAGAGAGAGGATTAAACCACCTGATATAATGTAAGGGGAAAAATTTAAAACTCAAATTTTCATTTATTCACCAGTGTTTTGATACACATGATTACAAGTATGCATTCCTATTTTCTATGTGTTAATCTTTTATCAGGGCAGGTGCAAAAGATGAATCTGAATTTCATCTCAGTGTTTGGTTTCCTGGCAAAATGTCTCTATTATCTCTGCCAGGCCGCATGGCGTACTCTCTAGGGCTCATTATACCTGCTATGGGCTGAATTCCAGCGCCTTCCCCCCAGTTCATATATTGAAGTCCTAACCTCCATTACCTCAGAAGGTGAGTGCATTTGGAAATAGAGTACTTGCAGTGGTAATTAAGTTAAAATGAGGTCACTAGAGTGGGCCCTAACCCAACAGGACTAGTGTCCTCATAAGAAGAGGAGATTATGACACAGATACACAGAGGGAAACTCACATGAAGATACAGGAGAAGAAAATGGCCACCTACAAGAAAAGGAGAGAGGCCTCAGAAGAAACCAATCCTGGCTACACTTTGATCTTGGACTTCTAGCTTCCAGAATTGCGAGAAAATACATTTCTGTTGTTTAAGCCACCCAGTCCGGTACTTTGTTACGGCAGCCCCAGCAAATTAATACAGTACTGATACCAAATCTAAACCAAGGCAGGTGGACTTGTGCAGGATAAGAGTAGAATCTTGACAAAATCATTATTATGACCTAAGTTCTGAGACTAAGACATGAACATTTTTCTTCTTGGTTTATGGTATCTCTGCTTCACGATGTTGTGCTAAGATGGTAAGCCTAACCAAGGGGCTCTAATTTCTGCTGCTAAAGTATTCATCTACTTGAATATTAAGCTTTTGTTTTTTTCCATAGAGTTAGAAATGACTCTATTGATTACTTTGAATATTAAGCTTTTGGTTCTTTCCATAGAGTTAGAAATGACTCTATCGATTACTTTGCACCACTACAGCTTCAAAGCTTGGAATGATGTTTCATATAATGATTTCTTTTTCCTGGCTCTACTATAATGCAAAAGAAATAGGAATACCTGCCATGAAATCAAAGGAAGACATTGATTTATGCTCTGGGAAGAATGAATTGAAAATTGAATAAAGACAAGAGAAAATAAAATTTCCTAGACCAAGAACAAATGGAAATTGATTTAATTTACTGAAAAGAAATCACCTCTTTGAGTAGTCAAGCAGAGCATTAGGATTTTGCTGACTACCAGGAAAGGAAAATTAGAATTAGAAGAATCTCTGAGTACATGGACTCCAAATTACTATAGTACCTTTCTGGTAAATTTCTCCATTTTACACAAAACATTATGTAACGTTTCAGGGAATCATGACTTTTCCCACCAGTAAAGTATAATGATATTAAAATATTTCCCTTGCCTTGCCTTTTAAAGAAAGATTAAATTATATTCTATCTTGCAAGCATACAACACATGCATTTTTGATAGTAGTGCTTGAAACACATGGGCATTTCAGCTGTCTATGGTTTTCCTAATAATGTTTGAATCCCCTTAAATATAAAACTACTTTCCCAGAGCCATGAATTGAAATCTTTGGACATGGAGACATGGGGATGGTCACAGATAGAGGATAGACTCCTTGTTAGTACAGGACTGACCCCAAGCAATGCTTTTAGATTGACGACGTGACAAGAGTCCAAGCAACTAGGCAGCCTGACAACAAGAGAAGCTAAAGAAGAAATCTATATTTAGATACACTTTGTTTTGAAGAATTATGTGTTACAATTTCAATGAAAGTATAGTATATAAAAATCCAGATGACTTGTACTTCTTTTATAATCTCACCTTGGAGGAGAATTGCAAAAAGAAAATACACAAAGCTTAGCATAGCAAAAATTGTATTGAAGAGTTGGCATCAGGTGTGTGGTATAATTTAAGGTAGAATAGGGCAGACATTTAGAAATATACATGTGGCTCTATTTGAAGGACATCTACAAACTCTTCGTTTCGGGGTAATTCCCCCAGAGGGGACTGGCTAGTCTCATAGCAATCATTTTAGGCAGGAAAGGAGGGAAGTAGGCTTGAAGTGGTGCCTAGGAGGATGGCCTTTTCCCCTAGCTAGACCCAGAGGGCAGCTCCAGTAGTTGTAATCGCTCTCTATATTTTACTTTTTTTATTCCACAGCCACCTTAAAAGTGGTCTTATAGATAGCTCAGTGGAAGCTGTGCTTTGGGGAGTTAAGGGGCTAGTTATGTTCATGCTTGGGGCAAAGCAATTTCTGGCAGAGCAAGTGGCAGAAATACAGAAGAGTTCATCTACAATGGTTCAAAATAAAATGCTTTCACAGATCAGGAAACTAAAGTGACAATTGACTACCAGTGTGGATTTTGAGGTTCACAATAATTACTTCTCAAGAGGACTTGGTAGGAGAATAGGCTTCTGAAATCTATGGGATAGAAACTTGCATCATTAGTCTTTGGGCATTATGGGAAGAACTTCCTAAAGACCTCGGAAAAGCCAAAGATGACTAGCTTAAACTATGTGTCTATACATGAAGATTGTCCTGTTCCCCCAAAACTTAGAAAACAGAAAACAATCTGCCCTCAATTGAAATATAAAAGCAAAGCACAATAAGTTTGAGGCAAGCATCCTGGACCAATGAGACATCACAATAACTTTAGTAAAGTTATTACCTTGCATAAATAAGGGCAGTGTTAATCAAAACAGGGATGGTCAGCCCAATGCAAGCATGGAAAAATCTCTCGAAATGAGCTGATGACAGTATGCATCTGAGGACTGTCTCAGATATATAAAACCTAAATCAAGATTAATCTTCTTTTGGTACCATTGACAAGATTATTTCTAGTGTGAAATAAGTATATCAGGCCATCTTAGCCTGATATACTCAGGCTATATATTAAACACTTAATTCACCCAGATCTCTTTGTTCCAAATATATGCTCACCAAGCAAAATTTTCATGATGTTTTGACTTCTCATACACATCTACTTCATCAGCAGCTTTAAAATTTCAATATGGGAAGATATTAGGGGCAGCAATGTAATTGGAAGTGTGGAATTGAAGAGGAGATTTAAGCCTGGGCTTACATAATGTGCACATCTTTAAGAAATTTATTGTATTTCTAATTGGAGAAGTTTGTAGAAGGACTAATAAAAACTCTTTTGGGCTAACGCTGTCCATCCTCCCCTTACACATGGCATTGAAATTATTTACAAGAGAGAACAGTTGGTCTTGTCCCCAGACATTTCATACTGCCATTTATTTTTACCTTTGCCCTTTGGTGCTTGTCACTTTCTAGAATATTATACATTTCACTTAATACTCCTGGCATTCTTGGTCTCTTGCGTTAGAACGTTGGCCCTTTGAAGACAGGAACTTTTGTCTGTCTGTTCACCATTTCTCTAGCACCTAGACCAGTGTCAAGGGCATCGTAGATATTCGTAAATTTTTGTTGAGTTAATCCTGAATTATATACCTATTAGCAACAGGCACCATTTTGATACAGGTAGCCTTGGACAAGGGATTCCAAATATTTTGGTTTCAAATAATATCTCTCATATTGCGAGATATTTTTCAGAATAACCTTTGCTATCCAACTTTGAACCATTACAACCCAGCTTTTGGTTACATAGACATATGTTTAATTTTCTAACTCCAAATACCTTATTTATTTCCTGATATGTCTTAATTTCTTCAAGCCAAAGATCTTTCCTGCCTTCTCTGTTTGTTTTTTTCCCCAGGGGAAGATTCACCCTAAGCTAACATCTGATACCAATCTCTCTCCTTTTTGTCCTTCTCCCCCAACCCCCACCTGAAAAGCCCCAGTACATAGTTGTGTATAGTTGTAAGTCCTTCTGGTTCTTCTATGTGAGCCCACACCACAGTGTGGCTACTGACAGACGAGTGGTGTGGTTCTGTGCCCAGGAACCAAGCCCAGGCTGCCAAAGCACAGCACCCCAAACTTTAACCAGTAGGCCATCAGGTCTGGCTCTGTTTTTTTTTTTCTTCCCCTGACTTTGGCTTACTTCAGATTGAAAGCATTATTATTACAGATTATATTTGGAAGGACATCTCTTGTCAATCAAAATCTCATTTTTCCCAATAATTTTGAGAGCATGATGTTTCTGTTATGATTTCACAGGTATTTCTTATTCCTTTTTCCCTTCTAATTACCTGAGAGTTTAGCTTGCTTAATCTCACAGAAGGTTCTCAGAATTTGTATATGTCAATATTGATCTGTAACTGCTAATTTAGTACTTAAAGAACAAGAAGGTTGTACGGAAATGTATAGAAATATAAACATAATTCCTAAGACTTCGCTAGCTTACAAAAACTGGCCATTTCCCCAAAGAGTTCAGATACTGAATACAGCACTGTCTTCTTCCTCACCTCCCAACACGTGATTAAATCCATGCTGTAACATCCTTGAAAACTGAAAATTGCCTTGAGCATCTCTGTTGTCAGGAAACACATTATCTCCTAAGTAGTCCATGTCATTGTCAGACAATACTGAAGGATAAGAAGGTCTCAATAGTGAAACAAGCTCTGTCTCTTGGTCCTCATTCCTCAAGCCACTCTAATCTGGCTCTTGTTCTCATTGTTCCTCCAAATTGGCCACCTATGACTTTTATGATAGTAAATCCAATGGCTATACACCAGGATCATCTTAGCAAATTCTCTCAGCAGCATTTGACCCAGTTGGCATTCTTGACTTTTGGAAGGCTTTCTCCGTTTTTGCTGTCACTATGGCACTTTCTCATGGATGTTTGCCTAAGTCTCTGGGCATGGCTTCTCAGTCTGCTTTGACAACATATTCACCTCAATTCCAAAAGAAAAAAAAATTTCCAGAAATGCTTTGTACCACACAAAATGTGTAGCTAAAGATTGACATTTTCTTTAGGTGTAGAGCCAATTTACTTAGGAAAGTAGTGGACCTGGAACACACAATGCACTCAATAAATTGAAATGATTCACTTTTTTCTTTGAAGGACAACATTAATTAGGATGAATATTCTTTTTTTAAAATAAAAAATATGTAAGCAAAAAAATCAACTGATAATTTCACTTTCTATGTTTGTTATTGGACTTGGTTGAATGATATTTAATATCTGCAATATTTTGGAGTATTGATTTTGGCTAACATAATTTAAGAAGGATATCATTGGTGGTAAATGATTTAAACAAATTCAAGATACATATCCTTAATTTTTTTCTCAATTTTCAATTATACTTTAACTAAACTTGTAGTAATTAAAAAGATAACAAATCCTTTTGTAAGGAAGAAAAATTATACATATTTTATAATGCAAGAAGGTGGCCAGATTTTCTTTAATGGGTTATATGTCTTGAGAAGATAGCTTAATGCAAAGTATGTGAAAGATTTAAAGGTGAAGCAAATTCTCTTGTCCTTTTCTTTAATAAACACCATCACAATTGACCTTTAAAGCTGATAAAGCTATAAGGAAAGACAAGAGCAGATGCAATATTCTGCCATACCTGTTTGAATATATTTAACAGTTTGCCAAGGAAATGATTCTTTCTTTATCCAAAGCAATTTCAAGTTGATTTTAATTTCTATGCCGGTACTTTGTAATACCAAGGTTTTTCTTATAAAATAAATTGAAACAGGAAGTTAACTGGAAAATAAAAGAATCTTTTCTTTTGCTAGTCTTTGGGGGTTTGAGATAATGAAGACAATAGCTTCCAGTGACATAAAGAGATGAAATAGCAAGCAAGCATCCACGTTTGCTAGTTCTGTGTTGTGCCTGAGGATGATCTCAACTCTATCTACAAAGGTGTGGGAATTAGGTTGCCTTTTATTTGACCTCAACGTTTTTGATTTGTTATATTGTCATTTAGTCCGTGAAAATGTTCAACCTAATCTTTCCAGACTCTTATAATCAACTAGAGTGGTATTGATCTTCCTATCATTCTTGTACCTCTGGAAATCATGTATGAGTAAAAATGTGCACACTCTTCTGGATGATCTACTGCTATTCAATATGCTCTTAATTATAAATAGCTCTTTCTAAATTTACTGCTGCGATAAACATCATACTCTGATATATACATATATATATATACTCTTTTATCCACCCATGCACATTTATATTCATACTTTTATAGTCACATATGCCACAAATTTCACTCCCAGATGTCTCACTGCCGTATCTATTCTGCACTTACCCTCTAAACAATCTGAAGCCATTAATAGACACCTGGCTATGAATGAATTGCGCACAGAGCTCCCTGAGAAAGCCTGGAAGGAAATAAGTTTACCTGAGCTGGCTTTAGTTCACTTCTTTTCAAATCTTTCAGCTATGGGTAGGAGACATCATTCAGCATGAGTAATGAAAATGTGAAATACAGCACAATGCACATTCATCTATCCTTCACTATTTTCACTAATTATTAATATTTTCCCATTACCGGTTTCCTTCTATCTATATTTTTTACTACATTTTGTTGGTAATGATGGTCAACCATTTGAAAGTAACTTGCAAACGTCATGACATTTCACCCTTAAATACTTTATCATGCTCTTCTTTTTTATCACGCATTTATGAGAATAAGAACATTTTCCTCATAACCACAATACAATTAAAACACATGACTGTTAAGATTAATTTAATTATACTTAGTCCATAATGTTGAGCCAAGACGTGAGTTTTTTGAAGAATCCAGGACAGTTTTCACGTAGATTGTCCCAGAGTCTGGCTCTCTTTGACTACTTCCTCATGACTGACTATATTTATAGCCACATTTTTTGAGGGGGGCAAAAATAGGGTGGGTTGTGGGTTTTTTAAAATTGCTCCACATCAAGTGGCACTTAACTTCAATTTTATGCCACTATTAGTCTATTGGTGATGCTCAATGTGACCACTTGGTTAAGGTGGTGCTATCTAAAATGCATCTATTGTAACACTATCTATTCAATTTATAAGGAATAGTCTGTGGGTGAGTGATATTTTCAAATCTGGTGAATATGCAGTATCCCAACATCATGGACCCAATGGGTTCAGCATCAACTGATAACTGATTATCTGTCTTTATTAAAAGAAAGTTCAGGTTACAAAGTTAATTCATTTGCCACAATTGAACAACAACAAATACATATCTCAAAATTATTAAATATAAAGTTCTTAATCTCTTTATAAAATTAGTCACTCCAAAAAATCAAAATATGGAGGCCAACAAACACAACTAAATGTGTTTGTCAGCATACAGACAGAGATGGGAATGGTTAAAAACTTAGGGACCACAGCTACATTGTTTATTAACTTCTAGTTAGAAATTAAGCATCTACAACATACCAATCTACCAATGGGAATATACTGTTAATATTTTCAAATTGCTCAAATATTACCTGGATTGTTTTTCTTTGTTTTTCACTTTCTCAAGCCCTGTCCAAATTGTTTATTTGTTTATTTATTTGGATAGAAAACGAAGGCAGAAAGGGGCATTTGGGAAACAGCCATGACGTCAAGGCACTCTATCAAGATATTCCTTTATTTTCTTTCTTTTTATTTTACACCCAACATCACCAAATAATTTATTTGGAATGAAAATCAAAAGAAGATTTGACACTTACAAAATGTTTATTCTGATACTTCTGATTAGCTGTACAACTAATCTAGGAAAAATTACTAAATTAATTTTACATTATTTCTTCAAGACTGAGGTTTTCCCATCATTTCAAAATCAGGATCTTCAAATATAAAGTTAGGGAACACAGTCATCTTTGCTTTACCGTATATTTGCTTAAACTTAAAAAGCTCCCTCTCGAGCGCTTGCTGATACTCCGGGCCAATCTCAACAGGTCCTCCAGAAACCCATCCCTTAGATTTGTATTCTCTAATCTTGTCCACAAAGAACTCCTGTAAAAGATCAAGTTCCTTATTAAATGCCACTGCTGTGACACCAACGTTCCTCTGCAAATGCACTGAGGTTGCAGACTGAACGACAGAGAAGAACTTGAACAGCCTCTGAACGATCATAGCGATTCTGTTACCTGTGCTCAGAACAGACCTGCTGGAGTCATGGCCACTGCCTCCTTTCTACTTCCAGCCCTGGCACTGCCCTGATCTGCACACCTGCCATGGCAATGCGTTACGGGCCACCATTTCCATCTGTAGATGCCCATGAGATACAAAGCTTTTCAGAAACAGTCAGCTTCCACTTTCTCTTGAGGCATTTTGAAGAGAAGGATTAGAAATAATACCAAATGCACTATCTTACCTGAATTTGAAGAAGTAAGAAAACATAATGGACAAACACCCTTTAGAAAAGTCTGGTCAGCACTCCCCCTGGCGATGTTTAAATTGTACTAAGGAAGACAAATTAAATTATGAAGGGGTTTGAACAATAGGAAATTGTACTGAAAAGTGAAAATGAGGTCTTTCATTTTGGAAAGTCAAAGACTAAATGAAAATATAACAGCAGCACAAAAAATTATGGAGGCTGTTGATTGATGGGTGAGCAAATCCAAAAATACTAAAAACATTCGCAACACAGAAAAAGAGGTAGTTTCAGGGTCAAAGTTTTACATGGTTGCAAGTAAAAAGCCTAGAACACATTGCCATTTAAGACTTATAAGCTAAACATATAAATTTGAGAAGTTTGACATAAATTAACGAGTGACACATTCAAATCTGAGGGTAAATACCAGTTAAGAACATTTGAGAAGAATTGTGTGAAGAGCAAGTATCATTTTTTCTTTTGTTAAATTTCTCTTAGTTTTCAGAGATAGCCGCCTAAAAAAGTTACACAAGTGAGCAATATAAAAAGCTGTATATTTCCATATTTTAGATGATGTAATTTCTTATTTTTGAAATATATATTACTTCTGCTTTCAAAAACAAAACAATAAAGAAAAACCACAATTATGCTTTTGTGTTGATTTCCAAATTATTAGTATTATTCTCTAATATAAAATAATACACATTCATTTCTGAGAATAATAAAGAGGATTAATGCATTATCTCACAGCTGATAAGTGATTGCTATTAACGTTCAGTGTATTTTTTTCTCTTTTTTTCTAATTATTTCCTTTTATATTTGGTTCACACTGTATATGTAGTTGACACTCCATCTCATATATTGATTTCTTATTTAACTTGTGAATTTGAGTCTCTGAGAAGAGGAGCATCTGTCTATGTCACATATTGGGACTCTTGACAAATAAAACAAAATAATGAAACGAAAACTCACTAGGCTAATAAAATAGGTCTCCTGGCAAGGTAAGATTTCAAAATTCTGCTAGCACTTCTCTATTTAGCATCACAGATAAATGGTCATCTGGGTGCAAAACTTCTTTCCCTCATCCCAAACCTCCTGAATGATCCTTTTTAATTACAAAAATGCAAATCTAGAAGGTGTGATTTGTCTTCATGAAACTTTCGTGTAATTTAGCCATTGTTACCATTCCTAACTATCCTTAGTTGGCATGGTTCTTGACAGGCATGAGGTAATCTTTCCTCGGATTCAGGGAACCTTCTGGGTGAGAAGTTTCAAAAGTGACCCTGAGATTTGGTGGATGGGTTGTAATAGTTACGACTGAAATCTTGGGTCAGGAAAGAACAAAGGCCCCAGAGAAGAACTCACTGTGAGGAGAGCAGAGCCATTTGGGTTTTCTACCAGGCTCTGGCATTTCATGGAGAAGGCCTGATAACTTGTGGCTGAAGCTGGTACCCACTCTGGGCTCAGCTACCCTACCAAAGTACCATGTTTGGGAGATAACAGCCAAGCCTGTGAATGTGAACTAAAAGACTTGCTTCTGTCACATCCAGTTCTGGGGCACCACTGGGGCCTGTACAGAAATCTGGGTTGCCAAGAGCATTGTAGCGTACACAGCCCCACACACGGCATCAAGATGGGAGCAATGTAAGCAAGACCAGATCTTACCAGTGTAAGCAAGATCAAGATCATTGATTCCAGTTTCATTTTATCCTTCTCTTGAGGCTTTTGAAAATAAGCCTAACTCCTTTAAAATGAGTGGGACTCCATGGGTCTTTGGGCACTTCAGGTGAGTGCCATGAGAGGGAGATCTTGGACTTCTTGTTGATAACAAGAAATTATTAAAGGTGGAAAAACAAAGCAAACAAGTCAAACAAACAAAACAATGTCTTTGAACTTCAAGGTGATACATCCAGTGATGCAGATTACGTGATTCTCCCCAAGCATGAAGGAGAGCCAAGGACGTTAGTGGCCCCAAACAGTTGCCTTTGTCCAAGTTACTATTGCTCTCAGTACTAAGGAAACTAACCAGGTAGAAGCATGCGATGTCATGAAAGATGCACTCATTCGCCAACTGAGACAATTTTTTTAAACTTGATTTTTTTAAAAAAGAAAAGTTTAACGACTAAATGCTTGGAAACTAAGGTTGTCTTTTAATATTTTACTTTCATAGCATTGTTAACTAATTAATAGAAGTCTATATGAGGAGGAAGGCGTAGTATTCTAATTTTTAAGAGCATCAGCAATCATTGCTGTTGCACTCTTCATTGTTGCCACTATACTCTTCAAATCCGCTTGAATGAGAATATATATTTGCCAAAATCTGTACACTAATTCTGAATCTTCACTTGACTGATTCACAGAAGATTGGTCTTAGCATGGTCAATGATTTGTTTGTTTTATTTAAGGGTAATTTTATAACCCTTCAAATCGCTCATTGTGACATTTGTTTACTGAATGATTGCCTTGGTAAATGCAATTCTTACTTTTCAGACAATTAAGCAAATGTTTTCAGAAATATAGAATTTCCCCAATCAATAAGGCCTTGAAAGTTAACTAAATTTCAACTGTTACAAGTAAAAGACCGATATGTCCTTATGCCCCCTTACCCCCTAGACTATGTGAATAACTATTTTTTAAGGAAAAGAAAAGAAACTCTCTATGCATTTAATCAGGCTAGACCAGCCTATTTGGTAGCTGTCACTTGAAATGGATGTTGTGTCACCTTCTCGTGAATGGATGAAAACATACCCCCTAAATAAATGCTAAACAGGACTCAGCAGCAACAGAGTGTAAAGAGGACGGTGAAGGGGTGGGGCAGGCATAATAAAAATAAATAAATAAATAAATGAACCAAAAGTGTTTTACAAAGCGCAATGATAAATCTCTCTGGGCTATCATTGTTGCATTTATTTGAAAGACAGGAGGCATCGTTTGGGCACACCTTGAGCCATTTTATCTTTACAGTTTGGCAATGGCATTTTTCCTTCAGGGAGAGAGAAAAGGATGGAAAGGAAAAATCAAAACAAAGGAGGACAATAAAAGAAGAGACAGAGCTCACAAACTTGAGTTATTGCTAACGTCATCAGAACGTCCATTTCAGTCAGCCCTTCACTAGGATACGATCCAGGAACTGGGAATCTTGTGGGAATTTTGTATACATTGTTATTTCAACTTTTAAAGATGGGGCCGTCAAGCTGAGTTACTACCTGGATAGAAAGAAAATGAAAGATTTAAAATTGCGGAAAATGGTAAAGCTGATAAATTATATTTTATCCCTGTCAGCTATTTTCTTACTCTGAATTGTGGGATTGAAGTAGATTTGTTTAAAGGATAAGAGAACAAAAAGGACTTTAAGGAGATGAAAACATTTATCGGGAAAGTGGTAGAATCACATGTGGGGAGAGATCTCTTATCATTTGAGAAAACATTCAAAAGATTGTATTCATTTTTTCCAAAATAAGGATAAGTTTAGAGCATTGATATCATTTCTCCTGTCTTTGTTAACTGCTGTACCTCTGTACCCAACGTAGACAAATCCGGGAACAGCAGAAAGAGAAATATTAAAATGAGAACCTAGCACTAATGCTGTCAATGAGAATGCTATTTTCCCAGTAACTATTACATAATGGCCAAGCTTCCATCTTCCTCTTTCCCGTCAAATCAGGATGGACTTCACAATATGATCTTAACCACTGACTCTTGTGAGTTCTTGGTTCTTATTCCGTCCTGTGAGTAGGAGAAGACAGGGCAGACTCTCAAAGGCCCCTCTGACCTTGGGCTGCCATTTGGTTCCAAAATCAATGCCAATTTTTGGGTTTTGTAATGGCAGACCTCTTGGTACTTTCATGTACCAAAATCTCCTCCAGTTACTGTGGCTACATAACAAATCATCCCCAAACTTAGTGACATCAAGTAATTATTTCTTATGCTCAGGGAGTAGTGGTTCAGGAGTTCAGACAAAATACAGCAGAGATAACTTCCTCTGATCCTTGATGAGTTCTGGGGCCTCAGTGAAAGACTCGAGGGCTGGAACTAGAACCATCTGAGGGCTATTCACTCAGTGTCTGGCTGTTGATGCTGACTATGGGCTAGGAACCTGGGTTCTTCTCCCTGTGGGCCTCTCATTTTGACCTCTCTAAGTGAACTAGTGAGGGCTTCCTATCAGCATCGTGGCTGGATTCCAAGGGCAAACATCCCAAGAGAAAGAGAGCCAGGAGGTATGGAAGCCATGCAGTGTTTTTTGTGATACATTCTATTTATGGGAAAAGAAGTCTGCTCAAGGTTCAAGCAGCAGGAGAGGGTGAGAGGAGGCTTCATCTCTTCATAGGGAGTGGCAAGGTTTTGGAAGAGCATGAGGGACCAGAAATATTGCCATGACCTTTTTGGGAAATATAATCTTCTTCAACTAGGAAACTAAAGTATGGAGCAGTTAAGAGATTTCCTCAGCAGATTCATATCTGGCAGGTGGTGGGGCAGAGAACCAATCCCTCTCTTGCATACTCCAAAAACTTTCTTCTTTCAAATTACACAACAGTGAGGAAATATTAACCCCAGCTGGATGGGAGTTGCCCTCAAGAGGGAGGTGACATCTTCAGCGAAATAAAGGCTCATAAAGAGAGAAAAATGAAAACACACTGAGTCATTTCACAAAATTGGCATCATCCCAGCCTGGTCTGCAAGAATTAAATATCATTTGAGTGTGTTATTGGAAAGTGTTCTGCCATGAAGAAATTTCCAACTTTAAAACTCTTGAGATTTAAATCGATAAATATTATGGGTAAAGTGTCTGAAGATGTAAACTCTACTATTGGTTTTAATATGTAAATATGAAAGGAATACTTAAAGTATGTACAATAACAAATAGGACTTAAAAAATATAATGTGATATGAGATATTTGCCAGTATCAAAGGAATGCCATTGGACAAAACAAACATGTCTGCTGTTACTCTAAGTAGCTAAAATATAAAGCGTGCTGAATTAAGTTTGACCTCTAAAAAACTGTTAGTGATTTCTGATTATGATTGTTTACCTTATATAAACCTGAAAGACATACATGTTTTAATTACGTTATTATACATAAATATTATACCACAAGGGCAACTTCTTTATTAAAAATACTATAGCTACAAAAACGTCAATGATAAGAAAAAAATATATTACCAGGAAGGGGGAGTTACATTAAATATGATGACATCTTAGCCTGGCTTCTCCCCAAGCGAGCAGTAGACAGATTCTTGTATTCAGTTAGTTTGTGTGGGAATGATTCTAAGGAAGCAGGACTGCAGAAAGTGGGATAAAAGAGCTAGCAGGAAAAGCAACAACACATGGGTGAGTTTTTGAATTAGTCACCCAATTCCAACAGAAGTTTCTGAGGACACTAACGGAATGGATCTCAGATTTCTCTGCTGGAGAATGATATTCCATCCTTCATTGGACAATGATGATCGAATGGGCATTCACGCCCCTCTAATCCTGCATGCACATGCTGAGAGCAGAGCAAGTTCCCATAGTGTCCCAGTTGATTATTTCAGAGGAGCCACAGGGCAGAGAGTGAGACATATGCAGCATAGGAATGAGGCAGTATGTTGTCCAAATATACCTGTGCAAGGCTGGAGTATGGATGTGTAATTTACATCAAATGTAATGCACAGATCTTTTTTTTTTTTTTTTGAGGAAGATTAGCCCTGAGCTAACATCTGCTGCCAATCTTCCTCTTTTTACTGAGGAAGACTGGCCCTGCGCTAACATCTGAGCCCACCTTCCCCTACTTTATATGTGGGATGCCTACCACAGCATGGCTTGACAAGTGGTGCCATGTCCGCACCCGGGATCTGAACCTGTGAACCCCGGGCCGCCAAAGCAGATGTGAGCACTTAACTGCTGCACCACCCAGCCGGCCCCAAAATGCACAGATCTTAAATGTTCAGTTTAAGGAGAGTTGACTGGTGTATAAACACATGAAACCTTCACTCTAAGCAAGATATGACTGTCACCATCACCCTAGAAACTTTCCTAAAGTCTCTTTCTGGTCAATTCTCTCCAACTTCAAGGCAATTACTCTCTGATTTTTATAACTTTAAACCGGAATTTTAATTTAAATTAAATTAGTCTGTTCTACAACAATATAATGTAATAAAAATATATACTCCATTGTGTATGACTTCTTTCACTCAACATAATGTTTTTGAAGTTCGTTCATGTTGTTATGTACACTAGTTGTTCATTTCGTTCTATCCTTGGGTGGTATTTTTTTTGTTGGAATGTACCACTATTTGTTTATCCATTCCCTCATTGATGGCATTGTGTTTTCCAGTTTTGGAGAATTATGAATAAGCTTCCTATGAAGATCCTTGTCCACACATTTTTGTAGACATCTGTTAATATTTCTTTGTGGCAAGTACCTAGGAATGGAATTACCTACTCATAGAGTATGTACTCAACTTTATAACAATGTTGCTAAGCAGGCCTACATATGATGGTGCCATTTTACAGTCCCACTAGTTGCTCTGCATTCTTGCCAGTTATCTTAGTCAGCAGGGGCTGCTATAGAAAATGCCGTAGACTGGGTGAATTCAACAAATATTGATTTCTCGTAGTTCTGGAGGCTGGGAAGTCCAAGATCAAGGTGCAAGCTGATTTGATTTCTGATGAGAGCTCTCTTCCTGGTTTGCAGACACTTCTTGCCCTAGCTTCACATGGCAGAGACGGAGACTCTCTCTCTCCAGTCCGTTCTCATAAGGGTACTAATCCTATTCATGAGGCTCCACCCTGAAGACTAGTTACGTCCCAAATGCTCCATCTCCAGATACAATCGCATTGGGGATTAGGGCTTCAGCATATGCATTTTGGTGGAAGACAAAGATTCAGTCCATAGCATCAAGGTTGTATATTCTCTGTTTTGTTTTATTTTGTAATAATATTCATTCCAATGGGTGTAGAATGGTGTCTCATTCTGGGTTTGCTTTGCATTTTCTAAAGAACAGTGTGGTAAGGCACCTTTTTAGGTGCTTATTGGTCATTTTTTAATCTTTGGTGAAGTGTGTCTTCAAAGCTTTGGTCATATTTAATTGGGTTGTGTATTAGTTTTCTATTGCTGTCCTAGCAGATCACCACAAACTTAGTGGCTTGAAGCAACACAAATTTATCATCTTACAGTTCTGTAGAAGTCTGACACAGGTCTCACTGAGCTAAACTCAAAGAGTCACAGGGTTTCGATTCCTTCTGGAGGCTCTAGAGGAGAATCCCTTTCTATCCTGTTTCCAGCTTCTAGAGGTTGCTCACATTCCTGGATTCATGACCTCTTCCTCCACCTTCAAAGCCAGAAATGTTTCAGTCCTCTAATGATTTTTGTAGTCACGTCTCCCTTTCTCTCTGAACTCAGCACTGAAGAGATCTTCTGATTTTAAGAACACTTATGATAAGATTGGGCCCACTCACATTATCCAAAATAATCTCATCTCAAAACCCTTAATTTAATCACACTTGCAAATTTTCTTTGCCATAAAAACTAACATATTCCCAGGTTACAGGGGCTAAGATGTGGGTATCTTTTGGGGTCTCCTTATTCTGCCTACTACAGGTCACTTGTTTTCTCATTGTTGACCTGTAGGAGGTCTTCATATTTTCTGTATACACAGACAGACACATACAATTTTTCTTAGTCTTTAATCTCTTTTGGTGAGTATAAAATTTCATTTTTGATTAAGTCCAATTTGCTGTTTTTTCTGTCTTTTTCCTTTTTGTACTTTTTTTGCATCCTATGAAAAAACATTTACTTACTCCAATACTGTGAAGATTTTCTCCTCCGTTTCCTTCCAGAAGCTATATTGCTCCAGGCTTCGTGGTTAGGTTTATGATCTTTCTTAAATTAAATTTGCATATGAAGTGATGTAGTGGGAATACTTCTTGTCTTTAATAAAAATATCTAGTTGTTCCAGCAGTATTTTTTAAGATCTCCCCACTAAATTGAACTGGTGCTGTGGCCATAATTTAGTTCTGTAGGTCTATTTGTGGTCTGTAGCTCAGTTACATATATCTGTTTGTCTATGCTTGCTCCATTACATGGTCTCATGATTGTTGCAGCATTACAGTAAGTTTTAGAATCAGATATGTAAAGCCTTCCATGTTCTTCTTTTAAAATTTGTGTTAGTTTTTTACGTTATTTACATTTTGATGTAAATTTTAAAATCAGCTTGTCAATTTCTCCCAAATTATGCTGAAACTTTGATTGCGATTGCATTGGATCTCTTTATGGAGGAGTGAGGAGAAAACATGTATTGAAAATACTGAGTCTCCGGATCTATACATACAGTATTTCTCTCCAGTACTTAGGTTTGAGAGGAAAAATCCTCTCTTATTACCAAATTGGGAAAACACTTTCAATATTTCACTATTATGAAGTTATCTGTAGTATTTCATAGATGCTCTTCATTATGTCAAGGGAATTTCCCTAACTTTCTAGTTGGCTGAGAAGTTTTACTATAAATGAGTGTTGGATTTTGTCAAGGATTTTTTTTTTTAGCACCAATTGACATAATCATAGAATTTTTTTCTTTTCTTCTGTTTACATGGAATTGCATCACTTTATCTTCTAATGTTAAACTAACCATACACTTCTGGGGTAAACTGCACTGGTTATGATTATTATCCTTTTTATGTATTGGTGGATTTGATTTGCTGATATTTCTTATAGAATTTTGCATTTATATCGTGGGACTTTCTGATCAGAAACTCTAAAATTCTTTTCTTTGCCTGAATTGTCATTGTCAGGCTTTTTTTCAGTTACACAAACCTCATAAAAATGAGTTGGGAAGTTTTTCTATCTCCTCCTAAAGTTAGTGTCATTTCTCACTTCTTAAGGTAGAAACTGAGACAATTGTTCTTAAATATTTCTTCTTTTCTAGTAAATATACTTATAGCCATAAATTTCCTTCAAATCATTGTTTTATCAATCCACAATTTTCAATATGTTGTATTCTCATATTCATTCAGTTTGGAATAGTTTTGAATATGTCTTGTGATTTCTTTCTTGACCATAAATTATTTAGAAGTAAGTTTGATTAATTTCCAAATAGTTTGAAATCATCTGTATTACTATTATGCTATAGAAATATATTGTGAGCCACAGATATAATTTTAAATTTTCAATAAAAAAGTTCAAACAAAATAAATTAAATTTAGTAATATATATCTTTATTTTTTATTGAAGTATAATTGATATACAATATTATATTAGTTTCAAGTGTATAACATAGTGATTCAGTGTTTTTATACATTGTGAAATGATCACCATGATATATCTAGTTACCATCTGTCGCCATACAAAGTTGTTACAATATTATTGACTATTTTCCCTGTTCTGTACATTACAGCTATGTGACCTATTTATTTTATGACTAGAAATTTGTACCTCTTAATCCTCTTCACCTATTTCACCCATCCCCCACCTCTTCTTCTCTAGCAACCACCAGTTTGTTCTCTGTATCTATGGGTCTGTTGTTTGTTTTATTTGTTTGTTTTGTTTTTAGATTACACATATAAGTGAAGTTGTATGGTATTTGTCTTTCTCAGTCTGACTTACTTCTCTCAGTATAATACTCTTACGTCCATCCATGTTGGCACAAATGGTAAGATTCCGTTCTTCTTTGTGGCTGAGTAATATTCCATTGTATATATACCACATTTTCTTTATCCATTCATCTATCAATGGACACTTAGTTTAACATCACTAATCATCAGGGAAATGCAAATCAAAAACACAATGAGATATCTCCTCATTGGAGAATAGCTATTGTCGAAAAGACAAGTAATAATAAATGTTGGTGAGGATGTGGAGAAGATGGACCCGTTATGCACTGTTTGTGGGAATGTAAATTGGTGTGGCCACTATGGAAAACAGTATTGAAGTTCCTTAAAAAATTAAAAATTGAACTACTATATGACCCAGCTATTCCACTTCTGGATATATATCCAAATAAAACAAAGACATTAATTTGAAAACATATATGCACCTCTATGCTCACTGCAGCATTGTCTACAGTAGTCAAGATATAAATTTGGTAATATATTTTATTAAACTCAATATGTCCAACATAATCGTTTTAACATGTAATCAATATAAAATGATTAACAAGATATTTTACATTATTTTTGTATGAAGTGTTTGAAATTTGATATGTATTTTACCTTTACAACACGTCTAGATTTGGAATAGCCACGTTTCAAGTGCTCGATAGGCTCATGGGGCTGTGGGTTAGCATGCTAGACAGCATAGCCCTAGCAGGAAGATATTCTGCTTTTTCCTGAGAGTCCCCATCTTAGGTGTCTGTCTAGGCTAACATGCTTGATTTAGAAATGTTGGAAGAACAGAATAATAACAATCTATCTCTGCTGGAGGCTAGGACTAGGGTTCTCTTATCTGAGTAGTCTATTTTTCCAAACAGGTAAAATAAGTGCCTCTGTAGATAATAGAGTGACAAAGGTAGCATCTCTAACTTACACAGGAAGTAGGAGATGAAATCAGTGCCTCCGGAAGTTGAGCTTGGGCTCATCCATGGCACACTAAGAATCCTCAGAAAAAAAATGGAGATGGGAGCCGGCTCTGTGGCCGAGTGGTTAAGTTCGTGCGCTCCACTGCGGCAGCCCAGGGTTCGGATCCTGGGCGCAGACATGGCACCGCTTGTCAGGCCACGTTGAGACGGCGTCCCACATCCCACAACTAGAAGGACATGCAACTAAGATATACAACCGTGTACAGGGAGGGTTTGGGGAGATAAAGCAGAAAAAACAAACAAAAAGATTGGCAACAGTTAGCCCAGGTGCCAATCCTTAAAAACAAAAAGGAAGATTGGCAACAGTTGTTAGCCCAGGTGCCAATCTTTAAAAAAAAAATGGAGATAGTTCTCTATCAATTTTATTATGCAGAGCAATTAGCTTTCCCAAGTCTCTGTCCCAGGCTGCACTCTCAAATTATCCTTAATTGGGCAGTGGGGGAAATCTTCTGTTTGACATCATCAATCCTCTAACAAGAGCGAATTGGAATTATAGATAGCAATAAATTTGTTTTGAATAACACCTTGGTTATTTTCTTTGTATTTTCTTGGTTTCTTTATCATTTGCTTCCTCACATTTCTCCACAGTTTTTATTGGCCTCTCTCAATTTTAAGATAATTTATGAGACCAATTTTTGTTGTTGAAATCTATCTCTCTACCTGTCAATGCATGCATTCATATACACATGCCGGCATGTATATATACCAGCATATCCGTGTGTGCGTGAGTGTGTGAGTGTATTCATGTCTGTATGAAAGATTCTCAGACTTATTATCCTAAATATGGCCATTGCAGGTCCCGAGGTCACATTCTTTTCTTATTAAAGCCCTGATTTGTAACATAGTTTCTCTCTATGGAGACTATGTTTTCAGTTTGCAAGATCTCTCACTCTTACAATTAGATTATGGGCCTGATTTTCAGCAGTGAGCCCCTTAGCTGTATGACATGGGGCGTCTATAAATGCCACTATAGAAGTACTCTGGTTTTGAAACATGATCATATTTAACTGAACTTGGCTTATCATTTTCTTTTTTCAGGGTTTCCACAACAATAATAAAGCCAACTAGCTTCACAATTCTTCTATTTACAAGTGTCCCCAGACTGTTGAAGTACCACAGCTATCATGTAACTCAGTGCTTCGAAAACTTTATTGTGCAACTGAATTACCTGAAAGATATTAAAACACAAATTGCCCTGCTGTACCCCGCAGAGTTTCTGACTCTATATGTCTTGTGCGGGGCACAGTAATTTGCATTTGTAACAAGATCTCAGGAGACAGTTTGATAACCATGGTTACAATGCTTCATCTCCCACCCATTCCTTCTCCCAATCCTCCAAAGATGAGAAAATTTGTAATTGTGATGCTAACAAGGAATTTCTGAAAAGCATTATTAAATAAACCTCAGAAGTGTGTACGTTAAAGGCTAGAAAAAGGAAACATTGATCCCTTTATCTTCTATCCCATTGGTCAAGGTTTGTCCCATAGGCATTAGCATCCCTGACCTTGTAGATTGCTCATACATGAATGCAGAATGCTTGCTGGTGATTTCCTATCAGGTCTTAGAGAGTCTCAGGGAAGGAAACAAGAGAGACACAGTGCTGGTCTGCGAGGAGGCCTTGTCTAGTTGCACCTGTGTGAAGGTGGGTAGAGCCTACATGAGACCATTGAGGCAACAAAGGCTAGAGTTAAGAAGTGGAGCAGAGAGGATTTTGAATGAGGAACAGGAGTCCAGAACAATGGCGTTTGTGCAAGCAAGGTTCTCTCTGTTTTATTGTTAAGCCTGAATTTGGTTTTACAAGCATATTCTAAATATTTTTACAACATAGTCTATTAAGGCTTTCAACTGAACAGAAATTCGTCACAAAGAAAGGTGATAACAATCTCACTTAAGGAAATTAATATGCTTAATTTGGAGGATTTTTAAAAAGCAGCAAAAAAACACATGAGATTATTTTTAAATTCACTTAAAATTTCAAATGCAGTTTTTAAATTTATAGTTCCCTGGTATAGAAATAAATAAATTTGGTTAGCATGTCTATGATAGGAAAGTTCTGAGTGAAGAAGATATGATATTCAATATTCTGTAAATTAGATTACTAACAACCTAAGGGGATCATGGTATTTTTTTGTTGGCATATGTAAAATTTTGATAATTTTAGCTATATTTTTTGTTTTTATTTTAACGTTAAATAGGGTAGTAATCCTGGGGGAAATAAGTTTGCATCTATTCACTCATTCTTTTCCATGTATGTCTTTAATAAATGAGTACATTTGAGAAAGGCTATGTTTATAAACGGGGAAAAGTGCCAAATAATTTCCCAAGAGCTTTATTTTATAGCTTTCCCAACCTTGAATACTAAGGTTAATAAGAATTCGCTATGTAGTGACAGGATTACAGCAACTCTTTAATATGGTATAAAAGAGATTAGACTTTGATAATTTCAGGGGAATATTAATTATTTTTCTAATGTTAAATGTTATCTCTTGGTTTACTAAGCTAACGTTACTAATCAATTATCAGTAGAATGTGAGATGTAAGGAATTTTTCTAGTTTCAGTATTTGCTTTTCATTATCTATACAGTGAACTGACTCTCCAGAAACTGGAACCACTTTTGCTGCTTAGGAGGGGCTCCATAAATGTTCTTGACTTGACCCATACATTTCCATAGAGAAGAAACACAGCTAGAAATAGGTTATTGTCTCAATGATGTAACTAACTGGCCCCTAAGTATTCTGAATCCATAATCACCTACAACCATTAGTGAGTGCCCTCCAACCAGCTAAGTAATTGCATTGAAATCTACTGTTTATTAATTTATAGATACATTCATGAACTACTTTTAATATATTCCAGGGCTCTGGCTATGTGCTCAAACTAGAAGAGAATAATCAACATTTTCCCTGCTCTCTTAGAGGTTACTGTCTAGTGCAGGTGACGCACTCATTCACAGCTCATTTTAGAACAACAGTGAGAAGTAAAAAGACGTGTGCATGCACAGCAATTCTGGGAGATTAGTGGAGGGTAAGCAGTCTAGTCTGATTGAGACATCAAGGACCACTTCTGGAGAGTGGGCTGCATATGGTAAGAAACTACTAAGTGATAGGAAAATGGGAGGGAAGAGAAACCTTTCTAAGAAGAGGTAGACTTCAGCAAAGATCTGTGAATGGTCATTTTGTGGGATAAACTACAAGTGGTTTAGTTCTGCTGGATTCTAAAGCGTGAAGCAGAAGTAAGGGTTAATTGAGCCAAAGATCCAAGAGGGGTTTCATTCTCTTGTCTAGGAGTTTGGACTTTATTCTGGAGGCAAAGGGCTTACTGAAAGGTGTGAATTCTCAAAAGACATATATTTGCACTAATGTCTGCATAGGTCCAAATTCCCTATTACAATATCTGTACAACACAAGATTTAGTAACCTTAGTCCTGGGTTCTAGTGGTGACTACGACTAAGTAGTAACTTAAAGTGGTCATATAACTTTGTTCTCAGTTACTCTAGCTGCTAAATGATGAACCACCTTATCGTGTTTCAAAGCATTATTTGACATATCAAATAGAATAGCAGATGTGATAACAACATCCAAAGGTACAAATATATCTTATATTGACACAGGTATTAATATTATTTCAAGTCCTTAGAATGCGGGTATTTGATGCACAAAACATTACTCTCCCACGCAAATGCTCATTCACTTGGATCAAGTCTGTAACAGGGCGTAGGTAGTAAAGTGGGAGAGTACTGACAAGATGTATGCTAGACTTTTTTTTTTTTTAAAGATTGACCCTCAGCTAATATCTGTTTTTGCCAATAATTTTCTGTTTTCTTCTTCTCCCCAAAGCCCCCCAGCACATAGCTGTATATTCTAGTTGTAGGCCCTTCTAGTTCTGTTTTGTGGGAGGCTGCCTCAGCATGGCTTGAGGAGTGGTGCTAGGTCTGCACCCAGGATCCGAACCAGCAAAACCCTGGGCCACTGAAGTAGAGCGCACGAACTTAACCACTCAGCCACTGGGCTGGCCCCTATACCCCACATTTAGGTATATGGGACATTTTTGTGTTTTGCATTCTTTGTGCAATTGATCTAAATATTCACTATGCATTTCTCTTTGATGTTGCCTTTACTTATATGTATATTACACATTCTCAGGAAATATCCACAACTTATAAGAACTTATTCCTGATTTACAATTTCTTTGAGGAGGCTAAATCCTAAAAGAAGGTTTGAAATGAGCTCCTTTCTGACTGTATGAGAGGAAAAGAAATAGGAAATCTCATATATAATGTTTGCAAAAGATTAAAACAGACTCTTCACTTCCTCAGGCATCGTGACTCATTCTTCGCTACCCCAATTCCATTTTTTATGTGCATTTGTATTAGAAAAAAAGACTTAGCATTCCAGTAGTTCAATATCACCTTCAACCTTCTCTCATCTTTGTGGAGAGCCACAACCTTTGGACGTCTTGTTTATTGAGTTACCCTACATAAGGTATTAGGGGCTTAAACAAGCCACATTTGCAAGTAACATGTACGTAAGTTCTGGGGCCGCATTCGTTTGTTTCGATCTCCTCACTTTCCACTCTCTGTCCTCACCAGATGTATACCGCTCTTGGCTTCTATTGAATTTAATGAATGCTCTTAAATGTTCTGGGAAAGAGAGCAGAGTGAGGGAGAAATAGGGGCCACAAAAACTGTGCAAGCAAAGTGATGTCGTCACTGTTGCTGCTCTAGTGCAGATCACAGTGGGATGGCCTCAGAGTAAGTCCTTCCTGTGCCCGGTAAAAATGAAAACATGTTGTAATAAATTAGCTGGAACTGCGCTTCCCTAGGGTCTGGTGACAGCATGACAAATAACCCTTTGCATGTACGATCTGGCTTTCCCTCTGCCAAGGTTTCCTATCATAATATTTTCAGGCCTTAAGTCATGGTCATCAACACTTGATTAATACAAGGAGGGAAAGTTAAGATAACATTAGGCATATATTTCCTTGGACAATACAACATAGTAACAATGTAATATTGGATCTGGTTTAAGTTTTTATCAGTCATTATAAGGTTGATCACTTTTATACATAATGAGCAGTTGAAATGTTCCAATCCTTCTCATAGAGTAAATAATTTGAATCTTCCTAAAGGCGCATCTTAGGTTTGTTAACCTCTGATCTTTGAGGTATATTTCCTGGTATTCTTATTTTCTAATTTTTGTAAAGGAGCAGCATAAACTTCACAGCAGTATTTGTATGCAGAATTTATTCTTCGGTACATTTTCCATTTTATATATATATATGTATGTATGGAATACATATATGTACATATATAAATTATGTATATTCAATCGTGTTTTATAAATATTTATATCACATTCACTTAACCTCAATCCATCAAATAAATTCAGTTATATTTGTATAACTTTCACAGGAAAGGAATAACTTAGCATCTAACTTTTCTAGCTAAACTGCTATTGCCAGAAATAAATCTGTATTTACTCTCTGTATCCCAGTCATAATTTTTTTCTAATAACAAAAGGTAAGCCACAAACATCCCTTTGCCATTGATTATTGCACCAAAGAAAATGAATGTTCAAGTAAATAACAATAAAACTTATTTTTACTGAATAGCAAAGCTAGATAAAGGAAGAATAAAAATTGTTTTTGTTTTTTGAAGGATAGCTCGCATTACTAAATTAACTCCAAGGTATGAATATAATTTGGTCACTATACATACATTTATTTTTTGTAGCACTTCTCATCCCTCAGGCCCTAAAGAATATAATGCATTCAGAATCCTGTGATTCTCTCTACTTGGACTGAGTGTGTTTGCATGTGTGCACAGGTGCACTGTGTTTTTCTGTGTATGTATTTAAAGAGAATAATAATAATAGCTATTATGTATTCAACACCTAATACATACCAGGTACTATTTTAAGGATTTTATATTTTTTATCTTATTTTGTTTATAAAATGACTGTATAAGTAGATACTATTGTAGCTCCTTTTTTAAAATGAGACATCAGAGCCCTGATGGCCTGGCAGTTAAAGTTCGGCATGCTCCACTTGGGTGGCCTGGGTTCAGTTCCCGGGTGCAAACCACATCCCTCCTCTGTCAGTAGCCGTGCTGTGGCAGTGGCTCACATAGAAGAACCAGAAGAACTTACAACTCTACAAACTATGTACTGGGGCTTTGGGGTGGGGGAGGAAGGAAGAAAACAATAGGGGACGATGGGCAACACATGATAACTTAAGGTGAATCTTCCCCTGGAAAATAAATGAATAAATAAAATAAAAATGACTTTAAAATTGAGGAATCTGGAGCAAGTAATAAGCTAGCTGAAGCCATTCAGTGAGAAAATGACAGGACCAGAATTCAAAACCAGTAAGTTTGTCTTAGGAGCTTCAGCTCCTAACCAGGGTGCTGTAGTTCAAAAAGAAAGGATTTGGCGCCAAAGGCAGAAAAAAGAGAATAATTATCTCAATGACCTTTCCCTTCACATATATTTTCTTTATGTCTCAAAGCTAAGTATAACTGGATTTCATGGAATTCTTGTAAATCTCCCGAAGGAGAAATCCTCCTGATTAAATTCACCACATTTCTATGCCTCCTTTACTATACTCATTCCACTTTATTTAAATCAAAAGTCAAATTAAAATTGAACATATCTGAATGATCATAAAAACTGCCACAGTACATCCAAGCTTTATTAACATGGAAACACACTTATTGAATACTGAAGGTTCATATGCCATAAGAAATGACCAATAAAAGGGAGGGGTTTTTTTTGTCTGACCAAAAGCAGGACCTGTGTTTATTCATCTTGCAGAAAAAGTGCTTCACAGAATAGGATCCATGTCTTATTCATCTTTAAAGCTCCAGGACCCATTTCTGAGTATGATACATACCAGGCATTCTTTAAATATTTGTTACATCAGACATGCCTAATTGACTCCAACATATTCATCAAAATATTTTATTTCATAATCTGGATAAGAGGGGATTTCACATGGAATAATTAAAGTCTTAGTCAGAAAGACTTTGGGGTGCAAAATACAAAAAAAAAGCCCTTGCTCTATCTATCTAAAATTAGAATTTATTAGAAAGGACACATGGAATGTGGGGTCAAAAATATGTAACTGGTCGTCCCAAGCATTGGAAACAGCCTGGTGTGGCCCCAGGAAGCCCAGTTGATTCTCTCTCTCTCTTTGGTCACATGTTCTGTCACTGCTGGTTCTCTCTCAGCATCTCTTCATTGGTCTCTTTCTTTGTAGTCTAGCTTTTTCTGCTACTTCATACACATGACAGAAAACAGTAATTCTAGCCCAATCCTTACGTGAGCTCCCAGGTTTAGCGCCACAAACTATGTGACAATCTCTCCATGTTCCCAATCTAAATTCCTAGGAGCAAAAATTCAGTTGATGTAGCTTGGGTCAGAATCTACCTCTGCACTGCCTGTTTACTGCCCCTTAGCAGAGGCCATGAAAAACAGGCTCTGAAAGGTGAGGGCAGGCAGCTGCTCCAAAGAAAAAAAGTGTGGGGTGTGGAGCTCACAACTGGTAGAGAAAAAAACGATCATTTTTAATACCGTTGTAGTCACCTGAACAGAACAGTACAGGTCTGGGCTCTTTACTAAGTCATAAATGTGATACCCTTTTGCCAGGAAATACAATTATATTCTCATGTGTCATTTCCATTTGTGAACGTTCATCAAGTGGTATCTACACAATATCAAACTCTCCACAAAATTTAGGGGAAAAAAGCAATTAAATATTTATTTGAAGGACAAATGTTCCAAATTCAGTGAAGCGGAAGTGTGCTGCTCCCATTTTCATTGGTTTATCTACGTGAAACAGGAGAAATACAACGTACCGAGATGCTTTGATGATTCAGCACTTCCGGTGTTGTTATTCAATATGGATCAAGTCAATATACTCACGTAAAGAAAAAGCTACACAAATGTTAAATCAAAATGCAACTATATTTATCTGCATTTTAATTCTAATAATAGTAGAGACACGAGAATATAGATAGCTGAACAGTATATTTGGCATTCTACTTTCTTTGAAAGAAAGGACTCATTCTGGGATCATATCCATCCTCCATTTTTTTAGTTAAAATGGATATGCTGTTTGTTCCGTCTTTTAACATCACTCCTAGGCAAATTAAAAGAAGTATGAAGTAGGCACTGCAAATACTATTTTTGTTTAATTTACTTGTTAGTGAAAGCAAGAATAAAACAACTACTGGGCCAGCCCAGTGGCACAGTAGCTAAGTTCACATGTTCCACTTCAGTGGCCTCTGGTTCCCAGGTTCAGATCCCAGGTGTGGACCTATGCACTGCTTGTCAAGCCATGCTGTGGCAGGTATCCCACATATAAAGTGGAGGAAGATGGATATGGACGTTAGCTCAGGGTCAGTCTTCCTCAGCAGAAAGATGAGGATTGGCAGCAGATGTTAGCTCAGGGCTAATCTTCCTTAAATAAATAAATAAATAAAAGAACTGCTAATTTCTAGTAAAAGGGCAGGTACAATAAGGACCTTAGCACAGTAAAATCAGAAAATAGATGGGACGGGGGTAATGGCAGAGAAAAAGTCAAGAAGGGAAAGTGTAATTTGAAATTATGACAACTGAGTATATGTCATAGCTCTGAGCTTTGTACTATTTGAGTCGGAAGAAGTATAATTGTTTCCTTATTCTCATTGTCACACCCTGGTAGGCAGAATAATGGCTCCCAAAGACGCCCATGCTCTATTCTTGGAACCTGTGCTTATGTTACCTTACATGGCAAAAGGGACATTGTGGTTATCATTAAGATTAAGGATCTTGAGAGGATGATTTTCTGGATGGGCCCAATCTAACCACAAGTCCTTAAAAGGTGGGAACCTTTTCCAGCTGCAGAAAACCAGAGCGATAGCAACATAAGAATTCAACTCCCTGTTGCTGATTCTGACACGCGGGGGGCTATATGCAAGGACTAGAAAGAGGCCTCTAGAAATTAGAAAAGCAAGCAAATGGATTCTTCCTAAACTCTTCAGAAGGAATGGAGCCCTGCTGGCACCTTGATTTTAGGACTTCTGACTTCCAGAACCATAAGATACAAAATTTATGTTGTTTTAAGCCCCAGTGTGTGGTAATTAATTACAGCAACAATGGGAAACTAATACAGATGCAAAGATGCACCCTGTTCATGGAAGATTAAAATTTTTGGTTTCCCTGGTCCTGAACTACAAAAGAAAACTTTATGCCTGAAAGTTATATAACAGGGCAGTGATCCCAATTTCAACATTGCAAAAAAAAATTGCAGAGGTATCCTTCATATGGCTGTTATTTATTTTTATTTATTAATTTTAAAGTTTTTATTGTTTTTATTTTAACAATAGATTCTTAGAAAAGAAAAGCACAGCAGGAAGAGGGACATGACTTGCAGACAACACCTGGAGAATCTTTGGGACCAACTAGTTAACATATCCTTAACTCTTAAGAAAACGACCCTACATAGTAAAATGCCATTCATTTGTTAAAATAAAAATAACCAAAAAATAATAGAAGTGCTCTCTTTTAGGATTACGATTTTGGCATCTGGACAGTGACATTCAAGATTTGAATTCCCTGTAACAGAATTACATACAATACATTTCCCAAATGACTTCAAAACAAAGCCTACCCCGCTTTGTATCAGTTAACGTGTCATTAAGTACATGTGACATTAAGATACATCAAGTAATTTAAATATCTTGATCCAAGAGACTGAATTGACAGAATTGCTATTTTCCTATATTTTAAACTTTTAAGCACAGGCAGCCCTTGCTTTGCTCAGTAGTGTGGTGCTGTAAAAATGACCATACAACTAAAACCATGCAATATGATCATAATAAGCAATGGAAAAAAATACTATTGTTCTACGACCTTTAAAAATTGTGTCAAAACCTTAAAAACTCCCTTAACATCAGTTATAAATGTAAAGGGAAATAAATAAAATAGTAAAATTAATATGTATTTAATACATCATAATCTCAAACATTAGAATCATTGAAAATTAGTGCTTTAGTTCTTTGTAAACACTTACCAAGGGTCCTTTGAACGAGGCTTGCTTCCTTCATATTGTATAAATCACAGTAAGGAGTAAGGAATGAGCGTCTTTTCTATGCCTTAGCAAATTTCCTACCCCTTTCTAAGTTTCCATCAGCTTTCAACATTTTATCTTTTGGTCTTACAGTGACATACAATAGCTCTGAGTTCCTTTTTTGAGAAGTTCTATGTTAGTGTCCTTTGCTCTGGGACGTCTTCATCCCTTTTATCACAACCACCTTTCTTATTTATGTCAATGTTTGCTTTCAAGAAGTTTCTCTGGTTGCATATCTAGTCTAGGCAGCTTATGTAGAGTCTAGAGTCTAGGGCAGCAGCATGAACATTCCTAGGTTCAGTGGTTTCCATTTATGCTCCATTCGAATTTTACTCCTAGTGTTATCATGTTTCTTTTCTTTGCTGCACTTTCATTTTTGTTGGCAAATTTCCAACTTCAACTATCAATTTTTGTACATCAGTGGTTTTGTACAATGTCACCTGATTTTAGTACTAAGAGATAAGAAGGAAACACCACTACACGCTTTGCTGTCTGTGTGCGAACCAAACAACAGCTGTGGAGGGACCAGTCATCAATAGACTTTGAAAGAAGTGATGTGACTGGTCATTAGAAATGATGCTCATCTGTTGTTTATGTAGAGATTCATGGGCTGAAGAGCTAGCAGCAAAGTTTGTACTTTATGCCTTTACTCACAGTTAACATACCATGGTAGTTGAACTTGACTATGCCGTTTGGGCACTGTTGTTATTTAACTAAACTGGGATCACTGAAACCCATAGATATCACAACCAGGCAAAGCAAGAACTGTCTGTATTCCAATCTGAGTACACAAGAAGGTTGAATAATGAAAATGTTATTTCATTGCCAGTTTTAAAAAGTCATGAGGGAGAGGAGGCATGATATTTAAAAACAAACAAACAAACAAAAGAAATAATGAAATACTTTCGGGCCAGCTTGGTGGTTTAGTGGTTAAGTTTGTGTGCTCCACTTTGGTGGCCTGGGGTTCACAGGTTCAGATCCCGGGCACAGACCTACACACCACTCATCAAGCCATGCTGTGGCTTGTTAGCTCAGGGCCAATCTTCCTCACCAAAGGCAAAAAAAGCAAAAAATTTAAAAAACACTTCCAAGAAAGTAAAAATTTTAAATGTTATTGAACACATCTTATATAGATAATTGCATGCAATATGATATTGAGAGATGTTAGGAAACAAGAGGTGATATAAAAGAAATATTCATCTTATCTTAAATGTAAGTGAAAAAGGAGACTCTTAACGAAACAATAGAGAGGGCTATGGAGAAGGGGAGGGAGGAAATGCCAGGCAACAGATGCACATAGAACATAAAGACAGTTTTATCAAGGAAAGCATGCTAGAATTTTTTTCCCATAAGGTCCTTGAATTGTGATAAATATGAGGGCTGTGTACGTATATTTGAAAAACCAAATGTGTCTTCTGCTTTAGTTGTCTTTTTGCACCAATAATTTCTTAAACAACATTCTATTTCTAAGGCTTAACTCTGTCACTGTAGGGTAGCCAAGCTTTTCTTTGGCAAATCAAGTACTAAATAATTCATTGGTGCTCTGAGGGGAAAAAATATCCACAGCATACTGCCACAGAAAGTCTCCCTCCCTGGGAAGCAGAACAGGGTAACATACATGCAGAAGCACATCCTGTCTATGTGTAAGCCCCTTCAAAAGGAATCCAGATGGATCACATACATCAGGAAGGAGCTGGACCCACCAGTCAGCCCTCTGTTCATCTTATTAAAATATTTTGCTCCCATTGTTCCTTAACTGAAGTTAAGGGCGTTATATCAGCTTAATTAGCTAGGCATAAAGTATATTCTTTTACTAAAGAAAAATACAATAGCTTATCTAAGTAAGAACCAATAGTAGTTTATCTGGCTTATTTTATGCATTTCCAATACTTTTATTTGAGGTCGTTTTCTCACATATTCTTAAAAGAGGTGGGAGACTATGGGATGGTAGGGAGACAACACATTTGCCTGAGCAAAAGACTAGTGTTGAGACAGAATGCTTGTGATGGCTATTGCAAAGGTTAAAATAGCTTAGTTATGGGGATAGGTAGTAAGAATATAGGTATCACATAAATCACTGATGAGGATATGAACAAAGTAAAAGCCATTTTTTAAAAAATTATGTTTTCTCTGGGGGCCAGTACAGTGGTTAGGTTCGCACTCCACTTTGGTGGCCCAAGGTTCACCGGTTTGGATCCCAGGGGTGGACCTACACACCGTTTATCAAACCATGCTGTGGCAGGTGTCCCACATATAAAAGAGAGGAAGATGGGCACTGATGTTAGCTCAGGGCCACTCTTCCTCGGCAAAAAGAGTAGGATTGGCAGCGAATATTAGCTCAGGGCTAATCTTCCTCAAAAGAGAAAAATCATCTTTTCTCAAAATCCAAAGAATACAGCCTGATTTTATTGTAAAAGAAATGTGAATATATTCGCTAGATAAATGCATATATCTTCCTCTCCCATTTACCAGGTACAAAACATGTGGAAGGAATAATCATAAGATATTTATACTGCATATCTCTAGGGGTCTTGAAGTGCTTGACAAAATTCATACCATTAATTCTTCCTCTGTCCCTGTGAGACAGGAAGCAAGCAGATGTTATTAGACGATAATATAACTAATGTGCATATGTGGAAGCAGGAAGGCTGGTGCGTCTTCAGAGGAGTCCTGGATCGGCTGGTTTCTGCCTTTGGGCGAAGGAGAATGGCTGCAGGGAAACTGTGCTCTTTCTAGAATCTACCAGTCCCTGCCCGTGCCCTGGGAGTTCTTTTGCCTCCAGTGCTTCAATAACTAAATTTATCTAAGTAACTCCCTAAGCTGAATACAGAGGTGAATCTTTAAGTAAGCGAACTTTCTGGCTCTCTTCGACTCACTTTCTCCCACTTTCTACTAGCAGATTGTCTGTAGTTTGAGTCCCTTTGTCCATAACCAATGTCCAAGCAATAACTGTTACTAAATTGTCCATCTCAAGCTCTATCTCTATTGGCTCAGAAGGAAATCCAGAGACTCTCAATTTTATCTCCTTATTGTAGCAAATCCAATAAAGTTGTCCCACTCGTGTTGACTTTCAAATTCAAGTCCATTAGAAATTCTATGGAAGAGCTCTTTTAAGATTCTGTACACTTATATTGCTGTTCCTTCACCAATGGACCATGGAATCCTCACCATTGGTCCATCACCATGGACCAATGGAACATCTGCGTATACAACATGGTGTTATATTCAGAATTATCTCTGCTCTGGCACTGGCCTTTAAGGAATGGTGGTATTAATTATCTTAACAACCGCATCTCTGTGATAATAATCATCTAAAGATCATGTTATATTTACCACAGGTTTTGCAATGTATTAAACACTTTACATTCAGTCCCGCATAAAATACTTATGAAGTCAGTGTTTTTATTACATGAATTACATGAATTTATTACATGAGACTTTAAGGTCATATTGTAAATTGTCCACAGTCACACAAAAATAGTGTGGACTAGAACTCAACTAGAACTCAAAACTCCGATTCTTTCATTGTAAGTCATATGTTCTGAACCGTTAAATTTTAATGCTACTAAAATTTGTGTGTGCTAATCAATGTTAAGCTATACATTTTTTATTAATAATAAATAATTTCAAGAGGATGAGAGAGAGAGCGGTTCAAACTT
Organism: Equus przewalskii; assembly: GCF_037783145.1. Lineage (NCBI taxonomy): Eukaryota > Metazoa > Chordata > Mammalia > Perissodactyla > Equidae > Equus > Equus przewalskii. The sequence continues at coordinate 21,754,538 of NC_091849.1, forward strand.
GAGGTGTTAGGATTAGTTGAATTCAATGCCAAATTGCTCATAGTTTTTCTTTTTTCATCTTCATGAAAAAATTATATTTATTTTACCCTGTAGCAGAATGAACTTGACTTATGTTTCACAGTGTATATAGCTGGTTGCATATATTTTTGATAGCCCTATCGTATTTCCAACAAATGCCGTTGCTCCCTACCCCACCTGCAACTTGAAAACTTGCAGTATTAGAAGCGGGTTCTACTTCATCCCAATGTGTATGAGGTGACAGAAAAGAACATAAAGAATGAGTAGAAGTGGGTATATGACCCCAGTTTTCTGACCTTTTGAAGAGGACATGATATGTCTCTATTGCTTTCCTATCAAGAAAAGTACACTGGATTTGTGCGTAGCACTATTTCAGCAATATACAGGGGGGAGGTATTGCTTTGCTATTTTCTTTCAGTGCTGAAGTTGAAGCTTTAGGTAAAAATATGAGAATAATATTATCATTATGTCAGAAAAAATAATGTCTTTAGTATCAGAGTTTCTCTCACCACTTAAGTAGTAAATAGAACGTAAGCCTGGGGAATTTTGACTGTGCCCTGTCATTTATTTAAATATGCTTTCACTGTTGTGGAAGTCTTAGGTGATTATTTGCAGAATTATTGTTTTGCGATATGCAGGTAATGCTAGGGTATTAAGAACTCTTCTTTTGGAGCTTTACACCAGTTTAATTTTATGGAACAGTCATATGAATGAGCACAGACCTGCTAGGTCCCAGCTTTCTGGGGCGCATGACAGTAAATCAAACCAGAGACGGGTAAAGTGGGCTGTAGGGTGTTAGCCAAAATTCCCACAGCCATTTTTCAAACACTGTGAGTTTAACCCAAATGGAAAGACGTTTACCAATTATCCTTTTTGCTCTTACTTTTATGTCCTTCTGAACTTTATTGAAAAATGAATCTGTGCGTTGCCAGCTCTTTTTGACTTTATTCATCTCAGTTACATTGGTTTATTTACAATGTCTAAGAGCTCATTTTGTCTAGAGAAATAGCAAGTTATCTTATGCCTAAAACATAATTTTATGCATTCAAACCCATAATTTTCATGGTGTTTTCTTTTACCAGATTTTTATATTGCAGAATTTCCTTCTTTTTCTTAAGGCTGAATAATATTCCATTGTATGCGTATACCATATTTTTTCATCCATTCATCCACTGATGCACATTATGTTGTTTCCACATTTTGGCTATCGCAAATAGCGCTGGAATGAACATGCAAATGCTAACATTTCTCTGAAACGCCTATTTCAAAAAAAGAAGAAAATATGGCAATCTGGAAATATGGCAATATTAGTCTGGAGGTCAGACTAATCTGCTAATTAATACTAATTGCTAATTAGTAACCACACATGGAAATAAATAATAAGGAACGATTGATATTGTATTATGGGTCATTTTAAATTTATTCAAATCATATTTACTTAGTTATTCTGTGTTAAGTTCTTTGTAAGATACTGGAAATATAAAGATGAAAAATTATAGTCATTGGTTCCAGAAGTTTAAGTTGATACACGAATCACAGCAGATATTCAAAGGACTAAGTCATCAATTATATTTGGGTTGGAGTCAGGGAAGGATAACAGAGTTGCTGACAATTCAGTCTTACAAAGTGAGGAACAGCTTACCAGATGAAAGAGGGATTGGCAAGTGGAGAGATTTCCAAATTAACTAAAGATACTTTCAAAAGCATGAAGATATGACATGATTAGGAGTCTTCAAATGATTTGGCATGAAATTTTAGAATATAAACTGATGCCAGAGAAAATAATGAATTCAATTTTGGAAAATTCATAACTGGAGATTCTTAATTTAGAAGTCAAGCAAGTCATCAGGGTTAGAGTTAGGAGTCATTAACATTTTTCGTGGGAACCAAATCACTGGAATAAATAAGATTGTTAAGGGACCATATAAAAAAAGCAATAAAGAACGAAGGCTAAGCATCAGGAAACATCATCATTTCAAATACAAGTAAAAGCAGAAGAATAGTGATGAGGAAGACAGAGGTAGAACCAGAGAGAGGTGAGTCATAACAGAAACGGTGTTCTAAAATCTCGGAAAAGGTCAAGAGAACCAAGACCAAAAAAATTTAAATAAGATCATAATTGAAAAGCGCCCATTGGTTTTAGCAATTAAGAGATCATATATCATCGATTTAGTGCCATTGGTAAGGATAGAAACCAGATAAGCTGACGGGAGAAGTATGTAAGATTTTACCATATGGAGAAGGCAAGAATAAATGCAGAAGAATCTTGTCCGTGAAGGAAGAAAGGGAGGCTGGTACCAAAAAGAGAAATATAATTTAGATAGTAAGAGTGACTTCATCTTGGTCAGCCTTTAAGAAAAAAGCCAGAAAGAAGGTAGTAGACTGAAATACGGGGGAGATGGAATACTTAATAAGTAAGGGTCCAGGAGAAGCTGGAGAGGAGGAGAACAAAGAGTGTATTTGGTAGAATCAGCCTTGAAGGGTGTGGGATAGAAGCTGAAGATGAAATTTCAGTGCTCTCTTGATGTGTGGAGGCAAGAAGGTGAGAAGCTTCTTGCCTAAAGCCCTCTCTGTTCTCTGTGAAGATGCTTTTCATGTTATCAGCCAAACGGAGGGGAAGAGAGAGGAAGGTTTGATCAGAATGGTTAAGGTTTAGAACAGCCACTGAGAGAAAAGGCAGGGAAAATTAATGAAGGAAGCACTGGAGGCCTGACTGAGACTTGATTTAATAAAAGTATAGTGACCTTTATTCATTCTTTTATCTATTAATTTATTTAACAACTCTTTATTGAGCATCTACTATGCCCAGGGATTGTCTGTGTGTTGAGGAATTATCAATGTGCAAAAACAAATCTTCACTCAAATGGAGTCGGAGAAGTAAATGACAAATACAATGTGTAAGTAAACTACATACTATTATTCTCAGTCATCGTTCCCTGACTTTTTCCTAACATGCATTACAGTTTCTCTCTTCACAGGTTTATATTAGCCTTAAGTTTGCTATTTTATTTTGAAAGCACTTTTTAACTATAAAAGCTTTCACAAGTGATAACCCATGACCCAGTTCTTAAAAACAAACGCCCTAGTTGATGACTGGAAGCAAGGGACACAGGAAAAATAATAGAAGAGAAAAAAAATGCATTTTCACTACAGGATAAAAATGTTTTAAACATAAATTACGAATGAGTATTACTATCAAAAGAGTGCTTTCCATGTGCCCACTAAACTTTGTATGTGCCGAACAGAGATAAGACTGTAGCTCAGCTATTGTGGAATAAGCAGACCAGATTCTAGTCAGGAATATGGACGCTTGACCAGATAATTCTAACACAACATGGTGAGTGTGATGGGGGAAGCCAGAGAAAATGCTATGAGGCCACAGGGGAATGACTAGATCTCTCTGGCACAGGATGGCCATATAGCTAGCAACACTAAGGCCGATGCTTGAATAATGGAAGGAGTTTCACAAAGAAGAAGTAAATAGAGACAATAGGAATAACAATTCCCATGCTCTATTTCCGCCATCATCTTATGCAAAGACAGGACATTAAAAGTCCTGGGTAATAAAACTGACATTCTTTGCACCAGGCTTTAACCAAAACAAATGCAGTTCAGTGATGAATGTCAGTTTCGTCAACATGCCTCAGGCCCCGTGGTGTTAGTCTTCTACTACACTACATCAAAGGGAGGGGACCAAATAAAACGGTATGAACAACAATTCATCAAAAACATACTTCTGTTATGAGACCATTTGTGATTGAATTTCCTCTGCAGACTGTCCAGCTCTTCATGTTCATCAAAGTATTTCATTTAAATCACCATTACAGCAAAATTAAGTTGGTATTAACCTTGTCTATTCAAACGCCGTCACTGAAAGGCAACACACCATTCTGACATGCTTGCAAATGAGATGATAAATTGATACACGTAGCGCTTGGAATGGATGGAGTCCTTCTAATGAGTGATTACCTGTGGTATAACTATATTGATTGTGTTTGCACGTGTCAAATGAGGCTGGCAAGGATGAACTTGAAGAAATCAATCTTGGAACTTGCTGGGAGAGCAGCCTCCTACTTTCGCAGGTACTAAATCATGAACTTAAAAAAAAACACAAAAAAACCCCAAAAAACTGCATACGCTGGTAAGGTACCAATCTCTTCCTGACACTATTTGGCTTGGCGAAGGATTTCTTGTCAATTTAAAAGACAAACGTGCTCAGATAATGATTTGTGGAGGACAAATAATTACAAGAGTTCATTTGGAGACACACACTCTTCCAATTCCTGTCCACTTGATATCATGAAGAAGAGTTATTTCTTTCTATTTATTTTTCTTCTAATTACAAAAATCATCTGGAGAGCCACATTCTTCTGTCCCCTCTTCTCTCAATATAACGACAAGCTATTTCTATTCTTCTTTCAGTGTGTTGGACTTCATATTTATTAGAAGAAATGTGTGAAAACAAAGGTGGAGAAGTTTATATTTTTTCTATTGGGAACCACTCCAGAGTAGATGGGGATATGTGTGCATGTGCACCTGTGGGCACACTCACACACACACACACAGCCACATACACACACATACATTCATGTGTGATGGAGCGTGTCATTTAGCAGTGGTTTGCTGGCAGAATGAAGAAGTGTGACTCCTCATCTGTCTTATTAAGATGCAGAAATTCCAGTGAAGAGAGTCCGAGGGCCTGTGAATTCCCATCTACGTGAAATAACTGTTGCATCTATTCTGGAGGAAAACTTCCTAAGGCAGATTTGGAGCGAGGACTGCTCTCAGAGCAGATAAAACGATGCAAGACCCACCTCCTGAATATGCTCCATCACTATTGAAGCATGCCATCCCCTTGGTTTCTGAACAAAGGTGTGTGAAAACTAGGGCTTGAATGTTCAGGAAGTTTACTGACCCAAATTTCTTCTTTCTGCTAGAGAATGATCTTTTAATGTTGTTTTTTCCTTTTAAAAAGGAAAGCCATGCATAATGTCTAGATCTTCCTGACACAGCAGCCTGGCAGAGCAATTCATTTCTAAGCATGCCTGGTGATTTTTCTTCCACACTGTAGTAAAGCAACAAGTCAGTTCAGGGACGAGAAGGGCTTTACGGTAGCAACAGGGTATCACCTATTGCCACGTCACTTTCATTGCTTTTAACTCATGCTTTTAGACACTTTAGAAAAAACCCTTATCTCATGAATCTCTGGTAGAAAAAAAATCCACCCCTTTATCTTCCTTTACTAGTTATTAATTTAACTGTAGCTGTAGTTATAGAAAAGTTTATAGGAGAATAGGATGTTCTATATGAAGAATTTGTCAGTTTGTCAACATCACGTCATTTTATGCAACATTAGGTTAAAAAGAAAAAATCATAGGATAGCCACTCTTCTGTGATTATCTGGGATGGAACATTCCTATCAGAACCTGACACACAAAGACTGTTGGTGACTACGTCATGGACCATTTGCCTTAAGTGAACAAGAGATGCTATGAACTGTAATATGAATTCTGGGGAGTAGCATGTTCACCTCCTTAGCTATATATCTCAATTCCTATCATGATTTTGTAATCATCTCCTTCTCCACCCTTTGCTTGTAACAGATGAAGGTATGGCTCACCATGGAAGTACACATTTTCTTCAGGATGCTACGGTGTCTTAGATACAGGAATTGTATTCTGACTGTATAATTTAACACATAGTTTTCAGCCAAGGACATTTGAAAGAAAAATTACACTAGACACACCTTCTTCTTACTCTTTCAGATACTATACATATTAAGTCCACTTGAAATGAAATTTGAGAGCTTCTGTAAAGGGAAAATCTTAACAAAAGGATACTGTTCTGTATGGGTGGGGATGGACTGGGTGAATCTTCCACCATGATGAAGGATTTCTTGCAACATTCTCCCTTAACTAACTTAGAACAAAGAAAGAAAGAAATAGATATATATTTCTTGGTTTTATCAATTTACAGGCTTATTAATTAATCCCAGATTCATTAATAAATAATATTGCAATATAAAAAATTGTTTGAACTCAGATGCTCAAAGATTTTCTCTCTCTCCTTTTCCCTTTCACCTTAATGAATATTATGAATACTTTAAAAGACCAAGGCCAGCTTCCTGAATGAAGTAATGTTCATATGGGTTTGATATCTAGCATATTTTTATCTTTTTAAAATTTAGCTAAATAACTGAACCAGAGTTTTTCAATTTCAATTTTTGGATCAATCAAAGTATGAAACTCATTTTTGTTTTTTAAGAAGCAATTCATATAATCAAATTATTGTGACTATGGATTTTCAGTTTGGTCCAGCATGCTGGTATACTTCAAATGGGGTTGGTTTATTTTTAAAAGTATATTAGAATAGTAGTTGTAAGAGAATAGCATGTGCATCTGAATCTGTACACATTTTGTAAGTGAAATTGGTATTGAACCTTGATCTCTTGAAGGCTGATCAAGAGTACCAATCAGTCCTGGAGGCATTGTTGAGTTATCTCTAAGATAAAATCTTGGGCTGGTCAAAAAGAAAATAAAGTAAAAATTGACAACCCACACTGAGGTCTAAGATTTCAAAGAGCCCTGAGTAGTTACCATGACCTGAAATGTAGATTTCTCTTTCCTTTCCACTTTGCTAAAATAGCAACATCAGCAGTATATTCTCGTCAAATAATATTATAATGTAAAGGTAATATTCAAATTGTAGAAAATTTGGGAAAATGCATAGAAGCATTAAGAAAAAATCAAAATCACCTCTAATTCTCATCTACAAGGGAGCCAATCTTAACATTATGCATTCTATATCTGCTTCTGGTGTTTTTCTTTGCTTAGTTTCCACAGAATTCTAAAAACTATGGAGGACTATATTCTGCTCTTTCACTAAAATTATGGAAGCATCTCCTAGGCATTGAAAATTAGGTAATCTAATGTTGAACCTCAAAAATAAAGACAGATAGATAGGTTGATAGACAGACAGATAGATAGATGAGAGAAATCGAGAGAAAGAAAGAGAGAGGTGATTAAGGGCATTGCTTCACTAAGTAATGAATTTTGCTTGTGTGTGTGTCTGTGTCTGTGTGATATTTAGGGAGAATGTCACATTTAAGGCACTCGTTGTGTGGATCTTGTATTTCATTTTTGGCGGAATGTCAAATTAACTCAAAAATAGATTTAGGATGGTAGAGGTCCGTCATCTGGAGTACAGAATAATACTTTTGTAAACAGATGTCTCATCATAATTCATTTCACTATTATAAAATACCACATCTAAATTCAAAATAGTACACCAAATCTTTTTAGGTAATGCTACATCCATAACGTCCTTTTTGCAAATGGGTCTGTGTCTGTTTTCTCACTCAGTCATCCTCATGTCCTTGTTCTTGTGGGGACCTGAAATTGGCCACCCCAAGATATGTCTCTTTGGCATCAGGATTATTTGAGGCTGATTGCTTTTGATAAACTGGGACAGGGAAAGAGGCTCTGAGGAATGGAACTTGCCCTTTGTTAGGACACCTTTACATTTGCAAGGTAAATCTCTATCTGTAAAAGGTGCCTCCCTCTCTGTACCAGGAAGAAGAAAGGAGATGACCTTCTTTCTAGAAACTCTTAATCAATGCCAAAGGCAAGGACTTAAATCTGCATTTTATTGTGCTTCTCTGGTAATCTGTAACTGACTTCCCTCCCCCTCCCAACATTGGTATCTCCTTAAAGATTAAGCATCTTTCTTTAGGCTGGGAACCGATTGCAGGGCTCATCTGTGACCACCCCAGAGCCCGAGGCAACACACCTGCCACCCCGGGGCGTTCAGTGGGACAGCAGACCTATCTGTCGTTTCCATCAAGCGCTGTGCAGCCTCATGACTATTGTAAAAGGGACATTTCAATCATATGTGAAACACCCTGTTTGGGGGTATATAACCACTATGTGCACCCCACTTCTTTGGTGCCCTTTCTTCCTTCAGGAAGAGAGGCCCCGGGCCATGGTTCCTCATAAAGCTTGTTTAATTTTCTCTTGCTATTCTGTCTCATGTGAATTTAATTCATTCTCCGGCCAGACGAACCCGCATTTGGGAAGAGGAAATATCTTCCACCCCTACATTCTATATTCTCCCATCTCAAATTTTTAACTATAGAAAATAAGGTCTGGATTTTCCTCACAAGCTAGAGCTCAAATTGCTTGTCCTAAAAACCAAAATGAACCATTAATATTAATTTTGTAGCCAGATCTTTTCCAATAATTACACCTATTTCAATGACTATGAAAATAATTTTACTGTTCAAAAATTGAATTCCACAACTCAATGTCATTATAGTTGAATCCGCTATAGATTCACCCGCTTCCAGAGAATTAGTTATTCCATCCTCTTATTTAGCTCTTCTCTAGTTTACCCCTTCCCTTTTTTCTGCCATCCTTATTCCTCCTACCTTTGTTCATACCTGCCTGCCTTTCTTCTTTCCAGCAGTCTTTCTTTATTTCTTTTCTCTTTCCATTTTTTACACTTTTATTCAGCAAACTTACTTGAACGTGTTGAATTTATTTAAACGTGTTGAATGACAACTATACAGGCACAACTTGTGTCTTCCGTTGCAACATGGAGGCTTGGCTGATTTCAGCAAAGTTACAGACATAACTCTGATATCAGGAATGAACATACCAGTGCATCAAAGTCTCTGTTATAAACTCAACTTCCCTTACATAGATAGAACAACAAATGAACTGAAAACTCCGCTGAGCTGGGAGAGCCCTCAAGGTGCTAATGTCTGATAGTTGAGATTCTATACAGGCTGCCTAGCAAAGCAATAAAAGCCTTAAATGGTTTGGGGACCACCAGTCTCTGCTTTGTAAAGTATTCATGAGGTGGAATCACGATGACCTGTTACCTTGATATGATTTTCGGTTGCCTCAAGCTCTCACTGCATTCAGTGTGACCTTCTTTTGCTACCTTTGACATTGATCTATTCTTGAGATTGTAGCTATAGGCTTTATGCTTGAACTTGAGATTAAAGTACGGAATAAACGTCACCATAATGTCTCAGCCTACAAGTTTATGGGCTGGTACTGCAGGTCTTTCTACTAATCAGGGTGATCACTGAAGAATTAATTTGGAAGACAAGATCTTCAGGGACTTGAGTTGCAATGAAACTATGGCAGAAGGTTGTGGGGAAAGGAGAAAGGGAAGGAACGGTTGTGACAGTAAAGACTGCTCCTGAATTGTAGAAGAAATTCAGAGGGAGTTGCTAAAAATGGCCACAAGCATTTTATAGTTGATATTGGCTCATCCAATACATTCAGCTAAAAATGGGACATGCTAAGACGCCTCACTGAGTTTCATGCCCATTACTCTCTCCAGTCTACTTGCTTTACTACCAGGTAGCTTTTTTCTTCTCTACCCCATCCCCAGTATAGTCTAAAGTATTTTTATTTCTTTGTACTTAATGATAATTTTCTACATTCTCCTGTGCCCTTTGTGGCTTTTTACCATGATTAGGAGTTTGTAAAAGGTAGTGAATTTCTCTTGTTTTTTCTATTGCTTTCTCCCTCTTTCATTTTTTGTTGCTCTTCCCCTCTTTCTGGGACTATCCTTCAGTTATTCAGAATAAAGGGAAAACTGCATAGTTAAGGATGTAAGACCAATAAGAAAATGCAATTGTACCTCCCAGCTACTGAAAGGAAGAGCAGGAAGAAAGAGGGAGACAGCCCAGCAGGTCTGATAATGTGGGTGCCCTGACTTTCAGGCAAAGGGGCTCTTTTCTCTAGCTAATTTCTACTTAGAAACAAAAGGTTTTTCAGAGAATAGGGAAAGAGAGGGAACTGAATGATGCTCCAATTTGCATTTCTATTCACATAATATTCTTGTTCAATTGACTAGAGAAAGGTTCTTTTTTTCTTGTTACAAATGGAAGCACCTGTTTAAAAATAGTTGAATGGAATTTTATTCACAATTACTATTTTTCTCAAACTTGTCTCTGATATAAAGAAATAAATTCTGAAACCTATTAGGGTTCTTTTTTTTTTTTTCAGATCTTCACTAAATAACTTGAGATAGTGTAGCACGGTGAAAAAGAACACTGTTTCAAGAGTCAAAAGATGTAGATTGCAATCTAAACTCTGTCATTAACTGTGTGATATTAAGTATATCATTTAAACTTTTGGTCTCTATTTCTTTTCTTACAAAGTTAGGAGTTTGTATTAGATAATCTATAATGTCCCTTTCAGTTAAAAAAAAATGTTTGGTCTTCTGTCACCATTACAATTCAAAAACCCTATCTTTGAAGCTGAAAGTATTTATACTCTGGTGTGTTGGAGAAAAGCCACCTCCGTCTGCTGTGGGAGGAAGATGCATAGACAAGTTCCATCTGCAGAGCTTCATCATAGGGGCGTTTTGATGTTTTTGCTGACCCAAACAAATTGGACTAGAGACTCTGATTGCCACAGAAATTCTAAGGGGATTGCTGTAAACTATCCACAGCCATTTTAAGCACCGTGATCTAAAAAGCACATTTTCAAAATCTTAGGTTTCTCAAACTCTTTAGGTTGCCATCTGCTGCGGCCGACGAAAGTCTAGAACACTCACAGGTATTTTGAAAATATTCTAGGTCATTGCTGCTGAATTCTGCTGCATCATCCCTTAAGAAGTTGCTAGTGAGGTAGGGCACTGGAAATGAGGATTATGTTAGCCAGGATTTTAAAAAGAGGAGGTGCATTTTTTAAAATAGCCAGTTAAAGTGGTGATTCCTCATAAAACTAGACTGTAGGCTCCTTGTAGCCATGAGAATATTTCTGTTATTAGTATCTCCTGGTTGGTAAATCCAGTGTCAGGCACTTAAAGATCATCACAGGCGGTCAATATATGTTAGATTGATGATTGAGAAATGCCGAATATTCTGATATTCTAAGGACAATTTTAAAGCAAAGCTGTCCTGAAAGGCATGATAATTTTTTGAGTTTTAAAATATTCAATACACCATTCATTCTGTGGAAAAGAACTAATATATTCTGCTAAGCATTTGCTTGTTACTTTGATGTAACTTTTTTCTCCCCGCCTCCCCCACCCCAATCCTCTTCACACTTTCTGCCTCTGTTCCTCCGTTATGAAAGGATTCGGGACAAATCTAAGTGAAATAGACGTGCTGCAATGCGCTCTCTTTGACGCATCCTACTGTCCCCTGCATGCTCATACCCCTCTTGGCCCTCGCCCACTTCCCCTGGCTCCCTCCTGTTTCTTGTTCCTTACTCAGTTCTGGCTTTGCCTCTTCCTGGAAACCTTCTTTGACAGCTCTAGCCTGCTATGATGCCTTTCTGTGTGTTAACACATCCAGAGCTTACCTTTTCCAGCAGCGCTAATCAGACTCACAACTAATATGATGGCTTCATTTGTAAAAATTGGGGAACTATATTCCCATACAAAAATGGTTTCTAGAATCTACGTAATATGACCAATGACAACACTGATAACATTTCAGTAGAAAGCCTTCAGCCTGGTCCACCTGTTTTCCCCAATTTTCTCCTCTATTGGGCACACCATTTCCCATTCTCCACAGTGTACTCACAAATGCTTAGTCTTGCTATTATCCAAACCTTTTTATACCAAAACAGAATCTTCACATTTTTCTTCAATTTCCCTTACTCAATTCTCTTTTCACTGTTAGGCCCATAGGCATAGAAGATAGTGCAGATGCTGCAGAGCCCTCTGCCCTTTCAACCTTTGTGGAGAAGCTCCTATGTCAACTAATTATCCTTAAGATTAAACATATGCATGGCGTTCTGGGGCTGCATCACTTAAGGCCGTGCTACCCACGTCTCCTGCTACATTAAACTGCCTTCTTTTCTGGATACACAAGCAAGAGGGAACCTTCCTCCACTTCCAGATGGTCGCATTCTTTTGTTTCTTCTCATCCTTTAAAACTCAAATCCTGCAAAACTTCCAGTAGTCTCACTCTACCCACGAAGGTAATTAGACAGAAACACACTCTCACACACACGCGAAACCTCTTTGTGTAACAAAACCTCTCTGATGGTCAGGTTTTTGACAAACCAGAAAACTCCGCTGAAGACTTACTGAAGCCTGTGCACATGAAAACAAAATCACAGTAGAGAAAAGAAAATCTCTTTGGATGGTTTAGCGTATACCTGTCTAGAGCATGGGATCAAGCAAGTTTTTTTTTTTAATTTCTTTTATATTTATTTTGGTACCCTAACGTGACACATATTTCCCTTTTGAATTCACTGATAATTTTGAGAAACGTTCTTAGATCCAATCCTGCCACACAGCTGGGAGAAAATATTTATACACCCTTTTAGAAGGATTCTGCTAATTCAAAGCCATGTAGGATTGTATAAAGAACTCATTTGCAAGTATTCTAATATTGTGTAACAAATATACACTTAATATAAATTAAAAACATTTATAATAAGATATACATTGCAAAGACCCCTTGACATTTCAAATAAACAAAAGATACATGTTTGTCACAATTTTAACAAGTGGATGTTCAAATCATATATTTTCACACATATGCTAATTACTACAGTATGAATAGCCAATAATTGATTAAAAGATGTTTTGCAGATATTAAGTCTGTGCAAATACACAATTATTCAAAGAATTCTAAAACCCAGGAGACAAAGGCAAAGATAGGAAAAAAATCACATTCCAATTACTCGAATAAATTAAAGAAGGAAATATATTTCCAATGAAACACTAGAATAAAATGTGTTTTTTATTGCCTTTAATGAGACTATGACTGATATTATTGGAATTTAGTGTAGCCAACTGCCCTTAATTCATAAATGTGGCGACCTTTGTGGTTATTGAAATGCTGTCAAGAAAGGAAGGTTGATAAATAAATTCAGTGCCAAAAGGGAGGTAGTTATGAAATTTATGAAGTAGCTATAAAAATATGGAGTGATGTTAAAAACAAACATTTATATTATCTATGGAAAAATATTATTGAGCACTTTCCATCTTTTTTTTTAATATGTTGAGATATTTCAGGTTAATCCAACTCTAGGATTAGAAGAGTAAAGAAAAACACTTCCTTAGTGTGTACTTTATGCCAAATGCTTTCACATAGAAGACCTATTTATCTGTCTGTCTGTCTATCTATCTATCTATCAATATCTATCCATCATCATCTATCTGGTGATCTATTCATTCATCTGTATATGTATCTATTGTCAATCTATCGCCTCATATCTGTGAGATAGGTACTATTGCCCCAATGTTACAGATGAAGGCATAAGAGAGAGTCCATCAAACTTTGCCCAAGGCCATCATAGCAGGCTGGGAGCTCGACCCCACATCAGCTGATTCCCAGGCTAAAATCACCTAAGATTTCATCATCTTCTGTGATGGTGGCTTTATCTGCAGTGATGACCACATTGTATCACTACAGGCTTCCTGGGTGCTGTCATCTCCAATAGACTATAGGTTCTTAATTTCAGGGATCGTAACACATTATTATATCCATATCCACTAGCAATGTGCCTGGTACATAGCAGACTCTCAACAAATACGTGTTGACTTGAACTAAAAATATGCTACCTGCACTGATTTAACTACATTATATTGGCAGATATTCCAACAGTCTCCATCTTGTATAATACAGTGAAATGGAAATGAGGGCTGAGTGAAGTGACATTATACTACATGGCCAGTTCTTTTCCAATGTCCTCATGGTTAAGTTAAACAACACCTCCTATTAACTCAATTCACATGAGAACAAAGGGAACTTTCACCTCATGACTTTGACTTTGGCAAGTGCAATTTCCATGTCCTTTTTATTCCACCCAAACATTTATTTCCCCAACACTCAGGAAAATTTTATTTCTCCTGTTTTCAAAACAATGGCAGTCACTGACTTGGCTTGTTATGATTTTATATTTTCACTGTGTGTTAGCTTGCTTGAAATTCAACACAAAGTAAATAAATTCTGTTAGCACGAGGTTGTTATTTTTACCATCTTAATCATACATGTAAGGAAATGTTACAGTTCACAGTGAATGTTGCTGGCGTGAAAACAGAGACCACAGCAGATATGTATTTAAAGTGACAGGTGTTTTATGCCTTAAGCTTCATCAGGATGTACAGGGGAAATTCCCCTTTTTACCAAGTTCATTGTCCTGTCTTGCGCAGTAATTATTTTCCCTATAGCTACCCCCAGAGGCCACTAAAGTAAAACTTCAGTTCAAGTAAAAATGATCACCAAGGCCTGCAATCTTTCGTTCCCACTGGCCACTGGTCTATGGCTGCAGAGCATAGCAGTCAGAGCAACAGAAAGGTATTGAAGAGTAAAGAAATGCCTTTTCTCCTCTTCCCTTTAACTAAAACCCCCACTCTTTTAACACAAGGAGAGGGTATTAAGCTAGCAATTTTCAGACTTGCTCCCAAAAAATATTCTATTATGTCTGTTGGGGTTGAACCCTAGAAAAGGATTTGTTTTCAAAGGGAGTGAATGGCCAGAAGCAGGGGTCAGCCAACGATGGCTTCCAGTCAAATCCAGCTCTCCACCTCCTTTTGTATGTCTCACAAACTAAGATTTCTTTATCTGTTAGTTTTTAAAGGGTTTAGTAGAAAAACATATATATATGCAAGTTTATATATATGCAACACATGCATATATATATATACATATATATATATATGCAAGCTTAAGATTTTTAGATGACTATATTTAATCTGGTTCCAATTTATTGCCTACAGTCTTGACCAGGGATTAGTAATTTATTTTTTTTCTGTAGGGGGCTAAATATTAAATATTTTAGGTTTTATGAGCCATACACATTTGCATATTCTTCTGGATTTTCTCCACAACTCCTTAAAAATGTAAAAAAAAAAATTCACTATGGGGCCATGCAAAATTAAAAACACATTTGTAGGTCAGATTTGGTTAGCAGACAGGTGCCTGCCCTAGTGGATGGTTGACCCATAAGATAGAATGGAAATTGAATTACCACATGGAGAAAAGTACTCCACCAACCAAGAATTCTTTCCACCAGGATCACCTGCCTTGGACTATTATGAGACTAAGACATAAATATCTACTGTATCAGAGCCAGGATAGATGTTTAGGTCTGTGTATTATAGTAGCTAGCTAACCCTAACTAATGCAGGAAAGACAGCTAGACAGGGCTTCTCAAAAGGTGACAAACAGATCTGAAGGAGTGAAAGCCGGGCAGATATTTGGGAGAAGAACATTCCAGGCAGAGGCCCTGAGTGAGGAGCACATCTCCAGTGTTTGAGAAACAGATAGGAGGTAAGTATGTCTGTATCAGAACAATCAAGAGGGAGAATTTTAGGAATTGAGGTCATATAAGAAAGAAGCAACTAGCTTTTGTAGGTTCTCTTGAATCTTTGTTTGGTTTTTACTCAGAGAAAAATGGGAAGCCACTGGAGAGTTTTGAGTTTCGCAGTGACACGAAAAGGCTCTAGTTATGACCATTTCACTCTGACTACTGTACTGAAAATTCATAAATAGGATGGATCAGTGATGGAAGTGGACACTAGTTAGGAGATTATTGGAATTATTCAAGTGAAAGATGTTCAAAGCTGGAAAAAAGTCACAGCAATGGATAAGGTCAAGCCCACGGGACTTGCTGAAGAATTGATGCAACATATGAGAGAAAGATAGAGGCTTCAGGTGACTTCATATATTTTGTCCTGGGTGAAGTTGATATTTACTGAATTGAAGAAGACTAGAAGAGGAGCAGGTTTGGAGACTATTAGGGGCTCAGTTTTCTACATGTTAAGTGTGAGATGTCTGTTAGACACCAAATGGAGACGTCACATTAGCAGTTGGATATAAAAGTCTAGGGTTCAGGGGAGAGATGAATGGGTCTCTGTCTAATCTATATTCTTTTCAGCAGCACTCTGATAACAATCTTTGTTGCATAGGTCTATAATGTTTTCTTCGAATTATTTTTCTCTCCTTCTAGTTTGTTTACTTGTTAAAGAAAGGACTGATTTTTTAAAAACAATTTTGTGTCCTGTCCAGCACACCGTGAAGTCAATGAATGTTTTTCAAATGATAAATGAGTGTATTTAGGTGAGCCTACAGACACCAGAGATGGTATTTCCTCTGGAAAGTCCCCATACTTGTGAAATACAGTAATTGTCCACAGTGCTTCTACTTTGAAACACAAAACTTTTTTTTTAATTGGGGATATCTAAGATCCTTAGAAAATAGTGAAGAGCATATGTCTAAAAAATTTACATGTTTTCTGGGTAATTGTAATGCTAACTAAAGTTTATGACTCTTGCTATGCAATTGTGACTACAATCATACATACATTTATGAAAGTATTAATAAAGATTATATTCAATATCCAAGTTTCACAGAAACTTCATCAGTTGGCATTTTATTCCCTCCCCTATGCTCGAGATCTATTTGTGAAGGCTGTGTCCACTTAAATATAGAAAAAGAGCCGGAATTCTGTTATTTTCCAAGAAAACTAACAATAAAAAAACGAAAGGGGGAAATTATCATCATGCTATATGATAAAGGTCTTAGTATCTACTGAAATAAGTTCACAAAGCATGTGGGTTACATATAGAATATCTTTATTTTGTCAGGGCCAAAATCAATGCTGTATTTCATGAATGAATTATATGAGTTATTGCTTGCCTTAGAAAAATAAATTATAACAGATATTGAAGGATATATCTGGATTTGCAAATGCATTTCAGCATCATTTTTTTCTGACTTCCTAATGAACACTGCCAGAACCTTCAAGCAAAGTGGTGTTTGTTGTCATTTGCATCTGTGAGCATGCTGCAGTGGGTGGAAATGAAACTTCATGTTCTAAATAGATTAAGGAGTAAGAAGGGCTCTTTAGCAGGTTAAAGCAATTACTTAGTTCTCCTGGTTGTGACAGATTTTCATTGTTCCCAAACAACCCTCCACACAAAAGGGAGGGGCATGTTTATTTGTTATTCAGCTTGAGTAACTGACTCATCTTTCTTTTCCCACCCTCCCAAACCATCAGATGCACCAGCACAGCCAGTGCCACCCCACCCCCAACACATGCACACACAAAAAATGTAAATAGCTTGAAAATTAGCAGCTTTTTAATCTATTTGTAGTTTGTAACTTTAAAAATTTTTTGAGGTAAACTTTTACAAATCCTTGATCATTTGTGAATATTCTTAATTTACGGTACCAGTCTGTCACCAAGAAAGGGATCTATCTCAAAGAATGATTTCACATGAAATAGAAGTCCTACCAATTATCTCCTAGTTCTAGAATTTTAAAGTGATACCAGTGGGTTTGGCATATGAATGTACTGTATTTCTAACATGCCCAAGTTTCAGTTACCATCCAGAGGAGTGAAACTTAAAATTTAGAAATAAAAAAACTAACTATTTCAATAATCAGAGAAAAGGAAAGAAGGAAACACAGAAAGAAAGAGTAAGAGAAAGAAAGAATGAAAAAGAAAGAGTGGGAAAGAAATGTACATTGAATAATCCAATGAATATGACAGTGATAACTCAAGAAATTAATACCCCAACCTTCTCCAAAAAAATTTTTGTTTCTCCATTGCTAGTGGTCTGGGCAGAGCTTAGTGACAGAATAACATTCCCCCAGCGCCCTGCTGTTTACTTGACCACATTGGTTTGGGATGAAGCAGATGGTGGGGGCAGAACACACACGCAAATGCATCCTGCGGTTCCCCGTCAGACTAGTAGACAGTTTTAACAAAGGTAGGGGCAAAGTTGTTAAGAACTGTGAATTAAATGACATTTGATGGACAGGAAGCCTCTCTGCCCATACAGCTTCCATTTGAACCTGGAAGATGTTTAGACCAAGCGTTTCTCAAATATGGCTTAGCGTCTAAGAAATGACTTAAGAGATTAAAAGTTGGGTCAGTTTTGTCTCTTAAGTTACCAATAAGCTCATTCTTTTTCAGACTTATGAATTTCATCCATGGGAACTCATGAACTCTGATCCTTAGCTCTCATTTTAAATGTCAGACGTGTTAAAAAGTGAGGATGACCTCTGAAAAATGAACACAATCTATAGGTGTTAGTTCTGTTGAAATCATATTCATAAACTCTACATTTAACAGAACTCAATTTTCTATGAACATCACTTTGATAGATATGGACCCCAAATTCACTTATAATAAAGCACACAGTATATTTAAATGCATGAATAAAGGCTCGAAGCTAACAATCATTTTTCTTCACTCATGTTACAAATGGGTCTAGGGATTTAAAAACGATCTCGTTACCCACTCTCTTCTAGAATGCTAGGGCTAGGAAAAAGGAGACACAAACTGGTTATATGACTGAGTGTGAACCACAAATATTTTGTTCCCTGATTCTTAGCCTATTCTTGAATCCTTTCATTCAATCAGATAGCAATTTAAAAAGTCTGCTCTAGAGGGGGCTGGCCCCGTGGCCGAGTGGTTAAGTTTGCGCGCTCCGCTGCAGGCGGCCCAGTGTTTCGTTGGGCGCGGACATCACACTGCTCATCAAACCACGCTGAGGCAGCGTCCCACATACCACAACTAGAAGGACCCACAACGAAGAAAATATACAACTATGTACCAGGGGGGCTTTGGGGAGAAAAAGGAAAAAATAAAATCTTTAAAAAAAAAAAAAAAAAGTCTGCTCTAGAAAAACAACCAGAAAATGCTAATGCAGATCAGTGGAAGGAAATTAGAAATTGTTTTCATCTCAGTTCATCAAAGTATATAAAATAGTTTTCAAACATTAATCAACAAAAAGTGACTTTGATTCACAAAACACATGATAACTTTAAGATATGCTCAACAAAGACAATGAATAATACAGTCCCCCGCCCCTTTTCATAATTAAACGTACAGGGATTGACTTATACAGCAAACCATGTGCATAGTACTTGGCTCAGTCTGACTATATCACAGTGTAGAAAATTCCTGTGCCTTAATGGCACTGTGTAACCCTGTCCATGTCCTTGGTCAACTCATGCATCTGCTCAAGGCAATAACGATGATTAATTTCAGTCTCCTAACCTTTCTCTGTCTATATCTTTCTGTCTCTATCGGTTTCTTTCTCTCTCTCTACTCCCACCTCCACTTATTATCACTAAAATTTCTGTCTCCTGCTTGGCTGAGAAAATTCAGCTCATCAGATGGAACTTTAAGTTCTTAGCAAATCCAGTCTAAGAGTATTCTATCCTCCTTCATTCCAGACTCATATAGTCAGCTATTTGACATCTTCTCTTGAATGAGTAAAAGTCACCTCATCTCCAAGTTAGTCCTCTTACAATCCTGGACCTTTTCTAGTGGTCCCTCTCTGACAGAGAATAAAACAACCACCCACCCAGTCATGAAAATCATATGCATGGATATCGTTATTGAAACTTTCTCTCATATTCCATGAACCAAATAGAATGAAATCCTTTTGATTTTATTTCCTAAGTATCTACAGAAACTCATCCACTTTTCACCATCCTTGTTACCACCAACGTAGTTCATCTGTCACCTGGCATATTATCATAATTTCTTGTGTGGCTTCTCACTATCTCTTTCATGCCATCCAGTTCCTTCCCCACAATGCAATAGGGCAATCCTTTCAAGATGCAATGCAGTTAAAATGATAGACTGTTTATTTTGCTCTTGTAGATGATCATGTCTTGCTTGCCTAGTATAGTAGTGGTATATGCTTGTTGTCCCAGCATCCCATCTGTTTTAGAATTTTTCATGATTTCTGCGTCCTTAATAAAGTAGCATTATTAACAGCTGCATTTTTAAAAAGCTAGGGAAAAAAATGAGGATGTGTTTGGTAAACCTATGTTTTGTACTTTCAATTTCTGCCAATGTCCATCTAGTCATGTGTGAATATATAGGAAGTAGTTAAAGTGCTCACTTTAAAGTCTAATTAAATATGTAATGCAACCAGCAAAAACCCATCTCTCTTCCTCTGACTCAATATAACACCTCTCTTTCAACGATAACATATGGGGCTCTTCCTGTTTGAAAATATTCACTGAGACTCAAGCAGCTAGAGACAGTTCATGAAGGCCTATAGTATATGTGAAACTTCCAGGATTCCAGTTGGCATAGTCAACAAAAAAAAAGGAAATTACAAATGTTTGTAAAATAAGTATAATATTAATATAATTCATGTTTCATTCAATAAAATGGATCAGATAAACTCATTATTTATTTTGAGTCTCAGATTTCATAGATTTGGCCCTTCAAGTTGATTCCTGTGTTCTTTTTATACATTTCCATTGTTATTTGAATAATTGCATTCTTTTGAGAAAAAAAGAGACTCCCAGCTCATCTCCTTTCCCTTTCCCAGTACTGAAATTAACTATTTCTTGAAGGGGTCCTTGTTCCCTTTTAGTGGAGAATGGTATTTAGAATTAGAATTCTGAGTGCTTGGTGTGTTTATGGCTACTTGAGTATCATTGCTTCTAGGCCTCTCAGTGAATAGAAATGAAAAACTGAGAATATGCACACACACACGCGCGCGCACACAAACATTTCTATGTCTATCTGTATATTTATATTTTTTAAAATTGAGTTCAAAATATTGTCAATTCCTATCCATTATATATGGATTATTTGTAGCCTTCCCAATTACTATGTTTATAAGTACTTTCTCAGACAGAATAATGACTTCCTTTTTTTTTTTTTTTTTTTGGTGAGAAAGATTGGCTCTGAGCTAACATCTGTTGCCAATCCTCCCTTTTTGTTTGAGGAAGATTGTTCCTGAGCAAAGCACTGTGCCAATCTTCCTCCATTTTGTATGTAGGATGCCACCACAGCATGGCTTTGATGACCAGTGTGTAGGTCCATGCCAGGAATCCAAACCCTCAAATGCCGTGCCTCTGAAGTAGAGCGCACGAACTTAACCACCAGGCCACTGGGCAAGCCCCCCTATTATTCTTAATATACTTATTTACTTGCTCAATTATTAGCATATTTGCTCCCTATAACCAATAACCTAACCACCCTGGTCACCTCTTCCACCTGTCACCTCTAAGCCCTGCCCCTACCTCCCAACTTTTGGACACCAATGTCTCAATGTTGGGAGTGATTGAGAAGTAAGCAATATACTTCTAAATAACTGTGAGCCAAATCAAAAAGAAATCACAAGGGAAATTTAAAACGTACTGAATTGAATGATAATGAAGATATGAAATAACAAAACTTGTGGAACACAAGTAAAATATTATGGTCTACAAAAAGCAGTCAAATAAAATATCAACGATTTCAATATTATTAACTATAAAATACAACTTTCAAAGAGTTTGCAGAGGGTTTTTTGAAAAATATTAAAATAACACCATATTTTAAAAAACATTAAAACATACTCTTGACACAATACTGGAGACTGATAGTCTAAGAAATGGATTAAAGAATTTGAATGTGCACCATCAATAATTATTATGCGTATGTCACTTTAAGTTTCACTAATAATACTAAATGTTTTTATTTTAAAATTATCTTTTAAATGTACACAAATTCTAAAAGTTTTTAGGAATAATTTTCTTCCTGAAAATAGCTTTGATGAGAAATTTTTTCTTTTTTTTTTCAGCTTTATTGAGATGAAACTGAAATACAACATTGTGTGAGCCTGCTGTATAACATTTTGATTTGATACACTTATATATTGCAAAATGATTATCACCATACATTACCTCATACCGCCATCTTGCCACATAAATACCATTTCTTTTTGTGGTAAGAACATTTAAGATCTCTCTTAGCAACCTTCAAGTATATAATACTGTATCATTAACTATAATCTCTAGCTGTACATTAGATCCCCAAAACTTATTTGTCTTATAACTGGAAGTTTATGCCCTTCAACCATCATCGCAACAATTTTCCCACCCCTCAGTCCCTGGTAACCAACATACTAGTCTCTGTTTCTATGAGTTCAGCTTTTTCAGATTGCACATAAAAGTGGCATCATACAGCATTAGTGTTTCTCTGTCTGATTTATTTCACTTAACATAATTCCCTCAAGGTCCATCCATGTTGTTGCAAATAGCAGGATTTCCTTCTTTCCAATGGTTGAATAATATTCTTAGCACATTTTCTTTATCCATTTATCTGTCACTGGACACTTAGGTTGTTTCCATGTCTTGACTACTGTAAATAACACAGCAGTGAACATGGAGGCGCACACATCTTTGCAAGATAGTGATTTTGTTTTCTTAGCATAAATACTCAGAGGTGGGATGGCTGGATCATATGGTAGTTCTAGTGTTAATTTTTTGAGAAACCTCCATACTACTTTCTGTCACAGCTCCGCCAATTTACATTGCCACCAACAGGGCACCAGAGTTCCCTTTTGGCCAACACAGGTTATTTCTTGTCTTTTTGATGATAGCCGTTCTCCCAGGTGGGAGGTGATATTTCATCGTGGTTTCGATTTGCATTTCCCCCATCAATGATGTTGAAGTCTATAAAACAGTTTGAAATGAGAAAGTATGATGGTTTCTGTATTCTTCTTCTTTTTCAAGATTGTCTTATCTATTAGAGGTCTTTTCTGGTTCCAAACAAATTTAGGATTGTTTGATCTATTTCTGTGAAACATGCCATTAGAGTTTTGATAGGGATCGCACTGAATCTATAGATCACTTTGGATTGTATAGACATTTTAACAATAGTAATTTTTCAGTCCGTAAGCATGGGATATCTTTCCATTTATTTGTGTTCTCTTCCATTTCTTTCTGCAACATCTTATAATTTTCAGTGTACAGATCTTTTACCTCCTTTGTTAAATTTATTCCTGAATATTTCATTGTTTTTGATAGTATTGTAAATGGGATTGTTTTCTTAATTTCTCTTTCTGATGGCTGGTTAATAACTGCTGCTTTGCTTGCTTCAGTCTTGAGGAACTCCTGAATGGAAGCCCTGTTGCCTATCAGAGCCAGGTGATCTGCGGACCCATCCCTTGAGCAGCGCCCAGAAAAGACAGGGGGTAGATGTGTGGACAAGCTCCTTTCAAGGAGATACTGGCAACCTGGGGTAGGCAGGAGGGTGAGGGCAGGGGAGGCATCTGCTGGCTTCCTAGTCCTTGGGGAGGTCACAGTCAACCTCCAGGTGCATGCTGAATTAGAAGCCTGGCCCTTAGGCAGCAGCTGTTAAAACATGCAGAAGTACCCCCTTCAGGGAAAAGCTGAAACCTTGGTGGTTTTTGCCTGCTCCCTCTGTGCCGAGGCCTGGGAGGACAGTCGAGGTGAGGAGGTGAGTGCTTCTATGCCTGTATAGAATTGCTGCTTTGTTTGCTACAGTCTTGTTGGTTTAGTGGATGCAAACTCTGTTGGCTTGCAGAGTTAGGTGTTTTGGGGGAATGTCCCTTAAGTAAGAGTCTTAAAATTGGGGGCACTAGATGTGGGATCCAAGGCCTTCCCTCCTCAGGGAGAAGTTGGGAGTTGGGTATTCCCTCCAGATTGCACGGTGGTGTGCCCAGGTGGGAATCACGACTAGACTGTCTCTCCATCTTTCCTCCCCATTTCAGTGTGGGTATTTTCTTGTTCCCCTGAGGTGTACAAAGCACAGCTGGTTTCTAGATTTCTTTCAGAAGGAATTGCTCATGTGTAGCTGTACGTTCGGTGAGTCCATTAATGGAGGGGAGTTCAGGAGCCTCCTACGCCGCCATCTTTGCAGCCACTCTGACTACAACTATTTTATATGTCCACCAACATAATAAGACTAGTTTTTCATTAGCCAATCATATTCCAAAAAGATCTATACACATATATATATATATATTTATTTTTATCACCTCCTTTGCAATATTCAGTGTTCCAGTTTGACTAACTCAGGATAATGTTTTTCAAAAAAAAATCTTTCCTCAGCCTCACCTGGTCTCCGTTGTCTTCTGAGGTTCACAAACTGACCTTCTTTCATTCTTTCATATATCAAATTTTATATGCTTTTATAATACATATATTCATATATATATTTATACATATATATAAACTTTATAAACTGTCTCCTCCTCAGGGCCTTTGCAAATGTTACTGCATTTACATGAAACGTTCTTCATCCTGTCACTTCTACTCATCTCTCAGGGCTTTGCTCAACAGTCACGTCTGTGACCCATCTTGTCTAGGTAAATCCCTATTATAGAAATCTCTCAAAGAACCAAATACCCTTTTTTCCCTCTAGCATTTATCACAGCTGGGATTTTGTAGGTATTTATGTGATTATATGTCTCACACCATAAAGCAGCTGAATAAAGACAGGGAACACATCTGTTTTTTCTCACCACTGGTATTAGCACAGTGTCTGTTATCTAATACATGCTCGATAAATATTTATTTGACAAATAAATAAATAAATGAATGATATTGTAAATTAGCCTGCTCCTCCATTCAAGCCCTTACATATTCAGGAGATCTCACCGTACTTTCTCCCAGGATTCTTTTGATTCCTGGAGGCACATAATTGCCAAGCACCTCCTTGAATGATCTTTTCTATAAATTTAATTAAATAAATTTTTTGCTACAAAACAAGTCGTTAATGAACACTTTGGAAAATGTCATATTCCATTAAACAATTATAACAATTATAACACAATGCATGCATTGTTTATAGTAATTTCTATAGAATTTGGGATATCAGGTCTTTTGATGAAGAACGCAACTTCATGGTATAAAACTATTTAAGAAACTCATCTCTTTAAACTTTCATTCCTAAAAAGGAATCTTGTTACCCATGCTTTGATCATCAATGCACATGGCTTCCCCCCAAGGACGTACTCTTGAGGGAGGTAAGTCTCTGCACCTGAAGACTTCCGTGAGGCCCTATCAGCCAACTGCAGTTTTCTGACCACAGTTACAGCAGCGGGGACCACGAGTCCTTACTTGAAGGGCATCTGCATGGCACATCTTCATATCCATTACTAGTAATTTATTATTTTATTATTCTTTCTTGATTTTTCAAATAAAAATAATAACTAATATTTATTCAATGCCAACTATGAGCTAGACACTCTAATAAGTGTTCTAAATGCATTATCTCATTTAATACTCGTAAAAACTCTAGGATGTACCAAATTTTTTAGCTCCATTTTACAGATAAAAAAACTTAGACATATAACACAGACTTTCAAAGGACCCATGAATTTGAACCCAGAGACTCTAGCTGCAGAGACCAAACTTTTAACCCTGCAGTACAGCTGCTTTCCAAAAAAGAATGCAAAACAGCATGGAAGGCAATAAATCATCTTGAATGTCCCGAATTCATTTTTGGTTCAGTGTACCTGTTTCCACTTAGATTTTATTAAGGTGAGTTACATTTGTATGAAAAAGAAAATTTTCTCTAATTACACTATTGGACTTGAGAGGGTGACCCTTGTTGTGATTAATGTTTGATGTCAGAGACAAGACAAATACAAATAAACACATACAACCTCATGTGAAAGAAATAATAAACCAATATCTCTATCTAAAAGTGCTCCATGTGTAATCAGAGATACAAGAAGGCAGAATGATGGAGGGTCCCTGAAGGACTTTTCTATTTATACCCCACCAGGTGACTCATAGGAGATATGATACTCCGAGTAAAAAAATACATATAACAATAAAATTGAGTTTTAAGGATCTAACTCTCAATGAGATGGCATGTTAATGAAACGATTTAAAGCATATTGCTATGGATTTTGCAGGCGTTTAGAAGAATCTTATAAATCTGAAAATGTGCTATGCACTTATTCCCCTAGAAAATATCCTGTACCAATTCCAAGCAACATATTTTGTTATATACATTAAGGACTAATTTCTACTGTTTTAGAAAAGAAAATATCTAAACACTGAGAACTATCAGTGTCTGGATTATGTTCCCAAAGGATATGAGAGATGAACCAACACCAGAGTTACTGAAACCAAGGATGGACAAGGCACATTTATTGAGTATAGAAAAAGCAGAAAGGACAAGTTGCCCTAATGGTTCATTTCTTTTTCTAAATTCCTAGAATGAATATTTGTAAAGGATATTAAATAGATACAGAAAATATTAAATAGACATAGCTTATTAAATCATTGCAACCCGTCAACAACGCTAAAATGCATTTATTTTACTTTAAGGGTTAGTCATTTCACTATAAATAGTGAATTTATAAACTTACCTAATGAATTTAACATAATATAACGAGCAATCTTTAAGAATTAAGTAAATGCATTTGAAAGGGTTTGTTATGTTATAACTGCCATGTGCCCAAAGAAATTATTTCCAAGATTTTTATATACATCTGTACTCTACTCACACCATCTTTATAAATACAATATTGCATCTTCATAACTAAATTTATATATAACAGTAAAATAAATACAGCTACTTCGAAGAAAATAAAAAATAGAGCTTGAAAGTGGCATAAACTTAAAAGGGACTCTTAGATTATAGATTGTGTATGTGTATGTGTGTGTGTGTATCTCACACATACTTCCTTGGATGCTTACAAACGCTGCTTTTCTGAAAAGATTCATGATATTGTAATTTGCTAATAATGTCAAGTATATTGAGAAATTAAAGGCAGCCGGAGATAATGATGGTTAAATGCTACTTCTCCCCCAAGAGACTTTAATGACAGCATGAAAGTTTTAGCTTTAACCTTCCCATCAGGACCTGCTCCAACACTTTTTAGCAGCTATCTATGACTACCTTGCACTTCTCCTTAGAGCGTTATTTTAAGAGAGACAGTAGAGAAGACTGGATACCTGTGTCTTTTATGCACACATCCGTTCTCTCCCCTTTCACTCATTTTCCTGTCATTGCAATACTACATCTTCCGAGCTCCCCTTCTGTTTCCACCATAATCCTTCAATGCCCCATTCTCCTGTGTGTATTAAATTCCTATCTTGTACATCTAGGGATCACCTGAATTATTTCCAAATCAAACCTTATCAAGAGGATATTTGACAATTTCTCAGGAACTCTTCAGTCTAAACACATTATTACAACTTTCTCTCTCTCTTAGGTGTCTACATAACAAATGACATTCTATCCTTCGTGTTTCTTTCTGCATCAATGTCCTTCATCATAAGTTTCCCAAGGATAGTGGCTTTTTAATTGAATTCATTTTGCATTGCATTTAATTCAGCAATGCTAATTCTTACTGTGAATAATAGAAAATATACTGAAATTCTGTTCTCTAAAGGATCTCATTTTGGGTCTGTTTTCTCAGTAATACATTTTTTTAATAGCAATTGAGTAGCGGACCAAGGAATTCCTTTGAGATCAGAAACATTCTTTTTGTCAATTTAGAGTAAAATACCTAAGCTCTTTTCCCCCGCTATGAACTCATATTTTCTGCCTCATGGTATGCCTCCAATTTTCAGCCTGGCCTCTGAAAATACCACATTCATTTTTCTAAACACACCCAAAGATTAGAATAGAAGAGATTTGTGGATGACAAAACAGTGCTGTCTGGATTAAGCTCTGCGGCATGACTCCACAGAAGCCTGCACAGCTGATAAGGGTGGAAATTTAATTTCTGCCTAAATGGAGCCTTAGTGGGAAAGCGTATCTCTGAAAATTTCAGAGGTAAAAAGCTGGTGATCATAATTTTACCCAGATGGCCTTTTTTTTTTTTTTTTTTTTTGTATCCCAACTAATGTAGAGTAAAATGTCTTTAAATGGGTTATTCTCATTGCAGGTGTTCCATTCAGGAAGCATAGCGCTTCTCCAGGATTGTTCCGTATTGTTGAGCAAAATTCCCAATTTTCTTAGAAATATTCTTTTTGCAATTTGGCAACAGGATAATAAGAAAAAGAGGCTGTAATCCGAAGTAAAGAGGTCAGTTAAACTTTCCTCTTCAGAGTGCCATCTATTCCATCACCACTGCGACCATCTCTTTCCCCTCATACTGGGTGGCCTTTTTCTTATTCTTTAAAGCCAAAAGCAAGATATCTGAATATGAGATAGGCAAAGGTAGAGCAATGGTGCTTCCTTTTCTTTCCTTCCTTCTTTTTAAAAATTCTTTTCTAGCTTAAATATGAGCAACTTGGTGCAATAAGAAACAATTTTATCTCCAGCATGCATTGATTCACGCACCGAAAAGGGGTCCAATAACTGGGTCTACCATCACAGTAAATGAAAATAAAAGAATAGATAAATGGGTGGAGTTGAACGACTTAGAAAATCTGCGCTGAGCTTAGCTATTTATTTATATGTGCACAGTGTGAAATTAATGAAGATACTTTCGATGGCCAAGATTTCTATTACTTTGAAATACTGTAATATAGGTAAGTACACAAGAGTGTATTTTAAAACACTATTACTGGAATCCGTATCTTGTCTTTTCAGGAAATAAATTCAGATTTATTTGCTTCATTATTGAGAAACCTAAGTCCATTTAAGATTGTGCAAAGCGTACTCCAATGATAAGTCATATATGGCAGTTTTTCTCCCTAGAAGTTTAATTCCGCCTCTTAAATAGAACAATACTTAAAATGCAATTGTTCTAAAATTTCTTGGCAAGCAGTTTCCCTAAGCATTGGCCCAATTTCTTCATCACCACATTTAAGTAAGTTCTCATCTTTATTAAGACTTCAGGCTCTTTGTTGCCAAGAAGAAAACCGCTGAAAAGTAAACAATGAGAGTTGGGTTTTCAAATAAATTTGGATTTGCTTAGGCTGTTTAAAATTTGGTTTGAAAGAAATCAAACATTCAAGCTTTGAGAGAGATGAAT
Organism: Equus przewalskii; assembly: GCF_037783145.1. Classification (NCBI taxonomy): domain Eukaryota; kingdom Metazoa; phylum Chordata; class Mammalia; order Perissodactyla; family Equidae; genus Equus; species Equus przewalskii. The sequence goes on from NC_091849.1 coordinate 21,783,197, forward strand.
TGTATCAGAGTACCCATTTTTATGAGCTTTTCAACTGAATTATTGCCTTTGGACTGGAAAAATTTATTTTCATAATCATCACATTAACCATTCCTTTTATTTTAGCTGGTCTTTAATAAGTGAACAAATGAAACTCAGCCTGATTATTCCAGACGTTTTTTCTATAAAAACTATTTGGAGATGCTAAGTGTAGGATAAATAATAATCTCTGAGGAATTAATTTGTATTGCCAACCTAGCTTCATAAGCCAGAAGACTACACATCACCTACCAATGAACTATGAAATACTTCCTAAAGAAAACAAACAATGCATTCCTTTGTGATATTTTGGTGTGCCTGATTATAAGTGGATACAAAATGCCAAGCATTTAAATTGCAATCTGCAGAGATAATTAGTGTTATATAAAAATTAAAGATGAGAGGATGAGAAGAAAAGGTGCAGGATTTCCTATTCTAAATTGACGCTAAGCCTATTGTAAAACTTGCCAAATGTTGCGTTAGGTCCAAGGGTCACATACCTAGAAGATATTTTGAGAAGTCATCTAGCTTTTAAAAATGACTAACTTTTACTCTCTGCCTTTGCGTGCCAGCCCTATAAATCTCTTCTCTGTTTTTAAAGATTAAATAAACCAAAAAAGAGAATATAATATCATGCTATGACCACCCATTCTATCTTCAATCTCTGAAAGCTCCCCATTACTGCATATTTAACCCAAATCTCTCAGGTAGTATATTTTGTCCATTTCTTCTCATTCTGGAGAATAGCTAGTCACCACCATCAATTAGCTAACACTGTGTGTTTTCTTAAAGCTGTTATGAAACCACTTTTTAATCACTTTGCTTCCAAGCTAAATAATCCCAATTCTTTTAACCTATCCTCAAAGGTCCCATTTTACACTCTTTAATCATTTCTGTGGCTCTTCTCTGGATTGCCTGCAAGTTCCCAATGTCCCTGAAAGGCTTTGGAACCCAAAACTCAGTAATAATTTGTCTCTCTTTCATCTGTTGTCATGTGGTAGGAGATGTGGGTTTGGCTTCTCCTATGACCTAGATTGTAGTCAATTTAAGGGTAAACATTGTGTTTCTTTGCTTAAGAAGCATTTTAGCTGATAGTAATTTCCAATAGAATTAGGTATATCATGGATGCTTTCCCATTTGTTTTTTGTTTTGTCTTATTTTATTTACAGTTGCAGTCTCATTATCGTTGAGTGGAGAAGAATGATCTTGTGGCTTTTATGTCATATAATCTTATTCAGGTGCTCCAATCTCTTTTTTATTTTGGTCTATCATATAAATGTCAAAACCTTCCATTCTGTTTAGAAGCCTCTTGACACAAGTTCCATATAATGTAACAATTGTCAATTATGACTTTAAGTTTTGTATTTGTCTTTGAATTTATTAAAAAGGAAACAGGTATTTGTTAGTAAATATTTGCAAACTTCTTTTCAAAATGGAAATGAATGATCTTATCAATGTAAGCTATAACAAAGACATTTGAGTGGGGAAAAAAAACCCAAAATTGATTTTTCTTTGAATTAAGTACACTTGTACTAAAACTGGCTATTTGGAACATATGGCAAAACCATCACACACCTAAAAGTAGCATTTATTAATTTTTGGCAAAGGACTAAAGATGAAATAGGCAGCCTATTGAGCATTAAGTCTAAACTCTTAATGTAATAATGATAAGTTGTAGAAAATAAAATGATGAATAATGCATTATGGAGTTTCATAAAGAATTTGCCCTAGAAAGAATTGTGGAGAAATGGAAAAAAATATTGGTTTATGTTAAAGATATGAAAATAATAATAATAGGAATAGTTCATATAACCTAAGTTGTTTATTAAAAGTACTTTCAACATTTATACTCATAAAAGACAGAGCATTGTTAATTTATCAAGTATATTCATAGATTCTGAATTGGGCATCACAACTATACTTTTATTAAATTTATTCACTAAATATTCATATATTGAGTACCTATGATATGGCAGGAACTGTTCTAGATTTTGGAGATATGGCAAAAACAAAACAGACAAAATCTCTGCCCTCATGAAAATTAAATACTTATGGAATAACTTAATAAAGAAAAAATATATAATCCATTAGTAAGTTGTATGTACCAAAAAGAAAGAAAAATATAAAGCAGGTAGGAGGAGTTGGGAATGTCAGGGAGAGCAGCTTGTGTTTATATAGGGTGCTCAGGAAGGGTCTCTCTAACAGGATGCCATATCAGCAGAGACCTGAAGGAAGCAAGAGAGTGAATCTTTTTGAGCTCTAGGAAAAGAAAATTCCTAACACAAGAAACACCAAGTGCAAACACCGTTAAGAGTAGGGTATATTTGGTATGTTCCAGAAACATCAAGGAAGCCAGTGTGACTGCAGAAGAGTGAATGAGAGAGAGAAAGAGGGAGACAGAAAGGATTTGAGAGCAGAGTGTTGGCGGAAGGCAGATCAGACCAAGCAGGATCTTTTAACCTCATCGTCATGACTTTGGTTTGTACTCTCAGTGAGATGAGAAGCCATTTGAAGACCTTGAGTCAAGGACTGATGTGACCTGACCTAACTTTTGAAACAACTCCTTTGGCAACTGTATGAATAGTAGACTATAGAGCAGGAAAGTGTAGAAATATTGAGACCTGTTAAATGTCTGTTGCCACAGTTTAGATAAGAAGTGGTGGTGGTCCAGACTGTGGCGATAACAGCAGAGGAGCTAAGAAGTAGTCAGGTTCTGGATATGCTCTGAAGGAAGATCTGACAGGATTTTCTAATAGACTAAACAAAGGTGTGAGAGAAAGAGCAGAATCAAGGATGACTCTAGTTTTGAGCTTGACCAGTGTTGCATCAGTCCCAGCCTATTGATGGTAATACTCTCATCTAGGAATGCCTGATGGACTTTCCCAGCTTATATTACTCTTGAGCCCCTGTAGACATTTCACCCATCAGGGCTAGACCTTGTGATTCTTATTATGATCACAGGATGCACTTCAGCAAGAAACCATCAACGACCATTGAGGAACAAGATTTATTACTCACAAGTTCTGGAGGGTACACTGCATTCCTGAAGGCCACACAGCAATTTCATTGGGAGAGAGAGAGGGAGGACCTGGGGCTCTGCATTTATTAGGGTGCAAGGGTGGGAAGTCTGGGGTTTCCAGGGACACTCATTATTGGCTAATTGAAGCATCAGAGCTAGAATTAAGCATGGGAGAGTGGAGTCAGGGTCATTCAAGCAGTCAGTTATTTAGGTCACCCAGGCTTTTCTAAAAGAGGAACTTCATGGGTGGGGCAGCATATTTGGTTGTTTTATTAGTCTTTATAGTATAAAGTCATACAGCTGGCGGGATGTTTATTCAAGATGGATGTCTTTTGAAATGGAAGCCTCAGGAATCAAAAGCTTAATGTCAGGCACTCACACTATAATCGAAAGCTTAATATCAGGCATTAGACTATACCTAACAAAAAGGAGGAAGATGCAATTAATTGCTATAGGGAAGACAAGGTGAAGATCATTCCTTCTTTTGTTGAAAATCAGTTGGGAAACCAAAAATAAGCAAATGGGACTACATCAAAGTAAAAAGCCTCTGCACAGCAGAAGAAACCGTCAATAAAACAAAAAGACAACTTCCCAACTAGGAGAAAAAATTTGCAAAACATATATCTGATAAGGGGTTAATTTCCAAAATATATAAAAAAAATCCATACAAGTCAACAACAACAAAAATGAACAACTCAATCAAAAAATGGGCAAAAGATATGAACAGACATTTTTCCGAAAAAGATATACAGATGACCAACAGGCACATGAAAAGATGTTCACCATCACTAATTATTAGGGAATTGCAAATCAAAACTATAATGAGCTATCACCTGACAGCTGTCAGAATGGCTATTATCAAAAAGACAAGAAATAACAAAGGTTGGAGAGGATGCAGAGAAAAGGGAATCCTCATTCATGGCTGGTGGAAATGCAAACTGATGCAACCACAATGGGAAAAAATGTGGAGATTTCTCAAAAATAAAAATAGAAATACCATATGATCCAGCTATTCTACTTCTGGGTATTTATCCAAAGAACATGCAAACAATAATTCAAAAAGATATATGCACCCTTATGTTCATTGCAGCATTATTCACAACAGCCAAGACTTCGAAGCAACCTTAGTGCCCATCAACAGATGAATAAAGAAGATGTGTTACACACACACACACACACACACACACACACATACACAATGGAACACTATTCAGCCATAAAAAATATGAAATTGTACCATTTGTGACACACGACATGGATGGACCTTGAGGGTATTAAGCTAAGTGAGATGAGAAAGACAAATCCTGTATGATGTCACTCATATGTGGAAGATAAACAAACACATAGATAAAGAAAACAGATTTGTGCTTCCCTGAGTGGACGGGGAGTGGGAGGAGGGCGAAAGAGGCAAAGGGGAGCATATGTATGGTGACAGATGGAAACTAGATTTTTGGTGGTGAACACAATGCAGTCTATAAAGAAAGCGAAATAAAAGGATGTAAACTTGAAATTTACATAATGTTATAACCAATGTGACCACAACAAAATAAAAGAAGAAAATCAATTCTGTGTATCTGTACTCATTTGTTCTGTTCCATTGATTTCCATGTCTATCCCTCTGTCAATACCACACTGTTTTGATTATTGTAGCCATAAAATGTCTTCACATGGGGTATTGTGATTTCTCCAATCTTACTGACCTCTTGTTTGAACTATCCTATTTTTTTGTTTGTCTTTCCATTTTCATTTTAGAATGAGCTTGTCTCTATCTTCAAAACATCCTGTTGTGATTGTGATAGCAATTGCATTAAACCTATTTGGGGAGCACTACTATCTTTATTACGTTGAGTATTCCAATTCCTGACTACGTTATGCTCACTAGGGCTATTGTTTCATAGTATGTTTATTGCCTTTGTCTGGTTTTGCTAACAGGATAATGCTGACCTTATAATTGGGAACTGATCCCATTTCTTCTGTGTTCTGGAAGAGATTATATAGAGATATATTGGTGCTATTCTTTCTTTAAATATTTAGAATGATTATGTTTTAAAAGATCACTTTGGCAGAGTGAGTTGAGGAGGTATAAAAGCAAAACAGAATCAGGGAAGAGGCTATTGAATTTATTTTCCTGAGAGAGATAAAGCTATCTATCTTGGGCAAGTAGCTGATAATTGGGATGGAAATAGATAACTGTGTGTGTATATAATGCCCAGAACACATGCTGGCAAATAATAGTCAATCAGTGTTATTTTCTCCTCCATTTTCCTGGAAGAAATATAAATCAATCAGACTAACTCTCTAGATGACAAGTGAGCAAACAATAGCCTGTGGGCTGCCTGCATGTGTTTGTAAATAAAGTTTTATTGAGACACAAGTACCCTCATTTTATATACATTCCCTATGGCTACTTCTGAACTATAATAGCAGAGTTGAGTAGTTGCAACAGATACTGTATGGTCTGTGAGCCTAAAATATTTATTATCCAGATGTTTATGAAAAAGAGCTGCTGTAGAAGTCTAAGGATGTGAATAATGTTGGTAACTTATATGCAGTGGCTTTTAGCAGAAATTTTTTCTCCGAATAAAAGCGAACATCCTCATAATTTCTCATAATGACCTACACCAACCCACTATCTCACTCCCAGCTTTTCCCTAACATCTCTCTGATCTCATTACTTATTACTCTCACATCATTCACTCCATGTCAACCTCCTTGCTCTTCTTCAAACATTCAGACACATTTCTTTCTTGAGATGTTTCTCTGGAGATTTCCTCTGGCTGGAATTTTCTTCCCTCAAATATTCTCACTACTTGTCCCTCACTTCCTTCAATTCTTTTCTCAAATCACCTTCTTCATTTCTTCGTGTGGTCCACCTTGATCACGTATCTTCATTAGATTTAAGAAACTCTAAAGTCTAAAACTTTGAGAACCCCCAAATCTATAGAAATTTAAGCTTTCATAAACCCTTCAGCAAATTATAATAAAAATGCTTTGTACATGGATGCCTATATTTTATCATCTGCCAGTGTAAATCTAGCTATTTCAAATTGTTTAGAATTCCCTTTTGCTGGAAACCTAAATTCTTCAAGTGGTATGAAATTGCTCAAATATGAGTTGATACTACTGAGAAAACTATCAAGTAGTGGTCTTGAATGTTTTCTAGTCCTCTCTTCTAAAACTCTTCTAATCTAGCTATAAAAGATGAATTGGACTACTCCTGAAGGAAAAACTTAGGACAAAAAGGCAAAATGAGTCAGGAAAATCTTTTTTGTACCGAAGGACTACTCTTTCATGCGATGCCTGACACATAGTTGGCTTGCCGTAACAATTAGATTTCCTCCACAAAAATCATCACATTAGGAAAAGCATCATTCCAACCCCTACCTCATCTCTGAATTCTGAACATGTACTATCTCCTTTAACTGTCAGTCTTATTCTGTGAAGTGCAGAAATGACCATGATATTTCTATCTGAGAACGCCAGTTGAGGAATGACAGGAAGGGAGAATAGAAGATTCGAGAAAAATAAATCATAATTTCATTATCTCAGTCTGGACTTAAAGTTCAGGAGGGCATTGTTAATATTTCCTGATTTCCCCAAACCACCTATTACAATGTCAGCCTCAAAAAATGATAGAGTGAAATGTTTTGCTTTCCTGAGGACATCACCTAGTCTATTTTGTTTAAATTGGGTCTTAAAATACTCAGAAAAACATATAAGATCCCAACCCATTTAAGAAAAAGAAACAGTGAGATATCTTTAGGAGAGCCAAATTGTAAAATGCGGAATATAGTGAATAGGTTTTCTTCAGTTAGTCTACGTAAAGTAACTTGTACTTCTTGGGAGAGAAAATGAGAAAACAGAGAAGCTGGTTGCTAGGGTAACCATGTCCTGATTGGAAAAGTGATGGTCATGGGGTTTGATATCACTGAAGCAAGCCGGTCTGTAGCTGTGTTTTCTCTCCTTTTTGCTTGGAAACAAGAAGAAGACAAAGTCAGAGAAGGGCTGGAAGGATATTATTTAAAGTAGACTACAGAGCAGAGGATAATATACAACAGGAAGCCAAGTATTCTTTTGAAGGATTGCATAGATAAGTAAAATAATATAATGATATTGTGCATTTATAAGCACACTGCAGTTTACAAACATGTCAGTGCCTCTCTCATTCCTGTAGCCTCCCAAGTTATTAAATTTACAAACATCTTTCAAAGTTTCCTCTCTAAAAACTCTCTACCTGATCTCTTCCAAAGGAAAATCCTTTCTCCCTTTCTAAGATTTTTCACACTTTCCTCCTTCCCTTCCATTCCCAGTTCTGTGTACCATACTCCAGAGCCTCATCAGTTCAAATTTGGATTTTGGCAACAGATTACTAGCTGCTTTCCTTGATCTCAGTCCCCTTTCCACCCCAACTATAATCTCTCTCTTCCATTTCCATTAGATTTAAATTGTATTAGAGAACACAGATGAAGTGTTAAGCACAGTGCCTGGGTTGAATAAATGTTAGTTCTTATTTTTATTATTTGGTTTAGCAAATGTATCAGATAACATTTCCCATAGTAGTAGCAGTCACTGCTTTGACTATATATGTGTATGTGAACATATATTGTACTCATATGTGTGTGTGTATATATATATATGTAGATTTGTATATGCATCTATATATCTATATAGATACATAGAGAGAGAGAGAGAGAGATACACAGCGAGAGACAGAGGCTCTTAAACAGAAATGCATTGATTAGCTTCAAGGAGCTTGAACCTTCTGAAATTTATGCATCCATACATGTATACATTTTTGCTTTTATACATAAGTGACCCCCAAACCTAACCCCAGCCACAGCTGCAGTTTCAAACCCTAACAACAACTCCCAACTCCAATCTTAAACCCAGCTCTCACCCTGCATCTCAGCCCCAACCCTAAATCTCCGATCCCAAGTGGCTTCCTGCTTCAGAGTTCGGCGCAGTGTTGAAAGGTTCGTATGGTAAGCCTTGCCTACCTATCCAACCTGATTTACTCATGACATGTCTTCCCACACCAGTGATGCTGCTTCCCCCCTTATTCTGCACACATTTTGTGCCCCTGTCTTCACTCCTTTGCTCAGGCTCTTCCCCCAACTCTGAGTGGAGCCATCCTCGTGCTCCCCGCTCTTCAAACTCACACTATCTTGGGAGACTGACCTCAAGTTGCTCCTCTTCCGTAAAAACTTCTCTTACTTCAGTCCATACTGATTTTGCCTTTTCTTCTTTCTCTGTTATAAATTCACCACCCATGTTAGGAGTATAATATTGTCATTATTTACACACTGGTGAGAGGGCATGGGGTAGTTTTTAAATAACCAGAGCTGGACTAAATAATTGGGACTGATGTGTGCGTAAGTGAGTCAATACAGAGAGATAAAATGAGGAACTAGAGTGATCATTTGCTTAAGGCCTGATGAACCCACTACTGTCTTAATTGGTAGCTAGTCTAGGCCAAAGAGAATTATTATGAATTATTATTCTATCACCCACTATGCATACAGAACTCTATATGGAAAAAATAGCTAGGAAACATTGAAAGTCTTCTATGTGCCAAGAACTGAGGTAAGCATTCTATCTACGTCATATCATTTAAACCTAATGGCAATCCCATAATATGCTATTATTATGCTAATTTTATACCAATTTAACCGATGAGAAAACCAAATCTTTAAGAGAAACTTAAGCAATGTCATCCATTTAGTAAGTGTTGGGGATAGGACTAAAACTCTGAGTTTCCTGACTTTAAAATCTAGGCTTCTAATCATGGGTCTTATTTATACATCTCTCCAGGATGTACAAATGATACCAACACTGCTTTCCATTCATACACTGGTTTGACTATAAATTCACTCATTGATCTTTTTGATTGACCTAGAAACATCTTGATGCAGAGGTGTTTAATCAAAACAAAGATGTCCTGAGATGACTGCTTAGAAGCTATCTTGATTCGCTTTGGTGGTAAGTTCTTGCCAGTTATCCTCTCCCAGGAGGTCCTTTTGCCACCTTTTCTTACCCTCAATTCCATTGCCTATTAAACAGGGATGCTTTTTTTCTGAATGTTTTTATTTTATAGTATTTTGTTAGTATGAAATATCACTGCTATTTTGATTGATTTCTGATCTACTGATCCTGGATGTAGGGAAAGACAGAACGGCATAAAGGTGGCTTCAAGATCTCAAGGAAAGCCCAGATCAACCTAGAAATGCTTAGTATTCATGCAAAGTGCTAATTTCCACAAAATCCTCCTTGCTCACAGGAATAATATGTGAAAACTTCAAGTCAAAATTGAAGGAAATATAGGAGACTAGAACTGGGAAAGACTTTCAAAGGCAGGATGAGAGAACTTTGTGCTTTTGTTTGTTTTATTATTATTATTTTTTTTTTACATTGAAGCCTAAGTGGAAAACAGAGCCCCTTTGAGCTAGTATGATAGCATCCAGAACCTTCCCTTTTTCCACAACCCTTCAGGGAGTAGGAAGGATCTGCTTGGCATGGAGGACTGTTTTCTTACTGACATTGTTTAGAATTGCTGGTGCATGAAGATAATAAAAACCAGACTTATTTTTAGTAAGGTTTAGCATTGTTTTTAAATTCTCCAAAGACAATGACCCTCCTTACAGCATGCACAAGGGTGGCCCACTCCCTCCTGAGCCCCCCACCATATGCCACTGCTTGTTTAATGCTAGAAGAGGTCGGGACCTCAATATCATGTCCCAAGATTACTTGAACAAGCGGGTCTACATCTTCTGTATAATACAGGAGACCCCAAGGGGGACACATACAACAAAGGGTCCCAGTGTGGGTAACAACTTAAAGATATGGAATGCTGTAACATTGAATATATATTGATTTTGAAAAGCGTTTAGAAATAATTTTCCTTTGGAAATTCTAAAGTAAATGTCTTAGGATTCCAGTATTTTCTTATAAGTCAAACTATTATCATGTCTGCTTTTCTCTGGACACTGTGGAAACATCATTGGCAAAGGGTAGAAGACAAGAAGCGGTTACTAGAAGGAAAGGTTAATTGCATACTTCTCTTAGTAGAATGATTCATAGAATCTAGAGAGAGAGAATGTGAACATAGCAACACCTCTGAACCCCACGCACTGTTTCTGATCAAAATTAATGAGTTGTGATCAAGTTGGATAAATGAGTAGCTAGCTAATTAAAAACAAAAAGTTTTCACTGTTCCCTCCAAGTTGGAAAATACATCCACATAAAGTATACCAACTCTATCCAAGAAACTGTCAGCTGGGATTATCAGGATGGCCTCTCAAGACTTGACCCATTGCCCAGGAGTCCAATGCATGACCTTGATCTTTGCGGTAAAACAGTATCTATAAATAATGCATTAAGCATTTGCACATGCATGCTAAGGAACATTCTTCATATTTGCTCATGAATTCATCCTACTCCTTATGAGGCTGCTTCAGTTTTCTGTGTAGTAACCTTTAAAGTGTGTACCTCTGTGTAAAAACCTTTAAAAGGTGATTATATGCTTTCCTTTAAAATGAGAGCATAGAGCCTGTGAATTCCAACATAAAGCTCAGGGCTGTGAATGGTGAGAGGAAAAAAATAACATTGATGTAACCATCAAGGTAAACGTTGGACAAGTTTGTTTGGATGAAAACATTTTACCTTTTTACTACTTTATATACAAAGTAAATTAGTGCCAATCAGAGTAGAGCCATGTTTTTGCATATTTTTCTGTAACTGTTCCCACTGACTAGGGCATTCTGGAGCTTTGGATTAGCTGACCTAGAATATTTTACAGAAACTGAACTTGTCTCCCTCCAAATCCTCAGCAGATCTCCAGATTTATACAAACACAATGAAAAGGGGTTCTCATTGTATCAAGAGCTTTCGGGTTGGTTTTGTTTTCCTTCCAATCATCCTACTCTCTGCTAATGGGCAATACCCATAGGGCTCTGAGCTTGCAACTGGCCATCTCTGTCTACAAAATGCAGGTTAATGTTGCATAAAAGCATCGTCAATCTGCTGGAAGAAGCATAGCATTTGAAAAAATATATGCAACTAGCATGACCGACTTCCCTTCTTTTCTCAGATGTACACTTTTACCTTCACATTTAAGCTTAGATGTTTGGCCCCACAAATTTCTTTTTTGTAATTAAACTATATGTGAAAGACAGTAACAAACAAAGAAACAAACCTGAGGACACCCTCCCCCCAAAACCCCACAATGCCTGAATTTTCAATATCGTTTAACATATTTTTTTCCTTACCAGCTTTAATTGTATATCAGCTTTTCTGAATGAACCTTGCACAAAATGAACGGATTTTATTTGCATGTTTTATTCCATATTATTTTGGACAAGCAAAGGTTGCGTGTGGGGGTAGGGGCGATGTAAAATGGGCTCGCAAACTGGGGTATTACTGCCATCTAGTGTGATGTACTGTAACCCAGAGGGGAAGAAAAAGAGTATCTGTGAGACAATCCTACTTGAAATTGCAGAGGTTAGAGGGAGGGAAGAGAGGGTTGCTTGGAAGAAATATCCCCCACTCTATGCATTCACCATGTAATGAATTCCTTGGCTACAAAAGCATTAGTATGTGGTCAAACAATACAAAGTAGTCTGTTTCTTCCAGCAAAATGGAAAACTTCGAGTCAATTCTAAAAGCAAGTTCTTTATGGGAAGGCACGTCCCAACTGTAAAGATTGTTAAACAGCAAGAATGATTTATTCAAGGGAGAAATGTCCAGATCCTTTGAAAACAGTCCAGATACTCATATGTCCACAGTTTTCTGTAAGAATGGTCACGTTTGCACATGGCTAGACAGACAGCTTTGATGGCATCTTAGTTTCCTTTCAAGCCCTCTGATTATACGAAATAAAAATAATATTTGTTATTCATGCTCATAAGCAGATCATAATATATTTGTTGCTGACATATATTTGACATTTGTGAAGACTCAATGAATTAGGGTTCTAAAAGTTAAACCTAACCACAAAATGTGGGACATGATACGTGAAACCCTGGCCAAATATTTTTATTTATTCTTGCTTCACATGGCACAAGAGTATACATAAAATGTCAGGAAGATGAGAGAAACATCGTACTTCCATAACCTTCCATAATTCTCCTCCCTTTTCAAAGTTTTGTCCGTTTCTGGTACAGATTTAACTGGGTATTAGCTGGTGCCTCTGTAGTTGATATCCAGCACCATTTCTTCTCCTCATCATAGGACACTTCTTCAATTCTTCATTCCGCTAACTGTAACTCCGCTGCCCCCGCGAACAAGCACTCACATCCCCCGACCATCCTGCGGTAGTTTGTGACTTGATAAGCTAAGGACTTTGGTGCCTGGTTATATTAGAAACTTACAACGCTAAAAGCTCGAAAGGCAGAAACCTGCAGGGATAGCAAAAGCTAATTTGGAGAATCACAAGTGTAAAATCTAAGCTCAGAGGAATTTTCAGTCATTACCTATGTCAAAGTAACCTGGAACTGCAGGGGATTTTCGCTGGTTTCAAAAGTAACCTGTAGCTCCAGGTATCTTGAATGAAACAAGCACTGCTATTTCACACTGGGCCCAGACACACTGCAGGAGGAAATATTTGCCAGCCATGCTCTTGGTAGAGAAAATGTATCTAGAAGGATGTGCTGACATCTCAGCCAGACTGGCAGAATCTAATTTCCCAGGCCCTCTTTCAGATGGAAAAATGTACGAGCTTGTCTCCATAAGCCTTCTCAGCTTTTTGTAGCCATTGTGTTTGAGAGAGGAATTCAGGTAAATTTTCTGCTGGTGTTCTCTTGGCCTGCAAATCAGGAAAGCAATAGAGGGTGGGGGAGGTCCCTAGTGAAAGGAGACACAGAGATATTGGGGCGTGAGGTTAATGCATATTTGATGACATGCACAAAAATTGAGAATCGGATTTAACTGGTTCTGAATGTTATTTACAGGACTGGTATAAAGATTAAGCTCCTTTTCGTCTGACAAGGAGAGAGAGTCACAAATAGAACTGCATGTCTTAGATCCACATAACCTAACAGTCTGCCCTTTGCTTACCCTTTGCTTAGATTCAAAATATGACATAGTTGAATACAAAGGCAAATTGGTTAGTTCATCATAAACATAGGTCTGAATTAAATAGCACCTTAATCCCGGGTACCACTAGCATTACAGTCAACCTGCTTCAGCAGAGACCCTCAAATTGAAAACTGAGCTCGCTGCAAAAAATGTACCCTTCTTTTCTAGTGCCAAAGCCCAGATTCCCCTGGTTTCTACCTCATTTTTTCTGCCACTCTGTATTTGTCCACTCCCATCTGACGTGACTAATGCTACAACCTGGAGGAAACACAGCCCTCCGGTAAGGCACTCAACCAGATTTTCTTGGAATAATCACAGACTAAAACCCTAAATAACATACTGATATATTAACTCCATTAAAATCTAATTCAGAGGCAATAATTTTTAGCAAACCAACAAAGGGCTTATGAAAACAAAGTGAGAAAAGACTGAAAAAAGGTAAATCAATGCTCTGACTGAAAGTAAATCAGAATTAAAGACAAGGGTATGAATTAAAAGAGACTAGAGTCCCAAACCTTGCTACAATCGCATATTTTCTTGAGAGGTTTACCCTTGAGTCTGTGTATATATATTTAAGCAAATGATACTGATGAGCTCTTAATTGATAAGAGGCTTTTTCAAACGGCTTTCAAATTAGGATGCCCAATTCAAAATTTAGGAAATGGAATGTCACCAAAGGGATTCCATTTCTGCTTTCAAAAACTCCTGCCTAAGGGTTTTGTTGAGGATATACATTAATCCATTCTTTGAACCCTTCTCCATGGACGCCACTCTTCTAGATTGGGTCACGGAGGAGTGAAGAAAATAAACTATGTCCCAGATCTCATAGTAGTTGCAGGGATAAAGAATACACGGAATACAAGCCAGAACGGTTTCTTCACTCACCATTCTCAGAAGGAACCAACACTACCAATATCTTGATCTTGGACTTCTAGCCTCCAGAACTGTGAGAGAATAAACTCATGTTGCTTAAACCCTGCATTTGTAGAACTTTGTTATGGCAGCCCTAGAGAACTAATACAGATTTTGCATTTGTATGATTGGCTGGATCTGTATGCAATACATAAAATACAGGCTAGGATTATAGCAGTGTCCAGGGGAAAGACATTCCAGGAGGCTGGAGCATGATGAGCAAGGGCAGTAGGTTGGGGGAGACATCATGGTGGATGCTGAATACTGACTCAAGATGGCCAGAGGTGCTGCCTATGTCATTCCTGTGTCCCCAAACGTGCCATTCCTGGGGCTTCAATCCGGATTCTACACACGACAGAAAACCTTCAATCCCAAATGGCTTTCGACTGGAAATCCCCATACACACACAAACGTGGCATTTAAAAGAGTTTTGGACACAGATGAAAACAAAGATGAAAAGAGAAATGAGTGAGATAAGGTATTTCTGAAAAGTTTTTTTTCCCCATGGCATATGGCATTTTGTTAGATCTAGTTAAAGCCAAGCTTCTAGATAAAAAACGGAAAATTCTGTAAGATAGGCAATATCTGATTTCATTTCTCTGCTGCCTCAGTCTTTGCATTTCATAGAGAAAAATAATTAATGTAATTATTAAATGCAGCAAAATTGAAAGACCAGAAGAAAAATATTGCACTTTTTTGGTCCCACAAATTGTTCGTGTCTGTGCATGTGCTTGTGTCTTTGTGTGTGTAAACCTGCACTAATTACCCCTGGTCCAATTAATTTAGTCTTTGATAACCCCAAATGCTAGTTTGGCAATCTGTTGCACAATGCGGTGAGAGAGCACTTGTGTCAGCCTCACACGCGGAGGTTCAAGTTCTCGCTATACCATTCGCTAACATTGTGATTTGGGGCCAGTTCCTTCTTCTGCACTTCAGTTACTTCATCTCTACGAGTGTGGACTTAAAATACTCGTCCTGCTTATCTTAAAAAGGTAGTGTGAGATCCAGGTGATATTGTGTAATTGAAAGTATTTCATAATGGCAATAAAAGGATATTGATAGCAGGTCACTGGTTCTCTATCCTTTAGAAGCATATTAAAAAAATGCTGCCGGTTTCAGTTTTCAAGGAGCAGTGCATTCCAGTATCTTTTTTGTTGATGGTATCAGAACCATTGTTTGTGCTGAGCTCTGTGTTCCTCCAGAAATGTCACAATGTAAAATCAAAAGCGTTATCTTGATACATAGATGCTCAATGCTATTCAGCAGTGGATTAGTAGCTTTGGGTAAGAACCAGAAAGCTCCATATTTATACAAATAACAACAAACCCCACCAGGATTCTACATATTTAAGAATACCAGGCACCTGATATCACTCAGTTAAGGGCCAGGTAATTAGCAATTGAAGTTTGGGGAAGTCTAGAATCTATGACTTTAATCCACAAAAGGTAACTTAAAATGTGCTTGTGGGGATCCCTTGAGACTTTGCTAGAAGCTCCAGGGAAGGAAAGAAACAGACTACAGAGTAATGTTTATCTTGGCCCCTGTCTCATTCTCCACTTCTTTCTTGCTAATTCACTCACATTCTCCTTTAAGTGAGTGGTGCCTTCATGATGTTCATCAGGATTCAGAACATCGTAAATTCCCTTGACTACTCTTTTTAATCTGGCAATTGCTATTCGAGAATCTACTCTTAAGAACAATTTAAGATGTAGAGTTGGAGGTCAGTGGAGGATGCACATACACACAAAAATTTCTATGAAAAATTCTCAGTGTACTTGTTGGGATATGGGTCATATTCTAATATGATACTTAAAGACAGAAATTATCTCCATCTGGAGATATCGATAGGAAAATATTTCATTTCACTGGTGTCATTGAGGCTGGATCTTACAGGATGGAAAGAATTAGGCCTTGCAGAAATGTCAGGTTTTAGGCTAAGAGAATAGCACAGATGATCCATGGAGACTCAGATAGTGTAAAGTAGTAGTGAGAAATGGAGATTTTTTTTTTATTAGATCATGAATTGGGAAAGAATTAACTGGAGCCAAATTGTAAATGGTCTAAGGGAGTTTTACATCTTTTTTTCAGCCCAAACCGCTGAAAGTTATTGATACAAAATGTTCATTCAACATTATGTAGATGGGGAGAGGCTGTAGGTCGGCAGTCAAGGTTTCAAATGATAAGTAATGAGGATTGGTACCTAGAGAATGACAGAAAAAAGAGACACAAGAGAACTGTAACAGAATCAACGTGGCTCATCGATTGAATGAATGTGACTATGGAAGTTAATGGTCACAGAAATTCCAGAGTATGAACCCAAGTGAAGGCAAATCTCAAGGAGAAAAGAAAGCGGAAAGGGCAGAACCAAGCATTCCTCATTTTTGCTCATAAATGTACTCATCAAATAATTGAGTTCTCCTGCCAGGGGATGTATGAGTGAGGGGCAGGGAGAAGTGAATAGTATCCATTTAATCAGAAGTCCCACCACATGGAAACATGAAAAGTGAGGTGTTTCCTCCTGCCCCCAATAGAAATCTATTTGAAATGGATACAGTGTAAAAAAGATGGCCAAAGACAAATCCTTCATTAACATTCAAATCTGTTCCTCTCTCAGCTTTCCCCATCCCAATCATTGTCACCCCTACAGACTCAACTACTCAAACTAGAGATTTGGAAGTCATTCTCAGCCCTGTTTCCTCCTTTACTTGACAGATTCAATCTACCCCACAAAATGGTTGCTTTAATCTCAGAATTAGGTCTTGAATATGTCTCCTGTCCATCTCCATGCCACCATTGTGGTCCAGGTTCAGGTCACCATGATGTCTCACCTGGACTACTGTAGTAGCCTCCCTATTGGCCTTCTCACCTCAACTCTCGCTTCTCCACAGTCAGTTCATTACACAACAGCGAGGATGATTTTTAAAATACAAATTATATTATGTTACCTCCTGCTGAAAATCCTCCAAAGGCAGCCTCCAAATCTTAAGCACAGCTTCAGGCCCTCAGGCCTTCATGATACAGTCCTGTCTATCTTGTTTCTGTTTCCTACCACACTCCCTGTTGCTCCCTGTGGCAGAACCACACTGGCCTTTATTCTCTTCTCGGTGCCTAGCTCCTGCTGGCCTTGTGGGTCTGGCACTGACTACTCCCCTTGCCTTGAATGCTTTGTCATGGATCTTTACGAGACTGGATATTTCCTGTAACTTCTAGTTTCATTTAAAATGCCATCTTCTCAGAAAGGTCTTCTTCACTTCAGAATCTCAAGTAGCCCCCTGGCCCACCTCCCATTCACTCTCTTTTCTATCACCTAACTTTACTGTCTTTAAAGTACTCATCACTATGTTAAAGTATTTTGTTTATGTATATGTTTATCATTATCATTCTCTCCCTGAAATCTCCTCCCCACTCCCACAGCGCACTAGAAATTAAATTGCATGAGAACAAGGACCTTTGCTGTCCTGTCCTATGTCTTGCTCCAAACATGTTTATGAATAAAGGAAAAGAACAACATACGATGGAGAGATCTGAGCAGAGCTATCTGGTTGAAGGTGTAGCCAAGGGAGACTCAGGTAGGCACACAGACCTAGGAGAGGAATCCTGTGGAGAAGAAGAGAATGGAGACACATTGGTGGAATGAGGCTTCATATATGTAAGGTGGTAAAGAACTTAATAAGAGTAGATATTTATCCTGAGAGGACAAGATCCACTTCTTTCTCTGAGATGGAAGACATTCTTGCATCCCCTTGGGAGCCTGGCCTCCATGAGGAGAAGTGATTAACTAATTTTGAAAACACCACTTTGGCCAAAAGGAAGTTTCCTGTTGATTGGCCCTATTTGTTTAGATGCCCCTGACATTGGCCCCTGAACTCAATGTCTGGTTAAGAACTTATCATCACAAGGAAGAAGATTTGACCTTTTCCTTAATAACACCTTTAAACAGGACACATGCACACAGAACAGCTGGGCCAGAGCAGAATTCACTAGCCTAGTCCAGCTGTTAGGGCCAGGAGTATGAGTTTAATAAGTGAATTACATGATTTTATTTTAGAAGAAACCTTAAAAATCATCTGGGCTAGACACTACCCATATTAAAAGTGAAGAAAAAACCCAAGATGTTGACTAAACCTCTTCTTTCTGAGTCCCAATTTAAGAGTGTTCCCACACTTCATGCCATGAGGAAAAAGTCAAAAAAATTGCTCTTATCTACTCTTCTTCCTTCCCTACCTAAGAAAGTCCCAAAGTGTGACATAAACTGGCACATGGCATGGTGGAAATCACTTCTGTGAGGTCTGCCAAATGACTTCAGTGCTTCACTTCAAATTCAGCCAAACCCAAGGAAATTCTTTGCCAAGTTTCTCAGGTCTCAGTCCTTTTTCTTGGTGTACTGAGTCATACACTTTCCAAGGCTGCTCAGAATATATGCCCCAGTGAAGGCACAAAACATTGGCAGGATGGTGTAGCCAATCTATCCATATATACAGTGTGGTAACAACACTCTCTGATTCATTTTTCTTGCTTAATCCAGCTTTAGGTTTTCACACACAATTCCTCTTTGTTCTTAGCAGTGGTGGCTGTGCATATGATAGATACAGCATTAAAAATTATAACTCACGCATTTTCTTTGTCACCTGCACAGAATATTTGGGAGATCAAGGTTTCTTTCTGAGCCCAGGGAAGTACTCCCTGTCTCCAAAGAAACACATCAAAGATAAAGGCTCCCTCTTCCACAAATAGTCAAAGAAATCTGAATACAAGCAGAAAATGAAATGAGAAAGTGAGATGCTGCTCAATGCGTTAGTCATATGTGTGTTTTCAGAGCACCCCACCCCTTGTTTTGTCTTTTCTCCCGTGGCTGCTTTCCACAAGGTTGACTAACCTTGATGAGTGACACTGGAGCGTGATGTACTGGGCTGTCTGATTTCCAACTTTCAATTGCCTGATGGAAAAGCAGAGTTGTTTGCCCCTTTCACCATCCTCCCTCTCTTTTCTCGTTCGACTCTACTCATAATACAACAATTTCTTATTATCTTAGGGATCCTTGCTGCCTCTGTCTCGCGGTGTTTTGTCTGCTAGAATCTGACTGAAAAGTGCTTCTGTTCCTCCCCCCATTCTCGCCCCCAGAAAACTGGCAGTCTTGACACTTTTCTGACATTTCTAAACAACTCAGACTCTTCCTGCCAACTCCCAGTTGCTCTCTAAACCTTTTTAATCCTGTAGAATGCAAACTAATCTATGGAGAGAAAGGCGCCAGGCCTGGTCTGGCAGCTGGAGCTAGGAATGTCAGAGTGGGGAAAATGATAAATACACCTGCCACAGAGAAAGGGAGAGACATGGCCAGGCCCAGCACCACAATAAGGTTATTTAATGTACAGAGATAGGCAGGACACTCTCCAGTACCCTCGAGTGCAAACTGCATGGAGGTGATTTGTTCAAAAAGAAAAATGACAACCATTAATAATGTGCACAGTCTGGAGGTGGCTGTGTTTGGGAAGACACAGAGATAAGGAGCAGAAATCCTCCTGTGTCCTCTTAGACCACTCTCAGGTTTTCTCTGTTTGAGCCAGCATTACAGAAATCCCTAGGGTCTTGTGATCTACACTTCTGTGCTGTGGAAGGAAAAGAATGGCCGCTTCCTCCATAGAAGCGACTGGATTAAGTTTACATCAGGCTGGTCCAGAAGCAAAAGGGTGATGTTAGGAAAAGGCATCTTTCTGTGTTCTCAGCTTCTCTCTGCTGAGGAGTGGTGTGTTGGGCAAAGCATTGAGTTTAGAGTTAAGCTTGAGTTGGAGAATTGTGAAACTGTTTCTACTTTCTTTTTTCTTAAGTCAACCAATCTCATGCCAGGTGTATGGCCTAATAAAATGTTTCCACCTGATTAAGATACAGACCCATGACTTGATGTGCACTCTCGCGAGCGCGCGCACACGCGCACACACACACACACACACACTGCTACCAACCTTCTGCTCTTACAACTAAAGGCAAATATCTGGAGACAGAGACTTGGAAAAGGGCTCAAGAAAGAATCACAGGCAAAGTCACAGAAATAAATCACAGATGGAGTTCTGCAAGTTTGCCTTAACCAATTTTTTCTGAGATGATAAACTGCTAAAGGGCAGAGACCATACCACTTTACTTAATTTTAGACCCCCCAAAATGAAACCATATACAGTTTGATAGTTGGGAAATTATTTGGATGACAATGACACTTGTGACAAGATAGCTTAAACTATTAAACTCAAATGAAATTATGACATAGGCAATTTCATGAATCTCTTAGAGCAAAATGAGATTGGTTGATACAGAAATGGATAATGACAGGCTGAATACTGGTATCGAGACTGTTAGGCACCATGGGGATATTGAACTTAAACAAAAAGCCAGTCTTTTTTTTTTTACAAGACAGACAAATCAGCTAGCAGCTAGATCTTCAAATGGGATTGGAGCTTCCAGATCTTTTTCTTTCTTTTCTTATAAAAAGAATATGGCCACAATTTTATCAAATTT
The DNA here is from genome assembly GCF_037783145.1 of Equus przewalskii. Classification (NCBI taxonomy): domain Eukaryota; kingdom Metazoa; phylum Chordata; class Mammalia; order Perissodactyla; family Equidae; genus Equus; species Equus przewalskii. The sequence continues at coordinate 21,803,724 of NC_091849.1, forward strand.
ATCTAGATTGAAAATAACATAGTCTAACAAATAATATGCATCCATTCTCCTCCCAAATATTGGCCTTGTAGGAAGCTAATTTAAAAAAAAAATGTAACTTGATTTCCTATAATACTTTCTTCATGGAAAAATCACAAGTGTGTTTGTTCTAAGGTGCAAAAAGTGTAATTACAAGGTATTCTGAAGCTTACACTGTAAGCTTAAAGAAATAGATATTACAGAACATTTTGTAATAATATAAATATTAGCCACAGATAAGTTTTTCATATAAAAATTTTTTTTCTTTGACATTGAGGTCAATATTTTTCAATGTGATATTCACAAACCTCAAAGGAAATATGTGTGTGGTATTTGATATTTCTGTTCTGAGCAGCCAGTGGACCCAGACAATTGGTTGCTAAGATCAATATAAGCCAACATTTGATGCAGTATATTTGCAATTATTACATATTCTAGAGCCATACACTGGTGAGTTGTCATCAGTGCTAGACAACAGGCAACTGAGCTCCTTCCGGAGCTTTCCATCTTTGAACTCTTTCCAGAGATAAGTTTTGCCAGCAAAAACAAATCATACTGACCTTGTGTAAGGGGGAGGAAAGATCTTGGAAAAAATATATAATATTTTATAAATATATATAAAATGGATATCATTTTAATTTTGTAAATATATGATGGATTATATATGTAATATATATCTTGTATATATACAGAGAGAGATAGTTATAGATATATACATACAAAATTACTGTGGAAAAGATTCATGGTGCTCCCCAAGTCAGGCATCGTTCTGCGGGTTTCTGAACAAAAGGAGACTGATCTTGAGAATTAAATAAGAAGTGCTATCTTATTGTAATAACATTTTACTCCCTGTGATCCAGACAAGATGTAATCCATCACATAATATACACGACTCTGCCTTCAAAATGTTTGTGAAGACAGTCTATGAGAGCTCTGTCTCCAAAGATGCAGCTGTAAGATTCAAGGCACTGTACCAGACCTATATAAGATATTTGTTAGAGAAATATCACAAAGTTGATCAAACTCAACTTATAGTTATTGAGCACTTATTAAATACCCAAACACAGTACCCAGAACACCTAAACTAAGCCTTAAAAACAAAATTCCAACAAAATGCCTCAGAATTATCGTGATACCTCAGGTATGTGTCTAGTGAGTCAGTATTTAACTCTCCTGGGGGCTGGCCTGGTAGCGTAGTGGTTAAGTTCTCGTGCTCCACTGCCACAGCCCAGGGTTCACCAGTTCAGATCCTGGAAGCAGACCTCCACAACGCTCATCAAGCCATGCTGTGGCAGCATACCACATAGAAGAACTAGAAGGACTTACAGCTAGGATACGCAACTATGCACTGGGGCTTTGGGGAGAAAAAAAAAACAGAAGAACATTGGCAACAGATGCTAGCTCAGGGCCAATCTTCCTCACCAAAAGGCATACTTAAAAAAAAAAATTTAAATGTCCAAACAATATATGCTAACATTACATAAATCTAGCTCAGCAATAATACTTAAAAATTAATCAGAAAAAAAGTGCATTTCACTTCAGGCCATCTGAATAGCTCAGTGGCCTTCTGTTTCCAGAGACAAAGTTTTACAAGTCATTAATAAAAACTTTCTATCCGAATGAGAAAGATGCAACCTACACTGAAGAAATGATGGTGCTCCAGGAACTCAGAACAGATGTTAGGTTAGGAGTATCAAATACTTATTTTTGATTTATGAGTAATAAGATATTATTGAAAATAATGTTATTCTTCTTCTACCTGCTTCTTTAGTTTCATATCTCTTGACGATTCCCTAAATTTCTACTGTACTTTTCTTGAAGTGATTCTGATCAGTGAAATCTGAAAAAGAGCAGAGCAAACAATTGAGAGACAAAGCAGTATTGTAATTGAGTCAATACTTCTTTCTAGCAACATATGAATTTGAGTATAAACTTATTTATTCATATTAAAAATAAATCATTGTGGGGCCCAGCCCATGGCCAAGTGGTTAAAGTTCCATGCGCTCTGCTTCAGTGGCCCAGGTTCACCGGTTCGGATCCAAGGTGCAGACATACTCCGCTCACCAGCCACGCTGTGAAGGTGTCCAACATACGAAAAAATACAGGAGAATTGGCACAGACGTTTGCTCAGGACGAATCTTCCTCAGCAAAATAAATAAATAAATAAATTGTTCTTCATATACAATACAGAAGTTTAAGTAGAAGCAACAATTCATTATAACTGTTTGAAACTGACAAATGTTTGATCTCACAGCATCCACTACAATAAGTATATATGATGGGGTTTCGGTTGAAGTTCATTTGAATTCATAAAATACAGTTCTGTGAAACCTGAGATTATACTGATATAGTCTATTTAACTCACCCTAGCATCATCATCATTAAGAAAACGTATTATCCTTACTAACATATTATAGAAAGCAGTAATAACCATGTGTATGAAATTTATAATTTAGTTAAGACCGAAAACATAATTATAATCATTTGCTATTAAAGGTACAGGTCAATAATCCAAAGACATTTTCTATATCCAGAAAATACTACAATAGCAGCAATTATTTGCTTTGGCCGTTACTTGATTCTGACCTCGGGCTATTAATCTTTCATTTACTCTCCACTCTTACTTACATAAATGTGTTATTTTAAATGTACAAGAGAACACTTTCAAGCATTTAATTAGAACATGCTCAAATGTTACTTCTCAAGCGTTGACCACATTTGTAGGTATGTAATCACTTCTTAAGTTCCCTTGTTATTAAGCTGGAGTGACCTTGGACGCAGAGAATCTAGAGAGACTTAAGGGAAAACAATAATGTGGGAAGATGCCTTTGATTTGCTATTAAGGGAAAGAAGGGTGGGTACAATTTGCCTGAATTATTCTTAGAACTATATATACTAACATTCTAGGCATGGAAAGTACTCAAAAATACACGAGAACTGTCTCAGCTGTTGTGCTGAGTTGGCTATACTGTATAATTTCCATTTTCTTCTTTCTTCTTTTCAATGTTGCCAGTTTTCCTTATTTAGTGTCTATTACTTTATATACTTATTTGTTTTCCTTTCTTTTGAGGAAGATTAACCCTGAGCTAACATCCACCACCAATCCTCCTCGTTTTGCTGAGGAAGACTGGCCCTGACCTAACATCCATGTCCATCTTCCTCTACTTTATATGTGGGATGCCTGCCAAAACATGGCTTGATAAGTGGTAAGTAGGTCCGTGCCTGGGTTCCAACCTGGCAGACCCCGGGCCGCTGAAGCGGAGTATGTAAACTTAACTGCTGCAGCGCCAGGCCAGCCTCAATTTACTCTTTTTCTTGAAAGAGCAAAATTATGCCATATATTAAGGATGTATCATTTAGATTAGTATATATCATACATATATACATATATATTGCAGTGTATATATGTATTTTTAAGTATAAAGCAGTATTAATGTTTCCTTTTACTAGTTTCTGGATGATTTTATTTTCAATCTTCAAAAAAGCTCACTTAAAGTAACAATTTAAGCAGCTGGTTTTAAATATCTCCTTAAATTGGAAGAATAACAAATGTTTCACAGAATTCAACAAACAAGAAGGACTTAAATGTCCCAACTATCAGAAGCAATTGGCAAGAATAGAAATATCTAAATTTGTTCTTGAAACCAAAGGGCAAAGTGATAAAGACAGAGCATCAACATCTCTACAGAATCGTCAGACCTTGAGACAGATGGTCCACTTTGCCGTAGAAACAGTTAGAGGATAAACACCCAATCACAGCAGCATTATGGAGAGTCAGTTATGTGTTTTAAAATCTATGGGGTGCTAATGGTAATTCAATATGAAAATCTTCCCAATTAGCCATTTCAGTAAAAAGGCAAATTAACCAATCTCTTATTATAGAAAGTGCTATTTTCACAATTTAATAAAATGCAAATCTATTATGGCAAATAAGGTTAATGTGGAAAATGCCATAGAAAGTTTAAAAATGAGACTTTGTAACATGCTAATGAGTCCTCCTAAAAAAGTAGGTCATTTTGGCTCTGCTGTGCCATTGTGCTGAAAGTAGTCAGGGAAGAAAGATAGGGAAATAACATCTAAAACATAGAAACAACACTAACTTGTGAATTCATTTGGCCTCGGAAAACCTCTTTGCATATTCTTATAAAATAGTTCTTTCAATAACAAAAGAAGCTGCTCAGAGCCTCGGACTTTGAAGAAGGGAGAATGAAAAGTGTCACATCTCCTCTGTGTTGAGGTGATTACACAGCAAGGATCGCCATCTTCCTCCCACGTCCCCAACTATCTTGCTATCTTGCCATCTGTTAACTCTGAGCTCCTAATAAACTTTTATTATGTACTCATGGAAGCAAAACATATGTTTGGAGCATCAGCAATGCAGGGGTTAACAAAACAATTTTCAAAATACAGGAGGTAAATTTTAGCCTTGATTAACTTATCAAGGTATTTGCATTCTAAAATAAAGCTACTTTTATGTTGCTCTGGAAATTTTGTGCTTAATAGTTTAATGTTATTTATTTCATTTCGGAAAGACGAAGACTAATGTAAGTTTTCATTGTACTTGGCGTCTAAGGTGGGAACAGGTCTGAGCAGAGAAGCAAGGGGGAATCAGAGACATTTGGACAGAAGTTATGACAAGACTTTCCGATAGAATAATATAAGAGGCGGAGAAGAACACAAAGTCAAAGATAATTCTAAGGTTTACAGGCGCGCATGATAAAGGAATTGTCTTCAGAATTGAGAGGCAAGAAAGGACCAGAGTAGGACAAAAAATAAATTTCCTCTGAGCCCTGTTTAGTTTAAAGAGACCACTAAGAAGCATTAAATGATTTGGTGCCAAAGACTAAACACAGGACATCCCAAATTCTATTTCCATCTGATGAAGGGAGGGAGTCATTATTAGGTGGTCATGGCCAATGAAAAAATATAATTGTTACTTGTCCGTAACTAACTCAAACCTTTCTAAGCCCCCATGCCTAAAGACTTGATGATATACTATTAAATAAACAATCACGTAAGCTAGCACATTTTATTTTGTTTACGATGTTGTTTGGTTTGGTTTCTTTTTCGTTCTCCTAGAGACATTAATCTCCAGTCTTAGACACGTGCAAGGATGAGGGATGATATTAAGTAATCATGCCAAGTAAATGAACCCTTCTGTTATACAAATAAGTAAGGAAAAACTCATTTGCTTTTTCTTCAGTAACATTGGTTACTTTTATTATGAGGGTAGCGTAACATCTTATCTAATTCATTGAATGTACCATATTGGTTGAAATTGAGAAGGTAAGGAAAAAAGAGGGAATTCATGGGTGATTGGTAAATTTTAGTTATTGGAGTGAGCTTTTAACCTCTGTTTTGAATTCTAATGGTTTGATCTGTAGATTTCAGACCTTCAGCAGGTAATGTATGAAAAAGAGAATGCTCAGGAATTAGTAGCATTTTAATACTGACAATAGCTTACTCAAGTTAACTTAAATTTCTATATCCTGTCAGGGGCTCTAAAATACTGGTGTTTCTGAGGCCCATCTCTAGGTTTCCATGTCCATTAATCCCTTGGAGTCCTACTATGTTTGTCTGAAGGGAATTTAGAGTGCATAATCCACTCTTATTATTTTCAAAGAGATGATGAGATTGATGCTCAGAGGCTGAATAATAACTCCAGGACAGTATGGCTAATTAAAAACATGAACCAAAGCTTTCAATTTAAGTTTCAGCATATAAAGAGTTTATAAATTGTCACTCCCAACCTTACAACAAGAAAAAAACTGAATTAAATGAAAGTCAATGACTTTTCTTGAACAAAGTTGAGAACTGTCATCCCCAGATAAACCACTATGCTCAAACCTAAAGAGACAGAAGCACCTAGAGAGATACAGCTTCTGAGGTTTGCCTATCTGAAGAAGAAGCCACTGGAATCCATAGCTGGTAGGAACACTTGAATGCCTATTTGTATAAATTAATATAGAGTGAGTTCAGACTAGTGTGAGAGTGAGAAATTCTTGGAGGTAGCATGCTTAAGGAAGTCCTACATTTAACGTGAGCTTTCATTCCAGAAACCCCACCAAGATCTCATGATGGAGGATCTGAGAGTGATCCCCTCATGGCCCATGCTGGGGGAAGGGAAGAGTAGTAATCTTAAAATCCACATAGATTCTACACCCTCACAAAAGCCTAGTCTCCAGAGGAAAAGGAGTCACCAGAGGGCAAACTTGAAACCCTACCCCAGTTTAGGAAAGAAAATCCTCCCCCAAATGCCACCTTCCTGTCTCACTTAGGGAACAAAAAAATGCTCGAAAAGATACTAGACTTCAAGTAAATAGATTAGGAACGCCATAGTCAGAGAAGGGAGTAGGAGAATGGAGGATAGAAAACTACACTCCTGGGGGAGGAACAGAAACACTTATGAAGCCTTCACCTCTGAGACATAGGCCGTTTAAAAGACTGAGGCTTAATGAGCAGATTATAGAATGTCCATCCCCCCTTCACATCCTACAATATCAACAAGCCTCCTCTATAATAACAGTGGATTACAGCTGAATGACACATAGTTATAGTTGGAGGCTTCAACGTCCCTCTGTCAGTAATTGAAAGATCAAGCAGGCAGAAAATCAGTAAGATTATGGATAACCTGAATAACGCTATCAATCAAGTCGATCTAATTGACATTTATAAAATACTCTATTCAGTAACAGCAGAATATATATTCTTCTCAAGCTCACCTGGAACATTCACCAAGATAGACCATTTTCTGGTCCATAAAATGCACCTTAATAAATTTCAAACAGTAGGAATCATACAGGATGTGTTCTCAGACCACAACAGAATTAAATTAGAAATCAAGGGCAGAAAAATAGCTGGAATATTCCCCTATATTTAGAAATTAAGAAACACACTTCTAAATAACACATAGGGCAGAGGGAAAAGTCTCAAAGTAATGTAAAAAGTATTTTGAACCAAATGCAAATGAAACTATACTCAAAATTTTTGGAATGCAGCCAATAATATTTAATAATAATATATATTAAAACAGAAGATGCATCTACAATCAATAATCTCAGCTTCTACTTTAGGAAACTAGAGAATGAAGAGTAAATCAAACCTGAAGAAAGCAGAAGAAAGAAAAAGAATTTAGAGCAGAAAATAATAAAATTGAAATTGGAAAAGAAATAGGGAAAATCAATGAATCCAAATGCTAGTTCTTTGAAAAGATGAATAAAAATGATAAGCCTCTAGCCAAGCTAACCAAGAAAAAGAGAGAAAAGAAGACTTTATCATATCAGGAACGGACAAGGGGACAATCTATTGATTCTATGGCCAGTAAAGGGATAAAAGAACACTGAAAACAATGTTATAAACACAAATTTGAAAACTTAGATGAAATGGACTGATTATGTGATGACACAAACTACCATAAAATTATTCCAGCAGAAATAGAGAACCTGATTGAAGAAGTCAAAGTAGCAGTTAAAAATCTACCAAAAGAGAAAACAGTTGGCCCAGATGGTTTCATTGGTGAATTTTAGCAATGATTTACATAAGAAATAAACTAATTCTATACAACCTTTCCCAAGAAATAGAAGAGGGAGCACCTCCCAACTCATTTTATGAGGACAGTGTTACCCTAACACCAAAGTCAAATAAAGCTATTACATGAAAATAAAATCACAGACCAATTTCTTTTCTTTGTTTTTTAAAAAAACTCTTTAATTTTTTTTAATTGCAGTAACATTGGTTTATAACATTATATAAATTTTGGTGTACATCATTATATATTGCTTTCTGTGTAGATTGCATCATGTTCACCACCCAAAGACTGATTACAATCCATCACCACACAAGTGCCTAATCACCCCTTTCACCTCCTTCCCTCTCTATTTCCTCTCTAATAATCAGCAATCCAATCTCTTTCTTTATGTGTTTGTTTGCTGTTGTTTTTATCTTCTATTTCTGGGTGAGATCATATGGTATTTGACTTTCTCCCTCTGACTTATTACGCTTAGCGTAATACACTCAAGGTAAGTACCACAGCTGACTGGGTAAGGGAAGCAATAGAAAAAAAATAAACAAACGCGACTACACCAAACTAAAAAGCTTCTGCACAGCAAAGGAAACCATCAACAATTGGAAAGACAATCTAACAATCGGGAGATGACATTTGCAAACCAGAGACAATTTTCTAATGAAGATAGAGACAAAAGTCTTCAAAAAAAAAAGAAAAATGCGCTAATCTAATCCAGCATAATGATATAAGGCACTGTGACCAAAGTGAGTTCATTCCAAGAGTGCAAGGCTGGTTCAACATTCAAAAATTAATCAACATCATTCATCATACCAAGAGACTAAATAAAAAAACAATATGATCATATCAATATATTCAGAAAGATTATTTGACAAAATCAAACACCAATTTGTGATAAAACTCTTGAAAAAAAAACTAGGAATAGAAGGGAATATCCATAACCTACTAAAGGTTATATATAAAAAAACCTACAGCAAAAAGAATACTTAATTATGAAACTGAACACTTTCCTACCAAGATCAGGAAGAAGGAAAGAATGCTCTCTCTTAGCACTGCTTTTCAACTTTGTACTAGAAGTCATAGCTAGAGCAAAAGGCAAAAAAAAAAAAAAAAGAAATAAAACCGTCTGCTCTTCAGATGACATGATTGTCTACATACTAACCCCAAAGACTCTATTTTTCAGAAATTCCTGATAAATTCAAATGCATACAAAGCTCTATATTTTTACTCCCCACCTCCACATTTTATGTTTTTGATGTCATAATTTATATCATTTTACCTTGTGCTAACAAATTATTGCAGTTAAAGTTATTTTTACTACTTTTGTCTTTTAACCTTTAACAAAAAGCTTCAGGTGCCTACAATAGTTTTTCCTAGGTTCTTTGTCTTTCAAAAGAGAACAAATTTGGAGGACTCACATTACCCAAGTTCATGACTTATTATAAAGCTATCAGAATCAAGATAGTGTGGCACTGGCAAAAGAAAAGACATTGATAAATGGAACAGGATATAGAGCCCAGAAACAGACCCAAGAAATATGGTCAACTGATTTTGGACAAAGGCACAAAGGCAACGCAATGAAGAAAGGAGGCTTTTTGACACATGGGACTAGAATATTTGCTTGTCCCTATGGAAAAAAATGAACATAAACACAGGCCTCACTCACAAGTACACAAAAATCAACTGAAAACACATCAAAGATATAAATATAAAATGCAAAATACAAAAACTCTAGAAGGAAACAGGAGAAAAACTGTGTAACCTTGGGTTTGGTGATGAGTTTTTAGATACAACACCAAAGCATGATGCATGAAAAAGATTGATAAGATGGACTTGGTTAAAATTAAAACTTTTGTTGTCTGAAAGTTATTGCCAAAAGAATAAGACAAGTCACAGATTGAGAGAATATATTTGTAAATCACTGATTGGATAAAGCACTTGTATCTGGAATATACACAGGACTTAAAATTCAACAATAAGGAAACAAACAATCCAACTGAAAGATAGGCAAATGATGGGAACAGACAGCTCGCAACAGAATATGTACAGATGGCAAATAAACATATGAAAAGACGCGTAACACTATTTGTAATTAGGGAAATGCAAACTAAAACAGCAATGAGGTATTACTCCACACCTAGTAGAATGGCTAAAAGCAGAGAAGTAACCCTGACAATCCCAATCGCTGATGAAAAAGGAACACCAGAGATTCTCATTCATTGTTCTTGGAAATTCAAAATGGTACGCCTACTTTGGAAAACAATTTCACTTTCTTACAAAGCTAAACATAGCCTTACAATACAATCCAGCAATCCCTTTTCTAAATATTTATTCAAATGATTTGAAAATTTATGTCCATGGAGAAAACCTGGATATGAATGTTTCTTGTAGCTTTATTTGTAATTGGCAAATGCTGGAAGTAATCAAGATGCCTTTCAAGAGGTGAATGGATAAGCAAAGTGTGGTATGTCCAAATGGTGGAATACTACTCAACAATAAAGAGGTATGAGCTATCAAGCCATGTAAAGACATGAGTGACTCTTAAATAAGTATTGTTAAGTGAATGAAGCCAATCTGAAAAGGCTATGCACTGTAGGATTTCAAGGCAGAACTACAGAGATGGAAGCAGATCAGTGGTTGCCAAGGTTTTGAGAGGGGTGTGGTTGAATAGGTAAGGCACAAAGCATTTTTAGGGCAGTGAAGCCATTCTGTATGATACTATCATGGTGAACATACAACATTATGTGTTTGTTGAAACTTGTAGAACATTTCAGTACAAAGAGTGAATCAATAAAAGGAATGAGGGCTCCTTGGAGAAATGGATGATTCTAGGGCTGGGGCAGAGAAAACACAAGATGAGCCTGAAGCTTCGTGTAGTGCCAGAAATTAAAGAAATGCTAGAAAAACACAAAGATGGGTGTATGACCAAGGAACATAGGACCCAACTGAAAGATCTCTCAATGACTAAAGTTGGAACAATTTGAGCAACAAATTAATATAGTATTGGACTGTGATCCACAATATACGGTAAATAGCCATGAGTCCATAATGATATAAATCAATGGTAGAATAAAATAAATGGAGGAGTATAAACAAATTTCCCATAAAGAAAAATCTCAATTAATTTTGGAATGTTCACCTCTCAAAGTGTTGGTGTGTAATACTCCACCCTTTAATGTGCACTGCACTTAATGACTTCCTTCCAAAAAATACATTACACGAAGGGGGAAAGAAGGGACTTTACAGTGGACGAATCTGACAAACACTATGTTAGACAAGTGATCGAGATTAATATCAGTTGTGATAAGTCATGTTGATACCAAGTACCAGTGGTATGCTTAAAGGAGAGCTTTCCTCTGTGATCTTCCTCCCCAAAACCCACAATTCCTCTTTAACCATGAGAAACACATCAGAAAAAGTAACAAATTGAGGGACATTCCACAAAATACCTGACCCTTTGAGTCATCCCTGAAACTGTCAAGGTCTTCAAAAACAAGGCAAGCCCAATAAATTTTCACAGTCTAGAGGAGCGGAAGAAACACGAAGACTAAATGTATGTAATATCCTGCATGGGATGCTGGAAGAGAAAAAGGATATTTGAGAAAAAACAGTGATTTCCAATAGAGTATGGACTTCAGTTATAATAATATATCAACATGGATCCATTAGTTACAGCAAATGTACCATGGTAATATTAACAACAGAGGGAACTGGCAGCTGGGTGTACAGAAATTCTGTTAATATTTTTGCAATTTTACTAAACAAAAATGAAAAAAATGTATGGCCCATCTCCTAATTCAGTTAACTTGCTTTTTGGAAGATTCTATATTAGCCTGCCTCAACTCATCCAGGTATTTTCTTTTTAATGTGTCAATGTAGCAATCCATATTGGTTTGGTATTTCATTTTATTCTTTCCTTAGTGCTGGGTACATCCTAGTCCTTCAAATATTTCCTGAATGCTAGCAGGGTATCCTCCCTTCAGTTCCTAGCCAAAAATATTATTTTAAGCGAAAACAACTACAAGTCTGAACAAAATGGACCCTCTTCATCACTGCGTTCATTTAAAGCCGTCCTTTAAGATTCTGCTTATTTGAAAGCAGAGAAAGAACAAAATTAATCTCTATTAAAGGACAATAGCGTAGAGGCCAGAAACCAGGTTTGTTCACAAAACTTCTTTTTGGTCCTATCAGTTTCACAACAAAAGGCATGAGATTTTTAAAATGGGAGGAAGCAAAAGAACAATGCGAGTAAGTTTACAAAATTATTGAGTTGAAGGATTCATGAAGGGCTTTCAATTACAAAATTAATCCTGGAGCAGAAGAGAATTCCAGATTCTGAATCTTATGTCTGAGCAACTTCTTTTCCCCTGGAGCTTAATTATGTCATCAACAGGCAGCTGTTGGTTCAAGTGGCTGAGGTAAATAGAGGAAGGTATAGGTTTCAGCCATCTCAACAAAGTCCCAAATCACAAGGGGTCCAAAAGAATTAGGATTTCAGGGCGTGCAATCCCAGAATCTGAATAATTCAAGTGGTGAAACTCAAAATGCAGATACATTTCAGGAACATTTGCCCCAAAATCTCATACGGACTGCAGTGTAATAATACACTGCTAAGTATTGCTTAACAATAGTAAATTCATTGAGTTTCAATTTTGCCAGTCTGGAAAATATTAGAAATAAAAAAGAAAATGACCTTCCATATCTTTCATCCACGATGCAATGTGGAAGGGGCGGGAGTAAGAAGTTGTGAATCTCTGTATCACTAATGGTATTAAAACAGCTTGCTTCTATTTTAAACTTGGAGATCTCGCTGAGATCTTTTCTCTCACAGCTCACCTCGTTTTATCACCATTCCCTTTATGAGAACATTTTAGAATGGATTAGAAAATTCCCAGTTTACCTGGTGCATTGTATTTTCCTTTCCTAGTTATATGCTTAAGATGCTTATATTTAAACATTTTATAGCTTCCTCTTTTAAAGGCCTCTCTCTTTTAGTGGTTAAGTACCTTGAAGCCAAGATCTTACGTTAAAGTAGAATCTAATTAGACCTTTCAGTTCAGACAGTCTACTGAACTCTTTTAGCTCCATTATAAAAATGTACAGTAAAACCTTTTTTCCTCTCTGTGGTGAAAATAGCAGTTATCTTCAAGAAAAAAAAAAAAAAGGAAAAGACATGAATTATCCCACCTCAACTTAAGCACAAGGCACCGGCAGGTGACCCTGCCCTTTGTCCTTCTACATAAGAATGAAGGTGTTTTTCAAATTTTGAGACAGCAATTGGGAGTGGAGATGTGGAGAGCGTGTTGCTGCTGCATTTAAACCCTTACATACACCACATCTAAGATGTCTTCACATTGAAAGCAGGAAAATTGCAGTAACTGCTTCAATAAGCAAGTAGTTTAAATATAATTTCTGGCACCATGTATATATTCACAGGGAAAATGAGTTAAGAAAGGCAGTATGTAGTTTTATAAAAAGGAAAGCATAAAATTCTAAATATTCTTGCCAGTGTGCATCTATGAAAGTACTGCCATTAAATTAAAAAAAAACCAAGAATTAACTATTAACAAGGATTCATATTTCTTCCTAACCTACATTTGCCATTGAGCTAGCTTTGAGAAAAGGGTAGAAAAACATAACAAATTGGTATCATCAATATCAAATGAAGCATGTCAAGCTTACAACCAGGAAATAAAAAGAATTGGGGATGAAGGGGGAAGGGGGCGGAGAAGACAATTCCAATAAGGTTAAAGCAGAATGGCTTACATCACTTCAATAAAATAAACTTGAAGATGATGCTCATAAAGCTGGTATGCTGGATAATGAAGAGTAGAAACGATGCCCTCCCACACTCACAAAGCCCCAGAGCTACCATAAAAATTTTACACCTTACCCTCTGACCCTTAGCGTTATTTGGAAAAAAAAAAAAGAATACAAATGGCCAGATTCTGTCTTTACTCATGGTGACTAACGTTGGATGTTAATAGACTAGAGGTCTCACACAACAACAGTGCAGTCATTAGCTCCATTACCATGTTGGGCAGTGATAGCCCTTAGAGCATTGACAAATTATGTTTCTCTTCGTCATATACTTGAATGCTGGAAAATCATGCTTTTAAAGTTGTTTATAATTTTTTCAAAGCGATAGTGTACTTGAAAAGGGAAGTCTCATTATCTAAGCCAGATACTTATGAAATCCTCAGTATAAAATTGTTTTCAATGCTTGATGACCACACTTTGAAAAGTATTTATATGCCTTTGATTAAAAGCCCGCATTTTGGCAAATTATTTCCATATTTTCTCATCTCCCTAGAAATTAGAGGTAGAAGTGAGGAGATAGAAGGAATCTAGCGTTAGAGTGTGGATCAATCAAGTGGAAAAATCAAAGCCCAGTCAGGAAGACATTAGGAATTTTTTAATGATCGCTTGGTCCCCTCCCCAGTCCCCTTTCATGGTTTACAAACTTGTGTCTCTGGCTAGAGACCTTATTAAAAATAAATCTTACTGGAAGATTGCCACGTAGAACGGATGATAAGAAATTCATTGGATTATGGTGGAATGGAGCATCTGGAGGGTGGGGTTTGGTGAGGTGAGGAATTGCTTTGAAGATCTGGAGACCAGCAGGAGCATATTTGAAAAACAGCTCCAAGTTTCACCCTAGCAACTCGCCTCCACCTGTCCATTTCCTGATGGAAATTAGCACCTAACATTGGTGCCACCTATTCCTTGCTACAGCATAGTCTATGGAAGAAGGCACAGTGACAAGATACCAAATGCGCCCCAAAGTATTTTGTTCTGATGTTAAAAGATGTTGAAATTCTAAAACAAGGTTCTTCAAAGAGCAGTGTACCACTGTAGAAAATCAGATATGCCTAGTGTTTATAGCCAACTTCCCTCTTTGGACATTTGAAATCTACAGTGAACACATGATTGGAACTCAATTGTGAACATTTGGGTCATGAAAGTCAGACAAAAAAAGAGGAGACAATAGTCATTTCCCGTCTTGAGGTGGGTGTAAAAGGTGTTCAATTTTTTAAGTTTTCAGGATGCAATAGAAAGGGCACAGGATTTAGTCAAAACATCTTGGTTCAAGTCCTGATGTCAACGCATGATGGCTGAAGGATTATTTACAAGTCATTTATTCACTCTGAATTTCAGAGTCCTTGTCTACAAGACCAAAACAAGAGTGGCACTGACTTCTTAGCATTGTTTCAAGCATAAGTGAGATAGTATAACAAGGATATAGCATTATATGCAATATACACACTCTCAAGGACCTCACAACCTTCATATCTCACAAAGTATAATACTGACAAAGGTGGTTTCTATTTTGGGTTGCCTATGAATATGCCGACCTGACATGGCAATCGTATGAAACACAGTTTAAACTTCACTTGATCCAAGGATTTAGACTATCTTGATGCTTACTGAATTTTTAACTTCAAGAGATTTGTACAATTTCCAAAATTTTCTGGAAGACTTAATTAGTAGTAATTAATTATTAACATTGTTATAATGATATGTCAATTTCTCACAAAATTCAACCACACTGAAGATAACTGAGCTTTTTAAATTATGATTACCACCATCACTATCCTTATAGTTCTGAATTCAGGTGAATGAGTGCTATTTTCACCTACTCAGTTTCCTTCACACCTCTACCTGTTATGATTTCTAGTGTTTTGGGGAAAGAAGGTCAGGCTATGAGGGAGTGATGACAAACACTAATGACTGTGGATATAGCATTTCTTATGTTAATCCAATCAATTTTGTTAAACTCAGTCCAAAGGCAGTATTTTCTTGTACGTAGCACAAAGTGAGCAAGCTAATGCTATTGGAGAAGCAAGCAAAATAAGACACACAGCATGCAGTCCAAATGTTCTCCTTGATGTGTCACAGAAGCATCTTGTTTGTATGCATCTGCTTCAGCTGTTGGTTTGGAAGACCACCTGTGGAAGACCCTGCCTTAAGCATGGAATCTTTAAAAGATCAAAACAAGTTGGCTTGCTTTTTCGTTTGTTTGTCTTTGCTTTTGTTGTCATGGTTGTTTCTACTCTACCATTACAAGTGGCATATAAGACACTTCAAGAACAAGAGGTAAATTGATGAATATAAACTAAAAAGGACATGCAGTTTTCAGAAGCAAGAAGTTAAACAAAATTCTATTTCATCTGGTCATAAATAAAGCATCACAAAACCTATTCTATTTAACAACTTATTTGGCAATGATCAAAAACTTTGAAAATGGTCTATATGCAAAGAGAGAATACTAGAAAGACAA
This sequence comes from Equus przewalskii, assembly GCF_037783145.1. Taxonomy (NCBI): domain Eukaryota; kingdom Metazoa; phylum Chordata; class Mammalia; order Perissodactyla; family Equidae; genus Equus; species Equus przewalskii. The sequence continues at coordinate 21,819,545 of NC_091849.1, forward strand.
TGCTCAGGTGTACCATGAAATTATTCTTAAATGTGTCATCCACTTTTATAAGGTCAGTGACAAAAATATTTACATTCCTTCAGACAACACAATTTATTGTTTCAAAAATGTTCATATGATCCTTGAAAAGAAATTATTAATGCATTCATCCAAGGACTACCAACTTTGCCATTTCATTCACGAAAACAATCCATGTATATTTCAGTAGAATCTGGGCAAACTCGATTTCTTTTTTCTTTCAAATGAGGAAATTGATTATTTATCCTGGAAAGCCAAGACTTAAAAATGCCACATGAGGGTTATGGTTCAGTCAGAAGGGAAAGGAAAAATGAAAGGAGTTAGAGTGAGTAGTAAAATTATAAACATATTGTAGTTAATGTCAACAGAGATATTTGGCATTTTTCTTTCAATTTTCCAATTTTGCACAATGTAAATCCATTTTTCTCCCCTTTTAAGTTTGGATTGTAAGGACAGCCCTAAAAAAGATGGTTATATCCTCGAATGATGTATCCTAAAAATGACCATAATAGAACCTGTTAGAATACAATTCATGGAGAAAATACGTGTTCTACACTGTAAAAGGACTCTCCTCTCAACTCAACAACTTCATCTCCGACTAGTCTAGTTCCTCCCTGGCTCTCCAGACATATTGGCCTCCTTGCTGTTATTCAGATACTCCCATTGTGTGTCATGTTAGAGCCTTTGCATTAGTTCTTTCCTCTTCTGGAAATTTCTTTCCCCAGAAATGTGTAGGCCTAACTCTCTAACTCTGTCACCAACTTCAAGTCTCCCTGACGATCATCTTTCAATGATGCCCAAACTGAGCACGTAATGGAAAATTGCAACCCCATCTCAAGGATCCCACTCCCAGTCAGTTGTAATCGTCCTCCACATTGTTTTCTATTCATAGTACTTCTAACCTTCTGACATATTACATAGTTTATCATGTATTATGTTTATTGTTAATTGTCTGTTTCCCTCATCAAGGATGAAGAACCATGAAAAAAGTTAGAGGTCTCAAATCAATGACTTTAGCTTTCACCTTAAGAAACTAGAAAAATTAGAGCAAATTCAACCCAAAATAAGTAGAAGAAATGACATAATAAACATCAGAGCAGAAATCAATGTAATAGAAAAGAGAAAAACAATAAAGAAATTAAATGAAAGTCAAAATGCTGTTCTTTTGAGAAAATCAATAAACCTCCAGCAAGATAGATGAAGAAAAAAGAGAGAATAGACAAATTACAAATATCAGGAAAGAGAGAGGGGCCATCATGACAGATTCTATGGATTTAAAAGGATAATAAAGGAATATAATGAGCAACTTTATGGCTGTAAATTTAACATCTTAAGGGAAAGGGACAAATTCCTTAAAAGAAATAAACCACCAGAGCTCACTCAAGAACTAGATACATGAATAGCCTTATATCTTTTAAAGAAATTTAATTTGTATTTCAAATTCTTTCCACAAAGAAACCCTCAAGCCAAGATGATTTTCAAAGTAACCAAACATTGAAGGAAGAAATATGACCATTATCCACAAAGTCAAAAAAAACAAAGAAATTGTTCTTCTCAATTCATTCTATGATGCTTGCAATACCGTGAGATAAAAAAAGACAAAAATCTTATAAGAAAAGTAAACTACAGACTAATATCCCTCATAAATTATAGATGTGAAAATTCTAAACAAATTTTAGCAAATCAAATTAAAAATATATAAAAGTATTAATATGCCATTATTAAGTGGGGTTTATATGAGATATGTGAATCATTTTCTATTAGGAAGTCAATTTCTGTAATTCACATATTAACAAACTAAAGAAGAAAAAATGTCATCACTGAAATAGATGTAAAAAATCATTTGACAAAATCCAACATCAATTCTGCTTAAAAAAAAAGAAACTCCCTGCAAAGTAGGAATAGAAAGGAGTATCCTCAATCTGATAAGGGACATCTATGAAAGATGTATACATAACATCATTTTTAATGACTAAAGACCTAATTTCCCACCTGTCATTAGGAAAAAGACAAGAATATCCATTCTCATCATTTCTATTCAACTTGTACCAAAGGTTCTTGCCAGTTCAATAAAGTCATAAAAAGAAACAAAAGGCATCTATATTGAAAAGGAAGTTGGAAAAAATTGAAAAAAAATGAATGTAATCTTAGGGACCTGTAGAACAATAGTAAATCATGTAAAGTTTGAGTGAATAGAATCCCAAGAAGAGAGATGAGAAACATTGGGACAGGAAAATATTTACAGTAATAATGGCCAAAAACTTCCAAATTTGGGGAAAGACATAGATTTATAGATTTAAGGCATCCACCAAATTCAAAATAGAATAAATAAAATGAAAACCACACCTGTATATTACCTTCAAATAGTTGCAACCAAAATAAAAAGATATTAAAGTTGCAGAAACACGTAATAAACAGGTGACCAATGACATAAATAATCACAGACTTCTTAACTGAAACCCTGGAGATGGGACATCTATCTTTGAAGAGCTGAAAGACAGAAAAAAACCAACTCTGACAATCCAGAATTCCACACCCAGAAAAATATCCTTCAAACGTTGAGATAAAATCAAGCCATTTGCAGATATTAAAATTAAGAGAATTTGTTGCCAATAAATCTGCACTGCAAGATGTGACCAAGGAAGTTATTCAGGCTGAAGAAAAATAATAACAGATCTGCAGGAAAGAATGAAATGTGCTGGAATTGATAAATATATGGATAAATATAAGGTGTTATTGTTTTCCTCTTAATTTTAAAAATATGTACTTGTCATGGTTTACTCATATTGTGAATAAAGTATTTTCCAGGATGGCCCTTATACTTGTCTGTTTGCACGTTAAATATCTGTTTTCATCTTTTTTTTGTAAAAATTCCATTCCTAGACCCCAGTCATTTTGATGTTCGCTGGGGGGTAACTGTTAATAAAAAAAACAAACAATTAGCATCTCTATTCAGAACTACAGATTATATGTTTATTTGGTTAAGCCTCTTAAACAACATAGTTTTCCAAGAAATGTTTCAAGACTTTTTTTATGGATCTTAAAAAAAAAGACAATAGGTAAAAAGGCACAGAAGTGTATGTCACTTGTAGCTGGTCGTTTATAATACTGGCTGCTGTAATAAATAAACCCTTAAATCTTCTTGCCTTAACACAATACAAGTTTATTACTCAGTCACTTAAAGTTCAGTTAGTTGAAATAGGGAAGATCTACCCAATCATTCAGGAAAGCAGGCTGACAGGACCTTCATCTCCTGCCAGAAGCTTCTAAGATCACACTTTGCCTTCACATCCACCTGGAAAATAACAGGAGGAAACCCAAGTTTTTCTTCCTCTAAAGTCTCCACAGAGTCATGATTGCTTTTGAAGAGACTAAGGAAAAGAAAAAAAAAGGCATGAGGAAGGTTGATTATAAACAATGGAGGATGTCGAGCCTTATAACCTGCTCTAGGCCAAAATTTCCATAATAACCCAACTCATTCGTATCCTTCTTTAATACCAACAATGCTTTCTCGATCCAATTTTTCTACATAATTGAAAGTGCTCATCTATATGAGGTAAGCAGATAGCTGATGGACAGTGGGCAAGCCAGAGTTATTAGAATGAAGGGCATAACACAAGCTAAGCAATAAAGGAAAGACAAATTGGACCAGGTCTCAGATATGAAGACAAATAATGAAAGTGATAAAGACGAAAATAAAGCATGAATATATTAAGTATGAATATATTAAGTATTAAGATTTTATAGAAAAAGGACTCTTTTATTAGGGTAAAGATCAGCTAGATCTTTGAAACTTAAAATTCAGTAAATTTCTTTTTAATTTAGAGTAGTGCTCCTATATCAGCCATGTTCACTCTTCAAACTCTCATTTTACCTCTCCCTTTAGGCAATGTCCTTTTGCTAACCCCTGAAGTCTTCAGGGAAAATCTAGGCCTTCAAGGACTCTGCTTAAAAATCACGGACTGATACATAACCTGAGGTTGTTTCTGTAAATAATGCCATTATCAGAATGCCTACTACCACCACCAGTCATTTTATTTTTGGTAAAATCCTACTCATTTTAAAAGATCAGCTCTAAAATCACTCTTTCTCTGTTCCTGCTCCAAAACCAAGATGGAATTCACCACTCTTTCTCGGTGATCCCATTGCACCAGGTCTGACTCACTAGTGTGACAATATTACTTTGTGTTCTGTAGGTTGTCTAAGTGACTTTTAGCTCCTTTAGCAGCTTTATTTCCTCAGTGACAGATAAGCACAGTGCCCAGTCTATAGCATTTGCTCTGTAAGTGGAAACTGAAATATCTCAAACTTAACTGAACTGATTTGAATTGACTTGAGTTGCACTGAGTAGAACTGAGTTGCCTGAATGGAACAGAATCTAAAGAACTAGAAAAAACAACGATTTGCCTAAGAAAGGATGTAAGCTCAGGTAGAGCAAAACTAGTTCTGAAATGCAGTGAGGTAAGCTTCTGGCTTTCTTGAACAGTCCAATAATGAAATACTTAGATGACAAGAGAAAATGGAAAGTTTTGTTTGTTTGTTTGTTTGGTGAGGAAGATTGGCCCCAAGCTAATGTCTGTTGCCAATCTTTCTCTTTTTGCCTGAGGAAGATTGTCCCTGAGCTAACATCGTGCCAGTCTTCCTCTACTTTTTTGTGTGTGGGGCACCACCACAGCATGGCTTGATGAGTGGTGTGTAGGTCTGTGCCTGGAATCTGAACCCACAAACCCCGGGCCACCAAAATGGAATGCACAAACTTAAATACTACCCCACTGGGTCAGCCATAGAAAAGACATTTTAAATATCACAAATCCCATCTTATGCCTAACAGGATTCAGAATTAATAGTTTGAGGTGATGATTGGATATTTGTCTGTAATTTTTATGCAATGAAAACCTCACAGTGAGAACTAAAACTGATTCTCTGCATTGAGAATTATGCATCTCACAATGTGGTAAGATTGGTGCTTTGATATTTGGCAGAGTGAGAGAGTGATGAGAAATTTGTGTCAAAATGAGGAGAAGACCCTATTTCCAACACAGGAATGTGAGAACCAAAGGAATACCCTAGACTAGGTATGATAGCAACAAAAATTTTGGATAAGGAAAAAGAAAATGGTAAGTTAAAAACACTTTTGAACATACGCTATGCCAGGCACTCTTACTAGGTACTTTCAACACAGGATCAGATTAGTAATTCTCCCAAGGACATGGAGATTTTTAGAGAGGAAGAAAATGAAACTTTGGAAAGTTAGGAAAAGTGCTCATGATTTTGCCTCTGTCAATTGAAACAGAGATATGTTCAACTTCAAAATATATGCCCTAAGCAGGAAATCAAACATAGGTCTGCATGTCTTATCATTATTCTGTTGTAGGGACAACTGTCCCTGCTCTGCCCACTTTCAGACACCAGGATCTCAGCTACACTTTTCAGTTAGCTTTAGCTGTTTCAGGTTAACAGCTCTTGATATTTTCTGAAGTTGTTTATCAGTTTGTATATAGCTTGGGAACATATAACATCATTATAAAAGATTAAAAATATAAAAGATTACAATTATAATGTTACTAATGATGACCAGAAGGCTTCCAGGTAGCTGCAGGCAACAGTAGGTATTAATAAACAACTTCCCAATATCTCCTCCCCAACAATGGGAAATAATTTCATATCTATGAACATTCAAAGCAAAACCACACTCTCAAAATTACTTAAAGACATAGAAAGTAGAAACAGCAAAATAATTGCATATGAAAGAGAATTAAAGGAAGACAAGGGACACAGTCTTATGCTCCTGCCCCATCTGTGCCCTCTGTATGGCCAGCAGCACATTGATTGAGGAAAAAGCCAGCAGACGGAGAAAAAAAAAGAACAACAAGGAGATCAGAGCAGGACACCAGCAGGAATGCAGAGCTAGAGCTGCACAGAGAAGATTTCCAAGCAGAAGTGTTCAAAGGGGAATGTACGAAAAATCAAATGACACAGCTACTACCTTTATGAAGCGAAAATTACAAGAGATAGAAAGAAATTAAGACTCCTACCTAGGCTAGGGTGAGGCAAGTGAGAGTGTAGCACAGCTCAATAAATGTTGATAAGATCTACACTAATGCAATCAAAATGAATTTTAAAAACCCATGATGATCTAATATAAACTGTTAAGTAAAGACAAGATCTGATCCTTCACTTACACAGCCCTGCCTCACTCACGTCACCGTAACTATGGCCCAGATTCCAATAAAACTTTATTTATAACAACAGGAAGATACTCTACAGGCTTTAGTTTGCTGGTTTGATCTTTTAAAGTATTGCATTAAACATTTATCTTGATTACTAAGTGTTTTGGTGTCTCATTAAACTTAGTGCCTAGGGTAAGTACCTCAGTCACCTGACCTTTGTCTCAGTCCTACTAATAGGAGATTAGAACACACCACTGTCAATAAAAGACATGCAAGTGACAGAAAATAGGTAAAAAGATAAAAACCTGTTAAAGAGCCACCCTATAAAAAAATACCAAATGGTTTCACAGGAGAATTCCACCAAATTCTTCAAAGAACAAATATTCCCAATGCTCTATAAATTATTCCAGAGTGTTGAAAAGAAAGGAAAACTACCTAATTCCTTTCTCTGAAGCAAGAAGAACACTGATACCTAAACCAGATAAAGATAGGACAAAATTGGAGACCAATATTACTCCTTAATATTAATTCAGAAATTCTAAAGGAAATGTTAGCAAACAGAATCAAATATTAATTCAGGAATTCCGAAGAAAATATTAGCAAATACAATCAATACCACATTAATAATAATGGTAAACCATGACTAAATGTCATTTATGCCAAGAATACAAAGTTGGTTCAGTATTTCAGACTTCTAGTTTCCAGAACTATAAAAGAATAAATTTCTATTTTAAGCCACCATATCTGGGGTAATTTGCTGTAGCAGCCCCCAGAAACTAATACAGTTAGTATACAGACATATATGTCCCAGCTCTGCCTGCTGTGAGTGCCTAGAAATATTGACACTGCCGTGGCACTGAGTTCTAGATTTCTAAGTACCATTCTTCAAAAGAAGAACTAGCATTCCTTGGAGAAATGATTGACTCCAGGGCTAAGGTAGGGAAAACACAAGATGAGTCTGGGGCATCTGATGGTATCAGGAAGTAAGAGATGCACTCAAACAAGATGAGGGCTTGTCAAAGAAAGAGGAGCCGACCTGAAGGAGCGCCCAATAGACAAAGCTGGAATAATTTGAGGAAAACAATAAGCAATAGCAGTGTTAGATTTTAATCCATAGACTAAATTTAAAGTATATAAAAAATAAGTAGGAGAGAAGGACAGTTCATCTTCATAGCAAAATTCCAATTAACAAATATAGAAACAAAAAGGAAACATAAAACCATTAGATGAGCACTGCAATAGTAATTGTTGCAGACATGATCGACTAATGAGTGCTAAATTCGGTGGGCAAAAGTTTGAGGAGAAATGGAGTCCAGATAGTCACAGAGTATCTTCCCCAAGTTATTAATTAACTACAAAGGGTAGGACAGTAACTTTCCAATGGGAAAGTCAGAAGAAACCCCTTAACCAAGAAATCAAAGTCAACATCACCAGTAGTAAGACATTCGAACATCGAGTGCCCTGTGATAAGATGCACCGGGAAGGACACAAGATCGTCTCTGCGTTACTCTTGCCAAAGATACATCACCTCAGCACAGTGATTAGAAAACACTGAACAAATCTAAATTAGGAAAAAAGAAAAAATGATATTGTATTTTTATACATATTCAGTCATGTATTAGAAAACTTGTTTAAATTAGTGTAATCTCAATTAAGGAACATTGGAAAAATAATTGCTCAATAATCTACAAGTGTGAAGGTGATGAAAGACAAGGGAAAACTGAGGAACTCTTACAGACTGCAGGAGACTGAGGAGAAATAACAATCAAAGATAAAATCCTAGATAGGATCCTGGAACAGAGGAAAGAACTTTAGAAGAAAAATTGGTGAGATTCAAACAGAGTAGTTAGTTTAGTTACTAGTATTGTACCAATGTTCATTTCCTGGTTCTGATAAGTGTACTATGGTTATGTAAGATGTTAGCCTTAATGGAAGCTGAGGGAAATTGAACCATTTTTTCAAATTTTCTCTGTCTCAATTTAGTGCAAAATTAAAAGTTTAAAGAATGGCAAAACAGACAATAGATGAAAATGACACAATTTACTGAACAATTGACTGAAAAACATTCACAAAATTAAATCAATAATGCTAGAGGGTGAAGGTCTTCCCGGTAAACTCTTCCTTTGTCCCTCTCTTTCTCTGTCTACCTCTTTTCTTTTTTTCTTTCTTTCCTTCTCTCCCTCTTTCCTTCTCTCTCTCTTTCTCTCTCTCCCTCTCTCTTCCTCTCTCTCTCTCTCTCCCTCCCTCCCTTCCCTCCTGTCTTCCATTTCTCCTTTTATGCTTGATGAGGAAACACATCCCTTGGCAGGATGTTTGTTCAGACTTGTGGTTTCAGACTACTTTCAAAGGCCTCATTAGAAGGATTCAAGAAACGATTCTCTGCTTAAAATCAAACCTGGAAATAATTTGTTTCCATTTGACAAACAATCACTTTTCTCTAAGCCAGATTTAGTTCCACTGCTCATACTGCTTGGGGCAACCATAATCAAGAGCTATTTACTTCCACTAAGCAGAGGAAAACAGGAAAGAACATAAAAATGGAGAGAATGTTGGAATGGCGACAGGTTTTCAAGAAAGGAAGGAAAGAGACAAAGCCAATAAAATTTCTTTTCAGAAAGTGTTTTTGTTCCAATGTTGGTGTATCACAAAATTGGCAATTTGCAATATTTATGATAGATTGGGGTTTTTCTGAGAGGGGTCTTAAAAATGTGCAATCTCTGAAATAAATATCACTGACAAATTTTGCCTTATTTAACTTATAAAATTTAGGACAAATCCATTATTCCTTTTCGTGTGTGGGTGCATTTGTGTTCTGTGGGAAACACTGAGTTCAATTATCTGTCTATTCATACTCTTTGTAAAAATTTCCAACCATTTTACCATCACCACCACCATCCGAAAAAAATTCTACACGTGTCATTACCTCATTGCCTACACAGTTCTAACTACAATCAGATAAACAGGACAATGCCACAGTCATTAAAAAAAACAACAGGGGACTGTTTTTGGTCCCGAAGAAAAGAAGAATCTATTGCCAAATGGAATATTAAGTAAGAACTAATCTATCATATCATATAATTACAGGGTAATGTCAGGCATTTTTCATGGAGGGAGCAAACTAGATAAAGGACTAATGGAAAATGATTCGAAGGCCATGTGCCATGCAGTAGAGGGAAAGCATTGTGCAAATAACCAGAACACTTAGGGTAGTGGGTCCTCAGATAAGTTAACTTTTTCGAATTTCATTTTCCCCCTCTAAAATTAGGAAGTATATTTATATTGCTAAATCTTGTCCAGATCTATAAATTTGTTCTATTTCAATAAGTCTGTTGAATTTGACGTCAAGTTTAGTGGTAATTTACTCATGTACTGGAGTCTTTCAAAAAAGCCTTTTTTATGCCTGATTCAGTTCACAAATTTCTTTCTCTTTCTCTAATCATCACACTGTAGTAGAGAAATTCTGTTTCTAAATATATATATGGAGAGGGCACATACTATATATAGTGTACTTACCTAACTATTCTGAAGTACAAATTATATGTTTAGAGTTATATTCTTAAAGATCAGAAATCATAGCTTTTGATGAGTTTTATCTGAGGAAAGAAAAGATTAGTAAGGAAGACTAATATCCATACATAATTTCTAATCTAGCTTTAGATTGTAGCATACCCATGAAACACTTGTTAAAGTCACTAATAATAACTTTATTTTGTAAATCAGTGGACACTTTTTCAGTCTTTATTTTGCTAACGTGGTTAACAAGAATCTTTATTTGAAAATAATAATGCTAATAAGACTTGGCTCTCCTGGTCCTTCTCTTATTGCTAATTCCAGTCCCTCATGCTCTGATGCCTTCCGGTTGCCCATCCTCGACCCACTCTTTCTTCTCATTTTCTCATTGACTGCTGGTTTCAAGATTTATAAGCTTGGATTTGTTTTAATCAGTAAGGTGACAAACATGGAGAAAACTGCCTTTGAAATAAGAATTTACTACTTACATTTCCCAAGAGAAATGGGCATGCTGTGCCACACAGGGTCACATGGGGAAGCACCAGACTTTGTCACGAGGGAGGAGTGAGGGAAAAGTCCAGATTAGACTTTTTATTGGGGTTGTCTGTGGGCTGAACAGTTTAGGATTGGCATGTTTGAATAATTCTAGTGGGCTTTGAGCAAAGGGGCTGGCCCTAGTTGTCCGGTACCTGGCCTGGGGTTGATGTAGGGCAGGGAAAATAGTGGCTTGGTGTGTGGGTTAGACAAGGATGAGACTCAGAGAATGGACTCTTAATTGCAGGAGATGCAAACAACTTTGGCCTTTAGTTTGGCCTTGTAATTAAGTAATGGAGGCCAAGTAGACAAATACGGAATCTAAGAAAATACAGATGGAACAATGCTAGCCTGTCTACTTCAAGTTTTTGATTTTTTGACTGCACTTACCTTCATCTCTTAAATCTAGACCTCATTAGATTCTGCAAGCTTTAAATATCTATATATATGAGTATATATAGATCTATATATCTGCCTATTAGATATTTCCTTATGAATGTAAATGAATACTTTGATGCCAAGAATTCAAAATTGAAGTTCCTATCCATGCCTTGCAAACCTGAGCTTTGTCCTCTATTCCCTACTTTGGTTGTTGACATCATTATGCATCCAATCACCCAAATCATAAATATGAAAGACAGCTTTGCCCTTTCAATCTTCCTCACATGGATGAGCAATCATCAGCCTCTTCTGTCTTTATATCTTAAATATTTTTGATTCTGTACATTGCTTCCAATTCATGATCCTCCAATTTATCAGTCTATTTATTGCCTAACCTTGTCAAAGGTCTCTCTCCTCCTGGTTCCACATGATATGAAATTCACTATGTCCTTACTATTTTTAGTGGCACCTCATTGTCTCCAGGACAATTCCAAGCTGCTTAGCATAACACCTATAGCTTTACGTGGTAACATATGTAATTATTTTTTCCAGTCTTACTTTCAACCAACTTTCCTTTTGCACTTTATGCTCAGTAGTAAAATATTTGTGGTTCCTTTAAAAAAAGACTACGTTATTTTACACCTCTCTACTGCTATGCATTCTGCCCCCCTTGTTTAAAATGTCCCCTACTCCTGCCCATCAGGTTAGCAAGTTCTTTTATTTAAATGTCCTTCAAAACTGACTGAGGCGTCAGTTTCCTCTGAGAAACTTCCTTAACCCACTCGTTTCCTCTGTACTATTTCATTGCTTTGTGGCTTTCATTGCACTTCTCCTAATAAATGGTAAACATGCTCACTGCTTTCCGCCCCCAACCCCCTACCTGAATCTTCTTAAGGGCAGGACTATTTTGCACATCTATAGCTTACCGACTCCTATCCATGGTCTCTTTCCTGAACTAAACTGAATTGAATTTGAAAAATTTCAGAATACTCCTCTGATTGTGCCTTGTAAAAATAAAAGTTATAGAGCAATTTTATTCCCAATAGAGAAGCAATTTTTCCTTGTAAGTCTACAGCTAGCAGTCAAGTTCAAATATTTTTCAACCTCATATGTTTTCTTCTTTCTTTTCCTTTTTTTATTTTAAAATTTTTATTTTATTACATCGAAGTCTATATCTTATTTTAAGCAATGTGTGAAGAGATGTGAAATAAATAAGCTATACAAACCGTGAGATTTATTATGATCATAATATATACCTTTGGCCTCAGTAAGTTTAAATATGTAACTTTTGGTGAATAGCACAGAATATTTATATGTCATCATTTGTATTTTCCAGAAGAGTGATCGCAGTGTGTACAAGACTATTATTCATGGGAAAGTTACAAGAAATAGACATCTTTATCTTGGTATGTGTTTGTAGTTATCTATTTTATTTTTTTAACATCTGTTGCCAATCTTTTTTTCCTTCTTCTCCTCAAAGCACCCCAGTACATAGTTGTATATTCTAGTTGTAGGTCCTTCTGGTTATGCGATGTGGGACTCCACATCAGCATGGCTTGATAAGTGATGCTACGTCCACACACAGGATCCAAACCAGCGAAACTCTCCACTGCCAAAGCAGAGCATGTGAACTCAAATACTCAGCCACTGGGCTGGCTACTATAGTTATTTTAATTGGAGTTTAGAGGGAAAGTGATGAAAAGCCCAACTTACCAACACTTGATTTCTCATAGGAGTTAGGAAGGTGAACTTGACTGATATGCCCTCATTGTTTCTTTTTTTTTAATTGAAGTTTAATTGATGCACAATATCCTACTAATTTCAAGAGAACATCATAGTGTTTCGATATTTATATACATTATGAAATGATCACTATGATAAGTCTAGAAAACATCAGTCCCATACAAAGTTAAACAACATTATTGACTATATTCCCTATGCTGTACATTACCTCCCCGTGACATTTATTTTACAGCTGGAAATTTGTACCTCTTAATTCCCTTCACGTGTTTCTCCTGCCCTCAACCCCTTCCCCATCTGATAACGACCAGTTTACTTCCTGTATCTTTGAGTCTGTTTCTATTCTGTTTTGTTTGCTCATTTGTTTTGTTTTCTAGATTCCACATATAAATGAAATCATACAATATTTGTCTTTCTCTGTCTGACTTGTTTAACTTTGCCTAATACTCTCTAAGTCCATCCATGTTGTCGCAAATGACAAGATTTCATTCTTTTTTATGGCTGAGTAATATTCCAATGAATATATATATATCACATCTTCTTCATTCATCTATGGATGGACACTTAGGTTGCTTCCATATCTGTGCTATTGTAAATAATGCTCCAAAGAACATGAGGGTGCTTATATCTCTTCAAATTAGTGTTTTTGTTTTCTTTGGATAAATACTCAGACATGGAATTGTTGGATTGCATGCTAGTTCTATTTTTAATTTTTTGAAAAACCCCCATACTGTTTTCCATAGTGGCCACACCAATTTACATTCCCACCAACAATGTGCTAGAATTCCTTCTTCTCCACATCTTTGCCAACACTTGTTATCTTTAGTCTTTTTTATAACAGCCCATCTGCCAAGGGTGAGGTGACATCTCATTGTGGTTCTATTAGGCAGCTGTGGGTCAACGTATAACTTCTGCAGAGCAAACAAAGCTCTGCTTATTAATGTGTAGGACATTTTACACTAAACCAACAGTGCCCAAAGATCTCCCTCTTAGAGGATGCATGGACAGTGAGAAAAACGCTGAGAAAACAGTGTATGTAGATAAGACAAATAAGAATTGGGGAACAGGGTGTTATAATCAACTCTAAAATTCTCTCAGAACATAATTTCTATGATTTAAGAATCCCTTTGATAAAAAACTGAGGAAAAATTCTCCATATAAAAAGCAATCCGGTTTGAAGCAAATTCCACAATAATGTATTTATTTATTTATGAAATACTTTCAGTAATGTATTTTAAACTATAGGCATCAGTTAAAAGGTATGTACTTCTTTGGAGTGTAACTATTTTTCATCTTGAGCTATATTACCTAGTAAACAATTCAAATATTCTTGCCAGTAATAAATTCCTTTGCCAAGTATTCCAAATGCTGCCTCTCTTCTTCTCTCATTAGGTAATTTGTTATCCTCTCATGCTGGATATGTCTAAAGAAATTGTGGGAACAACGTGCTTTTAAAAATGTATATATAAGACAAAATCAAGACATGCAAATTGACATATGATAGTAAAATAAAGTTGAATAGCTTTAATATTAAGGACTTCTTAATATTACACAGAAAACATGGTGGTAAATCAAATTTCCTAGATTCTTAATTCCACGAAGTATTCAAAATAAGAGAATCAGAGTTCAGCATTTATATTAGAAATCCAAATGGAGAAAAAATATTCTAATTTTTATTTAAAGATATTTTCCTTATCTATCACTTTATTGATTCTGGAGTAAAGTGGTCTTATTATGGTAACTAAAATGCTATTTTAAAATACATCCATTTCACTAAAAATCAAGTGACCAATTAAAATTGTTTTTAACTTTAACAGACTTCTTGAGAGTAAGAAAATTAAATGCTCAAAGATACAGCTATGCAAAGACTTTCAGGCTGCAAAATTGGTAAAAAAGGAAAAAAAAAGTCCCTAGATTTTGGTAAAAGCAAATCAAAGTCAGCAAATAATACCATATTTATCTATTAATTCCATAATTTGTTAAGTAAAAGATGTCAGTGTAGTTGAGATCTTTGCAAACATGTAAAATATAACACCCTCCCCTCTCCTTGTCTTTTTTCTTACAGATGAGCAACCTGAGACATCTTTGACCCAGTAGTTAGGGTCACATAATAAATAAATTTATGAAGCCTCTTGATGAGAGGTAAGAGATATATGAGAATGGAACATTCTGGAAAAATATTTAACCTAAATCTTACAGTCAGTGAGACCAATAAAAGAAATTGGGTTTCTACGATAAGTCAGTACAAAGCAATATAAATTAATAGTTTTGGAATATTTGTACCCGTTACCCAACTAATTTGACTGCTAGTATGTAATTATTTGTGGAGACAGAGACATAAATATTGGAAAAATCATCACACTATTATTAATAACAATAAAAGATTTAAAAAATAATTGTGAAACCATAAGGGGATGGTTATGTATTTCTGCATTGATTGAAGAGCACACAGCTATTCTGAAAAATATATTTTCAATGAATATTTAGTACGTTGCATAAGACAGGAGAACATTCTTGATAGAAGATTATGTGAACAAACTAGCATATAAAAATACATATATATGTCATAAAGATGAGTATGCTTATGCAAGAAGAAAAGTGTCCAAAACAGACAAAAATGAAAATGGTTATATCTTAGTGGTGGAATTACTTCCTTTGCATTTCTGTTTGGAACTTTCTGAATTTTCTTTTATAAATTCATGTAATCTTTCTAGGCAAAATTACATTTAAAGAGAAAATTTTGAATCCAATAACATTAGCATTCAATTAACCAATATATTAATTATAAATAAAGGATAACTATATGTTTACAAAATTAATAATAGTTCTTAAAATTAATTGTCTCTCTTTCTGTTGAGGATTTTATGGTATACTTGATGTTCTTGAATGAAATGAAAGTACATATATTCTTAAATATTCTATAAACCAGGTCTTGCATTGCTTTTGACTAAACTTACTACCAGTTGGTGATATTACATAGCACCGCATTTCTAAATCTTGAAGCCTGTAATACGCCACAAATTGATTCAACAGTACAAATTCCATAACTGACAAATAAGAAGCATATTATGAAACATATTATAGTGACAAATAGGAAGAAAATAAAGTCCAGAAAAAAGAAATAGGCTATTAACTACCACACATGCCTTAGGATGGCTACTATTTTTTAAACAGCAAAAATAAAAACAAAAACCAGAAAATAACAAGTGTTGGCAAGATTGTAGAAAAATTGAAATCCTTGTGCACTGCTGGATTTGTAAAATGGTGCAGCTGCTATGGAAAACAGTATGCAAATTCCACAAAAATTAAAAATAAAACTGCCATATGATCCAGTAATTCTACTTCTGGGTATATTCCCAAAAGAATAGAAAGCAGTGCATTGAAGAGATATTTGTGCACCTATGTTCATGGCAGCATTATTCACAATTGCCAAAAAATAGAGGCAACACAAATATCCATGGATAGATGAATGGATAAAGCAAATGTGGTATATAAATACAATAGAATATTATTCAGCTTTAAAAAGGAAGGAAATTCTGACATATACTAAAACATGGATGAACCTTAAGGACATTATGCTAAGTGAAATATGCCAGTCACAAAAGGAGAGATACTGTATGAATCCATTTATATGAAGTATGCAGAGTAGTCAGACTCACGCAAACAGAAAATTGAATGGTGGTTGCCAGAAGCTGGAGGGAGGAAGGAATGGAAGTTACCATATAATATGTACAGAGTCTCATTTTTGTAAGATGAAAAGAGTTCTGTAGACAGATGGTAGTAAGGTTAGCACAACAGTGTGAATATTCTTTTTTTTTTTTTAAGACTTTATTTTTCCTTTTTCTCCCAAAGCCACTGGGCACATAGTTGTGTATTTTTAGTTGTGGATCCTTCTAGTTGTGGCATGTGGGACGCTGCCTCAGCTTGGCTTGATGAGTGGTGCCATGTTCACGCCCAGGATTCGAACCATTGAAACACTGGGCTGCCGTAGCGGAGCATACAAACTTAACCACTCGGCCATGGGGCCGGCCCCAACAGTATGAATATTCTTAATGCCACTAAACTGTACACTTTAAAAATGGCTAATATGGTAAATTTAATGTAATGTTTATTTTACCACAATTCAAAAAGAATAAACAGGCTGTTAAAACAAAGAACGTGAGTAGCTATGGTAACAAAAACCGAGTGTGATATGGTATCTAGTTATATTTCTTAAAATATATCTATTTTCCCTGACACAATAAAGCACTAGTTAACCAAACAGTGAAAGTTCATAATAAATAAGACAAAGTACAGTCTAGATACCCTTGCCTTATTTTAAAAATATGGTAAGTAGTGACTAAAGGAAATAAATGTGTATCCAAGGATAGCATGCTTCAAGATAAGATTTAGAAATTTCATGAATGAGAGGTAAAATTCAGATATTTGCCTTTCATATCTCTTTTATGATGTTAAGAGCTCAGAAGCTACTGAATAGTTCTTTTTTATGTTCAAAGGAAGTATACAAAGTCTAAGATTAAAGAATAATGTTGAACAGACACCAATTTCTTTATTAAAGTGTTTTATATGAGTGCAATTTTTTTTCTGGCATAATGCCTGCCAATATAGTGGAAAGGATATACATGAACTCTTGAGAAGAACAGACTTGCTTTTAAATTTCACTCAACTTACCAACAAAAGGAACTTAGGTATGTGGCTTATCTTCTCTGAGTCTCAAATTTTCTGCTTCAAATAGGTGTAATAAGTTTGGCCTACCAGTGTTATTAGGAGTATTCAAGGCACATTTAAGTTGCACAGTGCTTGACAATAAAGATAGATACTTTTGTAAATATTCCTCAATTTAGCTAAAAACTAAAACCTGAACATCTCATAAATTATTTCAAGAATGGTAATGATCATGTACTGGAATGTTGGAAGAACCTACATATAGAAGATGCATAATCCAAAGGAGATCTCAACCACATGGATACTGAATGAATTTTCCTATGAGCAACATAACAAGTTATCCTATTAGTACAGTAAGAAGATAATGCATATTTTTGAGTGGAGAAAAAATAGTTTAAGAAGTAACTATTTGGGTTAAAAAAAACGGATGTTGATATTTTTGATAGCTATCTTAGCAAAGTTTCTTTCAAGTAGATGGAGAGAATTGCAAGACATTTTGAATCAACCAAGAAGGTGATGAAGGAGGCTCCTGAGTTCATCTCCTCCCTTGGACACGCTGAAGGTACAGCTACACGTGGGGCAATTCCCTCCAAAACAGATAAAGAAACTAGCTGAGTGACCCTTCTATATCAGATGAATGAGAAAATACCCACATCAAAACAAGTAGAAAAGGGTGAAACATACTCTCATCATAAATCCCACCCCCGAGAGAGTGTCATGTCGCTGAGTTAACATCTGCGCCAAGCTTCCTCAGGTTTATATGGGATGCCACCACAGCATGGCTTGATGAGCAGTGCTAGGTCCATTCCAGGCATCCAAACCTGTGAACTCCAGGCCTGCCTGAGGGCTAGTCTTCTATTTTAGCAAGCATCTAGGGGCTAGCTGCAATCTTCCTCAGAGACCAGGGAAGCTGGTGGGCACCTTGCATGCCTTCTCCCTCCAGCCTACTCCAATAGTAAAATGAAGTCACCAGTATCTCCATGGAAGGAGCTAGTATACATATCTGGCACCCCAGCTTTCATGTCAGTCACCTGAGGGATGGGTCCCTGGTTTGCTAGTCTCTAATAGCTTATGGGGCTTGCATTCACAAGTCCCTTAGAATTATAGAAAACAAAAACACAGTTCTTAATGGGTGTGGGAGCACCCCCTGTAGCTAGAAACCTAGGCCAAGCACAGAGGGAGCAGCCAAAAATGCCCATCCCCCAGTTGCTCACAAAGAGACTACATACTTGCCTAGTTGCTGCCTGAGGGTCAAACTTTTAATCAGCCTGCATCTAGGTTCTGACTGCAATTCTGCCCTTCAGTACACTGACAAGTTTTGGCACACCCCCAACTACTGGAAGCCACTAAGAACAAAGAAGGCAGCTTGAACAATCATAAATGTTTTAGAGACAACCAGGAACATGGACTGAGCAGAGTGTTAAAGTACATCTCCTACATAAGACCCTCTATTAAGACTGGGAGAGGTGGCTGTTTTGTCTAATGTGCAGAAACCTATACAGACAGCTAAGGAAAACAAAGAAACAGAGGGATGTACTTCAAACAAAAGAACAAGATAAAACTCGAGAAACAGATCTTAATGAAACAGAGATAAGAAATTTATCTCATAGAGAGTTCAAAATAACAATCATAAAAATTTGCACCAAGGTCAGCAGAGCAATGCATGAACAAAGTGAGAATTTCAACAGAAAGAGAGAAAATATAAAAAAGTACCAAACAAAAATTACGCAGGTGAAGAATACAATTACTGAACTAAAAGTTCCAATAGAGGACTCAACAGGAGACTAGATCAAATGAACAAAGTATCGGAGAATTCAAAGACATGACAGTGAAATCCATTCAATCAGAGAAGCAAAAAGAAAAAAGAATGAAAAAGAGTGAAGGTAGCTTAAAGGACTAACGGGACATCATCAAACAGATCAGTATATACATTATAAAGGTCCCAGAATGAGAAGAGAGAGAGAAAAGGGCAGAAAGACTATTGAAAGAAAGGATGGCTGAAAAATTCCTAACGTGGAAAAAGAAACAGACATCGAGATCCAGGAAGCACAAAGGACTAAATAGGAGGAATCCAAAAAGACCCACACTGAGACAGATTATAATTAAATTGCCAGAAGTTAAAGACAAGAAGACAATCTCAAAAGCAGCATGAGAAAAGCAACTTCTTATGGGAAAGGGAACCACTATAAAACCATCAGCACACTTTTCATCATAAACTTTGTAGACCAGAAGGGAGGGGGGTGATATATTCAAAGTGCTGAAAGAAAAAAAAAAACTGTCAAATAAGACTAATTTACCCAGCAAAATTGTCCTTCAGAATTGAAGGAGAGGTAAAGAGTTTTCCAGACAAAGCTGAGGGAGTTCATCATCAGTCGAGCAGCCTTACAGGAAACGTTAAAGAGATTTCTTCAAGCTGAATTAAAAGGATGCTAATAAGTAACAGGAAAACATATGAAAGAATAAAATTCATAGGTACAGGTAAATGCATAATTAAATTCAGAATACTTTAATGCTGTAATGAATATGGGCAAATCACTTACAACTCTAGTATAAAGGTGAAAAGAAAAAAGTATTAAAAATAATTGTAGCTACAATATTTTGTTAATGGATACACAATGTAAAAAGATGCAAATTGTGACATCAAAGACATAATTTGGGGATGGGCAAATTTTTGTATGTGTTCAAAGTGACGTTATTATCAGCTTAAAATAGACTGTTATAAATATGATGTTTTACATAAGCCTTATGGTAACCTCAAAACAAAAGCCTAAAGTGGATACACAAAATATAAAGAGAAAGGAATTAAAGAATAACACTACAAAAAATCATCAAATCGCAAAGAAAGCAGAGAAGAAGAAAGGAACAAAGGAATTACAAAACAACCAAAAAACATTAAGAAAATGGCAAAAGTAAGTCAAAACCTACCAATAATAACTTTAAATGTAAATAGACTAAATTCTCCAATCAAAAGATATAGCGAGGCTGAATGGATTTAAACAAAAGACCTAACTATATGTTGCTTACAAGAGAATCAGCTCAGCTTTAAGGACGCATATAGACTGAAAATGAATTGATATAAAAAGATATCCCATGCAAAAGGAAATTAAAAGAAAGCAAGGGTAGCTATATTTATATCAGGCAAAATAGACTTTAAGTCAAAGATTGTAATGAGACAAAGGAGGTCACTCAGTAATGATAAAGGTGTTAAATCATAATAAAATAAAATAATTGTAAACATTTATGCACCCACCATAGGAGCACCTAAATACATAAAACAAATATTAACAAATCTGAAGGAAACAATAGTCAACAATATAATAATAGCAAGGAACCTCAATGTCCTACTTTCAACAATGGATAGACCATCCAGACAGAAAACCAATAAGGAAACAGTGGATTTGAATAACACTATAGACCAAATGGACCTAACAGACATAGACAAACCATTCCATCTACCAGCAGCAGAATACATATTCTTCTCAAGTGCATATGGAATATTTCCTAGGATAGATCATATGTGAGGCCAGGAAAAATGTTTTAATAAATGTAAGAAGATTAAATCATATTAGGTGTATTTTCCAACCACAATGGTATAAAACTAGAAATTAATTATGAGAAGATAACGTGTGTATGATAAGGGATTAATAACTAAAAAAAGAAACTTGCACAATTCAATAACATGAAAACAAAGAATGTAATTAAAAAACTGGCAGTGGACCTAAAATGACATTTTTCCAAAGAAGATATACAAATGGTCAAAAGGTACATGAAAAGGTGCTCAGCATCTCTAATCATCAGGAAAATGCAAATCAAAACCGCAATGAAATATCACCTCATATTTGTCAGAATGGGTATTCTAATATATATAAACATAATATTATATATTATATATTGTAATATTCCATTGTGTGTGTGTCTATGACACAATGGAATATTATTCAGCCTTAGAAAAGAAGGAAGTCCTGTCATTTGCAACCACATAGATAAACCTGGAGGTCATTATTCTAAGTGAAAGACAAATGCCACATTATATTTTTGGAATCTAAAAAAAAATAGTACAAATTTTCTGTTATAAGATGAATAAGATCTAAGGATTTAATGTGTAAGACGGTGACTATAGTTGACAAAACTGTATTGTATAATTGGAATTTGCTAACAGGGTAGAATTTAAATGTTCTTATCCAAAAAGAAAAAAAAAAGTAAATATGTGAGGTGATGGATGTGTTCACTAACTCGATTGGAATCCTTTCACAATGTATGTGTATATCAAATCATCATCACGCAGTACACTTCAAATGTCTTCCAACATTTTTGTCAATTAGACCTCAATAAAGCTGGAAAAAATAGAGAGAATTGCATTGATTTATTTTTAGATTTTGTCTACTTTACTCGGAAAGAAACTATACATGGAAAAGCACTCAAATTCTATTTATAAAGTATACTGCATTTAAGTCTATACAAAATGCTTCCTAAAATGGCTATTTTTGTATGCAGTGTAGACGGAAGCATGGTAAAGTGGAAACATTTGTGAAACGGGAACTATGATACTTGAGTTTAGATCTGACAGAAATGAAATCTCAAGAGATTAATTTATCTCTCTGGACGTCAGTCTCTTTATGAATAAAACAATAGCTTTAGCAAAATAACGTCTAAACTTCCTTCCTGAGCAGGGATGAAAATTTAGCCTACCCATTTATACAGAGCTCACCTCTAGTCTCTACTTTTTCTCAGATTGACTCTCTGATCTCTATTTGATAGATTTTCCAGGTGAGTACCAACATGATCAAAATAAAGTAGTGGAAAGAAACTGGATTATAGAATATCTCTCCTCCAATAAATAATTGAACAATTCAAAATACTTTAAAAAAAAGGAAAAGAAAACTTCTAGGAGTTTACTAGCTTACCTAATGAGAAAATAGCTTATAATCTCAGGCCATAAACTACAATGGTGATATCTATGGCTAGAAAGAGAAGATGTGTTTGTGGTTAAACTTTTGTTCTCTCAATTTTGCCCCCATCCCACCTCTATCTCCGGAAGAAGTGCAGAGAAAGAATCTAAGTGGATAACATCCTCAGAATTCATAAATATCCTGCAAATGAAAGAGGTTGTCTGAGTTAGTGTGACTGCAATAACTTTCAGTAAGGTTATAGTAAAACTGCTTATCTTAGAAGTCCTTTAAACCACTCCAGGACTTTAGCACAATCAAGGGCCTTAGGGATCTTGTAGGGTATGGTGCTGGCTACAGGACCAAGTTGAAGAACAAAGGACTTTATAGCTATATTGGGCAGTGACACAGTTCACTTAAAAAGTCTCTAAGAGTAGAGAAAATCTTTCACGTCTCCCATCAAGAGATCCTCAAATAGATTAAAGGCAACTCAAGAAAAAGTATTACCCATCTCTTAAACTATATTTCAAAGAGGAAGATAGAATATTCTAGCTAAAGATAAATTGAAATTTATAAATGTTGCTCACACAATATCAGAGCAATTAACTCAGCTCATATTAAACATGGGTATACTGGAAAAAAGAAGTTATATTCGTTGTAAAAGGATATTATTTTGAAGTAGCAATAATAACATAATCATGATTAAAGTAGCATAGCATCCTATAAAGATGAAAGAATTGATATGCTTCAATAGCAAATTAACACAAGAAACAGAAGACAAAGTCCCAGCAGAGCTTTATACTACTGAAGAACTTAATAAGAATGAAAATTCATCAGAAGTACATTTCAATAATAAGTTATAATAAAAAGTTATAGAATGGGAATTTTTAAGTTTATAACTAGGGAAGTAGAACAACATCACAAAGCTAGAATATTACAGTGGTTATTAGCAGACGCTGTGGAATAACACTTCCTGAATTTGAATCTTAATTCTTTCCCTTAATAATGTGTGACCCTGGGAAAATTACATAACCTCTGGGAAACTTCATTTCCCATTTGTGAAATGTGAGTAAAAATACTGTCTTCTGCATTAGGACTTACGTGCTGACTAATATCAGTATTGTCAAATAAATTGCAAAGAACATGGAATACAACAGACGCAATGGAAAATCAACTTAGAATTGAGAAAAGACTTGAGATAATTTCGGTAAGTTTTGAGAAAAGGGAACAATTAGTAAAATTAAAAGAAAACAATAGACTTTAAGGGTAAGATGTTGGATTGAATATATACTAAGTTCACTCCATTCTAAAAACCCACTACAACAATAGTAAAGATATTCTTTTGACATAAACACCTAAGAAAGGTGGGCACACAAGAAGTGGAAATAGCAATGACTATTAGAAACTAGAAAACATACTGATGTGTACTAAACATCCAAGTATATTGAAAAGTCTAGTTCATACTCTAACATCCTCAAAAGGTTCAGGAATTTAGAGGGCTCCACCCGTGTCCCACTATCCTCGCACCAGACACTTCTAGGCAAGAAACTGGAAGAGACCTCTTTAAGGAAGCCCATTAACTCTATAGCAAACATCTAAAGATTCTGACCTTAGGTTCATCAAAGAATAGCCTGACTGATTACCATATAGTAAAGCTCAAGTTTGAGAAGCCCTACTATGTACACAAAAAGAACTTCTAATTAGCCTTTTAACAAATCCCTACACAGATACACATCTTAACCATGAACCTCAAAAGTGAGAATTTCAAGACTTCCAAAGAAAGCTTCTCACATGTAACATGGAGACTCAAACAAGAAAACAGAAGAAAAAATAATTTGCAGAAAGAAGACAAAATACAGAGAGAAAATTTTTTTTAAAAAATCCACTATTTATATCCTTTGAGAGGCAAGAACAATTTCATTCATGAAACAAGAACAGAATAAAATAAACCAGGAATATTAAGCAGTAAAGAAAAAGCCTTAGAAATTTAAATATGTCAGTAGTTATTTTAAAAATACCCTTCAATTGGGGCTGGCCCAGTTGCCAAGAGGATAAGTTCGGCATGTTCCACTTTGGTGGGCCATGTTTGGTTCCTGGGCATGGACCTACACCACTCATCAGTGTCCATGCTGTGGTGATGACCCACATACAAAATAGAGGAAGATTGGCACAGATGTTAGCTCAGGGCAAATCTTCCTCAGAAAGAAAAAAATATCCTTCAATTACAGAAGGGTTGAAGAGTAGGGTTGAAGATCCCTTCCCAAAATAGGGCAAAAAGAAAACAGAAGGTAAACGTTAAGAAAACTGGAGAACTGGTCCAGAAGTTCTAATATCTGAAGGGTAAAAGTTCCCTAAGAGAGAGCAACAGGAAAAAAAATGAAGAGGCAACATCATTCAAGAAATTTTCTCACCAATAGCACATCATTGAGAAACTTCAGGATTCCACGAATAAAGGCAATAGATTTAATAAAGTTTTAAAAATGAAGTCAGGAATCAGGAATCAGAATGACTGAATTTTATCAGCACCACTGGAAGCAAGAAAACTCTACCATCCTTTAATTTCCTTTCATTTTTACTAAGTAAAACTGAATAATGTCGCTTAAAAATAACAGGACTTCAATTTCTTAATGTTTTTCATGATCTTTTACCTTTAGACTTCATATAAATAATGTCTCTTGCAACAAAAAGAAAAGGAAAAAATGATTGGAGTTGGGAGATTCCAGCTGTTTTTTTTTTTTTTTAAAGATTTTATTTTTTCCTTTTTCTCCCCAAAGCCCCCCGGTACATAGTTGTATATTTCGTTGTGGGTCCTTCTAGTTGTGGCATGTGGGACGCTGCCTCAGCGTGGTCTGATGAGCAGTGCCATGTCCGCGCCCAGGATTCGAACTAACGAAACACTGGGCCGCCTGCTGCAGAGTGCGCGAACTTAACCACTCGGCCACGGGGCCAGCCCCTCCAGCTGTTTTATTATAACATTTTTCTTCTGTTAAAAGGAGGTAAACTGATACACAGCACCTTTTATGTTTTAAAAGTATGTGTAGTATCATTTGTTTTTACAAACTTATTCCTATTTCTCCATCCACCCATCTACTTTGGTAGCAAAATTCTCTCTAGAGAATTGTGTTAAGAGTGGTCACTTCTACAAATTTGAGATAATGTATTGCTTTCTTTGTGTTGTTATTTATTGTTTATTATGGGGATCATGGATCATTGTCACAAAACATTAAGGCACTATTTAAAAAAATGTTTGAGGTTCTACATGAAGAATATAGGGTAAAAAGTGAACTCAAAATTGAAAGAAAACTCTCATGTACTCCTTCTTTGGAACAGTAATAAAGTTGCGTGGTGCATGACAAAGAACAGACAATACAGAGTTTTAATGAAACTGATCGCTTGGGAAAAGAAGTGCCTGTCACGAGGGAGGACTGGAGAACAAGGACACAGCATTGGTTAGGATATTAGTTTTTCTCCAAGCATGCTTTTCTGGAGTGTACGTAAAATCTACACCTTGAGTTATGTTTTGAAATATGCAGAGTTTGATGGAAACTAATTTAATAGGTTCCCACTGACATGAGGAGCTGTCAACACAAAAACCTATTCACTCGTGAGGGAGAATATTTTTGACCTTCTCTCTAGAGAATGAAATGTTTCTGGAATGGCAAAAGGGCACCTATTCTTAGAGAAGCCCTGTCAATTAGAGTCCTCCTCTGACAGCATTGAGAATAGGTGAAATTCAACCAGCTTCCTCAAGACTTTGTTCTGAGTGTGTCCATATGGTGAGGTCATATCAGCCACACAGATAAGAGTCATAGCTCCTCATTTCCATATGTTCTGTCAGGGAGAGAAATAAAGTTGACCAACAACCACTGGAATACCTACATGTCCTTAATTTGAAACAAATTCCGCTCCAGTTGATAAGTAATAGGAGAAGTTTGATAAATTGCACGACCTTAAGCAGAAATGCATGAGTGTGCCTGACAGGGCATTGTTTCCAGTTATCGATGCATTGTTTATATTGTTGGGATATTGTGACTTACCTTATTTGCCTAGCTCAGAGTCTGTTATATAAAATCAGCCTCTACACTCTTTTTCTGCTGTCATATCGTGTTGCTCAGATAGCATCGTTCCATTCTCCCAACATGAAATCTACCCCTCCTCTCTGCTGCCTATCTAAATCCTTTCTATCTTCAAGGCTCTGCTTAGCTTCTATGCACTTATGCCATTTTGCCAGTTCCAGCTTAGATTGATGCCTTCCCCTCTCTGATCCCACATTACGTCAGCTGTCAGAAGACGGTTCAGGTTGTATGGTTGGGCTCTGTAGTCAAGTGGCCTAGATTTGAATCCCAGCATTATACTTATGATTTTTGTGAGCTTCAACAAGTTGTTTAATGTGTTTGTGCTTGTTTCCTCATCTGTAAAATGTAGCCCAGAACTGTCATGATTAAGTGAGATTGTATATGTAAAGCATTGCTGTGGTTACCACCGCTTTTTTATTGAGGTTGTTTTATTGAGGTCATATTGGTTTATAACATTGTATAATTTCAGGTGTACTTTATTATATATGAGTTTCTGCATAGACTGCATTGTGCTCACCTCCAATAGTCTAGTTTCTATCCGTCACCATACATATGTGCCCCTTTACCCTTTCACCCTCTCCACCACCCCCTTCCCCTCCAGTAATCACTAATTGTTCTTATCTATGTGTTTGTTTATTTTCCACATGTGAGTGAAGTCATATGGTAATTGTCTTTCTCTGTCTGGCTTATTTCACTTAACATAATACCCTCAAGGTCCATCCATGTTTTCACAAATGGCACAATTTTGTCTTTTTTATGGCTGAGTAGTATTCCATCGTGTATATATATATATATATATATATATATATGTGTGTGTGTGTGTGTGTGTGTGTGTGTGTGTGTCTATATATATGTATATATATAGATAGATGATACCTCATTGTAGTTTTGATTTGCATTTCCCTAATAATTAGTGATGTTTAACATCTTTTCATGTGCCTGTTAGCCATCAGTAAATCTTCTTTGGAAAAATGTCTGTTTATATCCTCTGCCCATTTTTTGATCAGGTTGCTTGCTTTTTTGTTATTGAATTGTGTGAGTTCTTTATATTTTGGAAATTAATCCCTTGTTGGATATATGATACGCAAACATTTTCTCCCAGTTGATAGGCTGTCTTTTCATTTTGTTCATGGTTTCCTTTACCATGCAGAAGCCCTTTAGTCTGAAGTAGTCACATCCATTTATTTCGTCTTTTGTTTCACTTGCTGGTCTACCATTTTTTAAAATTCAGATATAATTGACATATAGCATGTGTCAGGTTAAAGTGTACAAGGTGTTGATTTGATAGATTTATATATTGCAATATGGTTACTACTGTAGACTTAGCTAACACCGGCATCATGTCACATAATTATCATTTCTTTTTTGTGAGGAGAACAATTAAGATCTCCACTCTTAGCAACTTTGAAGTTTAAGCTAGAGAATTTTTGACCATGATCACTATGCTGTGTATTAGATCTCCAGAATTTGTTTACCTACTAGTTGCAAGTTTGTACCCTTAAACATGTCCCAGATCCCCGACTCTTCCAGCCCTGGTAACAACCATTCTACTCTCTGTGTCTATGAGTTCAGCCCTTTTAGATTCCACAGATAAGAGATCATACGGTACTTGTGTTTCTCTGCCTGACTCATCTCACTTTGCATAATGTCCTCAAGTTCAACCCATATTGTTGCAAACAGTAACTGAATAATTACTGACTCTCATGGCTGAATAATATTCATTGTATGTTTATATCATGTCTTCTTTATTTATTCACCCATTGATGGACATTTAGGTTGTTTCCATATGTTGGCTATTGTGAATATTACTGCAGTAAACATGGAAGTGCAGATATCTTTTTAATATTCCTTCTTTATTTCTTTTGGATAAATACCCAGGAATGGGATTGCTGGATCATATGGTAGTTCTATTTTTAATTTTTTGAAGAATCTTCATACTGTTTTTCTTAGTGGCTACACCAATTTACATTCCCATCAACAGTGCATGAGGGTTCCCCTTTCTCCACATCCTTGCCAACTCTTGTCTTCTTGATGATAGCCATTCTAACAAATGTGCAGTGATATATGGTTTTGATTTGCATTTCCCTGACTATTTGTGATGTCGAGCATAATTGCATGTGTGCTAGCTTGGTTTTCCAAAAAGGACTGCAGACTTCCTGGTGTCAAAGTCATTTCTGATGTCTAGCACAATGATAGGCACCCAGTAGGTATTCAATAAATATTGGTTTATTTATTTCAAGATCATGTTGCAAAAAAAGACTATTGGATGAGAAAAGGGCAAAACAAGACTTATCTTTCCCCTAGATTGTCACCAAGAATCAGTGATCTTGAAAGTCACTACCTTTCTTGGCTTCAGTGTCCTCACTGATAGAGATAAAGGAAGTCTAAATTTTTAAGGTTGTATATATAGCAAGTCACCTATAAAAAACTAGATGATGATAGCTTATATACAGAGGAAAAATACGAAAAAGAAGTCCTTTTGTTATCTCTTTCATCTAAATTTAAAACCAAACTTTTCTTTTTCATAGTAAAAGAAACAAAGTAAACAGTTTTTGCCTACTTAATAACAAAGAAAAACCTATCCCCCAAAGTCAGCTCTGTCTCATCAAGCAGAGCTGAGTGTAAAAAATTTAACATATGTCAAACACGTCTTGGAGACTGTCCAGTGCCGTCTGTAAAATTCTGTGAGCTTTCAGACTCCAGGCAGCAGCTTCTAACGTGGTGTGTTCTGGCTATGTGCATCTCATGCATTTTTTAAAGCTCTGCTTTAAATGCAGGTTTATCAATAAAAATGCCACCAGAAAACAGCTTTGAAATTTTAATCTCTTCCTGAAATAAAAGGTTTCCTCAAGGCAGGCCTGAAATTGGTTGTGTCTGAACGCCATCCACTTTCATTATACAAGAAATTTTCTTACAGCTGCTAAATCCTAATTTTGCCCAAGTTAAAAAAAATGCAGCACTGCATCTTTCATCATCAAAAGCAGCATAATTTAAGCCTTTATTGTGTCCGTCATGAATTGTCTCTCCTGTAAGCTCGCAATGTCATAATATTCTTTGAGATTAATGAGGATCCCTACAATTACAGAGGAGAAACCGTCATGGTGCACGGGAGAGTCTCTCTAATGGCAGAAATTGCCGTGAATGCTAATGCGTTTGCCAAGAATTACAAGAGAAATTGCTGCTGTCACCAAATCCAAAGGGCCTTGCAACAGAAAGATGGACAGCTTTGGCGTCTCTCAAAGTGATTCTGGGTAGAAGGTGAGCTACCACAGGGGATCATTCTGTTCCTTTTTTACATATTGTGTGTAATACCTTAGACGGCCTAGGGAATTAACAAAGAGGCTTTTTACAAAGGTTTTAATGCTCTACAGAATGCACTGTCTTTACTAACTAGCTTGCATATATAAAATCAAAACATGCACGTGATTCTTTTATATAAACTCAGCACAGTTTCTTCATCTCTCAAGTCTGGATAATTGTAGTGCCTGGCACATACTGTATAGATTCTTAGCTGAGAGCTAGAACAAGAAATTCTTCTGGGATCTCCCTACTCCAACTCATCTTCCATTTCTGCTTCCTGACAAGGCTACCTTTTAAAAATAAATATGAGCTCACTTATGTGTGGAATTCAAAGTCATACTCATAAAAACAGAAAGTAAAATGGTGGTTGCCAGGGCTGGGAGTAGGAGTAATGGAGAGATGTTGGTCAAAAGGTACAAAGGTTTGGTTATACAAGATGACAAAGTTCTGGAGATCCACCGTACAGCATGTTGACTATAGTTAATAATAGTGTATTGTATGTTTGAAATTTGCTGAGAGAGTAGATCTTAAGCGTTTTCACCACACACACAAAAATAGTAACTATGTGAAGAGATGGATGTGTTAATTATCTGGGTTGTGGTAATCATTTCACAACGTATACGTAGATTAAATCAACATGCTGTACCGCTGAAACATAGACCGTTTTTATTTGTCAATTACACCTCAACAAAGCTAGAAAAATCAAAATAAATGTGAACCTTTTCTTCCCCTGTTCCATACCTATGGGCACAGTTCAAACTCTCCAGCATGAAAATTGGGTTCTCTAGAAGTTGCTTCTGCAACCTCACTTGTTTTGATGTTGTCTAACATTTCCTCCTTTCCTTTTTGTGTTCACAAATGTTATTTTGATAACTGAATTAATGTGATTGGTATCTGTCAATTTTTCCCTATAGAACTGCTCTGCCCAATGCAGTAGCTTTCAGACACATCTAACAATTTAAATTTAAATTAAGATGAAATGAATTTAAAAATTCAGTTCCTCAGCAGCACTAGCCATATTTCAACTACCCAATAGTCACACAAGGCTAACGGCACCTTAATTGGACAGTGTGGACAGAAAAGATTTCCTTCAACATAGAAAGCTCTATTGGACAATGCCACTTTAGAAGGTGAGAGCAGGAATTATTCTGTGTCTCTTACAATCTGAACAGGAAAACCTGTAGTCGGTTGAATAGTGGCCCCAGAAAATAGGTCCACGTCCTATCTCCCGATACCTGTGAATGTGACCTTATTGGGAAATAGGGTCTTTGCTGATGTAATTAAGTTAAAGATCACGAGATAAGATCATCCTGGGCTTATGGTAGACCCTTAATCCAATGAAAACCATTCTTATAAGAGAAAGGAGAGGCAGAATTGAGACCGAGGCTCCCTCAGAGCCTGCAGAAGGAACCAACCCTACTGACTCTTTGGTTTCCAACTTGTGATGCCTTGAACTGTCAGAGAATAAACACTGGTTGTTTTAAACCACCCAGCTTGTGGCAATTTGTTACAGCAGCCCTAGAAAACTAACACATCCACCCAACGGCCCCTCATAACAAAGGAGCATTCTAAGGACACTGCTGTTGCAACAGAGGGAATCGAATGCAGGTAATCAATTACACAGATCATAAGAGTCGCTAAGATGAGAACAAGGAGCAGCGAGATAACTGTAGATTAGCCATAGCAGGAAGCTACCACCACATAAGGCTGGAAAGATGAAGGGGAGAGAAAATTACTGAGAGGTTTCTGGAGCCTAGGGGCTACAGGCACTGCCTCAAGTGGGTGCACAGCAAGGCTGAAGCCGTGGAGGAGACATGATGACTTTATTAAACTATGACAAACTCTAGAGAAACTTATGTAGTTACACATTATTTCAGTTGACTCAATACAAAACAGATTATCGTTAGTAAAAATTTACAAATACATTTGTTCTTCTCTTTGTCCTTCCTTCTTAATTCCGCAGCAACTGAGGCTAAAGTATCTTCTTCTTTTCCTCTGATTTCTCCAGATACTTTCTTAGGTCAGATCGGAGTACATCCCCTACCACCACAGAATTTTCAGAGTGTGGCATTCACAACATGATATACTTCTGATATTCTTTTCAAACAATTACTCCAAAAGCAAAGAAACAAACATATTTTACTTTCCTGTACACTCAGTCCCTGGTCTGATTTCATGGCTTTGGAACTTGATGTCCATTGACCATCATTGCCTGTCTACAGTCCTCCAGCCCGTATCAAATCACCGTACTTTTTCCACTTCTATGATCCCCTTTAGATTCCTTTGTATTACCATTTTCACACATGAAAAATGCTTTTTATGTTTTTCTGGCAGGAATCTTTGCCTCTGCTCTGAGATTCTCTTCTCATTATTCACTTCCCCTTGCAACTTTAAACTCCCCAATGTTCTTGTTTCCATTTAAAATGGCTTCTGAGACTGTGGATCAGGGCTTCTTTAGGTAAGCACATGTCTAGGGGAGAGAATGTTTTTCTTCCATCCTTCTATCACCCAATCGATCTCCATTGTCTCGCTTTGAGGATCATTTGTCTGTATAAATAAATTTTAAACTC
The DNA here is from genome assembly GCF_037783145.1 of Equus przewalskii. NCBI lineage: Eukaryota > Metazoa > Chordata > Mammalia > Perissodactyla > Equidae > Equus > Equus przewalskii. Next base: position 21,851,395 of record NC_091849.1, read on the forward strand.
ATGGGATCTTGTGAGATCCTTGAATTGTCTCAGTCTAATGACCACAGAAATAAGTGATGAACACATTTATGAAGAATATGGGGTCTGCAGATTTACTGGCCTGGATTCTAATCCAGCTCTGACATTTACCTGTCAGCGGATCATGGGCAACTCATTAAACTCTCTGTCTTCATGTTCTCACCTCTAAATACGGATAACGAAAGTGCTTGTCAAATAGATTGCTTAGATTAAACTAGACAAGATTTGTACAATATATAGAACATAGTAAGTTTAAAGTCATCCATGGTTCTATTATTCCTATTATTAGTAGGAGCTAGGACAAGAACCATGCATGGCGATGAGAAGAGGTAATTTGTAGAAACCTGATCAGGGTTACAATTTGAAAGCTGGAAAAGTCACAAAAGGTGTGATGGGAAATACCCACAGAATACTTTGCTTCTGAGATTTAGACATCAAAGAGGTTTAGGAGATTGAACCTAACAATGTGCAAGGCCCTGTACCAGGTTTAAAATACCTTGTCACATGCATTCCTCACTGCAAGCCCTTGAGATAGTTCTTCACACCCTCATGTCACACATGAAGAGACCGAGGTTCAGAAAAAATAAATATGGCACAACGGAAAACATGAGGGCTTTCCATCCAGGCCAACACAAAATTTTAATTCCACCTCCACACTTACCAGTCATTGGTGATGTGGAATTCACAGTACATTTCAGAGCCACAGACTTTTCACTGTAAGATGGTGATAATACTACCCATACTACAGAGTTTTGTAAGGATTCAAGCAACGTGTATAGGCCCTTGAACAGTGCTTCATGTATTATAGTCTCTCAATAAATGGTAATTATTTTTGTTGTTGTATTAGTATAACCATTAGTACATAAGCTACTTTACCTGGAGTCTTGGCTAAGTTAGGTCACCTAATTACATGCTGCCATAGAATTTGGAACTTCTCCTTCATGGGATCATACTTACAATCATGTTTCTTCCTTGACAGAAGAAAAGCTCTATGAGAGCAGGAACCATAATCATCCAACTCACTATCATATCTTCAATGCCCACCTTGCACATTCAGGTGCTGAAAAATTATTGCATGGCCAACTTTCAGAGCAGTGTTGTGAGCAGAGAAGAATGTCAGCTGCCATAGGGCTGTAGAATGAGCTAGCACAGAGCGGTGCTCAGTGTAAGCATCAGCGTTTGGGGAACTGCTGTACATCTTCCACCACGAGCAAAATGTAGAGATTTCCGAGGAAGTAACTGTGCACATAAATGTCAAGGAAACTGGAGCTAAAAGATCCATCTGGAAATGTCATATATTCTAAGATGATTTTTCGAATTGTTTACAGTCCTTGATTTCTTCCATCTTTCTTCTCCGTGTGTAGGTCTAGCTCAATAGTTTATCACTCTCACCACATTATGTTGCTACTCTCAGGGAGGTCTTCTGTTCCCTTAGGTATAATTAGCAATCCCACACAGGAAATATCTGCTACATAACAAATGCCATCTCTTATGTTTGTGTCCGTAGGGAGCTGACTAAGCGCGAACTGAAATTTAGAGCAGACCGTATCCAAGCAGGCTCCACTTTCATTACCTAAACAAAGCCTTTGCAATTTTAACCTATGATTCATTAGTTTCCATGTTTACAAGGAAAAGAAGCACTCCTTGTAAGCAGGTGAGCATATGCCCCAGTTTCACTGGGATAGTCCCAGTTATGCCTGTTGCTCTAGAGTAATTATTAACGGTGCCTCTTTTTACTCTTGAATATCCCAGTTAGCATGATAAAATTTATGGTCCCCCTATTTCTCAAGAAATTCATAACAGGTTCTTCCAAATTCATTCTAATTTATCTCCTCCACACCCTGATATCAGACCCTGTGATTATCCCTTTTCTGACCTCTGACCCAACTTGTGCTCATCCTTAAATGTGCTACTCATTTGCAGACGTTGGAATACCCATTTGCCTCTGCCATGGCTGCACACCTTCTGTTCATCCTTCATTGTCCTTTTTCCTCCAGTCTTTTCCATGTCTCCCCTGTTTCTACTACACTGACTCTCTTTGACAATGTGTTATTATAGCAGTTTTTGCTGGCACCATACAATTTACTTTTGATTACACATGGTTTTTCATTGTTCTCTAATTGTGTCTCCTCAATCAGCTTGCAAATTTCTCAAAAACTTAGAGTGATTCGTACATTTTGATCTCGTTTCTTCCCTTTGTTTGTCCTTATGAGAGTACTGGTTTCTGAACTAGCATAAGTTTAAAAATCAGAAGGATTGGAAAGGCATTTGAGATTATTTAGTCTAGCTCCTTCAACTGAAGAATGAGGAAATCCATTCAAAGATGCTGAGATTAGCTCAAAGTCTTAGAGTTTACCATGGAAAGAGTTTGCCCCAGAACCCTGTTCTCCCAATTTTTCAGTCCAATATTTTTTCCATTTTATAATTTAGTGTTGTTAATTGATGTAATTATCTCATATATGTTTTTAAAGATGAAAATATGTTTGTCTTTTAGTTTCCCAGAAAGAGACTCAATGAATGAAACCCAATACAAAAGGGACAATCAGACCAGCCTCACAAGCAAATAAAAAAATACATGGTGTGAGGTTAATAGTTTCAGCTCCCTCTGATGCCAGCTCAGCTCAAGGGAAGCCATACTGTAGAAAAGAAGCCATATTGTAGCTTTAAATGACCTCTGATTAACTAGCCCAGACACGTTCTGCAGATTTTGTGGCCCCTCCTGGCTGCTTTAAGATGATAACTTTGTTCTTTTGAGTTCTTTGGGAATGTGATGACTCCAGGGCAGAGAGCCTATACTGGTAGCCATTATCAATGACAGCTGAAAGATCAGGGTATAGGGCATTGCTCCATTCTCTGATGCATATCCACTAAAACAAGGACTATCAGGAACTGGGACCAGATGTCTGCCCCACCCAGAGACCAGCCACCTCCCGCACCAGGAGACCAGCCCTGTATATAACTGGCCTGTGGTTTTTGTTCTGGGAGATGGTTCTTTGGGATATGAGTCAGCCATCTTCCCTCTTGCTAGCAAGCTGTAATAAAGAAATGTTTTCTCTCCTACCACCTTGCCTCCTGATTGTTGACATGTCTTGCAGTGAGCAGAGGACCCCCCTTGAGTGGTAACACCTCCACATAGTCCAAGCACATCCTCAATGGCTTCCTGGCACTTAGAATCCTACAATTTAAATAAGCATTCTTTTGATATAAGACTTACTGTTCAACTAAAATACCCATGGGAAAGATAGCTAATTAAACCCTACTCTGTATTTATACATAGTAATTTTTATTTATTACATTCTTTACTGAAACTTGGAAGGTTGGAGAAAGAAGAAATCAAGATAATGTTAGGGGTCTGTGAGAGTAGGAAAAAGACTTCCCTAAAGAATGAAGGGAATCTGAGCACATGGATAACAACTCAAGAAATTTACAATGGGGTCCAACTCTGAAGATAATGATCCATGTTATTTAAAGAGAAACTCTATCCCCTTTGCATTGATTTCTAGGTTGTTCATGTTTCTCTCTTGTTAGAATGGGTTTTCTTATTTTTCTAAATTTCTTCCTAAAAAGGAAGAATGCATTGCATTTGAAGTATCTTTTAGACCAATTTAGAATTAGCAAAGGGATGACCCAATAACAAAATGCCTGAAGTTAAGCAAATAAACAAAAATTTTGCACTTCCATATTTAGAAAGTCCTGAAAACCAAATGACTTGGGAAAGATTAATAACTTTGAGAACAGCAGATTTTTGAGAGGCTTAATAACCATGAAAGACTGTACAAAGCCACAGAATCAGGATGTGGGGAAAAAAAATAAGGAGAGAAAGGCTTAAGTAATAGGCAACTTTAGTTTGTAGCTTTCTCCTTCTATGGAACATGTTGGGGCTCTATATCATTTTTCTCTTTTCTTCATCTGTTTGGTAGATACTGGTCTCTCTTTAGATAAATACTGGGTACTGCAGGATGCCTAGTCAAAACGTTTTCCTTACAAACGAATCCAAATTTTGTTCAAATATTGGTGGCAGCGGGAGGCATTGTGTTCAAGAAAGGTAGACTCAGCTTCAAGAGATGAATATATTTGATCTAAGTCCGTCATGTGAACCCTGTTCCCTTTTGTCGGCTGTGAGTTTAAAGTGGGCATATGGCCGGGTTTTTACCAACGTGACTTGAGAGTGTATGTAATGAAGGTGCTTTGGGAAAGATTTTCTTCCCCAATGAAAAGAGAAAAGTACGGGAAGAAGTCCTCGCTTCCCGCCTGCCTTCAGAGCTTGGCACGTGGTGATGATGACCATCACCTGGTGCTTTGGTGACCATCGTGTAATGGTGAGGAGCATGCCAATCAGAATTCTTCCTCAAGAATTTTGACTCTGGATAAAGTAATTCTAGCTCAACCTGGCTAGTCTTTGGTTGAAAAAATATAAACCCTGGAACTGCTGAAAACATTAGGCAAATGCTATTTTTCAGCATAAAATCTTCAGTGGTTTCCTAGCTTATCTGGAGTAAAAACCAAAGTTTCACCATGGCTTGAAAGACTCTAAATGATCTAGCCCCAGTTATCTGTCTAACCTCAGCTCTCATGTTCTTTTCCCCTGCTTGCACTAGTTCAACCATACAGAATTCCTTATGGCTCCAGAGAGCAAGCCTCAATGGTTCTATACTCGTGTTACAGATACCTAGATGGCTTGCGTCCTGACTTACTGCAGTTGAGACCTTTCCCTTAATGATCGTGAATAAATAAATAATTACTTTGTTTTCTATTCTCTTATCCTGATACATTTTTCATTCTAAAACTCACCATCAATTGACATCATATATATTTATTTATTTATTTACTGTTTTTCTCCTCATACTAACACATAAAATCCATAAGATTAAGGCCTTTGTACATAGTTATATTTTTCTCAGTGCCTAGAATAATGCAGGGTTAGGAGTAGCTACCAGTATATTTGTTGAATGAATGAATAAATGGGTGAATCAATGAGAATTCCTTGGCCACTCACTTGCTGACTTGAGTCCAGAGTTGCCGGACCCCGTTCTCCCACCACTGACTCCTCCTCCAGCAGACTGCAAGCAGATCGGTAAAAATTGTTGCCCATTTCTCATGTCCCTCCTTTCTGTTCTCCACATCTAAAGAGCAGGAGGGAGAGAAAAGAACAATAAAGCCACTTATATTCATGGACCTCAAGTCTCTACATAATTTTACTTTAGATTCTATTTGTGACTAGCCTCTGGGTCAAAGAATCAACTACAAAGAAAATCTGAGGAAATTTAATTTGTGTTTTGAAATTTTACCCTGAAACCATACAGTTACCACTTCTCCAGGGCATGTGTAAGCCCCTTTGAATCACCACTTGGGCTGCTGTGCCACTCCATGGTCCAATCTGTGGACCCAAAATCGCAAGTGTGGATAACACTCCTCAATCATCCTTGTTACAAGGCTGCAAATTTAAGTCTTCAGGGTTATAGAGAAACTTCAATGGGGCAGTTACTTCAGCTTTTACTCATATTGTAATGCTTTCCTTTATCCCTTGCCATCATTAGAATGTTTGTGTCCTTTCAAAATTCATATGCTGAAAACCTAATGCCCAAGGTCAGGGTATTAGCAGGTGAGGCTTTTGGGAGGTGAAGTAGGTTGTGAGTGAGGAACCCCTATGAGTGGATTAGTGCCTTATGAAAAAGGCTCCACAGAGAGATCCACAGGCTCTCTAGTCCCTTCTGCCATGTGAAGATATGAGAAGTCTGTGAGCAGAAGATGGACCCCACCCAACCATGCTGGCACCCTGATCTCAGACTTCTAGCCCTCAGAACTGTGAGAAATCGATTTTTGTTGTTTAAAAGTGACCTGGTCTCTAGTATTTGTGATAACAGTCTGGATGGACTAAGACGGCATTCCGAAAAACTCAAGCAAGAGTTTTTGTGAGTTGGGTTGGAAGAAATGAATGAAAGATTCTGGGCTCAATCACCTCAAAATCATCACTACCCTCTGATTCCAACCCTCTTATTAATGAATGAATTCTGATTAACTTGACTCTATCTTCTTTAAGGCTTCTTAGACCCATATATAAAATCTCTCTGTCTAGCCAATCAATCTTATTTCCAAGACATATCTACATAGCTCTGAATGTTAAAATGAGAACAACAGTGACTCTTAAACAAGGACCCTTCTTGTAAGGATATGTCAACATCTTCTGAATGCTCAATCATTTGCTAGCAAAATATTAGAAACATTTAGAAGTCATTTTAGCTATTTAGAGTCAACTGGATTCCACTAAAGGGGAAAGCTGCCTTGGAAAACTTAATCAGCATATTCAAGAAATGTGTGGTTTGGGTTAGAAGTTTTGGATTAACCAGGGAATTCAAGCTCTGAGAAGTTCTAAAGATGAAATAAATTTCTATCTCATTTTAATCCACGTCTCGCAAATGTACATGACCACAAAGCACTTTTTTCCTGTCACACATGGGAAATACTGAGTTAGTCCATTTTCCTGCTTCTGTAGGGACATCAAAAATAATTTAGGGGCCGGCCCAGTAGTGTAGTTGCTAAGTTCAGTGCTCTGTTTCGATGGCCTGGTGTTTGCAGGTTCACATCCTAGCACCAAGGCTCATCAGGCCATGCTGTAGCATCCTACATAAAATAGAGGAAGATTGGCAACAGATGTTAGCTCAGGGCCAATCTTCCTCATGCACACAAAAATAATTAATAATAATAATAATAATTTAATCTCTCTTTGACAACTAAAGCCTCCTGATTTGTAGATATTGATAATTATATTATTAAAGAGCTACATATTTTAAAGTTTTGGCGAATGAACAGAATCCATACTCACCTCAGGACATGTTATGAATGCTGCTTTTTAAAATAAATGCACAAAATTGATTTGCATATTGATATCTTGCTCATTCTATTTAAAATTAAATTATTAAAATAATTATTAGGATAATAATTAGATTACAATTAATCAAGATTACTCTTTAAATGATATCTTAGTATCCTGCCCCACCATATGTAAAGCGAGATGTTAACATGTGTACAAAATAAAACTTTTAGAATGGAAGAATACAAAAGGAAAATAAAGTATATTTATAGATCTCCAAGGGAAGACTAACATAATGGAGAGAAATGTCTGAGGCAAGTATCATAGAGGAAACAACACCATATCCTATAGACACTGTATCAGTAATCATTTCAAGAATAGCCAATGAGACCAATAACAGTGGGCTTTGCTGATTTTTCTCGAGTATATCCTGGCAGAAAGTTAAGTTGTCTCCTTCTAAAACTGCCTATTTTCACATACGTTTAGCCCATTGATTCCAGAGGGTTTAGAAATGCTATTAAATGCTATTCCTAAACTCCATAGGTTTAGAAATGCTATTTCAGAAAACCTGATGTATATCCCTGGAGCCACTCATTGAAACGTTGCCCATTTGAATGCTGCTGACTGATCTGATCTTGTAAAGTAGAGCGGATAGATAAGCTCCAGAGGGATGTGATAAATGCTGTTCATTATCTAGATAGGCCTGGGCAAAAATCGTTGATTTTGAAATGCCAAGACTTTTTTTCCTGGTATCCCAAGGAAGTCTTCCAGAACCGATAGAAAACTTGTAGGTGGAAATATAAGGTAAAGAGTCTACTCATTTCTGTGAGTCAGATTAGAGTCAAATTTTCAATCCACCTTTGGTAATTATATAGGTTTTCCTGGTAATCATTTGGATTATTAAGGTTATTATTTTATTATTATCCTTTTAGCTTTTACCTAAATCTCTTTACCTCTGTGTTCTATCATATTACATGAGTAGTGTTGTCAAGCTTATCACGTCCCTTTTAATATGATTAGGGAAATAAGTACTCTTATTCATACAAGGCTTTGCTCTATTTTGGTTCTTTTATAGTCAAACAACAGACTTTGTATAAGTGACAAATATTTTAATACAAGTGTTTACTTAATGCTTATGATGCATTCACAAGTTATATTTAGTAATAAAACATTTTTAAAAATTCATCCCTGTTTTAAAAAACTTACATTCTCTTTTGAGAGGATAAGACTTTTTTTTTATATTCAGCTCAGGAAACATTCTTTATAGATCACTGTAGTAGGCAATCGGGAGAAATATTTTCTAAGCTTGTAATGTATATCAGGTATTTGACATGTTTATTTCATTTAGTATTCAGAACAGCACTTGAAGGTGCATAATGTGCTTTACATTTAAAAAATTAGGAAACAAAATCAGAGAAGTTAAATAATTATCCAAAATTGTTTAGCTCACTTCCTGATTTTAAAAAATTTGGATGGGAACTAGGTGTGTGAACCCGTCACCTCGAGCTCTTTCCCTTACATTCACTGATAACAACACAAGGTGTTCTTTGACTAGATGTGACATTATTTTCTATAGCAATCCATAGAAAATAGTGTGGTCTGACATAGTAGGGACAGACTTCATGCAAGGAGGTGGGATTTGAGTTGAGTTTTAAAGGAAGGATGGCAATTGGGTAGGCCAAAAAAAAGTCAAGAGGACTCAAGGTGAGTGGATCTGCAGAGGCAGACACAGGGAACTGGGAATGAACATAGCACATTCAGTGGTCAGAGAGTGGCCCATCTTAGTCGGGGGAGGGATTCCATTTCAGGGTCTATATAATGGAGACCTATGTTTCCGGGATTATTTTAATACTGTGTTAATGCACCATCAATTGTAAATGACAGAGATGAGTGAAAACAAAAATGACGATAATAGTAATAGTTGCAGTACACTCCTTGCCAATGAGTACACTAAGCACGTTCACGATTTCATGTAATCTTCACAACAATGGCGAAAGATAGTACATTTCATTTTTGCTCATGTTAACCAAGCCAAATGGCAGGCACAGCTGAGAGGTGACTGTCATCCAGGAGGGATTCTTTTAGTGGCCTTTCAATGCGACCACAGAAGATTGCTCAAGTAACAGTTACTAGCCACTGTTCTAGAAAATTCCTAGACAGAGGTAGATAGTGCCTGATTCTTCCACCTTCTGAGATATGTGCTAGTGGCCTAACTGAATATATTAGAAAGCATGGAATGTTTAAGAGCATGCCCTTCAGAGATAGAGACTCAAGTTCTAACTTCAGCTCTGTTGATTTCTGGCAACTCGATTTTAGGTAAAATTGCATAAGTTCTCAGATTCACCTTCCCCATTTAGGAAATGATTCTAGAGGTATTTTGAATGTGAATTACGTATAAATAGGACTCTTAGCCCAAAGCCTAATATGTAATAAGCACTCAATGATAGCTATCAGTATGAAAACTAACTTTAATTATAATTTTCCATTATATGAGACATTTCAGTAATTTCATACTTGGGAAATATCCAAAATCCTTAATAAATCCCTTTATACCTGGCACCCCACGTACCTATCACTCCAGCATTATATCTTGCCTCTCTTTTCCTCAGTGAGCCATGTTAATTTCCTTTCTGTTTCTTTGGCGTAAGAACTTCTTTCCCTATTTCAGAGTTTTGCACAGGTCTGTTCTTCCCAGATCAATTCTTTTCTGGAAAGCTGATCCTCATCCTTGAACTTTCATCTAAATGTGCTTCTCCATAGGGGTCTCAATTCCCCCTGCCACACTCTCTCATCACACATCATGGTTCTTCTTCACACCATTTATCAGTTTGCAAAAATCCATGTAATATTTATAGTAGGATTTTTAAAAAATATGTTCCTATCCTGCCAGCCTTTAAGTTCCACGAAATCCAGGACTTTGATCTTCTGAGCACCACTGCATACCCAGTGCCAAGCACAGTGCCTGGAATATAGTAGGCCCTCCACAAAGATTTGCTAAATCAACAAACTCACTGACCTAAGTCACTGGAGTGTAATTCAGGGAGACACTTAGTTCTAACCTTTATGGCATGAAAGGATTACCAGTTTCGGAGTGCCTGAGTATATTATGCACACCCCATCCCCCAAAAATGCATCTGCTGGGTTTTGGACAAAGCACATTCCAAAATTATTAAGACTTTGACCACTCTCACTTTTGTGTGTTTAATAAATTTACCAATTTTCTTATGTTACCATTCAAAAAATATTACAAGTATTTTTATTTTTATATGCTTTACTTAATAGTTTTCCTGTTCAAATAAGTATATGTACCCGTGTGTGTGTGTGTGTGTGTGTGTGTGTGTAGAGAAAGAGAGAGAGACAAAGAGAGAATGTGTGTGTATAGAAAACTCTTAAGAAGTCACAAAAGTAAACAAGAAAGTTAGTGGTACCTATCTCATTTATTATTATTCTAAAGGGCACGGAAATCTCCTTGCTTTTCTACTCTGCTCAAAGCACACTGTGACTCTCTGTAAACACTCTTTATTCAGTCAGTATGACACACATATGACACATACCAAGCTATAACGCACTTTCATATAACTTCATTTTCTTTGCTTTGTATAAATGCCCCATGTGGTAGGAGGGTGTTCTTATTTTCCATGAGTAAATGTCACATACATTGTAATGAAGAACACCATTTTGAACACTATTCCAGACAGAACCTCCTATTTCATATTTTTTCTCCTGCTTAGTCAAGCTAAATTGCAGACCTAGTTGAACAGTGTCAGTGGTTCTCATTCTAATTCATTAACAGTGGTAAATCAAAGAGGGAGCAAGATACTTTTCCTTTCAAATAGAGCAGAACCATTCCCAAAGGGTAGAGAGGAAGGCAGACAAGGGACTCTGACAATGCCCATCCAAAGGCATGTTCACTATGGAGTAGAAATTGCACATGTAGGGATGGTGAATAATAAAGAGCATAGAGCAGTGGTTAGTTCAGAGAAGGGAGTTGAACTAAAAGAATGACACTATTTCGAAGTGTTGTCATAGAATTACTCATTGAAGATTGTCAAAGATACTGGCCAAGAACCCAGAGCTCCCAGCCATGGGGTCACTTCTAATCCTTATCTAAACTGAGAAACAAAAGAAACATTGTATTTGGTGCTTCCCCACCCCACTTCAGTACAGTGAATTAATCCTTCCAGTTAAACCAGTTCTTAAAAATACTTTATTTATCCTAAGGAACAAATGACTTAGCAGCTAAAATGTTATTAGGTGTCACTACCTCTATCACTACTATATTACTAGACTCCTAGCACTGTTGCTACTGTTACTTCTGCTACTGGTATTATAGCTACCAAGTAGTGCTATGGACACAAAGGGTGCTGGGTGTATGGGGGTGATACACATGTGCACACACACACACAAATAAGTCTATGTGTATATAACTAACAGTAGTTTTCACTTCCACTTTCTAAAAAGGCATTTATAAGATCCTCGTAACAACTAGTACCAGCATAATGCTTTACAGAGTAGCATAATTATCACCTTCTTTGATGTAATACTTCATGAAGTAGGCAGTGCTGATTTTGTACACCTTTTATAACAAAGGAAACAGAAAGATATGTCCAAAAACAGAACCAACATCTTCTGCCCCCAAGTCTGCTTCTCTTTTTCTCTTCTAACTGATCCCCTCTTTGCAGAGATCCCCTTATGAAGTAGGGAGGAATTGAGCATATAACATAATACCTTCCCCCTACCAAATGCCTATGAAAGCGTAAACTCAAATGTTTTCAAATGTACCCTTTATCTCCTACTCTAAAATGGCAGAAGTAAATGTCAGCCTGAGATCTGTGTTTCCTAAGATATTGTTGACCTTAGTCAGATAACAAGATTAATAGACAGAATAAATAAGAAATTACACTTTCTTAAGTGCTGAGGGAGAAAAAAAACACAAGTAAGAGAAAATATGAAGCAAGGAAATATACCCACTCATGTGAAAACTTAATATATAATAGAAGGGAAATTAGGAAGGAGTAAGGAAAAGATGCCTGTTGCTAGGAGAGTTGTGACAATGACAACTTTATTCCTACCTCACACCATACAAAAACTGAAATATAAGTGGAGATAAAACTTAAATGTTGAAAGCAAAGTCGTTCAGTTTGTATCAGAAAATAGACAAAAAATGTTTTTTTTCTATTGAATTTCATGAGTAAACAGAGAAATTGTGTTAGTAACCAGAGAAACGCTAATAGAAATATTGAAACACAATTTAGCATTTATCAGAATGGCAAAAATTGAAAATGTTTGAGAAGATACAGAGAAAAGGAAGTCTTACACGCTGATCGTGAGAGTATATATTATTAGTTTGACTTTCTTAGAGAACAATTTTGCAGTATTTAGCATTATTTAGTAAAGTTAACAATGTGAATAACCTTTGATCCTATAATTCTACGTCTTCATATATATCTTAGAGAAAGGTGTATGTATGCACAAAAACATATGCATGAGAGTATCTGCAGCAGCATTCTTATAATAGGAAAAATAACAGAAATAATTTAAAATGTCAACAATAATTTAAAAATTTCTCTTACATATACACAGTGAAATGCTAAATAAAGTTAAAATGATTGAAACAGAACTACATATATTAATATGAATAATGTCAAAAATATAATGTTGAGTAAAGAAAGCAAACCAAACAAGAATGCATACTGTGCATATGCATTTTTATAAATTTTAAAATTTGTAAACTGAGCCGTGCATTGTATGTGGATACCTATTTATATGGTAGCAGTTTGTAGAAATCTATGACAGTAATGAGCACCAAATTCAATGTGGTCAATATTCGTGAGTAGGGAAGAAATAGATTTATACTGGGTGTACAGGGATCTTCAAATACTTCTGAAATACTTTGTTTCTTAAAAATATCTGGGGCAACCAGAGCAAAACAGTAGAATTTGATAGATCTGAGTAGTGGGTACATAGATGTCATTTTGTTATTTCCATGCTTTTCTTATATATCAAATATCTCCTAATATAAAATGAAACAAAGGTTAAAAATATTATAAAATAAATTGGATTAATATCACAATAAAATAGAATTTTCTTTTATATTATTAAATATTAAAGTACTTAAATTACACTATGCCTGCCCAATCCCTACATGTTTCATAAGGAAATGCATTGTGTGAATGTGAATTACATTAATGTAGGATTATTTTGCTTCTACGGGGAAAAATACAATTAACTTGATGTAGGAACGTCAGCATGCAAATTAAGGATGTATCCATGGCTTACATTACTTCAGACAAAACCTAATTGCCAAAATGGGCTGGGCCAACCAACCTACCACTTATACGCCAAAACTTGAGTTGGGTAATTGGAAACATATAACTATTCAAATAATCACAGTAACCCTTTCTGGACTAAAAGACAAGCCTACAAATCGTATTGTGCTGCTAGTCTCTTCCCAACTCTGAATTTGGATTGCACCCAGGAACTCCAAATTCTTCATCTTTTCTGTGATGTGGATCTCTTTCCTTTCTCCTGAGCCTTGGAAGTGGTGGTCAGCCCGGCCGGTGGCATCCCACATGGGCTGTCTCAGTGTTTCCAAGCATTTTTAATTTTTTAAAAGTTTTCTAAGATAGATCTTGAAGAAGTGTAGTCACGGTTCTTCAAAAAGTAGTTTTTATCTATCCCATTAACAATATACTGGTGTTTAGTTTCCAATTTGATCTTTAAATCATCTTATCTAATCATTCTCTGAGCAGCATTCTTCGTATTTTTATTACTCTCATTTTATAAATGAGAAATCTGCGGCTCAGCTGTATTACGTGACTTGCTGAAGAAATGACAGAATTTTGATTCAAAGGCAGATCTTCTAACATTCAATTACCCAGACACTCTCTTATACCAGACTGCTCGCCTTAAGGGTCAGGGATAAACAAACTGTTACATCAATCTGCTTGGGCTTCGAGGAGACTCATATGCCAAACTCATACAATATTATGTGAGGAGAGAATCTGGGAAATAATCTGTCTTAATTGTCTAGTATTTTTATCATCTTACTTTTATAGCATTACTTTCGGATTGCAAATATTACACAAAGCTTAATTAAATACAGATGTTACATAAACATAACTTGAAAACAAAAGCCTCTGAAAATTCCACTGATCAAAAGTAACCACTCTAAGTAAATTGGTGCTTATAACTACAATGCTTTTCGTAAGTATTAACATATTTATCACTAATATTGCTATCATCCTTACATATGAATCAAAAATACGTTCCTTGTTTTTCAACTTAATTTTTTTCCACCTAATATATCTAGGGCATATTTCACTTCTTCATACATTACCTACCTCATTACTTTAAGGGTTGTGTAGTTTTCGTTATTTAACCAGTTTCATATTGATGTATATTTAGATTGTTGTTGGTTGCTTTACAAAGAAAGCTACAAGAAATTTTCTTGTAGATGTCTCCTCAAGCATTTGTGGGAATTTTGTGTAGAATAAAAACCAAGATCTAGAAATGCTAAATATAAGGGTATAAATATTTTTTGTTTCTATAAATAGTACTAAATTGCTCTAAGAAAAGACTATCCAATCCCATTAATATTATACTTTTAAGTATATTTTAGCATGCTTCAAATCTGTTGAACTTGAACACCAATTATAAAATGGGAATAACAATGTTTGCTAAATGTATTTCACAGCATTGCTATGAAGATCAACTAGAATACTCTGCATGAAAACATTTTGTAAAAGTTTTTAGTCAAAGCCAAATATTTTAATTGGAATTGAGTACCTGAATATGGTAAAAATGTACGCGCGTATGTGTAAACAGTACAGACGAGTTTTATAGTAAAATGTAAATGTCCCTTCCTCACCAGGTGCCTGGTCCATTTCTGTAAAGGCATAGAAATGTTCTATTTAAACACAGCATAATCATGTGTATGTCTAAGCTTGTGTATATATGTATCTCTCTGTTTATGGATGTGTATACACATACGTATATGTAAAACAAATTAGATGATGTTTTTGATGGTGCGGCAGATTGTGTTCAACATCCATTTTAAACTTCTGATGTGCAGATGTGCAGAAGCTAGAAAGCTAAAGCTCGTATTCTGTAGAACTCTTTACACTAGCATTCCAGATGTGTTTTATTCCCCAAGAGGATGGTGCGGTGGGGTGTGATTTTCAAGGAGAAAATGGGGCAGAGAGGAGCTTTGTGCTTTTGCGTTTGCTGCTGAGGAGCAGAGTCATGGAGGCATTTGGTTTTTCTTAGCAATCTTAGCAGATATCCCAATACCAAGTAACCACCTCATAGCTGTCAAGAGTTAGGGCTTGGGTAAATCCACCCTGTTGATGTGGCCTGGTTCTGGGACCATCCTCTTGGCCTTATCCTGATGATGGAGAGGACAGAGAAATATGGGTGCACCACTGAGTACCAGGTTAACAAGCCAATGGAACTTGCCAAGTCCTGTCTTTTCTTTCCACCATGTGCATCACACATAACCCCACTCAGTGTTTAATGTTGCTCACTGTTGTACATGACGTTTCAGTTTTTTGCACAATTTTAATAGCCTAATCTGACAATTTAATCTGCACTGACGTAACTTTTTCTATCCTTTCATTTTTATAGTTATTGAGTCATTCGGTTGTCAAGAATATATTTTTATAAATACGATATCGCTCCCAACGACTTGTTATTTGAATCACACCTGACATTCACATTCTTTTACCTCTCTTGTTCTCCTCTTCTGCCCATATGCTGGTTTTACAAATCAACAGTTATGCTTTATTCTAAGATCTCTAAGACTTGCCAATTTCTTTTCATAGCCATATTTTTTTTACCAAATTCTATTCAGTTATTTATATGCTTTATTATATTTGCAATTTTCCCTTATTTCTGTAAAGTTTGTGTTTGCTTGCTTTTTTGTTGTTGTTTTTACTAAAGTATAATTTGCATACAGTAAAATTGTCCCTCTTTAGTGTGCAATTCTGCAAGATTTGATAAACACTTAATCGTGTAAGATACTCATCACCTCAATTAAGACTCTCATCATCTCAAAAAAAATTCTTCCTATTCTCTTTGAAACCAACTCCTATCTTCACTCCTGTTCCCTGCTGACTACTGATAGTTTTGCCTTTGCAAGAATGTCACATAAATGAAATGGCACATATTTAGCCTTTGGAGTCTGGATTCTTTCGCTTGGCATAATGCATTTGAGATCTAGCCATGCTTTTGAGTGTACTAGAGGTTTGTTGCTTTTTATTGCTTAGTAACCATTTATTGTGTGGATGTAGTATAGTTTGTTTACTCAATCCCCAGTCCAAGGATATTGGAATTGTTTCTAGCATGGCTAGTATGGTTAAAACTGCTATTAACATTCAGGTGCAGGTGTCGGTGTGAATATAAATCCCAGTTTCTCTAGGGTAAATGCATAGGATTGAGATTGCTGGGTCATATAGTAGTGTATGTTTAACTTTATAAGAAACATCAAATGTTTCCCAGTGTTTGTGCCATTTTACATCCCATCAACTACATATGAGAGTTCTAGTTGCTCCTCACTGTTATTAGCTCTTGGTAATGTCAGTTTTGTTTTTATCTGTTTTTTCACCATTTCAAAGTACTGGTCTCATTGTGTTCTTAATTTATATTTTCCTAATGACTAACAATATTGAACATCTTTTTATATGCTTATTTATAACCCACATTAATAATGCTTATTTATAACCCACATTAATAATTAACCCATTAATAAATGTTCAAATCTTTTGTTCATTTTATCATTTGGTTGTTTTTTGCCTTAAGTTTTGAAAGTCCTATATATGTTCTGAATACTAGTCTTTTAATTGATATGTGATTTATATACCTGTGATTTGCCTTTTCTATGACGTGTTTTTTAATTATCTTAGCCGAGTCTTTCAAAGAGCAGACATTCATACATTTGACAAAGTTCATATTAGCATTTTATTTTCCTTTTAGTTTCTGCTTTTGATGTCACACGCAAGAAATCTTTGCATAGCCCCAAATCACATGATTTTCTCTTCTGTATCCTTCTAGAAGTTTTCTAGCTTTAGATTTTACATTTAAGTCTATGATCCACTTCAAGTTAATCATTCACATATGATGCCAGGAATGCCCTGAGTATTGGTTTTATATGGTTATCCAATCTGTCTACCACCAGTTGTTATTCCTTCTTCATCGAACGTGCATTTATTGAAAATCAGACCCTTCCTTCATATTTTAAAATTCTGTCCTTATTTTCGTAGTAAGTCTTTCCTCAGGTGCAAATCATTGTTTTGAGTGAGTTTGGCATTCTCTGTCTTCGTTCCGGGTTTTCATTAATATTTGGTGAATTTTGATTGCATTTCCAGCTTTGCAGTTGAGAGCATTCATTAGATTATTGGCTGCCTTGTTGTTACAGCCTTGTTTGGTGAAGCGAGCAGCTCAGCAGCAGGTCTCCTGGCTATCAATGATTCATCTCAGATATTGCCGTCCTCTTTGGGCATACTCTTTTTCTTTTCTCCACCATGAACACTCTCACCTGAAGATAGACAATCTTATCATTGCTGGTCAGTCTCACTTCATGCTCCTACCGCGGCTGGCTTTCCCTGGGCCCCCTCTGAATTCTGACTTCCACCACCTCTATGCATAGGCAACTCTGATGCTGCTCCCACTTCCATGATCCTGTTGTCCTGTGCCCTCATTGCCACACTTTCTCTCTGTGGCAAGAAAGGTTACTCAGTCTATCCTCTTAAAGCAAACTAATACAAATGAATTAAACTTGGAGAATTTCATGAAGTCCCATAGGCTGGTGCAAATTGATGTGTCTCTAAAAGAGGATGAGGGGTAACTACACAGAGAACTGGAAGAATATCTAACACCAGAAACTCATTCTCGCATACCATTAACTGATAATCTAGAAGCCCCAAATCCCTTTTGCTTCATAATTCTCTTCTGGTTTTATTTCTCAAATTTGATGGTACTATATGAAAAGCATATAACTCTAATCACTTTAAGTTGCATGTCAATTTATGTAGTAATTATCAGTGCTTACCTCAATAATTAATAACTATTTATCCTGTTATGTTAAATTACTACATAGATGACATACTTTATAAACTAACCTCTAATAATAAGATTACAATTAAGTGCTTATTGATTATGTAATTTTAAGCTCATTGTTAAAAAACATTATTGTACATACTTATTGTTTCCAATTTCTCATTGTCTCCAAAAAACCTGATCAAATACTTATTTAGTCAGAAGGCAACTCATTTAAGTGTTTGTTAGAAAGAGAATCAACATATGAAGAAATAAAATTAAATAAAACTATGAGTATTTCTTATAAGTATAATATAATCAAAGTAAAATGCTTATGTTCTGAAACCCTAAGAAAATGTTTGAGAAGGAATTCTCTTCCTTATTGCTGATGGAAAAATTAAAAGTGTTCTGGAGTGACTTACTATTCAAGAGTTATTTAGGCAATGGTAAAAGCATGAGGAAGGTTCATCGTGTAAGAAAATGTGATTGCTTTCCATACCATTATGATGTCTGTATATATTAAAATAATTAAACACTAAGGAAATTTTAAAATGTAGAGATTTTTATTTCTACATGGAACTAAACCTTTAGCTAAAAGAAGATCTTTGAATACCTGATTTTTGTGGCTGTTATTTACATGAATGGAGAAAAAAAATTTGTTTGAGTTATCATTTAATAGTTCTGTATAGAAAATGGAATTTTCTCTACCTTACAGCACCCAAAAGAAGACAGTTTTGAGATTTCGGTACAGATCTAACTGGACTTGCCAACATTACCAAACCCATGCATTATATCCTGAGGAGAGAGACACATGAAACACTTCACATTTGCTGAGATGGTTAAGAAAGCTTGCAGAACATATATCAGAGTTTCTGACTTTATTTGCAGAATTTTACTTTTCCAGGAAAATTCCAATCACTTGAATCAAGAAACCAAAATAGAGATCAACTAATATCTCTTCCTGAAAGAGCTCAAAAGTCATCAAGTGCTCAAGTGCGAATAAAGAGGGAATCAGCAAGACCTTGACAGCAAGGCATTGAGATAATGATTTCTCTGTTCTAGTCTGAGGTCTTGACCCAGAAAGCCATGTGTCAAGCACCTCATATTCTAAGTAAGAGATGAGAGAATTCCTCCAACACACCACAAAGGATAAACCTGAATTAGCTTCCCAAGTGCAAAGAGTACATATGAGGAACCTGGAAAAAGAACTCCTAGTCTTGAACTGGAGGGAGAAATTATAGATGCTCTTGTTGGTGATGGAAACATCCCAGACCTCCCAGCTTGATTAATTTCATGTCAGCTACATCCATAAGTGTTTCCCACTTACTTTAAAAATATATCTACTCTTTGATGTCAAAGCAAATTTTATCTCAGCAAAATGCTACTTCCACATTGGGACAAGTTCTGATGTTCTCCAATTATTTGAGATAGCTCCATGTTATATAGAAATGGCTGTCTAAAAATATGAATTAAACACTTCAAAAATGTGTCATTCTGATTCTCAAATCCTCCCTTTTGATTTCTTTTGTCCATGCCTCATACAAGATCATACAAGCAGCAGTAGCTATTAACGCTCTTTGTAGTTAGTTTCTAATGGTAACTATTATTAATGCTTACTATCAATTGCTGGTCTCTCTGCAACTACCTCTTCCTTAAACAAAATTGTCTGCTTAAACTCACATTTAAGTTTACATTTTACAAACGAGTAGTTGTTGCGAAACTTTCTCTCAAAAGATTCTTAATTATTGTTACAATGTTTTAAGATGAAGAAAAATATCAAAACAAGCGGCTGGCCTGGTGGCATAGTGGTTAAGTTCGTGTGCTCTGCTTTGGCAACCCGGGGTTCACAGGTTCAGATCCCAGGTTCAGACCTACACACTACTCATCAAGCCGTGCTGTAGCGGCATCCCACATACAAAATAGAGCAAGACTGGTACAAACGTTAGCTCAGCGACAATCTTCCTCATGCAAAAATAGGAAGATTGGCACAGATGTTAGCTCACAGCCAACCTTCACACACACAAAAAAATACTAGAACAAAGAAAAATGTGAGGGGGTTTATATCTGACTTTATATACAGATTTTCAGTGGATTTGAATCTGCTTATAGTTATGCAGAATTTTTCTAAGATAAGAAGCACTTCCCTGACAGACCCAAACAAGATAAGTTACCAGATTCATAGAATTTTAGGAATTGAAGAACTACATGAATAAATTCAGCCAAGTTCCTTATCTGACTGATGAGGAAATGGGAATTAAGAAGTTATTGAATCACTGAATGACTAAGGTTATACACCTAGCAAAAGACAATGTCTGAATAGAATGTAAGTTTTGTAATGACCAATACAAGGCTCTTTTCATTACATTATGACCACCTTAACAACATTTTTAATCTCTTGAAAACTTATTAAATAGCTTTCAATTTCCTGGTGCCTACATGTATGTGTATGTATATATGTGTATGTGACCGCCTGTGTGTGTGTCATTTACTTCAAATGTCGTGCAATCCTGAAACTTTCCTCTACTCTGTAATGTTTCCTTAGTCTTTGTGGCTTCAAGCAAAGAAAAGATTAGATCCTGGGTAAACTCATGCCTAATTAGTCACCCTCATTAGTCAAAACCTCTTATTCTACGATTGTTTTCTTTACTCATTTTCAAGCATCCCTTTGCTATGTCAGCTGACATTAAACAATTTTTAAGAAGAATTGCCACTCAATGAGACTTTGCAGTTTAAATATTTCATGTTCATTCCATTTGTGTTATCCCAACTTTTGAGTATTTCCAAGAGAAGTCTTAAGGGCCAGTTAAACTTCAATCTGGGGAATGGAAAAAAGAAATTGGTGTATTTTGAAAAGCATGCAATTAAAC
The DNA here is from genome assembly GCF_037783145.1 of Equus przewalskii. Taxonomy (NCBI): domain Eukaryota; kingdom Metazoa; phylum Chordata; class Mammalia; order Perissodactyla; family Equidae; genus Equus; species Equus przewalskii. Next base: position 21,872,125 of record NC_091849.1, read on the forward strand.
TAGTACATGGGTGCATCAACAATATCACATCTCCTGGAAATTTGGGAAGATTTTGTTTGCCTCTGGTTTCTTAACCAGAACTTTAAGATAGAAAAACTGGCATGATTTTCTTTTTAATTTCCCAAGTAATTTTATTGAGATTGTAATGGTTTATAACATTGTATAATTTGGGGTATACAGTATTGTTTATCAATTTTTGAATATACTTCATCATGCTCACCCCCAGTAGTCTACTGACATAATTTTTTATGTGTCTTTATCAGATACAAAACTATTTTATTTAAAATTGTATTTATTGATTTTTTTGCTTGAGGAAGATTCATCCTGAGCTAACACGTTTGCCAATCTCCCTCTATTTTATATGTGGGATACCTCCACAGCATGGCTGATGAAAGGAGGTCTGAGCCCAGGATCCGAACCCATGAACCTCAGGCTGCCGAAGCAGAGTGCAGAACTTGAACCACTCAGCCATGGGGCTAGACCCTAAAATTGTATTTTAATGTATTACATTTTCATTAAAATGTAAGAAAAAGTGGAAAAAAATAAGGATAGCCACATGGTGAAAATTATTATTATGATTGACCCATAGCAAATATTTTCCAATGTAAAAAAGATTCATTGAATTCTATTCTTCAGGTAAACAACCCCAAATCTTAGACAAATATAGTTAACCTTTAGAAAATAATAATGAATAATTTATTAGGATGTATTAATAGTTGAATATTAAATTAAAACTATTTTAGAAACTCTTGAAAGTGATACTTAAAGAAAGTAAATGTTGTGGGGAAAAAGAAACAAATCTCAGCGTCATCACAGAATAATCAGTACTGAGAGGACATTTTTAAAATCAAGACTTGGATAAACACAGGCTCTAGCAACACCTAGAGTCGGCTGGGAAATAAAAACAGCAGTTGTTCGTAACGGGCAATCTGATTGTTGCAGATGGACCCCAGACTGTATGCCTCTCATAGGAAGGGAAGGAAATATGTTACCCACGTTGACATTGGGTAGTTGTTCTTACTTTGTGAGGACTTGGTTTATCACAGGACAAAGGGAAAGAATGGAAACCCCAAAAGACCCCCAGTTCCCTGTACAAGGGTGAGAAACAACACCTTGGATGAAATTGCAAAAGAAAAAAGCCACTGGTTGGGGATGGATCTGCAGCATCTTTGAGCTCACAGAGAATGTGCAGAGCCCCTGGGCTTCTTGGCTGAGGAAGAGTCTGTTCCTTCCTGGGACCCCAGGTGGGTAGCCCCCCGTCTGCACAAACTGGATGGGTTTGGCCAGTGGCTGTAGTGCAAAGACCTGCGATTCTCTAATGTTATCAGGACTGTTACAGAAGGACATCAATTGTGTGACCCTGGCAGCCACCCGGAGATGAGGAGATGGCTGCTATGAACTGCTGCAGGGTTCTGCCCTCCTGTTAAATCAGAAAGAAAAATAGATAGAAATTGCCATTCTAGCCATTCCACTTATTAACTCAACATGGAATGACTTTTGTTACTCTCATACTTCAAAATTAACCCCAGTCTAGGGACATAGCTGCTAAAATATTTAAGAGTACATCATTTTATCTTCCTTTTCAATGTCTTTTGTTTGTGTCTCCACTATTTTATGTTAGGGACAAGTGGGCTCTATATTATTATTACTTTCAAAACAGCAGCCTGATTCTTTATTCAAGTTCATCAGCAGATGGATCCTAAAAATATGTTAGTCTCATAGAATTAGAAAGGAACATGTGTTTTCTCTGCATTTCTATAAAATGAGGATGAACGTATTAATTCTTCAAATAACTGCAACAAATGGCTTAGAATTAACAGAAAGATGGATATTCATTTTCCAAGATTTAGCCTCCAATTACTGTTATGCATATGCACTGGTAAATGGGAGAAGAGAGAAGATTCACAGTGACAGACCAGGAAGGGGGAATCATCCTATTCATTCAGAAAACATCTGAGTTATTCAGACAACAACAGCCAACATTTAGAAAATGGGTATTAAATTCTTATGGATTTGTCCAGCTCTATCAGAGTGCACATTTTCCTGAAGACATTTTGAACTTGAATTTTAAACTGTAGACTAAGTTTCTCATGAGTCAAATTCTCTTTGCAATAGACAAAATATTTATGTAGATCACATTTTTTTTTTTTTCTTTTTTGAGGAAGATTAGCCCTGAGCTAACATCTACCACCAATCCTCCTCTTTTTGCCGAGGAAGAGTGGCCCAGAGCTAAAATCTGTGCCCATCTTCCTCTATTTTATATGTGGGACGCCTGCCACAGCATGGCTTCATAAGCAGTGCATGGGTCCACACCGAGAATCTGAACCGGCGAACCCCAGACCACCAAAGTGGAACATGCAAGACTAACTCCTATGCCACCAAGCTGGCCCACTAGATTAGATTTTTAAAAGTAAGTAAGCAATTATAGAACAAAGATCAACTGGTATTAGAACAGCAAGCAGATTCCTCAAAATATTGTTGAACGTGTATTAATTAAAAACCTGTTATGTACTCTCTCTCTTTAAAATTATATTTAAAGCTGGAATTTTTTTCTCAACAATAAACTGGAAGGTTTTGCTATTGTTTGGAATTCCAAAACATTTGAAAATTAATATACACCATGGATCGAATGACTTAACATTTTGATGAATTTTAGGAGAACATTTAATCTCCCGCCTCATGCAGTATTTATCAAAAGACTGCTCACTAGCCATCCACTACCTTACTTACCTGTCCTCTCCACACCAATGTCGAGGTGGGAGGAGCCCCGAGAAGAAAGAGGCTGTTCTAACGTTCTATTTAGGACCTACTTTTGATTAAAGTATTTCATCCATTGCCAGGAAGTCACAAAGCTTTCCAGTTTCTTTCCTCTGTCTTTTCTTTTTTGATTTTTTTAGGTCCAGTTTATTCTTAACATCCCTAGCTAGGTTAATTTAGCTGTCCTGAGTGATTAATTACTGTGCTCAGAAGTAAATATCCTGTGCCACATCAAATTTCTTTATATGTACTGTGTGTGGTCCCTCTGCATTCATCTACAGATATGTGTATGTGGTGATTGAGTAAAAACATACTCTCTCCCACCCCCACTTCTCATTATCACACAAAACAATTCCAAGTGAGGACGTATTCCATATTCAGTATAGCTGCAAAAAGGAGATTCAATGTGCAAAAAGCAAAAGCATCACAATTAATGGCTTTTTATATTATGCAAAAGTATTTTTATGCAAAACTTTCCTTTTGTGTGTTGTCAAAATACCTTAATTAGAAGAAGTTGAAAATCAGAGAATAACCAGGCAGTCTTTCTTCTCTTTTCATATTTTTAGCCAGCCTATGGAACATTCAGTGACTACCCACAGGTATTTTAAACTAATGGGCAGAATTAGTCCATTGCTAAATATTGTCACCAACACAAATATTGGTAATTATAGTAACATCTGTCCAGCTCATGGGACTATGGTAAACTCAGGAGGACGGGATTATCTTAATGATTCTAGATTGACTCAATGGGGAAGGAAATCAGAGATGGTGTCTTGACCGTAAATTATTGTTTACCATAAAATAGAATAAGTTAAAGACATACAGAAATAATTCTCAGTGTATCTAGTTATGGGAGCGAATCTTACTGCTGTGGAGATTGAAATGCATCCGTTTTGTTGCATAGAAAGACTTCTTCTTGGACAATAATTGATGTGACAGCAGCAAGAACACTGAGGATCTTAACCGCTGTTGGATAAAAAAAAATCATAAAAAAATAATGGCAGGTCCAATTTCTCTCCCAAGTCTACCAAAAAAAAAAAACCAATCTAGTCTTCATAAAAAAATAGAAAAGATTTGCCATTGAGAAGTGTTAGCCTATATTTGAAATAAGAGATTCGTAAAATATGAATTTAAACACTTTACAGACTGTATAACAAACAAAATGGAGAGATGGAGAAATTATACTGGGCCGGGAAAATTTTAAGGGTGCAGAATAATCTTTATTAGCTGTCCACAAAGATTACATTCAGCGTTTAAAAACTTGAGGCTCCACTTTATTGGTCTGTAGAGATGATTTTCGTCCAACATTCTAGAGACCACATACAGTAAAAGAACTATGGTAGTAAATTATGCTACCGGATGAAGTTTCACAGGAAAGGCAGAGTTTTTTGGCAATCACTGCCTTTGAAGAAAGGCAGTTATATAAGCCTAAACCTTGTATAAAATGAGCATCCTGAAATACTGAGAGATTGATACAACTGCAGGATCCGCCTTAAACTGTTAAAAAATGATCAGTTAATCTGAAAGAGCTAAAACAGAGCTATGAAGTACCAGAGCTCTAGGGAGGTTGGGGGTGGGGGATACGGATAAATGTGGGGAAGAAGTGAGGAGGACAGGAAGAGGACATATTCAAGCAAATGATCAGATGTGACAGGTTAAATCAGATTATTTTACCAGGATGAATCTCTCTACTCAGAAAGATTTGGAAACCAAGAGCCAACAGACACAGATCTTTTGTGAGACTGGGAGCATAGAGCTTGCAGTGGCAATAGCAGGGCTGTCAGCTTAAGACACACTTTTTTTGTTACTTTTTTCATTTGTTTTTCTCTTTGATGATATAGCGTAAACAGTCAAGTAATATCAACCTATTCCAATAGGAGTAACTAGCCACAAAAACTCAACCACAGTAATCACTTGCTTCTTGATATACACATGCCAATCTCTCTTTTTACATACCTTCTACATGTTGAGAGTAAAAAAGAAGGCATAACACAATGGCCACTAGTTGAAAGATGAGCTAGTCTCCTCTTTAGTTATAAATTAACCTTTGCATAAACTTTACACTTTACAAGGAGCTGTAGAAAAAGCATATTGGATTTGAGCTTCATAATAACTCTTTAAAATAGGACAGATTTTGTTATTCCTGTTTCACAGATGAGAAAATTAAGAGTCAGCTAAAGTGAAGGTACCCAAGAGAGCGCTAATCAAATATTTGTTTATTTTCCACTTTCCTGCAATGAAGTTGGAGCCTTGTGACCTATTGTGGTCAACAGATTGTGAGCAGAAGCGACAGGTGTTAACTCTGAGATGGGGCAGTTCCCAGGTAATGAGCCTCGTCACTCTCTCACTTCTCTTGCTGCAGAGGCCTTGATGGCTGTGGGTTTCAGATGGACTACCTGCACAATGGAGGAGGCTGTCCCACACACATTGGACAGCATGAGTGTGAGAAATGAATCTTTATTATATTAATTACTGGGTTTCAGGGTTTGTACTTGTGGCCCCTAGTGACAAATACCTTGACTAAAGTAGAAACTAGTACTTGAAGTTGGATGTTGCTAGAACAAAAATGCAAAATACATATTGTTAGGTTAGTATTCAAATGTGGGCGGTGAAGTCATTGGTATTAGAGAATAAAAAGATGGTGGTTTAGGTTAGGCTAACACAAGATATTGAGTGACAAATGCCACTTATGATCGTACGGCAGGTGAGCCACATGCCTATTGCTTTCGCAACTTAGGAGAAAAGCTTGGAAAATAGTAATGTGTTTTGTGAGTTGGCTACTATTGGTAATATTTAGCAAGATGCTACAGAGGGAAGTAAAGGAAAAAAGTTACCATCTAGCAAGTAGAAATTAAAATGAATAGATGATGTTCAGAAATTCAGCCAAGTAATAGATGAATCAGATCTGGATAGATCTGGACAGATCAGAAAACCAAGTGATTATAAACCCCAAGCAAGCAAATAAACAAACAAATAAATGGAAATCTAAGTTGGAGAGGAGAATGAACCAAGGGATTAAAAAAGTTTTGAGTGGCAAAAGTTCTGTGAAACTTTGACTACCTGGGAAATGCCTTCACTCAATTGGATAAAACGACTCAGGGAAAAGATCACAATTAAGCTGTCTCCTTCCCACCAGAGAGGCTCCAGCTAGCCACTATCTTATCCTAGGCATTCCTCAAAAGCAGAGCCTAAGCGCAAGGCCTACACACAAGTAGTCTACTTGGAAAGTGATTTGAGATAGAATGAAGCATAAGAAGTAAGTCATAGAAAAGGAAAACCTGTATAAAAAATGCATTTTGCTGTCGGCCACTGCTATAGACAAATGACATTGAATTTTGCATGCTTTTCTGAGATTTGCAGAATTCGTCAGAACTGTGCATCCAGGCAATAGAACGGGGGAGGACTTTATCCATTAGCCCTCATTCCCCAGTGGCCAATGGTGGATCCATTTACATTCATTTCTCAGCAATTCCACTTCTGGGGTGTATGAATATGAGTGCTGAGCAGACCCTGAGGATGTCACATGCTGGGACTTCAGAAAACCCCAGAACTAGAAGCAAAAGATACTTGGTCCTGGTCTGTAGAAAGATATTACCCAGGATGCTTGCAGGAAAGTGGTCAAAGCCTGTATGGAACCAGATGAGCAGCAGTAGTGGGAAAGAAAAGGAGGCCAAGGGTTTGAAATAGTGCCTAAGAGCTGTCCAACGGAAACTCAGTTGAGTCGAGAGAAATTGACCTCTAAGCAAAAATGAAAGGGGAGAATAAAACAGATTAAGAACCGTTTCAAAAAGAACTTTGTGTAGACTTACTGGCCCATTAAACAGACTGGATGCAAATAGATCAGAGACCTACTAAGGTTCTGGGGGGAAAATATACTATTGTCCCTAAGAAATCACAAGCCTTAACATAAATAAATAAATTAATTAATTAACTAATAAAATCCCTCTGACACTTTGAGAATTGAAACAATCCTCAGGCTTGTCGTATTCCGCATGGACGAAGGAGGCTGAGAACATTGCAACTTGCAAAGCTGTCATATTCCCTAGCATCCGTTTCAGATGTTGCCAAGGAGGGTAATGGGAAAGGAAAAGCATCCAGGAGGATACAGACAGGGTTCCCAGGAAGAAATGGACCAGCAAGAGAGCTATTCTCAGACTGAGGAACAGGACATAATCAAGGTATTTCCCACGCCACGGGGAAGGAGTCTTTACAATTGCTGCCCGATGTGACTTCATAATTGCTATGGAGCACGGACAGCTGCACCTCATTCCTCCTCCTTCCCAGTGGGATTTGTTTTTATTGCATATATCTCATTCCTACATCAACATTATATATATGGGATGTGTGCAAGGGGGAGGAGCACAGATACTCTGCCATGTTTCGCCCACGGGCCTCAGGAGCAAAAGGAGCAACATCTGGATATATTGGAGCAGATATAGGACCACCCAGAAATCTTGGACTTGAGCTAATTGCAGTAACTGGATGGGACTTCGGGTCATCCCCCTCGAGAGGGGTGTGTGTGTTCTATGTGTGGGAAGAAAGAGTGAGTGAATATTGAGTGACCAAAGGATAGACTGGCAGAGGCGTTAAGGCTTATGAACATCTCTATGCTTCTTTATATTCCCCAGGCTTTCTGGAAGTTAGGTTGGAAATATGGAAGTAATTCTGGCCAAGGTAATGCGAAGGAAGTAAGTCTGATTTCTGATCCAGACGCTGGAGACACACCCTGTCACTTCCTCTCTACCTTTTCCTGTGGCAGGGAGTGACTTTAGAGGCTACATATTCTGCATGATGTGGCCTGAGTCCCTTCTTGAGTGAGAACTACTTTTGGGAGTGGCCCCACCGGAATCAAACTCTGAAATGAATGAGAATTAAACTTTTATTGAGTTAAACTGTGGAGATTTGAGGGCCTGTCTCTTGCGTTAATTACCCTGGCTAATATAATAAAGGGACTCAAACCCCCAAATTTTATTTTATATTCCCTAATTTTTTCAAGCATAGCAAAGCATCACACTTCATAATCGAAATTAGAGATTTTGACATCTACCTATCCATTCTTTTAGGTATCTGCGTGTCAGTCCGACCCTATTGAAAAATCGAATTTGTACTATATCCGTACAATCGTGGTCAAACTGTGGAGGGCTGGGGAGGGCAGCTCACCTTTCCAGTCCCAGCTCAATGATGGCCTCGTATATAACTCCATTCCTGACACTTTCCTTCCCTCAGTAGAACTGACCGCTCTGTCTTGAGTTCCACATTGAACCATTTAGTCTCCAATAAGAGAAACCAACTCTAAATCTATTCTTTTATTCAAAAGAATCGTTTATTTATTAAAGTATATCAGGTAGCTTATGAATCCTTTGGGTTTCAGACAACAATTAGAGAGGCAGCACAGCCAAAACCAATGCCCCAAATCACATGGTAGAGCTGGTTCAATAGAAATATCTCTGCTGCTACCCTAAGAACAGACTCTTCAGTTTCTACTGCCAACACTGACCATGTGAGGCTCTTGAAGGTTCTACTCCACCCTCTGCTACTCTGGAAATTAGAACTGCCACCACCCACACACAATGCCTGATTCTTTGCTTCACTAGCTTCCTCTTCAAAATCTAGCCTGTATCATACAAGTGAGTAAATGGCTTCTCCAGAGATGAGCAGGAATTTCCCAAACACATGAAAAATGTTCGGGGGCTTGGTGGCCAAAGAAATGGCCAGTTTCCACTAGAGCCCTGTACATACCACTCCTGTGGACTGTAACAGAGATGTAATGGACATTTAATAAGTATCTGTAGAATGGATGAAATAATAAGAATGACCAGGATTGGAGCATTCAGTTATTGCTATTCACACGGCATCATTTTAAACGACACAAGAGCGATTGGACTGAATAGCATGGCTGTACAGCTCCCATGAGTTCAGCAGAACTATTATTTCAGTCCCATTCAGTTCAATAGCAATCAAAGCCAAAGGTACAGAGAATGAGCTCCAACTGACACACTCAGCCCCATCCGATGGACTAAGAGGAGCTCAGAGCCTAACAGGACACTGAAGAAAACTGACGAGGCCTCCACTGTCAAAGCAAAGTGGGGAATTAGAGCAATTTTCCTGACACTCCAGGCAAAAGTGGGCAGTTTGCCTGGATTATCTGGGTCACTGCTAGAAACTCTCATATTCATTTGGCCCATAGAGAACTGTCCTGTTAGCTACAGTTAACACAGAGTAACTGACTGAGAAATATGCTCAGGGTAAAAACAGCCTCATTACTAGGCACCTCCTTTCAACTATGCTTAAATGTCTATGATGTTTGGTCATATTGATCCAGGCTGGATTTAAAAGAGCAGCTCTTTGCAGATGGATTTTAAATGCCACACACTCTTAACTTGCTAGTATGTTTAAAGCAGAACGTGTCAAATCAAACGAGAAAAAATTAGGATCCAATTCTCTTTCAAGCTGACTTGCAGGATTCCCCCATGATTATGACGGGAATAAATCCTCCACAATGATATTTAGATTAGTAATGCCATTATAATAAAGTGTGTAATTTAGGCTATTCTCCATTATGTCAAGAGAATTGCCATATACTCACCTTCCTCTCCGACTTCTCAGTTTTGCCCCTGTGGCTCACTCAGGGCACTGTTAATTGACACAATTAAGAGGGAAGAAGGATTTACAGGGCCCAGAGGAGCCGCTGGGAGAGCGAGGTTTATGCATGCGGGAGACGGTTTTATATACTGTGCAATGACTTCCTTCCTGATACCCCAGTTCTTCTCTCAATCAGTGAAAAACCTAGCGCAAGGGGATAACAACGTTAGTGTTACTGAAACTGGTTTCACTCATTTTATTTTATTTATTTTTCTGTGTGTGAGGAAGATTGGCCCTGAGCTAACATGTGTGCCCATCGTCCTCTATATGGGATGCCGCACAGCACGGCTTGATGAGCAGTGGGTAGGTCTGCATCCGGGATCCGAACCTGCAAACCCCAGGCTACTGAAGCAGAGGGCCCAGACTTAACCACTATACCACTGGGCAAGCCCCTCACTCATTTTATTTTTATTTGTTTAAATTAGGCACCATTTTAGGCTCTGGTTTCCTTTTAAAGGGAGAGATGTGTTTTTAACCCAGTTCTCATCCACTTTCCCATCAGTTTGGTTTTTACCTCATTATATAAATTATAATAAAGTCTCACCAAAAGCCACAATATTTTTGAAAATAATTTTCCCATGCTGAGAAAGGAAAAAGACACAATGGAATAAATAAATTTTCTTCATTATATAAGGAAAGTTCACGTCCCTTCCAAATAAGTGAATTTAGATTTGAGACACATTAGCACTTTGCCTTAAAACTCACTGTTAAAATTCTTATTTACTGAGCAGCCGCTTGATCCATCCAGCTTAACATCTTAACTAGGGAAATCAAAAAAGCCTGGAATTAAGTGGCTGTTTTTCACATGCAGAGTCAGAGAACAAAAACAGGGACCCACATCTGTACTTATTTTAGTTCTGTGAGTCTTGCATCTCTTCTTAGGAGCTCAGCACTAGCAAACTGCTGTTAACTGGGATAATTATACGGTACTCTGAGCAGCGAGCATAATAACACTGTGAGTGTCCAAGGGTTTGAACAATTTGGTCTGATTTTGTATAGTGTATAATTTACAGTAAAGATTCAGAATGTCTTCTATTTTTCTTTTAAGAACAGCTTTCGTCTTTTCCTCTAGATCATTATACATGGAGACACGTATTCGCAGTCCAATTTGATACAGATACATCTAAACATCTGCAAAACTAGAATAATTTTATTGGCATTTACACAGTGCTGTCTCGGGCCATTTCTGTCTGGGATCGGCAGAGCCCTGGAAGTTAGCTGAAGCTCACCCACATCTAAAACTATGACTAAAATGGGTAAACTGACATCAAGACCTTAATATAATTTTTAAGAAATTAGATAATAAGAGGGAGAAATTTCATCTTAAAAAATAGTATGTAGAAACAAAGAAAGGCTCAAATTTATAAAATAATTAAATGAATAATACATTGAGCTATACGTAGGATGTGATCATATTGCAGTAACTGCAAGGCAAATGAATTTTTTGAAAGTATACTTCAACAAGCTTCACTCACTTCTGCATTCATTCAGTCATTCAACAAACAACTGTTTGGGGAAACAGGAAGTACTCTGAAGAGTGCTGGAGACTACATGGCTGAACCAGACACTCTGTCCTCAAGAAGCTCAAAGATTATCTTCCGGGTAAATATATATAAAAAGCAAATATAGTAGTAATCAATATTTTTAGGAAAATATGGAATTTTACCTCTTTCATAGCTAATCAATTTATATTAATTTTTTTATTAAGTAATGATGTTCAAAGAAATCCAAGTCACATAGAAAGTATAGTATACAGATAAAGAAAACATGCTGCCTGCAATTAATTCACAATACCATTGTTTTGAGCTAATTATAGCAACTGTTTTAATGGCCTATCCCACTTCCTAATGAAAAACTAGCTAGCCAAGAATTTAGGCATACTTATAATAAACTTGCTAAATATTTAGTTACTAAAAAAATATTTTTCACACTGGATTTGTCATTTGAAATTCTCAAGATTAACTTCAAAAGTTGATTTCTTAGAATTATTGTTTGGTGCTTTCTGAATCCAAAAATGAATTTCTGAAAATAAAGCATATAAACAACATTGGAAACTGCGATCAATATTTAATGTTTCCTTTTTCCCAAACTGATTTAAAGATTTAGAGCCTTAAGTGGACTATGACATTAGAACAGAAAAGGTGAAATGGATAGCAGCATTGAATGGACATGAAAAACACTGATAGCACAAGAAAAGGATGAGATGAATATATTTTTAAATATTTTATTAAATATTTCAGATAGGCAAAAAAGGCATGAAGAATTACGTAATGAATATTTGTGTATCCACAATTGAACTTAAGAAATATTATAGTTGTAGAAACCCCAGGCATAATAATCTATGATTGCATTTTCATGCCTTCCTACCCAATCACTAACATTTATTTACTTTTTGAAATAAATATACTATTTTTATGGCAGCTTTAGGTTCACAGTAAAACTGGGTGGAAAGCACAGAGAGTTCCAGTATACTCCCTGTCCCCACACGTGCACAGCCTCTTCTATAATCAACCTCGTGCCCCGGAGTGGTACATTTGTTACAATCAACAAACCCACACTAACGCTTCATTGTCACCCGAAGCCTATAATTCACACTACGCTTCATTCTTCGTTGTACATTCTAAGTGTGTTGGCAAATATATGACGACATGTGTCCACCATTGTAGTGTCACATAGTAGTTTCACTGCTCTTACAATCCTCTGTGTTCTGCCGATTCGTCATCCCCCCGCTTAACCCCGGGCAACAACTGATTTTTTAACTGTCTCATAGTATCACCTTTTCTAAAACATCATATAGTTGAAATCACACAATATGTAGCCTTCTCAGTTTGGCTTTTGTCAATTAGCAATGTGCATTTAAGTTTCCTCCATGTCTTATGGATTTTCTACATAGACAATCATGTCATCTGCGAACAAAGTTTTATTTCTTCATTCCCGATCAGCATACTTTTTATTTCCTTTTTGTCTTATTGCATTAACTTCCAGTAGGATGTTGAAAAAAAGCAGTGAGAGAGGGCATCCTTGTCATTTTCTTATCTTAGCAGGAAAGCTTGGCGTTTCTCGCCATTAAGTATGATGTTGGTTGTAGGTTTTTGTCGATGTGCTTTTTCAGGTTGAGGAAGTTGCCCTGCATTCCTAGTTTGCTAAGCGTTATTATCATGAATGGGTGTTGGATTATATCAAATTCTTTTTCTGTATCAATAGATAGAATCACTGATTTTTCTTCACTAGCCTATTAATGTGATGAATTAAATTAAATTATTTTTGAATGTCAATCCAGCCTTGCAGATCTGAAGTAAATCCCACGTGGTCATGGTGCTTAATTCTGGTTATACATCATTGGATTTGATTTGCTAATATCTTGCTGAAGATTTTTACATCAATGTTCACGGGAGGTACCAGTCTGTAGTTTTCTTTTCATCTAATGTCTTTGTCTGGTTTTGGTATCAGAGTAATGCTGGCCTCACAGAATGAGGTAGGAATATTTCCTCTGCCACTACGTTCTGAAAGAGATTGTAGAGAACTGGAATAATTTCTTCCTTAAATGTTTGGTAGAATTCACCAGTGAACCCATACAGGCCTGAATCTTTTTCTTTTTGAAGGTTACTAATTATTGATTCAACTTCTTTAATCGATATAGCCTCATTCAGATAGTCTATTTCTTCTTGGTAGGTTTTGACAGATTGTGTCTTTCAAGGAATTGGTGCATTTCCTCTAGGTTATCAAATTTGTGAGCATAGAGTTGTTCATAATATTCCTTTATTATCCTTTTAAAACCCATTGGATCTGTAGTGATGTCCCCTCTTCATTTCTAATATTAGTAATTTGTGTCTTCTCTATTTGTTTCTTAGTTGTCCTGGCTAGGGGTTTATTGATTTTATTGATCTTTTTCAAGAAGTAGCTTTGGGTTTTGTTGGTTTTTTCCTATTGATTTCCTGTTTTCAGTTTCATTGATTTCTGTTTGAATTTTTATTATTTCTTTTCTTCTGCTTAATTTGCATTTAGTTTATTCTTTTTCTAATTTCCTAAGGTGGAAGCTTAGATTACAGGTTTTAGATCTCTCTTCTTCTCTAATAAATGCATTCCATGCTTTCAATTTCTGTGTAAGCACTGCTTTTGCTGCATCCCGCAAATTTTAAGTTATATTTTCACTTTCATTCCGTTCAAAATATTTTTAAATTCCTCTTAAGATTTCTTCTTTGTGTTTGAAGTATGTTTTATAATGGTCAGGTATATTGGGATTTTTCTCCCTATCTTTCTGTTATTAATTTCTAGTGTAACTCCATTGTGTTCTGAGAGCAGATTTTGCATGATTTCTATTTCTTTAAATGCATTAAGGTGTGTTTTATGGACAAGAACGTAATCTACCTTGGTGAACGTTTGACACAAGCTTGAGAAGAATGTATATTCTGCTGCTGTTGGATGAAATAGTCTATAGATCTCAGTTATACCCAGTGGATTGATGGGGTGCTGTTGAGTTCAACTTTGTCCTTATAGATTTTCTGCCTTCTAGATCTGTCCATTTCTGAGAGAGAGTTGTTAAAGTCTCCGACTGTAATAGCAGATTCATCTATTTCTCCTTGCAGTTCTCTCAGATTTTGCCTTGCCTATTCTCAGATTTTGCCTTGCCTATTTTGATGCTCTCTTGTTAGGTGCACACGTGTTAAGGGTTGTTATGCCTTCTTGGAGTATTGACTCCTTTATCAATATGTAATAACCTTCTTTATCCCTGATAACATTCCTTGATCTGAAGTTTGCTCTATCTGAAATCGATATAGCTACTCCAGCTTACTTTTGATTAGTGTTAGCATTGTATAATTTTTCCATCTCCTTAACCTATATACGTCTTTATATTTAAAGTGGGTTTCTTTATAGGCAACATGTAGTTGGTTCTTGCTTTTTGACCTGCTCTGACAATCTATTTTAATTGGTATATTTAGACCACTGATATTTAAAGTAATTAATATAATTGGAGTAATATTTAGCATATTTATTACTGTGTTCTATTTGTTCCCCTTGTTCTTTGTTCCTATTTTTGTCTTATATACTTTTTCTGTCTTTGTGGTTTTAATTAAGCATTTTATATGATTTTATTTTCCTCCTTTCTTCGCATATCATTTATAATTTTTTTTCCTTTTTTTAGTGATTCCTCTAGAGTTTACAATATATGTTTATGACCAATTCAATTCCATTTTCAAATAACATTGTATTACTTAATGGGGTAAACAAAGCATCCGATATAAACACACATGCACACACACACAGGCATACATAGTCTAATACATTGTTATTATCTTGAACAAAATGTAACTATTAGAGCAACTAAGAATAAGAAAAATAAAAGTTTCTATTTTATCTTCACTTGTATATTGCTGGCTCTTCTGTCATGAATCAATTGACCATTTACATGTGGGTTTATTTCTGGGGTTTTGTATTCTTTCCCATTGATCTATATGTCTGTTTTTATGCCAATACCATAGTGTTCTGATTACTATAGCTTTATAATACAGATTAAAATCAGGGAGCATTATTCCTCCAGCTTTGTCCTTTCTCCAGATTGCTTTGTCTACTTGGGGTCTTATAGTTTTCAGTGTATAAGTCTTTCATCTCTTTGGTTAAATTTATTCCTGAGTATTTTATTCTTTTTGATGCACTTGTAAATGGGATTGTTTCCTTAATTTCTCTTTCTGATAGTTATTAGTGTATAGAAGCACAACAGATTTTTGCATATTGATTTAGTATCCTCAGCTTTGCTGAATTCATTTATTAGTTCTAACAGTTTTTGGTGGAATCGTTAGAGTTTTCTATGTATAATATCATGTCATCTGCAAATAATGACAGTTCTACTTCTTCCTTCCCTATTTGGCTGCGTTTTATTTCCTTTTCTTGCCTAATTGCTCTGACTAGTACCTCCAATACTATGTTGAATAAAAGTGGCAAGAATGAACATCCTTGCCTTATTTCTCATCTTAGAGGAAAAGCTTTCAGCTTTTCACCACTAAGCATGATGTTAGCTGTGGGTTTGTCATATATGGCCTCTGTTACACTGAGGCACAGTCCCTCTAAACCCACTTTGTGGAGAGTTTTTATCATAAGTGGATGTTGAATTTTGTCAAATTCTTTTTCTGCATCTATGGAGGTGGTCACATGATTTTATCCTTCATTTTTTTAATGTAGTGTATTACATTAATTGATTGATATTGAACTATCCTTCCATCCCTGGAATAAATCCTATTTGATCATGGTGTATGATCCTTTTAATACATTGTTGAATTTGGTTTGCTAATATATTGTTGAGGATTTTTTCATCTATGTTCATCAGGGATATTGGCCTGTAATTTTCTTTTCTTGTGACATCCTTGTCTGGTTTTGGTATCAGGGTACTGCTGGCCTCGTAAAATGAGTTTGGAAGTGTTCCCTCCTCTTCTGTTTTCTTGGAAGAGTTTGAAAAGGACTTGCATTAACTCTTTTTGAATGTTTGGTAGAATTCTCCAGAGAAGCCATCTAGTCCTGGACTTTTGTTTCTTGGGAGAATTTTGACTACTAATTCAATCTCCTTACCAGCAAATGGTCGGTTTAGACTTTCTATTTCTTCATGATTCAGTCTTGGTAGGTTGTATGTTTCTAGGAATTTATTTGTTTCTTTTACATTGTCCCCTCTGGAGTTTTTAACTCATCAATTTCAGTCTACATTTTCCTACCCCAGCACTTATTCTGAAGGAGGTTTCTGCTCATGGTTTTCACCTCTGGTAAGTTGTGATTCTCTGTATCTGCCTGTCTGTTTTTTCATTTTGGGGTCAATGATTTTCCCTGTGATCCCACTTCTCAGCTGAATCTACAAAGAGTTGTTGATTTCCAGTTTGCTCAGCTTTTCATTTGTTGTTAGGACAGAGTAGATACTTCTAATCTCCTTACCTGCTGGACCAGAAACTGGAAGTCACTCATTTATTTTTTTAATTCACACACATGTACTTATATTTTACTATATATATATTTGAATTCCTAAATAATTCATAATATTATCTTTCACATTTTAAATATTTTATAGTTAGTATGATACTCTACACATTTTTCCATTTTTGTTTAATGTTGTGAAATTCATCCAGACTAAGAAATGTAGCTTTAGATCATTCATTTTCACAGTAGCAGTTTTTTCCATTATATGAATAGACTATAATTTATTTATTTTCTAGTTGATAGACATTCAGGTTATTTTCAGGTTTTTTTTCTGTTATGATACTGCAACGATCTTTCTCATCTAAGTATTGTCTAAGTATGAAAGTTTTTCTGTGAGCTGGTCTTTAGACTTTGGTAAAGTCACTCTTAGGAATATACATAATGTCTCCATGAGACATGAGAGCATAAGTACTTTAAATGAAACCAAGTCATTTCAACCTCCACATTATTTTTTTCCTAAAGTGATCTATCTGAGAAGGTGCTTATGGTTGAGGTGTTGTGCTGTTTCTCCTGTCCCATGTTTCCTTTCAAAATTTCAAAAATCTCTCCTTTTCTCATTTTACATAAAACTATTAGAATGACTAAGATAACAATACTGAAAATATCAAGTGCTAGTGAGATGTGGAACACTGGGAATGCTCATAAATTGATGATAAATGCAAAATTGTATAGCCGCTCTGGGAAATGGTTTGACAGATTCTTAAAACATTAAGCATGTACTTAAAATATGACCTAGCAATCTCACTCCTATGTGTTTATCTTAGAGAAAGGAAAACTTGTGTTCACACAAAAACCTACACAGAAGAGTTTATAGCAGTTCTATTCATGATTGCTCCAAACTGGAAACAACACAAATGTCCTTCAATGGATGAATGGATAAATGACTGTGGTATATCCATACAACGGAATTGAATACAATTGAATACTACTCAGCAATGAAAAGAATGAACTTATATAAATCTCAAAGGCATTTGCTAAGTAACATAAATATCTCAAATGTTGCATACTATATGAATCCACTTGTATAACATTCTGCAAAAGACAGATATGTGGTGATGGAGAGCAGGTCAGTTTTTGCCCAGGATGAGGTGAGGTGTGGGAGGGAGTTGTGACTACAAAGGTGTCAAGGTAGCACAAAGAAGCTTTTTGGGCAGAAGGGGTTGATGCCAACTATTCTGTTGTCTCACTGTCAGGGTATTTACATGAATTCATACTTGTGTTAGAATTCACAGAGCTGTACACACAGAATAATAAATGTTTCTATATATTAATTTAAAGCAAAATGAAAAATAAAATAAAATGAAAACCTGGAGATCCATTCAGAATTTTACTATGGAACATTTCCCCAAAATATAGAAGTACTTTGAGCACCAAAATGACAGTTTGAAACATTGCAGTTTATTTACACTGTCAATAACTCTAATAACTACATAATATAACTTTATGCAAGTCAGGTGGCCCATAATGTTTAACTTTCAACAAAATTTTAGTAGGATCTCATCCTTTCATTAGTTAAATTTATGATTAAAAAATATTAGTGAGGGGCCAGGCTGGTGGTGTAGTGGTTAAGTTCATGCACTCTGCTTCAGTGACCCAGGGTTCGTAGGTTTCAATTCCTGGTGTGGACCTACACACCACTTGTCAGGCCATACCATGGGAGTGTCCCACATACAAAATAGAGGGAGATTGGCACAGATGTTAGCTCAGCAACAATTTTCCTCGAGCACAAAGAGGAAGATTGGCAACAGACGTTAGGTCAGGGCCAATCTTCCTCACCAAAAAAATAAAGAAAGAAGTAAATTTAGTGATAGACCTCTATGTTTTGTTTTTTTGTTCCCCCAGGGGAAGATTCATCTTAAACAAACATCTGTTGCTAATTTCCCTCCTTTGTTTTTTTTATTCCTTTTTCTCTCCCCAAAGCACCAGGACATCGTTGTGTATAGTTGTAAGTTCTTCTGGTTCTTCTATGTGAGCTGCCACTACACCATGGCTACTGACAGATGAGTGTTGTGGTTCTGTGCCCAGGAACCGAACCCATGCCACCAAAGCAGAGTGCACCAAACTTTAACTGCTAGCCCATCAGGGTCGGCTCAACCTCTATGTGGTTTTTGATATGTAGCAGAGGGAGTTCAAGTAACAAGAGCTACAAGGAAACTTTGTCCATTCTCATCTACTTATTAACAAAGTTTCTCAGCTCTTAGATCTATAAAAACGAAAAAGAAAAAAAAAACCCACATAGGAACAGAATTGATGCTAGACTCTGGCTCAGTTAGAATACTTATTCTTGTTTGTTGACGTCTTCTTATATCTGTCTGAAAATTTGTTTTTTTAATTTCCTTCATCCTGTATATCTGTTTTCTCAAAGTTATTTTCTCAGTCTTTTGGTCTACTTACATCTAAAAGTGAGGCATTAATAAGAAGATCAGAAGTTTTGTGTATGTTCATGGAGCTTGATAGTTTTACTGGTATAATAACAGAGAAAAATTAGAGTTCTAATGCCCAGTACCTCACAGTATGATCTTATTTGGAGATAGAGTCTTTATAGAAGTAACCAAGTTAAAATGAGGTCCTTATGGGGCTGGCCCCGTGGCCGAGTGGTTAAGTTCGCGCACTCCACTGCAGGCGGCCCAGTGTTTCGTTGGTTCGAATCCTGGGCGCGGACATGGCACTGCTCATCAGACCACGCTGAGGCAGCGTCCCACATGCCACAACTAAAAGGACCCACAACAAAGAATATACAACTATGTACTGGGGGGCTTTGGGGAGAAAAAGGGGAAAAAATAAAATCTTTAAAAAAAAAAAAATGAGGTCCTTATGGCAGGCCCTAATCCAATATGACTGACTTCCTTATAAAAAGGGGAAATATGGGAGTTGGCCCTGTGGTACAGTGGTTAAATTCACCTGCTCTACCTTGGCAGCCTGGGGTTCGCCAGTTTGGATCCTGGGTGTGGACCTACATGCTGCTTATCAAGCCATGCTGTGGCAGGCATCCCATATATAAAGTAGAGGAAGATGGGCACAGATGTTAGCTCAGGGCCAATCTTCCTCAGCAAAAAGAGGAGGATTGGTGGTGGATGTTAGCTCAGGGCTAATCTTCCTCAAAAAAAAAGGGGGGTGGGCAGGGAATATGGACACAGGGACTTGCATAGAAGAAAGAGATATGCAAAGCCATGGGGAAAAGATGACCATCTCTAAGCCCAAGGAGAGAGGCCTGGAATAGATCCTTCTCTCACGGCCCTCAGAAGGAACCAACTCTGCCAACACCTTGATTTTGGATTTCTAGACTCCAGAAATGTGAGACAAAACATGTGTTTTTAAGCCACCAGTTTGTGGTAATTTGTTACAGGAGCACCAGAAACCAATACCACTGGAAGTCCTGCCTGTTGGTATCTTTACATTGTTCCTCTTTGTCTGGTTATCTTCTATAAAGTCCTTTCAACACCCTTTTGGAAAGTCATGGGCCTGGCTGCCAGCATTCAGAGAGCCGACTAAGGGAACAATGTTGGGTTCTCAGTATCTCGTGTTTCTCAACACATACCCTAATTACACCTGAGCCTGGTGTTTTCCAAACCAGAGATGCTGTTATAACCTCTCTATAATGTAAACTTCTTGCCTGCTTCCCAAGTGTGGGAAAAAGTTTGGGACTTCTAACCACTTCTCATACAGATTTCAACAAATCTCTGTTTATTCCCAAATTTACCCCAGTTATGAGATACCTGGAACAGGATTCTGTGGTATAAATAAAGTCATTTCTTGGCTTTCCCCTAGGCCAGCTTAGAATTGAGTTTTTTTTAGGAGCTGCTAATTCCATTATCACAAGGGTAATTCTTCTTGCCTCCGAAATGCTGATGCTGTTGTTTCCTCTCCCATTTTCGTTATCCTAGTGGGTTTATGCCTTCTTTGAAAATTCATTTTTAGCTAGGAGTCTTAAGTTCCATTATTTCATGTGACCTCAGCTATACATCATATAAGATATTTGATATATTTTGGTACATGTTTTGAGTCAGGAGATATTTTTAGCATGACTACTCAGGCACACGGCTGGAAAAGACATATTGTAACTATAATACTTGCTTACGTTGATGAGAAGGTATTAAATCATCTCTGTTCTAGGATCTGTTCTTTTTTAAGAGGCTAGAGTTTACCTAATGATAATTACATGAACTGGGGCTTGCAATCAGATGGGTGCGTTTTACTCCAATGCAGGTTGAATTATTAGATAGGCGCATATACATCCATATGGAGTTACACTGATATTGTAGAATAGTTTATACTTATATCGTTATGAATAGATAGAAACTAAGTCTTGAAATGAGTTTTCTCCTGCAGACTCTGTCATCTACTAGCTGTGTGCTATATTGGATATGTGCAATTTATCTAAAGTCTCAGTTTCTTCTTCCACAAGCTCTGTAAATTAGTCACCAGAGAAAACATTCTGCAATTCTGTACTTTTTTTTTTTTAAAGATTTTATTTTTTCCTTTTTCTCCCCAAAGCCCCTCCGGTACATAGTTGTATATTCTTCGTTGTGGGTCCTTGTAGTTGTGGCATGCAGGACGCCACCTCAGCGTGGTTTGATGAGCTGTGCCATGTCCGCACCCAGGATCCAAACCAACGAAACACTGGGCCGCCTGCAGGGGAGAGAGCGAACTTAATCACTCGACCACGGGGCCAGCCCATGCAATTCTGTACTTTTAATTGAAACAATAGCCATTTTTCTTTGTGCTTAAATTATTCTCTAGTATCTAAAATAGAAACCTATCTATCTATGACAATTAGAAAGTAGCTTCCCGTATAATTCTGGTTAAATGGTTCTCTTGTTTATTTTGTTTTAGAAAAAATAAAACACTTTAGCTCAAGATCCCTTCTTGAATAAAGAGATCGCCTCAATTTTCTTTTTATTTTCATTTTGCAAGAAACCCTTTTCTTGTGGTAACATATAGATAAAAAATTTGTGATTTTATCAATTTTAAAGTATACAATTGAGTGACATTAAGCACATTCACGATGTTGTGCGACAATAACCACTATCTAGTTCTAGAACTTTTTCATCACCCAAACAGATGCTCTATATGTATGAAGTGCTTATTTTCGATTTTCTCCTCCCCCAGAGCCTGGCAACCACGAATCTGCTTTCTATCTCTATGGGTTTGCCTATTCTGAATATTTCCTATAAATAGAATCATGCAATAGATGTTGTTTTTGCATCTGCCTTCTTCCATTTAACATATTTTTTTTAAGGTTCATTCATGTTATAGCATGCATCAGTACTTCATTTCTTTTTATGGCTGAGTAATATTCCATCACATGGAGATAACACATCTGGTTTGTCCATTCCTCAGTTGACAAACATTTGAGTTATTTCTATCTTTGGCTATTATGAACAGTGCTACCATGAACATTCATGGACAATTTTTTGTTTGAACTCCTGGTTTCAAATTGTTGGAGTATGTACTTAGGTGTGAAACTGGTAGGTCATATTTTAATTCTATGTTTAATTTATTGAGTATCTATAAAACTGTTTTCAGTGTCTACTGCATTTTATATTCCCACCAGCAAAATGTGTGGGCTAGAATTCTCCACATCTTCACCAACACTGGTTATTTTCTGGCTTTTTTATTATGGCCATCCTAGTGGAGGTGAGTGCTATCTAATTGTGGTTTTGATTTGCATTTTCCTGATGACTAAAATGATGTTGAATATCATTACACATGTTTCTTGGCCATTTGTATATCTTCTTCAGAGAAATATCTATTCAAACTTTTTGCCATTTTTTATTTGGGTTGTCTTTTTGCTGTTGAGTTGTAACTGTTCTTTACATATGCTAGATTCTAAGCCTTTATCAGATATATGATTTGTAAATATTTTCTCCCATTTTTAGATTGTCTTTTCACTGTCTTGCCCAAGATTTCTTCTTAATGACCAGAATAAGTTATAACTTGCAAAGTATTTGATGAATCTGCATCATTTATTTAACAAGCTTTTTTTTTTAACACTTACTAAATTTCGGGCATTGTGCTAGGTGCTGGGGAGTAAATTACAATAGAAATGTAAAGAGAAGCAATCAGATAGACAGATAGCCATTGACCTTCAGGAGCTCACAATCTAATAGAAATGACAAAAATGTCAAAAGATCATTAAAATACATTTTGATAAAAGCAAGCATATAATAGTGCCCCTTAACCTAAATTTGGAAAGTCGAGGCAGGCATTACTGTGGAAGGGACATGTGCTTGTAGATGAGGCGCAGAGAATCAAGTCGATAACAACACACAGGAAGTAGAAACACTATGTGCAAAGAGATATGTGAGGCTATGGTGCATTTGAGGATCTGTAAGTTGTCTACAGGGAAACCGAGAGAAACCTTTGGTAAGGCAAGAAGGAACTGGATTATGAGAGACTTTGTATGCTAATCTATGAAGATTAGACCTGACCTCTACTGGAGCCTTGAGAGGACTTTTAAGCAACAAGTTCAACCAAATAAGATTTGTATTATAGAAAGATTACAGTGTGATTCCAGAGAACGAATTGAGGGGCACTGAGACTACAGACAAAGAAAGCAGTTACGGATTAAAAATGATCAGAGATGATGACAATCAAGACAAGCTGGTGGCGGTCAGGACTGTCCTTCGATCCAGCCAACAGCTCCAGCTCTCCTTTCTCTTTTCTGATGCATTCCTTCCCACAAGGTGGAGTCCCCAGGGACAAGAAGCCATATGCTGGGAGCCCGCACGCACTCTTCCTTCTAGATCAACACTACTGAAATTCCCAGTCCAAACAGCACAGGCATGCTTTCAGGGTATAACTATGCAATGAATTAATGCAGCTCCATTCCAGATAACTTAATATTTATTCTTGCTCCTCAAACCTCCAACTTTTCCTCCCGAGTCAGAAGATAACCTTGCTTTTCACCCTTTCTCCTATTGAACTCCATTCGCCTTTTATTTCTCACCATTCCACTGAAATTGCTATTTTCAAGATTACAAGCATATCCCATAGTGTTAAACGCAACGGTAACCTCTCGGTCCTCACATTACTCATACTATCCAAGGACTCTAACATAGCTGATAACTTCTTTCTGGAAGCACTCTTCAATTTGTATACAGAACACTCGCACATGTGTTTTTCACTTAGCCTTACTAGCTTCTTTTTCTTTTGCTGCTTCTTCCTCATATTTCTGATCTTAAAAAATGGGAGTTCTCTGATCTCTTCTTTTTGGGGAGAGTCTGCTGTCACTTCCCAGGTGCTCTCTTTCAATCTTATATGTTTAAATAACAGTTATATGTTGTTAAATCCAAAATTATTTTTTTCAGCTTTGACCCTACTCTAAACTACAGTTTTATATCCAACTATCCAGTAGGTCTGTCTTCTTGGATATATAATAAAAAACCATAAGCTTAATAAATCAAAAGCTGAAGGCTTATTAATTATCTCCTCCCACCACCATCTCCCACACAGACCCAAGGCTGGCTTCTTGCTCGGTTTACCCCACCTCATTAATTGGCAAGTTCATTACTCTAGTGACAAAGGCCAGAAACTTCAGAGTCAGCGTGAATGCCTCTTACTCTTTCATAATCAGATCAGATTCATCAATCAATCCTATAGTTAAAATATATCCAAGTTAAATATAGCCAAGTTAAAATATATACAAAAATCTCCATTTATGTGAATTAAAAAATAGGCAAAATTAAAAGAGAAGTCAGAACAGTGATTAGCACCAGAAGTGGGTATTGACGGGAAGGAAGCATAAGGAAACTATCTGGGGTGATATAAATATTCTTTTCTTAATTCTTGATTTGGGTAAGAATTACCTCAATGATGCTTCTGCTAAAATTAATTGAACTGTATACTTCAGATCTGTGGAGTTTGCATAACTCACTATATGAACTTTATACTTTATCAATAAAGTAAAACCAAACTGTACACTAACATGTCCACGTATACATATACACATATGTGAGTTTGTATCTGTATCCGGAATCTGATTACTTCTCACTTGTCTTGTCCCATGACAGTCAATTCTCTTGTTTTTTCAGCTTTGTTGAGATACAGTTGACAAATAACATTGTGTAGTTTAAGGTGTACAATGTGATGATTTGATACACATATATATTGTGAAATGATTACGTCAATAGAGTTGATTAACACCTCCATTACCTCACATATATACCATGTTTTTCCTGTGGTGAGAATATTTAAATCTACTCTCCTAGCAACTTTCAAGTGTATAATACAGTATTATTAATTATAGTCATCATGCTGCATATTAGATCCCCAGAACTTATTCGTCTTATAACTGGAAGTTTGTACCCTTTGACCAACTTCTCCCCATTTCTCCCACCCCCTAGTCCCTGGCAATCAGCATTCAACTCTTTGTTTCTATGAGTTTGGCTTTTTTAGATTCCACATATGTGAAAGATCATGCAGTATTTGTCTTTTTCTGTCTGACTTATTTCACATAGCATAATTCTTTCAAGGTCCATTGTATTGTGGCAAAGGGCAGGCTTTCCTTCTTTCTCATGGATAAATAATATTTCATTGTATGTACATATATGTGCGTGTGTGTGTATGCCACATTTTCTTTATGCACTCATCCATCAATGGACACTTAGGTTGTTTCCCTACTTTGTTATTGTGAATAATACTGCTGTAAACGTGGGAAGGTAGATGTCTTTTTGAGTTAGTGTTTTCATTTCCTTTGGATACATACTCAGGAATAGAATTTATGGATTATGCAGTAGTTCCATTTGTAATTTTTGTGGAACCTCCATACTGTTTTCAATAGTGACTGCACCAGTTTACATTCCCATCAACAGTGGACAGGGGTTCTCTTTTCTCGACATCCTCACGTTATCTCTTATCTTTTTAATAATAGCAGTTCTAACAGATGTGTGGTGATATCTCATTTGGTTTTGATTTGCATTTCCAGATGATTAGTGATGTTGAACACGTGCCTATTGGCCATTTATATATCTTCCTTTGAAAAATGTCTCTTCAGACCCACTGCCCACTTTTTAATTGGATTATTTATTTGCTTGTTTTATCCTTGAGGGGTATGTTTCTCGTATTTTGGATATTAACCCCTTATGAGATAGATGGTTTGCAAATATTTTCTCCCATTCTATAAGTTGCTTTTTCATTTTGTCAATCATTTCTTTGCTGTGCAAAATATTTTTAGTTTGATGTAGGCCTACTTGTTTGTTTTTGTTTTTGTTGCTTGCGCTTTTGGTGTCATATCTCAAAAATCATTGCCGAGACCAACATTAAGGAGATTTTCCTTACGTTTTCTTGTAAAAGTTTTATGGTTTCAGGTTTATGTTTAAATCTTTAATACAATTTGAATTAATTTTTGTGAGTAGTATAAGATAGGGATCCAATTTCATTCTTCCGTATGTGATTATCCAGTTTTCCCAACACCACTTATTGAAAAGACTCTCCTTTCCCCATCAAGTATTCTTAGTTCCCTTGTCAAAAATTAACTGACTATATATGAGAGGGTTTATTTCTGGGCTGCTGATTCTGTTCCATTTGTCTGTATCAACTTTTAAACACTATACTGTTTTGATTACTATAGCTTCGTAAGGTAGTTTGAAATCAGGAAGTGTGATACCTCCAGCTTTGTTCTTTTTCAGGATTGCTTTGGCTATTTGGGATCTTTTGTGGTTCCATATAAATTTTAGGATTGTTTTTCCTATTTCTATGAAAAATGCCATTGGAATTTGATAAGGATTGCATTAAACCTATAGATGCCTTTGGTTAGTGTGGACGTTTTAACAGTTTCATTCTTATGACCTATGAGCACAGGCTATCTTTAACTTTATATCTGTCTTCTTCAACTTCTTTCATCAAAGTCTTATTGCCTTCAATGTACAGATATTTCACCTCCTTGGTTAAATATATTTCTAATTACATTTTTGCTTTTAATGTCTTGTAGATGGAATTATTTCCTTTATTTTTTTTTCAGATAATTTGTCATTGGTATATAGAAATGAACCTGATTTCTTAATGATGATTTTTGTAATGCTAAAATTTAACTAACAGTTTTTTTGGTGGAGTGTTCGAGTTTTCTATGTGAGAGATCATTTCATCTACCAATCGATACAACTTTTTCTTCCTTTCTAATTTGGATGACTTTGATTTCTTTTTCTTGCCTGATTGCTCTGGCTAGGACTTCCAAAACATATTATTTTGAACAAGAATGCTAAGAGTGTGAATCCTTGTCTTGTCCTTGATCTTAGAGGAAAAGCTTTCAACTTTTCACTGTTGAGGATGATGTAAACTGCAAGCTTGTCATGTATGTTCTTTATTATACAGAAGTATGTTCCTTCCATACCCGGTTTGTTGAGTGCTCTTGTCATGAAAAGATGTTGAATCTTATCAGATGCTTTCCTGCATATATTGAGATGATCATATGAGGATTTTATCTTTCATTCTATTTAACTGATGTATCACCTTTATCAATTTGTGTGTGTTCAACCATCCTTGCATCTCAGGGATAAATCCTACTTGATGTATGTGTGATCCTTTTAATGTGCTATTGAATTCAGTTCGCTGGTATTTTGTTGAGAATTTTTCCATCTATATTCATCAGGGACATTGTCCTCTAAGTTTATTTTCTTCTAGTATTGTTGCCTGGTTTTGGTATCAAGGTAATGCTAGCCTTGTAAAATGAGTTTAGAATTGTTTCCTCCTCTTCAAATTTTTGGTGGAGTTTGAGAAAGGAGTGACATTAATTCTTCTGTAAATAGTTGGTGGAATTCATCACTGAAATTCTCTGGTCCTTAACATGTCTTTGTTGGAAGGTGTTTGACTATTGATTCAATCTCCTTACTTGTTATTGATCTTGTTAGAGTTCTATTTATTCACCATTCAGTTTCTGGAGGTTGTATGTATCTAGGTATTTATCTATTTCTTCTGCATTTTCCAGTCATTGGTGTATAATTGCTCATAGTAGTCTCTTATGATCCTTTGTATTTCTGTAATATCAGTTGTAATGTCTCTTCTTTCATTTATATTTTTATTTCTTTGAGTCCTTTTTCTTTTTGGCTAGTCTAGCTGAAGGTTTTTCAATTTTGTTTATCTTTTCAACTGTTTTGTTAATTTTTTCTGTTGTTTTCCTAGACTCTATTTCATTTATTTCTGCTCTAATCTTTAATATTTCCTTTTTTCTTCTAATTTTGTGCTTAGTTTGTTCTTGTTTTTCTAGTTCCTTGATGTGTAATGTTAAGCTGTTTGTTTGAGATTTTTTTTTCTTAGTGTATGTTTATAGCTATAAAATTCTCCTAGAATTGATTTTGCTATATCCCATAAATTTTATGTTTTTATTTTCATCTGTCTCAACATATTTTTTATTTCCCTTTTGATTTCTTCTTTGATCCATTGGTCGTTAAGGAGTATTTTGTTTAATTTCCATGTATTCATGATTTTTCTAGCTTTCCTTCATTGTTACCCTTCTAGTTTCATACCATTGTAGTCAGAAAAGATACTTGATATAATTTCTTTGTCCTTGAATTTCTTTATACTTGTTTTGTGACCCTTTATATGATCTATCTTAGAAAATATTCTGTGAGCACTTGAGAAGAATGTGTATTCTGTTGCCTTTGGATGAAATGTTCATTATATGTCTGTTAAGTCCATTTGGTCTAGAGTCTTTTTCAAATCCATGTTTCCTTTTTTATTCTATTATGTGATCTATCCATTTTGAGAGTGGGGTATTAAAGTCCCTAACAATTACTGTATTGCTGTTTATTTCTCCTTTTTCTTTTGTTAGTATTTCCATTATATATTTAGGTGCTCTGATGTTGGGTGCACAAATACTTACAATCGTTATACTATCTTGACGACTTGACCCATTTATCATTATATAATGAGCTTCTTGGTCTCTTGTGACAATTTGAAAGCTTTAAAAAATTTTAAGCCTTAATAGCTAAATTTCTATTTTGTCTGATATAAGTATATCTACCCCAGCTTTCTTTTGGTTATCATTTACTTGAACTATCTTTT
Organism: Equus przewalskii; assembly: GCF_037783145.1. NCBI lineage: Eukaryota > Metazoa > Chordata > Mammalia > Perissodactyla > Equidae > Equus > Equus przewalskii. The sequence continues at coordinate 21,900,481 of NC_091849.1, forward strand.
TCCATCCCTTCATTCTTGGCCTACATGTGTCTTAAAGCCAAACTGAGTCTTTTGTAGGTAGCATTCTATCAAATCTTGGTTTTTATTTATTTATTTACTTATTTTGCTAAGGGAGATTAGCCCTGAGCTAACATATGTTGCCTATCTTCCTCTTTTTTTTCTTTGAGGAAGATTAGCTTTGAGGTAACACCTGTGACAATCTTCCTCTATTTTACATATGGGTCACTGCCACAGCAAGGCTGATGAGTGGTATAGGTCCACATCCGGGACCCACACCCCGAAACCCAGGTCACAGAAGTGGAGCATGCTGAACTTAACCACTACGGCATGGGGCCAGCCACTTGGTTTTTATGTTTTAAATCCATTCAGGCATTCTATGTCTTTTGATTAGAGAATTTATTATAGTTATGTTTAAAGTAATTATGGGGCCAGCCTGGTGGCACAGCAGTTAAGTTTGCATGTTCCGCTTCACCAGCCTGAGGTTTGCCAGTTCAGATTTTGGGTGCGGACATGGCACCGCTTGGCAAGCCATGCTGTGGTAGGCGTCCCACATATAAAGTAGAGGAAGATGGGCATGGATGTGAGCTCAGGGCCAGTCTTCCTCAGCAAAAAGAGGAGGATTGGTAGCAGATGTTAGTTCAGGCTAATCATCCACACACAAAAAAAAGGTAACTACTGGTAGGTAAGGATTTATTATTTCCATTTTATTAATTGTTTTCTGATGTCTTTGTAGATTCTTTGTTCCTTGCTTTCTCCCTTGATGTCTCCCTTTGTGATCTGATGACTTTTCATGGTGGTTTGTTTTGAAATTTTATCATAATCTCTGTGTGTCTACTATAGGTTTTCCCATCTAAGTACAATGAAGTTTTCACAAAATATCTTATAATTACAGCATCCTATTTTAAGTCGAGAACAACTTACTTCCATAGCACACAGAAACTTTGTACTTCAACTTCTCCTCTTTCAAATTTTTGTATTGTATATCCATTAACAAATTGTTATAACTATAGTTATTTTGTATATGTTTGCTTTTTAACTTTTAAATCAGAGTTGTAAGTTATGTATGCACCACCATTACACCATTAGACAATCTATCTTTGACTACGTATTTACATTACCAGTGGATTTTCCACATTTATGTGTTTTTATGATGTTAATTAGCATCATTTTATTTTAGCTTGAAGAACATCCTTTAGCATATCTTGTAAGGCAGGTAAAGTGGTGATGAACTCCCTCAGCTTTTGTGTGTTTGGGAAAATCTTTCTCTGTCCTTATTTCTGAAGAACATCTTTGCCAGGTATAGTATTCTTGGGTGACGGTTTTTTATTTTCTATCAATATTTTGAATATTGATGATATTCAAATTGAATGATATATTTTGAATATATCATCCAACTCTTTCCTGGCCTGCAAAGTTTCTCTGGCGAAATCTACTGACAGTTTTATGGGGTTCCATTGAATATGATGAGTGCTCTTCTCTTGCTGCTTTCAAAATTATCTCTGTGTTTGACTTTTGACAATTTAATTATGTCTTGGTGGAGCCCTTTTCTGTTTGAGCCTAGTTGGGGGTCCTTGAGCCTCTTGAATCTGGATATTCATTTCTGTCTCCAGGTTTTGGAAGTTTTCAGTTGTTATTTCTTTAAATAGACTTTTCACTTTCTCTTGTCTTTCTCCTTCCAGGATTCCCATAATGTGTTTAATTTTTCTGCTTATAGAATCCTGTGAGTCCCATAGGCTTTCTTCACTCTTTTTCATTCCTTTTTTTTAAATTTGCTTCTCTGAATGGTTAACATCATATGACCTGTTTTTGAATTCACTGATTCTTTCTTCTACTTTGTCAAATATACTTGATGCTTTCTATTGAATTCTTCAGGTCCATCATTGTATTATTCAGCTCTAAGATTTCCAGGGGTTTTTTGTGGTTTCTATTTCTTTGCTTAACGTCTCATTTTGTTCCTGCATTCTTCTCCTAATTTCATTTGGTTGCCTGTCTGTGTGTTCTTGTAGTTTACTGAATTTCATTGAAAGAGTTATCCTAAATTTTTGTCAGACAGTTCATAGATGTCCATTTGGAATCAGAACTTTATTAATTTTTTTTATTGTGTCATGCTTACCAGATTCTTTGTGATCCTTGACTCCTTGGGTTAGTATCTGCACATTTGAGTAAGAGGTGTCTTCTTCTAGACTTTCATGTTTGTTTTGGCAGCAAATCAGTTCAGCTTGGGTCCCTGGATGGATGGACTGGTAGCTATTGTGGGCAGGCAAGGCTTGCTATCATGGTCTGTAGTTGGGCAAGGCCTCTGACCATGTGTTAGGTGGCGGGGGTGGCACAGGCTGGTATCTGTCATTTGTTGGGCTTGTTGGCTGGGCTGCACATTCAAGTGGGGCTGTGAGTGGGCTCCTAGTCAAGTAGGGTTGCTGGCCACGTTCCATGATGAGTTGAGACTGCTAGCTGGGATTTGTAATCACTCCTTGTCAGGTGGGTCCTCAGGCTGTGCTCCCTAACCACATAGAGCCCCTGACTGGACTATATGTTCAGCCAGGGCTGCAAACAGGGCTGTGCAATCAGATAGGGCCTCAGGTTGTGCTCTGTGATCAGGTAGGTCCCCAGGCTGTGCTCTGAAGTTGGATAGAACTACAGGCTGAGCTTTGCTATCAGGTGAGGTCATTGGTTGATACTCTCTGATTGAGCAGAGCCTCCAACTGTATCCTACAGCTGAGTGGAGCTGGAGACTGTGCTGTGTGGCTGCACAGGGCTGTTGTCCATGCTCCTTGGTAGCGTGGGGCCACAGGATATGACACGCAATTGGGCATTGTCACTGGCTGGTTTCTCTGCCTGGGTAAAGGGGCAGACTGTCTTCTGCAGTCAGGCAGGGCTATAGGCTTTTCTCAATTGCTGGATAGAGCTATATGATGGACTTCAAGGCTTCCCAGTGCCACTGTTCAGTCTCCCTGGTTATTTGGGATCAGAGGCTATGCTTAACAGTTGGGCAAGGCTGCTGGCTTATCTCCCTGTCCATGAAGACCTGTAGGATGGGCTCTGTAGCTGTCTGGGTATTCTAGCCTGGCTTCCTAGTTGGGCAAGACTAGAGACTATGCTAAGGAGTTGAGTAACTGTGCTACCTTGCTTCCCTGCCTTGTTGGGCCATTGGATGCATTCCAGGGCTGCCCAATGTCTCATCCCAGGCTTCCTTGTCAGGCAAAACTGAAGACTATACTTAGCAGATGGGTGGAGCTGCAATTTTGCTCCTCTGCCCAGGAGGGCCATAGGATGTGCTTTCCAGCTGCTGAGTGTTTGTGGCTATGCTTCCCAGTGGGGTGGAACCAGAGGTTATACTCGTAGTTGGGCGGGGCTTGGAATTTGTCTTCTTGCCTGGAAGTGGCCATAAATGGTCCCATTGTCTGGGGGCCCAATTAAGACAGAACTGCCAACCAAGATCTCTGGCCAGGCAGGGCTACCACTTTGGCTCTGCAGAGGGGCAGAGCTTCTGGTTGGGACCTCTGCTTGGGCACTGCTGCAAGCAGGAATGCAGTCTGCCAAGATCTAAGCATTGGTAGCTATAAGCCCTGGCCCACTTCTCTGTCTTTATCTGATCCCCAGTGGTTGAGCCTGGCAGATTCCCTCAGTGAACACCATGAGTCTTGACTAGAGTGGGCCTTCCAGGAAGCATCCTGCAGTGCCAGGAAAGTTCATGTCCACCTAGGCTGTCTTTTTCCCGCTGTATAAACCATAGGCCCAGGGGAGTCTTCTCAATGCGGGGCTGTGGCAACCTGGAGAAGGAGCAATGCAGTCAAAGTGAAACAGCTTCTCTTGCCCTTGTGGTACTTCTCAATCTCTGTGGTCCAGAAAGTTGTTTCAGCCTCATTTGTAGGGTTCCAGGATTTTCATCATGGTGTTTTGTCTACAGATAGTTGCCAGGTGGTCTTGTGAGGGAGACTGAAGTCAGGAACAAGCTATGCCACCATCTTTATTTCGCCACTTCTGCCATAGTCAATTCTCACCACCCTTGCACTGCTACATACTTGTTCTACCATACTGACTCCCACTATGACCTGTTCTTTCACATGGCTCTTTTTACATTATATACATATATTTAAAAAAATCATATACCTCTCTGCTCAAAATCCTGAACGGCTTTACACATTATCCTGAGTAAAAATCATGGCCCTTGTAACAGTTTATAGGACCATATATGATCTGACCCACACGACTTCTCTGACCTCACTTCCTGTCACTTGCTTTCTTGATCGCTGTGCTCCAGGCACACTTGCCTTCTTGATTTTCCAGCCCAGCTTTTGTCTCTTGGGTTCTCTTCCTCCAGATATCCACATGGCTTACTGATGTAATGCCTTCATGTCTCAACCTGGATATCACTTCATCATAGAGGATGTTACTTACCAACTTATGCTTCATCCAACTCCCTTCATCCTCTGTTCCTGCTTTATTCTTCTCATAGTACTTATTGTCTCACATAATATTTGTTTGTTATCCATCTACCTCCTTGAGATTGACTAATCCACGAGAGTAGTCTTCAAAATATATGTCTTGAAGGAATGAATGTAGGAATAGAACATTTGGAAAGAAGATGATAGGTTTAGTTTTGATCGTGATGAAATTAGACATGAGCATTTCATATATATTTTTTGTGGAGCTCAGAGGGAACCAGCTGGATACAGATTTAGAAAACATTAACATAGTTTACAGTGACACCATAAATGTGGATATGGAGTACATAGTTTGTCATTAAAAAAACTATTGGCTCAAAGTTAAAGAATCATAGATCCTAAGCAGTAGGACTCCTCTTATGGACATGCCCAATTAACTTGGTCATTGAGAGAATAGGTGCTACAGGACCCAGAGTCAAGAGCTCCTGAGATCATTGAGATGGAACCTCACAAAATGCATATCTTCTTAATGTCTAGTATCAATGACAGAAGACATATAAATTAAGAATTCCCAAGAATGCTAAATAAATGCTGTCTTATCTGGTTCCACCTTCCAAATAAGAAAAAAAGAGATTTTTAAAAAGAAGAATTGGATCTTATATTTCAGAGATTTCGATCATGCAATTATAGCAAAATGCTGAGTGGATCTTTTCCTGTTGCCCCAGAATTAGTGAATGGTGAAAGATGAACATACATTGGTGATAATTACTCTTACATTCTAAAAGGAGCCAACATTGAAAGGCTCAGGTAGCTCCCTAGGACTTAAACACAGGCAGTCAAAATTATTCTGCTTTCTCAGCCATTTTCCCGTTAATCTCTTCCAATAAAAGTTATAAAATAGGAGTAGATTCAAGGATATATGTGGAGTGGTGGGTTATTGGCTTAGAGGCAGAGTCCTATGGCTTGTCTCTCTTTGCCTGTGTGGTAGTAAGATGGGACATGTTTTTGTCTTCTCTCTTTTTCTTTTTAAAGATTGGCCCTGAGCTAACATCTGTTGTCAATCTTCTTTTTTTTTCTTCTTTGCTCCAAAACACCCCCAGTGCATAGTTGTATGTTCTAGTTCTAGGTCCTTCTGGTTGTGCTATGTGGGACGCTGCCTCAGCATGGCCTGATGAGCAGTGCCATGTCTGCGCCCAGGATCCATATCAATGAAACCCTGGGCCGCAGACACAGAGCACACAAACTTAACAGCTCTGCCACGGGGCTGGCCCCTGGCCTCTCTTTACATCCAAGTAAGAATGCTTAAAAAAAAGACTAGTATCTCATTCCTGATTGTTCACCTACTCAGGAAGGGACTTCTGATCTGTCTTCTGTCCTGGTGAATGGAGGATGGGGTAGAGGATGAGGGTAAATGGCTGAGAAGAGAAATGAGGCGACAGTAAAATGATCTGCAATCCTGAAAGTTTTGAGTAGTCAAGTTGAAAGATTTTCTGTGGCTCAAGTAGACATAAGGCAGTCTTGAGCAGCCTGGCCAAGTCCACACATGAGCAGTCCTATATTATACAAAACCTGAGCAAAGAGGGTTTTCCAAAAGTATGTGACTGTAGACTCCAGGCTAGACAAGGTAGCTGAGGAGATATTGCTGAATGTCAAAAGTATAGAGTTTTCCCAAGAGCTCACTATAGAACCAGTTGATGAGATGTACCATGAGATGGCTCACAGGCCCCAAGAAATGGTCAGGCTCTGAATACCTGTGGCACAGGCCACCCAGGACAGGACCAGAGTCTAAACACCTTCAACATAGGCCCTATAATATGCTCAGAGGCTGCACACCTGTGTCATGGGCAACCCAAAAAGGACCATGGCAGCACTTGTTAACACAAAGACATTTGATTTGATGCTTTTACTGAATTTTCCCCTTTTCCTTCAACAGCAGAGAAAGGGACGCAGAAAAGAGGAAGAAAAGGAGCGATAGAATAGGCCATGTATACATCCATTCCTAGTTGTGAGCTAAAATTTGACTGACAGGAGTGGAAGGGGAAGACTAAGCATTATTGCCTATAAAATTAAGAACCCGAGTAGATGGAAAAAACTTTTTGAAATGTTGACAGAGTGAAGAGTCATGGTGGTTGGCTGAGACATCTTAAGGTCAATAGGGTAGATTTTTCCAAGCATGGTCGAAAGCAGCAAAGGGGAAAAAATTAAAACATTTCATTTTTGTGTCTAGTTGCACAGGTTTTTCAAATATTACATTATTGTGGGCTTTTTAAACACATTTTTGGTGGTCTTCATTGCTTCCTGAGAATCAGAGTTTCCATCTGGTATCCTTTCCCTTCAATCTGAACAACTTCCTTTGGAACATCATGTAGTGCAGAACTTCTGCTAACAAATTCTCATAGTTTTTTTTTTTTAATATGGAAGTGTTTTTACTTTTGTCTTTATTCTTGAGAGATGCTGTCACTCTAAAGATAGTATTTCACTAGTGTCAAGACTCCATTCCTTTGAAAATAAATCAGAGATCATTTGAATCATTGCTTCCTTCTATGTAATGTTTTATTATTCTCTGGATTCTTTCAAGATTTTCTCTTTATCTTTGGTTTTTAGTGGTTGACTGGGATTGCCTAGGTATCATTTTCTTTGGATTGATTCTGCTTGGACTCTGCTGATCTTCTTGAATGCTTAAATTTATGGCTTTCAACATATCAATATCAACAATACCAATATACTTCCCTGAGGAGCATTGCCCAGTATGAGTTTTAAAAATTTATTCTTTAAAGTATCCTTGAAAACATCTGTGAGAGCATTGGACCAACAGAACCTACCTGGACATTTCCTAAAGAAGGACATTTTCTTGACTTTTTACATACTGTCAGTATTATAATATTCTCAAGCTATATCCCAAATAACAAATATTTAGAACTCAATACTGGGCCATGCTCAACAGGGATGTGTATTGGTACTGTGCCTAATAAAGATTATTTCAAAGCTCTCCTTTCAAAATAATGATAATTGCTATAACAATAATTAACTCTCATTGTGTGCTTTGATTTGTCATACTGTATTCTAAATGCTTTGGATGTATTAATTTATTGAATCCATAAAAACCATCACAAACAGTGATACACCTTTATTCACTCGATTTTAGAGATGAGAAAACTAAGGAGATCCCAGGACCAAGATCCCCAGGAAGCAGCAGAGCAGAGATTTGTACTCAGGTAGTCTAGCTATGTTTACAGGCTCTGTATTTAACCAACAGCTCACGTGGCCCTGATGTTTTTCCAGCACGTAATTAAAACCTCAATAAAAGGAAGTTTCGTTTACATGGTTTCCAGCACAATCTGACAGTTTTAAAGATTGTCTCCCTCAACTTCACTGAGAACACTCTAATCTGAGACAAAGAGAAATACAGGCTCCGTGCAAGTGTATATTTTTCTAACGATGGGATAAATGGCTTGTCAAGAGTTACTAAGAAAATCAGAAAGTTTTTATTTTAAGGATCACCTCCATGACCGTGATTTTATTTTACATGAACATTTGTCCACTGATTTATTCTCTCGAGCCAAGAGAAGAACTGCGTGGACCTCAACAGATGTTGTAAGAGAGCCGTTACAGAACAGAGTGTCCCTAGTGTGCGAAGCCAGTGAATGTGATTGTAAATGGTTATGTGATTTTGGTGACTTATTTTGAAACCCATGCAGTGGTGGTAAGGGAACAAGTTAGTAGAACTCTAACAAAATTAAAACACCATCTTTTGAACTATGTTTTCTGAAATAAGAAATTCAGTGTAGAGGGTAACATAAATATTAGGGCTCTAATTTTGCTTGATATTCAACACTTTTTCAATCTGAGACTCATGGTAAAATAATTTGCAGAGAAAAGGGGTCTTTATCTTAAGAATGTAGAAAATACTAGTCGTGGTCATACCCTCATTTCTCCAAAGATGAATAGCCACTGATGAAAAGTGAATGTATACCTTAAATAATGACAAAAGGTAGCCTATTTTGCTCTGCTCTGAAATACTTTGAGATTTAGATTCATAGTAATTTGGGAAGGGGCATGTTTTCAAATCATAGAGCTAGAGGGGAACTTGAACATCACTATATTTGATTTTAGAGATGAGGAAATCTTGACCAAAGTCACACTAAGCATTAATCAAACCATTCAACAAAAGTTGACTAAGCTTCAATTATGCACCAGATACATATAATCATTTATGTTAGACTGTGAATATATGGAAAAAGTAAAAAATGAATTAACAAAATAACACAGAGATAGGCTGAGAATTCAGGTCTGTGGGTGTTTAGTCCAATGCTTTCTCCAGAATGAAAGTGGCTGAGCTAAATGAATGGGTATCATAATCTGAAGAATAATACAATTTAATTGCATTTAATTATGAGGAAAAGGGAATTTAACAATGCAAAGTTTTTCATAGAACGCAATCTTGTAGAATTTGATTTGCTTATATCATCTCAATTAAACATCAGTATCACCTTTTGAAAGAAATACAGAGAAAGAAAATCATTTGGCTTTTAGTGAATGCTTCTAGGGTTTCAAATATCCTTGGTTCATAAAAAGCAGTTATTCCTCCCATGTAATCCTTTCTTATTACTTCCATAATTCTGGGGACTTGTATTATCACGTTTCGTAAAACTGTTTAGGATGCTAATTGTTGTTTTAAAATTGTTGGATAATCAGCAAATACTGTATATACTCTATGGCACAATAAGAAATAACGTTTTTCCACAGACCAAATGAAAGGTGTTAATTTGAATTAAGTGATCAAATCACAAAAGTCAATAGAGGTTAACACTGCACAGTGTTTTCCAACACCATTTGAAAGGTAATACAAGTTCAAAAGACCAATTTTAACTTGAAAATGTTCCCAAATACTCCATTCTCCAAATATTTGCACAAAGTTATTGAAATCAAAATAATTATAAATGCTGAAACTTTTTTTTAAATGTAAAGAGAGTGATTTATATTTTATTAATTTTTGTTCAATAGAACCTAAGATTCTTTCATTATTCTATTGTGGTTTATGGCTATGACCAAGTAAGAAAACTAACATTTTGCTCAAAGTTGAAAGAATATGAGAGACCAACATTGAGTGATGTTTTACTACAGAAAGAAGGTACAGAAAGTCACATTGTACTCTCTACTTTCTCAAGTCATGAGTTTTATTTCATGCCATTGGTAACTTAACCTGTATTTATTTATCTCTATCTATAAAATATAGAACAAGGTGCTATGGAGGATAAATTGATAGCTCAAATATAAATATTTTCTTCAAGGTATTTAGAGATTAATATCAAAGATAGAAAACATATGTAAATTAAAATACAAGTATGCTTGAGGCCCCATAACATGTAAACAACAACAAATCAATGGTAGCAATTCTGTTAGAATGCCGCCAGGAGCTGTCGTTCCTGAATATTTAATGGGCTTCCTGGGAGCTGCTGATAGTTTTAAGTTAAGATGACTTTCAGTCGGGGAGAGGGAACTGTTACCATTTTTTAAAAAAGAAACCTTTGTAGAGGAATAAATTTGAGAGAGAGATAGTAAAACTTACTTGATAGCAGTATATTCAGGTAGCCAAGAGGATGTCTGACCTTCCCTTGCCAAGGACTAGTAGCTTTTGAAAATAACCATCGGCCAACTCTGACATAGGTCTGAAGGATGCCACCAGTGATCTCCATTGAAACCCAGAATGGGATAATGAAAGAGGACTCTCTCCAGTGAGGTCTCACTCTAGACTGCCTCAATGCTGAAGAATTATTCTGAGCTCTTGGTTAAAGATTTTCCTAGAAGGATTCCTTCTTTAGTACCAAAAACTCCTTGATTGTACTGAGTATTCTATCTCTTCAGTAATTTTTTCCTACTTGTTGAAGATCTTTATGTTAGTAAGGCAGGAAGAGACTCTTGATTAAATAAGGATTCCAGGATACCCCAGAGTAAGTCTACTATGAGTTGCTCTCAGTTAGCAGCTTACTTGAGCTTGAGAAGGACCATCATCTTCACTATCCCAAGGAGAAAAAAAAAAACACACGTCTCTTGGCATTCTAGAAACTGACCAAATTATGGATATAAACCAGAAGTTTTAACAGGCTATTCTGTCTAGCATTCTTTCTCTAGACTTTCCTCTCAGGATCAATGTCTCTGCAAAGCCCTCCAGACCAGATCAGAAACAGAGCTAGGAATTCATTCATTACTTTATCTCTTCCTTTATCTCTTCTCTTATTATATAAGCATTTACTAGGCAGCACTTCCCAGAGAAGTCAGCTCTTTGGCTGACTTTTGAAGCATGTGAAAAAGGCAGCTAGATTCTGTGGTGAAAGATTTCATATAGGGGATTATTATGTGCAAAGGCATGATAAGTTTAAGAGACCGCAGGTAATTTGATATGTTTGAACCATAGCAATGTTGTGTGTGTGTTGGGGGAGGGGAAACTGGCTATAGCAACACCAAGCCCTGAAGGTCCTTAGCTGCTATGTTAGAGCTGGGGCTTTCTCTTGAAAGTTAGAGACTTATTGAAAGATATTAACAAGCGAGAGGTATGAACAACCTTCCATTTTAGAAATAATCTCTCTAGAAAAGCCCAAATGATAATTTGTACTCAATAAATAATTTTTGAGTGAATTAATGAATGATGAGGGCCTTAACTAATCCAAGGATAAATAGATAAAAAAGACATTTCTAGAGATAGCAAAATGATATACTCATTAAAACTTGAAAAATGATTGAGTATGGATTGAAAAAAGGAGAGAAATCAAGAATACACGTGAAAAAAAAAAAGAAAGAAACCATGGGCTTCTTATTTAGGGCTTTCCAATCCTATTCACCCACATGGACAGGACTTGTTCTGGATACACAAATTCAGGTACTATCTATCCATAATTGGCACATATTTAAGCTACAGGAAGATAGTAGGTACTGTGGGACCTATTTAACTTAGCCTAGTTAGCCCTCCTACAACTCTTTGGATGGATTTGCTGTTTAAATCATGTCCTCAAAATTTCTAGCAAAATTGGCATATTGTCCCAGTCAAAACAGCGGCTGTGATTCAAACAGCTCATATAAAAAGAAAAAGCAACACAAACTTAGTAACAGCACCAAAGTTTTTTCAAAAGCCACAAACAACCCACAAATGGTAAACAAGGCTCTTTGTCTATTTTTACCATTTGTTTTAATATCAATAGCAACACATTTTTGAAACAAATAATATTCATTTTTTCCTGTTATTTTCAAATGCAAAGCTCTAAAAACACTCTGAGGCAAGCCTTTGAAATCTTTCAACATAATAAACTTCAGCTGCCTTTAAAAAACGTGATTTAATCTTACACTATTTGTCTGAACTTCTTCTGATTTTAGAAGTAATTGAATTAGTCTAGAGTTATATTACAGAAGAAAAGCTCTAGGAAGATTTTTGGAAAGGGAGATTAAATGTTTAAAATTACTTTTAGTTCTCTTGGAGAACAGCCATATAGATTTTGAAACTGTCATAGCATTGAACTCTGAACAAGTAATCTCTCAGTATATTTGCAAACTTGAAAAAAAATTCCTACTGTAATCCATTTTGAGTTTTGGAAGAGATGGAAAACGATTATGTTTAGTTATCGATCAAACTGTTTTTTAAGCACCCTACCTGGTGATATCAAATGTTATATTCCTAGATTCCTAGGAATTTATCTATTGTATTCCTAGGTTTTATCTATTGTAGTGTAGAATATTCTGAGCATGTATATAGAGTGATTTCAACTAATATTTGGTTAGATAGAAATTTATTACTCACTGATGGATTGCCAGGCCCGTCAGTCATCTTCCTTGTACATTTTGTTAATATTTTGCATTTTTTAAAAATTTTTATTTTGAAATAATTTTAGAATTACTGAAAAGTTGCAAAGATAATACAGGAAGATCCTGTGTATCCCTTAACCTGCTTCACCTTATGTTGAAATCTTATATAGCCATGGTAAAATTGTCAAGAAAAGGAAATTAATGCCAATACAACATTATTAACTAAGTCACAAATATTATTCAAATTTCACCAATTTTTCCACTAATGTCCTTTTACTGCTCTAGTACCCTAATTCGTATTTGGTTGTAAACATCATCAGTAATATATGTAGACATCATGTATCCCCTGATACGATGTACTGAGAAGGACACAATCTGATTTTTTGTGGTATTTTTGACAAAAATGCATAAGCTCCATCCAATCATAAGAAAACATGAATCTAACCCCAATTGAGGGACATTTGAAAAAATAATTCGTGCTCTTCACAAGCAGCAAGGTAATGAAATACTGAGCAGTTGTCATAAACTAGATTAAGAAACACAAGGGAGTCTTAACACAGCAAAACCATTGGTGGAGGAGCATGGGATGGGAGCTCCTCACACATTGGCCTTAAGGCTTAGGAATTCGTGATCAGGAGGATTTATACCTTTTATAGAACCCAGAGAGTGTTGAAGGTGGCAGAAGGCATAGGCCTCCTAACATCCATTTCCCTGTCCACAGCTGCTAAGGCTATCATGTCAGTTGAGTGCATGTGTGGCATTGAAGGATACAGATTCCATGAGTTACAGTTGTGTGTGAAGGAAAATATAATCATCATGTGCACCACCAATTTTTGTGCTGGGAATCTTAAAAGGGGAAGGAGACTTGGCAGTGAGCTTCAGGATCTGAGATCTAGTTTGTTCAAAAGGATGTGAATCAGGTACACTGGGTCTGGCCAGATAAAAGCAAAAACTAGAGAAATTGGAGAAGAAAAGGCAGAATCCAGAGAAATCAGATGTCTGGGATAGATGGAGTCCAGGATACCAGAGAAAACTTCACCAGCATGCATACAAATCTGTTGAAGATTTCTGTTCTCGTCTGTCCTTTGTGTTCTCTAATAAAAAAATCATGCAGGATTCTTCCTAAATCTACATTTTCTATAACACCACCTTTAGAACACACTGTGAGGTAGAATGCCCTAAAACTAAATGGTTTATGTGTAGATTTTTTGGGTGGGTCTTGAAATCTCAGGTATTTTATGCTCAGTTTTGTGTCTGGGAGAATGTCCATGCTTCTGGATTTTGATGTATAGTGTCCCCAGATTTTCAGTGAACCAAAAAACAAATGAAAAACCATGTGAATTTCCCAAACCTTGATTGGGAAAGGAACAAGAAGTGTTGGGATTTCCTCAGATGTTTTGTCAGTAATGATAATAACTCACAATTAATTTGGCCACAACCATGCACCAAGTGCCAGGAGTTTTGCAACATTATCTGACCTAACTCCTATAAAAGTCTATGAATGGGGGCCAGCCTGGTGGAGTAGTGGTTAAGTTCACATGTGCTTTGGTGTCTCAGGTTTCATGGGTTTGGGTCCTGGTATGGACCTACACACTGCTTATAAAGCCATACTGTGGCAGCGTCCCACATAAAAAGTAGAGAAAGATTGGCATAGATAGCACAGCAAAAATCTTCCTCAAGCAAAAAGAGGAAGATTGGCAACAGATGTTACCTCAGGGCCAATCTTCCTAACCAAAAAAAAAGTCTACGAGTTCTAACTATTTCTAGTTATAACTTTCATAGCTTTTCACTATGAAAAACTGAGATAAAAAGAGATTAATTTCCTTTCTGGACTACAAAGCTAATAAGAGGTAAAGCCAGGATTTGCATCCAGGTCTATAAGATTCCTAGGCCACTGACTTTTGAATTACATCTAGCTACTCTTTGAGACTTAATATTTTATTGCAAATCTACTTAAATAAAAAGAAAACAGCACACCTCATTTAATACTATAAACCTTTTATTTTTCAGTGGTTCTAGTAAATTTTGGGAAGTTGTCTGGTAACTGTGAATAAAACAAAGGTATTTCAACAGCCAGCTTTAGAGGAAATTGGCCAGTTTTACTCATCTGTTTGGGAATAGGCTGCCCAGTTGCTAATGCCACTGAAGCCTGGGCATTCTTTGACCTAGGAAGTGCTGTGTTCCTGAATTCCAGTAAATCATCCTACTGCATCATTTCGAAGTTTATTTACAGTGAATTGCCTTAAAAATTTACATTCCAAAAAATGATCTAAATTTTGAAAAAAGATCGATTCAATGCTAGATGCAAGGACAGAGAAAAACTGGAAATAAGAGTTTGTAAGCAATTCTTATTCCTAACTCAAACTCTCATTCCTTTACCCTAATCCAATATTAGACCCATGATCATATTTTTTAATTAGTAACTTTACTTTTTAGAGTAGTTTTAGGTTCACATAAAAATTAAGTGCAAAGTAGAGAGATTTCCTGTGCATGCCCCAACACATGCAAACCTCCCCAACTATTGACATCTCGCATCACAGGGGTACGTTTGTTACAACTGATGAACTCACACTGATACATCATTATTACCTAAAGTCCATACTTTCCATTAGGATTCGCTTTTGGTCTTGTACATTCTATGAGTTTGGACAAATGTATAACGAAATGTATCCACCACTGTAGTATCATACAGAGTAGTTTCACTTCCCTACAAATCCTCTGTGTTACACCTGTTCATTCTTCCTGTCAACCACTAATAACCAGTCATCTTTTTACTGTCTCCGTAGTTTTGCCTTTTCCAGAATGTCGTATAGTTCGAATCGTACAGTATGTAGCCTTTTCAGATTGGCTTCTTTCACTTTGAAATATGTATTTAAGGTTGCTTCATGTCTTTTCATGGATTGATAGCTCATTTCTTTTTAGTATTGAATGATGTTCCATTGTCTGGAGGTAGCATGGTTTATTTAGTCACTCTCCTATCGAAGGACATCTTGGTCACTTCTAAGTTTTAATAATTATGAGTACAGACGTTATAAACATCTATGTGTTGGTTTTTGTATGGACATAAGGTTTTAATTCATTTGGGTAAATACTAAGACGCACTATTGCTAGGTCATATGGTGAGAGTATGTTTAGTTTTGTAAGAAATTGCCAAATTGTCTTCCAAAGTGACTATGCCACCCATGACCATATTTTAAAAGACCCAAGAGTTCTCTATGATAATTATTTTCTCGTTCTTAAAACAATCTAAAACTTCACTATAAGTTTACCAGTGGTTTTCCTTTAAAACTTGTGAGTTTAAAACATATAAACACTCAGCTCCACTCAAAATCATTTGTATCAGAATCTCTGAAGGGTGACATCCAGGTTCTAACATATATTTTGGTAGTTCCTTGATTCTACTAGGCAGCCGCGTTTGACAAACTTTGATGTTGATTATCTGGGCAGCCACCTAATAATCCCACGCCACTACATGAATTCATTGCCGCCATTGCATTTGTATTTGTACTTTTATTTGTGACAAATGATGTAGTAACATGATGGTATTTAACTTTTCATGCATTGGTAAGTGTAACTGGCTGTCATTAGGCCACTCTGTTCAATGATTAAAATGACAATTGCACAAAGGCAGCCATTTACTCATGTTGAATTACTTTTCTAGTGGTAAAAAGAAAGGCTCTTTTGCACTAGTCATTCACAACTAAAACATATTTTCAAAGAAACAGCACTGAGTTTAAGAAATGACTTTTTAAAAAATTAGACTTGTAATCACAAGGACAGCATAAAGTAAACAGCATAAAGTAAACAGCATAAAGCATAAAGTAAACACATGTCTCTTTAATTGTTTCTGGCAACTAAGAAAAGAATAGAGAAAGATTTAATATGAAAATGAAGAAATTTTGGCAAGTGAAGGCCAGACGACCTTTGAATGTGTTGTATCAATAATATTTCACAATATATGAAAGTGGTGGGCGAACTGAATCATGGGGCATCACAAAGGTATATAGGCATCTCCAACGGAAAAGATCTTGTTTGTTAGCTGTTAGTATTATCTAACTTGAATATATCACATTCATGTGAGTCAATGATATACAATGAAGATACTAGTACAGCAGGTTCTTTCCTGAAACATCAAGAATATTCTGATGACTGACTTTAGCTTGATGACTCCCCAGTGGCCTTAACAAAACTTCCTTAGGCTGCCCAGCAGTCTAGAACACTTCCACCCAACCTTCCTTCCGTCCTTCCTTCACAAGGGGTCAGACTTCCTGGCTCTCTCCCCATTCTTTCTCACAGAAGTTTCTCTTAATAAAATTCTTGAATGTTCATCTCGGCGTCTGCTTCTCAGAGGACCCAGACTAACAGATGGGTCAATAAAACCTTCTAGTTTGGTGGTTGAAAATGAGAGTTTTTTTTTCCTTCAGCAAACATCATTTATCATATTAAATTGATGATAATGTTGATATCAGGTTGTTGATTTTCTTTGTTTATAAGTAACATTTTTTTAAGAACTGTCTACGTCACTGCTAAGAATAAAGAAGGCTTTTGTGTTTTCTTTAAAACTGGTGTGTATGTCATTCAAGTTTGTAAAGCTGCCCTAACTAAACATGAACTTGCTATGGTTCTCTGTAACAGAGAGGGGTTAGGGAGAGTCATTTCCATGAGATTAGTGTTATCATACTGACTCCAAGCAAATTGTATTTCAGTTCAGCTACACTACCTCCAGAGATTAAGCCACGTATCACGTTGAATTCTCTCTCCAAGCGTTATTCTCAGTTGTGCACGCCCGCCCAAAATCAACTGCTAATGTGCGTTTTCACTAAATGCATCAACTCCACCCAGCCTTGCTCATTCACCACAACCCAGTTTTTAAACACTGCTCAGATTCCTGCTTCAACCATTTGTGCCCATTTTGGCTGCCTTCTCCAACAATTTAGGAAAGCCTAGAGGCCAATAAACAAGTAAACTTGGACAGCCACAAACCACAGTGCCCCAAGTCTAAACTACTGAGTTTGCTTACTTAGCATACCTCAAGCAGGAGCAAAGCCATTGCTCGCCTTAGCTGGAGGCCAGCAATGAACCTCCTGAGAATGCTAAAAATGTACCACATTAACATATGTAAAAAACAGAGTCCCCTATTCAAGCATCCTGCCGTGAACAGAAGACAAAGTTTCTTTTATTGCTCCATAGCTGTATTATCGTCACTACCATACTTAAACATTCCTCAGTACCTTTGGGATCTAACCCACTTTTCCTTTTCTAGGACAAATTGGGGGTGGGGAGATGGATAGGAGGAAACACTCGAGATTCTTGGCATTGCTCTCCTTGATACTTACTTTTAGAGTGAGGCTTTCAACAAATAAGTGATCAGAAGCAAAAAGGCAGACACAGTTTCAGTCTTCTCCATCACTCAAACTCTGAATGAACAGTGTGGAATGTGCCATCAGGGGACCAGGCTTTTTCAACCTTTACATGCTATGGAATCGCCTGGGGAGCAGGAGGGGGACATCTTGCATAACTAGAGGCCTTATAACAACCAGGAAATTGGAACTGATTCAACCCACATCCCAGCCCAATTAAATGAGCATCTCTGGAAGTACCCAAGCATCAGTCACCTCAGGTGACTTCAATTTTAAGCCACGCTTAAGAACAATTACTCCAGGTCTAAGACATTAGTGATCAAGGTTTATCATGCATCAAAATCACCTGGACGCTTGTTAAGACCAGGATTGCTGGGCCTTATGCCCAGTCTCTGATTAAGCAGTCTAGGTAAAGAATTTGTATTTCTAACAGGTAGAGGGATATGTCCATGCTACTAGTCCAGGGACTTTGAGACCCAATACTCTGGGAAATTCTAGATTTCCCAGAAGGTCCACTTACGCACACTTCTGCTTACATTTCATTGGCAATGACTATGTCACCTGGACATCACTATCCACGAGGGAACTGGAATGTTAACTTTTCATTGGGGACATCACTGCCCCAAACAAAATCAGCATTCTCTTAAGATAAGAAGGAAAGGGAGAAGAGATATCTAGGAGGTCAGTACTTCACAAAATTTTTAATGTCATATAAACATAAAGAGGATATTATTTTTGTGCCACCCTGGAGTCAACTAAAGGTTTTTGGAGCCTGGATGGCAGCCAGCATCTACTGGCACAGGCATTTCAGCCACCGAGGCTCTGTCCATCCACAAGGGGTCTGAGTTCTGTCCATGGAGATGATAAAGAACTCTGGATTGACAACTAGAAGTGTCTGCTGCAGAAACGTACCAAGGTGAGTTACTATTACCTAATTTGTATGAATTAGAATTTCCTAATGTATTTCCATTCTCTACAGAAAAGAAAAAGGTTCATATTCAGCAACTTTAGCAAATGTCAATTTATGTGGGAGCTGGTGCGGTGAAGAGTTAACTCTGCATGGCCGGACCTCCTCTTGCTTCAGCAAACTTCATTCAGAGGGTCACTAGTGAATTGTCTATACATTAGGAGGAGAGAGGATACCTTAGCGCTTCAATTTGACCTGGCTTCAATCATTCTTTATCAAATACCATTTGCTTAAGATTTTTTTTTTTTCCTATGGAGTATCTCACACAATTTCTGGCTCACACCCTATAGCTTTAGAGTTTTAGAACCATTGCCAGTAGGTTAGCTGAGTGACTGAGGGAGCATATACCAGTAAAAAGGGCCCAAGACCCCTAATTCTCCTCTTACCTCCTGCACACTGTGCCCATTTGGAATGATTGCGATGCTTCCCATTTTCATAATGGTTGAATCTGAAAGGGAAGTGGGCCCTGAAATGTCTTAGTGCAGAGCAATTTTAAAAGATTTGAAAGCTTTTCCCTTCAAGCCACAAAATGTTCTGAAAGCTACTGATCACTTGAGTCTATTCTATCCCACCCAGAACCAACCAAGCCTCTATTCCATCAGGCCCCAAATGCACTGAAAAATACCTGTCTTTAATCATTAAGACGTCCCTACTGCTTCAAATGACTCTATTGCTGCTATAAAAGCTAAAATTATTTTCACTTGAGAAGGTTCAGGCCTGTGATTTTCTTGGCCAAAAGAATAGAGTTCATCAGTAAAAATTACATAAAAGCAATGGTTTGCATCCAAAATGTGTCTTTTGTATATAAATAAAATGTAAGGACTTCAATGTATACTGGTCTCCTTGGTTTGAAAAGAAAAAGAAGAGCTAGAGTAGTTGGTACAATCTTGGTGACGTTATTGCTGTTACTTTCTGGGTGACAGTAGATGCTCATTGCTGGGATGATGGACAATCACAGATCACACATTCAACACCCTTTGGGCTGTGGCTACTGCTGCAATTTCCAAGGCCTAGCATAGGGTAAACTCTGCATCTTTGCTTCTCAGGCTGCTTAAATATTTTCTCAAAATTGGCCACCCTTGCTCTGATCGCCGTCCACTGAGAGGGGGCTCCTCCAACTGCTCTGGGCTTTTATAGGGTAGGATGGGCTTTTTTTTTTTTTTTTAAAAGCTTTTATTTATGGCCTTTTTCTCCTCAAAGCCCCCCAGTACATAGCTGCACATTCTTCGTTGTGGGTCCTTCTAGTTGTGGTATGTGGGACGCCGCCTCAGCATGGCCTGACGAGCAGCGCCATGTCCGCGCCCAGGATTTGAACCAATGAAACACCGCGCCGCCTGCAGCCAATTGCACGAACTTAACCACTCGGCCACGGGGCCAGCCCCAGGATGGGCTTTTTAGTAAATGTAATCATAATCAGGAATTAGCAGATTCTGTATTCGATGGGATGCTTAGATCTCCACAACCTCAGAAAGTTCTTACTTCTACCTTCTCCAACCACTAATTTTCAGTATTAAAATGATTTAAAAGTATGGACCCCTCATTCTGTTTCTAATTTCATAAAAGTGAAGTTGTAATGTTCTGTTGTTCATGAATCAGCCTAATTTCTTTTATACACATTGATATATTGATGCATTTCATTTAGTTGATAAAGAAAACATCACACCACTTCAATTAGGACTAATTAGAATTACTTCGAGTTAATCCATCCCATAGCCATTCAGCAAGTATTTATTGAGTGCCCACTGCATGTAGACTCTATGCTAATTGTAGGGGATGGAGCAGTGAGCAAAACAGTCAAGTTCCAGTACTCGATGAGCTCAAATTTATCCGGTAAATTGATTTACAAAGTACACATTTAATCATCTACGTTTCTTAATTAGGCCCTTGCAAATATGGGATGAACTTGTTCCGGGTAGTTTTCTGATAACTGTGATGGGGAAAAGAAAGCAACTGAAAAGAATCTTTGCCTAGCACATCCAGAATGTACTTTTCTTCTGAATCTTCTTTACTTTGTCCTCATTACGCTCCTTCAGCTTCTGATCCTTGGTCCCCAACCCACAAAGGAAGTTAGTAAAATAATTCCTTATTTATGTCTATCCCCTCACTGAATGGTGGGCTCAGTCCTCGAGCACAGAAAAATGACCTTTCGTGCATAGTTCCCACCCATCCCTGACATTTCTCCCCTCTCACACAGCAAATACAGTAGTCCCTGTCACCATGAGAGCTCAAGACGTGTTGGACAAATAGATGGATGGATGTCCAGCTGTGCCCAAGGAGCATGTCTGTTAGACTGGTACTTCATTGAAGTCACTACCATGGCTTATTGAGTCCATGTGGCTTCCACGTAAGCCCAAACTTGTTTCTTCAGGTTTTGAAAGATTCTGTCAAAACAGAGTACACAGGGAAGGGAGATCATATTCGGCAAGAAGAGAAACTCTTCACAGAATCTGGGAAGGCATCTCAGAGAAGACCCAGTTCAGTCCCATCATTTACATATGAGAAAAGGAGCCATGAAAGGCGAAATGTTCTACCTGAGGTCACGTTGCTGGTTAGACGAAAAACAATAACTAGAACCCAGGATTCTTTTCTTCCAGTCCAGGGCTCTTCCCAGTGCACAAACGGACCACATTTGTAAACAAGACAAAATGAGGCAACATCATGGAAGTCTTGGACAATTCACTATAAATATGAGTGGACAGATGGTTCACCAGGCCTCCTGGATGCCAGCCAAAGGTCTGGGCAGAAGGACAGGGCACCTTGAATTTATATTTGTTTAGGAGGCTACAGAATGTTTACCCAAAATGTGTAACAGATGCTGCATCTTTCCATCTGCCTTGGTTATGCAGCTGAGACTGAAATTCTGTGTGGCCATGTTTTATGCAGCAATTCAATTGTGTTTAGTTCCCACCAAAAGAAAATTTAAAAAGACAGACAAAAATAACAACTCTGACAAAAACTGGAGGTTTGAGAGCATAAAGATGTTACTGAAATCATGTTAGATGCTCCTTAATTATAAACTAAGTACAAGCTTTAACATAGTGGGGCACTTGGAAAAAAGAGTAATGGTACAGAAGAGCATTGAGAAGAATTATTGCATATGTTAAAGGAATGGTATTCCCTTTATTATCTAAATTAATGGTAAGATTGTATTGGTTTTCGTTCACTCAGTGTGTATCACACACAGATGGAATAGTTTGTATGGTTTGAGAGGCAAATAGAAAACTTTGCTGGCCTCCAAACTAACTTATACAAATTACAGCATAAGAAAATCACTCCCTTGGGCTTAAAAAGCTGGCCTTAAAAGTGCAAATCATTTGGAAGAGTTACATCATAAAATCACATAATTATACCATCAGGAGTTCAGAACTTACTGCACACACCTTTCATGAGATCACACAAAACAAAATTGCCAATTCTCTCATTGGTGGCGTGGACTTCTTGTTGCTCTGGGTCCAACATCCTCAGCTCAGCGCGTTCCGTATTGCATAATACATTGTAGCATACCATTCCTGTTCCCAGATAACTCTTAAGATACTTTCAGTTGTAAGTAAAAGGACATCTAAGTCAAACTGGCTTCTTGCCTCTGTATCCATCTCAGAATTTGGCCTTTTTAACTGAAAGGTGAAGAGGGCAAGCAAGCTTCAAGAGTGAGTTGATCATTGCTTGCTTGCTTTCTTTGTTATTTGTGTGGAGATTGGCCCCGAGCTAACATCTGTTGCCAATCTTGCTCTTTTTTTTTTTTCCTCCCCAAAGCCCCAATACATAGTTGTATATTCTAGTTGTAGGTCCTTCTAGCTCTTCTATGTGTGATGCCACCACAGAATAGCTTGAGGAGTGGTGTATAGGTCTGTGCCCAGCATCCAAAACAGCTAACGCTGGGCCACTGAAGTCGAGTGCGAGAACTTAACCACTCAGCCACAGCGCTAGCCCCCATTGCATTATTTCTATGTATTCTCACATCGTCTCCCTGTTCTCCATGTTACTGCTTCCTTAAGATGGCCTACTTATCACAACAGAACGGCCACGGCCATTCCAGGTCTCATATCTAAATATCACATCATAGTAAGAGATGTCATCTTATCCCATGTTCTATCCTGAACAAAGGCATGAGATTCCCTCTTATTGGACCAAATTCCAATACATACCTTTCCCTAAACCAATCACTGCGGCCAGGAAGATGGACCGTTTTGATTGATTAGGACCAATGTGGCCAACATCTAGAATTGAGGTGTTGTAACTGCATGGGACAGAGATAGATGGTTGCTGGGACAACACAGAGAGCACTATACTAGATGTTGTACAGAAATAGTAATTGTCATGGTTATGGGAGAATAGGAGAAAAGATAATAAGTACAGAACATGAGACAGTGCCTGGAGAGGATGGATAGAAGTGAATCCTAAGATGGGAGTTCTGTGGTGCCAGATTAATATAGCTCTCAGTGGCAGAAGAAGGGTAAATGGCTGCTTTTAACTGAGAGAGTTTCAGGAGAGTGGACAAGGGCATACATTGTCTTTTATTGCACAAATGCAATAATTTACAGATGCTTTCTACAAATCTCTTGTTCAAAGATATCAGTAGTGAATGGCAAGTACCAAAACATTCACATTTCTCCTTACTTCTTTCTTCCCATATGAGAATGCCTCAATTTGAGTAAAAATGGGATTCTACTGGTTATTCACAGCATTGTGGGTAGGAAAAAGGATAAAGAGAAAGAATTAGACTTCCTTCCAACTTACTGACATTCCTCTGATTCCTATTTTTCTCTTCAGATATGACTGTTTAAGATTATAGTTATGATTTTCATTAAAATTAGAGGTTCATTTGCTTGTTTTGTGTACAAAATCTTTAAAGTGCAAAGGTTGAGCCTAAAAATCACTGCTCCTTTGCTTTCCTGTGGTCCTTTAGGGTGACCATGTACTCTCCCTTCTTAAGTCTTTCCCCAATGGGTCTCTGAATATACCATAACGTAATAGCATTTTATGAGGTTTATTTAGTGTAGTAAATGCTGCAGACAGAAATCAGCAGCACAGAATACTAACAAGTGCATTGCATTTGGAAGATGTAAAACCTAGAATTCTACCACTAACTGGTCAAGTCATCCATTGCTCAGGGCTTCAGCAAAGCTTTCTAAGATGAGAATATTAATACCTTACCTGTCTAAAAGTAGAGAACTGGACAAGATGATCTCTTGATTTTCCCTTAGAAGGAAAATATCTACGATTCTTTGAGAAAAGTCAACAAATGACACTTGCGAATGACATGGTAATAATCCTATGATATTTTGAAATGTTAGTATTAACATAAATGGGCTATTGGTCTATTCATTGAAAGTAAATAAATTACATACCCCCGCAATGTAACTTAGTGAAAGGGCAGCTTTCATTTTGAGATTTCATATCCTGTGTCTCAATCAATCATTCTTCTTCAATTTTGAGATCAGTTTTAGTCGTAACCTTTTTGTGATTTGTCAGTGTATAAGATAAAAAATGTGGTCATTACCAGGACCAAAAAATTACTCTAGACTGATGACTTTTCCTCCACTCCATAAATGCAATGGACATTTAAAATTAGTATGTTAAAGGATATTGCTTTTAGCTTGATTACTCTTTCTAGAAAACTGCTTTTGTATTTAGTTATTTCCTTTATTGTCCTAAAACAGGTGTTTGGTGTTAGGACTTGATGTATTAACCGTGGTTTTAAACTTTTTTTTTTTTTTTAACAAATTGAGTAGAAAGTTATTTGATGGAGAAATGCTGAGGACAAGGGAACCGAACAACAGGGTTCAGAAAGTTGCATGGATTCACTTGTGAAACTTGTGAATTGTTTCGAATTAACACCAAAATGCCGGGACTAAAAGCTAATTTATAACACACATATATATGTGTAGATAAACATTCATTCATGAATGCTTTATTCATATACATGGAATACCCATTACATGCCAGGCTCTGTGCTAGGAGCTAGTTATCAAAGAGTGAGTGAACGAAGGCTTCCCCTGGCTTCAGGGGACTATGAGCAGATTTCAACAACAGCACAAACCAGGGTGCAAGGACGCTACCTAGAGAAACCTGAAAGGACTTCACAGATCTAGGTGAGCATCCTCCATATATCCATGACAGCTAGGTGACATTTCCCTGGGAAACAGTGCAGAATTGGAAGATAAAAAAAATACAGTCCAGAATGTTTGGGAAAACCTATGTTGTAAGGAGCTGGTAGAAGAGGAGATTTAGTAAAACAAAAATGCAATCAGAGAGGTACAAGAAGAATCAGGAGACAGAGTCTCTCAGTGATTGGGGTGGAGAAAGTTTCAGGAAGTTGGTCAATTTCAAATAGTGTAGTAAAGTCCAATAGAATGATGTCATAGAAGAGGCCTTAGGGATTAGCATTCAGCTGGGCATTGGTGATGTCTGGGGGCAGCTTCCACAGATCAGCTATTTCAGTGAAGGCTATTCTGGGCAGCTCTCAGGCAAGGAGACCACATTTATGCCATCAAAACATTTTCAAAAATTGTAGTGCTTAATTTCCCATCACCAGTTGATCCTGTCTGTCTATCTGTGTCATGGGGTCTTGACAGCTTGCTCTAGGTGGTGGAACAATATCTATCTTTCTTTTTAATCTCTTGAATCAGTTGTTTTCTTTTGTTATAAGATGCTGAGGGACACTCAAATTCCCTGACAAGGCCTCCCTGAGATTCCCTTCATCTTGTACAAAAAGGAAACAGATTGCACCAATCTACCTATTTATTTCTTCATAGGCTTGTGGTTGGTAACTTGTAATCTATTTCCTCTCAGTTTCATCAATTTGTGAGAAGACAACTAAAAATATCGGTTACAATGATATCAAAGAGAGTTTTCTCCTCCATCCCCTGCCAAGGAGAATAACTGTGATCTCATATGTTTTCTTAAGGACCTGAGACTGGGTTGGAGGACACATCTCAGTGTGACAAACAGCATCTAGGACCTGGCTTGAGCATCTTGAAATCTCTTCTGCCTACCAGCTTCCCCTTTTCTCCTCCTTTCTCCCTGATTTTTAAGTAGCAGTCACCTTATTGGGTCCTAGGTTTTGACAATTATTTCTGAAGTCATCTTCTCATAGGAGATCAATCAACCCTTAAAACAAATAGGATTCCTGATGGTCTGCATGCCAGAGAGGCTATAGTTGATAAGAAAATTATGATCTCCATGAAATTTTCATGATCTGTTTTGCTCTGTTTGAAATTAAGTGATGTATAATTAAAATTGGGATCATTTCTAGTTATATCATGATGGGTTTGGTTAGAACCAACTTTATATTCCCAAATAAGTAGGCACCATGTAATTTTCTCTATTAAAACAAGAAAAATTAACAAATTATATTTTTCTTGGCATTTCCTTTCCTCTCTTTCCCTTTACCTCTATTTTGATAGCAAGGTTTTTCTGTGCTTATTGTGTCAGGAAAGGTGTGCATGATGATGGAACAGAGGAAAATGAAAAAAAAAAAGGAAATTTTTCCCTGGGTGAATTTCAAAAGCTTCTGCCCATAGGGTAATTAAAATGTCTCATGGCCTAAACATATGTTTTGGGAGGCAAAAAGAGCCAGGTTTTTTTTCTTCAACTATACCCTTCCAAGATTAAGAATGAATTGCTCAGGCTGAGAAGAGTAAGACACTCAAAATGGAAGTAAAGAGAGTGAGGAGGTTGGTGGGTACCCAAGGAAGGGGACTGGTGTTTTACCGCTTCCTAGTCTGAACCCTGGGAAGTCAACACATTCTCAGATAGGTTTTGGGATATGAGAAAAGAAAAGAGCTAAGTCTTGCTTTCTGGATAGAGTCCTAAGAGGTGGTTAGAGCACAGAGACAAGAAGTGCTCCCCTCTTTGTCTGTGTGGAATAATCTTCACACAGCTTTGTTGGTATTTCCAGTGCCTCATGTGTGTAAGGATGTCATAGAAGGGACATCAAGAATCACAACTGCATAGACAGTTGACAGAAGGCCAGACACAGCGATGATTGGCTCAGTGGATATCTGTATTGGCAGATGAAGGGTGTGCATGGACTAGAAGCCTGGAAGGGGCACCCTTCACTGCCCACCATGTTCCACTGGGGAGCTCAATCACAGGACCGTAGAGAGCTACAATGAGGGCTGGGATATGTAGTTTAGTTCTACCACTAGGTAAGAAGGGGTGAAAAGATATTTTTTTCTAGAAGATAGCATTCTCCACCACAGGTTGCCCATCTTGTTACCAAATTTGTACGCAAACTTCTTCCCATACATAAAACACCATCAATCCCACTCGAGGGAAATAACTAAAAATTCCACTCACTTACTTTATCCTATTCAAATTCTATATTCTCTAGGTGGTTTTCTGTCCCCTCTCAGGTCTGAACAAGGCTCCCAGTACACAAAAGTTAATTCAGTAAAACTAACATTCAGAAAGTTGAATTATGGAACAAACAAAGTAGATGACGAGCGCTACATTTCTAATCCTGAGGAGCAGGAATTGCAAGGAATCTCTGGGCTGGAAGTGATGACTTACTTTCCTCTTGGCCTATTAGTTAGCCTTGGAGAAAATTCTGAAAAACAATAGCTATGTCCTATTGTTTGGTAAAACAAATCATTCGTTTTTCCAACCTTGTGGGACCCCTGATTTTACATTCTATTTTGTTAGATCTCTTTTTGCAAACCAGCTGGTCATTGCCTGAGTTCATCATTCTTATAATTCTTGACATAATCGGCAAAGAATAGATAACACACACTTACAATATGACATAAAGTGCTTCCTTTAGAGTCATGGGTGCTTAGGCATATTGTTCACCTTCCAGGTTATTGCAGGAGAGAATTCTACTGACTATTTTGCCATAGCATCAGAAAGATGATCACCTTTGTAGGCTGCAATGTGCCTCTGCCCGCTGCAGACTGACCACTAAACTAAGGACACGTGTTTGCGTCTTGTAGCATTATTCAATTCAAGCTATTCATTTCTTTGTTAGGATAAGAATTAACCACTCTAACAAAGAGACTCCAAATTAAATCCATAGCCTAAAGAAGATAGAAGTTTATTTCTCTCACAATAGCCAAAGGAAAAAGTTCTAGGTGGAGAGTAGGTCTGTTCCACATTGTCAGTCAGGGACCCAGGTCCTTTCCATGTTGTTTCTCTGGATGTGAAAGTATAAACTATAAGTGTAACTCAGTTTGACAAAACTGAGCCTCAGGTATGTCAACATTCCAATTCATAGGGAGGGAAAAGGGCATACAAAGTATTAAAGAGCAGATCTATAAAATGAAATAACACATTCAATCCAAATCAATCACCAAAAACTTAGTCATATGATGACTTAGAGCTGCAAGGAGTGTCCTAGGCTGGGCAACTATGTTCCTGCTAGAATTCTATCACTATGGTAGAAGAGAAGAATGGATTTCTGGGGGTAGTTAGCAATCTATCACTATGAAACAAGAGCAGAATAGATTCTAGATTCTAGTGGGCAATTATCAGCCTCTGCCAAAGTATATTTCTTTCTGTTTATAGTTTACAGTTGGAGAAACACAAGGAAATAGGTAATTATAATAGTGTGTTAAAGGCTATGACAGCTGTAAACACAGCAAGTTGTTAAGAACAAAGTAGTGAATCCAATCTGTTCTTTAGGGGTCTGGAAGGCTTCTAAGAGGAGGCATATATAAGAAGAGTCCTAAAGGATACGTAGTAGTTATTTTAGCTGAGGGCAGTCAAGGCCTTTAGGAAAAGAACTCAGCTTTTACAAAGGCCTGAAGACAAAACAGGATGTGGAACCATGGGAAAACCACAAAGAGTACCATATGACTGATACATAAAATTGTATTTAAAGAATGAATTCCTAGATTTTAGAGAGCATGGGGGACGTGGTATGAAATGAGATTGAGAAGCTAGATTTTAAGGGACCTTATAGTACCTATAACCTTATAACCATGCAGTCAGGTTTAAACCCGAGGACTATAGGGCGGACAGCCTCCATCCAAGAAGGGAACACAATTTCTTTCTTTTACCTCCAGACTATGGCATCATCCTTCAGGTCTCCTACCTCTCATTAGCCTCAGGTAGCATTCCATGCAAGTAAATCATCTTATTTTCATTGGGCCTAAGTAAAAGGAAATCTGCATATTTACAGCCTTACAGCTCCCTGTTGAAGGAGAGCTCCTATAATATGATTCCAAGTGGAGTTACAATTAAATCCAGTTCTGCTGGAGCTCCACTTTGAATGATAATGACTACATAATATCTCAGTAAAGTGTATTCCTTTTTTACATTGATATAAAGTTGATATTCATAATCTGAGCAATAAGTATCCTTTGTAAATACCCTTGCTTCTAGCTGCACTCTCCTAAAACCCATTTTAATACATTTCCCTAGGGCTATAGGCAAACAATACAACCACTGCTTTTGTTAGTGATAACAAATTATGCTGTACAAAACCAGAGAGCAAAGTGAAAAGCAGTGGGATTAAAATAAATACTCAGCTGTATAACCATCAAGGTGTCTTTGTTTTGTTGTGTTTTAAACTTTTACTTATCTATTTAGAGAAGAGGGCTGAAGTATTAGACTGGCTTATTCTCCTTTACTATCTTTATTAAAGTATAATATATTTTCCGTTTTTATCTTTACACATACTGGTATGGGGAATGTTGAATGTCACCTTGAATTCTGTTTTGTCCTGTAAGGAGAAATAGTCAACTTCCTGTGGAGGTTTTGTGAACATCAAAGTTTATTTTGGTAACCTACCGGTCTTCACAAATCCACACACATGTGATGCTGGATCTCACTATACCTAACTCACTTACACTCCTTCCACATCTTGGGTACACCCCTCACTTCCCTTTGCTTGCCTCTTGGGCTTCCTTCTCATCAGCTAAGTACCCTTTTGAGCTGTAAGTCAGTCCTTTGACTAGTTCAGGTTCAGGGTGAGGTCTTACGCTCTGGTCTCCCCTGGTACCCTAAACTCAACGCCTGCAGAACTGAGTACATCCTTCCATCCACCACTCCCAGCACACAGTCTATCCTGCTCCTCATCTACTGTTATATTTCATCAAGCCTAAGATGCCCAATTTTCTTATTTAGAATCTCTAAAGTCGGAATCTGCCTTACAATGTATGATATCTGAAAATTGCTGCTGCCAGGCAGAAGTCTTAATAAAGTTGACCTACAAATATGAGAATTTAGTCCTCCATGTTCATATTGTTGAAGAGTCTTAACTGGCATAATATCTCTGTATATAATGTAAATATCTTCTTCAAAAACTAACTAAACTTGAGGATTATATAGCCCCGTTTTCCTATTCATTTATTCAAAAAATAAGGTCACGTTCAATAATATGTCAAAGTCATTCTAAGTATATTTATAATGCAAAGCTAATTTTAAAATTAAATGTTAACATCTCGGAAGAAGTCAGAAGATAAAAATACTAAAACTAAAAATACGATGATCAACAGATGAGGAGGTGGAAGTAACACATCCTAAGCTTTCATGATTTGACTTTAGTTTTTCACCTGCTATAAACCATATTTACACTTCCAATTTTAGTAATTATTTTACATTCTTATTTTTCACTATCTGCTATCATTGCCATTTGACTTTCCTCAGACTATTTTGACCCCAATCAATCAATCCATCAATCAGTAAATGTCTTTAAAAAAAATCTCAACAGCTAATCAGGGCATTGCATAAGAGATCTAAGAAATAAATAAATCTAAGAAACTCTGACTACTCCCACACTTAAGATCTATTTTAGGTTCTTGAGAGATAAGTTACAAACACATCAATGTCTAGTATCCCAGCCCACACGTTGCAGATGCTCAATAAATGTCTATTGCATAATAAAAATATTATTGACAGATAATGGCAGCAACAAATTAATACTAACAATAAAGTGCATTATATGATAATGTCTCATAAGCAGTGAAGGTCTTAAGAACTGTAGGTTTTCATACAAGGGGGAAATGTCCATAGGCTGACCTTACCTGAGGTTACTGGGGCTTAAATGTGCAGTGGTGTAGACAGCCCATTTTGTGCTCATTTGGAAAAGGCACCCCTTCCTCTAGGCAGATGCCATCCTAACCTGTATGGCCTTCCACATAAAGCATAGGCTGGATTTTAACCCCTTTCTCATACACTTGTTCAGACATTCTTGTTCAGTAAGCATCCTGAAAACTGTACGTGGGAGCTCTGGAAAAAAGACAATTTGTGCCCACAAACTTGTATATTTAACACTTTTCCTTGATTATAATCTGTTTTTCCAAATTCTCTTCTAAAGAAAATTCTATTCTAGAAGAGAATAGACTCTTCTAACAATGGCCATAACCCTATTTACTTAAAAACTTTAGTTTCTGCATGCTTAGATCTATCTTACTCATCACCTAGTGATATGATTTAATTGTTATTTCTACTTTGATGTCATCTTTTGCCCCCCTTTTCTGCCTCTTCAATTTAAAAAGTCATTGTTGTCTCTCCAATGAGAATATAAAACCATAGTATAATATATAATGAAGTATTTAATTAGCACCTTACCATTTACTAACTGCTTTGGCATTCATTATCTGCTTTAATCTTCCTAACCACCTGTAAGGGAGCTATGACTGGGAGTCTCATTTTACAAATGAGGAAGTTGAGGACCTGAGAGGTTTTTGGCCTATTAAGGCTTTTGTAGGAGGTAATGGGGACTGGATTTGAATCCTAAGTTTCTGAATCCAAATTCTTAAATTCTGTGAGAATAGACTCTTTGTCCGTCTTCTTCACTTTCGAATTCCTACTTCCTGAAATATTGATAAAATTGATATTCAATAAAACTGCAGTTCATTCAACACTTATTTTTTGAGGACCTACTATTTGGAAGTTCTAATTTTAGACAGTAGGGATATAGCTGTGAGTAAAACCAATAAAAATTCCTAACCCTCATGCAGCTTTTATTCCAATGGGGAAAATGATAAATAAATTCATAAATAAATTATACCAGATGTCAGATGTTGGCATGTGCCATGAAGATAAAGCAGGGAAGAGGGAAAGAGAGTCCAACATGGAGACAGGAGTTTAAATAAAGTGGTCAGGAAGTGCTGAACTAATTGATCAATATTGGAACGATGATCTGAAGGAGCAGAGGGGTGACCAACATCGTGTTAGAGTTTCTCAGGCAGAGAACAACCAGAGCTGAAGTCCTGATGGAGACTGCTTGTTGAGGATTGCATTTTGCATTTTTGAGTAACAACGAGTGAGGTAATTTTCCAAGAAAGCAGTGAGCAGCAAGAAAGAGAGATAGGAGACGAGGTCATGGTGGTAAAAGGAGTGGGCGAGATACAGATTAGATCATTGTTAGGACTTTGCCTGCTATTCCAAGGGCAATGAGAAGCCACTGGAGGTTTGAAGCAAAGCAGTAACAGAATCTTATTTCCATTGAAACAGCATCAATCTGGATGTGTTACCAAACCAAACTGGGTTCACTTCTTGGTGAGTTGAAACCAAAGCCTTCACCAGAAGTAGTTGTCACACAAAGTAAATTTCATTTGCAACAAATAAGGAGACCATGAGGAATCATTTCCAAAGCTGTGACTCCCCAAGCAAGGGAAATCAGTTGCCTTTTATTTTGAAGGCAAATGAATATTCAAAGGGAAAGTTTCATTATTACATGTAAAGGTGGGCATAATCTTGCAGAGGCATAGTTTGAAAACATATGTTCACATACATCACATGTTATGCTAATAAGGCTTAAGGTCCTCCTTGGGTGGAGATCTTAACATTAAAATAAGCCAAAAGTAACTCTTAAGACACTTCTCATCCCCTCTGCACAGATGTCACTCTTGTGGTGGGATTTGGACCGGTTCAGGGCAGTTGTTAACTGCATCTCTTAACATAAGTGAAAAACAACTTTGAGAAAGAGGTAGGTGCTTCCAGAAACTCTTTTGAGTTACTCAGGGCAGTTAGTTGGTGACAGACACATGTTTAGAATGGATCTTGAAGGTAACAATGGAAACATACAGATAAGTATAGAGGAGTAATAATGATGATGACATAGACACACTTTGGTGGTAGAGCTGGTGGAATTTGCTGATGAATTGGATGTGGAGTGAGAAAGAGAGGGAAATCAAAGATGACTGTTGAATGAGTGTTCAACTGTGCTCTTTTTTTTTTTTTTTTTGTCTGAGGAAGATTAAGATTGGCCTTGAGCTAACATCTACTGCAAATCTTCCTCTTTTTGCTGAGGAAGACTGGCCCTGAGCTAACAGCCATGCCTATCTTCCTCTACTTTATATGTGGGATGCCTACCACAGCATGGCTTGCCCAGTGGTGCCATGTCTGCACCCAGGATCCCAACTGGCTAATCCTGGGCCATTGAAGTGGAACATGAGCACTTAATTGCTGAGCCACCAGGCTGGCCCCTATATATTATTTTATTGAACCATGAAACAGGGCTCTCAATATATGTCAACTCCTCCTACTTGAGGTTTACAAGTTTCTGGCTTTTGATAGGTTGATTTCCTTAACGATGAATCTTATGTAAATAGAAAGAGAGGAGGCCGGCCCCATGGCCTAGTGGTTAAGTTCACGTGCTCCGCTGTGGTGGCCCAGGGTTTTGCCAGTTCAGATCCTGTGCACGGACATGGCACCACTCATTAGGCCACATTGAGATGGCATCCCACGTGCCACAACTAGAAGGACCTGCAACTAAGATATACAACTGTGTACCGCGGGGATTTGGGGAGATAAAGCAGGAAAAAAAAAAAAAAAAGATTACAACAGTTGTTAGCTCAGGTGCCAATCATTAAAAAAAAAAAAAAAAAGAAAGAGAGGAATCAAAAATAAAATAGTGAAACCTCAGAAGATTGGTCTGCAGTTAAACATATAATTCAGATATTTCCCATAGTTGAAGAGAAGATTCAAAATTTTATAGAAACAAAATTACCCAATGTTTCATTA
Organism: Equus przewalskii; assembly: GCF_037783145.1. Taxonomy (NCBI): domain Eukaryota; kingdom Metazoa; phylum Chordata; class Mammalia; order Perissodactyla; family Equidae; genus Equus; species Equus przewalskii. The sequence goes on from NC_091849.1 coordinate 21,933,900, forward strand.
ATTTATGTCATACTTTATATTTTTTGAAAATTTTTAATTTAATGAAGAGCACATGTATTTATCTTAATTTTGCTTTTCTTTCCCCAGAAAGACCTAATAGTGTTTTTTGAGGTCTGTGATCAAGTACATTCCTATTTCTTCAAGAAGTTGGCATGCTTGAGTTTGACATTTTATAGTTTTTGACTTACTTTTATGCTCTATATTATTTACTTAGTTTATTTCAATCAATGCTTCTTAGGAAGAGTTACTGTATTTTTAGATTATTACCTAATTTAAGTCCATGAAATTTTGAAAATATTCCTAGAAACATTGACCTAGAAAGAACGTTAGTGAATGCTTGATTCAGTATTTCTCAATTATTCTTCAATTATTTTTAATCCACATAATTTTTAACCTTGTGATAATCTTCAATATCACAAGATTGTCTAAGTCATGATTATGTGACTTTGCATGTGCAGATTTTTCAAGAGCAGGCCTAATCGGAATATATAAAAAGTAAGTCTGGCAAACTGGAAGGGGACTGTATAAAAATTAAAAGAGTTTATACACATAAACTGCTTAAAACAACAACTAACCATAGTCTGCACTGGAAAAACCTTTGCTGTTATTATGATCTTCTGCAGTTTTCCTCTATTCAAAAAGCTTCTTGGAGCATAATTTTCTATGATTCATAAATGAAAACAATATGTTCCTGAATAAGCTTTTTAAAACCATACATGCCCCACTCCATTCGGAATGTCTTCCTATAATTCTAATATGGAGTGATCGACTTATCCTTGTTTCTCCGGAATTTTCCTAGTTCGAGCATTGAAAGTCCCAAGTCCTGAGAACCCTTTCACTCCCAGGCAAAGTGGGATACTTGGTCGTCCTGCCTCTCAGATCTCCCTCCCCCATCTGCACAATCACTGCTGTAACCAGATTTCTTTGTTTTCAAAGACACAGAATTTGCACCAGATGCAAAATTAGACCCTGGCTCCTCTCACTCATATAGTCAAAAAATTTACAGACTCTCAGAGGTAGATGATAGGGAATGTTCAATGAATAAACCTTCATGTTGCCCCATCTTACTTTCGTGCCATTTTATGTATGTGTGGTTTATATGCTTGTGAGCATGCAGAGAGTATTTCAATCACTCTTATGTCTGTATATATATTGAAGTCAAAATGGGAGTCTATCACAGTTCATAATGTAAGGAAATCAGTGCTTAAAAAATTCTTAAGGACTGCTAAAGCTGTTACACACATGTCTATTTTACATTGCTTTTTATCCATGTTTCCAGATAAACACATATAAATTAATTCAACCTGAGAATTACAACTGTAGCACTTCCATACAATGGAATATTGGTCAGCAAAGCAAAGGAACTAACTATTAATTACACAATAACTTGGATGAATCTCAAAGACATTATGCTGAGTGAAAGAAGTCAGTCTCAAAGCATACATATTGTTTGATCATACTTATATGATATTCTCCGAAACTCACGCTATAGGTATGGAAGATGGATCAGTAGTTACCAGGAGTTGGGAATCAGCGAAGAGGCTAATGATAAAGGGGTGGCATAAGGCAATTTGAGGGGCTGATGGAATTGTTTGTATCCTGTTTCTGTTGACAGCTTCATGAACCTTTGCATGTATTAAAATTCATAGAATTGTACTCCAAAGCAAAAAAGTCAATTTTACTGTATGTTAGTTAAAAACAAAATTAAAAACAAATTAAATATGTAAAATTATAAGTTCAGATTTCTAAAAAGAGGGAAAGAACTATGCCTTTAGATTTTCAGAGAGGAAAGATCTAACTTTCCAGTCCTAAATAGAATATATGGAGAGAACATTCGTCATTCAAGACTATAATTTCAATAACATCTTGACGGTGACATCACATGATGTGCTTATGAAATATCCACATGGTCATCTACATTTCGCAGCCCCTGTATATTTATGTAGGGTCTAGTGGGTCATTCATTTCAATGGTGAATGAGTCAAAATTATGTACGACTTCTGACCCAAGGATGTTAACAGATGGATTAGGGAATACTCTCTGTATTTCTGTCTTTCTTTCGTGGGTCTCTACGTCTCTGTTCTGTCTCTTTCTGACTCTCTGTCTGTCTGTTTCTCCATTTATCATTCACCCCCTGAAGGACATTTGGGATGTTTCCAGTTTGGGGCAACTATGTTGTAGAACTACTAGAAATACTGTATACAGGTTTTTATGTCAACGTAAGTTTCATTTCTCTAAAGCAGATACACAGAAGTGGGATTGATGGGTCATAGATCCATGATGGGTCATGTTTAAGTTTATAAGAAACTGCCAAACCATTTTCCAGTGTGTCTGTACCGTTTTGCATTCCCATAGACAATGTAGGAGAGTTCCAGTTGTTCTGCATTCTCTATAGAAATTCATATTGTCTGTACTTATTTTTTAACTTGGTCATTCTAACAGATGTGTAGCAATATCTCATTATGATTTTATTTTAAATTTCTCTAATGGCTAATGATATTGAAAATCTTTTCATGTGCTTGTATCTCAGTTATATTTTCTTTGATGTAGTGTTTTTTCAAGTCTTTTGCCCATTTTTAAATTGGATTGCTTGTTTTCTTATTCTTAACTATGGAAAGTTACTAATATATCCTGAATATTAGGCCTTTGTCAGAAATGTGGCTTGCAAATATTGTCTTCCCATCTGTAGTTTCTCGTTTTTTATTCTCTTAAGAGCATCTTTCAGAAAAGAAATATTTTAATTCTAATGAAGTTTGAGTTATCATGTTTTTTTATGGATCATTCTTTTGGTGCCTTACCCCAGGTCACAAAGGTTTTCTTTTATGTTTTTATCTAGAAGCATTATAGTATTACCTTTTACATTTAGATATGAGTCATTTTAATTTTTTTAATAAAGTATGAGGTTAAGTCAAGGTAATTTTTGGATATAGATGTCTAATTGTTCAAACATCATTTGTTAAAATGACTGTGCTTTATTCATTGAAATTCTTTTGCACTTTTGTCAAAAATCAATAGCCATATTTGTGCAGGTTTATTTCTGGACTATTCTGTACCATTAATCTGTGTCTATCCCTTCAGCAATACCTCCCTGTCTTGACTGTCACAGCTTTGTAGTAAGTGCTAAAATTCAGTGGTATAATTCCGCCAACTATATTCCTCTTTTTCAAAATTGTTTGCCTTTCCTTATAAATTTTAAAATCAGCTTGTCTGTATCTATGAAACATCTTTCTGTGTTTAATTTGCTCTTCTGGTTCTATTTTCTTAAATTAGAAACTTAGCATGCTGATTTAAGACCTCTCTTTGTTTGTGATATAAGCATTTAATGTTCCAAATTTCCCTTTCAGCACTGCTTTAGATGCATCCCACAAATTTTAGTATTTTCATTTTAATTCAGTTTACAATATTTTATAATTTCCCTTGAGACTTCTTCTTTCACCCTTGGATTATTCAGAAGTTTATTACTTAATTTTCATGTGTTTGCAGATTCCCCTGTTACTTTTTTCTTACTGCTTTCTAGTTTAATTCTGATAGAGCATTAGAACATAGTTGGTATGATTTAAATTTCCTTTACATTTCTTAAGTGTTATTTAGTGACCTGAGATGGGTCTATGTTGGTGTGTGCTCCACACATGCACTTAAAACTGTGTATTCTGATATTTGTGAGTAGTGTCTATAAATGTCAGTTAGATCCAATAGGTTGATGGTATTGTTCGGTTCTGTATTCTTGCTGATTTTCTGTTTATTGGTTCTATTATTGAGAAAGGAGTGTTGAAGTCTGCAACTGTAATTGTGGATTTGTCTATTTCTGTTTTCAGTTTTGTCGGTTTTTGCCTCAGGCATTTGGAAGGTTTCTTAGGTGCAGACACAAGTAGGATTGCTACCTCTTCTTAGAGAATTGACTCTTTAATTGTTATGTAATATCTCCTTTTATCTCTAGCATGGAGAGCCTAGTGAGGAACAAATGCAACCAGTGACAACCTCAGGTCATCCTCTTAAAGCCACAGCTCTACCCAACAAAGAGGAAGGTTCTCCTTCCTCAGAGTTTTGGTTCTTGAGTTTCCTCTAACTATCAATGCCATTGCTGACACAGGTAACGGAGAAAAGAAATAAAGAAGTGGATTTCTTCACTCTTTGTGAGAGAAATCTCCTCTCACATTTCTTAAGTCACAGCAAGAGGGCTTCTCCTGGAGCTCTGTCTGTTTGTACCAGTGTTAACTTCTAGCTTTCCAGTCGCTTTACCTTTAGGCCAGGGACACCAGAGGGAGAAAAATTGGTACACCCACCGATTTGGTTGCCCTTCAAATTCTGGTGTTCTTCTCAATCTGCCTGCTGCTGTTTACTTTACACAGCCCTCAAAAAGCTGTTCCATGCATTTAGTCCATGTCTTCTAGTTGCAAACAGTGGATAAGATAGGAAAAGGGGTGCTTATTCCATCTTACCTGGAATCAGAACCCTACATGTTTCCCTTCCATTTATATAATGTGCTCCTGGAAGGCTGGCACCATGTGTTGTCCCCATTTTGTTCTCCTGTTATCTAGGACAGATCCTGGAACATAGTAGTATTCCCTGTAATATATGTTGAATAAAAAAAAAATAACATTTCATTAATGGCGTATGATTGATAGACTAGAACATCAGGCAAATGCCAGCCCAAATTAAATCTTCTTTGTGAAATTAGGATTTCTTTGAAAAGTCCCCAAACCAGCTTACATATACATTCATTTATTCAAAATGTAAAAATAATGCCTCTTACCTAATGAAAAGGAGAATAGGCAGACTTCCCACAATCTTGGAAGATTAGATTGAAGTCTAAATATGGAAAGTTGAATCTAGGAACTAATATGATTTGAAATTCATAGAGTAATGGTTTTGTCCGAAAGGAAACAAATGTATTATACCAGAAAAGAAAGAGATTTCTTATATCTCTAGCTAGAATGGGAAAGCCGTGTTAAACCAGGTCACCATAAAGTTGAGAGTCTGTTCTTACTAAGTGTTGTAGAGCAGCATATCATTTTAAATGTGAGTTAACTATCGCTTAACCAAATCATTGAGGCTGCAAACTTTCTGATCGCATAAGAAGCTACATATGTACAGCTGACCAACATTTGTGATTATTTCTGTTAACCTATAGTCCAGAAAGAAGTTTCATATTGGGTCATTTAGAATTACACTAAAGTTTACTAAATATCACAGTCATATGGGACATATATTTCAAATTGTCTGAAACTAAAGTCTTGACATACTTCGTTAATTCATATTTAGATTGTGCACATTATTATTGTGTGTCTCTGATGACATTTTTGTTTATCTGAATATAAATACTGAGCTTATAGAATAATTCAGAGTACTTTTTTGATTAAAAATAAAACTCAGGGGCTGGCCCAGTGGTGTAGTGGGTAAGTTCGTGCACTCCACTTTGGTGGCCCAGGGTTCACTGGGTCGGATCCTAGTCACAGACCTACACACTGCCCATCAAGCCATGCTGTGGGGGCATCCCGTGTAAACAGACTAGAAGGACTTACAACTAGGATATGCAGCTATGTGCTGAGGCTTTAGGGGAGGAAAAAAAAGAGGAAGATGAGTAACAGATGTTAGCTCAGGGCCAATCTTCCTTACCAAAATAAACAAATTTATTAATTAAATAAAATTCAACCATTATTCATCTGTGTGCTAACTGAAAGTTCCAGATTGCACTACAAAAAGCCACTAAAATGAATTAAACAGTCCCTGAAATTGTCTATTTACTTATTCATATGCTCAATAATTTCAAGTACCACACATGTACCAAGAAAAGCATGAGGTATATCCCCCCTTGGAATAACAATAAACAAAACCAAAATATGTTCTTGGACTCTTCTTTCAGAGCGTGTGCCACCTTCCCACAAGTGAGGTATGCAGAATGCAAAGCTGTCACATCCCTTCTCCTTAAGAATGATCACCTGGTAAAGGAGACTGGAACAATATCCACAGCAGCTCATTAAACACGGCCTTTGCTCTTCACTGTCTCTCAAATTAAATAACAAGAAAAAGACACACATCTGTGCGTGTGTATGTGTGTGTACATGTGTGCATATGTGCCTGTGTATGCATGTGCACTTCTGACTCTACTGTTATAATAGGTGCCACGTCAAAGATTCGACTTTGTTGTATAGATCTCATTACCAGACTGCTTCATTTTTTCTTTTCTCAAACCAAATGTAAGAAAGTTTACACGGAAGGGAAATAAGATTAGAGGTGAGGTTTGGTGGTTTGGAGAGTCAGAATTATTATTTTTTGATGCTTATTCGGTCAGAGATTTAACTGCAATTTCAAGTTTAGCTTTAAAGTACAGCGGCATAAAGGACACAACAGAAGTTTCATATGTTAAACGAAACAAATAGAGGAACATACTGATATTGTCACTGCTCAAACTACTTATCTTATATGTGACAAGAAGAGACCTCATCTAGAGATTGGGAGAATACCTCTGAAAATAACCTAACAAAATTAACTCTGGAAAAAAAATTTGCTGAGTCTAAGTGGTTGTGTCAAGTAATGAAAGAGCAACATTAGGAACAGGTTGGGTTTAAATTCCTGCTTTGCTAACTCATCAGCTCTCTCTTCGGTTTCTTCATAGATAAATTGAGGAAAATTATACCTCTGTCAGTTGCCCTTAAGTCATTGCATAGTTTAAATGAGATAGTGCAAATAAAGACATAGTATGTGTCTCATAAGAGCATTAAGTAAATGTTAATTGTCAGGACAGAGTCTAGGAAAAGAAAGAAAGGAGAGGAAAGGAAGATATTGGCAAAAAAGAAACAAACCCAGAATTAAAATATCCTCGTTTTAAGAGGGTGGAGTGTTAGCCATGCCCGTCTCGGACATGTAAGGTGGCTTAGTCCCTTCTGTTTAAAAATAAATGTGGGTTCAGACTCTAAGAAATGCATTGGAAAGCCCAAAAAGAAGCTCTAACCACAAAAATAAAATTTTTCTCTTCAAGTTAGGGGAATAAGTGGGCTGGCACTGGGAAAGACATATTTTGAAAGTCAGCTTTAAGGCTTAGCTGTAGGATTAGCATTCCTATTTGGGAGCAGATTCAAAGAAGAAAATAATAGCATGGATCTCTGCAGACAGGATGGCTGATAGGGATAGTCCCATTTTTCAATCTATAAACAGAATTGTGAAAGGCATCTAAATTATTCCACTTTAAATTACTAATTTCAGAGATCAAGTCATTGAACTAAATCCACACCCGCCTCAGGAAAGAGATTTCCATTTCAGAAGTGAATATCTACACAACATGATGCCCTAGGACGCTTTCCTCCCTTGAAATGTCTACTCTTCATCTTTCACAACCACAAATTACTAGAAAAGTTGCCAGCTTTTTCTCTGCAAGATTTTTGGAAGAGTTTGCTGGCACGTTGTGTCCTATCTTGAGGTTTGCAGAAAGGGAAAGGACAGTTTGACAAAGCCATGTCAGGGAAATGTTGTTCCACCAGCAAGCCAAAGGTCACACTGTAATTTAAGCAGCAGTTGGCCTGTCAAGGCTAGAACGCTCCCTCGTCTCATCTCACAAGCAGGGAGAAAATCAACCCGTTAGCAGTCTTCAAATGGAAAGTTTAAGTCAGGACAAAAAAGTAAGCTAGTTTTACTTTTTTTTTTTTTTTTTCTGGTCAGCAGACAGTTTTGTAATTGTTTTGTTGATGGCATAAGCCTTTTTTTTTAATGTTAGTTTTTTATTAATGTCATAACATTAGACATTTAATATTTTTAATATTCTTTTTCTCTCCTTGATCTCAAAATATTTGGAAAACTGAATGTATACTTAGACCCCAGAAAACTCACTAGCAAGGGCAACCTAGATGTTGATTTTTTTTTAATTAATGAATTTTTTTTCAAGTGTACATCATTATATTTTGATTCCTGTGTAGATTACATCATGTTCACCACCCAAAGGCTAGTTGCAATCCATCACCACACACATGAGCCTAATCACCCCTTTGCCCTCCTCCCTCCCCCCTTCCCCTCTGGTAACCACCAATCCAATCTCTGTCTCTGCGTGATTGTTTGTTGTTGTTTTTATCTTCTACTTATGAGTGAGACCATATGGTATTTGACTTTCTCCCTCTGACTTATTTCACTTAGCGTAATAGCCTCAAGGTCCATCTGTGTTGTCAAAAATGGCCAGATTTCCTCATTTCCTATGGCTGAGTAGTAGTCCATTGTGTATATATACCACATCTTCTTTATCCATTTGTCTCTTATTGGCACCTAGGTTGCCTCCAAGTCTTGGCTATTGTGAACAACGCTGCAATGAACACAGGGGTGCATGTATCCAGGTGTTGATTTTAATGACTCCAAAGTTCAAAAACAACCCAAATGATTTGCATACAAAAACAAAGTCTACAATTGTTTGCATAAAGATAACTTTATAGCTAACCACTTGATTTAATTAAGAATCCATGGGCCTTGTTGCAGGTTCTTTGGAAAACTCAGCCGTAATTTCAATGTAACACTTTGAAAGAATTAGGGGGAAAAGAGCTTAGTACTCTGAGACCCATTCCCCAGTCCTAGAATTTGAATTGACCTAACTTTCAATTTTAACCTCACTGAAGAGAGCTGTATAGGCAAAGGCCTATCCTTTCATTATTAGAATTCTGTTTTGACTTACGTGTTTTTGCTGTTGTAGTTGGGGCTGTTATTTTAATATGTTATTAACCTGACTTTGCTGGTCAACTTGGTATTTAGCAATGCAATGGCTTAGGTTTTTTGACCTACATTATGGAAATAATCCATTCCTATTGCAAAGGAAATAATCTAACCATACAGAAAAGTCAAATCCCCAATCAGCAAACCTTAGTCATGCTGAATTCAATCTCATTTTAACCCATCTATCACTAGCACCACCGTCTCTGCCATGACTGCCGCCACAGCTTCCTACCTGTCTTCCTACCTCCTATCATCGCCTGGACTTTCTATTCTTCACATGGCAGCCAGTGATCCTGTTCAAATCTAAGTCAGATCATGCCACTTTCAAGTTCAAAACACTCCCATTGCCTTGAAATGGACTCTCAAGCTCTTCTTATTACCAACCAATTTTTATATAAACAGCCCCTTCCCACTCTCTCCTTTCTCACCTTACTCCAGGCCCGCTCACCTCCTTGCATTTCCTTGAGCTCACCCTCCTTTCCTGGCCCACAGTCTTTGCCCTTGCAAGCCCCTTGCCTGGAGGTTCTTCCAGCAGACATCTGCTTCTCCTCTCACTGCATTTCCTGCTCAGAGTCCTGCTTATCTAAATAGCAACCCTTTCACTCCCTATTCTCTTACCTTGCTTACTGTTTTGCTAATAGCACTCATTACAGATACTGTATTTTATACTTGTTTGTTACTTGCCTCCTTCCTAGAATATGAATTCTACAAAGGCCAGGACTTGTTTACAAGTATATTCCCAGTTCTGGACTAGACAGCACCTGACAAGAGAAGCTATTAAACATTTACTGAATGAAACAGTCTGCAAATGTAACCACTATTAACACTTTAGTGTGCATCCCTCTAGATATTTCCTACATACATGCAAACTATTTTTCAAAAACAAATTTTTTCAACGATATTGCTTTTGGAATTTCCGTGTGTACGCATGTATATTTTCAAACATTCTCTTTACCTAGAATTCTAGGAACAGAAGTCACCAAGTCCTCTTCTGGCCTTTTCCAACTAAGCCTCTATCTTTGCCCACGATCCAAACTTTCTACTGTCAGCTTCCTTCAGATCTGCTCTATCTCCTTTTGATATTCAACTTTGTCAATATTCATTATCTCTTTTCTATCTATCTGTTGATATGCTTAGGCTTTCCTTTTCTTTCAAGAAAAATACATATCTTTTCCCTCAAATTATTTCTCCTTTCTGCTATTTTATCACTTTTCTTCCTATAACTACAAGAACTTGAAGCAGTGTAGTCTACATTTTTGGTCTCCTCTTTCCTATAGATCAATTACTCCTAAGTCCCCCTAAAATCTGCCTTCTGCCCATAGGATTCTGATAAAACTGTTTTCCAAGCTCACCATTCTTGTGCAGTTGCATACTGTGTATAATTGCCAAACCCACAAGCTTTTCCCACTATAATTTCCTGGATCTCTGATGAGCACCTGAAAATAGTTACGATGACATCCTCCTCTGGCCTCATGGCATTGCACTGTAGAACTGCCATAATTGAATTAGCCTTCTCACACTCCATCTCTTCGAAATGAGTATTCAATTATCTCCAGGCCATTTAACTGTTTTCCTGGGAAAGTAGTAGAATCCAGCTAATCAGTATATCAAAACTATTTTTCCCATAATTCCCTGGAATTTGGAAATAGTTCTAGTTTGTGTTATACCCAAAAGAACAAGTATCAGGTACTTGAACAAAACCATACAAGCAGCAATTTTCCCATTTCTAATTAAGTAACCCTGTAGTGAAGACCCATCTAATTGACTCCTCCAGTTCACATCTTTAGGGTTCTCGGTGTTTTCTCTGCCCCATCCCATAAACACGATGTCCAATAGTAAGCCCTATCTTGTATCCTAGTCACTTGGACCCTTCTTCCTGCTTTGTTCCTATTGGCCCCTGTTTGCTGTGAAACTGGGTTCTATTTCTCTTCCGGCTCTTTCATTTTAGTGGATTTGACAATTGTACACAGCATGAAACTGATTGTTACACTGAGTCCATGTCCACTAACTATTTCCCCAGATTGGATCCCTTTGACCTTGGCTGCCTGTACACATTTGAATCTCCAACCACTCTGCAAGTTTCTTGGGTGCGTGGAGCTTGTCTATCTCACTCATGGTTGTAAACTTTTGTATCACTAATATCTGAGCTTTAGTAGATGTTAAATAGATAGCTCTAGATGAATAATTAAAGGAATGAACACACTAAAGTGAATCTGCCATATTTCTGTTTGAATTTTGTTTCTATTTTTCAGCCTGCTCCTGGAAAGTAGCACCTCATTCTCAATTTCATTGCACTTCTGCTAGTCTCTGGCTTATTTTCCTCTCCTTGTTTCATTTCTATTTTTGTTCCTTATGTGCAACATGGACAGATTCACTCTGTGAAGTCCTCTCACCCTCTTTGAATGCCGCTTCTCTGTGGATAAGACTGGAAACAATTAGGAAGAGTAGTACCTCTTGCTACTGGGGATGTCAGGAAAGGAAGGTTTTCTTGAATTATGGGGGAAAATGCGTAGTGTTACACTAATGGAAAGCAATCTGACAGCATCCATTAAAATTAAAATACATATACCCTCAAACCGGTGGTTTCAATGTGGGAATCTCTGCTATGGAAATAAAAGTGTCAATATATAAGATATTTACACAAAAGGGTATTTATTGCAGCTTGATTTATAATGGTTTAGAAACTGGAAATAAATGTCCATCAAAGGACAAATGATTTCATAACTGATCATATGCCCACATCATGGTACAACCATGAATTCATGGTATCCTGGGGCACATGAAGGGATTGCTGAATGAGAGAAGAAAGATGTAGAAAAGCTTGCATGTGATGACATCACTTCTGTAAAATGAAACAATTACCAACTATTCCAAATGCATATGCATGTTCTTTATAGAATTATATGTCCAGAGAAAAATACAGATAAACACGTTAGATATGAACACTGAAGCATCGGTTTCCTGAGGTATGAATGAAATTGAGGACAGTGGCATTGATTTGAGGACAAGAGGAAAGATAGAGGAAGGAGAGAACCAGGCCTGCCGCCTCCTAAAAAACTACTCTTTAAAAAGCACATAAATGTTTATGTTCATCCATTTTTATAAAAAATAACCAACAGATAGTTCTATCTCTGTATCAGGCATTGTTTTAGTGCTGAATATATTAAATTATTTAAGCTTCCACTGACTCCATAAGGAAGATACTATTATAAACCCCATTTTTACAGATGATGGAACTGAGGCATAGGGAAATTAAGTTACAGACATTCTGGCTGCAGAGACCATATTCTTAACCATATGCTATGCTGCCTCTTAAGGTATGTGCACTGTTTAAAGAAAATAAATAAAAACTAATTCTCAAAGATGCACACACAATGTGATAATTAAAAGATTAGTATTCCTTTTAAATTATGCGTTTTACTAAACCAGATTAATCTTTTCCTTTATATGGAACGGATCGAATTTTTTTTAAGTTTTAGATTCAACTCTGTTTAATATGGGCTAATATTACTTTTCTGCTTATGACTGCTGTTCTGAAAGGATTATATCCTCATGGATGGTATCAGTTACACCTAAAATGATCTTGGTCCCCATAGTCATCAAAAACCTAAGTATCAAGGATCTCATTTCAAGAGCTCTTGATAGGAGAGATTAATGACTAGTTGCCGGTACTTGTGAGATATGAGTCTCTAGCTCAGTGAAACATGGATCATCTAAAAGGTCTTTTTCGCCAGAATGAAAGAAAACTCCCATGATTAGTGTGGGGAGACTACAATGTGTTATCCTTCATTTTGTGGGGAAGGACCAAGGTGAAGGAAATATTACTCTGAAATTGAAATTAGTAAATATCAACACAAATGACCATCTGAAGAAATGACTGACTTATTACAAGAAAGGAACTTGGATCTTGAGGCCCAGGTTCATACTTGACTCTAGTTTACTAGGCAGAGCCTGAAGTCTTCCCTGGAGGGAACCGGGCACCAAGTGATACTTCTCTGGTCCTCATTCAGTCAAGCAACCTTCAGAGCTCTAATGTTTTCTATTGAATCCATGTAAGTTTCTTCTTGACCAGAAGAAATGACTGATTTGGCTCATCTTCTGAGACCTGTCCTCCTCTTTCAATGCATACTCTCACATTTTGGTTTTGAAACTCTCACGTTCTGGTTTCCAAATCAGTTTTTTTTGTGATTTTGCTTGGCCTGAATTTGTCCTCCAAAGTTTAATCATTCCTGGGTAAGCTGATAAATAGAGATTCTGGACTTGCAGACACAAGAAAACTTCATTCCTGTGTCACTTCCCAGGCCTTGTCCTGTATCCAGCCTTTCTCCCACAATTTGACATCTGTGAGCTGCAATGCCTCTCAGCGAAAGGCCTCTGACCATGGCCCTGTCTGTCTTTAAAGATACATCTTGATCTTGACATGCATCAAAATGCATATTCAGGCTTTAGAAGAGTGATGCCTAAGGTGATTCTAAATGATGGGATGGAAGAGGGACAAAATGAAAGATTCTTTCATTCTTAAATAGATTGACTATGCATTTGAATGCCTATGGGGGAACTCTGATTGACAGAGAAGATATATATTGGGACAGAGGTTAAAGGTGGACAGAGAGGTTTCAGAGTTGTCAATGTAGTCATTGTCACTAAAGCATTCAGCCAAAAGAGGCCACTAAAAGATGTGGAGAAAGGGAAGGAAGCTAGTGGGTCAAGGACAGACTCTTCTGAAAGAAGAAGAAAGATTTGGTAAGAGAAAGAAGTAGCATCTGTAATGAATGCTATTGCTAAATAAGAAAGAGTGGGATTTGTAGGGTAATTGAAATAATGAGTGGATTGACATTAAGTGAAAATCAATGGCTCTTAATTAATACCACCCCAAAGAATAAGGATAATGGGGGCAGAGAAATGGAAGAATTATACAAAATAAAGTCAATTCTGGTTAGAATAAATTATATTCCTTGTAGCTGGTCAGGGACACTGTGCTATTTTTTTCCTCTGAATTTCTAACTATTGAGTTTATGAGTAGGGCAACATAGAGCACAGAACAGGAGCTATTTACGTCAAACCAACAGCCTGCCTTCATAAATAAAGTAAGCTGCCATTACTAAAACATGGAACAATGGAGAGGTGGCCCTTATGCCCATGAGCCAAAGGTCAACTCACTGAAAGGCTCTTCATATCACAGACATTTACTGCAGCCTGGCCCTGTCCCATCTGTCATTACTTCATTCCGCACATAGGTTTTCTACTACAACTGGAAAGGACAAATCTGAAAATCTCATTTTAGAAATCCATGGAACAAAAACACAGTAAAGATATAAGTTTAAAGAAGAAAAAGCTTTAGCCTATTTAAGAAGAGAATTAACATAGATGTAAGATGTTTAAAAAAAACCCTCACATTCATAATGGGAAGAACATTAATTAGCTCTTAATGAAAGAAGAGTAGTGAGAGGTATAAGAAATGGAAAAGAAAACTGAGTTTGAACACAAAGAACTACATAAAAGTAGCAATTTAGGCCCTCAGATAGCAGTATAGAGATAGGATAATGAGGTCATCTGAGGGACCACCACTTGACAGAACAAAGAAAGGGGGAGAAAAAGCACGACATTGCCTCCAGATTATCCGGGGTTTTCCTTTTCTGGTCATCAAAAGAGGAGAAAGAGATGCTGAATATTGAACTCCCTAGGAAAGACAAAGTAAGGTAGAAAAGATACACTCTTAGTGTATTTAGCAACTTTTCAGGGTTTGTTAGTTTTGAGGCAAGCTATTTAGGTATGAAAATGAAAATCAGAATTAGATTAACTCGAATGGTAATTGATGACAAGGGAAGCGGTATTTATTTTGTGCCTTATTAATATATAATTTTATAGCTCACCCTTGATTAGCAGTGAGCTAATCAGTATTTTCTTCACTGTAGTAAACAACCTCAAGAAGAATTTTAATATTTCTACTAGCATTTTGGCAATGTGAGACTGGGTAAAAAAGGACATTGCTGAGAAAGAGATTAGGGTTTTTTTCATAGATTTACGGTTGGGGTTTTATTGATTTTTTGTCTCCATCTCCAGTAGGATTAAGTTCCTACTTTGCTCAACTCCTCTCCTTCCATATCACCCCTACCACCAATCGTACCAAATTTTAGGTGTAGATTTTCAGGATGACTTAACCAACTAATGAGGACTATGTCTAGGAATCCCTATTTCAAAACAATAGAAATTAATATTAAAACTATTTGCTGAAAAAAAACAACTGTGCCTTTACCCATCTAGAATAGACTATTGTTGCAAGAAAACCACAGTATAAACTGCAAGATAAAAAGGGACAACCAGAAGGGCCTGCCCGATGGGGCAGTGGTAAAGTGCACATGTTCTGCTCTGGCGGCCGGGGGTTCACCAGTTCAGATCCTGAGTGCGGACATGGCACCGCTGGGCAAGCCATGCTGTGGTAGGCGTCCCACATATAAGGTAGGGGAAGATGGGCATGGATGTTAACTCAGGGCCAGTCTTCCTCAGCAAAACGAGGAGGATTGACAGTAGTTAGCTCAGGGCTAATCTTCCTCAAAAAAAAAAAAAAAAAAAAAGGACAACCAGAGAAAATAAATTATCAGTGACTAATGAAGAACTGGAATTTGTTTGTAGTTGGTTTCCTCAGGAAATAGACTTGGGGATCGGATAACAGGCTTACTGGGGGATGCAGTCAGGAATAACAGCTATAAGGGAGTGAGGAAAGAAGGATTAGGAAGAAGGAAAAGATAACTATGATGCAGTTGAATCAGAATCCTCGTCTGATCCCACAGGGAACATTAAACTCTGGATAGCCCTTTAAAGATGGTCTGAATTGAGGGAGTAGGGACTTCCGACACTTTGATTGATCAGTCATTGGATGTAAAGTATTCCTGGGAGGGACAAGGCTGCTCTCTTTGGACCTAAGGCAATTCCTGAGAGGGACTCAAATGTGAACAGTCTGAAGACAACACTCCCAGCAGCTAAGGAATTGTTCCTCAGTTGTGCATTCATTGGCAGACAGCAATGCTCACTTAGTCCATCCCTGTGCCTCTTGGACCAACTTGCTTGCATAAGTTCAGTGCCGCTTGAAATCACTCCTCCCGGATTTACATTAGTCCCCTTTCCTGGAGATTCTTATGAGAGGGAGTTTAGTAGAATTAAACAAAGTACCTGCTGCTACAGTGAGCACACAGCTATAGTTAGCATGCATTATCCCCCTCCTCTATCGCCCGTTCTACGTTCTCCTCCTCTGCTGGTCTAAGATTGTTTGCCTTGTAGGGTGACCCAGAATGTCATCCCTGGCAGGTCTATGACTTTCATCACTACGTCCTTCTCAGTGTGGCTGCTGCAGTATCCATTTACTTTCAAAACTGGTCATGGGGGATATGCTGAGATGCTCCCATAGATTACAGTGATGCCAAACTTAGTCTTTCCTGCCCCTCAGCGTGTAGCAGCTGCCCTATCTCTTCCTGATGATTGGGGTCAAGTACTCCTGCCAGGGTAGTAGTTCATTCTCTCACCTGCTGGCCTCTCAGCATAAGGGCCCTGAGTGACAGGAGGCAGCCTAACTCAGAGTTTAATGGAACTGTTGATGCAGTTTCTGGTAGAAGTTCCCTCTCTGGGAATCAGGACCTTTCCCGTGGAGCACAGCTGCAAGGAAGGGAAGCACAAATCACCTAAGTGGCTCAGTGAGACTGATGAAAGGCAAAGCCACTCCTACTTCCAAGTCTTGGGTCCTAGACCCATATAATCTACTTACTGGGGACACAGCACCATATAATGCTTGTTGATTTAGTTTGTATACTGGGTGCAGATGGCACTCCATTTCCTTAGGGCATCATCTTATCTCAACTTCATGTCCAAATAGCTGTTACTTCACCCTATCAAGCTAGTGGCTTCTAATTAGTGTGGCATATGATAGAACCAGCGGACCCCATGATCATGTGCCCACTGCTCCACTTCCTTTTCTGTAAAGTGGGTTCCTTAGTCCAGTTTAATGTTATGTTGTATCCCATATTAATGAAATAAACACTGGGTAAAGGCCTCGAATAGTACTGCTGAGACCCTATGAGTAGTAAATAAAAATGTGTATTTAGAATATATGTCAATTTCAGTCAAGATGAAACACTTCCCCTTCCAAGATGGAAAGGGTCTAGTGTAATCAACTTGCCACCAAGTGGCTGATTGGCCTCCTCAACAGATGATGCCATATTAGGGACTCAAAGTTACTGAAATATGGAACATTCAGCAATAGGATTAACTAGATCAGCCTTAATGAGTGGCAATCCATGCTATTGGGCTCAGGCACAGCCTTGATCTCTGTTGCCCGAAGTACTCTGTTCATGCACTCATGCGCCAGCATTTGCGTAGCCAGTGAGAAAGCTTGGCTAATATCAATTGGCTGAGTCACTTTGTCTACTTGCTCGCATAGTGCCTCTTTCACAGTGGAGGAGCTCTGTTGGGTGTTATCATACGATACAAAGATTTTCACACATCCTGCCCCTCTTCCATAGATTCATGCACATGTCTCTTCCTCAGACATTCTTATCCCTAGTCTTTCGCTTTTGAAGCTTCTGACCAACTGATGAAACTATTTACCATTGCCTATGAATCCATGTATGTGCTTCCCTCATACATACTACTTCTCTTTTTACAAAAAGTGGAGGACTATATAAACTGTTCAAAGCTTTTCTCTTCACCACTGTCTTTCTGGGACACCTCTGAGTGGAGCTTTAGCACAGAAGCTGTCTATTTTTGGCTTGGACCTATATACCAAGTAAATCCATTTGTGACACACCTTGGCCGCCTTCTCCTCCATCATCCGGTTATGAGGGACCCGGCATATGGCTCATAGGTACTAGCTGATGGAGAGGTGCCCCTGCAATATTAGGGGATGGCATGGGAGTATGTGTTACCTGCTCGTGCAGCTTACTTGTACCCACTTTGCCTGCTCACGCCCAAACTTGAATTAGAGCTATCTGTGCTAGGAGATCATAATATCTTCCATATTAGATGGATTGCTGATGGTTCCATCTAATCCTGCGATTTCGTGGATCTAAATGTCCATATTGTAGTTTTCCTAAATGACCTTCCCGGAAACTCAACATGATGTGTTTTCTCCTCCCAGCACCGATGTCTCCAATGCCATAGGGTTTTCTAGATCTTATTGCCCACCTGGTAAGCTGTATATATCATAGCTTGCTCCTGCTGCAGAGCCCTTTCCTACTCTAGGCTCCACTCGACTTGGGAACCTTCTGTGCCACTTGGTAAATTGGTTGGGGAAGTACCCACAAGTGTAAAATATGCTGCCTCTATAACTTGAAGAGGCCTATCAAGCATTATCTTTCCCTCTTGGTTGTGACAAGTGTGATATAAACCTGATAAATACACTATATCCGGCTGGCTGTAAATGGGCCAATTGTTGGAGTGGTGTTAGTCCACTGTGATCTTCTAAGATCTTTCAGACTTTTCTAAGGGCCAGAGCAGTGAGTTAAAGGTGGATATGGTAGAGGCAACAGTCTTCAAATCCTTCAGGTCACTAAGTGTGACAATAATCTCTTCTGATACATGATGTGGCTTTATATTTATTAACTTGACTTGGGTGGGCAAAGGGGAATAGTGTTAGAGCTTTAGCTTAGTCTTTCCCACTTTGGCAGCTTTTACTCCACAGACCAAAAATTCAACACAATGGTTCTGCCAACTCCAACTATAAACATGCCTATTATAAATTTGTGTGCTGGGAAAATAAACACTGGGTGTATTTGTGAACCCAGTGAACTCCTGTGACCTGAACATGAGCCAGGATTCCACTTATTACCTAGCCCTCCCCCTTGACCCATAATTCACCATTTCTCAAAATACTGAGGTATTTCCCTTTCTGCTGTGTATTGTTACTTGAGTATATGGCCATAGGTAACTTAAGGAAGCTCTGGAGAAATTGGTACTGTGTTTATAAGCTGAGATTTTGCAGAGCCCCTCCTCCTGGGAATTTGGCCTCTCTTTCAGTTGATGGGCTCTGGATTTAAAAATTGGCTAAGTTATAGAAGGCAAGGGATCTTGACTTTTGATTGGAATGGTTGCCTTCAGTCTCCTGATCATCCTTTCTTTAGTTTCTGGATTGTATATGCTGAGCAATACTCCTGCTGGCTGACCATCTATTTTGCCCTCAGAAAGGCTTTTTCTATTAACCTTCTCTATAGCTTTCCGCAGGTCAGTTATCCACGGCTGCCACTCCAGCCTCACTGCCTTTTATGGTAATTGTGTCCACCGTACTGATAATAGTTAAGCACTGCCACCTGGCCTCTTATTTCAGGATTCCGTCATCCACCATTGCTATCAGGAAGCCCACTTCTTTAACAGCATCTCCTATTATACCAGCCCCATGAACAGCCACCACTGGGCTTCTCGATGATGCTGACGTTTCTCTCAGAAGCTCATTTTTTGTGGTTTTGGAACATAGCTCTTCCATGGAACACAGTGAACTGCTGGTTTTCTGGTCTTACATATTACGTACTTTCTAGAACACCCACTATTGTGTGCCTTTTGATCCCTTCTTCTACTCTCTGCCACAGAGGTCCTGGAGCTTTTATTTTACTTCCTTAAATCATCCTTTCTCAAATCTTCTAAAATCCATTCTAGCAGCATGTTAGCACTGTCCCCTGGGACCCCTGTCTCTAGGGAAAGTGCTCACTTTGATCAAATACCCTCAGAATACAATCCTATATGCATCCTTCTGGCTTGCCCTGGTATATGCCAGCTCCATTTTGCACTTCCTTCTGAGTATGGACCACTTAGCAGATCAGCATTTTCCCAGTCAGGGAACATTTGACTTAGCCCTAGTTAATTGTCTGGTGGCCAAGAGGAACTGTGTGGGCAGATGCTGACGGAGGCACGCCTTGTCTTGAAAGGCAGAAGTCTTTTCATTGTCTTCAAGCAAAAAGGGAGAGGCACTAGTCTTGAACAAGAGGAAATGGGCCACTTCTGCAGGCCCAGGGGATTCAGAAGTATCTAAAGATTCAGGAGTCTGAGTGCATTCACTCATCTGTTCCCATCCCAAGTCTCAGGTTGCTGCTCCCTCCCAGTCAGGGCCCTAACCTTGGCAAAGCAGACCTCTTGGGATTTAAAATACAATTTTCTCTATGACACATTCTTCTAATTGCATCCTGGACCTGATCTTCAGTTTTTTCTGCCTCTTTCTGTAGAAGATGAGAACCTTTTTATATACTGCCAAGGAGGTCCTCTAGCTATCACTCTTTGCCTTAAATTGATTAATCTCCCTCATCCTTGCTTCTTCAGTGCATTGATAGCCACCAGTTCCATCATCTCTTATAATTCCTACCTCCCTGGAACCTCTCAAATACCTGGGATATTTCACATGCTTATACATCCCTTCCACTGGTATCCCATCCCAGTTCACCAGTCAGCATTGGTCAAAGTTTTTATAATACACCACTACTTTTCAGGAATTATTAATATTCTATTTACCTGAACTAATAGAGTCCCTGTTGTCAGCAGCCTGGCCGATGATACAGCTCCACAATCACTTTTAGAGTCTGTTTCCTCGGACCGCTCCTGGCACTAAGTGTCTTAAATTGAGAAACAAACACTGAGATAGAGATTTACATTCAGATGGTTTATTGGGGTGTGCTCTCAGAAACACCCGTAACAGAAAGAGGGAAGTAGGATTGCCCAGAAAGAGATGTTGCACTTAGAAGCAGTTGCCACAGAGGCCTCAGATGATCTCACAGAAAGCTCTGAAGCTGAGACGGTCCTATGGAGATGTTCCTAATGGAGGCAAGGGGGCCCAGAATTTCAGTCCTACATGGACCAGTTGTTGAATGCTGCCTGCCTCTTGAGTGAGGGTGCAATATGAGGCAAGAATGCTTCTTTTGGCTGAGGACAATTCCTGGGATAGGAGACAGCTGTGAACTGTCAGCAGGCACCATTCTCCAGCCACTAGGGAAATGAATGCCTCCTCCCTCAAGAGTGAATCTTGGCAGAGCAGCAGTGTCTACTACGGCATCAAGCAACAGGCTACATTTTGCGGCAAGGAAACCAGGTAACCTATGCTAACTGTGCCTCAGGCCGATAGCTGTAGCCCAAAGGGACTTTCACACTCCAATCCCATATGAGATCCCTTATAGTCAATCAAGCAGGGAAAGCTGCCTTGACCTTCATCTTTTCAAAGGAAAGAGTGCCAAGCTTGCCAGAGCAGGGTATATTTTCTTCTGCAGCAAAGTTCTCCCATAATAATTAGAGTCAGAATGGCATAAATCACCTCCAAACAATGGTTATGAACAAACCTTTATATACTATGAGTAACTACCCAGTATATTGCAGTCCTAGTTAACATCCATGATTCCTCTGATCTGGGAGACATAATGGATTCCAGGGGGTTCTGGTAGAGTTGTAAGCCTTTAGCAAGCCAAATGCTCCACATAATTAAATGTAGATTGGGGAGAGTTCTGCCTGCAAATCAGAGTGAAACAGCATAACATATGGTCCGGGTGTCAAATTTAAAAGGATATTTGTGGAAAGAAGTGTGCCTATCTGGAGGCAATTGGCCATAAAGCCCATGAAAAAGAAAATTCTGGAAGAGTTTCAAGGGTAAAACTCAGTGCTGCATAGAAGCAGAGTATTATCCTGAAATTTCCGTCTTCCTCTTCTATCACCTTTTACTCTTCCTTTGCAAATCTATGTAAGCTTCATATGTCTATTCTGTGAGTTTAAATTTTGAAATTTGGAATGTGTACTCCATAATGAAAGGGGAAGAAGAGCCAAGTTTTCAACTCAAGGTTGAGTATGTGCTTATTTGCAATGCAAAATAACTGATAACAGAAGACAGAGAAGGGAAGAGAAAAACAAAAGTTTCCCACTTAGATTTAGTGCAGATATTTTCACTCATAAAAGTGTGCTTATCATTGATTTTAAAAACACACAAACAATTAGAAAAACAAAAAGGTTCAAAACTTTAAGTGAAAACCCTCAAGAACAAAGGGGTTTTGCTCATTCATTGCAAACAAGGTTAACCCTCTTGCAAATGGAAAATGGGAGACCACTGTCTTCCCAAGCATGAAAACTCGGAATTTCCTACTTCCTTCTTCACTCTCAGAAAATGACATGAAGCTTATACAGAATTTTTCAGGAAAAAAATGAAGCTACTGGCTGGAATTTTCTCCACTTCTTGTCTCTAAACCTTTTTCCCACCTGTTATAACAACGGAGAGTTTCTCCATCCAATAACCAATCTTTCAGACTGTGGTCCATTTCCCATCCCCTACAAAATTCTCAGAAATTTGGTACTAGTAATTATGCTTTTTCTTTCCTGTGCTCTTGTTTTTCTTCTCTCTCCACTAGAAGCTTTCAATCAGCAAGTGAATGTGTTACTTGCTCTGCACTAGCTGTTTCTATATTTTCATCTTACACTGACTCTCCAGCTTACACCCATATAGTTTCCTCTCTCACGGCTGAAAGGGCTCTTGCTGAGATCATCAATAATTTTTATGTTGCTAAATTATCTTTTCTGAGCTTGTAGTAGATTTTTTTCCCTGTTGACTAATCCCTACCTCTTTGATTTTCTTGTCATTAAGAGCTCTTGATCTTTCTCTTTCTTCTTTGGCCACTTATCCTCTACACAACTTTTTTTTGTTTGTGTGAAGACGATTAGCCCTGAGCTAACATCTGTTGCCAGTCTTCCTCTTTTTGCTTGAGGATGATGGTCCCTGAGCTAACATCCATGCCAATCTTCCTCTACTTTGTATGTGGGATGCTGCCACAGCACGGCTTGATGAGTGGTGCTAGGTCCATGCCCAAGATCCAAACCTGTGAACTCCTGGCCACTAAAACAGAATGTGCAAACTTAACCACTATGCCACCATGATGGCCCTCTACTCAACTTTTAAATGTTGTCATTCCTCAAGATTTGACCCTAGTCTCTCTTCCCATCTTCCTTTTTTCCTGTCTCCTTAAGTCAGCTCATTGTTAAGTCTTCGATAGCTATTGCTGCATAAAACATAGCAATGAAATATCAGTGGCATACACCTTGCCAGCGCATCTGTAGGTCACTCAGACTCCAGCTAGTCTGGACTGGACTGGACTTGATTTGTCTTCAAGTTGCAAGTTGGCTCCAGGTCTGCTGACATCTTTCATACTCCTTGGAGCAACAGCTCACCAAGATTGGTGAAAGGCTGTAGTGCAATAAGACAAGCCCAATTGCATAAGCTCATTTCAAGCCTCTGACTATGTTGCATATGCTAACATGCCATTGGCCAAAGCAAGTCACATGGCAAGCCCTAAGACTAGGAACCAGGAAGTAATTCCTTTCACGGTGGAGGGGAGGAAGTGGATGTTTTATGAATAGTGATCTAATCTTCTATATTAGCTATATGTTTACAACTAATGACTCTCAATATTTATATCTCCATCTTAGAATTTCCTCTTAACTCTTGACCTATATATGCAGTCGTCTACTTGATGTCTCCAATTTTTTTTTTCACAGGTACTTCAACATTAACATATTCAAACTTCATCATCTTCTTTGTCAGATTTCCTCTTCCTTCATGATTCCCTAGCTCAATGAATAACACGACCATTCACCAAGTTGTATGACGCAGCCAGCTAGGAATATCCTCAATATCTTCTTCTCCTTAACTAGGCCCAAGAAAATATGATTAATCAACAATTTACATCCTCTTTAAACCCAAAAATATCTTCTCTTTAATCTCCAGACCCACATACAACTTCAAGCAACCATCATTTCTTGGCTGGATTAGAGCAATTGCCTCCTGACTACTAACCCCACATCAACATTGTTCCAACAAACCCAAATCCGTTCTCAACAATGTGCCCTGACAGATCTTCAAACAGGAGTTATTTTCATTGATTCTGCCCACTGACTCTACATACACAGATACACACACACACACACACACAAATCCTTTCAATAACTTCAACAGCCTCCTTTTGCGTCTCTTCCTTTGTTTTACTTTGTGTTCCACTGTACTCATCCTTCTTCTGTTTCTAGAAAAGTTCATGTTTTTTCTTGCTCAGGGCCTTCACCTATGCTGTTCCATCTTTTATTTTATTATTATTTTTTTTTGAGGAAGATTTGAGCTAACTACTGCCAATCCTCCTCTTTTTGCTGAGGAGCACTGGCCCTGAGCTAACATCCATGCCCATCTTCCTCTACTTTATACATGTGACACCTACCACAGCATGGCTTTTGCCAAGTGGTGCCATGTCCGCACCCAGGATCCGAACCGGTGAAACCCGGGCCGCTGAGAAGTGGAACGTGTGAACTTAACCGCTATGCCACTGGGTCAGGCCTATTTTTTTTTTATTATTATTACTGTTATTTTTTAAGATTGGCCTTCAGCTAACAAGTTGCAAATCTTCCTCTTTTTTCTTTTCTTTTTCTCCCCAAAGCCCCAGTACATAGTTGTACATCATGGTTGCAAGTCATTCTAGTTCTTCCATGTGGGACGCCACCACAGCGTGGCCTGGTGATCAGTCTTAGGTCTGCACCAAGAATCCTAACCAGCAAACCCCATGCCACTGAAGTGGAGCATGTGAACTTAACCACTCAGCCACAGGGCCGGCCCCTGTTCCATTTTTTAGAATGACTATTTTCTCCTGTTTCACCAAGCTGTTTGTTTATCCTTCAAAGGTCATCTCATAAGTTATTCTACTTACTGTGTAATCTCATTGCATTCTGCACTTCTTCTAGACTCTTAGGAAAATTGTGACTAAATTATCAATTGTGTTGTTTATTCCACCCCTACCCATCTGCACTCTTCTTCTAGAAATAGAATGCAAGGCTCATTTGAGCAAATACCATGTCTCTCTTGTTCATTCTGTATCTCTAGCACCCGGTGCCTAAAGCAGTTCCTGGTACCTAATAAATAATTGATTAATAGTATTTATTGATTTATTGAACAAATGAATAAATCCTTGATTATCACTGAGCCTTAGTGTTAAAATGATCCTTAAAGGGACCTTGAAGTAATCTCCTGTAGTCCTTAGTCTTATGTCTAAATTTTCTCTGGATCCTTCCTCCATGTAATTCTAAGGAAATTAAAGCAATTTCCTGATATTATTAAATCAGCTAGTTTTTGCACAGTTGGAGTCCAGAACTCCTGGTTTATTTATACATGCTATCTATAGAAATTCAAAACCCATGCTTCCTTAGAACTTAAAGGTTAAAATCAACATTATAAATACAAGTCTTTAAGTTCACAATATCCTTAGAGTAAGCAGTATTGTATAAATTAAATGAAAAAGTAATATCATTAAAAGAATCAAAAGACAAGCCACAGACTAGGAGAAAAATATTCCAAAATATGCTACAGATAAAGGAACGTATCCATAATATACAAAGAACTCTTAAAACTCAATAATAAGAAAACAAACAACCCTGTTAAAAAGTGGGCAAAGGACCTGAACAGATACCTCACCAAAAAAGACATACAGATGGAAATAAGTGTATTACAAGATGCTCAACATCATACGTCATCAGGGTTTTGCAAATTAAAATGCCAGTGAGATATCACTACATACCTA
Organism: Equus przewalskii; assembly: GCF_037783145.1. Taxonomy (NCBI): domain Eukaryota; kingdom Metazoa; phylum Chordata; class Mammalia; order Perissodactyla; family Equidae; genus Equus; species Equus przewalskii. Next base: position 21,959,144 of record NC_091849.1, read on the forward strand.
TTAGAATGGCCAAAATCCAAAACGTTGACAGTAGCGAATGTAGGCAATAATGTGGGGCAACAGGAACCCCCATTCATTGCTGCTGGGAGTGCAAAATGCTACAGCCACTTTGGAAAACAGTTGGCATTTTTTTGTGGAATTGAACATATGTGTACCATACAATCCAGCAATCATGCTATGTGATATTTAATCAAATGAATTTAAAACTTATGTCCACACAAGGGCCGGCCCCGTGGCCAAGCAGTTAAGTCCGCACGCTCTGATTCTGCGGCCCAGGGTTTCACCAGTTCAGATCCTGGGCACGGACATAGCACCACTCATCAAGCCATGTTAAGGCAGCATCCCACATGCCACAACTAGAAGGACCCACAACTAAAAATATACAACTATGTACCAGGGGCCTTTGGGGAGAAAAAGGAAAAATAAAATCTTTAAAAAAAAACAATGTCCACACAAAAACCTGCGCACAAATGTTTATAGCAGCTTTACTCATAATTGCCAGAATTTGGAAGGTTTCAATTAGTGAATGGATGAACTGTGGCACATCCATAAAATGAAAGGTTATTCAGTGATAAAAACATATAACTATCAAGCCACAGAAAAAAATGGAGCAAACTTAAATGGATATTGCTAAGTGAAAAAAGCCAACCGGAAAGCTTACATACTTTATGATTCCAACTATGTGACATTCTGGAAAAGGCAAAACTATGGAGACAGTAAAAAGATGAGTGGTTGCCAGGGATTCTCAGAAAGGGGGAGAGGAATGAATAGGCGAAGCGTAAGGGATTTTTAGGGTGGTGAAATTATTCTGTAGGGTACTATAATGGTGGATGTATGCTGTTATACATTTTTCAAAACCTACAGATTGTACAATACTGAGTCAACCCTTTTGTAAATTATGAACATTAGTTAACAATAATGTATCAGTATTGGCTCATCAATTGTAATGATGTGCCGCATTAGATGTTGATAACAGGAAAAACCGTGCGGAGGGTGGCAATGAAAGAGAATATTGGAAGTCTTTCAGCCCAGTTTTTCTATAAACTTAAAAATGCTCTGAAAAATTGTCTATTAATAACAAAAAAAAGATGTAGGAAACACTCATATTGTAAGTAGTCTGTAATTAACACAGGGGGGAAGAAAAGAAATTCTTTACCACCTAGCACAGAGGTTGCTGTGGTCCAAATGGGCTTCATAAATTAGCAGCATATTGAGCTGGAATCACGAACAATGGATGTGGAAGTAGCCTGGAGAAAACAAAGCGTGATAAAAACGGTTGGTTAAAAATAAAAGTAATATAATCATCATTCTCTACGGTTGGTAAATAAATTAAAGATAAGATACTGAGAATTTTGTCATCAATTTACTTTCAAGACGACTGTTCAGTTTCCAAGTGGCGGTCCTTAACTAATTTTTTCTTGCTCCCATTGAATTCTTTTGTAAGACGGTGGACAGATGCTTAGCAGCTGTTGCTGTATGTCAGGAAGCAGCTTTATAACTCTGTCTCCCAATGAAATAAATACAAACTGTAGGTAATAGAAGTTCCAGTTCTCCCGTCAGTGGTATGTACTGGGAATGTTATAATGGCTACCACCTGATATATGTAGAAAGGAAGCAAGTACGAAAATGTTCCATGCACCTCATGCCTTTCTGAAAAATGATCGCTTTCCCCCAAGACATATGGGGGAAACAACTGCTTTCCTGAATGTGTAATGTCTCAGGGTACAGACGAAGCCAGTCGGCTTGACAGATAACAGCAAGGAGAGAAATATATGAACATTTCTCTTTGGGCCAAGAAGCAATAATGTGTCTTACTAGAGTTACTGCCTCTATTAAAACTAGATACATGATATTAATTGTGTTACTACAGGAGAGAGAAACAAGGGCTGGAGCACAGCTCCAAAACAGCATGGCAACTGTCACTTCCCAGTTCAGCCTTTTCTAATTAAGTCCCAATGGGGTCTCCTGTTCTTTTCAGTAATGTGCACTTCTCAGGATAAATGATATTTAAACACGTGGAAATATCCCTGCCTCCAAATTGGTCACCAGTTCAAATTCTTGCTAGATGGTAGTGACGGCAAATTAGTGCACACTTCTCTGAGGTCTGTTTGTTTCCCAGTGAGCGATTGTGAATTAATAGGTTCTCTCTGCCTCATCAGAGCAGACCATGGCTACAGGTAAGACCGAAGTCAGCAGAGGGCAAGACAGAACAACACCAGCCATACGGAGTGACATAGAAAATTCAATCTGGGAGGAACCAACATCACAACCAGAATGGTAGCTGTCTGTTTGCCATTTTCGTAGTTTTCAATTTAGCTGGTTTGAGGGCAAGGGGTTCTCTATACCTTGAAAACCTCCAGCCAAGTCTAATATTTTTTATGCGAGGTCTCAGAATATTGAGAGGGAATATGCGTCTGTCTATTCTGTTGGCTCCCCTCCGTGGCTGTGCCTCTTCGCTCAGCTGTGTCTACCTTGTGTGTTTACAGTTCTTTATTTGCTTCCAGTGTCAATCTAGTCTTCTCAGCCCTAGTACTCAAACACCTTTTAGTACTCATTTCTCTTTTCCTGGACTTTCTCTGAGCTTATTACATTTCCGAAGACAGAAAACAAACAAAATTGTATCTGAAACTGAAAACCACAAAAACTGGTAAAACATATCACAATAATACTTTCTTTGTACCTTTTTCTCAAGCTTTGAGTTTCTAAAGATAAAAATTGCACTTTTGAAAAGGAAAAGTCTATGAGTTTATAAATATAGAATTAAAGTTAACCAATTAGATTATAAAGAAAAGCTGCCAGTTCCAGCAGAAAACAATCTATGAGGATTGATTTAATAATTGTTATGTCCAATTGGGGACATATCTGATTTGAGCCAGAGGTGAATTGCTGATCTAGAAGGAAAAGCCGCATGCCTCATTCACCTGGCCGTGTTCATTCCCCAGAGCCTTGCTCACTTCCCTGTGCACTGTTAATAAAAGAAGTGAGCCCTGGGAGGACATCTATTTTACTACGCTATTATTCCATAGGGTAGTGTCCTAGGTTAGTTAATAAAGCTTCATTAACAATTGCTAGCAGAGCCCCTCAAGCTTTCCAAGAATTCATTTTACAAGAATGGAAAGAACATCACAATTTCCCCCCATATCCAATTTCAAATACCCTAAAGCAAAGAATAAGAAGTTGGAAACACAAAAAGGTATATGCTGTCTTTTGCAATGTCAAAAACAGTCCTTCTAGGGGTCACCGTTAGTTACCGAACAACCAGTGTGGGATTAAAAGTGCTGCCATTTGAAAAGTGCGTCTTTGTCCTGTGGAGCACAGCACTCGATCACACAGCTTATGGGAAGCATCCACAGTTTTCGCCCTGGATGTTCTAAATGTCACACAAAGGTAGTAAGGAATTTTTCTTAAAGCCCCTGATATAAGCACAATGGGGTTGTTGTGCCCCACTTTATTGTCGCCATTTATTTAATGCCGGCACCGTATTTGCTAGGGTGAATACAATGCATACTTGCTTGGCACGTGTTTGAAACTTTCATTCAGAGAGCCTGATGATTATTAACACATGTTGTCTCAATAATTAAGAGGTAACTAGGTCATTAAGAACTCATTAATCTTCAGAATTTTTTTATCCCACAGGATCATGTGAGGAGGTAGAACAGGAAAAAATATTCTTTACTTTTCCACTGGAAATGAAATAAAAGCCATATGATAATGGATTTGGAAGGTAGACCTATGCTTCATTCAGTTTATATTTCATCTGAAGAGTTCCTTAGTATTTTAGAGTATGGTCTTTCATTTTGTTTATAAAGATGTATCTTCTAACAACCACCCAGATATAAATGTTTCTGTTAAATACGTATTGGAGTTGGCAAAAAAAGTTATAATTTTTCCGCTTTAGCTTTGTCTACACTTGAGCGATAAAAACATTAGGTATTCCTTGTCAACTCCGTGTCCTTCTCCCAATGCTCCTCATCCTTGCATGCCTTCTCGCCTCTTTTCCTTTTTACGGATTTCCTTTCCTTCCACCAATCTCTCTCTCTCTCTTTTTTCTCCTGACTATCTCCAACTTCTCCACCAAGATGCAAGGCCATTACACTGCTTTAAAGTATAAGATCTTATTTCCTGAAGCATTGCACAACTGGAAGTCTAAGATTTCTTAGCATCAAGAACAAAGACTTTCATTTTGTAAAATACTTAGTCCTAAGCGATCCTCTCTCTTATTGAGCTGAGAATTTCAGCATCTTGCTGAAGGCTTAAAGCCGTTCAAACCAGGCAGTGCAGTAGAAAGAAAAACTCACAATATTTTCCTGTAGAAGGTTTTTAATGAAATAATGATCTTCGAAGATGTGAGCCTGACAGCTCGGGAGACAGAGATACTCTCATTAGCCAAAGGGCCAGCATAGCGTGGGTCAGCAGCAGGACACCAGCCTGTACTTCTGGCTTGAGGCAAATCGGCTCCAGTGAAAGTTCAGTCTTGCTCTTCACCCCGTCTGCTGAGCCCAGGCAGCAGAGCCCCGATTAGTACCAGCTGTGAGGGCGAGCTTTCTGATGGAGAGATGGTTCAACTCAAAGCTGAGCTGACTATCCAGCGTGATGCAACAAAGCATCATTAGGCTATAAAATCTCCGTGCTCCCACCATCCTAATCAAGCCCCAATCAAAGATACACCCAGCAGCCCATTACTTACTTCTTTGTCATCTCTTTTGCCCAACATCAATAATGAAACTACAAATCAAGTCAGCCCGGTGTGCTATTCTGACGAAGCAAAAAGAAAAAAGCTTGTCCTCTTATACTTCATAGTTCAAATTTGATTTTTGAAGGAGATAGTTTTCTCTAATAAACACATATGATTTTACAAAAGTCATTAAGAAACAAGTGCCTGATGCTTTCTTAGTTCACACATTAGACAGTAGTATTTGGAAAATAATTCACTTTTACAGAAAATTTACTAAAATTCGCTGTATTTCACACCTCTATTTCTGAACTTCCAGGGAAAGCCGATAAAAAGACACACAATGACAGTCAAATAGAAGATCATCATTCTACTACAATGTGGATCACGCCACCTGCACAACCATATGCCTCAGTAGCAGTCAACTTTCCAAAACGAGGCCAAGATTGGTATCACCATTGTTTCCTTAGGCTATTGGTATTAGTGTTAAATAACTAATGAGCATATCTCATTTGGAAGAAAACCTGAGGCTGTGTCAGGATGTCTAGTAGTAACTTCAGTGTACATGAAAGTGATTGCAAACCACATAAATATAGCTCAAGAAATCCACCACAAATGTATTCCTAAATTAACTGCTTATCTAGATCCTTCCAAAATGCTCACAGCCACCTCAGCACCAGCCAACGTGAGGGGAAATGTAGTGGAAGGGGACTCAGAATGGAATATTTCACTTTTCAAATTTTATGACTATATGACCATGTTAAATATCTAAGGTCTTGGAAGGGTCTGATGTAAGAGTAGGCACTAAAGCCTAAGCTTCTTAATTTTATAGCAGATTTGCTTCTGATATTTTGGTATATTTGGAAGCTCTATACTGTGGTCATTCCAGAAATTTCAATTTAAATGTGACAGATCTGTTGACTTTTCAAGTATGCCAAGCATTCTTGTTGATAAGTACTCGTTTCTCATCTCAAAAATTGAAATTTGTGGAGGCACTGATGCCAAGGCTCCAAAAAATAGACTTCTCAGGCCAATTCTAATCCTGTCAGGGGGAATTTGGGAAGCCATGTACCATTACCATGTAGATAACGCCAGACTGACCTGTAACCTCGAAAACTAGCTAGATCTTCTGGGGCGTCTTGTGGGAAAAACTATAGACGGTACATAGAAGGAGGAAGATCTTGCTAGGGGAGCTTCATAAACACTTAGAAGCCAGCAGTAGGCAGAAGTCCTCGAAGATGGAATGGTATCCAGGAGGTCTCAGAGGGCCTGGGAGTGAGTTGTCAGTGTCTGGGCAGCACAATAGAGCATGGAATCAGGTGAGTCTTGTAGGAGAACAAAGAATTGGGCACATGAAGTTGGAACTAGTAAACAAGTATGGCCTCTGGTCCCCAAAGATTCTCCTCCCAAGACAAGAAGTCTGCCACAGGAAAGTAGACAGGACCCTATTAACAGAACTGGAATTACAACACAAACGTGGGACTCAATTTTACTCCAGGTTCAGTCACTGTCTCCCTATTTGAGTCTCCTATGCCTGAATCTCTGCCTTATGAGCCCACATAGCATCCCATTTCTACAACGCCACTGGACAGGGGTTCTGACTTTTTCCTATTAATTCATTTATTAATCAAGAAGGATGTATTTAAATGCTTGTTATGCCAGGCTCAGTTTTAGTTACAAAATCCCTAACACTTGGAGTTTATAATCTAGTGAAAAGGCATGAAAATAAGAATAAGATAAATAAATCATTTCAGATGTTGGTAAGTGCTATGAGGAAAATAGCAGTAATAGCATAAGGTACATCCATGGTGGGGGAATTACTTTCTCTAGGGTGATGACGAGGAAAGATGTCCACGAGGAAGTAAAATTTAAGCCAAGACCTGAGTGATGAGAGTCAGCTACACAATGGTCTAAGGGGAGAGTGTTTCAGACAAGAGAATCAACAAATGCAAAATCTCTGGCCCTTGGCATGTTTCAGAGACAGAAAGACTAAATATATAGCAAACGATGCATAAAGTGATGGGAGATAAGTGTAGAGAAGGAGGCACGGCATCAAATTACCTAGATACCAAGTTAAGAAATAGACACTTTATTTTAACTGACTCGGGAGTCATTGAATGTTTTAAAGCAGGAATGTAATGGAAACCTATTTATTCTTCAAAATGATTGCTCTAACTTCCACAAGAAAAATGTCAACATTCCTCTCTCTATTTCCCATGTCTGGGTGTTCCCCTTGATTTTTCCTTAAATCCTTCTAGATAATCTCCCTCAACCTGATGAACCCACTCAGCCAGTTCTCTCTGGTTTGGATTTTGTCCTATTGCAAACCAGGCCCAGTTCTGATACTGTAAAGAAATTCCTGAGTGGCCAGAGAACCAGTAGATGAAGGACCCAGCCCAGTACAGTGCTGGATGGCATCTGTTTTCCACTGAGAATTTTGGCAAACCCAAATTTCTTTGGAGGGAAAATACGGTAATTTCTTGTTTGGATTTCCAAACAAATTTGACATACCCAGAGATCTTTATCTAACACTAAAGTAGGGGGTCACTGGCTGCCATATATAAATTTTTTATTAAAAAATTAAAATGTAACAAAATCCACAGAACACAGCAACTGTAATAAACATCATTTAATATTCTTTATTTTAAGGGATGTCTCAGAATCTTGCAATAGCACATAGTTATAATTATGAACATCACTGTCAACTAAAATAAGACTGGATTCATGGAAATGCATAGAGTTTATAATCTCAGCGATAACAATAATGACGAAAACCCAAAAACTCCTAGATCTTTGTGTGAATAAATCAAGTTTTTCAAAACTTATTCCTTTGGGATTCATAGGATGTCAAAAGCTCTGTTGATAAGTACAAAGGGAGCAGAAAATGAAGCGTTTTAATCTGCCAGTTTCATATGAAAATAAAATAGATTCTGAAACTTTAAAATGCCTAGATTTTTTGGGTAATGATGATGGGGCATGGTTTAGTCTTAACAAATTACTAACAATAATATAAAAGGAAAAATGACAGTGAATATATATTAACAAGATGTCAAATTTTTTCAGGGTTAGAATATTGAGCTCAAGCCAACAAAAACCCAAAGCCAAATTAGAGGAAGACCAAAAAGGTAAAATGCAGCCTCCCTAAAGCCAGAATGGAGTATTGGGTTGAACAATATGTATAAAGAATTAATGTTTTATACTCTCTGAACAGCAGGCTAATCCTATCAGGAACAAGTATTGATTTACATTTCACATCTAACTTTCTTAGCTTCTGTCAAATTTAATGAATGTTGATGCAGATATTGATTTCCCCAGCAAAAGGAAATTAACAGGACATTGTCCAATTTTGACCTTTACTTAATGAACCATGTATACATCAAAAGCCTTTTAGAACATGTTGTTGATCGGCCACCAAGCTTCAAAAGCAGTGTTAGATACTAAAAAAAAGAAATCAGACTTTTAATGATCCCCCAAACTCATAATTACTATAGAAACAGGGCTCAACAGAAATAAAAAGGAAGCAGTTCCCTTGCCACAATCTAAGCAATGAGAAATCTTCAGTGGCTTGCAGAATGTGGAAAATAGGATATGTCTACTTATAATTCAAATACCATCTTTTACAAGCCCCTAAGGGAAGTTTATTTAATAGCAAGCCTAAATAAAAACTCTGGCTGTGTACCTTTATGTCTAAAAATAAGTTCCAGCACATGTTTGTTTAAATCGGTGCTACTGGAAAAAGCTTGACTTTAATTGCGATGTCCTTTTGGGCAAAAATTCAGCTCCAGGTCATCGAAAGAAATCACATGCATTTCTGTTGAGCTGCTGCTTCTAATTATTTCATTTCTTTGTTCTCCAATGTGCACTTTGTCTGGAGGATCAAAATGCATGGAAATCATCAAATGAATGTCTGGATCCTCTGAATAAATGTCCTTATAATCTAAACTAAGTACAGAAGGTAAAGAGTTGAAATCAAATGTTCCATTTCAGGTCACATCTTGTTAGTATAAACTCCAAGAAGCTTCCAAATTTTGTGGTATATTGTATCATTATAGTTTTTTATATCAAAGTGCTCAAAGCAGTAGCTATTACTAAAGCTTGAATATAAATGAGTGATAATGATATTTGTTGTAACAAGATTCTGATAGCCCAAAGTGTAAGTTATTGATACAGGACTTTCTATAATTTTTGTTGAATTAATAAACTTTGAAGCTCTTTGCAACTGTCTGCTTGACATCTCCCCTTGTTTAAATTGTGGATTTCTCAAACTGAAGAGGTCCGAGGGCAAATGGAGTTCAGAGGCATTATGAAACTGACCAAAGAAAAGAGAAATAGAAAGTGGTAGAAAGGAGACCAGATCCAAGTGACAGGTCATACGTAATGCAGGCACACATCAAGAGTCATAATAGGACAGAGGCCATTATCTACTTTGCAGAAATGTTCAAATGAGTTCCATGACTACTGAACAACGCTAGTTTCTTTAAAATTTATGAAAAAATATTCAAGTCATATATGGTTTTCAGATATATATCACCTGAAATAATCTATACCTGTAAATTAAATTTGGTGTAAACATGTCCTTTCCCTAAATAAATCTATTTGGTCGGTGTATATATTATTCTGCATCCCAAGCTACAGTAGAAAGTGGCCTAGTGAGACTTTTATAAATATTTCTGATTATACTATAATCCTGACTATAAGAAAATATTGAGGAAATGTCAGCTTTCTTAGGTTCTCTTAAGTATTTTTTTTCTGCTAATTTTATAGCTTAAGTCCAATCATGACTTTTATTTTTTTGTTTGCTGAGGAAGATTTGCCCTAAGCTATCATCTGTTGCCAATTTTCCTCTTTTTACTTGAAGAAGATTTGCCCTGAGCTAACATTTGTGCCAATCTTCCTCTATTTTGTATTTGGGTCGCTGCCACATCATGGCCACCAAAGAGTAGGGTAGGTCCACGCCTGGGAACCAAACCTGGGCTACAAAGGCAGAGTGTGCCAAACTTAACCACTAGGCCAAGCGGCCAGCCCATATGACTTCTTTTTAAAGTCTGATTTATAATCTAAAATCCATGTAATAAATGTAGATGCACTTGAAAACAGAAGGGAGGAGATGGATATCTTTTACGACTTCATATAGCAAACAGATTCTTAAAATTTTATCAGAAAATTCTTTTAAGTAAAAGATTTATAATCAAGACATTAGCCTGATTTCGGGGTCAAATCCCATCTCTGCCTTCTCCCTTTATCTAATACTTACTTCAGCTGTGTGAAAATAGTTGAGGTCAGTGATTCTTAGCTAAGAAATTCCAGTCTGTATCTTGAACCATATTCCCTTCAATTAGATTCCATTACATTTCCTAAAAAGTAGATAAAAAGAGTATTTCTATGTGGGTGAGAGATATTAAGCAATAGAGACAAATCATCAAATGAAGTTTTGGAATATTTCTTTTTAAAAGTCTTAAAAATAGGTTAGGAAGTCACACAGGATGGTAAAATGGTGGTCTCTCCCAAAGAAAGGAGTGGGCTTCTTGAGATTCTTTCCGGTTAAGTGAGACTATAATTTTATTTCTTAAATGCCCTAGCAATGTGTAAAGACCCTTTAAGAGCTGTGGGGTTGGGAATGATTTTATTTTTATACTAATAATACATTGTAGTCACATGATGTTCTTCCCTCTAAGGATCTTGAAGAGCTTTCTTGACATTTTCTGCTTAGCTTTCCTTGCATTTCTCAGAAGCACGCATAAGGCACATGCTATTATCCACATTGTAGGCACAGCAAAGTAGAGTGCCTAGGGATTAAAAATAAAATGAATGGATTTATACTTATAAATCTTGAATATTCAAATTAACAAAAGATCTGTTGTACTTCTACTAAGGCAGAATTTACACAGAAGGTAGCTGCACATAATACTAGGTCTTTGAGAGGAAAAGAGAAAAAACTCACATTTTTGGAGAGAGTTGCCTAGAATCTTACATATGGTACTGGCTCACTATGGGTAGCTCATGGATCCCAGGGTGATTCTGAAGGCAGCTTTCAGGGAAAAAACCCAAATCAAAACCCATGGATGGTCCAAGTTCTGTGTAGTATAGATTCCGTTTATCCCAACTAGTTATTTTGTTGTATACATAAAGCTGTAATTTTTTAAGTCCCACAAAAATGTATTAAGCAGAAAAGAAGGCATGGAAAAAATATGACTGACAACATAAGGCCAAATTCTGGTGAAGAAGATCTATTTTTGCTTGGATGTGCCACACATTATAACTCAAATGATGTATTTCATCCTCACAATAACCCTCATATAGATGTAGAAATTGAGGTTCAAACAGTCAGAGAATTCTACGAAAATCATGAGCATTTATAGACAGAGAAGGTTTTTGCCTAGTTTTCTTTCTCTCTTCCAAATCAAACATAAAATTTTCAAAGTTTGGGGTTTTTGGGGGGGATGGGTAGCATGTAGTCATTAAGAAATATGTGTATTTTTTAGTTATATTCCATCATCTTTTTTAAAATTTGAGGTAAAAATGCCACAAAAAATATAAGGTAAACAGAAAAGCATCCCACTTTTCCATTTCATTTTTTTGTCTAATTTTTAAATTTATTTTTTCTTAAAGAATGGAACAAACTTGTGATCTATTAGGAGGTATATAATAAGCAGCTAAGAATTGTCTGGGCTTACAGCCAATGGAATGACAAATTTTCTATCTAAAATTACAAGAGATTGGATTTTTTATTTGGTGGTAGTGAAAGAGGTGAAAGAGGGAACACACACAGAGCAACTGAGACAGAAAGAAAGAAAGGAAGGAAGGAAAGAAAGAAAGAAGGAAGGAAAGAAGGAAAGAAAGAAAGAAAGAAGGAAGGAGGGAGGGAGGGAGGGAGGGAGGGAGGGAAGGAAGGAAGGAAGGAAAGAAAGAAAGAAAGAAAGAAAGAAAGAAAGAAAGAAAGAAAGAAAGAAAGAAAGAAAGAAAGAAAGAAAAAGAAAGAAAGAGAAAGAAAGAGAAAGAGAGAGAGAAAGAGAGAGAGAAAGAGAGAAAGAAAGAAAGAAAGAAAGAAAGAAAGAAAGAAAGAAAGAAAGAAAGAAAGAAAGAAAGAAAGAAAAAGAAAAAGAAAGAAAGGAAGAAAGGAAAGAAAGAAAGGAAAAGACGCAGCTGTGAGGGAGGGAAGTTCTACTTCAAGTATAGCCCAATAGTTCCTATAAAAGCAACCCAGCTAGAGATAACAACTATAAATTCTGGAAAAAATAGAAATCAACTACTTGAAGGTACCAGAAAGTGAATGAAAAGAGACAAAGAGTGGAGGAGGAACATTTGGAAGAAGAGATTTGTAGTCCGTAGAATTTTTCCCCCCAAAAGGTATATGCAAGTTCTAATCTACAGTAACTGTGAATGTGACCTTATTTGGAAATAGGGTCTATGCAAATGTAATCAAGTTCAGATAAGGTCATACTGCAGTGACTGATTTCCTTGAAAGAATTGGGTAATTTAGACAAGAAGACACACAAGGAGAATGATGTGATGTTGGAAGCAGAGTTTGGAGTGATGTGTACAAGCCAAAGATTGCTACATCAAAGATTGCTGGCAACCACCAGAAGCTAGGAAAAGGCAAGGAAGAATCCTCCCTTAGAACCTTCGGAGAGAGCAAGGCCCTACTGACACCTAGATTTCAGACTTCTAGCCTCCAGAACTGTGAGAGAATAAGTGTCTTTTTTAAGCTGCTATGTTCAAGGTAATTTGTATGGCAATACTAAGACATTAATATAGCAATGATGCTGTCTGGGTTTACTATTTTACAGTTTTTATACTGAATGTAGTCCTCCGTATTCAATGTAGGACAGCTAAAATTCCAGTAGAAAAACCTCAACATTGCTGAATTGGTGAATCAGAGCAGAGTTTGGGGCAACCACATCCCTTGGAAAGTGAAGGCATAAATTCCAGAAAGGAAAGAGTCAGAGAAGGGGAGCCTCAGGTTCTATATATACACTCTCCCTGTCTCTGGCTGACATTTGTATGATGCATGTATGATTCAATATGTGCATCGTGTAAAGCACAGGCAAATCTGGCAAGACTAAAAAGACTGAACTCCAAGGGAAACAATACAGAATTTTCAGTTTGAGTTAAGTCAAGTTAACAGCCTACAAAAACAAATACAGAACTCTTCAGAGAAACATTGTCGGCCCAGAGTTTCAATGAGATATCATTCACAATGTCCAGAATACAATCCAAAATGACTCAACATAAGAAGAAATGGGAAAACATAAGTCATTCTATGCAGAAAAGACAATGAGTAGAGCAGAACTCTACTCATGGATGTTGGAATTAGGACATAAGCAGCTATTATTAATATGCCTAAAACTATAAAAGAAAATCTGCTCAGTTGACAGAGAATCTCAGCAGAGTAATAGAAATTATAAAAAGGAATCTGATGGACATTACAGAACTGAGAAATATGCTTAAAATAAAACAATTCACTGGATGTGATTAATAGCAGAATGGAGATAGCATAGGAAAGATACCATGAATTTAAATGTAGTTCATTAGAAATGAAAAACATAAAGGGAAAAGAAAGACCCAAAATGAGCAGCACCTCAGGGACCCGTGTATGATTCAAAAGATCTAATAAATATGTATCTGGAATGCCAGAAGGAGAGGAGAGAAATAGTGGAGCAAAGAATGTATTAGAAAAAATAATGGTTGGAAATTTACCAAATTCAATGAAAGACATGAAATTACACATTCAAAAAACTCAGCAAACACCAAACAGAATTAACACCAAGAAAGTCTCAGACACATCATGGTCAAACTGCTGCATTTATTTTCATATAAATTTGAAAGTAAAACTATCAATTTCTATGAAAAATATCTGCCTGGATTTTGATTGGGGTCACTTTGAATCTTCAGAGAAAATTAAGAAGAAATTAAATTATAACAGTTTTGAGACTCTCAATACACAAAGTACACAACTCCAATTATTTAGATTTTCTTTAATTTCTCTCAACAATATTTTGTAGTTTTCAGTGTACAGGTCTTCCGTGTATTTTGTTAAATTTAGTCTTAAATACTTCAAGTTTTTGATATATTTAAACGTTTTCATTTTGTTTTGCATTTCCAATTGGACATCACTAGCATTTAGAAATATGATTTATTTTTGTGTTCTGAACTGATATCCTGTCACCTTGCTGAAATCATATATTACCTCAAGGAAATTTTTTGTAGATTCTTTAGGATTTTTCTAATTAGAGAATAATATTTCCACAAACAAAATGTTTTATTTCTCTTTTCCGAACTGAGTGCCTTTTATCTCTTTTTCTTGCTTTGTAGAACTAGCTAAGATCTCGAATACAATGTTGAATACAAATGGTGAGTGATATTTCCTTACTTTGCTCCTGATATTAAGGTGAAAGCTTCTGTCTTTCACCTTTAAGTATGATGTTAGCTCTATATTATCATAGATGCAATTATTCAAATTAAGGAAGTTCTCTTCTATTTCTTGTCTGCTGAGAGTTATTTTTTTAATCACAAATGTATGTTGAATTTTGTCAAATTTTTTCTGTGTCTACAGTAATTTTTCTTTTTTAGTCTGTGAATATAATGAATTAAATTGATTGATTTTCGCATGTAGAACTAACTTTGCACTTGTGGGATAAATCCAATTTGGACATAAAGGGTTATCATTTTTATATATGATTTGATAACTCTTTGTTAGAAAACTTTTAATCTTTCTACTTGTGGGATATTGGTCTGTAGTTTTCTTGTAAATGTCTTTTTTCTTATTTTGTTATCTGGGTAATTCTAGCCTCATAAAATGAGTTGGAAAGTTTACCACTATCTTTTATATTCTGGAAAAATTTGTGGGGAACTGTAATTATTTATTCCTTAAATATTCAATAGAAGTCCACAGTAATATTACACAGGTTTCAACTTTTCTTTCTTAAAAAGTTTAAATTACAAATTCAGTTTAGTTAATTGATGTAGAGCTATTTGGGCTATTTCTTCTTAGTAAATATTTTTAGTATGTGTCTTTCAATTAATTTGTCCTTTTCATCTAAATTGTGAAATTTATTAGCAAAAGATTGCTTATAATACTCCAGTATCATCCTGTTAATGTTTGTATTTTCTGTAACTATTCCTTTTTTTCCTGATATTGGACAGTTTTGTCTTCTCCTTGTTTTTTCTTGATTAGTCTGGATAAAGTTTGCAATTGTATTGATATTTTCACGGAACCAGCTTTGCTTGCTTTGATTTTTCTCTATTGTTTTTCTGAATTCCATTTCATTGATTTTTTTGCTGTTACCTGTGTTATTGCCTTCCTTCTGCTTATTTTGGATTAATTGTTCTTCCTTTGTTAATTTCTAAAGGTATTATCTTAAGTAATTGTTTTTAAATCTTTCTTCTTTTCTCATGCAAGCACTTAATCCTATAAATTTCCCTCTAATCACTGCTTTAGTTATATTTCACAAATTTGAACATGTTGAATTTTCTTTTGGTTCAAAGCATTTTCTATTTTCCCTTGTGGTGTGATTGTGTCAGTGTATAGCCATGGATTGTTTTAGCATATTTATGGTTTTGCTTTTCAGTTTTATTTCTCTGAGTTCAAAAAACATGTTTTGTATGATTTCAATCGTTTTCAATTTATTGAGTTTTGTTTTATTTTCCACAAAATGATACCACTTTGTAAATACTCCATTTTATTTAAAATGAATTTGTCTTCACTACTGTTGGGTATAGTGTTTTATAAATGTTAGAAAGGTCAACTTTGTTGATGGTGTTTTTGAAGTTTACATTCTTGCTGAGTTTTGTTTTCTTATTCCACCAATTACTGAGATATGTTTGTTGAAATCTCTAACCACACTTGAGGATTTTTCTATTTCTTATTTCATTTCTGTTAGATTTTTTTCTGTTTTAAGGCACTTTTGTTAGAAGCATACACACTTTGAATTATTATAACTTCTCAATATTGACGTCTTTATCAATATGTACTGTCCCTTATTAACTGGGTGTTTTTTCTTATTATATCAAATTTTTTTATGTTAATATAGTTACTTCAGTTTTTTTATTAGTAATTATATGGTGTCCTATGCTAAGCCTCCACAGATATCATGAGCTAATTTCTGAAACCAGCACATGTCACTTTATATGGCAAAAATTTTAGAGATGGAATTAAGTTAAGAATCTTGAGAAAAGGAGATATCCTGGATTATCTGAGTGAGTCCTAAATGCAATCACATTTGTCCTTATGAGGGAGAGAGACAGAGGGAGATTTGACACAGACAGAAAAGGTGAAGGCACTATGACCTGGAGGCAGAGATTAGAGTAATGCAGCCACAAATTTCAATGAATGCTGGAAGTCACTAGAAGCTGAAAGAGGCAAGAAGCAGATTCTCCTCTCAAGCTTCTTGAAGGGCTGCACTGATGCTGACGTTAATTCTGGTTCAGTGATACTGACTTAAGACTTCTGGCCTCCAGAACTTTGAGATCATAAATTTCTATTCTTTTAAGCCACCAAGTTTGTGGTAATTTGTTACAGCAGTCACGGGAAGCTAATACACGTTATATCTTTTTTCATTTTATTTGTTATTTATTTCCATCTTTTTATTTTACCTGGGTTCCCACTAGGTAACATAGAGTACAATCTTTATTATTCATCTATTCCTGCCTATTAATTCTGTTGTTTAGGACATTTATGTTTAATGTAATTGCAAATATAGTTGGTTTAAATCTACCATATGCTGTTTTCTATTTGTCCCACTTATTCCTTATCCTTGTTTTCCTCTCTCATGTCTTCTTTTGGATAGAGTATTTTTATGATTCTATTTTTTTCTACTACTTGTTTATAAACTCTATCCTTTTGCTTCATTGTCTTCAGTAGTTGCTCTAGAAATGTACAATGTATCATTTTAATTTTTTACAAACTAATTTCAAGTAATGTTATTTTATGTTATTTCACATATGATGTCTGACTTCACATATGATGTCTGACCATTACTGACTTCCATTCTTTGTGAGATCGTTGTCACATATTTTAAAAGCTTATAAAGTTTCGTTGTTATTAATTTTACCTTGGGTTATTAACTGTCTTTTTAAAAAGATTAAAAATTAGGGGCTGGCCCCATGGCCGAGTGGTTAAGTTCGCACACTCCGCTGCAGGCGGCCCAGTGTTTCGTTGGTTCGAATCCTGGGCGCGAACATGGCACTGCTCATCAAACCGCGCTGAGGCAGCGTCCCACATGCCACAACTAGAAGGACCCACAACGAAATATACAACTATGTACTGGGGGGCTTTGGGGAGAAAAAAGGAAAAATAAAAAATCTTTAAAAAAAAGATTAAAAATTAAAACTAATTTATTTATATTTACCCACAGTTTTACTATTTCTAGTGCACTTCAGTTTATTGTGTACACTGAAATTTTCATCTGGATATCATTTTCCTTCTACTGAACAAATTTCTTTAACATTTTTTGTAGATCAAGACTGCCGGTAATGAATCCTCTCAGCTTATGTTTTCCAAAGAGATTATTTTGTCCTAAATTATAAAACGTATTTTCTCCAGATATAGTTTATAAGTTGATTTTTTATTTTAGTAATGTTATTATATTGTTCTATTGTATTACAGCTTAAGAAGACTGCTATGATTCCTATCTTTTATATTGTATATGTAATCTCTCTTTTTTCTTTGGCCACTTTCATGATTTTCTCTTTATCTTTGGGCTTTCTTCTTTCCAATTCTCTTCATCTTCTTCCTTTTGCAACTTCAATTTCAAGTCTGTAAGTTTGTTCACTATTCTACAGCTCTTGAAAGCTCTGCTCTATTTTTTTTTTTTACCATTCGCTTTTCCTTTGTGTTACAGTTGTTATAATTTCTATTTAACCATCTTCAAGTTCACAGATTTGTTATACTGTACCGTCTCCAGTCTACTTGGAAGTTATTTGATGAAATTATTCATCTCTGATATTATGTTTTTCATTTCTAGCATTTCTATTTGATTCCTTTGTACAGTTGTAATCTCTCTGCCAAAATTCCCAATCTGTTGGTGTATGCTGTTTATCTTTTCTACTATATCATTTAACATATTAATTATAGTTAGTTTCACATTTCTGTTCCAACAACTTGGGTCATTTCTAAATCTGTTTCTGTTGATGGCTTTCACCTCTTGACAATGAGTTCTTTTTTTCTTGCCTTTTATTTTTGTTTGTAGTTTTTCATAAGGTCTTGTTGGAAGCTAGATATGGTGTGTAGAACAGTAGCAGTGACTGAGGTAAGTAGTATTTATTCTTGGAAATGGATATGCCTCTTCCATCAAGCCATCGGTGTGCTGGGTTCAATCATTCTAGTCTGTAGTTGGACTGTGTTTGGTTTTATTGTTGCTCTAGTTCCTTTCAGTCTACTATAGATGTCAAATTCCTCCAGGTAGACTACTGCTACTTTTGCTTACTGTGAGGCCTGAAGTGCTAAAAAATTTTCTTTGTATTCCTGCTCCACCCCCACATTTCAGCAAGGTCTCTCTCCACACTCTTGCCCTTTCCTTGGGGTATATTTCTGTTTACTTTTACTTGGTGCAGGGCTTCTGGTAGGGGTAGGGTATTTTTCCATTCTTCTGTTCTACTTTTGGTCTTCAGCATGCCATATGCACCTGAGCATTAAAGGAGGAGCTTTCTCAGCATTTCTTTCCTTCTCTACTGGCAAATAACCTCTGCCTTCTGCTCAAATGCAGGATCTAGAAAGTGGCCACTCCACTCCCATCCTAAGTCAGTCAAACTCTGCCCTGTATTGGTGGGAATCTTATTGAGAGTGATTTTCCTGCCTCTCTTCTAGCAACAAAAGCTTTCCACCTTGTATCAGTGCAGGATCCTGGGTACCAGCTGTTTTCCTGTCCTTTCATAGAAGCAGATGTTTTTGCATCATATCAGTGCACTGTGGAGGTTGGTATCCTACATTTTTCTCAATGACAGAATATATACCTAAAATTGAGGTAGGACTGGGAAGGTAAGAGGACAATCTTTCCCTTCTCCAACAGCAGATGGCATTTTTCTCATGTCCAGGGAGAGTCTAGGGATGGGTAGCAGCAGCTGATCATCATCTTGTAATCATGTAAGGCTTGGAGAATAGACAAGCTTCTCCAGGTAGTCCCTCCCCTCCTTTAGTATAGGACCTGTACACTTGTGCTACAAAGGATGTTTCTTTCAGGTCTCTTGACTTTATCATCTTTTATATGAGCACCCAGGGGAAGCCAGTACAGATGTCCCTTTTGAGTGGTACTTCTGGAGATCTTAAACTAAAATTTTAACTCATTATCAGTCTTTAATAACTAGTTAATATTTTATTCATAGTTTCCTTGTCCACATTTATGGCAGCTGCCTCATCTTCCCACGCTTGCCCAAGGTAAATTATTCATGTGACCCATCTCTCCTTGAAGGGTCTTATCACCTTTGAGAATTTAGTTTACTGGTTTCCTTGTGATTTAAGCTCATATGGATGGACTGAAAAATATGAATGCTTAAGATTAGAGAGATTTTTCTTATCATTAGGATAGAAGTGATGCTCTCTTGTGGCTTTCTATACCCTTGGTGTAAATGGGAATCTGTGTAAATTTTTGACATAACATTTAAACTTATTTATTTTTTTGTTTGCATCAAAATTAATCCATATCTGTATCAGTAAGGATGGGCTATAAACCTCAAATTTCACTGTCTTTAAACAACACTCCCACTACAGGTCCATTTTAGGAGTATAACAGATTTATTTTCACACTGGGATCAAGGCTGGCAGAGCAATTTCATGTGGAATTTTTTGATTTATTGCGATACACAAATTTGAATTGAATGTGAATAGTAAGGTGAACACAATTTTCATCACCAGAGAATGCACTCAATCATTTTTTAACTCCTGTTATTATCCTCATAAATTTCTAAGTTCTTTTGAGCCTATAGCTGAAATCCATAGTCAAGGTTTTGGTATTTAGAAGGGATTAAACCAGATTAGCATCATTTCTTTTTACAAATTTGGTCTAAAATCAAGACTCATTCTTGTTTGGTTATGTATTATAAACCCAACTATATTTTTGAGTTTACTAATAGAAGTAATGAGCTCTAGATCCAATCAGATGATTTTTTAACCAAATACTTATTTGGCTATGTATTGGGTTCAGTTCTTTTCTGAGGATAAAGTAGAGTGGGGGAATCATAAGAATCAAGAAGATTCTTAGGATGTAAAATAGGACTTTTGGAAAAAAATGTAAATTTTAAATTTATGATTTTACTTGGAAAAGAAAATACTGAGGCCAGACTTAGTAAAAATCATTTCCGGATCAGAAGAGTCTTTATTCACCTTTTTTCCCATTTCTAGGAAGGAAACTACTCTATGGAAAGATAAAATAGGCTGCTAATGAAAACTCAGAAATTTAGGGTAGAAGTAAGAAAAATCTGGCAGCAAAGGCTACTAAACCTTGCAGTGAATCCCCAAAGAAGCATTTGAATCCCATTTCTGAAGTTTTTAATACTAAGATAATGTCTCATCCATTTCAGTTTTTTATAGTATTGTCTGGAGGGGTGGATTCTAACCTTATAAAATTCTCTTCTATTCAAACATTTTATTTTATTACTGGAGAACATTAATAATGCATAGCTTGCTTCTTAATAACACTGTAAACTGTTTTCAAAATTTTTGACATTCGTGTTCTGATTCGGTTATTACAAACTCAGTCCAAGAGGTCTAGAAGATATTCCTTCTCCCCTTTCACAGATAAGGAAACATAAACACAGAGATTACACAACCAGTAATTGGCATAAATGGGACCAGAATATGCTGTCTTTGAACACTACAACCCTGACTGAATTCTTTACTGTAGTCCTTTTACTGTTTGATGTTAAATTTTGGAAACAAGAATGCTACCTAGATGAAGAAATCTAGTAGAGTATGTGTGTATTTTGAACAAAAGAAATATCACTTATTAGACAGAATTTATACCTTAAGAAATGTGAATCTACAGAATGTTATCCAGATATCCCTCTTTCCATCTCATAGATTCTACTGTGAAATGTATCTCAGATTCTATGTTCAAGAGTCTTCCATTCCAGCCTCACAGATTTCCATCCCAGGCATTTGAATGAAACACTAGACGTTAAGCTTGGAAGTTGGACACCACCGTTGCTAATATTTTACTCGAAATTTAATCAGATAATTTTCATGGATCAGGCAGGCCTTGAAAGTCTACAAACTCTTAAAAATTTCAGCGTTTTATTTTAAATTCATCCTGTTATTTATATATTTGCAACCTCCTAAACCAAAATATCCCTGAATTAAACCACAGGAGATCAAGATATGCAGTATTCTGCCAAAAGCATTTTAAGTTTTTTCCATTTTTCCACAGAGTTTACAACTTTCAAAATAGCAACTGCCCCTCCTTTTTTTTTCTTTACCTATAAACAAGAAACTTACAGCAAAACACTTGAACATAAGACATCGTGTACTAGCAGTGATTGAGTGTGGTTGGACTGGAAATATTGCCTTTGCTGTTATGGTGTTTGTGTATGGAGTTCCTGGCAGGGTAATGCTGGCATTAGAATAAAAGAATTCCATCTATAGAGTATTTTTTTCAGGATTTATCAGTGCCAGGCATGGTTTTAAGTTACATTTTAAGAGTGAGGTGGGGAGACATTGCCCCAGATGGTGGATGTAAAATGTGCCATAAATTTTAATGAAGCAAATAAGTCACTAATAACCCTACTGCTAACACTGCTATGGTTGGGACCGACCTTAATAAAGGAAAATTAAAAAGGCACATGCAGCCCTTAAACAAGTGCCTAAGAAGCCTAATATGATTTACTAATTCAGCTATTCACACTCTGAATGCATGGCCCCTGGTCATCTGCTCAAGGACAGCTGCTTCATGTAAAATAAATAAATAAATAAGTAAGTTTATTGACCACCAGATGTCCCAGCCTGTAATGTGTGCTGGTAGATTTCAGGTCACCCGAAGTTCAGGCAGATTTCCTAAATATATATACATTTTTGGTAGCAACATGATCTTGGAAACCATATATGTGTAATTTTTTTCAGCCAGAGCCCGGAAATAACTTTGCGCTCCCTTTAAGTTATGAGATCTCCACCAATGGATTTCATTTTGTGAAGCAAAGTCTAACAGATAGGCTATTGGTTAAGGATTCCAGGAAAGAGCCTATGGGACTTTTTTCACTTTTCATTAAAACCCTGGCAGAAGATTCCTGAGGCTAAGCATCATTAAGTCCTCACCATCCCAAACAATTAACTTGGACATGGTAACTGAGCACCATTTTCTAGTTGAGGTAACTGGTGTCCAGGGAGGTTATATGACTCAGCCAACAACACGTACAGCATAGAAAAGAACCAACAATCAAATGTAAGTCTCTTAGACCAGATAACGTAATAATGTACATATGTAGTATATGGGTGTAATAATGTATCTATGCATTATTATATGCACACAAAAATAGAAAAATTTAAAAGGTGAGATAAAAATTAAATGAACTTTTTTTTATTGAGGTCATAATAGTTTATAACATTGTGAAATTTCACTTGTGCATTATTATTTGTAGTCAACATATGTATGTGCCCCTTTCCCCTTTATGACCACCCCCAAATCCCTTTCCCTCTGGTAACCACTAGTCTGTTCTCTTTGTCCAGGTGTTTGTGTATCTTACACCTATGAGTGAAATCATATGCTATTTGTCTTTGTCTGGCTTATTTCGCTTGACATAATACCCTCAAGGTCCATCCATGTTGTTGTGAATGGGACAATTTTGTCTTTTTTTATGGCTGAATAGTATTCCATTATATATATACACCACATCTTCTTTATCAATTCATCACTCGATGGACACCTGCGTTGCTTCCACTTCTTGGCTACTGTGACTAATGCTGCAATAAACACGAGGGTACATAAGTCCCTTTGAGTTGTTGATTTTAAGTTCTTTGGATAAATACACAGTAGTAGGATAGCTGGGTTTTATGGTATTTCTATTTTTAATTTTTTGAGAGATCTCCATACTGTTTTCCATAGAGGCTGCAGCAGTTTGCGTTCCTACCAGCAGTGTATGAGGGTTCCCTTTTCTCCACATCCTCTCCAACATTTGTTATTTTTTTTCTTGTTGATTTATAGCCATTCTAACGGGGGTCAGGTGGTATCTTAGTGTAGTTTGGATTTGTATTTCCCTGATGATTAGTGATGTTGAACACATTTTCATGTACCTTTTCATTTATTCTTTGGAAAAATGTCTGTTCAGATCCTCTGCCCACTATTTGATGAGGTCGTTTGTTTTGTTGTTGTTGAATTGTATGAGTTATTTATATGTTTTGGAGATTAATCCCTTGTCATATATATGATTTGCAAATATTTTCTCCCAGTTGCTGGGTTGTCTTTTCATTTTTTTCCTGGTTTCCTTTGCCTTGCAGAAGCTCTTTAGTCTGATGTAGTGCCATTTGGGTATTTTTTCTTTTGTTTCCTTTGTCCAAGTAGACACGGTATTCTAGAAGATCCTTCTAAGACTGATGTCAAAGAGTATACTGCCTGTATTTTCTTCTAGGAGTTTTATGGTTTCAAGTCTTACCTTCAAATATTTAATCCATTCTGAGTTAATTTTTGTGAATGGAGTAAGATAATGGTCTACTTTCATTCTTTTGCATGTGGCTGTCCAGTTGAAATGAATAATATTTTAAAGTATATTGCTAAGTGTGATAGTGTCACTATTCTTCATTGAAATCTCAAGTCAGGATATATAGTTAAAGCAAGGCTCATCATTAACCCACACAAATCTATATTTCAAATAATCTTTTTTCTAATATTAATTCTAGGGCACCAATTTCTCATCAGATCTGATTATATTATTTTTTCACCTCCTGAAGCAGTTGATGAAGAGCTCACATGAAGTAGATAAGTGCCAGCTCTGCCATCTCTAATTGTTTGCTACAGTGACATGATTTGCATAATCTTTGACCCAGACTTATTCCTCAGCACTCTTTTTAAACCACTTGCCCGTTTCATAAGGATTTAATGCAGTTAAAAGAAGACAATGTCATTTAAAATCCAAGTTAACTGGGGGCATGCAAATTGCAATATATTGCACAATTTTGAAAGCCGACACCTGTGTGAAGACACCACAGGCGGCCCCACTATGGGGTGGATGTTTCCTCCTGATACCTCACCTACTCTGCAGTACACAAGGTACTCAGCAGATGGATGGAATGAGGGTTCCAGAGTAAATCACTTCATATATTGTGTACATTTCCCTCATTACATCTTCTTCTTTTCTTATTTTTAGATAAAAATGAATATACATACACGTTCTATTTTTTTCTCATACCCAACTTTAGAGATTATAATCTCAAATCATAAATTATCTCAAGGTAGAGTTAATATCAAAACAACCACAGTCCTTAATACAATGCCTCAAAACTAATGCCCTGCCTCTTCCAATAAAATATTCTTGTCAAAATGGTCCAGTTACTCTCCCAGAATAACCTAAAATTTCATGTGATGTTGAATTGCATATTTCTGAACTACTCGATACAGATTAGAAACCACATGCATCCACGGATAACATGAGCAATATTATGGCAGATTTATATAGAGTTTGGTCATTGATGTAATTTATGTAGCTCTATGTAGACTTTTAAGATTTTAGTCAAATATAATGAAAGAGAAAGCTCAAATGCCTAAATGCATATGTTTGCATGGCTTTTCAACTTGAAAAATTGCATGACAATTATTGGTTATATACCAGGGGACTTCAATAGCATGTTTGTTTGATTTTTAAGCAGGATTTTTTTAAGCCCCTATGATTTGGTATTTTGGCTGTAAATTTGTTTATATGTTTAGATTGTTCTTCCTTTACTTTTGATCCTAAACAAGAAAAAAGATGTCCTTTCATCCACACAAGAGGACGATCCAAACTGATGGTCTACTCTACCCTTGTCTACCCGCAAACGGAGACTAGAGAAAGCTTGCTTCTGCCAGGGACCAGGAAGAGTTTTAATGCAAAATTATTTAATATTAAAACCATATTTTAATGTTTAGTGAGAACCATGTCCCATGGAACTTAATGTTTCTTGCTTCAGATTTCTGTCAGAGTTATATTGATAAATTAAACCTCAGGGTAGAGAGGGACAAGAAATTTCTATTGTTTGCTAAGTATTTTGTATATTAAGATATTATTTTAAATTATTTACAATCTTTCACATTCTACAACCAGTCTCAAAACTTCTCTTCTCTGAAATCTTTGAGTTAAATTTCACCGAAGCACCTATGTCCCACGATCCTTTCATTTCAATCCTTTAATTAAATGAAAACATTATCTGCTTCGGTTTAGCACGCTGATGAAAATTCAGAACAAACTATTCAGTTTCCTAAAATGTTTCATTTCAAATACGAATGTTTCAGAGGATAATAGACTAAAGTTTATGCTACTTCTTCAATGTAAAATTAATTTATACTTTAAAGTTTATTTTTAAATAATTCTTATAAAATTAACTTTAAATCTGAGAGGTTTAAAATAAGGAGACATGGGAAACATGTTAAAGGGAAAACGCTCCTATTTTGAGATATGAAACTTTCAAGTATATTTCAATAACAAATGATCTGGTCTGTCAGTGACTTGTCTTATCCCCCAGTCAAGAAAGTGAGGAATTCAATGTTTTCCTAATAAAAGTGAAAATCCAAATATCACAGGAGATCTAAGTGCAACTGCTATCAGAAGCTTCAGGGATGGAAAATTTTAAATATGATTTAGATATTTTTCTGAATTTGGAGCCAGGTGAAGATGACCCCGCAGAATTCGAGGAGCGCGTGCACT
Source organism: Equus przewalskii (assembly GCF_037783145.1). Lineage (NCBI taxonomy): Eukaryota > Metazoa > Chordata > Mammalia > Perissodactyla > Equidae > Equus > Equus przewalskii. The sequence continues at coordinate 21,984,630 of NC_091849.1, forward strand.
CAGAGTCTTATTCATGGGGGTTTCCCACACCTTCCCTTTAGACATATTTAATTAGCCAGGGCCTGTTGTGTTTATTTGGTAGATTTGGATACAAATGGAAAAAAGGTCTTTTCATCTCTTTTTATCAGTAGTCCCCCAAAGCCAAAGCAGGTGCTGCGGGATTAAACATAATTACAAAGGGAGAGGGGGAGAGAAGAAGGGAGCTAGATAATAATTCCCAACAGAGCTGGAATTTGAGAACAGGAGCAGGTGCTGCAAGAGGCCCCATGTATCCGACTAATTTAAGCCACGATGTTGTGTAAAGGCCCACATATTCATCCTTTCAACGGGGAGGGCACTGGCAGTCTGTGCGGACAAAGACAACCCAGTCGGAGTGATGCCAGCGTGGCCAGCTTCAGCACCACGGCTACCAGGGAAACCAGACCCTGCTTCTCACTGCTGCCTTTGTTGGGTGGCAGCACAGGAACAAAGTGCCACTTCTTAGCATTGTACAGCCACATGCATAATCATCCTCCTTTTGGCTTATCGTCATGAATTAGCAATTACTCCATTATTAGATGGGAGAGCGGCAGCAGGTGACAAAGGCATCACAACTTCTAGTTTATATTTCTGAGCCCCTTCATTTAGTTTTTCGGTTTTGGATTGACCTCTTCAGCTAGTGTATTCCTATTGTGCAGAAAATTCTATGATCCCATAGAAAAGCGGTTTTCTTTCTCAATTTGGAGGGTCAGACCCATGGTTCAACTGGAGGGGGGAAGAAAGCACTGAAAGAAATATGGACAAAAAGGTCCTTCTTCCACTCAGAGAACACCTGGACTATACAAAGGAGACACAAACCTTCAAGCTCTCACCCACCCACTGTGCCAAAGCAGCTTCCCATCGCAGGCCGGCTCTTCTAAGCCACTGGGACTCTGTCTGGACTCTTCATTTAAGATCCATTATTTACTGAAAGTTTTAAGATAATGCCACTTTTTATCTAGCCATACCCACAGTTCTCTAGCATTTAAAGAATGAGAGGAGAACTGGGGCATTTTAGGTCTTATGACCCTGTGCTTTCTAAAAGCAACGAATGGAGAAGAATTTTAATAGTAACAGATAAATTATTTTGATGAGACTTGAAAGAAGGCAGTTTTTCGTAGGCCTCAGAAAGAAGAAAGCCCTGTTTTTAAAGCTGGGTTCCAAGTTTTTTTTTCAGTCCTTGGAGGAAAACTTGGATGTCAGTGTTCCAAATTGTCAGAATAAGGCAGAGGGAATAAAAGTTATTTTTCCAACATGTCATAGGGTACCACTTATTTTATAGTGGTGTATATTACTATATTATAGGAATATTTTACATATACAAGTAAAATATCTGCTTTGATATCTTCTGTCCCATTAACTAGGAAAAATGAAATGAAAGGATTGACATTGTCAATATATAAAATTATAAAATGACTTTATGGTCTAATTATACATTTCATGAAGCCATGTACATTTCGTACAGCCTTTTCCGCTCTCTGTGTCGTCAAGTACATTGTAACGTAACTGGAAACACAGTACCTGGGTGCTCCAAGCAGCCAATGGTAATATGTCGGTAAAGTTAGAACTAATAGTCTGATGAACATACATATTTAGGACACCAGAAGAGAATCTTAATCTGGATGGGTTATTAGCACTTTGGTATTTCAAGATATGTCAGGCATGCGAGGGAAAATGAGAATAAATCTTTGAAGAATTGAAGAGCATTTTTTTTTGAGGATAACAAATAAAGGTAGACCAAAGGGAATATGGAGTCAATTAAGGGTATCTTTGCACTTCTGAAACAACAAACTGAATGGAGAAAAAATTCACTCTGAGGACACTGTTAGAGTGAACTGATTCTATTCAGAGATACTAATTGGATATCAGGGGGAAGAAATGGGGACAGAGAGGAGATTATCACCAAGGAAATTGTTTTCCAAATTAGCCTCTGGGGGTTTTGGAACAAGGTTCTAAGAAAGACTCTATGCAATAGAATTAAAATTAGTCAACTGATAGAGCTAAGCAACAACTTGCAGATCTATAAGAAATAGAGTGAAAAGCATCTCTGTTTAGGCCCTGAGAAAACATTGTGATAATGATGGAGAGAGGGCCCTTCTGCTATTTCAGTGATGCCATCACTGGAGGCTGGACCAGGCCATCTGTGATGAGGCTAACAGCAGCAGTGAAGAGAAGGGTGAAATCAGAAGGCAGTGTGACAGGAGGAGCAGCCATGATTGTGAAAGGCCAATCAACAAAATGCCTGGAGAAGCGCCATGAAAAACTCAAGCAGCAACATAGAAGAAAATATCAGAAACCTGGTACAAGGGGACTAGCCACCTTGGGATTCTTTCAGGAAGCGTAGGCTTAAGGTTCCAGCAATTAATCTAGAGGGGCTTGAAGACAGGGCAATTTTTATCATTTCTGTTATTCATTTTACCTCAATTGTACCTACATCCTGGTCGGATCTGAGAAACTCTGGTTACCTATAATTGCAATATACATGGCTTGTTTATGCTTATATAAAGTATGAAATATTTTTGATGCTTTCAAAAAAGAAAAGGAAAACTTTGACAGAATGAGCCCTGTCTTATTCTAGTAGAAACGATTTGATGCTTAATGTTTAAGTATCAGGAACTACGATCATTTTCTTTAGAATCTCTGTAAAGCATTTATCTCAACCTAGAGAATAGAGTGAGGAATCTTCAGAGAGCATCTTGGGGAAGGAGGTGACATTGGTTAAATTATTTCAACCTGATCACGGAGGTGATCTGGGATCTGGGAGTGAGTCTCAGGCTGGAAACAGCTTTGGCAGGTAGCCAAAGAGAAGTATGGACTTTGAAACAAGAGGAGAGGAGGATTTTTAGAGGTATTTAGCTACCCTCAATTCACCCACCTAAATCAGAACCTTGAAGTCAGCAACAATTTCAGGCTTCTTGGCTATGTGGTTACCATGCCTAAGTATGGAAGGCAGAGCAATGACAAGAAGTAGAGAAGAATTACCAGGGGCCAAGGCTGTGGGCCTTATCTCTAGGCACACCCTAGAACAAGTCTGTTCATTTGAAGTACCTCAGAGTTCAGGGATCTGGTCATAAATGTGTGCATCTGTGAAGTAAGATGGAGCTTGCAGAGACAGCAGAGGAGTGAAGCATATCTGGTCACCAAAAGGGATCATGAAAGGGGATTAATGGAGTGGTCTATGCAAAGCTTTTGTCACTGAATAGCTCCACCTGCATGTTTCTGCAGCCAGGTATCTAGTGGTGGGCCTAGGGCTGCCATTACACAGTGAAACTCACAGATAGGAAGATGATCTAGACATGAAACAGAGAACACTGAAGACAAGCTGGGGTCTGCTGTCTACCTCCCACCTGCTCAACACTGTGTCTCAATGAAATAACCTCAGTTGAGTAATGGCTGCTTCCAAATCTTGTGTAGCATTCTCTTTTCACTTCTAACCTAGAACCATGCAGGGAAAAGGATTCTGGAAAATGTAGCTCACAGGCAAACCACGTCAACATACCACAATCTGGCAGAGTTCATCTCCTGTCAGCCTGACACCCACACACATCTCTTTTATTCATATTTTACTTACAAATAAAGAGAATTGACAAAATCCATATAACATGTTGTCATCCTAGTATAACCAAAACACATTTACCTTCTACCCAAAAGAGGACAGACAAAGTCAATTTACCCATCTTTGGGTGATGCTCGTTTCTCTTCTAGCTGAGTCACACAACAGATTTGACATTTTGTAAATTAAATATTGAGATCAATATTAATTGCTAACCTACCTTAAATAGTCGTCACTGCTGCCATTGACCACGTGGTCATATTTGGTATTGATGATATTCTTCTTCCAGTCCTCATTCCTTACTCTCTTTGCCTTCGGAAAGTAACTTAGCTAGTCAAGTTTTCTTTGCTGAGTGAGATTGTCTAAATCTTCATTGTTGAAATATCTGGCCGTTTGCAGCTCTGCCTGCATTGGGTTGCAGTTTATGATGAAGTTTTATCACACAACATGGTAGTAATAAGAGGTATACTAGAAATATTTTCCTGTTGCAAACATACTCCTCCCTATGTCTATTGTGTAATAGCAATGGAATTCCCCCTTAACTGGATCGATTGTCTTGCCTCATGCTTCAGGATTTAGTGGTATGAGGAGCCCAAAATATCCAGGTGGCAGATTCAGCTTCGTTTAATGGAAACAGTATATGCCCTCTGGTGAAAGCATTTCTTCCTTGAAAACTAAGACCTCTAAACCAGCAGAGCCCAAAATTGTGGGAACAGGAGGCAAACATTTTGCTAGTGAATAATTAAGGGTAACAGTGAGAGGAATCACTCACATTCCATTTCTTGATTCCCAGACTTATGCCTACTGGCTATGGTAGAAACAGCACCATAAATAGGTTGCTGATTCAGAACATCCACTGCAGCCTTGAGGACATTACCCAGAACAGCTGGCACTGCAACTGAGTCTTTAAAAGGTCGTTTCATAATTTTAACTTTTCAACTGATCTGGTGATGGAAGACATGGTAAAATCGATGCATTCCATCAACATAAACCCATTGCAGCTCTTTAGTATTGTGGCTGGTCAGAGTCAATCTATGTGAAATATCATGACTGTGAATAAGGTATTCTGGAAGTCCACAAATAGTTGCTTTAGAATCAGTATTTTGAACAAGAAAGGCAAATCCATACCCAGAGTAAGGTTCTATTCTAGCGAGAATGAATGCTGCCCCTTCCATGATGGAAATCATCCAAAATAACCGACCTGAAAACAGATGGCTGGCTCTTACTCCATGTGCCAGACTGTGGGCTCGGGGTTGATCTTCGCTGTTGGCAGCTGGGAACTCATCAATACCTGTAACCAGAACAGCATTGTTGAATAAATGTTTATGTTGCTGAGTTCATGCATAATCTCCATTCCTGCTTCCATGGCCACTTTTTTCACAAGCTTAGCGTGCAAGAATAGAGGTGACGGGGGAAAGAGGCTGACTGACATTCACAAAATGAGTCATCTTGTGCAAGATGTCCATATATGTTCTGTTGGTGTTTCTATTTATGAGCATTTACAATGGGCATAAATATCTTCACACTGTGTGTCCATATGATCTATTCATATACTTTTTCCCTAGACCTCCTTGTTACCTATTTTCCAATCATATTCTTTCCTAATCTTGTTTACCATTCAGCCAAATTGTTAACTACTGCCCATGAATTAATGTAGATCTGCATTTCTGGACATCTGCCCTTACAAGTAAAGTGAGAAACCATGTTCAATGCTAAAAATATTCCAATTGGAAACATTCATGTGTCCATATTGCTTCAGACACCTACTTTTGGATATTTTCAGCAAATCATGAAGAATCATCTGTAAATCAAGACCCAATATCTTCCTTCCAGTTAATTCATCCCTGGGAGATATCCATGAGGCCATTGGTCATTGTTGAAAGACATAAAGGAATGAAGCAAGAATAGGAGCCAGGGGAATTTGAATCACTTTCTCATGTAACATATTTGTGCCGTCAGTGACTGCTCAAGCCCCGTTTCACATATACCACTTCAACTTGATGATAGAACACTGCTGGGCACACTCAACTCTATACTTGGTGGGTTACCTAATACCCAGTTCATTATGGATGTCTAGGTTACAGGGAAACTTAAGGACCCATGGACAAATGTTCCTTCTCTACTAGATCGTGGTGATAAGCCAGAAGCTGTTTCTCAAAAAGGCAGTAGTTATTTCTGAAGATGACATGGTTTTGTCCTAAAATCTTAAGTCTGTACAGTGATTCAGCTAAAGGGTTTAACAAGAGCTCCATAAGCATACCTGTCAGCCACGGACACTCAAGAACCATTGAGTCAGCTGGGCGACACAGGCCAAGTGATAGAGCAGCTTGCATGGCAAGTTGGACCTGTGTCAAAGCCCTCTCTTGCTTTAAGTCACATTCAAAACTGGCATTCTTTCATATTCTTCCAAAAATGGGTATATGTGGCTTTCAAAATCCAAAGAGGCTCACCAGGCATTACATTTCTTTCTCGTAATTTGAAGGGTCAGATATAGTAACTTTTCCTTCATCTTGCAAAGGATATTATAATGTGCCCTAGATATTTCACCAAGCTTCTAGGCCGTTGAATTTTAGTGAAATTTATTTCTCAGCTTCTGGCATACATGTTTCTTTCTTTCCAAAATATTCAAGACAGTTGCTGCTTCCTGTTCCTGATTCCTATGAGCCTGATATCAATGGAGGGTCTGATATGAAGTCTTATTGAACGGAGAGGTGATCAATGCTCCTGTGGATGAGATTATAACAGAGGGCTGGAGTGTTGATATAGCCCTAAGACTGAACAGTAAAAGTATATTTCAGGCTTTGTAAACTAAAAGCAATATGCTTTTTGTGGTCTTTTACTAACATATAAAAAGAATCCAACAAATCGGTAATTAGCAGCCAGATATCAGAGGATATGTTCCTTTGCTCCAGTAAAGAAATCACATCTGGAACAACAGCTGGAATTGGAGTCACAGCTTAGTTACATTTAAAACAATCCACTGTAAGTCTCTGAGATCTGTCTGGGTTTTGCTCAAGACAAATAGCTAAGGTCCAATGGGGACATGGTAGGAGTCACGACGTCTGCATTCTTTATCTTTGAAGATAGCACCTTTGGGAAAAACATCTCCAAGTCCTGATTTGTAAACTCAAGTTTTGTATCTGCCTTCACACCCTCTACTGCTACCTCTCTTGTGTATACTCATTCTAACACAGCTCATCCATTGCAAATATGCCCCTGATTTCTCTAACCACTGACCCAGCTGCCTGAACATGACCTTCTGCATACCTCTTGTACTCAGTCTTCTGTGACTCTTCTCAGGGAGCAGAGGATCTAAATTATTACCTTCCAGGTCTACCACCATCTACTATGTATGTAACTTGCTTGAATTTGTTTGGATTGTGTTAGTTTCTCTTAAAAGAAAAATGTTCCTTCTGCAGTATTAAATCTCATTGTGGCACCTGCAACATAATAGACGTTCAATAAATATTTGTTAAATTAAATTAGATAGACATTTGTGGAAGGGAAGGATAAGGTGTGTCTGTATTGGGGAAAATTTAGAGAGTAGATCAAAACTCACTGATGGTTGCTCACTTACTAAAACACACTTAGACAGAGTCAGCTCCAGAGACAAGGTCGATGGTTAAAAGCCAAAGAAAGACAAGGCTATATCAGCTTTATGGGCTCCAGCCCCTTTTCTATCTGGGTCCTTCCTTCTTGAGGGTACATAGGAGTGACAAAGATGTGAGAAACACAATGAGATCAAGTAGTAAGATAAAACAATATTTTCAGAGATTAACATATCTTCTACTTGTTTCCTCACACACATGTACAGATACACTAAACAACGTAAAAAGTAACGAAGCATGTACAGACTAATATAATTTATTATCAAGACACTTTTAAGAGTGACAGGATATGTTATTAATAATTATGTTGGGACAGCATACATAAACACAGGCTGCCCAGATAACCAGGACATACAATCATGGGGCAACAGTGACCTGTGATCACCTAGCATTCTCAGAGCTCATCAGGTTATATTTACAGGATAAACCCTGAGGGCTCAGAGGCAGGAAATAACCATGGGATCCACACACTTACTCACATCCCTGAAGACATACTTGCCTGTATTGTGTCAGAAAATGACACTTCTTTTCCCCCTTACTTTTCTCCATCGCTTTCATATGTATCTCCCTTAATTTACTTCTTATTAATTCTCCTTTATTCACTATTGTTTCATTTTGCTTCTCTCACTCCTCTACTTCCACAAACCCAATTTACTCCTCCATCCCTCCTGGTATTCTTTAGAGCTAGGACTGAGAGTCTTGGGCTAGAACTTCTTATCATTTGAAGTATAAATTTGCGTCTTAAAAAGCAAACATAAATTCAGGATCTTTTATTTCCCAAGTAAAAGATTACGAAGAAGTAGAATAAGTTCTCCAATTATACAAAAAAGAAATATTAAAACTACCAGACATCTTGAGCAAGCTGGGTTTCTTAAGGAAAAATACTTTTAGAGCTAAGATGGTCTTAGAAATCACCTCGTACAGCTTACTTTTTAAAAATTTCACCCGCTTCTGGGATCTTGTCTTGGAAAAGTCATTGAAAAAGGAACCACAATTTAAAAGAACAGCTTTTAACTGCTATATCATCTTTGGAGGAATTGCTGAGCTCTGTAACATGGACTGTTTGCTTCAAGATTGCCTGTTGTTTCATTACCAACCGCTGGAGATTCAGACCAGACTTGAGCACAAAATATAGCAGAATCCTACCATGATGGGGAGGCAACCAGTCACTTAAGGGAATGTGCAAATGTAAAATTTAGTTCAGGGAATCTCTGCATATCAATCACATTCTGCTGTCATTCTGCTACTGAGCCTGGGCTGATCGCTTAATTTTCTAATTGAGAACTAGTAGTGATGCGGCAGTGGCAGAGCTAAATGTAGATGTATGAGCGTGCAAAGCCTCAAAAAATGCATCATTCCATCTTCTCTATTACTGAAAATTTTTCTTGCAGGATATTTTAACAACTCTATGATATGTAATCATCAATGTCTGAAAGATGCCTTTTTTTTTAAAAGATTTTATTTTTTCCTTTTTCTCCCCAAAGCCCCCCAGTACATAGTTGTATATTTCTCGTTGTGGGTTCTTCTAGTTGTGGCATGTGGTTCGCCACCCCAGCGTGGTCCGACGAGCAGTGCCATGTCCGCGCCCAGGATTCGAACCAACGAAACACTGGGACGCCTGCAGCGGAGCGCGCGAACTCAACCACTCGGCCACGGGGCCAGCCCCTGAAAGATGCCTTTTTAGTTAAAGTCATCACCACAGACACAAGCAAGCTCCAATTAGTAAAATTCCCTTTTAAAGTAAAGAATATTATAGGTTTTTCCCCAAGTCTTTGTGGATGCCTTTTTTTTGTACTTTTTGGTCAATTTGCTTTATCTATTATGGTTTAAGGTGTTCTATGAATAGGCAAATATTCAATAACCTACTCCATTTGCCTAATCACTCTGATACTCGCGACTACGATAGGTCATTACCTATAAATGTAACATTCAAAATCAGCTTCTGTTTTTCTTGACATATAGATTTTTTCCCGCACTTATGGTAATAAAACCAGAAGTTTTTGTGAAGCATCAGAGCATTTGAATTGGGTTTGATTCTCTGAGATCAATGGATGTCTTTTCATTACTTATAGATCTCCACTGAAAGCCCTGGCAGAAGTCTTAGCATGCCCCACTATTTCCCAGCTAAGAAATAGAGATGCTGCAATGAACCTCATCCCCGATATTGAAAAATCAACTCACAATACATGTTCTCCTAATATTGTGTTATTGGCACCTTATTCTTCAAGGAGCAGTATGATTCTTCTAAACAGTTGAATCTGCTCCTAGATTTTGTTCTGTTCCATCAATGTAGTCCTATGCCAAAATCATAACCATTTTGATTTACAGTATATTTTTAAATTAGGTTATAAGAAGTATACAATAAATCAAGTATATTATCAAGTTCTATAAGTTCTTATAGATACATGTATTCTTCCATATCTGAAGAAAATTCCTTAGAATCTGCGACTTAACCAGCTATTGTATATAAGATATCAAAAGAATCTGATGCTTGGAGTACAGCTAGTCTATTGTTCTCTATCATTGTCTTAAAAAATTTTCCCAGCAAAAGAGAAATCTTTAATTTGAAAAGCTATATTGAAAAATAATATTAATTGGTCATAATTTTAGAGCTAAACTAAGTAAACCATTTGGATGTTTAACCATTTAATTGAGACCATACTTTTGCAGAATGTTTTATTACTTAAAATTTCAAACATATGCCAAAGTAAATAGAATAGTATAAAGAACTTTCTGGCATACTAAATATCCCATGCTCATATTGTACCACTCCTGCCCCAGCCCGGAAATAAGCCTTTTCTGCAAGGAGCCTGGTTCTTTTTATTTCTTTTATTGTAGAATATAACTTAGAAATCAAGACACTGTGTTTCGTATGCAAATGGGGCTATTTCTAGATGGTCTATTCTGATCCAATGGTTTCTCTGTCTGTTCCTACACCAATACCAAACTGTTTAATTACAGAGGCTTTATTGTGTGTTTTAGTTTCTGTTAGTTCTAGCTGCGCCCCTATCATTAGCTCTTCTTTTTAAAGGTTTCCCCAGATAGTCTTGCTTGTTTGCTTTTCTGAATAAATTTTACAATTAACTTTTCCATCTCCAGAAAATAAGAGTGGCATTTTTATGGACATTACATTCAATTAATTCATTAATTTATACAGATAAACAGGCATCTCTATTATGTTGTATGTTCCCATATTCCATATATTCCTGTCGTATATATTCTGTTACTCTTATATTTCACATTTATATTGTCATTCCCAAGGCAAGAGTCATGTGGCATCCATAATGTTCTATTTTAATCATATATTGGAAACTTTTCCTTAATTAAATTCTTATTTTTAGGTGTTACTTGCCCCCAAGAAGTAATCAATGTCTTGCTAAACTTGGTAATTTAACCTTGTTAAACCCATCTTCATTTTTCTAAGCTTGCATTTTATTTCTATTGCTAGAAATAAAGTTAGTCTTTCCATATTTTGAAAATATTAATGAGGCAAGGTATTGATATTGTTTATGCATGTCTGGCACCAGTGAGCTCTCATTCCTTATTTCTTGGCAGCTCAGCCCTTATATAAACGACAGTTATTTTCTCTTTGACAAGAAAAGCATTTCTATAACAAGAATGGCAAGATCCAAAAGGAAATCAAAACTAAAAAGAGAAATACATTTTCCTTTATTAAGTTTATTAAAATCTAAGAATGAATCAGCTTTCATCTCCCCTTTTCCATTTTATAGTAAATAATGCCAAAGAACTCTTTGAATTGGGTACATCAGCTGCATGGTTTTTCCTAACTGTCGCCACAAACACAAAGTTTGTTGCTGTTTACTTGTTTCTATAAAATCATCATGTCCTTCTCTATTCCAACGGACCACACATTAGTGTATGACAAGTAAACTCAATAAGGTCACTACATATTTTATAATTTTGTGATTTGTACCTACCTGTATACAGGAGGCCTCAAGGTGGCCTACAATGGTTACCATATGAAATTGCCAATACTTTACCATGTGAATTTACTATGACAATTTTTTTACCTAAAAACATGGAAATTTCATAGGGTTCAGATTAATATAGATAGATAAATAGGTAGATATAAATAGATAGATAGACAGATAGATAGATAGACAGATAGATAGATAGATGAGTTTATAAAATACATAAAAGGGAACTATGAAGTTATCTGGAAAAGAAGCGAGTTAATTGTTCCAGGAACCAGAGCTAAGTTAATTATTGAAATGGAGTTCCCAGTTTGCCTCTGAACTTCCATGAAGCTAAAGCAAACAGAAAAAAAAAAAAAGATTAACCATCCCCCCCAAAAAAACCCTCATTGTGAGAACTCTGAACTACACATTTTCGGACGCCCTTTGCTACACTCATCAGCACAGAAATTTTTCATTAATCAGAATGTTCAGTAAGATGATCTATCTTGTTTAACTCTATTTTTTAACAGAGGAGTGGAAGCGATAAAAAAGTGTTAGTTATTATTCTTGAACATATTTCTAAACCATTTTACCTCCTTGACCTAAAATTAAATACTTCAAAAAATTTAAATCTTTGACAAATTACTGATGGTCCCGTATAAACACCAATTCTCTTTGTAGAGTAATGAGTTTATGGAAAGACTTCTGTCAAAACACTATTTCATCTTTATTATTAAAAAGCATAATTACTACTTGTAAACAAATGTTGCATGAAAATTGCACTTTAATTTTAACCCTCAAAACTAAAACACTATTATTGGGGTCTCCAACATGTGTATCAGTGCAGCTTATAGCGAGTTTATAGGGCTTTGGGGAGTTTCTAGAAGGTAAGTGAACCTACAGCAACTTCTTCCAGCATGGTCCACATTGCTGGTTTCATTTACATTTTCTTCCACATCTCACAATATCTCTGTAGTTGAGGTTTCTGATTAATTTATTCTGATTATTTGGTGTCTTAGGAGATATTTCATGAAGATAGGATAATGACTTGTCTTCCTCTAAGTCCAATCTTGCAGTAATTCTTGGCAAACTTATGGTAACAATAGAGCATTCATGTCCATCCCACCCTACATAATAAACTCAGATTAGCTTTTAATTTATGCCAAACACATTTAGTTTTTATGTATGTACATATGCTGCACCATGAGAACATACTGATGAGAAAGCCGCAGTTCCTGCCATAAAAGAGCTTCTTTTCTTCTGGGACAAACAGTCCTATAAACATTAGTCACAATACAAAAGTGTCTGGCATTTTAATAAAAACAACAATAATAGCCTTGCTTCCAGGAGTGAAGCAAACTTCCCAGAGTTGGGGACGTTTGAGCTGTTCTAATAGGATTATTGGAAATTTACGAGGTGGAAAAGCATGGACATTTGAATTAGCAGTAATGGAAAACAAAAAGAAGTGGGGATACGAAAGAGTATGAGTTGGGGTGAACCACAAGCAGTGTGGTTGCTTCTCAGATATGAAGTTTAAGGCAACATGGAAAATGAGTCCCAAAACATCATCATTACGGCCAGTATTAGCTTTGTACTGTTTTAACTGAACTAGACTGGAACAGCATTTGCTAGAATTCCCCTCTCTGATGGCTGTGGGTTAAGATGGACCACAAGGGAAATGTGCATGAGATTTGAAATGCAAAAGTGAGGAGGAGAACATCACTTTCTGAAGTTGGGCTGGGGTGAGAACTGCTTCAGCAGCCCAAATGCAAAGTTGCTGATTCGTTTGCTCATCTAACTGCCATGGGGCAGGATCCATGTCTGCAGTTCCCACAAGATCTCCTCTTTTATCCTCAAGCCCTGAAGCAGGCCCTTGTGCAAAGGGGATCAGCCTCTTTCTGGAGACCACCTTTGTTGTTGGAACTGGATGCAGTGAGAAACACATGCAAGTTCCGGTTTCTCTTTGTGAATCCCAGCTTTATCTACCCCAGCTTTTCTTCCACTGCTGGCTCCATTGACCTATAGCAACTTAAGCCCCACCACTGCATGCAGAGGCAACAGCTTTCTATCAACTTCTTCACCAGCTCCCAGCATTATGTCAGATCTAAAATAAATCCTTTATACCACATTGCTCATAGCAATTTTCCCTCCCTGGTTGAACTACAAGTGATACACAGCACTTTCTGTTATTTAAGATTTACAAATAAGGTACAGAACAATCCCTTTTTTTAGGAATAAGTCACATAAATCAGAGTGATTTTTTTTTGGTATATATTTACCAGTCTGTGGGAGGCAGGGGAAGTAGTGAAGAGAGATCAGAGCTCATTCTAGTTAGAGAAGTAAAGTGTTTGACTACAACTAGGAGAACATTGCCACAAAAAAACTCATTGCTCCTTGAAAAGAAAGCAAAGGGCAACAGCTTGTATTCAGAGTTGTTCACATAGATTTAGGCTGGAAATCCTGTCTTCATTCTGGGGTTAATATTGAATTAATTCTCTTTTCATGGGTATATCTCTTTGCAGGTATAAAATAATAAATAATGCTATTAGTGATGCTGTTAAAGGTTCTTCTCTTGATCCCATCTTCTGTGAGGTCCCACAATATCCTGCCATACTCGTTGCATCATTCCAAGTGTAACAAGCAAACTGCTATGCACACAGTTTAATAAATTTGATAAATGAGTTTATCTAATACAGCAGTCAGGTATTGAGGATTGGATACCTTTGATATTGACTCAAAACATCTGCCTTTCTGGTACATAAACTCAGCTAATAGTTCACTTCAAACTCTTTCTTTCTATTTCTTTGGTTTACAGTTATGCACCGCGTAAGGACATTTCAGTCAACGACAGCCCGCAAAAACAATGGTGGTCCGGTAAGGTTACTACTATATAGCCTGGGTGTGTAGTAGGCTGTGCCATCTAGGTTTGTGTAAGTACACTCTATGATGTTCACACAGCAATGAAATTGCCTAATGACACATTTCTCAGAACATGTCCCCCTCATTAAGTGACACATGCTGCATTTAGACAAAGAGTAAAAGATGAGACACTACTTTAAGATATCTGTTTCAAATCTAGAAAAGTATTTACCCACAGTTGTTTTTTTATATCTTGGAAAATAAATAGCTAGTTGAACTAGGAAAAGACAGAAGATTGGCTAACCATTCCTGATAAGGTCTTCTGATCTTATCTGTGTGTGTCTGTTTCTGTGTGTGTGCGTGTGTGTGTGTGTGTAGGAGAGGGGCAGTGGCTGACAATCTCAGGATGTTGAATTATTTGTCCTTGGCTTGCAAATTGGAGAGGAAGAAACAACTTGTATTGACAATAAGCATACAGACAACCTAGCTATAATGATTCCAATCAAATTTGCTGCCCTATTTTGCTAAGAAAATCAAGAACACAATTAAGAAATCAATGATGATTATTGTGTGACAAAACACAGTCTCTGGCAGAAAAAGAACTCTGAGAAAAGAAAAACTTAATTTAGGAATGGCCATAACTCCCCTAAAGCTAAATAACTTAACAAAATATAATTTTAAGGCTTCTCTTACAAATAACCAGACAATTTCACTCATTCCCAGCAGAATAATAACTCTGCTGTGGAGATAACAACATCTAGCTTCTTTTAAGATAAACATTTCCAAGCAGAAAACAGGGAATTTCAATATTAAATGATGTGCCCAAGACTTTTTTCATCAGCAGTCTATACATTATCCCCCGAATGAATGGGATCCCCAACAGATAAGGTTTTGACTCCCAACTATGGGGATAACATTGAACTAATCATGAAACAAAGGAAAGAGAGGTAGAAATATATGTTGAATATGTGAATATATTCCAACATAAGCACATCAAAGCATTTTCTTATTTGTGCTCTCTATGCATAATAGCTTAAATTAAGGAGAGGTTGATGAAGTTGCATTAGAACTAATAGAATGCAGGAATAGCTCTGATCCTTCAAAGTCGACTCCTTGAAGAATATGTGGATGGAGTGCTTTACAAAAGAGATTTATATGAAAGAGGAATCATTTTCTTGAATCACAATAAACATCAAAATATTTAGAAATGTACATTGTTTTTTACTTAAAAATTCCACTTCTAGTTATTTGCCATAAAAATTAGAGATGTAGTTACAAAGATTTCTGCTACAACGTTATTTAGACTATCTAAAAAATTTGACATACAGAAAGATCAACTATGGAGGATTGTTTAAATAAATTATGGCATATCCGTATAAAATTCCAGCCAGATATTAAATTAATATCTGTTACTAATAAAATATTTCCTAAATATATTATTATAGAAAAATACAATCATTTACCAAGTAAACTTTATTTTGTGTGTGTGTATGAGTATGTGTGAGAGATAGAGGGAGAGAAATCTTGTGTTATACACCCCCAAATTGTGGGATTTTTCATTTTCTCCTCTGTAGTCTTTAAAAAATTTTATTATAACAAATGTATTGCTTTCATAATTAGAAATGTTATTCTAGTTGTTTTCAAAACTCCAATGACAAGAATAAAAGATGCAGAATTTTAGATTTGGGAGGAATTTCATATCAACGGTTACTAAAGGCCATCTCAGTGTCCTTTCTTTAAGAGAATGCCTCCCAGTAATGCCTCCTCAATTTATTTTCCCCTTTCTCCTCTCCATAGCATTCTTCAATTTCTTCATGCTCTGGTATCATGTTTCATAGTGATTATATGCTTCTTATTGTCCCATATAATGATGTGCCTCTGGGATGGATATCTAACAGAATCTAGGCTGGTTCAGACTAGTGACATCTTGGTCAAAAGTAACATGGCCTGACTAGGTGGAAAAAGCAGCTGGTTTAGGTAAGGGGGCTGGGGATGTGGGGTGAAATGGAAAGCAACCACTTGAGGGCTTGGAAAGAAGCAAAACAAGAATAAGGATACATCTGAAATTTACAAAAAATGAAGGATAGAGGAAACCTGATTTCAAAGAATATCCTCACTTAGCTCAGCCTCATGCGTACTGGTATTCTGTGTGGCACTCTCATCCATCCAAGAGGGGACGGGGGTTCAAGGAGCAATCAGATTTAAGACAATTGGCTTTCAGCCTTGGCAAGGAGCAAGGACAGAAGGCCCTTTGTTGAATCAGGCAGCCAGAGAGGACCTTGTGCTGAGCAAGATCTGGATTAAGAGCCTGCATGCTCGCTTGTCACAAATGTTTTATTGTGCGTCTGGGCAAGTCATTCTCACTTGTTAAGGAACAGCAAGGGTTTTGTTCTGCATGGGCTTAAAATAAACCAGAAAAATCAGAGGGGCTTAGGGTGGGGGATGCAGGAGGAGGAAGAGTTCATGTTTATGGTTTATTTTTGTTTGGCTAGCTCTTTAGCTTTTTGAATAGGCAACTTCCTGGGGATTTTAAGTCTTGCAGGCTTCACTAGCTCTAATTTTAAAGCGCTTTTTATGCTGATAATTAAAAAAACTAAATTGAAATAAGAAATTTACTTGTTATCGCAGTATAAATGTCATCTGGGTAAACTGCATTATATACAATCAATGTGTCTTAACCCTGGCATACTATATGAGCCGAGTAAGTACACCAGGACTAGTGAAGGAGAGTATTTTGAGTGTATTTTTCCTTAGTCTTTTGTTGCCCGTGCCCTCTTTGGAAAATATAAAATCTCACAGACTCCTTTATTTGAAATACCATAAATGCAAGGAAAGCATATCAAAACATTGGGAAAATGTGCTTTTTTTCCCCCAAACTTCATATTCCCCTTCCTCTATTCCTATATTGTTTTCCTCACATCCACCACCTCCACCCAGGGCTGTGTGATCTCTGCTGAACACTGTTCCCTGTTTGCACATAATCAGAAAACCCGGTTTCCGGCCCCAGCCCTGCTTTAACTTCAGTGTCATGTGTATTTGTGCAAGTTACTTATTTCTCTGGACCCCAATTTCCTCATCTGTCAACTGTGGAAACTATAACCTGCCTTCCTATCTAAAAGCATTACTGAGGTTCAAAGATAATAAATTTTAAGATACTTTGTAAATAAAGAATAAGCAGTAGTAGTTATTATGTAAGGCCTTCAACTTTGTTATTGAAGTTTAGCTAACACACAAAAAAGTGCACATGTCGTAAAAAGATGTCAGGGAGAAGGATTTTTGAAGGTAATTATGTTAGGAGACAACATTTGCTTTGCTGTGAGTCCACCTCCCATCCCAAGGAGCAGCAGTGGGCAGGTGAGAAGAACATCCGGGAGACAACCCAGAACAACTTAAATGTGTCCATTACTTTTGGGAGAATCACAGAATCTGGTGCCTGGCTTAAGCCTAGGAAAACTAAAGCAGGTTATGGAAGAGGCTAGAGATGAGTGCATTGGATTTAGCAAAAGATGGCCAGGTGTTTGCAATGAACAGATGTAGGTTGGCTGTGAAAGGGAGAAAGACAAGGTGGGCTACTCTTGCTTCCAATATAATAGGACCACTTAGAGGGATGGCATGCAGGAGGATATGCTAAATAACTGAAGGTATATGCTAAATTTCTAGGAGCTGCTGGAAGAACCAAAGGAACCACCAGAATAGGGATGCACTCTCCTAATCGAGGCTCTCCTTGAATTGCAAGGCTCCCAGCAATGACCATCACCAACAACCAAGGAAAGTGCCCCAAGAGGGAAAGGGCCAGTTTTAACCATCTATGAGACCCAGAGAAAAGAAAGCCCACTACCCAAGTAAGATTGCCCTACTCCCATCCCAATTCTCTTACCAAATTTGACACTGGAGGGATCTCTAACTTCTGCCGGCCAGAGCAGAAGAAGGGGAGTGGGAGAGGGAGCAGAAAGCAGAAATCTACCCCAGCGCCTTTTCCAAGGCCAGCCAGCCACCAACAAAAGTTGACAGAGGGGAGAAATATTTTTTTAAAAAATAAAGATTGAAGCATTTATTAAGATTTTGGCCTTGACACATTCCGCTTACTGAAGCAACGCTGTATTTAGTGACCTAACATGAGTATCGATCTATCTACCTAACAGCAAGTAGACAAGTCATAGGCTTTGTCCAAGTTTCCAACCAGGGGCAGTGGATAATCACTTCTCTGCCCATCTCACCTTGAATAAATTTTAAAGGGACAAGGAAGACAAAATAAATTTGTATCAATTATACTTCTAAGTATCTGTATTCAATGTGTTCGTTATAATGTTATCTTCCAGTACATCAAGTACTAATAGTATTTTTTAATAAACTGTGAACCCCAAGAAACTTAGTCTGGGTCAAATATCAACCTCTCAAGCTCAAAACTATTAATAAGCAGTCATTGAGCACGTGTATTATATAAAGAACTCTATTAAATATTGTCAGGAAGCAAGAAAAGAAAGGAGAAGACAAATCCTTTGTCCTTGGATTGGTTCACAATGCAGTTACATTGTTAAAACATATAACAATATTGTAAGTTGTGAACAATTGCACAGTGACTTATTAGTTTTCTCAAAATAATAGAGTTCAGTATATCTGTTGTAAAATCAATCAGTGAAATGAACTTGGTGTACCCTGGAAGGCCCATATTTGACTTTTCCATCCTCTTCACATCAGAGAATAAGGATCCTGGGGCAGCATTATATCCACTTTTTATTTGACCCTTTTATTTCAGGCACACTTAACATGCAATCCTGAAACTAAACCCCTGCTTCCCAGGAGTTGTCTCATGCAATTCCCAGAGCTGTTCCAGGAAATGAAGATGGACATCCTGAGAGGCACGAAAGGTAGACAAGTAAGAGCAGGAAAATGGAAAATACAGACCCTCTCTTTGTCAACAGACCTTTTCTAGAATCAGTATCACAATGCGTCTTTGTAAGGAATGCTAGTTAGGCATCTCATACAGAAAGATGGTGTAAATGTTGGACCCACTTAGGACAATGGGGAACCAATTCAAAGAAGAGTTCTCCAGAATTGCCAGTATATCAGAGAAGAAATGATATCCTTGTTAGAGGTTGTATTGTGTCCCACTAAAAATTCCGTATGTTGAAATCCTAATGCCCAGTACCTCAGAATATGACCTTATTTGCAAATAGGGTCATTGAAGATGCAATCAGTTAAGTTAAAATGAGGTCATATTAGAGTAGGATGCCTAATCCAACATGACTGCTATCCTCATTAAAAGGAGAAATCTCGACACAGAGACACATGGTTGGGGAGAATGCCATGAGAAGACTGGAGTTACGCTGCCAGAAGCAGAATTACCAGAAGCTCGGAGAGAGTCCTGCAGCAGATCTTTTCCTGGAGCCTTCAGAGGCAGCACAGCCTTTCCGATGCCTTGGTCTTAGACTCCTTGCCCCCAGAACGGTGACACCACGCATTTCTGTTGTTTAAGCTATCCAGTGTGTGGTACTTTGTTACAGCAGCCCTGACAAACTAATACACCCTTTCTTAGAATGAGTTCACGAAAAATAATGAAAGTACTCCAACATATACTTTCTAAAGGTATAAAAATAATACCTTACAATAACACGATAATAGAATCTAATCCATAGGAAAAAGGCAGACATATTTAACATATATGAGTACTTTAAACCCAGACGTCAATAGAAACTAAAATAAAAAGGATAAGTGTTCAGCTCTGAAGTCTTTACTTTTGTGCTTATGACATCACATTTTAACATTCTACTCACATAACTGTCTTCCCCACTAGTCTGAATGTGCCTTAATAGGAACTCTGCCTTATTTATCTTTACAATCTTTGTACCTTGCACAGCACCCAAAATGGTTCCTTGAGAATTGAACTAAAGAGCATCATCATTATCAGGAACCTGACCAACACGAAGGAATGATTATTTCAGTCCTTCTGTGACCCTAAACCATGCCTGTGTATGTATTTCCTTGTTCTTATTTAAATTCTAAACATGTGTGATGGGTATGGATTTTACTCTACCATGCTCAGGTGCAGAAAGATTATCACATTATTTTCTAAGTAAACTTATTTTTGACTCTAAGACCTTGTTTCAGTGGTGGAGAGAAATTCAATCACATTCAGATTGGAAGAATGCTTCCACTGTCCTAGGATCACCAAAGATGGGGCTGAGTGTTGCCCTACATAGAGCAAGAACCCCCTGGCATCTGTCTGTTATGGTTGACTTTGTGCTCCTCATTGCCTCTCCCTAAGGTTTTCTTAGAAGAGGGCAGCTCTGCATCGGTGTCAGTGTCGAAAACCAGAAAACTGTCAGGCTGGGAGTCCAGAGGCTTGGGATCCAATCTCCAGGAGTGTATCCCAAACATCCCCTGTCTGAGGGGCCTGAGCAGGAGCAGGGTGCCAGGCTTCCTTATATGTCCCTGTCAGAAAAACCCTCCTCAGTCTTCAGCACTCTCCCTTCCTCCAGGGCTGGGCAGCTGCCTCTACTCCCACCGCCAAGCACTTTCCCATCTTTTCCCTAAATAGACAATCCCACAGAATCTCTCTCCCAGACTCATAAAAGCTGAACCAAGGTCAGCCTCACTTTCTCTCAGAGGGAAATCAGAAGGAAAGACTGGGTCTCACCAATTAGTCTCATCTGAATTCATCCAGTGACATACTTTGTATATATATATTCAGCTCTCACCACTACACAAACCAACATTTTCACAGACATTAAAGTGCTTATCAGTTGGTGAGACTCTCATATAAATATCCTTGTTTAATGCATTCTCCTCGCCTCCAAAACAAAAAAAAAAGTGTCAACTTTTCCTGAGCATGCGGTGGTGGCCACAAAAGAAATGACACCATCAGAACTATTGTACTGGCTGGTCAGATGGATTTACCTTGGGATGCAAGGTAAATCCGTCAGAGTACCCTCCTCAGCTATCTTGGTTTCCAGTTTCCCTGAACCATGCCTGTATTTCTTTGTTGTTGTCACACACTTGTGGAGGAAGGTCGATGCGTGGAGGTTGGGGACACACATTGGGAACATCTTTCACGGCCCACACCAAAAGCTGCTCACCAAATGGGTGCAGCTCTGCCGACACCACATCCATGAACACGCCCCATATAAATCGCAGCTGCCTCGCATTCCCATTAAGTAGGAAAACAAATTAGAGGAAAGCGAAAGCACAACTTGGGGAAAACCCTCCAGTCTCCATTTAATATTTCTACACTTTTCCTTTCACTTTAATCAAACTTTGATGAATCTAGCTAACTTTTGCAGACCACTCACTGTCCCTGCTCATTTGGTCAAACCAGGAGAAAAAAAAAAAAACAAAAACAATCTCTTCGTTGTTTCATTTCTCAAATGAGTCCAGTATTCCAGCATTGTTAATTACACCTTGACAAATTGCCCCTAATATACATCTATGACCCATTAGAAATAGAGGGACTTCAAGAATTATCTCTGGACTCTTCTTGAAATCTGTGAAATTGTGTGGGTGTGTATATGTTTGTGTGTGCATACACATGCATTCACACCAATACACACACGCACACGGACTTTGTTTCAGGAGTGGTGTGCAAAGAATCGGCCCCCATCGACCATTTTACTACTGTTTGCACATTTGGTGCAGAGAAGCAGTGAAGGCCCCAGTGTCTGCAGCAGCTCCGGCAATTAGCTCCGAATGAAACAGTCATAAATAGTAATTAGCCATTCCCTCAGTCGTGTCCCAAAGCCTTTAAAAAATCCACAGAGAAATCAATGCGTTCTTTTCTAAAGACCTATTATAGGCGCACCACCCACTCCACCATCATTTCACAGAAGCTAAGAGCAAGAACAGCATGCCTGCCACTCCCCAGATGCCTCTCTGTGAGCTCCTGATGGGGATAAGCGAGGGAAGGCGAGCGAACAGGGGCGGAGAGAGAAGGTGTTACGTAACTAAAGGTCAGAAGAACATTTATCAAAGGAGGGAGATATGAGTCTGAAGGAACCGAGAATATTCAACTCAGGAGGACACTGAGATAGCATCCCAATTAAAATAGAATTACCTCCTCCTATGGCTCTGTGAACCAAGGTGCTGCAGAAGAACCTCATGAATTCTCCCTTCACTCAGCAGTGAAGGGTCTCGGCCGGTGTCGCATCACTCCTTCAGTGGATACACTAGAGCAGACAAGCTAGACGAGCTCTCATATTAATGAAGCTCCATCCTCTGTCTTAAAAAGGGGGGTTCTGAGGCCCTGACAGGCATATCCGTGCATTGTTAGGGAGTTTGTGATAGTGACAATTAAGCCCTGTCATCCAATAAATACACACAGTCCATTCTGTGATATGCTGAGCGGCCTTGATGTGATTGTTCTAATTCTCACAGTTGGAGGTCTCGAATAGGACTTGAAAGCTTATGTGGCTTATTCCCTTGGCTTCACTTATGTCTCTTCTATTCCATTTCAAACAGATTTATGGACAGCAAAACCCTGAGCTCAGCCTTTTAGTATCAGCCATCTAGATGCTGGACTAATAATTCACGGAGTACTTAATCGGTGTTCTCAGAACAGTGGTCCAGGCGTTCCCAGTGGCCTGAACAAAGACTGGCAGTGTTTCTTCCTTTTCTGAGGTGCTATAGTGGTGTCTAGCATATGGCGTCTGGAGTGTAGACCTAAGCATCTTTCCCAGCCTTGTCTCCCACCTGACACCATTAGTTCTCCACTTAGCCAAACTGTGGTACTCAGTATCCTCTGAACGCACCTTTTCTGTGTGTCCCTCCACACACATACACATCCCTTGTTAATAGTGCTGTCTGCCATTAAGCTACTCCATCCTTCTACGGCCAGCCTGATGTAATGATAAAGGTTCAAATAGATCCCCTGACCCTGCCCCTTATTAGTTGTATGAACCTGGAACTGCTCCTTGGTCCCTCTAAGCCAGGAATTCTCAGCCCTCGCTGCACGTTTATATCACCCAGGAGGTTTAAGCAAGCGTAATCATAACCACATCCACTCTTCAATACTCAGACCCTACCACACACTCCAGAAATCAGAACCTGCAGGGGTGGCTTCTGGTGCAGATACTTTTAAATAAGCGCTTCACATGATTCTCTTCCTAGAGAAGGTTCTGACCATAGTTTGAAACCTCAATTTTGCTCGCCTGCAAATGATTGATAATAATGACCTACTTCTAAGGGTTATTGTGAATTTTTAATTCTACAACATGGGTAAGATGCCTGGAAAATATTAAATACATAATCGATTAGCCGTGATGTTACTATTATCTGTCTTGCTTCCAATGTGTTTTATCCAGGCCCCCTGAAGTCTCTGTCATGGTGCGGTGTGTTATTGACACTCTTGATTCTGAACTCCTCAAAGCATATCTGCCAGCCTGGTGCTAGGCCAGTATCTGGCACAGGAGAGCAGCAGCGCCATGAATGAACTATT
Organism: Equus przewalskii; assembly: GCF_037783145.1. Taxonomy (NCBI): domain Eukaryota; kingdom Metazoa; phylum Chordata; class Mammalia; order Perissodactyla; family Equidae; genus Equus; species Equus przewalskii. Next base: position 22,008,012 of record NC_091849.1, read on the forward strand.
CCTCTACCCGGAATATTCCCTACCTTGGCTCCAAACATCCATATCAACCCATCCCTCAAGGCCTGTGTCAAATTTCCACTTCTCCCCTCGGCAAGCTTTTTCCCTCAGAACTCAGAGATCGTACAGTGTAGATCATTCACTTGGCAAGTAGTTGTAACTGACCTGGTAACTGGTTATAACTACCCTTTCCTCATGATCTTAGATTATTTTAACTTGTTTGACTATTTTTTGTTTATATGTTTTTTCTACAAATAGACATTATATTTTATCTTTTTTATATCCCTCACAGAGCCTAACATGGTATATAATGCATGGCACATATTAAGAAAAGTAGATAAATCCTCTGAGAAGGAGAGGAAAAAGAATCCTACTTTAGTTTTAGTGCAAATTAAAATAGAATAAAGTGGCCGGCCCTATGGCCAACTGGTTAAGTTCGTGTGCTCCCCTTTGGCGGCCAGGGTTTCGCCAGTTCGGATCCTGGGCGCAGGCATGGCACTGCTCATCAGGCCATGCTGAGGTGGCGTCCCACATAGCATAATCAGTATGACCTACAACTAGAATACACAACTATGTACTAGGGGGCTTTAGGGAGAAGAAGAAGGGGAAAAAAAAAAAAAAAGATTGGCAACAGATGTTAGCTCAGGTGCCAATCTTTAAATAAATAAATAAGTAAAATGAGATAGAAATGGCAATATTAAAAAAACTTGAGCAAACATTTTCGTTTCATAATAATAAATTGCACTTTCTTTGTGTTCCTCATTGCCCAATCCCTAAGTTTTTCTTTGTTGGTAAACCCACTGTGGGTGCCAGCTGCCAAAAAGACTGTAAATCATACAGCACAAGCTACGGAGTTCAGAGACGTGGATTCTAGTCCCAATGCTGTTACTATCCAACTTGAGACCTTGAACAAGTCAAGCCACTTTATGGTTTTCAGATCCAAGAGGCAAGGGTTATGCGCTGATCTGTAAGGTAGCTTTCAACCCTTGCATTCTAGATTTGTGACTCTAAGATTTTTAAATATAAGTGTGCTAAGTTACAGACATTGAGGACTTCCCAATAGATAACATAATTCCCCTGAGAATGGAAGATAGAATTATGCGAAAGTGAGAATTTAGGGAAAGAAGGAAAACCCAGCATGAATAATGAAAGGGAAACAAAGAGCTTGGAAGGAAGCATGATTTGTGGGCCTCTACTGCCCTCCTCAGAGAAAAGAGGGGCAATGAGGCTGCAGCACTTCAGCGAGGGGAGGAGAAAGAGGCCTTTTCTGCCGCCAAGATACACTGAACAATACTTTCCTAGGAAAACAGAACTCCGTGTGGATTAAGCTCTTTCTGAGATAACAATATGCCTCTGAGAATCAGATGTGCTAATTTGAAAGCTAATGAAATCATCATGATAATTATTCAAACTAACATTGATGAAGCAATTGCTATGCCTCAGTCAAAAGTAAAAGGGACTCTATTTAGGGACATTATGAAACCTTATTTCCCACCCTCAGATAAGCTGTTCCACTTCTCTATCTGGTGACTCTTATAATAAGTGCTTTAAATTTTTGATAAAAGCCATCGTTGGCTCCTCACATTTTGCTAGGTCATTAAAGGCCCTTCCTGGTGAAACCCTGCCCACAAGGGCATCTTGATCTCCAGGAGTCTCCCCTTCTCCTACAAAGGACAAGGACAGGCTAGGCCCTTTCCTCCATCCTGCCTTTGTGTCTCAAAGAGAGGATTTCCTTCTCATCGCACCTCTCTATACAAATATAAATCATCTACAAAGGCCCACTCTTAAGTCACTACTCTGTGCAAGCTTCTCCAACTCTTCCTGTCAAAATCAGCTTTAAAAATGTTCAATCAAAACACTAAATGTGGAGGACTGAGTATAAATATTCACCTTTCAAGCACTATCCCCAAAGCATATTAAAATGAGAAGAAAGGAATAAAAAGTCAAAACCCAAAAGAAGAAAGAGAACAGGACAGAAGATAGCATCAATGGAGAAATTTTGTCTTCCATAAAAAGAAGGGACAGTGCTGGCAGAGTTTAGGAGAAGAAACAGTGCTAAGGAGGGCATTAAAAAAAGGGAGGGTTGTTCTCTACAGGAAAAAAAAAAGAGAGAGAAATTAAATGTAACAAGAGAATACGTTAAGTGGTGGTAGCATGTGAGAATGTAAGAATAATAAATCCCAAGAATAGTTGGCTTAAATTTAAAAAGTAAGTCAAGAAACAGCTGTATACACATATTTTCAAGATACGAAATAAGTGCCAGAAAATAATAGCTAATAAAATTAAAAGTGATTGCTTTTGGGGAGCCAAATATTGATGCTGTTGTTTTTGTTGTATGTCTTCATATTAGATTGTATTCGACTATCTGCCTGTAATATCTAAAAGAATAATATCTAAAAACACAAATTCATTTTAAAAGACAGGTAGAAAATCAACTCATCACTGCCTTCTACCCTATTAGGTCCTACCAGACCTCTGCCTGTATCATCCTTATCATATTACATTTTGTATTATAACTGTCTACTTGTCTCACTAAATGATCATAAGCTCCTTGAAGGGAAATGCTATGCCTTTTATTTTTATATTTCTTCCATGCCTACCCACAAAGGCTATAGAAATATGAGCATACATTTTGCAGAGTTGTCATGTTGGGAATGTACCTGTTATTGAAGGTGTCACTATTCTACACATTCTGCAATATGTGGAATACTCCTATACAACAATAATTGCCCTGCTCAAAACACTTTGAGAAACAGCAGGTAGTATGGTGTTAGACTTCATTTCTTGCCAACATGCCAAGGATGCCGAAAGGATTAAGATTTGTAAGCCAATAGCTGTCATCTACACATAGGTGTGAATGTTAGACAAGGTGATACATTGATTTTGTCGGAACTCAAAATAAAAAGAAAATAATGAAAATACTCTGTAATAATTTCACTCCTGCTTCCAAAATATTCCGAGTCAGTAGTCCTAAGTTATGACCACCGAATCCATATTTGTGTAAAGCTCATCAGAATATTCTAGTGCTACCAATATAGAAATTACTGAAAGTTTAGAATTCACTACTAAAGAAGATTAAGAATAGGAAATGGAATGAAGAAGAAAATGTAGAGGTCCTAAAAGAGAAACTTCCATCCTATTCCATCTGTCTAGAGGTAATGTCGACACAAATAATCCATAACCAATCTATAAATGAAAACTGGAGTGAGTTTATTCTGGGCCAATATGTGAGGACCACATAGCCCCAGGCCTTCCCTCCCCAAGGATGGAAGGGCACCAAAGAAGTAGGGTGTACAGAGCGGGTATATACTCTCAAATAGCATGTTTCACACATAATTGAAATGTTCCTTTTACAATAGTCACGAGACTGCTCTGTCACCACAGAGATTGATGGACACAGCAGGTAATAGGTCTGTTGTCTCAGTAGACACAGCAGGGCGACAGGTCTGTTGCCTCGAGCTGGGTGGTCACCGGGGAGCACAGTAATCAGTTCCTAGCCTAGGGAGAGATGCTTATCCTTAAGGAAATGCCAATGTGAGGAGTAAGTTCTACCTTTTTATCTTAAGGCCATTTGTTCTTGCCATAGGAAATGCTTAAAGTGGATATACAACGCATGCTCGACAGCCATGTCAGGCCCTCTTGGAAAAACAAAGTCAGGCCGAATTAGGTTTACACCAAATGGCTTCCTCCTATACTCCAACATCCTATTGCTTGCCATTTTTGTGTGTCAGTAATAATCACTGTCAACTGAATTTGCCAAAAGACATTTTTTTCAGCATTTGAGTTTTGCTCTGTGAAACTCAGAACAGTTGTCACTCGAGGAGGGCGCATAGTAGGTTTCACAGTTGAACTTTGCTAGAGCAATATCTGATATCAACACACCCCATCTATCAAGACACTAAATTTACTCTCGGATTGCTAAGACAACATGGGTTTTGCCCCTAGCCTACAGATTTTACAGGCATTTTGGGACATAGACGCTGTAATTTCTTTCTTAATCCATGAATAATTACAGCTCTCTTTTAAACAAGCTGTTCCTAAGAGTCCTATAATAAAATCTGTAACTTCCAGCCCTAAAGCATTTGCCCACAGGTAATATTTAAACACAACTCAAAATGAACTCCAGCTTCAGATGTAAGGATTTATGTGGTATTATTAAATATCATGCCGTCTAGTCACCAAATAACTGGATGGCCAGACAAATACTTCAATAACTTCTCCATTGCTCTATCAATCAAACTAACAAAAGTTAAAACAGCAACATAAGAAATTTACCTACCAAAATAGCAAATATTATTAAATTTATAATTTATAATACCCTGTGTCAATTCCACGCACAAAAATTCAAGCAAAAGGATTTTTGCTATAAGCAATCTAAATATCCCACAACAGGAAGATGATTAATTAAACAGACAGACAATTATTTAGCCATTAAAACCATGTTTTCATGGACTGTATAAAGACATGGGGAAATAGTCATTATAAAATAATTTTATAGGGCAAAATATAAAAATCTATATACAGTATAGTTAGTTTCATTAAACATTCATATAGATAAACATTTATATATGTATAAATGTACATGTATTACAATATAGAGCAGTATTTCTGGATGATGAGATTATGGACAATTTTTGTTTTCTTTATACCTTATAGTTTTTCGAGTTTTACACCATGAAAATGTGTTATATGTTTTTTCAATTGGAAAAAGTAAACTTATTAGGGTTTCCTGCTAGCAACACTCACGACCTCCTGGACAACACTGACCAAGTGAGGCACACAGTTGCTCGGGGCCGTGGCTGCAACTCCAGAGAGACTGAAAAGGTTGATCCAACTAGGGGAAAAAAATCATTACCTTTTCTTTTCCTCCCTCGATGTTTTTTACATGTTGCCAGAGTTGGGGTATATAGAGTAAAATATACCGCATGGAATACTAAACCAAGAAGAAATAGATCCATTTTACAAAGGCGCATTTTGAAATTGTTATTATAAGTGAACTTATTCACAGTGCATTAGGCTTTCGTGAGGAAACAGCACCCTTCTCTCTCAGTCTCGTGGTTCCCCCGGCCCTGTCTCCACACTTCTGAACAGTCAAATAAATCAAATTACCCCAACAAAAAGCATAGTATTCTCCAAAGAGAGGCCCAGTGTCTCTCCCTTTATTCTATATTGTGCTCGAGAAAAGCGCATGAGACCCTCTCATTGAATCGGTCTAAATATAAAGCCTTTGGAAATACCAGGCATCCTCCCCCTTTCCGAACTCACGTACAATTCCCATTAATGTTAATAAGAGCTATGTGGAGGGCTGAGGACAGCCCACTCCCATTATGTTTTATTACATTTTTATTTTATGAACTGGTCTCTTGGATGATAAATCAGTGCTACTGCAAAACCATAATTCTTTGGGGAAAACCTTCATGAGGTTTCCCTTCTTTGTGCTATTCTGATGCTGTCAAAAAGACAAACCCAAAAGACGAAACACAAGCTGAATGTTGTTGACCTGTAGTGACTATTGTCATGTGGATGATGCCCCAATAAAATACCAACTGCGTCATTCATAATTAGTAACAACTGCAGTTTTGCTAAAAAAAAAAAAAAAAAAATCTGCCTTAGGTAATTACTGCATTTTATAAATATCCACTCAGCAGCTGGCAATTAGACAACCTACAATTGAACCATGCCCACGGGTGAATAAGTTTCAGGCACCCAAATTATTCAGAGTCAGCACTTGGAATAACTCTAGTTTTGATGACATGGCCCAGCCCTGTGCCTGGCCACACTGGCATGGCCTTCTTTGTCCTTGCCCTAAGACTGGGGGAGGGGTACAGGATTCATACCTCAGTTTTCCAATCTCTACCATTTCCATATGGCAGGTATTCCGTGGTGAATCTGTCCTTTGCTGTATATTCCTTTATTTTTTTTTAATTGGTGAGGAAGATTCGCTCTGAGCTAACATCTGTTGCCAATCCTCTTCTTTTTTTGTCTGAGGAAAATTAGCCCTGAACTAACATCCGTGCCCATCTTCCTCCGCTTTACATGTGGGTCACCACCACAGCATGGCTTGAGGAGTGGTTTAGGTCCGCACCCTGAATCCGAACCCACAAACCTGGGCAGCAAAAGCAGAGTGCACCAGACTCAACCACTAGGCCACTGGGCCAGCCCCTGTATATTCCTTTTCATTTCACACCCAGCCTTACCTGCATTCCTCTGCTCAGGTAGCTGCCTAAACTGAAAATATCTTCCCTTCTTTCTCACTCTGGCCCCTGTTCTCTATGAACACTTTTGCCCAAAATTCTGGTCTGCATTGTTCTATTTCCTTAAAAAAAAAAAAGAACACACTTGATTTTTTAGAGTAGTTTTGGATTCATAGCAAAACTGAGTGGAAAGTACAGAGTTCCCACATACCCTCTGCCTGGCACAGGCACGGTCTCTCCTGCACCGCGGTGGTACATTTGTAATAATTGGTGAACCTACGTTGACACATCATTGTCACCCAACGTCTATAGTTTACGTTAGGGTTCACGCTTGGTGTTGTACATTCTATGGGTTCTGACAAATGTGCAATGACATGTGTCCACCATTATAGTCTTACAGAGAACAGTTTCAGCGTCCCCAAAATTTTCTTTGCTCTGCCTATCCATCCCTCCCTGTCTCTTAAACTGGAGCAAACATTGATGTTTTAACCATTTCCATAGCATTGCTTTCTCCAGAATGTCATATAGCTGGAATCACACAGAGTGTAGCCTGCACATAGACTTCTTTCACTTAGTAACACCCATTTGTTTTCTCTGCGTTGGTTCACAGATTAATAGCTTATTTCTTTTTACTATGGAATGGTATTCCATTGTCTGTTTTTTTTTGGATTATTTTATCACTCTCAATTCTTTTTTTTCAAGCTTTATTGAGAGATAGTTGACATAATATTTTGTAAGTTTAAGGTGTACAACATGATTTAATATACATAAATATTGCAAGATGACTCATTGCTGCTGGATCTGTTATTTTCTGATAAAGGGTGTCCAATTATACTAATAAAGTGATAAAGAGTGATAAAGAGTCTCCAATTATACTAATATATTCATCTATTTCTCCTTGTAATTCTGTCAGTTTTTGCCTCACCTTCTTTTGGACGCTCTGGTTTAGGTAGGTATGCACTACGGATTGTTGTGTCTTCTTGGAGAATTAGCCTCTTTATTATTATGTAATGGCCCTTTGTATCCCTGGTAACTTTCCTTGCTGTGTAATCTGCTGTCTGAAATTAATATAGCTCCTCCTGCTTTCTTGTAACTTGATTTAGTATTTTATATTTTTCTCTATTGACTTATTTTTAATCTTTGCGTTTAAAGTGGGTTTCTTGTAGACAATATATAATAAGGTCTTGTTTTTTGATCCTCTTTGACCATCTCTGTCTTTTGATAGGTGCACTTAGGCCATTGATGTTCAAAGCAATAATTGATATAGTTGGATTAATATCTCTCATATTTGTTACTGTTTTCTAATTGCTGCCCTTGTTCTTTGCTTCTATTTTTGTCTTCCACTATTTTTTCTGCCTTTTATGGTCTTAATTGAGCATTTTACATGATTTCATTTTTCTTTCTTTCTTAGCACATGAGTTATACTTCTTTTGAAGATTTTTTTAGGGGTTGTTCTAGAATTTGCAATATACATTTATAACTAATCCAAGTTCACTTTCAAATAACTCTATCCCACTTCATGGATAGTTCAAGCACCTCATACAAAGAAAATGGTCCTAATTCCTCCCTCCTCCATTGCTCCTATATTGTGGTTATTCATTTCACTTATACATGAGCTATATATATATATATATATATATATATATATATATATACACACACACACACACATATATACGTAATAGAATATTATGTTTATTTTGTTACTATTATTATTTTGAAGAAATTATCTGCTAGATTAAGAATACGAAAATTAAAAGTTTCTATTTTATCTTCACTCACTCTTTCTCCAGTGCACTTTCTTTCTTTATATAGATCCAAATTTCTGACCTATATCATATTCCTCTCTCTGAAGAAATTTGTTTAACATCTTTTAGAAGGTAGATCTACTGGAAATAAATTCCTTCAACTTTTATTTGTTTGGCAAAGTCTTTCTTTCTCCTTCACTTCAGAAGCATAATTTCACAGGGTACAGAATTCTGGATTGGTGGTTTTTTTCTTTAACACTGTGAATATTTCTCTCCACTTTCCTCTTGCTTGTATGATTTCTGAGGAAATGCCAGGCATAATTATTATCTTTCTTCATCTACTGGCAAGTTATTTTATTCCTCTGGCTTCTTTCAAATTTCTTTTCTTTCAATCTTTGATTTTCTGAAGTTTGTACATGATATGCTTAGGTGTAGTTTTTTTGCATTTATCTGACTTGATGTTCTCTGAACTTCCTGAATCTGTGGTTTGGTGTCTGAGTTAATTTACATAAATTCCCATTCATTATTGCTTCAAATATGCCTTCTGCTCCTTTCTGTCTTTCTTCTTATTCTGATATTTTCATTATGTGTATGTTATACTTTGTGTAACTATCTCACAGGACTTGGTTATTCTGTTTAATTTTTTTCAGTCTTTTTTTCTCTCTGCTTTTTAGTTTTGGAGGTTTCTATTGAGATATTCTCAAGCTCAGAGAGTCTTCTCCAGACATGTCAAGTCTACTACTGAGACCATCTAAGACATTCTTCACTTCTGTTACAGTGTTTTTGATCTCTAGCATTGATTTTCAATTCTTTCTTAGAGTTTCCATCTCTCTTCTTACATTATCCATCTGTTCTTGCATGTTGTCTTCTGTCCCCACTAAAACCTTTAGCATATTAGTTAGAGCTTTTAAGATTCTTGGTCTGATAATTTGCAACATTCCTATCCTGTCTGACTCCGGCTCTGAGGCTGGTTCAACCTCTGTGAACTGTGCTTTTTCTTTTTAGTATGCCTTGGAATTTTTGTTGAAACGTTCGCGTGATGTACTGGGTAAAAGAAACTGTGGGAAATGGACCTTTAGTAATGTAGTGCTAATATGTTAGGGTAAGGAAAGCATTCCGTATTCCTATGATTAGCTCTTGGTCTTTTGGTGAATCTGCACCCCTAGACTATGAACTTCATCAGAACTTCCCCAGAACTTCCCAGTTTTCCCCCCCTTTAGCTGAAACAGCAACCACAGAGAGCTAGAGTTGGGTGTTTCCCTTCTCACATGTGTAAGGCTAGAGCCGGCTGAGGTTGAATATTTTTCTTCCCCCAGATTGGTTAGGTTCTGAAAAAACCTCAGCAGTTTGGTCTGTAGTAAAATTGTTTCTCCTCAGGGCAAGTCTTGTTAACAACAGAAAGCTCTAGAGTATTTCAAAATGGTTAATTTTTTCCTCCTCCTGCCAGAAGCACAAGGGTATTTTTCACTGGTATTCACTCCAAGAATCGTTTAGAGCTCCTGGAAGAAAACCTTCACAAGCCTGTAGGGGCCACCTATCACTGACAACCTTTGAAATTTCTAACTCTCAGACTTATCTATACTGAGCCTCTAGCAACTTGTCAATAACAGTTCAGATTCTTGTAGCCCAGCACTGGTTCCCCCTGAGGTGTCTGCTCAGGTAAATTGTCATTCTCTATAACTGCCTCTTTCTCTCCAATTTTGGGGGCAGCAGTTTGCCCTGTGATCTCATTTCTATGGCAGGTCTGAGAAGAGTTGTTGATTTTTCAGTCTGCTCAGCTTTTTACTAGTTGTTAGGACAAAGTGGCCACTTCTAAGCTCCTTACATGCCAGACCTGAAAGCAGAAGTCCTGTTCTCCTCCTTGTTCACATTTTTATTGAACTTTTGATAAGTACCACATAGTTTATATTGATTGTATGTTTTCTGATATTGATCTCTAAATTGTTTATGTATATTAACAACTAGATGTTAAACTTCCCTTGTTGAGGAAATATATCTTCTATAGTCTTTATTCTACTTTGCCCACATCATTCAATAAGTGTCCGATAAATGATCAATACTTAATTAATGTTTGTGAATAGTTTATAGTCTATGAGCACTCCTTTGGTGCATCATAAAGTCTTACGACCCTCTACACAGCTGAAAGTGTATGTTGAATACCCTTGATTGTAAAAATGTACAACAATAAAAAATATACTAGAAATCAATAATGCATCTAAAGAATATGCATTTTGTTAATCCAAACAGCATGAAAAACAGCACAGACATTTGCAAGACATAAAATTTATTTTGTACTTAAATAGAAAATTCTTTCTAGCAAATTGATTATATAGAGGACTCCTTGAAAAACTCCTCAGCTCCTAACTACCTCCCCTTCTTTCCATCACTCACCTGAGACCAGTGGAGTCCAAATCTTGGCCTTGCCACTTATTAGTGATGGGGATTAGTAGGCATTTAGGAGGAGTAACTGGCAATTAATTTAACCTCTCTGAGGCTCAGTTTCCTCATCTATTAAACTGTGATTATACTTACCTTGTTTATGAAAGGTAAATGAGATGGTAGAGTAGCTCATACAATCCCTTAGAGATAGTATGTGCTCGGAAAATATTAATTTTCTTCCCACGTTTTTCATAACTTTCACTTAGAATTCACTTTCAGGAAAATAAATTGTTTCTGAAGATGAATATGTAAGTTCTCTGTTGTCAGAAAACACACTCTGAAATCCAATGTACTTTCCCTTTCAGCTTTAGCTGCCAGTAGACTCCAAGTCAAATCTATGGCCCAAGTATTTTAATCTACTCAATTCTTACTTCTGCAAGACTCCACTTTCTTCTGCGTCTTTTATATGGATGAGGATCAGTTTCAATTAAGTAATCTCAATCATCTCAAAATGTTAAATACATAAATACACATATCAATTTAGGTACAAGTCATACATAGTGGAGAAAACACTGCATTAAAGAAAGTTTGACATTTACTCCCAGCTCTAACTAGCTTATATGCTTAGGCATGTAATTTAATATTAATAGGCTTTAGTAAAATTAAATGATTTGTGTGATCATTTTAAATTATAATACGCAATTATTCTGATCTTTAAATAGAGACACATTCAGAATAGACACTATGCTCTATATAATTTTCTTAGTGCATCAAATTTTGAAGACAGAAATGTAATGTACATCTCAAGAAAAATGTCTACTAATGTTTCTCTCTTGAGCATGCCTCTGGATAGCTGAAACTAGGGTAGAAAAAGGATGTAAGTCTCCAGAGCTAATAGGATTTGATCTTTTAGTGAAGAAAAATCACTCTTAAAAGTCCCTTGAGAAGATTTAAACTTCCATTCGGCCCACCCAAAATCTGTTTTTTCAAACACATTGCCCAGTGGAAGGAACATTGGATTAAGGGGCAAATTAAAAAGCACTCTGGCTAAATACTTGTAGTTAAAACAAAAAGAGCTACATAAGGCTAAGATGTTATTTTTATAATTTTCTAATAAACTGCCAAACATTTTTATATACTTAAATAATTAAATATTTTAATCAATTATTTAAATCTTAATTTATAAGACTACTTTTCATTATCTTATGGAAACAAATAATTATGTTTCATAAAAATGATAGTAAAATGAATCCACTTTAGCATTAATTGATGTGTTGCTCATAGCAGTGATAAATTCATGACAGTTTATCCATATGCATGTATATGTATATTCATGTATAGACAGTTTACTTAGACATTTACTTTCCAATCTTGTCAATATATGTCTGTTTGACTTGACAATAGATCCTTTAGTCACTTTCCTTCGTTATTGCTGTTGGTAATTATGCAGAGAAAAATGAAATAAGCTTATCAGAGTAAAAATGCATTTATTTATTCAATTCTCTACGTCAGCTCCCCTAACTTACTCAGAAAAGGAAGCATTTCCATTTGTTATATCTTAAAATGAAGATTTTTTATTTGCTTATAATCGAAGACTCTACTATGAACCAGTGTAATGCTAAATGTTCCCACATCCTTTCTTCCCTTTAAACCAAGGCCAATACATTGTAATCCTTTAAACAGACCATCCGTCTGATAATCTGACTCTTATGACCCTTTCTAGGGTTTCTTAGCTAGAGAAGCAAAGTCTATCTATCCATGACTATAGAACACTTTCTCTTATTGGAAACTGTGTATCGTTATGAAGCTTTTTGCAGGGACTGAAATGTGTTCAATAACCAGAGAGTCCTCATAAATACTTAAAGACTATGGCTTTTCTAATATGCCACCCTTAACTACATAACTGTCCTTTTTCAATCATTGTACATGTTTCATTCACTCAAAATGACCTCTAATACCTTTAAAACAGGTTTGGCAGATTAAGTGGAGTTATAAACACAGAAAACATCAGACACCACATCATGCTTTACAAGAAGAGGCTCATCTCAAATCTGACTTTCTCAGAGGAAAAAAAAAGATAGAACATATTTTAAAAAATGCTTTCTTTTTCTCAGATATGTATTATGCTAACAATATTTCAAGATCACATGAAATGTTCCAGATATAAATGAAATGCTGGCAACTTTAAAGTATGTAAATTAAGGAAAGGGAAAACCCAAGGTTAATTCATAAACCACCCCAAAATAATGTTTTCAAGGGTTCCATATGCTATTTCCTATGCTAGATGTCTTCCTTTCACATGTGTTAACATACTGTATTCATTGCAGGATATCAAATGCAGGAAGTGAATTGTATCCATTTTCTTCATAATTTGATATTAAGAAGTTAGAAGGAGCATATTGAACACTGGCTTAGAGAGCCAGAAACTCAGTTTTACCCTTGACTCTGGCGTTGACTGGCTTTATAACATTAACACATGACTCCTCTTTTCTGGACAATTATAATTTACTCAACGTGCTGTGTTGGTAAAATATAGTCATTGCTTGAAAAAAGTAAAGGACAAACTGGATAATTTCTTCCAGATAAGAAAGAAAAGCTCTAAAGAATAACTCCTTCAGTTACGTAATTTTTTGGAAGACCAAAGGCCCTCACAGTAAAGGAAGACAACCCTAAAAAATCCTTAGCACAATTCTCAGCACAGATGGCAAATCACAAGATTCTAGACTTACACAGGCCTTGTAGGGAAACTTCAGATCTGAGTGTTTCCCTCAAGTTGATGTTCTTAACCCAACGTGTATAACTGAATGGTCTTTGTTTTTCACAGAATCAGGGAACTTTAGAAACTGGAGTTTATTGGGAAGTTATGGAAGAGTTGGTTATGAGAAGGGAGAACAATTTGTCCCAGTTTGGCAGTGACCTTCCTGCTTTTTAGACTGAAAGACTTATATTTCAGAAATTTGACTACCTGTTGTTTTTTGTATTTTACTATGTAACTCAGAGGAGTAAGGACCAGATCATTTAAATTCTATTGTTAATTTGCATATCAGCATGCAATCCTGTATGTGTTATTGTCATGTGGCTCGATCAAGGCTCAATGCCTAACTTTCTGCCTTTAACAATACCCTGCCCCATCCTACTCATCCCCCCAAATACACACATCACAACCCAGCATGTGCACTCCTAGCTGGGCATAAATACACAAAAAAACAAGAATTACAACTGAGAAGGAAACCAGCACAATAATTGAATTTGCTGGACCTAATTTTCAGTATTAGATAATAATGGAGTGAGACATAAAAACATTGGAGAGGTAGCATTCGTTACTTTAACTTTTTGAACCCTATTCTCGTCCATTTTGTAACTATAAGACATTACATCTGAGAACAGATCAAAATAGGTGGCTGTACATACAATGAAAAGGGGAAATGAAGACATCATTGTCAATTTGTACTACCGCAAGTTTGTCTTATTATGGTAGTTTTCATTTCTGGTTAGGGCAGAGCAAACTGAAAGGACTACTAACAATTGTAGCAACAGGAGGAAGAACTGGAACTATTGATATGGTAAGTGAACGATGGCCCCTGGTAATATCCAGGTCCTACGCCCTAGAAACTGTAAATGTTACCTTATATGGCAAAAGGGGCATTGCAGATGTGAATAAGTTAAGAATTTTGAGGTGGGGAGATTATCCTGGTTTATCCAGGTGAGCCTTAAATGCAATAATAAATGTATTTGTAAGAAAGAGATAGTGAGAGATTTGACACAGAGGAAGGCAATGTGACATTTGTGGCTTGGAAGATGGAGAAATGTGTCAGGGGCAAGAAATACAAGGAATGCAGCTCTAGAAGATGGAAAAAGCAAGATAACAGAATCTCCTCTAGAACTTCCAAGGGAGTGCCTTACTCTTAGCTCAGGGAAAGTGATTTCAAATTTCTGTCCTCTACAGCTGTAAGACAACAAACGTGTGTTGTCTTAAACAACCAAGTTGGTAGCAATTTGTAACAGCAGTGGTAGGAAATTAATACAGAACAGGTAATTAAAGAAGCTCAAAATATGACTGGGCTAGGGGCTGGCCCCGTGGCCGAGTGGTTAAGTTCGCGCACTCCGCTGCAGGCGGCCCAGTGTTTCGTCAGTTCGAATCCTGGGCGCGGACATGGCACTGCTCATCAGACCACGCTGAGGCAGCGTCCCACATGCCACAACTAGAAGAACCCACAAGGAAGAATACACAACAATGTACCGGGGGGCTTTGGGGAGAAAAAGGAAAAAATAAAATCTTTAAAAAAAAAAAAAAAAAAAAAATATGACTGGGCTAGGGAGAAGGCAATTGAAAAAGGCCAAGAGTTTTCAGACTGAATAAAAGACGCTAAAATTCATTTTCTGAACAATGGTAGAGTGATATTGAATATAACACTAAAGTGAATAAATCCACTTCCAGTTGATTCCTTTGGGCAAAGACATTAGCAACAGAAAATCAATAATCCTCGCCACAAAAATATTGGCAGTTAGGTTTTATTTGAAAGTATCTACAACGTCCAAACCATGAAAATAAATGAGTCAATGCATATTATAGAAAATATATATCACAATTGAAATAAGTGATTTGCAGAAAATCATTAAAGACCAGGAAAAACGATCTGAGTTCTCATAGATTCTGGGTAAATCCTCTGTGAAAATAAATTAAACAAACAAATAGCAGAGCTCTTTTTTCACTGAAGTGCTCACCAAACACAAAGCACACACACAAAAATATTAAGAATTATAGAAACAACAGACATTCTGACAATAAATTCATCTTTATTGGCAGTACTATACTATATTGGCTGAAACTGTTGCCCTTTTCCAGAAGGTTTGCAATATTTTGACAGATGGTTCAAAAGCAAACATGAGGAAAAATAAAAGTCAACTTGGGCTACATGTACACTTAATAGAAAGAAACAGGTTTTGAACAAGAAATTTAAGAAAAGTCTTCAATATTGCTGGCCAATATTGATGAATGATATGTTTTGCCTAGGGCCACTTTTGTGCTAATGAAAATGCTTCAATAATCAATTATGTATAATAATGCAGATTAAGAAGAGAAAAGACCTGACTGAAATCCCCAGTGAAATGCAGATTTTCATTTTAGGAAATGGCACTTTTTTATCCTCTACCCCTCTCTTTCTCAGCCTTGTCTGTTACAATGTGAATGGTTAGAGACACTCTCCTGCTAAAGACAATAAAAATCCCAGATTAAATAATATATATATGATTTCTTTTCAAAGCATAAAGTGCTGCCAAAAATAAGGAATTACTAGTATAATATGTAAGCAAAGCTGAAAATTTAGGGAAATAAACAGACTTCTGAAGTCAAATATATTCTAAAAGGATTTTTCAAATCTAAATAAATTTAGTTTATATTTCATACTTTTTCCAAGTACTTGAGACAGAAGACAAAGCTTAGTGCACCCCTGGTGGTGGTCCTAATAGGACATCCACCAGTATAAAGCTGAGATACCAAGTGACTGTACCTTCAATGTAAATGTGAGGCAGAAGTAAACCCAGGTACCATTCCATTTCCAGTAAACAACAAAGAAAATTGCCTTGGCAGTAGAACATGGAGTGGGGTGTGGGAGATAAGTTTTAACCTGAAAAGTTGTAACTGTAAGCTGACCCTGAAAAACATTTGCACTTTCAAACCATATTACCTATATCATCCAAAATAATCTCAAGTCACTAAGTAAGTCAAAGATATCCTACAAATTTCACTGCCCCAAAGTGCCAAGCAGAAACAAATGCAGTAGCATCTGCAGAAAATACTTTACCTTAGGTCCCAAAAAGACTCAAAAGTATTTGTCCAAGAAAAATGAGTACTTCTTAATTAAAAGTCAGAAAGCAAAGAAGAAAACGTCACCTTGACTGAAAGCCAACAAAAACAATAGGCAAAAGAATTCCCTGGAAAGATTTTGAATATTGAAATAAACATAAAATACAAAATTATTTTACTTGATAATCGTTAAAAGAGTAAAAGGCAAGTTTAAAATAATGTTTAGAGAATAAAAAATACATAAAACATAACAAAATAGATCCTCTAGAAAGGAAAAGTATAACTATAATTTAAAGTTAAGTGGATAAATTTAAAACAGATTAGATACAGCTGAAGAGAGAATCAATTAATTGAGAGGTGGGCTTAGTAGAAAGCTATCCAATAAGCAACATTAGAAGAACAAAGAAAATGAAAAAGAGGATAGGAGTTAAGACACAAAAATTGAAGGACAAAGATGTAGCATATATTTAATGGAAGTCTAGGTGGAAATGAACAGTAAGTACAGCATAGGCAAAATCTGAAGAGATATTGGGTACTAATCTGGGAAAGATGTTAATCCATAGATTCAGAGAAAATAATGATCTCAAGCAGAATATTTAAAAAGAAATCCACATCAAGAGTTATTATCATGAAACTGAAGAACACCACAGATAATGAGAAAATCTGAAAAATTCCCAAGTGGACAGATTACCTTAAAAATCTGGCAGATATACAACTGTCTTTACAATAGTAATACAATATATTAGAGAGAGTGTATTGATCTTCAATATACAATGAAGTAGCTGCCAACCAAAAATTTTATACCCAGAAATATTGATTTCAAGAATGAAACAAATATAATTTCCATAAAAGAAAAACAAATAATTTACCACCAGCAGACTCTCACTAAAGGAAATTATCAAAGGTAAATCAAGCAGATGGCAAGTCATACCGGATACAAAGATGAATAAGAAGCAAATAAAATCTAAAGTAACATGGCATAAAAATTATAACCTAGTTTGAGTTTAAAAGCAACAAGATAGATATAAAATACATGAAGGCAATAACATATAATATGGGAAGAGGTAAATAGATTCACTGTGTAATAAGGTCTTTCTTATTATTAAGTTTAGACTGAAATGTTCAGTTTGTGTGTGTAATTTTTGGATAACCACTTAAAGGAGAGAAAGTGCATAAAATCTCCAAACTAATAGAGGAGAGAATAATCAATTCACAGAAAGGGAAAGAACGGAGAAAAAAAGAACCATAATATATCTGAATAAAGAGAAAGGTATATATGATGGAATACAGAGTAAGATCTTATATAGGACTCTAAATAAATTAGTAATTATATCAATATAAGTAGACTAAATGCTCCAATTAAAAGACAAAGATTATCTGACTAAATTTTAAAAATCCAACTATAGGCTGTTATGAGGGATAATTTTAAAACTTAAGAAAACAGAGAGTTGAAAATAGAAGACCAGAAAAATATACACCAGACAAATTTTAACCAAAAGAATATTAGTGCAGCAATTTGGGTACTTTTACCAGATGAAAAAAAAAAATTTTTGAAAAGCAGTAAGCATTACTACAGGTAAAGATATTCACTAAATAATAAAATGTTCAATTCACCAGAAAGATAGAACAATTATAAATGTGTATGCACTCAATAATGTTACCTAAAAGTATACAGAGAAAAAAATTGACAGAGTCCAAGGAGAAGAGGAAAATCCACAGTCATAATTAATAAGAAAATTTAACATATTTCTCTCAGTAATTGGTCAAATAAGGAGGAAAGAAGTCAGTAAGGATATAGAAGATTTAGAAGCACAATCACTGAATTTGATTCAATGTAATTGGTACTTAAGTAGACAGTATTAAGTAGAAAAAAAGAGCTAGAACTATAATACGGGAGAAGTTTTTGCTACACATGAAATCAATAGAGAATTAATATCCATATTATTGAAGGTTTTGTACAAATAAATTTTTGAAAGAAATAAAGAGAATACAATAGAAAAATAGGCAAAAGCCTTCAACAGTTATCTTACAAAAGTAGTGGTTACAATGGTGTTGCCACAGAAGCAATTCTGGTACCTGCTTCAGGCACTGTTCCTGTTGGCATAGACTCCAAGCCAGCTTCTCTGGCATTACTGGAGATTTTATGAACCTAATATTCTTTAATAAATTCTTCTCATGCTTATACCAGCCAAAGTATGTATCTGTTTTGATTTTTGTTTGTCTGTTTGAACACAAACTCTGAGTGGCACAGATGCCAACATGAGACCTATATAGCAAAGCTTAGTCATCATTGATTTTCAATAAACTTACTTAAGGTGCAGGTTTTACCCTGCCACCACCAGCTGATAGCCACCTTGCCATCGCCTTTCCTGGTGCCAGCAAGTGCCAGTTCCATCACTCCATTCTTTCATCTGATTTGACTCTCCCCTTGCCACTCTTTCTATCATTAGTACTCTGGTTTCTCCAGCATGCCAACAAATTCAGAGTTGGGTAACTTTACATGTCACTTTGTGGCAGCATTAACCCCTGGTCAAGCAACGATTGTATTTTCTAAATCCCTCTGATCAGCCTTCATGGTGGCCAGAAAGGCATCAAGCCGTGGGCAAAGGAACTGGTAAGACCTATCAAGCAGAGACCACTACAGAATAGAAACACATCTAAAAAAACTGCATCTTCCCCACAGAATTATATTTATATTTCCTGAAGGACAGGAACTATAACAGTCATCATTCTTCTTAGCTTCTTTTCCTAATGACTCATTCTGACCAGATACGAACTTGACCTCTTGCTCCAAAATTTATGCTCCAAAGAAATACTATAAATGGCTTTAATGCTAGAATGGTGTAACTACAAATTCCATTCACTACCCTATGGCCTATTTTGTGCAACCCAGAAAGCTTGCAATCTAGCTTACAAATGCAGCTCATTGTATATGAGAACAGTAGGTTCTCTAACAATAATGAAAGAATATTTTAAAAATCATAGGTAAATTGACCCACCAGAGTAAGCAGATTCTCACTATAGTGTGAGGTAGGCAGATCTAAATACACACTCAGTGATGTTTTTCCTACCTCCAAGGTTATGGGGGCATTGTGTCTGCAACCACACAAATTGTGCTCCCAGCCTCCTTCCATTCATTTTCCATTACGTATATGAACCCTCTTCCCAACGCCTTCAGCATGCTGCCCTAATTGCTGTCAGCTAATTCAAATCATGATACATGCATTAACTCCCTATCATATACACGGCATATTCTTTCTGGAAGCTTTGAAGTTAAGGAGGAGATAGTTTCTGCATAATCTGTATCCTCTCCTCACGAAAGTCTCTGGAAGATTCAGTGCTACTGGACAAAAGCAGGCTGCTATCATCCCTCCTGTCCTGAATCAAGTGAGTGAGCAGATATCTTGTTTTCTCAGTGCACCTTTCTTTCCAGGGATAGATGCTGGTGAGTAGAAGAGGTGAAACAATGTGACTTCACAGGTACATGGGGATTTTGACCTAGTCTGTGAGGGACAACAGGTATTTATGTAGAGTCAAGTTACACACTTGGATTACCTTCACGACAGCACCCTTTGCCTGTGGCACAAATCCTTCCCAAACACCAACTTGGATTTTGGCTCAGGTGGGTTTCAGGAAACAATTTGGGGCTCCACCTCTAATTAGTGTTTGCATATGGCTTTCCTCATTATAATGGTACCACAAGGAAGACTCCTGTTGCCTCGATGACAGTCCTGTGGGTCCTGCCCAGTGCAGTCACTACTGAAAGCTTCATCTTACTAAACTTTCTGTTTTTAGATTCATAAAATGTTGTGATTGAAAAAATGGAAATAGTCTATCCTTGCTACCTGGCTTCTCTCCTTGTTTTTTTGTTGTCGTTGTTGATGTTGTGTTTTTTGGTTCTTGTTGTTACTTGGTCTTTTTCTCCCCTCTCTATTTTTCCTCAAGGTGGGGTTGAACTATATAGTTCCCCTGAATTTGTTATTGATCCTTCAACTTTTTTATTTCCACTAGCTAATCTCCATGCCTTTGATTCTCCCTGCAAAATATATTCCTCTTCTGAATTTCATTTCTGATCAATACTCCCAAGTCAACATGCCTCAACCTCTGAAAGCTTCCTTTTATTCTTTATCATCTCTTCATAAAAAAGAGAATATTGTGATTTTTCTCTGCATGTCTTTGCTTCATTTCTTTTTTTGAAATATGATTTTGTAATATTAGCTCAATCCTAATAGAAAAAAACATACTCTATTATTATAATCCTCTTATTAAACGACATAAAATATCAATTCCCCAATTAATTATTCTGAAGTCTAGTATACTCTTAACAAGGCTCATATGTTTCATTTGGAAGCAATACTTTTTAAACCCCATAGATCTGACCTACTCTTTCTCAGTTCTAATTGTGCCACATTTCTTCCAGTGTTTCCCAATGTATTTTTCATTGCTGTTTCAGAATCATTCAAGCTTTCTAGCTATTTGGTGGCAGAAATGCAGTTCCTATTTGGGGATGTTCTCTGGGTAGAAATAAAAATATCCTGCAGGTTAATCCACTTTGGCTTCCCTTATTAGCATACATGTTGGACTCTTCAGGGCCCCAGTAAACAGCAGCCTTTTTTCCTATCCAGGATCTGAAAAAATTATGAAATAAGACAAAGAAGTGGTAGATGAAAGAACAAAATATTATATTTCCAAAAATCTAAAACAATGGATTGTAAGGCATTTTGCAGTTTCGGAAATGATAAATGTGAGAAGTCCATCCTCGCTGTTGACAGGTGCTAGCACATGTATTCCTAATAAAGGTTTGGCTGTGGAATGTGATTTCTGTCTTTGGGAGGCTGTCCCTACTAATAATGAATCATAGAATTAGATCCTCCTGCTGCTATAGGCAAGGTTGGTCTGGAGCAGGCCTCTCCTGTGGGCAAGGAGGGTTGGTGCAGGTCAGGCAAGATTTGTGCATCAAGGAGCAGAAAACACCATACTTTACTGGCAATCTACACCTTAGAGTAGAATGCAAGAGGAGGAGGAGGCTGAGATACACTACTCATTTTCTCCTTCCAATCTCAGGAGTCTAACTCATTCCTTCCCTCCCCACCCAAGGCAAAGAATGAATGAAATGCAAAGAGAGGCCAGGAATATTCCAGCAAGAGTTGCTCCATCCATACAGAATGGAAATATAACCTTCCAAATATCAGGAATGAGGAATAAATATTTCCTCTCTGTCCTACTACAGTCCTCTCCCCTTAAAAAAAGAAAAAACCCTGTAATTTTCCATAGGAATTGCCCTGGAAGAATCTCAGCTACAAGGCATACATGAACCAAACAAGCCCCTAAAACAAGTCTTGAGGTTGCAAGAGATCATTATTTAGGGGCACTACTCCAGCTCTCCTTAGTAATGTATGAAAGGCAGTTACTCTTTCCCCCACAAAAGGGGCCGGAGCTACAAACCCCGTCCCTGATTATTGTGCTCTTGCCACACCACAAGCTTGGTCCCAGTTCTCTATATAAACTTTCATTTCCAGACAACCACATGACATTTCACAATACTGTTAAATTTTGTCTCATAGAGGACTACCACAATCTTACAGGCTGAGTAACAAAAGTATAAGTTACTATACTAGTCCACAAAAAGAGCCGTGATGGTTTGGTTACAGAAAACACAGAGAAAGCCAAACACTTGATGCAAAATTCCCATACCGTACATGTCTTTCTACATTTCCATTTTCTATTTAAAAATCCATCTACGTATTTTGTGATCTTTTGATTGGCTAAAACCACAGTGTAGGATGCATGTTGTTTGGATTATACAACAAACAGCGTCTTTTATAGATGACTTAGAAACTTAAGTACATTACAAATACTTGTTAGCGTTTTTATTAGTTTCCCTATTTTAGTGAAATTATGGACACATAGCTTCTTTAACATCCTCATCTGTACCAATTGGCTATAAGTTTTATCTTTCTGATGCTCAGATTTTAACAGCTTGGCCATGCAGGGGATCAGAATTTTCTACCCTAAAATGTGCTTCTTTGGCTTGATTATTTTTAAGAACAAAAGACTCAGGAAGAAACTTTGACTTTCCCCATAACTGCCTGAAAGATAGAAGGCCTGTTCCAGGAAGGATAACTATAGAACAATATGCACTTGGTGTGTTAGGCGGGGAGGAACCCAGCAAGGCCCATTTGATCAAAGTCCTCCCCATGTCTCATTGTCTTTGCAAGGCATGATAAACATTTGTTTACCAAACATTTGTTTTTTATCTCTATGTGAATTGCCTTCTTCTCCTTTGAATTCCCAAACCACTACCCCCAACATCCTCCTTTGTCTTTAGCTGAAGATGGTATTTAAGGTGGTGGCTTCAGCCATTTTCTTGAGTTACTCAGTTTTCTTGGGTTTCTCCCATATATATATGTTATTAAACTTTGTTTTGATTTTCTCCTGTTATTCTGTCCCATATTACTTTAATTCTTAGGCCAGCCAGAATAACCTAGAAGGTAGAGAAATAGTTCTTCCTCCTCTACAGCTACTAACAAACTTCTTTTTATGCTGCCCTCTTTGTCCTTTTCAACACAACCCCAAATATCTCTGAAAATATCTTTGCTTTCTTGAAATAAGATGTTTCATGTCAATATTCATTTATTCTGCCTCAAAATATGGTAATAGCTACTCTCCCAGAAGTTGTACTTCCCTTAGTAAATGATACTAGAGTTCAAAAACTGGGAGACAAGAGTGACATGAGAATAATTTCCACTGGGTACTTGCAGTAGACAGGGTAACTCCAAAAAGTGATAAGGGCAGTATTTTCTTTATGTTATGAATTTATAGTGACAGTTTCAAATTACCTCTATCTTCACTTAGTTTGTTTTATTATTTAACTTGCTCTGATATAAAAGCTTAATAATTCAATTTTTCTATCCTTTTACTACCAATTTTTCCCCCTTTTGCCCACTATTCTTAATGTGCATTATATACACTGTGTCACACCAAGCCCCTTTCTCATTAAAAAGGATACATATTCCCATCTTCCTCATTGACTCTCAGCCAACACATACTCAAATTGACTCCAAAGTGTACAAATCCAGATGATTCTGTGTGTTACTATTATCTGAAAACACTTCTTGTGATTTATAAAAGAAATGAAAATGGGGACATCAGATAATTTGAAAGCAAATGTGCCTAACACTGTACATGAAATTCCTCTATTTACTTAATGAAAGACATCAAGGAAACTTAGAATATACCACAATACCAGCTCTCGAGTTTTTCCCCGTGAAGCTCCACTGTCTTTCCCCCATTTTTTTCTTCTTTTATACTTCATCAGTGCCATTTTTATTATTGATGTCAGTCCAGTTACAATTCCATATTTGCGTTTTATTTAGATATCTGCCATTTCCATTAAAGTATCCTCAGGTATTTTTAATGCATCCCAGAAGTTTTCTTTCTACATTTGTATGAGAAAAAAAGATATCAGAATGTTATAGAAGTATAATTATAGTGTAAATATATAAAGTTTTTAATGGGTTAAACCATGCCAAATCTGGGGTTACTGTGTACTTGCTGCAGAAATAAAACATACTGTCATCTCAGAAAAGTTAGAACTATTGAAATATAACCTAACATATCAGGAAAAATCCACACATTCTGAACTATAGCATCAGATAAAGAAGTGTGATGTTCTCTCTTAAGTAAACACTGACATCTCTGAAAGCTAATTATTTTTACACCAAGTGACTTGAATATATTTGGAAAAATCATAGCACCTCCAGGTCAGAATATATTACCGTAAGGAAAATGACTTGGCACGCACATTTCAAAACAGAGATACTTGGATCCAAGCCTCCGCTTGGTGTGGAAAAGGGCCAGTGTTGTGAGTCAGGCCTAAAAGAAGAGTGTTTCATGTCAGGTATGTTTTCTCACATGTGCGATTTTTTCAGTGGCCTCTGCCCTGGGAGTGGGTAGTAACTCAGTTCCCCATGCATCGCACATTATGACAGATGTGGTGACTGGGACATGTTCCAGAGTTATATGTGTTGAGTATGTGTGGTGATTTAGCACTTAGCTATTTCTTTTCAGCTTCTGCTTATCAGCAGAGCAAAGTTGATTGGCTGCTATGATCTCTCGTCTCTGCAATGCTGACAGCCCTCTATTTTGGGGGAATGGCATGCCCTTCTCTCATTCAGCTTCACCACTCCTAACATGGTCTGTATGTAGGAAGGTTCAGTATACTTTGGGAGCCAGTATAAACCTTGCCACTTTGAGGAAAAGGTAATCTATTAGGATCTTCAAATTCCTGTCACCTAGTTTTGGTGAAGCCTGTGTGCTGCAGGTATGAACATTTGTCCACCCTTGTTGTATTTCAGAGTGGTGTCTCTGCTTAAGTGGGGTTGGGTGTTAAACTCAGCATATCAGGCAAAAATTGGATATCATCTAAATGACCCTCCAGAAATCTCCATTAACATCCTTGAGTCATCAAGACATGTGCTCTTGGACTCTTAAAAGAGTATAATTGACTTTGTGTTTGTGTCTCTCTGCATTTTGGATTTGTACTTCTTTCCCCTTGGAAAGTGGAGACTAAGAGATGTAGTTTCAAGAGAAAAGCAAAGGAATAAGAAAAATGATTTTTCTCCTACTTAGCTGAATGCAATTAGGTTAAAAGGGTATACAACACTACTCCAAACTATAGTCCATTCATTTGACAGATGTTTGCTGATCGCTTTCTAGATTCTGGGGACACACTGCTAAGCCAAACAAGTGAAAATCTCTCCCCTTATAAAACTTCCATTCTACAACGGCAACTATAGCTCATGACTTCCTAATTTTGTTGAAGGAAAAGGTTTTTTCGTGATTTCTTTTTACTCTTTTTAGCTTGTTTCAGAAAGAAGACAAGGTAGAAATATTGTTATTTTGTCTTTAACTAGTCACTTGCGTTGTGTTTGTCTTTAGGCTCTGTTATGATGCAATTGTCCTGCGGAGTGGTTTATGAGGCAGTCCATCTTATCTGGGTTACATTAGCAGATTGTGTTCCTTGCACAGGTAAGTGTCCCTGAGTGTTCACTTGTTTACTGCATTCCACCACCAACTCTCGCATATGCACACCTCCATATGCATGCACACAATACCAAGGACTTGTCTGGGAAAATATTACGACTTGTCTAGTATAAATTGCTAGACTTGATAAAATTAGTATATTGTCTCTGGACTAAATTTTTCTATTACCTACAGTTCTTTTCCATAATTCCTTAAGTCTATTCAGGTTGCCAAATCACAAAAAAGAATTATTACCAGGATTTTTATTAATATAGTACCTGCCCTCACGGTCTCTATCACTTCTCTGATGCAAAAAAATAAAAAAGAGCAATTATAGTTTTACTATCAGAATTCCTCTAACTCATCATCCATTTCTAAAATTACTCTGAGACCTGATTTCTGGGCAGAAAGCTAGCAGCTCACCGTGAGTAACAGCACCTGTCATTTATTATATTCTCTGAGGTTAACTACACATGCCCCTTCTTTATCAGAATAGTAGCCATTTCCACTATAACCTTCTCATGGTCCTTGTCCATTTCTGCCCAGATTGTTTTGGACAGCAATATGTGCTCTGCTTCTGCCACCATTTCCTATGACTGTACCACACCCAAACTTTGAATTGCCGTGCTGAACAAGCACAAGCCTGTATTTCTTTCATAATTGCCTTTCATTCAGGAAATCGTGAGATAGGCAAGACGACCATAGCTCATAAAGAATATTTAGGACCCCTACTGAGATAAAACATTTCTGATAAGAACCTATTTTGCATTCTCTCCACTTACACCGTGAATTACTCCTGAAAACATTCTGTGTTACTGAAGTAATTGATTTACAAAATAGCTTTTATGTAGCCCATACAAAATCACTCTTTTGCCAAATATGAAAGATTTTCAAATGCAACAGTTTGGTGGAGCAGAGAGCCTGCTGAGCTGAAAAGCAAATACAGCTATCTGATTAATTGATTCTGACCTCATAAATATTATACTGTGGGGGCTCTAATGGAACTTCCTGAGGGTAAATTGTATGGTTCACCTCATTCATTTATATCTCTGGCTGACAGATGTACATTATAAAATGTCACTGAATACTCTGGCAACAAATGAGGTATAACATTAGCATCTTGATTTTGTGG
Organism: Equus przewalskii; assembly: GCF_037783145.1. Classification (NCBI taxonomy): domain Eukaryota; kingdom Metazoa; phylum Chordata; class Mammalia; order Perissodactyla; family Equidae; genus Equus; species Equus przewalskii. The sequence goes on from NC_091849.1 coordinate 22,034,292, forward strand.
TGGGATTTTTATGGAACACTTTTGTTAAATGATTCCAATGGCAGTAAAAATGTTACAGTATTATTCAATGTACATCATCCTTTCTATGTTAATAAGTGTCCCAGCTAGCCACATTCTTCTTCTTTACTTATAACTAAAACTTCTGCTTTATAAAGAAGGTTTCTCTTTTATTGTGTCCCATCTCTCCCCAAGAATTAACAATTGTCGACTATTGGTAGCAAGAAATTTGGGGTGTTCCAGTTGTTGTGTTATCAATATTCTTTATTTACACAAATAAAGAATACGATGTAAAATTTCAAACTTCAATATGTAGCAAAACTCAAAAAATATGTCACAAATTGATAGTCTTGTTTAGGATTTAAAATTTCAGTCTCATAATAATTATGAAGTTATCATTTCATTTAAAGAATCATTTATAAATACTAAAAATCTAGATAACAAAACCACAAGGCAATTTTACACAAGAATCCAACATATTTAACACATAGTATATTTTATGTTATTGTACTAACATTTCCCTGAGAAAAATGTATTTTACATATGCTGTGAGTCTATAAAGTATGCAAATTTCAGTGAACATTAATCTTGCCAATGAAAGGATGATTATTTTAAAGACAACTTTGCTTCAGGAAAAGGCTAAAAAGGGAATCTGCAAATGGAGCAATTTAATAAGTTATTTGAGGTGCCATTATTCTTTTTTGTTTGGGGATCCTGGAACTCTGCAAAATAAAAGAAAATTCATTTTCCTAAAGTTAAATGAAAAGACATTCAGTTCCTTTCATGAGTAAAAGATCTGTGGATTTGAATATTATAGACAAAATTTCCTATTGGTAATAAGGTTATCACCATTCTTATAAAGCCTCAATTTTCTTTATTTTGTGATAATTACCTATATATTCTCATTTCATTATTTTTACAAATCTGGAAGGAAAATATATTTAATCCTATTTTTCAAGTGAGAGGCAGGAATATAGGAAAGTAATGAAGTTTGAGTATGATTTAAAGAAATCAGTCATCAAGCTGGTTATTATCAAATTTCAGGATCTAATTCAGTCAAATGGATATCTTAAGTCCACCCTTTCATGTTAACTAAAGCCAAGCTAAACAAATTAGTGCAAGCCTCTGAAAAATCTACAAGTTGAAATGCAAATAATTTCTAGCAATATCACTAGTGAATTTACATATTAGGATCCTGGGGAAAAAGAAGATGAAAAAGTAGGTGATATTGATGAGGATTATTTTGGGCTCCTTACTTTTAAAAACTGCAGACGGGAAGGAGGCTCTGAGGAATGGAATTTGCTTGCCCTTTGTTGGGAGACATTTACATTTGTAAGGGAGATCTCCATCTATAGTGCTGTCTCCCTCTCTGCACCAGGAGGAAGGAGGGATGACCTTATCTCTAGAAACTCTTAATGGGGAAGGCAAGGACTGCAGTCTGCATAGTGATCTTGCTCTTGTTTATTGTGCTTGTCTGGTAACCTCACGTAACTGACCCCCCCGCCCCCAACCAAAATACTCCTTTGTCTTTAGCTGAAGATAATATTTAAGGTGGTAGCTTCAGCCATTTACTTAATCCAATCTGATTCTTATCTAAAGTTATAGGACCACCCAATAACCAGACCCCACCTGCACTGATACCATTTTAATGACGTTTTTTACATATTCTTTCCTTTGTCTTGTAAAGAGATAACTCACATATCTATGCCTTATAAATTTAGCTCTGACCCTCAACACATTGCAGCTCTTACTGCCCATGGGTCCTGTCCCCATGCCAGCAGCTCTTCCCTGCCCATAGGTCCTGTCCCCATGCCAGCAGCTCTTTACTGCCCACAGGTCCTGTGCCCATGCTACTCCATACTATTCTCTAAATAAAACAGCACTACTGCCAGACGGTGAGAGTCCAAGAAATCTTTCTTTAGACTCCTCAACTCACTGAGCCCACATCAGTATTGGCCACAGTAGAAAGAGCTATATTCATTACATATATAAATAAATGTGACAGCAAAGCTCCCAGACCCTGCTAATGCAAAGGATTAAAAAGTAACTAAAAGTTATGCTACGGATATATTTCCAGACTTCCTCAATTAATGTTTACACTCCTGTTGACAAAAATAATCCATAACCAATCTATAAATGAAAATTTGGGTGAGTTTATTGTGAGCTGAAATCTGAGGACCATGGTCCAGGGCCTTTCTTCCCAAAGGAAGAAAGGGCATCAAAGAAGTGAGGTATACAGAGTGGTTATATATCCCAATACAGGATGTTTCACATATGATTGAAATGTCCCTCCCACAGTAGTCACAAGATTGCCCTGTGGCACAGCACTTGATGGACACAGCAGGTAGTGGTCTGCTATCTCAGAGGGCGTAGCAGGAGGCAAGTCTATTGTCTTGAGCTGGGTGGTCACAGGTGAGCGCAGCAATCAGTTTCTAGCCTAAGGAAAGATGCTTAATCCTCAAAGAAATGCCATCGTTGGGAGGGGGAGGGAAGCTGCACCTTTATCTCAAGGGCCTTTGTTCTTGCCATAGGGAATATCGAAAGCAGATATACAATGCATGCTCAATGGCCATGGTCAGGCCCTTTTGGAAAGACAAGGTCAGGCCAAATTAGGTTTACACCAATGGCTTCCTCATATTCTCCAATATAGCCTATTGCTTGCCATTTTTATTTGTCACTCCCTTCAGATCTTCACTTCTGTCTCTTCTGCAGAGAAATCTCCCTTGACCCTCTTTTCTCTTTGGGTTTCTGTTATTTCTTCATTGCCGTTTATGCTTTTACGTTCATGACTGTGACTATTCGATTAGGAGCTGTCTTTCCCACTAGTCTGCTAGACTATGAAAGGGAATAAGTCTGTTTATTGTATTTCCAGAGTACTGGGCTAATCTGTTGAAAATTTAGATTTCCATTACATTTAAGCAAAAATTCTGATTTCTTTCAGATATTTGTGAATATAAATTCTGTACTCTATAATTATATTAGGTTTTAATTTGCTAGAAATAGTTCAAATATTTCCATTCCCTATAAGTGTTGAATTCCAGGTGGGGAAAATAACATTAGATGTGGTAAATTTTTACTTTTTGTGGAATTTTGTTACACGGATATGTTCACATTGTTTTTACGATCCTTTGATTCCTCTTATAACATATAAGCATCATTTTTGTTAATGTTTAAAAACTGTATTTTATATTCTGAGTTCACGCCTTTTAAAGCTTTTAGGTCAAAAGCACAATTGATATATTTTGATAAAAATCAGCAAATTCATCATTTGGCAAATTGATGTTCAATGAATTGATTTGAAGCAAAATTAACCTGCTTCTTATTTCTAGTGTCTAATACAAATTTTAGCAAAATAACTGTGCTTGGTTTTGTTTTGACTTATACTCTGTAAAGTTATACACAATCAATAGATATTATATAGGAGAGATTCTTGTTGAGCTCCTTTAGATAGGTACTAGATGAATTACTTTAGAAAGATTTATTAACCTCCCTCAATCTCTCCTTCTTCATTTGAAAAGAAGATACCAATAACTCCTGCATCTCTCTTGGGAATTTTAGGGGGTTAAATAATGTATATGTAGGTCTTTTGTAAACTGTAGAGTACTCTAAACATGTAAGGCAGTAACAAAGCGGCTCCATCTGAAGGGTCATTTTGTATGACCCATTTATCTTTGTGAAATGTTTCCACACTTGAGTTATCTGGAAGCCTGAATGGCACATTCATTCTTGGGGGCTTTCGGAGCTAATCCACCAGAGGTCCAAGGTTATAACAGTTTCATGGTTATTTCCAGGGCATTTGTCAAATCGCTTTTTTCAGAAAAGCAAACATATTATTTCTTTCTGGAATTCCTCTAGGATTGTAATCCACAGAGGGTATGTGCTGCCGATCAGGACCAGCTGATTTGCAATCAGGAGGAATCAATTTGTCAAGCATTAGGAGTGTGAAGAGCCGAGTTCACTAGAGGAGTTCAGCTCAAGGGGGAAAAAAAGGGTTTTTTTCTTCTATATTCCTCTTTTTCACTAATCACAAGGAGAAAAGGCATCTAAGGATTCCTCTCATTCAAAAAACTGTGGACACCTTGCTTGCCCTTTTTTAGGCCTCTTAATTAGCCAAGAGATTTAGTCTTAAACAGCAAGAGAACAGTTATTTTCCTACCTCGAAATTTAGCCATGAAATATGAAACGTTTCAATTCTTTGATCCCCTATGTGGGCCGGTGTTGGTGGCCTTACAGCAAAAAAAACAGAAAACAGACAATTTAGTCCACTTAATCCCCATTTTACAGATGAAAACAAATGAAGCTTAGTGAGTTTAAGTAGTTGGTCAATGGATGAACAGCTGGTTGAAGGTTGAATGTTGAAGCATGGATTCAGCCCCAGGGCTATGTGGATAGAAGGCTGCAGCCTAACTCACTGTGCAAGGCAGTGGCCAGCAGCAACCCCCATAAACTCTTTCCTCTTCAATAAAATAATTTTTAAACCATTAATTCACATGTAACTTATCTCAATATACTTCCAAATTATTCTTTTCTATTAATCGCCACCCATAAAAGGTAAAATTTACTCCTCCTTTCAAGATAACACAAAGAGACATACCCGAAAGTCAAATGTCAGTTACAAAATTGACTCATGGTTTAGGAAAGTTAGAGTTCATCCCAGCTCCATGTTTTGATTCCTGCTATGACTTACTAAGTCATGTGGAAGGGGAAGCAAGGAAGAAAGAAGAATGGTTTTGTATCCCAAAGGCAAATTTTCTGCCGTCACGGCCCTCCACCTTCCTAAAGTTCTTCAGTCACCTAGGCCTCTTTACCTGATTTCTGATGCTCCTCACCTAATTTCTGGCATCTCCTAACACTTGGATCTGCTCCCTGATTACTCATTTCTACTCCTTATTAGCTCTGTGTCCTGGGGACTCTGGTTCCTCACATATAAAATGAGAGTAATAATATTGCATAATGTTCAGGATCATGGCAAGGATTAAATGTGATGAGATGATGGTGATTGACATTTAGAAAGAACCCACATGAAAGCTATGGCTAATATTATTGTCATTCTTAGTAACCTAATTATTATAATCGATCAAAAGAGAGAGAAAAGAGAAGATGGAAAAGGAAAAAAAATGAGACCAACTGAAAGGAAGAGAAAGAAATTGGTGTGTTTTTATATGTAAATAAGACAGAGAAGATACAAGATTGATGGGTGCGCTAGGGGCTGCCCCTTGCCAATGCCTTCTCCCGCCATTTTCTTCTTGGATCCCTATACTCTAGCCATACCGATCTACCTACCTTTTCCAAATACACCTTGCTTTCTAACACTACTCATTCTTTGCACATTCCACTCCTTCTCGAAATAGCATAATTGTCCATTTTATAATTCATAGAATGATTATTGACAGGCTTGACAAAGTTCTCACGAAAGTGTAGCTATTTCTGTGCACATTTTATCTACTCTGGTAAATTTTAAGTTCCTTAAGGAAAGAGTGTCTTCTTCATTTTTGTATCCTCTATGGCACCTACAAATGTTTATAGAATTGAATCAAATTTCCACAGTCTTGCTTTATTTATTTTGTGGGGAGGCAACTAACTAATATATCATGGTTTTCCAAAATTTCTCCTAGAGTTTAAGACAAATACAATCTTTTCGCATTTTTTTGCCTGATTTTTATTTGCCAATATAGTTGCTTTGGAATAAGACAAGGCACTTAGTTCTATGATGGAACGCTCAGTTTTCAAGCCAGGATGCATTTTAGAATCATGGAGGAAACTTAAAATAAAAAATACTGATGCCCAGGACATACCCCAGAATAAATAAATTGGAATCTTTCTTGATGTCTGTCTGGAGGAACTGGAAGATGGCAGACATGGATTTTTTTTTCTTCCAGTTTAACAGGTCAGGGTTGAAATGTTGGTTTGTGTCCATAATCTTGTAGTTTGATGAAAAACAGGTCACCAAGCATTGCCAATCTGTGTTTCGTATCATCTGAAAGCCAGCTTCTTTAACATCACCCAAGGAATGACTTGGAGGCTTTCCCATCAGAGTAGGGCAGGATAGTAGAGCCAATAGGCTGGACACTGTTGTGATTAATAATTGGTAGACTTTGTGGTCAATGACACATTTCCCCCAGACACAGAGATTACCATTGAAACCAGAGTAAGTGACTTGAGGGACAAATCCCTTTTAGCCAAATAATGACTAACAGTGCGGTATAAAGAGTTTGGCTTTGAGGTCAGATGGAGGAGGAATTGAATTCTAGACCTACAACTTATTTACTGTGGGCAAGTCTCTTTGCCTATATGACCCTTAATTTTATCACATACAAAATGAGAACAATAATACCAACCTTAAAGAATGTATAATTAAGAAAATACATACAGTTTGGCTGTCGAGTCCTAGCACATTAATTCCCCAAAAACTCTGGCCATGATCTCTGAGAATCATCTTCTTTAAAATCCCAAAACATAGGAGATGATTCTTAAGAAATACACTTACTCAGGGCTACAGTGAAATCATGCTGACCTTATTCTATAAAGAGAACAAATCATGGCTTGCTATTTGTGAGTTTCATCCTTGAGTTCTAGTTATATCTGTCAGCCAGAAACTCCTGTGTTTATAGGTTGCCCTTTAAAAGACACAGAATTACTCACGTCCTTAAAAATCCTAGACTTGCAGCAGCCAGAAACTTGGAGATTCGCTCCTTCCCACCCGCACACCCGTCTTCATTTTCAGTCTTTCATCCCTTATACATGACACCTCTGGCAGGATGCCAGGAAGGAAACTCATGACCCATAAAGTTAACTTACCTCAGGAGTAGTAGACAAACAGGCTTAATTTAACCCAGAAGACACCAAGAAATAATAACTTGGAAATGGGGACCAGGCTGAGCCAACACACAGACAGTCTCGAGAACTATCATTTATAGTAGTGTATGCAGCATTCAAGCACAGATTGGCTCACTCTGAAGGCAATGAGCCAGAAGCCAAGTTTCAATGTGAATTATAAGATAACCGGTGGGTCTCTGCTGTACATATTCCAGGGAATTTGGTCAGACGAAAGAGGGTATATCCATCTTGCTCCCACGCAAGCCACCATGAGCAAATTTGTGACTCAGACAGACGTAACGTAATATCTTCAGCGATACTTCCAACCCCTCCGCACTAACGCCTGCCAAAGGAAAAAATTATATAATTTTATCACCTTTACATAAGTTTGAATCCTTAATTACCTCCAATCTAGACAATTATTTTGGTGTGTGTGAGTACCTCTGAATGTATTTTTAAGAAAGTAGGGAGGAAATCGGGTTCTTTCCCAAACATTTTGCTCCAATGACTTATTTCTGCTGTCCAATTTAACACATCTGAAATAGAAAGTGAGAAAATTAAGAAATACGAGGGAAGTGGAATCTAAGAGAAACCATGGAATCTAGTGTTACTATCAGGCTGTCTTTTTCAAGTATTTTCGTGTCACAAATCTGCATCTACTGCAGAGCTGGAAGGGAATTACTATGAGGAAGAAACACTTGGAAATTTTACTTTGTTAGTTTAACAGGCTAACTCAGTGTCTTGTCATAAGCACTATCATACTTGACTTCTTTCTTTCTTTCTTCTTCCTCTTTAAACATCCTTGTATAGGGATTGAATTTTCTTTGATTCCTTCTTGCTCTTAAATAGTTCCTTGGGCAGGAGTGAAGTAATGATGGAAGCATAACCACTTTGAATGGAAAACGTCCTGTCCTAAACCAAAAGGATCTGCCATAGGGCTAGAGAAGGGCAGGGATGGGAAGAGGAGGACACATCATTTCCCCATAGTACTGTTAACCACGCTTAACTATCATTTTTCAGAAACAGACGTATCTCATTTTGATAACTTCGCTGGATCTAAGATGAATCACAGCCCGTAAATACATGACAGTTTTCAACTGTGAGTTGTAACTGTAGGCAGGGACGGATGGTGGTCACTTATTCTTGGTGGTCACTTATTCTTTCATTTAGTAAATATTTATTCAGTCCCTGCCTTGTGCCATGGATTCTGCTAGATGCTAGCAAGATAAAAATATAAAACATGTAGACTCCTGAAGAGCTCATAGTTCAGAATAGAATGTAGATGTGCATAAAAATAATTTCAACGTCACGTCATATTTTTATAGTGGTGTGACGCTATGTACAATTTCATGAGGACCACAGTAAAATAGAAGAGAATGTAAGTCTATCTACAGGCATGAGGGACTTCAAATATGAACGTTAAATATATTGAGCACTTGAACTGAGATTTGAAACATAATAGGAATTGGCTGGACAGAACAAGGGGAAGGTAACGTAGGCCAGCAAAGAGTAGAGAAAGGAGTAGATGAGGAGTAGCGGCAAGATAAAATTTGAGGGTTAAAAGGTGAGGCTAACAGCAGAGATGGGGCCAAGATTTGAATTTTCTTCTCCAGATGATGGAGTGTCACAGAAGACTTTGAAGCAAGGAAATAACAAAGGCAGGTTCAAGGGTGGACATGTTGAGCTGGAAGCAGAGGAGGGTGTGGATTGGAGGGGAGCAAAATGGAGGCAGGGAGACTGTTGCAATGGTCCAGATGAGGGAATGATGGCAGTGCCATTGGAGATGGAGAAGAGGGTAGGAATAAGAAGGAACACAAGAAATATTTGGATTTGGCGGTTGGAGGGGGGACTTGATTTGGTTAAAACTAAAAGAAGCACATTAATACAGGAAAATTCATTAAATGGTTTCCCGGAGTGTGTGATGCAACTATTGACTAGTACTAATTTGAATAATACAAGACATCCTACATTTGACGTGATGGTATTATGATATATAGACACAGTGGTGCATCGCTTGAGGGTGGGGATATGTTCTGAGAAATGCATCGTTAGTCGATTTCATCGTTGCGTGAACATCATAGAGTGTACTTACACAAACCTAGATGGTTATAGCGTACTACCTACCTAAACTGTATGGTACTAATCTATGGGATCACTGTAATATATGTGGTCTGTTGTTAACCAAAATGGCATTATGCAGTGCATGACTGTGCGTGTATGTATATATATCCAAATATATAAATTTAAATATTAAATTCTCTCATCACTTAAATTGCAAATGATGAGAGAATTCCAGAGGTATTTGAGTTGAAGGGAATGGAGTAAAGGGAGGTGTGAAAATGTAAGGATGGGGGGACTCTTCCCGTTTTTCCCCTGTAGCCCCTGATATTCCTTGTTATAGAGAGTGTTGGTGGGTGGGGAGACACAATCAGAAAACTTGAGTCTAGGGTATAACTTTGTACAAATTAGCTCTCTTCTTCCTACACATACTTTATAAACTTTATAATCAAGTGAATGTGTCTCCCTCTCAAGAAAGAACTGGTCAACAAACTGTCAAACACTGTAAATTACAATATACTCAAAATGTAACCAACATGTATTTATTGAGTACCTACCACATGCCAATAATCTTCTAGGCCCTGTGGAAAGAAAAACAATATGTTACCACTAGCATTAAAAACATAAAAGACACCAGAGTTCTAAGTAAAATATAGTACTTAAGGGACTGGCCCAGCAGTGTAGTGATTAAGTTCACTTCAGCAGTCTGGGGTTCATAGGTTCAGATCCTGGGTGTAGACCTAGTGCTGCTCATCAGGCCACACTGTGGCAGCATCCCACATAAAACAGAGGAAGGTTGACACAGATGTTAGCTCAGCAACAACCTTCCTCAAGCAAAAAGAGGAAGATTGGCAACTGATGTTATTTCAGGGCCAATCTTCCTCACCAAAAAAAAAAGAAAAGCAGATAGCATTTGAGAGACCTTGAAGAGAGCTTGTATCATATGGAGAATTTCACAAGGTACTGATATGCTTGTTAAAATTTTCTGCCATGGTCAGGACTGTGCTTCATCGAACCAAAATGCTTTCCTTATAGCCCAGCCATAGGACACATGTTCCTATTCCCAAGATATGCATCATTCTTCCTGGAACCTAAAATAATCTCCATTTCTATTTTGTTATTCCTCCCTGCCTGTAATGGTTAATTTTTATGTGTTAAGTTGGAGGATGTTTTTGAATAAGGTCTACATTCAAATTGGTAAACTCTGAGTAAAGCAGATTGCCCTTCATAATGTGGGTGGGCCTCATCCAATCAGTTGAAGGCCTAAATAGAACAAAAAGAATGGCCTCCCTGAGCAAGAAGCATTTCTCCAGAAGACTGCCTTCAGAGTTTATCTGCACCACTGGCTCTCCTGGGTCTGAGCCTGCTGGCCTGCACTGCAGATTTTGGACTTGCCAGCTTCCATAATTGCATGAGCCAATTCTTATAATAAATCTCTTTCCATATATAGATACAGCCTATTTTTTTCTGTTTCTCTGGAGAAACCTGACTAATATACCTCCCCAAATTCATTATTCTCCCTAAAACCTCCATTTTCTCTTTTTTTTAACACATGGTCAGCAAGATCTACCTACATCACAAGAATGGTAAATAGCATGTAATAAAAGTCGTAATAAATACACAAACACACATCTATACATGATGAAGTATCTGAATATCTGACCCATTTAACTTGTAATCGGATTACTGATATTGCATATGAAAGGCAAAGTCATTCCTAGTCAGAACTGAAAAATAAAGTTTTCTCAACTTTTTCTTTTTTCTCCTTTAGCCTGTCCTTGTTAACCACAGCTGTGCCTGCCTTTAAGCTCCTACCAGCCCCTAACTGTAAAACTCCAGCAGCTCCCCCTATAATAAAGACTCTTCATCCTGCCTTCCTACTCCATAACCCGGGGTTGTCTTTGCCTCCCCGCTCTACATCCAACAAGCCATCAACTGCCGTTGATTCTCCTCCTTCTCTGATTGCCTCTCTCTGCATAGCACTGGAAATCCAGCAACATTTTCTTCCGGGCCCTGAGTCCATCACTAAAGGTGATACTAATTTTGATAAACCTGAAGACCCTTTAAGACCTGGGCACCTAGGTTAGGTTTTAGTAGTGCGTGCATAGGAATATGTATATGAAGATGAGTGTGTATTTTTATATTTGGTATATACACGGTGGACTTGAATTTTATTTCATGAGTGGGAAAGGAAGGAGTTTTATGGCATGGATGGTTCAGATAAAGCAAAGATGAAAACATTTATATAATTCTGTTAAGGATTTCTTGTACCGAAGAGGAACCCATGAAGGATTCGAGCAAAAGTGAGAAGAACTTTGCTCAGGACCGTGAACGTTCTCTCACAGGTTGTTGTTATTATGGCTGAAAGGGAAACGCTTTAGATCCTGGGGGACTTTCTCAGCTTCACACCGAAAAACCCCACAAAAGGCCCCCTGGTGTCTTTTCATAGCACAGCAATAGCGGTATATGAGTCCATGCCTTGCTTTAGGCACCACCATAAATCAATGTCAACTTTAGGAAAATAAAACCAAAGAAGCATCTTGCCTCCCTGTCCCCAGCCTGTTTTCTTAACAATGCCACCTGCACTGCTTCCCTAACTAGAGCCGACCTCTGGGATCCAAGCTGCACAGAACACAATTACCTAATGCGGAGCCAATGCAGGGAGGGAGGCCCGACTAAATTCCTGAAAAATAAAGCTGGCAACAGTGTTTGTACTGTGAAATGCAGAGCACCGCTTTTCTCAGACCTCCCGAGTCCCGCTCACGTTCCAGGGGAAGACGTGGGGGCAGGCTGAGTGGAGCCCCAGGCCCTCCCCCGACATCCAACCATCACAGCTCCACTCTTTCTCCTTTTAAATATTGTGATCTCATTAAATTTTTATCTGAGGAAGAGATTCCATCCAATTTTTAAAAATTGACAATATCGTTATAGGGTAACATACTCTATTAAGAATCAGGACAGCTGGGTTCTGAGATCCATCTTTCGGCACCACGATTTCTCATTTGTAGACGGAGATGACGTTAGGGTCCTTGCCCTCCATGAAGGTCAAATGAGCCAATGAGCATTAAGATCTTTGCAAAACTGGAAAACACTAGACCAATATAAATGCGGTCTTTACGCCATTGAGGCTGACTACATGTCGCTTTTTTAACAAAAACTATTCCATAGTGAAGCTGAAAACTAACTCTTACCTCATTTCCTCCACAGTATCAGGGACGTTGTAGACAATGCAGACTCCATGGCTGGGATGTTGTTCTTTTGTTCTGTAGTACTGAAAAAGTTGCTTTGTTGTTGTTGTTCCTGTATGTTTCTTTTAGCAGTTGAACTGTTTCCTAAAAAAGTGAAGCTTATGTGGAATGTCATTATATGAAAAAAGAATAAAGCAGACTGAGCCAAATAGGAGGGGAGACCCAGAGGTCTGAGCTCACCCTCCCGCCCCAGCCACCCCTGGGTACCTCTGAGGAATCCTAGAGCTCAGCTAGTCAGAGTCGAATGACTCCCTTGGTTCATATTTGTGATGTCGCCACCACCTCCAGTTCTCTAATTTGATGGTTGTTCCCTAAAGAATTTTATTAAATCTTTTTCCATTTTGTTCAAAAGGCAGTATGGGTCAGTTGGAAATTTGTAGTGACAATTTTATTTTCATTAATTAATTTTGATTTTAACATTTAATTGTCATTTTAGTCAGTTAATTAATTTCAATTTTGCCTTCTTAATATTGTAATAAGTAATATTGACAGGGTCAAAAACTGAGTAATAAGTAATATTGGAAAAGCCAAAAATTGAGATGCCCGACTCCTACAAATAAAAGATGGTCACGGGGTCATCCCTGTGGCCAAGTGCTTAAGTTCGCACTCTCTGTTTAGGTGGCCTGGGGTTCACCGATTCAGATCCTGGGCATGGACCTACACACCACTCATCAAGCCACGTGGTGGCAGCATCCCACATAGAGGAACCAAAATGATTTACAACTTGGATATATATCTACATACTGGGACTTTGGGGGGGAAAAAAAACAAAGTAGGAGGATTGGTAACAGATGGTAGCTCAGGGCCAATCTTCCTCACACATATACACACACAGACAAAAGATGGTCAGGTGACTCAAGCAAAGGCGATCAGACCTTTTCTCTTGAATCTCCAAATTTTGCGCTGAGTTGCGTGGGATAGAAAAAAATAATGGTAAAGTGCCTTCGTCTGGGTGTTGGGATCCAAACGACTCTCTTGAGTCTCAGACTCTTGAGACCAATAATCTTGAGCCAAATTTTTATTTTTATTATTTATTTAATACTTTGTGTATTCATTTATATTATTTATTAAGTTAATTATTTTAATTTGTGTATTCATTTATATTATTTATTAAGTTAATTATTTTAATATTTCCAAGCCTGTTTCTCCAACATTCTTATCTATTCTCTAAGCTGCATTTTATCCTTCTGGGTAAACTTCTTTTGTTGAACTTAATCAGATTTTTTTGACTTGCAAAACAAATAAGCAAAGACAAAAAAGATTCTAGCTAAGTTCTTATCCTTAATAACCTTCCAATTATACTAGACTGCATTTAACTAGACAAAATCTTAAAAAACTAACCATGTACCTATAATACTCTGCCATGTGCCTATTATATGCGGAGGGTGCACAGGCTACTTTGTATATGTTTTCTAACATAGCTGCCACACGATACAATGAACAGATACTATTTTCTCAGTTTTACAGATGAACAAAGTCAAGTTTAGACAAGTCATATAACTTTTCTAAGCTTAGACAGCTAGTGAGTGGCCTAGCAGTTCACAGACAGATTTATTTGGCTTCTAAACCTTGGTTCTTCCAACTTACACACTCTATCACGAGTTGAGTTATTTGGCTAAAGGGATGCTTTACTTCGTGCCTTGATTATAATTTGGGGGTTTTATCCTATCTTCTCTAGCTATTGGAATAATAAAATATTAATTAGAAGATACATTTATTTTCTATGTTGAGAGGGATGTATTAATATAAACACATATTTCAAATGTTGGTGTTGATAGGATAAGTATAACAGCTAGGAGATGCCACATTTTACATTATTTTATATAGATATTCGCAGTCAAACCCTGCTTCAGCCAAACACTTGCTGATTAAGCACCGTTCACCCCTCCTGGAGGTCAGGAAGCACCTTGATGTTTCATTAGTAATTCCACTGATACAGATGAGATCATGTTTGGTCCCAGCCTTCAGACAGGAATATTCCACTGATTTCCTAGAGATTTTGGCATATATTTTACATTTTAGGTCCTCTTTACTCTTAATTCTTGATCTTTTCTTTAATTATTGTGATTTAGGAAATGTAAGACTATGGGCAGAAAGAAGTAATCAAAAATGTTAAGGAATCTATCTTCCTTTTGAGACCTTTGAGAGCTGCAATGACATGTATTGAAATTTGATCTGAAATTTCTCTAATTTACTGTCTTAGCTCACAGACAAATCATGCCATATGTCATTCATCTTCCAAACATAAAAAAAAAAAAAACATTTTTGCCAGACCCATGGCTGAGTGATTAAGTTCACGAGCTCCGCTTCAGCAGCTTGGGCTTCGCTGGTTCAAATCCTGGGCTCAGACCTAGCACTGCTCATCCAGCCGTGCTGAAGCAGTGTCCCACACGGAAGAAGTAGGAGACCTACAACCAGGATGCACACTGTGTACTGGGGGGCTTTGGGGAGAAGAAGGAAAAAAGAAAAAAAGAAGAAGATTGGCAACAGTTGTTAGCTCACGGCAACTCTTCCAGGAAAAAAAAAAAAAAGCATGTATATATATATATATATTGTATATATATAAAAAATAGTGAATCTTTAAAAAAAGATCCCCATTTTGTGAAAATTGCATCTGCATATGACATTTTAAAATTAAATCTGTTAGAATTACCTCCATATATATAAAACATAACATAGAATATTTGTGTGTCTGTGTGTCTATATCCACTCATACAGCTTCAGGAATCTCAATTCATTGAAAATATTCCAACGCTCTGTTAATAAGAACATATTTCTTTCTTTACTCATTAATTTGTTCATTTTTCCCAATCATTATTTACTTGAAGTTCACCTACTGTGTGCCAAGAATTGTATTAGGTGCCAGGTAATGAGTAAGAGAGATACCGTCTGTGGATTCTAAAGCTTGTAATCCAGTGGCAGAACAGGAAATGCATAAACCAAGTAAAACAGGATTTACAGATAGTTGACGTGTCCTGTGAAGGAAACAAAGTGATAGAGAACACTGGAAGGGAGGCCAGGTCAGCTAGGTCGCTAGCTTTGCATTACTTGTTCCCTATTATATTTGTTCTACAAATTGTTGCCTAATATTTCGGGAACACAATGTTTAGACAGAGAACTGCACTGAAATGAACTAGCAAAGGGTACAAAGAGGAGCATTCCAGGAGAGACAGAAAAGAGCTCAGCATTCTCAAAAATCCTTTTAGTCAGCATGGCTGGAACAGTGGGCAAATGGAAAGAACAGTCTGAGGTGAGTCAGGCAGGGGCCAGATCGTCCAGGATAGTGGTAAAGTACTCAGGTTTTATTCTACATGCAAGGGAAGACTACCCGGGAGAGTGAGAAGGTGTTTACATTTACTCTAGCTGCTGGGTGGAGAATGAGTTGGAAAAGACGCCAGGCTATTGCAGTAGCACTGACAAAATTAGTGCTGCCTTGACCGAGGTGGGAGGGATAGACATGGAGGAAAGTGGAAGGAGGGATGGAGAGAGGGAGGGTGATAAGAGGAGAAGGAGAGAGGCTTTTCTTGTTTCTCTCTCTTTTTTGCTGAGAAATATTTGCCCTGAGCTAAGACCCACTGTCAATCTTCCTCTTTTTGTATGTGAGCTTCCACCACAGCTTGGCCAATGACAGACAAGTGGTGTAGGTCCACGCATGGGAACCGAACCTGGGCCACCGAAGTGGAGCTTGTTGAAATCCACCACTAGGCCACTGGGGCTGGCCCGAAAGAGACTTTTCTGTTTTTTTCACAAGTAAAAGAGCTTTTGTGCAAATTTATGTGAATAATTCATTCTTGTGTATGTGCGTAGCAGATAAAAGAATAAGGAACTAGAAACATACTCCAAATTCTACCACCCTGAATCACATACATTTCTTTCTCTGTTCTCAAACATCACGTAGAAACATTCACAAACACACACAAAGACACACAAGATAACATTAGATATACCTTTTCCCACCTTGCTTTGTTCATTGTGGAAATCCCTCTAAATTACCTTGCATAAATTTCACTCATTTGTTAACTGGGTATATGATAATTTTATGAATTGGTTGTATTGCAATTGATTCATTCCTTCCCCATAGATTGTTTTTAACTTTATTGCCAGTTTTTTTGCCACTACAAAAAAATGCTGTTTTAAATATCTTTATTGTATACTGGTGTGTTTTTATTTCTATGTTAGAGGTTCTCAGGAGTGTAATCGATGAGTAAATAATTCCATATTGCCTTCCAAAATGCTATTAAAATTCCCATTTCTATCAGGAATATATGAGAATAAACTTCTCTCCACATCACCACCATCACTATTATTTACTATTCCTTCTGACCGCCTTCACCTTCTTCCTATGTGAAAAACCTTTATATAACAGCCTCTGTACACCAAATACCCCCAAGCCAGATTTTCAATGAGAAGCTCGTGGCCTAAAGACTAGATGATGTAAAGAATCCATTCTGGCAGGGGTGGGAAGAGTTCTATCTAATTTTGACAGGGAGTAACGGGAACAAAATCCAGTGAAACTAGAGTCTGCTTTTGGACGTGTTGAGTTTCAGATGCCTACAGCGCTCCCCAGTAGAGATTACCAGTAGGCCGTTGGCTATATGTCTAGAGCTCAGAGAAAAGGTGTGGGGAAGGTGTGGGCTGGAAGAGAGAAAGCCAGCATATGGATGAGATCTAAAGCCATAATAATTGAGGATATCATTAAATGAGAGAGTGTAGGGAAAAGAGAAGAGGCAGATTTCAAGTCGGAACCTTGAGAAACTCCAAATTTAGAAATTGGTCTGGAGATGGAGAGAATGTGAAGTGAGATTTGCAAGAGCCACCAGGGAGGTATGAGGTCAAGAAGGCCCCTTTGAAATTAGGAGAGATAACTGGTTCCAATTCTTTTAACAGATCCTGTGAAATAGAGACAGAGCAGTGTCCACTGCCTGTGGCAGAGGGAAGATCTTGGAGTCATTGGCAAGAGCAGGTTGAGGTGAATGTTGCAGTAGAAAATAGATTGAGGTGTGCTGAGCAGGGAATGGGGAAGGGAAGAAAGTGAAACACTGAAGGGAGGACACATTGAAGGCATGCCCCTTTATCTGCTCATCCTGATTCTTCAATGTCCATGAGGGAGGGTGCACAAAGAATGAGTTTAGAGGAAGGCTCAGGGTAGAGGAACTCTTATTCTGACTTGTGTGGGTTTTTGGAGAAGCCGCTGTGACAGGTGGCCCTGCACCATCTCCGTGGTCACAGTTAATGGTGTTGTGACACAGAGAGGGTCTAGTTGGCCTCCTGGGCATTTTTCAGCCCCGACATGGTGGACAAAATGAGCTCAGGGCCTACAAACCTGCCATGGAGTCAGAGAGGTTGAAAAGGAACAGAGAAGCGTGGAGGGTCAAATGTCTAGACCAGGATTTGGATAAAAGATGAGGCAGAAACTGTAAGTGACTTGTAGCCTCAATGAGAGCTGGAAGGATGCAAGTCAGAAGGAGAGGTCAGCTGGACCCTGACCTGACCTAAAGGATTTATATAGTCAGCTCGGCTATACCGGACATATGTGTTCTTAAAAACATTATGCTAGGCAAGATGGTGCAATAAAAATCTCAGGGCTTACTGGAAAAATGAGGTTTTGGCATAACACTCAAAAATTTTACCAGTGACACATTAACAAAATACGGTATCCTAATAAAAATGGAAGCACAGTGTACACAAGTTAAATGATTAAAAAATACATAACTACTACAATAAATATGGCAGCTCGTCTTGAATAAAACTTGAAATTTGCAGGTGGAACTGGGCATTGGAAGGGCTGTGG
The DNA here is from genome assembly GCF_037783145.1 of Equus przewalskii. Classification (NCBI taxonomy): domain Eukaryota; kingdom Metazoa; phylum Chordata; class Mammalia; order Perissodactyla; family Equidae; genus Equus; species Equus przewalskii. Next base: position 22,052,202 of record NC_091849.1, read on the forward strand.
TTTGTGTGTTACTGGGAGGTTATGGAAGGATAGAAAGTCACACCACCAGATGAGGATGGGAGTCGTTCATAGCACAGGGGACAAACTGAGGCAGTTGGGAGATGCTTGAGGGTGTGCATGTGTGTGTTTTGCATATTCCTACAAGAGTTCAGTTCTGCAGGGTGTACTTTTCAGCATTCCCCTAGTGTTTCCTGCTCAAGAAATTGAGCATAAGCAAATGGAAGCAGGATTTATGCTCAAATTATTCCCTAATATATCAATCATGCTTTCAAAACAAGTATTATAGCAGAACTGAGTGGACCATGAATTCATCAGCTGCAGACAGTAGCAGATGTCAGCAAAACAGAGACAGAAATGGCTTAACCATGCCTTAGCCATTGTCAGGCAGCCACATTCAAGGACTAACATTAGGGCCTGGCGGCCTTTACCCCCCGAGGCCATGCAGATTGGTCGGTTGGTTGGTTTTTTCAGGGGTATAAGATTTATTGTTATATTTTTCAATTTTTCTACAATGATCCCAATATATATAAAAAATTTTTATTTATTTTTGCTAGCTTTATTGAGATGTAACAGACATATAACATTGTCTAAGTTTAAGGTGTACGCATAATGATTTGATATATGTATATATCGCAAAATTATTACCACAATTAGGTTAGTTATTACATCCATCACCACCTCACAGACTTACAATTGTATGTGTCGGGGGGGAGGGTAAGATCCTTTAAGATCTACTTTCTTCACAATCTTCAAACATACAATAGAGTACTGTTAACTCTAGTAGCCATGCTGTATATTACATCCCCAGAACTTATTCATTTTATAACTGGAAGTTTTTACCCTTTGACCACATTCACCCATTTCCCCCCTAACATCCAGCATTTTACTCTCTGTTTCTATGAGTTCCTTTTTTTTAATTTTTGGTGGGGAAGATCGGCCCTCAGCTAACACCTGTTGCCAATCCTCCTATTTCTGCTTGAAGAAGATTTTCTCTGAGGTAACATCTGTGCCAATCTTCCTCTATTTTGTTTGTGGGTCACTGCCACAGCATGGCTTGATGAGTGGTGTGTACGTCTGCACCTGGGATCCAAACCCGCGAACCCTGGGCCACCCTAGTGAATCACATGATCTTAACCACTATGCCACCAGGCTGGAGTGAGTTCAGGTTTTTTTAGATTCCAGATATGAGTGACGTCATACAGTATTTGTCTTACAAGTCATGCAGACTTGTAAGGACCTTCATACAACCTTTTCCTATCTTAGAGAGGAGCAGGAAAAAGGGGGGAATTAGAAATTTGAGAAATTATGCAAAGAGACTAAAGAAAACCCAAAGTGACTGTGGTAGAATTCACTAGATCATTTTTAGTTTTGGTCCAAATTTAATCTCACCACCCCACTCACAGGGGAATCAGTGTTGGGGCATGAATAAGACTAGATCAATTTATGGAGAAATAAAGGAGCTACAATATTGCTGTGCTCTTTCTTTCTCTCAAAAAGCATGAATGGGGGTAATTAAGTGAAGATGTATATAGACAGCCATTTTGACAAGTTTACTGTAAAGAGGAGTTGAGAAATGGGCAGATGACTGAAATGAAATATGCATTCTACAGTAGGTTTTTTTTGGTAGTTGTTTGTACTTTTTTAAGGGAAGACAGTCCACTTGACTGTTCTTTTCTTATTCAGCAATTCCAATGCAAGCAAAGGAATGATTTCCAAGCAGCAGTAGATTTTGAGACCGAATCCTACCCCACTTTCTGGTCATAACAGATATGAGATGTGAAAAAACAAATGGCTGCCCTTTGAGAGGACTCAGAGAACAGCAAAGAGAAAGGGAATGTTTCAAGAAGTAAATGACCATAAAGAGGACTTTGCTCATTGAGAGAGGGCCATGGAGAAGATGGTCAAGGAGTGGAGGGGATGGGCAGAGAATCGCCCCAGATTCTGTCATTCAGAACTGTAGAAGGGAGAGTGTGCAGGAGATAGTCAGTAGTCAGGAAGCCTGGCACTTCTGGTGGTGATTACGGTAAACACGGGTCCAAGACCTTATGACAGATGCTGTTTTAAGGTACTGCAGTTCTAAACGCTTTGCTCAGTGGTATAGCAGCATCTGGGGTGTGACAGCTTCCATCAAGGAAAGGGAAAGAACTAACATGTATTGAACACCTCTGTACTCAGGTCATGTTCTAGGTTTGTCATCTATTTCTCCAATTCTAACATCTTTATGAAGATGGGGTTATTTCCAACTTACCAAATGAGACAAGCGAGACTTAGAAAATTCAAATAACTTGTCCTGATTCACACAATTAATAAATGGAAGACCCAGTATTCAGTTTCTACTCTAATACCAAAGTCCATGTTATTTCTTTAACACCCATTGTGCCCTTTGTCCCTCCTATGTCACATAACCTCCATTAACAATGACCTTGTTAAACATGTAAATTGTTGCAAACTCATGGAAGAAAAAAAATCAGCGGAAACATAGTTCTTGTTTTGATACAGTATTTAACACTATATTTTATACATAGAAAGCAGTTCAGGGGCCAGCCCTGTGGCATAGTGGTTGAGTTCAACACACTCCACTTCGGCGGCCCAGGGTTTGCAGGTTTGAATTCTGGGTACAGACCTACACCAGTCATCAAAAAGCCATGCCGTGGCAGTAACCCACATACAAAAATAGAGGACGATTAGGACAGATGTTAACTCAGGGAAAATCTCCCTCAAGCAAAAAGAGAATTGGCAACAGGTGTTAGCTCAGGGCCAATCTTCCTCACCAAAAAAAGAAAAAAAGCAGTTCATTTGTTTTTTCCCTTTTGGTAAATGAACAACTGAATAATATGAAAAAAATAATTTTATTAATTCATTCAGTCATCATAGATTAGAATGCATATGACTGCATTAAGAAGAATGAGAACAAATTACTAATGAGAGAATCATAAAATGGCTGCCAAGAGCAGCTGAATCCTAGAGAATCTTTATGGTTAATGAGTAAGAAGCGAGCCATGCCCTCTCACAGCTAGAAAATTCTTACTGGGCAGACCACGATCCATTTTGGTGCATTTTGGGAACATGGTGTAATGAGAATTTTTACAGTCACTAAACCGTAAGCTGCAAGTACCCAAAACAATAGCTGTGATACAGTTGATTCTTAAATACTATTCACTGCGTCAATGAATTAATGAACTGATAAATAAACAAGCTTGAGCCCAGCTATCCCTCCGCACTGATTATTACACCTTGGACAAATTAGACATTTAGGCTCTCTGAACCTTTTACTTTCTTATATTTGTAAAATAAAGATAATGACTGGCCTACCTATACTCAAGTACATTCTAAAAAACAGATGAAGAAGGGAAAGATAAAAACTAGCATTTACTGAATTGATAACAGACTCTTTCGTAGGCAATTTCCCCCACCTTATATCAATGAGGTATGAATATGAAAGAGTTTTTGGAAGTTTTTACAAGCAATCATTTATTAAACAATTTGTAGAAGAGCTTCTATTGAATAGTTTTTTGCCTGAATGACACGAGAGGGTACTCTTGGAAATTGAATGACTTATTTAGGATGGGTAAGAGAAAGTGTCATAAAAAATAAATCATGGAACGTATTATCCACATCAGGAAGTGGAATAAGCAGGTCATATGACAGCATTAAGAAGAGTGAGAACAAATTACTAATGACAGAATCATAAAACGGCTGCCATGAGTCGCAGAATTCTAGAAAATCTTTATGGTTAGTGAGTAAGAAGAGAGCCATGCCTTCTCACAGCTATTCAAGCAATGGAATCCTGGGTTGGATAACCAGAAGTCTGAACCAGTGTGGCACTACAGCATAGAATACAGGTAATTTTTTCTAAAGTTGTGCAGAAAGTCAAAGATGAAACAAGAAACGCAGTTTAGCCTTTCTTAGTGACAATCTAATTTTATATCCTTCAATATACATTTCCAAGTTCATGTTCTCCTGGGAGGTTTTGGGTTATTTCTATCCCGCATTCCTGTTTCTAGCATTCACTTTTGCTAGAATTCTATAACAAGCACATGAAAGTAGGACAAACTGTGCCCAAACAAGGAATTACTCTTGTTCCAATAAGTATATCACCTAAAGGCACAAATAATGCAGGGAAAGAAAAATGAAACAGCTATGTAGTAGCAAATAGTATAAATATAATTATTTTCAGACTAGGCACTTGGAACACAATTTCTCAGTAAGGAAAAGTAAACGATGAGCGAATACTAACTGGAGACTCTTGTCGTGTCTAAAGGGTGGTACTCACATGTCTGGGGAAATTAGAAAGATGATCGTAGCATCACAGAATCAGTGCTCCTTTGCTCTTTCCCTTTTTCCCTAACTCTGGAACATTCAGCTTGAGTCTGGTTCCTGCCATTTCCAGGTACTGATATTGATTGCCACCCCAAGAGTGTTTAACGTTTGTGCCCTCTCATGGTTTCTGTACCTGTTGATAGGGGACTCATCAATATTAAGAATCTTCAAGATTCAAGGTCATTATCATTACTTGTATAAATGCCACTGAAAATGATGATAATCTTTAACATTTGCATCATACTTTACCTTTTCAAGATTTTCTTAGCTCCATTTTTTAGTGTGAGCTTCACAAAAGCATTGGGAGTTAGACAAGGTATAGTACATAGCTTGCCCAAAAAGACATTGAGATTTTCCTCTAGTTACTGAATTCTGAGTTGCACAGCTGGATCTTAATTCTAGAAGTCCTTGCCAATCCCTTCTCACCTTTCAAACCACACAACCCACGTGACTATTCATGGAACTTATCTTACATAGTCACCTGCTCAGCATCCATCTGAATTTATAAACCCTCCACCCTACACAACTATTACCTTTTGTATGCCCTTCTACTATAATTATTTATTTTATGCAGTTGTAATTTTATATATATATTCTACTGCATTTGAAGTTTTACTTAGTATACTGCATGCATTTTCCATGTACTACATAGTATTCATAGTTATCTAACGTCTTCATAACATTGAAGGTAGCATATTTTCTTGCATATTTCTCTAATGTTAAACATTATGGCTACTTCCATTTGTTACAGCTTTTTTATTTTTTCATTTTCAACAGCTTTAGTGAAGAATTTCATAATAGTACATTTTCCTCTTTTTTATTATTTCCTTAGGACGGATATCTAGACTTTGGATTTTAATAACTTAAAACAGCATTTGTAATTTTATAGCTATGGTATTCATTGCCAAGTCTTTCCAAAAGTATTGAACCAAATTACATCACGAACAGCAATATATGAAAAAGGCAAATATATTGTTCATTGTGTGTGCCTTTCTTCCATAACCCAATAGACAAAAATTAACTTAATCCAATTAATCAAACATTTATTCAAAACTATTAGCCATTGGGGCCAGCTCTGTGGCCGAGTGGTTAAGTTCGCACACTCCGCTGTGGCGGCCCAGGGTTCAGATCCTGGGCGCGGACATCGCACTGCTCATCAGGCCACATTGAGGTGGCGTCCCACATCCCACAACTAGAAGGACCGGCAACTAGGATATACAACTGTGTACGGGGGGTGGTTTGGGGAGATAAAGCAGAAAAAAAAAGCAAAAGAAGAAGAAAAAGATTGGCAACAGTTGTTAAGTTGTTAGCCCAGGTGCCAATCTTTAAAAAACAACAACAACAAAAAAACTATTAGCCAAATGTTTTGTTAGACCTAGAAATGCAAAGGTCAATAAGAAAGGCACACAGCCTACTCTCAAAGAGCTCTGGATAATTTTGCCACAGATAATTCCAGAGACTCAGAAGGCAGGAATTATGTGCAACCAGAAGACATATGTGTTTTGTGAACAAATTATTTTAATAGGATTTGAGTGGTGATGTATCTTCCTGCTTTGTGCGATTCCACCGTGAGTATGTCATTCTTACTCAGTTGTCAACACTCTCATGAATAGGCCATAATCATGTGTTTATGTTCTACATCAACACCGAAAAAAACAGATTCATCAGCTCATTGTGTATTTCCCAGATGAATCCATTGAATCGGAGCCCAGGCAATATTTCTTTTCAAATTTTCAGGTAAGACATGTCATAACTCTTTTACGGCTCTTCCTTGGCACCAGAAAAAGTGTGTCTAGGAGGAAGAAATACTGGAGCAGAATTAGAAAACTTTACTTTAGTCCTGTATCTACCACTGAGTATGTGGCCTATAACAAGGCATTTAATTAGTTTGTATCTCATGAATAAAGTGGATAAAAATACTTTTCCTGTCTACCTTGTGGCTGTTCTAATTTGACTAATTCCCGTCACAAGCTCGCTCTCTGCTGGAATCAGGCCCATCTTCACATTCCTCTAATATCCCATCTTAATCCAGGCTGAATCCCAATTACAGAGCCCCAGTTCTTCTGCCAAGACTCAGCTCAGTTAGCATCCCCTCCAAGAAGTCCAGAATCTATAATTCCAGCCCACGTTGAACTTTTCCCCCTTCCATCCCACCCCCAGCGTTTGGTAACGTTAAATTCAGCATTTTATCATGAACAATTTTAAATCACTCCTAAATTGCTTACTAGCTTTAAATCTTATCTCCCTTGTTCTTGTCTATTCACTATACCCAGCAGATCCAAGCAGAACCTCAAATTTTTAAATCCTACAGGTCTTGTCACAGTACCAGAAACACAATAGGTACTCCAACAGCGTTTGTTTAAAAGTGATTAAAAGCAACCAAAGGAGTCAAAATTTAAAGAAACTTGATGCTGGGGAAGAAAGAGGCTAAGATAAGGGAGGCTAAGATTCTGCCTACAATCTCGCTTCATGGCATTTTGAGATTCTCGAGCTGTGCATACATGACAGAAACATAGAGAATCAAGCAGCAAGCATCACAGGGAGAATCAAGAGCTGAGTAGCAATTTGGACAGTGCTGCAGAGATAGAGGTTGGAATTCTGGACCAGCCAAAGCGAAGGATAAACACCTAGGGCTCTAAGTCGAAACATCTCAAAAGGGCAACAAAGTAGAATTAAGAACTATTTTTGAGGAGTAAGGGCAGACTAGAGAAATGATAGCCATGACAAATTGTGAAACAGCTTTGGCTGGATTACAGTGATCTTGTACCAGAACTAGAGTGCTGGAAGAGACAATGAAAAGAATATTATAATACTTCTTGAGAAGGATGACATTATCTACGGCCACTAGCGATGTCTTATTTTTTTTCAAAAACCCGGTCATTGATAATTAAATAATTAAATTAAACTTAAATAATTGAAGTCTAATTTATATAACAATAAAATGTGCGATTTAAATGATACAATTTGATGAGTTTACAAATGCATATTCCCATACAAACATTTTGACAATCATGAAAGAGAACATTCTATTTTTCATCTATTTCCTATTTCATTAAGTTATGCTCTTTAGTATTTCCTGTCTTTATTAACATTGGCTTTAATTTTCTCTTCTAGTTCTATCTTCTCAATGAGGAAAGATAGATCATTGACTTTTATAGCTTCTGATTTCTTTTCTAATGTAAGAATTTAAATTAGAAATTTTCCTCTAAGTACTGCTCTAAATGCATACCACAAATTCTATATTGTTGTTTAATTTTTGTTCAATTTAAAATATTCTCTAGTTGCCCTTGTGATTTCTTTTTTGATGTGTAGTTTACTTGAAGAGAATTGGTGGTCAAACATGGGTGAATTTTTCATTTGTTACTATTTTTTTAGGTTAATTTCCTTGCCATCAGATAAAACAATCTATATGAATTCAATTTTATTTTTTAATATTTGTTGTGCCTTGAATAGCTCTTTTGTTCCTTTTCATGCAATGTTCTGTAGATATCAACTAGATCAAATTAATTGATACTACTGTTCAAGATTAATATATCCTTATTAATTTTCTATCTGTTTGTTCTGTCAATTACTGAAAGAGAAATGCTGAAACTTTTTAATTGCGTTTTTCTCTCTGTCGTTTCAGTTCTTTAATTTTTCTTCGCGCATGTAGAAGCTCTGTTAATAGTGCATACACAAGTATACTGACATGTCACTTTAATGAATTGACTTGTAATGTCTATGAAAGGACCTCCTTTTCCTCTGGTAATACTCTTTCTCCTACGATTGCTATGGTTTGAAATTAACATATACCTTCCTGCTTTCTTAGAACTCATGTTTACATAATATAATTCTTCAATATTTCACATTTAACTTATCTGAATCATTATACACAAAATCTTGTTCCTGTAGACAACACAGAGTTGGACCTTAAAATTTTATCCAATTGGAAAGTGTCTACATTTTAATTAGATGATTTAGAACATACACATTTAATGTGTTTATAAACATAATCAGTTTTCAATATGCTACATTGCTATTGGTTTTTCATTTGCTCCATCAGTTCTTTATGCCATTTTCCTTCTTTTTCTGTCTTTTGGGGTTAATTGAGTACTTTTGGTACTCTGCTTTATCTCCTTTTTTGAGAGTTTATCTCCTTTTGAGAGTTTTTTCCTCTTTTTTAAGAAGTTGTTATAGGGTTTACAATATGCATAATTTAATCATCACCATCCACCTTCAAATAATATTATACCACTTCACGGCTAACATAAGAACGTTACGAACAAATACTTTTATTTCTTTCCATCTCTCCTTTGTGGTATTTTTATCATACATTTTACTTCTGTGAATGTTATTAATGCCACAATATCTTGTTTTTATTTTTAATTAGAAATTAATAATTTTGCAAAGAAACTAAGTATGGGAAAACACATTTTAAATATATTTTCGCACACAGTTAACATTTCCAGAGCTATTCATTCATCTGTTTGATCCAAGTTTCTATTTGTTATAATTTTCCTTCAGGCTGAAGAAGTTTCTTTAACATTTCACATTACACAGGTCCGCTACTTTTTTAGTATTCTCACCTATATTTGTTGTTGGTTTTGCTTGAAAATGTATTTAAATTGCCTTTATTTTTGAAGAGTAGTTTTACTAGACATCAAATTCTATATAGACCGTTCTGTTTTCAGCACTTTAAAGATATCATTCCACTTTCCTCTGACCAGAATTCTTTCTGAACAAAGTCATCAATATTTTTTTTTTCTGTGATTGGCACCTGAGCTAACATCTGTTGCCAATCTTTTTTCTTTTCTTCTTCTTCTTCTCCCCAAAACCCCCAAGTACATAGTTGTATATTCTAGCCGTAGATCCTTCTGGTTATGCTACGTGGGACACCACCTCAGCATAGCTTGATGAGCACTGCTAGGTGCCCAGGATCTGAACAGGCACAACCCTGGGCCACCGAAGTGGAGCGTGTGAACTTAACCACTCAGCCATGGGGCCGGCCCCAATAATTATCATTATCTTTGTAATTGTTCATGTAATATGTCTTTTCTTCTTTTTCTCTGCTTTTAAGATTTTTAATTTACCATTTATTTTTTGGCAATTTCATTCTAGTATGTTGCGTTGTGGTTTCCTTTATTTTTACCTGTTTGGGGTTCATTGAGATTCTTGGCCTATAGGTTTATAGTTTTTAAGCCCATTCAGGTTATTTTTTAACATTAAATATATTTTGCACCTTCAAAAATTTGACATGGTTGTCTCTAATACTTTCCATTTTTCTTCTCATTACATTCGTATTTCCCTTTACATCTTTAAACATATTTATAATAAACAATTTAAAGTTCCTGTCTCTAAATACCATAATCTTTGTCCTCATTGTTGGAAATTGAATTTGTCTCCCAGTTTTGTGTGAGCCTCCTGCTAGTTCTTTTTGGCTTGGTCTCACGCAGTTTCAACCTACATATATGCAGCCTAGTATTCAGTCAAAATGTCAAGAGGACATCTACGCATGAGCCTAGAATATTTTCTCTTGATAGCCCCCTTCTTTAGAGCACTCTGCTCTGCAAATATCAGCTGCTACACTCTCCCCAAAATCTAATCTCTGTCTTAACTAAGTAAGGCCACCGCGGTCCGTTTGGCTTATTTTTCTCCACTCTGTTACGCAATGATGCCTCCAAGCAGGAAGCCACATGATTTAAGAGCTTATTTTGTTTGCTTTTATTTTCTCAAAGATCACAGTCTTGTCTTGCTTGTGTCCAATGTCAGAAAACATTTTTTTTCGTGTATTTTGTCTTGATTTCTGATTGCTCCATTAGGGCTGGAAGAATTTGGTCTATAATTTTTCTGAACAACGTTTGGTCTTCAATTTAAAAACACGTACCACTTATGCCAAGAAACAAGAAAAAGACCAAAAAGGACCGAAAAGCCCAGAATAAAAGGCAATGGGAACAGAGCTACTTGTGATCAAAATATTAGATATTGCAGATAAACACTTTAAAACAACTATAATTAAATTGTTCATGATAATTTAAGAGAAATGGATTATTTTACCAAAAAAATAATGATATGAAAAGTGTCAAATAAGTTCTAGAGCTGAAAAATGAAAAACCTGAAATTAGTATTGAACATATAAATTTAATAGTGTTTAATAGATAAACATACAAGAACAGAAGAATGCTATGTGTATGTGTTATGTGTGAACTGCAAGAGAGTTGTGTTAGTTTTGTATTGTTACATAACAAATTAGCACAAATTTTGGGGTTAGAACAACATACATTTATGAGGCCTGCCCAGTGGCATAGCAGTTAAGTTCATGCGCTCTGCTTTGGCGGCCTGGGGTTCGCTGGTTCATATCCCCGGCACGGACCTACGCACTGCTCATCAAGCCATGCTGTGGCAGGTGTCCCACATATAAAATAGAGGAAGATGGGCACAGACGTTAGCTCAGGGCCAGTCTTCCTCATCAAAAAGAAGAGGATTGGTGGCAGATGTTAGCACAGGGCTAATCTCCCTTTAAAAAAAAAAACCACACATTTATTATCTCACAGTTTCAGTGCATGAAAAGCTTAGGCACAGCTTAGCTGGCTCTTCTACTCAGCCTCCTAAGGCTGCAATCCAAGAGACAGCTGGAGCTCTGGTCTCATCAAAGCCTTGATTAGGGAAATGTCTGCTTCCTAGTTCCCTCGGGGCTGTTGGAAGAATTCGTGCCCTTAAAGTTGTGGGTTTAGATCCCTATTTTCTTGCTGACTGTTGGTCAGGGAGCATTCTAGCTCCTGCAGTTCATGACAGTTCCGTGTCATGCAACTCTCTCACAACGTGGCAGCTTACTTCTTCAAAACCAGCAAGATCTCTCTCTCTCAGTCAGTTCTGTTAAGACAGTCTTATCTAACATAACTTCATCAAGGGAATGGCATCCCCTCATCTTTGCCTATTCTGTTGGTTAGGAGCAAGTCTCAGGTTCTGCCCACACTCAAAGGTAGGGGATTACACAAGAGTGTGACTCATTGAAGGTTCATCCTAGCATGTGTCTGCCACAAGAGTCAAGAAATTATCCCAGATCATAAAAGAGTACTATGAACAATTATATGTCAATAAATTGGACAACCTAGAAGAAATGGATAAATTCTTAGAAACATACAACCTATCAAGATTGAATCATGAAGAAATAGAAAATTTAAACAGACCAATTGCTAGTAAAGAGATCGAATCAGTAATGAAAAATATCCCTACAAACAGAAGTTCAGGATCAGATGGCTTCACTGGTGAATTCTACCAAACATTTAAAAAAGAATTAATGCCAACTCTTCTCAAGTTCTTCCAAGAAAGTAAAAGAGAGGGAAAGACTTCCAAGCTCATTTTATAAGGCAAACATTAACCTGATACGAAAACCAGACCAAAACGCTACAAGAAAATACAGTTACAGTCCAATAACTCTGATGAACATAGATGCAAAAATCCTCAACAAAACATTAGCAAATTAAATTCAACAATACATTAAAAGGATCATACAACCTGATCAAGTAAGATTCACCCCAGAAATGCAATGATGGTTTAACATCTACTAATCAATGTAATACATCACATTAACAAAAGAAGAGTGAAAATCATATGATCAGCTCAACAGATGCAGAAAAAGCATTTGACAAAATTCAACATTCATTCATGATAAAAACCCTGTGAAAACTAGGTAAAGAAGGAATGTACCTCAACATAATAAAGCCCATATAATGCGAGCCCACTGCTAACATCACACTCAATGGGGAAAAGCTGAAAGCTTTTCCTCTCAGATCAGGAACACTACCAGGATGCCTACACTCACCACTTCCATTTAACATAGTGTTGGATGTTCTGGCTAATGCAATTAGGTAACAAAAAGAAATAAAAGGCTTCCAAATCAGAAAAGAAAAAAATAAAACTGTCCCTCTTTGAAAATGACATGATATTATATGTATAAAACATAAAGATTCCACCAAAAAAATTGTCATAACTAATACGCAAATGCAAAGTTGCAGGATACAAAGATCAATATATAAAAACCAGTTACATTTTCATACACTACAATGAAATGTTGAAAAAGAAATTAAGAAAACAATCCCATTTACAATAGCATCAAAAAGAATCAAATACCTAGGAATAAATTGAACCAAAGAGGTGAAAGTTCTGTACATTGAAAACTATAAGAACTTGATGGAAAAAATGAAGACGCCACAAATAAAATGGAAAGGTATTCCATGTTCTTGGATCAGAAGAATGGAAAATGTTAAAATGGCAACACTACCCAAAACAAGCTACAAATTCAGTGTAATCCCTATCAAAATTCCAATGACATTTTTCATGGAAATAGAACAAATAATCCTAAAATTAGTAAGGAACCACAAAAGTCCCTGAATAGCCAAAGCAATCCTGAGAAAGAGAACAAAGCTCTAGACATCACATTACCTGATTTCAGACTATACTACAAAGCTATAATAATCAAAACAGTATGGTATTGGCATAAAAACAAACACATAGGTCAATGAAACAGAATAGAGAGCCCAGAAATAAACTCATGCATTATGGTTAATTAATTTACAACAAAGGAGCCAAGGATAGACAATGGGAAAGGATAGTCTCTTCAATAAATGGTGACGGGAAAACTGGACAGCCACATGCAGAAGAATGAAACTGGACCCCTATCTTACACCATACACATAAATCAACTCAGAATGAGTTAAACTTGAATGTAGGCATAAAATCATAAAACTTCTAGAAGAAAACATTAGGGGTAAACTCCTTGACGTCAATCTTGGCAGTAATTGTTTGGACTTGACAATAGCAAAGGCAGTAAAAGCAATATAAATAAGCAGAACTACATCCAACTAAAAAGTTTCTGCACAGCAAAGAAAATCATCAACAAAATGGAAAAGCAATTTATAGAATAGAATAAAATATGTGTGCAAATCATATATCTGATAAGGGGTTAGTATCTAAAATATATAAAAATTTCATACAACTCAATAGCAAAAAAAATATCTGATTTAAAAATGGACAGAGGAACTGAATAAACATTTTCTCAAAGAAGACATACAAATGGCCAAGAGGTAGATGAAAAGATGCTCAACATCACTAATCATCAGGGAAATGCAAATCAAAACCACGAGATACCACCTCACACCTGTTAGAATGGCTATTATCAAAAAAGCAAGAAATAATAATTGCTGGTGAGGATGTGGAGAAAAGAAAACCCTTGTGCACTGTTAGTAGGAATGTAAATTGGTGCACCTGCTATAGAAAACAATATGGAACTTCCTCAAAAAATTAAAAATAAAACTACCATATGAGCCAGCAATTCTCTTTCTTGGAATTTATCCAAAGGAAATGAAAACATTAAAAATTAACCCCAAAAGATATATGCACCCCTATATTCATTGCAGCATTATTTATAATAGCCAAGACAGGAAATAATGGATTAAAAAATGTGTTTTATATATATATATATATATATATATATTGTTTGCATGTGAGTGTACATGAAAGGAATATTATTCAGCCTTAAATAAAAAGAAGGAAATCCTATCATTTGTGACAACAAGGTGAACTTCGAGGGTATTATGCTAAGTGAAGTAAGTCAGATAGAGAAAGCTAAGGACTGTATTACATGCAGAATCTAAAAAATACTAAATGCATAGATACAGAGAAGAGATTACTGATTGCTAGAGGTGAGGGGTAGGGGATAGGCAAAACAGGTGAAGGTGGTCAGAAGGGACAAATTCATGGTTATAAGATAAACAGATTCTGGTAATGTAACATGCAGCATGTGACTATAGTTAACAATACTGTATTGTATATTTGATAGTTGCTAGGAGAGTAGATCTTAAAAGTTCCCATCACAACAAAAAAATGTTTAACTGTGCTGTGATGGACGATAACTAGCTTATTGTGGTAATCACTTCATAATATACACATTTATCAAATCATTACGTTGTACACCTTAAACTAACACAATGTTACATGTCAATTATATCTCAATAAACTGGAGAAAAATAAAATATTCATTTAAAGCACAAAAATTTTAAAATAGCAACAGAGAGATAGAGATCTGGATGACATACATGATATAGATGATATAGATTAGAAAACATACGTGTGAGTATAAAAGACATGAGGAACACGGGAAAATATCTATGTTTAATTGAAGTGGTAAAAGACACCAATATATGGAGAAATACTAGCTGGCAATTTTTCAAACCATCTAAAGACATCAAGTCACAACTTGAGAAATCTTTATAAATCTCAAGCAGGAAAAATACAAGGGGAACCATATCTAGGCACATCACAATCAGACAGATGAAAAATAAAAGAGAAAAAATTAAAGCACAACCAGAGATAAAGGAAACATTTCTTTCAAAGGAGTACTTATTAGGCACAGAGTGGACTTTTCATCCCAAACTATGGAAACAAAAGACGGTAGAATGGCATTTGTTGAAAGTGCTGTAATAAAATGTCACCAAATGAGAATTCTATACCAGCTAATATATATCCATTAAAAGAGAGGAAATGTGAAGGGTAAAACAAAGTTTATAAAATAAACATAAGAAAATCATCATGGTCTTGGGGTAATTAAAGATTCCTTAAACAGGACTACAAAGCACTAACCATGAATAAAAGGACTATGAATTGGACCACATTAAAATGAAGACTTATGTTCATCACAAGACACCATTAATGAGTAAAAATGAAAGACACGGATGGGAGAAGGTATTTCCAACACATTTACTCAACTAACATTTACATCCGAAGTATGCAAAACTCTGAAATTAACAATAAAGAGACAGGCAAATCAATTTTTAAAAATTTTCAAAGGATTTCAATAGGTACTTCACTAAAGAGAATATAGGATTTTCCAATGACTATAAGAAAATATCATCCTCACCATTAGTCACCATAAGTCATATTTAGAAAATGTAAATTTAAACCACAGTATGATACCACTACACGCTCATCAGAGTCCTTGAACGGATAAATAAATTGTGGCATACTTCTGCAACAAAATTATTATGCAGCAACTAAAATGGGCAATGCACTGCTACTTATAACAATCTGGATAACTCTCACCAGCATAATGTTGAGCAAAAGAAGCCAAACAAAAAGAAAGTTAATGATTCCATATACAAACAAAAAATAGGCAAAGTCAATCCATAATAATGTCAGTCAGATTAGTGGTGGTATATGGTGGAGGGGAATACTGATTGGGTACTGGAACTAGGTTGACTTCTGGGGATCTGGTCTTGTTCTATAGTCTTATCTGGATGTTAATTATGCGAGTGTGTACATATGCAAAATATAGTTAAGCTGTACACTTAAGGTCTGTTCACATCGTATGTGTAATGTTTTAATAAAAATCGCACCAGGAAAGCAAGACTAACCTATCTAAAATATCTTATTTTAATATACTGTAATCCAACACAGACATACACAAGGGAAAGATTGAAAGAAGTAAAAGGAATTTGTTAAACACACATTTATTTTCTCTCTGAAGATAAAATGGAGAAAATATATCATAATAACAGAAAAGAATGTGGTGAGAATAATTTGAAAAATATTTCAAATTGCTTGTGAATACCATCTATTATCACTGTTATCACAATGCAAATGTTATTTCTATTAGGAAGATAATTCTTCATCCTCCCAAGCACCATCTAAATTTTCTGAAACTAATATTGATATATTGAGTGTTTAGTATATGTCAGACTCTATGATAAACATTTTCAGTGTGTTACCTCAATTTAGAGTCTCAAAAACCTCATGAAGTAGGTACAGGTACTATGATTCCTGCCATTTTATACACGAGGAAATTGAAGTCTACGCAGGCTTGGTAACTTGGGCAAAGTCATGCATTAATATGTGGCGGGACAGGGTGCTAACGCTGTGCATGTCATGGAGTGTGTTGAAAGCACTCAACCAATAGTGGCTGAACAAATGAAGGTTTCTAACTCTCTTCATCTCTGTCTGCATTTATAACAAACCTTCTTGCCTCTCAAAGAGAACTCTTAAAAAACTAATGCAAAGCCAGGCTGAACTTGAAATTGAGGATGACTATCAGATAGTGTATTATTTATTAATACAGTACTTGTTTGCATATTGATCTTAGTAAGTGTTTTGAGTTCACTATCTGTTGACTCCTTCATTCAGCAACTATTTATGGAGCATCTACCATGTACCAGAGCAGGGAATACGACAGAGACAAACAACAGAGGCAAAATTCCTCCTCTCACGGAGCTCACCATCTGCGGGAGAAGACAAATAAGTAAGTAAATAAATAAGTAAGTTTAGAGAGGGATAAATGCCATTAGTAGGGTAAAGTGTTGGAGTCTCCAGGACTATTTTAATGAGGGTGCCTAAGGAAAACCGCTCCAATGAGGCGACTTAAAAGACAAGACAGAAGCAGCCAAGCAAAGAACGGGAGGAAGCACATTCCATGAAGAGGAAGTGCAAAGGGCCCCAGCTGTGCTGGGTAAGCTGCAGGACTCTGAGAGGGTCAGTATGCCTAATCCACAAGGAGCAAAGGAGCCCTGTAATATTCACATTTTTAAAATGTCTGTTTTGAATCGTACATAGGATGTTGTCTGTGCTCCTTCTGACTTGAAAGTCAAGTTTGTTAGCACAGTCACGCATCACTTAATAACGGGGACGTGTTTTGAGAAACGCATTGCTAAGTGATTTTGTTGTTGTGTGAACATCAGAGTGTACTTACACAAACCTAGATGGTAGAGCCTACTACACATCTAGGCTATATGGTATGGCCTATTGCTCCTAGGCTACCCACCTGTACAGCAGATTACTGTACCGTAGGCAATTGTAACACAATGGTAAGTATTTGCGTATCTAAAACATACCTAAACATAGAAAAGGTACAGTAAAAATACAGTTTAAAAGGGGCTGGCCCGGTGATCCAGCAGTTCAGTGCGCACGTTCTGCTTTGGCAGCCCGGGGTTCGCTGGTTCAAATCCGGGGTGCGGACATGGCACCACTTGGCAAGCCATGCTGTGGCAGGCGTCCCACAAAGACAGTAGAGGAAGATGGGCACGGATGTTAGCTCAGGGCCAGTCTTCTTCAGCAAAAAGAGGAGGATTGGCAGCAGATGTTAGCTCAGTGCTAATCTTCCTCAAAATAAAAAAAAATACAGTATAAAAGATAAACAATGGTACATCTGTATAGGGCACTTACCTTGACTGGAGCTGGCAGGACTGGAAGTTGCTCTGGGTGAGTTAGTGAGTGAGCGGTGAGCGAACTTGAAGGTCTAGAACATTACTGGACACTGCTCTAGAGCTTATAAACACTGTACACTTAGGCTACACTAAACTTATAAAAAATATTTTTCTTTCTTCAATAATAAGTTAACCTCAGCTTACTAGAACTATTTTACTTCATAAATTGAAAAAAATTTTTAACTTTCTTGCTCTTTCATTTTAATTGACACTTAGCTTGAAGCGCCAACACATTGTACAGTTGTACAAAAATGTTTCCTTTCTTTATATCCTTATTATATAAGCTTTATTCCATTTAATTTTTTTTAATTTTTAAACTTTTTTGGTTAAAAACTAAGGCACAGGGGCTGGCCTGGTGGTGCAGCAATTAAGTGCACGTGTTCCGCTTTGGCACCCCTGGGTTCGCCAGTTCGGGTCCCTGGTGTGGACATGGCACTGCTTGGCAAGCCATGCTGTGGCAGGCGTCCCACATATAAAGTAGAGGAAGATGGGCACAGGTGTCAGCTCAGGGTCAGTCTTCCTCAGCAAAAACGAGGAGGATTGGCAGCAGTTAGTTCAGGGCTAATCTTCCTCAAAAATGAAAAAAAATACTAAGACACAAACACACACATTAGCCCAGGCCTACACAGGGTCAGGATCATCAACATCACTGTCTTCCACCTCCACATTTTGTCCCACTGGAAGTTCTGCAGGGGCAGTAGCATGCATGGAGCTCTCATCTCCTGTGGTAAAATGCCTTCTTCTGGAATACTTCCTGAAGGACCTGCCTGAGGCCCTTCACGAGAAGGTGTTGCTCTTTTCAGAAATATGTCCACGGTAGTTTTCTTGGCTGGTTGTTTTTTGTTAATCATAGATTTGCTTGTCAGCAGATAGCACACCATGAACAGTCCTCTCCATCAATGCAAATCTTTCAGACTTGAGGTCTATGTTTTAAAACTGTTTAAGGAGCTTGCTCAGGTCTGCAAAAGCTTCTGTAAAATTCCTCAATACTAATTTTCTTAGAGGTTTTTCTTTTTTCCTTTCCCTGTAGTTTCCTTTTTTTCTCTTGCTATGGCATCACTAAGCAACAGGACTTTTTCAGCTCCTTTATAATCTCATGGGACCACCATCCTATATGTGGTCTATTGTTGACCAAAACATTACATGGCGCATGATTGTATTAGTTGCAATCCTCAGGTTCTTCTATATAATGAGCCATTTAACTCTGGCCCTAAATTCACATTGCTTTGCAAAGCAAAAGCCTAAATTTAATTTGCTAGACTCATTGATCCAAAGAGTCAGTTTAATGAGAAATAATGAGCAACTTTTATCTTTTGCTGGGGAAGATTCACCCTGAGCTAACATATGTCACCAATCTTCCTCTCGTTTTATTTTTCCTCCCCAAAGCCCCAGTACATAGCTGTATGTTCTAGTTATAAGTCCCTCTAGTTCTTTTATGTGAGCCACTACCACAGCACGGCTACTGACAGATGAGCGGTATGATTCTGTGCCCGGAAACCAAACCCAGGACCCTGAAGTGGAGTGTGCCAAACTTTAACCACTAGGCCATCAGGGCTGGCTCAATGAGCAACTATTTTGATTTGAGCATGTCTCTTAGCATATAACTCCCCTAAGAAGTTTATAAAATAATACCCTTAACCACATAAATACTATTCTTAAGACTATTTTTCAAATTTCATTGTGGTACTTGGTATCTCGTTAAAATGCAAGTAAACTCAGCAGGTCTAGGTGAATCCTGAAATTTTGCATTTCTGACAAACTCCCAGATGGTGCCTGCACCGCTGGGTTTTGAATCACACTTTGAGTAACAAGACCTTAGAAGACTTCTAATACATAAAAATTTCTTTGTCTTCTAGATATTTAAGTGCCCATAGATTTTTAGTGCCTATCAAAATGGCACTCTGGGCAATGGCACAGATGGTCTCCTTCTTAATCTGGCTCTGATTGTGATAATTAAGTTAAATACCATATGTGAAAACACTCTACACATAATAAGTGCACAATTAATGTTATTTTTATCCAGTGGAAAGTTAACTGCCTCAAATAAAAACTGAATTACTGATGATGGAACTATTAAAATCATGTCTTAGTAAAATATGCTTTTAAACACACCGGACTTCTCATGTCTTTATGTACAAAATGGGATCAGTTAACATACGGCACACTTTCTTTGTGTTTAGCATTATGTTAAGCACTGAAAGAACGAAAATAGTCCTGCAGAATAGTCTCTGCCCTCAAGGACCTCCAATACAGTTGAAAGAGTGAGAAAAATAATTAAAGAGAGAATATAATTAGCTGCTAATTAGGATGATAGCACGTTAATTACTATAGGGGATCAGAGACAAGTGAGATCAATGAGGCCTGGGGTTGGCTCCCTGTTCCACATCCCACTATGGGCAGGCCTGACGAGGGCAAGAAGACCGAGCAAAGCCACTGTCTACCTTGATTTCTCTATTTCCAGGCCAACTCCCAGAGCATAAGGACCACGACCTTCCGTCTTTTCCCAGTGTGTTGTTTCCTGCTTGCAGCAAGGTCTGGGGAATCGATGACGCAGTGTAGATATGCAACGACATGATTTATTGATTGTATAGACCTGTCAAAAGGCAATAGAAGAAGCTACAGGGCTGCTTCTCCGGAAGTCCTTAAATATGCATGCTTGGGTATATCTCTTTTAGAACTCTCCATTCTTTATTTCCCTTCCTGCTTCCACCAAGGTTTCCACTCAGGACTCATCTGGGGGAGCTTTCAGTGCTTCATATTCCTCTTTTAGTAAAAAAAGAAGCTTGATAGCCGCGTCTACCTTGTTTGGCATCTCTAGAGTCCTTTGATGATAATGCAAATACTAATTGGTTTCCTTCTAAGGGTAAGCAAACTGTAATATTGTCAAAATTATGCAAAAAGAAAAGCCTGATGTTTACTTTTTATCTATTGGCTGATTTAAACTGGTCTTTCTAGTGTTCTTTCACTTTTATGGGAAGTGTGTGTGTGTGTGTGTGTGTGTGTGTGCATGTGCAAAAATTCCAATGGATTTTTTAGATGCAAGTCTACCTATTTCTAGAATACTATTTGAACTTGAATATAATCATCTGTTTTATCAACAATGTTACTGCTCATCATTTCCAACACCTGGATCAGTCCAGAAAGGCTTCATGAAAGAGACAGATGTTAGGCTAAGCCTTGAAAAATATATAAGACTTCAGAGGGCCATATTGGCGGAAGGCGTGTGAGAATATTCCAGGTAAGTGGGACAGCAGGAGTGCTCAGGTAGAAAAGGACATCTAATTAAAGCAGATAGCACATATTGAGAAGAAATAAAGAATAGTTTTAATAAAATAAGTGAAGCCATGTAGGGCAAGATTTTAATTGCCAGCAACAGTTTGGACTTGAGTCAGGAAAAAAAGTATCCTGAGTGTTTGATTTCAGGGAATGACATGACATAAGTGTATGGAAGATGAAATCTGAATTTATGGAAATTTAAATTTATTGGGATAATTTAGGCATAACATAACTTTAACCCACAATAGATCTTAAAATTAGATAAGGGGACAATAAAGAGGAAGGAAATGAATTACTGTACCTCTTTACGGACTTCATTCAGCTAGTATGCAAAGCTGCCACATGGATGACAGATGCCACTTGAGACATCCAGCAACTTCATGGGTGCTTCTAGGATACTTTATTTTCCATAATTCCAGGGACTATACATCCTTCCATCTCCCGCTCCTAAAAGACCCTCTGCAAGAATCCTGAGGTGTTTTTGCACTATGTTTAAATCTAAGATTTTGTGCCTTAATAAAAGTCTTAGAAATGTGTTTCCAATTCAGCATTTACTTGCCAAAAGTGAATGCTGAATCTAAACTACTGCCATTTCCTACCTTAAAATTTTCATATAACACCACCAAACCACCTGTAATTCACTGCATACTCTTCTGACTCTTTCTCCTCCATACATTCTATCCTGCTCGCCATTTGCCTGGAATTTCCTTCCCCTTTGATTTTCTTTATGTCTCTAGTTCCTACTGAACAATTCATTTTTCCTAAAATATAAGATACTCATTCTTATCTCTTTATTTTTTGCCTCTCTCTTATCAATGAATTCATCCTTTAGGATTCATCTTAGCCCTGGCATCCCTTGACCTTCCCCACTGCATTCTGGACTACAATTAGATGTTGCTCTCTCACATCTATGCATGCCAGCTTTATATATATATACACACACACACACACACGTGTACTCATATACGTATACATATATATATATACCCGTGAAAGCATCTAACTACAATGTATTGCAATTAATCCTGTGTGAGTCTCCTCCATTGTGAATTCCTTAAGGGAAAAGATCTTTTGTATTCCCTAACAGAGTACCTAGAAAACAGTCGGTACTGAATAAAGATTTGCTAATTGAATGACTGAATGAGTGTATGTGTTCATTGCTGTTACTAAAATCATGACCATTGTAAATGTGGATAGCAGTCCCATCTAGCCTCTTGAGTCAAAATTTGGAACTCCAATATTGTAGTGAAATTTCTTCAGTTCTTATCACACTTTGGTATACAAACTGTCAAGTTCTAGCAGAAACGTCATCTTCAGGCATTTTGGAAACAACTCTGTAGGACAGGGTAATCAAAGCATGAATTTTTCCCTAGAAAAACTTTCCAATGATCTATGCACAGATATCAATCACCAAGAATAGTTTCAGAAAAACCAGAAACTCTAGATAGGTATATAAAATAGCAACATACCTTTCTGAAGGTACCAAGGAGGCGGTACCGTGCAGTGGTTAAGATTCACACTTAGATTCAGACTGTCGTGATTGGAATTCTCATTCTGACAATCACTAGCTAATATAACCAACAAGTAACTTAACTAGTCTACATCTCAGTTTTCTCTTCTCTAAAATGGAAGTAATAATAATACCTAACTCCTGGGATTATTATGATTCAATGAGTTAATGCCTATCCAAATCATTTAGAATATCATCTGACCAACAGTGATCATTCTGTCAATATTTTGAGGAGAGATGTGGTGGGAGCAGTACTACTATTCTTCACGTGGAAAAAGTATATTGAAATCCCAGCAAGTTAGCAAAGCAGAGTGTGCCTGGGGGCCCAGGGACAAAAAGGAATGAAGTTAAATTTGCTAACATTCAATTATCTTAAGATCCTTGAGACTATATTTTGACAGGTAATTGATGGTCATTGTTATTGATTATTTTGTTATAGATAAGAGTGAAATGAGAGAAGCAGGCATTGTGCCTAATGGGAACATATTTTTAATGTATCCAAAGGTTATGAAATGCAAGTAAAAATATATAAATACAATCTTAAATGCTATGGATCATTTTCAAAGTTTGGAGTCAGAAGAATAGCAATACCATGAATCGATGAGCTCTCAGAGCAAACAAAGTGTTGTATTAAGTTGTAAATGAGATATTTGAAACAATTGTGAAATAGGACAGTAGTGGGAGTACAGGTAACAAACAACCGTAGAGAACCAAATTTCCCCAGGACTTGCCTTGACCTTTCTGCACTTCACCAAAAGGCTTGTTCTCCACTTGTCCTTGGTGTGCTGAAAGCGGCTTGTGGTCAGTCCAGCATTTCCCAGATATGTCTTACTCACATTCCCCTTCTCGCTACCTGAGCCATGCACAGTCTCAGGCCACACTGATTTTCCTGAATTCTTTTACCAAATGTTGAACTCTCTGAGGTCAAGGACCTTGTCATAATTGCTTTGCATCCTCAACTACTAGAAAGATTTAAAAATTATGTCCTTGTAGTTACAGTTTTCCCACTTAGGATTATATTTCACACTACTTTTTATACACTTTAATTGATTTGGCTTAGTTGTGTGGTGTTATCATCACGTATCTATTGAAAATCTACATTGATCTTTGTGCTATAATTAATGACCTTTTCCCTTGAGGCTCTTAAAATAATTGAAAAGACAGAACATATGTAGAAAAATATTTTTGGATCTTCACATAAGAGTTCTAATTATATGATGGTCATTTAGTAAGTCATTGATTCATCCAATGAAAAACTTAGAAAATACTAACCATTTGCCTAGTACTGTGGGATCCGAGAATAAAAAATGACAAACAGGATTCCTATCTTTGTCGAAGTCACATCCCAGGGAGGGAGAAAAATGATGAAATGATAAATTTCCATAAAACGTGAAAAGTACCACAATAGGGAAAGTACAGTGTGCTGAGAAGACACATAGAAGGCAGAATTAACCACTATCTCAGAATACAATCTGCAAGAAAACATTATCTCTTTTAGTTGAAAATTTTAAATATGAAAATTCAACAATAAGAAAACAAACAACCCAATTAAAAAGCAGGTACAAGATTAAACAAATACTTTACCAAACAAGATATACAGATGGTAAATAAGCATATTAATGTATACTCAACATTATTTTTCCTTAGGGAAATGCAAAGTAAGACAGTGAGATACCAGGACACACTATTAGAATGGCTACAATCCAAAAGTATGACAATATTGATTACTGGCAAGGATGCAGAGCAACAAAACTCTCATTTATTGCTAGTAGAACTGCAAAATGATACAGCCACTTGGGAGGAGAGCTTGGTAATTTCCTATAAAGCTACACAGTCTTACAATATGACCCAACAATCACACTCCAAGACTGATTGAAAATTTATGTAAAACAGAAATCTGCATGTAAAAGTGTATAGCCACTTTCTTCATAATCACCAAAAACAGGAAGCAAGTAAATGTACTTCAAAAAGTAAATGAATAAACCAAATGTAGTGCATGCATACAAAGAAATATTACTCAGTGATACCAAAAATTGCACCATAAAACTATGCAAAGACATGGATGAATCTTAAATGCTTGTTTCTACATGAGAGAAGCCAGTCTGAAAAAGCTACGCACTCTATGAGTTCATTTATACGGCAGTCTGGAAAAGATAAAGCCGTAGAGATAGTAAACAGATCAGTGATTGCACGGAATTTTGGGTGGTGGCATTGAGGTGTTAAGAGGTGAGGCATGGGGAATTTTTTAGCTATTCTGTATGATACTATAATGATGAACGGAAAATACTACTTATTTATCAAAACTCACAGAAATATACGGCACAAAGAGTGAATATTAATGTGTGCAAATTAAAAAAAATAAATTATTTAAGAGGTCAGGGGATCCCAAGATGGAAAGCAGAATGTGACATTGTTGTGTATTATAAGTGCACGAAGCAACCTCATTGAAAAACATGGGGTAAAATGTGCTGATTCAAGTAACTTAGGAATGAGTGGAGTCTCTAAGACTAAAGGCAAAAGGAACTGAACATAAGCACTACTCTAGTTGATAACATTTCCCAACAGGTTAACAGTTCTGAAACCACAATATGCATATCCCAGAATTCAACCATTTAGTAAATAATGGGAGTTGATGTAAGCAGGGCTTCTCACTGTTAGAGTGGGAGGTTACAGATAACTGAAGGAGAGAGGTTAAAATGATGCACATGGCAATGAGTTAGAATTGGAGACTTTCATATGAATGCATGTTTAGCTTAATACAGATGTTTACATATAGAAATACCAACAGATATGTGTATATACACACACATATATGTCCTTATTCTGTCAGCTGAGAGGCCTGATAAGTAATGACACCCTGGCATGTCAATGAGCACAGTGGCACTCAATTCTTAGTTTCTAACATTCCCCACTGAGTGGAACTAAGGCTCCTTGGATAAATGGCTGATCCAAGAGCTGGGGCAAGAAATATATAAGATTAGCCTAAAGCATCTTTAGTGCCAGAAAGGAAGGTGAAAATTTGACCAACAAAATAAAGCAGTATCAGATTATAACACAAAGTACTATAATATGTGTAGTATAATACATAAAATATATACTGTATATTTACTATTATATAATAGTATAGTATGTGATATACATAATATATATGTATATAATATATTACACATGTATATGGTATACCATTATAATATATGATACATTTTGTGTATGTGTGTATTAGTATGTATCCATATTGATATGAAAAAATAAATAAGGGAAAATAGACAAATCTCCCATGCAGAAGAATTCCAAACCATTTATGTAGATACTCTGCCCTCAAGGAGGTGGAACTGAATCCCCGACTTCTTAAGTGTGGCTGTGCCTAGTGACCTCCTTCCAAAGAGGACAGTATGGGAAGAGGGAAAAGAAGACTACAATGGAGAAATCTGACAAACATGAGCTCAGCTAGGTGCTGAAGGCGAATCTCAACATCGCTAAGTCACACCGTTAACATGATGTGATGAGAACAATACCTCCTCTCTGTGTTCTTCCTCCAAAAAACCCCAACTGTGACCCAGTCTAATCATAAGAAAAACAACAGACAAATTCCAATTAAGAGACAGTCTACAAAATATCTGGATAGTATATCTCAAAAAGGTCACGGTCATCAAAAACAAGGAAAAACTGAGAAAAATCACAGCAAAGAGTTTACTAAGCACACATGATGACTAAATGCAATGTGGTATCCTGGGTGGGTTCCTGGAACAGAAAAAGGGCATTAGGGAAAAACAAAGGAAATCTGAATTGAGTATTTTTTTAGCAATAATGTATCAATATTTATTAATTGTGATGTGTGCCATACTTGTCAGATAATAAGAGAAATAATCATAAGAGAAACTGAGTAGAGAGGATACAGGAACTTTCTGTACTGTTTTTGCAATTTTTATGCAAATTTAAAATGATTTAAAAATTAAAAGTTTATTTTTAAAAAGATAACTAACAGCCTTAAACTATCTGCTACTTAAAAATAATTTCAATATTTAGACCACAAAATAATTTTGAGTTTGCTGTGCATTCATGACTCTATCATGATGGCTTCATAATTAGTAGTTATTTGTTGTTTTACTAAATTCTATTTAAGAAATTATTACATTAGTAAATACAGTTAACAATGACAGCAGTGAAATAACCTTGAAGATAATCAGAGAAATTTGGCCAAATTACCCAAAGGTTTAGAATTAGCTTCGTGATGGTTATGTGTGAAACCTACCACATGGTGTATAATGGTTTCTATTATTGCTAGTTAAGGTGTGAGTGCTCGTATAATCATAATATGATATTTCATTACAATTCATAATGGAAACATATTTCTTTATAATTGAACCTTTTTTGTGTGTGAGAATCTTGTACAGCAGAGGGACTGAATATTTCAAGAACATAATGAAAGTTCAGTATAAAATTTTACAAAGGACCACACATTTGAAACATTGAAAGGGAAGCATACTATCTGGGAAAATAAATTACCAACCGGTTTTCTCTCTTGCTGGTCTCATAGGAGATACAGCAAGCTGAGAAAACTCACTTGTGCTCTTGCCAAAGAATCTCATATGTCAGAGTTTTCTCTTTTGATGTTCTGTAGGATTCTGTTTCAGTGAAAGAGGTCAAAATACACTGTCCTTATAAGCATGCAAGTGTGCATGCAATATAAAGGGGCAAATGTTAAAATGAAAGCATAAATTCAGAACACTTTCATCTCAGGATATTTTTCTATATTAGGCATTAAAGGTAAAATGCTCCCATATAAAAATATGAAATCAAGATTTTAGTATGCCTGTTCTAACAAGATTTATATGAGCTATTAATTGTATGCCAAACATCCAAACTTTCACACAAATCTAAATATAAGACCATTTTAAATGTAGAGTGTTAATATTGGATCACTTACCTTCCCCTCTGGGGATATCTGCTTAAAGACTCAAAATTCTTCAAAGTGATCAACATACTTAATAATTTTTCACAAAATTAAATTTGAATTAAATTGGACCTGATATATTGATGATGATGGAAAGGGCACAGATACACAGGAATCATCTATGCAGAGGTATTAAGTGAAACCCCGGATTGGATGTTATCATGGAGGGGAAAATCATAGCTAGAAGAAAGCCAAGCTCAGATCCTTACGGAAACCAATCTTTAAATGAAAGGGAAAAATAAAATAAAATCCAAAAAACAGAAAGAGCAATAACTTTGAGAATGGAATGAAGAGTCAAAATTCAAAGATCAGTTGCACTTCCTAAGTATGAACATTAATCCTTTGACTGTGTTTACTCATCTGTAAACAGGGAAAACTAATTGTTATTTCACTGTCTCAATGAGAATGTTAATGTAATGTATGTAAAATTCAGTTCATTGTACAAGAGGAACATTCAATAGGTGTTAGTTTCCTTCCTCATGAATACTTATTTTCTTGAAAAAGAAAATGACTCAATAGAAACCAATACAGAAATCTGAAAAAAAGTCATTACATAGTAGAACTCAGGGAAACAACATTGATCCTTCCAGAAAGACATGGTATTTGCACAGTACAACTTATGCAGGACCAACTTTACTCACAGCCATCAAATTTTTACTATAATCCCAATTTCCTCAGGGCTAGCTTTGACCTGACTGAAGGAGAGCCATGTTTAAAGAGTAAGGTGTGTTTCTAAACAAGAAGAGGATACCATAGCTTAAATTCAGAAATTCTTCAGAGGAACGTCTTTGTTGTCAATTACTTTCGGTCATTCTTTTGGTCCAATTGGAAAATATTCATCTAAAACTAACTTGAGAAAATTTAGAAAACCTAAATATATTAAAAGAGTCGAACTAAAGGAACTGGAAAAGAAATTAAGTAACACAATATGTCTGCGAAAAGGATATAAAAATTCTACTGCTCTTGGATTTGCTAAGTGCCTGTTTTCCTTTTAAAATACTTTTGGGAATAGGCAAAATCCAAAAGGTGTTTTACTAAGCACTTTTTCTGTTCATGAAGAAGTGTCCCACAGGAAATTTAATCTCCATGTTTCTGATACTTTCACACTTAACATCAAAGAATTATTTTGTGAGAGTTATTTGATATAGTAAGAGGCTTTTTGAGCTTTTTTCCAAGCCTTTCAAATTGTTTTTCTTGGAAAAAATGTACTCACATATAACCAAGGGGAAACTAATTCATACACCACTAAGTTCAAATTCAGTTCAAAATTCTGATGCCAAATTATACAAAGAAAAGCTTTTCCTGGTTAAAAAAATAAAACTTCCTCCGTTAAAACATTTCAACTAAACACTCCCAGTTTATAGAGGATGTATATAAAATTCTCTTTATTGCTACCCTAATTTCATATATATCATTACTGAAAAAGGTAACTCCCATTTAATGGAAATGCATGTTCTAGTATACTGCTCTCATGAATTGAAGATGTATGAATAACTTCACACAATTTTGCAGAGAGTTCAAAGGGTGAATGGAAGAGAATGGAAGTCTTATTAGTCCTAGCTGGTTAAATCCTTGAAAGTTCTCTCCACCAGGAGCAAATAGATTTAAACTTCATTTTTAAAAATTGTTATAGCCTTGGATTTTTCTAATCTTTAACCCAGAAGTATCCAGACACCATCACCTGCTATCTGGACTACAGAAATAACCTAATAGTTGGTCTCTCTACATTTTGTATTCCCTCTGTTCACTCTATTTTTCATAAAGCAACCAGCTCTCTTATTCACCCCAAACCTTCAGTCCATTCTTCACAGAACAGTCAGTATTATTTTCTTAAAATTAAATTCTAATCATATCTCTAATCTACTTGAAGAATCAGTGACTTCTATAGACTGAATTTTGTGTCCCCCCAAAATTTATATGTTGAATCTTAATCCCCAATGTGATGGTATTTGGAGGTGGGGCTTGGGGTGGTGATTAGGCCGTAAGGCCACCCTCACGAATAGGGTTAGTGCTTTTTATAAAAGACATGCCAGAGAGTTCCCTCATCCCTTCTGTCACGGGAGAACACTGTGAGAAGACAGGCTGTGAACCTGGAAGTGGGCTCTCACCAGACACCAAATCTACAGGTGCCTTGATCTTGGACTTTCCAGCCTCCAGAACTGTGAGAAACAAATTTCTGTTGTTTATAAGCCACCTAGTCTGTGGTACTTTGTTACAGCAGCCTGAATAGATTCAGACAGTGGTTGTCGATTTTCCAAGAAAAACAAAACTAACACTGAATTCCTTAATGTAGTCTACCCCTCCATTAAAATCCTGATCCTTGCTGACCTCTTTTGAAACAACCCATGAGGAAAGTTATTTCCAGACCCAGTGCCCTTGCACATGCTTTCCTCTTTGCCTGGATTGTGTCCACCCTTCCTTTTGGCCCAGTCAACCTCTACTCATTATTTGTGTTTTCTTACCAATCCCTCCTGCAGAGAAGCCTTCCTTCACCATCATGCATCTTGTTTTACATTCACTGAGCATCTTTTCAAGATACTTTAAAAAATTGTGAATCAAATTTAGAACTTTCAAATTTTTCAATAATCGAATTGAACTTAGCTCTTGAGCTCCATTTTGATTCATTGCAGAAAACAGTCTAATAACATCAAGATAAGCCAAAGTCATTTCTTCTTCTCTTTAAATAAACACCAGGCCTATTACCCTTCATTCTTCTTCTTCTGTGCCTATGATCTAACTCCCAGAGGGCTTGGCTCACATTCAGGTAATGAGGGTAGAAGATAACTGCTTTCACCTTCCTGGTGAAGTGATTCATTCCATTAGTTCTTTCTTTAGCAACTGCTAGTCTGTCTGTACCTTCCACAGTTCCACATGTTCACACAGACTGTTCTCAACACCCTTTCAGCCTCCATGGCTAAACATTTAGAGAAGTCTCTCTGCTTCCTGTCAAGATCTGTTTCTCAATAATATAAGAAATTTTAAATACTGCCAGTGCCATTGCAGTGTGTGTGTGTGTGTGTGTGTGTGTGTGTGTGTGTGTAGGAAGGTGTCCCAACACATCTGTCTAATAACAGCATGCAGCCATTTCTGTTCTACCATACTGACACAGAGTGGAAGTAATTTTTCTTTAAGGATTCCATCCTTCTTAGCCTTCACACTGAAAACAAAGGTCACTTTTGCTCTGGGATATCCACTAATTTATATGTAATACTATCTTTATTTCCAAAACCTGAAGCTGTACCCAGAGAGAATTGGGATATATGAATTCATCACAAGCATCAAACTCCATACAGGTAGTAGTAATATCTCTGCTAATCATCGGTTATTATCTCACATTTTGTTTCAACATATTTGAATATTTTTAATGTTTATTTCATTCAATAAACTGTAAGCTTCTTCACTGCATTCCCAGTATCTGATACAAATTCTAGCCTATGGTAAATACTTGATAATTGTTGAATTAATATACGTACTATGACAAATATTATAGAATTAGTTGCTGATGTATATATAATTAAATCAATATTTATAATACTTCATTGAGAGATCATAAAAATCAGAGTATATATGAAGCTTCTGTAAATATGTGTTGCTTTACCATTGTAGTGAATTTAATATTAATCCCAATTCTTTACTCCTTGCAGTTGCATTATAAATTCAGGACTTCATCATGGTCTTCTGGCAGGTAAAATGCACTTCTTTCTCCTTAGATTTTGGGCTTGGACATATGAGTGGCATTGAGCAAACAGCATTAAAGTAGTGATGCAAGAAGAGACTCAAAACGCATTTGAATTCTAGATTCCAGCAATGGAGAATATCTCCTATGATCAACCCTCCAGAGAAAACTATGAGCAGTGGATAGAATATTTAAAAACAACAACAACAGAACAACAACAACAAAACACCTTGGAGATGCTGGAGAGCAACCAAAGCAGAAAAAAACTTGAGAAAATCTACACCTGGAAGAAGGCAAAATAGTTGAGTGACTCTCTCCTTTTTATGGTCTTTTTCCCCCCACCAAGGACAAACCCAATTGGAGCTTTTAGGGTGGTTAAATTTTGGTTAGAAAATATGCAGTCTTATGAGCTTGATCAGTCAGAGCACAGAGTTCAGACAAACATAAGAACTGGAAATAAAGGAATAAATCCAAGAAAGGAAAGAGCCCAGGTGTAAAGCCCTAATTCTGTATATAAACTGCCAAAATTTCTGGGTGGCCCCTAACCATGCCCACACAGGGGAGACTCCAAGCAGCCAAACTAAGGATAAAAAAGATGAAGAGAGATTTTTAGCTTATGCTTGTGTCAGAAAAGACAGTGTTTGAAGCTTGAGTCCAATCACAAAGAACATTAAAAAGTCTAGAATTTCTACAACGTATCATTCACAAAATCCAACTAACAGTCCAAAATTACTAGACCATTGAAGAAAAAAGAAAATGAGACCCATAATTAAGAGAGATGGCATCAATAGGGGCTTAACCTAAGATGACATAGGTGGAAATATTAAAAGAAAAAGACTTTAAAGAAACTGTTTCAGCTATATTCAAAAATGTGAATGAAAATACGTTCATAATGAGTATACAAATAGGAAATCTCAGCAAAGAAATGGAAACTATAAAAATTTTAGAACTGAAAAAATACAGGAAATAAAACCATCTCTGGATGAGCTTAACAGAAGATTGTAGATGACAGACGAAAGACAGAATAGAAATTGCCTAATATGAAGAACAAAGAAAAAATATTTACATACAATGTAGAATGCCTTAAAAAACTATCAAACACAAGCTATTGGATTCCCAGAAAGACAGAAGAGAGAAAATGGAACAGAAAAATATTTAAAGAAAAAATTACTAAAATTTCCCTCCTGCATCCGATGGATCCATAAAATAGACTGGAACCTGTGTTAGTTCTCACTGCCTCAAACCTTAATATGGATTTCTTATTGGGAAGTTTGTCCCTTCTTTACAGAGCTCTATGCACATCTTTTCCTGGAGTTGGAGAAGCTGAAAAGGATTCAGGAGGAGACAGACTAGTTGTCAGCCAGGCCACCCCACGCCAGAAAGATAAGCTTGCAAACAAGCTACAACATACATGAATTACAAAAAAGTGCCTCATGACGCTGTCTCAGTATTCTAAGAGTCAGCAACATATGACCACTGATTCACTTTTCTTCTCCAAACTTTGCACAAGAAGGTCTCTTGTCACCCACTACAACTGGAACCATACAGGGAAAATAAATACAGTTCAGACTAGCTAAAGTGACACATCGTTGAGTCACCACCGTCCACTCCTTGTCAACTTGGCACCTAAACACATAACTTTAAACTCTGCTTAATTTCCAAATACAGGCGTGTTTCTGTCTAGCAGTATACAACTATGTTGCACACTATAAAAAATTGTGCTAACACTCTACCCAAAAGAGAATGTGAAGTTCCTTTTTTGTCTTTGGATGATGTTCATGCTTCTTCCAATTGATTCACACTCTGATTTTGATATCATGTAACTAAAATACTAGGGTAAAACATATACCTACTATTAACACATTATATGTTTTATGGTAAGAAAATGAGAGAAGGAAAGAAAACAAAATTATTTGGTTAATATATATAATCAGGCTTTCATGTCAAAGTAATGAAGAAATATTTATAATTATTGCAGTGTCCTTCACCGTGTGACACTTCCCAGTGTCCTTCAAAGCTGTTCCAGAGTAGAATAGAGTGCTGCAGCTGTCCACTTTCGAATGATGCCTAAACATCATGCAAAACCATCTGCAAATGAAGCTGAAACTTTTTTATTCTCAATTGGTTGCTCACAGGACACTCCCCATGAGAACACAGGTTTGAGGTGAGAGAAAGAAGATAGGGAAGCAGAAGTAGGAGTCATTGGCATCTGGCTCACTTCTCTATTCGAGTTAATTATGCGGTCTCTGCCCCTTCCCTTGTCCTCTCCTGCTTGAGCCCAATTTCACATATACCATTTCTATTTGATGGAGTGCTGAACGCATACCCAGCTTTTTGTCTTAGTGGATCAGATAACATCCAGCTCATGATGTGCAGCTCAGGTTGCCTGGAAGCTCAGCAGCCCATAGTTGAGTGTCCAGTCTCTGCTAAGGCTCAGTGGCAAGCCAGAAGCTGTTTCTCAAAGGGAGAATCATTATTATTATTAAGGATGCATGGCTTATCTCCAAAATCCAAACGTTTTTCACTGTGATTCACACACTCGGGCTAGCCAAAAGCTCCAGACAACATCACTCTCTTCCCCGTCAGCACAAGCACCATCAGATTTATCGGGTCATATGATACAAGTGACATAGCAACTTGCACAGGAGCCTGGACCTGGTTCAGAACCTTCTCTTGCTCTGCACCCCACTCAAAACTGGAAGCTTTTGGGGTCATTTGCAAAATGAGTGTGAGTGAAATGCCCAAAATCATGTCACATGTATATTGCCTCCAAAATCCAGAAGTCTACTAAGACTTGTGTCCCTTTCTAAGTGATAGAAGAGGCTACATGAAGCAACTTGTTCTTTACCTTGGCAGAAATATCATGACATACTCAAGACCACTGGACCTTTTGAAAATTTCACCAAGGTGGTAGATTCCAGAATTTTTTTGTGGTGCTTATTTCCCATCCTCTGGCATGCAAATATGTAGAATAGTTTCTACTTGCTGCTTACTGGGTCCAATAAGCATAATATCAACTATATAGTATTATGGACCAACTTGATGTCCTGTGGAACAGAAAAGTGACCATGGTCTCATGGATTATGGGATTATAGATTATAAGGTAGTGTTGGAGAGTGGACGTAGTCCTGTGGTAGGATAAGTGAAGGGGATATTGCTGCTCCTGTCACCTGGAAGCAATCCTCTCCCTAACACCTTTACTAACAGATATATAGAGAAAAATTATTCACCAGATCAATACTGCATACCAGATATAAGGGGATATGTTGATTTGATCCAAAAACAAAACCACATCTGGAGCAGCAGCTGTAATTGAAGTCACTACCTGCATAAGTTTGCAACAATCCACTGTTATCCTCTAAAGTCGATCTTTCTTCTTCACAGGCCAGATAAGTGGGTAGAATAGAAATGGGATAGAGATGACTACTACTATTTTTTGATAGTGTTACATTGTCTACAGTCCCTGCAGGAATGTGGAATGTGGTTTTTGGGGGGTTTTAGTGTTTTCAAAGGTACAGGCAGTTCTAATTGCTTCCACTTGGACTTTCCTACCAAAATAGCCCACATTCCACATGTCAGGGAACCAATATGGGGATTCTGCTAGGTGCTAAATATGCCTATTTCCATTACACATTCTGGAACTTGGAAAATAACCACAAAGTAGATCAGGGGACCCACTGGACCCATTTTGAGATGGATCTGAGCCAAAACTCCAGTGGTCATTTAACCTACATAAGTCACTACTGTGACTAGTGTAACACCATGATTTCCAGTAATTATTGAAAAGTTGGATTAATTTCCTTCACCTTAGTAAGAAACCACAGTTCCCTTTGTGGAAGGCCAGGAGTAAGATAAACAATACTTTTTTGGCAGTGCAGTGAGGTCTTTCCTCAGTGCAACCTGGCCTCCCCTCCATTCAAGAAGTTCTGGGCTGTGAAACGACTCAAACAATTATCAGAACTAAGTGAATTTGTCAAGGATGCAAGGTATAAAGACGGTATACAAAAATAAATTATATTAAAATATGTTAGCAACAAAACATTTAAAAATGAGGTGCCAGCCCGTGGCACAGTGGTAAAGTTCATATGTTCCACTTCAGCGGCCCAGGGTTTGCCGGTTAGGATCCTGGGTGCGGACATGGCACCACTTGGCAAGCCATGCTGTGGCAGGCGTCCCACATAGAAAGTAGGGGAAGATGGGCATGGATGTTAGCTCAGGGCCAGTCTTCCTCAGCAAAGAGAGGAGGATTGGCAGCAGATGTTAGCTCAGGGCTCATCTTCCTCAAAAAAAAAAAAATTTTTTAAATGATTCCCATTCCCTTAAGATCCATTCATACACTTATCCCCCACATTTTGTTGATGTAAATTGGCAAAACCGTGAGATTCGTTTAGTGTGTATATTATCTCTTATATTGTTTTATCTCATTCTCTGGGCCTTGTTAGACTTCAGCTTACTTATAGGTCTACAAACAATGAGAGAAAATGAAGGTAGGTGCTGAGGAGAATGAGCAGTACCTTGCAAGGCAACTACCATAGGGAAGGTCATTACAACGTCTTTAGGCAAGGATTAATGAATTAACTGATAAATTGATTAATTCAATTTGTGTGGTATATAACCATCTATAGGAGCAGACTTTGGATCTGGGTTTCAGAAATCTCAGCCCTGTGATTAAAGAGGAAAAAGGTTTCTTTCAGGGAAGTCATAGGTGCTTTCAGGTCTCTTATGGGGACCTTTAGCTGGAAATCACAAGCACTGAGCTCATCATTTTCCCTGAAGATTTCCAGCTTAGGGGAAATCAACCAACTTACCCTATCATCTCCCTATTTTCGGACACGCAGACACACACACACAAACTTTCTTTAACAGCAAATACCTGGTCAATCAAAGACTGACCTTCAATAGGCATTTGATTACAATGTCCACAAGTAATAATAATTTGCACAACTGCATTGCCACTGAATGCCATGGGCTAGCAGTGTCCCCTTATCTATTTATAAAGAGTCATTCATGTCTAAATTTAATCTGATCAGATAACAAATTCCAAATAACCCAGAAACAATTCATACAACTCATGCCTAAGATTCTGCCCCTATGGAACTACTGTTATCAACAAATTCTATATTAGTCAGGGTATAACTAGAGAAGCAAACCACTAGAACAATTTGACCCTATGCAACTGTGGAAGCTCGTTAAACAATCTCTGGAATGCTTTTGTCTTCAAGCTTAAGTCTATGAGGCAGATAATCAAGAAGAGAAGAGGAATATAAAAACGGAGGAGAACAAGGACAAGCTGGAACCCACAAGTAACACAATCTGTATTAGTTATTTATCATTGCGTATAAAACTACCCAACACTTAACAGCTTAAAACTAAGTGGATAATTATTTATTATCTCCCACAGATTTGGTGAGTCAGAAATTCAGGAGCAGCTTAGCTGGGTCTCATTAAATTTTGGTCAGGTGTGGACTGGGGCTTCTGTCATGTGAAGGCTTAGTTGGGGTTGTAGTACCCACTTCAAGGATGGCTCACTCATATGGCTCAGTTTCTTGCAGGCTGTTGGAAAGAGAACTTATTTCCTCACCATATGATTCTCTTATGTTAGCTGGCTTTCCCTAGAATGAGTGATCCTAAGAGAGAGGGAGGAGAAAGTCAAAATGCCTTCTATGACTTAATCTCTGAAGCCATACACCACCACGTCTTCCATATTCTGTTTGTTAGAAGCAAGAATCTAAGTTCTGCCCACACGTAGGGGGAGTAGAATTAAGCTCTTTCTTTTAAAGAGAAGAGTGTCAAACAATTTTTGGAAATATTTTAAATCATAACATAAACTCACCAGCAATTCCACTGTTATGTATTTACTCAAATGAAAGAAAGCATATGTTCACAAAAAGGGATCTATAAAAATGATCATAGCAGTTTTATTCAAAATAGTAAAAACCTGGAAAGGGTTCATTCATCCATCAACAGGAAAATGGATAAATACACTGTTATATTCACACAATGTAATACCACTTAGCAATAAAAAGAAACTATTGATTATGCAAATATATGACTTCTCAAAAATATTATGCTAAACAAAACAAGACTTACACATTTGATTACTTATGTATGAATCCATGTATATGAGGTTCCAGAATAAACTAAACTATGCTACGTAAAAAAAATCAGGATGCTGTTTGTTTCAGAAGATTAGAAGATGAGAATATACTATGAAGTGGAATGAGGGAATTTTCTGTGGTTGTTATAAAACCCTATAACTTGATAGGGGTATGTTACACTCGTGTCTACATTTATCTAAACTCACAGAAAGGTATGCTTAATATTTGTATATTTCACTGTATATAAATTGTGCCTAAAATGTAAACAAATAAATTCTTGATAATGATATGCATTATCACATTTAGATGTGAAATATTCTGCTGTTTGTAACTTACTTTGACATACATAGAAATAAGATGGATCCATGGATGGAGAGAGAGATATAGGGTTGGATATATATGTAGGAGAGAAAATACAGCACAATATTAATAATGGAATATAAGTGGTGTTTAAATGGGTTTTCATTGTCCAGTTGCTTTATCTTTTTCATATGTTTGGAGTGTTTATATCAAAATGTTGGGGAAACATGTTTGAATGGTTTGGCTTGACCTCTTGTGATTCTTTCTTCACCATGAGAAAAGTGTGCCCTCATTCACCTTCCTGGTCTAAGGAAGATGAGGAGCATGTCGAGCAGACCTGACCCCAACCTGCAGCTTGGAGGCCAAACAAGCCAAACCCAGGCTAAATCAGCCACTCCTTATCTGCACTGAAGATGGAAGAGTGAGAATAAATGATTGTTGTTTTAACTCTCTGAATTTTGAGATAATTTGTTACATAACCTTATTGTGACAAGAACAAACCAAATTGCTGAAGTAATTATTTTTCCACATTATCACTCCATAGAAAAGCACTTAGATTTAAAAAATGCTTCATTACATGTTGTACAGAGGAAATTCACAGTGGTAAACTGTGCCTTACAGGGTCTAAAGTAGTGGAGGCATATAACAAGTGCATGGGCAAATGAGTAGTATGTATGAAGCTAGTGATATAAGCACATTGAGTATATTCCTGGGTTATAGAGTGGTTAGGCACTCCCTTTACTGCAAAGGAAAGCGAGCATCTGATAAGATTTGATTAAATTTAAAAGCAACCTATAATCGATTTTGGGATCGTTTAGGTAAGAGTGAATGGATGGGAGCTGGATCAAGATGGTGGAATAGGAAGATCCTTAGCTCACATCCTCCAATGGACACACCAAAACTATGACTACATATAGAACTATCACTGAGAACTACCTGAAGACTAGCAGAATAGATTTTCCACAACTAAGGATATAAAGAAAAATCCACGTTGAGATGGGTAGGAAGGGTGGAGACATGGTCTAGTCAGGACCTACACCCCTGGCATGGTGACCCACAAACAGGAGGGATATCACAACCACAGAGGTCCTGCCAGATGAGTGAGGGGCCTGAGCCCCACATAAGGCTCCCCAGCCTGGGGAACCTGCACCAAGAACATAAACACCTATAATGTCTGACTTTGAAAGCAGAGGGGCTTCATCCCTGAGAGTCAGAGGGCTGTAGCAAACTGAGACTATGCTCTTAAAAGGTGTGGATACAAACACACTCACTCCAAGTTGCAGCACATAGGCAACAGTTTGAGAAGTGCCTAGGTTATTCATGAAGGAGATGATTGACTAATTTTAGGGCATGTACCAAAGAGGCAGGTATCTGCTGGAACTTTCTCCAGGATGGAAGTGCTGGTGGGCACCATTTTTTTTTAATTTTTGCTTTCCTTCTGCCTACCTGATCTGGCCCTGGTGGGTACCATTTCTAATACCCTTCAATACCTTGCTAGCATGACTTGCCTCACCCCAGCATTTCTCTGTAAACTCACCCTGGCCAACATTCCTCCAAGCAGCTCCCACTCTGGAGAGTCAGATCCCATACATCAGCATGCCTGCAGCAATTATAGACCAGGCCAAACAGGAGGATGCACACAGCCCACACAGGGGACACACCTGCAGCACTTGACTTTGGTAACCAGAGGATATTACACTACTAGGCCCCACAGGACATCTTCTATATAAGGCCACCCCTTCAAAACCAGGAGATTTAGCTGATCTACTTAATACATGGAAACAAATACAGAGAGTTAGGCAAAATGAAGAGACTGAAGAATGTGGACCAAATGAAAGAACAAGACAAAAACCTCAGAAAAAGAACTAAATGAAATAAAGATAAGCAATCTACCCACTAAAGAGTTCAAAGTAATGATCATAAAGGTGCTTACTGAACTCAGGAGAAAAATGGATAAACACAGTGAGAACCTTAAAAAAGAGATAGAAAGTATATTAAAGAACCAATCAAAGCTGAATAATACAATAACTAAAATGAAAATTACACTAGAGAGAATCAAAGGCAGATTAGATGACACAGAAGAATAGATCAGTGATCTAGAAGACAGGGTAGTGGAAATCACCCAATCAGAAGAACAAAAGGAAAAAAGAATAAAAAAAACAAAGATAGCTTCAGGGACCTCTAAGACAACAGCAAGGATAGGAATATTTGCATTATCGGAGTCCCAGAAGGAGAAGAGAGAGAGAAAGGAACAGAAAACCTATTTGAAGAAATAAATTTCCCCAACTTGGCAAAAGAAACAGACATCCAAGTCCAGGAAGCACAGACTATCCCAAATAAGATGAATTCAAAGAGACTCACACCTAGATATATTATAATTAAAATGCCAAAAGTCAGAGATAAGGAGAAAATCTTAAAAACAGGTGGAGAAAAATGACTAGTTACATACAAGGGAACCTCCTTAAGACTATGTGCTGATTTTTCGTCAGAAACTTTACAGGACAGAAGAGAGTGGCATGATATATTCAAAGTGTTAAACAGAAAAAACTTACAATCAAGAATACTCTACCAGGTAAGGTAATCATTCAAAATGGGAGAAATAAAGAGTTTTCCAGATAAGCAAAAACTAAAGGAGTTCATCACCACTAAAGCAGCATTACAAGAAATGTTAAAGGGACTTCTTTAAGCAGAAAGCAAAGGCCATAATTAGAAATAAAATAAATTGTGAAACAAAACATCTCACTGGTAATGGCAAACATATAGTAAAGGTAATGGATCAATCTTCTATTAGCTAATTTAAAGGTTAAAAAACAAAAAGTAAAATCAT
This sequence comes from Equus przewalskii, assembly GCF_037783145.1. Classification (NCBI taxonomy): domain Eukaryota; kingdom Metazoa; phylum Chordata; class Mammalia; order Perissodactyla; family Equidae; genus Equus; species Equus przewalskii. The sequence goes on from NC_091849.1 coordinate 22,092,392, forward strand.
CGGTATCTACTATAATTAGCTAAGGGATACAAAAAATAAAGAGATGTAAAATATGACATCAAAAAACATAAAACATGGGAGGGGAATAAAGATGTAGTGTTTTTTAAATGCACTGGAATTTAAGCAACCCTCAACTTAAAATAGACTGCTATGCACATAGATTGTTATATATGAACCTCATGGTAACCATAAACCAAAAATCTATAATAGATACACAAAAAATAAAGAGAATAGAATACACATACAACACTAAGGAAAGTCATCGAATCATAAAAGAAGAGAGTGAAAGTAGAAGAAAGGAACAGAGAATAACTACAAAAACTACCAGAAAACAATGACCAAAATGGCATTAAGGACATACCTATCAACAATTACTTTAAACATGAATGAACTAAATGCTCCAATCAAAAGACATAGGGTGGCTTAATGGATAAAAAATAATACTCATCTATGTGCTGCCCTCAAGAGACTCACTTCAGATCTAAAGATACATACAGACTGAAAGCAAAGGGATGGAGAAAGATATTCTATGTAAATCAAAATGAAAAGAAAGCTGAGATAGCAATACTTATAGCAGACAAAACAGACTTTAAAACAAAGACTATAACAAGAAACAATGAAAGGCATTACATAAGGATAAAGGGAACAATCCAAGAAGATAATATAACACTGGTAAATAACTGTGAAACAATATGGGACCACCTAAATACATAAAGCAAATATTAACAGACATAAAGGGAGAAATTGACAGCAATACAATAATAGTAGAGGATTAACACCCCACTTACATCAATAGATCATCCATACAGAAAATCAACAAGGAAATATTGGTCTTAAATGACGCATTAGACATTAGACGAGATGGGCTTAACAGATAGATTCAGAACTCCATCCAAAAACAGCAGAATACACATTCTTTTCAAGTCTACATGGAACGTTCTCCAGGATAGATCACATGTTAGGCCACAAAACAAGTCTCGACAGATTTAAGAAGATTGAAATCACATCAAGCATCTTTTTCGACCACAATGGTATGAAACCAGAAATCAATTACAAGAAGAAAACTGGAAAAAACACAAACTCGTGGAGGCTAAACAATATTCTACTAAACAGCCAGTGGGTCAATGACAATATCAAAGAGGAAGTCAAAATATACCTTGAGGTGAAAGACTTATACTCTGAAAACTATAAGATGAGGATGAAAGAAATTGAAGAAGACAGAAATAAATGGAAAGATATCCTGTGCTCATCGATTGGAAGAATTAACATTGCTAAAATGTCCATACTACCCAAAGCAATCTACAGATTCAATGCAATCCGTATCAAAATATCAATGGCATTTTTCATAGAACTAGAACAAAGAGTTCTCACATTTATATGGAGCCACAAAAGATCTCAAATAGCCAAAACACTCTTGAGGAAGAAGAACAAAGCTGGAGGTATCAGGCTTCCTGATTTCAAACCATGCTACAACACTATAGTAAACAAAATTGTATGTACTGGCAAAAAACAGACACTTAGACAAATGGAACAGAATGGAGAGCCCAAAAATAAACCCATGCATGTATGCTCAATTAATCTATGACAAAGGAGACAAGAATATATGATGGGAAAAAGACAGTCACTTCAATAAATAGTATTGGGAAAACTAGACAGCTAAATGCAAAAGAATAAAATTGGACCACTTTCTTATACCGTACACAAAAATAAACTCAAAATGGATTGAGAACCTAAATGTGAGACATGAAACCATAAAACTGCCAGAAGAAAACATAGATAGTCAGTTCTTTGACATTGATTTTAGAAAAACTCTTTTTGATCTGTCTCTTCAGGCAAAGGCAACAAAAGCAAAAATAAACAAATGGAACTACATCAAACTAAAAAGCTTTTGCACAGGGAAGGAAACCATCAACAAAAAGAAAAGGCAACCTACTGAATTGGAGAAGATATTTTTGAATGATATATCTGATAAGGGGTTAATACTCAAAATATAGAGGGAATTCATATAACTCAATATCAAAAAATCAAACAATCCAATTAAAAATGGGCTGAGGATCTGAATAGACATTTTTCCAAAGAAAATATACAGATGGCCAACAGATGCATGAAAAGATGTTCAACATCACTACTCATCAGGGATATGCTAATCAAAACTATGAGATATCACCTCACACCTGTTAGATAGATATTATCAAAAAGACAACAAATAAAAAGTGTTGGCAAGGATGTGGAGAAAAGAGAAATCTCAAACACTGCTGGTGGGGATGCAAATTGGTGCAGTCATTATGGAAAACAGAATGGAGTTTCCTCAAAAAATAAAAAAATAGAACTATCATACGATCCAGCAATTGCACTTCTGGATATTTACCCCCTCCAAAAAAACACTAATTCGAAAAGATATATGCACTCTTGAGATGATTGCAACATTATTTACAATGGCCAAGATTGAAGTAACCTAGGTGTCCATTGATAGACGAATGGATAAAGAAGATGTGTTATACATATGCACAACAAAATATTAGCTATAAAAATGAATGAAATCTCGCCATTTGTGACAACATGCATGGACCTTAAGGGTATTATGCTAAGTGACATAAGTCAGACAGACAAATACAAATACTATACGATTTCATTTATATGTGGAATCTAAAAAACAAAATAAGTGAACAAACAAAACAAAACAGAAACAAACTCATAGATGCAAAGAAAAAATTGGTGGTGGCCGGAAGAGAGGAGAATGAGAGGATGGGTGAAATAGGAGAAGGGGATCAAGAAGTACAAACTTCCAGTTACAAAATAAACCAGTCACATGGATGTAATGGACAGCACGGGAAATACGATCAGTAATACTGTAATAACTTTCTGTGGAGACAGGTGGTTACTAGACTCGCTGTGGTGATCATTTCATAGTGTATATCAATGTCGAATCACTATGCTGTGTACCTGAAACTAATATAATATTGTATGTCAACGGTACTTCAATTTTTTAAAAAAAGCAGTGAATGGATGACCTTCCAATGTACCTTCATTATAATTTTATAATTCTGTGTCTATATTGTTGCTCAACTCAGAGACAGACCGCCTAAAGGAGTGCAATATTAAATTATATTCAACTACATGAACTGCAATGGCCAAGATGAGTCCAAACTGGAGAAGAATCTCTTAGGAGGTTTAGAGAGAAGAACGAGAAAGGAAAGCTTCTGATTTTGTTCATGTCCAGCAACTCACCCGACTACATTTAATTAGCCCTTCCAATTAATTTTGAAGAATTTTTCAATCATTTAATGTCCTCTCTCCCCTTTCTATAGCTTTCCTTTCTTCTTCCAAAATAAAAACACTGGAAATAGACCATGAGCTGAAAAGTTGGAAAGTGCGTTTCTCCTCTCTCATTGCCGGTTGAAACCAACACTCTTCTGAAGGCTTTTGGAGGGTCTGTGAGCAGTCACGACCTCGGCCCTTCCGCATCACCTCCAAGGCATGTGCGTCTAAATGGGCTCAGGCTCAGATAATCTGGAGTCCCAATGGCTCCTTCTCCTCGAGGGCAATCATTCTTCACCACTTGCAGTCTCTCAGCCAACTAATTGAAAATAAACAGGAGCATTTTTACTGCTGCAATAATGGCTGACCTTTGTACCCCAGCTCTTTTGTCAGTTTGGGGACAAAAAACAAGATTTTTAAAAATTTCTGTGTGCTTCATGATTCACATCCGCTGCTATAAATTCAACTGAGGGCCTCCTGAAAAGAGAAGGTCACTCAGGTCACCAATCCTTCGACCAGAGAAGGAGTTAAACCATAGACTGCAAGACAGAGCCGGGGTGGGGTCCTAGTCAAAATTATGAAGTTGAATTTCAGTGCCCTTCCCCCTGGCTTTTTAAGCCTTGCTGCTCTCCCTATGCTCTCATCCCCATCACTCTTGGTGTCTTTGTACACCTCCGAGACCTCCTGTGGTTCCCTGTCCACCAGCTGTCGGGCAAGCCCCTCCATTTCTGACTCCTTCCATGCCAGTGCATCCACGAGGTCGCCCTTTCCGACTTAGCTTTGCACTACACGTTCCATTGTTTCTTTTATTATCCACTGCTATAGAAACTCACAAATTAAAACGCATATTTTTTTTAACTCTGAATAAATGCATACGTGTGGTGTAGAGGAAGGAATAGTTTGGAAATCAGATAGATGTGGATTCGAATCTGGGTTTAATCAGTAGCTATGTGATTTTTGAACAGATGTCAACTTCTTTGAACTGTATCTAAAAAAGAAAATAATACCTACTTCATAAGGTTATTGTAAATATTAAGAGTGATACTATATGAAATGCCCAATAAGGAGTATATTGGACCACAGTTTGATGGGAACTGCCTTATTAGCATTTTATAAGCATTTAGCTTACAATAAAAAAAGAAATGGTCGTCTTTGAAGACTTTTGCAGATACTTTCAATATTACATAATCCTAGCTAATACATGCATTAAAGTTTGCTCAAAAGTATTTCTTCAAGTTCTAATTAAATTGTCAGTGAAATAAATGATAGGAAGTCCCTTCTCAGCTCTGTTGATTTTCTAAGCACTAAATTAAAACTCCACTATCATTTTTGCCTCATGCTCATTAAGGTCATGATAAATTGACTATCATAAGGTAGAATTTAATTAAAGATAATGAGACAAAATATTTGAACAAATCACATTTTAAGTCTACAACATAATAGATGGTGGAATTAAATTTGTAAATTGAAATTCTTTTTTACCTAAAACGTATGTGCTACCCAGCATATCTGGAAAGCACCATCGCAAACCATCAGGATGATTTCCTTCTATCACATGTGCATTGCCTTTGCCCACTGCTAATTATATTTTAGCAAAATATGAATCATGCATAAATTCTACACTGACTAGTTTTTAACAGGAGTTAAATCTGACTGAATTATCAATCTCCATGCAATTTGAATATCATTAGAACCAAAATTTGGAGGAAAACATCATGAAAATAAATATTTCAGATTCTCTTCTCTCTCTAGGTACAAATCCTTCACCCAAAACTTTTTACTCAAAAATTGAGAGTTAATAAAACATTCAATTCTGAGGAATATTATAATATATTTCCTTTTAGAGTTCCATGTATTTTTCATAGCTTTCAACATATTTAGGAAGTCACCTTTTTTTTTTAAGCCAATTTACTCTGATAATTTTGGAAATATTTATCTACTATTATGTAATCTACATGTTATGTTGTCTATATCTACATGTTATATTACTGTTGTGTAATCTGATAAATTAAAGCACTTATTTGATATATTCTAAAGACACTTTATTGTTTTTGATTGACAAGCAATATTAAGGTATAGAGTCATACCACTGAGTAAAAGGAAAAAATTCTAACTAGAAAACTTCTGGAGAAGTCATTCCATGCAAATCCTTTCCCTCTTAACATAAGAAAAAATAATAAAGTAATCAAATAAGCCTCAATACTTGGACATTTCAGAAGACTTAGATATGAATGAAATTTTCAACTATCTGAGCTTGATTTAATGTCAAATAAATCAAATGTCTATTTTGGGTAAAACACTGTGTTAAATGCACAAAAAAGAAAAAGATAAGTAGGATACAGACCCTGCCCTTAATATTCAGAGATGTGTAAACAAATATTCACAGTAGAAAGGAGACCAAATTTATCCCTGAAGTTCCACTGAACAATAGAAGATAAAGAGGCTGCATTATAAACTACAACTTTAAGGAGTAGAAGAGACGACTCTTTGAATTTTTTTTTTTTTTTTAGTGGGTGGTGTGGTTTCTGTTTTTATAGAGATCTTTAAAAATGTCTTATAAAGCATTCTGGAAACAAATGACTCCGTGGAATCGTTGTGAATGTCAATGACTGTAATGTGCATTAAAAGAATTATAATCCTAAGGACCAGAGGCAGTTATAGAAATGATTGCCCATAAACTAAATGGTCCCTCAATTGTATAACTTCTGAATTACCACATTTACTTTACCATCTCTTTCTTGTGTCACGCTGTTGGAAGTCTCTTTCTTTTGCTACCAAACAATTCTCCCACTTCCTTCTGGCATACCATTTATAATAGGCAAAAATTTGATAAATTTAGTATTATATTCTACCAATTTAGAATCTCAATTCTAGCCAAGAAAGAGAATCTATTGTGGTGGTTTGAGGGGTTTCTGTTTGTTTTTCAATATGGATCCCCCTACCTCCTCCTACTCCAAGTATTTCCGATTCAGAAGGTCCCAATTAAGGCATAAGGATCTGTTAATTTTTTTAAACTTCTTGGGTAATTCAGATCTAATCCACAACTGAGGGTTACTACTTGAGTTTTTGGGGTTTTTTGTTGTTGTTTAAAGGCATCTGCTTTAAAACATCCATACAAGATTTAACCCAAAAAGGAAAGGTGGCCTTTTTTGAGAACTTTTTAATTAATGTTTTCTTCCTATCCCTAAATTATTTCACTGTAACCAAAAATGCAGCAAGGGTATTTTCTTTTTAAAAGTCCTTGTTCATAGAATAGCAACCCCATCGTGTGGTATTTTGCTGAAATTGCTTCTAGAGGCATATTAGGTGTAAGTGTATTTTCATATTCAAAAGCAAATTTTTAAAATTCACTTATTTACTCATTCAACATTTATTGAGCAGATATTATATGGTAGGCATAAGACTAGGTGCCCAACAAAAAAATTCGAAATCAGTACTCTAATCTATTCGTACTTATGTTGAAATCTATGCAACATCAGAAAGAAAGATGGTTGACCCCCAAGACATTGATTAATACATACCTATTCAAATTACCAATCAGATTCTTTTAATTAAAAATCTATGATTTGTTGTAGTTTGAACTCCCTAAGAAGCTTGTTTACTCAGAACTAGAGCAAGGCTAGTTGATTGCTTTATCAGGATAACGTATTACCCCAACGATGGGGGCCTCTTCTAGTCCTTCCTCAGAAGATATTTGGTCATTACCCAGGGAACTCCCAGAGAACCTAACAGAGCAACAACCTTCAAAATTGTAACAGACACTGAAACCCAAACTGTCACTGGTTTTGATTTCTTTTTAACCGAGTCTTCCTTCAGTGCCTCCAAACATTTAAAAATAATATTTTTTAGGTAAATGACTTTACTATTACCAAAAGCCAGAAATATGCCCTGGGTTTGATTCTGATATATAGATTATAAGAGGAAAAGGGTGATTCTTCAAAATTAGGCATTTGTGGTCTTTATTAACACAACATTACCATGATCTTCCATGCACAATTAATATTGAGCACAATGCTGTTTGTTAATGAGAACCAAAGCTCATAGACAAGACTATTGTCCTAACAAAGAATTTTTGCACATTTTCTTAAGTGCGTTACTTGATTTTCTTGCTAAAACAAGATCATTCCATAAAAATTGATGTTCTGGAACATACATTTACCTTAAGAATTTTAAGGGAGTTTAAAGTTAGAAAACTAAAGATGCTGATTTTAAAATTCCCTTTTGTCATTAACCACAGCTACAAACTCCCCAAAATGCTGCTGAATTTATGGTGATAATTACTCTTAATAACCATTATTTTCATTGCTTAAAGCCAGAGTTTCTGCTTAAAAAGCAGTGTGCGAATTGCATTTTATAGTCATAAAAACCCCAAAATTGAAATAAATATCAAATAATTCTTATTTCAAATATTTACAAGGGTATACTTTGGAAATTTAGCAGATACAGGAATAAATGTTTGAGGACTAGAGATTTTAGCTACAGACATGTTACTAAAGTGTTTACCAAGTAGCTGGCATTGAGTCCAAGAATTCTTCCAAAAGAATTACATGCTCCAAAAGTGCAAACTATATGAATAGACCTGTCCTGTCCAATACAGTAACCACTAGCCACAAACAGATATTGAGTACTTGAAACATGGCTACTGTAACTGAGAAATTGAAGTTTTAATTTTATTTAATTTCCATTAATAGAAATCTTAATAGCCATATGTGGCCCATTGCTGTCATATTGGGCAGTGCAGGTCTAGAATCACATGCTGTGTGTCTGCCATTTTGTCTTTAATGTCCTTTCATCTCAGCCTTTCTCAGCCTTCTCTTTATGATATTCACATTTTTGGAAAATATATTTGGTGGATCATTTTTATAGTTCCTTCTTCTCACCTGAAAACTCTTTTCTAGAACTTATCTTTGCACCAAGTTTGTAAGGTGTTTTTAGATTTGTGAATCTTGAGAGCTTTAATACCAGTCATATGGGCAACCAGTCCAAAAAGGACATTACAAGAGATACAAGGATCCATAAAGGGATGTCTCTGAATATGGGAACTCTTTAAGTCAAGGAAGAGCAGATAGCGTACTCTGCAAGGACACTCCAAGGTCATGGGAGACTATGGAGTAGCTGTTGATGTAGAAGATAGGCAAAGACAGGAGCTGTGAGATCGAATAAATCCTCATCATGCGCATAGGAAGGATCGGGTGACCTAGTGGAAGGAAACAAAGTAAGGAAATAATACATGATAGATCTCAACAGTTTATAACCTTAATAACGAATGGCAAGTGCTACAACTCTGTTATATGACTGGCTAGTATAAGGAGATACAACAGATATGTTAAAGTCATCAATGAAAATTATATCATTAATCATTTTTAATAGTATAGAAAGGCCAATAGGAATTTCTGTAAAAGTTAGAAAGTAGATGGAAAAAATCAAGAAATTTTTCATAGAGTAACAACAGGTGTCAATTGAAACAAACAAAACATATTGTATATATGGCTCTATGTGATTTTAACCGGTATTGTAAGAGGTTAGATTACGTTAAAAAGAAGTGATATTTGTAAAACTCCGTGAATATACTAAAACCCACTGAATTGTACAATTTAAAAGAGTGAATTTTGTGATATCTAAGTAATATCTTAATAAAGTTGCAACCAAGTAATATATAAAAATAAAAAAGAAATCTGCAGGGGAGAAAGGAGACCCTCTTTTCAAGGGAGGGTGGTTTTGGGAGTGGCGGGTTGAGGTGGAAATTTGGGAGAGCTGAATTTCTCTGTTCAATCAATGGAGAAGAAACATAAATGTTAACTGAAGGAGTCATCATGAAGATGACTTTGGATGAAGGGGTGAGAGGGATGGGTGAGATGAAGCCCTGCATACATGCAAGAGTGGGATCTGAGACCCCTCAAGGAGAGTGTCCCAAAAGGACTTTGTGACATAAAAAATACTAAAAGAGGATTTTCAAGTAGTTTACCATGGTATTTTCTGTGCGCTTGTCTCTTCCTTTCTCAGTCTTACAGTGCTTTAGTAAATGTTACATTCCTCACTAATTCTTTTCCATCAATATGGATTCTTTTGGGAGAAACTAAAAGGGGGCTATGTGTGGGTTGTTCAAAGCAAAAACAGACTATGTAGGGAAGCTGGAGTTGAGAACAAGAGAAATGCTGGAGTGTAAATCTCTAGGAATTAGCAAAAATTCCTGGGTGAATTAAGACTTTCAAAAACCGTAGATTGGTGAGGTTCAAGCTAAAATCTCTAAGTAGTGAAGGGGGGTCAGGGTAATATCTGGGATATAGGTGGTGTAAATAGAAAATTGCACTAAAGTAAATACACAATTGAATGAAAAGATGGAATTAGAAAATAGGAAGGCCCAGAGAAGGGTGGAAAGATCCAGAAGGCCCAAGAAAAGTAGATGGATTTTCTTGGATGGATGGTAGGAGGAGGGAATTTAGACACCTCTCTCTTTTTTCTCCTCCCTCATCTTTGAGAATTTGTAAGTGTTCTACGGCTCAGTGATGGAGGGCTAGAGCTCTTGACCAGAGTGCATGAGGTGCTTCAGGGTGCTTCACATGATGGAAGGATCAACAAAGACATCCCAGCTCTCTCTTTTTTATGCTCCACATCTGTGCCGACATAGGACAAGTGCACCAGGTCCCTTCAGCCTGCTCAGCCCTGCTGGAAGTGCTGCCTTCAGAGAGGTGTCTCTTCCATTTGGTCAAGAACATTCCCCAAGCCATGCCTGGGAGCAATGTTTTCTCTAACAAAAAACTTAGACTCTACTGAGAAAAAATTTTCTCTCTCGTTTAAGGAGATGAGACAATGCTCCATTTCAGGAGTTTATTTTAATAATTAAATTTTAAGAATCATAATTGTTTGTTACATTACTGGCTAACAAGAATATTACATATATGTGTATGTTTATATGCATATGTGTGTGTGTATATATATATATAAAGTATACGTATATATAGATGGATATGTATATTTAATTATAAAATATAATTATTTTATTTTATATCTTATATATAAATCAATATATAAATATACTTATATATAAATAGAGTTTTTATATATTTAGAGATTTCAAATATAGTGTGTTTGTGTATTCAACAAAAATAACTTCATTAATTATTTTTAAAAATAGAGACACCAATAGAAATTTTAATGAAATGTTACCAAGTGGATGGAAAAAATCAAGAATCTGTAACCGTTGGTATGATTCAAAACAAGCACAAGTTATTTCTCTATATAATTCCAAATGCTTTTGTGAGAGGATGAATTATGTTCTAGAAGGCATCTCCACACTGCCCAATTCAGGGTGAATTGAATCTGCCTGGGTTAGACTTGGGAGAGCTGCATTGCTCTGTCTGTTAAAGAGGATGAGGAAGTATCTGTATCTGAGGGGTCTTAGTGTGCCATGGCTGAGCTCGGGCTCAACTTCCTGTGGCACTGAGTTTATTTTCAACTTCCCGTGTGAGGTACTCCTCACCTTTTGTTACTGTACTCCTGACATAGGAACATATTCTTACTTTTTTGCAAAAATAGAGACATGATCAGGTATGGTAAGGAAAGCCTGGGCTCACACCCACTAGAAATTGGTTGTATATTCCTGTTCCTCTTTTGACACTTCTAAACTAATTTTGTCATCTCAGAAATACACCTTAGATGGATTGAGATCTCTCAGAAAAGAACAGATCACCCTTCAAAAGCTGCCTTGTGCAATAGGTATCACCTAGCCACGTGTGATGATTGAGCACTTGCAATATGATCAGTCCTAACAGAAATGTATTGTGTCAAATACACGCCAGATTTCAAAGGCATAGTATGAAAAAATGTTAATTTCTCGATAATAAGTTTTGAATTAATTACATGTTGAAATGCTAATTGTGCAAAGTAGACCAAATTACTAAAATTAATCTTCCACATTTCTTTATTCTTTTCTTTATTGTGACTGCTGGAAAATTTAAAATTAAATACATGGCTCTATTTTTATCTCTATAGGACAACACTGGAATAGATGATTTATAAAATAGGGAATGTACATGGTATAACATGAAAAAACATTTTATCTTCACAACTAATTGAACTATTGAAAACTTACGTAACCATTAGTTTTCAAGTTAGCACGATACTAAAAAATGTCAATGCATATAATTAGCAAGGACAGGGTGAGGTAAGCATGCTTACATATTATTCATGAGGTTATAAATTGTTAAAATCTTTCTGGAAAAAAATTGGAAATGCACTTAAAAGCCTTTAAAATTAAAAGCCTTTCACCAAATAACTCCGTTTCTAGTAGGTGCTTATAAGGAAATAATCAGATGACATACACAAACTTATGTGCAAAGATGTTGGTTGCAGTATTATTTAGAGACATATTACAATAATCTGTAGAGTAAAAATAAGGAAATATTTAAATAAAATGGAGTTCATTCATATGATAGAATAGCGTCCATATTTTGGTCACAGCACATTTGAAATACTAATTTAAATAATAGATGTCCATACATTGAAATACAAATTATAATCGTGCTAATACATTACTGTAATTAACATTTGTTGTTTTCTTGAATATACTTTTTGTTGTTGTTACAGATTTTCTAAAAATTAGCATGAATTACAGGAAGTAAAGAAAAAAAGAACAAGATGGGTGCAGTATATGCTAGTTTCATTCATCACATCCTCCATATTTTCTCTTTCAAATCTCCTAAGCTTAGAAATGTCTTAAATAGGTACATAGAAGATTTACATCATTTTCTTTAAACTCATTTCCTTTTTTATTCTCACTTTTTTCCTACCAAACCAAGTTATTACTGAAGAACATTTTAGCTACAGATAAGGTCTCAAATGTTTCTCTGAAAACACTAATGTGATTTTAAAATAAATGTTTTTCACCTCTCTTATCTAGGTGTTAACATTTTCTATGGGTGTTTTTTCTTTCTGATTCATATAAAAAGAAGCAGCTCACTAAATTTACATACTAATCTCCAACTTTCATTTTAATCCATATTCATTTTATGTATTAGTCACTCTATATCTGATAAAATTTAATTGACATATTTAGAAATCTCTCACTGCAAGAAAACCTCTGTGGCTTTAGATAAGTATTTAAATATAAAAATAGTGACTTAATTGACTAAATATAAAAACCCAGGTCCATCAATATGGGCGTTGAGAAACACATCAGGATTTTCCAGACTAGTCTCTGATGTTGACTATGAATAAACTTACATTTCTGGTTCTTGTTTTTTAATTGGTCATAGTTTAAGAGCAGAAAGAAATATTTGTAATCATCTAGGTTATCCCTCACACTTTACTGATGTTGGTTCTAGCAGAGTTGATCATCACAGCCATATCACACAAGCCCAGACCTAGAATCAACTTACTGGGGCTTAGGACTTGTGAGCTCAAAGTTCTTTGCTTGAAGACAAGGATCATTACAAAATCACTTAGTAAGATTCAAATTTTCTACCTGGGATGACCAAACGAAGGGTATGTGTTTATTCTCAGGAACCCCAAAGGAGCTTAAAATGAATAAACTTTGCGAAAAAAAAAAGCACAGATGAAGGTACATTTGTAGCCTTTTTTGATTGTCGTGATAACCATTGCTTGCCTGACACTGTGTGAAATTTTGTTTATAAATGACATTGCTCTCAAGCAATACACAGTTTGGACTTTGGTACCATCTGGCATTGTATGGCCAAGCACAGATCCAGCCCCGCAAGGTGGCATGTCAAGCAGTAAGGCAGAAGAGACTGATCTTAATAATATTGGCATCCTTCACAGTTGGCACAGTGTTCATAAAATAGTAGACACTCAACAAATTGAACATATTAAAGCATAATGAACAATCTTATATATAGTCAATAAAAGTTTGATACTTAGGAAAATACTTGAGCCCTGAAGTTGGTGGAATGAGCCATGTTTCTTAAGTAATTGAGGCATACTTTACCTAAAATAAAACCTACTCATTTTAAGCACAGTTCAATGGTATTTGACAATGTGTACCCATGCTGTAAATTTCCTGCAGGGCACTGATTGGACTTCATCTCAATTATTTTGTTGTTTTGTGATTTAATGTCATTCCATTCAAGATTCTTTTATTTTGAGGAAGATTAGCCATGAGCTAACATCTGCTGCCAATCCTCCTCTTTTTCCTGAGGAAGACTGGCCCTGAACTAACATCCGTGCCCATCTTCCTCTGCTTTATATGTGGGACACCTCCCACAGCATGGCTTGCCAAGCAGTGCCATGTCTGTACCCGGGATCCGAACCAGCGAACCCCAGGCCACCGAAGCGGAACGTGAGAACTTAACTGCTGTGCCACCGGGCTAGCCCCACAATTCAAGATATTTTTTAATTAGTCTTGTCATTTCCTCCTCAACCCATGGGTTATTTAGAATAGTGTTTTTTACTTTCGAAATATTTGGTGGTTTTCCAGATAGCTTTCTGTTTTTCACTTCTATCTTACTTTTCTTGTGGAGTATATAATCTGTAAGATTTGTTTTTGTGATTTTATCGAATTTTTTTCTATTGTCCTGAACAGAGTCTAGTTTTCTTAATGATCCACGTCACTTGAAAGGAATGTGTTTTCTGCTTGTTATACTGTTCTATAAATATCAATTAGGTCATACTGGTAGTGTTGTTTATGTTTTCTATGTCCTTACTGATTTTCCTGTCAGCTGAGAACCCCAGTTACTGAGGAACATTTAAATCTCCATATACAATTATGATTTCATCTCTTTTTCCTTTCAGTCCTCTCAATAATTGTTTCACACATTTAGAAGCTCTGCTATGTGTGCTCACTTCTTTAGGATTATTATGTTTTCTTAATGAATTGTTTCTTTTTATCATTTTTATACTTTACTCTTTATCCTCGATAATATTTTTGTCCTGGGGTATAATATGTTTACCAATCAAACTTCATTATGATTAGTATTTGTAGATTACATAATTTTCCATCCTTCGACTTTTAACGTATGTGTGTTCTTATGTTTAAAGTATATTTCCTGTGGACAGTGGACAGTTGAGTTTTGTTTTTTTAAATCCGTTCTGACAATTTCTGCCTTTTTATTGGAAGGTTTAGTTTATTTAGATTCAATATAATTATTGGTATGGTTGTATTTCAGCATAGCATATTATTATTTAAAAATTTGTCCCATCCGTTCTTTATTTCTTTCTTCCCATCCTCTTCTTCTACATTCATTTGGCTGAATTAAATATTTAGAATCTATTTTTTGATATATTAGTATATGTCTTTGTTTATTTTATTTTTGCTGGCTGCTCTGGAGTTTACAGTAGCATTCATAAGTTATCACAGCATATATTTAAATATTATGCCACTTCATATATAATGTAAAAACAATACTCTTCAATTTACCCTCTTCCAGATTTTCTGCTCTTATTGTGATAACATTTTACTTCCCCACATGCTACAAACTCCATAATATATTATTATCGTTATTTTAGTTATGTTTTTTACTTTTTAAATTGTCATATAGTAGAATTGACCTTATTTTAATTTTTGTGTATAGTTCTTTGGATTTAACCCATGTATGTATTTGTGGACCCACCACCATAATCAGAATATAAGCATACCTCATTTTATTGCACTTTGCAGATATTCCATTTTTTACAAGACCTTACACCAGCAAAAAGATTGTGACTTTCTGAAGGCTCAGATGATGGTTAGCATATTTTAGCAGTAAAGTATTTTTAAATTAAGGTACGTACATTGTTTTTGTAGATATAATGCTATAGTACACTTGGTAGACTACAGTATAGTGTAAAGATAACTGTTATATGCATTGAGAAACCAAAATATTTCTGTGACTTCCTTTATTGTATTTGTTTTTTTTTTAAAGATTGACACCTGAGCTAACAACTGTTGCCAATCTTCTCTTTTTTTTTCTGCTTTTTGTCCCCCCAATCCCCCCAGCACATAATTGAGTATTTTAGTCGTGGGTCCTTCTATTTGTGGCATGTGGGACACCATCTCAATGTGGCCCGATGAGCTGTGCCATGTCCAAGACCAGGATGCGAACCAGCGAAACCCCAGGCCGCGGAAGCGGAGCGTGTGAACTTAACCACTGGGCCACAGGGCCGGCCCCCATGATATTTGTTTTAGTGTGACGGTCTGGAACCACACTGCAATATCTTCAAGGTGTGCTTGTACAGAAAAGTCCCAAACTCCCCCAAAATCCTCTGTGCTACCAATTTGTAGATACATCCTGTGATGATTAATTTTATGTGTCTACTTAATTGGGCTGTGGGGTGCCCAGATACTTGGTCAAACATTATCCTAGGTGTTTCTGTGAGAGTGTTTTCAAATAAATTTAACATTTAAATCCAGAGACTGAGTAAAGCAGATTGCCCTCCCTAAGGTGAATGGACCCCATCCTATCAGATGAAGCCCTGAATAGGACAAAAAGGCTGCCCTTTCTCTTAGTAAGAGAGGATTTTCTCCTGCCTGAGGGCCTTTGAACTGGGGCATCAGCTTTACCTTGCCTTTGAACTCAAACTAAAACATCTGCTCCTCTGGGGTCTCAAACGTGCTCTGGTCTTCAGTCTGGACGTACACCATTGGCATTTCTGGGTCTCCAGCTTGCCAATTCACTCTGCAGATCTTTGGACTTCTCTGCTTCCAATTCGTTATGATGAATTAATTAATTAATTAATATGATGATATATATTTGATGTCATGTCTAAGAACTCTGCCTAGCCCCAAGTCATAAAAATATGCTCAGAAATCATTTTTTAGGGGCCAGCCCCATGGTCGAGTGGTTAAGTTCCTGCACTCCGCTTCAGTGGCCCAGGGTTTCACTGGTTCGGATCCTGGGCGCGGACATGGCACCGCTCATCAGACCATGCTGAGGCAGTGTCCCATATAGCAGAACCAGAGGGACTCACAACTAGAATATACAAATACGTACTGGGGAACTTTGGGGAGAAGAAGAAGAAGGAAAAAAAAAAGATTGGCAACAGATGTTAGCTCTGTGCCAATCTTTAAAAAAAAAAAATCATTTTTTAAAATAAAAAAGTATAATAATGAAAGAAAAAGAGACAGGAAAAAAGTTCTTTATATTTACCTATCCTGACTCATTTCACTCTTGTATGTAGGTCCAGGTTTCTACATAGCATCATTTTCCTTCAACCAGAAGAATTTCCTCTAATATTTTTTGTACACACATTTCTGCTGACAGGTTCTCTCAGCTTTTGTATTTCTGAAAAGTTTTTATTTAAACTTCACTCTTCAAGACTATTTTCACTGGAATAGAAAATTGAAGATTGGCCTTTTTTTCTTTTTTTCAGAAGTCTAATGATACTGTTCTACTATTTTTGGTCTTGCATTTTTTAATAAAATGGTTACTGTCATTATTTTCCCTTGTATGAGTCGTCTGGTTTTTCTCTGGCTGCTTTTAGGAGTTTCTCCTTATTACTGGTTTTCAGCAATTTGATTATTACGTGCCTTTGGTTTTCTCTATGCAGAGAGTGCTTAGGTTTGTTGACCTGCTCAGATGCATGGCTTAATAATTTATATCAAATTTAGGATGACTTTAAGTCATTATTTACCATTTTTGACCCTTTTCTCCTGTGCAGTTTCAGTTACATGCTTCTTTCGCCTTTCCTCGTGTAGCACTGAGCCTACTTTTTCACCCTTTTGTCCTCCCTGGGCTTCATTTTGTGTATTCTTGATCACAGTGCCCTCAAACTCACAGATCCTTTTTTTTCTTTAGTATCTCATCTTCTCTTGGGATCATCCAGTGAATTATATTTTTTTAAATATTGTATTTTTCATTTCTAGAAATTCCAGTTGGGTGTTTTTAATATTTTTAATTTCTCTCTTCATTATGTTTATGTTCAACTTTACATATTTGTGCTTAATTATATCTTTTTTAATGCTAATTCTGTTATTGCTATCATTTCTAGGTCAGTTTCTATTGGCTAGTTTTTCTCCTGGTTAATGGACACCTTTTCTTGCTTCTTTGCATGTCTATGAATTTTCTTTGGCTACTAGACATTGTGAACATTATGTTGATAAGTGTTTGGACTTTATTTTCTTTTTTTAAAGAGTGTTGTGATTTGTTTTGGTAGTCAGTTTTTAAAGCTTGTTTTCATGATTTGTTTTGGCAGTCACTCTTTAAGATTGACTAGAATAAAGTAAGAGTAACCTTTGCTGTAAGGATAGTTTGGCCTACAAACTATGACCAAGGTGTGACCCTCTGTTGTCTCTACTGAATGCTCCAAGTGTTCAGTGAGGTCTCTCCACTCTGGCTAGCTGGAACTTGAGCATCTTCTAGCCCTATGTGAGCCCCAGGAATGTTTCAATTTATGCCTTTCTAGTAGCTATTTTTTCACTTGATTTTGTGACCTTTCAGTCCACAGATGTGCAGCTCGGTATTCTGGAACATTTTCTCTTCATAGCTCCCTCTTCTTCAATACTCTGCCCCACCTCAACCTTCTCAAATGGAACTGCCTTGTGTCCAGTATCTGACAACAGCTGGTTCATGTATTTTTCTCAATTTTCTGGTTGTTTATGACAGGAAGACAAGTCTAAATGATACCAGTTACTCCAACCTGTCTGAAAGTGGCTGCTACAGATAGTTATTGTTTTGTGTAAGAAAAATATAAGGGTTTAAGAAGTCTAAGAAAGCATGATACACCTTTTTAAAAAGAAGATATGGTAATAACTTCATAACCACAGCAAATGATTGTCTCCTAAAACATTAAAACTGGAAAAACCTAGTTAATATATCTGTCTATTCAGATTAAAGGAAATAATGTAGCAATTTTTCAAGAGTTTACCCTTGAAATATGGTACTCCATCTGGTATCATAGAAAACAGGGCCTTCATTAAGCAGTATCAAATTCCAGGAACAAAATTCATTTCACCCTGAAGGCACATAATTTAGGGTTCCTCTTGCACAGTGATTATTGGACTTATGCAGTAACTGTCTGAAAGCATTTACACAGTGAAGGTTTGCAAAAAACCTTCACAACATGGCAATCCTCCTTTCTCCACCCCAGCAAGAACAGAAATCTGAGTGATCGTAGACAAATAGCATGGCTGCATTTCATGAAACAAAATGGACACCGTATTTATTCATTTATGAAGTACTTGAGTGTCCTTCTTGCTCTGCTTCATCTCCTGTCTAGGAAAATAAACATATCAGTGACCACATTGCATCCTCATTGGAGTGGAGACTGGAGGAAATAAGAAATATACAGACCTTCAGGTTTTTAAAATGAATGTCACTCATTGCCACAAATATAAAAGTATTTCCTTTTATTAAATTCTTTCATCTTTTAAAAATATCCTGTACAAACTAACTGCCTACAAAAGTAAAAAGTATTTTCAAATAAAATTGTAAGACTCTATTTGACAGTCTATTTACAAATTACTAACATTTTTTAAGATGTTTGCTTCAAAGTGTTTGCCACGATTTTCCATTTCACCTTTTCTTAATGGTAAATTATTAATATTCTTATAAAAATGGCTAATGTTCTATGGGCTCATAATATAACCTTTTGTATGGTTACTCTTTCCTCATATTTCAAAAATGCATTAAAATTTAATTTTACGTTTGCCATGTCACTGTTCAAGCTGACAAGCCATTAAACACAGTTTTTATTTATTTGTATTATAGACCTTAATCTGGTTTTCCATTGTGAATATGAAAAAAAAATAAATGAAGTGATTGTCTTATTCTCTTAAGAAAATAAAATTTCATATGAAACAGTATTTAAGTAAAATAAGCATTGTGCTTCTCTCAAATAATCCAATTGAATAAGAATAAATACTTTGTCTCCAAGAACATGGACAATAACCTTAGAACAATTTTCCATTGTCTAAATACTAATGAATTAGTCATAGCCCAGAACTTGGCTGAGTGTGGCCCAGTTGAGTGTCACAGCACGAGGCAGTCTGAGAAAAGTCAGCACCTCGAACTGGTCCAGCCCATCGTAGAGGGGCAGATTATAAGGAGATATTCTCACTGCAGATGCTGAGAGGAAGCCTACTCGGGCAGGAGGACTATGTCCACCAGATGCTATGGAAGGCAGTGAACATCAGGAAATGGCTCATAAATCCGTGTAGTTACCGATGCAGTAGGCATGTACACATAAAGGCATCAAAGGTAAAGGATACAAGAGTAGACGAAACAAATGCCAGCATGCATGCCAGTGGCATTGACTCCTTCTGGAAACTGGATTTCCTAGTGTTACCAAGAGAAGCAAAGAGGCAGTTTGAAAGGTAAAAACCTAGTTATGTGACTCAGAGCACAGAGTGAGCCTGGAACCCCAGCTGGAGCTGCAGCAGCAGTAAAAGGTGACTTTACCTTGTGTTCTACAGTGGAGGTTAATAAAGTTGTTAAAATTGTTTCCATATAAGATTGGAATTAACCCTACAGACCGGGGGCATTCAAGGCTGGGTGGCCCTAATATCATGAGAGTAGAGTGCACCAGAATAAATATAGCCAGCTTTCTATGTTACTCATTAATGCGTGTAACCTAGGCCTGGAATATATAATATCTGTCATTTAGATCCATACAGTAAACTGCAACTTACTATAAAATAAGAGAGCTTGTTACTTTTTATGCTGCCCCTTCGTAGGTTAGGTTTGCTTGCTGTAGAGACTTTACCTGCTCACTGAGGTATTTGCCTTCAGTAAACTGTGCAGGCTAGCTTTGCTGCATATACAAATAGTGGGTTTTTTCCTGGGAAAAAAATTATATACTATAAAAATAATGACAACTTTCTCATATGGAGCACCTATTGAAAGCTACATACAATGCTGCAGAATTTATATTTCAACATCATTTTAATCCTCATAGCTCCCTCTGAAGTAGGACTCCTAATTTAGAGTCAGCAAATGGAAACTAGGAAGGTTAAAAACCTACGAATGGTCACAAAACCATTGAAATTAGACCCAGGATTTGAACCTAACCTTATGTTTAAAATCCAAAGTTGATTCTCTTAAACTTTATCTTCCTCAATTCTTTAAAATGAATGAATGAGAGAATGAATGGATAGCATCTATCACATATTAATGTCTACTAAGTGTCTTGTACCTTACATGATATAAATGAATTTTATATTAGAGCCAGAAAAAATGAATTGTGCCTTGAATAACTATTAAAATAATAAATATTACCTGGTCAATAATTAAAAGCATTTAAAATATTATGAGCCCTGAGTAGTTCAATCCACAAATAGCAGCACTTTTTCAATTCTCATGTTACTGGGTAGAATTGAGAGTCAACTATCTAAAAATTTTGGATTTATTGCCACTGAATTAAAAGGTTATGAAACTGTATTGAAAGATCAATGAATGCAGCATCCAGGCTATGTCACCACAAAAAGAAAAAGTCAGTGCATCTGAAAGTAGATGGAAATAACTCTTCATCACATTCTTAGGAAGGTACCCAGCAAAACTTTAAACTCTATCCCTAAAATACATGAGCATTACTTTTTGGGGCAGCTGGGGTAGAGTGCCTCCATCAAGTCCTTTCTTTATTGATTTGGAAACATCAGTGCTCAGAAAAACAATTAGGGAAGAAATTTGGGAGATCAACAGAGGTGTATTTCATTCTGAGAAGTGTCATCTCTCAAGATAAAGTGCTCTAATGGGAGTAGAGCAGGAAGAGTTGGCAGCACGCTAAGAATTATAGTCTTATAGGTCCTTTATTGCATCAGCGTCAGGAGTCCCAACAATTGAATGAATAATTCAACTTAAAATTTAGAGAACTTCACTTGATGGAAGCCTTCTGGAAACCAAGGACTGGATGAAGCTATACAACTTAATCTATTGTACAGATATGACTAACACAAAGTGGTAGAAAGCATAACTATATGCTCTGTTTATTGGCATACACTAAGTCTAGAAAACTATTTTCTCATGTGGTTTAAGTACAATAAAAAAGAGTAATAACAAGATACGGTTGATGAAAGAGTGAAGAAGAGGAAAAGCAAATGGAATGGTGAAAAAATAAGAGAAAGTATAACATTGAAATTTTCTTTTTCGAAAAAACCTATTTTTTATTCTCGGTAAAATGGAAAAAACAAGCGCAGATGATGGTGAAGATAGATTGATAGCGTGATATTGTGATTTATAAGAAATGTATATTTGGTTCTTGTCCTCATTTCTGGCACAGAGCTCCTTAAACCCTTGGATTTCCTAAGTGAAGAGAGCAGTAAAGGGTCTGTTATGTTAACAAGGTGACTTTGGAAAGCACCTAAAGATGGGAGCTGGTTGCTAGGGGAGCCAATCATGTGACGAGAGGATTAGAACTTTCAGTCCCACCCCACAACCTCCTGGGAGGGGATTCTGGCTGAAGATTGAGTTCAATTGTCA
The DNA here is from genome assembly GCF_037783145.1 of Equus przewalskii. Lineage (NCBI taxonomy): Eukaryota > Metazoa > Chordata > Mammalia > Perissodactyla > Equidae > Equus > Equus przewalskii. The sequence goes on from NC_091849.1 coordinate 22,113,994, forward strand.
ATGGCCAATAGCCAATGATTTAATCAATCATGCCTATGTAACGAAGCCTCCATATAAACCTAAAAGGATGGGGTTTGGAGAACACTCCGGTTGATGAACACATAGAGATTTGAGGACAGTTATACACTCAAAAGGAACAGAAGCTCTGCTCCTATTTCCCCATACCTTGCCCAATATGTCCCTTCCATCTGGCTATTCCTGAGTTATAACCTTTTATAATAAACTGGTAATCTAGTGAGTAAAATGCTTCTCTGAGTTCTGTGAGTCACTAGGAAATTAAACCCATGGAAGGGGTTGTTGGAACCTCCAGTCTATAACAGGTCCTCAGAAACACAGGTGATAACTGGGACTCTAGACTGATATCTGAAGTGGCTGGAGAGGAGTCAGCCTTACAGGACTGACCCTTAACTTGTGGGATCTGACACTGTCTTTGGGTAGTTAGCGCCAGAATTGAGTTGCGTTATAGGACACTCAGCTGGTGTCAGAGCATTGCTTGTGGAATACCCCTCCCTCACAAACACAAATTGTAATTTTGCTTAAATAGATAGATGGATAGATAGATGGATAGATGACAGAAAGACACATGTATAGACATAGATTTATATGAGAGAGAGATAAGGAGGGAGAGAAGAGAACAGTAAGAACTGACGAATCTTAGTGAGTACACGATGTTCAGGAGTTCACTGTATGATTATTTTAGCAACTTTTCTGAAGGTCTGAAATTACTTCCAATTACAAGTTTTTTAAAAAGATTATAAATGAAATTGTGGAAACATGCTTAACAAACATTTGTGAAAATAAATGATTAAAAATACCTTCCCAAAGTCAACAAACTTTTTTTCCTGCTTTTTCTCCCCACATCTCCCCAGTACATGGTTGCATATTTTTTTAGTTATGGGTCCTTCTAGCTGTGGCATGTAGGACACCGCCTCAATGTGACCTGACGAGCGGTGCTATGTCTGCACCCAGGATCCGAACCAGTGAAACTGAAGCGGAGTGTGTGAACTTAACCACTTGGCCACGGGGTCGGCCCCAAACAAATTTTTTAAATGTCTAAAAATAAAACAAGAAAGAGAAGCAAAAAAATTAAAATGTTAGATGTTGCTCCAGTAAAAACAATCCTGACTCAGTACAAGAAAATATTTTAAGTGATATGGACTAGCGGCTATTCCTTATAAGAGTACATTCAGAATGTTGATCCCATCCAACATAAATTTTAAACTAATAAATTTAATTATTTTTAAGATAAAATAGATTCATATAAAACAAATGAATTATGAAGGAAGATTTGGAGAAAGCTCATAAGGTTGAAAGATAGAGACCCGAAAACTTAATTGTCCAGCAAGAACTCCAAATGGGTAGATAGTGTCATTCCAGGTCAGACTGAAGTTTACAGAGTCTATATGAGACACTGGAACAAATAGAAGTATATTGGAAACAGATGTCAAAGAACAATGTTTTCAGTGAAAGAATAGCCATTATTTGGAATAAGTGGATAGATGAAAAAAAGCTTCATACCCCGGGTCATCCAGGAAGCCAAAGCTGATGTTATAGTGGAGTTTGCTTCATAGGTATTCTGCATTCATCCAGACCTTAAATTAACTGCTTGTATTTGCTGAAATGAACAAGAGTTGGTCAAACCTTTACTTTATCTCCAGCAAAATAAGACCCTATTCCTAACTAAAGCATTTTACCACATGCATGGGCCAGTGGAGAATAACAGAATATTATGTGCTTACTAAGCATCTTAATTTCGAATAACCATTTCTGTATTTACTTCCTGATCCCGTAACATTGATAGCACCTCTCACCTTTAAAGGAGAGAATTAAAGATTAAGAGAGCGAAGAATGGACAGTAGTGTTTCTATTTTCTGAAGAGGGTTTTCCTCCAGTTAATGTTTTTCAATTTCCTCTTAAAATGAAGAGTATGGATCCTGTACAAAAATTTAAAGATTGAGTCTAAGTATCAAACTCTGACGATCAAATCATCAAAACGTCCACACATAGATCTGATCCAGGGCTATGTGGAGATTGCTTTTGTCCAGATATGTGGAAGAATCAGGCTCTCAAGAAGCATTTGGGGTAGGAACTGTGATGACTTATTATATCTTGAATGTGTAATGCATCAATTCCTTCTCTTAGGAATTTGAATGGTAAGATCTAGTTGAAAAAATGAAACAAAATTGGCTTTATTTGGAGGAGCTGGATTCTTGTTGCTATTCTGTGCTCTTTCTATTAGAGGTTTGCTCACCCTTTTGAAACAAACGGAAACATGCTTGGGGTCAGCACGGGGTATGGAAAAGTGAGTGGACATTGGAATTAGACACATCTGGGCTTCAAAATCCCAGCTGTGATGCTATTCGTGGGAACCTTCACACATGCTCTCCAAGCCTCAGCTTTCTTATCTGTAAAGGAGTGATATAGTATTTTTTTTCCAGACGAGCGGTATTAGAATTAAAATAGGTAAAATTTCAAAGTGCTAATATAGTGCCTGACTAAGGTTGCCAAAAAAACAATGAATATTTTTTAATATGTTTGTCCCATAGAATATTTGTTTATCTGAAGTTCAAATTTAACAAGATTTCCTGTGTTTTCATTTGCCAGATCTGGCAACTCTAATCCTGGCACCAGTAGATGCCTAAGAAACATTGCTTCTTTCCTTTTCCATTGACAGTCCTTCAGACTCAGGCTTGTGAATTCTTCCTCTACAGAGCATTTGAAAACTGCGAAATCAAGAGAATCCTTGGCTACGTGCCTGGAAATGGGCATAAAATAACAAGAGAGTCCTTCATGGTGAAGAATAGTGATAGATTCTGCCTCAAAAATTATGGGGACCTAAAGCTCAGATGAAAGCATAGCACCATCTTAAACCCCCAACTTCCCAAAAGTACAATACAAGCAAATGTTCTAATAGAGTAAAATGGTAAAACAACAAAAGATAGAAATAGAAAGTATTTCAACTTTAATTCATTACACAGATATTGTGGAATACATATGCTTATTTGCCCCAAAACAACTTCAAGATCTAAAGCAGCTAAAATGTTAAATAAGTTTGATAGGACACATTGTCACATGCACATGAAATTTCAGTGGTTCTCATTCTTAAAGTGGATATTCAGTTTTGAGATTAAAGAAGCAAGTAGTTTTTCCTTTTTTCTTTACTAAGATAATAAATACAGTTGGAAAGTCATGCTTCCTATTCTTTCTTCAGGCTAGAAAATTCAGCCAAATCCCAAGAAAGAAGTGCCTCCAAGATATAAAAATGTATAATGACTTCTCTTACACACTTGAACAAAAACTTCAGGCCATGAAATTCTTTCAACCAACTCTTGACAACAAAAGTTTGTTGCTTGCGTGACGCATGCCAGACTCTGTTCTCAGCTCTAAACTGTCGAGAACACCTGTACAAGGGTGTTCAATACATTGGGTGTTCAATACAAGGGTGTACAATAATTGTTGGTATTAAAGAAGATACTTTACATAAAGCACAGAGCACAGCGTTGGCCCTCAGTAAACGATTATTCTGTCTTCACTTGCTCAATCGTATGCTTAACCCAGATGCCAGGTATAAAGTGATAAATAAGACATAGTCCTTTCTCTGTGTATTTATATATGCTATGTTGTTCATGACATGTTTTTTGGGGGACAAGCCATGAAAAACCATTATTGAACTTATCTTATGGAAGAAAGGGCACATTTTTCAACCATGAAAGAAGTTTAGGTATGATTTCCTTGAGAATTGTGTAGGAGTATCATAATTCTCTAAAAATGGAAAGGAAAAATACTCTTTAGACTGGGAAAATAATACATCAAAAGAGAACGTAATCCTGTGGGAGGATAATCTTGCAAAGATATCAAAACAGCCGTCTAATCCAAAATCTAATCCAACTGTCAACCCCTCCTTTTTTGTCCTGGCCTAAAACCCTAACCTCACTCTCATACCTTCTCCCAGAGGCCATATCACTACTGCCAAAAACAAACAAACAAACAAACAAAGACAACACTCCTAAAACTCTGTAGTTACAGATTCAGGCAGATGAAGGAAAGACAGTTTTGGCTTGTGCAATAATTAATCATGCCTGGAATGAATTTCACATATGGCCAACTGCAGTAAAGAGTACAATGAAGATATAACTAGTCTGTGGCTCTTTAAAGATCCCCAGTCATTACTTAATATGGTTGAGAATGGTTCTTCCCTAGAGAAGGAACCAAAAAGCAGAATAGGGCCAACGTAAGAGGAAAGGAAAGAGCACATAAGAACCAGATTTCTTTCCTAGTTTACGTAAGAAGAGTTCTTATTCGAATAGACTGTTAAAATAACAAATTGTTTTGCCTGGAATCACTGTCTGTATATTTTCTTTGACTAATCTATTTTAATGAAACCCTTACTCCCACAATAAGAGCAAGACATAACAACTTCTTGGAAATCCTCCCTCTATTGTCTCCAATAAGATTCTAGAACAGCTGAAGTAAAAATCCATGGATGTAAGCAGAAGAAAGCCCTGTCCCAGTGTGCCCTGGGTTATCAGTCTGTTTCTCATAAACTAGCTCCTGAATTATGCCACGTTGTTTGAAAAAAAAATACTATGCACAGGCTATATCTGCAAGCTAAACTGATGAGTCCATTATGAAGGCCAAGTTCGGTAAAAATAAGTCAAGCCAAAAGAGAAAACTTGACTATTGTAAAGATTGAACCAGATGTTGATATAGATCCAGTCCAATCAGACAGCATAATTTAGAAATCAGCTTATATGAAACAGATGGCCAAAGTTCTATCCTTGTGTGCTCTGGGTTTTCTGCTTATATTCCTAGATCTGACTCAGTTTTATACTTTATTGTTTTTTGTTTTGGGTTTCTTGTGGTTGTTGTTTAATTGACAATCATTTTAAAAGCCAAACCAGTTGTGTTTATGAATATAGCTTTTGGAGAAGAAGACAAAGTTGCTAGATTCGGTAGAAACAGACAAGCTTTGGATTTTTTTCCTGGCCTGAGTTCCGGGAACCTAAAGTTTATGTGACTATAGAGAAAATGAAATGTTTGGAAACACCTCCTGAGGCAGATGAGGGAGTCTTGTGGCAGCCTTCTCTCAATGTCCCCACAATTAAAAAATATTCACCTGGAAGGAAGGAGGGAGAAAGAACGAGAGACCTGGAAATCAGCCTAGAATTTGTGTGATTTTCCCTCTGCCTGAAATGCCCTATCCTCATTCCTTTCCTGATCCACAGGAAAATTCCTACTCATTCTAAATCCCAACTCAAGGATTACTTTCTGGTTGACTTACAAAGCACTCTTTCCAATATCTTCCATTTATTCCACACTATCTGACAAGAAAACAACTTTTTTAAAAAAATTCCCAGCACAAGAATTTCCTAGTCTGCAAAGACTTTTCTGATACACAACACGGAGTTAATTCTAGCTTCTTGGTGCCATTGCTGTCCTTAACACTCACCACTGTTATAGCACTAATCACATGGTAGGGTAAGGTTTTGGAGTTGGTTTTGTTTTCTCTATTTCTGTTTCTCCTAAAACATTGAGAGTTGTTTGAGGGCAGGGGTTGTTTCTTGTTAAACTTTGTGTCTGCAACCCTTGTGCAGAGCCCCCAGTAAAGAAAAGCACTCAAGGAGTTGGGCTTCTGGCAAAAGTAGGCTCATTTGCATTGGACCAAACGTCCCTCAGAGAATAAGCAGAAAAAGTACACCAAAATTTGTTACATGTTAGAATGCACTGGAGTCCTGAGACAATGAGAATTTTCAGGTTCTAGGATGGAGAAAAGTAGGAAGTCCAGAGCAATGGGCCCAGCATTTGGAAGAACATTTGCCTCTGGGGGGCATGGCTGATTACCAAAGTGGCTGAGTGTATGGGAATCTATCAGAGTTGTCACCACTTATGGAGAGACTGGGGACAGGCATTTGAATTCATAGCCTCACAAGGACAAGAAGGCGAGATAAACCTCCCTAGTTTTCAGTTGGAAAGCAGCAGGAGTAGGAGTGAACTGAAAATAAATAGCTCTCACAAGGTCTGAAGCCCAGCTACAAATCATCTCATTCTGATTGAGTTTCAGCGATGTATCAACAGCAGGACGGGCTGTATGAAGCCAAAGTAAATCATCTCAGGAGGAGGAGAGCCTCAAATTCTTTCTATGCATTTCCATATACAAGGCTTAGCTCTCAATCAAAAATAATCAGGGCAATGAGAATATAAGAATTTATAGAAAGGTTAAGAGAACAGACAGTAGTTTTAGACTCAGAAGGTGAATAAAATAGAGCTATCAGATAAGGACTTTAAAAAAAACACAAATAATATGCTTAAGGAATTATGAGAAGAAGCATCATGTTAAACAACTAGAAATTACTAAAAAGATTTTAGCGTATGGAAAGCTCATGGGGGAATTTTCTGAAAGTGATCTTGATCTTGGTGGTAATTGTACAAGTGTAGGCATTGCTAAAAATTCAGTGGACTACTTGTTTAAGATATGTCTATTTTACAATAGCCTTTGTAGGTATAAATTCAAGAGAAATGTGCAGATACGTGCACAAGACACATATAGACAAGAATGCTCAAAGTAACATTATTCTTAAGATCCAAAACATGGAAATATCCACTATAGAGTGGTTGAATCCATTGTGGTTTATTCAGACAATGGAAAAATAAAGCAATAAAAACTCATGACCTGCTGTTTTATACAACTTGCATAAATCTCCAAAGATAATGTTGAGTGAGAATCCAGATACAAAAAAAAAAAAAATACCCTCAGGAGGATTCCATGTAAGTAAAGTCTTAAACAGGTTAGAAGTCAGGATGGCAGTTACCTTTGGGAGGAGATAGTGATTAGAAGTATGCACAAAGAGGATTTTGAGATGCTGAAAATTTTCTGTTTCCTGACCTGGGCCAGGGTGGGTCCATGAGTATGGTTATTTTATGATAATTCACTGAGCCGCATTTTATGAATTGTGTTCATTTATCTATAAAAGTTTTGCTGCATTAAAAACTCATAAAAATTATACGTAAAGATAGGCCTTCAATAAATGTTGTTGGATGCATTAGTATATGAATGAATAGATGAATGAATCTCGCTTCAAGGATTTACAGCCACTAGAGAGAAACCGTAATGGGAGCAGGTACTAAGAAATGAATAACCTAACAACTTCGCTTGGATTTATTGGGATTTATGTCACTGTTTAAACGAGGTGGACTATTGGGCACTTAAGATAAATGTTTTCAGGATATAACCTAATATTTGACTTAGCAATAAATTCTCTCTGTTTTTCTGACCTAAATTACTCTTGCAGTTAACATTCTATTTGTCTTTGGTCATATTTTACTTCTCTGTTTCTAAAAGCTGTTCTCAAGATTGGTCACACTGAATAAATAGATCTTTGAGTAGGAAGAGCAGTAGGAAGGCTGATTGTTAAAATAACAGAAAACCAATCTGTTTTGTAGGGGTATTTATACTTTCTGAACGAGTCCTGAGATTAACACATACAGATATTCAATTAAAGCTTTTAGCTAACTCTGGTACCAATTAGTATTTGAAAGTGGCAATTTACCAAGTGGATTTTGAAATCTCTGGAAAGCCTAAGGATGTTTTCCCAAAGAGTTAAATTATTCTTTGTTTATAAACGATACAATAGAAGCGTCTGGTTCCATATTTCTTTGGTGGCATTTGATTTGATTTCCCACCACCTTATTGCAAATATTTGTTAATTTCTGGCACTCTCCTTTAGCTGTTTTATTAGCCACATCTATTATTTGACATCTCATGCAAATAGAAAAATTCCAGATTGTCTTCGAATGGATGATAGTGCTCTGTGTTCTACAGGCTCACGAAAAATAACGCTAGGTGCAATCCCCGTAGGATCTAGGTAACATATAAAAATGTTATTTATTTATTCATTCATTCATTTACATTTGTGTGTGTGCGTGGGCGTGCATGCATGCGGGCACTGATGGAGGGGTAGGGAGAGGATGGGCTGAAATGTGCTGAGCATCACGGGGACCCCAGAGAATAGCACAATCCGGCCAGAGGCTCTGCTTCCGTGACCACTCCTCCCACAGGAAGCCCGGAGGATGTCAGGAGCTCCACGGCCAGGCCAACTGGGGAGTCCTGGGATGAGATGAGAAACGCCCGGATGCCCGAAGTGCGGGAGGCTCTGTCTCACACTCATCTGTAAGGAATCTGGCTCACACCACCTATCAAGCAAATGCCACTTCTCATCCACGCCTCGCCCCACACCACTCAGCATCACAGTGCTGCAGCACCTTGCTCCAGGCACTTGGCCAGGTGCTAGGGAACCAGCTCTGGCCCCAACAGCAGCGCAGGGCAGGTCCTCCCAGACCAAAACGGGTAAGTGAATTGCGCATGAGTTGGCCTTCTGGGAGGCCGAAGGCGTCCTGGGCAGCCACTCCACCTCAGGGCCCCAGTCCATTGTCCTCCAAGGTCCAGGGCCACAAGAACACGAGCAAACCCCTCCATTGCACGTCCTGGGGGCCAGTTGTTCCTCTTGGCAGCTGCGAGGTGTCCAGAATTCGTCCCAGGAGACCATCGCTGCCCGCTTCTGAAGAACAGCCTCAGGTAAAATGATATATACGGGTATTTTAATATGATACCCTGAGTGTTTTAAGTAAAATTTAAATGGAAAATTCCAGGACATGCAGCTCTCAGCGCCTGTGGTATTCTCCAAACACTGGTTGGAAGTGAACTTTCTTGATCAGTTAAGGCCCAAAGGTCTGGCAAAAGCCAGTGGGCCGGGGAAGTGGCCAGGACTGTGTTTGGCTTAGGGCTGCCTGGGCTAAGGGCAGCCTTGGCGCCCTCCTCTTGGGACTTCAGACACAAAGACTGTTCCGTTGTCACCAGACAAAGGAAGCATGATCCTTCCTTTCCAAAGGTGCACTTCTGAGTTTGGTGATGGATGACAGTCCTTAGTCAAAGGCAAGGGAAACTATAAAATCATTGAAGGATTTGTAGCATGAGTGGGGACTTAGTTGGAGACCAAAGGCCAGTCTGCAGTGTGGCTTACCAGTTCTGTCTCAGAAAATAGAAATTCTTTTCCTTCTCCCCCAAGGTCGTACCTTTGGGTGACAATGAAAAAATATGTCATAGGTTCTTCACAGTATTTTGGAAGTAAACTCCAACTAAAGTAAAATTTAATGGATTAATCTCAATTAGTGTAGTCCTTTGTATTGCCTACCTCCCTGAGAAGTTTTTTCCTACCTCAACATACCACTACTATTATTATTTACTTAATATGTTTTCTTTCAATTGACTCAACGTGTTTACCTTAAATGCATCAGCTTCATTTAAAGCAGTGTTTGCAGAATCGTAAGCTTGATATACTAGTTATATTTTTTCTAATATATTTTAAATAAATACACAATTTTAAAAATTTAAAAACATCAATCCTTCTACATTGAAAATTTGGTTACTTAGAGCTGGTATAATGTGTACTACCCTTTGGAAAACTCTATTGTATATCCCGCCTCAGATCTGTTGCTCTTTCCAACCTTCCTTATGAGAATTTGGGACACAGAGGTGTTGGGGAAGGAATTCATATTCATATTCAAAATCAAACGTGGGTTTTTAATCCCATCATGGCCACCAAGTAGCTGTCACTTATACTATTGACTTATCTGTATCTGTTTTATCATCTGTCAACTGTGAATAAAAAGTCTTTCTTTGCAAGAATGTGAAACTTAACTGAGATTGTTTTGAGAATGCTGAGTACAGTGACTGTCAAATAATAGGAGCTCATTAAATGCAAATTTTCTTTTCATTCCCCTTTTCCTTCTTTAGCAGAGACCAAACCCTAAATTCCCTGCTGTTTGCTATTCACTTTGAGCTTTCTTCAGTTCATAGCCAAGAGGCATTAGGAGATATGCAAATTAACAACACACACATCTATGGTTATATTGTTCTCACTCATATATGCCATACTATTTTTAAATTAATTGTTCATACATCTCCCTGTCCCATTCGACTACAAACATCTTGGGGACAAATTCTGGAGATTCAGTTCTACCATGTAAATATCTTCAGAATCCGTCACTTCTTTCCATTCACATGATCACTACCTAGTCTAAGCCATCATCATTTCTAATTTAGACCATTGTAGCAGTCTCTTTCTGGCCTCTTACTCTACATTCTTGCTCTGTTCAATCCATCCTTTCAAAGTGCCAGCAAGGGAGCTTCTTTTGAAGACACAAGTCATATTTCTCCCATTTAAAACCCTTTTGTTACTTAACATTACTCTTGGAATAACATCTCAAAACTTTAGACTCAACCCCAAAGCCTTGTGTAATCTGCCCTCTACCTACACATATGCCTCAAACAGCATTACTGTCCTTCCCATTCTGCGTTTCAGATATAGGGATCTTTTGTCTGTTTCACAAATTACAATATTCTTTGTCATTGAGATCTTTGAACTTGCTGTATTTTCTGTCTGGAATGATTTACCCCAGCAAAACTAAATGTTGTATGGTACCGAAGTGAAATTCAATTCCCTAGGAAGTTTCTTGAACATTTAGGCTTCCCTGTTGTCAATTCCAAACTATCTTTGTGTAGATTGGTTCCAGGACACCCTCCACCCTGTACCAAAATCTGTGGATGCTCAAGTCCCTTATATAAAATGGCCTAGTAGTTGCATATAACCTACACACATCCTCTCATATATTTTAAACCATCTCTAGATTACTTATAGTGCCTAATACAATGTAAATGCTATGTAAATAGTTGTTATACTGTATTGTTTAGGGAATGAAATGAAAAAACATGAAAAATGAAAATGACATGAAAAAAAAGTCATGTTCAGTAGAAACACAACCATCCTAGGCCTTTTGATCTGAGGTTGGTTAAATCCGTGGATGCGGAACCCCTGGATATGTTGGGCTGACTGTACTTAGACACCCTCACACCATGAGGACAGGGACCTCTTCTGCCTTTTATTATTGTGTCTTCAGCAACTAAAGCATTTCTGGCACATGCATATACATTTAATGAATACATAAATACATTTGAATGAACCCATTTATGGTACAAAGGTACAATACTAGTCCTTTATTTTTTTACAGAAAACTTACTGACCTAAACATGCGCATATATTTAATGATTTAATTCTACTCTAGATAGAATATAATCCTGAATACCCTTTTTACAGTCCCCAAGTGTTAACATACCCCTCTTTGTTATATTGTTCCCCCCCAAGATAAATCCACTACTACCACTTCTATGCATATTTCTGTATCAAATATTCACATAGGAGGCAGAGGACTGTCAGATGAAGAGTCCCCACCCCCATCCGTGTGAACTTGCTGACCTCCCCTCCTGGCTCCTAATTGGAGCCCTCCTTTCAAATGTGTGAAGCCAGTGAGACTTGAAGTGGATAAATCCGCCTGTCCGCTTACTCAGAGGGGGCTGAGGTGTCAGTTCCAAACCCACTGATAAGGAAATTCTCTGATGATAACAGCAGGTTTGACATTGATGAAGCCTCCCCATCTGGTGTGTTTCAGAGAGCAATAATGAATAAGGGGTGGCAAAATGTGTTTTTCTGGCTCCTGGCCACCACCATATTGTGTTAAGGTTTCTCTCTTCCGCTCCTCCGCCGTCACCATCTCAGTGTGACTTGAAAGAACTGTTCCAGAAATGTTTGGCTGCTTCTGAAAACTTTTCTTTCCTCTTTTTGACTAAATCAGGCTATTCATTTGATGGGGGAAAAAATGCCTTTCCTATAGATATACTCAGAAAGTTCTTTTACAGGGAAGAAGGTTTCATATGCAGTTTGTGTCGCATTAACATTCCCTCAGAGGCTAATGTGGTGGCTAATGGAGTTGCTAGATAGATTTTAAAAGTCAGCAACATTCTTAAATTACTGCCGATGCTCTGTTCAGTGATGGTTAGATGCTCTCCTTTTCCCATTTGGATACGCAGGGTGGGTGGTGGCACACTTAGGCACCCAAGTTGATCTAATGTACTCAATGTGTTTCCGGGTGTTGTTTCTCCCTTCAAATGATTTGCAGATTCCATGTTTCATCACTGCCAATAAAAGCACACACCCATTGTGTCATACGTGTAATTACCTCTGGGTCACTGTAAAACAGTCATCAACTATTCCAGTGTAGTGAGCTACATAGCCACAGCTAGTATGAACTGATATTAAACAAGAAATAAAGAAAGATTTTTCACTGACATTACCATCTGTATATCTGCCAATGGGGGAAAAAAAGTAGAAATATCTTTTTATTCTTATGTAAGACTTTGCCTGATATTAACCCATAAGCATACATTTTCCCCTAAATGTGACTGGAAATGTACAGAGCATTTAACCGGCCTTGCACATAATAGGCACTAAAATACAATCATTAAATTTTAGAATTAAAGGGCTTTAACTGAGAGCTGAGAAAGAAATTTCCTTCCAAGGATATAAACTAGTTAGTGAAGGAATCTGAAATAGAACCCAATTAGCCTAACATCTCATTATTTCTTTGTCTAACACGATAGCCTGCATCATTTGTTTACTGAATGAATTAGTGAATTAACTAATTTTTCCTTTAGCGTGATCAGTGGCACTGGAAGTAATCATCCCACTGAAACCTCTAAAACATGTTAAAACTTCTCTGTCCTGGTAGCACTGTTGAGTATAATGATCCATATTCTGTGGTTACTTTTGTTGTAGTTATGACCTAAATCTGTACATTTTTAGTTTCACTATTATAAAGGTTTGTTTTTATTATTTTTACAGATAAATAAATATAGTAATATATATTTATATAGTGTAAACTTTCAGTGAACTACATGATGATTATTTATTTGAGAATTACTCACCCACCGCTAATTCTAAGTTCCAGATTGATAACCACCTGTCACCACACACTCCTCAGCTGCAACTCCTTAGATGATGTATGGGTGCAGATAACAGTCTTTTTAACATAGTGGTAAGCAAAATATATTTGTGCCTTGCATGTGATATGTCTCTATTAATATTGTAATTCTTCCTGTAAAAGAGATAAGATATACTCCAAAAGCATGCCATCGTTAACTTCAACTTTCGCCCACCTCTCCCACTACTTCTTTCCAACAGGAACAACAAAAAACTATGTTACAAATCCTATTGAAATATGGTGCTACTTACAGAGATTTATATGAGCATCTGTTATTGACAACACAGATACGATATATAGTGTTCTTCACTCTCTGTGTACATTCAAAAACTGATTTTGTGTTTCAGCTACTTTTGACAAATCTGAAAAGCTTAGCTATAAATACCATAGATGTCCCCAAATAGATGTACTTTTATTTATTTATTTATTTTTGCTGAGGAAGATTTGCCCTGAGCTAACATCTCCTGCCAGTCTTCCTCTTTTATTGATTGAGGAAGATTGCCTTGAGCTAACATCTGTGCCAATCTTCCTCTGCTTTCTATGTGGGATGTCACCACAGCATGGCTGATGAGTGGTGTAGGTCGGTGCCTAGGATCCAAACCTCACGAGCCCGGGCTGCCAAAGTTTGCTCACCAAACTTAACCACTACACCACAGGGCTGGCCCCTAGATGCCTTATTTTTAATGGAACCAGAGGATCTTAGGTTTGAAGTAGCATCACATGGCACAGTGGTCAAGTGCATCAGTGTTGTGTCAACACCTGGGTTGTAATCTCAGCTCTTCAACCTAACAGCTCTGTGACAGTCAACAATGTCATTAAGTGATGCTCAGAAATTGCCTAGCATTAAGCAATTCTAAAATATAGGCAATAATATTACCTAAGTCAAAAGATTTTTGATTAAATGGGACTGATGTACTTAGAGTATCTAGAACATGCTACTCAAGAAGTCTCCACTATTATTTTGGTATGATGTTCCTAAATCAATCAACTTCATTTCCTCTCAATGGAAACATTCCATCTGAAATCTCCCCAAGAGGTAATAATCCAGATTCTGGTAAAATACTTCTAATATTAGCAGACGTGTTAAAATAATCTCTTCTATTACTTGAGAACATTAAGTGCAGAAAGTCCATCATTGTATGGAGCAAATATCTGCTTCCTCAGAACCACCTCAATTTTATCTTAGTCCTAAACTGTGGAAAAATCTGAGTAAATCTACTGGCAGCCTTTTAAATATTGTGAGCATTTGTCCTATACCCTACGTAAAATTATCCTTTGTGCTACTCTGCCCTTCTTATTGATATATACAACTAATTAAATTGTTAGCGAGGTTAATCACAGCCAACTTTCCAAGTTAAACTGGAAAACGTTTGGAAAAATTTCCTGTTTACACACAAACTATTCATTTCCATTGAGTAGATGGCATTGTAAACGTGGCTTAGCCATGGTGGCATTGTGGCCATAATAAGTACTTTTTCACCTTTTATTCCCAACATTATTGGGGTTTTTCCCCCCTAACAAAATGAGAAATCAATAATTCATTTACATCATCCTATTATTTCCTCAAACTACCATTGCATGTATTTGTTCACGGTCATACAGTTATAAAGATATGTTGCCTAAATATTTAGCGTCTCTAAATTTTGAAACAATTATAGTTTATATGTTTCCTATTTTGATTGTTTTTATAATTCTGATCAAGACTCTTTTCATGCCTTTTTTTTAATCTGATAGGAGGTTTTATAGAACAACTTATTTAACCATAAGCACATTTTCTTTACAACATGTCCTCCTTTCAGAATATTGATGGAATTAACATCCATTTTTGAAGCTATGGGAAAATGCTTTCTAAATAATGAGTTGAAAAATGTATATGTTTTATATTTACCTTGATGTTCTAATTTTCAATTGCTTTTATTTTTGCTGCTCTGACCAACATCCAGTGATGTACTTATTCAATAGTTAATTTTTCTTCTTTTTCTACTATTTCCACTTTAATTTTTTTCTTAAGCTATAAAGCTTTTAGAATTCTATGGGGAACCCTGTTTAATACTTCTCTTTATGGTCTATCTTCTCAGAGACATTCAATCGCCTGAGCTTTTATGCAGCATATCCCTATAGACAATCTTTTAGATCCATGGAGTCTAACACATTTTTCTTCCACACATCATAATCTCTAGTTTTCTTTGTTCATAGAGATTTGAAATCTACAGTCTTTGTAGTGCAGAGAATCACAGGTCCATTTTTTTTATTGTGCTGATTTAAGTAGCTCATAGTTACCAGCGCCAACCTTGATTTTTCTTTCCTTGAAGAAAATAATAACCATCTCTTATAAAAATACCAGAGCTGTTTATATTATGCTAAAGTTCTTTTTATTCCATTTTCTAATAATGTATTGCTGCAGTGTTTTTCTGATAGATTGCAGTAACTTGCAATTTACACCAGCCGTCATACATGAAATGTTGCATTGTTACAATTTTGCAAGCATTTTTAATAAGGTGTAAAATATTGAGCTTTCATTTTTAAGTGATATGCACTAAATTCCTAATTATTTGCACTAATGGAAAGGAGCAAAGCTGAGGATAACATTAAATACCAGATAAATTCCAACACCTAAATGATGCTTAAGAGTATCTGGAATTCTAAAAAGTGCGTAATAAGAAATAAGTCGTGCATTAATAATATATTACTGAGATCAGAATTTGAAATAGCACATTCTCCTTATCTTGCTCACCTAAATTTCTCTTTCTCTGTGCTGGAAATAGATCATTCATCTCTCAGACTGATAAAGAGAAATCGCCTCAAAAGAGCTAACTTCTTTCAAAATTTTCTACAGAACAAGATATAGGTAATCTGGGAATGAAAGAGATAAATATCTCAGCAAAAGAAATAAAAAGTCAAATATTGGCTAATTGTTCCAATGTGCGGCAAAAGAGATTGATTACAACCTGTTGGTTTGATTGTATGCAAATAATCTTTGTAATCTCCTTATCATGCATTGAGCGTCCATTCTGTACTGGACATCTTGCCTCTATCACTTAATTTAATACACATGGTAACTCTCTAAGTGTGTATTAGAGTACTAAGTTTACTCTGAGAAAACTAAGGTTCAGAGAGGGTAAGTAAATTGCCCAGGTACACATAGGTAGTACTCATGCTGTCTATGTAAGTTGCTGAATGAAGGATTCAAACTAAATTGGATTTCATCCAAACTCGTGGATTACTACTATGGATCTTCACTGTAAGCGATCCTATGCCTCCATTAGCTATAAGCAGGGCTCATTCTTTTTCTCTGATGGGGCATTTTCTCTTTTCTCTGATACTGGTAGCACAAAGCAATGTCTACTGCTCTGAGCCGTTGCCTGAAACACCTTCAAGAGATCCTCAGGGTTTTCACTTGAATGCAAATGATGTTGACAGATTTACTCTTTTTAGTTTAAGAAGGAGAGCAGGC
Source organism: Equus przewalskii (assembly GCF_037783145.1). Taxonomy (NCBI): domain Eukaryota; kingdom Metazoa; phylum Chordata; class Mammalia; order Perissodactyla; family Equidae; genus Equus; species Equus przewalskii. Next base: position 22,130,318 of record NC_091849.1, read on the forward strand.
TTTTTATGCTCTCCGAAGAAGTCAGATTTTTCACGTATGCTGCTGTCCTGGGACCTGCTGTCTTGGCCATCAGGAGGGGCACCGAGTGGCTCCTGTAATCAGTCAGGCATTGTGCACGCCTGGCACCCTTCTTCCTGTTGGGTCTGGCCGTATTTCCCACAGTCTGAAACTTATTCACGTCAGCCTGCGCCCTAGCAGAAGATAGTTTGTCTTTTTGATATGTTACTGAATTCTGGAAGCCTGACAGTTTTCCCAGTGTAGTTTTAATACATACTGATGAGTTTCCTGAACTATTTGTACTCTCAAAAATTCTTACAGTACCCCAAAGGCATTTCACCTTATTCACTAGTTCCCAATATGGGGTCTCTGGGCCACTAGAGATTCTTCAAGGTACCAAAAGAGTTTTGGGGGCTTTTTAAAAAAAATTAAGAGACTTAGGGAAAATGCTACTTTTAGAAAAGATGAAGCTATAGAGCATGCAGCATTGAATTCCTTTGATTATACTAAGATTATGTTAACTCACTCTGATAACCTAGTAAATTAATGCTCATTAGAATCTCTGGTTAACAGTTGTGAATAGCATTGAGTTTTACATGTTAAAAACTAGTCAGTTATTACTTCATAAAAGTAGTTTTTATTGACAAAACCCTAAATCTTAGAGTCCAGAAACATAAAGTAATTCAGTGGCTCCTTGGAGAAGATAAGGCTCAGAACTACTGTTAATAGTAATGATAACTATTATTATCAGCATATTATAGTAATGTAATCAGTTACCATTGAGTGCCTGCTATAAATCGTGTAATGTATTGTGTCTTAATACACTGTTTTTTTAAAACTTGGAACATGTGCAAAATAGATAAATTGCCTCCTTTTTTATAGATAGGCAAAATAAGTTTCAAAACAATGGATTTATCTACATTTTTAATGCTAGCAAATCCTTGTTCTTTGTACTGCCTTACAGAGGTCTCCACTCTAAGAGAAGCAATTCTCTAAGTGTAGACAATCAAGCTGAATAAATTCATTTTAAGAAGCTATCCACTTTAAGAATTTACCTAATTAACTTAATCAAATGTGAGGTTTTCTGATACTATGATAAAGCGATCCGTGCAGTTATTATTCACCACTCTGTGTTGTGTAGACACGGAACACGTTCAGTGTAAGTAAATTAGTATCTTCTGTCTGTAATCAGAGCTAGTTTCTCTATTTCTTTATCATGTTGAAGAGACAGACATATAAAGAAGACACTTCTTCCTGAGTAGCAACATGGAGATATATCTTGGAGAGATATCACAGTCCAAGTGATTTAGGAAGGTACCTGAGTCTAAGGAAATCATTCTAAGGTGGTGATTCTTGAAGATTAGCAGAACCTTACATTTCCCAAACAACAGAGTATATAATCCACCCCCCATCTTTATTCATTTGCTTACTAGCGTAGTGCTCACCAAACATAGGATTTTGTTTCTAACTTTTCTTATTTTTAATCTGTATTTCTCTGACTCCCTGGGGTATTTGTGTGTTTGCTTTTTCCCCCTATATCTCATTCTCCAGTAGCTTCCCAAGGGTTAGGGATTTTTAAGGATACTATTTGAATGTTATTCACCAAACACATTATGATCTATTAGGTAATTTCCAGTGACCACATCGTTTTCCTACTGACATGTTAACATTTCAGAGAATCTTTCTTCTTTTCTAATCATTCTCCCATCAGTTTTGTATTAAAGTCTTAAAGATTTTCCCAAGTTTCGATCACCTCCCACATAATCAATCAGCCTGTCAAATAATTTGTAATCTGTAAATAAGCTCATAGGTGCTAATAACATAAAAGCACCCCTTGGTTGTAGATGGACGTCATATGGAGAAGCTAAAAATGAGTTTGTTATGCAAATAATTAGTCCCTAATTTGTGCGCTTCATAATTAGATTTGCTTTTCCATATTGGATTTTGTGAAATATGGATCCAGTTTGAAGAAAACGAGCAAAACTATCACCAAGGAGACAGAAGAATATTTTGCAGACTTCGCTGTGAAATATAGGAGCCTAGATAACCTTGCTGACTTTCTAAGTTATTCCCTCAAGTCAAAGATATCTCACTTTAGGTCTGGAACCAAACACTGGGTTTGTGTTGGCTCTGCCTCAACATCCCACATCCAAATTTTCAGCAATTTCATCCACATAATTTAAAATCATATAGCATGAAGAATGAGACCAGATTCTGAAAATGTAGTGATGAAAGCCAATCATTCTAGACATCCAAAGTAGTGCTTTTTGAATAAAAAATAGTTGATTAGAACTGGACAAGTGTAGGGAATATATAAGAGCCTTATACTCAGGCAATATCCATTCCAAAAAAGGCTGACATGGGAGGGTGGCATGAGGAGGGCTGAGTCACGCTCTCCTCTGTCGTCTTATGGAATAACTTCAAGCAGTATGGCAGGATTCTGAAGCTTTACTGCAACCTATGCACCAATTTGGTGTGTAGTTCCAAGAAAAAGAGTTTTTCCACTTGAAGAAATGATTCTAACAGCCTACAAGACAATGAACGGTATTGTCTTGAGCAATGAATGCCTCAGAAGCCAGGCAGGCAACATCTACAGCAACAAAGACAATTGTTACATCTCTTTTACCTTACAATATGGAGAAATCTATCACACATTATTGAACTTAGCCATATCTTTGCAGCTGAATAATAATATCAACACTGTGTGCAATCAGAATCCTTGATCTTTTAGGTTATTAAAAATATATATCCTGGGTCTGGCCCCGTGGCCGAGTGGTTAAGTTCATGCGCTCCGCTGCAGGCAGCCCAGTGTTTCATTGGTTCGAATCCTGGGTGCGGACATGGCACTGCTCATCAAACCATGCTGAGGCAGCGTCCCACATGCCACAACTAGAAGGACCCGCAACGAAGAATATACAACTATGTACCAGGAGTCATTGGGAAGAAAAAGGAAAAATAAAACCTTTAAAAAAAAAAAAAAATATATATATGTATATATATCCTGGTAGCAGAGTGCATTGGTAGTAACTGGAAGTCAGTTGAATTGGGGCTGGGCCTAGTCCTGCCCCACATTAGTTATGTAATAGTCACAAATGGGCCTCTGCTTTCTTATTTTGTAATTTGTTAAATTATAGAGTAAGATTTAAGTAGGTGATCTCTATAGACCAGTCACTCTGTGATTCTGTCATCTCTGTAACAAATATGTATATATGCATATGGGGGAAACATAACTAAGCCCAAGCAATCAGAGAAGTAATCCTCAAAGGATGATTCCTAAATCAGAGATATTTCATGGGCTAGTTAACCAAGTTATAATCAATGTGAGTTTTTATAGTGACCATATATATATACAAATTAATCAATAATGTCATCTAATAATACAATCATTGACAGTTACTCAAGCAAAAATTTTAAAAGATTTTCTCCTAATAGAGCAGAAGCAGATTGAGCGGGAGGTTTGGAAGGTCTAGAGTATGGCTATCATAGTCCATAAATGAAATGAATTTGGGACATTTCTCTTTTCATACACAAGCTATCATGTCACAAATGCCTCCTAGTTAGTAATAAAATAATTAGTGATCCTTAGTGATGCCACCCAATGCTTCAAGTTCTCACCAGCTGATCAGTAGAGATAGGGACACATTAAGTAATAATGCACATTTATTTCTTCTTTGCTCTATCCATCTAAGAGTGAACCTCTTAGACTCTTACAAATCTCAACTCAAAACATTTCTCCCTGGTGCCTGGGATATTCTCTCCAAATCCACATCTTAGTTTCAACCTGGTATTTTCTGTTTTACTCCCTCTCACAGTTCTAGATAACTCCTTACATTCCTAGATTTTTACACATTTTAGCATGCTTTCCTTATCTCTTGTTCCTAATCCCTACCAATGTAGGATTGGCGCTGTGTATTTCGCTTTGACGGCCATTCCAATAAGTCAGTCTCTTAGTCACTCTCCATGCTCTTTGCCAGGTTGCTTCCATTTATCAACTGCTTAAGTTTTGAATGCCAAACCTCAAACACAGCTGCAAAAGTTAAGCTGTATTCTCATGAGATTAAATAGAGACAAATTGATAACTCCAGGAAATGAAACTTGGATCAAACCATCACTGCTTGAAACTTATTCCCTTGAACTGAGTAGGAACAATAATTTAGTTTTATCACTTGAATGTGAAACATGAAACTAAAAATGAGCTAAAATTACAGATCCATCCTGGATCTTTGAACTGATAATTTAGCACCTCAAAGAATATTGTAAAATAAAGACTCCTAGGTAAATATGAACATATTTACAGGCACATTTAGAGGATAATTGATCTCTTCCTTTCAATCCGTATAGACATGCAACTAAGTCAGTCCTAAAAGAGTTGGCACAGAGTTCATTTGTCTTATTTATGACTGCCAATCTTTTTTTTTTTTTGGTGAGGAGTATTGGCCCTGAGCTAACATCTGTTTCAATCTTCCTCTTTTTGCTTGTGGAAGATGGTCTCTGAGCTAACATCTGTGCCAGGCTTCCTCTACTTTTTGTACGTGGGATGCCACCACAGCATGACTTCATGAGTGGTGTGTGGGTCTGTGCCTGCGATCTGAACCCACGAACCCCAGGCTGCTGCAGTGGAGCACACGAACTTGACCCCTACACCACCAGACCAGCCCCTGCCAATCATTTTTTGATTAGCCTTTCTATATTAGTAAAATCTCACCTTCTAAGTTCTGCCTCTCAAATTAGATTTCACATATTCTGCCTTGCTCTTTTGGGGCAGTGGGGAAGGACTCCACCTCTACTTTGACTTGGAAGTGAATAACATGTGTAAAGAGGCTGGATGCGGACATTTAATTTTGCCTGCATAGATGGCAACCTTTCGAGGACAACTGTAGTTGGAAGGCTGAATCCCTGATGCTTGGCCGGAACCGTTACAATAAAGGTGAATTCCTGGCATTTTTTTTTTATTGGTGGCAGCATAAGTGGTAACTTTTTCTTCAGATTTGGGACATTTTTCCAAGACCTTTAATGATAAATTAATTTCTTCAGCTCCCCTTCCCCACCACCAGCGATTTTGGGGGCCATCGAATATACTCCAGTCAGAAACAGCTCTGCTTATGTTAGATGAGTAGTTCCTGATATTTGCAGCTCAGAACACTGACCTAAAAACCAATCAATCCGAAGTCATTTGTAGCAGCTAAATAAAAATAAAAATTTTAAATAATAATAATAATAAATTTAATAATAAAAAATGTTAAATAATAAAAATTTAAGCAGAGGAAGAAATAAAGCTAGTGTTTGAACCATCAATAGCAGTTCTACTAAGTTCGTAAAACTATCCGAAACGATTACAAGACCTCTGTAGATAGCACAGTCTCACACTACTTACAACCACCAATTCACAAGTATTCAGGAGGAATTTTAAGCACAAAACAAATAAACAGCAAAAAAAGCAAATAATTGAAGATTAAAAACACTGACCCTTTAATAAGGAATTAAAGCTTCAGCGTGTTCCTATTAACTCTTACTCTAGGGGCCAGCCCCATGGCACAGCGGTTAAGTGTGCACGTTCTGCTTCGGGGGCCTGGGGTTCACTGGCCTGGATCCTGGGTGCGGACATAGCACTGCTGGGCAAAAACCATGCTGTGGTAGGCGTCCCATGTATAAAGTAGAGGAAAATGGGCACGGATGTTAGCTCAGGGCCAGTCTTCCTCAGCAAAAAGAGGAGAATTGGCAGCAGATGTTAGCTCAGGGCTGATCTTCCTCAAAAAACCCCAAAAAACTCTTACTCTTATTTGTGAAGTTATGATTGCCCTAGAGAAGTCAGTATAGCAAATGGAATGATCTCAAAATCTATGTCTATGGCAACATATTTCTGCATTTTTTTTAAAAAAAAGAGTAATTTCTTTTTTTATATACTGTTCCATTCACTTACTTTAATTCATGCTTTCCAATTAAGTAATCTTCTGTTTAGTAATCTTTACATTTGATGTCTCATAGACAACTTGAGCTGACTGGCAATGCAGTCATTCTGGTTTGGAATATTACATGATTAATATCTGTCTCAAAAAATGGTTGACAGCAGGAAAAAATATATGTTAGAAAAGATATGAACTTTGAAGTGTGCAATGGGACTATTAACTACCTAGATGTATACATTTTACATTTAATCTTACAGCCTAAGATTATTTTCGGTTTTAAGCAATAAGACAATAAGGATAAATTATACAGGCAGATATTGCAGATTCAGCTCCACATCACTGTAATAAAGCGAATATTGCAATAAAGAGAATCACACGAATTTTTGGGTTTCCCAGTACAGATAAAAGTTATGTTTACACTACACTGTGAGCTGTTAAGTGTGCAATAGCATTATGTCTAAAAGAAAGTGTACATACCTTAATTAAAAAAATACTCCATTGCTGGGGCTGGCCCGGTGACCGAGTGGTTAAGTTCGCGCGCTCCGCTGCAGGCGGCCCAGTGTTTCGTCAGTTCGAATCCTGGGCGCGGACATGGCACTGCTCGTCAGACCACGCTGAGGCAGCGTCCCACATGCCACAACTAGAGGAACCCACAACGAAGAATACACAACTATGTACCGGGGGGCTTTGGGGAGAAAAAGGAAAAAATAAAATCTTTAAAAAAAAAAAAAATACTCCATTGCTAAAAAATGCTCATCATCTGAACCTTCCGCGAGTTGTAATCTTTTTGCTGGTGGAGGGACTTGCCTCAATGTTGATGGCTGCTGACTGATCAGGGTGGTGGTTGCTGAGGGCTGGGGTGGCTGTGGCAATTTCATAAAATAAGCCAACAATGAAGTTTACCGCATCAATTGACTCTCCCTTTCATGAACGATTTCTCTGTAGCATGCGGTGCTCCTTCATAGCATTTTACCCACGTAGAACTGCTTTCAAAATTGGAGTCAATCCTCTCAAACCCTGCCGCTGCATTATCAACTCAGTTGATGTAATATTCTAAATTCTTTGTTGTCATTTCAGCAATCTTTGTGGCATCTTCACTAGGGGTAGGCTCCATCTCAAGAAACCACTTTCTTTGCTCACCCATAAGAAGCAACTCTTCATCCGTTAAAGCTTCATCATGAGATTGCACAATTCTGTCCATCCTCAGAATTTCCTCCTCTAATTCTAGTTCTCTTGTGTTTCCATCATATCTGCAGTTACTTCCTCCACTGAAGTCTTGAACCCCTCAACATCGTCCACGAGAGTTGTAATCAATTTCTTCCAAACGCCTGTTAATGTTGATATTTTGCCCTCTTCCCATGAATCACGACTGCTCTTAATGGCATCTAGAATAGTGAATCCTTTCCAGAAAGTTTTCAATTTGCTTTGCCCAGACCCATCAGAGGAATCACTATCTATGGCAGCAATAGCCGTACAAAATGTATTTCTTAAGCAATAAGACTTGAAAGTCAAAATTACTCCTTGATCCACGGGCTGCAGAGGGGATGTTGTGTTAGCAGGCATGAAAACGACATTAATGTCATTGTACCTCTCCTTCAGAGCCCTTGGGTGACTGGGTGCATTGTGAGTGAGCAGTAATATTTTGAAAGGAATCATTTTTTCTGAGCAGTAGGTCTCAACAGTGGGCTTAAAATATTGAGTAAGCCATGTTTTCAACAGATGTGCCGTCATCCAGGCTTTGTTGTTCCGTTTACAAAGCACAGGCAGAGTAGATTTAGCATAATTCTTAAGGGCCCTAGAATTTTCAGCATAGTAAATAAACATGGGCTTCAACTTAAAGTCACCAGCTGCATTAGCCCCTAACAAGAGAGTCAGCCTGTCCTTTGAAGCTTTGAAGGCAGACATTGACTTCTCCTCTCTAGCTATGAAAGTCCTAAGTGGAATCTCCTTCCAATAGAAGGCTATTTCATCTACACTGAAAATCTCTTGTTTCATGTGGCCCCTTCATCAATGATCTTAGCTAGAGCTTCTGGAGAGCTTGCCGCAGCTTCTGCATCAGCACTTGCTGCTTCACCTTCCTCTTTTATATTATGGAGACGGCTTCTTTCCTTAAACCTCATGAAACAAACTCTGCTGGGTTCAAACTTTTCTTGTGCAGCTTCCTCTCCTCTCTCAGCCTTCACAGAATTCAAGAGTTAGGGCCTTGCTCTGGATAAGGCTTAGACTTAAGCAAATGTTGTGGCTGGTTTGATCTTTTATCCAAACCACTAAAACTTTCTCCAGATCAGGCTGTTTTGCTTTCTTAACATTCATGTGTTCACTGGAGTAGCACTTTTAATTTGCTTCAAGAATTTTCCCCTGCATTCACAGCCTGGCTACCTGTTTGGCACAAGAGACCTAACTTTTGGCCTATCTCAGCTTTCGACATGACATGCCTTCCTCACTAAACTTAATCCTTTCTGGCTTTTTTTTTTTTTTGAGGAAGATTAGCCCTGAGCTAACATCTGCCACCAACCCTCCTCTTTTTGCTGAGGAAGACTGGCCCTGAGCTAACATCCATGCCCATCTTCCTCTACTTTATATGTGGGACGCCCACCACCGTGTGGCTTGACAAGCGGTGCATAGGTCTACACCTGGGATCCAAATCGGTGAACCCTGGGCCGCTGAAGCAGAATGTGTGAACTTAACGGCTGTGCCACCGGCCGGCCCCTCATTTCTAGCTTTTTTTAAGTCAGAGATATGCGACTCTTCTTTCACTTGAGCGTGTAGAAGCCATTGTATTATGATCTATTAATTGGTCCAATTTCAAAATTGTTGTGCCTCTGGGAATAGGGATGTCCGAGGAGAGGGAGAGAGAGATGAGGGAACAGCCGGTCGGTTAAGCCGTCAGAACACACACAACATTTGTTGATTAAGTTTACTATGTTATATGGGTGTGTTCATGGGGCCCCAAAACAATTACTGCAGTAACATCAAAGGTCACTGATCACAGATCACCATAGCAAATATAATAATAATAAGTTTGAAATATTGTGAGAATTATCCAAAAGTGACACAGAGACACAAAGTGAGCAAATGCTCTTGGAAAAATGGCAACAATAGATTTGCTCAACGCAGAGTTGCCACAAACCTTAAATTTGTCAAAAAAAAAAAAAAGCATTATCTGCAAAGTCCAATAAAGTGAAAGTGCAATAAAACAAGGTATGCCTGTAGTCAGATCATGGTCAATAAGAGCTTTAATTCTAGCTATCAACTGTCTTTGGAACTTTAAAATGCCTCACTGAGTGATAAAAAAAAAATGTAGGACTCTAAAGAGGCTGAGGCAGATAGAATTATCAATATGTATTACCAGCATTAGAGCTGTATGAAGAAGGTGCTCCAGGAAGCTGAGTAGAGTTCCCTGTGAGTCCATTGCTGAATGCTAAGCCTGCGTATGCACAGAATAAACTCCTTACAGCCACACAGAGAATTGGCGAGCCGTGAGCTGAACAGTTCCCAGAGCCACACAGATCCGGCATATATTTGAGTTCTAACAAGCCAGAGTGGAGAGTCTTTAATACCCAGCGCAGTCATTGGGATCAACGAAGAAGTCATGCCATGCTAATGGGGCTCAACTAGCCCTGGAGTAAAGATTATTCCAAACCTGCCCTAACAAAGATTAAAAAACCCACTGAAAATGATCAATCTGAGTCTCCAGTAACGACCTGATTTCCAGAACAAAGTCTAATGATCTTCAGTATAATACATTGCATTATTTGCTATGGCTGCAGTAACAAAGCAACACAAACAACAGATTAGACAACACAATTGTGTTGTTTCTCAGCTCTGGAATCTGAAAGTCCTAGGTCAAGGTGTCAGCAGGCTTGATTCCTTTTGAGCACTGTGAGGGGAGGATCCGTTCCAGGATGTTTGCTTAGGCCTGTGCATGGCCATCTTTGTGTTCATCTGATGTTCTTCCTGTCTGTGTGCCCGTGTCCAAATTTCCCCCTTTTATAGGGACAAGAGTCATATCGAATTAGGGGTCCATCCAGCTCCAGTATGACCTCATCTTAACTCGTGGAATTACTTTTATAATGACTCTGTTTCCAAATAAGGTCACATTCTGAGGGAAAGGAGGTTAGAATTTCAACATGTGAATTTAGGGGGGCCCACAATTCAATCCATAACATACATCAACTCCAGCAATTAGTAAAATCAGAATTCCAGCATCAAAAAAAAAAATCCCAGGCATAAAATAAGCAGGAAAATCTGATCTATAAGCAGAAGACATATAAGTCAATAGAAACGGAGGCAGAAAATGACAGAGATGATGAAATTAGCAGAAAAGGGCTTTGGAGAAGCTATTATAAATGTGCTCCTGAATGTAAAAGAAAACATCATCTTGAAGAGAAGAGAAAGGGAAACTGTAAATAAGTACCAAATGAAACTTCTACAATTGAAAAATAAGTACATTAAATGAAAAATTCACTAGATGAGATTAATAGCAGATTAGACATTACAGAAGATCAAAGTACATAAAGCCATAGCAATAGAAATGATCTAAAATGAATCATAGACAAATAGAGTGACCTGTGGGACAAAGCAAGCAGTCTAACATATGTATAATTGGAGTCCCAGGAGGAGAAGGAGGAGCAGAGGGACAGGTAGAAAGAAAGCAACGTTTGAACAATTAATGGCTGAGATTTTTGGAAGTATAATAAAAAACTGTAAATCACAGATCCAAAACTCAATAAATTGTAATAAAATCATGCTAAGGCATATCATGACAAGCTTTCTGAAAACCACTGATAAAGAGAGAAGCTTGAAAGAAACCAGGGGAGAAAATGGACATTTATACAGAGGATCAAAAATAAGAATAACTACAAACTTTGTATCTGCAAATTTGCAAACCAGAAGACAGTAGAATGCTTGTTTAAAGTGCTAAAGAAGGGGTGGAAAAGCCTGTTAACATAGAATCTGATATTCAGCAAAGTATCTTCCAAAAATGAAAAGGAAATAAAGAGTTTTCAGAAAAGTAAAAGTTAAGAGCTGAGAGACTTTACAGCCAGCATATCCGGACGAGCAGTGTTAAAATTCTTGAGGAAGAAAAAAGTATATCAGACAGTAGCTTGGATCTACATAAAGAAATGAAGAGTTCCAGAAATGATGAAAATAAAGATAAATATACTTTTTTCTTGTTTTAATTTCTCTAAAATAAAACTGAGTGTCTAAAACAAGAATAGTAACAACTATTAAGGAGATTATTCATATTTAAAAGTAAAATGTATGACAATAATATGAGAAAGGAAGGGGAGTTGGAATGGAACTCTGATACTGTTAGGCTCTTCTGTTATATGAGAAGTGGTGTTATGTTATTTGTAGGTGGACTGTGATAAATTAGAGAGAGAGAGAGATTGTAAATGCCAGAGCTGCCACTAAAAATGGAAACACAGGGGGTTAGCTAATAAGCCAATAGTGGTGATAAGATGAAATTCTAAAATATAGTTAAAATAAAAGAAAGCAGGAAAAGATGAATAAAAAGGAATAAGGAATAGTTGAGACAGTCAGAAAACAAATAGCAAAGGAGTAAACCAAATAGCAACTGTATTCATAATAAAATTAAATAAAAATGCTTAAACACTCCGATAAAAGGCAGAGTATGTTAGATTGTTTTTTTTTTTTAAAGCCTGTCTACAATAAAGCATTTTAAATATAAAGACAGAATAGGGTAAAAGTAAAATTACAGGAAAAGTTATACTATACAAACACTAATTACATAAAGCTGAAGAGACAATATTAATATCAGACAAAGAATATTCCAGAACTAGGACTATTGCCAGGAATGAAGAGAGGTGTTTTATAGTGATTGCAGGATTTCGTTAAGAAGACATACTCTTAACAGTGCATGTTTTGACTTCACTTAGAGCTTCAAAGTGGTAAAACAAAAACTGATAGAATTGACTGAATAAATAGACAAACCCACAATTATAATTAGAGACTTCAACACTCTGAATAACTGATAGAAAAAGTAGGCAGAAAATCAGTACGAAAGTAGAGACCCAAACAATACTATCAACAACATTTACCTACGAGACATTATAGAACCATACTCACAATAATAGCAATTACATATTATTTTCAAGTGTGCATGGAATATTTACTGAAAATTTCTAAAATTAAAAATGAATTATACATTTAACTCAAGAATTAGAAAAAGAACAATGTACAATAATGTTTAGAAAACAATTGATTTGATAAGTAAACTAAAAAGCAAGTCATTGAAATACCCTCAATTTAAAGGGATTAGCAAAATCATGAGAATTAAGTCAAATAACAAAAAAATATAAATAAAAATTAAAATTTGTAAATAACCTAAACAAATAATATGAAAAAAACTATGAGAATATTTTCCTCAAGTTTACGCACTTCTCTTTTGAGAATCTGGATGAATAGGATATATCCAATAAAGTTATAAATTACCAAAATTTACTTTAAAACAAACAAGCGTTCTAAAGAATTTCATTCAAGAATAGCACCAGGCAAGCCTAGATGACTTCAGAGCTGATAATTTTCAAACTTTCAAATAACATATATTTCCGGTCTTATTTACTCATTATCAGAGGGAAAAGAGGATATTTTCATGGAAAAATAAGCTTGGAAATAGACAGAAAAATACTGAAGATGAAAAATAACAAGGGAAGACAAGCCTTGAAAAATGTTGAAATATTTTTATAAAGCTACATTACTTTAAACAGTTTAATACCAACAAGGAAATAATAAGGAGATCAATAAAACAGAAGAGAGAATCCAGATGCAAAGATATAGGGAATCCGGTTTATAAGAAAGATGGCATTTCAAGTGAGTAGAGAAAATAAATTATTTAAATGCATGCTTTGGGAATGACTGTGTAGTCATTTAGAAGAAAAATTAAACTGGATTTCTGTTTATGTTTTATACAAAATGAATTCCAAATGGATCAAACTCTACTTGTTAAAATAGAAATCATTAAAATTCCAGAAGGATCTTGGGAGATATTTAAAAATAAAAAATTGTGAGTAAAAATAATAAAAATGATGTTTTAAAGCATGACTTGAAAGTCATAAAATGTTTAATAAAATGGGACATTTATGGTGAAAAACATCATTAACAAAGTTAAAAAATGAATGACTTTCTTGGGAAAAGTTTCTAACTTCCTTAAATTCCAATGATTTGTACATGAAAACATCCAGTAAGCCAGTGGACTATCATGGAATATGCATACATAAGGACATTAGTATATATTTTATGGAATGCTGTGGAAATCCACCACAATTTAAAATTATGATCTAGCAATTCCAATTCTGAAATTTTTCTTCAGAGATAATCTTACAAGTGGCAAAAAATATTTAATTATAGTATTTTAAGTGGAAAAAGACTAGAAACAATAAAATTCCATAAAGACAGATTAAATGAATTATGCTATATCTATCTATACACTGGAATATTAGGCAAATAAATCCCCTGTAGAAAATTTGTATATATACATATAATTATGTATATACACAGCATATGCTACAGACATACCCAAAACATACACACACACAGTATCATATCATAATTTTTATTACTTTTATAATACAAGCAAGTATAAAGTTAAATGAATCAAATTAGTGTTCTTCTATTCTAGAACACAGATTACTAGATAAGGAAGAGGGGGAAACTCATACAAATTCTGTTTAATTACTGCCTAGTAATTCAAATTATACATTTTAGATTTTAATAAACATGAGTCTCACTGTCTTGAAGGACACATTTGTTTAAAGGCTAAATTCCTTCTGCTTTTGTAAGCACACACACTATATTCTGTAAGCACATATTTTAATTTTATGACTATTTTATCTATTTAAGATTATCATACATTAAGTTAAATTCCATGTATTTTCGCTAAGAAGTTAAGCATGTAGCAAGGCTTCTATGGTTCTTATATTTCCTAAGTGATTCAACTCCAACAGATAACATTTCCTGTTTCAGGACAAAGTAGAGCACACAGTGAGCCAGTTGCTATATTTAAAAATCCAGAGATGTTTATCCTATTTCTGGCAAGCCACAAAGTGAAATTCTTCAGAGCCTCCTCAATAATGGAAACTGGGAAGATTAAAGAGAAGACGGACCACAGAGATCTATGCCAGTCCCACTGCCAGAGGATTATGTACCCCAATGCGTCAAGTTCCATTTCCCAAAAATCTATGTTTACTACAGTTGGGCTGTATATATTAAATTAGAATAAAATTGTTCCACTCTGCTGAGATCAGTTGAAAATGACCTGGAGCCAGAGTACTTTTCCTTTGAAAATGTATGGGATAAATTCTATACCATTCGTGTCAATGATAAAAAGTTTAGGGAATTTTCCACTGTGATATATGATACATACCACCACCAAAGGTGAAAATCTGAGGATCTTAAACACGACGCGCATCCTCAAACTTTAACCAAATTATTTTAAGTGGAAAACAGATTTCCTCAAAAGACGCATCTGACTATTTAAAGTCCATCTTCCGAAACTGTTTTTCATTTCAGAATTGATTGGTACTAAATGACAACTTATAGAAGAAGAAAACAGAAGTCAATATTATTGTGCTAAAAGGTTCTTTTCACGGTTACCTTCCCTGCATTTTGTTTTGATATTATCAAAAGAGAAATGCAAGAATTTTATTTTTTAAATGTAAATGCTAAATATTTTTCTGAGATTTTTGAAAACCTATGATTGCCTTCATAAGCACATAAAACAAGAAGAAATAATGATCCTTAACCACAAAAGCATCTATCTACTATAAGAGCTATTTGGGTCAAAAGTAAATGGCAGAAATGAGTATCGCTTTCAGAGGAAGTATCTTCGGGAACTTATTACTGTTCTCTGTCATTGACTGTAATCAGGGAAAGGGCAGTTGGTTAATCAAATTTATTTTGGTGTTGAGAAATTATCTAAGTACGTAAGACATGGCACACGCGCTCTGACTTTTACAATAGGAGACATGACATGATTAAATTTGACACCTCTCTGGGGAAAGTGATGGGAGAATCCATGATTATAGGCTTGGGCGTGATTTGCATGTAAAATCTGAGGACTTAGAGGAGGTGGTTGCTTGATACAGACTGAGGAAACTGGCTTCTCCTGTTTAGGGGAGTAAGTGTCTGGAAGAAGCAGAATGGATTTCTTTATCAGTCAGGGTCTTGCCTGGAGACGGAAACTAGTGCAGGGGCTGGCCTGGTAGTGTAGTGGTTAAGTTTGAGTGCTTGCTTCAGTGGCCCAAGGATCACGGGTTCTGATCCCTGGCTTGGACCTACACACTGCTCATCAAGCCATGCTGTGGCAGCATCCCATATACAAAATGGAAGAAGATTGGCACAGATGTTAGCTCAGGGCCAATCTTCCTCACCAAAAAAGCCACAAAAAACAAAACTAGTGCAATTATTTGAACAAAGAGAATCTAATATTAACAATTTTCAACCAGGTATCAGAGAGCAGAAAATGTACTCCTCCTCCTCCTAATAATAAAAGATGCTGCAGTATCACAGAAGCAGTTACTATGGGATGAAGCAACAACCCCTAGGGCTGAGGGAATGAATGGTGGGACCCTGAGGAGCGGCTACTGCACCCCTGAGGCAGTGGTACTGTCTGGTAATTAACTGACAGCTCAGGAGATGGATCTCGTGGAGCTGAAACCCAGCCTTCTAAGGAAGGAGCTCCAGCCCTCTGGTACTGGCATCTCTCAGGGGGCACAGAGAGGCTGGTTCTGGCAGGTGAAAACACTGCAACCTAAAATCAACTGCTACTCCCTGGACCTGCTGCTGCCATGGTGAAGAACCATGAATGTGATGACACTGACAGGGCAGAGAGAAGACAGGAAGTTACAAGTCACAGAGGCTCATAACATCATAATCCATAATAGTGGAATAACAACCCAAAAGTTCATCAGCTAAAGAAGAGTTAAATAAAAAAAAAAACTTCAAAGATGTGAGAATAGAGGTAATTTTAATTTTCTTCTTTATACTTTCCTAAAATTTCTGCACTAAACATTTAGTAAAGAAACCAGTCATCATTTAAATGAAAAAGTGAATTTGAACTAAAAGAAGACAATGACTTTGTTAATTTTTTTATGTGTTTGACAGAAGGCAATTTGTCCCAGTATCCCTTTCTCCAGTGTGGTTGTGATCTTCTTTTTTTCATTTACTCTCACCTGTGCTACTGACATATTTGTTTTCATGGCTGTCAGATTGTCACAACACTTTCTTTAGCGACACTGGTTCTGTTGCATCTCATATCTTTTCATATCTCTAAGTACGACCACAGGGATGACCTCATGATGAATATTTAAGCTCTTGGACAGGTGACAAGCACCCCACTTTCTGGGTCATGACAATTGACAGCCCGTACAGTATTCTAATGAAAGTGATGACAAGTGTCTGGAGTACTCTCAATGTAGACTTAGGCTTCTGACATTATTTACATACATCAGTGATTTCTGAATATGAGGTCTTTCCATAATTATTGAAAATAATAGCTGGATAAATGGGATCATAATTGAGACCTACTTTTTAAAGATTTATATCTGGATAACATCTATGAATATTGTCATCACTCACCTATACTCTCTGATACTTTGGCAAAGTATCATTGATTATCATTCTTTCTTATAGAAGCAGTTTTCTTTGTTCATTACATTAATAGTGTGATGACTTCTTGTTGGCAAGCTAAATAATTAATCTTCTATGAGTAGATCTGCTTTAATTTAAACATGCTAATCTTTTTGCACTTTTCAAGTAGGCAGTGAGACACCACCTAGCAGATAATTAGTTTTGGCAGCTCCATATTATATCTCACAAATCATGGGAAAACACTGATTATGTAACAACCAGAAAACATAATTTCATGGGTTGTGTTGCAAAGAGACATTATGTGAAGTCTTGGCATACTATATTTGGGCAAAGGAGAACCTAAAATGGTTGAGCAAATTTAAGAGGTAGAAATTAAGACTTGGGAACACATTGTGACAGGAATTAGGATTCTTTAACTTTGAAATAAGGTGGACTATTTAATAAGCAAGGCTGGGTAAAGAAGAAGTTGTACATTAGGTAAATTATTCCTTTGGTTAGTGTGCTTTGCTTTCATTTGAGAAGAAACCTCAGACCAGTGAAGCAAGGGGTATTGCAGAAGGTAATTTCTGATGTAAAGTGTCTTGTTGATGAGCTAAGCTCAAGCACAGTTAAGGCAAACACTGATCCCAGAGAGACACATCTAGCCAATGCAGACAGTATGGGGAAATTCCGGGTTATGAGCACTGCTGGAAATTAAGTAGGTCATGAGCTGGTTTGGGGAGACCTATTGATTCATGGCAGTACTCCAGCTGGAGAGAAATGGATCATTGGATCCAATAGTTTGGATGAAGGCCTGGCAGTTGCTAGGCTGTATCAAAACTAGGTTCAGAATTGAGTTCAACCACCAAAAAAAATTGAGATACCAGATCAGGTAAATTCTACTGTGGAAATAGAAACAGGATTTTTATCTTAAATATAGTGTCATTTTTACAAGCAGGAAGAAGAAAATGAGAAGGAAAAGTAGTACTTTATTCCAGAGATTATGTGGACAGCTAGAACTCATCTATGACACAAAAATTGTCTGATCGGTTGAAATTAGACCCAACTCCAGCACCTCTGAATGGTAGTCCACATTTTAGAAAAAGAGGGTATTCAATATTTGGAAGATAGGAGAGAGAAAAGGTGAATTTATAACAGGTGCAAGCAATTACTTCACGAGCCAGGTAAAGGAGGTAGACAAGGGTTTAACCTGGAGGCAGGGTTCTGTGTCTGTGTTCTGGGAAGAGGATGGGAAAATTACTTTGATGGAAATGAAGGCTTTCTCCCTAGTTATGTATTCCTATCAAAACCTATTTCCTATTCCCTATCAAAACTGTTCAAATTACTCTGCACGCAGAGATGGCCACCTCTCTATATAGAAGCTTCAGGTGGCACATGTGTCATGAGCAGAGATGTGCCACACACTTCAAATAGACTGATTTGTTCTTTCAGTGCTCCCACTATTAGAAAAGTGCTGTCTCTCCCGTTGCTGGAATTCAGGGGTTGAGGAATCAAGGGTTAGGAGCGGCTCCTCTCACTCTTACACCTAAAAGCCCATTCACAGAGTTTTTGATTCCTCTCCTTGGAATTTTCAAGTCTTCTGCTTTGGATGTCAATTCTTCCAACAGGACAAGGTTCCCTCCATGGAACAGCAAGGTTTCCATCAAATTGAAAGTTAGGGCTGCCAGTTGGTCATTTGGGCTCCACATGCAAATGAACCTACAGACCAAAAGGGGGATTACACCGTTGGCTAGGATGATTGACCTTAATAATCAAGGAAACTGGGCAAGAGAGCTACGTGTAGAAGCCAAGGTCTTCTCTGGGGTACCTCTTAGTACTTCCACATCCAAGAGTAAAAGCTATTGGGAAATTACAACAGCTCCCTCCTCCTCCCCAACAAAAGAGGCATGCCCCCTCAGGATTCAGGCCCTTCAGAAATGAAGTCTAGGTGTCCCCACTAAGTAAAGAATACCAAGTAGCTAAGTCCTTATTTGAGGGTAAGGGAAACATAACAGGGGTAGTGGAAGAAGAAACTATAAGCATATTCTAGTGCTCAGATACTGAAATGAGTTTGCGTCAGCTATGTATGGTTTATTCCTTGCTTTCTGTGTGTGTGTATACTTACAAGTGACTATCTGACATTTCAGCAAATCGGATGAGCACTTTCTCTGTTGTTGAACACTTATGTTTCCTCTAATCACTCTCTGTTATAAAGACTTCTGTGTTAAACATGTTTGTGTATAAATCTGACCATATTCATGATTAATTCCTTAAGATACCTGGATAAAAAACATAATTGCTGGATATGAAAAATTGATACTCTCAGTAGATATTGAAAATATTTTCTTAAATGTTACAGGAATTCTCACTCACCCAGAGATACTTACCTCACCTCATCTTTCCGCCTTTGTCAACACTGCATGCAACCTTTTATGAAAAACATCTATGTTGATTTCATAAGCAGAAAACTGTAGTCCATGGCTGTATTAATTAGTTAATGAGACTGAAATTTATCAGTGAATTTTTTTACATCTTTCATTGAGCTTTCAGTGATATTTTCAGTGTTTGCTTAGCAATTGTAAAAGATCTTTACATAAAGGGTTATAAGCCCTTTATGTTAATATTTATTATAAATAGTTTCCAGGCTTTTTATTTGCATTCTCTTTCTTTGTTGTTTGACTTATAAAGCTTTATATTTTAGGTAGTTAAATCTGTCTACTTTCCCTTTTGAAATTCACTTTCTTCTTATCCTAGGAATAGTAGTGTGACTTCTTCAGCAATGGGTAAAAGAGTTATGCAAGTTCAGAAAGATAGCTAACTAATTTTTTGTTTTTGGTGAGGAAGATTGGCCCTGAGCTAAATCTGTGTCAGTGTTCCTCTACTGTTTGTATGTGGGACGCCACCACAGCATGGCTTGATGAGCAGTGTGTAGGTCTACACCCAGAATCTGAATCAGCAAACCTTGAGCTGCCAAAGTGGAGTGTGTGAACTTAACCACTACACCACCGGGCCGGCCCCTAGATAAGTAATTTTTTATACTCCTTTCATAGCAATTATTACTTCTACCCATGTTATACTTATATGCACACATCTTGTCTTCTTTACTAGCCTGAGAGTCCTTGAGGGTTAAGCTTTCACTTTCTTCATTTCTAACTATCTCCAAAACATTTAGAAAGGGCTCAATAAATGATTTGTTAAGTGAAAAAATGTGAATTAATAAACATATACTTTATCAGCTTCACAGAAGCTTTTCAAAAGAGCTCAAGGCAGTGCGCATTTATTAATTCTAATATGTTCTTTCTTGCTTGTTTACACTTAGATAACAAAATTCTATTTCTTGTACACTTCAGAAAAAAATAATTTTCAGCTAAAACCTGACATTATACTTAGATATTTCAAAAGTAAATTTAATCAACAAGAAAGTTTTTTTGCAGAAAGACATCTACTGTAATTTATCATCTCATGAATTTGGCCTCTTCAACTTATTTATTTATAATATGCAAGATATCTCATAAGCATTTCATAAGGAAATTCTATTCTGTGTACCTACAGTGTGTGGTTGAAATGTTCCACAAAATAGACCAAGAGATTCCTAAACTGCAGATCATTAGGCAATATTTCAAGGAGCAGCAAGTGACAGCAGCTCTCTGCTCCTTCTAGAAATTTGCCTTGGATTAGGTTATTCACAGCCATTCCAAAGAAGCTGAATTCTAAACTAAAATTAAGGTATTGAATTCAAAAGAACATAGGATATCTTTCTGGGGTCAGACTTGAGATTATGACCACTATTACAGAATTTTCCTTTTAAAAAAAATAACTTTGTAATTTTTGGCAAATACCCAAGATTTTTTTGAAAGAAGGAAAATCTAGTCTATCTATTAATCACAGTGATTATTGTCTTCATGTTTGTATTTTTGGCCTTTTGGAAGCTGTAGTAAAATTACGTTGATATGAATTCCTTTATGATGAATATTATGGTTCTTAATACCATTCTTAAGGGGCTAAATGACTCACATTTTAGGGGAGATAGCATTGTGAGTGAGGATCCTTCTAGAAAAGATGTCACTTTGCTTGTAAATGAACTGTCCCAGTTTTTTTTTTTTTTTTGAGGAAGATTAGCCCTGAGCTAACATCTGCTGCCAATCCTCCTCTTTTTTGCTGAGGAAGACTGGCCCTGAGCTAACATCCATGCCCATCTTCCTCTACTTTAAATGTGGGACGCCTACCACAGCATGGCTTGACAAGCGGTGCATAGGTCTGCACCTGGGATCTGAACTGGCAAACGCCATGCTGCTGAACTTAACTGCTGTGCCACCAGGCTGGCCCCAACTGTCCCCATGTTTTATATAAAGAATGGTTGATTCCAAGGAAGGGTAAGGAAGTGATGCTTCTACTAGCAAATATGTCTCAGATAGATTAAAGAGCTGAAATGCCTTAATCTTAACTGTATATCCCCTTGTATCCCCATTATAAGCTTCAGGATCTCATTCTTCCCAACCAATATGCTAATTTAACACATGGTTAAAAAGAAAAAATAAAATCAGGCCTTTCTGATCTCAGTCGTTCATGTCTGCCTTTTGCTTTATAGTCACCATAAGCCTTTTTGTTTTCCTCCACCTTTGTCTTGAGTTGGAAGTTGAAGTTCTTAAGTCATCTTTTTCTTTTTCAGGTTCTTCACTGCCACCAAAATCACCTATCCATACCATAATCTATAATTTCTAGTCACTACATGATATCTCAATGCCTTGTCCTCCATTCAGGATCCATGGTCCCCCTCAGTTTAATGAATTGCTCCTCTAAAAGGGAGGTTTGTATTCATTCTCATTCATTTGCGCTTGTCCAGCCTTTGTCAGCAGTTCCATGTAGCCTCTTCATAGGCACTCTGTTCCAGGAACTTTTTCTTCCAGAAAAAGAACAGAACAAACCAATCTGTGCTATCTTGTTCTTTATTAACAACTGCCATCACCAAAAGATGCATGTTCCCTGTTAAAATTTCCAGCTAAATACTGATCTAGAGGATTCTCTCAATGAGGAAAGAGTCTTTATTCTGGCTCTTATCTTTCTGACATAAGAAACACATTGTAAGAAGATTTTAATATCATTGATTTATTATTTCCTTCTGCCTGGCAGTGAGGTTTGTGTTTTCAGCCAAACTATCTGTACGTGTTTCATCTACAAATCTTTCCACTGGTGCAGAGGTACAACAAACACAGCACAGGGGAGGGTCACGACAGTGGATTTCCAAACCATCCTCACAAAGCAACTTTGATGTCCTCCAAAATTTGAGGGGAGTAAGAAAAACTACAATTTAAAGTATTAGTTATGAAGTCAAAGAGATACTTCATATTGTAAAAGAGATAAAGACTAACTCCGCAAGGAAATGACCTTTCATCAGTTTTTTAAAAGAAATGAAACTATAAGTGTTGATGTTTTTCAAGAAGATATAGTGCCTCTGATAAAATGATAGGCTGTTATATGGATTGGGAAGAGGATAAAATAAAGTTTTTTTTTGTTTTGTCTTCAATCCATGGGCATGACAAATATTTAAGTTAGCTGTTTATCTACTTTGGAACTGAAATTTATTCTGTACAACTTCGGACAGTACTTTAGTGGTCAAAATTAAATAATGAATGATCACTCATTCAAAAAATATTTCTTTAGTGTCTTCTTCATGCCAGGTGTTCTCTTAGCTCCTGGAGCTCTAGCATTTAACAGGACAGATGAGATCCCAGAGTCCATGGAGATGGAGCTCATGGAGTTTGTACTGCAGTGGGGAAGACAAATAATAAGGTAAAGAAACAAACAAATGAGATCGTTTGAGATAGAGGTGTGGGTTAAGACAATGAGCCAGAGAGATATGACAAGAGAAGGATGAAAAATGGTGGACCATGTTATGGTAATATTATTAGTCCGTGCTCAAAGAAACCCTTTTAGAAATGCCATAAACAACCATAAAAACTGGACAATATATATAAAACAGTAGTTGGAGGCATTTGAAGGATCTTAAGAGGAGGGAAATACTGGAGATGTTTCCCAAATCTTATTCACCCAGCTTTCTCCCAGAGGGCAAAGAGAGACATTATCATTCAATAGGAGAAACATCCCTCAGAATTAGGGGCTGCCATGCAGCTGAGATTTGAGGGATAGGGTATCAGAGTGGAAAGAACCACAGAAAAGGACCATTAATGTCAGCATAACAATTCCCCTGGGATCCAAAACCACCATCAGAGCTGTGCAGGACAAGACTCTAACAGGACCAGCAGAGAATGGTCACTGGGAGCCTGGAGGGCTCAGCTGACATTTCAGATGTTGCACAGCACCTGAAGAAAGGCGGGGCTCAGATTCAGCCAGTCAGGAAGGCTGTTCGGAAACACCTGGGGTTTTGGCTGAGAATCCAGAAAGGCCACATTTAAAAAAAAATATTTTATTGTGGTCACACTGGTTTATAACATTGTGTAAATTTCAGGTGTACATTGTCATAGTTCATCTTCTGTATACACTGCATCATGTTCGCCACCAAAAGTCTAGTTTCCATCTGTCGCCATTCATATGTGCCCCTTTACCCCTTTTGTGCTCCCCCTACCCATTCCCGTTCTGGTAGCCACCAATCTTTTCTCCTTATCCATGTGTTTGTTGTTTATCTTCCACATATGAGTGAAATCACAAGGTATTTGTCTTTCTCTGGCTATCTCATTTCACTTAGCAAAATGCCCATCCATGTTGTAAATGGCACAATTTGGTCTATTTTTATGGCTGAGTAGTATTCCATTGTATATGTATACACCACATCTTCTTTCCTTTTTTTTTTGCAGGGAAAGATTCACCCTGAGCTAACGTCTGTTGCTAAT
This sequence comes from Equus przewalskii, assembly GCF_037783145.1. Lineage (NCBI taxonomy): Eukaryota > Metazoa > Chordata > Mammalia > Perissodactyla > Equidae > Equus > Equus przewalskii. Next base: position 22,153,662 of record NC_091849.1, read on the forward strand.
CTTCCTCTTTTTTTTTCTCCCCAAAGTTCCAGTACATAGTTGTATATTCTAGTTGTAAGTCATTCCTTTTCTTCTATGTGGGATGCCGCCACAGCATGAGAACTGACAGACGGGTGGTGTGGTTCCTCTACCAGGAAGTGAATCCAAGGCACCAAGGTAGTGAGCGCCAAGCTTTAACCACTAGCCCATCAGGGCTGGCTCCACATCTTTATCCATTCATCTGTTGATGGGCACTTGGGGTGCTTCTAAGTCTTGGCTATTGTGAATAATGCTGTGATGAACAAGATTTTAAGAGCCATGACTAACCTTAGGAGTAAGGGTACAGATTTTAATATATGTGAGATTAATTGCTTTACCAATTTCTTTTATTATTCTTGGTATAAGTGTGAATCTAAAGAAGTAGCTCCCCAATTGATGATATGAATATTTATTTAGTCATTTTCCAGCTAGGAAAAAAAGAAGATTGTAGTTTTGCATTGGAAGTTTTTGATCTTTTAAGAAAATTCATTATAACAAAAAGTAAAATATTGTCCATGTTGGGACTAATAGGAAATACAATTATTTTTAACTTCTTGCTGACTCTTAAAAGTTTACCAGTCCCTGATAGAAATATCCCACCCACAGGGAATAATAGGAGTTGATGGGAATGTCAAACGCATGTTGACTCAGGGAATGGTGAATAGAGGGGGAGTCTCCTATGTGTTATATTTGGGTACATGGTGGGTGGAGGGATAAGCTAATTTTACAGTTGCGTTCTTCTGCTGTTCTTTTGGCTCAGTATATTATTTATGCTAAACTTATTCTGAACTTTGGTGAACATTGGCTCTTCAATTTGAAAGGTGACATCTTGAGATAAGAAGATGCAACAATTTTCATTTGTTCCATCCTGATTGCCCTTGTCTTTACAGGTTACTCATATTCATTACTTGTAGGCTTCTGCTTTAGAAAATCTCATCCACCGACCAGCTCCTAAAGACAGCTTCTCCTAAAAGGCCACTGAATTGCTTATGAAAGCACAATAAAATTGAGAGAGTTTATAATACCACTGAAAATCAAGATGAATAAGTAGTACGTTCTTAATTTATTTTTAATAATTAAATAAATAAAATGAATCCCAAAACAATCAGAGCTGAGTAGAAAGAAACCTACCCAAAGTAGGTCACAGGCCTAGCCGCATGGTTCTTCCTGAAAGAGAGTCTATGAAGAGTTAGGGAGATTCTGTATCTCCCTTATGACTCAGAAAGGTGGGGTCTAGGGGCCGACCATGTGGCATAGTGGTTAAATTCATACACTCCACTTTGGTGACCCAGAGTTTGTGGGTTTGGATCCTGGATGTGAACCTACACATCACTCATCAAGCCATTCTGTGGCAGCATCCCATATACAAAATAGATGAAGATTGGCACAGATGTTATCTCAGGGCCACTCTTCCTCACAAAAAAAAAAGAGAGAGAGAGAGGGGAAGTTAGAGGATGAAAGGACAGTGAGGACAAAAGCTGATTAAACATCAAGTTAAGTCAAAATGATTATTTTAATCTGGTGACTAAATATAATGAAAATATCAAAAATAATTTTTCAAAAAGGAAAATTATTAGTAAAATAATTAACTTAAGAGTAATAATCTGAATTTTAAAACTAAATTTAAAGTAAAATAGTAGTAGTAGTGAGGAAGAAGAAAAGCACCCTAAATATCTTTCTTTAAACAGTGAAGTCTCAAAAAATGCGTATTTTTACTCTTTGATGTATTTTTTTTATTGAGGCAATATTAGTTTATACCATTATATAAATTTCAGGTGTACATCTTTATATTTTGATTTCTGCATAGATTACATTGTGTTCACCACCCAAAGCCTAATTACGATCTGTCACCATACTCATGTGCCTTATTACCTCTTTTGCCCTCTCCCCTCCCCCCTTCCTTTCTGGTAACCATCAGGCTATTCTCTGTGTCTATTTGTTTGTTTTTGTTGTTATTGTTTTTACTCTTCCACATATGAATGAAATCATACAGTATCTGGCTTTCTCCATCTGACTTATTTCGCTTAGTGTAATGCCCTCAAGGTCCATCCATGTTGTCACAAATGGCAAAATTTCGTCCTTTTTATGGCTGAGTAGTATTCCATTATGTATATATAACAGATCTTCTTTATTCATTCATCCATTGATAGGCACTTGGGTGGTTTCCAAGTCTTGGCTATTGTGAATAATGCTGTGGTGAACATAGGGGTGCACATATCTTTTCGAATTAGTGTTTTCAAGTTCTTTGGATAAATACTCAGAACTGGAATAGCAAGATCATATGGTATTTCTATTCTTAAGTTTTTGAGGAATCTCCCTACTGTTTTCCATAGTGACTGCACCAGTTTACCTTCCACCAGCAGTGTACGAGGATTCCCTTTCCTCCGCATCCTCTCCAATACACGTTATTTCTTCTTTTTAAGGATAGCCATTCTGACAGACTATTTCTATTTTTATTCCTGACTGGCAATGAAAAAAATGTCGATTAAAGGGGGCTTTTAAGAATAGCATGTAGACATTCCAAAATATTGAAAAAAAGTCAAAGCATGATTTATAAAAACTAAAAATAAAATATAAAGAAAATACTACAAAATAACAATAAAATGAATAAGACCCATTATAGCAACAAATATAAAATTATCTATAAAAGGATAACAATAAATATAAATGGACTAAAAGTTGAAAATTAAAATAAATTTTTAATTTTGTAAAATTTTAAATAGGAAACTAAAAAACATAGCTCCTCAATTTATGATTCAGTGCCATGAAATTTACTATTGTGGAGGCCCTGGCTGGGTCTAGATTCAGTGGAGGCACCAATTGTAACTTTTCAAGTACAGGGCTTCATATACCCTTGCATATATTGTCTGAATTAATTAATACCGAGTTAGTTCCTCTGAAGATTTCTGGATAAGAATTAAAACAAGAAGTCAAGATAATGGCAATATCAGTGTAGAAAAATGTCCTATCAAGATAAACATATTTGCACATATAGTTTGAAATTTATAGTGAAATTTAGAAGTTCCGTGGGAAGTGAAACGCTCCCATTTAGGACTTCTTGGCTAGGCTGAGCATTCTAGGAATGGGAGCAACAATATTTTAGTGAGGCAAATGTTGAAAGACTTCTCATAGAATGGAATGGGTGTCTAAAACAGTCCACAGAGCCACTCACCTTTGTCAAATAGTATATTCTCAGAAGAAAAGAGAAATGGGAATTTTTTCATAAAAGTAAAAAACTTCTAGACCTTAGTAACTTTAGTCATTTAGACTATTTAGTCATTCAAGTGTAAAAATGTATTAGTAAAGCAATATTGATGCTTATTCTCACCAAACTTTATTTGTGCTGGTGATAAATCTATGATGCCAGGCTTCCTAGTTGTCAACCTTGTATTTTCAAGAGAGACAAATATTGTTTACCTGATGGCTGTCTTTTGAAAATACTATTATGTTCTTTTTTCAAAGGGAGAAAGCAATTCTGAATGTTGTCATTCAACCAATTGTACTTAGATTTTTGGAGCTCAGCTAGAATATTATAGAGACAATAGTTCTTGTTATGTGAATCACAACTCTATGTGCCATCCATCAATAACAATTACTCTGACAACATCCTGCTTGTAACACACACTTGATACCTATTGACATGACACACGTAAGCACCTTTTGAAAGGAATCAAAAAGAAGAACGGTTGCCTGCATTTTTATTGTTATGGCCATCGCTGCCTGGAAAACATAAGTAACCATTTTGTAGAAACAGTTTTGATCTACATAATGGAGGAAAGTCTTGTAGACCCTAGTTAATGTACATTAAGATTGCTTCAAAGGGTTGCCACTAGGTTTAATCTCTTAATAGTGTCTCTCAATCATTCCTCACTACACCAAGAGAAATATATTATTTTCATTTTTTACTAAAGTTCAGAAAAATCAAGTTTTCCAAAGTCACACAGCTATCAAAGCACTGAGTCAGGACAGAAAAACTCAGGTCTGTCTGACCCCAAAATCTATAACCTTAAGAACAGTGCTGGGCTTGCTTCCTTCCTCCTACACTGACATCCACTAGTTAGAAGCTTTTAATTTTTTCAAAACAATAATGTCTTGAAGTGAACTTCTGAAAATACTTTGATGCTACTCTAGTTGTGTCAACTCTACTAGTTTTTGGCAAACATATAAAGTTGCCTTTTGTTTTAACTGTTGAATATTAGAAAGAAAATGGATTTGTAAAACTATCTAGACCATCTCTAGTTTTTTTGTTTGTTTAGGAAGATTAGCCCTCAGCTAACATCTGCCACCAATCTTCCTCTTTTTGCTGAGGAAGATTGGCCCTGAGCTAACATCCATGCCCATTTTCCTCTACTTTATGTGTGGGGTGCCTGCCACAGCATGGCTTGATAAGCGGTGCATAGGTCTGCACCCGGGATCCGAACTGGCGAACCCCAGGCCGCTGAAGCAGATCGTGCGAACTTTACCGCTGTGCCACTGGGCCGGCCCCTAAACTATCCCTACTTTTACTAAAAAGAAAAATGACGCCATAAAAATGTAAGACTTGCCCATGGTCACTTACGTAGTCAGTGGTAGAGACAAGAACAGGACCAGAATCCAGTTCTTGGGAGTCCTGCTCAGTCCTTCCTCCATGAGACTTGGTGATGAGTTGTTAGAAAAAGTACTTTAGTCACTTATGCACATTCTACAACATTTGCGATCTGTGCATGACAATGTGACATGCCATCCAAACACTTGTTTTTATAGAATTCGGCATAAACTTAAACATTCCCTCCTTTTCTTTCCTTTTTGCTATCAATGTGGGTAATGTAGCACCCAGCTGCCTGCATCCTGATGCCTTCAGGCTCCACTCAAATAGCATCATGCCGATAATCCCTAATGTATCCTTTCTCATAAGTATGAAAAAGTTGCTCCTGCATCAAAAACAAAAACAAGAGAACAACAGCAATACTCCATGCCTTCACTTATTTTTCAGGTGGTGCAGTGGGATTTACCTTGCCATTTCTATTAACAGGAAAACAAAATAAACGAAAAAACCCCAAACAATATATAAAAGAACTAGCTGTAATTGTCTTCCTATAAGAAATTTTACCTCATGAGTTCAGGAGTGCACTGAGAAGACTGAAATTAGTTATTAATATATGAAGGCAGGTCATATCATGTGGAAAGTCATTCTTTTGGTAACCCCAAGAATAGTTTTTAGTAAAAGTATAAACACAAACTGTGTATGATTGGGTTTTCATTATGAAATAGTTCTTTTTGGTGCAAATTTTAATATCCGTATAATCAAAGTATTTAAAAGGGTTATGTTTTTAAAGTCTTTACAGTGAACCACAGAGGCTAAATATCAATAAGGAGGTAGAAATTTGCTATAAAGATCATTATTTATTAATAGAAATATCTAAAGAAGTTGGAAAGGTTTCTGTTAGCTTAGTTGTTGGTCAGTGAACCTAGCCAGGGGGTCTCCAGACTCAGTTACTTGAAGAATAACCAATGTTAAGAAATGGTAAAGCCTTAGGGCCAGCCCAGTGGCGTAGTGGTTAAGTTTGTGTGCTCTGCTTCGGCCGCTTGGGGTTTACAGGTTTGGATCCTGGGCACGGACTGACACACTGATCATTAAGCCATGCTGTGGCAGCATCCCACATATAAAATAGAGGAAGATTGGCATGAATGTTAGCTCAGGAGCAATCTTCTTCAGGCAAAACAAGGAAGATTGGCAAGAGATGTTAGCTCAGGGCCAATCTTCCTCACCGAAAAAAACAAGGTAAAGTCCCATTCAGTCTTGCTTTCCCTTTGCTGTTACTTAGCAGCAAACACGGGGCAAAGGTGTCCCTGTTAGAGTTTTATGTGCAATAAGATCTTTCTACTACAGAACTTCAGGCACAGAATAAGATTTCTAGAAAATCCTAATGCCTCCTTAGTGTCTTATAGAAATTTGAGAAACTTGCTTCCAGTTTCGTCTCTGCCATTTTGTATAAGACACTTAACTACAGGTTTATTTTTCTTACATTTTTAAATCTCTTCATTTCTAGCATGAAGAAGAATATTGCTAAAATCCTTCAAAAGATTATTGTGAGAATAAAATTTGATAATAGCTGTGAAAATACTTTGTAAAATTCAGAATTAGCTTTAGTTTTTATTCTCTAAATACTAATGGTAGAAATATTAGTTGGTATAACCTACATAAAAAGTGATTTTAATTACGAGACAAGTGCCTTAAACGTATGTCATGCCCTTTGATTTAACAAATCTACTTCTAAGAATCTGTCCTAAAAAAATAATCAAAGATGTGGCCCAAAGTGTACACATGTGATCATTGACAAGCACATTTGTGGATAGTAAGCAGCAAAACAAAGAAGCAAGTAGATAAACCTGGAAACAACTTAAATTACCACGATTAAAAAATGATTAAGTCCAGCCATTAAATCATCCAGTGACTAAAAGTCATGTCCTTGAAAATTAATGATACTATCAAATGTCCATGATATAATAGTAAGTGGAAAAAGCAAAATAGGAAACCATATTTACAATACCATTGTAAATGTATATTGTAATTAAATAGATGTGTGTGTGCCTGTGTGTGTGCACGCGTGTGCATGTGCACAGATTCTTTCCTTGACCAAACTTTAGTCAGGCTCCTGAACCTTCTCCTAGGCTCATCTGGGCACTTCCTTGTAAAATCTAGTTTTAGCAAGAAGCCCGCTAAGTCAGTTTAACTAGAACCCTCCACCCTCAATGTTGGATAACCCTCAATGTTGGATAACCCTCAATGTCTAATTGGGTCCTTCAGCCTCCACCGTCCCCCAGGATGATGGCTGATCACCCTGGCCTGCCTTCAGTAAAGAATCCTGATATGTCAATTTAGCCAGAATCCTCCTTTCTCCTCATGTTTCCTCTTAGTAATTTTCCATCCACTGACCCCCTTGCTCCTGGTTACAAATTCCCACTTGCCCATGCTGTCTTCAGAGTTGAGCCCACTTCTATACGGAGGTCTTTTTTCCTTTATTGCAATAGTCCTGAATAAAATCTGTTTTTAGCACTTTAACTGCTGTCCAGCTATGGGGTTTTTTTTGACAGTGTGTGTGAAGGAACTAATCAAAATGGTGGCAAAGTTTCCCTAGTTATCTCTGAGTATTGAAATTATTTTCATTTTCATTTTCTTTAAAATTGTCTATCTTTTCTGAACTTTCCTACAATAAATTTCCTTTACTCTTTTAGTCGGAAATAGATCACTAATAAAATTAAATGATGAAAAAGAATCTCACAACTATCAGATGTGTTTACAGTAACATTCTAAAGCATCGTAAGCACAAGTAAGCCACCACTGACTGGGTGCTCTTAGCTATGTGCCAGGCATTGTGCTAACCACTTTATGTATGTTGTTTTGCAAAGTCTGTGAGTTCTTCATTATCATTTCCGTGATCAAATTGAGAAAATTATGTCTCAGGTTAAATATTTTGCCAAAGGACACAGCAGTTGTTAAATCGTAGAAATTTCATTCAAAGCCTGGTCAGTGTGATCCCAAAGCACATTTGTTTAACCACTGTCTTCTCTCAAATATTAAAATAGCTAAGTGTCATTAGCATATTCATCTCAACTTATTTAGCAAAGAGTGAACAGGATACAGGAAAAGGAAACACATAGTCCCTACCTTCAAAGAACTTATGGTCTGTTATTGGAGAAAATATATACAGAAAAGAGAAGAAAGTAAAGATTGTGATATTTAAATTAGGAACTGCAAAAACCTTCCAGACAAGCATGGGAGCACTTAGAAGTCCCTTCAGCTGTATTACCAGGTTGTAAAGATTCAAGGAAGAAATGGCTGGCCCAAACATTAGATGAAACCTCTAAGGAAATTTGCTTTCCAGTCCTTCCTTTGAGATTCTTTCCTCTTGTCCTATCAACCTCCTGCTATCCATGCTTATGAGCAAAAAGACAGCTGGTGGCAGGCCTTTGCCAATGTGTTTCTCCCCGTATATTACATCTAAGCCCCTAGGATTTAGCCTGTCTTCAGATTACAAGGATTCTTTGGTGGAATCCTTAGAGGTATGGAAATGAGAAATTAAAAAAATAATCTTTGAACTGACGCTGGGAAGCAAGGCCTCTCTTGAAATTCTAGAGTCGGAAAGCAGTAAAATGATATGCATGCTTCATGTATTTCAGAGGTTTACACGGTAAATGAAACACTGCCCAGTGACTGGAGTGCACAGTTTTGCATTCAGCTATCAATCTCTCCTTTTAAGGAATTCTCAAGATCTGTATTGCTTTCTGGGCAAGAACAGAGTTGCCCTAAAACTCAACAGGAAGAATTTGCCTGCGAATGTGGAATCTTTCATATTGGACAGCCTAAGATTTCTGAAAAATGACACAGGGAAGAGCTGCCCTCCCAAAGTGACTTTTCTGTTTATTCAGCTGTAGTTGCAAAGGGAAAAGGCACAATGCTCATTACTCATTCCCCCAGGGACGCCCTCACCTGTTCATGCCTCTCAGGCCTGTTCCCATGGTGCCATGTGGAGGTGCTAAGTGAGAACAGCTTTTGCAGAGGCTGTATTTCATGGAGACAGACTGCAGAGAATAGCCTAGGAAGGCCCAGAGGCCATATTTCAATGGAGATGTTCTGTGTCCATGCACCAGGGACTCCAGCTTCCTCCGTTGGTTCGTGAACTCTTAGATATCAAACTGAATTGTAGCCAGATTTTTAACTGTGGTCAAATGCATATCTGATGGGGATCCTAGGAAGAAGTCAAAAAGTGATAATAAAGCTCTCTGACCAGTATAATAGGGTGGGAATTACGAGATTAAATCTCTAAGGACAGACAGATAAGAGACTGCGCAGATATTTGATAGGATGAAAGTTAAAAGAGTTCCCAGATTTTAGAAATTAAAGTTCACTGCTATTTCAGAGACTTCAGTCACATCTGAATGAGAACACCTTGCGCACGCATCCAAATACTCTTTTTAATACTTACAAGAAGCCTAATCCTTCTCAAGAAAGAGTTCCTTTCCTTGGACTCTTGTTAATTGACTTAAAACAACCAGGCAATCTGCAGTGGAGAAAATAAACTGAACATTGAAGAAACAAACTACACCCTTCATCACAGCTTCCTTCTCCTTCGGGACAGTATTGCTGGTGTTATTATGGAATCCTACCTTAGATAGCATCTGATTGATGGAGAACTGGTGAAGTTCTTCTTATTGAAATACAGAGCACTGATTATAATATTCGGATTTCTTAAACCACCCAGGTAATTATAGGCTTTCGTAACAAACTCTGTTTTTTATCCTCTCCAAAGGAAGTTTCATTATCCCTGTATTATCTTGCACACAGAAAGAATTTCCTGAAGGTGACCTTTTTATAGGTGGTAACCATAGTAACAGATTTCCAGCCGCTCACACTCTGACACCACTTGCGCACTGCAAACGTTCCAGGGAAGCTGAGGATTGAGGTTTTGGGTTGCCCTCCAGAGACAGAAGCTGCATAAATACTTACCAATTTGAGAGCAACGACGTTAAAAGAAATTTAAAGCCATATTCCCTGCTCCCTTGCTAATCAGACAGCAATCTGTTTTTTCCAAGATCTCTGTAATGCTCTCACTTAGACACTATCAAAGTAAAAATAAAAGGCATGGATCTTTAAGAGATGCACAGAACAAGAAAGCTTGTTCCTCTCTTTACTCTTAAATAGGACATTCAGTGGATAAGGGGGCGAGAAACAAACACTCCTTGGGGAGTCTGTGCTATTTTAAGGCGCTTCCTAGTCCCCGTGAGCTGTAATGGGAGTTGTATGCTCTCATCAGTGGGGAGCTGGCTTGGCTGTGTAACCCTAAGACTCTGCAGCTTCAGCACTTGATTCCAGAAGACTTAGAAAACTTTCAAGGCATTAAAAAACTTAGGAGGTAGATCTAACTAGAAGCCAGCCAAGAAAATACCAGAAAGGAGAGTGGAAGTAGCTGGTAGCTACAGGCCAAATGAAAATTCAATCACCCTCGATGCGTGGGTGGTGAGAGAACATCTTTAATATTTCAGTAAGTGAAACATTATACAGAGTCTGTTTCTCTCTAAAATAATGGGTTCATTGATGTGGCTTTTTTCCTTATTTCTATACATTCCTTATTCTTGGTATATTTTCCACAAATACGTTCAGCTCTGGGCTTGTTTTCTAAGACATAAGAAAACTGATTCTTCCCATTTCTTTTGTATAAGAAATTTACTGATGATGCCAAGTAAGCTTTAAATTTAATAAATGTTGTCCCTTAAAAATCCAGTTGTTATTCAATTTTTTTGGTACTTCTATATTTCCTGTTATGGTCTTATCATTTTTTTGCTCTATTTAATTAACATGTTTGTATGTTGTCATTTTTATCCTTAAAAAAATCATTTGACGTAATTCAGGTTTTGCCCACCATAATCATTTATCAAGCTACAATTTGCTTTTTAATCATTGATCACTATTGTATCATACATACTCTCTCTTGTTCTATCTCCCTCTTTGGCTTGGCTGCTGTCCAGGTAATGTTTCTCAAAATTTGAGTCATCTGGAGACCCATCTAAAGGAAAAAAAGAAAAACAAAATACGTGCATTCCAGTTTGTGAAATGCTGGCTTAAGAACCTTGAGCCCTATTCGAGAAAAATATTGTTTAATTTTCTGATGATCAGAGAAAATAACAGAAGTTTTATATTTTGAAATGGCAAAATAATTTTGTATGATAACTATCAAAATGAAACACAGATTTAAAATTCTCATAAAACTTATCAATCTCCCCCAAAATAGCTACAGATATAAAGTCCTGGGACCTCAATGTGAGACACGCTAAATAAACCAAGGTAAGCCGCAATGTGGGGTTGAGATCAATGAGAGGGCTCAGTAGCTTCAGGGTGGGGATGAGGAGGAACAGGCTTCTGGAGGGAAAGGGATGGAAATAATGCAGAATGAAGACAGTCTACCATTGTAATCCGATGTCTGCTCCTCAGGGGTTCCTGTATTTTTTTTTTTTTTTTTTTTTGAGGAAGATTAGCCCTGAGCTAACTGCTGGCAATCCTCTTTTTGCTGAGGAAGACTAGCCCTGAGCTAACATCCATGCCCATCTTCCTCTACTTTATACGTGGGATGCCTACCGCAGCATGGCTTTTTTTGCCAACTGGCGCCATATCCACATCCGGGTTCCGAACTGGCGAACCCTGGGCCGCCGAAGTGGAACATGCGCACTTAACCACTGCGCCACCGGGCCGGCCCCAATGTATTTTTTATTTTAAACTATCTTTCAACTTTTTGTCATCCTCATTAAAAGGCTTTTAGTGTTTATTCAGCACTTACTACAATAACATCTTCATCTGGCATTTATTCATTCGATTAATTTTTATTGGGGACCAACTATATGCCAGGCTAGGAGAAGAGGGCATATGCAATGAAGAAGACAAAAACCCAAACAGACACAGTGTTTGCTTTTATGGGTCAAGGGACAGAGACAGAGATCAGATGAAAAATATTTTGTATTCTTTCAGAGCATATTCAGTTGGTAGAGCTATGAGGATAAGTTTGACGTAGGGGAAACCTAACCTTGATTTAGAGGTCAGGAAAAGCTTCCCTGAAGTGATATTTAAGCATACACTTGAAGGGGATAAAGTGGACACTTGAGAGATTAGAAAAGGAGGGAAATTGCTCAGGATATTTAAAAACTGTAAAGAAAGGAAGTTAGAACTTAATGAATGGAAAGAGAACAGCAAAGGTAAATTTCAAGTGAAGACAGTGGCAAGATGCAGGACCTCGTGGACCACTGTGGAGAGTTTTCATATTATCCTAACTGCAGTGGGAAAACTGACTAAGCATTTTAACTGGGCAAAAGCCATATCAAATTTGGGTTTTACGTAGGTCACTTTGGCTGCTCTGTCAGGTGCTGAAACTCAAGGATATCTGCTAAGTGACCCCAAAGTTCCTTCTTAGGAAGTTTGTCTTTAGTTGACTAATTATCACTTTCTAAACATCTCCCAGACCTCCTGCCTCTGTGCCTTTGCACATGCCTACTTTATGCCTGTAATGCTTCTTCCCCATTTCTTCCTATTCCTAGTCTACTCATGTTTTAGGACCCGACCCCAAAACATCCCATTCTTCATGAGTAACTGGAATGGATTTCTCTTCTTTAAATTCTCTCTCCCTTATTTATTCCTTTTATAGTACTTTCATATTCTGCTTTGTTGTATAATTATTGTGTTCTTATCTCATTATAAAGTTTCTTGCCCAGGAATCTTTGCATTCCCCACAGTATCTTACATGTATCTATATAAATTCAGGGAGTTACTCAATGGAATAGAGCTTGTTTTTGTTCTTTATGTTGTTTCTCATACCTAATTTCTAGTTTGCTGAGGCCTCATCCTTTTTAAGTTACTTTGAAACTACTGTCTTCCCCTATGTATAAACCCAAATGTCTTCTTCAATCAACTTTGATGATTCCATTTCAAAATACTTTGGATATTTTGTTGTTGCTTTTGCTGTTCATTTGGCTAATAGCTGTTTCTCAATTTCCTTAGACATCCTGTGTATTTGCTAAATTAATGTCATGTTGGCATTCTTTTTTAGAAACCCTGACATAATCTTCATTTCTGTCCCACTTTGATCTTCTCTTCTCTCCTCATTAAGCACTTTCCTCTCTGAGTGTTGGTGTCCCTCTCTCTTCACCACCTCTCACCATCCACAGTCTGTCCTGCCTTACAGATAAACCTCTTGCCACTCTTTCACTTGCATTCCCTTTGAGCTGTCCAATTATTCATTTGTCATTTTTATCAAGGTTCCTCTTTATCGCCTTACCTCTTCTTCTGAATCTCTCTCATAGTTTTTCACTCTCTTTTCTCTTCTCCTCTCAATCATTTGCTTCACTATTAAATATTTCTTAATGTGCCTGTTTCTAAGACCTTAGGCAAATTTACAAGTTAATAAAATTCGACTGTGATACTTCAGTAGAATTATGGGTATTGTACGGAGAAAATGTTGTTTAGCCTCTCAGAGTCCCTTCAACACTCTGTCACTTTAATTGCTTAACCTTATGGAAGTAATGCCATATGATCCTTTATATCTGATATATGAAAAGGCCACATGTCTTCCTGGAGTCACACAATGATTGCAGGCAGTTCTCACTCCCAGTTCAAGAGAGGATCTGGTTTGAAACTCGGAACCTCATAATTGCTGCAGGCATAATACAAGGATTGAGGACAAGCATTTTTTTCCCCTTATGGCTTCCCTTTATTGAGCCCTGAATATTGAGTGTTCATCCTGATTTCAGTGGGAAAGGAAAAACCACCAGGATCCCACACTACTTATAAGAGTCAGAAATGCAGCATAAAATCAAATTTTCCATTCTACTTCTGGGAAGATGGAGCAGATCTACTTTTCCTATTCCTCCCACTAGGTGTTACTACAAACCGTGGACATTATACATAAAACAAACATAAGAAACTCTGAAAGTTGAAGAGAAGAAAGCAGACTGGCTAGAGAACTCGGGACCCAAGGAAAAAAAATAGTGAATAAAATTAACAAATCTCTAGTGAGAATAAGAAAGAAAAAAAAGACAAAATTACCAATATTGGAAGTGAAAGAGGAGACATTAAAGGGATAATAAAAAAATACTACCAACATTTCTACGACATAAATTTGACATCTTAGACAAAGTGGACCAATTCCTCAAAAAATGCAAACTACCACAACTTACCCAATATGAAATAGTTCGATAGCCCTATAACTATTAAAGACATTGAATTCATAATTTTAAAACTCCCCCCAAAAACTCTCCAGGGCCAGATAGTTTTACTGGAGAATTCTTTGTAAAGGAAAATTAACACCAATTCTACACGATCTCTTTCAAATAATAGAAGAGGAAGGCTTACTTCCCAATTCATTTTATGAACCTAGTGTTACTCCATACGAAAAGCAGACAAAGATAATCAAAGAAAACTATAGATCAATATCTTTCATGAATTTAGACACAAAATTCTTAACCAAAAAAAATAGCAAATAGAACTTAGCAATCTATGTAGAAAAATATACACCATGGTTAAGCGGGATTTATTCCAAGGATGCAAGTTGGTTTACTATTTGAAAATTAATCAATTTAATTCACCACATTAACAAGATAAAGAAAAAAATTAGTATTAGTCAATACAGAAAAAGTATCTGACAAAATTTAGCATCCGTTCGTGATAAAAACTCTCAAAATAAATGAAATACAGAGAAATTTCCTTAACTTGATAAAGGTCATTTATACAAAGAGTAGTGGCAACATTATTCTTCATGAGGAAAGACTGAGTGCATTCCTCCAAAATTAGAAATCAGGCAAGGTTGTCCACTGTCACCACTCTTATTCAACAGGGTTGGAAGGTCTAACTAGTGCAATAAGGCAAGAAAAGGGAATACAATGCACACAAATTGGGAAGGAAAAAATAAAACTAGCCCAATTTGCAGGTGACATAATTGCTTATACAGAAAATCCTGAAAAATATACAGAAAAACCTCCTAGAATTAATGCGTGAGTTCAGCAAGGTCACAGGATGCAAGCTACACATACAAAAATCAATTGTATTCCCATATACTAACAACCACACATGAGCACAGAAATTAAAAATATAGTACCATTTACAAACATTCAAAAAATTAAATACTTAGGTGTAAATCTTAAAAAACATGTGCAGGACTTCTATGCTAAAAGTTACACAACATTGATGAAAGAAATCAAGATCTAAATAAATGGAGAGACATACCATGTTCATGGATTAGAAGGCTAAACATAGGAAAGATATTAATTCTCCTTAAAATGATAAACAGGTTTAATAAAATTCCTGTGAGAATAAGAGTAAGGTTTTTGTAGATATAGAGAAGATTACTTAAAAATTGTACGGAAAGGTAGAGGAACTAGAATAGCTAAAATGATTTTGAAAAAGAAGAATAAAGTGGAAGAAATCAGTCTATCCAATTTGAAGATTTACTATATAGCTATAGTAATTGAAACACTATGTATACTGGCAGAGGGTGGACATTTAGATCAGTGGAACAGAATAGAGGACCCAGAAATGCATCCACACAAATATTTTTGTGTACAACTTATTTCTGGCAAAGACACAAAAGCAACTCAAAGGAAGAAAGATAACTTTCCTTCAGAAAACAAGTGATGCTGTAGCAATTAGGTATCTCTAGACAAAAACGTCGAACCTCAACCTAAGTCCTACCTCTCATGCAAAAATTAACTGAAGCGGATCACAAACTTAAATAGAAAATGTAAAACTCTAAAACTTTCAGGAAAAAGTGCAGAATAAAATCATTGGAATCCAAGGCTAAGCAAAGAGTTGTTAGACTCTTTTGACAGCAAAGGCGTGATCCATGAAAGGCAAAATTGATAAATTGATCCTTTATCAAAATGAAAAATGTTTTTCTCTGAAAGACCCTGTTAAGAGCATGAAAAGACAAGCTACAGACTGGGAGAAAATATTTGCAAACCACACATTTGACAAAGGACTAGTATCGAAAGCACGCAAAGAAGTATCAAAACTCATTAGCAAAACACAAAAACTACAACAAAAACCTGCAAGCCAATTAAAGTGTGAAGTGACATTTCACCAAAGAACGTACACAGATGGCAAATAAGCAAATGAAAGGATGTTCAACAGCATTAGCAATTAGGGAAATGCAAATTAAAACTACAATTTAATACCACTACACACGATCAGAATGACTAAAATTTTAAAAAATAGTAACATCAAATGCCAACAAGGATATGGAGAAACTCATATATTGTTAGTGGGAATGTAAAATGGTAAGGCCACTCTGGAAGTAGTTTGGCAGTTTTATAAAAAACAAAACATGTAACTACCGTACAGCCCAGCAATTACACACCTGGGCATTTATCCTAGAGAAATGAAGACTTATGTTCATGCAAAAACCTATACTTGAATGTTTGTAGCAGCTTTATTCGTAATAAGGAAAAACCAGAAACAACCCAAATGTCCTTCAATTGACGAACTGTTAAACTATGGTACATCTATACCATGGGATAATATTCAGCAATTAAAAAAAGAGAAAACTATTATTACATGTAATAACCTGGTTTACTCTCCAGAGAATTATGTTGAGTGAAAAAAAGCCAGTCTCAAAATGTTACATACTATGTGCTTCTTGAACCATGTATAATATTTAGATAACATTCTTGAAATAAAAAAAATTACAAAAATGGACAACAGATTAATGGCTGCCTGTAGTTAAGGAGGGATTAGCATTGGGCGGCAAGTAGGTGTGGCTATAAAAGGGCCCCATGAGGGATCCTTGCAGTGATGAAAATGTTCTGTATCTTGATTGCATCAATGTCAGTATCCCGGTTGTTATAATATAGTTTTTTGGGATGTTTCCTATTGAGGAAAACTGGGTAAAGGTTACGTGAGATCTCTTTGTGTTATTTCTTAAAATTGCATGTAAATCTACAATTATCTCAAAAATTCAACTAAAAAATATAATTTGCATAATTGAAAATAGTTTCTATTCAAAAGAATAAATTATTTTTATGCCCTGAATAAATGTATCAAACCTACATTGCTACAGATACAGGAGTTCAGCTCACATAAGCATTCTTCACATAATTGGAATGTTCAGTAACAAAAGTACCAACCTAGACAAAATGTGCCTTTGCTGCAGAAAGTCAGGTTCTCACAGGTTTCAATAGTTTGAGGGGGGAAGAAAATGAACGAGCTGTATGATTTTAAAACCTTTGAATACTACTCAAAAACAGAGAGCTCTTTTCTGGTGCCCAAATTGAGTAATTCCATAGGTGAGTTTGTTTTATTTCTCCTAAGAAAGGTGTGCAGCCTTACCTAGAAGAGCAGGCCAATTAAAAAGATCTTAAAAAGATGCTTTCTCCTTTTTCCTAACTTTGTGAAATGAGGTTTTAAAAATTCCTGTAAATCTAATATTTAAATTACTATTTAGAGAGATAGTCCTATTTTCTAACGTTTTATGCAAGGATAGAAGACTTCTGAAAGTGGCACAACACGATGCTGTTATGTAACTGTCCCCAAACACCTCTGTCATTTTGTTCTTCATTAGCTGTTGTTTTTTCCCTTTTAACACCTCAGTGAGAAACATTTATCTGGGCCATTTGCTTGCTCATATGGAGACTGTAGGAAGAGAAAGGCTTAAAAAAAAAGAAAGCCAACAATCTAAGTGAATTCAGCATCATATCTTCAATCCCTGAACACTGTCTTCTTTAGAAAACTTATTAGCGTATTATTTTTCATGAAAGCTGAAAGCACATTACGGAGCTATCTATTGTCAGTCAAGCATTCCCACCACATTTTGACTTAGTAGGCCTAAGAGTTACCATAGTTACTAATTAACTCGTGTGTCCTGAATGCATTAGACTCCGTAACAGAAACACTGTTTACATTATAGAAAATGCTTTTGTTCTAAATAAATTAAGAGAATGTGCTAGATGCATTAAATCTTATTGTGAATAACATTAACTCACCTCTCATTAAACTCTTCATTGAAATTTTTGAATCTAAGCCTCAGAATTAACAGTCCTTACTTTCACCTTTCCTAACCCAGTCTCAAATGCAGCTAAAATGCTCTCTCTCTCGTCCGTTTTGTTATTAAAATATGCCATGTTGTTATTCTTATAATCTCTATTCTTATGAATCCAAAGTCATGTTCCCAGTAAATTTCAATGCATTTTACTATTAAAAGATGGTTTAAGTGTAAATGATATTTTCTAAATTATTTTATTGTAACAGTTTTAAAAAATATATGCAGGGGCTGGCCCCATGGCATAGTGGTTAAGTTTGGCACATGCCACTTTGGTGGCCTGGGTTTGCAAGTTGGATCCTGGGTGTGGACCTACACTGCTTGTCGGCCGTGGCAGTGAACCACATAGAAAGTGGAGGAAGATTGGCATAGATGTTAGCTCAGGGCTAATCTTCCTCAGGAAAAAAGAAAAAAGTAAATGCAGACCATTACAACAGTATTTTTTTCCTAGAAAACAACTTATAGTTTTCTAATTATACAGTATTTGAGACAACATGAAAGAATCAATAAAGCTTGTCATTTTTCTGATTTTCATCCAATTTATTGAATTTTCACATCAATTTATCTGAAATAATAAAATAAATTTGTTTCTGAATTCTATATTTTATATCTTTAGACATTTAAAATGCTTGTATTTACAGTATAAAGAGAGTTGTTAGGAGCTGGCCTGGTGGCATAGTGATTAAGTTCAGTCTTCTCCACTTCGGTGACCTGGGTTCGCAGGTTCGGATCCTGGGTGCTGACCTGCACCCCCTCATCAAGCCATGCTGTGGTGGTGACCCACATGAAAAGTAGAGGAGGATGGGCACAGATGTTAGCTCAGTGCCACTCTTCCTCAAGCAAAAAAGAGGAAGATTGGCAACAGGTATTAGCTCAGGACCAATCTTCCTCACCAAAAAAAAAAAAGTTGTTAAAAATGAAAATAGAACTTAAGCATCTTACCCTTATGATAGTTATACCATTTTAACATAAAAAATCCTGTGTCAGCAAATAACCTATTTATGAGGACATAATTAATTTTACAATGTTTTACCCATTTGTTATGACTTTACATTTTATTTGTAAATTATCCAAATAATCATACACTTTTCTAACATTGCTATAATATCATCAGAAAAAATAGAAATGAATTAAGTTTTCAATACCTAATACATCTTGTACAATAAGATCACATCCGTCTCTGAGTAGTCTAAATTTCTCGTGTTAATATTGAGACCAACAACAAGAAGTATTTAACAGAAAAGAACCGCTGTGGAACTCTTGACCTGAATGTCTTCCACTGGAAGACTTAGAAGTACCTAAATTCCATACAATCACTACTATTATCTTTCCCATTAAACCTGTTCCTCTTTTTGGTATTCCTTTATTAATTTATAGGACACCACCTCCCCATTCAAGCCAGAATTTAGAAATGATTTCTTCTGTCTACCCAAGCCCATCTCCTACACACACACATACATCCAACAGGTCAAAAATGCCTTAAATGGGGGACGGCCGGGTGGTGTAGCGGTTAAACACACACGTTCCACTTTGGCGGCCCAGGGTTCACCAGTTTGGAGTTCACTGGTTCAGATCCCGGGTTTGGACCTATGCACTGCTTGTCAAGCCATGCTGTGGTAGGCGTCCCACATATAAAATAAAGGACGCTGGGCACAGATGTTAGCTCAGGGCCAGTCTTCCTCAGCAAAAAGAGGAGGATTGGCAGCAGATGTTAGCTCAGGGCTAATCTTCCTCAAAAAAAAAAAAATGTCTTAAATTCTTTCTTCTGTCATTTTCTCTCCATTTCCTGTTCCCATTGTCTTAGTTTGGTTTACTCTCTCTCTCTCTCTCCTCTCAAATAAACCAGCCTGCTAGCTGTTCTCCCTACATGCAAATTTGTCCTTCAGAAACATTTTCCATAATGCTCTTCAGTCTCCTTCTAAACTAAAAAATATACATATCATATTACTTCCCTCTTAAGATTCTTCCATTCGTTTATGCATTTCTTAAATCAATACTTCTTGAGGCCTACCATGCTCTACACTTATAGATGCTGAATATATAATGAGTATGATGCTAGCGTACCATCCTCGTCCTCCTCAGGCACATTTAGAGAGTTCTTCTGTGTTCCCGTAAAGCTTCCCTCTATGCCAAATTTCACTTTACTTCAGCCCCTTATGCATGAGTCTATGCACCAGCACTGCTGTAGGCCCCCCGAAACCAGCCTTCATGACCAATATGCGTTAGGTGATTAATAAGATTTTGATGCCTGACTCAAAGGAAAAACATACGTGGTCAAATGGAGATGAAAGAGATGAAAACAGATATGATAGCAAATGCTTCAAAAAGAGATGTAAATTAAGTACACAGGAATTTAAAGAAAAAAGTAAAGAAGAGCCCAAAGGAGTACCTTTCCAAAACCTTGAGTAATTTCAATACTGGTGATCTAGAGAAAAACTCAGAGGAACCAATGATCTACAAGACAGAGTGAAACAAATGGCCCTTTATCCTCTAGTGTTGGTCTCTATTCCATCCGTTTCCACTGCCCTCCGTTCAACCAAGAATCCACACACTGATACATACCCCCCAAATTCCACGCTTTGCACATGTGGTTGATTTCTCAGCCTCAGCTCATGGCCTCTTCTGCTCAGAGAGTCCTTTTCCCCTTCAAAATTCAGCTTAAATGCCACCTCTCCAGTAAAGACTTCCTTGATCACTGCCTGTCCCTCAACTACATGCAAAGGAAACATGGATCACTCGTCTGAACTTTCATGTTGTACATATAAAACTGGCTCTTCAAATGCTTAATAAAATTCAGAATTAGTAAAGTCATGAGGAGACAGTTACTCTCATGCACCTCTGGTGGGAGTATAAATTGGTATGATTTCATTGGAAGACAATTCGTCAATGTCTCATGAAAATACACATGCTTGTTGGTTTCTGCTTTCTCTTGAATTCTCCTTCTCCAACTGAAAATATGACCAGTGAGAAGACAAAGATACAGATGGAAAAGTGTTATTGCAGTCTCACTAATAATATTAAAAATTGGAAATAACTCAAGTAGTCAACTGTACAAGGAATGCTTAAATAAATTATGATAAAGCAAGAAAGAGGCAATCAAGGAATGCTTAATTGTGTGGGGAAAATGTCATTAAGATAACATTAAGGAAATAAATCAGAATATAAAATTTTATGAACAATTTTCTTTTTAAATATTAAAAATAAGCATATTAAAAAATTGAAATATATCAAAATGCTATAGTGATTATTGCTGGATAACAGGTTGGTGGGTAAATTGTATTTTTTCCTCTGTCTTTATTTTCCAATGACTGTTTGTTAGATTTAATTTTAAAAATGCTGTATTTTTAAGTAAGTTTATTGAATTAACAGATTGCTAGGGTGAACTAATCCATCTGTCCATCTCACCACTCATCCATCATTGAAAAAGGTCATTCCAACGGTTTGGGGCAGACATAACCTTAGTTACACCTTGTTTCTGCCCCAAATCACCAAAATGAATGATGCCAGGGTCTTCAATCCTGGCTTAGCAGCCAGAGAAAGACCGTCTCCAGAAAGCTTGCATTCAGAAATTAGACACACAGTAATAGAAAAATTCGTGCTCTCGTAAATGAATGCATGTTGGGTAGACTTTGAAAGCTTGCCCTACCGTAGAAGTGGCATTATGACTGCTAATGACCTTCAAAAAACAAGATATTCATTATATTCGGGACATACTGACATTTTACTGACTAGTGAAAAAAAATCACTTCCAAAAAGTCACTGAAAAATCACAGAAAAACTTTATTAAATTTTATGTAAAACAAATTCTCCCTAATGCAACTGATTCTTTTTCTTTTTTACCTTGTTCATTATTCTTAGGGACATTTGGGGATAGAGGTTGGTATGTTTAGAGCACAGAAGAGGATGCTACAAATTCCCTTGAGGGCTGATTTGGGACCAGAAATTTTTTTGTTTAATATCTGGAGCTCTTGAGCTGTAAAAATGAGGATAATATCTCATGCTCCTACTCTATTGATAGGAGAATCATAAAGATTACTGAATTGTAAAAATGAATATGATGTAGGTAAGATTTGCCATTGAATTTTCCTCATAACCATGTTCTAATCATTATGCTGGCAGGAGAAGAGAAGGGAACAATGAGCACTGTCCACATCTTAGAGAGCGGCATTTCTGTAGAGTTTCCAGAAGCTATTAATCTGAGAACATGTTTTTTTAAGTACTGAACTTTTAGTCTCTTGGATGCAAAGAGGTTTGAAGAACTATCACCACTTTGAATGGAAGTATTTTTTCTTTTTCCTTGAGGCCATCAGCAACTGCCTACCATCCATATCTTCTACAGAGAGATCTTGGAGAAAAGCTGTCAAAGTTACGCACAGGAGAATTTTGTTGCTAAAAAGCAGCAGAGCAGTCAACTTTTTTTCAATGACAGCTCCATTATCGCACTGACTGATTATAAAAAAGAGAGATAAAAGGAAAGAGAAAAAATCTTTCATTTTTTTTTTTTTACTGGCTGAGCAACTTCTAAACAGAGTTCTTTAGTAAACTTACCAAGAGGCGAAATAATAACTTTGCAAGTCTTGGTGTCACTCATAAAGAAACTGAAGTCATTGCATTTTTCAGGATGGTATCACTTAAAGACAGTTGAAAGATTTTTTCATTGCTCTAGACATTATTTTCTTTTGCTAGCTGTCATTTTTGTACGTAGAGCACTGATCCATGGTATCTGAGAAAAAAAAATCCACACAGTTTTTGCCTGCAGCCAACAAACCTCACAAATCTTCAAACTGATTTTCAGACTAAAGTAGTTTATTTCCCGAAGATTCATTCTCCACAAATGAAGCTTCCAGCCAGCTTCTGTGAAAGAACTTAGACCCGTGGAGGGAGAGCATGGCTCACTCTTCCCACCTGTGTCGTTCTTCTGAAGATACTAGACTTGGTAAAGCTGAGGTGCACACTATCGTTGGAGTCCTTCGGCTTCCAGGAATAGGGCAAAAGGATGAAGAGAGAAACGATGTAGTGTAATAGTCAAAATCGAAGGTTACACTTGCTTGCTGTGTGACTTGTGGTTGTTCACTCACCTTCTCTGTTAGCATTTCCCGATACATAAAATGAAAGAGACACTATTGCTTAATCCTTTCCAAACTCCACAGGGAATTGTATCAAATAGCAAATTCCATTTCATGAAGCCCTTTGAGGTCTTTCAGAATAATAAATCTCCAAGTACAAAGGATCATGAAAAGCAGAGTGACAGCTTAGTAGTCAGCTGGGAAGGTACAGAAGGAAGTGTGTGGTTTTCTTTCTCTGAGAATGTTCTATGAACTGAGGCTTTAAATAAAGACAAAGGGTATGCTTTTGTAGTGAGAAAATTAAAGGTGAAGGCAACGGATTTTAATTTTATAAATAACAAATGAGGCATCAGCAGAGTTGCAGGTATTAGAGAAGAGCAAAGGAAAGCAAACGTTGGATCAGCCACTTTACATTCCAAAATCTCTTACATGGGAATAGAGACTCCAATATATATATATATATTGCAAATGACTTTTACTAGATTTTTGAGCTTTGAAAGGCTTTTAATTGAAGAAAATATGTCGCCATGGGCAAAAGCTTGCTTCCTTTACCATCCCAACACACACACACCAACTTGGCTTTTTTTCTCCGACATATGATACATTCACATTGTATTCTAGAGATATTTATTATGTTAAAAATATGTTTGGGGCTGGCCTGGTGACATAGCGGTTGTGTTCACGTGCTCTGCTTCAGTGGTCCAGGGTTCGCCAGTTTGGATCCTGGGTGCAGACCTATGCACCGCTTGTCAAGCCATGCTGTGGCAGGCGTCCCACATAAAAAGTAGAGGAAGATGGGCATGGGTGTTAGCTCAGGGCCAGTCTTCCTCAGCAAAAAGAGGAGGATTGGTGATAGATGTTAGCTCAGGGCTAATCTTCATCAAAGAAGAAAGTTTATAAAATATGTTTATATATAAATATGTTAAAATATAAAATAAATATAAAAATTACAAAATATAGGGGCTGGCCCCGTGGCCGAGTGGTTAAGTTCGCGCGCTCCGCTGCAGGCGGCCCACTGTTTCGTTGGTTCGTATCCTGGGCGCGGACATGGCACTGCTCATCAGACCACGCTGAGGCAGCGTCCCACATGCCACAACTAGAAGGACCCACAACAAAGAATATACAACTATGTACCGGGGGGCTTTGGGGAGAAAAAGGAAAAATAAAATCTTTAAAAAAAAAAAAAAAAAAAATTACAAAATATAAAATGTTAAAATATGTCTTGTGCAAATCAGAGATGACACTGCACAACAAGCATCAACCGCTTCCTTTTCCAGTACCCATGACAGGCATTACTAAACAATCAGAGAAAGTATGGTGAGGCAACTGCTGTCAATGGTCTAGATTGGAACCAGGTTGGAATGTACTTTCTATTCCTAGTGTAATGAAAAGCACTGAGTTTAGGTCAGAGGACCTGATTTCCAATGCTGATTCTGTATTATACTTTGGCAAGCCACATAATTTCCAATGTCTTGGTATTTCCTGTAAAAAGGAGGGAGTTTAACTGTGTAGTATGGAAGATAAATCCTTTACCTTCTCCAGGTCCTTCTGGCTGGTCTATTAATTACATTGACATGAGACAGAATAATAGGAGAAAATCAAACAAAGCTTTATGACATTTATACATGGGAAAAACCCAGGAAAACTGAGCAACTCGCCAGAATGGCCAAAGCCACCACCTTAAATAGCATCTTTAGCTAAAGACAAAGGAGGATGTTGGAGGTAGTGGTTTGATGCTTCAAAGGAGAGGAAAGAAATTCACATAGAAATAGAAAAGCAAATGTTTCATAGATAAGAATGGGCTGAGCAAGGACCCTCACAGTCTGCTGATACCCAGAGTCATCTATGGTGATGGCCTGTCCTCAGGACAGGCCTTTTATCTTAAATTGCTTTAGGAAGTTAGGGGGAGGTCAAAATTTCTTTCAGAGTCTTTTGTTCTTATAAACAATCAAGCCGAAGAGACACATTTTGGGATAGCCAATTTTGATCCCCCACAGTAACTTCCAAGTCTACAGCCTATCCAGTTATTTGTGATTCTAGTATAAATAGGTGTTAAATTTTGAGTCACACTACCAGAAAATCCATCACACTACCAATACGTATATTCCCATTAATGTTTGATATTCCACAGATACGGTTTTGGGTTTTCGTCCCATGCAACACTCCTCCCCACTCCCCAAAAAAGCCCTCTCAGATGGGTAATATATTAAAACTATCTTGTCATTTATGACCCCATTTGAATCAGATTCTTTCTAATTAAGGAACACTTCTCTTTTGCATTCTCTCTCTTATTTTCTTACTAATTAAAAAGTAATTAGATCAAGGGCTGGCCCTGTGGCCTAGTGGTTAAGTTTGGCGCACTCAGCCTTGGCGGCCTGGGTTCAGTTCCTGGGCATGGACCTACATCACTCATTGGTGGGCATGTTGTGGCAGCAACCCACATATAAAGTAGTGGAAGATTGGCACAGATGTTTGCTCAGGGAAAATCTTCCTCAAGAAAAAATGTAATAATAATAATTGGATCAATTAATTGTTTTAGTGACAAAATCAGAAATTTATAGCAGATGTGGTCATTGTGGAGAATTCTTTCAGAAAGTTATAAAATATTTATGTTCTAATAACTATTTTCTCCCCACAATTTAGTACTCACCCCCACCTCTCTGAGAGTAACGATAATTGGCATGGAAAGGAACACTAGAGCTCAATTCCAATTGCCTACATGATTAGACTGTGTTGTTTCAATAGTAGAGTATTCCACTTTTAGGATTGACCCTTATCTCCATGGAGCAACTGAAAAAATCAGATTTTATATTGTATAAGAGAAATAATAAGATACAAGGCTTTGAAGAGAGATGGCGATTCCAAGTGTTAAAGAAATAGTGGTATAAGGCAAACTTTAAAGACGGGCACTCATGATTGCCAACTCAGTCTTCAAAGAGAAATGAATTAATCAAGGAGATGAAATCACGGACATGTTTACTCAGTCTTACCTTCGGTAAGGAATCAAACTAGGAATCAGGAAATCATATTCTTAGTATGACCTTGGGCAGCTTGTTTCATCACTGAATGCTCCTGCATGCATATCAAAATGATGACATGAGGGATATTGTCACATAATCTATAAGGGGCTCGGGTCTATAAGAAAGTGTGTAGATATGTAGCATTTAATGTTATATAATTATTATATATAGTTATATATTAATGAAATTGAATTCTTTCTCAAGACAAGCAGATGATTTTAAAGCTTAAATATTTACACTCTTAAGACACTCAACCCCTTAACCTCAGGTGAAAGAATGGATTAGTTCTATTATTAACAAATAGTAAAAAATTATGATTGTATCAGTTTTCTAGGGCTACCATAACAAAGTACCACAAACTTGTGCTTACAACAATGGAAATTTATTCTCTCACAGTTATGGAAGCCAGAAGTCTGAAATTATTGTGTCGGGAGAGTTGTTTCCCTCTCGAGGGCTCAGAGGGAGAATCCGTCCCATGAATCTCTCCTAGCATCTATTGTTTCTTTCGTTTCTTGGCAATCCTTGCTGTTCCTTGATTAGTGGCAACACAACTCCAATTTCTATCTCTGTTGCCACGTGATGTTCTCCCTGTGTGTGTGTCTGTGTGTGAGTCTGTGTCTCTTCTTTTTATTGGAGAAGAAAACCTGATAGATTAGTGAGACAACTACCCTGAGATCATATAGCTAATAAGTGGGGGAGGTTGGATTTAACCACTAATCTGTCTGATGGCAAAGTGTGTATTTTTAACCGCCAATAGATAGTTTTGTGCCTAATCCAGTCAGTCAGTTTCAAGTATAGCCAAAACAAGGATGGGGAATAGAATGTACTGGAATTGGGAGATAATAGAAATTAAACCACTTTCATAGCAACTCTTGCAACAGTGTGTATTCAATTAAATTATACTCAAAGTGTTCCCATTCTGAAACATTAAAACCAGAAAATGAGCTAAGGGTCATTATTGGGTAAAACTTATTCTTTGCAAGCAAACGTCATGGAAGCAATTAGCAAAGAACAGACTTTAAGGTCTGTGAGAACAAGGGACTATTTAGCACTATAGCTTCAGGTTCTGGCACTGGATCTTCAGCTCCGCCACGTAGCAGCTAAATGGCTAATATTTCACGAGAACTTTCCAGGGGTCAGATACTGTAATAAATGCTTTCCTTACATTATTTCATTTTGTCTTTTACATGAATGCTGTGAGGGCTATTATCCTCATTTGTATGTTAGGAAACTAAGGCTTAGAAAAAAGTAAGTCATATCCAAGGTTATAAATCTTGTGAGTGGTGCTATGGGAATATCAAGCCTAGCCTAATAAATTACTAACCTTCACACTTTGGATAACATAAAGGGCAATATGCTTTCACCAGCTGTCCAGACATGCCGCTAGCATCTATGTAATTTCGTCCTTCCCAAATAGTTGGGAATCTTGCATATGACACTAACCATTGACCACTGCCTAGTATTATCATTGAGAATAATAGTAGGTAGGAGGCTAATGACTTTGGACCTAGATTTTTCTGCACAGAGCTGTTAGCCCTGCAGGCAACCCTTGAAGGCCAGATATTGTTGGCATAAGCATGTCGAATTCTTAAGAGAACTGTCAACCTAGAAAACATAAGGAAAAATGTAGATTTTGTTTCATTAATTAGAAGATTTTTGAGAGGTATCAAGTAAACAAATTCTTTCAGCTTTGCTGTGTGCACGTAAGTGGCTTTCTCAGAAGACTGGCTCTTCACATTTGGGAAACATGCCTTGAAGAACGTTGATTAAAACAGAAATAAAACAACTGGTAACATCAGAAATCCTGATGATCATACAGCAGACTGTAAACTCTTAATGGAGACAGACAAAACAGCGTACCACCTGTCCCCCAGATCATCTTAAATGGAGCGGGGCTAACTACCACAAAGAGAGGAGCTATGATGTTACACAAGTATGATCAGAGCAGGATCCATGTCTGGTACTTCACATCCGGTTCTTCTTCATCCACCCTTTCTGCTAACAAAGTCATACAACCTATGTTATACATGATGATGGGCAAATTCTCTCTATTCTACAGATCCACTGATTATACACATTCCCTCTAAGTATCACCATATTTGTAGCTAGGAGATACATAATCACAATAACAGCTAAAATGTATTGAGTGCTTACTATGTACTAGACTACTGTATACTGTGTACATAGTACTAGGTACTGTGCTAAGAGTTCTACATGTGTTAACCCACTTAGTCTTCAGAACAGCCCAGTGACATTAATACAGTTACAATCCCTGTTTTACAGAGGAGGAAAGTGGAGACTGCAGAGGTTAAGTTACTTGCACAAAATCAAACCCAACTGTCTCTTATTCCCTTTCGTTTGCTCTTAAACCCTGTGCTTGCTTAATTATATTTGTTAGGCAAGGACTACTCAGTAACAGATCATTCTGGAGGCACAGAAAAGTGGCACAGAGCAAGCTCTGCAATCTTGACATCACTCAACTCTTGTACCAGAGTTAGCAACAGGAAACAGTATTCGACCCAGACAAAGAGATTGAATGAAGCAATTGTTTTCAGAGGTGTCGGCAGGGTTAATGAATGACAGAAAAGAGACTACCATTCTCTGGATTCTCTTCTGCTTGCAGAGACTACAAACAGAGGGGAATCAAAGCCAAAGGAAGATGGGAAGAAAACAGTATTACTGGAGCCAATGAAAACAGAAGCCTTAGAGGAGTTGTGGCTGTATAAGGTCAAGGCACTAGAGGAAGGAAATAGTAGGGACAAGTACCCTAATTTCTCTCTCTTTCATTTTTCCAGTATTTGCCCATGCTTCCCATTGGCCGACCCAAGTGAAAGCCATTCAGCAAAGGAGCCCAGATGATGTGGTCTTTAGAAGCCAAGCTCTTTAGGAACATAGCACAGCACAGACAGTGGAGAATGGATCCAGGGAGGCACACCAGCACACCTGTACATGAAGGATCTGGAGACCATGTTTCTACCTTTATGCTGAGTTTGATGTCAAGTTTAAAAGTCTGAAACTATCCTGATAGATAATCAAAAACAGTTATCACTGTACAGTTTGTGGCTTTTAAATATTACCCTACCCTACTACCTACCCAGTTTTTGTCCCTTTAGAAATGGCCTTATGTTAACCAAATGCCACAGGTTAGCATTATTTCATAAGGACCAAAAATCCGCTTACAGTAGAAGGCATCCTCTTGCCTTGAAAATTCACTCTATAGTCATTGAGCTGTGTTCTTCCTGATGACACTCTCCATTGGTTTCACATTTCCAACATGGATAGTATAATTGCACCCATTTTCCTAGTTTCAGAAACCCCAGAAATCCAGCTCTACAAAATAATGTGAGATATAGTGATGCAATCATAGCAGAAACATCGAGGCTTTGTGGAAATACAGAGTAGCATAGGGAGGTGTGGGTTGCTAGAGGCTGAAGGGGGAGAATTATGTTATAAGCAGGCTAAAGAAAGTGGTACTTATCAATTGTGACGTGTTCCATTGTGGATCCCTTGACACTGCTAAAGAAAAGATAAACCAAATGAGAGTGACAAAAGAACATTTTAGGAATTATTCTACCAAGATTCAAGTCAATTAATATTATAGTAATGCTCCCATTTTCAGGAGATTTAAAACTAGTTCCCATCAGTATTTGCTTTTTTGCTCAGTGGTTCTAACATTTATGTTAAAAGAAGTAATAAATCAGTCCCTGGGACAGGTATTCAATTAAGTAGTGTGTTTCTAGAAAATCCTCCACAGTGATGGAGTAAGAAAAAATAGTGTCACCTTATTTGATCATGTCAGACTTTTCTTTTTTAATCCTGAGAATGGCCCAAAGTCCGTTGTCATTGGTAAACAGAAACACAGTGGATGAAGCAATGAAATTGAGTAAATAAACAAAGCAAAGGAAATTGCTATTTGTAATATTACTTATTTCATTAATCTAACACCGTTAGGGAAACACTAAGAGCCATGCATTGAAATTACACATGCCAACTTGAGCATTTTCTATGATCCATTAGGCTTTCTTCAATAGAAAATTAATTATGTTGCCATTCCATAATTCTCTCCTGAAACATTAAAGCAGGTGTCAAGGATGCATTTGACACAATTCAGAGCCTCATAATGCCTTTAACTAAAACATTTAAAACGTGGTGCATAAATGGGAAATTGCTGTGGACTGAAATGCGTACAAATGAAAGTGGCAACTTTTGAGAAAGAAAACATTAAATATACTTGGGGGACTTATATTATGGCTTTTCCTGGGATGTATTTGTTGTTGCTTTTCTTATTCTCTGGATTTAGGTTTGCCTTTTGATGTCGAGATCTTTTCTGGTAGATCTTTGAGAGGAAATTTGAAGACTGATGTGCCAATGCTCTTTTCAATTCTGAGGTCCTATAGAAAACATACAGCGATGTAATTTATTGCTGCCACATTACATATCCATGTTTACTTTTTATAAACTCTCTCAGTAAAAAATATCGATTTTTAATTTTCAAATTATCATCCAATGTCTTCCCTTTGGGACATGTTTCTCCTGATATAAAGCCCTATGTCAGATTCCCATGTCAAGACAGCTAAAGGTAAACAATTTTGGGGAATTTGTTAGCTCCCTTGTGACAATTAATTTTGAAATGTAGCATCATCTCCAGCTCCAGTTGTTCTACCATGTTTGGTTGAGAATCATCAGAAAAATATTTCCTGATTCCATTGTTACACCCTCAGATCTTCTTTGTATTAGCTGACTTTAAAAGAGAGTCCAAATCTTCCTTTGAAAATGCATGTTTTCAATTTGATGTTATTTTAATAGGCCTAGAAGTAGTATGTCAAGCATGAAGAGTATTTATGAAGCAATGTGCCATCTATTGCCTCGCAGGGTCCTTCCAGCAATCTTATGAAACAGAAAAGACAGGTGTGTGGTCTCATTTGGCAACTGAAGAACTGAGACTTAGGGAGGCTAGTGACTTGTCATTTGGTCAACCAAGTTGTGGTGGTGAGAACATGAGACACAACATGGGGCAGCTAACCCTTGGTTCCTTGACTAGACAACATGGCTTCCTGGCAGAATGGCACTCAATTTACAAGAGTAGAAAGCTCCCGTAGCATCGCCTTAAATCATGGAGAAATTAAGTAGCCAAAGTCTATCTCTAGAGTCCTACACGGTGATCACCTGGATCTCCTAGGCCAAGAGCATAAGGAACTCTTTCTTGTGGGACTGTACTTCCCAGGAATCAGAAATTCATGGAGTCTGCCACAAGTTAATTCCTTTGCTTTTAAATCTAGTGTTTTTAATTGTGGACTTTAAATTAGGACTTTTCGGTTTATGTCTACTTGGTCCACTAACTTGCTGTCTTATCCTGAGAAATGAACTTGACCTTTCTGCTTAAGTAGCTGCAAAATGACTGTAATAAGGGTGATCTCTCAGGAGTGGTATGCAAATTCTTTCATTATAATTGCTATATTCCATCCATGCAGAGGAAAATACTATGTCAGTTACAAATTAGGACTAGGTTAGATGACGGTAAATCTTAAGCAGGGTAGTGGAGATATTGATCAAGAATGACTTTTGTAAAAAGATATATAGCATCAAATCTTTATAGCTTTGGAAAATGCATTTCAAGGACTGTCATCAGTATGATAGCCTTCACTGTGGAAATGTTAATACCTAACAATGATGGAAAACAACGTTGCTTCTGAGCCTACTGATTTTATTGAAAACAAAAACAAAAAACAAAACTGCAAAGCATTCAGGGAAAAAAAAAAAAAGGCAGCAGGCGAGATTTCAAAATGTAGTCTAATTGCCCAAGTCAATGCTTCCTGCTCAGCTTGGGTAACCATGTGGGTTAGTCATTATCGTCTCTTCTTATTATCCTCTCCTCATCAACCAATTATTTACCAGATGAAACAATCTCCATTAGACATCAACTAAAAGCATTTGGCTGCCCTGTGTTTTATCTAATTCTAGGTGGAAACAGTTATAAAGAAACAATTTAGTATGTGGGGAATCGAGTTCATTTCCAATGGGTTATGAAGGTGCTGCCGAGCCTTTGCCAGTAATAGAGTGTGGATGATTTTGCTGCAGACCATAGGGAATGATTTATGAATGATGCCTGAAGCAAAGACCAGGGCTGGCCTCCCAATTAATCAAATTCCAAAGCACCTTAACAAAGAATGCCGTTCTGGTCATTGGAAGCTCATTAGTTGAAGACGACCCCTAGTTTTCAAATAGCCTTAAAGAGCCATGTAATGAAAATAATCTATCAGCTAGGAAGTGATGAGTGCTCTCTCTTAGTGCGGCAGAAAACCCAGTGGTATGTTTAATACAAATAAATAAATAAAGTCAACCCTAAATTTGCATAATTTGAGGAGGAACTTTAATATATGTTTGTAAAATAAGAAACAACTTCCTCTGAAGAAATACTAAAACTAAATAACTACTTGCCTAGTGACTCTCCCCATCATTTTCTGATCTAAGAAGAATTTATTCTTTCCCTTTATTTGAAAAATTAATTTTATTGTTTCAAGACAATGTAGATAGTCTTTTTGGTATACTTTGTGTATCGTAAACAAAACCCAATCCAGAGCATTATTTGTTAAACTGGGAGCTGTAATTCATCAATGAGGGTGGCAGAGGAAATGCTACTAAGAGCTGATAACAGAGCAACCCACAGAGCTAATACAGCGATCATGAACTGTAGCACCCACTTCTCATCTGGTTTAACCCTCAACATTTTACCTCATGCCCACTTTCTTCTTTTAACCTCAAATACAAGAGACTGACACATCATCATCATCATCTCAAATATCCCAAAGAACATCAGGGGAGAGCACTGGGTCTCTTAGTGTTCTCACTAAACTGCATCCAAGCTCACGGAGATAATTTCCAAAGTTCTTTTTATCAGAGGGAGAAGGTGTAGTGCAACTCACCTACGTAAGAAGCTCCAAGGGAAAATAAGAGGGCCATGAAGTCCAGCGAAGTACCGAACAGCAAAGTGAGCATCATGAAGACCACTGTGACAGACTTCAGGAACTTTACAGTGAGCACTCCCCGCCCATGGAGCTATGTTTTCTCTTTAGCAGTGATGTCAAAGTTAATTGTAATAGAACATAGCACAAAAGATGTGATTATTGCCCAGCAAGAGTTTGAGATTCAACTCATTTCTATAGTTTTCCAAAGCTGCTTGTAGTTGCTCTACTCACAGAGGCACTCACTGTGGAATGAATAGGGAGGGTTTTATCTGATGTCTCCCCGAGAGAGAAAAGGTTGGCATTTATAGTAGGAAATGATAGAGCATACATACTGAATTATCAACAGCAACTTTCGTATGTGTGAACGCTAGGGAAAAAAGTGAAAAATCTTGAATTTAAAGGTAATTATTAGGCTGGATTTGTCTATTTATATGACTAAACCAGTTGTTTGTTTGAAAAACCCCAGACGATCACAGTTCCTATAGGCTTTGCCACAAGGCAAAATCAAATCCCATTGGTAGCTGGTGATTTGCCCAAGGTCATAGAATGCCAATGTCGTGGACTCCAAGTAAAGATGTTTTTCACAGTGACATACTCTATACTAGAGTAGTAAGATATGCTGTTGAGCAGCTCAGGGTCTAGAGTCAAGTTTCCTGGTCTTAAATTCCATTACTACCTCTAAGTAGCTTTATGACTTTAGGTATTTTTCTTAGCCTCACTGTGCCTCAGTTTCTACATGTGTAAATTGGGCATTGTGGAATAGTAGTTGTTTCACAGGATTTTATGAAGGTTAATCAAGTCAGTATTTATAAATTGTTGTACAGTGTCTGGCCTATAGTACACACTCAATAAACATCAATAAATTCAAGTTGTCCCTATTATTCCCTGATTTTATTAGTCATCAAAATCACCAGGGACCTTTGGAAACGTTCTTCCTTTGCCACTCATGTTTGCTGAATCAGTACATCAGGTTTAACAAAAAAAAAATTATTTAATAAAGGTTCTTTAAGTGACTCTCCTGATCAACTGAGTTTTAACACTATTTTAGCACTAATGAATCCTAATAATTACTTCAAACAGTTACAGACTTCTCAGAAAAAAATATATTTGTTCAAAACTGTTTGCTTTCAAACACATTACTTCACTGATTTGCATTTATCTATATGCACATATGTCCACTAAATTTAATTATGTTAATTATTCACCATGATGGTTTATCAGAATTATTTCCATTTTGCTATAAGCAATTATGTTAAATGAGCAGACAGTATATCTTATTGAGGCTTAAATATAGTTGATGAGAATAGACCTAAATATAAATCTCCCCACCTATGAACCGTTGACTCACTAATGTTCATTATTTCTACGATTTGCTTGCCTTCTTGCTAATGAGATTGTGTTCTTCCCTTTAAATGGTAGCTACAACTATATATAGTATATATCATATAACTACATATAGTATATGTATATTAGATGTGGAAATTTCATCAGCAGTAATGTACTCAATAATAGTTAATTTCTTAAAGAGATTTATAAAGCGTTGAAAGCAGAGAAGCGATCTTCCAGTATTGGAAATTGGCCTTTAAGGTGCCAAATCAAGCAGCAGACAATGCTGCTCCCTCAGTGCAGGACTTCCTGTTACCCACAGTCCCCAGCCACATTTGCACCACAAATTGCTTTCTAAAAGTAATAACGCAGAAGACAAACATTATTCATTTGGACCTAAAATCTGTTGGGGACTTTCAGAGGTTTAGATGCTGTAGCCTGCAGCAGACAAGATAAGAAATATTTCAATAAAGATGCACTCAAAGGACTGTTTCTGCTCTCACTGGGAGAAAGGATTATGTGAAATAGTATCTAAAATTATCTTAGAAAATTCCTCTAATATGCACAGGCAGATGCGTATAGACAGATGACCTCTTTTTTCCCCCAAATGCCATAATTAGAGATCTTATCAGAATAGTTACCCCTTCTGCATATTTTGATGGAAAGAGAATAGATAAGTTCAGTGTGAGAGATGCCTTCCCTCAGTCGCCAGGTCCTTCATTGACCTCCCAAGTGACCCTCTGCAAGGTGATTAATCTCTCCTAACCTGAGCTTTTTCGCATGCAAAACAGGGACTTATTGCAAGGATTAAATTTGATAATATGAAATTGACTTGATTCCTTACCTAACGCAGAGGAGGCATTTAGTAAACATAAGGGTTTTTTAAAGTTTCTTCTCTCTAGTTGTTAATATTAACCATACTTGAGTGTTGGCTGTTACTGCATCTGTATAACTTGTTCTTGTATTTCAGAAGAGTAAAATTGCAACATTTTTCCAATATCCATTATGTTTTGTAATCAATCCTCAAGTAAAAATTTCGAATTACAATCTTTTTACGACAGAAACATGGAATGATCTGAGAGGGCTGATAATTTCTACTGAGCTCAGATCTTACCTAAAACTTCAAGATTTTTTTTTTTTAATTTTTAATCCCTAAGGCTATTGCTGTTTAAAAGTAAAAAGCAGAAGAGACCCAAGACAAAAGGAGATGAGAGGTAAGGAAAGGAGGAGACAGAAGAGAAGGGGAGAGGAATTGATGGGAGGGAAAGAGCAGAGAAATATAAAAGATGGGTTGTTACATAGAAAAAATGTTCACATGATCTTTTAGACAAAAAAGGCAAGATTATTCAACATTATTGTAGGTAAATCCATTTTTATATATTAGTCACCAAGCTGTGAAATTAAAAGAATAGTATCTTGATTTGTTCATTCCACAAATGTTAGGCAATGCATCAGAGTAAAGATTGGGGTTATAGAAACATACACAGAGACAAATGTATATGTAAATATAAGCTACCCATTGGGAAAAAAACAAATAATATCTAGAAATTAAATAACCATAGAACACAAAATAGCAAATGTCTCCCTGTGGTAGTGTGATCCTATGATAGAAAGAATTGAGCTAGAAAGTCAGTTAACATAGAAACTGGACACAAATGCGATGCCAAAAAACTTCACAAATTTAGGCAGGTGATTTAAATTTTCTGGCATTTAATTTATCCCTGTAAAATGGGATGATAATAAAACCTCTTCCACCTGTAATGCAATGCATTTGTAGTAAAATAATGAATGAATATCTCACTGTCATTTGAAAATCAAATATGTGCAATATCAATATTCATTGTAAATTGCTATCACTTATGTGATATTTCACATATGTGATTATTAATAACATATATACTTCTTTAGAGTGGAATAAATGAAAATTAAATAAATAATGAGGCATTCATGTTCCTAGATACAAAGATTTTAATATTTTAAGAATATTTTTAAAATGTTACATGATAATGCAATTATCTTTCAATGGAAAATTTTAACATAAGTTCCATAGTTCATGAAAGAATAAACAGGTAAAAGAAACTAGCTAATATGTGTGTGTGTGTGTGTGTGTGTGTGTGTATGACATATATATTTGTGTCTGTGTGTGAGGAAGATTCACCCTGGGCTAACATCCATTGCCAATCCTCTTTTTTTGCTGAGGAAGATTAGCCCTGAGCTAATGTCTGTGCCATCTTCCTCTACTTTGTGTATGGGACACCTCCACAGCATGGCTGATGAGTGGAGTAGGTCCTCCTGGGATCCAAACCATGAACCTGGACTGCCAAAGCGGAGTACACAGAACTTTCACCACTCAGCCTCAGGGCCAGTGCCCTAGCTAATATTAAAATGTATTCTAAAACTAGAGGTATGAAGTTTTATTATGAAATATAAACAAACCAGTTTAGTAGTGGCTACTGAAATCTGACCCTCATCACGCGTGCTCCTAAAAAACTCTGCAGATCAACTAGAGGAAAAAGCATCTCAGATCTTCAGCATGACTTAAAAAATAGAGAGCATCACAATTCATAAATACTCGTGAGTAGAAAAATAAACAGTTTTCAGGATATCTATATTCTGAGACCGCAGGCGAACCTTGCAGAGAGCTGGGAGAGGCCTGGACAACTGTGAAGAGTAATGAGGGGAACAACAGACATAAGGTGAACCCAAAATCACCCTCAGAAGGAGGAAGTCCATTCCAAGTCTAAAAATACGGAAAAAAAGTGTCGTAGTAGATCAGGGCACTGACCGTAAGGTAGGGACTTAAAAGAGTGCAGGACTCAAGGGGGCAGCCTTAGAGAAGAGTATTTCCGGGTCAAAAGGATTAAAAAGGAGAAGTGCCTTTAGGAATCTGGGTGGTGGTGGGGGGAGGGGAATCAAGAGGGAGAAATGTATGAAGTGGCAACAAAAAGAAAAGGAACCATAAAATAGGATCAACAATGTTCCCTCTCTTTCCAAAAAGAACAATCCATTGAAAACATGACTTGAAACACAGAACTTTGCTAAACTGAGAGAAGAGGATAATCTTGAACTACCAAGTCCATCCACAAACTCAGAGATGTAGGTAGCATCATTTGCAGTGCAACGCTGCCAGAAGAGGGTAACAAACAACTCAGAATCAAAACATTGCACCTGATAAAACTTTTCGCTCAAAGAACCAACCAGAAAGAAAACTGGAACATAACATTCCAATTTAATTATATGTCTTCAAATAAGTATTCTGTGATTAAAGAAAAACATGTTAAATCAAAAATACAAAAACTAGAATAAAATTAGACAATAAACAGAAAAAAATGAAATGAGAGCTAATCGAACTCAGGAAAGAAATGGGGGTGATAGTGGCACTTTTAATCGAAAGGAAGTATATGGTTATGTAATAAATGGCATTGAGATTAATGGCTACACATGCAAAATCAAATATCTCTACCTCACTTGTTATACTTTCAGATAAATTCCAGACGGATTATTCACTTAAAGTGTTAAAAAAAAGTCTTAAAAGGAACATTATAGAAATCACTTCCTGGGGCCGGCCCCGTGGCCGAGTGTTTAAGTTCGCGTGCTCTGCTTCGGTGGCCCAGGGTTTCGCCAGTTCGGATCCTGGGTGCAGACATGGCACCGCTCATTAGGCCACAGTGAGGCAGCATCCCACACAGCACAACTAAAAGGACCCACAACTAAAATATACAAATATGTACTTGGGGGATTTGGGGAGAAAAACAGAAAAAAAAAAAGAAGATTAGCAATAGTTGTTAGCTCAGGTGCCAATCTTTTAAAAAAGACACATTTACTCTAAAAAAATAAATCACTTCCTAACTGCAAAGCCAAAGAAAAAGACTGATAGATTTACCTACATAAAAATAAAAATGTTTGCCTAAAAAGCCATGAACAGAATTAAAAGGTAAATTATAAACTAGAAAGATGTATGCAAAGATGTTTCAATGTTCTTTCATATATATCATATCGAATACATATATTTATATGTTACACAGATCTTTCCCCATAAAATTAAAAATAGACAATAGTAAGAGCAAAAAATTTGCAAAAGAAGAGGAGATAAGAAAATATTCATTCTGACTAGTAGTCAAATAAATGCAAATTAACATAACGAGATACCATTTTTACTTATAAAACCAGCAAAGTTTAGTATATATACATAGAGATTGCAATAGACATATGATCTAGTTTGAAGCAACATATACTCTGATCTGCTACTAGTAACAGTATAACTTGGTATAAAATTTCTCTGATTCGCCTTGGCAGTATTTATCACAAACATTGAAAATAGCTCCTAGGAAATGGAGGTGATAGCTAACATATCTTTACACCTAGCAGAGTAAATTGCATGTACAAGTAATATTTCTAACCATGGAATAGGTTCTTATCAAAGATTTTATTTAAACATTAATGTTTTAACGAAAAATGGATCTATATCTCTGTATTATAGACGAAGTCACAGGCTCAGAAAAGGTTCCATAATATGTC
The DNA here is from genome assembly GCF_037783145.1 of Equus przewalskii. Classification (NCBI taxonomy): domain Eukaryota; kingdom Metazoa; phylum Chordata; class Mammalia; order Perissodactyla; family Equidae; genus Equus; species Equus przewalskii. The sequence goes on from NC_091849.1 coordinate 22,192,124, forward strand.
TGACAGCATGCGGCTGGTAAGTCACGTCAGCAGAACGCAAATCCAACACTTCTGACTTAGCTCGAGCAGACTGTCCTCTTTTCTCAGAGCTAATTCTCAGTAGCAGCTGTTAAATTGAATTAACGTAAAATGAATTGACATATATCTGAATGTGAAAACTGTCCGTTTAGCCCAAGTTGTCTATTGGTTTGTTCCATTTGGATAATTTTTCACCTGTAGTCATAATTCAATGTTATTATACTGTGTATAAGTTTACTGGGGCTTCCATAGCAAACAAGTACAGACGAGGTTACTTAAACAACAGAAACTTATTCTCACAATTCTGGAGGCTGGAAGTCTGGGATCAAGGTGTTGGCGAGGTTAGTTTCTTCTGAGGCCTCTCTCCTTGGCTTGCAGATGCCCATCTTCTTCCCATATCTTCACATGGTTTCACTGTGTGTGTATCCAAATTGCCTCTTCTTATAAGGATATCAGTCATGTTGGAGTATGTCTAGCCTAACGACCTTAAATTAACTAAATTACAGTTATACCTTGCTTTCTTATGCTTTGCAGATATTGCATTTTTTACAAATTGAAGGTTTATGGCAACATTGTGTAGAGCAAGTCTACCGGCACCATTTTTCCAACAGCATTTGCTCACTTTGTAACTCTGTGTCACGTGTCAGTAATTCTTGCAACACTTCAAACTTTTTCATTATTATTGTATTTGTTATGGTGATCGTTGATGTTACTGTTGTCATTGTTTGGGGGCGCCACGAACCGTGCCCATATAAGATAGTGACCTTGATCGATAAGTTCTGACTCCTTCACCTCCCAGCCATTCCCTCATCTCTCTCCCTCTCCTCAAGCGTCCCTATTCCCTGAGGCACAGCAGTATTGAAACTAGGCCAATTAATAACCCTACAATGGCCTCCAAGTGTTCAAGTGAAAGAAAGAGTTGCATGTCTCTCACTTTAAGTCAAAAGCTAGAAATTATTAAGTTTAATGCGGAAGACACATTGAAAGCCTAGGTTGGCTGAAAACTAGGCCTCTCGTGCCAAACAGTCAGCCAAGTTGTGATGCAAAGGAAAAGTTCTTGAAGGAAGTTAAAAGTGCTACTCCACTGAACACATGAATGATAAGAAAGCGAAACAGCCTTATCGCTGATATGGAGAAAATTTTAATGGTCTGAATAGAAGACCAAAACAGCCGCAACATTCCCTTAAACCAAAAGCTAACCTAGAGCAAGGCCCTAACTCTCTTGAGTTCTCTGAAGGCCGAGAGAGGTGAGGAAGCTGCAGAAGAAAAGTTTGAAGTTAGCAGAGGTTGATTCACGAGGTTTAAGGAGAGAAGCCATCTCCATAATATAAAAGCACAATATCCTGATGTGGAAGCTGCAGCAAGTTCTCCAGAAGATCTAGCTAAGATCATTGATGAAGGGGCCACACTAAACAACCGACTTTCAATGTAGATGAAACAGCCTTCTATTGGAAGAAGATGCCATCTAGGACTTTCAGAGCGGGAGAGGAGAAGTCAACGCCTGGCTTCAAAGCTCCAAAGGACAAGCCGACTCTCTTGTTAGAGGCTAATGAAGCTGATGACTTTAAGTTGAAGCCAGTGCTCATTTGCTATTCCAAAAATTCTAGGACCTTTAAGAATTATGCTAAATCTACTCTGCCTGTGCTCTATAAATGAAACAACAAAGCCTGGACGACAGCACATCTGTTTACAACATGGTTTACTGACTTTAAGCCCAGTGTTTTAAGCCCACTGTTGTGACCTACTGCTCAGAAAAAGAGATTCCTTTCATGTTACTGCTCATTGGCGATGCATCCGGTCACCCAAGAGCTCTGATGGAGAAGTACAATGAGATTAGTGTTGTTTTCATGCCTGCTAACACAGCATCCACTCTGCAGCCCATGGATCAAGGAGTAATTTCATTTCAAGGTTTATTATTTAAGAAATATATCTCATAAGGCTATAGCTGCCATAGACAGTGATTCGTCTGATGGATCTGGGCAAAGCAAATTAAAAACCTTCTGGAAAGGAGTCATCATTCTAGATGCCAACAAGAGCATTTGTGATTCATGGGAACAGGTCAAAATATCAGGATTAATAGGAGAGTGGAAGATGTTGATTTCAACTCTCATGGATGACTTTGAGGGGTTCAAGACTTCAGTGGAGGAAATAACTGTGAATGAGGTGGAAATAGCAAGAGAACTATAATTAGAAATAGAGCCTGAAGATGTGACTGAATTGCTGCCATCTCATGATGAAACTTGAACAGATGAGGAGTTGCTTCTTATGGATGAGCAAAGAAAATGGTTTCTTGGGATGGAATCTACTCCTGGTGAAGATGCTGTGAAGATTGTTGAAACAACAACAAAAGATTTAGGATATTAACATCAACTTCATTGATAAAGCAGTGGCAGGGTTTAAGAGGACTGACTCCAATTTTGAAAGAAGTTGTACTGTGGGTAAAGTGTTATCAAACAGCATCACATGCTACAGAGAAATTGTTCATGAAAAGGAGTCAGTGAATCAGCAAACTTCATCGTTGTCTTATTTTGAGAAATTGCCACAGCCACCCAAACCTTCAGCAACCACCACCCTGATCAGTCAGCAGCCATCAAGATCGAGGCAAGAAGATCATGACTCGCTGAAGGTTCAGATGATGGTTAGCATTTTTTAGCTATAAGGTATGTTTTAATTAAGGTATGTACATTGTTTTTTAGACAAAATGGTATTGTACACTTAATAGACTACAGTATAGTGTAAATATAATTTTTATATGCACTAGAAACAAAAAAGTTTATGTGATTTGCTTTATTGTGATACTCGCTTTATTACAGTGATCTGGAACCAAACCTGTAGTATCTCCAAGGTCTGCTCTTTAAATACTCTATCTCCAAATACAGTTGCATTTTGAGATACTGGGATTAGGACTTCAACATATGAATCTGGGGCGAGGGGGTGCAGTTCAGCCATGATACCCTTTATAAATGTTTTTTTTAGGAGGCTGGCCCGGTGGCGCAGTGGTTAAGTGCACACGTTCTGCTTTTCTGCGGCATGGGGTTTGCCGGTTTGGATCCCAGGTGCAGACATGGCACAGCTTGGCACTCCATGCTGTGGTAGACGTCCCACATATAAAGTAGAGGAAGATAGGCATGGATGTTAGCTCAGGGCCAGGCTTCCTCAGCAAAAAAGGGAGGATTGGCAGGAGTTAGGTCAAAGCTAATCTTCCTCAAAAAAGGGCCTTCTGCAACTAGACTATAAAAAAATATGGTCTTGCCCTCCCCAGTCCTCGGTGCTGCTCCTTTTTGTAATGAATGGTTTTGTACAGCAACAAATTCAGTGCTGCTTGTTGTTACTGTCAGTTCAAGCAAAGGAAACAACTAAGATACATTTAGGGCCACCAAAGCCAATTGTACTCAGCTTTCTGCGACACCAAAGGCAATTGCACTCATGTTTCTCAGTCTGACCAGAAGTGAAAATGGCTTTTTTTCAAAGTTTAACAATATTAACAACACAACCTCAAATTGCATATATATTTTTGAATGAAAATCTTGACACTATTTGATTAGCCCTTCTTAACCCCTTAGGTTTTTTTCACAGATATTCACAATAAACATTTATTACATTGTATAAACTGAAAACTTAAAACAGATAATGGAACAGAAAAATAATTAACTTGTCTATTTTGCAGCTAAAGTTGGAAAATAAATAGTGATGACATCTACAAGATTTTTGAGAAACACTGTGAACGTATCTTTCAAGATGTACTTTCAATTGTTGCTGTTAGGCATTCTGTCATAATTATTTGAAATATCATTTATTTCTTGGAACAATATTAGTATCTATATTTATATTGTCCTCCTTTGAGTAGGTTTAATTTAATTAATCAGGAAATGATTTGCCCACTCCCAACTCTATTCCAACCCATAACTACATGTGACCCACACGGTAAGCTTAGAATTTCTTTTCTTCCTATTCCTTTATTCTTAGACACTTTAAATATCAACTGTCCCAAAACTGCTCCCAAACTCCCCCAAATTGCCTGTTTATCAAGCAAAGCTAAGTGTATTAAGCCTGCTGTAGTAAGGGAGAACACGTTTACTCAGTAATGTCTCAGACAGCTCAGGTCAGAAGCAGATATTTTATCGGATTTTCGGATCTGGGTTTACATGATTTAAGGCAGGTCTTTCAGAATGGTGCTCTGACTAGGACTGGGCTAAATTCATGTGCAATATTTTAGGTTTGATGGACGCAGTGAGGTGAGGGGCTTGAAATGAGCCTTGGTACATAAACAGTTGTTTGTTGTGTGTGCTGTTTGCCCAGATGAGCCATCTAGTGTCCTGTGCATGGGCTGTTTACCCAAATAAGGAGGGTATTTGCTCAGATAAATTGGTTTTCAGGAAGTTCCCAAAGCACACAGTAAACATATTTGTTGGTTTCATCCTTTTGTCCCTGGACAAGAATCTCTTGGAACACATATTAAAGTCATTTTGACATAGGAGGCCTCACTTGTCATAAATACCATGGGCACATTTCTGGAGTTTTTGAGAGGGATTCGGGAGTGGAAAACTTCTCTTACTTCTTAAAAACTGTTGGGACCTAGACACACAGAGCAAAGCTGTAGTTGCTTCCTCCTGAGCCAACTCCATTTTTCATGCTCCACATTTCATACTTCAAACATGACAATCAGACATTATAAGGCTCAGAATGTCAAAATAATCTGAACATATGGTAATAACTCAGGATTTCCCATCTCCTGAGGATGCATTGTCTCCCCTGTTTTGTCTGATAAAACTTTACTTACTCTCCAAATCCTTCACCTCCAGCCCCTAAAGTCCAGGTTTTCATTAGCTTCTCCTCAATAACATTATAATACCCTTACATATCTGTCACTGAATATTTATGTTTCATTATAATTGTTCATATCTCTTTCCAACTAGACTTTGAACTCCTCAAGGCAGAATTGGGTCCTTTGCATCATTAATTCCCTAGAATCTAATATAATAATAAATGCCCAATAAATGTTTCTTGAATACATGAATGAATGAAGTCCATAGATGGATGAATGGGTAGATGGGTGGAGGAATGGACAGACGGTTGGATGGGTTTACTTAGAATTTGTAGAAATAGTTTTTTCATTTTTTTCTTGGAAAAAGAGTGGATGAGAGATGTGGTTTCCAGAACTTTATGACTGATTGTGTGTATAAGTCCTTTTTTCTTAAGCTTCTTCTCATTCAACAAATGTTTTTTAAATCTATAGGCCAAGGACTGTGCTAGGTGCTGGGTTTAAAAAGACAAGCAAGGCCAGTGTTAGATCTGCTATAGGAGAAAATGTTTTTGCACTGTAGCTACTTGCCCTACATAACCACTACCAAAACTAACCACAGCATCACTACCACCACTACCACCATCACAAACACCACAGTTACAACCATCATCACCATTATCACAGCCACCATAACTTCCACCACCATGACTACAGTTAGCATCAGTAGCATCAGTCAATGAGCCAAGAACCGTCTCCTAAGATTTATGTGACCCAAGAAATATTGCCTAAAGCAGTGCTTCTCAAACTTTAAGATGCACATGAGTCTGATGCATTCGTCTGTGTTAAGGCTTGAGTCTTCATTTTCAACCGGCAGTGATATGATGCTGATGTTTTGCTGATCCAGGAGTCACATTTCAGGTAGGAAATACCTAGAGTATAGTCCAGAGCCTCAGAGCTCTCTGTTTCAGAGGATACCATCCTAGAGCTGACCAAAAACTTCAAGAGATTGTAATTATGAATAGAGACAGAATTGGGAAGGAAAGTACTTGGCAATTTGAAATGAAATTCAGACTCCTGAGGAAGTAAATGAGATTTCTCCTATTGCAAAACTCTGTTGTCCAACTGCTAGCATAAGATCATCAGGCCATGTAATGTGACTTATTCAGTTTCCAGAGATTAGGACATGGACATCTTGGGGGGTCATTATTCTGTCTACCGCAATTTACCCTCTGGTCTCCAAGATTCATAAGCAAAATGCATTAACCTTATCCCCAAAGTCTCAACCCATTACACAATCAATATAACTATATTATGTCGTGATAAATACCTCCTGTATTTTAACTGACATTTAGTTTAGGGTAGCTCCCTTCCTCTCTAGCAACCAAAAATCAAAATATTAACTGATGGAAGATGGGACAGGATGAAAGAGGAGAGCTAATTTTTTGGATTTTGAATTTAGGCTTTTCAAAGGATCATAGACTAAAACCGTCTCCAATTTTCTCCACAATATTGAGATATTTTGTTAGAATTGTTTTCCTTGTAAAATCAAGAGTGTGTGGCCCTCTGGCAGATCCTGACCGCCTTCACTCCTACAGAGGGATTAATATGAGTCCTTTTAAACCTATAGGAGCCATAGCATTTAAAAAACCTAGACTCACCAAATCATCCCCCTCAATAAACACTTCAAAATTCAAAGAAGATAAACAAAAAACACTGCTTATCCAATGTTTATTTGGTTATAATTCCAGCTAATATGTTAACTTTAGATCAAATTTTGTGATTAAACAGTTTATTTTATATGTTGCTTATATTTCCCTCTCCTTTCTTTTTTTCCTTCTAGTTCCACATTACAGAATCTATACTTGACTTTTAGTTCTATTCTCCATGGCTCTGTTTGCTTATTCATTTGTTACGTTGTCATATGAATTTTTGTTAATAAAAAAGCCTACGAGTATACTTGGATCTGAGCTAATGACTTTTCTAGTCTAGTTAGACAAACATTGGCAAAGGCAGGACTGATGTTGAGTAGAATAACTTTTCCTTAGAAAATATTGGCAGACAGTAAGTTTTATGAACTTGCCTACAACTCCAAATATACTTTTGCTATACATGTGCCATACAAAACCTATCTAGGTTGTTCCAAGCCGAAGAACAAGATGTATAAAATCCCAAATGAGAAAGGTTTATAGCAGCATTGATAAGTGTCCAAAAACATCCAGAAATTAGCATTATAAAATAGCTTACACTTCTAAAGCTTTTTGCAGCTTGCAAAGTGGTGAGCACAATTGCAGTCTGGCACTAGTTCCCTCTGGATGTATCAGATACATAATTGCTGGCTTTTTCTTTGGTGGGACGCTTTTTCCCCTAGAGTTCTTCCTTGCTGAGGACTCCTAAAAAAAAGCTCCCTTAACTAATTTGATGATTCTTCTCCTTTAGTGATTGCTTAAAACTGAGCATCTTAGTCACTAGGCTCTGGCGGTCAACCCAGACTCTTTGTGTTGGGCTAGCTTTCTCCTCTCCATGTAGTCCTCTTGGGAGGGATCCTTTTTAAAATGATCTCAGGCAGTTCCCACTCAGAGTACCTTAAACCCATGGGAAAACTCACACATCCCCACTCCATTATCAGTGAAAGCACAGCTGTCTCATTTTTTTTGCTCTCTTGCCTCAAGCCCACACTCTAGCAGAAACATATCAAGCCCTCCAAATGGTCCTCCCGAAACTCATCCTACTTGCTTTGATTAAGAAAATACCACTTGTTCTAGACAGTGAAATATGGGTGAAAATATTTGCCTTTTCCAGTCCTGAACCTTAAACTATCCTCTGTGCTCTTTTATATTCTCTCTTCCCTTTCATCACTGAATATACAGGTCACTTATTGTAGGAGACAGAACTACATGATGGAAGAAGCCTGGATTCCAGAGTCATCACTTGGAGAAGGATCACCCAGGATAACCAGTCCATTATGAACATGCACGTTAGAGTGTGCATGAGTGAAAAATAAATTTTTTAGTGTTTTTTAGAGCAGATAATCTACCCAAACTAATACAGACCTATACCCAGAAGTGGAGTGATGCTATAAGAAAAACCTAAACATATGGCTTTGGCTTATTAGTTAGGCAGCAGGGAGGCAAGACAACTGATATTGGAGTTATAAGAGTGATCATTTAAGTTATGCAGTGACAAAAGAGTTGGTAAAAACAGTTTACCAGACCTTCAAAGGCGTATTATGTGCCTACTGAGGTTGTGGTTCTAGGTCAAGAGGATGAACAAAAGAAAATTATAAGTGTATCCTGGTTAGTGTTGGTTGTATATAGCAAATATTTTATGTAAAAGGTAAACCCTGTAAAAGAAATGGGTTCTTTGAAAGGAGAAAGGAAACAGAGTGAGGAAATTTACATGATTGAAAAATCTGACTAGTTCTAGGCCTCAAACAGCAAGAGATGGAATTTTAAAAAGCTTTGAGTGAAAAGATCTCAGTGAGACTTTTTAGTCAAACAGAGTGACTCAGTCTGCTGGTAACACTCAGATGAACAGAATGATCTTCCCACACATTATTTTAGATAGCCTCAAGGTAGCTGCCGTTTGGTTGAGAGAGAGATACAAGGGAAAGGCAATGAGGAAATCAAGTAAATTTGAAAACTGTGTCTTTGAAAGAACTCTGGACGTGGTTATTAGCACATGTAACTGGTTACGCATAAAGAGGTCAGAACCAACCGTGTTTTTGAGGAAATTACATTGCCAAAGAAACCAAATGCCTAGATTTAAAAAGCTTTTGATTGTTTAAACTATAAACAAGTTCAGCCTCCCAAGGTTTCTGTACCAGCAAGCAGGTGGCAAGAGTGGTGCAGTCCCTGGAGATGGCATACACTCCAACCCCTAAAGAGAATGATAGATGGGCAAGAACCAACCAGATGGTAGAGTTAGGGGCTGCAAAGAACAGTGAACAAAAAAACTTCTCCTTGGGTCTAATTAAAGGAATTTCCCAACCCCAACTTAGAGACCTTCACACTAGCTGCCCAGTAGTGTTTCAAGATTACGAAGACTGCTGTTAACATGTCTCTCATTATTCATCTTCCAAATTAGTGTTTATTGGAGTCATTCTTTCCCTGTTCCATCATTGTATAGTGGAGATTGAGGATAATATAACCTATAATGTTATTTCTGAGGTCACACCATAAGGATGCACATCTAGAACCGAAGGAGGGGGTTATGTGTCACCCGAGAATTCTGGACTTCATTCTGGTGGCAGGAAATGGATGGCATATGGAGCTGTTTTCCTTGGGAAGTGAGTGTGTTCCATGGTGGAAGGAAGAGTGAAACCAACAGTTAGTGAACATATGGGCAGATTTTGACAAGTTCAAGGCTTATGTTCACCAAACTATCTCATTTTCCTTCTGAATAAATAGCCACACATGTCCCAGACTTCACTATAGTGAGGTGGGGCTGTATGATTCAGTTCTCACCAATGAAATGTGGGTGAAAGAGATGTAAACTACTTCTAGGCTGGACCCTCAGAGTCGCTGATGATTCTTTATAATCTCTCTCCTTCTTTTAAAAAGACCTTTAAGGTCATGTGCTAATTATGATGGAATTATGAGGGTGGAATCATCCTGGATCCCTGGCTTCGGAGAGAGCATCAGATCAGACACATCTGCACTGAATTATATGTTAGTGGGAAATAAACTTTATTGTATCAGCCCACTGGAATTTTGGGTTTGTCAATTCAGATTAATACAATGGCTTGAAATAAAAGAGGGCACATCATTTCCCCCCAAACACGGCGAAGACGGAGAAGCATAGCTGTGCTCTTTAAAGAAAGTCTCCCTCTCGATCCTTATATTTCTGTTCTCCTGACTATGACTTGGATTGAAAAGAAGAGAAAAGCGCTTCCTGTTATGAAGAGGAGAAGGGAAATGCATCACTCAAATAAGTCTGTCCGATGGAATTCTTTTATCCTGGCCTCTCTTAACTCAGTTTTATATATAAGCCCTGGAGGAATATATATGTTGGGAGTGGATGACTGGCTAATGTTGGCAGGGTCAGTTTTATAATTTCTTAGCATGTCTTCCCTAGGTAATCTAGTTCCTTTAGGATGTGGAAGCATTTGGTATGTGTTATTATTATTACTAAATCCTGGATTTTTTTTGGTGGTTTACTTAGGATTTTCTATGTACAGATTCATGTTTTCTGCAAATAAAGATGGCTTTACTTCTTGATTTCCAATGTAGAAGTCCCTTTTTTCTCCTAAAAGTGTCGTATGCACTAGCCAGAACTTCCACTACAGTTTTGGATAGTCCTGATGGAAGTGTACATCGTTGTCATGTACCCAGTCTTAGGGGCATCCAGCCTTTCACTGTTACATACGATGTTATCTGTGTGGGTTTTTTAGTGCAATTTATAAGATGGAGAATATTCTCTTCTGTAGCTAGTATTGCATATATTGCTGGATTTGATTTACTAATATTTTGTTGAAAATTCTTGAGTCTGTATTCATGAGAAACACTGGTCTCTTTGGTCTGTAGTTTTCTTTTATTGTACTATCTTTGTCTGGTTTTGGCATTAGGATAACACTGGCCTCATAAAAAAATGAGTCGAGAATGGTGACCTCCTCTTCTATTTTTTCAGAGATTAGCTAAAACAGTGCTATTTCTTCTTGAAATAGTATATTTACCAATGAATCCAAATGTCCGTGAAGACTTTTTTTCAGGTTTTTAACTATGAACAATTAACTATGAACTCTGAGTAATAGTTATAAAACTATACAGTTTACTTCATCTAGTATGAGTTTTGATTAATACATTACATCAAAGTTTTTGAATTTATATATGTAGTAATTCATTGTATTCCCATATCTATCCCTTAATATCTGGTGTCTATAATTATATCCTCTCTTTCATTCCTGATATGGGTATTTGTGTCTTCTCTCATTTTCTCTTTGCCAGCCTTGCTAGAGGTTTATCAATTTTATTGATCTTCTCAACTCTTTTTGTTAAGGAAGATTTGCCCTGAGATAACCTCTATTGCCAATCTTCCTCTATTTTGTATGTGAGCTCCCACCACAGCATGGCCACTGATAGAGAAGTGGTATAGGTCTGTGCCTGTGAACTGAACCCAGGCCACCAAAGTGGAGCACGCTGAACTTAAGCACCAGGCCACCAGGGCTGACCCCAAAATATTTTCTAATGTCCCTTGAGATTTTATCTTTGACTTCTGGATCATTTAAGATGTATTGTTTAATTTCCAAGTGTTTGGAGATTTTTCTGCTATTCTGTTATTAATTTCTAGTTTAATTACTTTATTGTCTGAAATGAAAGTTTCATTTCAATTCTTTTAAATCTGTTAGAATTACTTTTATGACCCAGGATATTGGTGTATTCCACCTGTACTTGAGAGGATGTATATTCTGCTGTTGTTGAGTGGGGTGTTGTACCCGTCAATTAGATCAAATTGGTTAATGGTGTTTTTCTGTTCTCCCATATCATTCCTGATTTTCTAGTCTATCTGTTACTTAGAGATAGTAAAGTCCCAAAACGTGATTCAGGATTTGTCCATTTCTCCTTTCAACTCTGTCAGACGTTGCTTCGTGTATTTTTACTCTATGTTGTTAGATGTACACACATTTAGGATTATGTTTTTTTGGTGAACTGATTCCTATGTCATTCTGTAATGTTTCTCTTTAACACGAGTAATTTTCTTTCCTCGGAATCTACTCTGCATAATAATAATATAATTATGTCATCTTTCTTAAGATTAGTGTTTTCTTGATATATCCTTTCATTTTTAGTTTATCTGTATTGTTACATTTGAAATGAGTTTCTTGTAGACAACATATACTTTGGTTATTTTTTTTTAAATCCATTCTAAGAATTCCTAACATTCCTATAGTGCTTACACTATATACATTTCATATATTATTGATACATTTGGACTAGGGGTCCTATTATTTGTCTTCTATTTGTTTCCTCTGTTTTTCATTCTCCTGTTTCTCTTACCTTTATTGGGTTATTGGAAGATTGTAATCCATTTTAATTTATCTTTTGTAATTTTTATTTGTTTGTTTATTTTTTAGTGAAGATGAAGATTGGCCCTGAGCTAACATCTCCAGCCAATCTTCCTCTTTTTGCTTGAGGAAGACCATCGCTGAGCTAACATCTGTGCCACTTTTCCTCTGTTTTGTATGTGGGACACCACCACAGCATGACTTGATGAGCACTGTGTAGGTCTGTGCCTGGGATCTGAACCCAGGAGACCCAGGCAGCCAAAGTAGAGCTTACGAACTTAACCACTACATCACCGGGCCAGCCCCCTATCTTTTGTAATTTTAACCATACCTCTGTGTATATTTTTAGCGGTTCCTCTGGGATTAATTTTTCATAACAACAAAGTGAATTTTTAACACTTCACATGGAACGTAGAAATACTATCACTAGTATATATATCCTTTTAGTCTCCACTCTTTGTTATAGTTGTCATATATTACCTTGATATATTGAAAACCCAGTGTTTTAAATCTTGCTTTCAACTGTCAAATATATTTTAAAGAACTTAAGAGGAGAACAGTAATATATTATATTAACACAAATATTTGTCATTTCTGCTGCTCTTTCTTCGTTCCTGATATTTCATGTTTCTTTCTGGTATCATTTCCCTTCTATCTAAATAAATGAGTTAGCAATTTTTTAAAGTAGGTCAACAGACAACAAATTCTCTTAGTTTCTCTTCATCTGAGAATGTCTTTATTTCCCCTCAGTCCCTAAAGGATATTTTCACTGAATATACAGTTGTCGGTTCACTGTTCTTTTCTTTCAATATTTTAAAAATTCTATGATACTTCCTTTTGGCTGCCATGGTTTCTAATGGGAAGTTGGTAGTCATTCAAATTGTTGTTCCCCTAGAGGTAGTGTATTATTTTTCTCTAACTGTTTTCAATATTTTCTCATTGTCTTTAGTTTTTAGCACTTTGGTTATGATGTGCCTGGGTGTGAATTTCTTTAGAATTATCCTGATAGGGCTTATTGAGCTTCTTGAAACTGTAGATATATGTCTTTCTCCAAATTTGGAATTTTTTCAGCCATTATTTCTTCACATATATATTTCCTTCAGCAATGAAATCTTTCTCCTCGCCTTCTGGGGTTCCAGTGTTAGGAACATTATACCATTTTTTATTGAGCCACAGACCTTGTTCAGATCAAATCATTTCTGTCAATCTATCTTCAAAGTCATTGACACTTTTCTTTGTCATCTTCTTTCTGCTATTGAGCACATCTGATGAGTTTTTATTTCAGTTGTACACTTTTCAGTTTTAACTTTTTCATTTGATACTTCTTTATATTTTCTATTCCTTTGCTAAGCCTTTCTACTTTTTTCATCTGTTTCAAGAGTGTATCCTTGTTGAAGCATTTATATAATAGCTACTTTAAGGTTTTTATCAGATAACTTTAACCTCTGTGACATTTCAGTGTTGGCGTCTGTTGATTGTCTATTTTAGACTTTCCTGGTTCTTCATAAACTGAATACCACCCTTCCTGGCCACCCTCCCATCCTAGGACATCCTATTGCATTACCTTATTTTACATTCTTTATAACCTGTATTACTGTCTAAAATCATCCACTTATTTTTTAAATTTCAAATAGACTTTATTTTTCAGAACAGTTTTAGATTTAGAGAAAAAAATGACAAGATAGTACAGAACGTTACCATATACCCATCATTTTATTAATAAACGTCTTCCATTGTATGAATATAACATAATTGGTAATCCATTCCCTGTTGACCAATATTTGGGATATTTCCTGGTTTTTGTGATTATTTATAAACTTCATAAAGTTTTATGTACAGGTCTTTTTCTGGACATATATTTTCGTTTGTCTTGTGTGTATACTAAGGAGTGAAATTGCCAGAACCTAGGTAGGATTGTGTTTAATTTTCCAGTTATTGGACCACTTTACACTCCTATCAGTAATATATATAAGTTTCACATCCTTGTCAAGATCTATTGTACTCAGTCTTTAGTCGTTTTAGTAAGTATAAAGTAAAATTTCATTAAGGTTTTAATTTGATTTCTTTAATGCCTGATGATATTGAGCACTTTTTCATGTGTTTATCATCCATTCATATTTTTGTGTATGAAGTTGCTTTTAGAACTGAGAGAGAGAAGTTCTTTAGAGTACATGGATATAGGTCTTTTCAAATGTATATTGTAAATGCTTTCTCCAAATCTATGGAATGCCTTGCATTTTCTTAAGAGTATCTTTTGGTAAGTTAAGAGGGAAAATGAAATTCTAAGAATAATCGATTGACCCAAGAGAAGGTAGAAGAGTAAAACAGGAACAAAAATCAGATATGGCAAATAGGAAACAAAAAGCAACCATATCAATAATTACAACCTCTGAGATTCCAAATACATGTGTACTTTACTTATTGATACTGTTTCGAGGGTCATTAGGCTCTGTTTATTTTCTGTGAGGTTTTTTTTTTGTTAACCTCTGTTCATTTCAAATCATTTGTACTGTTCTATTGATCTGTCTTCGGGTTAACTAACCCTGTCTTTTGCTGACTGACTTCAATCTCTAAAGACCAAGTGACTTTTTTTAAGTAAATGTTTTACTTTAGAATAGTTTAGATTTATAGAAAAGTGAAACTATAATACAGAAAGTTCTCATGTACCCCAAACTCCATTCCCCTATTATTAACATCTTGCATTAAATTGGTGTCTTTGTCACTAGGAGCTCTTTCAGTTGGTTCCTGTGTCCTTTTGATATATGCCCATCATTGTGATGTTTTCTCTGTGTTTTGTTTCGGAAGGGGGGCTGAACACTTCCTTGCTTTCTTCACTACAAGCTACTCCAGGCTTATTTTGTGTAATTCCTGTTGAGTCCTAGAATCAGCCATTTCTCCAAAGAGCCCTCATCTCTTTTATTGGAAAATGATTTATGCTAAGTATTTTATTCTTTTTATTGAACTTGTAAATGAGGTTATTTTCTTACTTTCTGATCATTTGATGTATATTGATTTTGTATCCTGCAACTTAACTGAATTTATTAGTTCTAGTAGTTTTTAGTGAAATCTTTAGGATTTTCTACATATGATATCATGTCATCTACAAATAGAAATAATTTTACTTCTTCCTTTCTGAAATGGATGCCTTTTATTTCCTATTTTTGCCTGATTTCTCTGGCTAGGCCTTCCAGTACTGTGTTGAATAAAAGTGATGAGAGTGGGGATCCTTATCCTGTTCCTGATCCTAGAGGAAAAGTTTTCAGCATTCTACCTTTGAGTATGATGTTAGCTGTGGGCTTCTTGTATCTGACATTTATTATGTTGAGGTACCTTCCCTCTATACCCAGTTTGAACAGGTGTGTTATTCAAAAAAACGGCTTAGCCTCTCTCTAAATTAGAAAATAATGGGGCTATATTTTAATGACAAAGTTCTTCAAAGTACCAGATCAGATTTAATCAGTTCATTTTGCTAAAGAGGAAGAAGAGAGTGTGCACTTTTGCTCCTTCTGGTTTGTACTAACCACTGCTTCAGTCTTCAGAATTTATTTTAGAAAATGTTTGAGGTATTTGAAAATGCTGGAGGGACATCAAAGAGTACATCAATAAAACAATACAGCAGTAAGGCTGTGGATGCCTTTGAGGCTTGCACATTTATTTAATATTTTATGTTACCAGCTGAAGACAATGTTTTAAACTTAAGAAAAATTAATTTTAAACAAGAGTTTAAAAAATACTGACAGAATACCACCCACATAAAAAAAAAAGTCAAGACTTCCTGATGTTATCAAACATATAGCTTCTTGGTATATTGTTAAAAATTATCTCAATGATTTAATAAGTACATCTCTTTCTAGATAACACATTTTAACATTTTAAGAAAAACTCTCTTCTCAAAGGAAAATTCTTGAACCAGTGAGAAGAGTAGCAATGTTACAAAGAGAATCAGAAATCTTGGATCTCTGATTTCAATGTCAGTTTTTACCCAATTCAATGCAGTTTTGTAGTGCCATAAAATTGTACTTTTACACAAGGGACTAATAATCCAGAAATAAAATGCGTCATATAGATGGTAGTAAAGCTCAAAGATAGTAAAGTAATAAAATGGCAGAAACATACAAGGACAATAACAGAGGAGATGAACAGCAGGCAAGAAATGTCGACACATCTTTAGAAGATGGAAAACACACCAACGACTAATTTAGCACAGCAGAGAAATCCGAACCCTGTGTGGCTGTAGGGGGGGTGCTGATTCAGGCTGCAGAACCCAGGAAGGAGTCAGGAGTTAATGGCACCAGTCACCGCTGATTAAGGAGTTGTTGCTCCCTGAGATCCCCTTCCCATTGTAAGCACATAGTTGACTGTGCTTCACTTATCATGGCAAATGTAGTAGGCAAAATTCTGAGAATGACCTCTAATTACCTTGTCCCTGGAATGTGGATGGAATTGTGTAAATGGAAACTATGAATATTATGATATCAGTCGTAAGACTGTTTCGTTATATGGCAAAAAGATTATCCAGATTGACCCAAACAAATCACATGAGACCTTTAAAAGCATAGCCTATTCTCTGGCTTGTGACAAAAAAGGAAGTCAGAGGAAGATTTGACATGCCATTGCTGGCATTGAAATGGTGGCACCAGGAATCTCAGTCCTGTGGTTGCATTGAACTGAATTCTGCCAACAACCTAAATAAACTTGGAAATAGACTCTTCCTCAGAGTCTATGTATAGATAAGAGCTCAGCCCAGCCAACACTGTAATTTTGGCCCTATTAGATGCTAAGCAGAGAACCCAACCAAGCCCACTTGTACTTCTGACCTGTAGACCTGTCAGTTAGCAATTGGATGTTATTTTAAACCATTAAGTTTATGTTAATTTGTTATGCAGCAATAGACAACTAATATATTTATATATGTAATATATGTTATAAATTATATAATTATAATATATAAAATATATCTAATGTATTATTATATATTTAGTATATATTATACATTATATATCACATATACAATATACTGTATATCATGTTTGCAATATGTAATACATAATATGCATTGTATATACAATATATTATTTATTGTATGTTATATATGCTATATAATATACAATTTATACTAAATATAATATATACTATATTTGATATAATCTATAATAATATATTAAATATATATTACATGTATATTTATATTTTTATACTTATAGACATGTATATATATGTAATATATATTTAATATATATTAATACTATATTTATTCTATATATTTATTTATATATATTTATATAGTATATTTATACTATATAATATATCTATATAGAAAACTATAATGTGTAAAAGGATAGGAAGTTTATTTTCTGGTGTTTAACAAGGGAAATGTTAATAAATAAGCCTCTAAGTCATATTTAGAGACTACCAAGGATTAGCATATATTTAAGGACAGCCTCCAACAGGAAAGACAGAGACAAAATTTAAAAACTAAATAAAAGGAGCTTCAGGAAACAAAGACAAAAGATAGAGCAGAGGCAACTCTAAAAGAACCAAAATTAATACTACTAGACAGATAGGAGAAGATATAGCAGACAGGAAATAATTGAAAGGCACAATCAAAAATTAAGACGGGGATTTCCTAGAGGGGGCAGGGGGCGGCGGGAATGTTCTATGCCCAAGCAGAGAAGTGAGCAGGGCAGATTCCTACTGTGGCTGAGACTTGCAAGAAACAGCTCTAACAGTCCTTGCAGCCTCTTTCACTCAGAAGACAAGTAATGATTCATGAGCCAAATTTTAGGTTGTGCGTGTCCCTTTTGCCTTTAACATTCTTAAAAACAATATACCCTTCTGCAGAGAACAGTACACACTGCCATTTAAGCCCTGTTCCTCTTTCATCACAGAGGAAGCCTAGTGGATGTGTCTTTTCAGAGCACTACACACAAGACAGCTTATGAATGACAAAAGGATAGAATAAAGATAAAAACCGAATAAAAGGAGAACCTTTTCGACCAAGAGGTTCTAAGATAAAATTGCTATTCTCTGGAATTTTAATGAAGTGGTTTCTTCACTGATCCCTGGAAAATGTCCAATTCCACATTTATGTGGAAATGGTCGGACACACGCTTGCTTGTTAGCAGCAGTTTAGCACACTGAGCCTGCCGTGTTACCGAGCTCCTTCGTGCTCACTCTCCTTTCTTTCTCCCTCTCCTTCCCCTTCTCCCTCTCGTCCTCCTCCTCTCTCTTTTCTTCCCTCTCTCTCTGTCTGTCACTCTATCTACACACACACACACACACACACACACAATCCTTTTTCCCCCATTGGTGCCATCAGATCTCATTATTTCATTTGAAGCCTGACAGCTAACAACAGAGTTGAAAAAGGTGATCAAGTTAAGCTTTAGAAGAGGTCTTGTGCTAAATTAACACAAATACGTACCAAAGACCCATGATGAGATGCAGATTTGGACACAAGATTTACCGTTTCATTTTTAAGTGTACCCATTAAGAGCAGTTCAATGAGTCCTCTGAGCAGTTATCAAACAGGACGTTGAAATAAGTTAAACTATCCGTTGCCTGTTTTCAAATAGCCATTGGAGCTTTACAATATAGCAAGGTCAATGTTAACAATAACGTAAGCAGAAACTGTCCTATCAGCCGGCTCCTGGTCCAGCTCAGCTAGGAGTGGATCACCACGCTCATCTTCCTCTCTCTGTGAAATACCTCCTATCTCTTATTCTCTCTCCAAGTCTTTCTTTTTATATCTTGCTTCTTTTCATTCTTTGAAGCCTTCTTAATGAAGATTTTACAAGTGTAATAAGGATGTTATGAAGAGGAAAGATGTTTAAAATGAAAGTTTTTAAAGGCTGCTTCCATATGCCTTGGCTTTTGCATTTTATCCAGACAAAAACTAGCAGTAGTAATAGCTACAGTGAAAAGCAGGGGGTCATTTATTAACATTTTGCCTTTTAGGGCTTAAGAATCCGTGTTGCTACGGCAATCTCCATCACAATGACATCACAATGGCAGAACAAGTTATATCCAGAGCTTGCTCAGTCTAAACAGTGTGCTGTGACCCCAGGTAACATTCTCCATCAGCCAAGGAGGGAAGGAAACCAAAGAGTAAGGCAACACCTCCTTGGCGGCTTGGGGACACTGTCAGGGCCCTTGAGATAAAGTAACTAGTGAGATGAACCTGAGTGACTCAGAGGCCTCCAAGTGAGATGTGAGAAAAGTTATAAAAGCAGTCCACTCAGGTCCATTAAGATTAAGACGATTAAGATAAGATTATGGTTGAATAATAAAAATATCATATCCTCAGCCTAGCTTCACCAGCCACCACACTCCCAGAGACAGAAGTTACGGCTTGCCAGTGACCATTCAGATTTTTTAAAGGGACTGAGATCGCCACTTGTTAACAAGAACATCATTTTAAGAGATATCTGACAAGGAATAGACCTAGAATTTAAAACAACGATGACCAAAAACCTGTAGGCATAAAAAGACAGCATCCCTCAACCTTGTTCTTGAAGGATAATCTCAGAGTACTAGATTGGAAAGACTTTTCGAGTTTATCTAAATCACTTATTTTATGTTCCAAGAAGACTGAGACGTAAAGGGTGGAAGTGATATGCCCAAGGATGTAAGGCCAAACCAAGGCTAGAATCTAAGTCTCCTAACTGGTAGGCCAAATATTTTCATATTTGATGATGAATCGTATTTGAAGAATCAGCATGCTGATTCTTCTGGGTTAGAAATAAAATCAATCGTGACCTCATGCCTGTCTACACACGATCTGGCAGTGCCCCAGGGGCAGGGAAGGACCTTAGTTCACCAACAGTATAAATCTTCCTTCCTCTTCTGCCTAAACTCTCCGGGACCTGGGATTCAAAGTGATTAAGGGTCATATGGAGACTTCTGCTGGTAGGAAAGGCCACCATGCAAATAATGCCAATACCATTTGTAACCCATCCTCCCACTATCCATTCCCAATTGTATATAAGGTATAGAAAGTCTCCTGATATAACAGTGTCTGTAAATAATCACTTTCTAGATTATATAACCCCCTTTGGTCCCCAATAACAAAAACTTCAAAATGTTTTTAAAATGCATCAAATCAACTGTATTTACTGCTATAATTCACCTGAGATTTTCAAAAGAGTAGTCTACATGTACTAGAGCATCAGACAGCCTATCTTCTCAGGGTCTAGGCAGGTCCATATATGCCTAACACTGCCTTCTGTGCTCATACGCCAACATTCCCAGTCCTGCTCTCATTACTGTAACAATCTAAAATCCATAATATTTGCTTACAGAGCATAATATTTTTATAAGTGTTCAACAGTGCTATGGTATCTCTATGAGGGAGTAGCAGCAACCTAGTCACATGCCTCTCAATGTCATCTCTGTGTTCCTTGGATGTATTTCCATTGTGTATCTCACTAAATAACTCCTGATGTTAATGTAAGCATTTAGGAACCATTTTTTTTGTTATCATTAGTTCTTTCTTGTCTTATTAGTCCAGATCTCTTTTGTTTTGCAAACTGTTTCCTCCCTTGTTTACATGACCCATCTCTTTCCTATAAACCAACCTCAAACAAAAGGGGTAATTGTTGATCTCCTGACAAATCTCTATATACCCAGAAATGACTAGATGATTCTGATGTGGGAGAAACATAAAACAAACAAAAACCTCTGGGATTCTGGACTGAAAAAGGAAGGAAAAAGAGTTTCGAGATAAGTAAAGAACTTAAAGTGAGAATATTTTGAGGCATTAAAGGCACAACCAAGGCAACTCAAATCAAGAGAAACTGATAGCAGATTCCCCAGGAAGCCAAGAGATCATAGACAGGGAATGACCTGGCCTTAGAGACTTAAAACACAAATATCCAGATGGAGAGATCTCACAGAAATATGCAGACTGAGTTATTTTTTATGTACCTCTTAGCTACCTACTCATGTAGGTTTCTGACCTATTTCAATATAATTTATACCTTGATCTAGCTTTACTGGGTCTGAGAATGGTGACATTATGACCTATTAGAAAATGGGGCTTAGGAAGATGGGGTACAAGACACATTGCTGACCTCCACCCACAAAGCAGAGCTCAAATCTCTAAACAATAGAAGAGAAATTAGCTATCAGGTGGTTCCAAGGTGATCACATAAACAGAATAAAATGAATCGTCTTTGCTATTATACACACTGGCCAAATCTCAAAGTCAAGGCTGAAGATGCAAGGAAACGGGCAGCCCATTCCAGTGAACTTTTAAGAAAAGTTTAATAAAATATCCAAAGAAAGAGGGACTGTCTTCATTAATGTTACTGATTACTAAGGTGAGTGGTAATGAGTTTGGTTTTTTAAAATCTCTCTGGAGTGTGAAATGTTGACGCATCTTTTGATGTTGAGATCTTTACTGCTAAGATAGTGCTGTACCCTGCCTGCCGTTAACTGGCTGTTTTGAGCCCCACTGCATTAACGATCATTAAGGAACAAAGAAGTAGAAAGAGAAATGGAAATTTACAGTATTTCTCTTAGAAGCTTGGCGTAGTAAATGAACCATTTCACTAAAAAGGTGGTCATTAGAAATATGAGATGGGAGATATATAATACCACGAAATAGTTCAAGCCAGAGGTAAAAATACTTGAGTTTTTTCTAATAACTTCTAGAATCATAAATTATATACAAAGAAACATAAGACAAAAATATGAATTTTCAGATCTTAAAACCCAAGAGGAAAAAATTATTTCTTTGTAAACTAAGCCAGCCCTAAAAATTGACACTTGCCGAAATCTAGGACCCTGGAATCACGACATTTTTAAAACAAATGCATTGGTTGGGAGTGGTAGATATATTTTAAATACTATTTTCTGTTTCAAGATTTAAAAAGTGAAATAATTTTCACTTTTGCATGTTTTATTCTAATTCTTAGAAGGCACATGAATATTAAATAGTTGTAGAGTATATTTTTATTTATGGCTTTTCTCCCATATTTATTATTGGACATTATTCCACATTCTTGCATTGCTTTCCTAAGTATTTTTTAATGGCTTTACAAAATTCAGTCATATTGGTGTATCATAATTTATACAACCATTTTAGAAATCTTTTGAGTTGTGAATGGTTATTGAACTCTTGGAAAGAGTAAAAGTTTGGGTTTGCTTTAGAGGTTTTTCAGTGTGGACATTGGGTTCAGGAGAACAGGTTTTCTTGGAGGCTGGAACAAACTTCAGCGAACAATTTATTCCAACAAGTCTTAGGGAGGTCTCAGAACTGCCAAGAGTTTGTGTTCTAGCCGTGTTTCTCTAGCTTAGCTTTTCTCGGGGACACTGGTGTGCCTCAAATCATTTGTAAGTTTCGTTGCATGTAACCTATTACTAATATTAAAGTCTGAAACTTTGAGACTTCTTTTCTTTAAAAGGTAAATAAGAACAGATTTAAGATTATCCTAGAATGATGCCTCAAGAACTGCATTTCAGTGTGCAGCTTGAATGGGAAGGAAAGGTGTGGGTACACTCAGAAAAGTGTTGCATATACGAATGCCATTTTACACATAACCCAACAACAAGAAAAAAATATTTTTAGTGAATAGCCTAGATTTTTGCCATAATATTGAACTGATTGATGTCTCATGGGCTTGCTAGTTTCCAAATAAGAAAGGTCTTTCCTGTGCATAGCTCTAGAAATTCACCGGGAAACACCCTGGCTGCCACAAGAAAGAACTGTAAGCATAAAGTGCCTCCAAGTATTCTCCAGAATCTTAACTATTTTCAGTAAGTTTAAGAAAAAGAAATGGGGGAGGAGGGTCGGAGACACTATTAAAATAAGGATTTTTTCTAATATTGGCCAGATATCTCTCTCTTTCTCATGGCTGTTTTTAGAAGAAAAAAAAAAGGAAAACAGACATAAGCATAAGAAAAAATTAAGGTGTGAAAGTGGTTTTCAAACTTGGCAAAACATGAATCTTCTGAAGAGGTTTTTATTAAAAAAAAATTACTGGCGGCTGGCCCCGTGACCGAGTGGTTAAGTTCGCGCGCTCCGCTGCAGGTGGCCCAGTGTTTCGTCCGTTCGAATCCTGGGCGCAGACATGGCACTGCTCGTCAGACCACGCTGAGGCAGCGTCCCACATGCCACAACTAGAGGAACCCACAACGAAGAATACACAACTATGTACCGGGGGGCTTTGGGGAGAAAAAGGAAAAAAAATAAAATCTTTAAAAAAAAAAAATACTGATGCCTGGATTCCAAAGACAAAGCTCCTGGCTTAATTGGTCTGCGGTCACACCTGAGCATTCAGATGTTCAGAAGATCCGCAGTGATGCTAAAATGCAGCAAAAGCAAAGCT
Organism: Equus przewalskii; assembly: GCF_037783145.1. Classification (NCBI taxonomy): domain Eukaryota; kingdom Metazoa; phylum Chordata; class Mammalia; order Perissodactyla; family Equidae; genus Equus; species Equus przewalskii. The sequence continues at coordinate 22,215,216 of NC_091849.1, forward strand.
GGAAAACCACTGAGATCCTGGATCCAGTAAGTTAGCAGCAGCACTAATAGGACCAGGTCACTGACCTTTAGTGATTAACATGCTCTCCTGCCTTGAGATGTGTGACCAAAGTAATGCTTCTGAATCTGATGTTGTAACTTAAGCTCATAGAAAATAGAGAAGTACAAAATTCAACAGAACCTTTGTAGTGAAGTGTCCATTATGGAGGACTGCTGTTTTAAAAGGTTGGTCCCTAAAATTGGTTACTTGAGATACCAAAGGTAGTTATTAATTTGATTAAGTTTCTCCAGATTTTTCCCTTTGATTGTGAGGGGTGGAAAAAATTATTTTTCCCTCTCCGCTCCTAGGTTTTGCAGTTAGGGTCCTGCCTATTAGACTGATGAAAGACAACTTAAGAGAAAAAAACAAACTGAAGTTGATTAACATGTGCATTGCTCATTACAAGGGAGCACGCAGTGTTGAGTAACTCAAAGGGTGTTTAGAACGTGGGCTGACATAGCATCTTCACGAAAGAACAATAAATTTGTAGAGAAGGGACAAGACAAAGGAAAAGGACTTTGAGCTTCTAGAGGTGGCAAATTTTAGGAAGGCAAATATATGAGGAAAGTGATGTTAGATAAGAGCTAGTATTAGCAAGGTTTGCTATGTAGACTCCTCTGGTGTTGTATCTGGGCTGCTAAGAGTCTAAAGTTGTCTCTGGTGATTAACATTCTGTTGTTCCTCCAGCGAGAGGAGAGCGGGGACACCTTTGTAAATTTATGTCCTACTTTTAGGCAAATAGGAGGGCAGAGAGCTTTTCTTATATCTGCTTCTTCTCAGTTATCTTCAGCTCAAAATAATCTTTATGTCAAAGTGGCACATTTTGGGGTGGCATAATCTGCTGCCCTTACATTTCTTATTTCTCATTGCTCCTAAATAATACAAAATCTACTGTCATGGTTTTATTTTTGCTCAGAATTCCAATTGAGCTCAGCAATGAGACAAATAAGGCCCTAGCTTTAAAGATCATAATAAGTGTCTGTTAAAATAAAAAAAAGTCCAGGGCCTGGACCAGCAACATAGTGGTTAAGTTCGCATACTCCTCTTCGGCGGCCCTGGGTTCATGGATTCAGATCCCGGGCACAGGCCTACACACCACTCATCAGGCCATGCTGTGGCGGTGTCCCACATACAGAATAGAGGAGGACTGGCACAGATGTAAGCTCAATGCCGCTCTTCCTCAGCAAAAAGAAGAAGATTAGCTACAGATGTTAACTCAGGGCCAATCATCCTCACCAAAAAAAAAAAAGTCCAATCATGAAAATAAGGCAAAAGGAGGACTTTATGTTCTTTTGATGTCATACTGGAGCATGAACTAACAGAGCCACCTATGGATTCTTTTGTTATGTCAGGGGAAGTGGCAGTGTTTGACTTGCCATTTGTTATTTATTAGAGCCAAGATTCTATGAAGTTACATATTAAGTTAAACATTTTTGTCTGGTAGAAACACAAATTATTTATTTCCAGTAGGAAAGAAAATCTCAAAGGGTATAGTTTTATTGCCCTGTAGGACGTTAACTGGTTTCGGCTCTGAGTTAATAAAGTGTTCTCAGTGTAACTTTCCTGATGGATTCCCTAACTACTTTTCTTTTAAGTATCTTTTGAACCAGACTTATCACACTGGTTTCCTCAATAATGAATTAGATAAATCTTTGCCATATATTTACTCTATATTTGTATAAAAGTCAGGATTTAAACATTTTGAAAATTATATTTTGACAATTACTGGCATTTTTCTTTCAGGTCTCTTCTATTCCTACAGCTTTCTCAATTCAATGTAAAAGATCAGCATTATATGAGCTGTAGTTGCATAGGGAATTAAAATACAACAGACAACAGAAAGTTGGAAATGTAGTTAAAAAGAAATACATAACTCTGTCTCTAGTGGCTCTTACATGTACATTCACACTCAGATGTGCAGAAATATTATTTTTTACTGAACCAACTTGCTCACAAGCCTGGATTTCCTCTCAGTAGCTGAAAACACCTAATGTTGCCACTTCAAGTTAAATAAGTATCTTTCAGTTGAAAATAATCTTTCAGGAAATTATTCATCTGTTTAGGATTAAACTCAGTCAACTCAAAATTCAATCACCTCAGGCCAGCCTGGTGACCCAGCAGTTAAGTTCTCACATTCTGCTTTGGCGGCCCGGGGTCTGCCAGTTCGGATCCCGGGTGCAGACACGGCACCGCTTGGCAAGCCACGCTGTAGTAGGCATCCCACATATATAAAGTAGAGGAAGATGGGCATAAATGTTGGCTCAGGGCCAGGCTTCCTCAGCAAAAAGAGGAGAACTGGCAGCAGATGGTAACTCAGGACTCATCTTCCTCAAAAAAAAAAAAATTCAATCACATCAACAAGGCCTTCTCAAGTCTCAAGCATCTTCTCTTTCCCCTCCTACCTGGGTCAATGTGGGAGGAAGGGAAAAGCTTACCTCATACCATGGATGGAAGGACGGCATTTCTAGTTGAAATTTATCCTCTGAGACCTCAACAGACTCAGTTCAATTCGCTGCTGATATAAATGGTCCTGCTAAAGTGTTTGGCATCATTTCAAGGGCCTTACTATGAAAGAGTTGAGGCCCACTCCTCGTCCTGATCCCAGAACTCTCGTGGCTTCCAGTCTGATCAGTGTTTGCATTTACCCTGCTAGGGTATCCAAGAGTTTCCAGATCTCCTCCCCTCTCAGCTGAATCTCTAGGTCAACAGTAGTATTAGTTCAGACCTTTGCTCTGCCTTGTATGGGAGAAAGAGAATTCCTCTACCCTCTCTAGGTCCTTCTGGCTGGGCTACGAATTAAATTCACATGAGGCAGAATAATGAGAAAATCAAAGAAAGCTTTATAAAATGTATACATGGGAGAAACCCAGGAAACTGGGTAATTCAACAAAATGGCTGAGCTGCCAGCTTAAATATTATCTTCAGCTAAAGGCAAAGGAGGATGTTGCGGGTAGTGGTTTGGGACTTCAGAGGGGAGGAAGACAATTTACATGGAGGTGGAAAGGCAAATGTTTGTTAAACAAGTTTTGCTGGGCCAAAAGAGTGGGTTTGTTGGTGTCTTTCTATCACACCTATTTTCGATTATACTATAGCTATCTTATGGTATTAGCTCCTTCCTGGAACAGGCCTTCTGTCTTAAATTCTTTTAGGCAGTTCGTGGGAAGGTCAAATGTTCTACCTGAGTCTTCTGAGCCTTTATTGTCTTCAGCTCAAAATAATCTGCATGCCAGAGTGGTGCATCTTGGGATGGCCTGCCCTGAACCCCATCATTCTAAACTCTCCAAGTCAACACTGGAAGCTGATTCCTCCAAGAATCATAGGTGGAACGGGCCTATGGACCTTCTGTCCTTAGACTTCTTCATTATTCTCTGACCCAAAGGTTTTAACCACAAGGACAGACCTCAGCATTCTTGCTCTCCTGTCTGTCTCTCCGATTCCTTTCCTGGCCCAAAATGGGATTTGGTCTCCTCCCTTCGTGGCAAAAACCTATCTTCTCTTACATCTTCCCTTTCCTTGGGTTAACTTTTATAAAATCTCAGCTCTGAACCTCCAGCTTCAACTCCTTGGAACCCAAATACTTTTCCTTTTCACTAGAAGCCTGGATCATGTATGACAGACACATGAAGATTCTGGCTTCCAAACTATTTTGCTTCAAGTATGTTGTAAGCATATATTTTGGAAGGTGGAAAAATGGAAATAAAAACCTCAGCATCATCTTTGTTCTCAGCTGGATTTAGTCTTCCCCCGTCCTCAGTGGATTGTGATCTTTGGAAAGATAAGAATTACCTGCAATAAATGAAAAGAATCAGATATATCCTGTTTCACCTGTGGCCTTCCAATATGAATGAGGTTCACCTGTCATTCTGAGCTTTTATAGAAAAAGTAGCAAATACCAGTGGGTAAGAAAATTGCATAGTAGTAGAAATTATGCAAGATAACTCACATACCCTCTCTTTTCCTTTGCATTGCCACTTTCTGTCTTCCTGATATTTATCCTTTGTTATCTTTTTCCCATTCAGTTTCCCATTCAGTTCCCTGTCTATGTCCACTCTTTTTTCTCTTGTTCCCAACATTAGAGTTGGTCATCAGCAACCCTAGGGCATTAGACTGATGAAAATCCTCATTAGAGCAGAACTCAAAGTTAAGCAACTTATTACATCTGAAAAAAAAATCTTTGGTTTTAGGACCGTAGTCCAATAAAATAAAAACTCATTATAAAAATTGTTAATTTATTGAAATAAAAAATAAAAGCTTACTAAATAAAAATAATATCAATAAAGATATCAAGTGTATTAAAATAGTAATAAGCACAGTCTTATTAACATTCATTTTCCTTTGTTGCTTATGAAAAAATCTTCAGAATCACCACTTTCTGTAGTCTCAACCTTGTGTAATAAGATGTAAAAATTTTTTATTTATCAGAATTCCAGTTAGCAAAGAAATTATATGTAACTGGGAAATGCTTACATAGAAGGTGGTATCCCAAAGTGGCCTGAGTACAGATAATAACTGTGATGCATGTGGTCATAAGACAGGGAGAGACAGAGAGTTCCCATCAACTTCCATCATGTCTCATCTCCTTACCACCCGTTTAATATTGTCTTTTAAGGCACAGACCAGTTTTCTCAGCTGCCTTGATCATCCCCAAGCCTTCTCTGTACAAATTTCTGCCTTTGTCTTCTGTGAATGCTCTGTAATCACAGTAATCTTTCTATCCCCAATCCATAACTCTTACTTTTACTATTTATCCTTAACATTCATACCTCAAATTCACACATACTGGGGCCAAAATTGTCTAAGTTGCTGCAATGAAAACAAACAAATTCAGTTAGTAGAATTTCTCATATTCCTTACAAGAATCCAAGTAAGAATGTTCATATCACTGTACTGAAAAGTTGTTTATAAATAAATTGTAGACCCCTAAAAGCAAAGCTTCATTTTATATGGAAAAAAATCATAGCAGCTGGCTGTATTTTCCTAGAAATTTGCAAGTTAGCTGTTATTAGGGCCCAGTGGAAAGGAAGTAGACCAAAAAACAAATGATAGAGGCTATTGGATACTTTTAGTCTTGCCATTCACTTGATAGATTCCTCAGATAAGTGAAATCTTTACTAGGCCTGATGGGGTAGGATTAATGGGGTCCCCCAAAGACCGACAGCTCTGGCAGTCATGCACTTGTGAGTCCCTCGAACACTGAACTGGGACTGGGCCTGTGTCACCAATAAAATATGGGAGAAGTGATGCTGCATCACTTTTGAGGTCAGATCAGTAAAGCCTCTGCACTTTCTGCCTTGGCCTCTTGGAACACACTCTTTAGGAGCTCTGAGCCACCGTCTAAGGAGCCACATGATCCTGAGACTGCCATGTTGGAGACGCCATTAAGATTCAGGCAGTTTGTTGGATAGCAATAGAAAACTAGATCAATGGGTACATAAAATTGTAAGAAACTTTACAAATATGCTGCATCTCTAAATGCAATTCATTGTAATATCAATTGGTTTCTCCAGTTAGCTTCAGTTTACAGCTTTTATGACCACTCAGTTAACCACTGCTGTATCCATTTATTCTTACACCTTTCTTTTTATAAATTACTTATATAGTTTTTACATAGTAGATTAGCTTTAGAACTATGAGCAAATGGATCTGTCAATGAAAGTGGTGTTTCTATTGATTTGTGAATTAAGGAAAGAGAGTACCGACAGCCAACTTAATACTTGGAAAACAATGTGGTATGATTTATGTAGTTTGAGAGCCCAAGGCAGGTTTCAGAGATGCTAGTTAAATATGGCTGGACGGAAAGGAAGGTGAGCAGAAGATGACACTAGGTACCTAGGCTTGCCTGCCATGGAAATGATCTGAACTTTAACCTAGAAATATTAAGGATCAATTGAAATTTAAACCACAAGTTATATCACTACATTTGCATATTAGATAACTTTGGCAGATTTTAGTCTAAAATAGTGAATTAACCACATGCTACAAGATCCCCACTCCCACTTCAAAATACTACAAATTCCAGCAAAGGCAATAAAATTAATAAATATTGCCATTGATTTCATGGAAAACGAAAAGAGTTCTAGTAAAGGTTACTCAGGTTGCCTCCGATTTCCTGCCACCACAAGTAATGTCATAATAAACGTCATCATATATATATCCTCTTATGGACCTAGATCACATCTTTTTATTTCATTAAATCAAGGAAATTGTCATTCTAAGCCCCATTTTTTTCAGCTCTAAGAGAATGCAACCAAAATCATTCTTTACTCACCCAATCTTCCCCATTCTCTAAATTCTCTGGGTCTTATAGAAGCTCTCTTGATCATTATTGTCATCAGTCCACATTAGTCACCTCTTAGAAACCCAACTGTCCCAGTTGCCACGGCCTCATCCATAAACAGCTCTGTTCCTTCCAAGTCTACTGTCACAGGTGGCATTGTCCAGGAAGCTGAGACATCAACAGATGCTGAGAGAGAGAGAGGAATGCAAAAGATTTGTTGGTAAGAAACACCTCTAAAAGGAAAACAGTGGAAGCATATGGGGCAGAAGGAATCATCAGACAATAATGCATACCTGACACATTTTGATCGGTCCAACCAGGAGCTCCAGAGCAAAGATTGTCCATAAGAAGAGTTCCTTGTAAGACAGAATAGTTAGACTCCTGTATGATGCTTTGCTCAGTCTTTGGCTTGGAGCTGCCCCAAGAAGAACGTGAAGAACGAGTGCTTGGCTCAAAAGCTGAGGCAGACTCCGAAGGAGCTAAGACCTGAGTCCCGTACACATTCTCCCCTAACTCCACTGTTTAACAGTGACCAGGGCCAATTATCACTTATGAGATGTTAAGTTCTTTTGTTGGCTGCTGTCCCTGGACACAAAAAGCCAACAGCACCCAGGCAGCAGGTGTGGCTCATATTTTAGTGAAAAACTTGCCATGTCCCCCAGTGAGAGTGCACTTTCTTTGGGAAGCAGGACCTTGCAGAGCCCAGAATTTTGGGGTGGGAAGCACGAAGCACAAAGCACCTGAAGGGACATTGGGTAAGTGTGGTCTATCCTCTTCCTGCCCCTTGGTTTCAAGATCCATGTATTCTTTCTGTTAGAGAAATAGCACATATGAAAGTCTCCAATTTAATGTTTATACCACTTACTAGAGGATAGCTCCCCTCCCTTGCAGAATGGCAGTGCTAAGCTGGCACTTCAGCTGCACATTCAGCAGGCTATACTGTAATTCTATCATCCTGGCAGCTTCTGAGTGGTGCTGTGTCTAATACACTGGTAGATCCTTCACCTCCTTCTCTGTGAAGTTATTACCCTAGTTGGATGCTATGGGATCTGAGATTTCATTCTGCAAAACCCAGGAAAGTGGCATTGGCTGAGACTCTGTGGGCAGGTGGGGAAAATCCAGACTTGTATTACTTGTCTATTCTTGTGAGAACAAACTGCTAGTCTATCCAGGATGGAAGGGGCCAATGTAGTCAACTGGCCGTAGAGTAGGCAGTTGTTCTTTTTGAGAACGAGTGTCATACCAGGGGCTCAGTGTTGGTCTCTGCTGCTAGAAGGTTCAACATTCAGAGGCGGCAGAAGCCAGGTCAACCTTAGGGGTCAAATGTCTATACTGTGACCCATGTATATAGCCTCCAACTGCCACCATGGCCACTTTGTGAATGTGCCTTTTTTTGCCAGAACTGAGGTGGGAAGGGAATCAATGACAAAGGCTGGCTGGTATCAACTGGATGAGTCATTTTTCCTATTTTATTCTTAATGGTTCTTTCATGGTGGATGATTTCTGATGGATATTAATGTGTGATATAAAGGTCTTCACACTTTGTGCCCGCTGTATTTGTCCATCTACTTACCTCTAACCCCAGACCTACTGGTCTCCAATCTTCTAATTGCTTCTAATCATTTTCCTTCCAAGCCCTGACCAGCCATACTGGTCATTAACCGCTTCCCAGGGGTGGTGCGTGACAATGCGTGAGGTCTCAGCTCCCTAAGTGTATCATACAGCCATTCGTTAGTGCAGTGAGCCAGTTTTCCACTCTTTTGAGTGACCAACAGACCTATATCCCTTTCCTATTCCTGAGGAATCTTCCCTCCTGGCCTCTTCCCCTCTCAGACATCCCCCTCTCCCATTGGTGGTATTATGAGTTGAATTGTGTCCCCAAAAAGATATGTTAGAATTTAACATATTCTATGTACCTATGATTACCTGTAGTACCTATGATTGTGACCTTACTTGGAAATAAGGCTTTGAAGATGTAATCAAGTTAAGAAGAGGTACTTAAAGATGGGCCCTAATCCAATGTAACTGGAGTCCTTATCAGAAGAGGGAAGTGTCACGTGAAGAAACAGATACACTGGGAGAGTGCCATGTGACAACAGAGGCAGAGAGTAAAGTGATGCAGCTGCAAGCCAAGGGGGACGTCAAGGATTGACGACCATCACCAGAAGCTGGGACTAGGGAAAGAGGGGTTCTCTACTACAGGTAGCAGAGGGAGCAAGACCCTGCTGACACCTCGATTTTAGACTTCTAGCCTCTAGAACTGTGAGACAATGAATTTCTGTTGTTTTAAGCTACGCAGTTTGGTTTAGCCCCAGGAAACTAAGGCAGCTGGCAGGGCCATAGACATTTACAAAAATCTCACAGATTCCTTAATTCTAGGCAGCTTCTAATGTTTAAGAAAAGGAAGTTACAAAGAATTACAGGAAACTGCAAAGTCTGACTGCCACTTTTTAAATTGATTAGGAAGGAGGAGAAGGGAAAATATAGAAAAAGATAAAACCAGATTAGTGTTTTAATAAATTCTCCTACCTCTGTGGAAGTAACAAAAACAAATGTCTAGTGGAAACATTGAATTCAGGTGTAAAAATTATCATTTAAGGGGCTGGCCCCGTGGCCGAGTGGTTAGGTTCGCGCGCTCCGCTGCAGGCAGCCCAGTGTTTCGTTGGTTCGAATCCTGGGCGCGGACATGGCACTGCTCATCGAACCACGCTGGGGCAGCGTCCCACATGCCACAACTAGAAGGACCCACAATTAAGAATAAGCAACTATGTACCTGGGGGCTTTGGGGAGAAAAAGGAAAAAAAAAATAAAATCTTAAAAAAAATTATCATTTAAGAAGAGATTTTGTGTCAGGAATATAAGGCAATAGAGAAAGTAATTTTATAATTGTACTAAAGAATTTTATTTGTGCATTCTGCTACATTTGTTCCAGTTTTACTGAAAAATAATTGACACGCATCACTGTATAAGTTTAAGGTGTACAGCATGATGGTTTGATTTACATATATCGTGAAATGATTACCACAACAGGTTCAGCTAACATCCATCTTCTTCTCCTATATATACAATAAAAAGAAAAGAAAGTAAAAAGGAAAAAAATTTTTCTCCTTGTGATGAGAACTCATAGGATTTACTCTCTTAACAACCTTCGTATGTATCATACAGCAATGTTAACTATAGTCCTCATGCTCTTCATCCCTAGTACTCATTTATCTTATAACTGAAAGCTTCTACCTTTTGACCCCCTCCTCCATTTCCCCCTCCCTCCACCCTCCACTTCTGGTAACCAAAAGTCTTGGTGTCTTTTTCTATGAGTTTGGTTATTGTTTTTAGATTCCACATATAAATGAGATCATACAATATTTACCTTTCTTTGTCTGACTTATTTCACTTAGCATAACGCCTTCAAGGTCCATCCATGTTGTCACAAATGGTAGGATTTTCTTGTTTTTTATGGCTGAATAATATTCCATTCTGTATGTATGTATATATATACACATACATACACATACACATATATACATACCGCATCTTCTGTATCCATTCAGCCATCAGTGGACACTTAAGTTGCTTTTACGTCTTGGCTATTGTAAATGATGCTGTTGTGAACATGAGGGTGCAGACATCTTTTCAAGTTGGTGTTTTCATTTCCTTTGGATTCCACAAGTGGTATTGCTGGATCATATGGTAGTTCTATTTTTAATTTTTTGAGGCACCTACCTCCATACTATTTTCTGTAGTGGCTGTACCAATTTACAATCCTACCAGCAGAGCACAAGTCTTCTCTTTTCTCCATATCTACACCTCTGCTACATTTTGGTGGCAGAATATGCCTTGATAAAAATTTCAACATAGAAGAGGCATCAGAATATGATGAAGAAAACTGGGTAATCAATTAATTATAAACAAGATTATTAACAATAAATATTCCATACAAATTTACCTATAAAGGATTATTTAGGTTAGTTTTTAGTAGAATAAACTTGCAAATCACTTATTTTTCTGAGTTACTTCTACAGAGCAGTCATCTCCTCCAAACTTTCAAAATTAAGTACCTGATCAGTAAAACATTGGGCATATACTCCCTAATTTTTATATTTATTTATAAATTTTATTAATAAAACTTTATGTACCTACTTTTTATAAAAACAAATGCCAATAGCAGTTCTAATGTTTTCTTTCTTAAATGACACTAGACCACTTGGCCAGTGCCAGGGTCCAAATACCTACTTGGAGACCACTGACTCGAGCAGGCATTAGCAAACGATGGCTCAGAGGCCATATCTGGCCTACCACTTGTTTTAGTAAATGAAGCTTTATTGGGATTCAGCCACAGTCATTCCTTTATGTATTGTCTCTGGCTGCTTTTGCACTACAATGGCAGAGCTGAGTATTTGCAACAGAGATTGTATACCCTACAAACCCTAAAATATTTATTTTCTGGTTTGCTGATTCTTTGTCTAAAAATCAAAACTCTGATTCAAAAGCATGAAATTGACCATCATCTTTTTTTTTTTTTTTTTTGGCTGAGGAAGAGTTGTCCTGAGCTAACATCTGTTGCCAATCTTCCTCGTTTTGCTTAAGGAAGATTCACCCTGAGCTAACATCTGTGCCAATCTTCCTATATGTTGTATGTGGTCACTGCCATAGCATGGCTGCTGACAATGGTGTATGTCCACACCCAGGTACCAAAACTGGGCCACCGAAGCTGAGTGCACTGAACTTAATCACTAGGCCATGGGGCCGGCCTGACCATAATCTTTTTAAATTGGGTGAAACAAATGTTAAGTAATTTAGTTTGATAATCATCCCATACCCAATAGTATAAATATGATTTCACTAATAACGTAATGATTAGTGACCCCCAAGTAGGTAAACCTATATATTCCCATTTTATAGATAGTTTGTTTGATTTGATATTAAGTGAACAAGAAGGCAACACAATGTAGTGAAAAGAATATAGGACTCAAATACCTGGGTTTATACTCTGGCTCGATTGCTAATAGCCCTAAGATCTTAAGGAACTCATTTAACTTCTCCAAGCATGAGTTTTCTCACTTGTAAAATAAGGATAATATTCTACTTCATAACATTGATGTGAACATCATAAGAAAATAGAAGGTATAATAAATGTGAAAGTAACTTATGAAACTATAAAAGTTTATATGAGTGAAATGTATGATTATTAGCAAATAATCTTGATGCTTGATTGAAATAACTAGATCTTTTGACATCCTTAACATAACAAGAAATTATTAATCTCCATCATAACAGCACCATCTACCCTTTCTCACTAATAGTTGCATGAGAAGTAGTATTTGTAAAATATTGTTAGAAACTTGAAGAGATAATATATAGTTTATGTCATTCCATACATATATATATATGTCATTTCATATATATATGATTCTGCTCTGCAGGATGCTGATATCCTAAACCTTAGGACTTTCAACTAATAAACTGAAAATCAAAGGGTAAAAATTGAAAGTAAAAGGGATACTGTGTTGTCACGGTGCAGTGGGTTGAACTGTGTTCCCCAAAAGATATGTCCACATCCCAATCCTTTGAGCCTGTGTATGTGACCTTATTTGGAGAAAGAGTTTTTACAGAAGTCATTAAATTAAGGATCTTGAGAAATGATCATTCAGGATTTGGGGTGGGCCCTAAATCGAATTGAATTCTTTTTCTCCTTATACGAGAAAAAGAAGAGGGAGATTGGAAGCACAGAGACAAAGGGGAGAAGGCCCCTTATAAAGTCGGAGGCAGAGATTGGAGCTCCACTGCCACAAGACGAGGCTTGGAGTCACCAGAAGCTGGAAGGAATCTCTCCTAGATCCTTCAGAGAGAGCGTGGCCCTGTTGACACCTGGGTTTCAGACTTCTGACTTCCAGACCTGTGGGAGGATAAATTTCCGCTGTTTTAAGCCACCAAATTTGTAGTACCTTCTTACAACAGCCTGAGGAAACTAATACACATGGTATGGTTTTATTTTGTTTCATTTTAAATATTTGACTAAATTTGAAATAGCTACATCAGAAGTGTAAGGGAAGTACTTAAATAGGTGGGAATGTTATCTGTGAGGCAGTGAAGATTTTCTCATCACAGATAGCGCCGCCTCATTTAGGTCCAAACAAGAAAGATTGCACAGTTGAAGATATATAATTAGGATGAGTGGGTACTTAGAGAAAGAACATGTTGAAAGGAAGAAACATTAAAATTAAGACTTTTAGAGAATTTGAAGACAAGAAATAAAGTCATAAAACTTTGATCAAGAGAAGAAAGTGTATGGATACACTCTCATGACACTGAGATTTATGTGCTATTAATAGACAATGTTAATAGTGTAGGCTATGAATATGGATAAGCCCATTTTTAGAAGTTTAAAGAGATTCTTCTTAACAAATGCACAATTTTAAGTATAAAAGAGAATGCTTTTGGCAGAGTTGTACAATATTCAGTCATGTTAAACATAAGCAAGATTTTTGGCGGGGAAAATTAATGATTCGAATCAAAATAAGTGTTGAGCATGAAGATTTAAAAGCATATTTCAAACAGCAAATTTTTATTTGAAACCAGTTACAGAGACAAAAAGTAAAACCTAACTCTGAGGATAGTTATGTCAGAGGCAAGAAGCTATATTCAAAGGAGGTAAACAGAACATGGCCAATGGAAACAAAGAAAATTCTCGATCCTCTTATTCCTGCGGTCAGCAAAGCCTGGCACATTTGCTCTCACAATACTGCAGGTCTTAAAGACTTTCTTCTCATGTTCTGGTTTATGCTAAGGCAAGCAAAAGGGGGCCCTTGACAGATGCGAGGAGGGAGACGTAGACTTTGGCAAGTAAGCAGAAAAAGGTGAACTGGCATTGGTTTACCAAAGGTTTCTGAGGCCGCGAAAAGGAACTACTAGATAGTGACTTAGCCAGTCCCTTCTTTTCTCAGCTCAGAAAGACGTGGGTTAGAGAAATATAGTGAAGATTATCTACCAAAAGAGGGAACAGAAAATGCATTCATTGAGTTAAATCTCTCTCTCTTTTTTTCAATCACAGCTAAAGAGACCAAGAGAGGGAGAGACGGTGGCAAGGGGCCACAAAGGGGAGAAAGATAAGATCTATAACCGAGGATCTAAGCATGTAGCTTTATCTTGTTATTCATAAAGGAAGGAGAGAGAAATGTCATACGGCTGGAAAGATAATTTCTTGAGGGGCGAAGTGAAATATTAAAAGATTTTCCCATTGCAAATAAGGCAATTAAAACTATTCAATTTGACAAAGCACTGGACCCAGTTGAATTACACCATAATTCATGAGGAAAAAAATAGCAGCAAGGGAAATAGAGAAGCCTTTGGCAAAACTGTTTGATAGCTCAATAAGAGAAGAATAAAGGGAGCCAGCACATTTGAGTCACTAATAAGCATTCTTAGATTTAGCAAGAGAAAATCATTAAAAGAACTAGTTTTCTCAACTTCAATTATTAAGCACAAGAATAAAGATTCACTGGAATCTGTGCATTTGTGATTTCCCTAAGAGAATGGGTCTGAATTTAGGAATTTAAAATTTATTTTTATTCATATTTCAGGAAAGCACTTAGAATTTTACTAGCATGTCACATAATAATAAGAAAAGCACACTAATGAACAGAGCACCCCAAATCATCCTGGATACCAGAAATAATGAGACCACCATTTCACAAGCTGATAAAAACTAGCCAGCACGTGTTAATAGTATCACTTAAAAACATTTTCTTACAGAAACGTTTCCTTTTTTTTTTTCAAAGAAACATCTTATAACCATGAATACAACTCGTATATTTTCCATGGAGTATCAGAAAAAATTTTAATCCTACCTCCTCACTCGATACATAGATCATTGCTCCTTCCCCTTGCCCTCTGTCCCTGATTGGTATCCCAGGGATTCTGTTACTCCCTGTGATGCTCTAGGGACCAAACCCCAGCCTCATCCTAGCTTTGCCACTGCAATTACTGAATCCAGCCAGGCACGTAGAGCAAATGAGCCCTTGAAAGAAGTTCTCCTCAGGAGCCCTATCTTTTATTTCTTCTTCTATGTGGTTTTATATCCCCCAGACCTCAGGGGTCTCTGCTTCCAAACATGGAAATGATGAGCACTTCAAAAGCATGACTATATGTGACTCTAGTGTTCTCATGGGCATTTTTACTATACTTTGAGCAAAACACAAGCAGCCACATGAAGCCAGGCCTACCAGGATCAGATATTCTGTCCAGTTAAAAGGGAGCATGAAAGTAGAAACCCAAAAGAATGGCATAGGTTAAATTAAAGAAACATGGAGCCAGATCAACCAGATAATTTAATGGAGTCAGACGAACCAAATGAAAAACAGGTTTAATGGTTCCTCCCTTCAAATCAGAACTGTCTTAAAAGCAGTGCCATCCACAGTGAGACACCAGAGTGAGGTTTCCAAGGGTGAATGACCCTTTCTAAAGAGAAAAAACATGGATTAGGTAGACAGCTGTAAAGCCTCTTTCTGCTCTGAGAGTCAATGGTTCTTTGATTTTCTTATTGAAAGTCAAGGTCATGTTCAGACACTGTCTATGAATACCTATTACTATGTTATTCTCTTCAAGTCCTTTTGCCAATAACCCAAATGGATGGTTGAAGCTCTTCAAAGAAAATTTTAAACTTCTCTTTACCTTTTTACATTTTAGAAATCCCATATAAAAGAGTAGAAGAATGAATTTTGTTTCTAGAAAAGGATTGCATGTATATTACCTTAGTATTTATTTACTATCAAGGATCCTCAAGAAATGTTTCATAAAGCATTCCTTGACAACATGCTGCTACATTGTAATATTTATAAATATATAATTCACTCCTTGGCATCAACAGTGAACTAAGTTGTGTTGTTTTTTGCAATTTAACTCAAGCAAGAACAGAGGTGAATAATCCTATTAAATTATCCTGCAGAAACCAACAACCCCAAAATCTCAGTAGCTTAAATATGACAAGGATCTATTTCTCACTCACTCCAGTCCACTGTAGTGCCAGATGAGTCTCCAGGGCAACCGTCCTCCAGGCAGTGGCTCAGAGATCTTGGATAATGGTGGTACCCATTCTCTAGCTTTTCCACGTGGAATACATGGCTAGTTCAGTTGCTGTGGCAGAAAAATGAGAACTGGAGGATTGTGCAGCCGTTCTGTCTTTTGGCCTAGGAGTGAAAGATCTCATTCCAGCTCTTGCTCATTAAACAAATCTTGCCAATATAGCCCCAAATAACTGCAAGATGGCTGGGAAATGTGAATGAGTATATAGAATGTTGGGTGACCCCCTATCTCAGCCGCAATAAAATAAGGGAAGTGGAAGATTAAGGAAATTAGCCTGAGGTTCAAGAAACAAATAGCCATCTATCTGAGGCTAGCTTATTGGGAGGCAGCATTCACAGAGTTTGCCATGAATTTGGCAATAATAATAGCTAACATTTATTGAGTGCTTGCAAAGTGCCATATACTGTTCCGTTTTGCCTGTATTAACTCATTCACTCTTTACAACAATTATATGTAATATTATTATCCACATATTACCAGTGAGAAATGTGAAACAGAGAGGTAGAGTAGCTTGACCAAGATTACACAGCTAGCAAGAGGCAGACCCAGAATTTGAACCCAAGCAATCTGGCCCCTGACCTCATTCTCTCAATCATCCATGATGAGGTAGAAGAGAAATGAACTGCAAGTAAATTGAATTCTATTAGGATTTATTTTTAATTTCTTCTTTATCTCCTGTCGGTAGTGAGATGTGGTGGAAAGAAGATGGATTTGATGTCAGGAGACCTCAACTCCAGTCCCAACTTCACCAGATGTAGGCGTGATATTAAACAAAATGCTTAACGTTCCCAGGCCCACTCCTTCAAAAACGAGGTTCGTGTTGGGATGGGATGGGCTTTTTGTCCATAAAAGTAAACAATAAATGTGGAGAACATTTTATAAACTCTAGATATCTACCAAATAATGCCTTAGAGATAGAAGCACTATACAAGATAGGTATAATTTTCGTTACTCTACTGACACTAACTTCACTGTTAAGTTATTTTTCTATCTCACCTTTCTAGCAAATTCCAAGCCTGAATCAATCCAAATGTTTATTTTTTCCACTTCTGCACCAACTGCCAAGTTCTGCTAGAGGAAAAGAGATAAATAGAAGCAAGCCATTTTATTACTTCTACAAATTCAAAGTTTCCAACCCCAGCAGGGCATGAGTGCTTCTTGGCAATCTTAGACTTCGTTGGCCAGCTCCCTCTACTGATCTGCACAGAAGCTATGTCTACACCTTCCATGTTTTCACCAAACCTCTTGTTCCATAACTCTTGTCCCATATTCCCAGTAGAGGAACTGACATCCTGTCTCATCAAGAAAATGAAAATGATCAGATAGGAATTCCCTCAAACTCTGACACCAAACCTTCATATAAATGCATCCTGTCCTCCCCTCTTCCTGTCACAATCGGAGAGGTCTGCTGCCTCCACCCAGTGTCCTCTCTGTACAAGGCTCATGTCTTCATCTATCCTCTGCTTCTCATTCCTTCTTAGATTCTCTTGGACCTAAGCCCATCAGTTATCCACTCTTACTTTTCCACACTGTTGACCTCTCCATTTCTAAACGGTTTTTTACTATAGCATTTAGTTGAGATCAGATATCTCCCTCTATCTCATTCCCCACTCCAGTTTCTATTCCTAATCTCGTCCCCTTTCTCAAAATTCAGCTTCTTGAAATAATTATCTCCATTCCTCACTTACCATTAGTTCCTCAATCTACTACAATATGGCTTTTACTATATCATCCCACTGAAGCTGCTATGGCCTAGATCTCACACTCACACACACACACACAACTTGTTCTTGTCGATACGTATAATAGACGATTTGCAGTCCTTTGTTTACTTATGTGCAGCACTTGACACATCTGAACATTCCTTCCTTCCTTAAAAGCTCTCTTCCTATGATTTTCAGGACACTGCATTCTCTCCATTTCCTCCCTTCCTCTTTGGCTTGTCCACTGGGTCAGCTTTGCAGAACTAGCTTATTTTGCCTAATTCTTATATTTTCATGTCTCTCAGAATTCCATCTTTTCCTTTGATTTTTCCCACCCCAACAATACTCATTTGGTAACTTCAGGCGCACACATGTCTTCAGATATAAATTTTTAGCTGATGATTTCAAAATAAGTTCTTCTCTTGGGCTCCAACCCATATATCCTACTGCCTACTGGATAACTCCTCTTGGGTGTCCCACAGGAACTTCTTATGCAACATCTCCCAAACATTCATGGGGCCTTGACTACATGTCTTTTCTGTGTTATAAGTTTGGACTAGGTAGATAAAAGATAAGGAGCCTGCACCTCCAGGCTCCTTCAAAATTTCTGTAGACTAAGGTGAGGGCTATGATGGAGGTGTGCCATGTGTGTGCCATCAGACTATGGGTGTTACCCTCCAAAATAAGAATGGATAATACTTTGAACGGATATCTCACTTTAAAATTGATACTGTGGGCATGTCAAGTAGCACCTCAAAACTTTTATATGTTTAGTCAGTTGAAATTTGGAAGCAGTGTTTCAGAGTCTTCTCCTTTAGAAGCAACTTTGGGATGGGGACAGCATCATATTTAACAATGATCTGAAAGATTCGACTAGGCACATTCTGGGAAGCCCATGGCACTAAATACATTTGGCGAAAAGACAATAGCAAGTAAAGGATATTGGGGATTTCTGTTTTTCAATTGCATCATTATTCTGATCTCCAAAGACCACTCTATTCCTTTGGGAAATATACTTTGATCAAAACTAGAAATAATTTATCACCTAAGTTTCCATAGTATCTTCTTAGAAAAGATTTATATATAAGACCTCACTTGAATGTAAATTACATATCTGCTTCTTAATTTTATATTTATACATGTATATTTTAGTTAGTTATTTTGTGTGCATGTGTGTGTGGGTGTGTGTGTGTGTGTGTGTGTGTCTGTGTGTGAGGAAGACTGGCCCTGAGCTAACATCTGTTGCCAATCTTCCTCTTTTTGCTTGAGGAAGATGGTCCCTGAGCTAACATCTGTGCCAATCTCCCTCTACTTTGTATATGGGACACCGCCACAGCATGGTTTGATGAGTGGTATATAGGTCTGTGCCCAGGATCTGAACCTGCAAACCCCAGGCCACCGAAGTAGAGTGGGCAAACTCAACCACTACACCACCAGGCCAGCCCCTTGCTATGTATATATTTTATATATATTATTTATATATTATTATATTATTCAGGAGTTTATATATAAAATATATTATTAATTTGTAAGTAACCATTCTTCAATGGAAAATTATGGAAATTCCCAGTAGGAATGATTTAATTATTAGAAAATCATCAGTAGGTGCAAACACAGTCCTTGCCTGAATGTTGAACGATTATCTTAAAAATTACAGAAGCTATTGAGATAGTTCAAATATCCATCTTTTTTTCTTTACCTGGATAGAATATTTACAACTGAAGACTTACCTCCCTTTAGACTGATACTTCTGCCAACATTGATTTAATCTGCCCTTTGCTAACACTATTAATATATTGACATTTTAAATCTAGGAGAAAAAGAACTACTGAGTTGATTTACAAAGATGCCTCATCAGCAAGAAAAACGAGCCTCCCTGATCCTCCTCCTCTGCTAGTCTCTCCCTCCTCCTTTTCGCATTTTTCTTCAGATGCAGATAATTCTAGTGGCTGGAAGTTCCCTGGCCTGGGACTTTTTCTGCGACTCCACCCCAGGCTACATCAAATAAAATTTGGAGACAGACAAACTGTATGTTAGGCTCTCTACCTGTGACCAATACAGTCCATCTTTAAACTTTCCCTTAAGGAGCATCTTTTGTGTTAGAGATTCTCCTTTCATTCTCTAACAAAACCTTTATTTTTATGGCTTTAGAGAACTCCCTTTAACCATCACCATGGATCTGACGTACTCATATACAAAATGTAATAGTAACTAAGCCAACCCCCTCCAGGAGAGCAGTAGAAGTAACTGTTAATTACTGAGGGCCTCATCTGCCCTAGGCATACTGAGCCAGGTACTCTACTCACAGCACCTCATTTAATGCTTAGCACAGCGTAGGTAGGTACTGCAATGCACACACCATTAATTCTTTTTGCAGTTTAAGAAGCTGAGCTCCAAGAGATTAAGAGACTACTCGACCTACTGGTAGTGCTGGGATTCTAATCCAGATAAACCTGATGCCAAAATATGAGTTCTTTCTACTACATTTTAATGGGAAACAATAGTTTTACTAAATATTCTTGGATTTCTAATTATGGAAATTCAAAGACTATTTAAAAAGACTTTTTCTTGCCTTTTTGTTTTTTTGTTTTGTTTCATTTGGGATTTTTTTGGTTTGGGGGAAGGACCTTGAGTAGCAAGTATGGTACCCAAGGTCAAGTATGCCACCTCTGATCAGAGTTCAGTCCTTCCTGAATCCAATAGACCAGCTATCAGAATGAAATGTGAAGGCAATAATTTCTTTCTTTCCTTTGAATTGTAAAAGATAAATTATTTTCTCCAGAAATCACTTACATAAGTTACGTGATGGCATTCAGGAACAAGACATTTCTATAAGTTAGATGTTATCAAAAGCAGGAACTACAATACACTGCACAGGCGTGCTTTCTTCCCTCCCCAGGGGCCGCCTCACATTCATCTCTGCTCTCAGGAGTTAAAGCACTGAGTCATCAGACAGACCCGGTTGGGGGCTATGACCTCTAATAGCCAGATAGGGCTCTCTCTTCCACTACAAGGGCTTTCATGTTGAGTTTCGTTTGTTTTAAGAAAGCATCTGAGAAGGAATTTTCAGATCCAAGAAGATATTTATTATGCAAACTTTTTAATACAGGCTTGTAAAATCTCAAGGAAAAATGCTATACCCTATACTGAGATTATGGAGAAGAATTCATATAAAAAAGGAGGGTTACCAGGCTATTTTCAGCAGTATCATCCTTACTTTTAATTATTAGATGGGAAGAGAAAGAAGATGCATGAAAATGCATGTTTGGGAAATTAGAGATACATTTGAATACTCTCCTCTCAAGGACAATTTGACCTGTAATGAATGCTATGTGAAGATTGGCCTCAGAAAGAATTATATGTCTTACCAGTCAGTAAGAGGTATAATAGCTAGTGTTGAGAAGTCACTGTGTACTGGCCACTGTGCCAAGTGCCTTACATAATTTGTCTCATTCCATCTTCACAAGTGCCCTATGAAACAGGTAATAATAGTATCATTTGACAGATGAGGAAACCAAAACTCAGATAAGTCTGGTCTCTGGCCTAAGGACACAAGCATATAAATGACAGAATTCAGATCCTGCTTTCTACAATAGTCAGTGAGCTCAACTTTGATCAGTCGTTCATTTACCAATTCCAGGAATTTTTCAACAGTCGATATTCTTCAGGTGATATGTGTGTATGTATATAAATATATATACATATGTATGTTTATATACACACATATAGAGAGAGAGAGATCTAAATATAACATATAAAATATGTAATATATTTTTTATTGTTAGTGCTATCTAGCCAATTCCAACTCCTAGCGACCCTGTGTAGAACAGAGGGGAATGCTGCCCAGTGTTTTTGTGCAATTCTCTCACCTTCTGATGCAATCTCAGACAATTCTCCACTGATATTACAGGGCTTTCATGGCCAATTTTTTTGAAAATGGGTGGCCAGTTTCTTCTTCCTAGACTGTCTTAGTCTGGAAGCTCTGCTGAAACCTGTCCACCATGGGTGACCCTGCTGGTATTTGAAATACCAGTGGCATAGCTTTCAACATCACAGCAACATACAACCACCACAGCATGACAACCGACAAGACAGGTGGTGTGGTTTTGGGAAACAAACCTGGGAAGTGGTGGTGAGAGCACCAAATCTTAATCCTAGACTATGAGGGCTGATTATATAATGCGTTACATTTGTGTTATATATTATATAATTATAATTGGTTATATATATAATTAATTGTATATGTATGTTAATATATATAAAGTTTATTAATATATAAATATATGATGTAAACAAAATACTTATTACACATAGCTAACTGTTAATGCCTCCAGAAAGCTCTTTTTCTTTGTCTTAAAGAGAAAACAAGCATTAGAGAAGTGTTAAAGACCAAATTAAGACTTAATCTTTTATGCATTCAGAAGAATTGAAAGAGAACAGAACAGGGAATCACTTTCTCACTATGGGAATTTTTGTTGACTAATGTTGTATCCTTGTACTATCTGAAGTCATCACTCCAAACACCAATGACAAGTCAGAAATATGGCATTGTGGTGGGTGCTCAAGAGCAAGTCAGACACACTAGAATTAAGGGAGAGGGGGGAAAAAACTCTTCCCAATCTGAAATAGAATGGTATGATCCAGAACAGAAGCACTGTAGGCATTGGGCAGAAAAGAGCAGCATGATTTGGTATAATCATTCTGGATTCAAAAAAAAAAGATGAGGGTCAGCTGAAGGTTTTAGAATAAAAAGGTAGAAAAGAGGGAGAGGGCATTCCACACAGACGAGACATGAGTGAAGTTAAAGGAAAGAGAATTACCACACGATGCTAAGAGGACACCTGCCTCACAAGATCAGAAAAGACCCCTGGCCAAGTGGTTAAGTTCACGTGCTCTACTTCAGCAGCCTGGGGTTCACCGGTTCAGATCCTGGGTGCAGATTTACACACTGCTCATCAAGCCATGCTGTGGCGGCGTCCCACATAGAAGAACTAGAATAACCTACAACTAGGATACACAACTACTACCAGGACTTTGGGGAGAAAAAAAAAAGAAGAGACTAGTGTGGCATACTGGAGAGAGGAGTCAAGTAGAATCAACATACAGTGCTAGATTATAGAGGATATTATGATCAAGATTTAAATGTGATACGGTAGCTTTTAGAAAGCCAACAAGGTTTATTAGCACATGGCACTTTAGAGCTCTTCTTTTACCTAATGCTCACAATCGCCCTGTAGGAAAGGCATGAATATCAAGATTTTATACAAAAAGTCAAACTTAGTGTGGCAGACAGGACAGCAGACCCCAAAGATGTCCACACATCCTAATTCCTGGAACTTGTAATTATGTTATGTTACATGGCAAGGTACTTTGTAATTACATTTACTTTGTACATATAATTAAAGTTATAGACCTTAAGATAGAAAGATTATCCTAGACTAACCAGGTGGGCCCAATCTAACCATCTGAGTCCTTAAAAGCAGACAACTTCTTTGGTTAAAAGCAGAAAAATTGTGGCAGAAGAAGAAGTCAAAGGGATTCCAAGCATGCGAAGGATTTGATGCACCATTGCTGGCTTTGAGGTCTGGGGGCTCATGTGCGAGGACCAGAGAGAGGCCTCTAGGAGTTGCGGGCATCCCCACCTGACATCCAGCAAGGACACAGGACCTCAGTCCTACAACTACAAAGAACAGGATTCTGCCAGTGACCTGAATGAGCGTGGAAGCTGATTCTTTCCAGAACAGGCCAATAAGAGTCCAGCCAGCCAGCACTTTGATTTTAGCCTTCTCACACCTGGAACAGAGAAACCAGCTGGGCCAGAGAAACCAGTTCGTACTTGCAGAACTGTGAGATAATAAATCTGTGTTGTTTTAAGCCACTAAATTTGTGATATTTGTTACAGCAGCAGGAGGAACCTAATATATTTAGATGACACACCCCACCCAAGGTCATATAGCTGGTAAAGGACCAAACTGTAACTCAAACTCAGGTACATCAGATTCCAAAACCCACGTCTTTAACTGTTATGCTCTCGTGTTTCTCAGTGAACAGAATTGCTAAAGTTATATTTAAGACACAAAAGCCAACTTGCTAGTGTGTGGAGCTGTTTGGAAAAAGAGCAGCCAAATGGGAAGGATGCAAACTGACATACTCTGCTCCACAGAGTAAGAAGCTTGTCTCCTCTCTCTCGTGTCTTCCCTCAGTAAGTCATGAAACACACAAAAAAGTGGAGTTTTTCTACTGTCCAACTTCTTAAAGGAATTTTGAACATTAGAAACTTCATTTTAGAGCGTCTGAGTCCACTTGAGCTTTAGGGAGGAGTCGTGATACTTGCTAATTTTCACTCCAAGAGCAGGCAGACCTAGAAGAGTTGAAAGCAAGTGTCCTTAAAATAAAAATGAAATTTATCATATAGAGTTATAGTAATAGCAATGGCTAAATCAAAACTCACCAATGACAGTAATATGACTTAAAAAAAATTTTAAACCCATAAATCTTTTAGTGTTGAGACATTATTTCAAATATATTTAATGCAATTTAAAATTATTCTATGAAATAGATATTATTGTCCCAAGTTTGCTACTGAGAAAATAAAAGGAGACTCACAAAGGTTAAGTGACTTGTCCAACATCATGCTGTTCGCACATAACTGACATGGGGTTGAACTCAAGGTTCCTAACCTCTAGACCTCACTCTGTTTCTATGGCACTGAGCTGTAGCACTGGGGAAAAGAAAGTATGATTCTTAAATGACTGCATAGGGTTGTCTTGAAAATCAAATGAAATGTTACGAGGGAACGGGTTGTACAAAGGTAAACCTGTCATCAAAGATGCAACATGAACTTGGCCTAAAACTGGCCTCATTCAATGAACACCAACAGAGTGAGATCCTGTGGGGGCATCCTTTCATTTTTCAGTGTTACTCATAAATCCAGGATCACAAAGCAATTTTAGTGGTAGCATCCAAATCTCCTTAAAAAATTCTTAGAACATATGTGCATCTTAATAGTGAAACATAATATACAGGGTGAATAAGAATAGTGGGAAAAGAAACAGGAGGAATTGGGGATGGCTTTCTTTTTTTAAAAGCCTGGTCCTCCTCCAACCTTGCACACATCTGAACAGAGCCAGCACCTCCTCGGGGACCATGGCTCTGAAGTGGACAGCAGGCACCATGTCACACTAAGATCATTGGGAGCAGCTGTTCCGCCAACTATGTTTATCCTTTCCTGGGGCTTTTTGCTCAGGGTAGGAATGGTGTGGACAGATGAAAAAATGCTGCCTTGGCACCTCTGAAATATGCTGAAATTGCACTAGATAAAAAGCAACTAGCCTGTCAGACTCAACTCTCCAGAGAAGATACAACTTCAGCCCTAGAAAATGGAGAGCATTATAAAAGCCAGGCAAGAGAAACTCTCCTAGCCAAATAAACCATGACATTTGATACATATGTTCTGTGGACTTTTGCTAAACAGAAATGGAATAATTTCCTGTCCACCGTTGCTATCTCAGCAACTGACATACAGGAAGGGAACTACAGTGATGGAAATTTCTAGAAAGCAGAATTGAGTAGGATGCATCATTAATGGGGCAGACTACAGAGCAGAGTCACAGCCTGAAGGAGGAAAGAGTAAGTCAAAAAGAGTTATTCTGAGTTTTCCAGCCTATCCTGGCCATCCAACCTTCCTGTGAACGGCTCCCTGTGTCAGTGGTCCTCAAACTTTTCATCTCAGCCTAACTTTCACTCTTAGAAATTATTGAAGACCCACAAAGAGCTTTGGTTTATGTGGGTTATATCAATAAATGTTTAGCATTAGAAATGATAATATCTTAATATTTATTAATTCATTAAAAATAACAATACTAAACCCATTAAATGCTAATAAAACTGTATATTTATGAAAAAAATAGCTATTCTCCTAAACAAAAAATAGCAAGGAGTGGCATTGGTTTACATTTTTGTGAATCTGTTTAATATCCAGCATAATAGAAGACAGCAGGATTCTAATATCTGCTTCTACATTCAGTCTGTTGCAATATCACATATCAGGTAGTCTCTGGAAAACTCTACTGTATACTCATGAGATGATGAGAGTCATAACTACAAAATAATGTCTTTGTATTATTATAATAATAGTTCTGACCTCGTGGACTCCCGAAAGAGTTGTTGGAAGCCGCAGATGTTTCTGGACTATGCTTTGAGAACTACTCTTCTACACTTTACATTTATTCTGATTCTGGAATCGGAATTTTGTTAACTCATGAGTCCCTTCTGGACCTGCAAAATCACTGTGCAATGTTAGAGTTCCAGAAAGCAACAGCTAGAAAGAGCCTAGTAATCTAGCCAGCTTTTTTACTCATTAAATTAATTATTTTTCCACCACGTGCCATGTGCTGTTCTAGCACTAGAAATATAGCAATGAACAAAAAACAGAGAGTTATAGAACTAAACATTAGAGACAGAGGGAATCAGAAAATAAATAATCAGGAAAAAACTGAGATAATCTCAGGACCAAGTGCTCTAACTATAACAAAAAGTCAAGGTAATCAAGTTACTCTTGCGGTTGGAATTATCCAGAAAGATCTTAAGACTTGTTCAAGGTTATGCACAGCTAGTTCGTAAGACTCAAGAACAGAAAATAGTGCTTAGGAAAGTAAAGTTGATAATTATTTGGGATATTGGGTAGTTCAGATGGCTTTCCTAATTATTAGAACATCATCAAAAGTAATTTTTATTGATATTTTATTCTAAATTATTTCACTTGACTTTTCTCATGGGACCTGGTCACCATTTAATTGACCGACACTTGTTTAAGTTGCCTCGAATCCTTTGTAAAAACAAAAACCAGGATAGAAATAAATATTTGAAATCTTGAATATTATATTAGAATCATGCCAGGGAAGAAAGGTCTTATAAGGTAGACTTCTATGCCCACAAAATCACCCCCATAAAATAGACTTTGCTATATACACGATTGGCCCAAAAGAGAGTAAAATTTATCTTGGACATTTCCCGCAACTACTTCCTTCCTTTCATAATCCCATCTCCCACAGCAATCCAAGGTCCCACCCTGAAACTCTTTATATTTGTTTGTATTCTTTAATCTTTTATCATAGTATAACACAGTTATGGAAAATTGCACAGTTGGCTCAATGAATTTTCCCAAACCAAACATTCTCATATAACTAGCACTTAGATTGTGAAGCAGAATTCTATTACCAACACCCCAGAAGCTCCCTTTGTACTTTCTTCCAGAAAACACCACTCACCAATGATAAACAATATTCCGGCCTCTAGCAGCATAGATTGCCTCTTTTGTACTCTGTATAAGTGGAATCATATAGCGGACATTCTTTTGCATCTGGCTTCTTGAGTTCAAGATGTCGTTAGCGATATTCGTTCATATTGTTGCATGATTGCAGATCATTTATTTTCGTTGTTGTAAACACACATCTCATTGTGTGAATACGCCACAATTTATTCACCCAGATGGACATTTGAATAGCTTCCAGTTTGGGGCTACTATGAATAACACCCCTATAGACACTCTAATTCATGTATTTTAGTGAACATTTAGTTTTAAATATATACATGTTTATAAATATTAAATATGTGTATTAAAATATATTAATATATTTTCAAAATTTTTGGTCTTTAGGTATACTTATGTTCATCTTAGTAAATACTGTTGAACAGGCTCCAAAGTGGTTATTCCAATTTACACTTCCACCAGCAGAATATGAGACTTCCAGAAAAATTTCTGTTAATTGGAGGAGCTTATCTACTATTTTCTCATGGCCATAATCTCTACTATTGAATTTCGTAAACAGCTCGATGATTAGTTTCTAATGCCTATGATACCCACCATGTTGACCATTCTAGAAGTACTGATATCCTAATATGGAGTTATTGGATTTGTCACGTCTTAACCCAAAAAAGATTTTTAGGGGCTGGCCCTGTGGCTGAGGCGTTAAGTTTGCAGGCTCCACTTCAGCAGCCCTGGGTTTCACCATTCAGATCCTGGGCATCGACCTAGTATGGCTCAACAAGCCATGCTGAGGCGGTGTCCCACAAAGCTCAACTAGAAGGACCTACAACTAGAATATACAACTATGTACTGCGGAGCTTTGAGGAGAAGAAAAGAAAAAAAGAAGAAGATCAGCAACAGATGTAAGTTTAGGGCCAATCTTAAAAAAAAAGAAAGATTTTTAAATAATGAGACATCAAATATTAATCAACAAGCCAATAGTAAAAGAGGGTCTTCTTGCTCCCATATCCTGTGGTCAGATCTCCTGTTCCTCTGCAATGGATGTAAGCCAGATTCAGGTACTTGGCTTCAGTACAGGGCCACCGCGCTAGAGCTGCTCAGTCTCGCCCGGAGCCTTGTACTCAGTGTAGTTCTCAGACCAACAGCACTCACATCACCTAAGCACATGCTCACAATACGGAATCTCAGCATGCTGCCTCGGACCTATGGAATCAGAATCTTCATTTGGCAAGATCCTCAGTATAATGTGAGAAGCACTCTATAGAGGAGGGGCCTCAGATGCCAATTTCACTGTCTGAATTAGAGCTTGTGGGGCAGTTCACAGCCTAGGCACATACACCTACAAAGAGTCAACCAGCCCATTTCTCAGGCCATCTTTTTACCTCCTACTTGGACTAAGGCCTAGCGCCCAAGGAGAAGACCAGAGTTTACTGGGAGAGCAGACATGAAAACAATTTTAACACAATGTTGTTGCAGTTGTTGACAAGATTTACGGCAAATGGGATAGAATTACAAAAGGGAAGATACTAGTTCTGTTTGCAGTGATGGGAGAAAGCTTCAGAGAGACAGAAGTTTTGCCTGGTCGAGAACAACACATGACAGCGTGCCAGTCAGAGAAGAGGTGATCCAAATCAAGGAAACGGAAAAGAGCAAGAGAGAGAGAAAAAAAAACTATTCTGGGCCCTTTTCCCAACTCTGTGGCTCTCCCCTTCTGTGTGGTATCAAGGTTAACTCTCTTTCCTTCTCCGCGTCCCCTCTGGATGTGCATTCCTATCTATATCCCTTCAGTCATGTGACTTCTGTCTCCTGACCAGTGGCTGCACAGGCTGTGCACTGCACAACCCCAGAGGAAAACATTCACAACACAGACGGAAATACCCTGAACGTCCCCTGAAGTTACTCTCTGCAACAGCCTGAACACAATCAAGCCAAGTCTTGATCTTGATACTCAAAGAATACTTCTAACAGGAGTTACACTATTGACTACTCCTCCAGAAATACCCTCTTCCTTTGATTTCCGTGCTAATGTATAATGTGATTCCTGTCCCACAATGTCCCAAATTGACTCTTCTGGCCCTCTGCCTTCTTCCACTGAATGACAGCTGGCATATTCCAGATTCCCAAAGCCTCAGTCCTCAGCACTTTTTTTCTCCTACAATTAAAAACACACCACTACTTTTTTTCTCATACAATACCCAGTGGTTCTCTTGACTCCCAGATCCCCAGATCTCCCTGCTTATTTTTTTGTGCTCTTGCAATCTTCTATTCCACATCAGCAAATGTCTATAGGACTTTCCTTTACCTCAAATATGTATTACAAATAATTCATTAGACACACACACGCTCTCCACTGCTAAAAAGCTCCCCTAAACAACCGCCCTAGCTTTCAAAATCTTGGAATTACCACTGACTCGTTCTTTTCCTTAAGCTCCATATTCCCCAATCCAATTGATTTCTTTAATCTATGTTATGTCTTCATCTTCCTTTACAACCTCACCAACTGGCAAACAAGGTCATGTACAATTCAAGGTCATGTACATGCACTGAGTATAAGGCCATCCCTCACCTTATTATCCAAGAAAGCATAGTGGAATGTAGATGAATGAGAGATAAGAAGACGACTTATTATGGAGATAAGCTTGAATCTTTTGTTTTTAAAATTAAATCATTTACAAACTCCAGTGCCTTAACGATTATTAGGAGCAGTGATTCACAGCACACTGTACAAGTGATGTCGTTTGTGTGTCTTACGACCTGGAAGTTGATAGCCATCAGCATGGAAGATGTAACTATTCATCATTTACATTATTGGCATGTTTATTATACCTTATAAAGTTCTGGAAAGAAATGATCAGTCTTATACATGTTTCCCACATCTCTAAGGCATCATATTTAGTGTGAATTAGATGCTTGTTAATTAGCAGGCAGCAGAGTCTTAAAACACAGGAATAAAGAAACACTGCAAAAAGTCCAGGCCCTCTTTGGCCAGAGGCATTTTATTGAAGGAGAGTCAATATGGAGATGCTGGCTTCCAGAGGCCACTGTAATCCTTGGCTTGTAGTCCCTTCCTCTAGCTCGAAGTGCATCCCTCCAGTCCTCTTCTGTCACCACGTGGCCTTGTCCTCTGACTCTTACTCTCCTCAGTCCCTCTTATAAGGACCCCTGTGACTACCTAAATAATCCACATTTAAGGTCTCATGTGATTAGTTTGGACCCAAGTAGATAATCCGGGATGATCTCCCCATCTCAAGGTCCGTAACTTAATCACAGCTGCAAAGTCCCTTTGCCGTGTAAGGTAAAACAGTCGTAAGTTCCCGGGAAAAGGACTTGGGAGACATTATTCTGTCAATCACAGGAGGGGTACATGAAAGGTCGAAGAAACTCAGCTAGCAAAGTCAAGGACACAGGGAGACATGGGGCCTATTCAGAGCTGCTCCTTTCTAATAC
This sequence comes from Equus przewalskii, assembly GCF_037783145.1. NCBI lineage: Eukaryota > Metazoa > Chordata > Mammalia > Perissodactyla > Equidae > Equus > Equus przewalskii. Next base: position 22,245,028 of record NC_091849.1, read on the forward strand.
TTTAAAAAGCAAACTAATTTCATTTTTATAAAGATAATGCATGAAAATTGAGGAAAACTCAAATAGCCATAATCCCACAATTTGAATGAACCACTGTTATTCTGAAGGGCAGTATGTCATTACTGAGTCAAATTAAGTATACGCATAAGCTGTGATTCATGATTTGACAGATAGGAAGATATGTATGAGAAGGCTCATTTCAGCATTACTTATGGGGCAGAAGGTTGGAGGCAACATGGTTATCCGTTATTGGGAAAGTGAGTAGAGAAATATGATGATAATTATATACCAGGAGTGTAACTCAGTAGTCAACAGAAATAATCAGATGTACTCTAGCACTGAAGCTAGATCAAAACCAAAATACTAGTGAAAACTAGGTAAAAAACAGAATAAGTTAATCACCTTACACCCGTTAGAATGGCAAAAATATCCAAAACCAAGAGTGACAAATATTGGAGAGGTTGTGGAGAAAAAGGAACCCTCATACACTATTGGTGGGAATGCAAACTGGTGCAGCCACTATGGAAAACAGTATGGAGATTTCTCAAAAAGTTAAAAATAGAAATACCTTATGACCCAGACATCCCACTACTGGGTATCTATCCTAAGAACCTGAAATCAGCAATTCCAAGAGCCCCATGCACCCCTATGTTCATCGCAGCATTATTCACAATAGTCAAGACGTGGAACCAACCTAAGTGCCGAGCAACTGATGATTGGATAAAGAAGATATGGTATATATACACAATGGAATACTACTCAGCCATAAAAAAAGGACAAAATCATCCCATTCACAACAACATGGATGGACCTTGAGGGTGTTACGTTAAGCAAAATAAGCCAGACAGAGAAAGATAAACTCTGTATGACTCCACTCATATGTGGTAGTTAACATATAGACAAAGAGAACTGATCGGTGGTTACCAGGGGAAAGGGGGATGGGGTGGGGGGAGGGCACAAAGGGTGAAGTGGTGTACCCACAACATGACTAACAATAATGTACAACTGAAATTTCACAAGGTTGTAAACTATCATAATCTTAAAAAAAAAACAGAATAAGTTAAGAGCAGAGTACATAAATTTTATATATATGCCCTACATATATTTTGCAAGAACATTTGTTAACAAACTATACACACATACGTATCTTGTATGTATAGATATAACGTGTGTGTGTGTGTGTGTGTGTGTGTGTGTATCTCTGGGGAGGGCATTAAATTGGAGAATGATAATGTAAAGGAATAATCAAGAACAGGTTTCTTTTCTTTTCTTTTCTTTACTTTTTTGTAAGGAAGATTGGCCCTGAGCTAACATCTGTTGCCAATTTTCCTCTTTTTTTCCCCCCTTTCTCCCCAAAGCCCCAGTACATAGTTGTATATCCTAGTTGCAAGTCATTCTAGTTCTTCTACGTGGGATGCCACCACAGCATGGCTTGATGAGCAGTGCGTAGGTCTGCACCCAGGATCCAAACTGGCGAACTCCAGGCCACCGAGGCAGGGCTTGTGAACTTAACCACTCAGCCACAGGGCCAGCCCCAAGAACAGTTTTTAAAAAGAAAAAATATTCTACTGTTAACATATTGGTGTACTTCTTTTTACTCTGCATTCTGTGTTACATATTTATAATTTATTTTAAGTAATTGGATAGTTTACAGTTTTGTATCTGGCATTTTTAAATACTTAACATTAAACCACGAATAGTTTCCTATCTTTGATAGCATCATTCTGATTATTTCATCAGAATAGATTCCTAGAAATAGAGTTACTATGTCAAAGGATAGAAATATTGCAAATGCTTTTAATGTATACTGTCAAATTGCTTTCCAGAAAGGTTGGAAATAACACCAACACTACAGGAAAATGTCTATATCATGGTATTGTGAGCATATTTTAAAATAACACCAACACTACTGGAAAATGTCTATATCACAGCATTTTGAGCATAATCATTATTATTCACTTTCATTTAAAGGCTAAAGGTAGAATCCCAATACTGTTGTATGCATATTTTATAGCTAGCAAATCTGAGCATTTGGATATACAATTGATTCTCCTTACCCAGGGTGATTATGTTCTATAAAGCCTCTATGAGTTAGTGAATCTGAACCGCTGCTGCCAGGACAGACAGGGCTGGATCCTGGCAAGCTTCTGGTCACAATATTTTTATCAACCCATCAGCACACAATCTTGTCGTATGTATGTCTCTGTTTAAAGACACGTTATTTAATATATATGGTTGATTTATGGATGTTGAACTCACAGCCAACAGCACTATAACTCAGGTGTCAAGGATGCTTATCTCACACAGTATTTTCTCTGTAAGACACATCATGGACTCCTTGCATTTCAGAACATTAGTTAGCACCTCAGCCCTAAGCATGGGGGCCCTTTGAAGCAGTGAAATCACCAAGAAAAACCACAAAAATGTAATAAGTGTGTCACTAAATAGACCTGCAAAAATGACACTTGTTTACAGTATAAGAGTTGAAACAAAAAGTGAGCATCAGGCAGCTCAAATTATTTACCACTGTATCATGAAAGGGCCGTGAGTATTGATTTTGGGAATACAAATAGATTTTAGCAAGTAGGCAAATTTGCAAATGTGGAATCTGTAAATAATGAGGATTGACTATACTTATCTACCATCTTAATTTCCTCCGTTTTAGATTCTTCATATTTTTGTCCATTTTTCTATTGAGGTTTTAATACATTTACTATCAATTTATAGGAATTCTTCATATATTTAGACTATTAATCTTTTATTTTCTTGGTTTGAGACAAATATTTCATCCGTCTGTTGTCTTAATTTTGTTCATTTTTTTACTTACGTAGGTTTTAAAATTTAAATATAGTCAGATCTACTCCTTCTGTTTCTTCATGATTCTTTCATTGGTGCTATTTTTAGAAAACTCTTTATATCCAGAGATTAGGTAAATATTCACTTACATTTTCTTTATTCTCATATAGATTCTTTTGTTTTTGAGGAAGATTAGCCCTGAACTAACATCCACCGCCAGTCCTCCTCTTTTTGCTGAGGAAGACTGGCCCTGAGCTAACATCCGTGCCCATCTTCCTCTACTTTATATGTGGTACGCCTGCCAAAGCATGGCTTGCCAAGCGGTACATAAGTGCACACCCGGGATCTGAACTAGCAAACCCCGGGCCACCAAAGCAGAACGTGTGAACTTAACCACTGCACCACCAGGCTGGCACCAGATTCATTTTTATTTTTAACCATCTGTTTACAGTTATGATTGGCATCTGGTATTAGATGTGATTTTAATTTTTCTTCTAAATAGTAAATATTCTTGGTGATATTGATTCAGTTTTTCAATTACATCTTTTCTACATTTAAAATATTTTTCCAGCTTTATTGAGATATAATTGATACATAACATTGTGTAAGTTTAAGGTGTGATGATTTGATACACATAATACTGTGACACATTTACCCCAATAAGATTAATTAGCACATCCTTCACTTCACATGATTATCATTTTGTTGTTGTTGTTATAGTGAGAACAATAAAGCTCTATTCTCATAGCAGCTTTCAAGTGTACAAGTTTCAAGTGTATTGTTAACTATAATCACCATGTTATACATTAGCTTCCCAGAACATATTCATCTTGTAACTGAAAGTTTATACTGTTTCACTAACATCTCCACATTCCCCCCACCCGTCAGACCCCAGAAACCACTATTCTATTCTGTTTCTATAAGTTCAATGTTTTTAGATTCCACGTATAAGTAAGAGCATACAGTATTTGTCTTTCTCTGTCTGATTTATTTCATTTAACATAACACCTCAAAGTCCATCCATGTTGTTGCAAATGGCAGGATTTCCTTCTTTTTTATGGTAATTTTTGTGGTTGTTAGTTTTGTATCCTGAAAGTTTATGAATCCTGAATTCATTTAATAGGTCTAATAGTTATTTGGTGGAGTCTGTAGGATTTTCTGTATATAAAATCATGTCATCAGCAAACACAGACAGTTTGACTTCTTCCTTTCTGATTTGGATGTCTTTTATTTCCTTTTCTTGTGTAATTGCTCTGGCTAGCACTTCCAGTACTTTGTTGAATAGGAGTAATGAGATTGGGCATCCTCATCTTGTTCCTGATTTTAGAGGAAAAGCTTTCAACCTCTCACTGCTGAGTATGATGTTAACAGTGGGTCTGTCATATATGGCCTTTGTTATGTTGAGGTATGTTCCTTCTATACCCAATTTGTTGAGAGTTTTTATCATGAAAGGATATTGAACATTGTCAAATGCTTTTTCTCCGTCTGTTGAGATGACCAAATGATTTTTGCGCTTCATTCTGTTAATGTGGTGTATACATTTATTGATTTGAGTATGTTGATCTATTGTTGCATCCAAAGAATAAATCCCAATTGATCCTGTATGATTCTTTAATTTTTTTAAAGATTGGCACCTGAGCTAACAACTGTTGCCAATCTTCTTCTTTTTTTTTTTCTTTTTCTCCCTAAACGTCCCCCCAGTACATAGTTGTATATTTTAGTTGTGGGTCATTCTAGCTGTGACATGTGGGATGCCACCTCATCCCACCTGATGCTCACCTGATGAGCAGTGCCATGTCCACACCCAGGATCCAAGCCAGTGAAACCCCGGGCCACCAAAGTGGAGAGCGAGAACTTAACTGCTTGGCCACAGGGCCAGCCTCTGGTGTGTCATTTTTTTAATGTTCTGTTAAATTCGGTTTGCTAATATTTTGTTGAGAATTTTTGCATCTATTTTCATCAGGGATATTGGGTTGTAGTTTTCTGTTCTTGTAGTATCCTTGCCTGGCTTTGGTATCAGAGTAATGCTGGCCTCATAAACTAAGTTTGAGAGTCTTTCTTCCTCTTCAGGTTTTTGGAAGAACTTGAGAAGAACTGGCATTAATTCTTCCTTAAATGTTTTGTAGATTTCATCCATGAAGCCATCTGGTACTGGGCTTTTCTTCATTGGGAAGTTTTTGATTACTGATTCTTTACTTGTTACTGGTCTGTTCAAATTTTCTATTTCTTCATGATTTAGACCTGATAGATTGTATGTTTCTAGGAATTTATCCATTTCTTCTAGGCTGTCCAATTTGTTGGTGAATAATTTTTCATAGTAGTCTCTTATGATCCTCTGTATTTCTGTAGTATCAGTTGTAATGTCTCCTTTTCTGTTTATAATTTTATTTATTTGAATCCTCTCTCTTTTTTTCTTGGTTAAATCTAGCTAATGTATTGTCAGTTCTGTTTATCTTTTTAAAAACCAGCTCTTAGTTTCATTGATCTTTTCTATTGTTTTTCTCATTTCTATTTCCTTGATATCTGCTTTGATCTTTGTTATTTCCTACTTTCTCCTAACTTTTGGCATAGTTTATTCTTCTTTTCCTAGTTCCTTGAGGTGTAAATTTAGGTTGTTTATTTGATGTCTTTCTTTTTTCTTAATATAGGTATTTATTACTATAAAACCCCTCTTAGCACTACTTTTGCTGCATCCCATAAGTTTTGGTATGTTGTGTTTCCATTTCTGTTTGGTTCAAGATATTATTTGATTCCCCTTTTGAGTTCATCTTTGACCCATTGTTTTTCAGCATTATGTTGTTTAATTTTCACATATTTGTGTATTTTCCAGCTTTCCTCGTGTTACTGTTTTCTAGTTTTATACCATTGTAGTTGGAAAAGATATTTAGTATAATTTCAATCTTCTTAAATTTGCTGAGACTTGTTTTGTGACTTAACATATGATCTATACTAGAGAATGTTCTATATGTGCTTCAGAAGAATGTATATTTTGCTGCTGTTAGATAGAATCTTCTGTATAGTCTGTAAGATCCATACAATCCAAAATACAGTTCAAGTCTGCTGTTTCCATATTGATTTTCTACCTGGATGATTTACCCATTGTTTAAAGTGGGATATTTAAGTCCCCTACTATTATTGTATTATTGTCTATTACTCTCTTCAGATCTTTTAGTATTTGTTTAATATATTTAGGTGTTCCAATGTCAAGTGCGATATATATATATATATATATATATATATATATGATTTTTATGTTTTCTTTATGAACTGACTCCTTTATCATTATATAATAACTTCTTTGTCTCTTATTAGTTTTTGACATAAGTGTATTTTGTTGATTATAAGTATAGCTACCTCTGCTCTCCTTTGGTTTTCATTTGAGTGGAATATTTTTTTCCACTTTTTCACTTTCAGCGTATACGTGTCCTTGAAGCTGAAATGAGTCTCTTGCAGGCAGCATGTAGTTGGGTCTTGTTTTTTTTATCAAGACCCAAGTTAAGTCTTTATTTTTTCAGCTACCCTGTGCCTTTTGATTGGAGAATTTAATCCATTTACTTTTAAAGTAATTATTGATATGTAAGGGCTTATTATTGCCATCTTTTTTATTGTTTTCTGGTTCTTTTGTAGTTATTTTTTTCTTTCTTCTCTCTTTCTGTCTTCTTTTGCAAACTGATGATTTTTTTAGTAGTATAGTTTGATTCTCTTCTCTTTATCTTGTATGTATCTACCATAGATTTTTGTTTCGTCATTACCCGAGGCTTACTTGAAACATCTTTAGATATAACAGTCTATTTTAAGCTAATAACTTAATTTTAATCATCTACAAAAACTACTCTTTTATTCCCCCCACACATTTTATGTTTTTGATGTGACACTTTACATCTTTTTATGTTGTGTATTCATTAAAAAATTGTTGTAGCTATAACTATTTTTAATACTTTTTTCCTCAACCTTTACACTAGAGTTGAGTGGTTATCACACCACCTTATTACAGTATTAGAGTATTCTTAATCTCACTATACACTTGCTTTTACCAACGTGCTGTTTATTTTCATGGGTTTTTATGTTACTATTTACTATTGGTATTTACTAATGAAGACTAATGAATCACGTTTCTCTTAACCCTTTCCTATATGCTTAGTAAGGCAATAAGAAAGACAAAAGTAGGCAAATAAATATTTAAATATTACCTTATGACTACTAAAGACTAAAGTTAAGAATTTAGATCAGTGGAAGAACCAAACTGGCCTGCTAACTGTTTCTCCAGTCTGAACTTGGAAATTCACACACAAGGGAAAGCCCAAGCCTGCAGAGCAGACAGAATCTCCCAGACCTGTACCTTGCTCCCATCACACAGAAAAAGGAAGAAAAACTAACCTACACTCAGGACTTCACTCAGTCAAGACACAGGACTAATGGCTCTCTCCTCCAACTGGGTACCTTGGTCAACTCTCTGGAGAGGTGCAAGGAGTGGGATAATAAGCCAGTAAATTTTAGGAGGAATCATTCTTCAGGAGAGCAAAGCAATGAAGACCAGCCTTCACCTCACCATTTCCAAAATGATTGTTCCTTTAACTATGTGCTTAACCATTAATCCCTGATCAACAAGGGATATGGTTATTGCCTTTGGGGAGAAGTCTATCAATTTATCATGAGTGAAATTTCCTACTATCATATACTTTTATCCCAATACCACTGTTCCTTTTTGGCTCTTCCTGGAACTGCTGGCAGGATGTCAGTATATCTATGTCAATCTATCTGTGTTACTAAGAGAAATTGCTCATTGAGACACTAATTTTGGCACTCTTAAATTCTCCATCTGAGGTGTAAAAATCTCCCTATACATACATATCACCTCTCTAAGAGGGAAGTGCAAGACATTTCAACCCTTTTTAGAAGATTTTAGAAATTTTCAACGGCTAACAACCCCAGTCATACAATCTTATTTAACATATGTCTCCCAAGTAGCATATTTAAACCTTCTTGATTTTCATTTTGCTTCTGAGCTCCATATTCTGGCAGCCTTGTGCTGCATTAGAGTGACCCAGGCTCCACAATCTCTCATAAGCAGCCGTTTTTATTTTCACATCACAGCGGCTACTTGTGCTGTCCCTTACTATGATGTAGCTTTAGCCTGTGAAATCGACCTTCCTGTCTGCACACATTGTTTTCAACTGGAGAATTATCCCGAGTAAACTCCTGATTTTCTTTATTTTGTGTTCCTATGGCTAATAGTTAGGACTAATACTTTTTCTTTGTTCTTCTCAAGGTTTTCCTTAGTTCTTGAAAATCCCTACCTTGACTAGCATTTCCTTTTGCTACAATTTTATCTGCAGAATTTCATTTTACAATGCTGGTCACCTATTCTTTTCAGAAAGGCAGAACAGAATATATAACCTACTCTTTAAACTGAACACTTCCCTTCCTAAAACATATGGAGCAAGCATGATTTGTTGTGCTTTTCTTCCTTTTACTTGTATTTGATCTCTTCCTTATCCAATTGATTTCCTAATGCAGTCCCCTAAAATCTGTTCTATGGGATCTCCCGGAGTGAAAAATATCAGTGATTTTTGAGAATACTAAAAGAATCAACTGTTCAAACAAACTTGTCTACTGTCGCACAACCTAGTCATGATGTTTGCTGAGGCCCCTGTGCTCATAAAGGGCTTCCACAACCACCACCACCTGAATTCTGTGTATTTGCTCAGTTCCCTTGTGCACTTACTCAAGGCGCATATGAAAACAGACACCCACCTGTGAACTCAGCTACCCAAAGCTGTAATCACCACCAAAATAAAATAAAGCATGGCCTGAGACATTCACTCTCCTAGTCAGGCTATAAACATAAAAGGCCAAATGGATGAGTGTAAAACCAGCTTTATGGCCAACCATCAAGATTTAACTTAACATAGTTTGATTCCCGCAAAAAATTCAATCTCTAAGTTTTATTCATACTCTCTAAATCCCAGTGTTTTTCTATTCCTCAAGGTTCCCCAAATGCACTAACTATTGAGTTATAACAAGGCCTAATAAATAACAGCCTGAGTTATGAGCAAAATGAGAAATCAGACAAAAGTGTAAGGCACTTGTAATATGTGATAGCCCAGCAGACCTGCTCAGACCTGCCCTTCACACTCTCCAAGGAAGTCTGAGCCTTGTATCAGCCCACCCAAGAGGACTCTGTCTGGGGAACAAACCCACTCTCATCCTTGTTGCACTCTGGTCTAGGGTGAAGGGAGCTAGAGAATGATGTTTGAGAGAGTAAATCCACCAAATAGGAAAGTGTGTACCGATAACTGTTGCCCATCGTCTAAACCAATAGTTCCACCTTGGTAAGGAGGAATAAAGAATGGAACAAGAAGCCAGAAACGCTCTGGAAAACAGGTGTGTGAGAGAGATGTTCCTCCTCTAACATTCGCCTACCATGTTTTTTGGATGAATTAATGAGATAATGATGGAAGGTGCTGAAATATGGTAAAACCTCAAATTCTATTATTATTTTATTATTAATATTATTATTATTATTATCTTATTACTAGCTAGATTACAGATGGAAAGTCTGGGTAGAGGGGTAGAGAAGTTATCTGTAATCTTAAATCAACTCATGTTCACTCTCCTCTCTCCTCCACTGTAAGTCTAAGATCCTACAAAAGAATAACAGTTCATAGCAGAATGGTCATGTTACTCACCTTGCCAAGTGAAATATGGATTATATCATTGGCTATTTTTTCTTTGGAAGTTTTATACTGTGTTGCCAGGAATCTTAAGGCACCTTAAAACCTCAGTGGATAAAGGCCCCTCTCTTTGATTGAACTTTCCTGTTAGAAACCAAGGTCCCTCAGATTTGCACCCAGGAGCAATTTCTCTACTCAGTATTTTGATCTGAGTGTGAAATCCTGCTTTGGGAGCAGGAGGGTAAACACAGGGATTTCAGAAAGAAGGTAGAGATCAGGGCATATGGGACAAAAGATCAAAAGCTATTGGGAGGCTACTCTTTTTTATGGAATTTGAATTCTCAACACAAGACTTATGAGGGAAGGAAACGTAGTTCAGAGTGGGTGTGTTCTGCCCTACCTTGAATTTACTTTCAGAACTAAGGAATTTTAACTGAGACCTGATCCCACAAGAGAAGAAAGGAGGCTTGTAAAGATCAAGATGTAGAAAAGACTAAAATGACCAGTATCTGTTGCTGAAGAAATTGACATTATCCATTTCAATCTCACCTTAGAACGATATCCTTTCACACCTTCACTAAAACTGTGTAATTAAATCAATTAAGCATTTTCTCCAAATTCACTACATCTATCAAACTGCTTTAATATGGTCTGTTTCAGGACTTAAGGTAGCAATTTAAACAATATCTATATCAAACTTAATATCTGCATCAAATAACTTATTGCTCAAGTAAAATGAAGTATTAGAACTCATGTGACACATCATATCTTAATAAAGAAAAATACTACTTGGCCATTTGCTTCGGTTGAGTCACAACTTTCCTAGAACTCCAACTCCACCTCTATAAATGGAGTGCCCACCGTCAGTGACCTCTAATGCCCATGCCAGGGCCTAAATTCTTTGATGTTGGACATATATACATGACTCTCTCTGTCCTTTAGCTGCACCGTCACAGAGGTTCAAGTCTCTGAGAAGCAAGCACAGTGGACAGGACCTCTGAAAGATCATCCTTTTGGTCTCATCATTGAGATCCAGACAATAACAAGTACCCCATTTTGTAGGCATCCCCATGGACACCTCTAAGTCCCTATTTGTCACTTCCCTCTCCTAAATCATCCCAATTGAGCCCCTTGTTTCACGGCCTTAATATAGTGAATTTGAATTGTTGAGTTTAATTTCGCATTCTACTGAAAGATACATTCTGAAAAGGATGCAGAAGGGCACTTCCTATACTCTAAGTCTGTGATGATGGACTCAAACAGTTTGAAGCCAACTTTCTGAGGCCTGCCAATATCTAAGCCAGAACATGCTCCCAAAGCTAAACCTTTAGGGATAAAGTAAACTGGATCATGAATTAACAACCCAAAGAAAGTAGGAGACACCTTCTTAGGAGTTACTTAATATCAGACTGCAAGACGTGTCCCCAAAATGGTATCCCAGTTCTAACCATCCCAACTTTTCCTGTTTAGTCTTTATTTCTCTCTTCTCCCATGTAACTTTTTGCCTCTGAATATTTAATACATATTTCTTCTCATTTTGTAGAGAATTTTTACCACAGTCAAATATATTTTCTGCATCCTTATCTTTTAAATTTTATATTCACTAGAACTGTTTTGTGACTGGTTCAGCAAAAATTATCTATTCCCGTGAGTGCAAATATTTATATGTAGTATCTTGTATGTACCGGACACCATTTGCACTAGTTGGGGTTGAGGGTGGTAATATTCACAAGAAAGGGACCATTTCAGTTTCTGTAACTCCTAGTCCCTAGGATTTCCTTTAACATCATTATTATTAAATAAAACACATCAACAGAAAAGTACATAAACATGAAAGTACCGTTTCAGAAATAATTATAAAGCCAGCACCAGTGTGATGGAAGCTTTAAAATGGCTTTCAGTGGTCCCCAGCTCTTGGTATTTGTACTCTTGTGTAATCCCCTCACCTTGAGGGTGGGTTGGACCTAGTGACTTTCTTCTAATGAATATATTGTAACAAAAGTGATAGGATATCAATTCTGAAATTAGGTTATAAATAATTACGACTTCCATCTTGCTGGTATTCTCTCTCTGGCTCATTTTGCATGCTTGCTTTGATGGACAGGGCCATCTGAGAGTGGCGTCTGGCCAACAGCCGCCAAGGACCTGAATCCTCTCAATAATCACTAAATGAACGTGGAAGAGGATCTTGCCCCAGTTGAACCTTGAGGTGACTGCAGACCCAGCCAACATCTTGATTTCAGCCTGTGAGAGAACCTGAAACTGAGGATGCAGTTAAGCTGTGCGTGGATTTCTGACACACGTGAGATAGTAAATTTGTGTTGTTGTAAATCACTAAGTTTTGGAATAATTTGTTATGCAGCAATAGACACGTAATACATTCAGTAACCACACGCAAGTCAAGAACAGTGGCAGCCCTCCCAGAAGCCCCATTTTTGTCTTTTTCCAATTACAAACCTTTCTATCCCCACCAGAAATAACCACCATTTTCACTTATAAGTTAGTCAGCTCCTTGCTTTTCTTTATAGTCTTACTACTCATTTATGACTGCATCCTTAAATGGCATGGTTCGGCTCAGTTGTAGAACTTTATACGAATGAAATAGTACTGTATTAATCTTTTAAGTCTCATTTGTTTTGGTCCACATTATATTTGCCTTATAAATCCAAGTTGTTGTGTGTACCTGAGATTTATTCACTTTCATCACTCTGTATTATACTTCTGTGTGAATAAAACATAACTTTTTACCCATTCTACTGTTGACGGGCATTTGAATTGTTTCCAATTTGGGGCTATTACAACAATGATGCTATCAAGATTGATGGGCATATATATGTGTTCTGAAGCACATGTGCACATATATAGTTATTTGTGAAATAGCCAGGTTATAAAATGTACTCATCTTCCCAGTATTACACAATGCCATAAGGCTTTCTGTTTTCTGAAGGGTAGTACCAATGCCATATTGAATTTAGATGGAGCAAAGAGAGAAAGAGGAGAAAAAAAATGGTAGGAGCTATTCATTTGTATTTTCCGATAATGAAATTCCGTATGGTTAAAAAATTCTTTGTTTTTGGTTTTTTTGGATTCTTTTTTAACTGTCCACTATTATTAGACATTATAATTATATATCAATATATTATTAGGCCTCCAAATGATGGCAGTTCCTCCTGTAACTGGACCTCTCCCATGTGTTGAAGAATTCAAGTCTATTGGAGTTTAATGAATTTATTTATTAACTATGGCCTCTTGAGATGCAAACTATTCAGGCCCAAGATGCAAAAGATATATTCTCTAATCTTTTTATATTTCTACCCACTCTAACTAAGCTTTATTCAGGCATCATGTTTTAGGATCTGTCTAAAATCAGGGAAGATTTCTTTCTCTGTTTGTTGATATTTTAATTTCTTTAATTGTAATGAAATAGAAATATTAAGACACTATGAAAGAGACCTACCAAAGAGTTTTAGATGTCTTCTTATTCCTGATCAAATATGCCCAAATAATACTTTCCTTTCTGCTCATTGCCAGTAGTTGGAAAAATGTAGTCCAAGCAATCTAGATCTCTAAATGGGCCCAAGAAAGGAGATGCCTCAAGAAGCTTCAGTGTGCACACAACATAGTCTGGTACTCCAGGAAAATTGAGGGTATCCCTCACTTTGTTTTGAAACCTTTCCCATGGCAGAAATTGAATCTATTCATAGCCTCTTCTAGTGTTTAATCCCATTAGACTTCTTGTGGGTGAATCTCAATAATGTTTAGACAAAAGAACCTTCTTTTCAGCCTGGAGAAATAGGGTAAAGTTTAAGCAACTTTACTAAAAAGACCCCAAAATATAGTGGCTTAAAAAAATAGACTTTTTTTCTTACTCATACAAAGATGAGAAGTCTTACTTGGCTGGGCGACTCATCTCCAGATGGTCATTCAAGGATATAGATATCTTTCTTCTCATTGCTTCACCATTCCAGACCGATGCCCATTTCTGCATGCTTAAAAGTGCATTGTAGGTGTGTCCGTACTCTAGCTCACAAGAACTGGAAAGAGGGAAAAGTCAAAGGCAACAACTTCATTTTAAGCAAGTAAAGTTGAAGTTGGAACACATGTAGTTTTAAAATTTCTGTATTTTACTTGAAGGAGTACATCACTGAACATTTAATAAAGAAGTTATATCAATTCTACAATCTCTTCCAGAAAATAGGAGAGGAACAACATTTCCCAACTCATTTTATGAGGCCTGCATTACTCTAATACCAAAGACAGACTAATACATTACAAGAAAACTCTGAAGCAATATCCCTCATGAATATACACATCATAATCCTCAGCAAAATAATAGTAAATCAAGATCCAGCATTATGTAAAAAAGGATCACATCACAACAAAGTGGGATTTGTCTAAGGAAAGCAAGGATAGTTCAACATTCAAAAATCAGTCAATGTAATTCACCATATTAACAGACTAAGAAAAACTGTATTAATGTCTTGATGCAGAAAAAACATTTGATAAAATTCAACATCCCTTTGCAATAAAAACTCTTTGCAAACTAGGAATAGAAGAAAACTTAACCTAATAAAGGACATTTACAAAAAAACAAAAACAAAGATGCTAACATCATACTTAATGATGAGAGACTGAATACTTTCTACCTAAGACTTGGAAAAAGGCAAGGATGTCCTCTCTCACCACTGCTACTCAACACATTATACTGTAAGTCCTACTCAGTACAATAAGATAATAAAAAGAGAGAAAAGGCATAAAGATTGGAAAGAAAGAAAACTGTCTTTATTTACAGAAAATATGATTGTCTGTGTAAAAGATTCAAAACATTCTACAAGATCGCTCCTTGATCAAATAAGTGAGTTTAGCAAGATTGCAGAATACCAAGTCAGTATAAAAAAGTTTATCATATTCCTATATATCAGTCATGAACAATTGGAATTTGAAATTAAAAAATAAAACATTTGAAATAGCACTCCAAAAAATGAAGCTTAGGTATAAATCTAACAAAATATGTGCAGGATCTTTCTGCTAAAAACTACCAAACACTGGTGAAAGAAATCCAGAAGATCTACATAAAAGGAGAGATTGTGTTCATAGTTTGGAAAACTTAATATTATTAAGATTTCAATGGCCTCCATTTGGTGTCTTGCTCCAATGCAATCTCAATGCAAATAAGCAAACTTTTTTGTAGATATTGACAAACTGACTCCAACATTTATATCGAAATCAAAGGAACTCAAATATCAAAAACAATTTTGTAAAGATGAACAAATTATAAGACCTATGGTATCCTGTTTCAAGACGTACTATAAAGCTACAATAATCAAAACAGTGTGGTTTTGGTGAAAGAAGAGACAAATCAATGGGACAGAATAGATTCTAGACCAGAGACACAAAATTATGGTCAATCAATTTTGACCCAAGTGCAAAGGCAATTAAATGAAGAGGGGATAGTTAGTGTTCAACAAACGCTGGTAGAACAATTGGACATCCATTTTCAAAACAAGAATCTCAACCTATAACTCACTTATTTACAAAAATTAGTTTTAAAATAGATTATAGTCCTAAATGTAAAGGATTAAAATGATAAATCTTTTAGAAGAAATCATGGGAGAAAATCTTTATAACCTTGGGTTAGTCACAGATCTTATATTTGACACCAAAAGCATGATCTATAAAAAAAAATTGATAAATTTATTTCATCAAAATTTAAAACTTTGGCTTTGGGAAAGACATTGTTCACAGAATTCTGTTTAAGTCACAGATTGTGAGGAAATATTTGCAAATCACATATCTGACAAAGGAACTGTACCATGGGTTTAAGGGTCAGAGAAAAATACAACTACAAGGGGCAACATGAGCGAGTTTTTTAGAGTAGTGGAGCTATTTTTTATCTTGGTTGTGGCAGTGGTTATGACTGTATGTATTTGTCAAAACTCATAGACCGTACATCAAAAGGAGTAAATTTTTATGTATGTAAATTAAAAAATGAAGAGAAAATGATGTAAGTTGACAATATTTTTAACTACTGGCCCAGCCATATGGATATGTACCAGCTGAATAACAACCGAATAAGACCAATACTCATGAGAAAAATATTTTAATAGTCAAATAAACCATGTTTTTAAAGCTTTAATCTGTTTGGGGAAGTGCTTGACTTCTTAGTTGGCTTGTCTCTTTGGGGCTGTGGCACTGCTGGGAGAAATTCTGGAAATGAACTGAGTTTGTCTCCAAAGGAAGACAAAAGTACTACCTCAAGAAACATGCCATGGGGTGATAACCCCCTAAGTAGAGCCAATGGTGTTGACAGACACCCAAGATTAAAATTTCTAAAGGATTCGCAGAGCCTGTGTTGAGTGAAAAATAAACATCTCTTGTCCCCAGACATCCAGAGATGGGTTGCATGGCTTTTCACTTTTCAGAGAGAAAAAGTGGGAACTGCTGAGGTGAGATGGAACCTCGTCTATCTTTTAATCTTCAAGTCCCTGCCTTTCACACTTGTCCCTTGCAAACCAGAACCTCTGGAGAAATTTGCTTTCAGGAGGCTGACCAATAAAGTTGAGCATGAGGGTAAGTTTTGCAATTGCAGAGGGTTAGTTCTGAAGTAGCACTGTGAATCAATGCAGGGCTTTCTAGGACCTTAAAGTTCCCTGAACGTGAAACCTACATTTAGAAAAAACTATCACACACTATGCTAGGTTTATCTTGCTTCCTCCCCACCTCACCCCACTGGCTTTCTTCCCTACACACGGTGCCCTTCTCCTCTCAACCCTCCCTGACATCCCTCCACTTTGGAAATTGGTTCTTGTATACATCAGTTTTCATTTAAATCAATCTGTTACCTGTCCCAAAGGAGCATGCATGCTAAAAACTCCTCTAATTTAGACATGGCAGATATAAGACACCTGTGAAACATCTAAGCTGTCAAGAAAAGTTTAAGAAGTTTAAGAATACATGTGTGTCTGGGGGAGCAGTGCTTATAAATAACTCCACATGGACAGTTTTGCTTAAAAATAAAGACAGACTCGTTGGTTCACACTGTTAAGTACTCCTTATTCAACTAGCAGAAAGTTTCAAACATCAGAGAATTTCCCATCCGTGCAATGACTGTTTGGAAAGCAATTTGCCAGATGTCTAAAAGAGTTAACTCACTCCAGGTCCCTACACAATCAGGCCCCTAGTTAATAGCTTCAGAACCATTTAAATCTCAGTATTAGTTGTCTGGTGCAATATCCTTTATCCAGAAATGCTCCCCGCATGACATTAGAGAGGAGAACAATGAGCACCCTGGCCCATGGTGATAATGAGCTCAAATCGTATCTCCAGTTGTAAAGCCTCTGAATGGGAAAAATGATTTCCCATCATAAATGTGCCATTAGTATATGTTTACTGCAATTGCTGGTCAAAACTTCTTTTCATTAAAAAGAAACATGTCAGAAATAACTCAGCAAATGAGTAAATGCTAAGGATGTTGTGATTCTCTAGAACTTTAAAGAATAGGGTTAGCCTTCTGAACATTGCTGAGCCTGCTCTGCCCCATCTCCTTCCAAGAAACAAAATAAATAAAAGCAAAATATTCACACCATCTGGGAAAGAAATCACCAGTAACACATATGACAAGGATCAGTGTCGGAAGGGACCACATATTTTAATTATGTATACAAATGACTTGGTACTAAGAACAAGATTTGCAGATTACATTAAACAGGGGAGAGGCACAGCACAGTAAATAATAAGGTAACCAAATGCCAAGCGGCAGCAAAGGATTTACATTATTATGTGTTATGTGTGGGCTTAGAAGATGGAAAATGCAGATAAGTGTAAATAAATGTCAAATAATGTGCCCAGTGGCCAAGAAATATCGAAAGTGAATTTGAGATCAGGGGACCAGTGCTGCAGCATAATGATCAGAAGGGGAAGCAAACAGACTTGTCACACCCAAAACAAGTTTCCAGGGCAGCTAGAAATGTTTCTGTGCAAATTAGGATAGAAGGGAAAAATCTGCTGTACCTTGTACACAAACATCCACCTACTTCCTTCCAAGCAAAAAGGCGCTGGCTTCTCCATCTAATTCATCTGTGATATGCAGGTATCATTTAGCTGGCATTAACAGGGAGCATGGGGTCATAGGGCTAGTTTTACCTAGGTCTCTCTCTTTCACTGGCCAGCTGGTCAACCTTGGTCAAGTCTGTTCATATCTCTGGGCCTCAGTTTTCTGACCTGTAAAATGATAAGTTCGGTGATGTCCCTCATGTTTATTAGAGGAGCTCTTGGCCAATCCTTATGACAAATGGTCACACAGAGCTTTGTCAGGGCTGAGACACCTCTTTGTAGTGGGGATCACAGCATAAATCAGTGCCTGGGTGTCTTGGGTACTTAGCACACTAAGGAAACATTTGTTACATGTTGAATAAACACTTGAATCCTTTGTGACACATTGACTTTCATGATTCAGCTCATTCCTTGTTGAAATTTCTTTTTAAACGACTTTACTGTTTCAGGGCTAGCCCAGTGGCACAGCAGTTAAGTGCACATGTTCCACTTCGGCAGCCCAGGGTTCACCGGTTTGGATCCCGGGTGCGGACATGGCACCACCTGGCAAGCCATGCTGTGGTAGGCATCCCACATATTAAAGTAGAGGAAGATGTGCACAGGTGTTAGCTCAGGGCCAGTCTTCCTCAGCAAAAACAGGAGGATTGGCAGCAGTTAGCTCAGGGCTAATCTTCCTCAGCGGGGTGGGAGGGAAGTCTTTACAGTTTCAAATATATATTTTCAAATTGAAATCTAGAAATCAAAGAACTATTTGATTTGTTCAAGAGGGAAAAGTTGATTTTAATCGCTGTTTCTTGCCAAGATGTCTGAGCTCAGAATCATTCAAAAGCCACTTGTTTAGAATCCCTGCTCAGAAGACAAGATGCTTTGCTGTCGGTTTCTAAGGCCTTTTTACACTTATTATTTCAATTTTCACAACAGTCCTTTGACTTAAGAGCTGTTAACATGCTACCCATTTTATAGATGAGAAGACCAAGACTCAGAGAAGTGAAATGACTTATATATCAGGTCAAATGACCATTTTCTTAATGATACAAATATTTCCGATAAAAACAGCAAGAATGAAGAGTCTCTAATCCAACTTACATAGACAATAGCATGAATAGTACGGATTCATTCCTTAGAGCAGTTGATAAGGACCTATGAACTAGACTCAGATATCTGCATGTGGATCCTAGCTTCCCACTTATGAGTTGGGTGACTTCAGACAAGTTACTTAAGTTTCCTATGTTTAGGGTTGCCAGGCCTGTAAAATGGTAATTCTAATACCTACATCATAGCATTATTGTAAACATGAAAGGAGATCACACATTTAAAGTAATCGCCATGTAGAAAGTACTCAGTGAATCGAAGCCACGGAGTATGAAGAACAATACTTAAAAAATGGACTAATGGGCCTGAAATATACATTCTAACATATGTAAAATAAGTCTTAAAAAAGAAATACTTTTGAAGAATTTTAATAACTTAGTACGAAGATGAGAGAACAGAGCAAGATACATAACTCTACATTCAATATTATTTTATTTATAAACAATATAAATGTTTGATGAAAAGATTGGAAAGATAACTCCAAAGTATTTACAGTGCTCATTCCCTTTGTGGAGAAATTATAGATGATATAGTGATGAATATTGATTTCCTATTTCGGTGGCCTTGCCAGAAAAGATGAGCCTTCTGGCAAATTATCTTGTTTATTTAACCAGTGGAAATACGGTAAGTTATGTCCAGTTCATTTGCCTCACTCCTCAACAATAAGAATGAGCTGACCTGCCTGGGCATTGTGAAGGGAAGTGTGTGCTTAATTCATGAACTCTGCAAAGAGCTCAGCGCTGCAAGAACACCATCCCACTCAAGGGGGTTCTTCATTAGCTTGCGTCTTATTAGTACGTCTATCATCACTGGATATATAAAAACAAAAAATCAGGACTTGAGAACTGAAACGTAGCTTGAAAAGCATCTTATAGGACTTCTTCAATGTATAATTGCAAAAATACAGGCCCAGAGCACTTATGTGACCAGCCAAGGTCCAGCAGCTGGCTAAAGGCAGGCACAGCCTGGTCAAGAGTCCCAGTCTTGCAATATGCAAGCTCCTGAATTTCCCCAAGCATCCTGATGTCCAAGTGGAAGTACATTGATTTATCTAGCCAAAATTGTCTTAACCGTATATCAATGGGGGAAAGAATATAGTTTTCAGCACAGGTACCCAAAACAAGGTATTTAAATCCAGACTAGTTTTTTCACAAATCATCAAAGTTGCTTTGCCTTTCTGTTCAAATGAAAAAATTTTGAAAACAACCAAAAAACCAAATCCCTTACAATGCAGTGGCTGCACAGGTCACAACTGTATTCTTATCTTTGAATGTCACAAATATCCGTAGTGCTATTCAGTCACCAAGAAATAGTATTAGAAAGAGGATAAATATTGTTTCACGTAACAATTACATTTTTCTGAAGGGCAGAGTAATAGGACTTGCATAATCTCGAGAGATCTTTTTTAATTACAAAGGCAAGAACTCCAAATCCCCTCTTCATGAACTCTTCAAATAAAAGATAGGCTCATAGGCAGATAGATAAGCCAATGTGGGCAGAATAATTAAAATTCATGACGGTTTGAGCTAGGAAGGAAGCTGGGCTTCTAGCAGCGAGGACTAATGGAGTGATTATGAAAGAACAGGAGCAGCACCCTGGAAGGAAGAGGAAAAGGATTGAGACCTAATGGTTTCAGTCTTTGAAGAGTAAAACGACGACGTGCCTGTAGATTTGATAAGCAGAGCCCACTGGCCGCTACAGATTGCCGTGATGCTAAGAGGAAAGCTGCACTTTGCATTCAAGGAGCAACACCAGTTCTGAAATTTGAGTAGCAATTAAGAATTAATAGCTTCTAGGAAGGTCACTTTGGCATCTTGCTTGTCTTCCCAAGAAGTGCCTTCACAGATTCTGAATTCTCTACCCAAGGCTGCTGTTCAAGTTGAGAAACGGAGATCTGAGCATTGAGAGTCACATCAATTATATTAAAAGTGAGCAAGTCCCTTTTCCACCTTGACAGCAAGCCACATAAGTACTGTTGCTTTGGTCATCCAGTAAATTCACCTTTTCATCAGAGTGCAAGAAAATCTTAAAGATTGAAGGACGCAACTTGGAAGATGACAAGGAATAATAACTGCAAGCTGGACAAGTTTTATAACTGGGCGGCATAAAGAAAAGTTGAAAGAAGTAAACCTAAGAAAGTGTTTTACACATCAAAAAAAAAAAAAATCCATAATTGCTTCCCGTGCAAGATTGTTAAAGGCAAAAACCAGGACCATTTACAAAGCAATTAGGTGTTATCCTGGGGAAAACATAACATTAAAAAGAAGATTACACTCAATCGTTCAAAGCCTTTTCTTGTGCCCTGTAGGGTCCTGTGCTTTAAATGTGCAATTGAAGAGTTGACCTACTAGAGATATCTGATGAGGTTCTTTCCACAAGCCAAGCTGCTGATGGCAGACGAAAGCTTCATTACAGTGTGATAACAGCCCAACTCTGCTGCTTATTACAGACCTGAAGCGCCCCCAGATATAATTGGATAGTTTTCCCCAAGTGAATTTCAACTTCATTGCCAGTCATTGACAAGTGACAGAGGACAAACTCAGCATTACACAGAAATTCCAAGGACGTATAACGAAGTTGAGGAGAGCCAAGTCTAAAATATGAAGGATGAGGAAAAGTAAAGGAAAAAGAGATGAACAGCAGAGACTTTTTCTCTGATTGCATTATCCTTGCAATCACATCTTGTTTCCTTAGGGCACTCTTTTTTGTCAACGAAGCCTCTCATTCCATAATTTGCTCACATTTCAGCCATTAAATAAAAATCAGGGTCTAGTGGTCAGAATGCTCGCTAATATGACTCACTTGGGACTTTTCAACTGGAAACTTCGTCATGACTGCCACCCTTCTAACGAAGATGCTGTGCTTGGAATTCAGATTCCCTGGAGCATGTGTCAGCATTGTTCATTCTATTATCAGCCCCCATTGCTAAGCTCCCAGGCTTGCCCTGAATTGCTGTTTTCTCCTCTCCGCTTTATCGTCTACTGATTTTCTGAGTTAACATGTGCTACTGTTTTCCAAGAAATAAAATATCTATGTTACATGTATATTTGTTCTGAACATGGAGCCAAAGTGAAATTCCTTTGGCTGGTACATTTTTAAGGTTATCACCAGCTCCCACTTTGGAAGCATGTCAATTTGCACTACTACTGCCAGTACAAATGGAAACTAAAACTAACGCAGCACCAGATTGTAATTGTTCATTTCAGATTATGACTGGAAAGATCAGAGTGTAAGGAGGAATCTAGTAGATTTCTCAGCACAGGTTTTGTTAATAGCTTTGGCTATGCTTATAATTACTCAACAACGAAGAGCTTTAGAGCACATGATGAAGATCAAATATCAGGCTACTTGGATTTGAATCCCAGCTCGCTATAACCAGCTATGTGGCCTTCAGCAACTTACTTAACTTCTTAAAGTTCCGGTTTTCCCATCTCTAAAATGGTCATCATAATAGTGTATTGTAGTAATGATGAAGTGAGATATTCTCTTAAGAGGTTTAGCAAACGCATTGTTAAGAACTCAACAAATGTTAGCTGTGTTAGGAAAGCGTTAAAGAAAAAATGAGCAGAATTAAGGTTTATGCTTCTTAAGGAATATCCTAGAAAATTAGTGAAAGCTCAACATATTTAAACTTCTACAGCAGAGATTCTCAAGCTTCAGCATGCAGCAGAAGCATCTGGAGGGCTTGTTAAAACTCGGATTGCTGGATTCCAGCCCCAACGTATGTGATTTAGTAAGTTTGTGGTGGAGCCTGAGAATTTGCATTTCTGACAAGTTCCCAGATGCTGATGCTGCTGGTCTGGGGACTACGTGTTGAGAGCTGCTGCTGTAGCAAAAGAAGAGAGAGCTGGGGGACGGCTGGTGGCGCAGCGGTTAAGTTCGCACGTTCCACTTCTCGGCGTCCCAGGGTTCACCGGTTCGGATCCTGGGTGCGGACATTGCACCGCTTGTTGCGCCATGCTGTGGTAGGTGTCCCACATATAAAAAGTAGAGGAAGATGGGAACGATGTTAGCTCAGGGCCAGGCTTCCTCAGCAGAAAGAGGAGGACTGGCAATAGTTAGCTCAGGGCTAATCTTCCTCAAAAAAAAAAAAAAAAAGAGAGAGAGCTGATTAACTGTTAGGCAGCCAGCATGTGTCAGCCACGCTGTACACCTATGATATTTACTTCATTGAAAAGCATTGACCTTGCTCTCCAGATATAAAAGCCATATTTCTAACTCAGTCATACGTATTGCCATTGAGTCTTAAAAAGTTGGCTAGTATTGATGTATTCCTCCCGGGCCAGAAAATTACTTGCACTTACATACATATGATTTGAATCAATCCTGGTCAATCACTGTACTTACTAAACAGATTTTTTAGTCTATTAGTATGGTTTGGAGGCTGAATAATATGCTCTTCCCTATCCTCCAAGATATATGTCAAAGTATTTTCCATATCTAAATGAAAAAGGAACACAGGGGAGGGAAGCAAGTGATAGGTCAGGAAATTAAGTTCATAATAAAAGCATCACTTTTGACATTCTCTATTTTGACATTAATCCAAATTTAGATAAATTTGGATAAAATTTAGATAAATTAGTAAGAGTCATTAGTTAGTAAATTTTTAACAAGAATTTTATAATTTATATGAACTACTCTCTTTCTGATCATTGTCAGCACTTGTTAAAAGAAAATATAAAATGCATAATAAAGTAACACCACAAAATAAACTGAAAGTTTAAATCTGTGTTTAAAAATGTTCATGGACACTTAGGGGGCTGTGATTAAAGAAAAAGAAAAGTTTGTTTAAAATAGAAATGGGACTGAGGGCTCTTTTAAAAACTTGAAACGCCATGTTCCAGATGAAGAATGAGGGTATTTCTATCCACTTCTACCTTTCATTTAAAATATTATTCAGAGTATAATTTTTGAAGTCAGTCAAATCAATAAATGCCACACAAAGCCTGGAATGAACCAGGTGACCTCATTAATGTCAGCTTCACAGTTTAATGACACTCCATCAAATTGAATGTTAAGGTGTAAAGTACAAATTAAACACGGCAATAGGAGTGTGCAATTCCATTTGTCTTGTTAGAATGCATTTCTTGACTATAGTTAATTTGACCTTCATAGCAATGACTAAGGGAAACAAGTTTTAAAATAAATATATAACAAGCCGATATTTGGTGAATTTTCATACTTTGTTTTCAAATCACTAGTGAGTAGCTTTTAGAGCAAAGCTTCTTACAAAATGCTTTCGTCTCACTACTACTCAAATAATAAATAAATTACATGTTCCTACTAACTATTGGTACATAAATCTATTGGATTTCCCCATCTTTCTTGAATCTTTGACTCACCGAGAACATGTTCAAAGAACTGTAATCTCACAAATACAATGCAATGCATGACTTGAGAGGAAGCATTTAATCTCCATTTTGCTTCACTTTAAGCAAATTCTTTTGACTATTTGAGATACTTCTAAAAAAGAGAAACAAATCAGATTTTCAGAGAAAGGTTTTTGTTGGTAGTAGTTCGAATATTTTTTGTTAACCAAAGCACAAACTAGAGCTTGTTTTTGCCTTTAAAAATAGACAATAGGTATTCTTCTAGTTGGTATACTGTAAACCAAAGTCTAATTTTCATGACGTTCATTGGATAGCTACATTATCCCATTCAGCCTTTTCTGAAAGTTCAGCCTGCTGAGATGATAAGGAATAAAATGTGATGATGAAGGTTTGCTGACAGAGTAAGGTATTCTAGGCACATCTGAGGACTCCGTTCACCAACAATTATGGGAGCCAGGCTCCCTACAGAAATAGCTATTCTCCATGCTGTGTAATTATTGATCTGCAGATGCTACATAGGAGCTGACTTTGGGAGGAAGCACTAACTCCAAACCCCTTCCACTTAAATATCATTCATTGAACTCCTTCTACCTGTCAGCCATTGTACTAGAGAGGGCAAAAACAAGACATTGCCCACCCCATCCTCACACCCCCACCAACTTACCCCCCATCTAGAGGGTTTGCAATTTCCTGGGAGAGAACAGTTATGTGCACGGTCTATCCTTTTTCTCCTTATTGTCTGTCTTCTGCTGGTGCCCTGAACTCCAGGCTTCTTTTACGTTCTTGAATGCACCATTCTACCTCTTATCGCGGAGCCTGAGCACATGATCTTCCCTCTCACTTGGAAAATGCTCTCTGCCTTTACCCTGGTGCATTTTACCCATTCTTCACATGGCACAATAAACATCTCTTTCTCAGGGAAGCCATCCCTAACTCCCTGTTATGTCCTCAAAGCTCTAAGAATTTTTCCTTGACGGCATGCAGCACGGTTGATAACCATGTATTAGCAGAAATGTTTGATCCATGTCCATCTTCTCTATTTGTCAATAACATCAGATGTTCTTGATTTCTTACCATGTACCATGTACCGTTAGAAATACAATAGGAAACAAGATAGAGTCCCTATCTTCAGGGAACTGTGTGCTAGTGTTGGAGAGGCACATTCATCAAATAAAGATCATAATAAATACTATGAAAGAAATACACAAAGTTTTGTCATTGAGAAAAACCTGGATGATATAATGAACTCAGAGAAGCTGATGTATCAAGGATGAGATGATGCCAACAGAAAATGTGTTCCAGGCACAGGGAAAAGCAAGTGCAAAGGCCTTAAGCCTGGAAGAGCTTCCTCTGGTGAAAACTATCAAAGAAGGCAAGCAGGGCTGGGAGTAATGAGCAATGGGGAGAGAACTAAGAGATAAGGTTGGAGTGAGTGGAAAATTAGGCAATAGATCCTATAGATCCTCATAGTCAAGAAAAGAATTGTTTTTTACTCTGAACCAATTAAAAGAGTGAAATTTTAGTACAGTCAGGTAAGTAGTAGGGCAAAAAAGAAAGCAAGAAATTCTGCTGAAAAAGAAGAAGAGTGGTAAGGTGCATAGAGCATCAGTAGTAATATTTGAGCCAGGCCTTAACAGAACTTGTGAAAAGAAAAAGGGAAGGTTATTAAGTCTACTCACATGGTCTTTGCAACTGGAAAGTTCACAGAAGATTGTATTAGGGAGCTAAGGTCCTTTTAAAAACAAATCCTGTTCATGTCCCAGTAAAACAACTCTAATGATATCAAAGACAGCTATAAATAAAATAAATATTTACTGCCAAATCAAAGGGGTTCTCAGTTGTCTAGATCAAGGTATGGCCAGCCAAGTGCTCAAGATATTGGACTGCCACATGCATGGCTACAGAAAGTCAGAGCAAGGGTGAAATCACAAGGTGGGAATTCCTGGGACAGGAGAGGGAGATGAAATACCCATTTCACTGGCTGCTTGCTTCTAGAGTCCTCAACCCAAGAAACAAAGGATGTTGATGCCAACAAGTGGGACGTCCCAATAGGCATTAGGAAAAACCCACAATTGTCCTCAGGTGATGTAACTATATAAAAGACCACCCAACTAATGAGACCACAGGCACAAAGCTGCCATTTTCTGACATGGCCCCTTCCCTACCCTAGACTGTACCAAAAAATCTACATTCTCTTTTGAGTAGGTTATTGCTTATAGCCCAATCTGTCCAGAAGTAAATTAGGCCACTAAAGTGTAAGCTCTATGAGAGCAGGGATCACGTTTAGCTCACGGTAGGTGCTCAGTTCATATGTGTTGGATGAAATACTATGCACGTGATAAAAATAACTGACAAAACTATCCCAAGTAAGCATAAACAATGCATACCATAGTAGTTGAGGCAGAGAAATATTGCTTCCCACTAGATGATTCAAAAATGGTAAAGCGTAAAGGTAAAGAATAAAAGGGACTTGAGCTAGCTGTAGAAGGATCATGATAATGATGATGATGACATATACCAGGCACTATCCTAAGCACCTTCGTACAATAATTCATTGATCCTTATAGTAAGTCTGTGAGGTAAGAGCTGTTATTATCCTAATTTTCCAGATGAAGAAACTAAGAAACAGATTAGATGTGCTTTTGATAAAAAGGAAAGAGCAAGAAGAGCACAAGTCCATCAGTCAACTCAGTAAATTCTAAATTAAAATGCAAATTACCCCACTCTTCATTGTCTACGGTCACCTCCCTCCCTACAGCCACAGAGGCTGGGCAAGTAAATGATGTCCTTCCAATAAACATCAATAGAACCTGTTTATTAAATGGCTTGCATGCAAATGGTTTTATTTTTATTTCATCCCAGGCTTCGAAAGTGTTTGCATTTTTGGGGGCCGGCCCAGCGGCACAGCGGTTAAGTGCGCACGTTCCACTTCAATGGCCTGGGGGTTGCCAGTTTGGATCCCAGTTGCGGACAGGCCACTGCTTGGCAAGCCATGCTGTGGTAGGTGTCCCACATATAAAGTAGAGGAAGATGGACACGATGTTAGCTCAGGGCCAGTCTTCCTCAACAAAAAGAGGAGGAGTGGCAGTAGATGTTAGCCCAGGGCTAATCTTCCTCAAAAAAATAAATAAAATAAAATAAATAAATTTTAAAAAGTGTTTGCATTTTTGGTGCTGGCCTGGTGGCATAGTGGTTAAGCTCGCAGGCTCCACTTCCATGGCCCAGAGTTCATTGGCCCCAATCCTGGGCCCAAACCTAGCACTGCTCATCAAGCCATGCTGTGGTGGTGTCCCACATAAAATAGAGGAAGATTGGCACAGAAGTTAGCTCAATGACAATCTTCCTCAAGCAAAAAGAGGAAGAATGGCAACAGATATTAGCTCAGAGCCAATCTTCCTAAAAAATGTTTAAAAAAGTGTTTGAGTTTTTTAAGGCACCTCGACAGCTCTCATAGTTTTCTGCTCACTCAAATAGAAAATTTCTTCCTAGATCAAACAAAATCCAATCTCAAATGCGGTTCATAGCTCTTCTGTTGGATGAGGTGGAGGTGTTGGGCAGTGAGAAAAACTGAGAAAGAAGAAGGAGAAGAATGATATTTTCAGAACAAAGGGACAGCATGATAGAGTGGAAAGAACACAGGACTGTGAGTTTAGAGATGGAGTTCTAAGTTCAGCTCCCTCTTCTGCTAATTAGCTCCCCCTGGACAAGTTGTTTAAATTCTTTGGGCCTCAGTTTCCTCTTCTGTGTGAGGAGATTGGATTGGGTCATTAAGATCCTGCTTGTTTACTGCTATGATTCCCTGGTGAACTGGGAATTGAGGAAGTATCTTGTGTTCATCCAGGAGAAGAAACGTAAGCTTCTGGATCTGCCTGGGAAAGAGCACAAGCTGCTTCAACAATAAGAATCCCATAAATTATGAGTTACACCTATTCTGTTGCTTTATCCCTGATGATGAGCCAGATATTAATGCAAGTGTGTGGCAACCTGCCCTCTCCTTCCTCAGGAAGTTGTTAGGACTTTCATTTCATTTCAGTGAGTTAAGAAGCTCATTTCACATCTAATATTAGCTGTGGGGAAAAAAAGGCCGTAACAAAAAAAAAAACAGTGACAGAGGTCATCGATGCTGACACAAGCATCATTTTACGACCAGCGGTCCTAGGTGAGTGCATGAGATGGGTGCTTTATGATATACCAGCAGCTGAGCAATTTGGGGCACAGTCTGATGACACTCAAGCTTAAATTATTAGACCTTATTAATCACTCAGGGAGAGTCAATGGACAACTATAAATAATCATTCTGAGAGGCTTAAGAATTTGTTTTATTTATAAATTATTAGTATCCAAAAAGTTGTTGGAAAAAATGGATTCAGCATATCGAGTTCTGATACTGGCCCTGCAACTGATTTCTTATGTGACTTTATGCAAGTCACTTAGCCTCAGCAGGCCTCAGTTTCTTCATCTCCCTATTGAAGGAGCAGAACTGAGCCATCATTCAAACACATGGGTGGTGCTCTACTAGGCACCAGGGAAACAAGAATGAATACCAGTCCTTGACCTCTTGTATTCTCTGTGTAGTGGGAACAAAAAGTGACTGACTGAACAAATTGATGGGAGGTCAACTCGTACTCAAATGACTCTCCACTTGAGCCCACAAGAACTGTCTTTGGAGATAGTATTTCTTGATTTGCTGGCATCACGTGCCATACTTACCTCATCCATTCATTCATCATCCGTAGTCCTCCTTCGCTTCAAAGACACAGAAAGAAGAAAACAAACATTGATCAGAAAGTGTTTGACATATTCCTTCCTTGATCACACATTTGGATTCCTTGAGAAGCTCTCTTTGGATTCCTTATTCAGTGATCGGGTGCTGAGGATCAGCAACATGCAGAGCAACACCTAGAATATACGGATGTAAAATGCAGAGTCCTTGACTTCAGAAACTCACAGGTTATTGAGAGAGCAACAACACAAAACAGCATGGGAAGTGTAATAACAGAGGACGGTTAAGTGCAATGAAACCCTGTGCACAGGAATCGTACTTCCCCTGGATCGGGAAGCAAGGAGTGAAGGAAGACTTCAGGGAGTAAGTGAAATTCTTTCTGTATTGTCATTTTATTTCATCCTCTTTGTAGAGTTATTGAAGCTAAAACAATCCTATCTCATTTATGATCTACCAATCCATTTATTTCTATGTTTTCTTTTCTTTCCTCCCTGTAGTAGTTTTCTGTTACTGTTGTAACAAATTACTACAAACTTAGAAGCTTAAACAACAGAAATTGTTCGTCTTACAATGCTGATAGTCAAAAGTCCAAAATGAGTTCAATGGGATAAAATCAAAATGTTGGACGGACTGTGTTCCTTTCTGGAGATTCTAGGTCTGTTTCTCTGCCTTTTCCAGCTTCAGTGGCCACTCAGATTCCTTAGCTCATGGCCCCTTGCTGCATCCTTAAAGCTATCAACAATACATCTTTCTGTGCCTTTCTTCTGTGGTCACATCTTTCTCCGACTGACTCTTCTCTTCTGCCTCCCTTATCCACTCTGAAGGAATATATCAGGCCACCTGGATAATCTAGGATAATCTCCCTTTTTTAAGGGCCACTAATTGGCAATCTGAATTCCCTCTGCAACTTTAATTCCCCTTTGCCATGTAGCTTAACATATTCACAGGTTCCAGGCATTAGGGCATGGACATCTTTGGGGGACCACTCTTCTGCCTGCCACATTCCCCCGCTAGAAAATAAGTTCATCAAAAGCAGAAACTTTGTGCTTGTTCACTATTGTATCTCCAACAGCTGAAGCAGCACCTGGCACTGGGTAGATACTCAGTATTTATTTATTGATTGAACGGCTAATTGACAATAGCAATACCAACACCAATAATAATAGTTATTTATTGAGCACTTCCTATAGTTCGTGTACTTCTTTAAGCTCACTCTATATTTGTGTGTGGACGTATGAGCCTTAGCAATACAACCGTTAATCAATGTTACAGATGCACAGCAATGGAAAGAGCTTTCTCAACGGAAAGCCCAGCAGTACAACTCTCAGATGTCAGGACCCTATGGCACCAGAGGGTTGATACACCACGGAAGGAAAGTGCTCAAACAGAATCTCTCCACTCCCCTCTTAAACTTAGTGACTGTAGCTTTAAAGAATTAAAGCTAAAGTAATATATCCCAGAGGACTTAAATATTATAGCCCAAAAAAGAGAAGAGGGAGAATCAAGAAGTTTCCTTGGAAGAAGAGTTCTGGATGTGGATGCCATATTTTTTCTTATGGCTGCCATAATAAATTACCACAAACAGGGTGGCTTTAAACAAGAAAAATGGATTCTCTCACATTTCAGAAGACCAGAAGTCCAAAATCAAGTAGTTGGTTCCTTCTGGAGGGTCTGAGGGAGACACTGTCCCATGCTTCTCTCTCTTAGCTTCTGATGGTTTCCTGCAATCCTTGGCATTCCTTGGATTGTAGACGCATCAGCCCATCTCCGCCTCCAGCTTCACGTCACCTTCTCTGTCTCTCACAGTGTCCTCTCTTCTTCTTATAAGGACACCAGTGTTCTTATAAGGGCTCTCTAAATTCAGGATGATTTCATTTCAAGATCCTTAACTAATTACATCTGCTAAAGACTTTATTTCCAAATATAGTCACATTCTGAATTTCCGTGTAGATAAGAATTTTGGGAAGACACTATTCAACCCACTCCAGATGCTATTCTTGCTCCATGACTTACAAGCACAGAGCTTCTCTAGGCTCCAAATGTCAACAGAGGTGGGTATCTTTAGGTCTGGAATGGTAACGGAACACTTTCTACTATAAGGTTAACAGAGGCTATGCAGACATTTCTCTCTCTGTCTCCTGCATAATGGCTTTTGAAATGCTTCTCTGAAAGAAAATCTCCTGCATTAATATAACTCTTCATATAGGTTATCTTTATCAATAAAACTTCAGGAAAATTAAACCATAAAGAAATTTCCAAAAAGCACTGTCTGTTTGAACAAAATCCACAAAGGTTCCAAAGCAAGAATAAAGCCTGAGGTTTGTTTCCTCTCCATTCATGAGGCCTTTCAGCCTTTCAGAAAAAGATGCCCGGCACAAATGGACTGCTGGCCTAGATTTGGATGTGTGTGAATGTAAATAACTGTTGGCTTATAATAGTGAAAAATCACAAATGCTTATTGTTGCGTTCAATCAGGTGGGTTATTTTTATGTGGCTCGGTTTTTTCTGTAGTTGGGAATGGGAGAAATATCTTTTGTTTATCTTAGCACAGTAGGAAGAGCCCCGGGCTCTCTTCAGAATAGGGAGTGAACAGATGGAGCCCCAGGCGGTGCAGACCTGAGGTCCTTCCCTAATATAAAACTTAGGGCTTTGCTGTTAGAAAATATCAGAGAAGGCTAAGTGTTAGCTTAAATAGAGTAAGGTCAAACTCTGCAGTACTTTCTTAGGCAACAATCTCTGATGCTCCATTATTCCCTTTGTTCCTTACAGCGGGCAGAGAGCTTCATTTATAAAGCGTTACCAGAGAATGAAGTGGTAAATGATACTAAAAGTCCCTGAATTACACTTAGAAATTTGTTGGGACTCTGTAAACCTTCTTCCCATCTAATTCTATGGCTGTCAGCACAAGGAAATTTGAGGAAGATTCCAAAAAAGTAGATATTAATGAAGCTAATGTCACTTTTCTTTTTTATTTTTTTGCCACATTTTTGGGGGGTACCAGTTCATTAAGTCAGATTAAAGAGTATATTCACTATTGAAGAGTCAGGACTTTGAAGTCCTATTGGTTTACTACTTTCTCTTTGTTACCAACATCCCCAAAACTAATCTTGTAAAAATTTTTAAAAAATTTTTTTTAAATCTTGTAACTATTTTTATTTCTGAAATTCAGAAAATGAGAGTTCTTATCTCCATATCAGTGCACCGTGTCTCACACATACTGGGCAATCTATAAAAATTGGTTGAAATAAAACGAGACAGATTCAGAAACCACCCTTCAGAAATTCACTGATCAGCTATTGGAATAAGATTGACAAAAATAAGTACCACCATTTATTCGAGATGAGGAGAGTGTTAGCTCCTGATGCGGAAATAGCCCTTTCTCTTCTGAAACTCTGATTGCCACACAAGTGTATCCTTGGAGTGAGAAAGGTAGATTGTTCAGCCTCTGGAATTTTATAAATTACAGCTCAGGAAAAAAAAAAAAAAAAGAAGCAGCCAGCACTGGTCTATTTCACTTCAAATCTGCGCACTTTCAAGCCACCTCATACATGTTACATTTCTCAGTGTTATGATACGTCATTCTTTGGCCTCACAGGAAATTGAACAACCACACTGAGCAATCAATAAAAATCCTGTTCCTTTTCTCAACCCCCAAGCCATATTTTCTTACCTTGTTTTGAGTTACTCAAAGCAAGCTTTTTACAGCTCCGTTGATACGGATTTCTATAAAGAAACACCTTCGTGTTTCTGTTTCAAAAATCTAATGACCTTTTGGAATATATTTCTAAAATTATGTTCTGGTAATCCTGGATTATAAGAAAAAGCTTGCTGAGATACATGCAGGCTTGAGAAGAGATGACATTTGCAAGATAACTGAACTGGAGCCACATTGTAATTAAAATAACAAGATACTGGTTTGGGGGAACCAGTAGAGGAGTGTTGAATGTGTAAATCTAATCATTGTTTCTAAATTAGTAGTAACTTCAGTCCTGGCTTTCAAAGACCTATATGCTAACATACACTAAAACTGTGATGGGAAGTTGGGTAGTGGAAAATGATTTTTTTTTTTTTCTGCTGAGGAACATTCAACCTGAGTTAACATCTGTTGCCAATCTTCCTCTATATTGTATGTGGGTCGCTGCCACAGCATGGCTGCCAACAAGTGGTGTAGGTCCGCACCCAGGAACCAAACCCAGGACGCCTAGGCAGAGCATGCCAAACTTAACCACTAGGCTGTAGCACTGGCTCTGTAAAATAATATTTTTTAAATGGGCTCAACCAGATGTGTAATTGTGCTGATATGTGAATGTCTCTGTCATTTTTTTCAAAATTTTTTTCCAGAATATTACCAAAGCTAATAAAATGAATACATGTGTACCCATCACTCAGACTTAATATTAACATTCTATCATATTTGATTCAGATATTTCTTTTTGTGAAAGATCAAAAATACTACAGATAAAATTGACTTCTTCTCTGAACCCCTCCCCAGTCCTATGATACCTCTCCCTCTATCCCCAGCCTCAATCGCTATCCTATTTGTTGAGTATGCAATCCCTACTTTAATGTATTTGTAACTAATATGTATCTGAAAATAATACACTAAGAAACATTTTACGCCTGCTTTCCAAGCCAGGGTAGAAGGAGAACTACACAGGGATGGGGAGAGCTGAAGAAGAGGGCGGAAAGAGGAGCTCCGCAGCTCCTCACCCAAGGAGGATCCTAGGAGGTGGAATGTGTTTGGGAATCTTCTTTGTATTCACGACAGTTGCCTAATCTAATGCCTTATCCAGAGTAGTTGTGCAATAAATATTCTTTGGGTGAACAGATCAACTGTCCCAAACAGTTCCTTGTCCCAAACAAGGAAACAGAAGCTACTGGATTTAAACAGCTATCAGAGTTTATTTGACCTCATAGCCCAAACCCCACAGGGGATTTCTCCTTGGGCTGAAATTCCCTCTTCCGCTCTACTCTCTTTTCTTTTTGAAATTCTCTTTGAGGGCAGCCTAGTGGCGCAGCACTTAAGGTTGCACGTTCTGCTTCGTCAGCTCAGGGTTCCCTGGCCTGGATCCTATTATATAGTGTTTTGTTTTTTAATTTACACAAATGTTATCACGTTCTATACAACTTTCCGCAGTTTGCTTTTGTTTTTATTCAACCTTCGGTGTTTTGAAATCTGACCATATATGTTCATATATCTCCATCACTATGCTGTATTATATCCTGAGTAAATAATTTATTTATCCATTTCCCTACTGATGAAAATCTGAGAGGTTTTTTTCCTCTTACAAATAATGCTGTCATTTGCACAATTATGTATCCCAGAATTTTCTAGGATATGTACCCAGAAATGGACTTGTCAGGTCATGCTGTGTATGCATTTTCAGCTATAACAGACATTGTCATGATGCCCTACAAAGGGCTTGTTCCAATTTCCTCCATCACTAACACTGTATGAGAGTTCCTGTGTCCCACATTTTCCCCAACTCTGGATTTCCTCTACCTTTGTGATGTTTGTTCTGACTGGGTTTATAATCAAATCTCATTGTTTCATTTTGCTTTAATAGATTTTTAATGAAGTCGACCATTGTTTCATACGTTTGTTGCCTCTTTCAGTTTCCTCTTTTATGATTACCTGTTCATCTATTTTATCCATTTTTCTATTGAGTTTTTTATTTTTTCTTTCAGACTTGTGTCACCTATTTATATTTCTGTGGCTCGTGATTATTGACCTGTTGTGTATGTCCTAAATATCTTCTGTTGCTCATCTTTTAACTTTGTAGTATATTTTTTGAGAAGAAGTTTTTAATCTTTATAAAATGAATCAAATTTTTCCTTTATAACTTCTTGAGGTGTCTGGTTTAAAAAATGCTTTCCTAACTTGTGGTCATAAATATATTTACTATATTTTCTTCTAACATTTTGAATGTTTAGAACTTAATGTATATTAAAGTTCTTAATATATATTTTAATTTTGTAAAGTGTTACCAATTTATATAAATTACATTATATATGTATTTTATGTTAAAATATCACTATACTTTTGAATGTTTGAGATTTTAATATATACTAAAGTATTTAATGTATATTTAGAACACATAAATTTTATTTTTTCTTTCTTTATAAATTCTTGACATATCTAATTAAAGAAATGTTTCCCTTTCCTGTGGAAATAATATTTTATTCTATTTTATTCAAACATTTTAAATGTTATTTTATTTTATTTTTTATTATGGAAAGACAAGTAGCTCAAAACCATTTATTGAAATGACTATGGTCCCATGCATGTTTGGGTCTATCTGAGGGCTATCTGTTCTATTTATTCTGAGACCAAAATATTAATGTAGATTTATTAACAGTCTTACTTTAGCACAATATTATGGCAGAAATATTTTTTTGTGTTCCTGGAATTAATAGAAATGCTTCTGAAGGTTTTCCATTAAATACTATGCCATAGTTTTCTGAACATCCCCTTCTAATTCTAATTTGCAAAATATTTTATCATAAATACATGCTGATTTTTATTGATTGCTGCCTCTTCTGTACCTGTAGAAAGTGACTGTATGATTTTATGATAAAGGAGCCAAGAAGATACAACAGGAAAAGGTCAGTCTCTTCGATAAATGATATTAGAAAAACTGGGCAGCCTCATGCAAAAGAATGAAACTAGACCACTATCTTACACCATACCCAAAAATTAACTCAAAATGGATTATGGACTTGAACATAAGTTCGAGTGAGCTGAAACCATAAAACTAGAAGAAAACATAGGCAGTAATCTCCTTGCCGTTGTCTTGGTGATGACTTTTTGGATTTGACTCTGAAAGCACAAACAACAAAAGCAAAAGTAAACAAGTGGGACTACATCGAACTAAAAAGTTTCTGCACAGCAAAGGAAACCATGAACAAAATGAAAAAGCAATTTACAGAATGGAAGGAAATATTTGCAAATGATGTATGTGATAAGGGGTTAATATCCAAAATATATTAGAAAAAAATTCATACAACTCAATAGCAAAAAACAAGATACCTGCCCTGTGGCCAAGTGTTAAGTTCAGACACTCTGCTTCAGTGGCCTGGAGTTCACGGGTTCAGATCCTGGGCACAGACTTACACACGGTTCATCAAGCCTTGCTGTGGCAGCATCCCACATAGAAGAACTAGAATGACTTACAACTAGGATATATACCAATGTACTGTGGCTTTGGGGAGAAAAAAAAAAGAGAAAGATTGTCAGCACATGTTAGCTCAAGGTCAAACGTCCTCACCAAAAAGCATTAAAAAAAGAAAGAAAGAAAAGAAAGAAAGAAATAGTAAAAACAAACAACCCAATTAAAAAATGGACAAAGGATCTGAATAGAAATTTTTCCAAAAAAGGCATACAGATGACCAACAGCTGCAGGAAAAGGTGCTCAACATCACTAAATCATCAGGGAAATGCAAATCAAAACCATAATGAGGTATCACCTCACACCTGTTAGAATAGCTATTGTCCAAAAGACAAGAAATAACAAGTGTTGCTGAGGGTATGGAGAAAGAAACCCCTGTGCGCTATTGATGGGAATGTAAGTTGGTGCAGCTACTATGGAAAACAGTACGGAGAGTCCTCAAAAAATTAAAAATGGAACTACCAAATAGTACAGCAATTTCACTTCTGTTATCTGAAGAAAACGAAAACATCAATTCGAAACGATATATGCACCCTATGCCCATTGCAGCATTATTTACAATAACCAAGCATAGAAACAACCGAAGTGTCCATCAATGGATGAATAAAGATGTGGTATGTATAACCAATGGAATCCAGCCATAAAAAACAAGGAAATCTTGCCATTTGCGACAACATGGTTGGATCTTGAGGGCGTTGTGCTAAGTGAAATAAGTCAGACAGAGAAAGACAAATGCTATATGATCTCACTTATACGTGGAATCTGAAGAAAAAAAAAAAAACTGGGTTCATGGCTATAGAGAACAGAGTAATGGCTGCCAGAGGGAGAGGCTGGGTGGGAGGGGGCAAAATGGGCGAAGGTGGTTGACAGTTAAAAACTTCCAGTTATAAAATGAATGTCATGGGACGTCATGTACAGCATGCTGACTACAGGAGTTAATAATACTGTATTGCTTATTTGAAAGTTGCTAAGAGAGTAGATGTTAAAAGTTCTCATCAGAAGAAAAAAAACTTGTAACTATGTAAGGTGATGGATGTTAACTAGACTTATTGTGGTGATCATTTAACAATATATACAGATATTGGATCATTATGTTGTATATTGAAACTAATAGAATGCTACATGTCAATT
Source organism: Equus przewalskii (assembly GCF_037783145.1). Lineage (NCBI taxonomy): Eukaryota > Metazoa > Chordata > Mammalia > Perissodactyla > Equidae > Equus > Equus przewalskii. Next base: position 22,281,995 of record NC_091849.1, read on the forward strand.
ATATTTCAATAAAAAAAGAAAATTACTGAATAATTTTTCCTTTAATCTCTAAATGTGGTGGATCAGGTTAATAAATTTTTGTGACCGTGAGCTAGGCTTCCATTTCTGGCATAAATCCTATTTTAATTTTTGTTCATTTCGTTTAAGCTTCTACAGTTTTTTGCTAATATTTTATTTAGGATTTCTGCATCTATGTTCACAAATAATATTGCACTGTAATTTTATTTTCATGTATTGTCCTTAATTAATTTTGTTATCATACTATACTAACCTAATCAAATATGCTAGGTATCTCTTCAACTATTTCCCTTTTCCAAAAGAGGAAATACCCATTTCTTAAAGTGCTAGCAAAATTCACTTATAAAACTTCCTGCACCAAAACTCTTTTTATAAGGACATTTTTGACCAGTAAATTAATTTCTTTTCCAGGAATTGTTTCATTCATATTTCTATTTCTTCTTGAGTTTGTTTTGGTGAGTATATTGTTCATTCAAAAATGCTCATTTATCCAAGGTTTGAAATGTGTTCAAATGTTATGTATTCACTTATGTGCTCTCTTATGATTTGTATATTCTCTTTTCTATCTAATTAGACTCTTTTCAACCAGGAAAGACAGAGGCAGGCTAGATTTCTTATGAAGTCAGCACTTCCATCCAGTCAATCATTGATTCCTCAAATTATGCATTGATCTGGAAAGGTCCAGAGAAAAGAATTAATTCAACCCCCTAAGTTCAGGAATCAAAATCAAAGTCAGTCTGGTCTGGCCCCGTGGTGTAGTGATTAAGTTCACGTGCTCCACTTTGGTACCCCAGGGTTTGCTGGTTCAGTTTCTGGGCACGGATCTACACATCACTTATCAAGCCATGCTGTAGCAGGCGTCCCACATATAAAGTAGAGGAAGATGGGCATGGATGCTAGCTCAGGGACAATCTTCCTCAGCAAAAAAAACCAAGAGGAGGATAGGCCATGGATGTTAGTTTGGGGCCAGTCTTCCTCAAAAAAAAAAAAATCAGAGTTACTTTAAGTAGAGTTTAAGATTTTTAATGAAAGATACTTACCTTTTGTAGTTGTTAGTCTTTAATTGTATCATAATCTATGTATTATGCATAATATTTCCATTAACATAAGCTTTTATAAGCAAACATATTTCAATAAAGTCTCCTGATTTATAGGAAAAACAATCATTGGGTAGAAATATGAGATACTTTCTTTTCTATCCCGATAACATAAGTCATGAAGAAATAGCCAAGGCACCACCTCCATCTGGAGGAAACTTAGGATAATTCCAGAAGATAGGAAGGAACAGCCTTTGAAACAGCAACATTTAAAACTAAGCCTATAATACAGTGCACATAAAAGTCACTAGTAATTTTTTTCAAGTGCTAAGAAAACGAGCTATTATTTCTACAAAATTAAACAGAGCACCCAAAATTGGAATTATTCAGCTGACTTTTGTTTTATAGCAACATTTCTTGAAGTGGAAACATGACTCACAGACAATGATGCCTCAAGAAATTCTGTTAGGGGTTCAGAGGACAAATTTCTTAGGTCAAAAAGTATTTGAAAGACTGCACATAATTCCCTACTCTTGGAGACTTAAAATACAGGTAAACATAAAACACATTTTGGGTAATTTTGCAGTGAAGAAACTGTTCAACTGCATTTAACCCAATTTTTCACTAGTATTTATTCAGGGACCCCCTTTTCCCATGCAGCATCTATTTTGGATCATGGAATATGCTTTGGGAAACACTACTGTAGTAGCATTTAACAGGAGTGAAATTTTAGAAGAGAAAATAGAAAACACATATATAAATTAATGTGTTAACTTAGCTAGGTTCACAGTTCATATACAGAATATACCAAATTCGAATGCAGAATACACCAAATACAATTCAAATACAGAATACACCAGAGCACTAGCCCTTAATAGTAGCCAAATTAGCAGGACTCTCCTTCAAAAAACATGGAGTTAAAATTCTTACCCATTTTCATTTCCAAAATGCTGATTTCCAAAAAGTGCAGTATGGCTAATGCCTTATCTGTGTAAGAAAAGAATCGTAAAAGATTTTTCCCTCTTTTTCCACATACACACACTTTGGACTGGGGTACAAGGGGTGTAACATTATTAATCCTTTAGAACCACAAAAAGGTAATAGTACTAAGCCATCCGCAACTGGCCACATTTAGGTACCCATTAATACAAGAAAATTCCTATATTGGGCCCTGTCAATGTGACTGTCCTCTTTTTATTGAAATTGCTTAGAGTACTAACTAGATACACTTTTATTTATTTAAGTACTGCTGGAGATATGAGAAAAAAGATAAAGCTACACTCTTGCCAGGATCTGGGGAATGCTGACCTGTCTGAATGTCGCTTCCCTTTCTCTCGATCATCTATCTTTACACTCCGGAGGACCAAAAGTAACTGAATAAACATTATCTTGTCCTTGGCCTTCACCAAGCAAAATTGTTTATATCTGAGACCATTTCCCTTTAGAGTCTGAGATCATTATTTTAAAGTAAATTGTCAAATGCTCCACAGTTGATCTCAGTTCAGTTCTGCCATTTGCTGCTCCATGAACCAAGTCCAGGGCATGACATTAACCCTGTGACTACATAACATGAGGAAAATGTTTTCAGACAGAATAAAACATCACGTACAGTTCCTGGCAGTGAATCTCAGCAATTGAAATATCGCCGTCCAAGCAAACATTTCAAGATACTCTTTCAGACAAATGACAATCGTGCCTACCTCACATACAGTTGTAAGAATTTAATGAGCTAATGAATGTGAAAGCATGCAGTGCTGTAATGTGTATGGTAGATTTTCAAGGAATATTATTTGAATCAGAATTTATTGTAATAAATTATTATCCCTGATGGAGGAGGGTAACACTTAACCAAATTAAGTAGTATCCATTTCAGGAAATATTTTGGCCATCTGTCTGCTTGTTTTCTCAACCATGCATTGCCTGATGTACAGCAAAGAATTTCTATCTTTCCCCATTTTTGTACTCTATTCTACAACCTGGATCAGACTTATGTATGATTAGGAAAGGAGCTGCCTCTATGATGTTGCCCAATGCATACAAAACAAATTTCCTAATTTTGAAACCTCTCCCTTATCATGGTGATGCAGAATTAAAACGTTAGTATCCATATCTTAGGTTAAGACAATATTACAATATGTAAAGCATGTTCTGCTTCCTGTCTTATTTGATCTCTTCAACAATTGCTGGTTAGGTGGGTCAAGTCCTTTTGTACCCATTGTTCAGATGAGTGAAATGAGGCTTGAGGTTGTATCCAGGCTGAATGGCTTCTTGAACCACCAAAGCGATCTCCAAAGTATTAGAATGGCAGCATGAAAAAGGTGGGCCCAGCACAGACTCTGCATTCAGTCTTTGGTTCTGAACTGCTGTCCCCAACTGTCTCTCTCACCTGATTCCACCCTGTTTCTGACACGTGGCCTGTCCATAGGCTCCTCACTTCTTCATTTATCTCCTCTTCAAAATCTCCATTTTAATGCGCAGCACTGTTTCTGGATCTCCACTCAAATTATGTGGTCTTGTTTACTCTTCTCATTTCCTCCAGGACCCAGAATGCTCTGCATTTGGCCTCCCTGCCCTAAATCTCATCTTCTTCCAAAGACGGAGCTTCCACATGGTTTTTCAGGTGTTGAAGAGGGAACAAGTATGTGGCATACTGAGTGTCTTGCCCTAAATTACATGTCTTATTTGCAGCAAAGTTGGGATTGAGAACTGAAACCAACATAGTTTCCTGTGCTAACCAATTCTGAGACAAAGCATACTTTCCTGTCCCTTAGACAATTCTGGGACCAAACATTCTTCCAATTTCCCAAAGGTCCTAATTTCTTAAACAATTTCCAACTTCCTAAACAATAATTGGGCCCAGGCAAAAATAACAGCTATTTGTTCTAGGAAATACTTATTCCTGGGAGGTGGGACTGTAAACCAATGAAAATAGTTAACTTATCAAAACTACTAGCCCACACATTAATGCTTACTTCAAGATCCTTACCTCACTATGTCTACCAATGCAAAGCACTATGTCATAAATGCTGTCCAATCCCAACTGGTAAAAGTACCCAGCCCAGGCCCCCAGATCCCTATAAAATATCATTCCCTGACTTTCCCCTATTGAAACATTACTAAGAAACAATCTTACATAGTGTCCCCCTTTATTGCAGTAAGTCTAATAAACTTAGCTTTGCTTCATCAACATGTTTTTCTGGCTTTTCCACCACCAATAAATATAAAGTGACCCCAAAGTCAGTGTGTGTTTGTTTGTTTTCTCTACTACCCTGATTCTTCATTGTACAGTCTTTTGTATTCAAGGACAAAAGTTTCCCTTTAAAATGTGAGCCTTATGTATTGCCATTAACATTTAACCTAAGTCTATTAATAAATAGCATCTGCTTCACTGAATGGCACATGGCACAGATTTACGAATAATTGCATACAATTGTCTTTTATGCCTCTTCCAAGTTCCAGGCACTTTATATGCATTGTCTCATTTATTCCTAACACCATGTCAGCAAGGCAAGTTATTTTCCCCATTTTACATGAAGGAATTGAGGTTCAAAGAGGTGAAATAACTATCCTAAGCCCACACAACTAGTAAGTACTGGAGCTTGGATCAAATCCATGCAACTTGCCTCCAGAGTACAGGTTCTTAAATGTGCTCTACTGTTTTAAAGTTTAAAATAGCTCTGATTTCAAAAACTAGTCTTTTTCTACTACATAAAAATATCCTAAAGGGGTGAAAGTATCAGGAAAGACACAATACTTCTAGAAGGAAGATCTGGGTAAAATTTGCTGTGTGGGGGTTAAGTAGGGGCCCACTAGTGAGAGAACCACAAAGACAAAATTCTATGCTGGCTGGCAGAGGAGTCAAGTAAATTTGACAAGGATGTGGAGAAAGAGGAACTTTCATACTTTGCTGGTGGTAGTGCAAATTGGTACAACCTCTATGGTGAGAGCTTTGGCAATGTCAACAAAATTATACAGATAAACAAACATTTTCTTATATACACAAAAAACATAACTGGAAGAATACACAAGAAAGGGAACATGGGACACTGAAGAGAGGGGTTGTGAAGGAAATATTTTCACTGTATAACTTTTATAAGTTTTGAATACTAAACCTTGTGAATGTTTTTCTTATTCAAAACATAAATGGAATTTAAAAATACATAAACAAACAAAAGAGAGACCAATTATTTAAAAAGACCTCTACTCTGGCCAGTTTAGATTCAAAAGTAACTGGTGGGGTTTTTGTTTTGTTTTGTGTGAGGAAGATGGACGCTGAGCTAACATCATGCCGAACTTCCTCCATTTTTTATATTGGACGACATCACAGCAGGGCTTGGCCAAAGGTGCTAGGTCTATGCCCGGGATCCCAACCTGCGAACTCCGGGCCGTGGAAGTGGAATGTGCAAACTTAACCAGTAGGCCACAGAGCCAGCCCCTAACTGGTGATATTATATCCACCTGTCCCAACTGCTCAGTCCTCTTCCCTAGCCTTGCCTGGTACATATATGATGGCTTAAGTTTCTTCTAAATATAAAAATAATATAATTTCATTAATGTGCAAATGTCAGCAAATCTCATTGGAACTTTGATCCATATGTATGTTATATCAACAGAGCATATTCAATGTTTATTTTGGTTTCAGTATTTTTTAAGAAATATTTTAATCCATTGCCTTCCTGGATACCCGCAACATTTACAAAGAGCATGAACTGGTGAAGGAATGTGTTCTTCTGTCAGCAATAGAGCATTGTCTTACTTAAGAGGTGAACTTTTAATATATCTGAAATTCAAATTGTTTCTGAAGTGAAGGGAAATCATTTGCAAAGCCTGCAGAGGCTCTAAATTCCTATGTGCAAATAAATGTAAGAAGATGACTCAACTTCAGTGAAAGGCGGGGCAGAATCTGCTCCTTCAGCTCTGAACTCTGAGTGTGGGAGGCAGCCACCCATGGAGCAGCCACATATGACTATTTAACTTCTTCCTTAATGTGGGAGGTGCACGTAGAAGTTAGATGAGTGAGAAGACATTTTTATATTTCCTCTCAGACATGGGCATATGCCCTCTGAACAGCTGAACCACAGCCTAAGCATATAAGGAGGCAGGAGAGTGCCACTGAACAACTCCTGACTGCCCACCACAGTTCTGCCATTTGGAGCCCACAAGTCTGCCATGTGCTACAGAAGAGAAAGTGCATGACAGAGCTCTGATGCTGAGGGACCTCTGACTCATAAGGCCTGAGATTCTTTGTGGAAGGGCACATTTCACCAACTCAAAGTCCACAGCCCTTGAAAAATAGACTATCATCAACAGCCTTACATTACCCACTTGATGGCATTATTATTATCATCTTCACTGTCATTATTCTCTACCATGTATTGTGTGCCTCTATGTGCCAAGACCAACAGTAGGCATTTTGAGTACATTTCCTCTAACCATCACAATGACTGTAGGAGGTATATGTAATCTCTACTTTTTAAATGAGGAGAAACTGAGGCTCAGGAAGATTAAGTGACCTATGAAGATTACCTGGTAAAGCCAGATGGGAACACAGGTCATTGTGACTCCTTGTCCTACAAGATCTCCTTGGAAGTTCTTAGAGCAGAATTATTTACAAAAAGGTTAACAAGCCAAAGTATCATTAAACATAGCTGAGGTCGACAAAGAGCGCTGGTGAGTCAAACAATCTCTCAGCTTCCCACACTGAACATCATCCCAGCTCACCCAGAGTCACTTGGCAAAGAGCTAAGTTTGTCTGTGTCTCATCCATCGCCCTCCCCTGTGTGTCTTGAAACATTCACCACTCTCCGTTCTAAAAGTAGAATGAACAGCTATCTTCTAGCCAGCTGCCTTTCTCTGTCATCCACGCTCCCTCAGCTCCTCTGAAGCCCAACCTCCTTTGAAGCAGGGATGTCTCCAGAGCATGGAATCTTCTTTGAGGATCACTATTTTAGGGAAGCGGGAGGGGGAAAGAGTCTACTACCAAGAGCATTTCTTTTCTCCTGACATGGCCTTTTTCCTAGTTGCACGTCCATCTCAAGTAGAGTTGCTCTGCACAGCATTTCAAGTTTGTATGTCTTGGGTCTCTACCTTTCTATCTTTTGTATACACCTTCTGAACATCCGTCTTTCTCTAAGAAACAGGATAAATTTTCTATATTTCTCTCAGAACTCGTTAGGGATTCCCCTTTTTCATGACTATGGGTGATAATACTTTAGCAAGAACAGATAGGAAGAATGTACATGTGTCAACAAGGACCTGGCTCCTCACTCTTGTCTGAGCATGCACAACAGGTCAGCCACCAGAACTGTGGTGTGGAGTGGTTCATCTCCTTCAGGATCTAGCAAGACACATGGCTCATGCTCCCTATGCTTAAAAGGAAGGCTCACCCTTACACACACACACACACACACACACACACTTAAACACACAAATCAAATCTTACCCATACTTTAGGCTGTAGGAGTCAAATTGTGCCCCCTGTTTTGGAGAACCTTTCTCTGACTTATCTTTCACTAAGTTGGACTTTCTATCCTGTGAACAAGTTACAGCATTTATTATTGATGCTCATCGGCATTTAACAAATGCAATATTATTTTCACGTGAACAATTACTAACTTCTTAAACTACTTTATAAGTTCCTTGGGCATAGGAACTAAATTTTGTCCCATGATACACTGGACAGTGCTGTGCCCAGAGCAGACATGCATAAAGAAGAAATTTAAACATAAAACTAAATTTTTTAACTAATATTTTTAAATGTAAACATTCTCATGAGTATTGTATCTTTTGAAGATAGTAAACTTGAATGTTACATATTTATTCAAAAATATTTCTAGGAGAAGGGGTTCAAGATGGTGGCATAGGAGGATCCTGAACTCATCTCCTCCCACAGACACAACAAATGTATGACTACATGTGGAATAATTTCCTCTGAAAAAGGCCTGCAAACTGGGTAAACAGTTTTAGCAATAAAGGACAGCAGAGCAGCATCAAGATGGGAAGGAGAGGCAGAGATCCAATATCACCAAAGAAAAAAGAAAAACCACCCCACATGCAGCAATCCATGATCGGGAGGGATCTCAAAAACACAGAACTTTTCCCTGAGAAGCAAGGGGGTTTCGATCCACATCAGGCAACCCAACCCTTCCATCCTGCACAGGAGAGACCAGCCCCCTAAATATCTGGCTTTAAAAACAAACAAGAATTACATCGAGGAAAACCATAGAACTGTAGGAAACAGAGAACTCACTTTTAAAGGGCTCACACATGGACTCACTTGTGCAGTACCCAGCACAAAAACCCTTGTCTGAAAAGCTTCTAGACCATATGTAAAGGAGACACACTTACTAATCTTAAAGTCTCTGCTGGAAAGGTAGGAAACTGTTGGGACTCTCTCCAGGGACAGAGACGTTGGTGGGTGCCATTTTTACAGTCTCATTCTACCTTGCTAAAGCCACCATTGCCAGTGCTGGCAGCCACCATTTTGGAACTCTCCCTGTAACCTGCTAGAGCCAGCGAGTGGGAGTGCCCCACTGAGAGCCCATCCACCCTCATGCCATGACTGTGACCCCACCACAGCAGGCTAGCATGCACAGTCCACACAGGGGATGTCCCTTGAGCACCTAGCCCTGGAGGCCAGAGAGGATAGCCCTTCTAGGCCACACCAGCATCTCCTACACAAAGCCACTCCTTCAAGACTGGGAGAAGTAGTCAATTTGCATAACACATAGAAACAAACAGAGAGTCAGGCAAAAATGAGGAGATAGAAGAATATGTTCCAAGTGAAAGAACAAGACAAAACCTCAGAAAAAGACATTATTGAAATGGAGACAAGCAATCTACCTGATAAAGAGTTCAAGCTAATGGTCATAAAGATGCTCACTGAATTCAGGAGAAGAATGGATGAACACAGTGAGATCTTCAACACAGAGATAGAAAATATAAAAGTTCCAAACAGAAGTTTCAGAGCTGAAGAATGCAGTAACTGAAGTGAACAATGCACTCGAGGGGTTCAACAACAAACTGGATGAAGCAGAAGAGCAGATCAGTGAGCCAGAAGACAAAGCAGTGGAACTTACCCAGTCAGAGCGGCAAAAAGATAAAAGAATTTTAAAAAGTGAAGATACCTTAAGGGACCTTTAGGACAACATCAAGCAGAATAACATTCACATTATAGGGGTCCAAGAAGGAGAAGAGAGAGAGAGAGAAAGGACCAGAAAACTTATTTGAGGAAATAATGGCTAAAAAATTCCCTAGTCAGGGAAGGAAACAACATCGAGGTCTGAGAAGACCAGAAAGTTCCAAGTAGGATGAACTCAAAAAGCTACACAGAAAGACAGATTATAATTAAAATAGCAAGAGTAAAAGATAAGGAGAGAATCTTAAAAGCAGCAAGAGAAAAACAATTATGTATGAAAGAAACCCCATAAGGCCATCAGCAGATTTTTCAGCACTAACTTTGCAGACCAGAAGAGAGTGGCATGACATATTTAAAGTAACTGAAAGGAAAAAACGTCCGAGTGAGACTTCTCTACCTGGCAATGTTACCATTCACAATTGAAGGAGAGATTAAGAGTTTTCCAGATAAGAAAAAGCTAAAGATGTTCATCGCCACTAAACTGGCCTTACAAGAAATGTTCTAGGAACTTCTTTAAGCAGAAAAGAAATGGCACTAACTAATAACAAGAAAACATACAAAAGTAGAAATCTTACTGGAAAAGGTAAATGTATAGTAAAGGTAGTAGATCAATCACTTATAAAGCAAATACAAAGGTTAAAAGATAAAAGTAGTAAAATTAGCTAAATCTACAATAATTAGTTAAGGGATGCATAAAATAGAAAGATGTAAAAGACAACATCAAAAATATAAAACAAGTGAGGGGGAAGAGTAAAAATATAAAGTTTGGGGATGTGTTTAAATTTAGTTGTTATCAACTTGAAACAGACCATTTTATACATAGGAAATTATATGTGAATGTCACAGTAACCACAAAGCAAAATCTTATAATAAATACACAAAAGAAAATGAAAAAGGCATGTAAACTAACACTAAAAAAAAGCCATCAAACCACAAGAGAAGAAAGGAACAGAGAGGAACTACAAAAACAGCCAGAAAACAAGTAACAAAATGGCAATAAGCACATACCTATCAATAATTGCTTTAAATGTAAATGGACTAAATTATCCAATCATAAGACATAGAGTGGCTGAATGAATTAAAAAAACAAGACCCATCTATATGCTGCCTACAAGATACTCACTTCAGAAGTAAGGATAGATACAGGCTGAAAGTGAAGAGATGGAGAAGATATTCCATGAAAATGGAAATTAAAAGAAAGCTGGTGTAGCTATACTTATATCAGACAAAATAGATTTTTAAAAAAGACTGTAATAAAAGACAAATAAAGTCATTATGTAATGATAAAGGGTTCAATCCAACAATAAAATATAACATTTATAAATATATATGCACCCAATATAGGAGCACCAAAATACACAAGTAAATATTAATAGACCTAAAGGGAGAAACTGACAGCAATATAAGAATATTAGGGTACTTTATCACCCCACTTACATCACAGGATAGATCATCCAGACAGAAAAATAATAAAGAAACATTGACCTTAAAAGACACATGAAACCAGACAGACTTAATAGATGTATACAGAACATTTCATCCCCAAACTGCAGAATACACATTCTTTTCAAGTGCACGCAACATTTTCCGACATAGATCACATGTTAGCCACAAAACAAGTCTCAGTAAATTCAAGAAGATTGAAATCATCTCAAGCATCTTCTCCAACCACAATGCTATGAAACTAGAAATCAATAACAAAAATAAAACTGGAAAAACCACAAAAATGTGGAGATTAAACATGCTACCAAACAACTAATGAGTCATCAAAGAACTGAAGGAGGAAATCAAAAATTAACTAGAGACAAATGAAAACAGAAATATGACATACCAAAACCTATGGAATGCAGAAAAAATAGCTCTAAGACAAAAGTTCATAGCAATCCAGACCTATCTCAAAAGGCAAGAGAAATCTCAAATAAGCAAAGCAACATTTCAGAAGAAACTAGAAAAAGAAGAACAAAGGAAGCCCAGAGTTAGCAGAAGGAATTAAATAATAAAGATTGGAGCAGAAATAAATGAAATAGAGACTAAAAAGACAATAGAAAACATCAGTGAAACTAAGAGCTAGTACTTTGAAAAGAGAAACAAAATTGACAAATCTTTAGCTAGACTAACCAAGAATAAAAGGGAGAGGTCTCAAATTAGCAAAATCAGAAAGGAAAGAGAAGCTACAACTGATACCAGAGAAATACAAAGGATCATAAAAGACTACTGTGAGCAATTATATGCCAACAAATTGGACAACCTAGAAGAAATGGATAAATCCATAGAAACATACAATCTTCCAAGACTGAATCATAAAGAAAGAGAAAATATGAATAGACTGATTACTAGTAAGGTGATTAAGTCAGCAATCAAAAACCTCCCAAAAAACAAAAGACCAGGACCAGATGGCTTCCCTGGTGAATTCTACCAAACATTCAGACTTAAGACCTATCCTTCTCAAACTCTTCCAAAAAATCAAAGAGGAGGGGAGGCTTCCAAACTTATTTTATGTGGCCAGCATTACCCTGATACCAAAACCAGATCAAGTGGAATTTATTCCAAGGATGGAAGGATGGTTCAACATCTGCAAATCAATCAATGTGATGCACCACAGTAACAAAATGAAGGATAAAAATCATATGATTATCTCAATAGATTTAGAAAATTCATTTAACAAGATTCAACATCTGTTTATGATAAAAGCTTCTCAACAAAGTGGGTATAGAGGGAACATACCTCAACATAATAAAGGCCATATATGACAAACCTGCAGCTAATATCATTCTCAATGAAAACAAAGCTGAAAGCTTTTCCTTTAAGATTAGGAACACGACAAAGATGCCCACTCTTGCCACTTTTATTCAACATAGTATTGAAAGTCCTAGCCACATCAATTAGGCAAGAAAAAGAAATAAAAGTCATCCAAATCAGAAAGGAGGAAATAAAACTGTCACTACTTGCACATGACTTAATCCTATCTATAGAAAACCCTGAAGACTCCACCAAAAAACTGTTAGAACTAATAAACGAGTTCAGGAAATTTGCAGGATACAAAATCAATACACAGAAATTTGTGGCATTCCTATATACTAATAAGGAGCTATCAAAAAGAAATTAAGAAAACAATCCCGGGGCCGGCCCTGTGGCCGAGTGGTTAAGTTCACGCACTCCACTGCAGGCAGCCCAGTATTTCGTCTGTTCGAATCCTGGGCACAGACGTGGCACCACACATCAAGCCATGCTGAGACGGTGTCCACATGCCACAACTAGAAGGACCCACAACTAAGAATATACAACTATGTACTGGGGGGCTTTGGGGAGAAAAAGGAAAAAATAAAATCTTTAAAAGAAAAAAAAAGAAAATCCCATTTACAATTGCATCAAGAAGAATAAGATACCTAGAAATATATTTAACCAAGGAGGTGAAGGTGAAAACTATAAGACACTGATGAAAGAAATTGAAAAAGACATAAGTGGAATGATATTCCATGTTCATGGATTAGAAGAATTAATATTGTTAAAATGTCCATACTACCCAAAGCAATCTATAAATTTAATGCAATTCCCATCAAAATTTCAATGGCATTTTTCCCCAAACTATAATAAATAATTCTAAAATTTGTGTGAAACCACAAACGTCCCTAATAGGCAAAGCAATCTTGAAAAAAAAGAACAAAGTTGGAGTTATCACACTCCCTGATTCGAAACTATACTACAAAGCTATAGTAATCAAAACAGTATGGTATTGGCATAAAAACAGACACACTGATCAATGGAACAGAATTGAGAGCTGAGACATAAATCCAAACATATAAAGACAAGTAAGTTATGACAAAGGAGCCAAGAACACACAAGGGAAAAAAGATAGCCTCTTCAATAAGTGTTCTTGCAAAAACTGGATAGCTACATGCAAAAGAATGAAATCAGACTACTATCTTACACCATACACAAAAATTAACTCAAGATGGATTAAAGACTTGAATATAAGACCTGAAACCATAAAATTCCTAGAAGAAAAGATAAGTGGTAAGCTCCTTGGTCTTGACATTGGTCTTAGGTATGTTTTTGTAGATATGACTCTGAAGGGAAGGGAAACAAAAGCAAAAGTAAACAAAAATAGGACTACATCAAACTAAAAAGCTTCAGCACAGTGAAGAAAATCACGAACAAAATGAATAGGCAACCTACTAAATGAGAGAAGATATTTGCTAATCATGTATTTGACAAGGGATTAATATCCAAAATATATACAGAACTCATATAACCCAACAGCAAAAAATAAACAACCCAATTAAAAACTGGGCAGAGGATCTGAGTAGATATTTTTCCAAAGAAGACATACAGATGGCCAACAGACACAAGAAAAGATGTTCAATATCACTAATCATTAGGGAAATGCAAATAAAAACCACCATGAGCTATCACCTCACACCTGTTAGAATGGCTGTTATCAAACAGACAAGAAATAACAAGTGTTGGCAAGGATGTGGAGAAACATCATTTCTCCAAACTTGTACACTTTTGGTAGGAATGTAAAGTGTTATAACCACTATGGAAAACAGTATGGAGATTCCACAAAAAATTAAAAATATAACTACCATATGATACAGCTGCTGTACTTCTGGGTATTTATCTGAAGAATACAAAGATACTAATTTGAAAAGATATATGCACCCCCATATTCATTGTAGCATTATTTGGAATGATGTGGAAAGAACCAAAGTGTCCATCAACGAATGAATGGATAAAGAAGAGGCGGTATATGTATACAATAGAATATTACTCAGCCATAAAAAAGAATGAAGTCTTGCTATTTGTGATAACATGGATGAACTTCGGGAGTATTATGCTAAGTGAAATAAGTCAGAGAAAAACAAATACCTTGTGATTTCATTCATATATGGAATCTAAAAACATAATAAAACAAAACAAATGAACAAACTGTTAAACAAAACAAAAACAAACTTATATCATATATCCCTTGGTGGTTAGCAGAAGGGAAGGGAGTTGGGGGGTGGGTGAAATCAGTGAAAGTGGTCAATTGTGTGGTGATGGATGCTAACTAGACTTTGAGTGGTGATCACTTTGTAATGCATACAGATGTTGAATTGTAATGTTGTACACCTGAAATTTAGATGATGTTATATACCAATTTTACTTCAATTAAAAAAAAGATATTTCTATTACTCAATACATGCATAATAACCCTCTTGTTTCATTACCCTCATATTATTTTTAACTTATTTAAAAAAATAATTGTCATAAATTACCATGAACTAGGAATTTCGACAGACAGACACTAAAGATTCAAAGTAGAATAAAGCACCAAACATTGAGAAACCGATAAACTATATGAAGAGTGAAGCCATACATGAAGACATGCTCCAAGGAGATAGGTGGTAAAATTGAGGTGTGAAGTACTTGCTGTAGCAGCACAGAGAAGCTCACAGCCAGTTCTCACCAGGAGGTTCTAGGCCTCCAAGGACAAGTGAGACTTTTACAGAGAGAGAAGGGGAGAGGCATTTCAGGGAAGACGACAGCCTCCCCAAAGGCACAAATCTTGGAAGCAGGCGACAGACACGGAGTACTTGAGAAGAGGCAAGGGGCTGAAGCTAATCTTTCTCCTTTGAGCATAGATGTGCTTTTCTTTGTTTTAGAGCTTGCCAAAGATCTTTCAAAGCAAAGTCTAACTGATAAAATAGTAGATAAAATCTTGGTAAAACCATTTGAGCTTAAGTATGGGTCATGAACTTGCTCTCAGGAAGTGTCTAAGATAGAGTTTACAGCGTTGGACAATAGCAATAGAAGTAATTACTTACAGTATAAAGCTCTTTTCAATGCATATATTTTGGCAAGTGTGTTAAAAAATTAATCTTAACTTCTTTCAGTCTATATTTCTTATTTATTGTTCAACTAAAGAATTAGTGACTTGTGAAAGTAGAAGTTAATAAAATCCTAACTTCAAATTGTGTTAGACTTTATTGGCCCAATTACTATGAAGACAGAAGTCTGTGGTATTAGGTTAGACAGTTGGAAACTATTAGAAATAAGAGCACATCTTTCTTTTGGTCTCAAACTATTTATTACTTAGTTTACAGGCAAAGAAATAAAATGTTTTCAACTTTGTCTAGGATCATTTGTAAGATTTTATCTTATGCTATATCTTTAGTGATTTTATTACATCTTGTCAAAAGAATAAGTAAATTATTGTCAAAAGCTTGTCAAAAAGTCAAATTACTTTCAGTCTTTTGATTACCAAATAACTAAATGTTTATGGTAGAAGGTGTGAAAAATACTGGAAAGCCCAAAGAAGAAAATAATAAAAATTGCTCATGACTCTTACTGCAGCCATTATTTTGGTAAATGTCCCTCCTGGTCATTTTCCTATTCATTTGTATATTTTTTTCAAAATTGCATTCATTGCATGGATGCTTTGTGCCATAATTATTTTGCTTAATAATACAGTATGAATATTGACCACTAGAAATTTAAATTTAGCTTTTTCCAAGTCAGAAAGCAAAAGAGAAAAAGTCATCAACTTGGCAGAGAGTATCATTTTTTTTCAATGTTGAGGAATAACCAAAAGGCTTCATTAACCATGATGTCCTGCTTGGCAAACACACTCTGTGGGGAAAGTTTATTTGGCAAGACCCACTGCAGACATAAGATAACTCATTCCAAATGGATTCTTCGTTTTACTCCATAAAGACAAAAGTTTTCTACTTTCAATGGCATGTGGATTTAATTTCTTCCATACTGCCTTTCACTGGAATGTCATCCAGTAGAGTGGGCATAATGACCACCAGCTCACATTTGGCCTTTGTTCAGGTAAGTTCCGCTTTGTTGCTAGAAGGTAATTTTCCCAGTAAATTCTGTTTTATGTCATTGGAATGAAAAAATAGCAAACAGATATTAAAGCATTTAATGGAAAAAAAAATAATTTTCATGGAATTAGCCAACATTTCAAGAGAGAAAAAAAATTAGGAATAAAGTTCAAATTCACTAAGCAGAGATAGGAAAATTAATGATACACAGTGAAATGCACTGATTGTCAAATAACTCTTTATTTTAGAAGGTGTAGAAGATACTGGAAAGACCAAAGGAAAATAAAAGTCAACCATGACTCTTGCAGCTATTATTTTGGTAAATGTCCCTCCCAGTCTGAGATGTCTGAGGTCCATCCCAACTATGACACAGGGTAGAATCCATCTTTCATTACTGGTTTAGTGTAGTGTTTTTCACACTGCAGATCACAACACTTTAGTAGATGGTAAAAATCAGTGTATCACAACTAGTGTTTTGAACTTTGAAATAGATTGGAATTGAAAATAGTAGAATGGATTGCATAATGCAAGAGTAAATATAATTTCTAAAACATTTGTTTCAAGTGTGTATGGCAGTGGGTAAGTTAATCCTGAGTGGGTCTGTGGGTCATGATTTTAAATGTTCAAAAGCCCCTGCTCAGAGCAGAGCTTTCCAAGTGCTGTCCATTTGATAGACTGAGAATGGATTACATTTAAATGTGAGATACTGATTCCACTAGCTTTCAGGGCAGCTAGGGAGTGCCTGAGTTTTCAGGAGTCCACAGCCCAGTTCCTTGCAGCTGTGGGAAGCTTTATCTGGGGTTCTCAGAAGACATCCTGAATGCAAAAGGGACTCATGGTCATACCACAGTCCTGTGTATGAGGGCCATCCAGAACATGCTGCTCACCCCACAATGTTCTGGCTCTGGCCAAGAAGGACATCTACTTCTACAGCCAGCTTTGAGATCCTACTGCTGCCATTGCGGACAAGGAGCACTAAAAAAGTGAATTTTCTAGGTTCCCAAGAATCAGACAATATGGCTCAAAATAAGGTGGACGTGCATGTGCATTTGGAGCAGGATGTCCATGCAGATCCAGGAAGGAGACCCAAATCTCTGCATTGACATATATTAAACATGTCTATCCTTTTGCAGTAGATGTGACCTTTTAGTGACATCCAAACCAGCTGTAAAGTGACTGCTTTAACAATCACATGGGTCATCTGCAAATTGTTTCATCTTTACTTTGGAAAATTTGATGTAAAAACACTATGATAAAATTCAAAATTCATTCATATTATCTCAAGAAATTTCATCATTACATTTAATAATGAAATAGGAAGAACGTTGGACTCTACATATAATGTGGAATGTTATACATTTTTGAATGGTTGTAAAATGGCTTAAATTTTTATATCACCTATTTGTGCAAAATAATTCTCATAAGAATACAAAAATAATTCTTCTCTTAAGAATTCAGAACGATTATTATCAAAGAGTCTTAATCAAAAGTATCATTAGCCACTTCAAACATGAAACCTAATACAAAATGGTAATGTTCACAGAAGCAAGTTCAAATTTATCATTAAAAGTTTTGAGCAGGGGCTTGCCCCATGGCCAAGTGGTTAAGTTCGTACATTCCGCTTCAGCAGCCCAGGGTTTTGCTGGTTCAGATCCTGGGCATGGACATGGCATCACTCGTCAGGCCATGTTGAGGCTGCATCCCACATGCCACAACTAGAAGGACCCACAACCAAAATATATACAACCATGTATTGGGGGGATTTGGAGTGTAAAAAGCAGAAAAAAAAAGAAGATTGGCAACAGTTAGCTCAGGTGCCAATCTTCAACAAAAAAAAAAGTTTTGAGCAGATAGTGCTTGAAAATTTTTTACAAAATAATTAATTAGCAACTTTGGTTTTGTTTCTATGCCATAATAATATACTATATATATATTTAGACAGCATACTGTGTGTATATATATGTAGATATACACACAGACATATACATATACAGATCTTCCTTGACTTGAAATAGGGTTACATCATGATGAACCCGTTGTAAATTGAAAATATCAGAAGTCAAAAATGCATTTAATACAACTAACCTGCCAAACATCACAGCTTAGCCTAGCCTACCTTAAACATTCTCAGAACACTTACATTAGCCTACAGTTGGGCAAAATCATCTAACAGAAAGCCTATTTTGTAATAAAGTCTTGAGTATGTCATGTAATTTATTGAACACAAGCATACCTCATTTTATTGTGCTTCACTTTATTGTGCTTTGCAGATAATGCATTTTTTGCAAATTGAAAGTTTGTGGCAACCCTGCATTGAGCAAGTCTACAGGCACCATTTTTCCAACAGCATTTGCTCACTTCGTGTCTCTGTGTCACATTTTGGTAGTTCTCAGAATGTTTCAAGCTTTTTCATTATTATTTTTTTTGTTATGGTGATCTGTGATCAATGATCTTTGATGTTACTATTGTAATTGTTTTGGGGCACCACAAATCACACCTATATAAGACAGGAAACTTAATTGATAAATGTGTGCATTCTACCCCTCTACTGACTGGCTGTTCCCCATCTTTCTCCCTCTCCTTGAGCCTCCCTTTTCCCTGAGACACAATATTGAAATTTGGCCACTTAATAACCCTACAATGGCCTCTAAGTGTTCAAGTGAAAGGAAGAGTCACACGTCTCTCACTTCAAATCAACAACTAGAAACGATTAAGCTTAGTGAGGAAGGCATGTCGAAAGCCAAGACAGGCTGAAAGCTAGGCCTCTTACACCAGTCAGCCAAGTTGTGAATGTAAAGGAAAAGTTCTTGAAGGAAATTAAAAATGATACCCCAGTGAACATACTGGATGATAAGAAGGTGAAATAGTCTTATCGCTGATCTGGAGAAAGTTTTAGTGGTTGGATAGAAGATCAAACTGCCACAACATTCGCTTAATCCAAAGCCTAATCCACAGCAAGACCCTAACTCTCTTCAATTCTGTGAAGGCTGAGAGAGGTGAAGAAACTGTACAAGAAAAGTTTGAAGCTAGCCGAGGTTGGTTCATGAGGTTTAAGGAGAAAAGCCATCTCCGTAACATAAAAGAGCAAGGCAAAGCAGCAAGTGCTGATGTAGAAGCTGCAGCAAGTTCTCCAGAAGCTCTAGCTAAGGTCACTAATGAAGGTGGCTACACTAAACAACAGATTTTCAATGTAGATGGAACAGGCTTCTATTGGAAGAAAACGCCATCTAGGACCTTCATAGCTAGAGAGGAGAAGTCAATGCCTGGCTTCAAAGCTTCAAAGGACAGACTGATTCTTGTTAGGAGGCTAATGCAGCTGGTGACTTTAAGTTGAAGCCAATGCTGATTTGCCATTCCAAAAATCCTACAGCCCTTAAGAATTATGCTAAATCTACTCCTCCTGTGCTCTATAAATAGAACAACAAAGCCTGGATAACAACACATCTGTTTGTGACATGGTTTATTGAGTATTTTAAGCCCACTTTTGAGACCTACTGCTCAGAAAAAAAGAGTCCTTTCAAAATATGACTGCTCATTGACAATGCACCTGGTCACCCAAGAGCACTGGTGGAGATGTACAATGAGATTATAATGTTGTTTTCATGCCTGCTAACACAGCATCCATTCTGCAACCCATGGATCAAGGAGTAATTTCTACTTTCAAGTCTTATTATTAAATATGTACATTTTGTAAGGTTATCACTGCCATAGACAGTGATTCCTCTGATGGATCTGGGCAAAGTAAGTTGGAAACCTTCTGGAAAGGATTCACCGTTCTAGATGCCATCAAGAGCATTCATGATTCATAGGAAGAGGTCAAAATATCAACATTAACAGGAGTGTAGAAGAAGTTGATTCCAGCCCTCATGGATGACTTCGAGAAGTTCAAGATTTCAGTGGAGGAAGTAACTGCAGATGTGGTGGAAATAGCAAGAGAACTAGAATTAGAAGTGGAGCCTCCAGATGTGAGTGAACTGCTTCAATCCCATGATAAAACTTTTTAACAGATGAGGGGTTGCTTCTTATGGATGAGCAAAGAAAGCGATTTCTTGAAATGGAATCTATCAACAGTGAAGATGTAGTGAAGATTGTTGAAATGACGACAAAGGGTTTAGAATATTATATCAACTTAGTTGATAAAGCAGTGGCAGAGTTTGAGAAGATTGACTCCAATTTTGAAAGCAGTTCTACTGTGGGTAAAATGCTACCAAAGTGCATCACATGCTATGGAGAAATCGTTCATGAAAGGAAGAGTAATTGATGCAGCAAACTTCACTGTGGTCTTATTTTAGGAAATTGCCACAGCCACCCCAGCCCTCAGTAACCACCACCCTGATCAGTCAGCAGCCATCAACATCGAGGCAAGCCCCTCCACCAAAAAAAGATTACAATTCAGTGAAGGTTCAGCTGATGGTTAGCATTTTTTAGCAATAAAGCATTTTTTAATTAAGGTATATGCATTGTTTTTTACACATAAAGCTATTGCACACTTAATAGACTACAGCATAGTGTAAACATAACTTTTATATGCACTGGGAAACCAAAAAGTTCATGTGACTTCACGTGATATTCACTTTATCATCTGAAACCAAACCTGCAATATCTCCGAGCTATGTCTGAACTGTACTGAAAGTGAAAATGGTTGTCTGAGTACTGAATGGTTGTAACTGTATCAGTTGTTTACCCTCAGGATCACATGGCTAACTGTGAACTGCGGGTCATGGCCACTGCCCAGTATCATGAGAGAGGAGCCTACCACATATCGCCAGCCTGGGAAAAGATCAAAATTCAAAATTCCAAGTACCGTTTCTACTGAATGCGTCTTGCTTTTGTACCATGATAAACTAAAAAAATCGTTGTCAAATCATCATAAGTTGGAGACAGTCTATATAATATATGCCATGATGTGAAAATTTTTTAGAAAATCTAACAAAAAAATAATTGGAACAAGTCACTCTGCTATGCTTTTATCATGTTGAAGACCAATGCTGGTTGACTTGAACATGGCTGAGAACATACCACTTTTACGGATAGGTGCTGTGTGGGGAAGAGAATAAAACTGAAAGGGGCTAGCCTTTCACAAAGAACTGCAAATGAGCATTGTCACCACCCATCAATGCAGTGGTATAAATGATTTTTGCAGCTTATTCAGAATGACCTGTTACAACAAGATTCATGTGATGGTTAATTTTATGTGTCAGCACTACCTGGGCTAAGGCATGCCCAGACAGCTGGTAAAACATTATTTCTGGGTGTGTCTGTGAGGGTGTTTCCAGAAGAGATTAACATTTGAATCTGGAGAGTGAGTAAAGATCACCCTCACCAATGTGGGTTAAGCACCATCACATGTTTTGAGACCTGAATAGAACTAAAAAGATAGAGGGGCTAATTCACTTTCTCTGCTCGAGCTGGGACATCCGTCTTCTCCCGCCTTCAGACATCAGGGATCCTGAGTCTTGGGCCTTCAGGCTCAGACTGGGACTTACACCTCAGGTTCCCTTGGTTCTCAGGACTTCAGGTTTGGAGTGGAACGATACTACTGGCTTTCCTGAGTCTCCAGCTTGCAGATGGCAGATTGTGGGACTTCTCAGCCT
Organism: Equus przewalskii; assembly: GCF_037783145.1. Taxonomy (NCBI): domain Eukaryota; kingdom Metazoa; phylum Chordata; class Mammalia; order Perissodactyla; family Equidae; genus Equus; species Equus przewalskii. The sequence goes on from NC_091849.1 coordinate 22,303,593, forward strand.
CCATAACTCATGAGCAATCCCTCATTATAAACTTCTTTCTATGTATCTCCGTATATCCTATTGGTTCTATTTCTCTGGAGAACCCTAACTAATACGATTCTGTAACTGATGTGGCTCACCTGGTGGACCCGCTAGGGCACCAGACCAGGAAGTGTTGACTCTAATCAGAATGTCTATGATACCTTGAGACATTCTTCACTGGAGACTTCATGAATAAGACAGAAAGTGTTCATTAAGAAAAACAGAACCTTTTAAATTCATTTTACTGTAGAAATACCTCAGTCAGGAATGTTGACCGCCATCTCTGAATACTCCCTATGGTTGGATTCAGTGGATATCCATAACCCATTTACTTAAAGGAATGGCCTCTGATCTGATCCATTTTTCATTCCCTTTCTTCCCAGACCTTCTCATCCCCTTCCATATCCTACATCAGTCTTACCTCATGATTTCTTCACCAGTTTTGGGTCCTCTTTATCTGACAGCCTGTCCTATTTGTTAATACAGTAGCTTAGTGCTCACTTTGGGATAACACAGACTGACTACAGATTCAGGATTTTAAAGCAAGACTTTTCCATGTATAAGAACTGCATTGTGGGTAAGAAGGAGCAGAGGGCTTACTAGCCAGAGAGTGGAGGCCACTACACCCCAGTCCCTTGACATATCAAATTGCAGGTTTTCCTTTATGCATAAGTATAACCCAAGCACCCTCTAAGAATTGCTTTATGGTTAGGCAGAGAAATGAGATTGTGTGGTCATAAGTGAGCAAGTTCTATATGAAAGCTGTTTGAAAGGGTTACTGATAATGCACATTTGAAAGAGGCCACAGTGTGCGTCTCATTTATGACATGGACTATAAAGGTGCCTCAGTGTTATCTCAGGGAGTAAGACATTAGATATTTGTTCCCCAATATTTGTTCACAGAAGTAAAATACTGAAGTTCTCTTTGTTGGTTAAGATTATAACTTTAATAATATGTGACATCAATTCCTGTTGAGATGGCTTTCCTCTTCTGTACCAAGACTTCATTGATTCACATGCATAGAGATTTATCCCTTGCCTCATGCTCTGCAAAGTAGGCCACGTACCATTTTACATATCAACTGGGAGTGCTTTCCCTCTGGTTTTACATCCTTCTTCCTTCTTATCAATCATGTTCTGCATATTCAGACCACAAGCTCCAAGAGAAGGGACAACTTCATCTAGTTCACCAGACAGCCCAGCAGCTACTAGGTACACAATAACATGAATGAATAAACAAATTAAAGGGAAAACATATTTCATCCCTTTTAGTAAAAAGTGTAACTCCCTAACTGGCATCCAAGCTGGAAATTAATTCTCCCCCCACCACCAGTATTTGACAGAAACACGAAAACTCTGACAATTCCTGTATAACACCAAGAAACATCAATCTGCCACAGCTTTAGAGGTCTTTCTGATGAATCCATTCACACATTACTTTGTAGCCGCTACAACAATAATCATTATCTTCATAGAATCAACCAGAACTTAGGTAGCAGATGACAGAAAGTGAGGAGACAGGTCCTGTCCTTTACCTCACCTTGATTGCAAACTCTACCTTCTCTTTTCCACCCACTATAGCTCTGGGTAAACAACTATACACCAGGTAAGAAAAAATCCAGCATAACTTGGAGATTTTGGGCCTCAGTGTTTCCTAAGAGAACTGCGTCATAAGCTTCCTGAGGGCAATGACCACGGCTTTTATTTTTAATTTCTCCCCCCACCCTATTAACACCTAATACAATATAGATAAAGAAAGGACACTCAAAAATAGATGACAGAGTCAGACTTTATGTCTAAAAACTAAAAATACAGGAACCAAATATCAGTTCAGTCACTAGTGGATTGCCGAAGACTGTCCTTGCAGTTATGATGAGAGGAGAAAGACAGCCCCTGTCCTCTCAGGGGCCTATAGACTGGAGACACTTCCAAACAAACTCCCAAAACTCTGTCTTACATGGTAATACCTTTTAAAGGGAATAAAATCTCCCCTCTCTTCCTGCTCTTTATACCTTTTTAGAGTATTTTGTAATAGCATGGGAAGTGACTCGCAGTAGAAAAGCCATTTGTAGCATCACTGAGCCACCAATGGCGGCCCACTCCCAGCAGGCTTATTTGTGAAAATATGACTTTAAATTTAACCCAGTGAGCTGCACGCTTCTAATATCATCCAGCAGTCGATAGGCAATTTTGAATATACCCCAGGTTCCGAGTGGATCATGGAACTAAATCATCTCTTATTCCAGCCTGCTCATTTTGAACCAACTCGTTTTGCAGTGTGGTTAGCATAGCCTTTCCAGTTGAGGATGATTGCTCAAAGCACTTAGGGCAATGTTGTCTCAGCACAGCATCTAGAGTGAGGCAGTTGACACAAATTGCATCGTATGCTGCTTGAGATTTAATGTTGTTACTGCCAGGAGAATATTTTTGCAAAGGTTACTGATGTATAACAAAATAAAACATGCACCAAAACCTAACCCTCAGTCAGCATTTCTCTTTAGTTCAAGTTTCCAATTATCTTACTTTTCTTAAATGTAGGCTGTTAGCCAAGAAGACAATAAACAGAATCTGCATTTCTTAATTAATATCAAAAGCTGTTGATAGAATAACAACATGAAAAAAGCCACTGCCCGTTGTACAAATCCTTTGGTTCCAAAATAAATACAATTGACATTTCTAAGATTTCATACCAAAATGTTATTCGTTCATTTTATACTTCTAACTCTATACTAAACCTGTTAATTGTAGAGCTCAAAAAACCATTGCAATGATTCATTTATTCTCTCTGTATTCTGTATTGAAGGAAAAGAAGGATAACATAGAAAAGAAAGTCACTCTAAATATATGGAGGATATACTGGGTATCCTATAAAACGATCTCTGAGTAATAGAACACTCCACTTTCATTTCCTAGAAGCATATTGTGCCAATGGTCATAAACTTTAAAACTGCCCAATTAGATTTTATACCAAGCAATACAGTTTAGCATTCTCTGGATCCATGAACTCTGGCTCACTATGAATTAAATGGTCCTGCAAATCACTACATACAAGATAACTTGCACAGTGTGCATATATTCCTATTAATCACTTCTTCAATGCTAACGTAATTAAGAACTGGCCCTGATATGTTGGGTCCTTATTTTAATTACAGTTCTACATCCTGTAATAATCTCAAAGAAAGCCCCTTTTGAGCTTGCTTGGCTTCATGATCAGCATTTTCCTTTCTATTTCTATGATTTCCATTTTAATTGGTCTGCTCTTCACAGGTCTAGTTTTCGATTTTGCTGTGGTTAGGTGTAGTTCTTGTTAGGAAGTCTTTATTTTCTTCTAGAAAGTTCTATGTATTCACCATTTGTCATGCAGATACCTGAGAAGGACACAAATAAAAGTGGATGCAACTAAGAATAAAAGATTGCATTTGTTCTCATAAACTATCAGCATTAGTATGCTGGTTCCTTGTTATCTATAGTTGTTTAACTGCACTGTTAAATATGACATAATAGTCTTCCAAAATTGGTAAGTGGACCAGGAAGGCAATATACCCAAACAGCTTACGTCTTCCTTTGAGGTCTGAGGTCATCAAGATTATCCTGTCCTTCGTGGACCATAGCCATCCTTCAGGTAAGGGAAGAAGGTCAGAGAAACCACAAAAAAGGAAAACATGCCATGAGAAGAGCAAATATTCTCATCTTCAAACCATGATTTTGGTATATCCCTTTTTCTTCACTTTCTTTGAAAAGAGAGCCTACAAAAACTTTCAGATGAGTGGGCTTTAAATGATTTGGCGAGTCTGTTCTGTTGAGATAACCTCTCCAAATTTGGAAAACTATTCAATTTAACCTAAACCATTGAAGCTTCTAAAGTAACGAAAGCACATAAATCTTCCTCTGGTTAATTAAGTGATTCGAATTCAAATTTAGGCCTTAAATAGAATATATAGAAATATGTGTAGATATATTTATGTATACAAAGGAAATATAAAAAAGAAAAAATGACATTGGGGGAATAAATCAACAAAATTTTTAAAAATTATAATTTTTGTATTAAATAAATATCGCTAATGCTGGGATCAGTCTGACTTTTTTAAAATCATGTTTTCAAATCTTTCAAGAAAAATAATGTCTTGAAACACTTAAAAAAGAGCTAAAACTTCAAGAAGGATAATGTAGACAGGATTATTTATGTGAGAATGATGAATCTAAAAACTTAACGTGAATATTCAAGAGGATCCGTGAAGATTAAATAAAAGATATAAATACACGCTGCAAAATAGGTGAACTTAAAAACATGGCACCATGTGATAGAACTCAGGAACAACTGACCACATATTATATGATTCCGTTTATAGAAAATGTCCAAAATAGACAAATCTATAGAGACAGAAAGATTTGTGCTGCCAGGGGTTGGGGCGGGGGGTGGAATGGGGACTATGGGGAGCATCTGCTGATGGATACAGGGATTTTTTTCAGGCTGAGAAAAATGTTCTAAAATTGATTGTGGAGATGGTTGCACAACTGTGCAAATATACTAAAAGCCATGAAAGTATACACTTAAAATGGGTGAATTGTATGGCATGTAAAATATGTATCAATAAAGTCGTTCTATGAAAAAACACACACACACATTGGGGCCAGCCGCGTGGCTGACTGGTTAAGTTCGAGCCCTCCGCTGCGGGCGGCTCAGGGTTTCGGTGGGTTCAAATCCCGGGCGCGGACATGGCACCGCTCACTGAGCCACGCTGAGGCGGCGTCCCACATGCCACAACTAGAAGGACCCACAACTAAGAATACACAGCTATGTACCTGGGGGCTTTGGGGAGAAAAAGGAAAGAAATAAAATCTTGAAAAAAAACACACACACACAAAATTCAGGGTGCTAATCTCTGCTATAAATAAGGATAAAAATTACCTTGTATTAGGATCCTTAATAGTAACGGTCAATGAGTTTTCTTTTTAAAGGTCTCTAGATCAGTCATGCAAATCAGAATCACCGACATTTAGAATTTATTTTTAGTGAGACGGTGAACATCTTCCGCACTATCCCAGGAAAGGCGAAGACAAGCAGCGCAGATAATTACCCAAATCATCAGGGCAAACACCTCCCTATTCTATTGAAATGAGCTATGGATCTGCTGTCACAAGGGGAGAAGAGCCACTCGGCATCCTCGTTAAACAGATAATCCACTCGATCAGATTGTCCATTTCAGATTAATCAAAACCACTAAACTGTTGCTCACCCCTCTGGCTAGCTCTCTGTAATCTTAAATATCACTTTGTTTCTAGGTCCTCAGATACTTGGCAATATACTAACAACACATCCTGGCAGTGTTATGTGGATGCTTCACCCACCCATCGTATTGTATGTATAGAAACAGAGATTTACAATTCAACCCAGAACAGAAATAAACCTAAAGAACTTAAAGTGATCTTTCACTTATAGCAGAGAATTGTGTCTAGAAAATACAAAACAAAATTAAATAATGCACCCATGAAGCTGGTTTTACCAGCTGGTCTCCAGTCCAACCCAGGCCACAGGTGACAGGAAACAACTCAGGGAAGTCAGTTTCATTCCTCTTGACAAATTCTGCAGGCGTCATCTATTTCATTTACGAATTAGAGGAGCCAGGTCACAGGGCCTAAGCAACGAATTTGCAGTTCTATGAAACTAGAAATGAAGGCTCCTATCTCAACTTCATTTGTCAAGAAGAATTTTTAAAAGCACTTAGATCATGCCTACATGTTTACCACACTTAGATTTTGGAGAGGAATTTATATAAATCCAATAGTAGATTTAAAAATAGTTGGAGAGAAGGATAAGATAAATAAATGCACATACATAAATACATAAGTAAGCCTTGAAAAAAGCATATTAAGGGTGAAATGCAAGATCAGTTGAAAGTCAACCATCCAAAGCCAAGGCTGCTCATGTCACTGACTCTTGGGGAGAAAAGACATGTGTCAAAGACAGTACATGTCAAATGTATTGGGACCCATCAATCCTTTCTTAGCAATAAAGGAATATTCACCATTGACTTAGACTAAGTCACTTGTCTGGCGATCTTGGCAGCAAATGTCAGAAAATGTTGCCCTTCTCTTTATCTGTCACTGACACTTGACCACAGTGTTTTTCTTTCTTCACAAGAGGAAAGAGGAAAGTCTTGTGGAGGAGGTGGGGCTGTCAGGGGGATGATGGGAAAAGACACACATTTTGAAAATGATGGATTGCACCCACTGAGTCCAGACACTCCCTGTTCAGAATACTTGGGACAGGTTATTATTATCCTAGCATGATTCAGAGAGGGCTCACTCCTTCTGCTAACATGGAAACAAGTTGAAAGCCTATGACATCCCATCCAGGGCAGACATATCTGGCTGTGCCCACCCAGGGGGCTCGCTGATGAGCATCCCTTCATTTTTGTGCCCTGAAAGATGCAAGCAGTGAGCTATTTGTAGAGGAAGAAGAATGGGAGTTTTGACTGTCATTGAGTTGAGTTCAATTTTGCAGACGTCCCTAGGGTACTAAGTGGGGAAAGAACAAAGCAGATTCCTCTCCACTGCAATGCAGTCTTTGGGAATTTAGGAAGGTGGGGAAAATATGTAGAGGATCCATGATTTTCCATGGAGAAGGAACAGGTATAGGGACACTTCCTACATATTCTAAACTTTATTTCCCCCAGTAAAAATCAGTGCCAAGCAAGTAGTAGAGACAACAAGTGCCACTGGAGCTCAGAGAGAGCGCCCCCTGTGGGGTGCGTGGGCAGGAAGCATTTCACACGATCCTGAAGGTTCTAAAAGATTCCATGAGATAAACAAGTGTACCCCAGTTTGAGGGCCCAAGCTGAGCAAGAGGTCCATTTTGAAAAGAGTGAGCTGATCAGTCTGGCCCCATCATAAAGACTATGTTGCCAGACTGTACTCTGTCTCCTTGGTTGGAAGGAAGAGAGACAGGCAGAGGAAAGTGAGGGAACACATAAGACATTGGTGTTCTGGGATTAACAATAGAGTGTGCTCACTCAGAGACAGCAAGCTGTAACAGCCTAGAGTCCTTGAGTGCACTCAAGCTAGGAGCATCATTTCTATGAGATCCTTCATGTTATATATTACCATGAGTCCTACCTATGACCACAGACTCTGCTTGCCACATCTCCAGGCATTCTGAAAAGGACAAAAAAACCTAGCTGAAAGAAGCTACAATTATTCTTGACATTTTAGAGTGCCTCTGCCATGTTCAGAATGTTCCATCATAGGCTTTAAAATGTGAACTAGTGTAGGAGAAAGTCTGGACTGAAGTCTTCTTCTGAAACAAGAGCTCACCTGTATGCAACTTTGCCTCAAACCAAAACAGATTTCAGCAACTAATTGAAAAACATCAGTGACTCCTTTTAGCTTCATATGGGTTAATTTATGATTAAAAAGTGAGGTGAAGAAATGCGGATTTTTTGGTTAAGAGCCTGGAAAGAAATGTGTCACTCAGGCTAGCTCTAGGTGCAAGCTTATTAGTGACGTATTTTCTTCTTTATACTTGTCTACCTTCTCCAATTTTTCTTTAATGGGCACATATTACTTTTCTATTCAGAAAAAAAAAAAGTTGTCAAAAAAAAGAAAAAGAAAGAAAAATATTACCATTAGTCTTTAACTTGGAAAAGGAATGAGAACAAGAAGGCAAAATTCCAAAGTGTTAACAGTGATGGGCGTCAAGGGGAAACTGACGGATGCCTTTTGCTTTTTTCTTTCAACTCTTGTATTTTTCAAATTTTCTACAAAGAATAAGTACTTTTAATTAATAAATACTTGGAAGAACAAAGGAAACACGGAAAGAAAATATTACCTTATTCAATTTTAATTACCCTGAAATTAAGGTAAAAGAGTGTAATTATTGAATTGGAAGAAAGCTGAATGGATGGATCCCACAGAGCTTATTAGGGACAAATGACAAGGGCTAAGAAGCATCTACCTGTGGTCAGCCTTGATGTTAGGCGAATCCCACAGTCACCAAGCAGTGTGGATTTGATTATAATGGATTATAATTTCTAATCTAATCTAATGTGGATTTTAATTTCTAATCTCAAGAGACCATCATATCATATGTGGTTTTTTAAAGTGACTTATTTTCCAGAAAAACTACTGAGAGTGATCATTCTATCAATATTCCTATAAAATGGAGATATTAAAAATACGTGGCCATGGGCCGGCCCAGTGGCACAGCGGTTAAGTGTGCATGTTCTGCTTGGCAGCCCGGGGCTCACTGGTTTGGATCTTGGGTGCCGACATGGCACTGCTCATCAAGCCATGCTGTGGCAGGCATCCCACATATAAATAGAGGAAGATGGGCATGGATGTTAGCTTAGGGCCAGTCTTCCTCAGCAAAAAGAGGAGAATTGGCAGCAGTTAGCTCAGGGCCAATCTTCCAAAAAAAAAAAAAATATATATATATATATATATATATATATATATATATATATATATATATGTGTGTGTGTGTGTGTGGCCATTCTCCCACATGCTTAGAAGTGAACTCCCAGCTCCCCTTCAGCTGATTGACAGAACAAGGCGGTGTGGGGTTCTTTCTAATCATGAATTCATCACAAATGAGAGTGATTGGAAAACATACACGTAAACAGTAGGCTTTTCTGTGAGGAGAAAGGAAGGGCTTATTTATTCTCCTCGGTAGGAAACAAAGAGATTTATTAATGAGGAAGGAGAAAGGCAGTACAAGTTTAAAGGAGAATGAATCAAGGACAGGAGGAAAAAACGAGTGTTTCCCTACCAAATGACCTTATTATTTTAGAAGAAAAATATGCTGTTGTTTTGAATGTATTTTATGCTGCTACATAGTTATCTTTCTAGAGAACTAATTCTGATTACGTTAAATGGATCAGCATGGCATATAATAAATCTTGCAACTTTTAGCTACGGACTACTCTCTCCTGGACTTACATCCAGCCTTAATCTTACTGCCTGAATGGCAACAAGTTGAGTCCAACAATGAAAGCTGACCTTGCTCCTAAAATTAAAAAGTTTGCTTTTACCAAGTCTTCCTGTTCATTGTCAAGTTTCCGACCCTGATTCGTCACAGCCCCACTGGCTAGACTTCTCCGCAACCAGATGAACTGAATTGTAAAAGTCACTCAGTGGAAACTGAAAGCCTGAAATAAATTGAGATGATTCATTCTGGAGCCCTTTGCTATTTTAGGATTTTTGGACAGAATCGCTGGCGTTTAGAAGTGGTAAATGAGCCTGGCTTGACACCTTGATTTGTGAACTCAGAGATCCATACTCAGTCCCACACTGAATTCATGTGGAGTTTAATGATGCAAAGGTGATTAAGAGGGAAAAAGTTGCCACATCACTTTTTAAGTTTTGTAAGCCAATTTATCATCTGTTTTTTGACCTAGTTAGCCCAGCAATATTCTTCAAGCATTCCCAAAGCAGATTACTAGCAATAACAGAATCAGTAAATCACATATAGCCAGAAATTTTTTTAATTTAAAAAAAAAAAAACCATAAGCAAGCCAACCATTTCTCTGAAAGTGAAGTCTGAATAATAGGTCAATGAACACCTGGCCAAACAACTGAGCTATAAGGTCAAAGTCATAGTCAATCTTTAAAAGGTAAACAATGGACCATCCACTTAAAGGATATACTTTGAGTACTTTTTCCAGCAGTGTTGGTGAATTTAGACTGTTCTGTCTACACTGTCATCAATGTCTTCACCTGACCAAGCTAAATATTTGTAAGGTGGTAAAACAAGGCTCAGTGTAAGGTGTTGGCCACCGTAAATTGACTCACATAAGCACTGACTCAGAGACATGGTGTGACAGACCACAGGTGTGATCGTAAGCCCTCAACAATTCGTCAGTATGACAGCAAACCTGTAAGCCGAAACCCCAAAGGTCACAACACTATCTAAATGCTATTTTATGGTGTGAAAGATAACAGTGCTGGAAATTTTTTTCAAAAAACTTTCCGTTTTTTTCAAGCCATCTCTGTCTTTTTGACATGTACCCAGACTACACCATGAGCCAAAAACTGGGTTGGTTTTCTCAAAGCTAATAATAGTGTATTTATATAGCTAACATCTATAGAGTACCCACATGTGCCAGATACTCTTCTTAGTGATTTGCGTATATTAACTCATTAAACTCAAGACAACATCTGTCTTATTTCAACCAGATTCTGGTGCTTGGAGATTGTCAAGAGACGTAGGTAAAAGGGTCCCTACTCTGGGCTTTGGTATTTAAGGGGCCTTAGTCTGTTCCTCTTCCAGCCATGACCCTCCCCATATGGGCTACAGAGTCCAAAGAGCATCTGTCTACCTGGAGCCCACCACACTCCTGATCCTGAGACTTTAGACTCTGCCTAGACAGCATGGAGCCTGCTTCTCAGACCTGAGCTTCCTCTTCCGTGGGAGCTGATAGTCATTGAATGGATGTGTTGAAATGAATGTGAAGAAATTATTTAACAGATCGATTAGCATACAAACCTTAGTGCATGGGTTTTTTTGGAATCTCTTCTGATTGCCAAGAGAATTATTTTTACCTCCTGATTTTATCTCTGTTTCCTGAAAAGGTGAAGCTATCAGTTAAATTCCAGTTAGGTAAGGTGTCTGATAAATTACACTACAGAAAATAGCATTCAATGGACACAGGTTTGTGACAGTGGCATTTTTTTTTTTTTGAGGAAAAAAGGTTTTAAATTCTTAACACTTGGTTCCTTTCAGAAAAGGGACCCTCTTCAAATAGTACTAAATTTTGCATTTCAAACAATATGCCCAGCATTTTCAGTTAGCAGACAGAATAATTAACCAAATCTCCAAATACCTTTCTCTTCTTCAACCTCCTGTGGTAGATGCAATATTTCATCTCTTCGTTATTTCAACCAGGGTCCTTCCTGATTGTTTTGTGACTTAATTACAATGATTACATCATGTTTACAGACCATGCCAGCCCAGCATAGTCCAAGCTTTTCCGTCCCCCCCTGAATACGAGGAGAATCAATGGATATGCTTGTTGGATACAAAACCAGCTAATGGTCTGCAACTGTGAAGCAGGAAGCTTTTCCAAGAAAACATATAACATCATTAAGGGAGGAGACTGTGTCTCATGCAGCAAGACTAGGGGTCTGCTATTCAATCCACAGACTTCAAATAGACCGAACAGTTCCCTTAGTCTTCATCTAGGGAAAGCTCGGGGCGGGGGGGGGGGGGGGGGAGAGAGAGGTCAGCGTCCCTTGTTTGTTCTCAGCACTATGAGAGGCAGCAGAAATTCAGTGGGAAAAAATGCCAGGAGACTATCATGTAACTAGCTGTACTTAAATATAAAAATGGGATTTTTTTTGCTTTCTTGGATTTGCTTCAAACCTCGGAGGCTACTAGCTAGTTAATATAAGTACCAGTCTAGGCCCAGATTCAAGCACAGCCCTCATCCCTCATCCCAAGCTGCCAGGACAACTTTCCAAGCATGTTTTAGAGCACAGTTTCTCAACTGGGAGCCATCTTGCACCCCAGAAGACATCTGGCAATGTCTGGAGACATTTTTGCCTGTCACAACTCAGGGGAGGAAGGAAGGGGGATACAGGTGTCTAGTCAACAGTCTACAATGCACAGGACAGGTCCTCACAACAAAGAATTATCCATCCCCAAATGCCAATAGTGCCAAAGCTGAGAAACCGTGGTTTAGAGGGACAAGGGCATGAGAAAAACAGCACCAATTGTGCTAATGTTGAAATTTAAACAGTTTTCCCTCTCTGGTGTGACTACAGACACACGCCGAGAAACACTTAGATTGTTTATGGAGTGAGGCTGGGACCACACAAATTGAACTTGTGGGTGGTATAGAATCAAATATAATCCTGTGTCTCTATCTAACCCCTTTCCCTATGGAGATCAAAATGCTTTTCAGAAAGACTTATTTCACTGGGAGAGAGAGCTGGGAGTCAGAGGGCTCCTCATTTCACAGATGAGAAAACAGGAGACTAGGAAAAGTTGTCATTTGCTCAAGGTTATCCAATGAATCAGGTTCAGAGCTCAGGCAACGAAGAGAGGCCAGACGTTGGAAAGAATTTTGAAAGAATATAAAAGGACAGAAAAGTGCTCTCAACTGGATGCCATCTTGGTGGCACAAATCTTTTCCCCATTCTGAGCCCCTGGTGTCAAGAAAAGCAGGGGCTCCTGTGATAGGCAGTTTGTGGTTGTCCCCAGAATCAGCAGCCCCCTCCCTGCCAGCCAAAGAGCCCTCACATGACAAAACCCAATTCCCAGGGCTATTCTCCAGATGTTTATACTGTCAAGTGATTTAATGGACTGCAGAAATGAGTTGGTCTGTTCCTTAAAATAGTCATCATAATGAAAAAGATAGACGACTTCTGCCCTTATCCTCTGTCAGTCCGTCACATCTATGTACCTCCTTCCTATCAATCACCATAGTATGCATTATGTAAATACCAAAGAGGGACTGCCAGCCTATGGATCTGATTGTTCTTGTGTGCCATATGGGAAAATGACTGGTGGGCCTGCTTTTCTCCTTTACAACCAGCATTAATTGGCATCTTTGTACCCTGATTGAAATGGTTTTAAGGTTCCAGTAACCCTTTCAATGGGAAACACGGTGCAGGCTGATTCTTATCGAATGAAAAAAATGTAGGGAAATCTCAGAAACTTTACGATCCTAGTAACATTTGACCAAGAACTTTCATGGACACAGAATCATTTATTATATTTGTTGATAAGGTAAGAGAAGAATCCACAAAGCTTGGAGATTAGCATTTCTATATTTTGCCCCAAGAAACAGAGGAGCCCTATAGAAAAAGGTGAAGCATATTCCCAGATAACTATGGAAAACAGAGTGCAGGGGTCATTTTCTCCCACTAATTCTGTTACCAAAACCAAAGTGGGTTTCCTCTTGGCAAGTTAAATCAAACTGTACACGAGAAGTATTTGTCTCACAAAATAAAGTATATTTGCAGCAAATAGGAGACCATAAAGATTCATTTCCAGAGTCATGGCATCTCCAAACGAAAGGAAGCAGTGATATTTATTTTGGATGGCGAATGAATACTCAAAAGGCAGAGGTGGGTATTCGCTTGCGCAGGCTCAGTTGGAAACCCTGCTTCCACATCCACTGCAGGTTAAGGGAATAAGGCCTAAACTCCTCCTGGAGACATCTTAGCATTAAAAATAAGGCAAAGGTCATAGGTGTAGCTCTGTGGTGAGGCTTGGTCTGGTTCAGGGTGGTTGGTGATTGCATCTCCTTAACAAAACAAAAGGAAAAAGAACAATTTGGAAAAACAGTTAAAATATCCAAACCCACCATTGAGTTCCTTGGGATAAGCAGTGGGTGACAGTTCCTGAGCTATTTTGGGGAACGAGCGTTTGTCCATCTTCAAGGACAGGATCGTGAAATGTCAAAGGAAGAATGGACTTTAGAAGGCATGGAATTTAGCATTCTGCTGGGGCATGAGTCCTACTTAAGGTCTCTCCAATAACAAGATTTTTGTCTCTGCTTTAGTACCTTCAATGAAGAAGCATTCACTGCCTTACAGGGTTCCATTTAGACGAGACTAATTTAAAAGCATAAAAGCAGACCCTGAAATATCCCAGTGCCCTCACCATGGTATAGACAGTACTATCAAAAATTCCCTATTCATAAATACAAACTCCTTTGTCCAACTATCTTAAAGTGAAAATGATATTGGAGCTACCTTCAAGTCCCTATAGAAGTAACCAATCTTCCTGTCTTATTTGCAAACATATGCAGTACATAAATTACCTTATTTTCATCCCAGAGGACAAGGGATTTTTAACATATTCCATGCCGGGAGAAAAGATCTCCTCTACTCCAAATCATGCTCCAGCCTGTCCTACACACAAAAAAATGTGAATGCAATGGCAAGTGCAAAACATAAAACTCAGTCCTGAAAATTCAAAAGTTCTAGTTGGTTCCATGTTCAAAATGATCCATGTGAGCTGATTGGAAAAAAATGGCTACATAAAGTCATCACAACTAATGAAACAAGGTAAATGGCAAATGAGACCGTCTATGATATTTGAAATAAAAGCTTATTTTCTCACGCAAGATGAACTGTAATCACTGTATGTCCAGCTGGAGGTTCTGTACTGCTCCATTTAAATATGACTCCAGACATGAAAAGAATTGTCTCTCTCCATTCTGCATTTACTCTAAAGATGGATAACAAGAAGCAACCATATTGCCCCTAGGTTTTCCCTCCTTGTTTATTTGAAAAAATGCAAGCAATCCATTAAGGTTAAAGAGATAACATTAAGGAATACAACTGTAATGGTTGTACATAGATTACTCTGGCCTGTGCTTAATCTCGGGCTTTGTTTAACAGAGCTTTTTGATGTTAATTAAAATAAAATGGGTCCTGGAAGAAAATGCCTCTCTTCCAGCAAGGATTGTATTCAGCTGTTCTCTGTAATTTTGCCCATCACACTGCTGGCTGTTGCTTTTTCCACAGCTCTTAAATGGGGTCTAAATTGACCAGCTCTGTTGCCAAGGAAACCGACAGGCTGATGCTAATAGAAGCTACTTAGGACACACTGTGAAAAGCTTAGAAATAAAATTGTTTGACATAAAAGGCACCGTGTCAGCAGCCAGGCAACTGTGTTAAAGGCTGCACTAAAGCAGAAGATGGTTACACGTCTCCTCCTAGTCTATTCCCTCAAAATCTCCCCTAGAAAATGGATTCTGTCCTAGGAGCCTGGACAGCTTTCCCGATCAGAACCACTTTGTCTTTCTAACTCCAAGTAGAGAAAAATCATGTTGTGGTTTCGAAGCACCCAGAATAGACTTCAATTTCTGCCCAAGGAAACGAGCTGCTTTTTTCTTCTTCTTCTTTCCAGCAACAAAGTCCTTTCCCCTCATGAATAAATTGCAAATATTCTTCTGAATTTTCTAAGATTGTTAATTAAAATCCACTTGATTTAAGCTGCTTCTTCCATTTTGCACTCACAAACCATAAATTATAGAGGAGGTCAAAGAATGAATGGCAATTTGACATGAAGAGGTTGATTTATTGCTTCAGAAGGAGTTTTATACCAGATGTGGCAGGAATCATAAATTAAATGCTAAATGTTATGTATTATTATGCTTTCAGGAATATAAATGTGTCTAAAATGCTATGCAGGTGGAATGATAAAAATATGAATCTACTCTCCTGGCAATTTTAAAAGGCCCTTTAAAGCTGTCAGAAGGAAAATAAGCTGAAAAACAATCTGGATGAGCCCGTCAGATGCCTTTTTCAGCACACCCCTGGTTTGTAAAAGTAACCCTTTCCTGTAATACACTGGACATTGGCTTGTGGTGGCTTGGATGGAGGGAGAGAAAAAGAATTCTTTCATCTGGAAAAAAAAAAAAGAGAGTGAGGAAAAAAAAAAAAATGATCCAGAGAGCTCTGTGCTGCTGTGACATTAGGACATGCATCCAAATCATTATTTCTCATCCACCCCTCTACAGATGACCATAATTTAATTTATCAAATCTCACTTGAAAGCCAATCCAGACACGATGAAATTTGCGTAATTTTGCCAAGCAGCTGCAGTGGCTATAATTATTGAACTTAAATATAAAAACAGGACAAGATTCAGGTATATAAAAGCTTGGAGCTGGAAAGAACAGCAGGAGAAAAATTCACTAGGGGGCAGAAGTCACCAAGGGAAAGACTCAGTTTTGGGTGAAGTCCATTCCGACTTGCAGCTGGTGGTGGAACTGAAGGCAACAGCTCATCATCAGCTAACGTCTGGGATTACAGTTCTTCTGGACACAAATGTGAAAATGGTGGTTTGGCTGACTCCTGCTTCCCTTTTCCCAGCACTCCATCCCCCACCCCTAACTCCCCACCTTTCCAAGGTCCAGACTTGCGCTGTCTCATTCATTCAGTATTTCAGCTGAAATATTCCATTCAGGCAGGCTTTTCGCAGGTTTGAAAATCACCTCAACTAGGGTGCACAGCAGCCCCATGGAAAACATACAGACCGTTGCATCCTTGACCTGCCAGCGTTACCTGCCATAGCTCCTCGCTAGATACGCTTGCTGCATGCATCCTGCAGGGCACTGGCCTCAAGAGAGACCTGAGCCACCTCCATCGTGTATGAGGAACAAAGCCACACAGACAGGGAGTGTCTGTGCAAAGAACACTCTAAAGGAAAGAAAGGTTCTTACAAGCATTTGTTGCTCTGAGGAAGGTCGCCAAATTTAGTGAATAAAAATACAGGATGCCTAATTAAATTTGAACTTCAGATAAAGAATGAATTTTTTTTTACTATAAGGATGCCTCATGTGATACTTGGGACATCCTTATACTAAAAAAAGTATTCATTGTTTATTTAAACATAAATTTAACTGGGTATCCTGTATTTTATCTGGCAACTGTAGTTCTGAGACAATACCAACTAACTTAAGGCACCGGCTACATTATATCAGCAACAGTTGGCAGCATCTTGATAAAGAAGGTCTCCATTTCATGGCCATCCTGCAGCCACCACACTAAAGTCAGGCTTCTGTTCCAAAGAGAGTAGTTATGCTAGTAATTCCCACTGCCAAATCAACAGGATCATGGCTGAGGAATAGTGTGGGAAAACTGAATCAGGAAATTAAGATAATGCTCAAGGAGTCCAGGAAAAAAAAAAAAAGGACCTGCTTATACCACAAGATTTCTAGATGGCTGTCACATGCCTTCCGCCCCTGAACAACAGGCAGTAAATGTCCCAGCATCTTTTCTCACGATCCCAAATGAAAGACATTATGACAGACCTTGTTCAGCTGAGACCTTCCTGTTGATCCCAAGAATAAGAGAAGGGAAACAATCCTATTCTGTACAAGTCATGCCATTTCACCAAAACCCAACAACAGTCATGTGTTCAAAAAGAAACCTCTTAAAGGCTGAGGAATGCCTGCCAAAACAACTTCACAAAATCTCATTCTTTTAGTGTCCCAAGAAGAAAAAGATAAACTTCACTCTCCAAAGTCCCTCTCTGTTCCTCAAAATGTTTAACATAGAATTTCCAGATGACCCAGCAATTCTACTCCCTGGGCTACACTAAAAGAAAATTGAAAACAGGGACTCAAACGGATACTTGTACCCCAATGTTCACTGCAGCATTATTGAAAACAGACAAGAGGTGGAAACAACCCAGGTGTCTATCAACAGATAAATGGATAAACAAAATGTAGTATATCCATACAATGGAATATTATTCAGCTGTAAAAAAAGAATGAAATTCTAATCCATGCCACACATGGATGAACCTTGTAAACATCATGCTAAGAAAAAGAACCCAGACACAAAAGGACAAGTATTATATAACTCTACTTATAAAAAGTATCTAGAATAAACAAATTCATAGAGACAGAAAGTAGAATGGAGGTTGGCAGGGATTATGGGAAGTATAGTGTGAGAGGGTCATTGCTTAATGAGTACAGAGTGTCTTTTTTGGGATGATTAAAAACTTCTGGAAATAGATAGTGGTGATAGTTGCAAATAATAAGAAACCATTGTTGCTTAAAAAAAGGGGCCTCTGCTTTTGGCTTCCTCAGCATCCTCAAAGCCTTCCTCATTTCTACACCTCCATCTTACACTCAAGGGCTCCAGCCACATCTGACCATCACAGTAGCAACTGTGGCCTCCCTGTCTGTAAATGTAGAACAAGATTGAGTATTTAACACAACTAAAACAGTTACACCACAGGCCTGCCTTTCCCACACCCAGGACCAACTGAAGAAGCTGAAGGTTAAGTCCCCAGGGCTGCATTGCTTTTGTTCCAGGAACTTGAGAGCATAGGGGGAGTAAAGTGTCCCTGAGTCTCTTATCTCATGCCTACTTGTATCTTTGGCTTTGACAGCACCTCACACCCTCAGCTGGCTGTGTTCTGCTCCATTCTCCACAGAGGCACATTAGAAGGAAGCTTCTGTAACTGTTTGTGCCACTTATGAAGTATAGCACTCTGTTCTGAGTCTGCTTTTTCTTGAAATGGTCATTAGAACAAGGATGGTATCATTCGTTCTTTTAGAAAGCACCATTTCTACATTATTTTTGGTGTCCAAATTAACTTTCCTAAGAGAATATAATTGATTCTCTCAAATATCCTTCCCAAAGGAAGAAGCATCTGATGCTGCAAAATTCATCTTTTATATGAAAAGGACCATTTTATAATAATAAAATGAATAATAAAAAATCAATGATAAATTCACTTATATGGAGCCAACCAGATAGTGAAAGGACTTTTTCTTATTTCCCTTTCTAGACGTGTGTGTTTCTCAAGTGTTTTCAGCTTTAGGATGAAAGGAATATTTCTCACACTATTCCCCAGCAATCTTAACCACATAGCTATGTTTTCCTCCCAGATAAGAACTGATAGGTAATTTCATTCAACATTTGCATGTAAAACATAGTTGGAAAGCCATATTAGTGGATAGGTTCACCATATATATTGACTCCCTTGCTATCCTACTTCTAACTAATGGTTACGATGAGATGGATAAATTTATTGAGTCAGCTCTGGACAAGTGTAAAACATGACATGTTATCTCTCTTATGGGGTATTTGTATTTTAAATTCTCATGCCAAAGAATGAATGATTAGTAGGGACTTATTTAATAAGTAGTAGGCACTAAATAAATGAGTTTTTTACAATGGCGCACATACAAGATATTCCATCATATAAACAAACATGTAGATAAAGAGAACAGATTAGTGGTTACCAGAGAGGAAGTGGGTTGGAGGGTGGGTGACAGGGGTAAAGGGACACATATGTATGGTGACAGATAAAAACTAGACTACTGGTGTGAGCATAATGCACTCTATACAGAAATTGATAAATAATAAGGTACACCTGAAATTACACAGTTATAAATCATTATGACCTCAATAAAATAATTGGTTAAAAAAGGTATTCCATCATAAATCGCCAGGAGCATTTTTAAAAAAGTAATATTGAGACTGCTCGGCAGGTAGGCACAGCTAGCTACTGCTTAGTTCAGTTTTTGCATACATTAAATTATTTTTTAATGTGTAAAAAGCCCTAAGACAAGCTTCCTCATTCATTCCCTGTTTCCATCTCTTGTACCTATATGGGCACTCTCAGACGCAAAGAGCCATCACCGTAGTTCCTCTTTCTATTTTATTTTCTGACCTTTAATATGTAACTCTTAAGGATTTCAAAAACAGTGAAAAACAAATGCACCCATCCCTGTAACTTTGTGGTTTAATCTTAGGTTATGGTTGCTGCCACCATCACAACCGTTGCAAGTTCTGATGGTTTTCAGACTGCTTAGAATTTAGGAATAGTGACCTTTTTGGATGAAAATTATACATGTGCTTGAAATCTTAAATATACATAGAACAAGCTGTGTTCTTATAATAGAGAAAAGCTGTTATGAGAATTCTGGTTAAAGATGACAAACACACACATTTAACCCTTCATTTTGCCAGATCATAACCAAAACAATAGTAAAGAGATGAAACATAATAAGTTCAAATACAAGTGGAGAGAAGAACATAGGAACAAAACTTGGGGCAATGTAAACTAGAAAGATGAGCTGTAACTCATTTACTAGATCCAAGAAAATCTGAGCTGGGTTGCTATACATCATTGCGCATTTTGCACGCTTCACAGTCCTAGGGCACTATTTACATATGGTGCTATTAGCAAATGGCTCACCTAGAGGGGTGCAATGCATAATCATTGTAATCACATGTGAGTCCCTAATGATCAGTCCTAAACTGGCAGTGGGAAGAGCTGAAAATTAACCTGATTTCAACACAGAATCCTAAAATGATAGGAATTGATAGCTCCAGGCAACTCTGGAAGTAGGGACAAAGGTAGTGCTAAAAATAGAAGGATGATTGAAATCAATTTTACAACTCATTCTCTTTTCTACTAGAAAGCCAGAGGTTTATTCTAAGAGAAAGGTAGGACAGAGGGTCTGTGGACTGGATGACACCAAGCACAGCAAAGAATGGGGATACAGTGCTTAATGGGATTGCATAAATGTGTAGACTGAATATTGGGACTTCCTGTCTTCTTCTCCAGTTCAGCTCCCAGAATTCTGGCAGCCAGGTCTATACCCTCCAGGCAAGGGATTAGAAGAGCCTTCTCTGGGAAATCACACTATCTCAAAGTGAAAAATTTTTTAAGAATTTAAATACAGTAGCAGAAGAGATCCAAAATATTACTCAGGCAGATAACCCTACTATGATGGTCCACAAGCCCCACACATGTGCACAGAGCTACTATCAACTTTTGGTTTCCTTACTCTTAAATATAAGCAAATAGCTATAATCCCCAGATGTCTAAGGAAAGCATCTAAGATGAAATACAGAGGCAAAAGCCGAGAAATGAAGAAATAATTTGAAGAAAACAGAGATTATGCCCTGGGAAGTATAACCCTTTAGAATGTCCTGCCTGATAAAAGTGTCTTTGTTTACCTGGAAGTGTTGGGCCACACCAAAGAGTCAAACAAGGTCATTTATAGTAGGGCTTTGGGTCATGCGCCATCAGCTGGACGGCCAAAGGGGCTGGAGACTGAAGTCAGCCACGTGGGCAGTTGACTTGTTGAGACGACTGAACTCCAATAGAAACTCTGGACACTAAGGCTTGGGTGAGCCACCCTGGTTGGCAATACGCTGTGTGTCTTGTCACATATTGTGGCCAGGAGGAGTTAATACTGTCATGACTCCACTGGGAGAAGTTTGGAACTTTCCTGAACTCTGGCTCATGTGTCTCTTCCCTTGGCTGACTTTAATCTGTATGCTTTCACTGTAATAAGTCATAACTGTGAGTATAACAACTTTCGGTGAGTTCTAAGTCCTTCTAGCAAAGTATCAAACCTGAAGCTGGCCTTGTGAGCACCCAAATCTGAAGTTGCTGTCAGAAGTGAGGGAGGTTTTGTGTAAGTCCCTGACCTTACACAGGAAGAATACATTCTCAAAAAACTCTGTTATTAATCCCTCAGGGAGATAAAAGAAGATATTGTATCCATGAAAGAGGAAAAAGATGCCATAAAAAGGAGCATTCAGAGAACATAGAATATGCTCTGTGAAATTAAAATTAATGACATCAAAATAGAAAATCCCAATAGAAGAAAATTCCAATAAAAGATATTGAGTTGTGGAAAAGACAAAGACAGAAAAAATATGAGAGGAAAAGTAAAGAATCCAATATCCAAATAGTAAAAGTACCAGGAGGAACACAGAAAATGGAGGAAAAATAATCATTAAAGTTGTAATTAAAGACAATTTCCAAGAACTGGAAGGCATACATTTTCAGACTGACAGGGCCAACTAAGTAAATAAGCAAGTCCAGGAAAAGGGGTGAAAATAGTTACATCACTGTGAAATTTCAGAACCCTGAGGACAAAGAAAAGACTTACAAACTTTCAGAGAGTAAAGAAGTCAGTTTCATTTAAAGGATTTAAACATCAGCAGTTTTAGGGAGCCGATGGATCAATGCCTTTAAATTTCCGAGGAAAAGGAGCCTCTACCAGCCAATAAGGCAACTTAAGCATCAACCACATAATGACAGCAATTGATTAAAACAATTAACTATAAATAAGTCATGAGTTCATAATGATACTCAAATAAAATGAAAGAGATAAACAAAATTCATTTGACAATATAAGAGGTTCCTAAGGTACCACTTCTTACTCTGAAAGCTAGTGATTAAATGGAAAAAGATTATCTTATTCTTCTGGTACGAGCTGTATAGCTCTCCTGAATGAGCAAGAGTCCTTCAATCAGATCCCCAACTTATATACTAATAGGAATGACAGAATCAGAAAAATCACCACCTTACAACTTCAGTAATGAGATTACTGAATTAGACAGTCATCATTAATGGATATTAAAACCATTAGGTGAAAAATTATGGAGAGTTTTATAAAGAAGAGAGCAGACTGTCACTACTGGAACCACTGCTCTATGGTAGGATAACTAAAACTGAAAGAGAGACTCTTACCATCTTTGGAACATGGCTGCAAAAACCATTGAACCATAATTTAATCAAGAATTTAACCCTACCTTCTGGTCTGCAAGAAGGAAATAGAGAAACAAGTTAAACCTACCAAGAAGAGACAATCAGCCAAATCCAGAACATAGGACTTTCTTGTTACTTCAATAAACCAATGATATGGAGTGGAAAGGGTAGGGATATGGGAGAAAGAGGAGACTTTGGGGATTTAAAGAGACTTTAAAAATATAACAGCCAAATACAATGAGTAGAAAGTTTTTGGATCTCAACTCAAACAAGCATGTATAAAAGATAGTTATAGACGATCGAAGAATATTGAATATGGACTTATTTGGAGGTCATATAAAGGAATTGTTCATTTTGGTAGATGTGACAATGGCACTGTGCTTATGAAAAAAATGCCCTGTATTTTGTTTTGAAGATTCATTCTGAATCAGTTAGAGGCAAAATGAGATGATGTCTTGGATTTCTTTTAAAATACTCCAGCAAAACAAACAAAACCGTAGGTGGAGGAATAGATGAAACCAGTAGGCAAAATGTTGATAGTTGTTGAAGCCGGTAGTTTTCCTAGGAGTTCACGGAATTTCTCTGAACTCTGCTTTTTTATACGTTCAGAAATTTTCTTAATAAAATGTTTTCTAAAATTCTGAAGAAAATCGTTCCCAACTGAAAATTCTAACCTGGTCAGTTTTTCATTAAATGCAACGACAAAATAAAGACATTTTCAGACATGCAAGATATTAAATAACTTATCTTTCATATAGTTTTCTACTTTTCTCAGGAAGCTACTGGAGGATATACTCAATCAAACTGAGGGAATAAATCAACAATGGGGAAGACTATGGATCCAGGAACAAGGGAGTCAATTCATGAGAAGGATAAGGGTGAAAATGAGGGAAGTGAAATAAAATCTCTGGATGACACTAGAAAGAGAGAGAAATTAATCCGGATGAGAACATGCCGGTGGGCGCCAGGAAACGTTTCTTCCAGAAGACAAAGTGAAAGAATACCAGAGGTGAAAGAATATATCCACCACAGAGTTACATACTAGTGTGGGATGAAATCAATGCTAAGTCCAAAGAAAATTAAGCAAACGTATTTTCAAAAGATAATCTAAAACTATTTTTTTAAATGTTATGCAGGATAGCAAACATAATCAAAACATATTACATGGCTCAGCCATAAATAGTTTTAATATAGTCATGATAGCATAAATACAGAATATTGACCTATCCAAAATTGTGATAAAACTATGTTGGGAGGATGGGGAAATAGGCAGGATGCATGTACAAGATGAGATGTGTCTACGGACATCTTGTGTAAAAGAAAAATAAATTCTCACCTTCCAGAGTGCAAAGTCAATAGAGAATTTTTAAAGCTAAAAAGTCAAGAAGTAGCAATAATATCATGGTAAATAAAATTATGGAAGTAAATACAAAAAGTGGTTTCCTCTAGGAAGGTGGGAAAGGGGAGGTGTGACATGGATATGCTGGTTCTACTAACAAGTAATGTAGAAACATTTGCCTCTTTTAACTATATGCATGTATGTAACTTCAATAAAAAACAAAGAACTTATTTAAAAAGAGTAATACAAACCTATTACTTGGAGACAGGGAGGCAAGTACCAAAATAACCAACTAAAAAATTTGAAAGTGAGTGTCTCAGGGGAGTTAAAAAATGTGTAAGTCTAGCGTTAAATAATAAAAATAATACAAATTTTAAAATAAAAATACAAATGAGTCCTTCTGGAGATAGCTTGCTGTGATCAAGTAAAAATGGATCTGCTCAGGAGGAAAACGGTTTTACCCTATTTCAATGTAAGAGCACAAGCTGATTGTTCCTACAGCCAAAGTAATGTTTTCCTCTTCAGGGAGAGGCTTGTTATTTCAGTTAGACACATATTCACTAACAGGCCTGTAAATATTTCTAATTAGCCAGTTTGCTTCCATTTTATGCGACTGCTTTCAAATTAGCACCCACATTCTATAGAAATGGAAGGAGAATCTTGGAAGATTGTAATTTCCCTCTCAAGGAAGGCAGAAGGACAACGGATCACATGTCCAAAAAGACTACTTATTAGATTCAAGCCATTTATAGCGCATGTTATTTGGAGCAACATACTTGTCAAACTTGGATAAAAGGCTAAAAGTGAGTAGCACTTTCAATCAATTATTTTCAGGTCTTCAAGCAAACGTGATAGCAGGCTGCTGGCAAAGCTTTAGGAGGGAAATACCATGGTGTTCACAGCCCTGCTTCCTCCAACTGATCTCATTGGGCCTTCTCTACTGAAAGAAAACCACAGGGAGAAGTGCCATGACCCAAGAATGATCCCGGAAATCAAGGATTCAAAAGTGCATCAGAGCCTCAAAAGTCACATGAAAATAGCATTAGCCACGTTAGACCACACAAGAAATATGCTTCATCTAGAGATGCCTATAACCTAAACATTGCTCATAAGTTACTATCGTCATCATCAATATCATCATCACGATTTTGGAACACTGCTGAATGGATGCATCTTAGAGAAGAGTAAAAATAAAAGTTGACGCCACCCGAGGTGAACGGGGGTAAACAATTTGAGGCATGTGTCAAAGTAATGATAGATAATAGCTTTGATATGGTAGGTGATTCTTCAAAAAACAATAGCTGCGTTTTACTAAGTACTAACTATGTTCTAGGCTCTGTGCTTGACAGTTTACACATTATCTTTCACAATTACAATTCTGAAGAGAGGGGTGTTGTTAGCCACAGTGAAGCTCAGAGAGAGGCCAGGATTTCTGCAAAGTCCCACAGATGGTAAGTGGTAGGGAGTGGGTTAAACCCTCTCTGTGTGGGTCCAAAGCCCCTCCCACCTTGCAATTCTGCCTCTGTTCCACTGGGATAGCATATTATAAATAATTTCTCCCATGACCTTTTGCAAACGTGGTTCTATTATATTCACATAGCCCGATCACACAGGAAGGACCTATTACTCCAATTTTCATTGAAAGCAGTCTTGACTTGGAGAGGCTGAGCAATTAGCCCAAGACCATACAGCTAATGAGGAGCAGAGTTGGGACTCCACTTCAGATGGCAGAGTTCTTATCCATTATGCTTCTCAGTCCATGACACCACCTACGAAAGATTAGCCAAACGCCTATCCCTTTGTGGAAGTTCTAAAATGAGCCCCTTTTTAGGCTTAAAATTAGGTGACCATATATAACTTATCCAAACAGGGAAACTTTTGAGGGTGAAAGGGGGTGCTATTAGTTATACTGCTGAGCAAAAAGTATACAGCAGCCTATCCTGGGCAAACCAGGGACCTGTGTTCACTCTGTTTAGAGAAAGGACCCTAGCCATTACTCCCATGGAATCATTCTTCCTTGACAGAGTAGGGAAAGTAATTTATATTTGCCTCAATTTAATTGCTATATTTGACATCAGGTGGGGGACATCTTTTTGAAGCAATGCATGCCTAATACTTTATTTGCCTTAAAGTTCAGCAGTTCACCATTTTCTAGAATACAGTTCAGTAAATAACAGCCCACTGGCCAACTTCTGCTCACCTGCCACCTGTTTTTGTAAATAAAGTTTTATTGGAAAACAGCCACGCCCACTTGTTTACTCATTGTCGGTGGCCAGTTTTGTGCCACATCTGCAGAGCTGAGTAGTTGCAATAAAGACCATATGGCCCAAAAAGCCTAAAATATTTACTCGTTCCTCTACTCCTATTTTAGAAGATAAAATGCAAACTCCTTAGCAAACAGGTGAGGCCCTCCACGATCTGGGCCAGCTTCTGTGTCAGCCTCCTCTCTCCACACTCCACTTTGAACACTGTTCTTATTCCCAGCACCTTATTCTTATTAACAACTCTTTGGGTACCCTTCTCCCTCTGCTTGGAGGGCCCAAATTCCCACCTGTTCCTGCTGACAAACACTCTTCAGGGTTGTTGTGAGGATTAAGCACTTAGAAGAATGTCTGACACTTAGGAAGCACTCAATTAATGTACTATTATTACTACTATTATTTATTATTCTTTTTGTTTGCAATATAATCTTAAACAAGTCATCTCACTCCTATTTTTCATTTTCCATCCATAAAAAAATCAATCAATCTAGTTCTTTGTCGTACAGAAAGATTGGAATGCAAGTCTTAGTAACTGTAAAGTGCTGAACACACAAAAGGTTTTAATATTAAAAGATTTAGCTGTTCAGGATCTTCCCTCATTTTTTGTTCATCCAACCCAAACCCTGACACCCATATAAAAGAAGAAGACAAGTCAAGACTCCAAAAACAGACTCTAAAGAGCTATTTGGTGTTATTTCTGACACTGGCAATGACAGTCTCAAATCGAGCTTCAATATGTCCAATAACAGCATAAAAGATGGTACCTGGAAACATCAGAGTAACTTCCTTTGCAAACTGTTGCAGCATCTTCATTATTTATCGAATCCCTGGATTTATGAGTGGCCTTTTTACCCTCATGTTTACACTAATTCCAACTTTTCTTTCTTTATTTGTACTATTAGATAGAATATTACTCATCAAGTTTACTGATATCAGGGAAAAAATCACATGTTAAAAACACACATCATGCACACCAAATGGATCTTTAATTTCAGGTTGCCATTCCTTTCATTGAGCTCTTCTGAGGGTTTCCTGCAGTGTGAATAATGACAGAGTGTCTGGCCTGCTTTTTCTTACAGACGCACGAACTGGCACTGGAAGCATTCATCAGGAGGACAAGGTTCTCTCAAAAGGGCTCACTGAGAAGAGCTATGAAAATCTGCACGGCAACTCATAAGACATAAATGTTTATGTCAAACTGGCCTTCAGCACAAAACACCTAAGGCTTAATTTTGTAGTTGATGACCTTGAGTCCTAATGATATAGAGAGATGTGTTCAAAACCAGAATCAAATTTTATGCTGATCTCAATTGTCCAATTGCAAATCCAATCCTGCTTAATATGAACTTTGGAGCTGATGTGAAAAAAACCATCTTCTCATTCTCAGAATACCAGAATGCTAAAAAAAAATTTAAAAGAAAAAAAATTTTTCTTTTAAAACTCAAAATGAGGAAAATAAAATCCTCAAGTGCCAGAAATAAGGAGAGAATGCAAAGTCAAAGCACAAATGGAAAACTAATGCACAGGCAATTATCAAGGGGATCACTGAGATATAGGCCATAACAGCTGGGGTTGGGGCTCTAATATCCCCCCCGGAAGGACTGGCTCTTTAGGTTGCAAATTTTGTAAGGCCAGTGTTCTGGAACTGAGGTACAAATAGTAACCACAGTCTGAAACAGGATCCAGAAAAACTCCCCCTGCCAGCCCACATCAGGCAGGGACATTTGCTACAGCCTGGGGCTAGGAGCATAAAGAGTCAATTGTAAAAGTTTTTCCAACAATTACCTGTACCATGTATTTGTGTGTTTCAAACACGTACCACCTTCATAGTGCAATGATTCCAAGTTCAGAATTTGACAGGAAAGCTAATCGGATTCCTGTAAAGTCCATAGGGTCTTCCCACAGAAGGCAAATGTGAAACTGCCCTATAGGGATATTTTCAGAGAACTTGGACTCCTACTGCAAACAGTCCTCACCAAAGAAGTGTTCAGAGTCAGATGTTGCAAACAATCGTGAGGAGACTCAACCAATACAACTTATACCTCAAAAACTAGAAATAATAGGACATTCTTACAGAGACTTAAAAGAAGCATTGTTTAAAATACTCAAAGGTATAAAATCAGGAACGGAAACCATAAGGTAAAAACAGAAGAGGATTTTAAAATGACATAATGATTTGATTAAAACAAAACACAAAACATAATGAAAAAATATAGTCATTGAAATAAAAACTCATTGGAGAGACAGCAGAATAGATGCAGCAGAAGAGAGAATGTGTAGTTTAGAAAATGAGTCTAACAAAATTGTCCATAATACAGGACAGATTATTAAAAAGAAAATAGAAATTGAGACATGAATGTAGAAAGGATACTGTCCAACAGACGTCTGATAGGAGAAGGGGACAGAATGAGGACGAGGCTAGGTTTGAGGAGAAAATGACATAATTTTCCAAAATTGAAGAGGGATCTGAATCCTCAGATGAAATGAGCATATCAAGTAAAAAGCAGATAAATAAGACATATTTATGCCTAGAAACAAAGTAGCAAATCATAAAACATCAAAGAGATGATTTTAAAACTTAGATGGAATAGATGATTTCCTGAAAGAACATGAATTATCAAATATCACTTCTAGTGAATTGGAAAATCCAAACATACCAATTACCATGGAAACAAATAAAATTGTCAAGCTACTGCTCCCCATAAAAATCTATTAGGCACAACCAGTTTCACAGGGACTTCTACCAAACTTTGAAGGCACAACGGTTCCAATTTTTTAAATTTTTCTAGAAAATAGAAAAGTAAAATCTTCAAAATTACGTTTATGAATCTAGCATTACTTTGATATGACAAAGATATCACAAATAATGAAAAATATAAACCAATATCATTTATAGATATTGATGCAAAAATACTTAAGGAAATATTACAGAATAGAATGGAACAGCCCATTAAAAAGATTAACTCACCATGATAAGGGGTATTCGTATTGGAAATGTGAGAATGTTTCATTATTAGAAAACCTATTAATAAAAATTTTACACTAATAGATTTAAAGAGATAAATCACATGATTATCTCCATGGATGCTGAAAAGGATATACACAGACATACACACCCCAGGAACAAAGTAAGGATTTCGCTGTCATCACTATTAAGTTGATTCTTAAGTTCAGTTAAAAAAAAAAATATGGGGCCAGCCTTATGGCTGAGTGGTTAAAGTTCCATGAATTCCACTTCAATGTCCCAGGTTCACGGGTTCGGATCCCAGGCACAGACTTACACTTGTCAAGCCATGTTGTGACAGTGACCCACATATAAAATAGAGGAAGATTGGCACAGATGTTAGCTCAGGGCAAATCTTCCTCAAGCAAAAAAAAAAAAAAAACAGAAAAGGAAGATGGGCAATGGATGTTAGCTCGAAGGTAATCTTCCTCAAAAAAAGTATAAGACTAGCAAGGATATTTTTGAGAAAATATAGGAGATAAGAATAATTGGTTGGGGCCGGCTCCGTGGCCGAGTGGTTAAGTTTGCGCGCTCCGCAGCAGCGGCCCAGGGTTCAGATCCTGGACATGGACATGGCACCACTCATCAGGCCACGTTGAGGCGGCGTCCCACATCCCACAACTAGAAAGACCGGCAACTAAGATATACAGCTGTGTACAGGGGGGCGGTTGGGGAGATAAAGCAGGGAAAAAAAAAAAAAAAGATTGGCATCAGTTGTTAGCCCAGGTGCCAATCCTTAAAAAAAAAAAGAGAATAATTGGTTATTAAAATGTATTTTTAAACTATAGAAATTAAAACTATGGTATTTTACCTGAATTTGTGCACATTCTTTTGGAAGTACTGCTACCTGTGTAGAGAGACAACTAGAACAGAGTAGAGAGGCCATAAGTAGATCCAAATAAGAATGAAGTGTATAATATGATATTCTATATTATTGGGGTAAAGATTAATTATTCTGCAATTGGTGTTTTGATAAATGAGTAGACAACTGGAAAAATATATTGGATTCTCTACTTCACTAATTTTACCAAAATAAAATTACAATGACTCAAAGATTCAATTGTAAGAAGTAAAACTACACAAGCATAAGAAGACTGACCAAGATTTTTCTGAGTATGATACAAAATCCAGAAGCCATAAAAGAAGCATACATTTAATTTCACGAAAATGTATATTTTTTTCTAAAACATAAGTGCTACAATTAAAGTCAAACTACAAATGAAAAACTGAGGGGGGGGGAAGCCAAAGTTTCTAATTTTTTAAGAATAAAATGCAAAGGCCCAGTTTCCTTAATACATAGAGGTCTCCTAAAGTCCATAAGAAAGTATGCATAGGATATGAACAAATGTTCATGGAAAAGAAAATACAAATGTTCTCGTCATATGGAAAGATGCTAAATATCAGTTACAATAATAGAAGTGCAAATTAAAGTTATGATATGCCATTTTCCATCTATTATATTGTCAGCAATTAAAATGCTCTATATAACATTTGGTGCGAGCGTAATTTGCTATAGCTCTTGAAAGGAATTTGGCAATATTTATCAGAAATTTGAGCACAAAAGTACATTGGCTTATATTTTATAATTTTCTTCTATTTGCTGATCTTTACCGAGCGCTTGCTCTGTGCAAATTGACATATATCATTGTTATCCCCATTTTACAAATGAAGGATGTAAAATTTTTCCCTCAAATATTAACAACTGTGCAAAGTAGCTCAGGAACTGAGAAAGCACCAAGACTTCATCAAAGAAGTAGATAAAGAATACTTTCAAGAAATAAGACACAGAGGACCGGCCTGGTGGCGGAGCGGTTAAGTTTGCACGTTCTGCTTCGACAGCCTGGGGTTCACCGGTTTGGATCCCGGGTGTGGGCATACGCACCACTTGTCAAGCCATGCTGTGGCAGGTGTCCCACATATAAAGTAGAAGAAGATGGGCGTGGATGTTAGCTCAGGGCCAGTCTTCCTCAAAATAAATAAATAAATAAATAAATAAAATTAAAAAAAAGAAATAAGACACAGAAAGACAAATATTACACAATCTCACTAATATGTAAAATCTAAGTCAAACTCAGAAACAGAGAGCAGAATGATGGTTGCAGGGGCTGGGGGCAGGGGGAAATGGGGAGGTTTTGTTTAAAGGATAGAGAATTTCAGTTTTGCAAGATGAGAAGAGCTCTGGAGATCTAATGTACAACAATGTGACGGTAATAATATTGTATTGTATAATTTAAATTTGCTAAGGGGGTAGATCTTAAGTATTGTCACCACAAAAAAATGGAAAAAGCAACTGTGAGGTGATAGAAATGTTAATTACCTTGACTTGGTGATTATTTCACAATGTATATGTATATCAAACTGTCAAGTGGTACACATTAAATATACAATTTTTAATTGCCAATTCTATCTCAATAAAACAAAGAAAAAAAAATGAGAAGAAGCCTCTGCAATGGACTGCTAATGCAAAGCAGAGCAAATACCATAAAGGAGGGAGGGTAAAATAATCATAGAAGTGGTAATAATAGCTGGCACCTACTGGATGCTGATAAGATTCCAATTTCTTCATTAAATGTTTATATGCATTATCATATCATCCTCTTAAAAACTCTAGCAAATAGACACTATTTTTGTAAATGTTTGACAAATCAGAATACAGAGACTTAGAAAACCATTTGCGGTTTCAAGTTTCCATGGTTAGTAGGTGGTGGAACCAGGACTAAAATTCAGGTGAATCTGATTCCAGAGTTTGAGTATGCAGCAGTTATGCAACACGGCTACAAACAGCAAGAAATATGCCAGTGTCGCCTAAGAATCAGGCAAGGGACATTTGTATGTTCCAGGGTTAAGTAGGAAGAAAGATGTGTCAGAATATATAATATGCTTCCCTTCTCTAGTTTTGAAGTTGGGCTGATTAAACATTCCTATTTGTTAAATGCATTAATTGGAATAGCTGCATTTATTAAAGGCTTATTTGAGCTGATTTCCCAAAGCACCTCAGCTAATTGAGGGGGTCATAATTTCAGGGCCTGCTTCCCTTCAGAACAGTTTTAATCTCACGGTCACCACATGGAGTATTATTTTCCTTTTTGCAGATAATAATACAGAGATTCAAAGAAAGTGAGTCATTCATTCAAGACTATAAAGTCAGCCAGTATTTAAACTCAGGTCTTTTGTAAAATAAATATACCCTGAGATGTTAGCAGCGCCCCCCCACGCCAAGAGGTATAAGACCACTTTGAGAGCTCAAAGTAGCCAACCCTCATCTTGCTTTACTTCAAAATTATAATTTGAATTTGTCATTTATCACTTTAAAAGATGGTGAGTTTTTTTTCCCCAACATTGTTAACTGATTTTTGAACAAATTAACATAGAGACAAATTAAAACCAAATGATATTAAATCGCGTGTCTAAAGGTCATACAATCAAATCAGGTTTTCTAACTCCAAGCCCAATATTCTGCTCACCCGGCACTCTCCCATGTTATAGAGATTTCCTACTATTTTTGACATTCAAAGACAGAGGTGGGTAAATGATCTCATTTGTTTAATTGTCCTGGTTTCGTCTTGTGTTTCATTTTCCAGCTAAGTATTTTATATCTCTCAAGAATTAGTCACTGAAATGACATAAATCTTACCCCAGCAAAAGCAGGGTCATCGTGCTGACGAGTGGTTATGATCTTCCCCTCCCTTTTTTATAATATGGCTCCTGATCTTTCGCAAAAGCCACAGCTTAAATCACATTTATAAAAATATCACTGAATTACACCCTCCAGGAAGGAAAATTGGTTTAGTAACTCATGATCTCAGTCTCTCTTTCTTTTCAGTGCCCATTAATTCTATAATTTCATAATTTTTTGCTTTTTTCCCCTGCATTTAGGGTAGATAAGGAAAGGAAAAAGAGAGAGAGAGAAAATGAACCATACTGTGATTTTCAGAGTAAATTGAACAAAAGTAATGTCACAAAACTGGGTTATATCTCATTAAAGAGACCATCCAGAGCAATAACACAGCCTATGAAGAAGCTAAAAAGCTCCTCCATAGTGGTCAAAGGGGAAAACAGGTATTGAACCTGATGTATTTTATCTCTGAAGTGGATGCACAGCTACAAGCAACCAGAGGGTCGAACAGTGTAAGTAGAGTAAGTGCCAACTCCGGCACTGCAGCCAACATAAGACCGTCCTTCATTTCCTGAGTGGCAAACGTTATCCTTAAAGCCTTCTCTGACTCCCTCTCCCCATTCTCAATCTCTCTCTCTCTCTCTCTCTCTCTCTCTCACACACACACACACACACACATACACACACAAACCCAGATAATATTGCATCGCCAGCATCCAGTGTTGTTGGTTACTATTTTGTTGATTGCTTCACAACATTTAAAATTATGTAAAAATAAACTTGGAATATTGCTTTTACCATTCTTTATGAATAACTGAAAAAGGAATTTGGAAGGTAACAATGCAGCCCCTATATCCCTTTTGTGTCCTTGGTTTCCCTCTCCCCCTAAATCAACTTGCTTTAGTCAAGAATTGAAGTGACGCTTGTACTCGCTATCTTTTCATAAGTAGGAAACAATACAATGAATTTTTACTGAACATGATCACACTATATTATTCTCCTCTGGCTTAGGAAGGGGGACCAGGAGTGGTGGTGGGGAAGGGAGATGGAGAGGGGTTGTGGGCCTCTTCAATCAAGAACTAAATTTGAGTACGTATATTGAGGGGGTTTTTCTCAACTTGTAGCCTGGCAATAGTGCTTTTACAGTCCTACAAAAGTTGCTGGCAATGGACAACCACCCTACCAATCCCCGCCACAATTTACTCACATGTGTTCTGAGGTTCATGCCACGGTTCTGAATTCAATGTCTGTTAGCTGTGGGTAAAATCCTCTCACAGCAGAACTTCTCTGAAAGGTCTCACACACACAACAGTTCACTAGACAAAATTCCATATGGCCCAATATTTAAAAATCAGATATTAGCCTACTTTGGAGAGATTCAACTTTGCATTCGAGAAATATTCCTAACATCTAATAGCATTGAAACAAGCGATATTTATATGGACTAAATTCAGAAAAATATCTCAAATACAATTTTTAGTCTTTCCTTCTTTCTGGTAGAGTCTGGCTTGTTCCATTTCAAATATAAACCTCCAAGTTTTATGTTTATGGGTACTTAGGAAGCATTGAAAACTATTTCTTACCCTCTTTGAATAAGATCATCATTTAACTCTGGGTGTCCTGAAAAAATTAGGAAGCTTTCCTTTATTTCTAACATTCTTCCCAGAGTGTTCCCTAAAAACAAACTGAGCACATGACTTTTAAACTTTTTTAAAAATTATTTTTCAGATTATTTCAGAGCTTGAACAATGGACAGATGTTGGGAAAAACAGAGAGGAGCTGTCTGTCCTTGGCTTCTTTTGGCCTGCCTCATCAGTATGCTTAAGGAATCAAACACCCCATCTTGAGGTAGGGAAGGGGATTTGAAGGCAGCCCTTGGCATCTATCCCACGTGCCATTTTGTTATTATCTATCTATTAATTATCTCTAAACTACATCGGTTGATAAGGTGTAACAGCTCTCAGACTGTTTACATTTTCGATGGAGCTTGAAGGAACGTTGTCTCACCCAAATAAACCCCCTAAACCATGTTCTAAAGGGTTCTAAAGTATGAACAGTAAAAAGTTCTTAAGCAAAAATCTCCCCGTGAGAGCCATGGGTTGAATAGTCCACTTACTTTAGTCTACCAAGAGAGGTAGTTCTTCCTTCTTTTTTATCTTTCTCCCTCTTTCTCAACACATATTTATTATTCTTTTAATGTCAACGCCATGCTGGACATTGAAGATACAAAGTTGAAGGGGTCAACACCAAAGAACTGGTGGAACGATTCACTGCAGGATCTTCCTTTAAGTGAGAAGGCTCCTCTGCTCAAATGTCTGGGCATTCTGATATCTTCAAACTGATTTTAAAAATAAACTATTGAACTTTATCAACCAGCTTCTGCAAACGATGAATTAATATCCACTTGCTAGAAAAATTGTTTACTTACTTCTGAAAATAAATTTATGACATATTTTTTATTTTTCCCTGAAAAACAATTTGTGTTACAGGTTACAAATTTATCATCCTAGCAATATATCAGCTTTCCCAGCAGGTGTTTAATTTTCTTCACTTTTCCTAGTGAAAAAATACATTTCTGGATAGTATCATTCTTTGTGAGTGACGTGGCAAACAAAGCCTTTCAGATTTGACTCCAGCCACTGCTCCAGCCTCACTTCTCATCGCTTCTTTTCCCCAGGCCTCCACACTTTGCCACCCCATTCTCAAGCACATGTGTCAAAGCCGCTTAAGATTACCTGTGCCAACGACTCAAGGATTTAATACCTTTATGATTTTAATCAAGAAAAACTTTTGCTTTAAAGAGCTTTTCCTGTCCCTTTCTTGTTTACTTTGAAAAGATCCAGCCTACCCTTTAAGTTTGAAGTCAAATGTCACCTTCTCTATGAGACTTTCACTGGTCCCCCCACATCTTAGCAGAGTCAATCACACAGTCAGGTGAGGTACGTGATTCCATACAGATGGCTCCAGGATAACTGGCATACAGAGGTATCTGGGTATTTCTGAACTGGTGGGCAAGATTTGCATATAGGTTTTCAACTGGAGGGGTTTCTTTAATTGTTGTTGTCTGTTTTGTTGTGTTTTGATTGTATATTTTGGTGTAGTCTTTTGTCTGAAGCTTATAAAGGACACAAGTTTGCACATATCCCTGAAAGGAGAAGATGGGGCAAGCAAATATAACTTGGCAACCAAGTAGTTTCTCCAGTTTCATAAACAAAGCTCAAGAAAATCATATCAGAGCCCATGAAAGCAGAAACTGCAGGTAAAATCTAAAGGAACAATATTAATGAAGGACATAGTGATTAAGAGTGCTGATTCTGGAAAGCCAAGGTAATCACACCTACCTCAATATGAATCTTACCACACATCCTCCCAAAGCACTATACAGATCAACAAATACAAATAAATCCATACAAACAGCATACGTTCAGCAGATATAGAAGATAAAAATTACTATAGTTTTAAATTATCTATATTTAGAAAAATAAATTCCAACTTCTATCAAATCTTTCTCTAAAACTCCCACCACAGCTTATTCAGAAAGCCAGGGGAAAGGAGCAGAGAGGAAAAGGAAAAGTGTGCAGAAGATAGAAGAGGGGATTGATTAAGCTAAAATCACCCAAAGTGATAAAACACTGACAAAGAATACTGGACGATCAGAGCACAGACTACAGGAATGGAGCTTGAAACTGGATGCAGTGCTTAAGGAAACAGTCTTAAAAAGAAACATTCTGGAGGAAAAGAGGATGAGAAAGAACAGAGGCGCCCATTGGAGATTGGTGAAAGGAAAAAATGAAGAAGGTTACTTTAGGATCCTTCCAGACAATATTTTAAAAAGAAAAAAAACGAAAGACACAACCCTGCATTCTGCTGCCCCTCCCTGCCACGCCCCCATGCCAACTTTTAAAGAAACCGCAGTCTTCTACTCTGACAGAAGATGGCAACCTTGGACAAGAAAACTGGGAAACCACTCTAATTGGTGAAGCCAATCAAACAAATATAAAATATATATGTGCAGTTTTCTTCTATACGCAGCTACTCTAAAAAGAAAACAGAAAATTAAAAATTTCAGCTGGTAAAATTCTCCCAAGTAAATAATCGTGAATTTGGAGAAAACAGTAACACAACAAGCAAAACTGAATTACTTATCTTCAAACAAAGGGAGATACAAAAAGACGCATAAAATTAAAAGTTCAAAATCTAAGAATCAAAATGGAGAATAAAACAAGAAGAAATGAAATAAGAGTTGGTTGATTTCAGGAAAGAAATAGAAGAAGGTAATACTATATCATAAAGTAAGCTCAATTATGTGGTGCCTATATAATAGTCAAAATAGATTTGAATGAAAATTTAATGAGGAGCATTGAAGAAAAGTAGGAAAACAACAAAGAGAATAAAAACGTTAAAATAAAAGTTAAAAGAGTCAGAGAGAAATTAGTTGAAATGAAAAATAGGCAAAGAAAAGTCAACATAGGTATAAGTGGGGACCCTACAGAAGATAATGCTGTGGGACAGTATTATTATTTTAAACTATAATTCAAGACAACTTTCCAAAAATAAAAGAAGTCCTGAATCCATGTATTATAAGAGCCAACTAAGTACTGGGAAAATTGATCTAAAAAGATCAATTCTAAAACTTATCCTAGTAAACTCTACAAATTTAGAAATAACAAAGTCCACAGGACCTCCAGAAAAAATAATTGACAAGGGCAAGAGAATTTGACTGGTATCATATTTCTCAAAAGCAACATGCAAAGTAAGGCAAGAATGAAGCAGCATTTATAAGATCAGGAAAAGAAAGTGTGAACCAATTATTTTATAGTCAGCCTTGCTATCTTTTAAGTATCAAGGCTACAGAATTAGAGTTTAAATTGGCAAGAATTCAGGGAATGCTATAGCCATGAGCCCTTCTTATAGATGATTTTTCTGCAACCAAGAAATTCCCTAAAAAACCTAGCCCAAAGTCTCCAAATTTCCAAAGAATAAGAATAATGAATATGCTGCATATCAGATTCTGATTACATTTAAAGTGGTGATCAGAGGAGAATTCATAGCCTGAAATGCTGCTACAAATAAAAGCAAAATAATAGATATAAATTGGTAAAAGGACCGTGTAGATTTGTTAGTCAATCTAATAATAAAGAAGAAACAAATATGTTCTGACAAAGTACAACTTTGCAATTATTTTTATAACGTAAAAGTAGAGGGAGATAAAAAGAGAAAAGCAGAATAAGGTCATTGATCCCATCAATTAATGGGAGTCAAAGGATATCATCAAAAACTGACAAACCACAAAGCAATAATGAGACAAGAGACCAGGGTCCTTTTTTTAATTTAAAAAAGTCTGAATACAAAGATAACTAGAAATATAAAATTTTCTAAATTTCAAAAGAAAATTTAGAAAATGAACACAGAACAAAAATCATATACAGAATACACATACCAAATAATATGACTGTCAATAAATTTGAATGATCCAAACTCATCAATTAAAAGAAAAAGAATTTTTGACTTGGCTTACAGAGAAAATCTCAACTATATATTGATTACAAAAGACACCCCCAAAGCAAATTCAATAAGGCTAAACTTACAGGGATGGACAGGCAAGTGGAAACAGTAAGAAACCAAAGGCTGTAATCTGAATATCAAATAAAGTAGAATTCCATCAAAAAGCATTTACATGTTCCAGAAGAACACTTTTTAATATTAAAAGCCACAACTGAGCTTGAAGATAAAACATTTATGAATATTGATATATTCATACATCTATGCCTTTATAAAGCAAGCACTTCTGTAAAACAGAAGCTACAAGAGATGTCGATAGATATGTAAAGAAACATGAAAAATAGAAGATTTTATCACATTATTCTCAGTACAAGACAAATCAAGTAGACAAAAATAAACAAATAAGGATATAGAAAATCTGAACAACACAACCAATAACATAGATCCTACGGATATATGTTGAACTTTAAACTCTGATAATAGAGAGTACAACTTTATCTCAAGTGTACATGGAATCTTCATAAAAATTGTCATATACTACATTTAAAAAAGCACCAGTAAGTCCATAAAGTATAAATATTATGAAAAAGCAGCAGTCAGATCACAAATAACATTAGAAATTAATAACAAAAAAAATTTAAAGGTCTGTCATCTGGAATTTTTTTTTTAATTTTCTGCTAAATAACACTTGGTTAAAAGAGAAGAACTAAAATTGTACAGTTTCTAAAGAATACTTTTGTAACAAATAAAAGGATGAAAATAAATGAATTAAATTCCCAACTCAAAAAGTTAAAAAAAAAAAAAAAGAACAACAAGGTAAGCCAAAACTAATCAAATTAAAGGAAACAATGAACATAAGTGCAGAAATTAAAAAGCTAAAGAATAATAACATACTAAATATAATATTAATTTTCTTTAATTTAACAAAATAAACACCCACTAGCTAATTTAATAAAAACAACAACAGGGAGAAAACACAAATATACAAATTAACAAATAACAAGAAAAAGTCAGCATTGATCTAAAAGAAAATTTAAAAATCATAAAGTACTACTTTGTGGACTTCTATGCAAATAGATTCACAAAACTCAATGAAGTAGATAACATTCTAGGAAAATACTGTCTACCCAAATGGAACCCATTAAGTATAGAAAGTATTAACCATCCCAATATCCACAATAGAAACAGAAAAAATGATCAAAGAGCTGTCCCATAATAAAACACCAGATATAGACTGCTTCCTAAGGAATTCTACCAAGTTTTCAAAACTTGATGTCACATTTTTTTCCCATGGAATGCAAAATTAAGAGAAACTTCTAAATTCTATTATGAAACAACCACAACATTGATATCTAAACCTAGTAAAGATGGTACAAAAGAGAAATTACAAATATCACTTATAAATATTGATGAAAATACTAAATAAAACATTACCAAACAAAAACCAATACCACCAGTTTTTCCAGCCATATTGACATCTAACAGTATGTAAGTTTAAGATGTTGATTTGATACACTTGTATATTGTAAAATGTTTACCAGCATGGTGTTAGCTAACACATGGATCATATCACCTAATTACTATTTCTTTTGTCTAGTGAGAATATTTAAGATTTACTCTCTTAGTAACTTTTAAGTATTTAATACAATATTAACTATAATCACTATGCTGTACATTGATACTCAGAACTTATTCATTTTATAACTAGAAGTTTATACTCTTTGACCAATGTCTCCCCTTTCCTCCACCCACTAGCCCCTGGTAACCATCATTCTAGTCTCTGTTTTTGTAAGTCAGCTTTTTTAGATTCCACATAAAAGTGACATCACACAGTAATTGTCTTTCTCTGCCTGGCATTTCACTTAGTATACTGCCTTCAAGGTCCATCTATGTTGTTGCAAATGGCAGGATATTCCTCTTTCTCTTGGCTGAATATTATTCCATTGCATATATATGTACCACATTTTCTTTATCCATTCATCCATTGACGGACACTTAGGTTGTTTCTATAGATTGGCTATTGTTATAACACTGTGATGAACATGATAGTGCAAATTTCTTCAAGATTCTATTTTCGGGGCCAGCCCTGTGGCTGGGTGATTGGGCTCACGTTCCCTGCTTCAGTAGCCCAGGGTTTCACCCATTCAAGTCCTGGGCAGGGACATGGCACCACTCATCGGGCCATGCTGGGGCAGCGTCCCAAATGCCACAATGGGAAGGACCCACAACTATGTACTGGGGGGCTTTGGGGAGAAAAAGGAAAAATAAAAACTCTTTAAAAAAAAAGATTCTATTTTCATTTCCTTTGGATATATACCCTAAAGTGGGTTTGTTGGATCATATGATAGTCCTACTTTTAATTTTTTGAGGGACCTCCGTCTGTTTTCCATACTGGCTGGACCAATTTACACTCTCACCAATAGTGCTCAAGGGTTCTCTTTTCTCCAAATCCTCATTTGTTCTCTCTTGTCTTTTTTTAAAAAAAATTTCCAGCTTTATTGAGAAATAATTGACAAAGTCACTGTATAACTTTAAGGTGTATAGTGTGCAGGACTGGAACTGGCCACTCCAAGATATGTCTCTTTGGCATGAGGATTGTTTGGGGCTGGTTACTTTTAATAAACTGCAACAGGATGGCAACTCTGAGGAGTGGAATTTGCTTGCCCTTTGTTAAGAAACATTTACATTGTAAGGGAACTCTCCATCTGCAAAGGTGCCTCCCTCTCTGTACCAGGAAGGAGAGATGACTTTATCTCTAGAAACTTTTATCAATGCAGAAGGCAAGGACTTAAATCTGCATAATAATCTTATTCCTGTTTACTGTGCTTGTCTTGTAGCCTCCTGTAACTGACTCCCCCCACCACCAACATCCTCCTTTGTCTTTAGCTGAAGATGATATTTAAGGTGGTGGCTTCAGCCATTTTGGCAAGTTGCTCAGCTTGCCTGAGCCTCTCCCATGTACACATGTTATAAAGCTTTGTTTAATTTTCTCCTGTTATTCTGTCTCATGTGAATTTAATTTGTTCTCCACCCAGAAGAACCCAGAGAGGGTAGAGGAAATGTCCTCCTCCCCTACAATAGCATGATGATTTGATTTATATATATTGTGAAATGATTAACAAAATAGGTTTAGTTAACATCCATCATCTCATAATACATACAATAAAAAGAAAAGAATAAAAAATTCTTGTGAAGACATGTCTTTGTATCTACTCTATTAACAACTTTCTTATATCATACAGCAGTGTTAACTAAGTCATCATGTTGTACGTTACATTCCTAGTACTCATTTATCCTATAACTGGAAGTTTGCGCTTTTGACCACCTTCCTCCAATTCCCCATCCCCTACCCACTGCTTCTGGTAAACACAAATCCAATTTCTTCTGACTATAAGTTTGGTGGGTCTTTTTGTTTTATAGATTCCACGTACAAGTAAGATCATACAGTATTTGTCTTTGTCTGACTTATTTCACTTAACATAATGCCTTCAAAGTCCATTCATGTTGTTGCAAATGGTAAGCTTTGCCAATTTTTTATGACTGAATAATATTCCATTCGTGCGTATATATATATATATATATATACATATATATGTACGTATGTTTGTAAGTATGTATATACCATACTTCTTTAGCCATTGATCCATCAGTGACACTTAGGTTGTCTCTATGTCTTGGCTATTGCAAATAATGCTGCTATGAACATGGAGGTGCAGATATCTTTTCAAGTTAGTATTTTCATTTCCTTTGGATTCCAGAAGTAAACTTGCTGGATCATATGGTAATTCTATTTTTTTTTTTTAAGATTTTATTTTTTCCTTTTTCTCCCCAAAGCCCCCCAGTACATAGTTGTGTATTCTTCGTTGTGGGTTCTTCTAGTTGTGGCGTGTGGGACGCTGCCTCAGCGTGGTCCGACGAGCAGTGCCATGTCCGCACCCAGGATTCGAACCAACGAAACACTGGGCCACCTGCAGCAGAGTGCACGAACTTAACCACTCGGCCACGGGGCCAGCCCCGGTAATTCTATTTTTTATTTTTTGAGGATCCTCCATGCTGCCTTCCATAGTGGCTGCACTAATTTGCATTCCCACCAACAGTGCACAATGGTTCCCTTTTCTCCACATCCTCGCCAATAGTTGTTTTTCTTTTTGAATAATAATCATTCTAACAGGTATGAAGTGATATCTCTTTGTGGTTTTGGTTTCTATTTCCCTGATGATTGGTGGTGTTGAGCACCTTCTCATGTACCTGTTGGCCATCTGTACCTCTTCTTGGGAAAAATGCCTTTTCAGATCCTCTGTCCGTTTTTAAACTATATATTTACTTTTACCAGTGCGTTTTATACCTTAGTATTCTTTCCTGTTACTAATTAGTGTCTTTTCATTTCAACTTAAAGAATTCCTTTTAACATTTCTTGTAAAGCCAATCTAGAGGTGATAAACTCTCAGTTTTCAGTTGTCTGGAAAACTCTCTATTGCTCCTTCAATTATGAATAATAACTTTGCCAGGTTGAGCATTCTTGGTTGGCAGGGTTTTTTTCTTTCAGCACTTCAAATATATTGTTCCACTCCCTTCTAACCTGTAAAGTTTCTGCTGATAGTCTTGTGGAGGTTTCCTTGTAAGCAACAAATTGCTCTTCTCTTGGGCCAGCCCAGTGGTTTAGTGGTTAAGTTTGCACACTCCACTTCAGTGGCCTGCGATTCACAGGTTCAGATCCCGGGTGTGAACCTACACACTGCTCATCAAGCTGTGCTTGTCTCGGTGTGGGTCTCTCTTTGGATTAGTCTAGTTTGGAACACTCTTGGCTTTCTGGACCTGAATGTCTGTTTCTTTCCCCAGGTTAGGAAAGTTTTCAGCCATTATTTCTTTGAATGAGTTTTCTATCCCTTTGTCTGTCTCTTCTCCTTCTAGAACCTCTATAATGTGTATACTGGTTTGCTTCATGGTGTCCCATAATTTCTTTAACCTATCTTCACTCTTTTTTATTCTTTTTGTCCCTCTGATTGGATGAATTCCACTACCTTTTCTTCAAGTTTGCTGATCCTTTCTTCCACATGATCTAGTTTCTTGTTGAACCACTCGATTGAATTTTTCAAAATCCAGTTATTGCATTCTTCAGCTCTGTGACTTCTGTTTGGCTTTATATTTTCCATCTCTTTGTTGAAATTCTCACTTTGTTCATGCATTGTTCTCCTGACCTCAGTGAGCAGCTTTATAACCTTATTTTGAACTCTCTATCAAGTAGTCACTTATCTTCATTTCATTAGTGTATGTTTCTGGAGTTTTATCTTGTGTTCACTTTAGCAGCACACATGCTAAAATTAAAATTTTATCTTGTTGCTTGTTTGGAACATATTTCCTTGTTTCTTCATTTTCCTTGACTCTATGTTGGTTTCTGCACATTAAACAGCCACTTTTCCAAGTGTTGTCTGAGTGGTCTCATGTACTAGATGAACCTCATAAATCAGCCCAGACCATGCTCCTAGTTGTCTCTCAAACCTTTGTGATTGTCCTAGCTATCTTCTTTGTTTTTGGTACCTCCCAGTAGTTCATGGTGTGCCAATATCCATCAATGTCCCAAAGAAGAGGATTGCAGTCAGCACCTAGATTGCAAGCCAGACCCTCAGACATCAGCTGAGAAAGTATATTGTTAGGTCCCTTCCAGGGAGAACCTGGGAGATGGGTGTTTTTGCCTACTTCCTCAGCATTTGGCCTAGGGATTTAACCACAGAGGGGTACTTCTGCTCCCTTTAGGAAGTACTTTTTTGTTTGCTACAGTCCTGTGGGACTCATGAATGTAAGCCCCGTTGGTTATCAGAGCCAAGAGATCCAGGGGCCATCTTTGGGTGGCAGCCACAAAAGCTGGGGTGCTAGACTTGTGTGCTACCTCCTTCAAGAGAGATGCTGGCAACTTGGAGTGGGATAGAGGGACAAGGAAGGGAGGTATCCACAGGCTTCCCTGGTCTTCAGGGAGAATCTCAGTCAGACCTTAGATGTGTGCTAAATTAGAAGATTGACCCACAAGCAGTGGCTTTTAAAGTATGCAAATTGACCCCTTTTAGGGTAAGACTGAATTATGGGAATATTTTGTCTGTTTGCTCTGTGCTGAGCCTGGGGGTGGGGATGAGGGTGGATAGCCAGCTGAGAACTGTTTCTTTGTTTGCTACAGTCCTTTGGGAACTGTGAATGCAAGCCCCACTGGCTATCAGAGCCAGGTGATCCTGAGATCCATCCTTTGGGTGGCAGTCACTAAATGGGAAGCACAGACAGATGTACAAACTTCTTCCTGGGAGATACCGGCAATTTGGAATGAGCTAGGGGAACAGGTAGAAGATGCAGCTGCTGGTCTTCTCAGTCTCTGGGTAGGATGGTAGTCAGCCCCTATGTTTGCTAAATTAGAAGCCTGATCCTTAGGCAGCAGGTTTTAATGCGTGAAAATAGACCTTTTTTAGGAAAAGACTGGGAGGTGGCTTTTTTTTGTCTGCTCCT
Source organism: Equus przewalskii (assembly GCF_037783145.1). NCBI lineage: Eukaryota > Metazoa > Chordata > Mammalia > Perissodactyla > Equidae > Equus > Equus przewalskii. The sequence goes on from NC_091849.1 coordinate 22,347,813, forward strand.
GCTGAGTCCTGGGGGGATAGCCTCTGTGAGTCCTCTAGAGCCCATTAAAAACTGTTTCTTTATTTGCTATAGCCTTGTGGGTCACATGGATGCAAGTCTCTTTGACTTACAGAGCTAGGTGTTTTGTGGGCTGGTCCCTCAGGTTAGAGTCTTAAAAGCTGGGGCACTAGAATTAGGATCCAAACCCTTTGCTTCTCAGGAAGAAGTTGGGAGTTAGAAGTTCCCTCCCAAATAGTGTATGGCACTAAGCTGGGGCTGAGAATTATGGTAAAAGCCTGTCTCAACCTTTCCTACCCTTTTCAATGTGAGTATTTTCTCATTCACCCGATGTGTAGGAGTCACTCAGCTAGTTTCTAGATTTCTTTCACAGGGAGTTCCTCCATGTGTAGTTGTCCTTTCAGTGTGTCCATAGGAGGAAGGGAGTTCGGGAGCCTTCTATATCACCATTTTGGACAAATCTCCCAATACCACCTTAAAAGAGTAGTACACCATGACTAAATAAGAATTTTTCAGAAATATAAAGTTGGCTTATTTTTAGGAAATCTAATATACATCACCATATTGACAGATTTAAGAATAAAAATGACATTAACCTGCATAAATGCTGAAAAACCCTTTGATGAAGTTCAATACTAATTCCTAATTTAAAAAATACTCAACAAAATAGGAATTGATAGATATAGATTAAGATATAAATATGTAGGTAGGTCTATAGATGTAGATGTTTAGATATAGATGTAGATCTATGTCAAGATGATATATATATACGTAATAGAGATATGGATACCCCAGTCCTAAAGCCAGCACCTTACGTAATAGGGAAACACAAAAGATATTTCCACTAAGATCAGGAACACAGGAAGTGATTTTACTACCTCCATTACTATTTAACAGTGTGCTAGAGGTACTAGTCAACACAGTTATAAAGGAGATCTCAATTAGAGGCATATAAAAGTGAAAATAAAGAAATACAACTATCTCTATTTGCAGATGATCCTTCTATCCCTCCCACACAGCCTGGGTGCCAGCAAGAAGCCATAAGAAGAGACATATATTCACTAAAAATGGTAGTCACAAAATATTACTAGAGAGGTTCAATCAGTGACCAAATCTTTCCTTATTTATTAGTATTATAACCCTAGAAAAACTATAAAGATAGGACAAGCATCAGAACCCTGACCTCTAGGACTATTCGAACATTTGCAAATTGATTTCATTCACTTTGACTATTTGAACATTTGCAAATTGATTTCATTCACTTTCCCAAATCACAAAACTTTAAATGTGTTATAGCAATAGCTTAAAAAAGTCTAGTGAGATCGGCTAACATTCTAACTGTTACAAAATGATTATGAATTATGTTTTCCTCACCTGGGAAAGCCTTCTGTACTCACTGGTGATAGAGAAATCCACTTTATAACTAAAATACTTAAGTAGTTACGAACAGTATACTAAAACAGAATAACATCCCCAAAGCTTAAGAGGAAAGAATAAAGTAACGGTATTTTAAATGAAAACAATCCAGGTTTTCAGATAAATTTAACCTACTTAACCTAAATTCTACACATAGTCCTAATGATATACAATCTGCATTTAAAAATCCTGTAAACTCTCATATGAGTTCTCCTAAATTGGTTGCAAGAAGACCTATGAGTCTTGGATATGCTCCCTCGCTGACAGACTCTACATTGTCACATTATGATTATATCACACTTTGTTAAAATTAATGTCATATACACAGACGTATGCTTGGCAAGTACAAGTTACATTTCCAAAAAAGACACACTAGATACATACCTACATGAAATCCATCCAGGAGACTGGATTTATTGGAAAGATACCAAAAAGGGGCAGACTTAGCATCCTTTTTTTTTGTTTGTTTTTTTAAAGATTGGCACCTGAGCTAACAACTGTTGCCAATCTTTTTTTTTTTTTTCTGTTTATCTCCCCAACCCCCCCTGTACACAGCCATATATCTTAGTTGCATGTCCTTCTAGTTGTGGGATGTGGGACGCCGCCTCAACGTGGCCTGATGAGCGGTGCCATGTCCGTGCCCAGGATCTGAACCCTGGGCCGCCACAGCGGAGTGCGCGAACCCAACCACTCGGCCACGGAGCCAGCCTCAGACTTAGCATCCTTTAGGAAAAGATCATATTGAGTATTTGTAAACACAAACACTGCTCTTGAATTCCACGGTAGACACTTATGGGATCACATTTTCCTGTTTAACCGTGAGAAGAATTCTGCAACCAGAAATATAAGCATACTAACACTGCAGCTCACTAAAAGGTCAACAGCAGCAAATGACTTCTGGAGGTAAACATCTAACCCAAGAATTCAGAGATCATAAAGATGATATTAGGTATAGGTTACTTCTTTCTCAGACTTTTGGATTAAGATCCATGATAGGACTGTGAACTACACTCAGGCTTACATTTTATAATTTATCTCCTTCTCTGCCACTGATTGCCATGTTCTTTCCACAGTGTTTGTTTGAGGTACTCAACTATTAAAATGGCTAATCTTTTTTGCCCTTCTCTAGACAAGCTTCCCTTCTCTAAACTTCTGAAACTCCTTAATTTGCCTTTATCAGACAATTGTAATAGCTGACAATCTTTCCAACTCTTGAGTGCCACCTGGCCCTAGGTCCTACTATTAAAATTCACCTCAATACATCAACGTGCTTTCATTGGACCTAGTTCTCAACAATTAGCTGTTCCTATTTATTTGTCACAGAGCCTCAAAGAAACTTAGAGAATGTCAGGGATAGAAAGGGGTAAAAAGGGACACAGGACTAAAAATACAAACTATGGTCCAATTATTTTCTCATAAATCTATATATACAGAAAACTTTACATTATATATTTAATTACGCCCAGGGTGAAACCAATTAAATTTTTATAGCAATGTCTAACAACCTCTGTGTCTGCTCACTGTGCATCCTTACCATTCTTCTTCTTGTGTGATCAGAGGACCTTCGCATGCTCACCCACATCAAAGTGTGGCCCAGACTTTCACATAGCTACTTAGCCTTTTTAAGTATTCAAAATGAATTATTAAAAGTCTAATGTAGTTACTCACCACAAGGGATCCAAAATACCAATTTTTGTCTGTTCCCGTAAGGATTTCTACCCTACAGCAAAATATATGATCTGCAATTAATCTCTGTCTATGCCCCCAAATGACAAATAAAACAGTTCAAATTTAGAGACTGAAAAATCAACATAAATTCATGAGCTAGAATATTTCTAGAGAGTAAAATCATCTTTATGTAGTCACCAAGCAAAATGGAGTTTGGAAAAATAACTGATTCCTTGGGAAACATGTCAGGAACAATCGACTAATCAGGTAATCAATTGAGCAGGTCTTTGGCTGCCCAAACTGAAGTATGAGGCTTATCTCTGGCATAGGTATACACCAACTGAAGATCTGCATGCAGAGTGGTTTCAGATGTTGCTTATGATGATGGGGATTATCCTCATACTTGTAGTTTTCTTTCCAATCTTATATGTCAGTGTCTATGTATTAATACACTGCCATTATCCTAAGCCAGCCTAGCAGTGAAATTTCTGGGTCGTAGGACATGTTTATATCCAACATGAATAGTACCAAAGATTCATCCAAAGTGATTTTACCAATTTATTCTCCCATATGCAGTGATGAGCCTTCCAATTACTCCATATTCTTGTCAATATTTGGAGGTTTCAGTTGTAAATTTTAACCATTCTGATGAATACATATAGTATTTCATCATGGCTTTAACTTGTGTTTCCCCGATGAAAAAAATGTGTTTGAGCACAAATGTTTGCTCACCCTTAGGACAGTCTCTTGTAAAGCTTTGGTTCAATTCTTGAAACAATTTTCTTCCTTAGGTTACCTTTTCTTATGGATTTGTAGTTCTTTACGTATTCTGATATAAGCCTTCTGGAGCTGTCTGTATCATAAATATCTTCTCCCAGTCTATGACTTGCCCTTTACTCCCTTAATGGTGTCTTTGGTGAACAGAAGCTCTTAATTTTGATGTATCTTTCTCTCTAATGATTTTTTGTCCTGTTTAAGAAATCTTTATCTCAAAGTGATAATCTCCTAGATTTTCTTAGAAATGCTTTCTTATTTTATATTTCACATTAAGATATGCCTTCCAAGTAGTATTAAATTTTGCTATGATGTCAGTGAGGATCAAGTTTCATTTTTCTCCAAGGGAATTTCAAATTGGCCCAGCACCATCCATTAGAGAGAGCATCCTCTACCCACTCCTCTGAAGTGTTGTTTTTACAATAAATCAAGTGTTCATTATGTGTGTCTATCTCTTTATACCAACACCATTCAATAACAATTACTGTAGCCTTACCCTCGCAAAGTAAGTTTTGCTGTCTAACAGAGGTGTCTTCCAATATTGTCTTGGTTATCTGTGGCTTTTGCTATTTCCATAAATATTTTAGAACTAGCTTATGAACTTCTACAAAGAAATATCTACTAGGGTTTAGACAGAATTTTTTTTATCACAATAAAGTTTATTATGAAAACAGGCTGGTGTGGGGACAAGGGGGAAGACAAGTACATTTAGGTTGGGTTCATTAAACTTATCTTCTGCTGTTTCCAGCCTGTTGTTCTAGCCATCAGATGAATTCTTAGTTGCAAATGTCGTATTTTTCATTTCTAGAATATTCATTTGATCCTTTTTATGGATTTCAATTGTCTCTTGAAATTCTCCATATTTTTATCTATTTTTTCCATCTTCTCTACATTCTTAGACATATTTTTCGTGGCTATTTTAACCATATCTGATACCTCCAATAACTTTACCACCCGTGGGTCTATTCTGTTATCTGTTTTTCACTTCTTGGTTTTTTTTCTCCTGCTGCTCTAGCATGCCTCATAAATTTGTATCAGCTGCTTGACATTATAGATAAAATATTGTGCTGGACCTGGATAGGATAATATTATATATTTCTCTGAAACAGATTAAGCTTTTGTGTTTGTGTGTTGAGTTTTTGTTCATTCACTTGTTTACTGTTGTTTTGTTTTAGCTGTTGTAGTTTTATTCTGTTTTACAGGCAGGTAGCATACCAGCAGATCACTTTATCCTGCCAAGACTTTTTTTTATGTTTTATCAAGGCTGGGCTGCTTTAGTTTCCCTTTACTATTGGAGTGAAACACTCACTCCCAAAACATACACTTTACCTTTGGAGTGTGGCCATTACTCCTAGAGCCTCTGTGGTCCCAATATTAAGCCCAGAGGATTTACCAAGGTGTTTATCCTGGGGGACATAAGCTTGAATCTATTTCTTCCCAGTACTTAATTATTACTGAAATCGCTACTCAGCTCTTTTGACTTCCAGCTGCTGTTTTCTGCTGGATGTCTTTCAGACTCACCCTGTATATGTATAGCTTAGAAGTTGCTCAACAACTTAAGGGGAGGTCGTACACAGACTTTTGGGCTCCTTCTCCGTAGTTCTCTCCTCAGTGAGACTTTTTCCTCTCTCTAGGATATTGTCCAGCTGTTTGGTGGCCCTGAGCTCTGACCTCTATGCCAGCACATAAAACTGCCACAATCTAATTCACTTCCAAATAGCGGATTTGCAGGCATGGTAAGTTACCATCCGTCAATCATATAGCCTTAACAAACCAGCTTATTCATAAGGAACACTGACATCCCACATCATTTTTGTTCTTCCAGTCACTTTATTAACTGGAACATTGACCTAGAATCATACAATGTTAAAACTAAAAAGGATCACGTGGATTTTCCATTTCAACACCTTCATTTCAAATATGAAAAAATAAACTACACCCAGGGATTAAATAATAGGTCCAAAATCTCTAATGTCCTATTAAACAAATAACCTTTTACTTCCAAAGCTTTATCTGGACACTCTTTCATTTGGTTACCATTTTAATCTCTCTCTCCCATTCTAATAAGGCTTTTTTAATTGCTCGTGAATTTTTCTAGTTACTACCACAAAGTGACAATTCTACATTCACACTGTTCAATATGGTCATTCTCAAAAAACTTATCTCCATAAGCATGATGGTTGCTTCAGCAAATTTTGATGTTATCCCCACTGCTTTCCCTGTCCCTGTAGTGACAATAATGAGGATCTCTGCTCCAGCTGAATCCAAGAAAATGTTTGCCTCATTAGCTCAGGAAACACCATCACAAGATAATTCATTCAGTAGTATAGGCAAGAATAGATAGCATATGGCTTCACTCTGCAAATGTGGCTTCTCAATCCATTAAAAAAAACGAAACAAAGAAGCAACACATTCATCTGTTTTTGCCACTGTGGAATTAATGTCCAACAAATAAAATCTATACACAGCACAGTTATACAGGAGTAGCTTTCATTTCTTTCTGAAATAGGCAACTTAGCCCACAAATTCATTCACCTCCTTTGAAAACTCAGCTATTGTTAGAATTGGAATCAGACTCTTATGGAAGAATTGATGCAGAGGGCGGTCAGCTAGGGTAAAGTTTCTATTTCTTCTAAGTTTATGGGGACAACAGTTTTTTCTCCCTCATATCCACAGGTAATCTATCAAATAATGAAATTATAACAGAAGTTACAGTAAAAACTGCTGTGTATAGATCAAAATCCAATTCCTTTCCCTCCTGGCCAAAGAACTAGGCAAAATTTGCCAGCCTCCCATTTAGTTAGCTGTCAGTGTGTTCTTTAGTCCAGGGGATATGGTCAATTCCAGGCCTGGTCTATAAAGACCTCCCACTCATAACCTTACACTCTCTCTTTCCCCATCTGTCAGCTGCACGGAGAGAAAGACAAGCCCTAGAAGGTGGCAGAACCCTATGATGGAAGATGCCTGCAACCTAGAGTAATTTATAGAGATGAGATCCCCAAACCCTCTGACTTCCAACCTACACAGGACAATGCTATTTTTAAAATTTCATGTACTATTTGATGTCCTTGCAATATAGGAATGCAATTAATTTTTATTGTTCTTGCAACCAAAAATCTTGCTAAATTAATTATTAATTCAAATCTTTTACCTGTACAGTGTTTAGTATTTTCTATTCACAATCATACCCTTCACAAATAATGACAGTTTTATTTCTTCTTTTCTGATCCTTAGAACTTTTGTTTCTTTTTCTTGATTTATTGCATTGGCTATGTTTTCCAGTAAAATGTTGAAGGAGGTGGTGCTAGCTGGTATCTTTTTTTATGCTCAATATCCAAAGGAATATTTTTGACAGTTGCCATCATGGTGTTTCCTGTAGGCCTTTTTAGGCATGCTTCATCAGATTAAGAGGTTCCTTGATTCCTACGTTGCTAAGAGACTTATCATGAATGGATGTGTGATTTAATCATAAGCTTTTCTGCACATATTTAATGGACAGTATGTGTTTTATTTTATTAATGTGATGAGTTACATTGATTGAGTTAATAATACTAAATGAAATGCATTCTTGAAATAAAACAAGCTTAACCTATCATTTTATATTATTTTATATATTATCCTTTCTATATATTTATTTCAGATTTGTCTAAACACATATTCTCTGTGTTTATCAGGATATTTCCATCTATATTTGTGATCCAAATTTTCTAGTAATTTTTTCTTTCTTATAATGCCCTTGGTCTTAGTGTTAAAGTTATGCTAGTTTCACTAACAGAGTTGGACAGTGCTTCTCTTTTTCTTTTTTTCTGGAAGATTTTCTGTCAATGTTTGATAGATTCACCTTTAAAGTCATAAGTACCTAGAATATTTCTTTTAGGAACATTTTTAATTATAGACTTAATATCTTTAATAGCTGGAAGACTATTCAGATTTTCTATATCCTCTTGCATCAGTTTTATAAAGTTGGAATTCCGTATCTGTCTATCTCATCTAGATCTTTGAACTTATTGGCACAAATAATGTTGTATTCATCATATCCTTACATTATCATATCTGCAAGATTTGTATTAATGTTCCCTTTGTTATTTCTACTTTTTGGCTTCTCTCTTGTGTTTTTTAACTCAGTCTCACTGGGAGTTTATCGATCTTATTAGTCCCATCAAAGAACTGGCTTTTGACTTTGTTGATCTTCTCTATTGTATGGCCCTTATTTTATTAATTTCTACTGTTACAATTTTATTTCCTTCCCTCAACTTTCCTTGGGTTTATTTTTCTCTATTTTCCAACTTTTTGAAAGAGATGCTTGCTCACTAATTTTAAGTACTTTATCTTCTTTAGTATGTTTATTTAAGCTAAATATATCTGTCTAAGAGCTGCTTTAATTCAATCTCACAAGTCTGATCTGTAGCTGTCTGAAATTTGAATCTGATAATGCAGATATCTGCAAAACCTCTGGGTATGTTTCTATAGTCCATTGTTTCTGCTGAATTAAGTTGTCTTATCTCCTTGTGTAGCTATTTATTTTTTATTGAGTGCTGGTCATTGTGATTTTAAATTTACCTGTAGAAATAATTTTGCCTTGGATAATTAGGATGATATAAAGTTCCTCCTAAAGAAGTTTCTAATTTCTTCTTACCAGATTCCTAGGGGTGTTACCAAGCTGGGATCACCTTTATCCAATTTTAGAGACTAATTTTTCTTGGACCACCTAGATGACTCTAAGTTGGGCTGTAGCCCATGCAAAGGCTGTTTGACCTCTGATTTTTCCTAAATCCTAGAGGCAGATCTATCAGGCTCCCATTCCAAACAATAGGGAGTTTACCAGAGTGATCTTTATAAGCTCTTAACTACAACTTATGTTTTCTTGCCCCATGAAACTATAAAAAAGTGTTTCTCAGACTTTCAGTTGACTCTTCTGGATTAACAAATATCCCAAGACTAAGAAGAGCCTCAAACGTTAGACTCATTGCTCTAAATTTCTGTCTTCTCCAAGATATTGCCTTGATATCTCTTCATTTCTCTGTTAATCATCCAGTGCCTTTTTAGAAATATTTTTTAACATATTACCCAGTTTTTCTAATTATTGTCAATGGAAGCATTATTCTGATTTACCTGGTATGCTCCAGCTAACATCGTTTCCCTTCACTGATTTTAAAAAGTAAAGTTAAAATTAAGAAGATATTTACATATACATATATTTTAGACTCTTAAAGTTCCACTTTTTCCCAGCTTAACAATATGTTAAGCTGAATAATACGATCATTCAAATGATATCTTCAAAATCAGTATAAAGAAATGTTAGACCTTTGAGGTATGCCCTGTTCCTCAGGCTAGATTGTAAAAATCGTCTAATCTTAATGCAATAATGTCTCCAAGGAAGGAGCGGCACCAAAAGAGTAGGATGTACAGAGTGGTTAGATACCATCTTGGAACAAAGAGCATACATCACATATGACAGGAATGCCTGTTTTACTGCTGTCACAAGATGCTTAGCCAGCACAGCAGGTTGGTGGTCAGCAAGTCAGTGGTCACAAGATGAGCACAGCAGGTTGGTAAGTAATCCTTAGTTTCCAGGAAGACATGTTTATTCCTAAAGAAATGCCAATATGGGGGCGGGGGGAGTTACATCCCTATTTTTAAGGGCATCATTCTCGTCTTTTGGAGACAGCAAATACTTAAAGCAGATGTACAATGCATGCTCAATATGCCACATCAGGCGCTTTTGGAAAAAGAAGGTCAGGCTAAATTAGTTTTAAACCAAATGTCTTCCTGATTTTCTCCAACATATTTTATTGCTTTCCATTTATTTATCACTAAGTAAGAAAATAACTCAGTTGTTCTGCATTCCAATGTTCCATTTATCCTTTTGTTAGGAGCATTTTATATGCTTGTTGTCTTTAGCACTTAAGCTGCATTGTGCAGAACTCAATATCAAGTATATCAAGTATATTTTATTCTGTTTGTATATTGAGAATATGTGCTCCCTTAATGGGTAAAGTAAGTTGATCTGACTTTTCCCAAGAGTAGAGATGAAGAGTTGCTTAGCAGGTGGCTTTAGTCCACCGTCGTAATATCTGTCAACTCTCCACTTGTCACCCTCAGTCATCCTACATAAAGAAGATCTTAGTACAAAAATGATGTACTTCTTATGTAAACAGAGCTTCAAACAAATTCCTTCACCCTGCATTTCAACCATATTATTGTTCTAAACTCCTCTGAAATATGAAATTCTAGAGCCATGACTGCTACCAGTTCTATGAGGGATCATTTCTAGTGTCCATATATAGGGTATGCGTTCAGGGCAGATGTCTCCAGTTATGAAATTTATGTCTGACTCAATGAGAGCTTTTGTATGAGAAAAACACAGCTTTTTCAAGTCTTCTGGAACGCTCAAACCTGGTTTAGATAAAAGGAATAGGGAAGAAATGTCTTGAGTACAGTGCTCCGACATTCTATCACCAACTTCTAGCCTCCATGTCAAGGGATATTTTCAAATAAATTTCTCAAAAAAACGGTATCAGAATGATAAACACATCAATCACTTACAACCCTGGAGATAAAAATTCACAGACAATGCCATCTTTGTCTAACTAGTTTGTGTCCTAGAAGAAATAAGGAATAAACATTTAGTAGTAACAGCTGATATTAGCCCTGTGCTAAACACCTTATATATGCTATCTCCAGCCTGGAAACCACCTTGCAAAGTGGCTATCATCATCCTCAGATAGGGAAACTGAGGTTCAAAAGTTCAAAGCCATGTCAAGGCAGAATTCAAGCCAGTGCTTGAAGTCACTTCTCTGCGATGGAATCACCATTGTAAAGCCTGTGAGATCAGAAGTGACCTTTCAAGGGCACAACCTCCTATTTCTTCTCTTTATTCCATTAATTGGAAAATAGTTATTGATCATCCACCATCAGTTTGGTATATTCTAAGCATTGGAAAAGCTGCAGAAAATGAGATAGACAAGGTTCTTGTGTTCATAAAGCTTACATTATAGTTTAGTAGAAAAGCAATAACCAAGTAAACAAATACAATTATTTTGATAGATATAAATGTTATGAAGAAAATAAAATGTGAAGTGAGAGTTAATTGAGATAAAGTAGTTAGGAAAGACCTTTCTGAAGGGGCAACTTCCATGCTGGGTCTAAAATGATAAAATAGGACCTCACCTAGCAAAGACTTAAGGGAAAAGTGTTCCCAGCAGAGGGAACAACAGGTGCAAAGACCCTGAGGCAATGCATCCTCTACCTCAGATGCCAGTTTCTCCACATTTTCTCCCTCTTTTAAAAACCTCAGATAAAAGTAACTATAAGTATCTTTTCAATAATTTTAAATATAAATAATTCTCTTAATACATTTAAGTCACTAATGAAATTAACTAACCATTTGACAGACCCAGCCAAAGGAAAACTATGCTAAATACCACTGTCAATTTCCTTTCAATAAGAAATGAAGATAGAGCATTGTAATAGGAAAGATGTTCCAAGGAAAGATATCTCCTTTTATGAAACCACTATTTATACCCAACGTTTTAAAAGTCCGAAGATAAGGTATGGCTGTTACAGCCAGCAGTGATAGACTATGACTTTTTCCTGAATTAGGCCTGACCAGAGGGGCAAGAGTCTCCCATGGAGAAGCCAGGGGTTTAGTTTGTTTGCTCATGAGCATTTATTAACCACTATACATTTGTTTAAGGAAACAGATTCCCCACGTGCACTACCCTGAAGGATGACTGGGAAAACAGACGAGTGGACTGTCTTGTCACCAACTCACAAACTACAATTCCTACTACTAGGAATTGTAGGGAAGGAAAGATAATTTTCCCTCTACCCTTCTAGTTTCTTGGCTGAGATCCTCCTGTAATAAAAGACAGATTGACAGGAGGAAAACAAACAGAAGTTTAATATATAACATGTATACCTTTTGCATACATGGGAGAGCCCCAGGAAAACTGAGTAACTCTCTGAGATGGCCCTAGCCATCACCTTAAATACCATATCCAGCTGAAGACCAAAGATGTTGGGAGGTGGGGAGACAGTTATGGGAGGCTATCAGGAAGAGCACAGTAAATGAGGGTAAGGGTGGTATGCAGATTTAGTTCGTTGCCTTCTCCATTGATAAACGTTTCTAGAGATTTAGTCCTGGTACAGAGAGGGGGACGTCCTTCCAAATGGAGATTTCCCTTATAAATGCAAATGTCTCTTCTATAAGGGTAACTTCTACTCAGTTTTCAGATCCTCTCCTGTGTCTGCTGTTTCTTAAAAATAGCCAGTTCAAAATAATCTTAATGCCAAAGAGATATATTTTGAGGTGGTAAGTTCTGTTCCCCTTCAGAATAGAATAAAAACTGACCTAAAGTGGGCATTACTAGGCATAGTACTGTGCTGAGTACTTTCAAATATGTGATCCTCTCACAACCTAAAGAGGCGAGCGTGCTACGTCCATTTTACAGATGGGTAAACTGGAACTCCAAGAAGTTAAACAACTTGGCCAAAGCCAAAGAGCTGAGAAGTGCAGAGCTGAGTTTTGAAGGTAAGTTTCCTCGCTTACTTACCCTCCCTGATAAGAAATATAAGGGAAGTTGCACAAGAACAGGTCAACTGATCTCCAGTATAGTCCTTTATGAAGCTTTATTCAAAAAGATAATTGGCTGCAGAGTGGATGTTTGAATATACAATATATGCAGCAAGATAGGCAATTGAGGTCTTCAACAATAAATCTTCCCAGATGCTTGGCTGTTGAGATTGTTTTCTCCATGTCTTCCACTCCCTAATCTGTCTACCTCCTTCCACCTTTCGGTTTTCATTTCTTTCCATTGGTAGCCATGGTAACACCTAAAGATAAAAGACAAACAGGAGATTCTTGCAAGTATCTCGAAACGTGGAACCTTGCCAGCATTTTTCATCAGGATAATACTGTGTACCACACAAACAAAGCAGCACCCTTCTCATTTTCTCTCATTCATTTCCCACCCACTTAGTGTCAGCCAAGGCCATTTGTGAAGCTTATGAGATGACTATCTGGTACATTTGTATTCATAAACTTGCAGATCAGTCTTTCAATGTTTCAAAAAATGCTTGAGCTGGTAACTGTTGGATTCATCTCACCATTCCCTGTTAACCCTTTCCTAAGAACTAGGCATCAGCCAGAAATGAGCTTTTCTGTGAGTTGTTCTGTTCATCGTTTACCTTAATCAGAGGCGACTGTTTAAATCATAGCACTCCTTCTGGCTTCCCACATAGACTGGATATTCAATGAAATTTTACTGCCATGAGGCTCTTCTGAATTTCTCTGCTAGACTGTGAATACTGAAAGCTATGCGAGTAGAATCTTTCATAAGAACAGGCTTCGTTCAATGTTTTACTCAAAAACAGCTTTGATTAGATTCGTGAATTTCTGGTTCACCCAGCCAGAATACCTAATTATTGATTGCATGGTTATAAATCAGAGGAGATTACAAAACAGTGATCATCTGTCTGGAACATAGTAAAGTGTGGAGGCTTTGTAGGCATGAATACAGTGCGGATGGGCACACTGTATGTATGTTTAAGGATACGCGTAAAAACAACAGTCTTTTTTTTAGCTATATTATATTTCGAATTGCCTGGTTTGACACTGATGATTATTATTTAGAGTTATGAATTATTTTTTTCTATGTATTGTCTTCCTCTCCAAAAGTACTAATGACCTTTAATGGACAACAATCCTTAAACACAAGCTTAACTCTTTAGGATGCAAGACACACTGACCTCATCATTCCTGACATCCTCAATTCTATCAATAGATATTTCGTGAGTGCCCATTAAGTCACAGCCATGAATGCTTTACATACAATATCTCAGTCATTGTTTCACAACCTTATGTGGTATGGATTTTTAGTCCCAATTTATAATAGGGATAACTGAAGCTCAGACAGATTAAACAACTTACCTGAGGTCACACAGCAAAGCAGTAGCAAAGTGGGAGTGGGAGCCAGGCCTGGGACTGCCCCACACTCTTTCCTTCTAATTTTGCGTCAATTATTCATAGCCTCAGTCACCCATCAACCTCATAAGCATTTGAAGATATTCCACTGACTATGAGCTCTCCTTCTGACCACCATACTTCTTCTCTTTGCGTTTCATCTATTGAGTCCTCTGGCCCTTTATCTCCTCTTTTTCATAGTCCATCAGTATCTTTAGCACAAAATCCTCCCTAGCTCAGCCATTTCAGACTTTTGCTCAGTTCTTACAAATCTGCTTCCAATTCTTCAACTGTACCCACTTGACACAGTTCAACCCTGCGTAAACCCTACAGCTGGAGGCCGCTAACTAGCAATGAAGAAAGCCAAGAAAACGAGTGAATGGTTTGCACACCAAGCAATGCTAATTAACCTCAGTTCAGTTCTCATTATTCCTTGATGAGCCTTTAATGCTTCTCATTTCAATTCTCACTCACATTCCTTAAATTCTATTCCAAACCTTTTGCCCTCAAACTCCTAGCCACAGTCCCCCATATCTTTATCTCAACAATAAGCTCACACTCCATTTTACTGAAGTGATTGAAGCCCTTTAACATGAAATGCACAGCTTTCTCCTCTTCATCTCAATCATTTTCTCTTTTTCTTCCATCTTAGGGGGAGGAAAATGCTTCATCTCAGAATTTATACCTTTGTGTACTGGCTTTCAACAAATTTAATGACACAAGAAAGAAATAATAAGTCAAATCTAGAATGTGAGATGTTCTATAATATAAACGGCTAAAGTTTTTTCAACAAATAAATGGCACGGAAGAAAAGGATTGTGGGGCAAGGATTGTTAGAGACTGAAAGAGACAAATAATAACCAAATGCAATATATAGACCGTATACTGATGCCGATTTGGACAAGCTATATGTAGAAAGACATCTGGAGACAACTAAATATGGCTTTAAACTAAATATGGGCTGGGTATTAGATGCTAGTGAGAAATTGATGGTAATTCTTTAGGTCTGATAATAGCATTATGGTTATGAAAACAAAGATCTTTATTAGTTTAGGGATGCATTCTAAATTATGATGAGTGAAATGGCATACGGGGTCTGGAATCTGTTTCAAAATACTTTGGCGACTATTTTCCCCAACGTGGGGAATAGATCAAACAAATTTTAGAAAATACTGGTAATTGTCAAAGCTGGGTGATGAGTGCCTAGGAAATAATAGATTGTCTCTACTCTTGCGTGTATTTGAAAATATACATACTAAAAAATTTGAAAGTAACAAAGGAACTGAAAATGGTTTAAAAATCATTATTTAAAAATCATCGTCTTTCTCCAACATCTTACACCTTCCTCTGTTTGGTTGTTCCCCTCCCACCGCCTTCAAACAAGCTGGCCTCTTCTGTCCTAATCTTCTCTGAATAGTACTGTTTCCAGAAGCTATAATTATCTCCCTGTCTTTCCTGAAACCCTGAAATTTCAAGAAAGGAGTCCAGATCACTTCCTCCTTTCCCCGAATTACGTTCACTCCTTTTCTCCCCATCCCTCTCACCCCAGGTGCTTGGACTTCTGGTCTCATCACTGCTTTGCCCATTCTAAACACCAAGGTGCTATACACCACTACCCACTACATAAACAGTGGTCTGTTTCTCTGAATTCTCTCTTTCTGTCACCCATGTCCTCTTCTTGACCATTCCTAATGCTTTATTTATATTTATTAGCTCACATAATCATCCCAACAATCCTATGAGGTAGGCATTATCATTATCCCCATTTTACAAAGGGGTAAACTGAGGCCGAAGAAGGTGGAATAACTTGTCCACAGGCACACAGCTAGTAACTGGTGAGGTTGGGAGCCTAGGCAGTCTGACCTTTTGCCCACGCTCTCAACCATCATGCCAGACAACTCTCATTGGAGGCTGGCATAGAACTCCTGCTCCACAAGCCCGTGTGTGTGGTGTACACCACCACAAGGAGATAAGGACATGTGGGACTTTGAGGTTCTGTCACAATGTTCTGCTTGCCCAGAAAGGTGACCTGGGGCCATCTAATATTCATCATGATGAATAAAATCAATATGAAGTACACTTTATTTTTAATAAATTAGCCAAATGATTCAAACACAGCAAGCTAAAAAACTAAATAGACAAAAGAGCTAGTGCATGGGCAAGTACTTTATTCGCTGACGTTTCCTAAAGCCAGGATAGATAATTTCATTTAGAGATAATAGGACAGGTGAGTATTTTCAGTAGTGAATATGTAGCCTCTAGAGATGCTATTTTTATAAATCCTGTCATTTCAAATGTAAACAGATCAATCATCACTTTCCTCTGACGAATCTATTTTTCTTTTATTTTCAGTAGCTCCCCATGAGGATCAAATCCAGATTCCTTCAGATGCCCCTGCCTACGTGGCCAGCCTCATCCTTACCACCACTTCCTGATGTATTCCACGCTTTCTATTTGCAGTTTCCCAATGGCTCCTGTAGTGGGAGTCCCTAGGCTTCTGTGCAGGCTGCGTCTCTGGCCTGGGGAATCTTTGTTTCCAGTGTATCCCTTTGAACCCATGCTGAATTATAATCTCCTGGGCCTCTCCATCTTCCCTATCCTTTTGACTCTCAGAGCTCTTTCACATGCCCTTATTTATACTTCTCTGGTTCTGTTGTGATCATTTGTATTCAATTTGTCAGAAGCTCTGCTGAACTGAGAGAGAGAGTGAGCGAGCTGAGCTGTCAGGCATGGGAGTAGCCCATTAAAGCAACAAGCGGAAAGTGAAAGAGTCAAGCCTTTAATCACTTTCAGTGATAGTAGAAGTCAGAGTCGAAAGCTAGAGGAAGCACCAACTCCCCCAGTTTCATTTTCCATCATGAAATAGTACAGGGATTGAGGGTCAGGGGAGCAGCGCAGACATGGGGGTCTCACTGTTTCCTGACTTTTGTTTCATGGACTCTGAGGTAGAGCGCAGGGGCCAAGCAGGATGGGCTAGGAGTGGACTAAGTCATGGTGGGGAAAAGAATCTTCCAGGTTTTCCCCTTCCTTTCCTGTAAGGAGACCTTGGGAGAGGCCCCTGAAGAAGATCTCTGCCAAAGGCCCCAGATAAAGAGACCCAGGAATGAAGGTACTACGGCTAGGAATGTAAATATGATCATGACTGGGAGGAGGGGGTCTTAGTCCTTGATGGAGATGACAGTACCCTGGCTGTGCCCTAGTCTGGTGTCAGGAGCCCAGCTTCCCCCGTGAGGCCTGTCATGGAAGGCCTTTGTAATTTACTATTGTCAGGCCTGAAAAATCATACATAGGATTTTAACGTGGAGCCAGACTCCTCACACATCACTCTATCCCACCTACTGAATTTTAACTTCTTGAAGGCATCAGTTATGACTTAATTGTCTTAGTTTCTGCATACGAAATGGATGCTCAACCACACATAAGATCTTGTCCATTGAACGAATAACTGTTTCAACTGAACATTTTCTCTAGGCTCCAACTGGACAACCATGGGAACAGGATATTCTCTGCTCTGGTTGTCTTAGCTATCAAATCTTTAAGGGCCCACATTTAACCAACTTTAACAGTCATACCAAGGTCCACCTGATTCAAACCTATCCAAAATATCAATTATAGCATTTTGCCACTTTGAAAAGAAAATTACCTGGTTTAGTAGGTAAAGAAATTAAGAAATTAATAAATGTTTGCATTTATCAAGTTCATATTGTGCTAATATGGTGCTTGTGACAAAGATTTCAAAAGTATAAGAATCTGATTCATACTCATAATGATAAGGTTTACAGTAGCTATTGTTTTTTAACTTCCCCTCTTTTATTATTGTCAGCTGATCTCAGGAATGTCTGATTTTGTTTAGCTTAGTTGTTCTCAGCTTGATTATCCTTGAAATTACAGATTCCAAATGCTTAGAACTTGAGTGTCGTGACTTCAAGATATTTTCCCAGGCAATCTGCCCGGACAGCCATGCTTTTCAATATCCCCATAGGAAGAGCTGTGTCTAGTGCATCTTAGAATCTGTCAGTAAGTGCTATAGATCCTGGCATACACCAGGGACTCAATATACATTTATCAAATTGAATTGACCTACACTTCATCTTGAAGTTCTGGTAGAAAATAATTGTCAGTCTTTCTTGGTTTTATTTGGAGGAGGAGGGGATTATTTTAAGGAGCATGATCTCTGGGTCAAAACTTCCTGATTTCTCTGTTTCTTCACATATTATATTATTACATTAGCAAGGTCTTAGCAAACCACAAGGTCATTTCAGATTTTATCATCTAGTGCCATCAGTCTTGCTTTTGACAAAGTTAGGTATTAACTTTTGATCACACACATTTGCAGAATATTAAGCTTCAATAAAGTTGGAGATAATATTATTAGGTTTTATTAATCATTTCCAAGTTGGTGTCCCAGGTATTCTGAAGAGACTGTTCCTACTTCCTTTGCTTATTAACTTTAAATCACAGAGTTTCTTCACTCACATCTGTTCTCCTTTTCATTTCCGTATTCTACCAAGTATTAATTATCTCTTGTAAAGATTGGAAAAGAGGGTGTTTTCTTATACAGAATGATGACCCATGCTTGAAAAAACATGATATACTACAAACACATGACACAAGTAGTAAAAATACCATAGGAAAGTCCTCAACAAAACCTTAAGCATAAAGACAATCAACTTCAAGTGAACTATGAAAAAGAGCCAATGCACAGCTTTTAGAACTTTAATTATTCTCTGTGTCACACAGAAAAAAAAACCCCACCTGTTTCCAGCACTTTGTGTACCTGCTGAAGACTCTAAATGGAATCAGATATATAGGTATTTCTCTGGTAGTTAAAAAAGTTTAGCATCCAAGTACTAGGTAAAGATGTTAATTAAATCCTGATTTCAATCTGTACTAAGACACTGTTCTCTTGAAATTGTAAATAAATGAGAACTGTTCTAAATAGATTAAGTGCGTGGCATTCCAAGGAAAACTAGGGGATTCGGCATGTAGATAAATGCATTGTGAATTAGCTCTTTCAGGAAAAAGAAAAGGGAAAAAAGAGAAAAACAAAAGTGGGGTATTGTTAAACATCACTGAGATTCTTAGATCGCAGTGCTAATCATGGTAGATCTCACACATGAATATATATTAAGGACCTACTATTTGTGTAGCATAAAAACACACAATGCCCAAAGGCCATCATAATTTAGTTGATGAAAAAACAGATAAATTCAGAAAAAGGCATTGTCACAATTGTTGACATAGAAAACCACAAGGATATACCAAAAAAAACCACAAACAAACAAACCTAGGACCGATATGTGAGTTTAGCAAGATCACAGGAGACAAGGTCAACATACAAAAATCAATTGCATTTCTATACACTTAAAAAGACTGTGCAGAAACCAAAATTTAAAAACACATTATCATTTAAAGTTTCTTCAAAGAAGATGAAACGCTTAGGTATAAACCTAGCAAAACAAGTATAGGATCTACGTGGAGAAAATTACAAAATGCTAATGAACGGAATCAAAGAAGGCGCACATAAATGGAGAGAAATACTGTTCGTGCGTTGGTAGACTTAACATAGTAATGTCAATCCTCCCTAAATTGATCTATAGATTTAATGCAATTTCCATCTAAATCTCTGCAAGATATTTTGTAGACATAGACAAGCTTCTTCTAAAATGTATATGGAAAGATACAAGTCCTACAATAGCTGAAATAATCTTGAAAAAGAATAATAAAGTAGGAAGAATCACTTTATCTGATGTTAAGGCTTACTATATAGCTACAATAATCAAAGGAATAAACACGTGGATCAGTAGAATAGAATAGAGAACCCAGAAATAGACCCACACAATTAGGCTCAACTGACTTTTGACAAAAGTGCAGAAGTAATTCAATGGAAAAAGGATAGACTCTTCAACAAATGATGCTAGAGTAATTGGACATTCATAGGCAAAAAATGAATCTCAACCTAAACCTCAAACCTTATGCTAATAATAACTCAAAATCAATCATGGACTTAAATGTGAAACAGAAAACTATAAAATTTGTAGAAAAAACAGAAGAGAAAATCTTCAGGACCTAGCCTAGGGATAAGCAAAGACTTCATAGTCTTGACACTACTAACAAAATTCATAAAAGAGCAAATGAATAAACTGGATTTCATCAAAATTTTAAAGTATTTGTGCTGTGAAAGACTCTGTTAAAAGGGAGAAAAGATGAGCAACAGGCATGGAGAAAATATTTGCAAACCACATGTCTGGCAAAGGACTAGTACTTAGGATATAGAAGGAACTCTCAAAACTCAACAACAACAACAAAACAAACAATCCAATTAGAAAAAAATACAAAAGATATAAAGAAGCATTTCTTTGAAGAGAATATACAGATGGCAAATAAGCACATGAAAAAATATTCAACATCACCAGCCATGAAAGAAACGCAAATTAAGACCACCATGTGATATGACTACATACCTATTAGAACAGTTAAAATAAAAAATTACGATAACAACAAATGCTGGCAAGGGTGCAGAGAGAATCAATCTTTCATACATTACTGATGGGAATATAAAATTATACAGCCATTCTGTATTACAGTTTGGAAATTTCTTATAAAAACTAAACTTTCAATTACCATATGAACCAGCATTGCGTTCTTGGGCATCTAACCCAGAGAAATGAAAACTTATGTTTGCACAAAAGCTTTCACATGAATGTTGATAGCAGCTTAATTTGTTATAGTCAAAACTGTGAAACAACCCAAAGGAACTTCAACAGGTGAACGATTAAACAAATTGCAAAAAAAGACAAAAGGTAAATACGTGAGATGATGGATGTGTTAATTAACTTGATTGTGAGAATTTTCACAATGTGAAAATCATCACATTGTACACTTTAAATGTATTACTATTTTGTCAATTATATCTTAATAAAGAAAAAAAAGAAAAAAACTGTGGTAAATCCTTAATAGAATACTGGAGTACTGCTCAGCAATAATTAGGAACAATTATTGATATCAAACTATTGATAGTTACAAAAAACTTGAATGAATCTCAGGGGAATTATGCCAAGTGAAAAAAAAGAGCCAAATTCAACAGGTTATGTTTCCGTTTATATGTCATTCTTGAAATGACAAAATTATAGAGAAAGAGAACAGATTAGTGGTTGTCAGGGGTTAGGGACAGGTATAGGGAGAGACAAGTGTGGTTGCAAGAGGGTAAGAGGAGATATTCTCGAGGTGATAGAATTGTTCTGTATCCTGACTGTGGTGTGATCATATGAATCTGCAAATGTGATAAAATTGAATAGAATTAAATACACACACACAACAGTGTGTACAACTGGTGAAATCTGAATAAGATGGATGAGTTGTATCAGTGTCAGCCTTCTGGTTGTGCTATTCTACTATAGTAACGCAAGATGTTACCATTGGGGAAAGCTAGGTGAAGGTTACAGGGATCTCTCCATATTATTTCCTACAACTGAACATAAATCTACAATTTTTTCAAAATAAGAAGTTTATATTTTTTAAAAAAGGCATTTTCTCTTAATGATCTAGATAGTACCTACCATAGGAATTCACAGCAGTAGAAATAAGTATGGGCTGGAGCTATAAGGCAAAGACAGAACTTCACTAATGAGTTCATGAAGGATGGTAGGATTTGTTTAAGCATAAGGGAGAGATGTGACCTTTCCATTTGCACAGTAAAAATAAGGAGGCAAAACTTTCCAGTTTCTGCTAGAAAGATGAGGTAAGCCAAATTTCAATAACATGATAGGCAAGAAATGGAGTTTAGGACTGTGAGCATTTCTAATGACTGCTATACCAGGTAAGGTATCATCCATGCCCTCTAAACAACCCAGTTGGAAGGCATGGAGATAGAGCTTCTCAATTCTCCAGACAGAATAGCTTAGCTCCTTCCAGAACTTCTTGGAGTTGGAGAGGGGATGGTCAAGTTGTCTTTCACAGTATGGAACATTAACTACCCTCAACACCATAGCCAAACTCTCAATTCCAACAGGACATGCCAGTGTAGGAGAGGAAGACAATTCCTCTACCCTCTAGGTCCTTCTGGCTAGTCTGAGAATTAAACTGACATGAGACAGAATAACAGGAGAAAATAAAACAAAGTTTAATAACATGTATACATGGGAGAAACCCAGGAAGACTGAGTAACTTGCCAGAATGGCCAAAGCCTGTCACCTTAAATGCCATCTTCAGCTAAAGAAAAAGGAGGATGTTGGGTGTAGCCCTTTGGGTCTTCAAAGGAGAAGAAGGCAATTTACAAGGAGATGGAATTGCAAATGGACCAACTACAGACAATGTGATGTGAGAGACACATTTTACAATACACTACAGTTATCTTATGGTATTAGCTCCTTCTTGGAATAGGTCTTCTATCTTGACTTCTTTTAGGCAGTTAGCAAGGGAAGGTCAAAGTTTTCTTTCACAGTCTCTTTGTCCTTAAAAATAATCAAGGCAAAAAGACATATTTTGGGGTGGCCAATTCTGATCCCCCACACCGTTAAGACATGGGCTGTAAGGTGGAGCCCAAAGAGAATCCAGTCTAAGTAGATGCTTAGAAGACAGATAGCAGGATGTCTTGAAGCAGAAGTGAGGAAGAACAGTAAGGAAATCAGAAGGGCCAAAACCTCCTTCTGGTTCTCTTTTTCAGGCCACTGTCCCTGTAAAGGAATACCAAACACTTAGGTGCTTAGAAAAGAGTGAATTTTTCTACTACCCTCTATCAGTGCCATCACTACTCATGTTCTAATCATTATTGCTACCCTCATGAATGAGATATACCACTACCTTCAAGCATGAGAGCAATCTATCTTTGAAAAATAAGCTATAGTTTTGTTATACACTCCAAAAAATACATATATATGTTCTTATTTTTCCTGTGAATTATTCTCCTAGGAATCAATCTGTTCTTGTATTTTGGAAATTCACTTTCCTTATGGCTAATTTTAAATTCCTCATTTTATAATATAACCCTTTTTCATCACATTCCAACCTCAACAGAAATGAAAGAAAATGGATTCTTCCACTATAATATACTTTCATTGCTTTGAAGGTTTTGAATATGATGCGACCTTATCTAGGCTAATTTCCTCTTCTAACAGATAAAGAACTTGAACTTTGACAGGTAATGGGGCTTACCTGAGGCCACACAACTAGACAGAGGAACTGAGAGCAGGTCAGACCTAACTGACTAACTAGTTGGTGAAATGGAAGTGATCACAACTTTGGGAGGAGTCAACCATATATTACAGTCCTTGATGTCCAAAGAAGGGTAATCTGAGCCAGGTTAGAGGTGGACTTGAGATTTTGGAAAAGCTGGCAAAAAAATATCAGATAGACTGCCTAAAAGGAAAGCAAATGAAGGCCCATATTGTGTGTGGGGGCGGGGGATACATATATCTCTGGAGGGATGGATTTTAAAGACTACATACATGCAACAGATGGAATGAGAAAGACTTCATCAATGGTAAATGCCAAATGAATTACACAGACCTATAATTTGAATAATGTCAGAAGGAGTAAACCCTGGAAACAACTATGGCTGCCAAAAAATAAAGAAAAGAAAGTCAGCAATAACAATAATAAAAAATTAGCTAGGAATAGCTAACAAAATAAAATGACTTTTTAAATAACTTTATGAGAAAAAAGAATTAAAGTTTTATCCATTTCTAAAGGCAGATGGTTTTATATTAATTGGACTAGAGGAAGCAAAATCAGGTTGTTTCATTCTATATTTTCTGTTGAAGAAATACATTTTTAGTCTTAAAAGGGTAGAACAAACATGTTACAAGGGAATAGGGCCCAATATTCAACCGTTCCTTCACCCGTTCATCCAAAAAATATTAGGTTCCCACAACATGCTGGATACTTTGCAAGGGGCACGAAAGTGACATAAACATGGCTTGGAAGATGAAATGTGACAAGGATCTAAGGGTGAGAAAAACAGGTGGCATCTGTTTCTTTAAAAATTTCACTGATATAGAGTAGGAGACATATTAATTCAATTGTCACCCAAACAAATGTAAAATTACATTTCCCAAGTACTGTAAAGTAGAAGTCATATACATCGTTATGACAGCATATATTAGGAAGATATGATTTAGAGGAACAAAAGAATTTGTGAGAAATTTGGGGAGGCCTCCTTGGAGAAGGATGATGGACCTGAGACGTGAAGCTGAATGGGAGCTAAGTTAGGATAAAAGCATGGCAGAGAAGAGTTTACTTGGCAGGGGAATTACAAGTGCAAGAGCCTCATAATGGGGGAACAAGGTGTATGTGCCAAAGCACTGAAAGAAGGCCAATGTGACCAGGCATAAAGACGAAGGCAGAGTGCGATGGAGCTGTGGAGGTGGGCAGGGCCAGCCTAGACTATGCTTTCTAAGCCATGGTCAAGATTTTAACTTTTATCCCAGAACAAAGGGAATTCATTGATAGGACAATATAATCAGATTTATATCTCAAAAAGACCATCATGCCTATCAGAAGTAGACTTGAGGTACACAATTAGGAAGCTATTGCATTAGCCCAGATAAGAAATAATACATTTTGAACTAGTGTGGGAGAAGTAGAGCTAACAAGAAGCGAAAAATGTGAAAAGTATTTTTAGAAGGTATGACCCACTGAATTTTTTGATGGGTTAGGTATGGAGTAAGAAGGAGGCATTCATATGACTTCTTTCTAGTATCCCAGTTTTCAGAATTGACCAGATGGTGGTGCCCTTCACCAAGCTAACAAACAAATAAGACCACCGTTGAGGTTGGAAATCACGAGTTCGAGATAGTTTGAATTACGTCTGAGACATCCAAGTAGAGACATCAAATTGGCAGTTGGATATATATTTCTGACATCCAGAGGCAAAATTTCAATCAGAGAAGAGATTCTGAGAAAGCTTTTTGCTTATTCTAAGATGTTAAAGTCTCCTGCATATATACAGATATAGACTTTGATATAAATATAGATATAGATGATATAGGTTCAGATTTACATATAGATATTCACTTCTTAAGAGAAATTACAAATACAATCTTGTGTATATGGTTCCTCATCTTTTAGGAAGCATGCATTAAAGGATTAAGTACCAAAAGAATGGGAATGGACAAATTTTTTGAAGGAGAAGACTGATGCCACAAACATAAACTGCTAAGTTCAAAGTTAAGCACCAAAGGACTCCAGGACAGAAGAGAAATACGTTGATTCGTGTGCTCTTCAAAAAAAATACTATACTTGTTAGGTGCCAGAACAGGCCAAAGATTATTCAAATTCATTCTATCCCCTTTATTTAAAGAATTATCATTAAAATGTGTTAGACTTAGGGTCTGGATTTCAGCAAGGCATTTGACAAACACTCTCAAAATACTCTTGTGAGCAATGTAAGCTAGAAGATGATATTGTTAGCTGGGTTGACAGCTGGCTCCAAAATGTAGATTGATGGTCTATCAGGAAGAAAGTAAGGGCGATCTGTAGTGCTTTGATGACAGTCCTGTCTTCTTTCTATATAAGTTTCCATATAAGTCATTAGTTTCTCAACTGGTCATGATTTTGCACCTCCCACTAAAGACATTTGGTAACGTCTGGAGACGCTTTTTGTTTGCATAACTAGGAAGAAGGAGGGAAAGGGGTGAATGGGTGCTACTGACATTTATTGAGTGGAGGCCAGAGATGCTGATAAACACCCTACAGGGCAGAGGACAGGCCCATCCCTGCCCCATCAACCAGGAAAGAATAATCCAAATGTCGATAGTGCTACTGTGGAGAAAACCTGATATAAGTGAACAGATTCGAACAAAGGGTCAAATATAGCAAATTTTAGTAAAGAGCATTATAACATCCTATATTTACTTCCTCCCAATATCAAATATATAAGTCATGGGCAAGGAATTAGAGTCACTTCCTTCCACTACAGTAGGGGCCAGAAGGAGTCTTCTTCTTCCAGCTATTCAAGAATATAAAGCCATTCTCAGAGACTGACTTACCTTCTCAGGGCCTCTGTTTCTTTCTTTGTAGAAAAATGAGGTTAACATGATGGTATTTATTGTAGGCTGGAAAAGGGCCCCTCAAAATATTATCCACCTTCTAATCCCTGGAACCGTATTTAGATAAAGGGTCTTTGCAGGTGTGATTAAGTTTAGGATATTGGTGTGGAGATTTATCCTAGCTTATCTGAGTGGGTCCTAAGTGCCATCACAAATGCCCCAATAAGAAAGAGGAAGAGGGAAATGACACACACAGAAGACAAGGAGGCACTGTGGCATGGAAGAGGAGATTGAAATGGTGCTGTCACAAATCAGGGAATGGTAGCAGCCACCAGAAGCCGGAAGAGGGGAGGAATGAATTCTCCCTTAGAGCCTCTGGAGGGTGTGTGACCCTGTCTACACTTTCATTTTTGGACTTCTGGCCTCTAGAAGTGAGAGAATAAATTTTTGTTGTTTTAAGCCACCAAACATGTACCTGTAATTTGTTACAGCTGCCATAGGAAAGCAATACAGATTTTAATGTGAAGAGTGGGATGCTGCTATAACAAAAACCGAGAAATGTCCAAGTGGCTTTGGAACTGGATAAATGGGTAGAGACTAGAAAAATTTTGAATCACATAATAGAAAAAGTCTAGATTGCCTTGAACAAACGATTGGTAGAAATACAGATGTTAAAGATATTTCTAGTGAGAGTGCAAAAAGAAATAAGAATGAGGAACATGTTATTGGAAACTGGAAGAAAGATTACCCTTGTTATACAGAGGCAGAAACTTGGCTGTATTGTGTCCTATAGTTGTATGCAAAGCAGAACTTGTAAGTGATGAGCTTAATTAAATATTTAGCAGAGGAGATTGCTAAGCAAAGTATTAAAGATGCAGCATGTTTTGGTTTTTTCTTTTCTGCTTATAGTAAAATTTAAGAAGAAAGAGACAAATTGAGGAACCGTTCAGCAAAAAGTTACCAGAACTTGATGATTTGGAAATTTTTCAGTTTATCTTGATTGCAAAGGGTGCTGAAATTAGGAGGTTCAGTTTTAGGAAAGCATGCTCTGGAGATAAGGCCAAGGGTGTGAGCTGAGGACCTCTGGCTAGAATTGAAGAGATTGGATGTGTGATTCATAGATCTACTAAACTATCTCAGCAGAAGCCAAGAATGGAGATGGGATTATCCAAGAAAGATCTGCAGAGGACTTCTTGTCTACTGGTGAGATTCCTCATGATATACATGGGAGACAACAAGGTTTTCAAAAATGTTGTTCCAGCAGAAGCATTGCCAGTATGGACTGAAGGGAACAGAAAGAAGATGAAATGAAAGAAAATTGTCAGACTCCCAAAATTCTACAGTCAAGAAACAGGCTGATAAAACTATTCAGCTGCAAATATGTGCTACTGTTCAAGAAAAAGGAAGACTTACCCCAAGGGCCAAGCTGGCACTGTGAGTGCAGAAGCAGAGGCCCAAGCCACGGGTACAAAGTCAGAGGCCTGAGTCATAGGCACAGAGGCAGAGGGTGGAATTGTGGTCCCTGAAGGCACGTCCTCAAGTCACAGAGAATTATTCTCATGCATTGAAACCTAGTGGAATTTGCCTTGCTGGATTTGGAATTTTCTTGGAATGGGTGATCCCTTTTTGTCCTTACACTTTTTTCTCTTTTGGGATGAACCATCTGTAACTGTTATCCAATGCCCGTCCCACCTTTGTATTTTGGAAGCAGATAACTTGTTTTCTAGTTTCACAGGTCCATAGATGGAGAAGAAATTTGTCCAGGATGGATCTTGAGAGGAGGAACTTATCCTGGATTATACAGGTGGTCTCTAGATGCAATCATATTTACCCTTATAAGAGAGATATAGAGCAAGTTTTGGAACAGATCCACACATGCAGAGGTGGAGGCAATGTGAAGATGAAGCATGGAGGGTTGCAGTCACAAGCCAAGGAATGCCATGGCCACCAGAAGAAGCAAGGAATCGATTTTCCCCTAGCACCTCTGAAGGGAGTACAGCCCTGAGACTGCTGGTCTCCGGAACTGTGAGAGAGTCAACTTCTATTCTTTTAAGCTACCAAGTTTACGTTAATTTGTTACAGCAGCTATAGGAAACTAACATAATACCTACAATTCTAAAAACAAAATGGGGAGTTGTGATATAATAACAATGTACACTTAAATAACCTAGGTATTCGTGTGACTTCAAGTGACATTCAGAGTTATGCGACTGTCATAAATGCAATGTCACCTTAGATTTCCTTGACAGAAGATACAGAATAAGGAAGCCAGTGTCTTGTTTTCCCCTACAGTGTTCATTCAATAGCAATATGCCCAGTTGTCTGTTTTACAACTTTAAAAAGACATTGACATATTGAAACTTGTTAAAAGAAAAAAGACCAAGAGGAGAAAGAAATCAAGCATATGACAAAGAGCTGAAGAAACTAAGTAGTGATGTTTAGCACTTATCTTGAAAAAATTGGCAAGGAATGTGGAAGCTGCCCTCAAACTACAGAAAAGTCTGCCTTGTAAAGGAGGGAAGAGACAATCTCATTCTCATTGGCTCTAAAGGTCAGGACCTGGATTGAAGGAGATGCTACGTGGAGGCAGATTTGGGCTCCATAAATTAAAAGCCTCAAGCTTTAATAAAACTGCCTTAGTGGTGCTAGATTGTCTGGCATCTGAAGTGTTCATAGAATGAGCTGGTTACCTACAGGAGGAAGTTATATGGGGGATTCCTGCTTAAAGCAATAGATTAGATAAGATGCCCCAAGGGTCTGTTCAGTTATGATTCTTTAATTTTACTGCCATTAGGAGGAGTGGAGCAAGTCAAGTTTCTATCCTACAACATTTGAAGATTTGTTCATGTATTGCTCAGCCTTCTCTTTTCCAGACCGAAAAATGGTGGCTTCTTTTACCCTTACTGATAGTGTTATCATTCAACATTAAAGCACTCTGGACCTACTCTGAACTTTCCAAATTCTTCTTAACTCCCCCAGTCATAGAGTCTATGTAGAAACCAGCCCTGAATCTTGGTGTAGAGGAGCAGAATTTGCCACCCCAAAATGTGTCTCTTTGGCTTTATTATTTTTAAGAACAAAAGCCTCAGGAGGAAATTTTGACCTTCCCCCAACTGCCTAAAAGAACTTAAGATAGAAGGCCTGTTTCAGGAAGGCACTTTCACCATCCATAACTATAGCGTATTATGAACTTGTATGGTAGACAGGAAGGAACCTAGCAAGGCCCATTTGATCAAAGTTCTCTCCATTTCCCACTGTCTCTGAAAGGCATGGCAAACATTTGCTTACCAAACATTTGCTTTTCCACCTCCGTATGAATTGCCTTCCTCCTCTTTGAAGTCCCAAGCCACTATCACCAAGCATATCACCAACTTCTTCCTTTGTCTTTAGCTGCAGATGGTATTTAAGGTGGTGGCTTCAGCAGTGTTGGGAAGTTACTCAGTTTTCCTGCTTTTCTCCCATGTATAGGTGTTATTAAACTGTGTTTGATTTTTTTCTGTTATTCTGTCTCATTTCAATTTAATTCATAGACCAGTCAGAAGAACCTCAAAGGGTAGAGGAAAATTTATTCCTCCCCTACATGAAAGTGACCAATTACAAGCAGAATTAGATAATTTTCTATTATCTGATTTTCCTGCTAAAGTACCTACCAACACAAACTCATATTTGCTTTTCTAAAATGGTGAACTGTTCAACCTTTGCAACTTTCCTGAATATTTTTAAACTTCATTTCATAAAGCTTTCTGATCTTCTCCATATGAATAAGATAAACTTGGCAGGAATTGAACTTACATCTATTTGTTTCTAACCTCTAATGAAATGCTAATCCTATCCTCCAGGGGGCTGCTGTCCTCAGCCAACTTACAGTGTACATTTCTCTTCCCTTTCTCATGTTCTCTAATCGACTAGATGAACAAGACAGAACCCGAGGCAGAAGTCTGACCCTCCTCTTTGCCTATGCCTATAAAAGAGAAAAGCAATGTTGAAATCAAAGAATCAGTTATTTGAGAAATATAGTATCAAACTACTGGTTTTTCTAATATTTTAACTGCTTCTGGACCAGCAGAGTAGTTATTATCTCCTCCCAAACTGAAAGTGCTTCATCAATTACCATTTTCTGGAAATGATCCGTTATGTCCATGGCTCCAGCCTGTGATATAATTACCTAGGGGAAATCAAATCTTTGTCAGTGATTTTCAAGTATTCCACAGGAGCCCACGATTCTAATATGGGTTTCCCTTCTTTAGAAAGAGGTACTTGAAAGTTACCGTTAATACACATTACCATTTACAAAATGCCCACTGTGTTATTGCAATTTATAATAAAAAATATATGTTCAGCCTTCCTCCCCATTTCTGGCACAGAGCTTCTAAAATCCTTGGAATTTCCTAAGTGATGAGAGTGGAAAAAGTCGTCTTCTATTATGTTAATGAGGTGACATTTGACATCCCCTAGTTAACCTAAGGATGGGGCCTGGTTGCCAGGGAAACCAACCATATGATTAGAGGGTTAGCACTTTCAGTCCCACCCACCCCCCAACCTCTGGGGAGGCAAGAGGGGCTGGAAGTTGAATCAATTGCCAACGGCCAATGATTTAATCAATTGTAGCTATATAAAAAAGCAGCCATAAAAACACAAAAGGACAGGGTTCAGAGTGCTTCTGGGTTGGTGAACACATGGAGATTTGGGGAGACTGGTGCACTTAAAGAGGTCATGGAGGTTCTGAGCCTTTTCCCCACATCATGCCTTATGTATGTCTTCTATCTGGTTGTTCCTGAGTTATAACCTTTTATAATAAACCAGTAACCTGATAAGTGAAATGTTTCTCCAAGTTCTGTGAGCCACTGTAGCAAATTAATGGAACCCAAGGAGGGGGGATTTGGAAGCTCCAATCCATAGCCAGTGGGTCAGAAGTGCAGATGATAACCTGGATTTTTTATTGGCATCTGAGGTGGGGAGAGGTAGGGGCAATCTTGTAGGACTAAGCCCTTAACCCGTGGGATCTGAAACTATCTTCAGGTAGATAGTGTCAGAATTGAGTTGAATTGTAAGATATTCAGCTGGTGTTGTAGAATTGCTTGGTGTGGCGGAACAAACTCACATAATGGAATTGGGTGCAGAATCCTACCCATCAAATCCTATCCTATACACAAGAGTAGGGACTAATGTGTCCACTACCAAAAAAAATTATATCCACAGCTACTTAGACTTGCTTCCATTGAATTCAAAAACCTTGTCTAACTACTTGTATATGCAATTTTGACTTCAATTGTCCCGAAACAAAATTCACAAAGAACAATTTTGTTTCTGAAACATGCAAACAAAGCAGCAAATGCTTATTTGAGTTCATTGATAATAACATGCGAGTGAATTCTAAAGTTAGGATCTTCAGCTTAAATCTAAGCTTGCATCTAACAATTGGAAAATCGAATCTTATACCCTAAGGTTGTATTTTTTCTTTTATATAGATAGATCAATTCACCCATTAGCCAACACAAATGCACTGAAATCCCCAAAAGTACATGATCATCGCTAATAAAAATGATTTGGATGCATTTTATTCATATAAAAATGCTATGTAAATGCTGGATAATTTTAAGTCATTATTTCAAATCTGATTTGAGAGGCAAAGCATCTATATTTGGTAAAACTTGTTTTTCTGCTCCTAATTACTGAGCAACCATGACATTGACTATAAACAATGACTGACATCTTATTTGCAAAACCTTTCTTATTTTCAGGCTGTAGCACTTTATGCTAGTATTGAGAGTTCTTATTTAGTTCACCTCACGGACGAGTCACAAAACTTTAGACACATACAGTGGAATGGCAAAAATATTTTCTAGGAATAGGAAAGCCATCTTGGTCTCCATCAGTAAGATAAAGAGCATGCTTTCAAAAGCATGATCAACTGGTATAATAAAGTGAATTTACTAAGCCAATTAGGTATAAATATAAACTATTAGCACAGAATATATTAAACTCCATTCTTCCTAAAAGCTAAATGACTACATATGTCCTTCATAAAACAATCTTGTATTCTATCTGGCATTGCAGCAGTTTTTCAACTATGTTCAAAGGGTCCAGAGGAGTCTTGCCCGAGACCAGAATCCTACCTGTGACCTTGTGGGCCCAAACACAGGATTTGCCTGGCAGCCCTCATGTTGAGAAAGCTGCCTTCCCCACATTAGACTTGGTGCACAGCCCGTGCACTGCAGACTCTAAAGGGAGCTGCTTTCAAGGACTCTGCCTGCCCCACTCTCCCACCAGCTGCACACATACACATATTTGCATTCCAAACCTAGGCACCTCCATTCAGTAGCCTCCTGTGCGTGTTGGGAGCAGCGGGGGTGGGTGGGGTGAGAGTGTTCTCCATTCCTCTTGGTCCCAGGTCCATAAAATGGTAGAAGCCTTTTATCTGAGGGTCCCTTAGCAGTAAGACCACTCCCACTCTCCAATCTGTACTGATGCATCTTACCCTTGCCTAGTGCCATTCCATGGGGAAAGAAGGGACATTGGGGGAACTAGTGCTCTCTTCCCTTTTTTGGCCTCTTTCTTACACTATCACTGTAAATGAATAAAGTCTTAATTGTTACTTTCCGTTTGACTTGCTGCCTGAATTGACCACCACGACACCTGGCAGCTTTCTAACACGTCCAAGAGTTCCATGGAGGGGCCTTGAGGATGTCAGGAGGGAGGAGAGAGAGGTTAGGTAAGAACAGTCCTCCCAAAAACCTCCTTCCCAGAACATATCTACTGGTTTTAATCAGAGTAGCTCTATGTCTATGTGTTTCACATATTGAAGTTATGAGCAAGATTTCAACTGAGAAAAAGATTGTTCAAGGCTTGCCATAGTGCCTGGTACATAGGAAGAGATCAATAAATATTAGTTATTATGATTACTGCAAATTTGAACAAATTAGACTAGCAGTTTTAGTTTCTAGATTCTAAACAATCATGCCATTTTCTAAAAGAAAAGGTCTAGCATAAGTAGCTAGGTCATCATTCACTGGAGATGCCTCATCCTCAGATCAGGGAGGGCTCACTTATCACAATAAAGGGAGATCTTGAGACTATGATGCAGTTGTAGAGAACATGATGGAAGCTAAAAACTATCTTTGCTGGAAGCTTCCACTCAGAGAGAGGGAGAAGATAGAAACATGCCTCGTATGTATTCACTGTTGAATAGAGAAGAGCATTCTCGCTATCATCAAGATTGCCATCAGACCCCACTAGCTACTGTTCAGTGAATACCTGTATTGTAAACACCCACCAGACAGGGAACTCTCAACTGTTGTCAGAATTAATCCTTTAATGAAACCTTGAAGTATAATCCCCATTTTACAGATTAAGAAACTGAAACCTGAAGGGGTTGAATAACATTTTGAAAGTCACACAGCAGATGATGAATTCCAACTATATTTTAACCAGTTTTATTACAAAGCCCATGCTTTTAACTCCTACTCAATAATGACCCCTCCACCAATGTTCCAACTTGCATGAAGTGAAATAATATCTGTTCTATTACTTGCCACTTGTATTGGGTGCCTTAATAACAGACAAACTAGTTATTTCAAACTACCAGCAAAGGAATATTTCCAGATAGGAAAATCAAAATAGCCATGACTTGATCAGACATATATAGTTAAAGAAAAGCAAACAGACAAATAAAAACAAAACCTAAGGCCCTAACAAAACTTTCAACCAGTCATTGGTCCAATCCATACTTGATCTCTTTTTAACCTTCCCACCTAACAGTCTTCTCTCCTAGAGCGAAAAATGAACATAAGTGTCATCAACAAACCGCAGAAATATCTGATTTGACTTTTTCCAACTCTCATAATTGCTTTGAATTGCTCCACCCACACTCTCTCACTTGTCCTGTGATCAAAAACTACATCTTCTGATTGTGACAATAAAATAGAAAATAAAACTGGCTTGTGTGGGATTTGAACATTTTATCTTGAGGTTTTTATTTACCTATGTTTTAATTAATTCACAGTTATGATTAAAATCCTGTAATGTACAACCCATGACTTCATCCCTTCTGCTCTCATCTCCACCCCCACTCTCTTTAAAACCCCCACTCTTATGCTCAGCCTACTGTAAAATGCATATGTTCAAGAAGAAATTGCAAACTTGAGGCAGAATAACACCTTAAAATTAACCCACTGCCCGGATATTTCTCATTTCAGTTAATTTGCATCCATGAAAATTAAACCAACACATTGTATTTCTGTGTCCTCATGAATGCCCTGACTCTCACTGGTCAGTATGACTTCACGGTTAACCACTTCCCAGAAACTAAATTTCTCCCGCAGCTTCTCTATGACTTTCATGGTCAGTTAAAAATGCCCTGGATGGTGTCAAGATGGCTGCATAGACAGACTCTGACCTCATCTCCTCCAATGGACACAAAAAATTTGCAACTATTCTTGGAAGATTTACCCCTGAGAGAGGACTGAAAATTGGACAAAAAGAACCCCCACAACAAGGGATGGTACTGAGTGAGGTGGCAGAGGTAGAAATTCCTTTCTGGAGAGAAAAAAAGCCATCTTTGAGCCATGGTGTTTCATGGCCAGCCAGGAAAAATCTTAAGGTATGAAGCCTTCCCAGGAGGAGTGGAGAGTCTGAGTGGGGGACCGTTATCATAATAAGTAGCTTTTGGACTCAGCACAACTGAGATGAGTGTCATAATACCTGGCTTTGCTGGCTATTAACCATAACAGGGAATACTCCCAGAAAAGGTATGGGACATAAGGGGAAGAAAGCCTGCTCTTAAAGGGCCCACACACAAATTCATCCATTTTGGGAACCAACCTAAAATCACCAGAAAGGTACACAGTCCTTTGGTAAAAAGAGACTCACTTGATAGGCTCTATGCACATCTCAGTGAGAAGTGAAATCTCCCCAGGGACTGAGGCATTGGCAGCAGCCATTACTGTGACCTAGTACAGGCAAGCTGACACAGATGCTGGCAGATGCCGTTGGATTTCTTCTCAGAGCCTGTTAGCCCAGGGGTCTGCCATGCCCACTAGAGCACTGATTTCATCCAGCTCAGCCAGGTCAGGTAGCCCACCCTATGGACTGACCCCACCCAACAAGCCCTTGAGTAAATTGTGGGCCTGCTTAGTAGGATGCCTGGAAACTCTGCAGCCAAGCAAGTGGCTCCACCTCTCCGGGGCAGGGTGTGGACAAGGGGTGGGCTTGTGTTGGTGGAGTGTGTGAGGACTCTTCAGTAGGGAGACTGGGTTCACTTCAGTGAGTTGGGGCATGCACTTGGGGAAAGACTGTGTTGACTGAGTGTATGGCCCTGTGAGTGGTGATGCTTGTCAGCTGCAGCAGACTTGTGCTTCTCAAACAGCCACATAAGGAATTGACCCTACCTTCCAAAGCATGAAACACTTGGGTGCTCCCATGCATGTGGCTGGCCTCACTCAGCTGCAACCCTGAGTGGGGCCTGCAGCTGAGCATTACAACCAGCTGGAAAGAGGGGCAGTCTAGTTTCACCAGACACCTGCAGCAAGAGCAACCCTGCCACAACAGAAGGATACGTATAGCCCACACAAGGGAGACTCCTGGAACATTGGGAACTGGTGATGAGAGGGAAGCACACTGCTGGGCTTCATAAGGCATCTCTTACACAAGGCCACCTCCCCAAGATTGGGAGATGTAGCTGACCTACCTATAACATAGATAAAATCACCGAGAAAGAGGCAAAATGAGGAGTCAAAGGAATACATTCCAAGTAAGGGAACAGGACAAAATCCTAGGAAAAAACCCAAATGAAACAGAAATAAACAATCTGCCTGACAAAGGATTCAAACAAATAGTCATAAGGATGCTCACTGATCTGGGGAGAAGAATGAATGAACTCATAGAGGACTTCAACCAAGAATTGGAAAATATAAAAAAGAACCAATCAGAAATGAAAAATCCAATATAGGAAGTGAAAAATTCACTAGAGGGATTCAAAAACAGAGCAGATGTTACAGAAGGAGAGATCAGCAAGCTGGACAAAAGGTAAGAGGAAATAACCCAAGCTATACAGATAAAAGAAAAAAGAACAAGGACAGTCTAAGGGACCTCTGAGACAACATCAAGAATACTCTACCCAGAAAGGTTATCATTCAGAATGGAAGGTGAGATAAAGAGTTCCCCAGAGTGGCAAAAGCTAAAGGAGCTTTTCAGCAAGAAACCACCCTTACAAGAAATACTAAAGGGACTTATTTAAGTGGGAAAGAGAAGACCACAAATAGAAAGAAAAATCATCCAAAAAAAGAAAAAGCAATAAAATCACTGTCAAAGGCAAATATACAGTAAAGGTAGCAGATCAATCACCTATGAATGTAATATGATGGTCAAATGACAAAAGTACTAAAATTATCAATTTCCATGATAAAAGGGTAAAGGATACACACGCACAAGAATAGACGTTGGATATGATATCAAAAACATAAAATGTGGGAAGAGTAGAGTAAAAGAATAGAGCTTTTAGCAAGAGGTCAAACAAAAGAGACTATCAACTTAATATAGATTGCTATACACATAGATAATTATACATGAACCTTATGGTAATCACAAACATAAAAACCCATAATAAATACATAAAAATTTAAGAGAAAGGAACCCAAACATAATACTAAAGAAAGCCATCAAACCACAAGGGAAGAGAAGAAGCAATGAACAAAGAAGAACTACTAAAACATGCAGAAAAAAAGTGACAAAGTGGCAATAAGCATATTCTTATCAACAGCTATTTTAAATGTCAATGGACTAAATGCTCCATAGGGTGGCCAATTGGATTAAAAAGAAATAAGACCTATATGTATGCAACATACAAGAGACACACTTCAGACCTAACGACACTCACAACCTACAAGTGAAGGCATGGTAAAAGATACTCCAAGTAAATGGCAATGAAAAGAAAGCTGGGGTAGCAATACTTAGACAAAATAGACTGTAAAACAAAAACTGTAACAAGATACAAAGGAGGGCATTACATAATGATAAAGGGAACAATCCAACAAGAAGATATAACACTTGTAAATATCTATGCACCCAACATAAGAGCACCTAAATATATAAAGCAATTATTAACAGACATAAAAGGAGAAATAAACACTAACACAATAATAGTAGGAGGCTTTTAAACACTTACACCAATGAAGAGATCATCCAGACAATCAATAAGGAAACAATGACCTTAAATGACACATTAGACCAGTTGGACTGGCACAGACCATTCCATCCAAAAGCTACAGAACACACATTTTTGTCAAATGCAAATGGAACGTTATCCAGAATAGATCACATGTTAGGCCACTAAACAAGTCTCAATAAATTTAAGAAGATTGAAATAATACAAAACATCTTTTCTGACCACAAAGGTATGAAACTAGAAGTCAACTAAAATAAGAAAATTGGAAAAGTCACAAATATGTGGAGATTAAACAAAATACTACTGAATAATGATTAGGTCAATGAAAAAATCAAAGGATAAATCAAAAAATACCTGGAGGGGCTGGCCTCATGGCCGAGTGGTTAAGTTTGTGTGCTCTGCTTTGGCAGCCTAGGGTTTCGCTGGTTCTGATCCTGAGCATGGACATGGCACCACTCATCAAGCCATGCTGAGGTGGCATCCCACATAGCACAACCAGAGGCACTCACAACTAGAATACACAACCATGTACTAGGGGGCTTTGGGTAGAATAATAATAATAATAATAAAGAGATTGGCAAAAGTTGTTAGCTCAGGTGCCAATCTTTAAGAAAACAAAAATGCCAGGAGAAAAATGAAAATAAAAATACAACATGCCAAATTGATGGGATACAGCAAAAAATGGTTCTAAAAGCAAAGTTTACAGCAATTCAGCCTACCTCAACAAATGAGAAAAATCTCAAACAATCTACCAGTACACCAAAAGGAACTGGTAAAAGAAGAACAAAGCCCAAAATCAGTAGAAGAAAAGAAATAATCAAAATCAGAAAAGAAATAAATGAAACAGAGACTGAAAAAACAATAGAAAAAATCAATGAAACTAACATCAGCTTACTTGAAAAGATAAACAAAATTGACAAAACTTTAGCTAGAATCACCAAGGAAAAAAGAAAGAAGGCTCAAATAAATAAAATCAGAAATGAAAGAGGAGAAATTATAAGAGACACCTCAGAAATACAAAAGATTATAAAAGAGTACTTTGAAAAGCTAGACACCAACAAACTCGATAATGCAGAAGAAATGGATAAATTCTTCAAATCCTACAACCTTCCAAAACTGAATCAAGAATAAACAGAGAAATTGAATAGATCAATTGCCAGTAAGGAGATGGAAGCAGTAATCAAAAACATCCCAAAATAAAAGTCCAGGACCAGATGACTTCCCTGGTGAATTCTACCAAAGATTTAAAGATTTAAAACTTATCCTTCTCAAACTCTTCCAGAAAATTGAAGAGAAGGAGAAGCTTCCTAACTCATTCTACGAAGCCAACACTACCCTGATACCAAAACCAGACATAAACAACACAAAAAAGAAAATTACAGGCCAATACCCTGATGAACATCACTGCAGAAATCCTTAACCAAATACTAGCAAATCGAATACAACAACACACTAAAAAGATCACACACAATGATCAAGCAGGATTTCCTCCAGGGATGCAGGGATGGTTCAACAACTGCAAATCAACCGATGTGATACACCACATTAACAAAATGAGGAATAAAAATCACATGATCATCTCAATAGATGCAGGGAAAGCATTTGACAAGGTACAGCACCCATTTATGATAAAAACCTTGAATAAAATGGGTATAGAAGGAAAGTACCTCAACATAATAAAGACCATATATGACAAACCCACAGTTAATATCATTCTCAATGGAGAAAAATTGAATGCTATCCCTCTAAGAACAGGAACCAGACAAGGATGCCCACTTTCATCACTCTTATTTAAAACAGTACTGGAAGTCCTAGCCAGAGCAATCAGGCAAGTAAAGGAAATAAAAGGGATCCAAACTGGAAAGGAAGTGAAACTGTCACTATTTGCAGATGACATGATTTTATATGTAGAAAACCCTAAAGAATCCACCAAAAAATTTTTAGAAGTAATAAATGAATATGGTAAAGTTGCAGGATACAAAATCAACATACAAAAATCAGTTGCATTTCTACACAGTAACAATGAAGTAGCAGAAAGAGAAATTAAGAATACAATCCCACTTATAATTGCAACAAAAAGAATAAAATACCTAGGAATAAACTTAACCAAAGAAGTGACAGACCCCACACTGAAAACTATAGAACATTGTCAAAAGAAAGACAAGAAGACACAAAGAAATGGAAAGATATTCCATGTTCTAGGATTGGAAGAATTAACAGAGTTAAAATATCCATACTCCCTAAAGCAATCTACAGATTCAATGCAATCCCTATCAAATTTCCAATGACATTTTTCACAGAAATAGAAAAAAGAATTCTAAAATTTACCTGGAACAAGAAAAGACCCCAAATAGCTGAAGGAATCCTGAGAAAAAATAACAAAGCTGGAGGTATCACACTCCCTGATTTCAAAACATACTACAAAGCTATAGTAATCAAGACAGTATGGTACTGGCAGAAAAACAGACACATAGATCAATGGGACAGAATCAAGAGCCCAGAAATAAACCCACATATCTATGGACAGCTAAGTTTGACAAGGGAGCCAAGAACATACAATGGAGAAAGGAAAGTCTCTTCAATAAATGGTGTTGGGAAAACTGGGCAGCCACACGCAAGAAAATGAAAGTAGACCATTATCTTACACCATACATAAAAATGTACTCAAAATGGATTAAAGACTTGAATTTAAGACCTGAAACCATGACACTTCTAGAAGAAAACATAGGCAGTATGCTCTTTGACATCAGTCTTAGCAGCATATTTTCGATTACCATGACTGACTGCGCAAGGGAAACAATAGAAAAAATAAACAAATGGGACTACATCAAACAAAAATCTTCTGCACAGCAAAGGAAACCATCAACAAAATGAAAAGACAGTCTAACAATTGGGAGAAGATATTTGCAAACCATATATCTGATAAGGGGTTAATATGCAAAATATATAAAGAACACATACATCTTAACAACAAAAACACTAACAACCCAATTAAAAAATGTGCGAAAGATATGAACAAACATTTCTCCAAAGAAGATATACAGATGTCCAACAGATACATGAAAAGATGTTAAACATTACTAATTATTGGAGAAATGCAAACCAAAACTACAATGAGATATCACCTGACTCCTGTCAGAATGGCTATAATTAACAAGACAGGAAACAAGTGTTGGAGAGGAAGTAGAGAAAAGATAGCTCTCATACGCTGCTGGTGGGAGTGCAAACTGATGCAGACACTATGGAAAATAATACGGACATTCCTCAAAAAATTAAGAATTTAACTACCAGGGCCAGCCCTGTGGCCGATTGGTTAAGTTCTCATGCTCCACTTCGGTGGCCCATGGTTTTGCCAGTTCTGATCCCGGGTGTAGATCTAGCATTGCTCATTAAGCCATGCTGAGGTGGTATCCCACATAGCAGAGCCAAAAGGATCTACAACTAGAATATACAACTACATCCTGGGGGCTTTGGGGAGAAGAAGGAAAAAAAAAGAGAGAAGATTGGCAAGAGACGTTAGCTCAGCTGCCAATCTTTAAAAAAAAAAAAATAGAATAGAGCTACCAAACGATCCAGCTATCCGTCTGCTGGATATTTATCCAAAGAACTTGAAAACGTGAATGCGTAAAGATATGTGTACCCCTATGTTCACTGCAGCGTTATTCACAATAACCAAGACTTGGAAGCAACCTGAGTGCCCATCAAGGGACGAATGGATGAAGATGTGGTATGTATACACAATAGAATACTATTCAGCTCTAAGGAAGGATGAAATCTGGCTATTTGTGACAACATGGATGGACCTTGAGGTTATTACCCTAAGCGAAATAAGTCAGAGGGAGAAAGTCAATTACAGTATGATCTCACTCATAAGTAGAAGACAAAAACAACAATCGAGCACATAGAGACAGAGATTGGTTGGTCATTGCCAGAGGGGAAGGGGGGGAGAGAGGAGGACAAAAGGGGTGATTAGGCACATATGTGTGGTGATGGATTATAATTAGTCTTTGGGTGGTTAACATGATGTAATCTACACAGGAA
Source organism: Equus przewalskii (assembly GCF_037783145.1). Classification (NCBI taxonomy): domain Eukaryota; kingdom Metazoa; phylum Chordata; class Mammalia; order Perissodactyla; family Equidae; genus Equus; species Equus przewalskii. Next base: position 22,388,821 of record NC_091849.1, read on the forward strand.
TCAAAATATAATGATGTACACCTGAAATTTATACAATATTATAGACCAGTGTTACTTTAACTAAAAAAATATATAAAATTAGCAAACCAACAAAAAAAGTCCTAAGTAGTTGATGATCCATTCACCTGAAATTCAATGAATTGTCACTGTAGGTGGCATAAATGGCAAATTTGCAATCTACAAGGACAGATGTCATGCGGTCTCCACACTCAACTAAACTATAGATGCTTGGTGCCAGTCAGGGCACAGCTGACACTTGGTAAAGGATGCAATGACTCATTGTGCAATCCAAAGATACCACCAATGCAAATGACTCCAACTAGTGTTTTTTCAATCTGCCAACTCAATTATAAGATTGGGAGGTTGTATTGCCCATTTCCTGAGTGGTTCTTTTTTCTGCCTGAAAACAGTAAAAATATCCACGTTACTTCTAGCCAGAATGATTTGTGTCTTTCTTTATGTTACTCCAAGACCATAAGGGGCAATGATTGTAGGAAAGTGGTGCTAGAACTATTAACACACCTGAGCGTGATGACACTCTGTACTATTACCTCACTTGACGAAATGTGAAGATGAAAAAACTACAACTCTTTCTAGGCTGTGTCCACAAGTACAGGAAGGAGCAGAGGTCAGTGAGGCAAGGAACGGGACTCTGGACAAGGAATATTTGGGTGTTTTTTGCTTTTTGTTTATGAGGGAGATTGTCACTGAGCTAACACCTGTGCCAATCTTCCTCTATTTTGTATATGGGACGCCACCACAGCATAGCTTGATGAATGGTGTAAGTCCGCATGCAGGATCTGAACCCCTGAATCTGGGGCCGCCAAAGCAGAAGTTAACCACTACACCACTGGGCTTGCCCCACGGACAAGGAATATTTGTATTTTAAAAGGAATTGACTAAGATAACACTGATTCCAGCTCTCAAAATTTTGGTATGTCTGTAAACTTTTCCTCAAAATAATAATAACTATTATTATTATTTATAGAGCCCTTACTATGTGCTAGGCATTATGCTAACTGTTTTATGCATATTATCTTATTTAATTCTCACAACCTATGAAGTAGGTGAGACTCACCCTCTATTGTTACCTGTGAGGCAGTAGAACAAAGTGGCAAAGAGCTGGAATTTAGAGCCAAATTGCTTAGGTTCAAATCTGGCTCTGCCACCTATTAGCTCCATCACTTTGGACCTACCCAATGTAGTGGTTTTGATGATTCAAGGAGTTGACTCATGGAAGGCACTCAACTCACTCAGTGTGCAGGCTAGCTATGATTATTGTCACACCACCAAGGATTAACTGAGAGCCACAGAGTAGGGACAGAGGAAGAAGAGTGTGATACAATGGCTCCTCCAAAACCCAGCTCTAAAGGACCACTGCTAATGAAGATGGTTGCCACTTAGGTGCAGGCCTCACAGTAATGTCTTCATCCTTTCATCTCCTGCTTGTTTATCCATTTACATACCAGGAAAAGGTAAGAAGAAGCTATTTCTCTAATATCACTAAAATCCGATCCTTGTTTCTAGGAAAAGAATGTACCCACAGTGCCAGTCCTTAAATATAAATTCTGACCCAGTAGTAATTGTCTATTCAAGATGAATCTCTCTTGGAATAAAACAGATATAGTTCTTGTCATATGTGGGGTTCCCAGATGCAGAGCCTGAGATAAGGATTTGGTCTCAATGATTTATTGAGGGGGTGCTCCTCAGGAAAAACCTAAGAGGGAGAGAGAGGATCAGGGTAGAAAAAGGAAAAGAATTGAGCAAGGATCTGCAGCCTTAGCCTGGTCCATGGAGGACTCTAGAACATAAACCACACCACACAGTTGTCCCCACCTTGAGGCAAGGGTTCCGGTTGTTTCTACCCTCCTATCAATAAGTCACTGACCATGAGCTGCTTCCAAGGTGAAGCAGCTGCAGCTGGCCCAGGGCAATTCTGCAGGAGGGGCAGAGCGGTGTGGGTGGTGATCTCCAAGTAGACAATCCCCCAGAAGCTGGGGGACTTGGACAGGACACTAACAGAATCTACTTTACTCCTACCAGGCAGTAGGACTATAAAAACTAAGTCACTGCCCTTCATGCTCTTTACACAAGCATATGACTCCATAAAGAGTTAATCAAAAGATTAAGTGGCCAATTTGCCTTCCTACATTTTAAAACAACCAAAATAAAATCTCTGAATCCTAAAGATCTACCCAAGCCAGACAGACTCCCCAGGGTTCTTTGCTTAAGGAGGGGACACAATAGGCTAGGGTTCATCTCAACAGGAAGTTCCAGTTAACAGTCCTCTTGCCATTCCCCTGAATAAACGTGTTATCCTGGCTTAGCTTTGCTGAGATGGACACAGGCAGATGGAAATCATTCCTAATGCTTTCTGGCAGGCTACCATATTTCCTTCCCCAAAGAAAGTCAGAGGAAAGAAGGGTGTTCCCAACCTCCTTCTCTAAGGAAATAACAAGAGTGAAGCAGTTCAGTTACAGGAGTGTAATTAATGTCATTAAATCACTGTTGGGGAATGATTATGCCTTGAATTTAGAGGTCACCTCCCCGTAGGGATTCGCAAAGGAAAAATCCTCACCTTTACATTGTCTTACTCATCCTGACAGCACCTCCTGTGAGACAGGCAGACAATCTGCTTTACTCTTTGTGGAGTCTCTGGGCAAATACACACATTTAATTTAGCATCTTCCAATGCTTCCCTAGAGGACCTGTCTGCCTACATCCCTTTCTGGAAGGTAGGCAGGTCCAGCTTCGTGGACGTGAGATCTGCACAGTTGCACAGAGCCTCACACTTAGAAGAGTTCTGTGTTTGGTTTAATGCTCTGACATCACTCTCTTGGAACTGTTAGTAATTTTGAACAAGAGGCCACACATTTTCATTTTACACTGGACCCCACAAATCATGTAGCCATCCCTGGGTGTATATACTGAGCTGAACCTGAGAGGCCAGTGAGGAAGCATTGCAGCAAGCTGACTCTACTCTGCAGCCTCCACAGGGATGGTGTCCCCCGGGGGTGTGGTAGTCACTAGTTCTGCTGACCAAATATTTTGGGTTCTCCTTCCAGACACAAGTAGGGTTGAACTGAAACCAGCTGTCAATGAAATGTCAGCAGGAAGTGATGATGTCCCGTCTGGGCAAAAGGTTTACAGGCCAGAGCCCCATTTGCCATATTCCCTTTGTCCCACCTTGGTAGTTGAGATGGAGCTTCCCTCAGCAAGTCTCTAGAGAGACAGAGCCCTGAGACAACCCACAATAAATGTGTCCTGTGAGCAAGACAAACTTTTGTGGTTTTAAACTGCGTAGATTGTTGAGTTATCTCTTCCCCATAATTTAGCCTATCCTGATGGATACAGAAGATCATAAACACATTCTCAAAGCATCTTTTGCGGTACTTAGAGACTGAGCTGGGAAAAAGAAGCCGGGAGCCTGGCAACAATGTTTCTGATAATGGGAAAGGAGACTCCCACGCAAAGACACGAGGGGTTAGCAGAAGCCGGTAGGCTATTAACTTGTTTAGTCCAACTATTCACCACTGAACCTCAGAAAACATAGCATTAGCAGGGCTCATTTCCAATGGCCTCAGCAGCAAATAAATTTGAACCAGAGAAAAAAAATCTGATCCAGTTCGTATGTCCTTCCATCCTACCATTTTGTTTCTCAAACACTCAGCAAGTGCAAATTGCTTCGTTTTTAGGGATGAGGAGAAGAAGGGAACATCAAATGACCCTACAACACCCCAAGAAGTTCCTGGGGATGACTGGTGATTCTTAGCAAATAAATAGCATTTTAACAAAATGTTTGATGAGCCTGAAAGATGCAGCAGCTTAAAATAAAAACCCAACTTATTTGATATTTTTCTTTCACACAAGCAAGAAATCAAGGTCAATGTAAATTTACAGTAGCCTCTGAAACAGCTCTGAAAGGAAGGGTCTGGTGCTGCCTTTAAGTTGGAATAGCTACAGTGTTCTTTTATTCATGACCAAATGTTTCCAGAATGATTAAACTAGTGTTGTAAATGTTAAAGTCTATATCAGCTGAGTGACAAGGATTAAGTGAGATTCAGATTAAAATGCTAAGTGAGTTTGTACCAAGATCAAGCCAGATATATAGTTAACACTAAGAAAATACATGCTGAAGGGGAAGTGTAGAAACAACCACCTAGAGAAAAACTCAGAATAACAAACTGTACCAGAGAAACTGTCTTGAATGGCAAGTAAGTCAGTGGGGGCTGAAATTACCTTTTTGAAAGTAAAATTGCTCGGCAATATTTAGAAAAAAATATATATATATATACTGCCAACCAGTCAATTTAATCAACATGTATATTCACAGTGGATTTGGTTCAAAAAGAAGGTGCGATAATAAAGTCCATTTTACTGACACATTAAATGTGGATAAACAAATTTAGGAACAAAATACAGGTTGGAAACCAAAAATTATTGTACAAACTGATAGATTTACTACTGCAAAAGAATAAAAATGCTTTGAGTTGTGTAGAGCTTTTCTCTGAAAAAATCCTCAATTGAAAGCCAAAATGAATGGAAATTTATTATTTACCAAATATTATTATAATGGATAGAATAAAAAAGAAAACATCATTAGAAAAACATATCTGTAACCATTATATGAGTAATGTCTTGAAATTTTCTTGTATAATGAATATAGAAATAAAACGACATAGCTCTTTGCCAATGACATTTAAAGTGATCTGAGATACTGATGAATAAATATGATATTTGAATTGATACCTTCAAACCTCCCTGTCTGTGGCTTTCTAATCTTCTCTAAATCAGTTCACATCCCATGGAACTTAACCCCGTTGGTCTGCAGGTCTTTGCTACAAGTTGCATTTTGAGATTTTCAAAGAGAACAAAATGGTAGCCATAGACCAGCAGCCTTAGAAATTCCCAATAGTGGCCTTCTGCCTGGGAAATCTCCCCAGTTGGCTTCATGGAAACACTCTTTCCCAAGACCAATCGGACACTTTGAGTCTGTCCTCCTGCAGATAAGGACATACACCCCTCACTCCTAAAGCACTGAATGGAAACAGTGGAATGGTGATTCCTTTTCATGTTCGGTGCCAAATGAGAACAAGGAAGTGTCCAGGATAAAGTAGGTTAGAGGCCCCAGCACAGCATAGCAGTTAAGAACAAGGGCTCTGAGTCCATCCAGCCTAAGTGCAAACTGCCTATTGCTGTAGTTTCCACATCTGTAGCATAGGGAGGTAATAACATATAACACATCATAAACTAAGTAATCCTTGTACAGAATTTATGGGTTATCGTGCACATATGAAGTCAGTAATATATGGTTGCCATTATGATTACAGTGAATTCTCTTTCTGGGAAAAATTTAGCGACATCTCGAGGCTCTTGTCTTCTTCTGCCCTCTTAGAAGAGTCACAGATTTCTACTTGTGTGCTATGGATGCTGACTCTAAAGTAGGTGAATAGATGTGACTGTCCCAAAATTAGACAGAAAGATAAAATAGAGACTGTGGAATAAAGGTCAGGAAGAGGCAGCTGCACAGGAAGACTAAGTAGAAAACAACATTCAAGGTCCAACCCCTGACGAGGTGTTAAATGACTGGTGGGAGTGGATCCCTGCTGTAATCCACTTAACATTTAGCACCTAATTATCACTTCTCAGTGTGGTCCAGACTAGATAATTGTGAACTGCAACCTCCAAACTACATAGGAAATGTTTGATGCTACTAAGCCACAGATTCAATCATTATCAGGCACTGGCTATCTAGAAGCAAGTAGCAAGAGATGCAGAATATTACTCTAGTTAACCAGTGAAACGTCATCCCTTTTCTAGATCTAGCCTACAGTTCAGCAGGTTCCAACCAAACAAGAGGAGAATTATTTAATCCAAGATTTCCTTCTAAATTGCCTTGTATACCCAGCAGTCGTGGACACTGCAGAAAACACAATCTGAGATTCCAATCTGAGATTTTCCTTCACATAGGGTACAAAGCGATTCTTGTGATTCACTGCCATTGGTTTTTTGGGCAGGATGATAAATTTCCTGATCTTTCCAGTCTTCCAAAAAATACTTTCTCAGTACCTAGATGGGACAACTGCTGGGGAAAGAATGATGACTGAAACACAGCTCCTACCCTGAGAAGCTCTAATATGGAAGTCTACGGTGGAACATTAAGGAAGATGATGAAGATTTTCAATACAATACTAAGTGTAAGGAAAAAAAGGTTGTAAGAACATACAAGGCAGAGCAATTAAATCTGCCTAGGAGAGTCTTGGAAGGTTTTCCTCCAAATGAACAATATTCATGGTACATATCAAGAATAAGTAGGAGTAAAAAAGAGGAAAAGTATTCTGGGCAGAGAGAAGGACGGGTAGAAAAAGACTCAAAAGACTTGGTATGTTTGAGCAAAAGTGGGAGGTTTGCTGTGTGTGATGCAGAGTTGGGGGCATGGCTTTGGAGAGAGAGGCAGGAAATATTGAGTGAAACATGGCACCGGGAATATTGTGAAACAAACCTAAGTGTTTGGATTTAATCCTATAGGTCATGGAAACCAGCAGTGAGTTTTTTGTTTGTTTCTCAAATTTTAGTTTTAGTTTTTGTTTTTTAAGATAAAGGAGTGACACAGATTTTCATTTTGAAAAATCATTACAGTAGTAGTAGAGAATGTTGTAGGTGTAGAGAATAGAGATGATAAAAATACATATGATGTGTTGCAATGGTCCAGGAAGAAAAGGCTTGGATTGTAGGCAATGTAGAGAGAGGAGGTGCCAATTTTAAAAGACATTTATGAGATATAAACAAAAGAAATTAGTGATATTTGGGTGTTTGGGCTGACAGAGAGAGTAGAATTAAGAATATATTTGCAATAAGTAGTGGGATGAAAGTGGAGCAGGGAAAGGATGGAAAGAGGAGTCACTCTTACGCAGTTTGGTAATGAATAAAACTATTTTCCTCATTCTTTTTCAGGAGAAAGTGCATATCCTCAGGATTACTGATGAAAATCTAGTCATGGCATAAAATGAAGCTACCTGGGTCACTTCAGGTCTGCATTCGTTAGCCTGGCCTCATTTGAACCACCTCAGTCAACCAGCCAAAGATTTTGAAATCAAACTCATGTACCAAGTGCACACTATTGTCAAGGAAAGGCAGAAAGAAATTGTTTCAAATTGCCCTGCCTTAGCCTGGGTTCACCAGAAAGCAGAGCCTGAGATAGAGACAAGTATATGAAGACATTTATAGAGTGGGATTCCAGGAGCAGGAGAGTAAAGCAGGGAAGAGGGTCAATCAACACAAAGATGCGTGAGCCCCTGCTACAGGCACCTGGTTGCTCAATCATCCAAGCCTAAGATGCTACACTGAGTAAGGGCCTCCATGCCTCACTTGTTCACCCCCTCACTATTATTCCTTTTGAGCTTCAATAGTTGAGTAATTAAAGGTACACAAAACACATTAGTACCATGCAAAGTGCTATAAAAATATTTGCTGTTGTGTGTATTCACATCATCACACATTAAAGCAGGTCTTATTCTCCAAGTTCAAGAGAGTTGGTCTAGCTGTGGGTGGTTCTCCCTTCCTCCTATGTACCTCTTACACTTTTGCATCATACTAGGTCGAATAGTGTCTCCTCAAAATTCATGTCCACCCAGAACATCAGAATGCAATCTTATTTGTAAATAGGATCTTTGGAGATGCAACTGGTTGTGATGAAGTCATACTAGATTAGAGTGGGCCCTGAATCCAATGACTGGTGTCTTTGTAAGAGAAAGGAGGAGATTGAGGACACACAGGAGGGAAGAAAGCATTGTGAAAATGGAGGCAGAGATTGCAGCGATGGCCAAGAACTACCAACAATTGCCTGCAACCTCTAGAAGCCAGGAGAGAGGCATGGGATGGCTTCTCCCTCACAGTGTCCAGAGGAACCAACCCTACCAAAATCTTAATTTCAGACTTCTGGTCTCTAGAACTGTCAGAGAATTAATTTCTGTTGTTTAAAGCCACCTGCTTTGTGATATTTTGATACAGTAGTCCCAGGAAACTAATATAGACATTGTTCTCACTGACAATTTCTTGGCCAGGGTATTCGAGTACCTGGGTCCCTCGGCTGGAACTGCCAAATCAGACCTCAAAGTCCATATTCCCAAACCTGCTAGATACTATAAATTTTCCAAAACACTCTGCCGACCTGTGACCAAACATTGCATATGCATCCTCCAAGAAACACATAGATTTTTTATCCTGTAAAACTAAGTTGAATACTTTCGCTCTTGAATTACACTACCCTTCAGAAAGTTAAAGAAGGACTCACAGACAATGCATTACACACACACGCACAAATTTATTTTGTGGGTATTTTAGAAAAAGAAAGGACATTCAACTTTAGTGCTTTTAAAATAAGGGCAAGGAATTTAACGCTACATTATAAAAACTTTCATGTCATATTAGGGTCCCTGAAGAGAGAGGAGAAGCTGGGATAATATATGAGAAAATGACAAGGAGAAAGGCAGAAAAAGAAGGGAATAAAGAAACACCCTATTTCATCATTCTTAAGACACGCGTCCTTTCATAGATTATTCTCTGAAATCGAGATGTATTGCACAATTGATAAAGTTTTATAATCATGAGGTAAATGATATGCTATAGTTTTGTGAAAATCTTCCTTTGACAGTTTCTGGAAAGATCAAAAAAGTAACAGCGTCAGAGCACACCGGAATTGATGAAATGTAACAAGAAACGAGGGAGACACTTCGGGGTAGTTCTAGAGGCTTTACACGAGTACTTTTGTAGAAGGTGACTTACTCTTTTCACATTGTCGACTTCCCTGGGGTTTGGGGGACAATAAGCTTTGCCCTGGTCACCCTGTTTAATGTAGAAGCTGTCTTTTATGCCCTAGAAAATACATTTTATTGTCAACCATTGCAAGATCTTTTTTTAATAAGCACCTTGGAAATTTTACAGTTTTGCAGAGTATAAAGAAATGACTTAAAATACTAAATTTGAAAGATAACTGGTCTTTAATGTTAAATTCTTGATTTTACAGACTTGTAAAATTGAAAGACAAAGAAATTAGGTGATCCGTGCAAGATCGCATTTAAGGTATATTGAGAACTTAGTATTGTAGGTAGTATGTAGCTTTTTCTATCTCGCCATGTTGCCTGTTCCTGGGTTTCAGTGAGTCCTTTGGAAAGATTATGTAAATTTACTACTTATGCCAAAAAGCTGTTATACTGTCTCATCATAATCTTTCAGGGGTTATGGCTGCTTCATTTGCTAATACCTGAAAGTTACACTGAACCTTTCCAATCAAATCCAGACTTCTGATGTAATTTGGTCTTAGTTTGTACAATATATACTGTGTTGTCATTGCTAAAAAAGTGCTGCTTATCAGAACACAGACCTCAGAGGCCTTGTATACTATGCCCGTTCAATACATAGTAAACTCAAATAAAAACGGAATAGAACTCCTTCAGATATAACTGTATTAGAAGCAATGTTCACAGATCTTCACTTACTCTCATTAAGGTATCAAGAAGCTCTTCTCTAATTACTATGGCCAGCAGCAATCCAGTTGTGAGCCATGGAAATATCACTCTAACTTCTACTTCAGAGTATCAAATCTGAGATATTCCTCTTTCTTCCATTTTTGTTTTTGGTCTTATTTCTTGGACTTATTTTATTAAGCTTTCAAGAAGAATACCAATCAAACACATACTTTCCCAGTCCAATTCCCACTTTAAGATTTTGATTGCTTTCACTAAAGGAGGTACTGAGAGTCCCTCTGGAAAATATTCCCGAATTACTCCTTGTTTTAGACTTAAGCACTTATGACCTATACTAATGCACATGTAGCATGGAAAGGGAAATTTGAATTGTGCCATTATTGGCCATTACTACGACAGCTTTAATTTGTTTATCAACTTGAGCCACCAGTAACCTAAGAAGGCACCAAGGGAGGGACTTAGGAATGATTAATTTTGATAATAAAAAGTCTACATCATGGGTGCTCTCAGAGAAGGCAAGCATGGCCATGCAAGCTTGGGGAGAAGTGTCAGGAAAATACTAGAGGCAAAAAGAGAAACAGTAATGAAAGGGCTCCAGGAAGAAATTTTCCTTACTCAGCAATGTGGGTCAGAATCTGGCCTCTGAAATAGTAAGTCCTCACTATTCTCTCTTTCTTTCTCTCTCTCTCTCTCTCATACACACACTCAAACACACACACACACACACACATACGCATATACACCCCATTCCTACGATTTTAGCTCCACGTTCTGGGAAGAGATAATATTCCACTTCATGAGGACCATTATTGCAATTGCTATGTGTTTAATGAGTTAATATATGCAAACCACTGAGGAGTGTGCCAGACATATAGTAAGTATTATGTAAATGTTAGCAATTATTACCACTATGTCCATCCATTTATATTTTTTCCACAAAACGGTATTGAGAATCTCTTAAATGCCTAGTGCTGAAGTAGATGCTATAGAAATAGAGAATCTAAATATGATTTCTGATTTTGAACACTTTGGTGTGATGAAAATGTGTGAAAACAGGGGTGGCGCTCAAATCCTTCTGTTAACCTTATGATTTAAGTGTTATTATTCACACTATACTCATAAAGAATTCGAGATTCAGAGAAGTGGCTTGTGAATCCACAGCTGATAATTCATAAAGTTAAGACTTGAAACCAGGTCTGTCCCAAACCGAAATCAGAACTATCTCTCGGAATGCTGGATGCGTGGTTGCCATACTCAATGGTAGACTTCTGGTTCGGTGGTGTGGAAAAGGAAGCATAAGAGAAAGATAGAACTAATTCTGGGTCCCACCTGGTGGCGCAGTGATTAAGTTCTCAAGTTCCGCTTCAGTGGCCCCGGGTTCGCTGTCTCAGATCCCGGTGCGGACTTATGCACCGCTTATCAAGTCATGCTGTGGCAGGCATCTCACATATAAAGTAGAGTAAGATGGGCACAGATGTTAGCTCAGGACCAGTCTTCCTCAGCAAAAAGAGGAGTATTGGTGGCAGATGTTAGTTCAGGGCTAATCTTCCTCAAAAAAACAAAAAGAACTAATTTACCTGGGAAAACCAGTGAAAGCATCAGAGAGGGGCTGACACTTGGGCAGAGAAGACTGCTTTTCTTTTCTTTTTTTGTTGAGGAAGATTGGCCCTCAGCTAACATCCTTCCCCATCTTCCTCTACTTTATATGTGGGATGCCTGCCACAGCATGGCTTGACAAGTGGTGTGTAGGTCCACACCCGGGATCCAGGCCAGCGAACCCCGGGCCAATGAAGCAAAACATGCAACCTTAACTGCTGTGCCACCAGGCTGGCCCGGAGCAGAGAGCATTTCAAAAAGAAGAGAGCATAGAGAGGAAGAGAGAATTTCAGCCCAAGGAGAAATCCCCTACTGGCGTTTGGGCTATGAGGTCAAATAAACTCTGATAGCTATTTAAATCCAGTAGCTTCCATTTCCTTGTTTGGGACAAGGAACTGTTTGGGACAGTTGATCTGTTCACCCAAGGAATATTTATTGAACAACTACTCTGGATAAGGCATTAGATTAGGCAACTGTCGTGAATGCAAAGAAGATTCCCAAACACACTCCACCTCCGAGGATCCTCCTTGGGTGAGGAGCTGCGGAGCTCCTCCTTCCTCCCTCTTCTTCAGCTCTCCCCATCCCTGTGTAGTTCTCCTTCTACCCTGGCTTGGAAAGCAGGCGTAAAATGTTTCTTATTGGGGCATAATTCCTATTACTCCAAGACTGACTATTTGGAATACCAGAGTGTAGGTTACAATGAATAATTTTATTTTCAGAAGAAGCAAAGCTTTATCAGTGACCAAAATGACAAAGTTGAAAAATAATTAGGACTCTAGCTTAATCTAGACTATGCATATGAAACATGATCCAAAAGTGAGCTGAGACAGAGTATGACAGTTCCATGGATAACGCTTGTGATGAAGAAATTCTGAGCTGGAAATCTGAAGAGGTGCACTCATGGCACATGCAAGGTAGCAGAGTCAGAACTTGGATCCAAGAATAGACCAAATGTTAATAAGCCTTCTCCTTTGAGCCTGGTAAACATGACGAAAGGCTTCTCTCTAGTTCTGTGGATGGAAGAAAAAGTCACTGGGAAATCCAAGGTGTTTTGAATGAATTTGGAAAGCTTTTCATTTTCTATGATTCCATGACGCAATGTAATTAAACCATTTGCGGCACACTCTACTTGCCCCAGGGGAAGTTCACTGGGTGAACAAGATGTGGCCCCTCTCTTGTGGGTTCCACAGTCAGGGTTGATAGGAAAACATCTAAATAAGTACTTCTGCTACTACTAATGATAATAATAGTAGCTAACATTTAAGGATTGTCTTTATGTGGCCAGTACTTTATCTGTATTTTCTCCAATCCTTACACATACTCTTGAGGGAGATGCTATTACCCTATTATCCCCATTTTACAGGTAAGTTGACTGAGGCTCAGAGAAGTTTAAAAACTTTCCCCAAATGACACAGCTAGTAAGTAGCTGAGCTGGACCTCAAACCCAAATTAACCCCAAAGCCCATAGTATAATGCCTTCTCCTAAAAGGTTTACATCGCTTAGAGTAAGAGAAAAGATAGCAACCTCAGACCTTGTCATTCGTGGCTGGACAAGATAACAATGCAAGAGACGTGAATTCGAACCTTGGTTGTGTCACTTGCTAACTCTGTGAGTCTTAAGCAAGTCACTAAACATGTGGCCCTTAGGAACAAAATTAACGTGGTTCTTGAGGGAATTATATGACATTACATGCTGTGAGAATGGCAAAACAATGCCTAGCACATAACAGATTCTCACTGAAAGTTAGTTGAACTCATCAACCAAGGAAACCAAAAACAACATGCCTAAATTAGAATTTACCAAATTCATGATTCCATTTCCATTTCCAAGGAAAAGGATTCCTCTAGGATATCATTAACAGAAGACTATTAGTCATGTGTGTAAAATGTAATTTGATTTATAAACATTAAATTTATACAGCATCCCAGGCACATTTATTGTCGTTAAACAAGGTGCACCAGAAGTCTAGTAATTATGACACTACATTCCCCTTACATCTCCAGATTTTAAAAACTGCATTCAAAAAAAAGCATTAGGAACTTCATAAAATTTAACCACTCTATTATTTACTATTAAAATCAATGGTGTTGTACAAATGGTGAAAGAAACTAGAATGGACTATATGCCTATCATATGTTAGGTTTGTTACATAAGTTTCTCCAGGCAGCTTCGCTCATTAGGTTCACAAACACTACACTCTTGATAATTCCAGGCACTAGGATCCTGTCAGTCATCCAAACTCCTGGAGGAACAATCGTTCCATCTGCAGAGATTCTCTTACGCATAATTATAGCGGCCATATATCTTGGGCTTTCCTGTTGATTTCACATATTCTCTCTTGTCATTAGACCATGTCTCCCAATTTTGAGTTTGGAAAATTTGTTCACGATATCTTTAATTTAGAGTGATTTAAAGCGTGGATGTCTCCAAAAGAAGGAAGGAAGGAAGGAAGAAAAGAGAGAGAGAGAAAGCAAGAAAGGAAGGAAGGAAGGAGAGGGATGGAGAGAGGGAGGGTGGAAGGATAGAAAGAGAAAAAGAAAGAGAGAGAGAGAGAGAAACAGAGAAAGAAAGAAAGCAAGAAAGAGAGAGAGAGAGAGAGAGAGAGAGAAGGAAGGAAGGAAGGAAGCAAGGAAGGAAAGAAAAGACAAGAAAGAGGAAAGAAAGCCTTTCCTTTTGTTCACTCATGAACCACATGAGGTACGCAGCACACTCATTTATACAGGAGATTGATGTGGTAGCCACAAGAGATTCAATTACCAGGGGAAACACAACCCTCAAAGAGGCAAAAAGTATGAACACACCAAGCTTAGCAGTAAAGCCTCATGCATTTGCAGGTCTGTCTTCACTCCCCACCCATCAGCTTTATGTTATTCATGGTCATTTGTTGAACTAATCAACTGCTAAGTAAGGTGTGAATTGGGGCTTTTTTGCTTGTATTTGGCAAGACTGCTTCTCCTACCCTGACAAATTAATTGCCTGTGAATATCTCCCAGCAACCCCAATTTTCTTAGATGAAAGAACAGTGGGTACCCATACTCACCATTTCAAAATGCAAGCATAATAGATGAAATGATCAAAACTCAAGGCTCTGACCTGGAGCCAAGGACAGAGAGCCTGCTGTGCGTTCTTTTCGTCATTGTTTTCATCAGCACCAAGTACCACAGAGCACAAGTCCCAGGACTGCCAGCAGAATGGATTTAATATTGCCATGTAGGAGGAGGAAAATGCCACAGGGCAAAGGAGCTATTAGAAAGACAGAAGCCCTGAGTAACCAGAAGGCTCAGACTGGCAAGTTCTCTCGGAGAGGAAGAGCTTTTCAAAGGTGGAGGAGGAAGAGAGGAAAGAGAAGCAGTGGGACCCTGGTGCCATGGAGAAGCCCCCACCTTCGCTGGGGACAGAACAATGGGCTGCTGCACCTGCACAGGGTGTCAGAGCTGGTTCTGGGTACAGCACTCCCCATCTTATATTAGCACTTAGGGCTACGATTTTCATTATAGTTGCAGGAGCTTGCTTCCCCGTTACCTCGCAATTTCTCCTTAATTGTTCCGCCTAGACCTGAGCCTCCAGCCGGTTTCAAATGTCTCAAGGGCAGGAACCAAGATGGTTGTTTCATTTATAACTTTCTACAGTGCTGAGTAGCAAAATAACATTTGTGTAATGCTTTAGAGTTTACAGATGGCGCCTTGTGCATCGGCCCATTTGTTCTTCACCATAACCCTGAGAGGTGGGAACTATTATTATCCTCACTTTACATAGGCGAGTTCAGTGCACACATGAATGCTGCTTTATCTGTGGATGATTAATCCATTTTGTTAAAAGGCTAATATGTTTTATCCTGGAGACCTATAACACATGTATAGGAGAGGAAAGGTGGACTATATACAAGTTAAAGGATGGGGAATTTTGCATATACATTTTAGTTTAGAAAATCTCCCAGGATGTGACAAAAAAGAAGATTACGTGAGATAGGGATAGGCCTTGGTCCTCAAGTAAACCCATTTGAGAAGCTTACAGAACGTCCTGGAAGAGGAGCTCCTTATCTGTCAGTACAAGCAGTTCTCTAATCCTTGTGGGCACCAAGCACTATCTGTAGCTGGGTAAGTAATATGTCTCACACACTTATAGCCATTTAGTGAATGATCAAATCACATTTAACTTAAGAATTACTTCGTTCATAGTGGCCTTTTGCTCATTATATGTATTCTCAAACAATTACTAGAACAATAACTGCTTTCACATGAGAGATGTCACTTTTGAAAGGGGTCCTTATATGGTGGGTGGTCTCATTGGCTGAGCACCAGTGAAAGATCTTGGAGGGGACGCTGGGTTCTAAGCCGCAGATGTCCCTCAGGAAACATATGAGTAGGTCTGATGTTGTGTATTGGGGTACATACTATAAGCATCACCCCACTCCTGAGTGATGTTTGACCTCCTCAATCAAAGGAATCTTCAGATCTCGTGCTGTGTTCTAAGGAGGCTTAACTCAGGGAAAAGGGCTCATCTAAGGAGAGAAATAGTAAACAGAGAAGCTGGCTCATCACAGGCACTATCATCGTCACTTGTCCTAACTGATCCTGTTTGGAATGCCAGAAGATGCTCTGGCAGAAATCAGAAATCAATCCTTGTCATCCTCATCAACAGCATCATTATCATCACCCCTTCTCCCAAAATAAATCTGTGCATTCAATATAATTTCAATCAAAGCCCAGTGAGTTTCTTAATGCAACATTCAAACTGATTCTAGAATGCATTTGGAAGAGCAAACGGGCAAGACTAGCCAAGATAATTTTAGGAAAGAGCAGAATTGGGACCACCCCTCCCAGGTGTCAAGTCATATTAAAAACTATAGCAATCATATGATATCACTGTAGGAATAAAGAGACTATCCGAAGAGAATCAAAAACTAAAGCAGGTCCAGGTATGTGTAGGAATTTAATGTTTGATAAAAGTAATACTTAAATCTATGAAGAAAGAGCAGATTAGTCAATAAGTAATATTGGGAATAATATACCTGTTTTTGAAACAAAAGGAAATTTGTTCATATGGAGATTCTATATGGATTAAAGATTGAATACAAAAAATGGATATATCTATAAAAGCGCCAAAAGAAAATATTAGAGAATATCTCTGTGACTTTGAGGGTAGGGAAAGTTCTCCTTAAACAAGAGGAAAAAAGCAAAAATCACAAAAACAATGATAAATTTAACTGCATCAAAATTTAAAACTTCCTAGGGCTGGCCAGTGGCGCAGTGGTTCCCCGGTTTGGATCCCGGGTGTGGACCTGCTCACTGCTTGTCAAGCCATGCCATGGTAGGCATCCCACATATAAAATAGAGGAAGATGGGCATGGCTGTTAGCTCAGGGCAGTCTTCCTCAGAAAAAGGAGAAGGATTGGCAGCAGATGTTAGCTCAGGGCTAATCTTCCTCAAAAAAAAAATTTTAAGTTTATCTCATCAAAAGATACCATAAACAGGGTTGAAACATAAGCAAAAATTGAGAGAAAATATTTGCAATGAGAAAAAGCCAATCAAGCCAGTAAAAATGGGTAACATATATTACCAGGAAATTCACAGAAAATATAAATGTCCAGAAAACCTATGAAAGGATACTCATTGGAAATTAACATGTCAAAATCACCAATGACATATCTTTTCTTTATCCATTCACGAGATTATCAAAAATTTAAAAAGTGTTGACAAGTTTGACAAGAGCATAAGGAAAGGATTGCTCTGATGTCCTGTGGGTTGAAACGTAAACTGATATAGCCATTTTGCTGGTCACTGCACAGAATTGGTTGAAGCTAAAAATATGTACACTGTATGATCCCACATATCTCATTCCTGATAGCTCCCCTAGAGAAACACTTGCACAAGTAAGGTTAAAGATGTTTGTTGCAACATTGCTTGTGCGAGCGAAAAACTAGAACTAGCCTAAATGTCCATCAATGATACTGGCTCAACACAAGGTTAACATGAGGGAAGCCATATTGTGGAAAAGAAACCATATTGTAACTTTGAATGACTTCTAGTTGACTAACCCTGACTCTCCAGTCCCTTTGAATCTTTGCTTTAGTTTGCCTAGATAAGTAACGGTCTGTCTCTGAGGGAGTTGCAGGCTCTGTAGATTTTATGGCCCCTTCTAGCTGTGATAAGATGATAACTTTGTTCCTTTGAGTTCCTTAGGAATGTGACAACCCCCGGGCAGAGTCTATGCTAATTAGCCATCATCAATGACAACTGACAGATCACGTTATGGGGTGTTGCTCTGGTCTCTGATGCATATCTAGTGAAAAAGAGACTATCAAGAACTAAGACCAGCAGCCTCCCCTACCTGGAGACCAGCCCCGTATATAACAAGCCTGTAGTCTTTGTTCTGTAAGATTGTTCTTCTGGACGTTAGTCGGCCATCTTCCCTCTTGCTAGCAAGCTGTAATAAAATGCCCATTCTCTGCTACCATCTTTCCTCGTGACAATTGGCTTTTGTCTCACAGTGAGCAGATTGTGCCCTTTGTGCAGTAACATGAACAGGGAAATGGTTTTAAAACACATGATGTTTTGGGTGGTGAACATGATGTAATCTACACAGAATTCAAAATATATTACGATGCACAACTGAAAGCTGTATAATGTTATAATCCAATGTTACTGCAATAAAAAAAAACACACATGATATACACATAATAGGAGACTCCACAGTAGTTAAAAGTAATAATAGTATTGTATGTCTGTTAACTTGGAAAGATCTCGAAATCATAGTGAATAGAAAAAAAATGTTGTAGAATAATACTATATATTTTTTCTTTGGAGAAAAAAAATATATATATATATATATATATGTCAATGCTTAACAAAAGACCAGAAAGATACACCAAAAAATAGCAAGGGTAATGACCTCTCACTAGGGGTCTAGGGGGCTAAGAATGAAACTGGGGAGGATGAATGGCTTAAAGGGCACTTTTTCCTTATCTATAATATTTCAGTTTTTTTACAAAGATGATCTATTTTTATATAATTAAATTTCAATGTAAAAGGAAGCTGTTACTTAGTATTTATCGAAAACATATGTGTCAGACACTGCACAAAGCGCTTTATGGGCATTATTTCATCTGAAACGTAAAACAAGCACCATGTATTATTAGTCTCATTTTACAGGTAAGAAAGCCGAGCCCAAGAGATAGTAGGTTATGGATCTCCCTGGCCTCACCACAGTTTGCTGCCTTTTCCTGGAGTGAGTTTGAAGATGGCATGTCTCCTTGCCCACCTGTGAGTCTTTCTCTAGAACAGATATCAGGAATTTGAATTTCTGGGTCATAAAGTATGCACAGGTTCAGCTTCAACAGATTCAGTCAAATTCATTCGTCAGTGCTACTGTACCAATTTATACCAGGCTATAACTCCTTCATTTTTCAGAGAAGACTGGTCCAGGGACCAGAAGACTAGTTTCACCACCCCAGGTCACTGTTTTATCCACTACACTACATCCTATCACACAACTTCATTCTAGTCCCAGACTAACATTGGGCAACAGTTAACATCTGCTGAGTGAGGGTCAAAGGCCAAAGAGTGTCAATCTTCCATTGAAGGGGCCCTGCAGCTACTGGCAGTGGGTTTTAACAGGGTTTTCTATTAAAGCAACTTTCCCCTCAGTGATTTATCATAAAGAAATGAAACAATTAAGTAAGTCTCATTTGGAAACACTAATGAATTATTTAGCATGGGCCAAGCAAAAAGAAAACATGACCTCCGTTAGCATCATCTGAGGTAGAGGAAGAAAATCTTGAAGAAACTAATAAGAACATGGGAAGTACAGGAGTGGAGAGTTACACACTAAACGGCTCTCTCCATCGTCTTCCTCCTTACAGTGGGCCTCCCCTCCCAATCTATTCTGCACCGATTCACAAGATAAATCTTGGTAAATTCCATTTTGATCAATCTTGTCCCTGTTTTTCGCTAACCCAGGTAACAAGGATACAGTCCCTTAGTCTGGCATTCAACGCGCAAATGTCGTCTGAAACAGCCTGTCCCCATTGGTCCTAAGCATTCTGTTACCTCTGCACAGAAGGAGACTCAACTAGGGAAACTAGACCTGGTTTGTCCTCACACCAAAAACAGCCAAGACACGTCCAGTTCTGAAATCCCAGCACATTCTCTATAGAGTTTAACTAAGCTTGGCAGCAGATTCAACCATAAACATGGTTTGTTGCTGCCCTGCGTGATGAAGAGAAAACATCACAACTAACAGCAGCCATTTTTGCCTGCAAGGGGAGTGAAAGGATGTTTTCCGGAAGATAAGCTTTCTGAAGCAATAGTTTGCCACTAAAATGGTCCCCAAAGAACACAAAAGCAAACCAATAAACAGTAACAATAACAACTAGTTTGTAGCACTTGCCAATCTCTGTGGTGTAAATACTCCTACTACAGCCCATTTCAAACTATCAGTGGGTTCCAAATTCCTGCATATTTAACAATCAGCTCTTTCTGAGCCAGCCCTAGCAGACTCCAGAATTCAGAAGATCTGTTTGGATTCTTTGAAGAGGGAGGGTAAGCCCCAAAGGCAGAAAAACAAATAGCAACTGAATTATGTCTCTGTTCACTGAAGCTGGCAGTTGACTCAAGTGAATAAAGCAGTAAACACAGGAGTTTGGGGAGGAGAGGAGGCCAATGAGAAACTCTTGTGTGGGTCTCCTCTAAGGACTTTTAAAGTCAGGTAGGATATGTTCATTTGATTTAAGTGATTTGCAATGTTGTTGTATGAATTCCCTCTCTAACTCTGAAGCTTCAGGTAAAGTCAGGCTCCTTCTCAACCATATGGAGATAGTATTCTTGGTAATAAGAGCACGGCAGAGGGTTTCTAGCATGGAATAATATGATATAAAGATGAATAGCACACTCAGTGTGTAAGGCTGAGACAATCTCAATAAACTGGAGGAACTCAGCAGAAGCAGATAGAGTTAATGAAGAAAGCCAGCCCATCTTGCTACTGCATTCATCCAAAAGCCTCCCAGAGGACTGGGAGCATCTCACTGCCAGGCGAATAAAGGTTCCAGTGAATTCCGTTTGACGCTCAAGGCCAAGGTGACCGCAGGGGACATCTGTATTACAGGGCCAAAGTAAATTGTTTTCTTTCATGTTTTGCCTTTATGTATCATGTATCAGACACCAAAAGAACGGAGGGAGCAGACTGGAGGAGGTAAAGTCTCAGTGTTAGTTGACATCAGCCTAGCAGAGAATACAGCTGGTTATGAGCAAAGCGTGTGGCCAAGAGGTCAGCAGCTGTAGGCACATCAAGAGATCTGAACCAGAGTCCAGGAAGCAAGCACAGGAAGGAGGAAGAGGAGAGAAATGTTTTCCAAATGGGTAAGTAAAGTTCTGTGTGCAGAAGGTCGATACGGTTGAGTAGGACAAAAATTTAGTGAGCCGAAAATAGATAAGCTGAACTTTTAGGGACCAGGGATTCAGCAGAAGTAGGAGGGAGAGGCTGGCTTCCCCATAGAAGGCTCAGGAGCCAAGAGGTAGCTTTCTCCAGGTGGGAAAAGCACTTCCGAACTTGGATTGCTGTGTACCAAGACAGCAGCGCATGCTCTCTGCCCGGGTGATGCTATCTCCTCCATGTGAGCAAGCAAATGCCAGCCTGTGGCAGCTGGCTGCTGGAAAGAGGCAGAGATCGCAGCCTGTGGCTACAGCTGACAATCTCCTCTGGTGATTTTCATGGTCTCTCAGCTCTGCTCTCAGAGTACGAGTCAACACTATAGGCTACCAACTGCCTTGATTAAACTATAGGTGGACAACGGGTCGTCATCTTGTCATTTCTTCCTTTCTGTGGGAAGCCAGTTCTCAGGGGAAAGCTCCTGGCAGTGGTTCTCTTCAGTTCATCCCTGTGTAATGAGCCTGCTGACTCTAACTGGGCGAGTATCTTTCACCTTTGGAAACCATAAAGGAAAATGCAATATAACAGCTTTGGGGAGAGGAGAGGAATATTTTAACAGACAATCCGATGATCAGCAAAATAAAAACCAGGAAGCATTAGTGAATGCCAAACACCCAGAGAGGCCAGTAACAGCGACCGTATTGCAGACCAGGACTATCACCTCTGGCCATTTGGAGTCCGCTTTGTCCCCTTTGCACAGAGAAAAGTGACCTAAGGGACAATAGGTTTATGAGAGAACTGATTGCTTTGAAATACTTGCACATTTTTTTGATGGGAATAAATTCTTTTGGTCTTTAGCATCATGCAGCTCAGAAAAGAAGGAGCTTGGCAATTAGCATGCTGCCTGCGCACTCAGAAAGTCTCACACAGTCAGATACACCCTGGAATTCATCTCGGTGATTTTATTAAGCCTCGCTCAGCATTAAATTACTGCTTTAGAACTCAGAAATGGCACCACAGGGGGCTGAAAGAGGTCATTTGGATTCCAAGTGTTTCCATGTCCTTCTGAGTCGTCTGGCAACACATTAAGCAAGAATCTAAAGTAACCATCTTCAAAGCCATCACTTCTCTCCAGCCCACTGGCACCCCCTAACTCTGACCCCTGTCCTCTCCAGAAGGTCCACCTGCATCCAGTCCCACCCCTTCCTAATTTCCACGTAGCAACCCAAAGTGATCCTTCTAAAGAACAAATCTAATTACGTTATTGCTCTGTTTAAAACCATACAATAGTTTCCTGTTGCACTTAAGATGAAGGACAAACTCCTTAACACGAAGACCCAGCATCATTTGGCCTCTCCCTTCATCCCTAGCTTCATCCCTCATCACTGTCCTCACCACAACCACCTCCATCCCCATGCTCCAGTGACACTGAACTTCAAGTCTTGGAGCAACCTCCTGTCTCCCATCTCTGGACCTCCATATTTGCTGTTCTCTCTGGCTAAAACAATGTTCCCCTTGCCCCTTTGCCTAATTAAGTCTGATTCACTGATCCTAAATTGGACGCAGTTTATTCTGGGAAGCTTGTCTTGACCCGAGAGCCTGAGGGACTCAGCTCTGGCCAGCATCTGCCACAATCCTTATCATGCACTCATTTGTCATGTTCTGATTGCTTGTCTGTTCCTCATGGCCACACTGTCTGAGTTCTGCAAAGTCAGGCACAGGGCTAGCATCTAGCAGAAAGCCTGCACACAGTAGATATACAATTGATAGCCACTGAATACTTAAAAGAAAACAAGAAGCTCTGAGGAAGTATAATATACCTCATATGCATTATCCCAAGTAAGTTAAAGAAAGAGAGTAACACTTGCATAAAACCTTAATGTTTTTTCTCAGCCTCTGACTTTTTCCCCAAATCTCTGAGCCCCTCATAGCTGTTGGATTAGGGGTTTGACAGGCAAGTGTTTGTTCACAACCTCAGAAATTTCTGTACACAAAGGTCAAGGAGAAACCAAAGAAAGAGGCAGACCACTCTAGATTCACAGGTGGCAGTTTTAATGAGCAAGGGAACTTACATACGAGGCTTATTTTGGGCAGCTGCAAGAGGAATAGATCTCTGCATTTGCCCGCCAGAATCTTAAAAGTTTATATGGAGGCCTTATGGGGGTTTAGTCATGTATACCATCCAGATGGTCTCAACAACACATTGCTCTCTCAAGGCTGTGTCATTGAAAACAGCTCCCACTGTGAGAACAGTGAAGGGAATGTACATTCCAAGGACAGGGGAGGGGTATGGAGCCTCTGATTCCCTGGGTGCAGCTCATAGGTCAACCAGCAGTCATGTCCTCTTGATGACCTCCTGCAACAGCAAGCCGTGAAAGTTGAGAGATTCGCACCTTGCCTAAAGTCCTCATGCAACATCTTGCTCAAGCCTGCACTAGAAAGTTCTGCCTGAGATGCTCTCCACTGTACCAGACCACCCACTGCTACACATGGGGAAAAAATATACTACTTCTTAACAAAGAAAAAAGCCTCAAGAGATTCTTCTGTCCATTTGGAGAGCAAAAGAAGTCATCAAGCAATCTATGATTTTCTTCAGAGAATTTTTAGGTTGTCAGTAGTTTTCCATTTTTTTCAAATTCTAGGAAGAAAAAAATTTACGCTGTGGACAATTTCATTTGCCCATTTCATTTTTTTAATGGAAATATATTAAGGTGAGAGGAGAAAAAATTTTAAAAATCAGAAAAAGAACCTTTTACATGATACTGCATAGCATCAGTCAAAGGAAAAATGTAAGGAGGAGACCAACTGAGGCAGAAGGGGGAAATTGACCAATAAGAGAGCCCAACACATGTGTTTCTCTATCTTCTTGAACTTGTTATTGCTGAATAGACCTTGACACAACAAAGTGCCACCTACACCCAGTAGCTGCCTAGAAGCCCTGACTACTGATCAAACCTAATTGCCTAATTGTCAGAGAGAAAGAACTAGAGCCTGTTTTCCTAAGATATTTGATAACTGCCTCTAAGGGAACCAACACACTTGTAGGGGTTTGAAAAGCATTTGGTGGTTGTCACCCTTTCTCATCTGTTCTCCTTGCAAAACAGTCTGCAAAGATTTCTTAGTAGCGAGACGTCAACCAACAAGAAATTAAGCCCCCGCTGTGTTCCTGACCCTGCGTTTTGTGTAGTCCAGTGTTTAAGGGAAGTATATTAGGCAGAGCCTCTACCCTTACAGAATTCCAAGTCTTGTTGGAGAGCCAATGCACGTGGAAAAAGAGAAAGATACACAGACATGGGCAGAGAGCTCACAGCTGAAAACAAAGATATTAAATTTCAACTTGCCAAACCACAGTGAAATATCACTTCACACCCAGTAGAAGAGTTAAAATCAAAAATTGGAACTCTCCTACACTGCTGGTGACATTATAAAATGGTGCAACCACTTTGGAAAACTGTTTAGCAGTTTCTGATAAAACAAAACGTACACGTGACCCAATGAGTCCACTGTGGTACCAAAAAAAATGAAAATATATGTCTACAAAAAGACTTGTATGAGAATGTTTATAGCAGCCTTACTCATAGTAGCCAATACTGGAATCAACCCAAATGTCCATCAGTGGGAGAAAGGATAAATGACTGTGGTGTATCTTTACGATGGGATGCTACTCAGTGATTAAAAGAATGATCCACTGATTTGTGAAAGAGCATGAACGAATCTCAAAATATTATGTAGAGTAAAAGAAGCCAGACACAGATGGGAATACACTGTATGACTCCACTTATATGAAATCCAAATGCAGGAAAAACTAATAGATTGTGATAGAAGTCAGAAAGTTGCTGAGAGTACAAATTACCAAAAAAGGTGCAGACAGCTTTCTGAAGGGGATGGAAATTTTACCTGTCTTATTTTGGGTGGTAACTACATAAGAGTATGTAATTGGCAAAATTCATAAAATTTAAATCTTAAATCCATGAGTTCTATTTTATGTTGATTATTTCTCAATTCAAAAAAGAAAAACCCTAATTTGGCAAAGGAGCTCTGCTCACAGTTCCCAGATCTTCTTGGTCTGTATGACTTTATTCCCAAGAGCTCCTTCCTTCTTAAACACTTTATATGCTCCAGACCTTCCCGAAGAGGACTTCTAAACATCTGCAGGCTTTAAGGATAGATATGGTGCTTGGAGAAGGCAGATACTATTATCCCATCTTACAGTAAAGAAACAGAAGCTCAGAGAGGTTAAGCAACTCTCCCAATGTCACCTAGCTGGTAAATGATGGAATCAACACTCAATATCAGACTAACCGTCTCTAAAGCTTATGCCTTTTCCAATACTTCGATGGTGTCATTCTATAAGATAAATACCTTTAAAAATACAGTGCCAAGATTCTGTATCTGGTGTGCCACAAGAAGGAGATTATTTTATGACTCACAGAGTTTCTCAGAGAAGGGGAGATTAATACCCACTTCCAGGGTATAAGGGGAGATTCCATCAATAATAAGGAAAAGCAAACCCTTGCAATGTATTTAACAAATGAATCTTAACCTCCAAAATATATAAAGATTCCCTACAATTCAGTGAAGAAAAATATTAACAATCCATAGAAAGTAGCTGAAAGATATGAAATGGCAATTTACAGAAGAAATTAAAAAGCCAAAAAACATACTCGGTCTTGTTAACAATTAAAGAAACACAAAGTAAATATGAAATGTGAATTTGTCCATAAATTTGTCAAACATTTTTAAAGATTGACAATACCCTATGTTGGCAGGAACTTAGGGTACTCATATACACAGTGTAAAACAGTATGAATGGGCACAACCGTTTTTGGAAGACAATTTGACAGTATCTATCAAAATATAAAGCATAAATTTCCTTCAACCTCAATCCCATTTTCATCTTACAGAAGTGCTTACACAAATCCGCAGATACACATCAAGGGTTTTCATTAAGGCGTTGTTTGTTATGGGAACAATGAGAAGCAATATAAATGCCTATGAACAAGAGACTGATTAAATATATGATGCTAAACGATATGCAACTGCTGAAAGGAATAAAGTGGTATTGAAGTTGCAAAGAAAGGGATGCAGTTGGAAAGGTGTCCATGATAATTAACTAAGTGAAAAAAGCAAGGGGCACAGACTACACATAAAATGTTGCCATTTTTATTTTAGAGCAAAGTAGGCAGGAGGTAAACTACAGCCCGGGCAATGATTCCTCGCTCACTAGACTGTCAGAGATTGAATAAGATTATGTATTTGAGCATAGCAGGAACTCCAGTACTGTCGGAATTTGAATTTCAGGAGTGCTAACGTAAGCAACCAGCAAGGAGGACAGGTGCCGGCTCTTGGCAGGAATCCTGGAAGTTGGGACAGGTCCCATCTCAGTAACCCATTAAGATATAAAGACAATGGGTTTTGATTCTTTAGCACTTTACAGTTTATGAAGTGCTTTCACATATATTTTCTCATTTAATTTAATGCTCTCGTCTATCTCTTGAGGTTGGCATTGTCATCCTCATATTGTAACGAGGAAATCTTCAAATAGGTTAAGTGAATAACCCACGTCAATTCTAGAAGGACAGAGATCAAGTCTGAGCAATTCCCCCACAGTATTCCGGGCTTCTATCACCGTGCATCACACACACACAGAAAAAGCGTTCAAAAATGTATTTAGTGAATATGTGAATGAGTGAGTGGGTGGGTGGGTGGGTGAGTAAGTAAGTGAAAGGGAGCAAATTTGCGCGCAGGTCTTCCGTTTGTCGACAGAATCTCTTTCCATTCAACTCCATCACTGCCAGGAGATAGGCAGGCAGGAGGTGATCAATATGAGACCAGAAGATCTCAAGAATAGAAACCAAAATACGCAGCAGCCTCATCCCCATCTCCCATAGCAGCGAAAGGCAAACACTATAGACCAGAAGCAATGGCATCTAGCTCTAATGAGCGCCTTTGCAGTGCAGACTTACCTCTGCCGGCAGGTCCCAGCAGTGCAGCCCAGGAGAGTCTCTGGGGCACTGCAATTCTCATGAGTTCTAGCCCCTCACACTCCCAAGATCTCTTGCATTAAAATGGTGGAGTAGTGCAGAAACTTGACTTCACATCTCTGCTCTGCCCCTAACCACCTTCATAGATGGAGGCACATCGTGTAACTTCTCTGAGCCTCTGTTTCCTCATCTGCAAAGTAGGGATGCTAACAGTTGCTACCTAGCAGGGACATGAAGGACTAACAGAGAGTGTAGGTAAAGTACAGCATCTGATAGCTGGTAAACACTCCATAGCTCGCTATTAGTTCCTAATTATGACATGGTAGGATAAACGTCAAAAGTAAGACCACAGAAAATCTACAGAGAATATGTTAAGCAAAGGGGTATTGGGTACAAACGTGTGCACGCATATGTGTGTGTGTGTGTGGATGTGTGTAAGGAAAGTGGGGAGTCTGGGTCCTGAGCAGCTGCGGTTTAGTGTTTTTGATAACAGACTAGAGATTATTTCAAAGAAGCTCTCTAAAGACTGGGCTTCTCAAACCGTGCTACTGCCCTTTTGGAAAACCATTAAGACAATTCCCAGGCCCAGACCAAAGGTTGGAGTCATCCCAGGCATCCTTTCCCTGCCTGAGCAGCCTTTCTAATAACCCTTCACACACGTGGGTATGAAGAATGCCTTCTAACTGCAAGCTTGCTGTTTCATCATTCAGCCTCCCGGGTAGTGATGTTTTGCTGCCTGATTATTTTAAAGAATGAAAGTGATGCCACAATTTGCTGTGCTTTTGTGTCTCAATCACATTTATTAATCAAGAGTCTCCATTCCAACATGGTACCAAAGTGTTATTCCTTCAAATCAGAGATGCCTCCTTTAGCAATTTTGCTCAGAGTCTATAAACACTGGGGAAATGAAAAGAAATAGCTTTTCTGTTATCACTCTCATCTCCCACCTGAGATTGTTCACATTCCTGTTGTTAATAGAGCAGCGCCAGTCACAGGAACTCAGCTGCACTGTTCCCGCTGGCAATGTTGCCAGGATACTCGAAGCAGACACTTCACCAGAGGGGCAGAGCCTGGGCTGCGCTGTCTGTCTCACTAAAGACCTCTAACACGAGATCTTAAGAAATGTCATTAAGTGGCACAGGAAACAAAGAGGAACAAAAGACTTTCCAGAACAGTCTGGTGTTTTCTCAACTCCACACCAGCTCCTATTAAATAACAGAGGATTTCCTCAGCAAAATTACCTGTGCTTTCTGTTTCTTTCCAGAAGAGAGAAAAGAGCAGTCGTGGTACGGTCTCCACCAGCCTGCCAAAATTCGGGGGAACTCACCTGGGGACAGTCTGCACTGATTGGTGGAGGCTGTCCATCTGTTCCCAGGGATGGCACAGCTTGGTTATGGGATCAGGCGCCATTTGCCTGTTTTAAGGGCACCAGAGACCTTAGGAGTCAGAACACACAGCAGAAACACAGAAAGCCATAGGGTTGTGGGGGCAGTGAGGGGGAGAGGGCTGGCTTTGAGGTAAAAGGAATCCTGGGTGGCTCCTTCCAGTTGTTTCTAGATGAGCTGTGTGCTAACCAAGAGTCTCCCAGGCATATTCTTGAAAGGCCAACACAGTGCTTTCTGTAGATTATTGTCTACATTCATGTAGATTACTGTCCTAATGCTGAGTATATAAAAATGAGCACAACACAGCTCTGGCCTTTGAGGAGCTCAAGGGCTAATGTTAGAAGGCCCATCTGCATACCTGGTGCTCACCTCGTTCAGGCTGGTTTCCAAAGGCCAAGCTGTGTGCAGCAGCCAGTGACAAAGCAGTTGCTGGTCTGGACTCTCAGGGCACGTGGAACGGGGTGGGCAGGGAGCACAAGGAGGAGCAGCCCTGGGCTGGCAGTGCCTGCAGAGGACTCATTTTCTACAGGCCTAGGTTCTCTGAGGTCGGAGTTGGAATGGACAGGGGAGCAGAGTTTACACTGCTTACTACTTGGATATCTTTAGCTTTATTTTCTGTCTCAAAGACTGTAGAACTCCTCTACAAATTTCAGAGGCTCAGGATCTGACTGGTTTGCAAAATGAGCCTTCACTCACCCCTATGGAGTGGATATCAGCTCCCAGCCCGGTTCTTAAACCACATCTCTTATTGGAAGTAAGATTATTCAGCCAAGGAGAATGGAATCAAGTAACATACATGCTAGCAATATAAAAATAAAAATATGCACATTTCTCCAAACCTTTACCAAAACGGAGTATAATAGTTTAATTTTTCACTTCGATAGATATTTTAATTTTGCTGTACCCATCAAATGGAATAGTATATAGCCATTAAAACTCAGATTTTCAAAAAAATAATGACAAAATATGATATTTACTATTACAGCTTGAACTATCTTCCCAAAAATGATGTGTTGACATCCAAATCCCCCGTGTCTAGGAATGTGACTTTATTTGGAAGTAAGGTCATTGCAGATGTAATCAAGTTAAGATCGGGTCAATTAAGGCGGGCCCTAGGCCAATACGACTGGTGTGTTAATAAGAGGAAAACACCAGTAAAGACAGAGACCCACGGGGGAACACCACTTGATGACAGAGGCAGAGACTGGAGTGACGTAGCTGCGAGCCAAGGAACGCGAGGATTGTCAGCCAGCACCAGAAGCCAGGAAGAGGCAAGGAAGGATCCCACCCAGAGTCTCAGAGGGAGCACAGCCCTCCCAATGATTGGATTTGTTACAGCAGCTCTAGAAAACTAAAGCACTCACCATATATTGTTAAAAAAAAAAAAAAGAGAGAGAGAGAGAGAGACAAAACTCTTATTTGGTAACTAGTGAGTTTTTCCATATGTTTACAGGCGTTTTTAATTTCTTATGAGGTGCATTATCTGTTCCACTTCTAGGAAAAGCAATGCTTGTGGTTGAGAATTAGTCAGCCTACAGCCCAGGGCTCTGAGGCCTCCAGGGCTGACCACTTGGCCAACCCCCTGAGTCTCCTATGCTCTACTCAGAGTAGGAACCCAGCGTTCTGAGGGTTAAAATCTCACCCCCTCCGTTGCCCCTTAGGTCCCTTCTAAGGATTGGGCTGGTCACTGACCTGAGCTTCCTCTTTGGCATAGAATAGATTTAATGCAAAGTCATTTAGCTTAAATTACTTCCAAATTTGGAACATATTTCCTATTCCAAGATCGTAGAATTAATACAAATACAATAGCTTAGGAACATTAAACATTGCACAAATTGCCTGATTGGGCTCTTACTGTTGTCAAGTTCTTGGCTGAGCATCCTTGGAATTTAAGATGGGCTGGGCAGAATGTATATTGCCTCCCTATCTCTTCCCTTCCTCCCCCAAGCCATCAAAATCCTAACACGGTGCAGTGGGAACTCATAGGTATGAGAATCTGCAGCCTTGCTTCCTCCTGCAGTCCTCCTTCCCATCTATAACAAGCCACAGACTGTTCCCTTCTCCAGAGGAAGCTGGCCACAGGGCGAGGCTGTTGATGAGGGAGTAGGGCATGGTCATTTTACAGGAGACAAATTATGGCGTCAGTCGCTTACTGAGTAGCTTCAAACTATAGACCCTTTTCATATGGAGAGATTTCTAAATATAATCTATAGTTGTAATTTTTCACAAGTAAGCTGTTATCTGTTTTAATTTCAAAATAATGATTCTCAAGTTGGAAATACTCAAATTAATTATCAAATATAGACGATGATTCTGTCATAGCCCTTACCACTCTGTGTTGCTTCATGTGCATGTATGGACTTCCATACTAGACTATGAGCTTGTTAATCTAGGATCATGATTTACTTATTTATGTCTGTATCTTCTCAGCTTGTATCTTACATGGTACATGCCCAATATAGTCAATGTCTTTTTGAAGTAGATTACTGGAAGCTTAATCTGGACCTCTTCAGTCCAAGAGTGGGACAAGATGGAGGGACATGTGGAGAGAGGTACAGGAATAATCAGTATACCTTAATGGTGTGGTACTTGGAGCAGTTTAGGGAATGTACCCCAGATGAGGTGATCTTTGATTTGGGCTTTGAAAGATAACTGGAATTTCACCAACTTGAAAGGGAAAATGACAGAGGGACCATCTCGAGATGGTGTGTGAGCAAGTTTTTGGAAAACTGTAATTAATTTGGTATGGCTGAAGCATAAGGTGGGCAAAGGACCCAAAGAAAACTTGAAAAAAGGTGCAGAAGGTTTCTCCAGATTAACCCTTCACCAATAATGACCATAATCATTTTATTGTGGTCTGTTCCTTACTTTAAATCCAACCAGTCTTTCTCTCATTCCACAAACACATTGAGCATCTAAAGAATTTGGGGCACTTTGTTAGGATCCAGTATCTACCTCAGTCCCATCCTTACAGTGGGTCATCCATTGCTTTGGAAATGTTACCTAGATGTTTTATGTAATTTGTCTTAGCTCTGATCTTATAGGACAAGCTAGAGATTGCATCTTTAATTCCTTAATATCCTCCCACAAAATCTGTATAAATGTTTTAGAGACACTGTAGTTTAATAAATGCTTTTGAGTTGAGTTAAGCTAAACTCAAGAGGAAGGATAGTGGAAGGAAGACGGCTAAGAGGCAGAAAGAGTAAATGCAAAAGAAGGGTAAAGGGAAAGAAAAATGTTTGTGCAAAGAAAGAAATAATTAGAACTTAAAATAAAGGAAGATTAATTAGAAGATGTTAAAGAGCATGGCCGAGGAGAAATGAATTTTAGGTTTAGATGAATTTCTGGAGGCCACCACTTAAGGACACCTAAATTAGGAAGAAAATGGACGGGACTCGAACATTCTCTCTAATGTTAAGGTTCTAGGCAGCATACAGCAATATTACTTTGATTCATATTTGACTAAGTAACTGTAGGACTATTTAAATACCCCCAAAGTTGTGGCCCTTATGCTCATGTTCTGAGCCATCTGGCAAAAAGATGAGATGGTAGTTACAGCAGCTGAACTAACTCCTCAGTGGTGGGTGAATTAGGTTGACAGAATTTCAAAGCATAGCAAAAAAATCACAATACTCCTTCTTCTCTATTTCCAGAGGACAGTGTCCAAGCACTGGGCCTGTGAAACCAGAGGACCTTGCCTAGATTGAATCATGTATCCACATTCATTATTTCTGACAAGCCAAGTTAACAACACTGTTTCTAACTTGTGCCAGTCAAACTGCTGTTCAGATATGCTGCTTCCTGAGAGAAGAAATGTTCCTCCAAAGTTCCATTTCTCCGTTACGGTTTTGGGGGTCATATGGGCGTCATAATGGCAACACATAATTCTCCTTACTGTTTTTATTACATCAGGTTTGAGTGGACCTTGGGCAAAAGATGACTAATGACACCTCCTCCTCCTTCAGCGAGGCACAATGAATCAGACACCACACCGAGAAGCAGTGAAAATAGAACTAGACTATGAATCAGGAGACGTGGGTCTTAGTTAAAGTTTTGCCTCCAACTAGTGATGAAATCTTGCAAAAGTCTCTCTGAGCATCAATGACTACCTCCTCTTTAAAACGTATCCCCATTAAATGTTACCATTCTTGACTCTTGACTACTCCCCCAAAATCTAATTGAATTGCTATTTATTATGAAATATATTTTATATTTTCATTGTCTGAATGTTTTAGAGCACAAAATATTCTACCCAGGTATTTGGACACCTGCTGGAAAAAACACCCAGCTTATGCATAAGATTTGTCTCCGTGGCAGCAATTTAAAACAGAGGAAGTCTTTGGGCACTGATTCCTCTAGAACTTAGAGAAGCTACCTTATACAAGGTCTGCCATTTTGTTAGATGGCCTTTTTCAGGGCTTGTGCACACAACTGGAAAATCTGGAGCCAAGATAAGCTGAGCAAAAGAAGCTATAGTACACACTCAATTTAAATTATAAAATTGTGCTTTCATGTCTCCTCCAAGAATATAAGACAGAACTCAGAATGGAAGAAATCCTTAGTCACTCGCTCCTGAAGAGGTAGGGATATCATCAAGTTTTTTGAGCCACGCCATTAATCTTGTAAAGTAGTATAAATGTGGTAATATTGGTACTGTTGGAATTTATACTTGCCACGAAAAAAAAAAAAGAGGGAAGTTGCCCACCTTTAACCCAGAAGTTCTCTGGTCGCATTGTCTTTGTGGTCATTTCCTTCAGTGCTCTCAGGCACTTTATTGACCAACAGCTAGAAACAATTATCAGCTTCTTATGGCGAATTTAACATGGATAAAGCTATACAATAGAAGGAGGATATTTTGGAATATTTCAGAAATTAGGAAGAAGTTGGGGAAGGACTTTTTTGAGCAACAGGCTTTCCTAGAACCCCTGAAATCACAGGGTTCCAACATGTCAGCCAATTTTGTGTCCTGTCACATAGAATCCCCTGGGTGGCATGATGCCAATCAGGCATCATTTTTATGGATTACCAAGAACTTTTAACATGAGCCAATGACCTGTAAGTACACTCAAGCCCTGCCAGCTTTTCTTATGGTTCAAAACTGAACACCTAAGTCTGAAATTATTTTAGAAGCTGCCTAAGTCTATAAGAGTGAGCCTGAGAAATGTGTACCTGGCCCAGGTTACCCTTCATAATACATCACAAGGTTGCCTGGTTAGCAAAGGTTTAGAAATAAGGGGATCAACATTTTCTTTCCATGCACCAAGCAACAGTGGTTGAATGAAATCAGTCGAGCAGCTCTTCCAAGAGCAGTGCTGGGGATAATATAATGAATTCTAACTTTTTGACTCAATGTCTGCATTTCCCCTACTCACCGCTGATTATATGATCCTAGAGCTATGACTTGAGTACTGGTGGAGGTGAGTTAGGCCAATGCTCAAAGGTTAGTCCAAGGTCAAAGATAGGTAAAGAACAGCAAGTCAGAATCAGGTGAGTTGCTGCGTCACTCCATTTAACCACTGAACCAGTAAGTAGGCCGTGCAGTAGATATGCATGAGATTAAATATTCATGGTGGCAATGTACATGTTGATTTCCAGTGCAAACCTTATTCCTCCAGAGGCCTACTCCAAATTTGGTAGCCTCAGCAGCCACTGTGAAGTGAGGAATTCACCAAGTCAGAGGAGCTCAGACCTGTAGGCATGTTGCCATTTATACCACATTTAGTTTGACAAGAGTAGAAAGACCACGTCTGCACTCTTCATTATTACCATAAAGGGAATTTCTTGCCTCACCATGACTGCATGCTTCAACTTTTTATTTCTTATGGTACCATCAAGGCCTCAGTGTAACAGGGCCAGCCATGACCTACCCCCCAGAAGGCAATTGAATGGGTTTCAGCTTTTTGAGAAACAACTAAAATCTCTTGTCTATATTTGAGAGATATTCTGGTCCTACTTACAAAGCAACTTTTACATTGAATTATATCCATATACTGCTATGCTTAACCAACATATGTATATATTTACTAATTTCTGTCTCAAATAATCTTATCCTTGACATTAAAGCCAGAGTATGATGACCTCTCTGTAGTGACGACAAAGTATATCTGAAACCAAGCCCAGTATTTAAAACCCTCAATCCTAGTTTTCAATAAGTGTATTGCACACACACATTTATGCTAGCCCATTCTCACATGATACCAACTGGCTATAAAAGATTCTCCCTCCAAACTTGAGCCATGACTCAAGATTAAATCTAAATGCATCATGTCTCTGTTTTCATAGAGTGTAAAATCTCAGAAGGCAGTTATCATCATGATCACCAAGCATGTACTGAGCATGTGCTAGGAGCAAGAATTAGAAATATTTGAGAAGCCTCAAATCCAGTTGGAGGAGGTAGGATATAAACAGAAAGACAATAAAAAGAAGCCAGAAGTAAAGACTCATAGATTTCTAGAGCTCTAGGGGTCCACGGTGGGCACTTCTCCCGTTTCATCCCTGAGTTTCCTACCTATAGTCAAGAGTTTAAAAATCTCACTTATATTTCAAGATCCAAGTCACTGACAACACTTTTCTCAAAGCCTTCCCAGATCCATCTCATTTATCCCTAAATCAGAAGTAATTTTTCAGTTCTTTCAACTCTCACAGTAGCTTATCTGTTTCTCTCCTGACATACCTCCCACCTTGTATCATAACTATTTATGCACATATCTTATTTCCAGGGGCGGATTAGATTAGAAACCACTAGGGGACAGAATCTATGTATCTGTGAGTCTCAACATAACCCAGCATAGAGCGTTGTCCATAACAGGAAATAAATATTTCAGGATTTGGTCATGTATTATAACCTGCTTATTTGACAGTTAAAGGAACCAAAAACTAGAGAAACTATTAAGTATCATGTCCAGGGTCACCCCATCAAGGCTGATGTTCAGCTGGGAAGCTCTACTATGACCTTACATGACAGCAGAACCTTGAAACACATCTATGTCAGTTCATAAGTATCTCCTGAACCCACTGGCCCCTGCTGTCCCAGCTGTGCTTGGCCCTCCCTTGGAATCCCCTGGATCCCTCATCCAGCAGCTAAAAGAGTGATAAACAGCAGAACAGGGGACTTCCAAGACACTGCCTCAGTTCTGCAGCTGACATCCATTTGACTGTTCCATCCTCCTAACAAACCAGTTATTAACATTTTCAATATCACTCTGGCATACAATAGTTACTTACAGGGCTCTGACAAGAAACAAATGTTTTACTATTATTCCTAATACATTGATGCTAAGTTAGCATATAATAAACTGAGTTCCATAGAAAAGAATTCACAGTAATGAGCTATCAGTGATCAGACTTTTTAAAAGAAGTGGAACCAGAACTCGATGTTGAAGAATAAGGGGGAGTTGAATAAGTAGAGTTATGGAAGGGCGCTCCCAGCAAGAAGATGAAATCACACTAGTTTGGAAACAGGTCTTCATTTGATACATTCAGCACTGGCTACTTAACTAACAGAGCCTGGTGAAAAAGAAAAATGCGGAGCCTCTAGTCCAAAAAGACTTTTTCCTTTCTTCTCTGATCTCTCTCCCAACTTGTCATGGTGTTTTTCTATTTGCTGTTTAATGATATGGCCCCTTGAGCACAGGATACTCACAGTGTGGGTATAGGCCTTCACAGATGTCCTGGGCCCTGCTCAGCACATAAGGTACACACACCTGACCCCAGTCCTCTCAGTGTCCACACCAAGACCAAGGCAGGGACAGGGGAGCAAGTGGCCAGGACTCTATCCAGGGAAAATGGGGAGGCATCAGGAGGTGGAACCCACATGTAAACTGAAGCCCACCCATGCTTCAGGTAATAGGGATAAAGACCTCAGTCACAGCTGTGGACCCTGCAGTGGTCTATGAACTGGCTCCAGCCCCTCTTGGCCACAGTCCAGAAGCCCCTAGAAAACATTATCTTAGGCAATTACTCATGGACGAGAGAGCCTCTGTGAGGCTCTATTTTCAAGCACATGCTCCATTTTCCCATCAGATTTCACTTACAAAACACAAATTCAAAGATGAAATTATTAAGAATCTTAAGATGGCAGCCATGAGTATTAAACCCCAAGGTGGAGCCAGCTTCCAAGCACAGAGTCTTGTTCAACTGCCCTGGTTGCATGCCCATGAAACTGGAGCTGGATGTGTCCAGAAGTTAGGGAACACCAGAGTTATGTGGGAGGTGGGGTTAATGTAGGGAAGGAATGGGATAGGGCGGGGGAGGATAGATGTAATCTGTGGAAACAGCCACAAACCATGCCATGCAGCACCCAGGATAATTCCTATGGCCCACAAATCAGTTACTTTGGGGATCCAAACAAAATTAAGCAATAGAGAACATTTTTGTTGACCCCTGTGGGATCATCTCCTCAACTTACTTCTAAAAATCACTATGGAGGGAGCCCCACCACTTCCACTACTGCCCCCACCACCACTACCACCCATAGTCCCAGTGGCCCCTCTATTGCTACTGAAAGGACATAAACACCATGGTGGCATAAGACATCCCTTGGTTTCGTGCCCCCCAACAACAAAAATTTGGCATCCATCCACAGACAAAAGTGTCTTTGAGGGAGATATGGGATCCAACACCAAATGACAAGGGAGTTGGGAGTAGCCTCACCCACCATCAGCTAATAGGAAGACAGGCTTCGGTCACAGATGAGGATCTTACAGTGATCCATGAATTGGCTCCGGCCCTTCTCAGGCCTGGTCTAGGAGCCCCTGGAAAACACTGTCGTAGACAATCAGGCACAGACAAGAGAGACTTTGTGGAAGTCCAGGTTTCTAGAGGAGAAGTTCCAGAACACCACTGGAACAAAAAAATATATAAGCTTGGATGCATTAGAGTGTGCAGTTAGTAAAGACTGGAGAGGTCTTCACTACTATTTGCTACTTCAAATGTGAAGACAATAAAGCCAAATTTCAAGGAACATAAAAAGTCAAGGTAACACGACACCACTAAAGGATAAAAATAATCTTCTGATAATCAAACTCCAAAACATAGAGATCTGAGATTTATCCAATAAAGAATTCAAAATAGCTGTTTTAAGGAAATGCAATGAACTGCAAGAAAACACAGAAATAGAATTCAAAAAAATCAGGAAAACAATACATAAGCAAAATGAGAAGTTTAACAAAGAGATAGATATCATAAAAAAAGAAACAAAAAGAAATTCTCAAGCTGAAAAATAAAATGAATGAAATTTAAAAATTGCAATAGAGGGGAGATTTGATCAAGCAGAAGAAAGAATCTGTGAGATAAAAGACAAGAACTTTAAAATTATGCAGTCAGAGGAGAACAAAGAAAAAATAATTTACAAAAGGTGAAGAAAGCCTACTTGATCTATAGAAATTATCAAAAGAAATAATCTATAAATTATTGGAGTTCTAGAAGGAGAAATGGGGGCATAAATCTTATTTAAAGAAATAGCTGAGAACTTGCAAAATCTGGGAAGAGATTTGTATATCCAAGTCCAAGAAGTTCATAGGTCATGAAACAAAATCAACTTAAAGAGATCCTCCAAGACAGGTTATAATAAAACTATCAAAAATCAAAGACAAAGAGAGAATTCTTAAAAGCAACAGGAGAGAAAAGTTTGTAATTTACAAGGGTACCCCCATAGGGCTATCAGCAAATTTCTCAGCAGAAATTTTACAGGACAGAAGAGATCAGGATGATTTACTCAAAGTGCTGAAAAAAAGAAGCTGCCAACCCAGAATACTTTACCCAGAAAAGGTGTCCTTCAGAAAGAAGGAGAGATAAAGAGATCCCCAGACAAACAAAAGCTGAGGGAATTCGTCACCACTAGACCTACCTTAAAAAATGCTGAGAGGAGTTCTTCAAGCTGAAATGAAAGAATGCTAATTAGTAACGTGAAAATATAACACACATTGATAGAGGCAAGTATATAGTCAAACTCAGAATACTGTAATAATGTAATATGGTGGAGTGATAACCACTTAACTCTAGCATAAAGATTGAAGGGTAAGAGTTTTAAAAATAGCTATAGCTACAATAATTTGTTAATAAATATACAATATAAAAACAGGTAAATAGTGACAGGAGAAACACAAAATG
This sequence comes from Equus przewalskii, assembly GCF_037783145.1. Taxonomy (NCBI): domain Eukaryota; kingdom Metazoa; phylum Chordata; class Mammalia; order Perissodactyla; family Equidae; genus Equus; species Equus przewalskii. Next base: position 22,426,748 of record NC_091849.1, read on the forward strand.
GGGGAGGAAAAGGATATAATTTTTGTGTGATTGGAATTATGTTATCAATGTATAATAGACTGTTATATCTATAAGATGTTTTACATAAGGCTCATGGTAATCACAAAGCAAAAACCTACAGTAAATTCACAAAAAATAAAGAGAAGGGAATCAAAGCAAGCCATTACAGAAAATCATCAATTCAAAAAGGAAGGCAGCATAAAAGGAAGAAAGGAAAAAGAAACCTACAAAACAGCCAGAAAACAATAAGAAAACCTATCAATAATTGTTCTAAATGTAAATGGATTGAATTGTCCAATCAAAAGACATAGAGTGGCTGGATGGATGAAAAGACAGGATCCAACTATATTCTGCCTGCAAGAGACTCACTTCAGCTTTAAGGTCACACATAGCTTCAGATGGAGGGATGGAAAAAGACACAGATCTTCTTGGACTCATGATGGGATTACATCCCAATAAACCCATCATAAGTTGAAAATACCATAAGTCAAAAATGCATTTAATATACCTAACCTACTGAACATCATAGCTTAGCCTAGCCTATCTTAAACATGCTAAGAACACTTACATTAACCTACAGTTGGGCAAAATCATCTAATGCAAAGCCTATTTTATAATAAAGTATTGAGTATCTCATGTAATTTATTGAACATTATACTGAAAATAAAAAACAGAATGGGTTGTATGGGTACAGAATGGCTATAAGTGTATTAGCTGTTTACCCTCATGATCACACAGCTGACTGGGAGCTGTGGCTTGCTGCCACTGCCCAGCATCACAAGAGAGTATCATACCTCAAATTGCTAGCCTGGGGAAAGGTCAAAATTGGAAATTCAAAGTACAGTTTCTACTAAATGCATTTTGCTTTCAACACCATCATAAAGTTGAAAAATTATAAGTTGAACCATTGTAAATTGGGGACTGTCTGTATTCCAAGCAAGTGGAAACAAAGAGAAAGCAGGATTAGCAATACTTAGAAATCAGACTAAATAGACTTTAAGTCAAAAATGAAATAAGAAACAAAGAAGGTCATCACATAATGATAAGGGGTCCATTCATAAAGAAGACAGAACAATCATAAATATACATGCACCCAACATCAGAGCATCTAACTATATTAAGGAAATACCAAGAGCTCTGAAGGGAGTATAGACAACAATATAATAATAGCAAGAGACTTCAATACCCTACTTTTAATAATGGATAGATCATCCAGACAGAAAATCAACAAGAAAACAGTAGACTTGAGCTATCAGACAAAATGGACATAATACACATGCGTAGAATATTCCATCCAACAGTAGCAGATGACTCATTCTTCTAAAGTGCACATGGAACAGGATAGATTTAATGTTAATTTCAAAACGAATATTAGAAATTTAAGAACATTTAAATTGTACCATGGTATGAAACTAGAAATCAATAACAGGAGGAAAGTTAGAAAATACACAAATATGTAGAAATTAAATAACACCCAAACAAACAATGAGTCAAAGAAGAAAATCAAAGGAAACTCAAAAAATATCTTGAAACTAATGAAAGTGGAAGCACAACATATGAAAACCTTTGGGATGTAGCAAAAGTAGTTCTAGGAGGAAAGTTCATAGTGATAAACACTTGCATTAAGAAAAAAGAAAGATCTCAAATAAACAACCTAACTTTACACCTCAAGGAAACAGAAAAGGAAAACAAAATAAGCCCAAAGTTAGCAGAAGGAAGGAAATAACAAAGATCAGAGAAGAAATAAATGAAATAGAGACCAGAAATACAATTTAAAAAGATCAATAAAACTAACAGCTGGTTTTTGAAAAGATAAACAAAATTGACAAAACTTTAGCTGGATAAGAAAAAAAGAGAGAAGATTCAAATAAATAAAATCAGAAATGAAAGAGGCAACATCACAAATAATACCGCAGAAATACAAAGGATCTCTAGAGACTACTCTGAACAATTACAAGCCAACAAATTGGACAGCCTAGAAGAAATGGATAAATTTCTAGAAACATACAACCAACCAGGACTGAATCATAGAAATAGAAAATCTGAACAGACCAATATAAATAGGGAGATTAAATCAGTAGTCAAAACCTCCCAATCAAGAAAAGCCCAGAACAAGATGGTTTCACTGGTGAAGTCTATCAAACATTTAAAGAATTAACTCCAATTCTTCTCAAACTCATCTAAAAATTGAAGAGGAGAAAACACTCCCAAACTCATTTTATGAGGCCAGCATTACCCTGATACCAAAGCAAGATAAGGATAAGCAAGATAAAAAAAATTACAGACCAATATCTCTGATGAACATAGATTGCAAAAATTCTCAACAAAATACTAGCAAATTGAATCCCACAGCGCATTTAAAAAATCATACATGGGCTGGCCCAGTGGCATAGTGGTTAAGTTATGCATGCTCCACTTTGGCAGGCTGGGTTCACTGGTTCACATCCTGGGCACAGACCTACACCACACATCAAGCCATGCTGTGGCAGCAACCCACATACAAAATAGAGGAAGGATGGAATAGATGTTAGCTCAGGGCCATGCTTCCTCAAGAAAAGAGAAGAAGATTGGCAACAAGTGTTAGCTCAGGACCAATCTTCCTCAGTAGAAGAAAGAAATCATACAAAATGAATGAGTGGGGTTTATCGCTGGGATACGAGGATGGCTCAACATATGCGAATCAATAAATGTGATACAACACATTAATAGAATGAAAGACAAAAGTCATACGGTCATCTCAATAGATGCAGAGCAAGCATTCAACAAAATACAACATCCTTTCATGATAAAAATGCTCAACAAATTCAGTATAGATGAAACATACTTCAACATAATGAAGGCCATACAAGACAAGCCCACAGCTAGCATCATATTCACCACTGAAAGGTTGAAAGCTTTTCCTCTAAGATCCAGAACAAGACAAGGGTGCCCACTCACCACTTCTATTCAACAAAGCACTGAAAGTCCTTGCCAGAACAATCAGGCAAGAAAAAGAAATAAAGGGCATCCAAATTAGAAAGAAAGAAATAACATTATATTTGTTTGCAGATGATATGATCTTATATATAGAAAATCCTAAAGACTCCATCAAAAACCTGTTAAAATAAATGAATTCAGTAAAGTTACATGATACAAAATCAACATACAAAAATTAGTTGTTTCTATATACTAACAATGAAATATCTGAAAGAGAAAAAAAGACAATCTCATTCACAATAGTATCAAAAACAATGAAATACTTAGGAATGAACTTAATCAATGAGGTAAAAGACCTATATACTGAAAACAATAAGACTCTAATGAAAGAAATTGAAGAAGACAGAAACAAATGGAAAGAAACCCTGTGTTCATGGATTGGATGAATTAATATTGTTAAAATGTTCATACTATCAAAAGTAATCTAAAGATACAATGCAATCCCTCTCAAGATTCCAACGTCATTTTTTACAGAAATAGAAAAAATCCTAAAACTCGTCTGGAACCACAAAAGACCCCAAATAATCAAAGCTGTCCTGAGAAAGAAGAACAAACCTGGAAGCTCCACACTTCCTGATTTCAAACTACACTACAATGCTATAGTAATTAAAACAGTATGGTACCAGCATTAAAAGAGATACGTTGATCAATGGAACAGAATGGAGAGCCCAAAAGTAAACCCTTGCAAATACAATTAAGTAATATTTGACAAGGGAGTAAAGAATACTCAATAGAGAAAAGATAATCTCTTCAATAAATGCTGCTGGGAAAACTGGATACTCACCTGCAAAAGAACGAAACTGGAGCTCTATCTTACACCACTTACAAAAATTAACTCAAAATGGATTAAAGATTTAAAAATAAAACCTGAAATCATAAATCTCCTACAAGAAAATATAGGAGAAAACCTCCTTGACATTGGTCTTGGCAACGATGTTTTGGATATGACACCAGAGCACAAACAACAAAAGCAGTGGGAACACATCAGATTAAAAAGCTCCTGCACAGCAAAAGAAATAATCAACAAAAGGAAATGCAACCTATGGAATGGGAGAAAATATCTGCAAATCATATATCTGATAATGAGTTAATATCCAAAACATATAAAAAACTCTTACAACTAAATGGCCAAAAAAAAAAAAACTCCAGTTAATAAATGGACAAAAGACCTGAGTAAACATTTTTCCAAAGACACACAAATGTCTAAAAGATACATGAAAAAGTGCCTGACATCACTAATTATCAGAGAAATTCAAATCAAAACTGTAATGAGATATCACCTCACACCTGTTAGAATGGCTGTCGTCAAAAAGACAAGAGATAACAAGTGTTGGTATACATTGGAGAAAAGGGAACCCTTGTGCACTGCGGGTGGGAATGTAAATTTGTGCAACCACTATGGAAAACAGTATGGAAGCTCCTTAAAAAATTAAAAATAGAACTACCATATGATCCAGCAATCCCACTTCTGGGGGATATCAAAAGGAAATGAAAACAGGATCTCAAAGAGATATTTGCACCTCCGTGTTCATTGCAGCATTATTTACAATAGCCAAGATGTAGAAACAACTCATGCATACATCAATGAATGAATGGATAAAGAAGATGTGGTATACACACACGCACGCACACACACAACACAGTGGAATATTGTTCGGCCATAAAAAGAAGGAAATCCTTCTATTTGTGACAACATGGATGAAACCTGAAGGTATTATGCTAAGTCAAATAAGTCAGAGAGAGAAAGACAAATATTGTATGATCTCACTTATATGTGGAATCTAAAAAAGCTGAACTCATAGAAATAGAGAGTAGAATGATGGTTGCCAGGGATCCTGGAGTGAAGGAAATGGAGAGATGTTGGTCAAAAGTTACAAACTTCTAGTGATAACATAGGTAAGTTCTGGGGATCTAATGTACAGCATGGTGATTATAGTTAATAATACTGTATTATATACTTGAAAGTTGCTAAGAGAATAAATCTTAAATGTTCTGAAAAAGAAGTAGTAATTAGGTGACAATGGAGGTGGTAGCTAATGCTATGCTGGTAATTATTCTGCAATATATAAGTGTATCAAATCAACACATTGAACACCTTAAACTTACACAGTGTTATATGTGAATTATATTTCAATAAAAACCAGGGGGAAAAAACACAGAAAAAAAATTATGGAGACGTACCACTCTGAGGTCCTGGGGCAGTCTTTCAGGCTCTGAACATGTGTTTCCACTCTAGCCCTACCCTATTCCTTTTCCATCCCCCAAATCATTCTGTACAAGAAAGGATCCCACTGACTCTTCACTAATAGCTAAGGAACTGCCAATATATTCCCCCTTCCTAAGATAAACTTGTAAAAAGAAACTATTTCAGACGCCAAATATTCTCTTGTAGCAGTGGATTTCTAACATCTGCAAAGGCCCTATTGTTAGTAAAGGAAAAAGGAAAGCAGAAAAGCAAAGATATTTGGGTGGAGACCACACCCAGTACTCCCTCCAATCACCTGCTCCACCTGAGCAAGGTTAAGTGCTGCCGCCACTCCTGCCCACTGCCCTCTCTGTCCATATTAATCTGCAAAGCAAAGATCCCCTGCAAAGGGGGAGGCTGGGCCTCAGAACTGGCCACACAGAATTTCTCAGCCACTGTGTTTCAGAAAATGTGAAATTGGATCTTTATCATTGGGAACCTGCCATCATCGTTAGGCAGAAGAAAGCAGACAGACATCTGTTCTGTCCGGGAACACAGAGAGCATATGAATCACAAGCTACTGCCTGGCACGGAACACTGTGGCCTCAGCTTGGACAGGCTGCACAGCCGGTCAGGCAGAGGCTGACCAGGCTGCAGTCATCCTAGGAGCAATGCAGTCCACCACCAAAGTGTCCAGTGGCTCAAGGTTCTGCCTCTCTTTGGCAAGTGAACAAATTATGTGCAGCCCCTTCTCCATCACTGTCTCATCCTCCTCTTACAGACCCTGAATTCCAGGAACAATTCTCAGAACTGAGCCTGCAAGCTTTTCATCCCCCAAGACTGTCACAATACTCTCTTCTCTCCTCCTTTCATCCAAATCTTATCCACCTGTCAAGGCTCATCTTCAGATCCACATCGTTCATTCACTAGTTTGTTCACTTACCAAAAATGAATACTTAATTTATACAAAGTGATGTACTAGTCATTGTGCAGAATACAAAGTGAACTGTGGGTAAATCCTTCCTTCATGATGTTTACAAGCCTAAAAAGGGAGAGTAAATAGATACATAAATAACACCAATACAAGGTGAAAAAAAAAAGGCAGTATGATAAGACAGCTGAGACTAGATGCTATATGAGTTCAAAATAAAGAACGATGAATCATATTCAAGCATATTGAAGAAGGCTTTACTGAAAAGGTGGTGGTCATGCTAGGACTTGAAGAATGGGCAGCGCTTGAAAATACATATAATGGGGAAGAAACACAGAGAATCACTGAAGTCAATAAAGGGAAGGAAGAAAGTGCAAGCTGTGTTTGAAGAGCAACGAATATGCTCAGTGTGATGAGAAATCAACTTAGAAGGAGATTCATGAAATATAAGGTTACAAAGGCTGGTTGAGGCCTTATCACAGCATCTCGTCTGGAAAACAACTCAGGAATGCACAACCTCTCCTGACCCCTTTTCTCTGTGACTTTCCACAACGCTTCTGTTTGTACCACCCGCTTTGTGCTCTGAATGACAGACATTCAATGAATGCGTGCTGAATAAAGAATTAAGAAGACACTCACTGGTAAATATTTCTACAACTATAACCCAGGAAAATTGTGCGGTATGTTCTAAGTGAAAATTTGGTTGCTTCAAAGTAATCATCTTTGTTTCCTAATGTTTGAAAAACTAATAAATAAAAGCTATGGTTTGTGAAAGGCAAGATAATCATGATAATTCACATTTTAAGGGCATCTTGGAGTGAGTAAATCATATCTTACTTTATCTCACTAATTCAACATACTTCAGATTCGGAAGAACCAAAGGCAGATGTGCTAGTGGAATTTAGAAGACCTGTGTTGCCCGCAGCCTCCTGGATATGTGTCCACGCCTGTGCCACCTCATCAGAAACTTCCACAGAGAGGCCAGAGATGGCACAGGTTGGAAACAGATACAGGAAAAGAGGAGATGAAGCACATGGCGAGTGCCTGGGAAACTTCGAAGACCTGAGACTCCAAACTGAAAATATCTTAGGCTCCCAAAACATTTAACTAAATGACAACAACAACAACAACAATAATAGTAATGGCTATAATTTATTGAGTATTTACTATGCACCAGACATTGTGATAAATGTTTTGTAAATATAATTTTATTTAATTCTTATAACTACCATATTAAGTAGATCTTATTATAAGCATTTTATACATGAGGAAAATAGGGTATAGTGGTAAAGCAACATAACCAGGTGAAATAGCAGGAGGTGGCAGGGCCAGGATGAAAACCCAGGTCTGTCGGATTTCAAGCCCTATTTAGACTGCCTCTGAATTAATGAATGATAGATTCTTTGTGCATTGTCAAAAGAAACCAGGACAAGGACCAGAAACCAACAAGGAAGTCAGCCATGCCTTTCCGGAAGCCTAACCTCTGACAGAGGTGCAACTCAGAGCCCCTGGATTTTCGAATGTATGCTGATTCAAGGATGGGAAAACACACTGACCATGGCACAATCTAAAAATAAATAAATGTTCACCAAATCCACGCACTGAATATGAGAAAAAGCAAGCTAACAAGCAACATGTCAAGACACCTGAAAGATGCGCCTTCCTGAAAACTGGGAAGGGAGAAAAAAATAAGTGGCACCTATAGGCTTACGCAGTGCTGAAAAGTAGTGTTGCAACCAGGGCAAGAGTTGTGAACTGGAGGAACAAAGACGACGCAACCATCCCTCTCCTTGGTTCCCCTGGAAGCATTTGCTCAATATTTGCTTTGGTTTCCACTGTTTCGTAAAAACAGAGTTGTTTCCTCATCTTCTTTAGGCAAAATATCACTTGTACCCTAAATTCTCTCCAGGAGATAACCTTGTAGATTCCAGTCCGCCTCCCACATTTGGTAGTTGTATGACCTGTGATAAATAATTGTGAGCCTGTATCATCATGAGTGCAAGTCACTTCTCTCTGTACTCAGCCTCCTCATCTGTAAACTAGGATAATAAAGAATACCCACCATGTAGGGTTAATGTGAGGACTCAATATGCATATAATTAATATATTGTAATATATTTAAAGGAATGTCTGGCACAGAGGAAGCACTACGTAAATGTAAGGTGTTACTATTATTATATGTGTGGATTGGCTGTGCAAATAGTAACTATTTTAGTAATCATTTTCATTAAATGCCACTAACCAGTGGTCTGCAGAAACTCTTCTGAAGTAGGAGTCATAGTATTAATATGCTAACCTGCCCACACCTACACAAATTGAGACATTCACAGGTCATTTTCTAGTGCTTTCTTGCCTTCATTCGTGTAGTTTTTCTTGAACAGCATCATTTAATTCATTTTCTTCATCATTCTTCCATCTCACCCATTTAGACTTCCTGATGTTTAGGTCAGCGGTGACTGAGGAACCGGAAGGGCACAATTTGGTGGGCAGCTCCTTGCCAGCCAGACAAGCTCCTCAGCTCGTGTCTCATCAAGGACAAAAAAAAAAAAAAAAAAAAACGAGGTGAGGAGAAGACTCTCCTTATCCCAAATGGGGTAGTTGTGAAAGAAACACACATCAGGTCTGTCTGCCTTCTCTGTTCATTAAAAAAATATATATGGATAGAGCCTGCTGCGGTCAGCCATTGTGCTGGGCAGGAGAAGAAAAGAGTGGACAAGGCAGAAAGGCAGAGAAGGCGTCAGGCCCAGCAGAGCTGCAGCGTGGCACACCGACCAGCCTTCCAGATGGCCAGCCACCCTCCTGCAGGGAAGCATATACCCGGGGGCGCAGGCAGGAAGGGGGTCTGGCGTGCCACCCCAATCCGGGCCCCGCCCACTCGCCGCTTGCCCGCGCAGAGCGGACCCGGCCCCTTTGGTGGCGGCGGCGGCGGCGGCCGCAGCTGCGCGGGCCTCGGATGCGCGGGCACGCGGGACGCCCAGCTGTCAATCTCGCTCAGACTGAGCTTGGCGAGGCGGGAGCGGCAGCGGCGGCGGCGGCGGCGGCGGCGGCGATGGGACCCCAGCGAGAGATCTGCGGCTAGTTGGCTGCACTTGCTCCACGGGTCAGGGGATCGGAGGGGGCAGGTAAAGCCATGCGGAGCCCAGGGGTGCGGCTTTCTATGCTCAATTTGTCTTTCTCCAGTTCTCCGTCTCTTCCCTTTCTCTTCCCTTCCTCTCTCCTCACGCACATATATTCATATTCTCTCTCTTTCTCTGTATCTCTCCCCGCCCCAACACACACACAACCCTAACTCATTCACGTTTGTTATACGTGCACAAATGTCTACAAAAACCGTGGTCTTGAAATCTGTGAACACAAATAAATTAAGGGTAGCCAACTCCACGCTTTGGCGGTTTGTGGTTTGTGTTATGTAAGAATTTGGGAGGTGTACAGGGAAAACTTGAGTTTCTTTCCTGTGAGACAGGAAAAGTTGTATATTAGGCAAGAGTAAATACGTATATTTGGAGTTTGTAAAGCTGGCTTGATTTATTTTCCAGGCTGAATTTAACCCCCACTTGCCCTCCCCACTACTTTGCCATGTCTAAAGGTGTTCGAGTGTTTTGATATGATCTCAGGAACTACTTATTTGTGTTGTTAGAAAGGGGCGTTGGGTCGGGCGTTAGACCCAAGCTGATGACCTCAAAGAAAACAGCTGGAGTTAAACAGCTGGTGTTTGCTTAATTGGTTCCTGGCTCTGTAGCAGAAATGTTTTCAGCACCATGGAGAGCTCCTTGGGCTCCAGACCAGGCCAACCTTCGGTGAAGGGCATGTGTGGAGTCACTTCCTTCAAAGAAAATGGGGAAGGCGACAGATAAAAAGAAGGGACATTTAATTGAGAAAGACAGGAACAGATTAGAGAGACTTGTTTTCTTTTGCTTATCCAGATCCAGGATCCTAATATAATTTGCTTCTCTCCCCAAATCTGCTCACATATGACCCACAAAATAAGATTTGCAGACAAAAAAATGAGTTTTGAAGAAGATTTGGCTATGGTTCATATAGACTGAACCTAGAAAATACTGACAACAGTTTATCAGGCCTAAACTAGCTTAATCTCCTCAAGTCTTTGAGGTTCTCCTGCAAATGGATGAGGAATGGTTCATCAGAAAGAATTCTTAATGACTTCTTGAACAAAATGGTCCCAGTTATTTTATTTCACATGACTAGAGTAATGTAGGAAACCAATAGCTCAATAGCTGGCAATGGATTTTTAATTAAATCTTGCATGAGCACCTGCTTTTCTTAGGCAGATGGAAAGTAAAATGATCATGATGGGAAGAAAATGGATATAGGAGTAAAAATCAACCTAATGAGAAAATCATCCAAAGAGCCTTGCTAAATCTAAAATGCATGTAAACAGATCACAAAACACACTGGCTATAAGATTAATGTATTTTACCATATAATGGAACAGGTACCAAATAGATCCATTCTAGAGTATTTAGGAAACAATCTTTTTATTTAGAATTTTCAAAATACAAATGGATCAGTCTTGTTGGGATTATTGACTACGTGGAATATAATTATATTAAAATAAGAATAGCGTTTGTACAGTGTGTTATAGTTTAAAGGCCCTTTTCATTTATGTTGTCTGATTTACTCTGTGAACTCTGATTAGCACCCATTAAAAAGTTATAAAATATGTTATACTTTTGTAAGGAAAAAGCTACCTTTGCTTTTGAACAAGAAGTCCTTTGTCAATGTTTTTGTCAACATTAAAATGATTCCTTACAAGTTATAAGAATGGCTTATGAAATTTAGATTTTTATCTGGATCGCACTCTGCAGAGATTTTTTTTCTTAAATAGGTTTGAAGAATGCACTGTTAAAAAGAAAGCTCAAAGAGTAAACAAATAAGAAGAGGAAGAGAAGGATTTCAAAGGTAAGAGTCAAACCTTGTCCCATGTAAATTTATAAGCACCTTGTGGTCTGCATGTAGATAAAGAAGAAATTTAAAGAGAATATAGATTCTTTTTCCTCTTCTTATTTTGATTTTGTATTTTATATATTTTACTTAAAAATATATCTTGAAGGATTAAAGTAATAAGATAATTGCATGTTATTACCCCTCTTTTAAAAAGTATAAAAGTGGCTGCATATCCACTGACTTAGAGGATATAAAAAAAATCTCATAATATAGAGCCACAATCTCTGGTTTAAAAGTAAAAAGGCTGTTAGCAGTCTTTCATGCCTTCCTGCATCCACTCTGAGTCTGTCTTTTAAGTGAATTGACCTTTTGGTTTTGTGTGGAATAAATGGTCTAAATCAGTTATGTGTCTATACCTTGCAGCACTGGCCCTGTGGAAAAGTGGCTTTAATGGGAACTTCACTCTCATTATCTCAGAATGATTTTATGGGAGAGAAAAGCAGTATGAAAAATTGAATGATGTTTCAAAGAGAATAACTAGAATAGGGCCTGTGCCTGGCCTCACACTGACTCACACATAGAGCCATGGGAAAACACTCATCCTTTTTGTGCCGCAATTTTCTGCCTCTCTTCTCTCAAGGAGACCATGAAGACCAATAATGTAAAGTCTATGGTATTCTTAGAGTTTCATTAGGCATAAAGACTTATTTATATTTTTATGGCTACGGACGTTTTTCAAGTAAAATAAAAAGTAACTGCATATATTCAACTGAAATTCAAATTTCCAACAAATTGATACCATAGTGTGTTGGTACACATAGAGATCATGATAATATACATGTGGGTTTGTTTGCCTAATAGAGGAATTGTTCAAGGGAGTCTCAGCAGTTGCACTCCCTCCCATCGCAAATATGTCTTTTGGTTGCCGTTTTGTTGCACTTATTGCTTCTGGGATACTTCACCTTCTAATCCAAGAGTCCATTGAGAGCAGACTGTACCTCACTCATCTTTGAAACCATTATCTGACATAATTTGCTACATAATTAGTGCTTTAAAAACACTGAAGGAAGAGAGGAATGAAAAATAAAGGAACACTTAGGTCATCACTCACATCAACCCATGTAGAACTCTGTGCCAAGAAGTTTCAAAGTGCTTGAGATTAAGGTGGTAAACAGGACATAAAAAGTCCCTGCCCTCATGAAGCTTATAGTCTATCACGTACACAGTCTATCAGGCCATAAACAAATAAAGCACATAATAGAGTGTAGGTAGTAACAAGTGCTATGAAGAGAAACAAATCTGGAAAAAGGCAGAGAGAGTAATTGAGGGCTCATATTTAATATGCTGATTGGAGAAAGCCTCTCACAAGAGTTTGGGAGAGGAGGTAAGGTGTGATTTTCTCCTTCTATGGGTCTCTGGGGTATGATAGGTGGGCTGTGTTTCTGAGAATTAAATATCCATTTAATGTATAACTGTGCATGCAATTGAGATAGATACTATGGGAAGAAAACCATGGATGGATCCTCACTTATCAGCACCTGGAATGTCCTTCAAGGAGAATGAGAACAATCCCCTCTTCGTAGATGACCAAACAACCAGACACTAATGTTGCTTGTGTTCCATCATGATGGCAATGTAGGCAGCGAGGATCCAACAGGCTCCACTGAAGTGTTTATAAAATGAATATTCACATAGACTCATTTAAATACAATACTGAAAAATATTTTCACTCTCCACCCTCCATTCATGCACTTCCTGAGACATTAGGCTTTCTCTACAGAAAGACACCCTCCAGGATTCATCATTTAACAACAGTCATAGATTTAACGTGTTGTTTTTGCTACTGCTACTATAGTTATTGAAATAAAAACACCAGAATTCTCATGAAAACTCACTCATTAAGTAAATGATAATTCAAGCTAAAAAGCTTTTGACTTATTTTCCATTTCTTCTCAACCCTAGTTTATTATATAATAATTGCCCAGCTTTTAAAGTGATTTTATGACGTGACCTTGTATATCTTCTTTATGATGCTGAAGGTGTCAGTCAACCAAGTAGATTCCAAATAACTGTAACATTTTTTATACTGGGGCAAAAAGTTACTGGCTTCCCTATGAGGAATGTAATTGTTGAGATTTTGTAAGTGCAAAATTCTCACTCTATTATGTTATATTTTAAAATTCATATTCCCCCAAGTGATCATTCTCCTCTAGGAGTGAATCCCAACAAGTTAAATGTTTGGAAAGATGTATGAAATCTCTAAGACCCCCAGAGACTGTTATTTTTTTTTAATTAAGGTAATATTGGTTTATAACGTTATATAAATTTCACGTGTGCATCATTATATTTTGACTTCTGTATAGACTACATCATGTTCAACACCAAAAGTCCTTTGTATACTGCTGATGGGAATGTAAATTGGTGCAACCACTCTAGAAGACAGTATGGAGATTCCTTAAAAAATTAAAACTAGAACTACCATATGACCCAAGTATTCCACTTCTGGGTATTTCTCCAAAGAACACAAAAACACTAATTCAAAAAGATATATGCACCCCTATGTTCATTGAAGCATTATTTACAATAGCCAAGACTTGGAGGCAACCTAAGTGCCAACTGATGGATGAATACATAAAGAAAATATGGTGTGTATATATATATATATATATAATGGAATAATAACCATAAAAAAAGTGAACTATTGCCATTTGCAGCAACATGGGTGGACCCTGAGGTTAAAATGCTAGGTGAAATAAGTCAGACAGAGAAGACAAATATCATGTGATTTCACTTATATGTGGAAGATCTAAAAACAAATGAACGAACACATGGAGACAGAGAACAGATTGATGGTTACCGTAGGGGAAGGGGCATTGGGGAAGGACAAAAGGGGTAAATGGGGACATTTGTGTGGTGATAGATGGAAACTAGACTGTTGGTGATGAACGTGATGTAGTCCATGCAGGGACTACTATTTTAGGCAACATACGTGATACTGAAGTAACTTGTTAAACAAATAAACAATACACAACCATCCAGTCTACTTAATACCAAGTAACTAACCTAACTAGTAGTTCATATGCTCTTTTAAACTGAAGCTTCATACGTACTAGAATAAAGCAGAATTGGGGACAATCTGACAATCTATCAATGAGGGTGTGGGAGGAGGTGAGAAATCAGTAAACTAGCTGTTTATCCAACAAAAATAATTGACTCATTCTGTAGATTCATGGCCAAAGACGCCTGGAAAAACCTCATGTGGAAGGAATTAGAGATTATCTGGTCCAACCATATTATTTTGAGGATGATGAAACCAGAGCCCAGAGAGGTTAAAGAGTTTGCCTGAGAGGTCATGAGCAGTAAGCTGCAGATCAAGAACTAGCGTTAGAGCCCATTCTCTGAACTGTGTGGTTAACACAGTGCAGACCATGTTCTTTTGCTTTGTGCACCTGGAGGAGAAAATAAAACTCATTAGGATCCCTTTTCTGGAATGTATCTAACATCACTAAAAATCCATTCTGACTTAGAGTAGAGCCTTTCATCACTCAGGCTCAAAAACATTTGTTTTATGACACTTTCTATCTCTTTTATGATTTTACCCATATTGTGTTTAACAAAGTTGGACTACTGAGTCTCGTCTTATAAAGCAGAAACATTTAACCTAGTGTGCCAGAAACAAGCTGTGCAGGGAATGACTACAACATGTCAGATGGTCCTGCTCTGCATCAAAGCTCAATCCTGAGAAAGAACCACTTCAGCATCTAAGGAAAATAACTCTTACTGTTGCTATGAAGGATTTTTTTTACCACTATCTTGTCTATTTTTTTCCTTTGTTCATGTTAAAGTCTCTGATGCTTTATAGAAAATCTGAAAATATGTATTTGGATGAGTTGGTTTTGATTATGCAAATGTGTGATTCAGTTCATACTCCTGCTTACTGTATTAATTGTCATCTTTCACCTGCTCCCTGACTCATAGTGTAACATTTAGCAGATGATTGTTCTATGCCCAGCTTTCTTCAATGACAAACAGAATTAATAATACCAATTCCCACCTCCCTTTGACCAAAATTTTATTAGGATGTCTTAAAAGAAAGTACTTTTTAAATTATTCTACTTATATTCACTAGTAATAGGCCCTTATTAATCATCTTTATTGCATAAGCATTGAATAAAAGGTACTGAAGAGATCATCCTAGAATTTAAAATATGAAAACTAGGTTAACAAAAGAATTTCATCCATCAGACTTTGCTGCTCTAATCAGGCAGAGTACATTCTACAATCTTGATATTTTTTATGAAATAATATCCTTCTGAAATGTTTAAAAGTATAAAATAAATTGCCTTCCCTGCCGTGTCCTCCTGGGTGATTTCTTCAGATGATAGCTCTACCTGAAACAGGAAGAAGGTACGGGGAGGTAGGCACTAAATGTAATATTGACCATCACTTTAAAAGATGACATTACTGGTCACCATCAGTAGCACCTGTTTACATCATTTTTCTAAGATAGCTCCATATTGTCCTGAATGTGACTACATTTTCTAATCAAAACCCATTCGTGGCTAACAGCGCACATTTACAAGATATTCTTACGAGTTCACTTTGCAGTCATGGAATAGAGAAATGCTAACTATCCCTGGCTGCAACTTTCATTTTAGCCGTATGATTCTATCCAACCAAACATAGTGGCCACGCAGGGGCACTTGTTAGAACTTAGGTTAACTTTTTCCTTTTGGATAAACATTACTACTTGGTTTCTTGATAAGTAATTGGACACATTTACTATGTCTTCTGTTAGCCTGAATTATAGCACAAGCCCTGAGAGAATCTGGTTCAATGGGAAAATACTCTTCTAAATTGTTTTTTACTTTGTCATGTTGAGACTGACTGCATCCTCACAGGGTAAACCATCTAGAGGACAATTGAAAAAGCCCAAAGAAGTATTTCACTTCTCCAGCTGCATATTTATCTGCTTATATGGAGATCAGAAAAACAAAGAACAAACAGAGATTACTGAGAATTCCCTTACTCACCAAAATTGCTATTCCCTAGTAATCCCTTTGCTTTTTTTTAAACCATAAATTCATCACCAAAAGCCTCTCTCTAGATGTACTGATTAGGTCAAACCAAATAGAAATTTCTATCTTAAGAAGGCAGAGTCCCAAACAACCCACCCAGAGCATAGCTTCATTTAAGAATTCTCTGAATTCTTATGTATACTAGACACTTCATGGAAAATAACAAGAGGCTAGATCTACTGCCTCCATTAAGCTCTAGCATCCCACATGGAAGGATGTATCTACAAATAATGATTGAACTATCTGATATTAGAGTCAGTAAGGTGTAAATTATTGGCCAAGCCCTTTGTGATTAATAAAGCATGAAGCGTAAGTTGCTCAGCAACTTTTTAATAAGGCTTTCATACAACTTGGAAATTAGTTAAAACGTTAGAGCAAGATGCATGAGATCTAAAGGCAAAATTTCAAGCTGCTAAGAGTAGCACTAAGTAGCTTCCTCAAGGGAACATGGTTAAGCATCTGAAAGGACAGTCTAAGCCAAATTCCATGTGTAGCAAGGGAGAGCACCTGCCTAATTCCTTAAAGTGTAAGAGTATAGACTACTGGATTTTAAGAGACTAAAGATCTCTTGTCAAGACAATGAAAATCCCAGCTGCTTTGTTCCCATTTCTCATGTGCTTCGTGCTTAAATTTTTGCATAATTTAAATGAGCTGTGCTGAGTGTCTTGTTTCATTTTGGAGAACCTGTTCTAGTCATTGAGTATTTGGGGTAATTTTGCATTAAGTAGAAAAGAAGTGCAGCTTATAAGAAATACAGGTCTTTAAAAGTGTCTTTTCTCTTAAGAAAAGAGCATTATTCAAATAGGCTAACATTACTCAGCCTAGTTCTCACCTTTAATATGCCATTTGATCCTGAGGCCAGGACCCATGGGGCTGACGTTTGTGGATGTTGTCATTCCAGCTGGGAAGGATGAGTTCT
Organism: Equus przewalskii; assembly: GCF_037783145.1. Taxonomy (NCBI): domain Eukaryota; kingdom Metazoa; phylum Chordata; class Mammalia; order Perissodactyla; family Equidae; genus Equus; species Equus przewalskii. The sequence continues at coordinate 22,443,742 of NC_091849.1, forward strand.
TGCAGCAACATCTGTGGGTCCAAGCAGGCACAGGCTGCTACTGAGGGTGGGTACCAGCGCTACGGAGTCCGGTCCTACCTGCACCAGTTTTATGAGGACTGTACCACCTCAATCTGGGAGTATGAGGATGATTTCCAGATCCAGAGATCACCTAACAGGTGGAGCTCAGTATTCTGGAAGGTAAGTAAACAGCGTGTGTTTAACTCAGGAAACGGGAAAGTTATTGGATATGGTAAATACCGTAGCTCTAGAGAACTGAGAGGTTTGGTACTCTCTGTGTGTGCATCACTCCTGGTTTCTCTAAATGCAGTTTTCTTCCCTTAGGAAAGGAGAATGTAAACCTTGGGCTGAAGAAGACCTGTAAACTCAGCACAATTGTTGATTTGCAGGTTAAATTTAAGTAGGTATAATTGCCATCATTAATTATTATTATTTTTGCTACTGTTTTTAATGTGCCGCTAAATTCACCAACTGTGAAGCCATCTATAGGCAAAACATTATATGCTTTCAGCCTCCCTTACAGGCTTGGTAGGTATCACTTGACAAATTACATCAACTATTAAAAAGAATTGAGTAGAGAGAGCTAGTGCTGAGACATAACACAGTGGTCAGTGTCCCAGCTCTACCTCTACCAGGTATGTAACTATGAGGCCTTCTGAGCTTCAGCTTCCTCAAATGAAGGAGCCTCATTAGACAATTCAGTAATCAGTCATTCAACGTATAATTAGTGAGCACCTGTTCTGTGTCAAGAAGTTTCAAAGTGCTAGAGATTAAAGTGGCAAATGGGAGAAGAAAAAGGCCCTGCCCTCATGGAACTTACAATCTATCATGGGAAACAGACCATACACAAATAAACCACATAAAAGAATGTCAGACAGTGACAAGTGCTATGAAGAGAAATAAGTCAGAAGAGGATAGGGAGTGTTGCGGGGACTGATATTTAGATATGCTGATTGTAGAAAAGCTTTCAGAGAGTATGACATTTGGACGAATACCAGGATGAGCTGAGGGAGAAGACCATAAAATGATCTGGCAGAAGGTCATTCTAGGCTGGGAAAATAGCAAGTCCAAAAGCTCTGAAGTGGGAACAAATTTGGTGCACTTGAAAAATAGCAAGAGGTCCAGTCTGGTTGGAATGGAATGAGAAAGGTGAAAAGCACAGGTAATGAATTCAGAAAAATAACAAGGCACAGATGCTTTCCCTAGAGCTTCATGGATGAAAGCGTGGACTTTGGCTTTTCCCTTGAGAGACTGGGGAAGCCACCTGAACAATTTTAGCAGAAGAGTGACATGATCCGACTAATACTGTAACAGGATTATTCTAGCTACTGTATGGAAAATAGATTACAGAAGGACAAGGGTAGGAGCAGCTAGATTATTTAGAAGGCTGTTAAGGTACCCCAGCAAGAGATGATGGTGACTTAGATAAGGCGGTGTTAGTGGAGATGGTGAGTAGTCAGATTTAGCATAAAATTTGAAGGCCGAGCTGTCAGGACATACTGATGTATTAGATATGAGAGAAAGAGGAGTCAAGCATGACTCTAAGGCTTGCAGCCTGGGCAATTTAGTGAATGATCTTATAATTTACTGGGATGGAGAGCATTAGGAGATCAATGGGATGGGTGGGGAACTGAGTTTGGTCTTGGCCATGTTATATTGGAGATGCCTATTAGACTTGTAAGAGATCTGTAGTGGTATTTTAGACAGCAGTTCATAGATTGGGAGTCACTGACATATTGAATGTATATAAGGCACCATATTAGAGCTTATCACCTAGGAAAAGAGTAGGGACATAGCAGAGAAGAGGACACTTGGACGTTCCAATACTTGAAAACCAAGAAAAGGATGAAGATTCAGGAAGGGATGCTGAGAAGATGCAGCCTTGGATGATGTCTCAGGTCCCCTCCAGCTCTAACATTCGGCGTCTCTGGGATTTCCAATAATTTCCAGCTTTCTCCCAAAAGATCTCAGAATTTTTGATATTGATATTGACATAAACTTACAATTTATTGACAATATGGTTTAACAAGAGGCAATGTAGCATAATGATTATGAGTGTGGATTCTGTCCTCAGATTACACGGGTTCATACCCCAGCTCTTCTTTTGAATAGCTCTGTAACTTTGGGCAAGTCAATTGACCTTAATGGGCCTCTAATAGTGATATTTATATTACTTACCACATAAAGCTGTGAGAATTAAATAGGATAATATTTACAAAGAGCTTAAAACAATGTCTGGAATGCACTCAATAAGCACCCAATGTTTTAGCTACTATTACCAGATGCCATATGGAATGTTGAGTTCTGAAATGGAAATAAAACTGGAAATCTAGTTAATAAATAAAGTATTGGGTAACATAGTTGTTAACATGGATTACCCAAGACCTTTGTTACATAGTCACATACTCTGTATTAGAGTTGGTCAAACCAGCATCCTTACCCTGTAGAAATGTCACCTCTGATGAATCTTTACTGGTCTGTACCAATGAAATACATAGCCAAGCTTGGCACATCTTGTATTTACCCAGATAAGTGGGTGGTTGCTTCTGTATGTGTCAAAAAAACAAATATTTGCCTGACAGATCTGTTGTGCCAAGAGCCTAAAATGCCACTGACATACAAAATATTGTAAGCATTCATTTGGATCCAAAGCACTAGTGCTTATGTGATATGTGAAGCTGTAAATACATCAAATAATATATAGGTATAGATCAGATTTCGAAATTTTTTCCCTTTGATTTCAGACATACAAGATCCAAAAGTATTTGTACCCTGTTGTGCTGGACCTTCTTCAGAGAATAAAAACAGCAGAAGTCCATTGTCTCCTAGAGATTATATTCCAGAAAAATCCAAATTTTTGAGACTCATATCCTAATCATAAAACACTAGACTGGGCATTCAGAAGCCTACAGTCAACCTGAATAGCCTAAGAATTCACTGTCTTACAGACCTCACCTCTACCAAGGGAATAAAGCAATGGTTCTAGGGTTTCCTCCTAAGGAATATAAGTGAATTCATCCCAATGGGTTTATGAAATGCTTTCTACCAATACAGAGAAAGGCACTGGTTATAGACGTTTCCATCATGATTCTTTTTTATAATTTTTTCTTTCATTTCAAACTGTGTCTGTAGGTGGTTCAAGTTGTGGACTTCCCCTTTCTCCTCTTCCACTATACTCTTGCTAAGGGCATGTTGGTCTGTCACTGGGGGCTATGCTCACAATGCCTCCATAGGACTCTGCTCTCAAGCCAATGGGCAGCGTGAAGGGGCTTAATGAGAACAGAGGTTGGAATCAAATGGACCTGAGTTAGAGTCTTTGCTCTATCACATGGTTCAACATAACATCTATCTCACAATGCTGTTCTTTCTTTCCACAAATGTTTGCATGTCCACTATGCAGAAGGCTATGTGGTAGGCTCTGGAGCTCAGTTGTGAATAAGACACTATTCTTCACCTGTGAAGAAGATATAGCTTTGACCTGAAGGAATTCACAGTCACATAGGGAAGGCAGACATGCACACCAGTTGTTACAATCCAACGTGATAAACACTCCCCTGAAAGTAGTCACAGTGCTTACCGGGAGCACAGGGTTTGGGAGCAGGCAGGACCTGATGCAGCCTCAAAAGGAATCACCTGTAAATAAGCAGGAACAGGGCATCCCAGGCAGCTTGCAAAAGCTGAGTCATGAGAGACGATGGTATGTTAGGAGACTGCAAACAGTTCAGTGTGGCTGGGGTGAAAATTTAGAAGTTGGAGGAGAGGAGTCAAGAGATGAACATGGGAATGCATATAAGAGCCAGATCATGGAAGACTTTGAAAAGCTGTGAAATGGAAATTTCCCCCAGAACCTGCTAGCTTGAGTACAGTGAGGAGGCAAGATAATAAATGTAGGCTTTCTTGGGGAGATCATCTCACAATCAGGTATAAACACACACACACACACGCTCGCAGTATTACACACATTCTCTATGCCTCACAGGTTCTGGATTACTGCCTGGTTACCTCAGTCACTACTACTTTATCCCAATGCCTGCAACTGCTTCCATCTGCAAAAATCTATGTGACATGGTTTCACCAAACCCCTGCCACTCACTGCTGCTGCCCAGGAACCAAACAAGCTGTGGTAGAATTCTTCTTTCTTATCCTTGTACTTGACCTTGACTAAGGCTGTTGTCACTTGATTGTCTGTGCAAGAAACAGCCTCCGTGTTGCAGGTATGAACTAATGGGAGCAGTCTTTTGACCCCAGGGTTATTCTTTCCTCACCTCAGTGTTATCCTCCTTCTTCCCTTCTCCTCAACCCATATCAGAAATTTCTCAGAGGGTGTTGAACAGTGATGTACAGGTAAAGGCAAGACTGCCTCCTGCACAGCCTTACTAAAAAGGAAAGTGACTCTGGTCCCTCTCTTTTCTCTCAATACCCCCATTAACCTCCTATCTGTCCTGATCTCTCTAGTTTCCCCCCTGAGCTAAGTGAGAGTTTAAACTTTTGTCTTAGATTTATCTTCAACGTTTTGCTAGATATTAAGGAGTTGGTTTTATAGTATAGATGAGAGGAGCTATGGAAGCCTCTTAAGAAGAGAAAACAGGTGGTATTCTTTCTGTTTTTAAACCCTTTCTTAGATGGCACTAAAAGGATGGCAAAGAAGGATGAGGCTAGCAATGGAGACCATCAAAATGCTGTTGCAATGATCCAGGCTAGATATAGTAGTGGTCTGTACCCTTAAGTAGCTGTGGTGATGGAGAGAAGAGACAAGATTCAAGAGAGTTTTATGAGGTAGAATCAATAAGGTTTAATTATCTATGGACTATGAATGTAAGGAAGGACAGTGAATGGGTGGATGGCAGGAACACAGACAGAAAATTGGGAAGGAAGGAAGGAGTACCATTTTGAATGTCTTAGGTTTGAGGAGCCTTTGGGACAGTTTTGTGTAGATCCTCCTATTGGCTGTCACAAATATGAGGCTAGAGCCCAGGAAAGAGATGTAAGCTAGAGCTGGAGATTTGGAAGTCACTGATATGTAGGTAGGAATTGAAACGGTAGCCACAGTTTAAACCATAGAGAGAACATAGTGAACAAGAGAAATGAGTCTAAGTCTGGGGAACATCAATAATTTAAAAAGAATGCCTGGCAAAGCAGGTTAAGAGGGAGATATTAAAGAAGGAGATGTAGAAACAGGAGAGAGTTGTGTCTGGGACAACAATATGTGAGGATTTTACGAACACGTAAGTGTTTAACATCAATGACTGCAGAATATTCAAATGAGATAAGACTTGACAATTAGGAAGTCATTGGTGACCTCCACGAGAACACCGTAAGTGAAGTTGTGGAGGACAAAGCTTGGCTATCAAGAGTAGGAATGAGTTCAAGCAGTGGCTGGAGAGGGACACAGGGCTCCAGAATAGAATTTTGAAGATGCACGCGATTGAATGTGTTCATGCGCTTGAGGGAGAGAGTCTCTGTAATGTAGAAGAGGTAATGAGGGATACCACTACCCAGGAAAGGGAGCACTGTGAAGACTGTATGAGATAAGGTATGTGGAAGGACCTATATCATAGCCTGGCAATGGTTGTTGCTTTGTAAAGCTCAGTGTCCCTACAAGCAGGTCAAGCAAGAGGGTCAGGACAGTTGGGTTAGAATCTGCCATCACTGCTGGCAGGTGACACCACTCAGAGCTCAGGTCCTGCTAAAGAAAGGTCAGCAGCATCCCTGAGGGCTGAAGAAGAAGAAAATCCAGTCTTCACTCTTAATGCACTTCCCCTGAATTACCTCTAACCCAGATGGCTCCTTTCACATTTAGCTCCACGGCCCCACCATGCTGTTCTTCCCTGACACGCTAGTTCTTGCTTCCAACAGTCATTACTGCCTCCTCTCTGCCAGAACAGCTGCGCTATTACTGCTGCCAGCTCTGCTTATTGGAGTAAACTGCATTTTCAGACCTCATCAGCTCACGGAAATACAGCGAAGGGGATGTTGGTCAAAATAACAGCAGTCTCTGGCTTGTTGCCCCTAGTAGCAGAATTTCTGGAACCCAAGTTCTCTTCTCTGTCCAATCCTCCTTTCCAACATCAGGGACTGGGTTTTCACATATCCTCCCCACAGTCAAGAGGATCATTGGAAGTCACAATACAAAAACTCTCCTTGCTGCTGTCTCTAGGGTCTGTCTCAGCCTGGAGAGGTCCTTCTCTCTCACTGTTGGTGTTGATCTAACCACCCCAGCCTCAGGCCACTCTGGGATGCCTGGGGGAGCCCCTTGCCCAGGAGCATTCCAGTTCTTCTACATGGCCCCAAACAGATCTGTTTTGCTCTCTTAGACCCTTAGAAGACCTCTGTGTTGCACTTTTTAAAACTCTAATACAGCCCCCTTTCTCTTAAACCTAGGACCACTTCAACTTAGAGCTGTGTCCAGAGACAATTTTTATAATACTGTATGGCATCACTCTCCCAATTTTTGTTCCTTCCAGTACTCCAACATGGTACCAGGATTAAGCTGATGTCTCCCAACATCCCTCCTCACCTCCATTATACTTTCAGGGAAGTGAAGACACAGCTCCCTTGTGAACCCCTCATTGCTCCTTCACACCTAGCATCCCAGGCTCTCTCTGACATGTTCTAACAGGTGTGGAGTGCTCTGGGTGCATCTCTTGGAGATCCTCATTAGACTGGCATTGATGAATCCTGGGATTAGCTATTCATTAGGTCGTGCTCCCCTCCATAGACAGCAGGCATCTCTCTGATACTCTGACATAACAAGTAAAAGGGAGAAGGCTCAGGGAGGCCAACCACTTTCCAGTTCTTGGAGTGAGCAGGAATTCTGCCATCTGCAAGGCATGGCTTGCCTTTTAGCTTCTGAGTGATATTCCAAGAGCAGATTTTAATCCATAAAGCACTGCTCAGTTGAGGAGCAGACTGCTCTGAGAATCAATCACCTGGCTGCATATCCAGCAGTCTGCTGGTTTAAGTAAGTCAGTCGGGAATATTTATTGAGCACAAGGCTGGACTGAGAGCTGTTGTGAGACGAGACAGAAATAGAAGACGGAGAACATTGGCCTCAGTTGCTCTTAAGAACCTCAGAAACTAAGATGGATACGTTTTTGCTGCTCTCAATTTTTAAGAATTAGTGCCAGTTCTTGAGGAGGAAGGTAATTTAGTGACATATGAAGCATGTCACCATGGATATTTAAGTTAATTTCATTTGTGCATTCAGAATTTTCCAATGTGAGTCATTTTTTAAAAGTTATAAATAATGGTTACTTTGTGGAGGTGAATTGATTTGCCACCATTTTTAGAAAAATGTAGAAAGCCATCCAAAAATGTTATATTTTGCAACCCAATTTTTCCTGTAGTACTTAAATCTTATATAGAATAGTTTTTATTTCTTTCAGAAGACATTATATTGACTCTGTTTTTCAGTGTCTTTACTATATTACATAATGGGAAATTTGCCCCTATGGGGTAACTAAAACTCTATTGTAATTTTTTAAAAGTAATAGCAGGTAATATACAAAATAGTAATTGGTGAAGTATTTTGGGTGAATAAAAGTGGGAAATAGAGCTTAGAAGTCACGCAGACCTGGGGTAGAGCCCAGCCACACCATCTATTAACTCTGGGACCTTGAACTATGCTTCTTTGACCCTATAAACTTTAGTTTCTTATAGGTGAAATTGGAATAAAAATACCTTCCTCTCATAAAATGCTGGTGAGGATTAAGTGAAAACATATCTAGCTCTATGCCTAGGACACAGTAGATGCTCAATGATACTAGTTCTCTTTTTCCCCCTTTGTTAGGGTGATGGATTTGTGAATATGTTTTCCTTCTATTATCCAAACTTTCTTTATTAGTGTATCACCCTGAAATTTAATAAATAAATAAGTTAAATAAATATACTTTAAATGTTCAAGATTAGATGGTGTTATGCATTTGGTTATTTTCCCAACCTTGTTTTTCTAACTAAAAGCAGTCAGGAACAGGAGGAAATGAAAAATGTGGTTGAAAAATACATAACTATATTAGCTGTTCTTTATTCCAAGTTCTGAGTGATTGTTGTGACGCTGTCGCCAGTGTAGCATAATTTTACAAGAGGTACATTTCCAAATAATAATAATAACTACTTATTATAGTGTATTACTTAGGCAGAGGGCTAAGTGCTTTCAGGCATGATCTCATTTAGTTCTCACAACTAGTCTATGAGAAAGGTACCCTTATCATTCATCATTTTATAGATGAGGAAGTTGACAACTAGAACATTTAAGTGACTTTCCCTATATGATTCAAATACTAGTTGGCAGTGCTAGAATCCAAGCCTGAGTCTGTTAATTCCAAACCCGTGAACTTAAACCACCAAATGGTATGTTGCTTTCCATCTTTAGTGTGTTACATTTTATTAGAACTGGAGCTAATGCAGTTTAATCTCCATCTGCTATTCTTAACACTTCTCACCAACTGCACAAGGAAAGCCTAAACAGCTACATGTTAGAGGAGAAAGAACGCTGGCCTGGAGATCAGATCTGTGGCTTCTAGCCCTGCCTCTGCAACTTGCCAGTGTCCTACCCTCCACGAGGCTGGCAGGGATGGTTTCCTCCCCACTTACTTAGGGAATAGACGAGTTAACAGACTGTCAATGTCCTCCAGCTGAAATCATTAGGAACATACCTATATGTTGAACAAGTTGAGTTTATTACTCATCACAATGAGAGAGAATGACACCATAGGGGATCCTGGGGCATTTCAGTAAGAAAGTGTGAGAAAGGACGTATTATAGGATGTGGGCTTTGGTTGGGTGACTAAGGGGAGGGTCTAAGGAAGCAGGAGCTCGCTTTGGATTGTCAGGGACAGTTCTGTGATTGGGTATCTTAATAAATCTTAACTACGGTGGGGGCAGACTAGAGTGAGACTAAAGCTGTAATTGGTAGAAAGCAGCGATCATTCATATTAGCCAAGAGTCAGGGGGTGGAGGAGAATGGAGCAGGCATGTTTTTCTTGGTTTCCACAATGACCTTGTTTTTGTCTGTGCTTAGGTAAAATTAGGAAGTGGTCTTGTTTTGTCTCACTTCATCACAGCTGCAGAATGAGCTTGTCTGATGTTGATGTTCTGTGACATCCGTTGTGTCAACAGGAGAACAACATGATGTCACGGTGAGCTCCAGGCCAGCTTCTAACAGCATCCAGGCCTAGTCAGGTCAGCTCCCCGGTATCAGGGCTACTTTTCTCTTCCTCAAGACAAAACTGGATGATGTAAGCAAAAGGGGGTCAAAAAAGCAAAGCATTGTACAAATAGAAAGCTCAAAGGAAAAATCAAGACAGTGCTACAGTTTCTGGTTGGCATTAAAGTCAGAAAGGTCCTACTTTCAACTTCTTTATTGACTAGAAAACTATGTAGGCATCTCATAAAAATTTGGAGTGACCAGGAAAATTCACTTTTCCCAAAAAATAAGACAAGTCCTGCCCTGGAGGGCTCAGGGAGTGCTGAAGCACCGTGCTTATTCTGGCTTGCTTCCTTGTGTCTTTCTCTAGGTCGGACTCATCTCTGGCACAGTCTTCGTGATTCTTGGATTGACTGTTCTGGCAGTGGGCTTTCTTGTGCCCCCCAAAATCGAAGCCTTTGGCGAAGCCGATTTTGTGGTGGTTGACACTCATGCTGTCCAGTTTAACGGAGCCCTTGACATGTGCAAGCTGGCAGGAGCCGTTCTCTTCTGCACTGGGGGCACGTCCATGGCAGGGTGCCTGCTGATGTCGGTGTTTGCAAAAAGCTACTCCAAAGAAGAAAAATTCCTTCAGCAGAAGTTTAAAGAGCGAATAGCAGACATCAAGGCCCACACCCAGCCCGTTACAAAAGCTCCGGGCCCGGGGGAAACGAAGATTCCAGTCACTTTGACCAGGGTTCAAAATGTCCAGCCTATAGCAGCAACCTGAAAGTTTTCCCACCTCAGTCCTCCCCTCTCTAATTTACACACAGTGTTGAAACAGAGCAGGTCAGTTTTCAGGATGACAGGGATGTGTGGCGTTGACTTGCCCCAGGGCTATGCTCGGCCATGGGCAGTAGAGTGCGTGGGCTCACCCTCATTCAATTCAGGTGGGTCTGCTGAAGGTGGATGCCGTGTGTGAACCTGTGCACATGCACCCAGCTGCTTAAAGGGGTACTTCTGTGTGCCCTCCTGGAGCCCTCTGGAACTCCCCTCTCATATATTGTGACTTTGTGTCATTTTCCGTGTTGTTGGAAAGAGCTGCAGTTTAGACCAGCCGACCAATGGCCAAGATGGTCCATTTCATTTTTGAATATTGGTTTTTCTAATCTTTCTTGTGTGGTGCTGCCCTCCATTCCTGTCTCACTGCGTATAAGATATTGTTGTGTGTGTTCATAGAAAAAGCAAATGCCCTGATTTTGACCCAAACATTAGTCTTTTAACTATATCTTAACATGAAGTTCCTGAGATTGGATACAAATTTATCAGAGTTGGCAGCAAAGCTTTTTTGTTTTTTCCACTTTTTTTACTCAAAAGGCTAAAATTGCCAACTTTAGAATCTTGGGAGAGAAATTAATGCTAGGAATAGGTATTTATGCAGTGTCTAAAAGCACTGAATTAGAAGCCAGGAAATTTGAGTTCCTACCACTGACTAGCTGTGTGATCTTGGGGAAATTAACCTCCTGGGCCTCAGTTTCCCCATCTGGATAATGGGGGTCCTGGACTATGATGTCTGAGATTCGTTTTTCGCCATATGTCATCATGTCTCTGCCATCAAGGATGTTTGCAATGTCCTTGTGGCTCTCACCGCGGTGGAATTCTCTCAGACCTGGACTCCCAGAAGTTTGCCAAGTCAGCAGCCTCCTCGCTACCTACTCTTAAATATCCAACCCCAGCAGATTATACAATGCTGTCATATTTTTATAAAGACAAAAGCAAGCCATCCTCAAGTAAGAAACCCGGAGCGGAGATTAACCTTAAAAAGGATTTTCTTTCTCAAATGAGACATTTTATTCTCCAGCAAAATGTTCATCTCACCCCTTTGCACTTTTATTTAATCTGTAGATTTAAATTAGACTGAGGAAAATGGGACACGTGACCTTGGTCTTCTCTCAGCATTTGTGCCACCTTCAAGTTCTGTCTTTTTTTTCCTTTCTTCACTGGATAAATAAAATATGTGAACGAACAGAACCTGAATTGCATTGTCATCCCTTCAGTGTGGCTCTTTTCTCTCCAACATGTAATTTTCCATTCTGGGCCTGAATAAGCTCTGATGTTCCCCTGGGTAAATGGAAGGATAAATGAAGCAATTAGTGCTCATTGTGCACACTGTTTATTTTGCACAGTCCGGCATAAAACATAGGGCAAATCAGCATCCTCAACAAGGATCATTGGCCAGGTTTGGGAGGAATTGTTCCAGTTTCCTCAGCTTCTTACTTTCCTGTGGAAATACCATTTTTTAAATTCTTTGAAGCCTTATTCAAGCCCCTAAGCATGTGTGCAAGGCCACATCGTTTGAAGCTTTCCATTTTTGCTTTAGTGTTGTGCACCAGTGAAGCTTTGAGGATGAGACTTGACTTTTAAAAGCCTCCAGAATGAAAAATAATGGCTGTATGGCTTAAGAACTTATAGGTACAGGCATGATAGCAGCCATGAAAAAGCAGCCCTACTCCTTAGACAAAGACCTAAAAGATACCACAATGGATAAAGCAGGAGCTGGGTCTGAAGAATGATTCAACATGCTCTGTCTCTCCTGTTCTGCCCAGGCTTTGTGGAAGTGGGTGGCTTTACAGCCTTGGTATCAGCTTGCTGGCTCGCACTGATCCAGTCCTTCCTTTCAGCACGGAAACCTCTAAAGCCGAGTGAAACCTCACACCTATAGCTGGGGAGGGAAGTAGGGGAGAAGGTGCTGAGACTGCACCTGGAGAAACTTAGAAATGAATTCTGACCTGGAGATCATGTAAAAAATAGGCACATGGAGTCAGTAGAAACTTTAGATGACATGGACCCAAGCAGGCAGAAGACGCTCCCAGAAGCCCATGTCAGCACTGGCCCAGCAACCTCCATTTCCTTGGGCATTTCCAGTGACTGTGTCCCTACTGCCTCCCATAGCAAGCCTGTGCATCTTATGATGTCACTGGATGGTTAGAAAGGTTATCCTCGTGTCTTTTCAAAAGCTACCTTTCTAACCCTTCCACACATGGACCAAATTCCATAATTCAAAGTTAGCTACAAGTCTAACTGCTCTTACAAAGGACCACTGTTATAAACCCCCTCCCTGGCCCCAGGCTGTGAATTTTTTCATCCAATTATTTTCAATCCTGTCCCTTCCTTGATCCTCTCCTTCAAGGAGGCATTTCTGTATGTTCTCAATGTTCCTAATTTGTCCATGCCACCTATTAAATGGAGTCCCTAGAAGTTTCAACACTGACAGCGGTTATAGATTCCCTAACTTTGTTGACTGCCTTACTTACTATGTACACAGTACCTCAAGCCAGAAAACTGATGACAAGAGATGGTGTAAGCGGTTCCTTTGTGTGTTACCAAGGCCTCCTGTGATCAGGTCCAGCTCCTTCCTGGTTTTATTCGGGCAAACGCCCTGGAACCCTGCATTCTATCATACTCAGTCACTCCCCTCTCTAAATGTGCCTGCACCTTCCTACCACTGTGCCTTCACTCACAAAGCTTATTTTCCCAGCAATAACCATCTGCCCGTTCTCTGGCTATTGAAATCATCATTCAAGGCCACATGAAGAAATAATAGCAATACTAATAAGAGCTAATATGTATTGAATGGGAGGCACCATTGAAGCATGTTATGTATAGTATTTTGTTTAATCCTCACAAAAACTCTATGAGGTCAGAGCTATTATCACACGCCCATTTTACAGGAGAGGAAACAGGAAAAGAGGATAACTTGTCCAAGGAAAACCAGTAAGTGACAGAGGCAGGATGCAAATTGGAGCAGACTGGCTCCAGAGGCTGCTTTCTCATCCGATGTGCTCTTCCGCCTCTAGAAATGTCATCACTCTCTGCCGCTTTTCCTTGCTCTCCCTCTCAGACTTAATGTCTCTTCCTCAAATGCCAGCGTTTTGCACAAACACATTCGATTGCACTTCTCTGTCTTTATTGTAGTGATTTGTTTACGCATCTGTTCCATTAGAAGCTAAACTATTAGCTGCTTGGGTACAAGAAGTGTATCTTAATGTGGTTGAACTCTCATTAGCGAATACATAAAAGCTACGTGCTACTATTATATGGTCATTTAAAACAATTATTGCATTTTTACTTAGAGCTAGGCATTGTGCTGGCACAACAGAAAACAAACAGATGATTAATAGGGGCACTAAAGTTTTTGCATATCTAACACCTGCATGTGTGTGTGTGTGTGTGTGTGTATGTACAGGGGAAAAAATTGATTTTCTGAAGAGGCTAAAGACTGAGAGTAGGGTTATGGGTACCCCAGAGCAAAGCTCTCTTCAATCTAACATTTGGTTTGGTGGGAGCCCAGTCTAATGGCTAGCTTGCCATTACTATACCTAAAAGCAAAATCCTCCAGCCAACAAGCCATGTTCACCAACACAGAGGTGCCGGTCATACGTCTCATTCCTGGGGGAGATTGATGGAAGAGCTAGCCCTGCCTAGTCAAGAGCAGAATAAATTGTCTCCAACAGTCCTAAATAAACAATCAGGTCCTTCATCCTTCGATATGAAAGTACAATCAGAATCATCAGACATCTGAGAGAAATTAGCACCTTGGAAGAGGATATGCATAAAGACTAACAGACTCCATGGGAAACACAAGCATTTTAGAAATCATAGGAGAACTCTAAAAAAAATCTAATTAGTTAAGAAGAAATTGCATCAATGAGATAAAAATAGATGCTATGAAGAGGAACACCAAATAGTTTAAAAATAACAAATTGCTGAATTTGTTATTAAAAAAATTTGATAAATTAAATTAAAATTAAAAGAATAAAGGCATTTCCCAAAAAGTAAAATCCCCGCTCATAAAAATAAAGAAAAATAGGAGACAAAAAGTAAAAGACATAGAGATTCAATCAAAGAGAAAAAGATAACAGAAAGAAAAATAGAGGAGAAAAGAATTTGTCAATAAAATAATAAAGAAAATTTCTCATGGCTATAGAATACAGAAATCATCAGACCGGAGGTGCCTGCTGAATACTCAGCACTGGGGATGGTTAAAAAAATCAGACACATTTTTGTGGAATTTTAAGACACCAAAAATAAAAAGGGTCCAAGAGGCTTCGGGAGAGAACAACCAGACATCTACAAAATAGTAAAAATCAGACTCAGAAAAGAGAAGGGCTGTGACATCAGGCAACAGATGGTAAGATAACTTTTAGTCTTTGGAATATCCATGTTATCAAGAATAAAAAAGAAAAGCAATAGAAACTCCAAAAAGAAAATTTAAAATTAAACCACACAAGGAAATCATGGTCCAAATATTACGCATGATATGGAACCACAGCAAAGAATTGATAAAGTATAAGTAAAAAGAAGCCATTTAACATTTGACCTTCCCACCAGGCACAGGCTACTTCTAATAGAACAGGACCTGGGATGCTGAATCTGCATCCCCAGTAGTTCCGTAATGACAAATATTTACGAAGCCAAAATAATGCAAACTCTTTACTTATATTTGACTTTCAGAATCAACTATGGACAAAAGAAAAGTCTAAATTTTGATTATGAAACAGTGTCTATGTGATAAATCTGATGATGTAAAAATAAGGGTAGAGCTAGAAAAATGTGGACAGCAGAAGAAAAAAGATAAGGGGGCATAACAGTAAGAATACTAGTAGCATTCTCAAATGTAGTAAGGAGTTAAGAGTAACCGTCTAAAGTTCATGGAAATAAGTAATGGCTTAAGTTTATAATTTGCAGTTATAAAGATAACCCAAGGAAAGAACTAAAAGTGAAACTTGGAAAACATTACAAAGAAGAGAGAAAATAAAATGAGATGTAGAGAAAGTAAATTAAATCCTCATCTTGCATTATAGGAAATCAATCATTATTGTCTCAGTTAATCAGGAAATAATAAATAAGTATATTAGGTAGAGTTACAGAGGAAGCCACTAGAAGAATTTCAAACAGGAAATATTAGAAGAGGTAACCTCTGAGAGAGGTTGGGGGAGGCCTGGTGTAAGGCAGGCCTATTAGTTACTCACATAGTGAAGACCCAGACAGACACAGTTCCTGTCCCCGTGGCCTTTATACAGACTTTAAGCAAATCCCCCTTATGTTAGATGCTACAAAAAAAGAACATCAAAGAATACTGTTTAAACAAAGGGATTTATCCTAGATTAAGTTTCTGGGAAGGCCTCCCTAAGGAAGTGATATTTAATCTGTGTCATGAAATATAAGTAGAAGTTAACCCGAGTGATCCTGACCTAAGGAGGAATTTGTTCTTTTTGTGAGCTGGGGGGAGGGTGGCAGTGGACTATGGGAGGAGAGAGAGAAGGGCTTTCAAGGCAGAGATAAAAGCACATACAGACTCCCCGAACCAAGAGCGAGTGCAGCGCTTTGAAAGAACTGTGTTAAGCGCGTTCTAGCTGAAGCAGCCCACGAGCCCTGGGGAGAGCATCTGGAATGACAAGGCCACCAAGTGGTGCACCTCCAATGTGAACATCATCCTCTGGAGCTGTGCAACAGGCCAGACTGGAGGATGAGGCTGAGTAATGGTGGAGGGTAAGGTTTTATACAGAAGGCCGAGATCAGGCAGGAGGAGAAAGGGAAGGTTGAGGATAGTAAAGGACAGCTCAGAGCAGCCTGTCAGGAAAGCAGCAGGAAGTCGACCAGAAGTAAATTCAGAGCTGATGAACAACGAGAGTGGATGCTCTGTACCCCAACGCTTAAGGTGGTCTTGACTTTCTCTCAAGGTCCCTGTCTCAAGTCTATCACCAATTTCAGAGTCTAGTCGAGAGGTCCTTGTCACTTCCTTTGCCTTCTGAGAAATGGAAAACATCAGCAAGAAATGCTGAGTTTGTTACTCCCATATCTTGCCCCTGGACCAATTCACTATTTTCTCTGAGAGAAAAAATGAGAGGATCTATAATCTTTGTTTTGCTAGAAAGTCTCTTTCAGAGTACTGCGCGATAAGCTGGAACTGAGAAATGACACAATGCCGAGAAAATAATCAAAATAGCTTACACATACTGAGAGTTTTACTATGCATTTTTGCATTTAATTTAATTTAGCCTTGAAAGAACTCTAAGGCTGACTCCTATTATTCCTCCATTTTATGGATAAGGCACTCTAGACTCAGAGAGATGAAGTAATTCACACAAGAACATGTACCCAGAAAGTGATCAAGCTAGTATCTACTCCGAGAGGCCTGACTCAGAGACTTCCCTCCCTGTGAATAGAATGTACTGGAAAGGATGAGAGAGTAGCTGTATCGCCTCCGACGTCAAAATTTCCCAGATTAAACATGTTCTTTATCGCAGAGCTCTGCACTTTTATGGAACATAAAAAAGGAGGCAGGAAATATTATATACATATGTTACCACTACACGGGAATTCGGTCTAAACCATGGCAAGCAATAAAGGCGAGATGCCCTCTGAACTCAAGCGCTGAGTTTACTAAAGATCAGTCCGGACTGCTATTTTTTTCCCTAGAAATTTTATAAACGGCAAATCTGCTTGTCTGAGAGCTCCTTGAAGGTCGATGCCATGTCTTACTCATTTCTCCCCAATGCCTAACACAGTATCTGGCTCACAGTAGAAGCTCAATAAATGTTTGCTATCAAGGTGTTTTAGTTTAAAAAACTGCAATAATTGTTCTTACCCACCCAACCTGGTGACCTCCACCAACCCATACAATATTGGGAAGAATCGTGTTTCCCATGTAGCACCTGACTGCTTACATGCTTTGAACGATCCTAAAATGCACCAGCTGGAATTCCTGGAAGGTATTAGTGCCTGGAAACCCATGAGAGGCTTGTGCATTTTTAGCTATGGGAGTTAGTTACAGCCCAGTCCCTGTTTGAGGGAGGTAGCAAAGCCTGGTGGTTAAGCACAGTCTCTGGAGCCAGACTCCATGCATTCAAATCTTGGCTCTATCGCTTCGTAGACTGCAGAAGCCTAGCTATGCCATTACATCCCTCTGTGCCTCAGTTTCCTCATCTATCCAGAGTTATAACAACCTGAACCTACTAGGGTTGCTGTTGAGGATTCAATGAGTTAATGCATCTAAAGCACTTGGAGCAATGACTTACTCAGAGCTAGCACTTAATAAATGCTAGTTGTTATTAGCTGGGGTGTAGCTCATTTAAAATGCATCCATTTAAAGTTCCAATGGAAAGCATAATGTCCCCATGTGCCTGTGTACCCCTCTATAGTCATCCCTACTGTCGGGTCTGAAGTGATTTGGAACCCACCAGATAGGGCACTGACCTTTTCAACATCAAGTTTAATTAAGGCTGCTGAGGAGCTTAAGTGTCATGTTTCATCTCTTTCCATATAGTTCAGTAAGGAAGATTTATTAACTCATTAAAACGTCCAGTTATTTTCAGCTGCTTAGAATGACTGCTACTTCCAGCCAGCTACTTATCCCAGAATAGAATCTGACTTTATTGACTTTCGAGACTGGCATTTGGGTCACTAGAACATGTTGCTCCAACATGAGGATAGAAAGCTTAAACAAGTGTGGTGCTTCATTAAAACTCACCTGCCTCTGGTGAAATGCAAAAGGTTACGGATGTGTCATGATGAGGCCACGTCAGGTTGGCCCCATATCCTGCCTCCCCTTGCTGCAGAGTGGAGCTGGCCAAGCGGGCTGAGCAATCTTGGTTCCAATGACCTGGGTCTCTATGGTGTACTGACCTCGCTTCCTGCAGACCAACTGCTTGAGCCCACCGACCTCAAAGTAATCCACCCCACTCTCTATCTGGCCCATCAAACTCTTTCCATTTGTAATACACAACCTCAACTGCTCCCCCATCTGCCTCATCCTATCTCTTTAATCAATATATCAAATGTACAAATTTTGCAACTGTATCATCTCCTCCACAGAAGCTAGCTTTTTTGAAGAGAGCAGAAATGCTCCTCAATATACAATTCTGAAAATTCCCTTCTCACCCCCTTTCTGCAAAATGTACTTAACTCTAGTGTTCAATAATAAATGCATATCTATATTTTTGGTCTATATGTGCATCGCTATTCTTTCTAGATTTTTCTGGATAGATTAGAAACACTAGGACATAGTGGTAAATAATGTGAGCGGCGAAGGGATGAATCCAGACTCATCTGTTTATTAGTTGTGTGACTTTGAGCAAATTATTGACTTCGTGTTTCATCTTCCATCAATAAAATGAAAATAATAATAATAATACCTTCCTCAGTTGACTATTGTGAGGATTAAATTTTTAAAAAATCAACTAAGACACTTAGAAGAGTGCCTATCAATAGCTAAGTATGAAATTAATGCTGTCATTTCTGTTCCTACAGTTATCTGCTGTTATTGTTGTTGTTGCGTTATTGTTATAAGCTGCTAGTGGGCAGGGACCTAAACACTCTTTCATAATGCCAAGCAGAGATCAATATTTAATAAAGTTCTTTTGATAATGGCTGTTGATGAGAATAAGAAGGAGGGGAGAAAATGCCAAATAAGGCCCAGATTTTTCATATATTAAAGTAGGCAAAAATAATTTCCTAGCAACCAAATTTCTGAATGCTTTTCCTCTATCATTTCAAGCTTCCTATTTATTATGACAATTTCCTGCTTTCAAATATTGAACACCAAACAGGAAATTAGTTTGAGGATGACAGTCTCCAGCCAAAGAGAGGAAAGCAATTTCCGTGGCAAGTAACTAGACACCCTTCCTAGGAAATTTTCCTCAGAAATGGACAAAATGAACATAGACCTTGAAATGATCTCAGTGGAGTTAAAAGTTTTACTCCTAGAATTGAAGAGCAAAGTTGCACTTTCCCATCTGAATAGCCCAAATGGTCATCACGATTTTGTTTTATTTTCTAACTGGAGATTGCCTTTCAAAAACGCAGAGAAGGACCTGACACTGCAGCTGGAAAGCAGGTGGCCCTCTGGTGACTCCCTCATTGTGTCAGAGTCACTTACCTGTACAGGAGCAGAGCAGCTGGGTTGCAGAGCCTGGAGGCACAGCGCTGTATATGCAGGGAGTTCAATAAGCAATCCACTAACAACGAAGATGACAATTTTTAAAACTTCAAGTAATGTGGTGTCTAAACAGGTATCTGGTTACCCCCTCGTATCTCAAAGGAAGCCTGACACTGCCCACTCCAAGGATAACCATATTTACATAGTAGAAACTTTCCAACTTTCCATTTAAATCATCTGTGGCTATTCCACCTGGGCTGCACGGGGTGGGATCATTAATTGAAGCTCTAAGGTAGATACAAAGAGGAAGCCCCTGAATTTTACATGTAATCAGTTTATGTGTTCAGTGTTGTAAATCTAACCAAAATGAAAGCCAAGATGATAAGACATCAAGCAACACGGCTTGATCCATCTCTCTCTCAGGCATAAACACATTTTGATCACCATCAATGCCACGTCCCTGTCTTTATACAGGACATCCTGAAGATTAATCAGCAGCTTGAGTAATAGACAAAAGTCATGACCCCAGTGGGTTCAAGGTAATATAGATACAGCAAGATCAAAAATAGTTTTGTCAATAATGGAAAAGCACCAATAAAGAATCCATTCTGGCTCAAAGGTGGATAATAAAGAAGCAGTAAGATGCCAGGGAAAGTTGGCAGGAGTTTCAAAAGAAGATGCCAAAAACCCAAGTCAGAAAACTAATCATCATAATATCTAACAGCTGCGGAGTGCTTATTCTGAGCTGAGTGCTGTACGTGCATTCTCGCCGTAAATCCTCACAAGTCTCCAAAGTAGCTACTATTATTTTCTCCTTTGCATAAGTGAGAAAACTGAGGCTCAGAGAGGTGGAAAAAGTTGCCTAAGAAACACAGTTAGCGTTGAAAGCTGAATTCAAACCCGGTCTGCCTGAAGCTGAAGCCTGTGTACCTAAGCACTGGAGACAGTGGAAGTGACCCAAGATGACAGAGGAAGAGAGCAGAGGAGGTAGCAGGAGCTGAGCTGGCCCTGGGTGGTCCAGCACCTTTACGGATGAGGGATTCTGGCTCAGGACAGCTTGTAAAAAGCCGAGCTCACACTAGTGGGCTCATGGCATCTGTGCCACTTGAGCCATCTTAGAAAGGAGCTGCCTAACACTTAACCAAAGCTTGGTGTGACCAAATCCTACTCATATGACCAGATTCAGTTCAAATGCTATCTCCTCCAAGTTGTCTTTCCTGATTTCTTAAATGGAAATGGTCCCTCCTTCCTCTGAATGTCTTCATTTTTATTTCTCTTATGCCTCTTAGCACTTTCTGTCCTACAGGATAGTTATTTAAATACATGTCACTTATCTAAATAAATATCAGTCACCCACCACTGGATAGGAAAATGTTGGACTTGTGAACATCCATCTGATAGGAACCTGTACAGACAGAAGTCCCACTATCCTCCAAAGACATGAGCTCCTCTTTCATCAAGTAGATTTGAGAAGTATCTGCCAAGCTAAGGTCGACCTTTCCCAGCCTCTTTTTCATGTAGCATGATCCATGTGACTGAGTCTGGCCAATAGTATGTGAGAAAAAGTAATTGTATGCCTCATCCAGGCCTAGCCTTTAAGACGCTCCCATATAATTCTTATCTCCCTCTTTCACTATTTGCTGGCTGGATGTCAACACCGTGGGCAACCTGAGGAAGCACGAATATCATTGCCAATGTCATCCCGGTTGTGCGATACACATTTCCCCACCCCGCCCCAACACCTTGATTTTATGTGAACAAGAAAAAATTTTCTATTATGTTAAATCTTGAGCTTTTATAGTTATCTCTTAAAATAAACAAGAAGAGTAAGATTCAACTACTACCATGATAAATTCAGGAGGTCTCAGTTCTGTATAGAAAGCCTGAGGCCTAGGGCCTTGATAGTTACCACACATCAGAAATGAAGCTAGAGCCTATCCATGCGAGGCAGAGAGGTGGAAAACAAAACTAGGCCTCTTTCTAACATAGAATCTGCTATGGTCTGAATGTTTATGCCTCCACCAAAATTCACATGTTGAAAACCTAATGCCCAAAGTGATGGTGTTAGGAGGTGGGCCCTTGGGAGGTGATTAGATCAAGACTAGTGCCTTTATTTTTTGTTTTTTAGACTGGCCCTGAGCTAACATCTGTTGCCAATTTTTTTTCCTTCTTCTCCCCAAAGCCCCCCAGTACCTAGTTGTATATTCTAGCTGTGGGTCCTCCTAGTTGAGCTATGTGGGACGCTGCCTCAGCATGGCTTAATGAGCGGAGGGGCTGGGTCTGCACCCAGGATCCAAACCGTGAAACCCTGCGCCACTGAAGCAGAGCGTGCAAACTTCACCGCTCGGCCACGGGGCAGGCCCCAGGTTAGCGCCTTTATAGAAGAGGCCCCACAGAACTCCCCAGCCCCTTTCCACCACGTGAGGACACAGGGAGACATCAGCAGTCTACAATCCAGAAAAGGGCCTTCACCAGAACACAACCATGCTAGCACCATGATCTTGGACTTCCAGCCTCCAGAACTGTGAGAAATAAATTTCTGTTGTTTATAAGGTGCCCAGTCTGTGGTGTTTTACAAGACAGGATCCCTCAGACAACAGCCAGCTGATGAACGGGGAATTAGAAACATTCTGCTCATAGGCTCCTAGAAATAGCGCACAGCTTTTGCTATCCCACCGTAGCTTCTTGGTAGAAAAATATATGTAAAATAAAACTAGTCTTACAACATTCATGAGATCTCAAATTTATTCTACCCACATATTGTGGGACTCCTAAATCAAAAAATGTCCATAGAAAAACCATGACACCTCTAGGGTAGTGGCAAAATGAAATGTGAAACCTCTCCAGAGATATTGCCATACCCAGAGTCTAATTGTCTCACGCAAAACAAAGAATTCAAAAAGGAGCTCACAGCAATAATGTGCAAGCCATACAAGGAAAGGACCCTCCTGAGGTAAAGTCAGCAGATACAACAAAGGGAAATCGACACCCAAGAAAGCAGAAATAATAACTTTTAAAGTCTTATGGTCCTATAATTATTTAAATTTAAATATGTTCAAAATTATTAAAATTATAAACAAGATAGGAAGCATAATAAAAGAAGAAGATCTCCCAACAGACAAAAGAAAAAATTTGGAAAAATAAGGAGAGCTTCTAGAAATAAGCACCAGTCATTTTTTTCCAGCTTTATCGAGGTATAATTGACCAATGGAAATTGTATATATTTAAGGAGTACAATGTGATGATGTGATATGCATAGTCATAGTGAAATGATTCCCACAGTCAAGCTAATTAGCACATCCATCACCTGACATAGTCATCTTTGTGTGTGTGTGCGTGTGTGTGGTAAGAGTGCTTAAGATCTGCTCTTATTAACTCTGAAGTATACAATACAGTATTATTAACTATAGTCACCATGCTGTATATTAGATCCGCAGAACTTGTTCATCTGATAAGTAAAAGTTTGTACTCTTTGGCCAATATCTTCCCATTTTCCCCACCCCTAGCCTCTAATGTCCACCATTCTACACTCTGCTTCTGTGAGTCTGACTTTTCTAGATTCCACATTCAAGCGAGATCATACAGTGTTTGTCTTCCTTTGTCCGGCTTATTTCACTTAGCATGACGTCCTCCAGGTACATTCGTGTTATCACAAATGGCAAGATTGCCTTCTTTCTCGTGGCTGAATAATATTCCATTGTATATATATGTAACACATTTTTTAATACATTTATCCATCAAAGGACACAGGTTTTTTCCATGTCTTGACCACTGTGAATAACACTGCAATGAACATGAAGGTGCAGATATCTCTCTGAGATACTCATTTCATTTCCTACGGACGTATACCCAGAAGTGAGATTGCTGGATCGCACGGTAGTTCTATTTTTAATTTTTTGAGGAAACTCCATACTGTTTTCCATAGTGGCTGTATCAGTTTACATTCCCACCAAAAGTGCACAAGGGTTTCCTTTCTCTATAGCCTCACCAAGACTTATCTCTTGTCTATCTGACAATAGCCATCCTAACAGATTTTAAGTGATATATTATTGTGGTTTTGACTTGCATTTCCCTGATTATTAATAATATTGAGCACTTTTTCATATACCCATAAGCCATTTGTATATGTTCTTTGGAAAATTGTCTATTCAGTTCCTTTACACATTTTTTAAAAGGGTTACTTGGGTTTTTTGCTGTCGAGTTTTATGAGTCCCTTATATATTTGGATATTAAACCTTTATCAGATATCTAGCTTACAAATATTTTCTCCCATTCTGTAGTTGCCTTTTCATTTTGTCAGTTGTTTGTTTTGCAGTGCAAAATCTTTTATTTTGAAGTAGTCCACTTGTTGATTTGTGCTTTTGTTGCCTATGCTTTTGGGTGTCATATCCATAAAATTATTGCCACACCAATGTCAAGGAACTCTTTCCCTTTATTTTCTTCTGAGTTTTATGGTTTTAGGTCTTATTTTTAAGTTTTTAATCCATTTTGAGTTAATTTTTGTGAGTAGTGTAAGACGGGGGGCCAATTTCATTCTTCTGCATGTGGATATCCAGTTTGCTCAGCACTATTTATTGAAGAGACTATCTTTTCCACTTTGAGTATTCTTGGTGCCTTTGTCAAAGACTGGTTGATTGTATATGTATGAGTCTATTTCTGGGCTCTTTATTCTGTTCCATTGGTCTATGTGTCTATTTTTGTGAAAGTGCAATACTGTTTTGATTACTATAGCTTTGTAATATGATTTGCAATCAGGAAATGTGATGCTTCTAGCTTTATTCTTCTTTCTCAAGATTGCTTTAGCTATTCAGGGTCTTTTGTGGTTCCATACAAATTTTAGGATTGTTTTTTCTATTTCTGTGAAAAATGCCATTGGAATTTTGATAGGGATAGCATTGAATCTGAAGATTGCTTTGGGTAGTGTGGATATTTAAACAATCTTAATTCATACTACCTATGAACATGGGATATCTTTCTTATTATTTATCTTCTTCAATTTCTGTCATGGCATAGTTTTCAGTGTACAGCTCTTTCACCTCCTCAGTTCAATTGATTCCTAAGTAGTTTATTTTTTTGATACTATTGTAAATGGGGTTGTTTTCTTAATTTCTTTTTTGGTAGTTTATTGTTATAATACACAAATGCAACTGATCTTTGTATGTTGATTTTATATCCTGCAACTTTACTGGATTTGCTTACTAATTCTAACAGTTTTTTGGTGAAGTCTTTAGGATTTTCTATATATAATATTGTGTTATCTGCAAACTGATAATTTTACTTCTTTGTTTTCAATTCAAATGTCTTTTTCTTTTTTCTTACCTCATTGCTCTGGCTTGGACTTCCAGTACTATGTTGAATAGAAGTGTTAAGTGAGCACTCTTGTCTTGTTCCTGATCTTAGAGGAAAAGCTTCCAGCTTTGAGTAAAATGTTAGCTTTGGGCTTGTCATACAAGGCCTTTATTATGTTGGGGTACATTTCTTCTAAACCTAATTTGCTGAAGTTTTTATCATGAAAGGATGTTGAATTTGTCAAATGCTTTTTCTGCATCTATTGACATGATCATATGGTTTTTACCCTTCATTCTGTTAATGTGGTTTGTTATGTTTATTGATTTGCAGATGTTGATCTTTGCCATACAAGGATGAATCCCACTTGATCATGGCATACAATCCTTTTAATGTTTGTTGAATTCAGTTTGCTAGTATTTTGCTGAGGATTTTTACATCTGTGTTCACCAGGGACATTGGCTTGTAATTTTCTTTTCTTGTAATGTCCTTATCTTGCTTTTGTATGAGGGTAATATGAGTTTGGGACTGTTCCCTCCTCTTCACCATTTTGGAAGAGTTTGAGAAGGATTGGCATTAATTTTTCTTTAACTATTTGATAGAATTCACCAGTGAAGCCATCTGGTCCTGGGCTTTTGTTGGGAATTTTTGCTTACAGCTTCAATTTCCTTGTTATTGATCTATTCATATTTTCTATTTCTTCATGACTCAGTCTTGGTAGATTATACATTTCTAGGATTTTATCTATTTCTTCTAGGTAATCCAATTTGTTGGCACATAGTTGTTCATAGTTGTCTCTTGTGAGCCTTTGTAATTCTGTATCATACTTTGTACTACCTGAATTAGTATCAATTGTAGTGTCTCCTCTTTTATAATCTTATTTGAGTCTTCCCTTTTTTTCTTGGTTAGTTCAGCAAAATGTTTGTCAATTTTGTCTATATTTCCAAAAAACAACTCTTAGTTTCATCAACATTTCTATTGTCTTGTCTATTTCATTTATTTCTGCCTTAATTTTTATTATTACCTCCCTTATGCTAACTTTTGGCTTATTTTGTTCTTCTTTTTCTATTCCTTGATGTGTAGGTTAGGTTGTTTATTTAAGATCTTTCTTTTTTCTTAATATATGCATTTATTACTATTAACTTCCCCCCTCAGAATTGCTTTTGATGCATCCCGTAAGTTTTTTGTATGTTGTATTTCCATTTTCTTTGTCTCAGATACTTTTCAACTTCTCTCTTGATTTATTCCTTGATCCATTGGTTGTTCTGCAGTATGTTGTTTAATTTCTATATAGTTTTGCATTTTCCAACTTTCCCTTTATTGTTAATTTCTAGTTTCATATCATCATGGTTGGAATGATACTTTATATGATTTAAGTCTCCTTTTATTCATTAAGACTTATTTTGTGGCCTAACATATGATCCATCCTGAGAAGAACATGATTTCTGCTGCTGTTGGATGGAATGTTCTCTACAGGTCTATTAGGTCCATTTGGTCTAAAATATGGTTCAAATCTGCCGTGTCCTTTTTGGTTTTCTGTCTGGATGATTTATTCATTGTTGAAAGTAGGGTACTGAAGTCCCTTAATATTATTTTATTGCTGTCTATTTCTCCCTTCAGTCTGTTAATATTTGCTTTATATATTTAGGTGGTTCGATGTTTGATGCATGTATATTTGTAATTGTTATAACTGTAGTCATTAATCTTTAAAAAAAAAATGAAAGAAAAAAAGAGGAGATTAGATGCTGCTACAGAAAAATTTGGGGAACCAAAGAAAGATCTGAAGTAATCACCCATAAACCAGCATAAAGATATAAATGAGTAAAAACATGAAAGAAAGATTGTGACTTGGAAAAAGAATTAAATGTCCAGTATATATCCAAAAAGAGTCAGAGAAGGAGAGAAAAAATAGAATGGCATTCAGGTAATATTTGAAATGGTAACCTGAGAATTTTCCAGAAATTCTTTGAGCATTTTCCAGAATTATAAAAGAGAAATATGAAAAATTGAAACATCAAAATAAAATCATACAAAGAGGTCAAAATATATATAAATTAAGTAAACTCCATTTTCAAAAAACAAAGATTCATAGATTGGACTTTTAAAAATCCGGTTATATGCCATTTATAAGAGATACTCATAATGGCACAGAAAGGTTGATAGTAAAAAAATGGTATAAGATGTAGTCTATTGAATATGAACCATAAAAAGCTGTGACAGTAGTAGGGATAGTGAAACAAATAGCATAGCCCTTTAATAAGACCAGGAATGTATACTATTGTCCAGCCTATGGAAACGCAAACTGCTTCTGGTTCTCCTTCTTAATAGGTATTAAAAAGAACACATATGCCAGGTCAATAGCTATACACCATGTACCAGAGGCTGTGTTAATCTTTTCCAATAAAGATACTGCATCTTTATTTACATACGCTTTCCTAATTGGGGCTGTTACTTTGTTAAATGGTGGTAATATATTATTGTCAACATTTGCAGAAGCCAGACCAGTAAGTTAAATGGGGATATGATGAGGACTTCCACCCTTGCACCCTTTAAAGTTTTAAGAACAGCTCTTATCTCTGCCATTCCCTCAATATGTGATATTTATTTTCTTGGCCTGGAGGGAAAGTTTCAGGGAGTTCCATTTGGCCTTTCCTACTGTAATAGCTCTTATTTCTACAGTTCATAGGAACCAATGTATAGGCTAAGAATGGCCATTCCAATTATTTGTTTGGAACTTGGGAAATGGCTTTGGATGGGTCTGTGGACCCAGTGGACCCACTGTGATATAGACCTTGATCGGGACTCTACTTACTATCTGATTCTCATATGTCTCCCTACTCTAAAATAGGAGGCCATGATATCACTTTGGGTCCAAAGAATTCGTGTCAATTTGGAACCTGTATGCAACAGAGCTCAAAAAACTGTGCATATCTCTTTCCTCAGTGTATGATTATTCAAGTAAATGGCTGTAGGTCCCTTTGGGGAAGGACTGAGGGAATTACTAAACTGTGCCCTTGCCATGGTGTTTCAGGGTCCTTCTCCATGGGGACCCAGCTTCTTCAGTTGATCAGTTCTAAGACTGAAAAAATAGCTCAGGCTGAAAACCAGGCAAAGGATTGTGACTATCTATTGGGGCAGCTGCTCAATCATTCTTTACTCCATTTGATAATATATATTAAGAAACATCCTTGTTAGCTGCTCATCTATTTTGCCTTTAGGAATACCATATTCTATTGACCATCCTTATAGATGGTCAGGGCTATCTGCAGGTCAGGGCCATCTGGATGCCAATCCAATATTGCCATCCACAATAGTAATTACTCCCACTTTGCTTTGGTTAAGTGCTATTCTGGGATCCCATCATCTCCACTGTTGCTAGACAGCCCAGTTCTACAGCAGCCATTTCCTACCATCCACTCCAGCCTCCAAGGTATGGCCATTACTGAGTTTCTAAGAAATGCTTGTGCTCACCAGCACACTCATCACCTTGATAAATGGTGTGTCTTCCAAGCTCTCCTAATAATTTCCTGTCTTCTACAAGAGACTCATTCCAGCATTCCAACATCAAGGTGTCTTTTGATCCCTTCCTCCACAATCTGCCATGACTGTCTGGCATCTCTACTTCATTTGATTGGGACCAGTGCTTTTTATAATCTTCCAAGAGCCATCTCAGTAGCATATTAGAATTGTCTCCCTGGGCTCTTGCTTGGGGATTAAATCTTGTATCACCAGAGTATGCCCCCAAATTGACAAACTCTCCCTCCAGCTATATATTCCTTCTGACTTGATCCAGCACCCTCAGGATCCACTCCAGCCATGCCATCCTGGATCTTGTAAGATGGTAAGCACTGTCGTATAAGCAATCTGCTGTCATTTGGAGCCTCTGCATAGTCTTCAAGCAAAGGGTGCCTCTAATTTCCAACGAGAGGGAGTGGGTCATTTCTTCAGATCCAGAGAGTTTACAGGAAACTAGAGGAAGTTCAAAGTTCTCATGTGCATCTACCTAGATAGTCCCACACCAGTCCTTGGGGTCGCAGCCCTTCCTCATTAAGGACCTGACATTGCCATAGGGGACTTGCCTAGGCTGAGAATTCAGCCTTCTGTGAGTTCTTCTTCTCCTATTAAGTCCTAGGTTTAGTCTTCAGCTCCATCTGACTTTCAATGTGGGAGAAAAGAATTCTTTTAAACGCTGCCAATGAAGCCCTCTGAATTTCATACTCTAAATTGCTGATTAACAGATCTGAACTTGTCATTTTCATTCTCCAGTGTTTAAAGGGCACTTAGTGAAAGCAAACTAATCGCATAGCCTTCCTTAGAGTAAAAATTTCCCCACATACTTCTCAAATCTCAGAGACATTGCACCAGCCAGTGCATCCCCTTCCATCTATATACTGTTCCAGTTTAGCACAGGTGACACAGTATGCCAGACACTATCAAAACTACCTACCCCCAGTGATGGGACATCAACTGTTCTCTGACAAGTGAGTTATCAATCTCCAGAATTCCATCCTAAAAATCTATTTCCAAAACCCATGCTATTCTGGTTTCCCTGTCTTAGGTTGTGTCCCCTAGAGGCAGAATCTGAGATGAGGATTCTTGTATGACTTATTGAGGGAGGGTTCTTAGGAGAAGAAAAGTGGGAGGAATAGGAGAGGGCAGAGGGGAAAGTGAAGCAAAGATGTGGCCTAGCTGAAACGTAGCCTGATCCAACAGGGCATTCTGGAGCACAAATTGTACCACAGAGTTAGTCCCACCTTGAGACAAGAGGGCTGACATTCTTTCCTCCCATGTCAGTCAGTCCTTGGCTGCAAGTTACCAATGTGAGAATGTAACCTCCTGGGAAAGGCAGCTTCTGTTTGGCTGGGGGAAATTCTCTGAAGAGAGTCAATACTCACAACATTTGGTGGATAGGGGCACTGGCCAAGTAAAATGGGATCTGGATGGGACACCAACAGCATCCTCTGCACACAGTCATTGACCCATGAGTCAAAGAAGAAACAGGGAAACTTACAAAAACTCTGTAGAGCCAATAGTTTATATCACAACTTGTGGTTATAGCTCATGTGATAACATATTGTAAATTTATAGTCTCAAAAGCATCTGTTAGAAATTAATAAAGTCAAAATGTAATTAGCAAGGCATTCAACTTAAGTAGTTATAGAACACACAGAAAATAGTAGGAAGGAAATATTAGCGATAAGAACACATACCAATGATGAACTAGAAAAATAAATAACACAGAGAATTAAAAAACCGGGGTTTTTTTGGGGAAACATTAATAAAAACAAATATATGGCAATACTGAACAAAAAAGAGATAAGCAGATATTAGCAATACTACATTTAGAGAAAGTGACTACGTTTAGACCAGAGTTTTTTAAAGTTGTAAAAGAATATTATAAATAACTCTGGAAATAAATTTGAAAACAGGAAAAAATAAACAATTTTATAGAGAAATATGAATTGCCAATTTGATTCAGTAAACAGAAAACCTGAACAGACATGTAACCTTTAAAGAAATTGAATTTTTTTAAAAACTACTTTAAATATACACACGCACACAATACCAGGCCGAGACAGTTTCATAAGTAATCAAAGCCTCGGGAAAGAGATGAGCCATATTTACAAACTTTTTAGTGAATAGAAAAGGAAAGAAAGCTTCTTTCTCATTTTATGAAGCAAATATAACCTTGATTTTAAAACCAGAAAAAGATCACGTGAGAAACAATAAAAATAGATCAATTTCATTTACAAACAGATACAAAACTTTTAAATATTAGGAAATCAAATCCAACATATAAAAATACATATATACATGGTAATTAATGTTTGTCTTAAGAATGTAAGAACGGTTTAACATTAGGAAAAAAGTGATATAATTCACAAAATTTTAAAAACTAAAGTAGAAAAATAAGGAAAATCTTAATGGATGCAGAGTTTTGCAAAATTCATTGATAGTTCATCTTTTCAGAGTTTTCAAATAAAACATGTCAGAAAACCAGAAGTAAAAGAAAAATTTAACTTGATATAAGGTATCTATCAAATATATAAGCAAACTTCACGCTCAGTGTTAATACTGGAAGCATTTCCTTAAAGTTGGGGGAAGACAAAAATATCTGCTATTGCTTCGATTCAATATGTGCTGGAGGTGCTAGCTAATTCAATAAGATAAGAAAAAAACGATTTTAAGGATTAGAACAGAAAAAATGTTATATTTGGAGATAATATTACAGTCTTTACAAAAATCCTACAGAAACTTAAACTACCTCTAATAAGGGATTCATCAAGATGCTGAATACAAAATCAGTTTATAGAAATCAGTGACATCCCTAGACATCATGAATAAATAATTTAAAAACACAATTTTTAAAATTATTCTACTAACAATAGCTGCAGAACTATAAGGTATCTGGGAGTAAATGTATTAAAAGATGTTCAACACCTTTACAATGAAAATTATACAAATTTTTGGAAGGATTTTTTTTAAAGATCTGAATAAATGAATGTTTCAAATTTATAGATAGGATATCTCAATATTACAAAGACCTATTCAGTTCTAATCAAAATCTCAACGGACTTTTTCACAGAACCTGATAAATTGATCCTATAAATTTATATGAAACAGTAAAGAGTCGAGATATTTTTGAACCGAGTACAGAGATTCACTCAACCAGACACCACTTCTTAGTATAAAGCTACAGTAATTTAAGAGTGAAGTTTTGGCATAGGGAGCCCAATAAAACAGAACGGAAGCAGACCATCAGGCCGCAGAACCTATGGACAAACCCTCCTCTATAGACCATTTGTCATGAACAATGTTTCCTACATCTATGAATACAAGGACCTAAAATATCACAAGGAGAGCTGAGTACCTCTAGGCTTGGGTCATTTCCACCCCAAAGATCACATCTAAAAATTAGAAGAAAAAGAAGAAATAAAGCATGGAGTATCACATGCCCTTTTACATTGCACATTGTCATAAACATTTTTTGCATGCCTGCTATTTTCTAATTTTTTTTTTTATTAGAGGGGAGCCCTGCCTTTCAATACCTTAGATGAGACATGCTTCTCATTGTATCTCACTATTCCCAACCATCTTGGATGTGAAAGAAAAGAATAGTGACCACATAGGTAGAGAAGAAGTGTCCAGATTGTATCTGAGGAGTTTGACCCCAGGAAGTCCTCCCTGGATCTATTTCTCCACTGAGACAGGCCCTATTCCTCTTTTAAGGACGAGAGCTCATTAGCAGAAAACTAAGGAACAAATGTGGATAATATGTGATTTAAAAAAATGCTATCTTGAGCATAAAATAAAGAGATCTTGTTGAAAAAACACTTCTGAACTAATATTGTCTCTCGTATGTTGATTGACAAAAAAATGAAAAACCCTACATAATTTAGGACCCAGCAAAGAGTATGGATTTGCATTAGTCTGCTCAGCTGCCACAATAAAATACCACAGACTTGGTGGCTTAAACAACAGACTTTTATTTTGTCACAGTTCTGGTGGTAGAAGTCCATAATCAAGGTACTGGCAGATTCAGTTTCTGGTGAGGCCTCTTTTCCCGGCATGTAAACGGCCACCTTCTTGCTGCATCCTTACATGAACTTTCCTTTGTGCAGAGAGAGAGTTCTGGTAACTCTTCCTCTTCTTATAAGGACACCAGTCCTATAGAATTATGGCCCCACCCTTATGACTTCATTTAACCTTGACACCCTCCATAAAGGTTCTATCTCCAAATACAGTCATACTGGCAGTTGGGGGCTTCAACATACAAATTTGGGGGGGACATAATTCAGTCCATAATAGCGTTTTCCTCCAATCTTTCACCAAGAATTTCCCTAAAACACATGGGAACTTGGTATAGTTCCCACTATAAATCAACGGGGAAAAGACAGCATGTTCATTAAATGGTGCTACGACAGTTTGTTATCCATATGAAAAAATAAAATTAAATTAGATCCCTAATTCCAACATACACAGAAATATATTCCTGCTAGATAAAGTCCCAAATGTGAAAAACAAAACATTAAAAAAGTTAGAAAGTATTATAGAATATAATTGACACCAAGGTTCAAAGAGATTTCTTAAATAAAGCAAAAAAACCCACAAAATATAAAGATTAATATATTTGATGACATTAAGATTAAAGGCTTCTCTAGGCTGAAATCATTTTTAGAAAAGCAAAAAAAAATAAATCATAGGCTGGAAGAGATATTTGTAAAGCATGTAATCAGCTAAGTTATACAGAATAAATAAAGAAGCCCTTCAAAGCAATGATGAAACGTCTAAAACCCAGTAGAAAAAAAATGAGATAAGCACGTGAATCAGGGCCAATAAATAAGATCAAGAAAATGCCTATTAATACACAGTAAACTAACATTTCTAAGCATCAGATAAACAACAGAAAAAAGGAATTTAATGACTGATTTGACAGACATAGAGTGAGAGAATGGAAATAATTTAAGATGACTCCCAGGTTTCTAGTTGGGTAGTAACGGGCGTCATTAACCAGGATAGGCAAAGAGCAACAGAAATATATGTTTGAGAAAATAGAACATTAAGTTGGAGGTAACGATGGGATATCCAACTGAGAGTTGTATGACCAGAGCTGGAGCACCCAGGGAGAAGAAAGTGGGCCTGGAGACAGAGATTTGGGAGTCACAAACACATAGGTAGTTGTTAAGATCATGATTGTGTATGAGATTATTCAGGGCAATGGCGCGGATTGAAAGAGAAGGAAAAGAAGCCAATAAATTAGCAATCAGAGTCAGCGGAGAACCGTGACAATCCTCACAGTCCTCTGTAGCCGAAAAGAACAAATGCCGTGAAACCAAGCGGAGTTGCCTCATCATGAGTTTTAAGCTTAAAGTGTACTTTTTTTCATTTTTAAATCATTTTTCTTATTACTAATTAATGAATTTGTTAAATCAATGGAAAGAGAAATAGAGGACATCCCTGCATCATCTGTGTCTTCAGTGAAAAATTGAATTCGTGAGGGCATTAGAGAGAACTGTACAATGACTTAATAGATTAAAGTCTCATTAGGGGGAGAAAAAATACTGGAAAACCTGAAGGAAAGCTGTATGTTTATTTTCATAAATAAGAATTTTATAACCAATGCATGCCAGCCATTTTACAATTCCTTGTAGCAACTGCAGTCATGGTCAGTTGGGGGAAGTTTCCAACGTCAATTTGCCAGAGAGTCTAAAGAGATTTAATTTTGGCAACCTAGATGCCTTCTTTGTCACTGAGGTTTGCTTTTTCACTCGTAGGGAACAACAAAGACACATGGGTCAACTGCACAAGAGGTACATTAATGTGCTTTCCTCAGTTATGGTACCCAAATCACACAAAATAACATATTTTCTTATTACATATCAAGAAGGCAAAATGTTTGTGTCTAACTGTTTTTGTTTCTCAAACACAAAGGGAAAAAACCAAAACTACTGTAATTCAATAGGATGAAAGCAGTGATTATCTCACAAACTAAAGCAGAATTTTAGCCAATCTCTTTATAAAATTGTAAATTCATTCCCATAGCTAGATCTACACAACTGTGCATAACGTGTGAAATTTATTCTCTGTTTTTAAAGATATCTTTACATATCATAACAAAAATTCTGGACCTGTGTTTCTCTAACACCATTTCATACAATAAAAAACAATGATTTTTTTTAAATAAACCTGAAATTTTTATCAACTAAACAACATGTATTGGAAATGTAAAGTTTTTTCTCTACATAGTGAAGTTTATTAGCCATGCCAAATAGAAACAGAAATATCTTTTAATGTGCTGAATTTACATGTGGTTTAAATCAAACAGTTTCTATTGTGTTTGTGAAAAATGTCATGCAAAGAATTAATACATGAAAAATTAGCAACACATCATAAACAAAGAATAAACCATCCAGACACATTTTAATTATATAAAACGCAGATCTATTTACTCAAAAGATACAGTAAACTTTTATATTTCAGAGTGAGGGCTGATATAGAAGTAAAAACCTAAATGCTCATTCTTTGATCAAAGCACAAATAATTTTCCTTACAAAGAGAAGCTCGAAACATAAATCATATAAAAATGATGAGCTCAATTTAATCTTTACTCAGAACATCAATAATCACCCATTATCATTGTACATATTAAGGATTTAAGGCACAAGAAAAACACTGAAGCAAAGAAACAGAATAGGTTTTCTCCAAATTTCTAAAATTGACTATAGTCATTCCCTCTTTCCATATGCCATAACATGTGACAATAACTCAAACATTCAATTGAACTATGTGGTTGAAGCTGATGAAACTACAGAGAATTCATTCTGCCCCATGCTTAGATTGAAGCTAAGTCTGTTGTTGGCTTAAGTCAATGGAGCTCCATTAGTTACTTCCTGATTTTACACATGCTTTATGGTTATCAAGACATTTTTAAATTCTTTTCTAATTCTCTATATCCTATTAGATGGTATACCTCTTCAAAAACAATATTTTTCTTCCTCATCAACATGTGGGGACACACTTTCATCCTCCATCCAAGTTACGTAGACTTCACAGTAGGAAATACACAAATTTCATGTGGTCAGAACAAAAATCAGACCAATCTACATACTTTGGATATTTTCTGAAAAGCAAAAATCTTACAGTATTTACAAAAATGATATTTAATAACAAAGAATCGCATATGCTCATCACCTCAGAAAAACATACTAACCTTTAAAAGAAAAAAATGGTTCCATTCCAGGACATTACATTCACACAAGGAAACTAAAAAGCTTCCACACTGAACTTGAATATTAGATCCGCTAGGGGACTAATAAATCAGTCTTTTATCCTATTCATAGTGAACCTGGGTCCTTGGTACCAAAAAGAGTCCTCTCTACATTCATGTAAATCATACACACACATTCACAAAGAGTAATAATCTTTTGATAGAGCCTGTGTTGGTATAAAATATTTTGCACCTAAAATATTTGGTACTTAAGGCTGATGACAAAGAACTAAAGAACTATACTCTGTAGTTACTTCATTAAAACAAGATTATATATATATGTGTATTATACATATAGATTATATATATAATCTTCTCCTCCTAGAACAAATTTTTCATTAAAATGCTGGTAACTTCCTTATTTTGAGAAGAATTTTAAATCTCTTAAGGTCTTCGGGAACCAAGTTTTAAAGCACCATGAAATAATATATCATTTCTCAGCCTCTCCTCTCCATGTGTTCTTATGCATTGCTTCTCTCAAAAGAGCCTTATTCTATTAATAACGCTGTGCCTGACGAGGCCTTTTCAATATTTTAAAGTGTGTGAGTGCATCTGTATACTTGTTTGCTATGCATATATGTAGATCTATATCTTCTCTTTCTGTTCAGATTGGCAACAGTTGAGACCTGATGCTTTCTGTTGAGCAATTAATGTACTTTTAAAAATTTGCTTTTGCTTCTTATTAAGCAAAAAATGAATGTATAGAGCTAATTCTTTAGGAGAATCAGTTAACAAGATAAAGAAGTCTTCCTGCTGTTCTGCAGCCACAATTTTACATACACAGATGTTTCTTAGGTGAATGAACTTCATCCTTTGTGGACAAGGTAGGTCGTTTAGTGAAATTTCCAAGGCTGTTGGTTTCTGAGCTGTCAGCTGGAAGAGTGAGCATGAATAATTTCACACGACTATAGCTTCACCATCGTGAGCCCCCAGAGTTATCTGACTGACTCTGAGCTACATGTATATGGGACGGCTCTGTCTTTACAGACCATAGTGGGAACACACACTCAGAATAAAACAGGAGGCATGAAAGTATCATTCTCTTCCTGTGAGTCTGGCATTCTAATATTCCCCAAAAAACATTAAAAAAAAAATGTCAATAAATAGTCATCCTATGGCCATCACTGCATGTTTTATAACTAGAAGTCCCATGGACACTCAATAGCTATTTTAATGGAAGCAAAGCCAGCTAAAATGCACTTAGCATGAAAATGACTTTAGTTAAAATCTTCTTTATTTGCTCTGCAAAATCCCTAATGTTCCAATTCAACTAACAAACCAGTTGTTTACAAATGGCTTAAAACTCAATTAAGTATACGAAAAGAGTTCCATAAAATCAGGACTATGAAATCAATGTACACAGCATCACAAAACACTAACACCTTAAAGCATTTTATTGGTTATCTCATCAAAGCTATGTGAGTTTTTCATGGTGCCCTCTCTCCACGAAACAAGACCTAAAGCCTGGCCAAGACCTCCTCTGCTCATTCACATAAGTGGGCTCTAAAGCTGTCAGGGAGTCTCACTTGATTTGTGGAGGCAGCCTGCCACAGAGGCCACCATTCCCACAGAGAAAAAGTCCACATTTGGGAGGTGAATTAACTTTCATCCTTTATGTTAAAGTCATCTCCCAATGACATCCACAATTCTCATTCTCTGTGAATGATTTCTTCCTTGGTTAGATGACATATTTCATCCCTTATTTTTTAGTAACATATGTTTGCAAAGTGTTTTAAAGTGATTAGCTATTGTTCATCCCCCCAAGTTAGGTCACAATTATATCTTGTCAATTGATGATAAAATATGCACATAGAAGAGGAGAATTATATCTCCACTTTTCAATTTTTTGGTAAAGTTATTGTGGCTTATCACCTTCTTAAAGTATACTTAAAATGTCAAACTTTGTTTTTCATGTAAAATAATATTATGCATGCATTAGGATGACTCAAAAAGTTCCCGAAAACCTAAGCTTTATAATATAATGAAGAAAAGAACAGGAGCAAAGAGAATATTTTTATTTAAAAAGGAAAAGAGAGAGAAAGACTTCTCATTAAAGAAAAGAGAAAGAATCACCTTGATAATTAGTGATAATTGCTTCTAAATCCCTTATGTTTAC
This sequence comes from Equus przewalskii, assembly GCF_037783145.1. NCBI lineage: Eukaryota > Metazoa > Chordata > Mammalia > Perissodactyla > Equidae > Equus > Equus przewalskii. Next base: position 22,480,976 of record NC_091849.1, read on the forward strand.
AAACTATTTAAAATCATTAACTCCAGGCCCAGTGATAGTATGGGAATTTAACATTAAAAAACCAAGCAGTCTATTATCCTAATTGTCCCATTTGAACAAAATAAGCCTACTAGTAGAAAGCACAATCTAGATTTTATACTAGAAATATAGTACCCCATTTACAACTCATCCTCCCAGATTAAGACACACTTAGATCATGATCTCTTTCCAATACTGTCACTTTAGAATCTCTGCTTATATTTCGTATTTGTGGAAAACATTCAAATGGCCGCTGGGGAAGCCATATCTGTTTTCCACAGTATTAAGTGCTTTACAGAACTATTTTAATTTCAAATGCTTGGTTATGAAACCTGGAGGGGAAAAGAAATCTTTTAAACTTATGATTAATAATAAATTCTATGAAAGCACTAGAAGTTAAAACTTCAAATTTATAATTTCTACATAATTCGCAAAAATATTCTTTAATATGAGAAAAAATACATTATTTCTATATTAAAGGAAGAACTGGATCATCTCTTAAGAATTCAAAAAAACTAATACAATTATGTTTTTCTGCCTATATACCTCAAAAGGCAATTGTGAGTTAATTTAATCAGCCCACAAAATTGTGATCAGGAACTGGTTTCATTATGACAATCTTTAAACTTTTTCTACAACGTCTATTAGATGGCTTCTAATTATATAGAAAGGAATTTGCTTAAAAATCTCATGAACATAAACAAATTTTTTAACATTTTCAACAATGCCAAAACAAATATTTGCTGATATACCTAGGGGCGAAAACATGACAAGGCAGTCCTAATAGAAATAAGGCAAAAAGCAAGAGAAATTGAGCAGTAACAAACTTCACAGAGCCTACTTTTTCTGCACATATACCTAAAAAGGTAATTGTGAGTTAATTTAATCAGCCACAAAATTGTGATCAGGAACTGCTTTCTATTACACTGTCTTGCTTTTTTTTTAATTAAAAAAACTGCTTGGAGAGAATTCAATCTTTGGAATAGCCAATATTGGGTTTTCTAATATAATAACATGAAGGAGACGAGAGGGATATTATTGGTAAAGGTAGACTGGATGAGTGAAAATCCACAGGATATCAGAATTTGCAAACCATCCAGCCAGGCTCAGTAATATAATTGGGTGTTCCATTATAATTCCTTCCTGGAGGCGTGTCACTAAAGCCATGAGGATTAAAATCTGAAGCTCTTAAGGGAGCAGCATCACAGCATTAATCACTAATACACTGAATGAACACTCCCTCCTTCCAAAATGAATACCTTGCATTGTCTTTTTAATTCATTTAAGGTGGATTTTGACTAAGGAGGGAGAAAGAAGGGAATGTCAACAAGTCATGGAAACATTTCAATGTATTGCCATTTCCAAATTATCTCTGAAACTAAATTGCAATTTGTTTTTTCAAGAGTTTATTGCTTTAAAAAAATAGTACATGCTTTCCTATTATCATTTCTTTAAAATTCTATGCCTTCTTATATAAATGCTTTAGAATAAGCTGCCATGTAATAATCTTGCACCTAAATGTATAAGAAAGTATACAATAGGAGTGGATCCTATTTTTTTTCATCCTTTACAAAGACAAATGGTCAACTCTCTTCCAACGCGAACTCCCCTCTATACCTTTTACTTAATTTTTCTAAATGACTTTTAAAACCACATTCCATTTAACAAAGTCACTCTCCTTTAGTCGCTATTCAAAGTTACCTAGTCTTTCCTTTAAGCCTCTAATTTTAAAATTCAGTAGGTAGTCTTCAACCATATTGTCACATTATGTTCAGCAATAACTACATACTTATTATTCAAGTATTATAACCCTTCATTTTTCTTATAATCAATACACTCTCTTTTTAAAAAATCATCTATGCTACGACAGCATAGTCCTTGTTTTGTTCGTTGTTATCATTTTCTTGCGGACTAGTGATTTTTACTTCTGGTCTTGGTGGTCCTTGAGGGTCTAAGTCAACCTGAGGGAAATAGATCAAAACAAAGATATTTGGCTCTTTAGGTACAAAGGTAATACAATTCACAAGGAAAAATATTACTCACTATTCCCCTTAATCATATAAATATTCAACTAAAAACAGTTCCTTGGGTTCGCGTTGATTTTAGCATACCATCCCCCAGTGGACACGCCATTCTCAACACCTTGCTTGTACAGAAGCCCTTTCTGGAACATAATCTGCTCTGTGCTTTAAGGGCATAGACTCATTTCTTGTGCTGCAGGGTTTACTTTTTTCCATTTTGCTTTGAGCTTTTCTTTTCAACAGCATATTTATACTTTTCACGTTAGCATTTTCAGAGAAAAGGGAAAAGAAAAATGCAGCATTTCCACTCTCATGTCACATTCATCCAGCCCCATACCAGATGTTCTTCTGTTAGTTTTCTACTAGAATTCCCAAATTCTTTGTGAATATGATTCCAAGGACCATCAACTACCAAGTAGGTAAGAGCACGACAGAAAATCAAAACACTGAGGCAGCATTTCTCCAACAGCAACCGTTGTCCCTGCCACTTGCACTTCTCATATGTTATTAACAATGTTGTCTCATTTACAATTTGTCCTTCCCCCACTAGACTGACAACTAAGGGGGTGAGATTAGAATTAGCTTGTCTTCAAACTCAGCTCCATGGAATCCTGGAGGCTCCACAGCCCCCACAAGGGGTACTAGTGTCGGGACAACAGGACTAGCTCCAGGTCCCCATACCCTACAGGCCACGATTTATGCTCTAAAAAAGAGAAAGAAGATTACTGGGACTATCTCTTATTTCACATTGTTATCTTGTGATGTGTCTCAAATAGTATCTCGAATATAGTACAAGCTCAATAAATGTCAATTGACTGCTGTGTATTTGTCACGTATTTCCTGCTGTTTTCCTACAATCATATCACACTTTGCCTAAGAACTTTTACACGGAACAAAATGTTATATGGGAAAACTGAATTTTTAGCCATTTTTTTCCTACTTTCTTTCTCCCCAAATCCCCCCAGTATAGTTGTATATTTTAGTTGTGGGTCCTTCTAGTTGTGGCATGTGGGACGGCGCCTCAGCATGGCATGATGCCATGTCCGCGCCCAGGATCTGAACCGGCGAATCCCTGGGCCACCAAAGTGGAGCGCAAGAACTTAACCACTCGGCCACAGGGCCGGCCCCTTTTAGTCATTTTATAAGTAAAGAATCCTTTTGAAAAAGTTAATTCTTACTGTATAACTTATAATTCATATAAACCTGGTTTTTCACATATTTGGTATGCTTAAAATGTACCTATGCTAATAATACTTTAGGGAGAATGAAAACAAAATATATTATCATTATAAGAGAAATGAGTCAAATAAGACTAAATCTCTTTGTGGGTAATGCTCTGCCTTGGCACGTGAACAGTCCTTAAAATCCCTAACTAGTCACATATCGGGCCTGTGTTCATCTGAACTCCCAAGAACTGAGATTCGTTCTCAGTTCACACCATGAACACCTGTACTTCAGATTATATAACCTTGAACTTGACTGTGCCCAATTCCTACGAAAGGCCTATTTTTAGAAGTTAAATTTACGGACTGGAAGGATAGGCCATCCACTCATTTCTGTAAAATCCATTTAGGTTATAACACTGAATTAAGCCAAACCTGGAAAAAGGCACACTTGATCTTACCATCTAGGTCCCACATAGAATTTACACTTTGATTTTGTGCTGTAAACTTTCACCAAAGGCCACTATATCAAAGAGCTGTTTCACGAAACTGACTATTGCAGCTGCCATATAAATGACACTGAGGACATTGTCCTCTACATTATTGTGCTTCCTATATGATGCCCCTGGACAAGAGATTTTGCTTCCTTTGAGAAACTTTTTTTTTTTTTTTGCGTTCCTTGAGAAATTCATTTTGTTTCCATATTGAGGGAAAGGTAATCATGTAATTGACTGAATTCTTTTTTATTTTAGCTCCAAACAACTTCAGGAGACAAATTTTAGCTAAATTTTAATAACTATGTAGAACTGCACATAGGGAATTTCTTATAGAATAGGGCTGTGATTACTTCATCTTGAGAAAAGATGAAACGAGGGACATGTTGAGTGTTTTCATTCAGATGTTACGAATGTTTTTGTATAAGCCATACAGTGGATTACAGGTCACTTTGTACTGGCTATTGAAACCTGGCCACAAGAACCCCTTATGTATTTTGCATTTACCATTACTAAATCTAGTCTCCCTAAGCAAGATAAAACAGATGAATCAATAATAAATAATCAAGAAGACCCCATTCATCATATTGGGTATGAGGAATGAATAGACCAAGGCCCACTTCAGAGGTTACAGCCTGGAGGGAGGTGGGCCCTGATCTGATGGCGAGACAGGAAGGAAGAGCACAAGCAGATGGCGAGAATGCTGTGGATTACGTCCTGCCTCTTATACTGTGAGACTCAACCTGAGTCTGTTCAAGGGCATGTAACACTTTATCCTGTGGAACTTCATCTGTCCTATGGAAGAGTGCCAGGACTTGAGAACATCCTGCTCTAAGGCCAGTGATGGGGAAATAAGGTAGAAAGGAGGCTTCACCACATACTTCTTTACCTTCTCTGTATAATAAATAAAAGTACATATTATTAAGTGCCTCATGTATTGAGTGCTTAATTCAATTAATCCATTTGAAGAGGATTATGCAAACTAAACTTTACTATTTCCAGAGAGCAAAGAAGTCATTCATAACAGAGAAGATGTTCTTTATAGCATGACTAAGTCTCACCGGTCTTAATATTCTTTTCTGGTTTGTATCTTCCCTGATCTTAAATTATTTGTATTTGTTATTTGTATCTCTTTCTTTTGCTACATATGTTCTTAGGAGCCTCTGTAAATTTTTTGTAGAATGAGGTAGATGGATGGATGGATGGATGGATAGATGATGGATAGCTGGGTGGATAGATGGATGGCTGATAGACAGACAGACTATGGTGTGTCAGACAGGAGGATGACAGTACTTGTTAACTGATTGAAATAATATAGTCAACTATATGGTATTGGATCCTTCCCTGCTCACCTATAAGTGGCTTTAAGGCAAGTCCTAAGTGCTTGAATAATTCCTTGAGTGCATGTGCATGCACACACACACACACACATTCAGGCATGCACACAAGTAAGTAAAAGCAATAGAAATACCTCATCTTGTCCATCACCAGCTCCTTGAGACTTTATTTCCTCGTCCACTGCCTCTTGAAGTTCATTATTAACCTGATCCAGTTCCTCGCCATTTTCTTCATCAGTGCCTCCATTAACACGGGCGGGACCTGCCTGCTCCTCCCCGAGATCCAGGATCTCCTCCACTTGCTCAGGGGCATCTGAAGCCTCCCCGCCTCCTTCCTCTTCAACCTCACCATTCACTCCTGAAAAGTCTTCTTTCTGTTCTGCATCCTTGTTTTCCTTCTCTCCGTCTTCTTCCTCATCTACCATTTCTGCTGGCCTCTAATGGATCAGAAGGAATAACGGATGAAAATTAGAATTGTAACAGAGATTTTTCCATTGCATACTATGATAACGTAATAATTTCTTATTACAGTCAAGTAAAACTGCCTTACATTTGCATGGTACTTGACAGTACGTAATGTGCTAACCTTTACTGAGTATCTACTGAATGTCACTCTTCACAAGTATTTTCTCGTTTAATCCTCACAATAATCCTGTAAGGTTGGGATTATTTCCATTTTACAGGTGAGAAAACTAAGGTACAGAGAGACCAAATATCTAGGCCACTGTTTATAAGCGGAAGAGTCAGAATTAGAGCAAAGCAAGTGACTCCAGAACCAATGCTCTTAACACCACGGCAGATAGAAAACTAAACTGCAGGGTCCTTGGCCAACATCTAGCCGAGTGTCTGGCCCAGAGGAGGAAGTAAGAAAAAGTCTGTGGAGAGATTATCATCCTCATCACTAGTGCCTGGCGTGTATTTATATCTCTAAATACAAAAAAGGGCAATGGTGATGGCACGAGGATGTAAACCCAGGTTTTCTAACACCAAATGTAGACAGCTTTCCACACAACTGTCTAAGAGAGCTGACATATATCTCTAAATACAAAGATGGATCATCGGGCAGATCCAAGACCAAAAAACTATGCGTCCTTTCTACAAAAATAATAAATGTTCAAGTATTTTTATAAACTTTAGGCATTTTTACTGTTATTTAGATACATGTAAATCTGCTCTAAATGAGAGCCAGAGGCCGAGTTCTCACAGGAGAGAGAAAGACCCAGCTTCAGGGCCTGGCCTGGCACTCACTCACCGTTCCCTAACTTCTGTGAGTTTCAGATTCCTCACTAGTAAAATGGGAATATAACAAAACCTCCAGTGAATTAAATGAGATAAATTATATACAGTGCCTAGTACAGTACCTGGCCCATCACAGATCCTAAAACAACATTAAAATCCCTTTCCATTTGTTATGATACATTCTTTCCTGGTGCTATCGTATTTCACCATTGCCCCTGGTAAAAAAATAGTGTTCTATGTTAGGACCCAGACCTGCCCCTTTCTAGCTGTCTGACTATGGACGGGTCACTTAACTTTCCGGCTTCTGTAAAATGAGGGTTTGAGACACAATTAACCTTGACTTTCCTTCCAGCTCTGCGAGTCCATTCTCCTCCAACTTCCCGAAATACCTGTTATTGGACTGTTCCTGGTCTTCTTATAGAAGCTAACATAAGGCTCTCAGTTTCAGAAGGAAAGAAGGAAGGAAAGGAAGAGAAGCAGACTAGAAGTTCAGGAGAAAATGCCACGCAACTTTGTTTTGAAGAGGAAAGAGTTGGAACCGTGAATTCTTCTATTCTGTCAAAAATAAAGTCTCAAATTTGATTACGTGATATCAAAGATGCACTGTAAAAAAATGAAGGGAAAAACCGGTTGTTCTTAAGATAGTTCAAAAAACAGTTTGTCATATGCAGATTAAATAACAGCACAGTGAGGCTTTCAAATTCCTCTTTCAAATTTCCACTCAGACGCTTAATGTTAAACAGTGTGGGCCCTAGGGATCCCTCAGCCTGCTGCCCAGGGGAAGGCCCTTAGGGAGGCCAAGTGCTGGACAGAAACGGAGGGTGGGACAGAGGAAATCTGATAAAAGAAAAGGAAAGAGATTTATGAAGTGTAACCCACAGTGCTTGGTAAGGATTTCCAGTTTTTATGGATAAGACCTAAATGAATAATCGTGAGAAAAACCTCCAATTTCCAAAAGAGAAAACAGTATGCTCCCATCTCGACACCCTTGTCCCATCGTCTCTCTAGAGAAGAAACATGGCAAAGCATTGAGGCAGACGCAGTTGAAGTGATGAGCAGAGGAGAGCCGGAGAGGGAACCAGTGGGCATTGTTACTACGAAAACAGAGCAAAGGAAATATTCTGGGCTGCTGATGATGTTTGTGCATCACTGAAGAGCAAGGGCTTGTAGAGGGCGCAGGAAAGGAGCCAGCACCAGGAATTCCGGGGCTTCCTCAGTAAGACACCAAGACAGAGGGGACTCCAGATGGGGCAGAGCTAGAATAAGGAGCCAACTCAGAGAAACACCATGAGTGGCTCCCCACTAACATGTCAGAAGAGGCCAAGAAAAGGCCCAGGGGCCTCTGGCCCAGAAACAGCAAGTTCCCCTCCTGATAACCCTGAGGGATTTGGGGGGATACTCACTGTGGGCTCTGAGAGACATCTGGAGGGCTCTCAGTCATCAGAACTTGAGCAAAAGGGCCTGGAGCACCTGTTTGTGCTGAGCAGTACCCTAGACTCTGGGTATTCAGAGCCAAAGGTGACCGTCTCTACATCACACAACTCAGAGCAGTGCAGTGACAATCACACTATAATATATACAGGGCATGAGGAGAGGAGCAGTAAGAGCACGTGTCAGGAAAGGGACACTCAACATGCTACCTGCTGCCAGGTCCCACATGTTCTTGTCACTGAGACTTCTAAAACACTGTGTGAACAGTGTTTGTGGGTGGAGAGCAACAGATGAGAAGCAAAGACATTGAGCACCTAGGACCCATGGTGCCCAACATCATGCTCAGTGCTTACACATTCATCATTTCACGGAAATCCTCACAGTAACCCTACAACTACGCTTCTTATACCCATTATACAAATAAGGAAACTGAGAAATCACTCAAGACTTCCAACATCACACAAAGGGGAACAAGCAGGGCTGGGATTTGAACCCAAGGCGATTTTGTGCCAAAGTCCTGGTATTCTTCCTTAAAGAAATAACACAACAAGTTGCTACTTCACCTATTTGCTACTGCAAGCATACTCAAGTGTACTTTCAATGGCCAGAAGACGTGACACCTGTAGTAGGCAACACTACTTTTACTGTTTAAAGAATTAGCGACCTGAGAACAAAAGATTTCTGCATGTCTCTTAAAGACTTTTGGTGTGATCCAGGGAGAGACCATGATAAAGATTGCTAGGCAGAGTACCTGAAGTAATACCTAACAAAAACCCAGAAATACTATAGCCCTAATGGCCAATACGAGCAGATTTCTATTCAAATTATCTGTAGAATTGGATAATTATGTATCGCTCTCCTAGAAATTGTTGTACTCCTTACTCTACTTAAACTTGCCCTATTCAGAGCAACTTTTGGTTTTGGCATTACAGAGAAGTTCCATAGCATTTCTTAATTTAAAAAAATAATAATAATAACAGAGAAAACATAATTTAGTGTAATCACTTAGGAACATAGATACATTCCTTGCCTCTCTGAGAATATATTACAGAGCTTGCTAAAATCTATTAAGGCAACCACTTCTGTCTAAATGTGGGAAAGTCTATTTTTCTTTCCTGACATCTCGATTTCCACCTTAAAGTTGCAAAATGACTGTGTGCTGGTTTTTAGTTTTGTATTTCTCATCTCACCCCTTTCTTCACTCTCAATTCTCAAACACAAATACAGTTTTTTCTCCTTTTAATGCAAAGGGCTATTATATACTCTAATCTCTTTTTCAGGAAGGAGACACTCAGCCCTAAATTCAGGGTCTGTTCTCCTCACTATTATTAACACCACTACTAACAAGCAGGATTATGCTTTCATCCCATTATTTCTATTAGACTTTTCCAGCACAGCTATTTTCATAGTCATCAAATAAAGCCACATCTGGTTGGCTCAACTTTAAGAAATGGAAGATTACAGTGCTGAAATACCAATTTGATCAATTTAAATAAGATGGTAACATTAGTTAAAAGGCTTATAATCCTTTAAAATATCCTGAGTGTAGAACAAAATTTATTATTACTACGACACTACAATTCAGGGCCAAAAAAAAAAAAATGCTGCTATGACAGATCTGTAATGAATAAATGAAAAGCAATGTGCTTTTTGGTGTAATCTCCTTTGAGGCAGGCATTAAATTATTAAAGATGTTTCCAGTGTATACATCAATCAAATTATCCCTAGAAGGAACACTGGGTTTTACACCCATACACACGCACAAAGATAAAATCTATACCATCGTGAGGGCCTGCAAAGAAACAAGAGTGGTCCTCTACAAGAGGTGGGTGTCCATCGTGAGAGGGAGTTATTCTTTAGGATAAAAAGAAATACAAGGGCAACGTGAGCAAGTTACACACTTCATGAATCCCCTTCCCTCCTCCTCTTGCTATAGAAAAGCTATGGAACAGGAATTGGTACCCCTCACATAACTCAGAACTGACATCTAGCCCTGGCAGAGGGGCTTTCATGAAGGAGGAGTTACTTAGGTGGATGGGAGGCCCTCCTGTTAGGAGGCCATGGGCAGGACCACGGCCTCCATCATCTCACAGCTAGAACAGCTCTGCCCTGGGAGTTAGGCCATGAGTCAAAGAGCTACATGCAAAGCCCAACGCAGAAGGTTGCATGTCATGTGATTCCACTTACATGAAACATTCAGAATGGGTAGATCTATAAAGTGGAAACCAGATTCGTGGTTGCCAGGGTTGGGGAGAAGGCAGAATGGGAAATGACTGCTTAGTAGGTATGAGGAGGTTTCCTTCTGGGCAGATGAAAATGTCTTAGAACTAGATAGAGGTGATAGTTGAATAACACAGTGAATGTCATAAATGGCACAGAATTGTTTATTTTAAAATGGTGAATGGTTAATTTTATGTTATGAGACTAGTACTTCAATTTTTTCAAAAAAGCTATATGCTGGAACTCTTGATCACGAGGTAGAGCCATGTGGCCACCTCTCTGTGTCTGGTAAGTCACCCATTTAACGCACCACTTAATCAGGGTCCAACCTCCAGTTACTTTATTATTACACAATTTATTACACAATTTGTCTCTTGCTTTATTACACAATTTGTCTGTTGGTAGCCCCCTCCCTTGTCTCAGGTATAAAAAGCTTCCCTTCACAAAATATCTGGTGATTCTTGGTAGGAGATGGTGTCAAACGAAAGAGAAAAGTGAATGAGTGAACTAACAAATAGATCTGAGAATAGTAGTTTACTGGAATTAAAATATAGAAAGTGCTAGGGGCTGGCCCCGTGGCCGAGTGGTTGAGTTCTCACAGTCCGGGGCAGGCAGCCCAGTGTTTTGTTGGTTCGAATCCTGGGCACGGACATGGCACTGCTCATCAAACCACGCTGAGGCAGCATCCCACACGCCACAACTAGCAGGACCCACAGTGAAGAATATACAACCATGTACTTGGGGGCTTTGGGGAGAAAAAAGGAAAAATAAAATAAAATCTTTAAAAAAATATATAGAAGGTGCTAGAAAAATAGTTATTAGATAGCTACACTTTACTTTAATATGTTTCTACTCCCCCCTCAAAAAACAAGTTGCAACTATTTAATTTCCTCAAAATCCTCAAGTAGTTCTCAGCCTCCGCCCATTGAGTTGGACGTGCCTGATTGTCCAGCTAAGTGGGAACAGTCACAGCTGGCCAGACACCAGTGTTAGCTTATTGAGGAAGAGATGTCACATGCACAGCAGCCTATGTCCCACCCCCACCTCAAAGAACCTGACAAAGATCCTGATAATGTTAATAATTTAGATAAAGAAAAATAGACACAGTGGCTAAAAGGGAGTTGGGGAGTGTGGGGAGAAAGGAACTGGGACACCAAAGGAAAAGGTAAGAGTAAGAAATTGCAAATTCAACTTGAGGAGTGAGGAAGGGGGAAGAGAAACAGGAAGGAAACTCTTTTTCCAGGGTCCAAACACACTGTCCATTGTACAGTAAAGGGAAGCAAATTCCGCACATGACTTTGCCTCCTCTCCCTGCAGAAGCCAAATCTCATGTGATCCCACGAGACTGTTTTCATAGCTGAGGAATATCAGTGGGGGATCCCGGGACAAGACTTATGTCTGCTGGTGTTTTCTGCAACGGTGACATCAACTGGCAATGTAAAATATATACTACGCAGGATGAGCCCCTGTGGCCTGGTGGAAAGGCAGAGGTCACACTATAGCTTCAGGTCAGTGAATTCACCTCACCTGGCCTCAGAGCCCCCTTTGGAATTTGAGGATGATAATAATGACCTCACAGGATTGTAGTATGGACCAAATGAGATCATACACACAAAAGACCGTTGTAAACTGAACAAGCTATATATGTTTATTATTGGTATCACTCCATTTTTCTTGCCATTGAATGGAAGGAACTGAGAGGTTGTCTGATGAAATCTTACAGTACAGGATTGACACTACTGAAATTGTATTCTAGTGGGCCACTTAGAGCAGTGTCTCTTTTAAATCTCATGAAAACAAACAAACAAAAGATGATGTCAACCCATTTAACGATTGTCTTGCCTTTACCAGTTAATACAGTTAAAATGCAGGCTGATGTTCAACTTCTGGTCCACTGAGACTGTTAGGTGTGATTTACATAAACTAATCATCCTTGCTCTTAGTTATGTTTATTCTTCGCTTCTGAGTTCCCTGGCATGCAATTTTGACAACTAATTTACCATTCAATAGCTCTTTTTGTTTCTGAACTGCTATCCACTCTCAAAAGTGATACAAATTGCCAGAAAGAGCTACTAAACAAGGATGATTTCCTAAATTAGTATACGTGCTTAGGTAACAATACATCACTTTGTCTTTAGTAGGGATGACAGGTTGGCAGCAGCCAGTTAGGGGGATATTAATGCCAGACGTTATTCTTCTCAAAGCACTTTCACACATATTTTCTCATTTCATCTTCCCAAGCAGGAGGGCAGGTGTGAATATCCCCACTGTACAGAGTGGGATGCTGAGACCGAGGGAAAGTCACACAACTTGCGAAGGGTTACGTGACCAGTGGTGACAACATCTTTAATCTTCATCATAAAAAAAATTAAAAAACAAAAGTTCCAATGGAAGCACAGTGGTCTTGATAGTTTATAAACTGGTCCCCATGGTAACCAGACACCTAGTTAAGCCCCACCCCTAATATATGACTAATGGACTAATGAGGCAGAGGGACTGGCTAGGCTGAGCTAGGTTCCATGTCTCTGCTTCTCCCCTCTCTACTCATCGCTGATCATCTTTCTTACAGATGTAGACTTTAAAAATGACTCTACTCGGGGCTGGCCCCGTGGCCTAGTGGTTAAGTTCGCGCGCTCCGCTGCAGGCGGCCCAGTGTTTCGTTGGTTCGAATCCTGGGTGCGGACATGGCACTGCTCATCAAACCACGCTGAGGTAGCGTCCCACATGCCACAACTAGAAGGACTCACAACGAAGAATATACAACTATGTACTGGGGGGCTTTGGGGAGAAAAAGGAAAAAATAAAATCTTTAAAAAAAAAAAATGACTCTACTCCCTGAATATGAATTTTTGATCTATTAGGCAGCATCAAATCAGAGACAAACCCAATTTTCTCACTGTTTGGGAGCTGAATTGTGTCCCCTCAAAATTTATATGTTGAAGTCCTAACTCTCAATATCTCAGAATGTGACTGTGTTTGGAGACAAGGTCTTTAAAGAGATAATTAAGTTAAAATAAGGTCCTCAGGATGGGCCCTAATCCACTATGACTGATGGCCTTATAAGAAGAGATTAAGACACAGACATGTATAGAGTACAGACTATGTGATGACGCAAGAAGTCGGTCACCTATAAGCTAAGAGAAAGAGCTCAGAAGACACCAACTCTGCTGACACCTCGATCTCAGACTTCTAGCCTCCAGAACTATGAGAGAACAAGTTTCTATGTTTAAGCCCCTGAGCCTGTGGTACTTTGCTATGGCAGCTGAGCAGACTAATACACTCACCAAGTACTACCTTACCTCCCTTTCCCTCCCCACCCCTAACACATTCATACTCATATTCATAATCATATTCATATTCTTTCTTCCGTCTCCCTCTTTCTCTCTTCCCTCCTATTTCCTTAAAAAGTCCTTCAGCACAAACTAGGGAAGTCATGTTCCTCATAAAAGGCAGAGGGCTGGCTGGATCTGGCAAAGTAGGAAGGCCAAACCCAGTCCTTCCCAGACGGAAGTATTAGGGGGAGGGGCATGGAGCGGGAGTGTCCTTTATGGAAGAAGCCGAAAAACAGCTCTGGCCTGCTCCCCCTGCACCATACCGTAATTCATCCTGTTCCTTCTACTTTTACCCAGAATGCTTTCCTTCCCCTTTGTTAGACCCACATTCCCTCGAAGCTTTTCTGGATCCCTCAGGCAATTATCACTCCTTATCTGTGCCGTCATAATACCTGTCAAATTCCTTTAGTACACTCAAATCACAGTGTGCAGTTATTCTCTATTTATGTGTGGTATGAAAATAGTGAACATGAATTGCTATCTAGGAGATGCCTCAAATGATGTTTGAAATGATTATGGAATAACGGTGAAATATCAGCCTTGGCTCTATGGAGGCCCTTTGGAAGTTTCTAGAAGCAAAGGTTCTTTCTTATCCATCTTTGTGTCTATCACCACATTTACCACAGTATTGTACTTGTCGTTGAATTAAACACAAATGTGCCTCACACAGATAAAAGCCAGCATAATACATGCCTTTAGGAAAGAACAGATGGTGATGACAAGGCTTACGTTTACTGGGCACTCTCCAGGTACCTGGTACTATACTTTATGCACCTCACATGTAAAATCATATTTAAACTAATATCACAACAACTATTTGAAGAAAATAGTATTATTTTCCCAATTTGCAGATAAAGAAACGGAAGCATAAGGAGTTAGGTAAACTTGTCCAAAATCCCACAGATAGTGACAGAGGGATATGAACTTATTTTTGACCACTGGATTCTAATAACTAATTCCCCAAGATAATGGATAGAGCAATATCCCAAACTCAACAAACGTTCAATAGTTACTTTCAGCCTAGTGTCTTCTAAGCCAGCACTTCTCCATCACCTGGGGATTAAATGCAGATCCTGAAATATTGGCTGAGGACCTGCATTTGTAACAGCTCTTGGGTGCTGCTGATGCTGCTGGCCCCCAAATGGACACTGTGCGTGGTAAGGCTCTAAACCACAAATAACATGATATGATCATAAATACTCCACTTCCAAAAAGCATTTTTGGTGAAAATTTCTAATTGTAATAATGCCTTGAAATAATGCCTCTTTAAATGAAGGTTGCATTTTTATCTTAAAAGTATCAATTTTATTGAAAGCCAGGAGGAAACAGGATTGACTGGTGACAGAATGATGTCTGGCCAGAAAGACAGCTCTACAAGATTTATTCTAATTACATCACCATGCCACTGTTTATTGAGTCATGTTATAAAAAAGAAACACATCATTGCAAAGGCAATAAATCAGGAAGGTATTTTTACCTATGCTTAGTCTTCTCCTCTGACATTTACATCAAATTTTAGTCAATTTGTGACTAAAATTTTAAGAGAACTGGTTTTCAGGAAGAAATTGTTTGTCCAAAGAGTACATCCGTCCTGAAATTTCAGGAGTAGTTCACACCCGTGAGTAATTGTGTAATACTATATTCTGTATAAAGTACAATTCTTATGTTTCACTGGAGTCAATAGAGAGTATTCATTATACTCTATCCTATATACTCACTAAACTGATGTACATAATGGTACATCAATGATCGCAGAAGTCATTTCAATCATTCCAGCCTCGCAGCCCCTCTGACATCAAGAACATTGAGTGCAGATAGATTAACAGACATATTAGACATATATGTACAATTACAGATAATATGTACCCTTAAACATAGAGGTTTTTATAAGAAAGTCAAGACTTCTACCTTTTAAAAAGCATATTATTTATCATAGGCAAATGCTTTTAATATTTTTATTAAAAAATTACACCAGATTTTCTCCTTAACTTGACACCAGTGCTGGCATTTCGAGTGCCTTTTGTCTGAGTTTGCCTACATGCCTCTCTTAACTATTTCTTTTGTAATGGACATTCTGAAAAAATGGTTGATTTGTACGGCAAGACAAAAAAGGTCTGGTAGTTATTACCGCTGGCTAAATCCTAGAAGGGACGGCTCGGGGGAAACAATAAGTACTCAGGTTTTCTAGAGAACCATGCATGAACTTACTAAGGTTAACTCAGGATTCCTGAGTGGTAAGAGGAAAGAAGATGGAATATGGAAATAAGCCACAAAATATTGAAAGCATCAACTACTTGGAAGGTATTTTCAGACAGATGGGCTGCTCTAATGACTTACACTTTAAAGTCACATCACCCCTCTGACAGTAATAGCAGCACCAAAAATTAGAAATAGGAAAGGCATCAAAACAGAGACTACAGCTAACGTCCCACCCACATTAGAAGTAAATGTTGATTTTTCTTATATTTACATCAGAATTCCCTGAGAAATAGATTTAATGTTTAAGACCCTTGTTATCTGAGATAACAGCACAAGTTAGAACTTTCTAGTCAAGATGGCCTACCTAACCATCCAACCCCCCTTCCCATCCCTACTCAGCAGGTCTCCATCCCTGAACCACTAAATGACACTGGAGATCAGAACGAAAAAAATGAAAAGATGACCTTAGATGTCCACTTCTTCATGCAACATTTGCAAAGTTTGAAATGGGGAATGAAGGAAGATTTGTTACAGGCTTTGGGTGGAAGGTGTTTCTGAGGATTTCATGGTGGAGTTCAGGTATGAAAGTACAGCAGTTACCACACTTGTTTTTATTTCTGTTCCCATGGAAACTAACATCATCTCCTACTCAAGTTGAATGAGGTGTTTTGAAATAATCAGTTTCAGTTTTTCATGAGAGCAAAGTGCCACTTGCTGTTTTCAGCTTTTAGAGGCTTACTTTCACAGAGGAAAGAAAGGGAAAAAAAGGCTTAGATGTGGTTTGAAGTACACAGCCCTGAAAAGGGATGGTCATATTCACAGATGTGACCCTCTAAGGACACAAGTAGAGTGAAGCTTTGACCAGCCACCTGCTGAAAGCTGGCTCACCCAGGCCCATTTAAGCTGCACAAGTTCCTGCCACCCCCATTTGAGAAGATACAATAAACTGAAAACTTATTTTTAGATAGCAAAAGAATATTTAGTCTTCATTAGAAAAAAATTCCCCATTAAGTTTTCTCACTTAGAAGTAAATGCTGATTTTCTTTCACTTACATCAGAAATCTCTGAAGGCTACATTTTCACGTTTAATCCCATTTTTATGAGCTAATCACAAATCTGCACGTGTGATGTCACAAAAAACCTTGTTGATGATGCTCAGGGAAATTAAAAGCCAAACCATTGTCATCTTAACTCTTCCAGATGTATGTGATGCTTGCAGCACCAAACAAGGATATGATTTACTAACAGGATATGGCTTTGAAAATAAAGAATGGTGACTATACTCTTTGTTCATAATTCCTTTTAGTTCAGGGAGGGCAGTGAGGTCTGAGTGGCTCTCCGTACAGACAGAATACACACAATACAGACAGAATATGTTGCTGTCTGTGGGCTAGTTGGAAGTCCCTGATCTCCCCACTTCCCTTCCTTGAGGTATTCAGAGAGAGTACCAAACTGGAAACAGGCTGTGTTCTTGTGGGAAAATGGCACTCCTCTCTGTGGGGTTTCGCTTTTTCAATGGCAAAAAGGAGTTTAGAACATCTTCCCTTCTCGTTCTAAACATATTGTTATTCTTATTTTAATAAATATATTTCATTGGAGTAGATTTAGGGGTCTGGTCAGAGGGAGCAGCTTCCTTTACCTTTTTGTGTATTTTATTATATATGAAAAAATAATAGAAATAACCTCTCCATTTAGCTTGCCTTTCACAAGAGAATCTGCAAGTGACTGCCGACTCTCCACAAGTTAGCAGGGGAGAATTAGTGATGAGACCAAGTCAGGGAATGGAGAACAAAACTATGTCAATGGCCAGAGGTCAGCTCAAGATAGCAGTGTAGGCGGACTCTGAACTCACTTCCTCCCATGGACATAATGAATTTACAACTATTCTTGGAACAATTACCCATAAGAGAGAACTGAAAACTGCATAAAAGCAACCCTGACAACAAGGGACAGTGCTGACTGAGGTATAAGCAGAAATTCCATTCTGGAGAGAAAAAAGCCACCTTGGAGTGGTGACACTTCACAGCCAGCCAGAGAAACTTTAAGGTAGGAAGCCTTCTTTGGAGGAGTAGGATATCTGAGCAGGGGAGTGTTACCACAATAAGCAGCTTTTGGACTCAGCACAACTGAGACAAGTGTCATAATCCCTGGCTTTGCTGGCTATTAACTACAATGGGGAACACCTCTGGAAAAGCTATCAGACTTAAGGCGGTGGGGGGTGGGGGGGGAAGCTGTTCTTAAAGGGTCCACACACACATCCACCAGTTTCATAAAGCAACCTAAAATCACCAGAAAGAAAGGTGCAGAGTCCTTTGGTGATAGGAAACTCACCTGATAGGTTCTGGGTGCATTTCAGTGAGAGGTGAGACCTCTCCAGGGACTGAGACATTGGCAGCAGTCATTGTGACCTGGTGAAGTCATTCTGACACAGACGCTGGCAGATGCCATAGGAGTTTTTCCCCTGGCCTGTTAGTGCAGGGGTCTGCCACACCCACTAGAGTACTGATTTAATCCAGCTCAGCCAGGGCAGGCAGCCTGCTCTAGGGACTGGTGTCACTCAACAGCAAACCCTCAGGCCACTTGTGGGCCAGCATAGATGGGGTGCCTGGAACCTTTGCAACCAGGCAGAGGGACAGCCTAACCTCCCTGAGCATCTGCAGCAAGAGCAACCCTGCCATAACAGAAGGACACACATAGCCCACGTAGGGTACATTCCTGGAACATTGGGAATTGGTGACAAGAGGGAAGCATACTGCTGGGCCTCACAAGGCCATCTCTTACATGAAGTCACCTCTCCAAGATTGGGAGACATAGCTGACCTACCTAATACATAGATATAAGCACAGAGAAAGAGGCAAAATGAGGAGGCAAAGGAATATGTTCCAAGTAAGGGAACAGGACAAAAACTCAGAAAAAGAAATAAACGAAAGAGAAATACACAATCTACCTGATAAAGAGTTCAAACAAATAGTCATAAGGACGCTCACTGATCTTGGGTGAAGAATGGACGAACTCACTGAGAACTTCAACAAAGAATTGGAAAATATAAAAAAGAACCAATCATAAATGAAGAATACAACACCGGAAATGAAAAATTCACTAGAAGGATTCTATAGCACAGTTGATGATACAAAAGAACAAGTCAGTGAGCTGGACAAAAGACTAGAGAAAATCAACCAAGCTGAAAAGATAAAAGAAAAAAGAATTATAAAGAATGAAGATAATCTAAAGGACCTCTGGGACAACATCAAGCACACTAATATCCACGTTATAGGTGCCCCCAGAAGAAGAAGAGAGAGACAAACGGGCAGAGAATCTACCCGAAGAAATAATAGCCGAAAACTTTCCTAAGCTAAGGAAACAGATATCCAGGCACAAGAAACACAGAAAGCACCCAAGAAGATAAACCCCAAAGAAGCCCACACCAAGACTCATTATAATTAAAATATCAACGATTAACAATAAAGAGAAAATCCTAAAAGCCACGAGAGAGGCAACAAGTTACATACAAAGGAAACCCCATAAGGCTACCAGCTGACTTATCAGCAGAAACCTTACAGGACAGAAGGGAGTAGCACAATATATTTAAAGTGCTGAAAGGAAAAATCCTACAGGCAAGAATACTCTACCCACTGAGGTTATCATTCAGAATGGAAGGAGAGAGAAAGAGTTTCCCAGACAAGCAAAAACTAGGGTTTATCACCAAGAAATCAGCTTTACAAGCAATACTAAAAGGACTTATTTAAGTGGAAAAGAGAAGACTACAAATAGGAATAAGAAAATCATCAAAAGAAAAAGCAATAAAATCACTGGTAAAGGCAAATATACAATGAAGGTAGCAGATGAACCACCTATGAAACTAATATGAAAATCAGAAGACAAAGATACTAAAATCATCTGTTTCCATGATAAGACGGTAACAGATACACATGCACAAAAAAGGAAGTTAGATATGATATCAAAAACATAAAATATGGGAGGAGGAGAGTAGAAGAACAGAGCTTTTAGCAAGAGGTCAAACTAAGGAAACCATCAACTTAAGATAGATTACTACATACATGGGTTATTATATATGAACCTGATGGTAATCACAAACCAGAAACCTATAAGAAATACACAAAAAGTTAAGAGAAAGGAACTCAAACATAATACTAAAGAAAGCCATCAAACCACAAGGGACAGGCCAGCCCAGTGGTTGCAGCGGTTAAGTTCGCATGTTCCACTTCTCAGCAGCCCAGGGTTTGCTGGTTCAGATCCTGGGTGTGGACATGGCACCGCTTGGCAAAAGCCATGTTGTGGTAGGTGTCCCTCATATAAAGTAGAGGAAGATGGGCATGGATGCTAGCTCAGGGCCAGTCTTCCTCAGCAAAAAGAGGAGTATTGGCAGTAGTTACCTCAGGGCTACTCTTCCTCAAAAAAAAAACACAAGGGAAGAGAGAAAGAGAAGAAGAAGGGAACAGAGAAGAGCTACTAAAACACGAAGAAAAAAGTAACAAAATGTCAATAAGAACATTCATATCAATGGCTACTTTAAATGTCAATGGACTAAATGCTCCAATCAAAAGGCGTAGGGTGGCCAATTGGATGAAAAAACAAGACCCATATGTGTGCTGCATACAAGAGACACACTTCAGATCTAAAGACACTCACAAACTGAAAGTGAAGGGATGGAAAAAGATACTCCAAGTAAATGGCAATGAAAAGAAAGCTGGGGTAGCAATACTTATATCAGACAAAATAGACTTTAAAACAAAAACTGTAACAAGAGACAAAGGAGGGCACCACATAATGATAAAGAGAACAATACAACAAGAGGATATAACACTTGTAAATATCTATGCACCCAACATAGGAACACCTAAATATATAAAGCAATTATTATCAGACATAAAAGGAAAATAGCAATACAATAATAGTATGGGATTTTAACACTCCACTTACACCAATGGATAGATCATCCAAACAGAAGATCAATTAGGAAACATTGGCCTTAAATGATACATCAGACCAGATGGACTTAGTAGATATACACAGAATGTTCCATCCAAAAACCACAGAATACATATTCTTTTCAAATGCACATGGAACATTCTCCAGGATAGATCGCATATTAGGCCACAAAACAAGTCTCAATAAATTTAAGAAGATTGAAATAATGCCAAGCATCTTTTCTGACCACAATGGTATGAAGCTAGAAATCAACTAAAGGAAGAAAATCGGAAAAGCCACAAATATGTGAAGATTAAACAAAATACTACTGAACAATGATTGGGTCAACAAAGAAATCAAAGAAGAAATCAAAAAATACCTGGAGACAAAGAAAAGTGAAAATGCAACATGTCAAAATTTATGAGATACAGCAAAAGCAGTTCTAAGAGGGAAGTTCATAGCAATACAAGGCTACATCAAACAACAAGAAAAATCTCAAATAAACAATCTAACAGTGCACCTAAAGGAACTGGAAAATAAGGACAAACAAAGCCCAAAATCAATAGAAGAAAGGAAATAATAAAAATAAGAGCAGAAATAAATGAAAAAGAAACAAACAAACAAAAAAAAACAGAAAAAAAATCAATGAAACTAATAGCCAGTTCTTGGAAAATATAAAGAAAACTGGAAAACCTTTAGCTAGACTCACCAAGGAAAAAAGAGAGAAGGCTCAAATAAATAAAATCAGAAATGACAGAGGAGAAATTATAATGGACACCTCAGAAATACAAAAGATTCTAAGAGAATACTATGAAAAGCTATATGCCAACAAATTGGATAATCTAGAAGAAATGGATGAATCCTTGGAATTACACAATCTTCCAAAACTGAATCAAGAAGAAATGGAGAATTTGAATAAACCAGTAAGGAGATCAAAACAGTAATCAAAATTCTCCCAAAAAAATAAAAGTCCAGGACCAGACACCTTCCCTGGTGAATTCTACCAAACATTCAAAGAAGACTTAATACTTATGCTTCTCAAACTCTTCCAGAAGGAAGAGTTTGAAGAGGAGGGGAAGCTTTCCAACTCATTCCACAAAACCAACATTACCCTGATACCAAAATCAGACAAGGACAACACAATAAAAGAAAATTACAGGCCAATATCACTGATGAACATCAATGCAAAAATCCTCAACAAAATACTAGTAAATCGAATACAAGAATACATCAAAAAGATCATACATCATGATCAAGTGGGATATCTCCCAGGGATGCAGGGATGGTTAAACATCAGCAAATCAATCAACATGATACAACACATTAACAAATGAAGAATAAAAATCACATGATCATCTCAACAGATGCGGAGATAGCATTTGACAAGATATAGCATCCATTTACGATAAAAAAAATCTAAAGAAAATGGGTATAGAAGGAAAGCACCTCAACATACTAAAGGCCATATGTGACCAACTTAGCTAATATCATTGTTGATGGAGAAAAACTGAAAGCCATCCCTCTAAGAACAGGAACCAGACAAGAATACCCACTTTCACCACTCTTATTTAACATAGTATTGGAAGTCCTAGCCAGAACAATCAGGCAAGAAAAAGAAATAAAAAGGAACCAAACTGGAAAGGAAGAAGTAAAATTGTCACTATTTGCAAATGACATGATTTTATATACAGAACACCCTAAAGAATCCACCAAAAAACTGTTAGAAATGATAAATGAATCTGGTAAAGTTGCAGGATACAAAATCAACATACAAAAACCAGTTGCATCTCTAAACACTAAGAATGAAGTAGCAGAAAGAGAAATTAAGAATATAATCCTGTTTATAATTGCAACAAAAAGAATAAAATATCTAGGAATAAACTAACCAAAGAGGTGAAATACCTGTACACTGAAAACTATAAAACACTGTCACAAGAAATAGAAGAAGATACAAAGAAATTGAAAGATATTCTGTGTTCTTGAATTGGAAGAATTAACAGAGTTAAAATGTCCATACTCCCTAAAGCAATCTACAGATTCAATGCAATCCCTATCGAAGTCCCAACAACATTTTTCACAGAAATAGAACAAGGAATCCTAAAATTTATATGAAACAACAAAAGACCCCGAATAGCCAAAGGAATCCTGAGAAAAAAGAACAAAGCTGGAGGTATCACACTCCCTGGTTTAAAAATATACTACAAAGCTATACTAATCAAAACAGCATGGTACTGGCACAAAAACAAACGCACAGATCCATGGAACAGAATCAAGAGCCCAGAAATAAACCCATATATCTAGGGGCAGCTAAGTTTTGAGAAGGGAGCCAAGAACATACAATGAAGAAAGGAAAGCCTCTCCAATAAATGGTGTTGGGAAAACTGGACAACCACATGCAAAAGAATGAAAGTAGACCATTATCTTACACCTGACAAAAATGAACTCAAAATGGATTAAAGACTTGAATGTAAGACATGAAACCATGACACTTCTAGAAGAAAACACAGGCAGTATGCTCTTCAACATCAGTCTTAGCAGCATATTTTCAAGTACCACGTCTGATCAAGGAAGGGAAATAATAGGAAAAAATAAAGAAATGGGACTACATCAAACTAAAAAGCTTCTGCACAGCAAAGGAAACTATCAACAAAATGAAAAGACAACCTAACAACTGGGAGAAGATATTTGCAAACCATATACCCGATAAGGGGTTAATATGTAAAATATATAAAGAACTCATACATCTCAACAACAAAAAAGCTAACACCCAATTAAAAGATGGGCGAAAGATCTGAAGAGACATTTCTCTAAAGAAGATAGACAGATGGCCAACAGGCACATGAAACGATGTTCAACATCATTAATTATCAGGGAAACGCAAATCAAAACTATAATAAGATATCACCTCACTCCTGTCAGAACGGCTATAATTAACAACACAGGAAACAACAAGTATTGGAGAGGATGTGAAAGAAGGGAATTCTCATATATGCTGGTGGGAGTGCAAACTGGTGCAACCACTATGGAAAACAGTATAGAGATTCCTCAAAAATTAAGATTAGAACTACCATATGATCCAGCTATTCCACTGCTGGGTATTTATCCAAAGAACATGAATGCATAAAGATATATGCACCCCTATGCTCATTGCAGCATTATTCACAATAGCCAAGACTTGGCAGCAACCTAGGTGCCCATCAAGGGATGAATTGATAAAGAAGATGTGGTATACATACACAATGGAATAGTACTCAGCCATATGAAATCATGAAATCTGGCCAATTGTGACAACACAGATGGACTTAGAGGGTATTATGCTAAGCGAAATAAGTCAGAGGGAGAAAGTCAAATTCTATATGATCTCATTCATACATAGGAGATAAAAACAATGACAAACAAACACATACAGACAGAGACTGGATTGTTGGTTATGAGATAGGAAGAGGGGATGGAGGAGGGTGAAAGGGGTAATTAGGTTTGTGTGTGTGGTGATGGATTGTAATTAGTCTTTGGATGGTGAACATGATGTAATCTACACAGAAATCAAAATACAATGAGGTACACCCAAAATTTATATAATGTTATAAACCCCTGTTACAATAAAAAAAAATATGTCAATGGACATATTTGTATTTTAAACCTCCTGTTTCTAGGCTGAAGATTCTTTAAAATGGCAATATCTTCTCTATGTGTAGACCAATAATCACAAACTCAAATGCCCCAGGGTCTGGGCAAATACCATAAATGTTTAATTCAGGAATATATATCCTATGTTAAATAACAGAGAGTGCTGAGGCCTGTGGTGAACTAAAGAGCACATGGCCTACTAAAGATATTTCTATATTGTAACCCCTGTGCCAGCCAAAGAAGATTCTCTCATAGGGGATTTGTCACAGGCTGCCAGTTTGCCATCTCTAGTGTAGATTCTATTAAAGCAGTTTATTTTCCCTGTGATGAATTAGTGTGAAAGCGATTTCTGGTTAAACCCAGCAGATTGAACAAATGTGTTTTTTGCTTAGCTCCCTGCTGATGCCCCTCTAAATTGTCAGTGAAGGCAATTTAAAAAGGGATGGATCTATAAGGACATAGAAGCCTGAAAAGGAGATAACAGCCACAAAATCTGGGAGACAGTAAAGCCAACTGGGTGGAGCCAATTAACAGCAGACCTGAGGGAGCTAAAAATTTGAGCCTGCAAGGAGGGGAAGCCAAGAAGTAAGCCTTTGCATGCTGAAAAGCCTATAGAAGGCTTGGGGATTGGAGAAACCATCTGTCTCTGGAGAAAAGGGCATGGGTATCCCTAAAAATAGGTGGATTGGCTTAAAGTCTTTAAAAGAAGCAGATAGACTCTCAAGATTCACCCCCCCACACACCCTTAAGAAATACAAGAGATTTATTCTCTGAAGATGGTGAACTGCAGGGAAGCTGGACTCCAGCACAGCTGGGAACAAGGGCACTGTACTGGAGCCAAGAATAATAAATCTCTTTACTTAAAGTACCCAAGCTCCCTTCCCATGGTCAGATGCCAAGTGCTGCCAGCCAAGGCAAGTGATAAAAAGATTCCACTTTAAAGGAAATAAACCAACCCAAAAGAACAATATAGATACCAAAAAGTAAAAGTCTGCCAATAAAAATGGCCAAAGCCAATCAGCCTATAATGAAACTCACCCAACCTAACAGCTCTGCCTATGGACAGTTTCCTAAATGCTTTGTTCTAAAATCTAACCAGACAGCCAAGGAGAGCCTCTAATATGGAGGCAGAGATCAAAACATAGAAAGAACAAAAGAAACTCAGAAGAAAAACAGATAGTGCAGGAAAACAAAGTTTAACATAATAGATTAAATCTTGGAGAGATAAGGAGAGATATCACATCCATAAAACAAGAATAGGATGCTATAAAAAGGAACATTCAGGGGCTGGGCCCATGGCCAAGTGGCTAAGTTCCCGTGCTCCACTTCGGCAGCCCAGGGTTTCGCTGGTTTGGATCTTGGGCACAGACATGGCACCGCTCATCAGGTCATGTTGACGTGGCGTCCCATATAGCACAACCAGAGGCACTCACAACCAGAATATGCAACTACGTACTGGGGGGCTTTGGGGAGAAGAAGAAGACAAAAAAGATTGGCAACAAATGTTAGCACAGGTGCCAATCTTTTTAAAAAAAAAAAAAAAAAGTTGAAAGAGCTCTTAGAAATTAAAAATATGATGATTAGGAAAAATATCAGTTGATGGAAGATAAAAGTTGAAGATTTCTGATTTTAAAAAAGTTGAGGGGCTTGCCCCGTGGCCGAGTGGTTAAGTTCGCGCGCTCCGCTGCAGGCGGCCCAGTGTTTCGTTAGTTCGAATCCTGGGCGCGGACATGGCACTGCTCATCAGACCACGCTGAGGCAGCGTCCCACATGCCACAACTAGAAGAACCCACAGCGAAGAATACACAACTATGTACCGGGGGGCTTGGGGAGAAAAAGGAAAAAATAAAATCTTTAAAAAAAAAAAAAAAAAAAAAAGTTGAGAAAATAGAAAAAATCCATAGAGATGGAAAGTAGGAGAGAAAATTAGATGATCAGTCTCAGAGATCCTATATCCAAATACTTGGAGTTCCAGAAGAGAGCAGAGAAATGGAGAGAATAAAATTATCAAAGAGATAACTCAATAATTTTTTTCAGAACTTAAAAACAAATATTTTCAAAATAAAAAACCCATTACGTACCCAGTCCAATAAGCCGAAAGACCTGCACAAGGCATATAATTGGAAATTTTCAAAACACCAGAACAAAAAAGAGCCTAAAATCTTCCAGAAAAGGAAAAAAAAGCTATTTATAATGGTTCAGAAAACAGAATGGCTTCAAACTTCCCAACTGCCATACTGGATGAGAAGGACAATTGAGTAACACCTTCAAAATCTGGAGAGAAATTACACCTAACCTAAAATTTTATACTAGCCATAGTTACAGTCAAGTTTGAGTAGAGAAAAAAAGACATTTTCAGACATACAAATCCTCCCCCAAAAATGTGCCTCCCATGAAGTTTTTCTCAGGAGGCTACAAGAGGCGAGTTCCACAAAAAATGAAGGTGTGATCAACTGGAAGAGGTAAAATCCATGAAATAGGAGATCCGTCCACTGGAGAAGCCAAGGAAATTCCCAGAATAATAGTGAAGAAAAATACCAGGATAACTCTGAAAAACAGATCTAGAAAACAACTAACCAGCTTGAGGCAGATGATTGAAGGGCTTGAGAAAAAAATAAATGGAGATTTCATCATCACTGGATATGTTTGAGTAAACCAAGAGGAAATCAACAGTTCTAGCAGAGTTTGAAGATGGCTTGGTAATAGCTACACAAAAAACTAAGCAAATGAAAAAAAAAAAAATACAGCCAATTCCTAAGATAGGGAGGAGGAAAAATGGGTTACGCAAGAAAGGAAATATAAGCACAGAATACCGTATGGCTCAGCTACAAATAATACTGTGTTTGTGTGCCTGTGGCCTTATGTGGGGGATGGGGGCAGGGATTGGTAAGAGAGCCAAATAATCATCTTCCATAGCCATTAGAGATGAAGATATTAAATAATATTTAAATTTGAAAAATAAAACCAAGAAAATAATTAATTAATTAATTAATTTTTTTTTTAAAGATTGGCACCTGGGCCAACAACTGTTGCCAATCTTTTTTTTTTTTTCTGCTTTATCTCCCCAAACCCCCCCTGTACATAGTTGTATATCTTAGTTGCAGGTCCTTCTAGCTGTGGGCAAGAAATTTATTTTATCAAATTTGACATGTCACCAATTAAAATGACCTCCAGGGGCTGGCCTGGTGGCGTAGTGGTTAAGTTCACATGCTGTGCTCCAGTAGCCCAGGGTTCGTAGGCTCAGATCCCAGGCACAGACCTAGCAGCACTAGTCAAGCCGTTATGCTGTGGCAGCTTTCCACATAAAGCAGAGGAAGATTGGTACAGATGTTAGCTCAGTGACAATCTTCCTCCAGCAAAAAGAGGAAGATTGGCAACAGATGTTAGCTCATGGTCAATCTTCCTTGCCAAAAAAAGGATCTCCATTATTTTATGTACCTCTATGAATTAAAAAACATGCCAATTAAACTATGGCTGCCATCACTTGTAAGATCCAAAGGTCTCAGAGTAAGTGAAATAAAGAGGAGTGACGGATGTATGGTTTAGAAATATAGCGGCATATTCCCTGAGAACTAACTAAACTAGTTCAAATCCATTACCTCTGTGGAGCAGGAATCCAGGTGGGGAAGAGTTGGGTACACGGTTGCTACTTTTGTTATAATCTTTGTTGAATTAGTTGACTTTTCAAAGTATTATATGTATAACTTTGATTAAGAAGTAAATTCCAAATAAATAAGAAAATAGTATATAGTACAGCCTCCAATAAAAAAAAAAGCTTTCACTGCTCCATTCTTCATAATGCTGGCTTAAAGGAAAAATATTTTGCAATTCTCATTATTTTACCACTCAAAATCAACTACCAGCTGATGGGAAAAGCTATAAAACAATCTGAAACTACTCTAAAGTTACTATCCCCATCTCCCCTACTTTTCTGTCACATGGAACAAAATCCAAAATATAATTGCTTATTTGCCTATTTTATAGGCACTTATTTGCCTGTGTTTCTTAGATAACAGAGTCTCCTGCCTGATGGTTACTTACTAGGGGCAGTTCACTTAACTATAATAGAGTAAACTCATTTCTTGCCTTCTTAGCTTGGAAAAGCATCATTTTATAAATGGAGCAGATTGACACAGAGTCATCAGCGCCAGGGTATAACTACAGGTGTTGATTAATCAGATACTTGCTCCACTGCTTATGAACAACCAGATTGACTTGAATGTGCATGCAAAAAAGTTAGAAATTTTTAAAAGAGTACTTTATTCTTATTAGCCTAAACTCTCCCCTGAGAAAAGCTATTTGTCCTGGCCACTCCAAATACATAAAAAAATACATAAAAAACATTCTTCAGTTTTCCAATGGTTTAGAACTAGTACGAGATCCAGGATCACTAACTTGTCTCTAAAAAAATGAAGAGTCTGGATGTTGGGACAGAGCTCAGACTCTTTCTTGGCTCAAATTAGTCCACAGTGCCACATTACACACACTTACACACATAAACATCATGGTAAATGGTACCAGTAGAGGCTACCAAGAACCATGAAAGGTCTGAAATTTTACCCCACTTGCAAGCTACCACATTAGCCTGCCACAGTTTCATGGATGCTAGCAGAAGACACGAGACTACTGGGTCAGAGACAGAGAACTTTATTGCTCACAGCAATAGCAGTAGCCAGAGTATCAGCATTTGTACCCACTCCCTGACCTTTGCACCATTGGGAAACATTATCTTTATGATAGTGGACGATTAACAAACCTGGTCTCCACAGCAGGGTTTCTCAATCTCAGCACTTCTGACACTTTGGACTGGATAATTTTTTGTTGTGAGGGCTGTCACGTGATTACAAGATATTTAGCAGCATCCCTGGCCGCTACCCCCTAGATGCAGGTAGCATTCTCTCAGTTATAACAATCAAAACTGTTGCCAGAAATTGCCACATATCCCCTGGGAGGCAAAATCACCTCCAGTTGAGAATGAATATTCCAAAGGAAGTCACTAGCTCTGTTTTTCAAGATGTTCACTATGCAAACATCCTTGAAAACATAGTCCAGAACAAAGGCAATCAGTGCTCCTGCTCACCAGATATGCAGAAACATAGAGATCCATGGAGAATTGTCTCCCAACAGAGGCCTCGATATTTACTTCTAAAACTTGGTCTGCTTTTCAGGCATAGATAAACTATTTGGCCAATTTGCACATGATATTTATACACACACACACACACCCTTCTTCATGGCCCTTTGACTAAAATTACAACATGAATCATTTAGATGATGGCAAACCAGTCCAAAGAAGTTAAATAATTATGGTCCCAAAGGGAGTGTATGTAAGTATCATTTATAGCTGAGCCAAGTACTATACGATGACTACATTTCTTTTCTTATGCAAGAATTTTTCCCTTCCCTAGGTTAATAATTGGCTGGGGTTTTTTTCTTCATTTAATACTCTTCCCCAAGATCACTCCTGTGTTTTGAAGTTAGACAGACATGAATTCAAATCCCAACTTCTCTACTTAATGGTACAACCTGGGGCAAGTAATTCCAACTACGTGAGCTCACTTTCTTTCTGTATATGTTTTATGGGGTTGTCATCACAATTATATGGGATAAAAGTGCCTAGTACAGTGTCTGGCACTCATCAGGTACTAAATAAACAGTAGCTATCAATTAGTGAAGATCACCATTAGGGCACGTCCTCAGAGTTGTTCTTAAGGAGCTAGTCTGTTCCTACTATAATAGAGCTCTACACTCATTTCTCCTCAATGTCACTTGGTTTGTCACTATATTAATAACATAACTGCTTAGGGTATGGAGCAAAAGGTCACCAGACGTCAGAGAGAATGACTCTAAGTCCTGACTTCCTAAGCATCTCATGTCAACCATGTGAGCTGGACAATCCCAATTCTATTAATAATAGAGTCAAAGAAGAAGGTAATTCTGACCTTTTGTTACCTGGCTTTATTTCCTTCAAGCTTACATGAGTTTGTTGATATAGCCCAGCTTTTACCAACCTGTCTAGTCAGTCTTTCTTGCATACTTGTATTTTAATAAGCTAGCACTCTCCGGTCAAATAAGACATCCAGCTCTGTGAACATTTATCCAAGGCTGTTCGAGTATCATCAGAAATCAGTTCTTTCTGCCAGCTCCTCTCCCTTGTGATCATCAAACTTCTAAGAAATACCAATTGCAAATTTTGTAACTTGTTCAGTGATTAACAAAGAGATTTCTCTTTTGGTAATAAAGCTATGATTTCCTCTTGTATTTGGCATTTTGACTTTGGAATATAAATTAGTCTTGGTTTCGGTAGCTATCAGGTGTTGTATATACATGAGGATTACTCTTGTCTTAAAATATAATATTTAATTATAGCTTCAGAGAAGACTTAAAATTCCATTTTCCCTCAGAAGAAAAAATACCTGTAACGAGAGTTTATGAAAAATTATTAGTTGTAGCTAATCCTGGATAATAAATTGGATTTTTGAAATCTGTGTGATTTTTAATACATTAGGCTTGTCATCAGGAAGGCGATGCTTACAGAAAATGCCTGTGGAATAATCAAGCAGTGACTGCGCTGCCGTGCTAAGTCAAATGCAATTGAGAAGATCATTTATGGAATTTGCTGGATTGTGAAATTTGCTTTTTGAAAGGAAAATATCACATAATAGTCAGAGGACAAGTGACAATTCCTAGTGACTTCTATTCCCTTAAGCTTGGGATCATAAATTTCCCCTCTTCATCTAAATTCCAATCCTCTACTTAGAATTGTAAGAAACATGGTTGCATTCAGTATTAAAAGTCTAACTGACTTTTTTTTTTTTTTGAGGAAGATTAGCCCTGAGCTAACATCTGCCACCCATCCTCCTCTTTTTGCTGAGGAAGATTGGCTCTGAGCTAACATCTGTGCCCGTCTTCCTCCACTTTATATGTGGGACGCCTGCCACAGCATGGCTTGACAAGTGGTGCATAGGTCCACACCCGGGATTCGAACCAGTGAATCCCAAGCCACCAAAGCAGAATGTGCAAACTTAACCGCTACCCCACCAGGCCGGCCCCCTAACTGACTTTTATTTCTTGCATCATTTAGCCAGAATTAGCACTACTTAGTCCCTTCTATAAGCACATGTGTACACACATGCACACGCATGCACACACACACACGATCCTAAAAGTACAGTGTTCCACCGGCCTAAGAAAGAAAATCAACACACACATAGTAAATATTTGAATTCCAAATAGAAGAGAATATCATGGCATTTCAAAAAAAAATGGTTTTGTAAATGAAGGACTTTTTTCTAGATAAAAACCCCAAGCCAATACCCTTTTTGGGCATCAAACCTCCCTCTTTGTATCTCAAACCTAACTCCAATCTACCTTATTCTTCAATGCCATTTATTAAAGATATACCATTTTCCATAATAATAATAAAAACAGACATTGTGCAAATGGCTATTCTTTGTAGGAATACCAGGAAAAATTGAAGATGTTTTGTTTTGTTTTATTTTTAAAGTCATTCAGCCACACAGCACCTGAGAGGGTTTAATTAATATATGCATAGGAACAACACGGAACAGATATCTCAAAACTTGAAAGAAAAATAATAGTAACTGGTTTATGCCAGTTTTTTTCAGGCATGGAGATTACCTGATCAACTGGAATCTCAACTTGAGTATCTTCATCTTCTTGGACCTCTGCTGCCCCCCGCGTCTCAGATCTCTCTTCTCCAGCTTTGAAAATGCCTTCATCTATTATTGGAGAGAAGTACGGTGAAAATCAAAATCCAATTGTGACATCGTGTGGCTGAATGTTGACATTACAATCAAATATCTAATGAAGACTATTTGTTAATAGGTATTTTGGTACTCTTTTTATTGAGAGGACTTCCGTAGCCTCCTCCCCTCCAGTTCTTCCACATTTTCATTGGGAAAAGGTTCAGTGGCCAAAACCAGGCTGACGCAACAGAGCAGAGCTGTGTCCCAGAATCCTCATCACCCTTTTGCTATTGATGTGTTTTTATTGAAGTATAGTTGACATTTAATATTGTATTAATTTCAGGTGTACAACACAGTGATTTGACATTTATATCCATTATGAAATGATCACCCTGATGAGAGTAGTAACCATCTGTCATTATACAAAGTAATTACAATATTGTTAACTATGTTATATGCTGTATATTACATTCCCATTTCTTATGTGTTCTAATTAAGAGGTAAGTGGCTACTGATTTAATAACACAAGCCTGTACAGGTATTTAGATGGAAAGACTTCATACCTATCTCTGTTCTCCCCACCTATTCATAAAATGATGATGATGCTTGGTGCTTTAAAATACTACTTTTAGAAGTTTTCCTTTCCCAAGAGAATACGATACACTGAACATAATGTATTGGAATACTTTCCTCTATTCAGAGTACTACAAAAAATATTTTTACTACAACAGAATCAGAGAGCTGACTCTGCATCTCGCACAAATCAATCTTTCATTTTGTGGATTTCCACAGGATTTTCACAGCCTATGTCTTAAAATCCTTAACTATAAAATGTAACCTAAATCTCTTAAGATTTTAGGTTAAGCTCCTTCGATTTGGTTTCCTATGGAAAGCAATAATAGCTATTTTCCATATTTGAAGTAGTTTTAATGTCTCCCCTCAGCCTTCTTTCTCCAGGCCAAGTAATCAAAGAATCACAGAACCATTTGTCATTCTGTCTATCTACTTGCCTCAAGACAGGTTTAACGCTTCCGTCATCCCCACTGATGTTTTCTCTCTCCAATTTTTAAGGATCTCCAAGGATGGAGATTTCCCCTCCTTCTCTGATAATCTATTATGGTATTTGATTATCTCTGTAGTCTAGAAAATGTTTTTATCTTGTGCCTTAAACCCCCTCTATTTCTCTAATGGAAGCTTGTTTCCTAGAGCATAATGATTTAACACATTTCACATAATAATACTTCATATTGTTAAAGTTATGAAGACACTCAATTAAATAGACTTTTACCTTTGTTGAGGATCAATTATATGTAAGGTACAATATGAGCCAATATGACTATCTAAGATATGAATGAGATGCAGACCGTTTCTTCAAGTTGCTTACAGACCAATGAGTAGACAGAGATTTACACACATCACCAATGAGGTGCCCCAAGGTAGGTGCTCTGAGAGGTAAGTCCTATAGGAGAGTGTTTAGAAGCTGAGATGCCAAAGTCAGGTGACAAAGGAAGGCAGAGAAGGAGGGACAGAGGAAACAGAACCAAACTCAAGCCCTTTGGGTTTCTCCTAGAGAAACCATTTTCCTTTTTAATTACATTTTTTGTAACTTGACTGGATGTTGCTTCTCTACTCTCCTTTTTAAAATCCAGGGACAACAGAGCTACCCTCAAACTTGATTATACATGTTAGATTAATTCACATGGATTAATTCATTTTGAGGATTATCTACAGCAATCATTTATTCCCAGACTGGTTTTTCCTATCATCCAAAAAAGTCTTTTTGCCCAATGATTCTTTCTTTCCACCAGCTCTTGTATGCTTAAGCAATCCAAAGTAATTTTTCATTCACTAGAGTTGTCACAGTTAAATCACCCTATAAATATATATATATGTAAACTGAACATATACATATATACAGGAATCACTACAAATCATTACCAAATGATGATTTCAGGTTTGGCAGCCATTTTGGATTATCTCTACAACCAATCTTCCCCAACACACAGTGTATCTAAGCATTATGTCCTGACTCTGCAGCATCTCACAACTGAGGACATGGATCCAAAATGAAATTGCAGCCAAAAGCCCAGTGATATGAGAAGAAAGAATATAGAAAACGAGACAGTGAATGCGATGATGTTCTCGTATATATAGGCCTGGAGTAAATGCAGAGTTTCGGTCATGTACTCAACAAAGTAATCCTTGAGCTGAGAAAAGTGCAGGGAAGGACACTTCAAGGAGATACAAAAATAGCTTGCAATTATTCCGTCCTAAGAGAGGAAACGTGAAAGGGAGTAATCCAAGTCTATAAAATTGAAGTCAACAGAGACAGAGTAAGCTGATATTTATCTCTCCATCAAAATTCTAGAACTTGGAACTCAATGGTAGAAACAATAAAAATAAACTCATTTTATTCACATGTGGAGTTTACAACACTGAAAATGTGCAGGGGCGGATTTCAAAACAGGGACACACAATTTATCAAATGTTATCTCCAAAATGGTTTAAAAAGGAGAATTAGGTATGTTTGACATTCATTTCTACCTTCTGAATTACCTTAGAAGACAAGAATCATACTCATTCAGAAAATGCCCCTTGAGTCAACCTTCCAGAGACAGAAGCTGGACGCAGTAGACTATAGTTATGACCTATGTACATGACTTTTTTGGACGACATTTTGGCACCCAAGTGTTGCACTTTCTTTCAAAGAGACTACAAAGAGAAATTTACAGATACTAAAGGAACGTATTCTCAAATACTCACATTCAGTGAAATGTTTAACTGTACCTAAGCAGAGCTATGAATGGCTTACAGATGTGTTTCAGGATAAACATTTCACCAGAAAAGTAGAATACGATCAATAAGAATGAAGAAAATAAAACTGAAAGGGCACTGGAATGGAAAATGGCAGCCACAAGGATCCAAAAGGCAAAGAGACAAAGCAACAAAACTCGACATTGTGTACAGTGACGCAAATAGAGAAGACAAAGATGAAAGTGTTTGTGTGAGGTGTCAGGGGAGAGTTTTGTTCATCGGTGAGCTGAGATGCGTAAGCCATCTCCTTCAGCAGTGCAGAGTAAGAAATGGTCAGAAAGGAGTCATAAGAATAAACAGACAAAAAAAGGAAGAATGGCTGCAAAGTTACTTGGTGATAGGAGAAAGCCTACATAGGATTTTAACATTTACTTTTAACTTTTTAAATGTTACGTAAAATTAAAAATAGAGTAACATGAATTCCTAGAGAAAAAACATTTTTAAGTAGCATTTTCTGATTATAAACTGTTTATATAATATGGATGCATTTTAGAAAACTTGGAAGAATAAGAAAATAAGCATCCTTTTAATCTCATGACCCAGACAGAACCACCACTATTTGACAATTGACTCTCTCACACAAATTCACAAAACTGGAATCTTATTCTATATAAAATTTTTAAAGTTTTTTTTTTACTTTAAAATCATAGCATGAATATTTGCCATATTATTAAATGTTATTGGAACACATGATAAATAGATGCATTTGGTGGTACCGTATGTAATTAATGGACAATAATGTAAAATAGGAGTTTTTAAATGAACAAGGTAGATTTCATTTATTTGATTGATTGGTAAACGTGTATCAAGATCTACTGTATAAAAGTCACTCTAGAAATATGAAAGGGCTGCTCTTTACAGGCTTAGCATCTTGTGGAAAGATCACAGAGACACGGGCTATTTATCTTTCCGCGTACGTACCCGGTGGCTCCTTTCCTCTCTTTTGAGTGCTTGTTTCCCAAGAGAAAGCCTGGTCACTGCACACAATAAATCCTCAATAAATGTTCATTGAAATGTAAGACAACAGACAAGTTCCTGGTTTAATCTCTTTCTCACATGTGGATTCCCTTCCTGCTCTATGACCCCTACAACCTTACTCCCTCACCCACTCTGCTAGTATGTAATTCTTCCAAAACTTCCCTCTGGGCTTACTGACATCCCAGTTTTGATACAATTAACTCATATAAATCCTTAGCTTCTTCACTGAGTGCTCCTTCTACCTCATTTTAAATAAAAACCTCACCAATCCATGTTTCTCCCCATCTTGTGTCCCACCATCAGAGTAGTTTCGAAACCCAGGTGATAAGCCATTCTACACCCTGGCCTGAATATTTTGGTTTTCAACTCCAATGAAAGTCCCCTCAACTCCTCACTACCACACATCCTTTTCATCAGGTGGAGTGGCTTCAATTGCAGCCCATGTGTAGTCATGACAAAGAATTTGTAGGTCCCAGTATCACTGTGCTAGTTCATGTCTTATGCCTATACCCTCAATGCCCAGTTGACTGCTTTTGCCCTTGTCCCTGTGTGGCTGCCTGTTGGAGTCTTACTCATGGTTCAAATCCTATCCAGCTCTATAAAAATCACCTCTGATCTCATTCCCCAATCCTACAACCAAACAGAACCAATAGCTACCCCTATACACTACTGCTCTATCTCACATACTTCATCTATCCATGAATCACACTTACTTTTAATGATTTCTTGTATCAATTCTGCCCCCCTAATCACTATGCTCCTTCAGGCATAGGCACTAATCAGGCATAGACAATAACTTTTGTCTTTGTAAGTCTTGTGCCAAGCACAATGTCAGCCATATAACAGGTTTTGAAAAGACATTTGTTAAATATGCAAAGCATTATACAAAAATCAAATTTTCAGCATTGTCTATAAGTATCATTTGTAATAGAATGTGTATGGGTATATAACTCTTACAGGCCCAAGATCAGTGAGCCAATGTGAATGTTCAGAAGTATGTGAATATCCAAAGTAGATTTTCAAAAGCAGGCCTTAAAACCAGAAAATTAAAATTACTTAACACCAAAGAATTGCACAAGGACAAACTCCGATGGAAGAGAACTTAAACAACATAAGAACATGTTCCCCTTCTGTCCGTGCCATAGTCAAAAGCAACTACAGACACACTCCATGGAAGGAGGCAAAGATAAAACATTAAAAATTTAAAACACATGCTTGCAAGGATAGATTCCTTGCACAGTAAACTTTCACAGTAAACTGGTGAATTTAGGGCATAACGGCAATTGTTACGTGCAATGGTTGTGTAGTTATTGCTAAAGAAATCTCAGACATCCTAACTGTGACTTACTCTGGGTAGGTGTTACCTAGGGTAGAAAGTTTAGTCTCCAATGGGACAGAGAAGTAGTTTTAGTGACACTCAGGAGTTTCATAAAAACAGGAATTTAGTCTCACTCAATCCCAACGTCAACAGTTAAGTGATCTTTTTGCCATAGACTGACCATCTGTAAACTTTGCTTGTGCCAACAATAGTCTTACAAATATTCAATATTTCTTCTAATCTCCCTTTTAATAAGCATTAGTATAATTTTCAGCTGCTCATGAAATTATTTCGTTTGACTCTTAGTAATTTTGCTTCCGCTAAAATTAATTGTGCCCAGTAAATGTAATAATAGAATATCCGTACATCATACAAAAATAAACCTTTCTCCTATAGATAGGAAAGGTAGATTTTTGGAGAAAGTGCTAATCAGATGATGCCTCATTTTGGAATGTCCTCCCTAGGCAAACATCTAGTGCTTAGCTGTATGAACTCACTATCTTTATCCCCCACCCACTCACTTTCTCCCACAGTTTCTAATCTGGCTTCTGCAGCAGCACCCCATAAGGACTGCTTTTGTAAAAATTATCAATGACAATGATGTTCGTCTTTATGTTCTCATCTTACTTGATCTCCTAGCACTTTTTAATACAGGCAATATCTCTTTCTATCTCTCTCTTTCTCTATCTATCTATCTATCTATCTATCTACCTATCTATCCATCTCTCTAATTCTCTATTTCACTCTCTTGGTTTCAGCAGCATCACCACCTGCCTCTTCTCAGTCTCCTTGGCCAACTCATCCTCCTTTGTTCAACTTCTAAGTATTAGACCACACAGAGCAGCATCACGGGTCTACTTCTTTGTGTACACACTCTTCCTAGGAAATCTCATTAAGATCATGGTTTGAATACCAGCAATATGCCAAAGACTCTAGTCTATATCTTCAGCCTCAACCTCATTGCAGATCCCCAAACTTATACATTCAATTGCCTAAGTTGACATCTCACTTAGGATGTCTAATAGGCATCTCAACCTTAACATGGTTAAAACAGAACTCTGGTTCCCCTAAACTGATTGTCCTCTATATTCCCCATCCCAGGAAAGGGCATCACCACTCAAGCCTCAAATCTGGGAATTATCCTTATCACCATCTTGCTCTCACTCCCTACTATATCCATTCCATTGTTGTCTTAGCAATTCAATCTCCTTTTAAATAGATCTCAAATCTGTAAATAGTATTTTCATCTCCACTACCAACTTGGTCTAATCACCTCTATCTGTTGGATTGGCTGTTGCAATAGCTTACAAATTAATGTTATCTCTTCTACGACTCCTGCTATCCTGGAATCCATCCTCTACGCAAGAGCCAAGAGATATTAACAGATTATAAAGATTATTTAGAATCTTTCCAACATCTTTCCGTCATACGTAGAATCCAAGGTCCTCACCATGACTTACAGAGATGTGATCTGGAACTTAACTCTCTCTTGGACCACATTTCATACCACTTTCCCTTTGCCCATTAAACTCCAGCTACCTTGTCTTTCTCCAACAGAAAATTCATTCCTACCTTATGGCTTTGTCATTGTTACACCCTCTGCCTGGAATGTTCTTCCCCTTTTTTCACATGATTAGCTGCTGCTTATCATTTGTATCTCAGGAAACTCTCCTCATTCCTATTCCAGTGTCCACCCAGTCACTCACATTCTTACTCACTATCTTACTTCTCTGCCTAGTACTTGTTACTATCTGATATTTTTCTTGTTTATTTGGTGATACAGTGTTTGTCAGTTTCCACCAACGTGTAAGCTCCAAGAAAGCAGATACCATGCCCATATTGTGAACTGCTCTATCCCCAGCACTTAACAGAGCTCAGCACATAGGTATTCGAAAGGTATTTGTTGAAAGAATGAAGAGCAGGCACTCAAAAATATCTGCTGCATTGAGATAGAACGGAAAGGAGCACACAATTTAAAAGCCATTGGTCCAGTCCATCAATTCTTTGTGTCGTTACAGAGTTTTTGCCCCCATCTGTCTACATTCGGCAGTATAGCATTTGAATGGAGAGGAGTCAAAGGGGGTTGAAGAGAAGGAAGATTGCAGTACAACCTACACAAGGATCAACAAATTATGCTCTGTGTAGTGGGTAAAATAATAGCCCCCAAACATGTCCACGTCCTAACGCTCAGAAACCGTGAGCATGTTACATTACAAGGCAAAGGTGAATTAAGGTTGCAGACGGAATTAAGATTGCTAATCAATTGACCTTGAGATGGGGAGATTATCTTGGATTATTCACATGGACTCAATCACAAAGGACTTTTGTGATTATAGAGGAGGAAGAGAGAGGCAGGAAATCAGCGTCAGAGCGATGCTGGGTGAGGAAGACTTGACTGGCCATTTCTGGCTTTGAAGATGGAATGGGGCCATAACCCAGGGAATTATAGACAACCTCTAAAAACTGGAAGGGAGAAGGACACAAATTCTCCCCTTAGAGCTCCTAGAAGGAACAAAGCCTTCCCAGTACCTCGATTTCAGCACCATTTTTGGAATTCTGACCTTCAGAACTGTAGATAATGAATTTGTATGTGGTTTTAAGCCACCAAGTTTGCGGTAATTTGTTACAGCAGCAGTAGGAAATTAATACACCATGTGTCCAAAAATCATGGTCTAGAGAGAATATCAGGGCAGCAGCCACGGCAAACCCCCTTTCTGACTCCTGCAGACACCTGCAGGGCCAGGGCAGACAGCTCAGACTCCCTCTGCTCCTCCTGCTCTGAAGGCAGTGGTCAGAAAATCTCCCACGAGTCCACTGCCTTTTGTTTTCCTTCTCTGCTATTACTTCTCTTTCTCCCCTACAAGGTGCAAATTCCACCACCACCCGCAGACACCCACACATCTGCCAGAAGAAAAGGGATTCAATTTTTTTTAAGTCTTCCCAAACCCTTAAACCTTTGTAATAAAAGCCATTCACTAACAAACTAAGAGCAAGGATAAATTTGATATACAATACTGCTCTCATTCAATTACTACACTAAGGATCAAATTCAATGCTTGAATGCACGCTGCATCCAAATTCAGCTCTAATCTTTATTCTTTGAATCATGAATAGACATTTTAGTGTATATTACACAGTAAAGCAATAACAAACACTCTAGTAAAACTAAAAATGCTCCTCAATTATTTTTCACTTATCCCTTATGAATTTTATTGCTTTAAAAATGAAAGCAGAGCTGCTGAGGTAGGGCAGTCATATCATTACTGTGTAGTTCGTAATAAATAGGAATCTGTTTCCCCTACAGGAATGGGAAACAAATGTTTGTGCTTTTTCAGCCTCTCCGCAACTAGAACAGCTGAAATGAAAGCATTTCCTAGTTTCAGTGCATCGGTATTTCAGTTGCATAACATTGTAATACTTTAATGTTTGCAAGCAAGGAAAGTTACCAAATAATTAATGAATGATATATTCATGTAACTGATGATAATCAGTATTTAAGCCCAACAATCTTGTTTAAAGGATACTTTCTCACCAAAATTATTAAAAATTATTTTTAAATAGTATTATAAACCATATTTTAGTATGTTCAGTGTTTAAAACTGATTGAAACTCATTAGGGTAAATAAGAAAAAAAATAACAGAATAATGCCCAGTTTTGAATAGTTTATGGAAATGTTAGATATCTATTAAGTGGAAGCCCGATATGTCAGCAAGAAAATTTAAAGTGATTATAAACATTTTTCTTTGATTTACTATTGAGACTGCCTCAGTAAAATGTTAAGTTAGGGGGCTGGCCCTGTGGCCAAATGGTTTAAGTTTGTGCACCCCGCCTTGGAAGCCCAGGGTTTCGCTGGTTCAGATCCTGGGTGTGGACCTAGCACCACTCATCAGGCCATGCTGAGGTGGTGTCCCACATTGCAGAGCCAGAAGGACCTACAACTAGAATATACAACTATGTACTGGGGCTTCAGGGAGAAGAAAAAAAAAAGGAAGATTGGCAACAAATGTTAGCTCAGCTGCTAATCTTTAAAAAAAAAAATGTTAAAAACAAAATGTTAATTTTAAAATGTAGCTCATTAAACCTAGTAGATTACTGAGAAAAATGTGGGACACAAGTATTTATGGCTTTCAGTATATAAGATAATATTCTAAGAAGAAAAAAATATATCAATCTATTTACAAGGAAAATCATGTACTTATTACATGTCACATCAGTTACCAGAGGCAGAATTAAAGTAAAATTGGTAAGAAGGTGATATACAAATGATTTTAA
The DNA here is from genome assembly GCF_037783145.1 of Equus przewalskii. NCBI lineage: Eukaryota > Metazoa > Chordata > Mammalia > Perissodactyla > Equidae > Equus > Equus przewalskii. Next base: position 22,522,078 of record NC_091849.1, read on the forward strand.
TTAGGTAATGTTAATGTCAACTACAATCATAGGTGAAATAAATTGAATTTCTAATAAAACTCTTCATAGATACAGATTGTTGCCATCACAACATCTTACTGAAATTTAAAGAGGGCACTTCCAGAAAGCTGACCTGGTCTACAGCAGTCTTTATGAAGTTTAGCAAGTAGTGAGGTAGAGAGGAAGAGCAGATGCACATGTAATAACACTTCCTTAGGAGAGGATATTGGCCAACACTCCTTTGATCTTTGTTACAACTTGTACAATATCCCTCCTCACACCACTCCTCTGAATTAATGTATATTATCATCAGGAAGAAAACAAAAACTAATCAAATAACAGCGAATGCTCTGAGCGCATCTAATTTAGTGCAGCCATATAATCCAAACGTTTTTTAATCACTAATCTTCTTCATGTGTTTTTATTATGTCCCATAAACTCAAATGGAAACTCTTTACAGAAACAAGAATATCATAAGTGATATTTTTCTTTGGCAATTTAGAATATTACATGAAAATAACCTTATCCATTCACTTAAGTAGGGTGAGTTTTCTTAACTGCAGTTTGAAATATTTGCCTTCTTTCTATTCCCTGACTCCCACTCCAGGGTATTAAACATCATCTGTTAAGCAATTGATGTTTAAATTTGACTATTAACTCTTTTCATAGACTTGATCTTAACCATCAGGGTTATTTTACCTTGACTTTAAATGGGTGTAACAAAATTTTCTAAGTGTAAACAGAAAGGAAAAGTAGGATTATTATCATTGATTTCCCCAGATCACGGGTAATTTTGTTCTTATCCCTACATTTCTATTTTATTCTTTTCAGACACAAATGTTTTAGATTTTCATCAAAATCAGAACCATTCAGAGTACAGACAATAAAGCACACATTTACAATATGTAAAATTCATGATCCTTAATTATTTTATAATCTATATAAATTTTGATATAATTTCTAAAGTCTGTATCAGATACATGGGACTGAGAATAATAAAGTACTTCTGAGTAGATTTACCTAACCCAAGAAGAATATATAGCTTTACTTTTGCATTCTAATTTTGTAAACTTAGAAAAATTATACTGCAAATTAGTTTTGGTTTATCAGAATAATTGAATTGTTCCTCTAGTGACTTAGCATTACTTAATAAGTGGCCTAAAATTCACGATTCCTGTTCTTAATTCTGGCTAGTCCAACCACTTCCAAATGACCTTGTGTATTCCAGTGTATAAAAGAGCTAGTCATACTTAAACTACTTCTCTACTCTAGAAAATGTATCATGATAACGAACAGAGTACTTGCATATAACAGAAATACGTAGTACTCAAGTTCCGCAAGTTTTTGTTCATTCATTCATTCATTATGCCAATATTCACGGAACCTCCTCATGCTCAAGCGTGTGCTGGACATCAGTCATAGAAAGATGAACAAGGCACTGGCCTCAGGATGCTTATTGTCTACTGGAGAATTTAAATGGAAAAATCCACAGCAGAGAATGATAAGTGCTACACAGGCTGTTAAGAGTGCATAGAACTAGGAAAGGGTAATGGGGTAGGGGAGTCAGTCAAGGAAGGCTTCTGAGTGAGAGACAGCAGCTGCAAATCGAAAGAGGAACAGAATTAGTCATTGACGAGCAGAGGAAGGGCCTTCTAGATCAGTATATGGGAAGACTTGGAGGCATTGGAACACATAGTGTATTCCAAGAACTGCAGTCAGATAAGCACGGCTGCAGCAAGGTTGCAGGGCTGGGGAGTGGCGGGTGAGGCAGGGAATGGTTCAGGAAACCTTGTCTGAGAGAACCAAGAATTTGAACTTGATCCTGAAGATGATGAAGAGCAACTGAAGGACTTTAAGCAGGGAAAGGGGAACACAGAGCTGGGGGGCGTCCTGGAAAGAGGGCTGCCTAGATGAAAGGGGGTGAGGATTCATGGCAGGCTGTGCGTAGATGGGAAGATATGGAAGGTATTGCTCAAGGCCCTCCAGGATGATACTGCTGAGGCAGAGATACCAGGTCAGAGTGAGAAGACTAGCTGAGATTGTAGAAAGGAAAGCCTAGAATGCGGGTCAGACTGAAGCAACAAAAGGCTGGTAGCCTGGGGAGTTTAAAGAAATGGAATGGGAGGGGTGGGCAGCCCAGTGGCTTAGTGGTTAAGTTTGCATGCTCCGCTTAGGTGGCCCAGGGTTCACTGGTTCGGATCCTGGGTGCGGACCTACACACCACTCATCAGGGCATGCTGTGGTGGTATCCCACATAGAAGAACTAGAAGCACTTACAACTAGGATATACAACTATGTACTGGGGCTTTGGGGAGAAAAAACAAAAAAGTGGAAGATTGGCAACAAATGTTAGATCAAGGCCAATCTTCCTCACCAATAAAAAAAGAAATGGAATGGGAAATAAAGCATGGAACGACGGGTTATGAGACTGTGAAGCACAAGAGTCCACATGCAGCACCCGTTGTGAGTGGGACAGGCACTGCTCTCTGGATTGTGGCACGACACAAGACATTGCAGGTCCTGAAAGAAGGCAATGGCAGTGAGATGGATAGGAGGGGACACAAGAGACACTTAAAAGTTGTACTGATAGGACTCCACAACTGCCTGGTTGTGGGAGTGAGAGAGATGAAAGAGTCGAGGGGAGACTCTAAGATTCTTATGGCGGGGGTGTCTAAGTGAGTAGGAGTGCTATTGATAGAGCCATGGGAAGGAAGGGAACGCAGTGGTGAGAAGGGAGATGTTGAGTTCTGATTCTGATATCTCGGTTTGAGTCCCCCATTAAGCATATTGATAGAAATGTCCAGGGTGGTTGGAAATTAAGTCTGTTACTAGAAATAAAGTTCTAGGATGAGAAAATATATTTGGGAACTGTCAGAATAGGGTTGGTAAATAAAGTCATGGGTCCAGATGAGAACTTGGAATGAGAAGAGAAAATGGCTAGGGACAGAATTCTAGGAAACAATATTTAAGGGATGGGTAGAAGAGAAACTCACAAAGATTTAAAAGAAACAGCAAAAGGTACAAGAAAAAATAGAAGAGTGAGCTGTCGAGGAAGCCATGGGAAAAGTGGAAGTCAACAACAAATGAGTAATCATTATTAAAAAGTATCCTCCAGTTTTGGCATCTTAATGATCTGGTCACCCAGGTGACAGCGATTTCAGTGGAACATGAAAATCAGGTTATATTGGGGTGTAGTACAAAAGAGTGATGAGGGCCAGCCCTGGTTGCCTAGTGGTTAAGGCCAGCATACTCCGCTTCAGCAGCCCAGCTTTGGCTCCCAGGCACGGACCTACAGAACTCATCTGTCAGCAGCCATGCTGTGGCAGTGGCTTGCATACAAAAAGAGGAAGATTGGCAGCAGCTGTTAGCTCAGGGCAAATCTTCCTCAGCAAAAATAAAAATAAAAGAGTGATGAGGAAGTAAAGTCAGGCAGTGTAGACGACTCAAGATGACTGGCTATGAAGTGGATGGGAAGAGAGACCATAGCCCTGTAAAACCTAACTCAGAAGCCTGAGACCACAGAGGTATTAAGGGCTGAAAGGGGGTTAAATCCCAACTCTTCTGGCTCCAGCCTTCCAATTAATTTGTCACACATGTCGGCACCATAAAGCTGTTGCCAAACCTATATCCATAATGCACAAACATGTCTAATGAAACCGAAGCATTCTTGCAGAAACTCAAACAATGCCCATTCACTCACGGCCAAGAGAACCATCTTCATCTTGATGATATAAATCTAACTAGAACCGTATTTCATGAAAATGCCAATCATTCTTGCTATACAGACATTTATTGGAGTTTGAACCTTAGCTAAAACACCTAAATGAATTACAACATGGTACTCTGGCTGCCAGGAGTAGGGCACTAGGAGTAGATAGAGCAAGAAGGAGAGAAACCTACACAGCAGACCCACCCCAGGAAACAAGGCACCTTCAACTCACTCACCTGAGTGAAAGCATTCTATTGGTATGGTCATTAACAGTCATTTCAGAGAAAGAAATAAAAGACTCCTTAGTTCCAGAAGACTACTAAGAATTCACGCAAGGAATCTCTAAAAAACCAAAGGCAAAAGACAAACCAGGACTGTAAATTTTCAAAATCTATCTTCAGTTGATAAACTTGAGGTAGAATACTGAAATACGTCTCTAAATATTTGTTTCCAAATTAGAGGTACAGTATATACTTAAGGGATTAAATAGCTAGATTGAATATGAAAATAAAAATGGACCGAATGTGCATTTTCAAAAGTTGGTTATTAATCCCAATTATTATTAAAGTACAGATTTGCTTATCTAAGGCTCCAACATTTGCTTTCAACCACTAGTACTAATATGCTTTCAAATAGTGTCCTGTGGTTCCATACTGTAGTGGTTAGCATGTCTGCTTTACATGCAGAAGGTCCTGGGTTCGAACCCCAGTGGAACCACAAGGCAGAAATTAAGTCTCTGAGGGATATGAAAATAATATACTAAACAAGGCCAATACTACTGTAAGTAGAAAGCAAGCATCACCATGAGACGACTCTGGTCCTCACGCAGAGCAAAGTGACATGCAGTGCAAATCAGCCCAATTCAGTCATCCTGAATAAAGGGATTGGATAACTTTTCATCTAATCTAATCGGTACAAGTAATGTGCCTGAATAGCTCATTAAATCTGAGTGAGGGCATTTTCAACGTAACTGTTTCAGCAAGTACATTTCTATTTGCTTTAGACAATCAAAGTGAGATCTCTTGAATGTTTAGCATTTCAAGTGTTTCTATCTGTTCCATGGTAATTTTTGAAGAGGATGATAAATTTTTATCAGAGTTGATGCCTTGCTAAAGATATAACTCAGCTTTCATTGATGGTTAATCTTCCATCTTAACATAAAATGGGAAGTTACAATGTCTTCAATTTAGCATATCTTTGACTATGCATGAAGTCTACAATTCAAGGAATTGCTATCAATAAATGGTAGATAAAAACAAATTTTTGCCTAAGATCTTTTTCTCTGAAATGTCTACTCTTTTTCAAATTTTATTTTAAACAGCCTGAGATAAATCCATTTAAATGAATCTATTGAACTCCATTGTAAGATGATTATCTAACCATATATATTCCTATATATCAGCAATTGATATAACGTGACTATATATCAATTTAGTACCAAATCTGAGAGAATCAAATAAACAAAATGTCAAGCCATCACTGTGAAAAGACATCCCAGTAGCCTCAGTTAGTGATGAGAAATGTGCAAATTAGCTATAAAATAGTGCTATTTATTATGAAACTATCAAAACAAATCAGTCAGCACCTTGCTCACTTTGATTTAACGTTGCTCCACTAACAGGTACTGACTGAGCATCCCCCAGATTCTGTGCTCTTTCCATTTAGCGTTATGACTTAGGGATTTCGTCAGTATCTACAACATAAATCTATGTATGCTGTATTTTTGTAAAGATAGAAGACATTCTTCTCTCACATTTTAACCTATCATTGAAGTTCATCATCTAAAAGCTTCATTCCAAAAGGAATAATTCTGACTAATGGTATCTTTCAGTTATCCTTGTTTCTTTCTAAATCGATAAATGAGAAATACCAATAATCTACTTGTTTTAATTATGGGAAGGGGGCAAAAATAATCTTTCATTGGATTTTTCATTACACTGTAATTTTTAAGTGTAATTCCATTGCATTGTGTGGTATGAATTAATTTTCATTGGTTATTATAAAATTTCACATGCTTTCAATCAAGATAGAAGACAAATATTAGTAAACCAAAGAAAATATCTATTTTAGAATAAGTGGAAATGCTTATTGTTCAGTCAAGAAATATTTTTCCCCAGCATTTATCTAGAGTCAAATGTAAATTACTAATAGTTACAATATTAATGATCATTAGCTAGTACTTATTGGATGCTTATTATATGACAAATATCATTCTAAGTATATTACATGTATTAACTCATTTAATGCCCATAATAACTTTACGAGATAATTACCAATGTTACCTGCATTTTATATATGAAAACAGAGGTACTCTGAAGTTCATAGATAGCAAGTGGTGGAAGCAGGATTCAGATCTACTAATCTGACACCAGAGTTCACATTTTTAATGACTTTACCATGCTTTTAATGGCAGGTTTCTTAATCCTCCAGTCATGACTCATTAGTGGATTGTGACATCAATTTAATGGCTTACAACTAGTGTTTTTTAAAAGGCAAAAGATTTATATGATCTGAAGAGAAACCAGAGTATATACAACTAGTGTTTTTTAAATAAAATACAAAAAAAAATAAAAAGTAGATTATGGTGCTAGAGTCAGCTTCACGGGCATGTGTCCTGTGCAGCCATACAGGGCCCCACTCTAAGAAGGGCCCCCCATTTGGCTTAATGTTCTGCTATCATCATCTTGAAATTCTTAATAATTTTATCTTTGAACTTGTTTTTTGTAAATGAACTTCAATGCAACAAGGGGGAGCATGTTCATGAGAAAAGGATACACGTACAATAAGCATGCCCATGGTTCCCTGCCACCCATTCGCATATAGTATTTGCGATGCCCCATAAGCACAGAATTCAGGTGGACCTACAACGTGTGGGAGTTCGTCCAGACTCAAAGTGAGTACAAGACAAGCATGTAATGTCTGTGTCAGAATAAGGGGTAGTGAGCGGCTGGCTGCCTTAGAGGCCACACTTTCCATTAATACCAGAACTCGCTTTCAAGGAAGAGAGCAGGCAATGGCATTCTAAGAAGTAAGAAAGACCAAAGATAAATTATTCCTACTCTTTCTTACTTGCGTTACTTCCCTGTAGTAGACACTTCTGCTGAAAGTGATAATGACACAGGAGGAAAGGGAAACATAAGGCAATCTTGGATAGAATGCTTCCTTCCCCTTTCGGTCCTCCTTACTCATCAACATGCCTAAGATAGAGAGTGTTGGTAGGATGTGTGCATATTGAGAAGCGAAATAAACAGTTGAGTTCATTTTAGACAGTATTTCCATTCTTCTGATAAGAACAAAATGTAAATGCAGGCATGAGGTAAGAAACACAAATTGTGTAATTTTGGTGATTCCACGCATGAGTTAAACGCTCTTATATTTTGCATTTAAAACAAGCGTTGCACATTATAAAGATAAATGGTAAAATGCATCTTAACAAATTCCTAAGCTGGGGCCAGCCCAGTGGGGTAGTGGTTAAGTTTGCGTGCTCAGCTTCGGTGGCCCGGGGTTCGCAGGTTCAGATGCCGGGCGTGGACCTATGTACTGCTTATCAAGCCATGCTGTGGCAGGCGTCCCACATATAAAATAGAGGAATATGGGCATGGATGTTAGCTCAGAGTCAATCTTCCCCAGCAAAAAGAGGATTATTGGCAGTGGATGTTAGCTCAGGGCTAATCTTCCTCACCAAAAAAAAAAAAAAAACAGAAAAAAGGAAAAAAATAATTTCTTAATTTAATTTTTCTTTACTTAGAATGACAATAACAGCAAATAAAAACCACCATGACAAATCGAGAGAGAGAAACCATGGAAGAAAGGAAAAAGTATATATTTAAGTACGTTTAACAGCACTTTTTTCCTGCTTTTTGAACAAAAGGTCCCACGTCTTCATTTTGCACCAGACCCTGCAAATTATATAGTCAACGCTACGCAGGACACATAGTAAAGGCAACTATTGTTTCACAGAACTGTTATTTTATGAAACAAATACTCATAAACATATGTGGGTGAACTGGCTCATGATATAAATTTTTTTATAGAATAGGTCACAGAAAGTTGAAAAACTACTTCACTACACTGGAGACAATCAATGGCATAAAAACCCTCTCTCCTTGCCATCCTGAAAGATAAGTCACTTAAGAAGGGCAGCAGTTATCTGAATTCCCACTCCCTGTTGTGTTCCATGCTGAGTCTAAGCTCCTTTGCTCAATTTCTAAAGACCATCATAATTTGACCTAACTCCCACTTTCCAACAATTTGTCCCACAGCTCTGCGACCCAGGGGAGGTGGGATGGCTCCTACTTCTCTGTCCTCCCTTCCTCTGACCCCTTGAACTCAACCAACTCCTGCTCATCTCTCACCTTGCCACCTCTGCTGAAGCAATCTCCTCACCGCCACAATGCCTGACCATTCTTCCAGTCAAGATGCAACTCAAGGGCCATCTCCCCAGAAGTCTTTCACTTCTCAGAAATTTTTAGACTTACTCTCTGTATCCTATCAGTACCACATTATAGAAAGTTTAGATATTGACACAGAGAGGCTATGAGATTGTTTCACAGTCACTTCTCCCAAAGCCTATGACATACAACATGGCTGGGCTCCACACAGCACCCAAGCTGGAGCTAGGAGAAGGAGAAGGGATCTAGATTTTTTGAATGCCTACTATGTGCGGAGCACTATGCTAAGCACGCTCCTCACCATTTCCCTGCAAAGCAGGTGCTTTTATCCGACTTTATGGATAAAGAACCTGAGGTTTATATAACTTGCTCAAGGTTGCACAGAGCCAGGACCAAGCTTTTCCCACCATGATGCCTTTTAAATGATACCCAGCCTGGAAGAAGCTTGGAGGAAGCATCAGTGCTACTAAGGTAATTAACTGCAATTTACACCAATTAGACCAGACCTGAACAAATGTTTTAAGAGTCACAGGGGAGAGCTATTTTACTTGTGAATATTCAGGCTGCATCCTAAGTTCTGGATGAGAAGAAACAAATTCAAAAGTTAAAAATGGAAATAGCGGGCCTGGGTGGGGAGGTGGAGGGGTGTGTGGGGGAGGGTAAGTAGTTTTGAGATCACTTCAAGAAAACAACCAAGAAAAAGAGAATATTCTTAAAAATAAATCAAAATTGTAGGACAGTGTAAAAAATTCAGCTTTGCAGGAACAATAGAGAACAGAAAGCTATCAATTAAACTTGGGGTAACTCAGGCACAGAGCACAAGGCTTCATGTCTGAGTCTGGTGTGTGCCTTGCAGGGAACTGGAGAAAGAAAAGATTTGCGTCTGTTTTTTGCTTAGGAAAGTTTGAGGACTCCATCTGCAAGCTTTTCTTTAAAAATTTTAACCTATTATTGAATCTTCTAACCATCTTTTAAGATAATTCTTCTTCCAGATGAAAGAAAAAAATTATATTTTTTCTTAACTTAGGGTTTAACTGTTGGAATCCTTCCATAAAAGGCATAATTGCCAAAATAACCACAGGTTTAATACCTGATTATATCAGAAATCCCGGTGGAAATAAAAATGTTAATGTGAGATATGAGTGTAACATGCGCTAATGCACAGTATGAGAACATCCATAACAATTTTATTCTTAGCTCAAAAGTGAAAAGCAAGAGATTTAATTTCAGGGTAAAGAAATTCTGAAAAAATATCTGTTTTCCTCAGATGTTCCTAAAACTTATGTATATTCTTTTTCATTGAAAGAAGAGTTAAAAATAAGAAGGGAGTAATGAGTTGAGCTACAGACATGATAATAATAGCAATATATCCCTAAGGCAGTAGAATAAACTAGAACACAAAAACAATCAAAAAATGAGTAACCGTTTAAATATGAAGTCACAAAGTTTTATCATAAAACTATTTTTATTTCCAATCATATTTGCTTATTTGAATATACTTTCCCTTTTTTGGGCAAAAGCTTAACTTTTATTGAAAAATTAGACTGATTAAAGTATATATTTTCACTTGGGTATGTGTGTATAAAAAAATCAATTTACTCCTCTTCAAAAAGTCAGTGGCCAAATGCATTTAGCATCCATTAATGAATTTCACAGCTGGGTTGAAATGGAATCTGGAAAACCTATATCAGAAAACTTTTGGGAAAAGATTTTAAGAAGGAGTTCATAATATCATTGAAACTGTGTCTAACAGAATTGATTTCATTATGAATGCTATTCTAAGAATATTCATACAGTCCAGTTTTACATTTAAACATACCATGTGTTATTCTTAAATACATTTTAAGCTGCACATTTTAAAACTAGATGATGAAACCATATGTAACAGTCTTGCATGGTCACAAAGGATGAAGAGGAAAGGCTGGCATTTCTGCACATGCGTGAGCAGGCGGGCTAACTCTACACCAACACAGAGAGCGCTTCATTGTTCCGCTTGAATCGGCAACCACAAACCTGTCTTTCGTGTATCAGGGATCCCCTCTCACTTTCCCAACTTATTTATATTACAAGATTCTTGCAGGTTGCAACAATTTTACCCTAATGTTGGAAAAGCCTTTGAACTGTCAGAGATAGTACACACTGGCAAATTAATAACTGAATAAATAAATGCACGATATATGACAGACAACCCTCAAAAGAAATTTCTGTGTGAAGCAAACAATCCAGGTAAATGTTTTGCACATCTGACTTACTTTCTTGAATTTATTAGCCTGCAAAAAGAAGCCATAAACTGCACTGCACAGGAATCATGCAAACCAGGCTTTTTATAAATCATCCTGTGTCTGAGGATTGGCAACTAGACAATAGTTACCATACTTGCCTATGTAACCACCCAACTGGCACTTCCAAATAAAAACAAAATTGAGGGGCTGACCCCGTGGCCGAGTGGTTAAGTCCGCATGCTCTGCTTCGGGGCCCAGGGTTTTGCTGGTTTGGATCCTGAGCACAGACATGACACAGCTCATCAAGCCATGCTGAGGCGGCATCCCACATAGTAGAACTAGAAGGATCTACAGCTAGAATATACAACTATGTACTGGGGGGCTTTGGGGAGAAGAAGAAGAAGGAAAAAAAGGAAGATTGGCAACAGATGTTAGCTCAGATGCCAACGTAAAAAAAAAAAAAAAGACCAGTCAAGACACCAGCATTTTTAAAACAACAAACAAAAATTGAGAGAAAATCATGAAAACTACTATTCGTTTGAAAGGGTTTAAGAGCAAAAACTGTTCTTAAACTTCACTCTACCGAGCTTTCCCAAAAGTGGGAAATAAAAGTGAGAAGTTGCTTTCTGTAAAGCATTAAATGACCCTGACCTTCCTCTTAATGCAGAGGATTGAGAGAATATGAATCATCTGCAGCTATCCACTCAGCACTCAGATTCCCATCAACCCTCTCAGGAAAGAGAAAAAGAAAGTGTGGGAAGGTTTCTTCCCAACAGGTAGAAGCAGCGTGGAATGGCATCACTGGGGTTCACTGGGAATGGGCTGGAGATCCAGCTTTACGGCGCATAAGCACTTCCACTGGTTTGTCCGTTCATTCATTTGTTCACAGCCTGAGCACCAGCTCTGTATCAGCTGCTGCGGCTGCTCTTTAGGTGCTGAGGATACAAAGGATAAGACAGTCCTTGCCCTCCAGGGAAATGGCAACGTATGCAAATCAGCACAGCAGGTGTTTTAGAGGTCTGAGAGACACCTGCTTGGGGTAGGATGGTGCACAGAGAAGAGCAAGGAAGAGATGACGTGGAAGCTGGTGTGGAAGAAAGAGCAGCATGAGCAAGGCCAGGCAAATTATAAAGCCCACTAGGTCAGATTTGCTGGAGGAACTGCCCAGGGTGCCTTATGGGTGAAGCATTGGAAGTAAAGGGTCAGGGTGGTGAGAGAGAAGCCTGGCAGGGTAGGTTGGGGCTAGCTGGGGGAAGAAGCTTTGTAAGCCAAGGGGTTTGGTCATGTAAACGGGAGCCCCTGGCAGGGTTTTAAGCAAAGGAGGAACATGCTGAGATTTGAGTTTTAGAAAGACCACTCTGGAAGCAGTTTAGATTTGAGCTATCCTGGGGAAAAGTGGGAGGCAGGAGAGCCCAGGGGGTGCATCAGTGTGTTGGCCTGGGATGTCAGGGGGCAAACCCTGAGACTTCAACATCTAAGGAGAGGCAGAATAAACAAGAAGGGTCAATGAAGAAGGCTGAAAGACACAGAGAGTAGGAGGAGCGCCAAAGAGGGCTGTGGAAGTTATCAACAGAGAGATTTAAAAAGAAAAGAATGATCAAAAGAGTTCAAAAACAATAATACTTTATTATGCTTGCTTTGTACCAGGCACTTTGCATATATTAACTCAATTAACACTCATATGACTGTGATGATAACAATAATACTATTATGATCTCATTTTATAATTGAGGAACTCGAAGCAGAGATCATTTAAGTAACTTGTCCAAGATTACACAAGTGTTAAGTGACAGAGCCACCTACATGGGGCAAAGAGGTCAAGTAAGATGAAGCTGTCAAGAGACTATTGGATTTAACCTTCCAGAAGTCAAGGGCAACCGGTGCCAGTGTGTTTTCATTGGAAAGTTGAGAACTGAAAAGCGATTCTAATATGATGAAGCGTGAATTACAGGTGAACAATTAGAGATACCAAGAGTAAAGTGTTCTTTCACAGAAGGCAATGAGATTTGCGTCTTTACTAATATGATCTGCTCAGTTCTCTTGAGCTGAAGATCTTGTGAGCCCGTCTCAAGAGTGTTGTCCTAAGGATGATGCAGCCATTCGCAATGACCTGACTCACCATACTTCCCTGAAGACTTCCCTCCTCCAGAAAGCTTGTCCTGGCCTCTCCGTTTGGTTTCTGCCATCCCTCTTCTGTGATCCCACAGCACCCTGGACCTGCCTCTGTCGGAGGCAGCACTTACCACCCACACTATAAAGACTCATTAACTCATCTAGCTGTGAGTATCTTGCTCATTATTGTACCTTTAGCTTCTAAGAGAGTTATGAAAACAATCAATAAAATAATAAATGTGTGGGTGAGTGTTTCTGCCTGATTGTGCTTAGAAATATTCCTCTTGGAGTCAAGTAGAAGAAGATAGAGAGAGTAATGAAAATGAAGACATTTATTTTAATTCATAAACATTTTCTGCTCTCAGGTCTCCTCCTCCAAATCGGGGGTCCCTTCCTTATGCAGATTTTTGTTAATGGTGGCTGAGTCTGTGCTGCAGCAAAAATTTGGAAATGCACAGCTGCTGTAAGACACTGGGTGCTCTTGTTAATTTTAAAAATGGAACTAAATGTTTGGACCATTTCAATTAGATATACAAAGATAATTCGGTTGTCAGTAAGTAATTCTTGAGCATCTGCTACATGCCGAACAACTTATTAGGTGTGTTCGATCTGGAACAGGAGCAGACACAAATGAACAAGTTTGTCCCTGATCTGGAAAAGCATGCAGGCTAACTGGATAAACATACATGCATGTAAATGTGTGTGCATATATATCCATCTACGAATATTTAAAGATAGATATTTATAGAGATCTGTAAATAGATAGATAGACCTATCCATATGAAGATGGATAGAAAGTTCATGAAGGAGCATTAAAAACTGAGTATTAACAAGACTACTAAGTCAGTCAACCATACTGAATATATTAACTGGCTCCTCTTCACAACCAGCCCCTAACACTAGTCAGTCAGATTGTTTAACACTTCATTAAATGGCATGGAACTTCCAACGTTGGCAGGTCCATGACTTACTTATATTCTACACATTCATAAACAAAGTCTTAGGAGTTTTGCCTGTGCAATCACACACACACATATGAATGCACATGTTCTGAGACTGTAGCTCTTCGGTAGGTCTGAAACTCCTTTTTCTTTTTTAACTTGACTACCTAATTCAACTTAAATAAACAATCCCAAAAAATCCTGGAATTGATTTCTTGCTTTAAAATCATGTGATCCCATTAATACCAGGGCAGTAAAAACATTATATGACACCAAATCAGAATGCAGCAAGTCTCTATACTCTTCTACATGTCATCGTGAAAAATTTACATCTAATATTTCAGCCACACATCTGTCTCCTACTGTTCCACTTTTTCTCACTTACAGTCTTAATCACAAATTAGTCAACAAGTATTTATTCTTTGTCACATGTGTGTTCAGCATTGTATAAGGACAAAAAGAATTTAACACAATGTTTGCCCATCAGTGGATGTGTATTCTAATCGGAAGTGAATATCTATTGATTGACAAACTTTCATTGATACCCACCCCCATCCTCCACTACCTAGGTATTATGCTAGCATTCAGGATACACAGATGAACAAAAGACATAGTCCTTGACCTCAAATAGATCATATTCACAATAAATAACATTGTATACAATAGATACCATAATAAAATTATGTACAAAGAGCTAACGGTAGCCTTAACAAGAGTGACTATTTCTGACTGAGGGCTCAAGGAAGATTTCACAGAGAAAATGAAATCTGAGCAAGCTCTTGCAAGGCATTCACAGGGTGGGACCATCCCTGTATGGGCATGAAAAATGAAGAGAAGAGCAGACCTGACAAGACACAAGCTATGTGAAAGAGGTAGGCTCCACTCTCGTGAGCCAGAAACTACCGAAGTTTCTAAGCTAGAGTCATGATCTTATCTGTGTTTCAGATGATAGTTTGTGACTGTCAAGAATAGATTAAAGGGGACCAAGCCTGGAGGCTGAGAACACCTGAGGTAGGACTGCTCATAGGTAGAGAGGATATGACCTAGGGCAATGGTAGTGGGGTCAGGAGGTGGAAACTGATTCCAGAGAGATGTTGGAAATAGACCAAACAGCATCCTGTAGGATGCAGCCAGGAAAAAACACAGCTGAAAGGCTACTCAGGTCTCTCACTTAGGCATCTGAGTAGAATATACTAGGAAGACATAATTGGAGGGGATCCAAAAAGAATGGGTTTAATTTAGAATCTTTTAAGTCGGAAAATCCTGTGACATCAGTGAAGGCATGCAGGAGGTAGCTGGGTTGCTGGGCTGGTGTTCCAGGGACATAGAGATAGAGATAGAAAAGAAGAGATAGAGATAGAGAAGAAGAGGGAGTCTATCACGTGACTCTCAGGGACACTACACCTAAAGATAGAGAGAGAGAGAAGGGGGCTGATCTTTCTTAGACCGAGAAGGAACAGAAAGGAAGAAGGAAATGCAGGAGACAGGAATATCGCAAAAACCAAGGGAAGAGGATTTGAGACGATGGCAGTGTACCCACAAAACATCAGAATGATGTGCTGATTTCACTGAGCAATGAATAACATGGATGTCTTTTGAAAAACCAACCTCTATCTAAGACGCCAGTTTTCGACTCAGTAAGTAAATGTGAAGGGTTAAGATTTGTAAAGGTGAGGATTCTCAAGTCTTCCCAGGGGAAGTTGTCCTTCCTCTGGACTTTCAGAGTATGTAGATTCTGGAAAAGAACAATGGAGGAGCAGGACATTCCAGGCAAGAATTAAAAATAGGAACAGAGCATTGGAGCAGCAGGGATGGTCAAGGGACCTAACTAAAGAGACTAATCATCCTGGATTAATGTGGAGAGGTAGTGGGAGATAAAGTGGCATCAGTTGAAAGCGTGACTGGAGCGGAGAGCCTTGAGAGTCAAGCAGAGACGTTGGGACCATCCTAGGTCAAGCCATAGCTACACTGACAGGTCTTGTCTGCCGGGAGTTCCCTGCTGTGTAGCAACAACTCCCAATTATTTTTGGCAACTCTTCCCATACTAGCTCCTGCCCTGATAACTGGCTGTGAAGACAGAATGACGGAGTCGGCCTGCTGGTTTTGCTAAGGGCACATGCTGCAAATGACCCAGCCTGCCCATTTTTCAGCCAACCCTGCCAGCCCAATGTTCACAGCTGACTGTCCCTCGATTAATCTCATAAGCAGAAGGGGGCATGTCAAAGAGGTCCAAGGGCTTACCCCTCGGAAATTCTCATTAACCTGACTATCAGGGTGGGAAGGAAGAGATGAAAGACCTGAACTTGCTCACTGCTTTAAAATCACTTGAAGGTGGTGATTCTTATACTTGCGATTCGATCTTAAAAGAAACTTGCGAGGCAAGAAAGAACACTGTTCTCTTTTTCTCCCACCTCCTTCCCTCTCTTCTGTGGTTCATGCAAAAACACCTGTGTTTTAATTCATGGGCAGAACATTGGGAAGCTTCAATCATCTTCTTTCACGATCTCTACTAGACACCCATAGTAGCAGATTAGACATGAATGATCAGAAAGGGGTTTCGCTCTGAAATAATTAGGTGAAAATCAGTTCTGGCTTCTTTTTGGAATCTGGAAACCTCTTCCTACTGCAGATAGTAGCAAAAGGTTACAGTAAATTTGAAAAAATGTCTGCACCCGGCTTGGAGAAATTTACACATTGGCTTTTTAAATGAAGGCACTTTTTCTAGCATTAATTGGAGATTTTAAGCAGCAGGTGGTGGGATTTCATTTTATTTTGTAAGGAAAAGTCTAACAGTTGTCAAAGGGCCTGGGTAGAAGTGAATTATTTTGAGTTTTTTCTCCAGCTCTCTGAAATGAAGCTTTTACTGCCTGCCGCGTAATGGCCTTCTTTTGCCATGTAAATGTGGGATCAATCTAGTTTTACACAGAAAGATTTTTTCTAATGCATTTTTGGTATTTTTCAAGCTGTGATACAGCTGATAGGAGTTCTTATAAAATGTGAATTACAGGAAATTCATATTTATAAGCTTCTGCAAGTAATTTTAGCGCGCTGACTTTTAAGCATCTGCTAATGAAGAATTCCAAGAGCAGAACCGTGAACTCACTTTTCACCTTTCCATCATGCATCTCCTTCCCTAACCCAGGCCCTGGCGGAGTAACCGCGGCTGGAGGCCTTCGCAGCACGGGCCTCATTTTGTGGGCTTCTGGTAACCGTCCGGAAGTGAGGGTGTGACTCAGAGGGTAGATGGCGGCAATGGAGGAGGGACGGGGTTACGGATCACAATCCCTGAGGAACGTCTACCTCCCTAACAGTTCTATAGTGGCCACCGCTGGGTTTGACAGTCACGGACTTCTAAAGTGTTTTGTGGTTCTGTTTTTGGCTTTTAATTTTGCCCAGGAGAATAGTGGAAATCATAACATTGCAAAGCAGACACACGACAAAAACACGTAGAGGGGTCTTCCCTTGCTCGTTCTGTACCGGTTTCCAATGGCTGCTGTAACAAATCACCACAGACTTCTTTGGCTTAAAACCACACACATTTATTATCTTACAGTTCTGTAGGTCAGAGTCTGAAATGCGTCTCTCCAGGCTAAAATCAAGGTGTCAGCAGGGCTGTCTTCCTTTCTGCAAGCTCAAGGGGAGAATCCATCTTCTTGCCTTTTCCAGCTTCTAGAAGCCGTCTGCATTCCTTGGCTCCTGGCCCCCTTCCATCTTCAAAGCCAGCAATGGATCATCATCGAGTCTTTCTTACAATGTCATCTCTCTGGTTCTGACTCGTCTGCCTCCTTCTCCCACATGTAAAGGACCCTATGATTGCATTGGACCCACCAAGGGAAGTCAGGCCCATCTCTTTGTCTTAAGGTCAGCTGATAAGCAACCTTGATTCCCCCTTGCCTAGTCACATAACATATTCACAGATCCTGGAGATTAGGATGAGGGTCTTGAGGGGCCATTATTCTGCCCACGACGTTCCCATTAAATCTTTCAGAAAAACAGTGCAGAAGGTTTTCAAGACATTTTCAAAGTAAATCAGCTAGTCAAATAGAAAAGCTGGTTTAGTCTGCAGGAGCAGTTGCTTCAGAACACTCACATTCTAACATGATAAAAAAATCCCCAATACTTATGACTATGTCTTCATGCAACCTGTAAGTGAAGGGGAATTGTAAATATTTTTCCTTTACGCTATTTTATACTCACGTCCTTTAGAACCAAACAACCAGAGGGATGAGTCCCCCTGTCCACACTTATCCCTGACTCTTCTCAGCATTGTAGGAGAAGCCAGAAGGTGCTGATCCAGCTCCCAGTTCCTTTTTGAGAGGCCAGCTTCCCTCTCCACCCACCCTGCCTGCTGCTTGGACCATGTTCCCTTCCCTCCCCTAGACTGGAACATGTGTAGCACTTCTCTCCCAATCCCTAATTCCCCAGAACAAAACGCCCTAGTGAAATTTTCCTAAGGGATTTTCCTGTTAGGAACAAGAGAAATAGTTGTGGGGTTTTTTTGTTTGGTTTTTGTTTGTTTGTTTTACTGACGAAGATTGGCCCTGAGCTAACATCTGTGCCAATCTTCTCCATTTTGTATGTGGGATGCAGCCACTGACGAGTGGTGTAGGTCCACACCCGGGAACAGAATCCAGGCCACCAAAGAAGAGTACACTGAACTTAACCACTTGGTCATGGGGCCGGCCCCCCATTGGTTTTTTTTTTATCTTTCTTCTCTTTGAGGAAGGTGCTGTCACAGCTGCAGCAGCTCCATCTGCCCACTCCTGCTCCTGACTCACTGCTCTTCACTCTCCCCCAGGAACAAGTAAGAAAGTGGCACCGCAGCCATGGCTTTAGAGATACCAGAGAGACACCCGTGGAACCAGAAGGGGAGAGTCACCAAATTAGAATCACTCTCACCAGCTGCAAGGTCAAATCTTTGGGGAAGGTGCATGCTGACTGGATCAGAGGCGTAAGGAAAAGTCTCAGAGGGAAAAGATCAGTTCAGATGCCTACCACAACTCAGAATCATGACAAGAAAACCCCCTGTGATGAAGGCTCTAAGACGTGGGATGGCTTTTAGATGAGGATCCATAAGCGACTCATTGACTTCCATGGTCCTTCCGGGATTGTTAAGCAGATTACTTCCACCAGTATTGAGCCAGGAGTCAAGGCTGAAGCCACCACTGTAGATGCTTAAATCAGCCTTTTTAATCAATCGGTTATCAGTTGTGAAAATAAAAATCTTTTGTTAATTCAACGATAGGTACTGAGCACGAACTATGTGTCAGGCTGTGTTCTAAGTACTAGGAATATGAAGTGAACATAAGCAGAAATCTTGGGCCTCGTGGAGCTTGGGGGCAGGAGGGATGATGGAGAGAGATGATAAGCACAATAAGCGGGAATATTATATCATAGAAGGGCTGTCAAGTGCTAGAAAGAAGATGCCATTTTAAATAGAGTAGAAAGGATAGGTCTCACTGAAAAAATAACATTTAAATAATCTTGAAAGGCATGAGGAATGGATATCTGAGGAGAGAAACATTCTCTCCAGGCAGAGGGAATGGCTGGTGCAACGGTCTTGAGGAGGAAGCAAATAGAGGAAGTCATTAACTGTTAAGAGGTTAAAGCTTTTTCGCTACAAAAGCTCCCCCTAAAATTCATTTGAATGCAAAAAGACTAGATCTGATCTTTTAAAATATTCTCCTTTATTACCATCAGCATTTTTTATCTTAAGACTCTGTCACTCTGTCTAGCCAATTTTTTTTTTTTTTTTTTTGGAGAAGAAGATTGGCCTTGAGCTAACTCTGTTTCCAATCTTCCTCTTTTTTGTTTTTTTTTCTCCCCAAAGCCCCAGTACATAATTGTATATCCTAGTTGTTGGTCATTCTAGTTCTTCTATGTGGGATGCCACCACAGCATGGCTTGATGCGCGATGTGTAGGTCTGCACCCAGGATTCGAACGGGGGAACTCTGGGCCACTGAAGCAGAGCGCATGAACTTAACCACTCGCCTACAGGGCCGGCCCCTAGTCTATTCTTATCAAATATTCTGTATAGGCCATGCTCCATTCAATACAGTAGGGTCCAGCACCAGGGACCTAAGAGAAACTGGAAGAAGTCATCACCGAGGGGCAAAAATGACAGAGAAAAGGGGGCTTTATGGAAGACACACTTTGCCTGACCCGTGACTTGCCCTTCATTTAGGCAGACTTCCAAATGCAGAAACAGGAACAGTGAGACTGTCTGTGCTCAGACACAGCTCTCTCTCTTCCTGAGTCCCCTTCACAGCCATGGTGTATTTCTCTATCTGTTTCCTGGCTTGTTGTCCGCCTCCTTCGTGAGAATGTTCCCTCCCAAGAGCAGGGATCTCACCTGACTTTCCCATTCCCGTATAACCAGGAGGACTCTGGCCCTGTCTAGCCCTCAGTACCACCATATGTGAGACGTTCTTTCTGAGACCAGGCCAGGAGCCTTGGTGACAGAAGCAGGCCCGTGAGGAAGGAAAAGATACCAGGTTAGAAGCAGATTCTTTCTCTGGAAAAATACTGCAATTTCTACATGTGAGAAAAGTTTACTTTTAAAAAAACATGCACCTGTTTCCTGACACACTCCTTTTCAGCCCGCTCAGACATGCGTCTGTTGGGGCGAAGAAAGAGCCCTCTCCCCGCCTCCCACCACTACCATCAAGTGCCTGCCTTTTGTCAGGCCTCGGGGAAACTTCTCTGAGGACAGTGCTGTCTTCCTCACTCAAAGGCAAAGTAATTGAGAGGGGAAGGGAAGTAATGGTGAGAGGCATTAAAAAACCAGAACTATAATTATTTATGTGATGAAAAAGTTGTTCTCGGGATGCTGTGCAGAGACACGATGTGATGGAGCTATTCCCATCACATTAATAATAATAATAAAAAGGCCTTCACCTCCCTTGACAAGAAGCCGCAAATCTAAATAATTTTATCTTCTCCTCCGAATATTTCCCAGGATACAACAGTAGCTCTCAGGCAGAGAGAAATTATTCACTGAGAACATTAAAATACTCCCTTTCAAAAATGACTTCGATATAATATTTGTTATGTGACTTCGGTAATTTCATGTGTGTGTATACACACACACACACACGCACGAACACACATATATAAATTTCTTTTACTAAAATGCTCAATTTCGTTGATGGTGCAGTTTAAACTTTATACAGCAATTTTATCCACCGTAACAGATATAAAAAGATACATGTCTGTGCCACCTCTAAAACATCAGTAATATCAGGCAGTCAAGCAGTGCATTTAAAATTTTATTTATCTAAAATGTCATAAAACCAAAGTACCACATCTCAATTAACCAGGCACAGAAATAGTTTATTCTCCTGCCCCACAATAAATACTAACTCATTAAGTTTTGAAACACCTAAGCAATGAAAATTTATACCTCCCCTACAAACAGAGGAGTGTTCTCTTGTTTACACGAGCACACTGCTGTCGTCATATTTCAGAACTTTGTCTTCTGTGCAAGTTCACAAAGTCAACTCAATCAGCATGTTCAGGCACTAAACAAACTCACAAATACTAAAGAGTAAGCCAGAAGGCCATCAAAATTAATTAGATCATTATATTTTAGAGCCTCAAAGGATTTTAGAAAGGAAATGGCTCAACCCTTTCATTTTCCAATTGAGAACAGAATTGTGGAATAATTTGCCCAAGGCACGGCTAGACCCATATTTCTCACTTACAGGCAATGCTCTTTAATTTAGAGTAGGCTGCATCTGTTTGATAGATAAAATATTCTTTTGGGGGTTGAGCACGGCTAGTCAATTCATAACGCTGCTTTAGGAACCATGGAATTGTCTCTATAGCTTAACACCGTGCCTTCCAGAGGGTCAGTGCTCAAAAAATAGATGCTAAATGTGAATGACTGAATGGAACTCTTGGAAAAAGTATTATTCGCTTCCAATGACACTTCCTCCTGGCCATGGGACAACCTAGCAAACTTTCCTTTCTGTATCTGCCCAGGAGCAACCTGGGAAACAGCTCTCCCGGTCTGAAGCACATTAGAGCAGGACGGTCCTGGGCTGCACTTGATGGTTTTCCCTATGTCAAACTCTTTTTCTTTTTCTATTTCTAATGTGTTTTCAAGTGGACACAAACTCAGTAGGCAAGGAATCCTATCTGATTACGATGGCCATCAGACTTTGCGAGAAAATTCTGATAAATCAGTCTGCCCCTATTCCAAACGCTATGTAATTTTTAAATTTAGGTGTACTGTTATGTTCATTTCTAGAATAATACAATTAGCCTCACAATTAGCTCAACATAAAACCAAGGGAGAGTTGGTTTTCTGGACCTTTGCCTGATTCCCTTCATAAATAACCTATACTTTTCACAAACTGAGCCTCTGCCCATTCTTATGCGGCGTGGCTGGTTCTTGCTTTTGGTTTGTTTGAATTACCACTGCTTCATAAAAATGCTAGCACTTATCATTGGTGCCGTTCTTTTTGATATCTGACCACTTGCTGAATTTACTGTCACCTAGCTCAAGGATATGTCTCCTTCCCCCGATGAGATTACAAGCTGCTTCGTGTCAGGAGGCACATCTGACAGAAGGCACAGGGAGGAGCCAACACATCCATCTTATTTTACCTCAGGTTTAATTGTTTGAAGCTATCGGAAAGAAAGAAGCAGGTAAAAAGTGCTCTCCGGTCAGGCAGTTTAATGAGACATCCACTCCTTCCAGAATTGTTCATGCACATTTAGGAAAGGATGCCATAATAGAATGAAGTCCAAAATAAGTTCACTTAGCATGTCCTTAATGAGAAAATTTCTTTCTTTCATTTTTTTTTTACAGCATTGCTAGTTTGATAGATAAGGAAAACATCAAACCTAGAATATTTGCATTTCAACATAATAGTTCATGGATTCACTAGTCCACATATCTATGTGTATATGACGGTAAAATGACATATATGATGCACATGAGTTGGGAAATAAGATGATTATGTGAATGTAAGTAGGCTTATCCATCCATTATTTCACTCAACAAATATTTACTGAGTATTTACTAAAGACCAGATTAAATGCAAATTATACCAAAATGAGTGAGCGACGGAACCTGCCTTTAACTAGGTCGCTATCTAGTGAGGGATGGACATAAAACGTGAATAGAGTTCTGCACAAAGGCACGTAGATAAAGACTAATAAAAGGTATAGAAGTAAAGGTATATAGATACATAACAAAGGTAGAGGTATATACAAGAAGGTATATAGATAAAGACTAATAAATTGGACTCAGACGGGAGCAGGAGGCAGACCACAGGAGATGGTTCGGGGAATATCTTAGGGAAGGAATGCACCTAAGCTGAATCTTAAAAGAACAAGCCCACTTTAGGGAGTATTGGAAGATGACGATGCAAAAGACTCAGATTGTGAACTTGAGTGCTATGCTGAGGATCCTGGACGTTGTCCAGCACATGACAGGGAACCACTGGAGGGTTTTAAGCATGCGAACCACACATCGTCAAATCTTTCTCAGAGAGATGACATTGGAAATGAGTGCAACGCAGAACTCAGGGGGAAAGACCAGAAGCAAGGACATCTGTTAGGAGGTTACTGTTGCCTGTTGAGAGCAAAGGAAAACCTAAATAAGAACTGCGGGAGAAAGATGAAAATCAGGGAACTTTCCTAATATTTAGTAAGTAAAATCAGCAGGACATGGTGAACAACTGGAAATATGTGGTGAGGGGAAGGAAGAAGTCAGGATTGTGCCTAGATTTCAGGCGTAGGTGGACAGAGATGACATTGATCAAGATAGAAAGTTCTGGGATGGAAGATGTTTAGTTTGTTTAGTTTAAGGAATGTTGTGTACAAAACCTTTGAACCCTCCCCCCCCAAAAAAAAGCTCATCAGTGTCCAGGTGTTAATTTGAAGAAGAGTCTCTCTCATTGACTCCTATTTGTTTCAATAAACTTATCAAAATAATTGGATACCACATAAGTAGCACACTGCCAAAGACCCAGATTATGGTAAGATGGAAAAGATAAAAAATAAATAACAAAATCAAGACCCAAAATGATCCTGACAGGCTGAAATATAGATCAAGAAAATTAAATTTAATAGGAAAACATGAAAAATCCTGCACTATGAGATGGAGAGAGGTAACTTGATAGTTGTCCATATGAAAATTTTAGTAGCACTTAATATAACCTATATTGAGTCTGAAAACTTGAACTCCATTCATAAAAATCAGTAATACATTATTTTTGTGTGTGTGTGAGGAAGATTAGCCCTGAGCTAACATCTGCTGCCAACCCTCCTCTTTTTGCTGAGAAAGCCCGGCCCTGAGCTAAGATCCGTGCCCATCTTCCTCTACTTTATATGTGGGACGCCTACCACAGCATGGCTTGCCAAGCGGTGCCATGTCTGCACTCGGGATCCGAACCGGTGAACCCCGGGCCTCCAAAGTGGAAAGTATGAACTTAACCGCTGTACCACCAGGCCGGCCCCTGTAATACATTTTTTAATGATACATTTTTCAGATTGAGGTGGGCCACAAAACCCTCAAAGTCCCATCGGAATGTTTCAGTGACCACCACAGTAGATAAGGAGGGACAGCATGGGCAGATGGCTCTCTTCATCTGACCAGTGAACCAGAAAACTCCCTTCAACCAGAAAAGATCCCCCTTTATCTATTATATAAAGTGGTTTTTGTGTAATATTTCCTTTAATGAAAGGTTCCACTTCCAAAATCACTCATTGTGATCCTAGGGTATAATCATCCCATAGTAAATTCTGCACAAGTTAAACCACATCTTCAATGTTTGTGTTTGGTTCCAGGCCTCTCATATTCAGTGACCACTGAAACACCCAAAAGTTTACAGGTAGAATGTAAGGAGGATGGGAAGAGCCAGAAATCCTTCTCTCTTAGGAATGGTTGAAAGAATCAGGATGTTTTAGCTGGAGAAAGACCAAGGTGAACATCAACACCTATCTCCAAATATCTAAAGGGCTAGCAAGTGGAAGAGTCATATCCTCCACGCAGTCCTGATGACTCCGTCAGGAACAAAGCGGGGAGACGACACGGAAGTAGATTCTGGGCCAACACAGGAAGGGATTGAGCACATTCAGAGTAATAGAAATGGTTGCCCTGGGAGGACACGAGCTCCCTGAACGTGAACAGACAATTCCATCTGCTGGAGAAAAGTTTATTCACCTTAAAAACTTCATTTTGGAATTCTAGAATAAAAGACGTGCAAAATCCAACTATATTCGCATTTGGTGCCTCAACTCTGTGTGAAACTACTATACTTCCTAAAGTCACTCATTTGGCAAGTGTGGAGCATTCATGTCAGAACATGAATATTTTCAAACACGAACAAGGCATGATCCTGGACCTCAAGTAGCTCACAGTACATCACAGATTTGTGAACAAATTATTATCGCAGGTGTGATAAGTACAATTGAGGGAAGGACAAATTGAAATACCAACATGAATGATATTCCCTTCAGGTGTATCCCTATAGGATCCCATCCTTCTCCTGCTAGACCCAATTGCCTGATAGAAACTCATTTCTCTCTGGCACCAATGTCTTCTTTTCAATCAAAGGTGGACCACCCAGGATCAAGGTCTTTTCTGATTTTACTTTGTAAGTCTGATTCACTCCAACCGTTGTAGGCACAAATTGGGATAACGGCTTGGTTCACAGACAATCCTCTTTTCCTCCTGTAACAAAATTACACCTCTAAACACTGAGGTAGGCCTGTACCCAGCTAATCATAAATCATTATTCCCTGGCCATGATAGGTCCACAGGGTAGACACAGGATATTAAAGTGGGCCAATCAGAATCCTTCCCTCTGATTTTTTTTTCAATCTAAAGTTAAAAGAGGAAAGTTCTCTTTACTCTCATGTTCCTGGGCTAAAAGGATATAATCCAGGAGCTGCCTACAGCCACGTTCCCCACACCGGAGGGAAGTTTGTGTGCAATAAGGGAGAATGAAGCCAAGGGGCTGGAAGAATTAGAGCTGAAAGATGCAGAGAGAGTGTTGTGTATGGTTGTGTGCCTGGTTCCAATTTCTGAAGTCCCTGACTTTGCCCTAGTCTTTAAAATTCTTCTTTTTTCAATTCTGTAAATTACCTATTTCAATATTCTAAGTCACTTTCAACAAAAACATATGCATAATGAAATCACTCTATAAAACAAAACTTAGAAGATAACACACCAATCCAAGCTGATGTGAGGTGTACAACAGACTGAAACAAAACAGATTATGTGTTTCCATTTGTTCAACTAAGAACATTTCTGAGCACAACAATGTGACAGGCCATGTGTAGGTGCTGGGGATAGAGTAGAGAAAACTGATATATAAACCAGCAAGTACAGGTGTATATAATATAAGTGCATATAGATTTGAGTACAGATGTAATGTAGTTAAAATATGCATAAAGATAATACATGGCATTATTAGCAAGTAAAAAATTCAAAACTTTTTAGAACCAATGAAGAGTGGCACCGACCAGTTAGAAAATCATAAACAACTAATGTGGCTACTGGCCACAATGATATGAACTAGCTGAAAATCAGCTCTGATTCTAGCCAGATTACTTCTTCTAATTCACCCTAAAAATTAATTATCATCCTTGAATCCTCACTGGCTTTAAAGGATACATCAGAAAGTAGGAAGAGGTTAGAAGTAGTAATTGAACATTGAGTTTATGCCAGTTTTTCTGATTACAGGCATCATGCAATTTATCTCCCGCTAATTGAACTGTAAAGTTATTTCCATGGGGGTTTTGGCCTAAATTTGAAATGGGTGGACTTTTACAAAATC
This sequence comes from Equus przewalskii, assembly GCF_037783145.1. Classification (NCBI taxonomy): domain Eukaryota; kingdom Metazoa; phylum Chordata; class Mammalia; order Perissodactyla; family Equidae; genus Equus; species Equus przewalskii. The sequence continues at coordinate 22,548,248 of NC_091849.1, forward strand.
ATTTGGTCAACATGGTAAGAACAGGCCTATTCAGTCATATTGCTTTTCAGGCTATTTCCACGAGCTAATTTACATAGTGGGCCTAAGTGGTGGAAAATCATTAATGTTATTATTTTGATTACTAGGCATTTTGGAATAAATGACTTACAGACTAGGGGACTAGTTAATTTCAAAATCAAAATAATCCAAAAAGGCTAATCAGGGCTGTGCCATCACACACAGGCTGGATTGATAGAACGTATTTAATAGCATCATGCTGGGGGCAGAAACAAGAGATAGCCCACACAGAGAATACCAGATAAAGCTGGGAAGACAAAAAAAATCATGCAGCTGAGAGTTTAGGATATTCATAAAGCTTCCACCGCCTAAAAGCAGCAGGAGTAACTTCATTTCAATTAAGAGAATGGGAAGGAAATTGAAAATTATAACAAGATAATGGGCTCCTGCTTGGGAACAACTATTTGTGTAAATTCAGAATGTCTGGTCACAAAGTGCTTGATACTGGCATCAAGACAATGAGGAACAACGAAAATAATTTGTAATTGCTTCTTCGGGTGAAATCATTTTTCGCTAGTTGTGGGATTCAAGGAGCTGTCGATCCCTGGAACAGAGCACAGGCTGAAGTTTTACCAGCGGTTTATAAGACCTGGGGCCTTCAGCCAGATGGGGCTGGAAATGAAGCAGTTGGATGATCTATGCTAGCTATGCAGAGGGTACGATTAACCAAGATAAACACTTAAGCGGGAAAAAATGGCTCTTGTGTTTTACTTTGTCTTGCAGGCCTTTCCACGACTATGACCAAAAAGAATAGAAAAACTGTGAATCCTAAGCTTTTACAGTGCTAGCATTTTCTACGTGAGCCTCCAGGAGGACAGGACATTTTACATAAAGATATTTCATGTCATCACACGCTAAAACTTGATTATGTCTCAAGATCAGGTCTCATTTACAGGTCACAATAAAAGGTACGCCGCCAGCTTTCTTTGTATTTTTACAAGAAGGTTTCAATGAAGAAGTGAGAATTAAAAGATATGGAGAAAAATATGCAGAGAATCATATTTTTAAAGTACATATAGCCTCTGGAATTTTAAAGTAATTTCCAAAATATTCCCTAACTACAAAACCTTTAGAGCAAAAAAAGAAACCCACTATTTTTCCATATTCATGAAAAGTTCACTAGGGAGGATATTTAAATATCTTTTGGCAGAGTTTTTAAAGACTTCCAAAGCACTCCAAGAGTAATCTCAAAAGAGTTTATTTAAATAGCTACCCTCCTCCAAAGTTCTTCAAACCTGTGATTGTTTGCTTTATGTCCTTCTAAATTTTAATGCATTATTCTTAAAGGATGGGAGGATATAAGAGTGTACTTCATATTTTACTGGCTTTACAAGTGGAAAATACAATTTTCTCAAAAAGAAATGACCCAAATAGCAAATTCATAGGTTGTTACTATTTAATGGCATGTGTATCACCCACAAAATAAAATCCTGACTCCTTAGCCAGGTCCCTAGGGCCCTTTGAGCTCTGCGCTTGGCCTCCTTGTCCAGCTTCGTGTCATCCCACCCTATGCGTGCACTTTACTGGCCAGCCCCCAGCTCACGATGCTCACCCACACCTTAGAGCCTGGGTACACGCTGGTTATCTGCCTGTAATTCTCTCTCCTCTGTTTGTCTACCTGGAGAAGGTATATTTCAGCCCCAGCTCCACAGTCTTCTCTGTCTTCCCTCACAACTCCCAGCCAGGGTCAAACCTCTGTTCCAGCACTGACCACAGCACAGAAGCCATATCTAATTCCTACAGGTGACCCTAAGCTCCCTGAGGATGGACACTGTACTTTGTCCATGCAGCACAGAGCCGGACAGAGGCAGGCAGTCAAGAAATACCAAATGAATGAATGAATGAATGAGTGAACAAATGAATATATTCCACTGAAAAGGACACTTCCAGTCAAGACAGCCTGGGAGTCTATCCTCTGAGGGATCACTTCGGTCCAAACACGTAGCAGTGCAAGAGAAAATAGAAGAGAAGAATTAAGAAGACATAGGCAGACTTAGAAATAAGCTAACCCTCTCAGCAATCAAAAACAGAGCAGAGAATCCTAGTGGTGAGCAGGGCCAAAACCCTGGGCTTGTGAGCTCCCCATCTGGAAAAGGGAGCAGTTCAGGAGGCTCCACAGCTGCAGGGGAACCGAATCTCATCCCACACGTGATGGGGACCAAAGCCAGGCCTGGCATGAGGCTGCGCACCTCTGGAGAGTCAGACAGACTGTGTTTAATCCAGGCTCTTCTACCTGCTAGCTGCATGATTCTGGGCAAGTTTCAGAACCTACCTGTGCCTCGGTTTCCCCATTTGTAAGATGAAGTTAATAAGAGTCCTCCCTCATGGGGTTGTTAGGACTTAATGTATTTCAAGTGTTCAGAACAATACCTGACACTTCACAAGTGTTGACTATTATTATTACTCCTATTATTTTTTATTATCATCGTTATCATTGTTAAGAGAATACAAAACCCCTCTTGCCTATTGCTGCCAGGGGCTGAAGCTTATATGGGGTGAGGGCTAGTTTGGAAGGAAGGCCTAGGTGTGGCCAATGGCCACAAGCTGAACCAAACAGTCACTTGGTCCATGACTGATTGTGCCATGAGGCAGACATCCTGCAGGGCAGGAACCCCAGACTTCTGAGCTAAATCTGGTTCTGACCTTCAGGATCAGATAAGCAGACAGAGGCAACTCAAAACCACAGGATTGGGATGGGAGTTAGTGTACAGTGAGGAGAGGTTAGGAGACACACAGAGGAGAGAGACAGACAGACAAGGTCTAGAGATAAAAACCCAATATGCCCTTACCACCTGCTTTAAAATGTGAATTAATATTTACTTCCAGTCTCAAAGCCTGCTTTCATTTCAGAACTTACACCTATAATGAACATTAATATGGCCTGTTATGCAGCCTCCTGCTACAGAAAACTCACCTTGTAACCAACACATACAGTATCATCCAAAAGACCTCCAAACAGGCAATCAAAATTTCTGCTTTAGAAGCAAATAATTGCCATAAACTGAAAATTTTCAACCCAGGAAGGGAAATCCAGATGACTTCAAAGAAAAAGAATAGATCATATTGCTGCTAACAATTAAAATCTACTTCTGTTCCTAAGAGCTCTAAAGGAAAATTCAGAAATGGTAACGTTCTGTGTTTGCTTCTAACAGTTTAGATGAAAATGTAAGTATATACAGAACGATTTGGAACCAAGAAGCCGAATCAAAAGACTTTTCTTAAAAGAGAAGTATGTGAAATTGGTTTAAAAATAAATCAGAGGTGATGGGGAAAGGACAGGAAATTTATCCACTGTAAAATTACATGAGATGAGTAGAAATCACCCTGACCTTTCATCACTAGCTGCCTCTGACACCTTAGACTCTCCTTCGTTTGATCTGGATGAGTAAATGTCACCATGTTCAACGAGAGCAACAAATTCTGTATCTGAAGGGTGAGGGCAGAATCACCCTGAAACAAGAGTATGAAGCTGGTCTCCTCTCCCTTCCTGTCTCCCTTTCTATGACCGCTCCTACTTTTCCTCTCTATTCCCCACCCTGGAGACCAATGCTCCTTGTCCTTCTCCTCCAGCTCCTGTCCGACCCCTCAGGGTGCCCAAAGCCTGACCTTCCTTGGCAGTGCTCTGTGTCCCAATCATTCTTTCCTCCACTTGCAAACTCTGACAAAATCCCTCACTGCATACTCATGTAGCTGAAACCTAAAGGAACATGACGGACTGAGGTGACACAAACACAGACAATTGCAGATAAAATGTGAATTCCAAAGTTTTATTCATTGCTAAGATCAAAAGAAAGGGTAGTTCACAGCTACTGTAAACAAAGAAGGGTACATCAGTGCCTCATGGGGAGATGGACAGAGATTTACACTCTAGGGGTTAGGAGCCTGGATTTTGATGTCCACAATGTGAAGGGCTGAAACCAAGAACACAGCATAAAACTGAGATCATTCCAGGGGTTCTCAATCCATGAAAAGTGGACTTTAAAACCATGCACTAGATCAGAAAGTAGAAAGAAAGCCTGGCATCTCCCTGGGGTCCTTGAGAAATAAAAATTCCAACCATGTACTATGCAAAAGACTATAAGATCTAAATTTATATGACTCAAGTAGCAAAGAAATCACCAGCCAAGAAATTAACCATAAAACTGGTCCAAAACCACGAAGACTCCCATGGCATTGGCAGAAGCAATTTAAACGCTCTGAAGGGATGCCTCCTCAACTCTACACTCATAGGACTGTTTTAGCAAAACAAACTTCCTGTAAAAGATAGCTCACCATCAAAATTTACAGATGAAGTGTAGAAACTCACCATGATGGAGAGTCACTAGACATGACAAACAGAGAATTAGCACTCCAAGGGCAGAAGAGAATGGAACAATTCTAAAAGAGATTATTTAAAAGTACATTAAAATGACTAGAGAAATAAAAGAGAATAGAAACAATGCTGAAAGAAAAGAACCATATAAACAAAAATGGCTGATTTGGAAAAGGGTTCAATAGAACTTCTAGAAATGAAAAACACTGTCATTGAAATTAAAATCTCAGTGTACAGATTATATGCCAAATAGATTAAACAGATTATACCGATTGAAGAGAGCATCAGTGATATGGAAGATGCATCTAAGGAAATTACCAGAAGGCAACACAGACAAAAGAGTAAAAATCATGAGAGATCAAATTCCACCTAGCCCAATTCTGAGAAAGCAAGTTGAATATTTTCCCATAAGACAGTCATAAATCATGAAATGATGTAATGTTCCCTCTCCAAGGATTATTCATATCTTTTAAAAATTTATTATTCTAAATGACTAGATTTTCAGTGGTGAAATTTTAGAGAAAATAAATCCCCTAAACCATTTAAATGATAAGGCATCCTAAAGGTACACACTTAATGAACCTCATTATAAAATCTATCTTAAATAATGAGAAGTCTTAACTTGGCAAATAGGAGAGAGCCAGTTTCTGAGTTTTGTTTGTTTTTTTTAATTAACTCTTGCCTTCCTATATCCACATGCATGCTTCCTCTTGCTTAGCTTCATGGAGTACATATAATGAAATGCAGAGGATTGTTGTGAAGTGAGTCTCAGTAATTTTCATTATAAAATCAGAAGTGTATACCTATAGAAAAAGGTAACCCCAAGAGAGATGAAAAAATCATGTAAAACAACTTATTGAGGGTCAGGCTGGTCTTAACATAGGTAAGGGGAGTCGGCTACTGTTATGTGTTGAAGAATTCCAAGAAAACCACATGAAAAATCTTTTCCATCCAGTCCCTACTACCTGGAATTCCACTAAAATTATCCCAGCAAATGCCCATAACTCTGGGAAGAGCCAAACAAGAAGGTATTATTATTTGTAGCTTGGTGCAACTGAGCTTACACTAGACTTTTCAACATGTAATTTTACTGGGGAGTGGAAGGACAAGAGATGACTGGAGGACTCTAGTCATTTGAAGATGGGGTACGCTAAAGATGGGTATGCCAAAGAAGGGAAACAGATATTGAAAGAGAATGTTCCAACCAAACAAAACTCCATTCAGTCACTCACAAATATATGCGGGGCTCTCTTCCATTCAAATTAGGACTGGTTATGTACCATTAACACACACAAAAAGAAAGTGATTTAAAGGAGGGCAATTTGGAACACAGGTACAGCAATGGACTTGGGAGCCAGAGCAATCTGTTTTGAAACTCAGCTGTGTCCCTTAATAACTGTGTGATCCTAAGTACGTTCTCTAACCTCTCTTCAGCTCCGTTTCCACATTGGTAGGTGGAAATAAAATACCTTCCATTGTTGTGGGTATTAAATGAAAATAGGTGGTGAAGTGCTTAGTAGAACACCAGCACAAAGTAGCTGCTCAAAGGGTTAGCCATCCTCGTTACTGCGAGGCAGAGTATGGTGTAGTTCTGGGGAGCAGGACTGGATCCAAGCACCAACCATTCACCTTCCAGATCCAGGACTTCACACGCAAGTGACATGGTCTGAATCTCTTCGAGTCTGGGATTCCTTATCTATAAAACTGACATGGTAGCTGCCTCATGGCATGTTATAAAAATTAAATTATACAGCATATGTAAGGAACTCAGTCAAGTGCCTGGCACACAGGAAGCCCTTAATCGATAGTAGGTATTACTATTATTTTTAGACACCATTTGCTAAAACCAGTTTAACCGGCAGGGGATGTGTGATTAAGCAAAGGTCACTGTATGACCTTTGGGATCTTAAGACACTAAGAGGTGAGTTTTAATTTGTAAGTCCCGAGAGGGCAGAAACATCTGTTTACTCCACGCCAGATATGCCACAGATTGATGACTCAACCATAGAAAAAGATGCGCCGACCCACCTCATATAAAAGACACATCAAATAAAAATAACTACAAACATTTTCAAAATATGAACTTCTGCATAAATGTCAAATTAAAATGGGAGCTCAATAGGGAATAACTAGTGAGATGTTTCAAAATAGAAAGCATCTGTCTTCACATTATGCCAATTAACCTAATGCCCTTACTCTTTTAAAACAGTAACTGCCAATTACTGACGCACCATCCAGTGAAAAGCTTTAGTTTCTTTTTTGCATTTAATCATTTTAGGTATTTGTTCTCAGAAATGAAATAGACAAGTGTAAAATGAGGCGGCCATAATCCCGAAGGCTCCTTCTACTTTGATTTCTGTTATTCTTATTCAACATATTAAAACTCAATCCTACTATAAGCCATTCATTCTGAAGTGACTCACTTAAGAATACTTAGTGACTCCCAAAACAAAGGAATTAGCAGAGTGAAAGGCTCTGCTCTATGATTCTACTTAAAAGCAAGTTAATGTGAGCTGATTGCCTTCAATGCCTCCATAATTAAAAATAGACTACAATCACAGCTCCGTGGAGATGGGTTTGACTTGCTGGAACCTATTTAACTAGTGTAAATTGCTAAAATTCTACTTAGGGATCTGATCATTTGAGTTTCGTGTAAGAAGACAATTCTCTATTCAGTAAGATACCTTTCTTTTTTTAAATTCAATTGAGAAATTCAATGCAGCTTCTCTTCTAAAATTTTCAAATGCTAGTGAAGCCCAAGCTTTGCTCACAACTGTGCTGCTGTGACATGCAGTAATGTAGCCTTTGCTGAAGGAACAATGCCAGAAGTTTGAAGATAGGATGTGGATGGTTAGTTGCAAAATGCCTATATTTCAGGTTTCTATCTCCATTATACCCCTGTGTGTATTTTATCAAAACCTGAATAAACCCAACCAAAATGTTAAATTAAAGAACAAAACGTTAAAGGATGGAGAGTAAAGAGAGACTTCACCGTAATGACTGCCAATTGTTTTGAGAACCACATTCCTCAGGAATATTGTACTGTTAGCTCAGTGCTTGGAGACAGTAGATATTCTACACAGACTCCATCGAGTGAGTGATTCCGGTCACTCCCTGATCCCATTTCCTTTTATATGAACTACATTTACGTTACAATATTCTTTGAATTGTAAATTTAAGAGTTAAAGCTCTTCTTTTCTGTTTCAAATGAAATCACTGATTATAGTCTAACAGGATGAAACATGTTACCTAAGGGAGGAAAAATAACTTTTCCTCTACCCTCTAAGGTTTTGTGACTGGGGTGTGTAAATTATACTGACAAAAAATTAACAAGAGAAAAGATTTATTGCACAGGCACATGGGGCTTCATGGAAAAGAAGTGAAAACTCAAAGAAAGGGTTAGGCCTTAGGGCTTATATACCATTTTAACAAAGGGTGATAAAGTGGAGAAATGACAAGACGAAAGAAAAGGAGTTGGGGCTTCTAAGGATAGTAAATATATGGGGGGAACTGGTAGGAGATAAGGATTATTTTCCTACGGTTTGTTTATGCAGTTAAAATAGCACCATCTCCAGCAATAAAATCTTTCTCCAGTGACTTGTCCTCCTCTTCCTGATATGCGAGAGGGAGACAACTTCACAAATGAAAATGTATGCTCTCCTTCTAGGCAGAAAGGGAGAGGACAGAGAGTTCCTCCAATATCTGCTGTTTCTCAATGGTCTTCAGCTCAAAATAATTCTTACACCAAAGGGCACATTTTGGGGTGGCACATTCTGATCCCTTTTACTCACTTTAAGGATGGCTTTAAGCACAATTGTAATTTGAGAGGCTTAATTAGCAGGCTCCAGTCCTTTGTGATTTGCCAGGTTTTTACCCTAGTTCCCAGCAGCCCTCCTCCCCCATCCTCTTGAGCTCATCCGATTATCTCTCACCTGAGGGAGTAAGAGGTGGAGAGTGAGTGGTGGAAGACGCCAACTGGCAGAAAGAACCTGGTTCAGGCAAATTGGAATCTATTAAGCCAGAGTACAGACAGGTAACCAAAAGCAAAGAGGACATTGTGCCCATTAAAATGGCTATAATCACCAAGACAAAAAATAACAAATGTTGGAGAGGTTGTGGAAAAAATGGAACCCTCATACACTGCTGGTAGAAATGCAAACTGGTGCAGCCACTACGGAAAACAGTATGGAGATTCCTCAAAAAACTAAAAATAGAAATACCATTTGACTCAGCTATCCCATTACTGGGTGTCTATTCAAAGAATTTGAAATCAAGAATACAAAGTGACTCAAGCACCCCTATGTTCATGGCAGTATTACTCACAATAGCCAAGATGTGGAAGCAACCCAACTGCCTATCAACTGATGATTGGATAAAGAAGATGTGGTATATATATACAATGGAAAACTACTCAGCCATAAAAAAGACAAAACTGTCCCATTGCAGCAACACAGATGGACCTGGAGGGTATTATGTTAAGCGAAATAAACCAGACTGAGAAAGACAAACACCATATGATTCCACTCATATGTGGAAGATAAACAAACACATGGACAAAAAAAACAGTTCAGTGGTTACCTGGGTAAAGGAAACTGAGGAGTGGGCCCACATACCACAACTAGAACGACCCACAACTAAAATATACAACTGTGTTCTAGGAGGATTTGGGGAGAAAAAGCAGAAGAAAAAAAAAGGAAGACTGGCAAGAGTTGTTAGCTCAGGTGCCAATCTTTAAAAATAAATAAATAAATAACTTTTTTTAAAAAAGGGTGAAGGGGAGCACTTACATGGTGACGGCCAAGAAATAACGTACAACTGAAATTTCACAATGTTGTAAACTATTATGAACTCAATCAAAAAAGAAAACAAAGCAAACAGGACAAAATTGGATTGTTAAGTCCAGGTCACAGGGCCAACGGAAAAGAAAACAGGGCCAAGGGTGAGCAGAGGGTGGCCTGAATCACAGGCCCTTATCTGGTGCCAATACTTATGGCTGACGGAGGTACAGCACGAAGGAGGGGTCTCTGTGCTTCAAGAGCAAGGACCAAAGAGACCCAACAGACATAGCAATTTTGCAAACATTATACACTTCTTCCTTAGGGCAATAAAAAATATGTCCTGAACATACATATATTCCACACATTCAATTTTTGAAAGCATGCCATGCCTTCTAGTGCTATAAGGCAAAACTTATTTGTGGCACAATCAATCATAATGCACACAATTTGCATATACAAATATATATAAAATATGTGAACAATTCTAAAAAAAGAAAGACTACTTTAGAAGAACGGAAACAAAACAAATTATTCTGCAAAATGTCATTTCCCTGCTTACATCCCAATCCTTATACCTATCCTATTAATTCAGTATTAAGAAAACAGAAAATATAAATCATACTCCTAAAACACTACTACACAAGGCACCAAAATTACATAGCATGATGACGCATAATTATGGCACTTTCAAACAGCATTCGAGAGTGTGTCACAAGCGATGAGAAATGTAATTTATTTCTACTGACAGATATTAATTGCTCCGTGTTAGAAAATTTTTGAACCATTACTGATAAGCAAAAATGGTAACATAAATGCCTCAAAAGCAACTGCAAGGAAAGAGGTATAGTTCTAATCATAAAAAATCCCATAGAATAAGGAAAAGCAATTTCTCCAAGAGGACATCTATTATTAAAATTTGTAAATTGTTGCCATGACACAGCAGGAAGAGGCACAGATGGGGTGTCGCTTCCAGCAGGTCTAAAGTGTTATTAATCTCTGATAGCACTGGCTAATTGAAGTTTAGGAATTTGTCCTGTTTCTTTAGCAAATTATCTTTGTTAAGGCACAATTGGATGGTTGCAGGGGAACCTTCAGAACAGGAGGATACATGCAGAATTGATTATTCCTTTAAAACTGAACCCCAAATGGTCACCAGTGAATTTCACTTGTAGTTTAGGAGGGCTGTGCTTTTCCCTTATTACTATTAGCACTACTTTTACTGTTAATTGATTTCAGTCTGTTACTTTAGAGATTATAGAATTTGTACAGCAGCAACGTTAGTTCACGCTGCCTTCCAGAGCTGGTGCGTCTAAACATAAGTCATCACAAATCCCATGAAACTCTGCTCTCTTCAAAAGAACTCTAGGCGAGCTCCCTCCACCCACCGCCTTCACCACCTCCCAACACCTGTGTCAACACCCACGCTCTTCTGGGCTCAGAGCCTGCCTAGTCTAATCCTCATCTATACAGCACTGCTTCCAACTCTCGGGTCTCGGGCAACATTCTGACACCTTGTCTCTAAATTCTACAGCCTTAGTTCTGTCAATAGCACCTCTGGTCTCTTAAACACCTGGGCTGAATTTCTTGAGTCATTAGTGAATCCACCTTACGGCTTTTCCTAAGACCTTACCAATCCACTACTACCTTGCTGTGTACAGTATCACCTCAAATCAAATAGTTTTTCCAGGGTCTTTCCGGACTCCTTCCAAGTTTACTCTGTATACAACCATCAGATTATTCTCCCTAAAACACTACTTTTGCCACATGGGACCACGGCATACATACTTCGATGCTTTGCCTCTGTAGCTGCAGGATAATGTCTAAACACATTAGCTTGACGTTTAAGGCCCTTTACGATCTCACCTCAGCTTACCTCTATGGACCAGGCTACTCTCACTTTACTGACCAAATTGTCCCCTCCACCTAGTGTGATCTACAAAATACAAACACACGGTAGTTAAGCTTTCCTGCTTCTGGATTTTCACTCAGCCAAATTCCCTGTGACTCATATCCTTGCTTTCTCATTTTTTGATTTCAAATCAAATTCCAGGTTCTCCACAAAGACATTCCAGCCCATAATGACTGCCTTCTTCTTCCTACTGCACTCACATAATTTTTATTATACACATCCTGTACTTGTTGTACGTGGGGGTTCTGATTCCAGCCAGATCACAATGGACTATGTCAAAGATTTCTAGAACCCCATAACCTGTGCTCCATGACACAGAGCTGTCTCATCAGCTCCTTTAACAAGTAGAGTTTAATAGAAAGGGAGAATGCCATGCTGGCTACTGAGCAAAGCCACAGAACCAAAGAGATAAGGGGTAGTGACAGAAACCAGAATTTTAAGTGGAGGATAGGTCAAAGCCAAATGAAACCATGTGAAAACACACAAATTCAGATACAGCTAGACCAAAAGAGGAAGCTAGGGTAAAAGCAAATGAAAGCAAGCAGATTTAATGAGCAAGAAAGTGGTAAAGTGGTGACCATTTCACAGCGTGTACAAACATTGAAATGTTATGGTGTACACCTGAAACTAGTATAATGTTAAATGTCAGTTACAGCTCAATGGAAAAAAAATGAGCAAGAAAGAGGAAAGCAGATGGTAAAGGGAGGATGAGCCTGGAGCCACTCTAAAGCCAAAGTGCAAAATTAAGAGACTTTACCTGATTGACAGATACAGGACACGGCTCTCAGCAGTGCCAGCACATGAACATTTTTTAAGCACCTCTGGACTTCTTACCAGATTTGGCCCTTTGCTGAGCCATGAAGCAAGTCTCAACAATTTAAATAGACCAAAATCGTTTAAGTATGTTGCTTGATCACAGTGGAATTAAGCTAGAAATCAAAAAAAGATAACTAGAAAATCCAAAAATGTACTGTTCTGAAATTAAGTAATACCCTTTTAAATAACACTGGGTCAAAGACAGAATGACAATGGAAATTAAAAACTGCTTTATATAAGTAATGAAAATAGGACATAAAACATTATTAATACATTACTACCTTGCTATGTACAGTATCATCTCAGCTAAAGATATAGCTAAAGCTGTGCTTAGAGATAAATTTATAGGTTTACATGTATATATTAGAAAAAAGAAAGACTGAAAATCAATCTAAATATGCATCTCAAGAAGTTAGAAAAATAGTAAGTTAAACTCAAAGAAACTTGAAAAAAGGAAATAACAAATACGAGGGTATAAATTAAATGAAAAGTGAAACAAATACATAATAGAGAAAAATCTAAGTAAAAACCACTTTAAAAGACTAATAAAATTGGTGGCCCATTATCAAAACTGACTACGAAAAAAGAGAGAAAACAAAAATTACCACTAAAGGGAAATGAAAAATAGTGCAGTAGTACAGACATTATTTCAAAGAGGATGGAAGGAATAACTTTCCCCAATACATTTTTAAATTAAAATGAAATGAACTTTTAATACATAACCTACCAAAACTGACACTGGAAAAGATAAAAAAAAATATACATATCCCTATAGCTATTAAAGATATCAAACCCAAAATTAAAAACCTCCCATAAAGAAAACTCCAGATCTAAGTGACAGCAGCAGTGACATATCAAAAGGGTAAAACATCATAGCCAATTTGGATTTATTCTAGAAATGCCAAGTTAGTTTGATATCCAAAATCAATGTAATTCACCATATTATAACAATAAAAGGGAAAATCATAAAAATCATTTCAACAAATACAGAAAAGGCATTTAATATGATTCAAAATTAATTCCAATTTAATGAAAGCTTTTAAAATAAAAAAGGAAACTTTCCTAATAAATAGAAGCTCCTAAATCTGATAAAATGTACCAAAACAGAACAAATATCATTCTTAATGGTGAAATACTGAAGGTTTCCCCCGGAATCAAGAATGAGATAAAGATGTCTCTACTACTAGTTCTATTCAATTTTGTACTGGAAGTACAAAAAAGTAAGGAAAAGGCTATGAGAACGAAAGAAGGAAGTAAAACTATCACAAAAATCAATTGTATTTCTACTATGCCAGCAACAAATAATTAGAAAATTAAAATTTAAAACAACGGAATTTATAATAGCACCAAAAAGCATAAAATACCTATGAATAAGTCTAATAAGAGATAAGCAATACAGAATATACATAAAACATAACTGAGAAAAATTGAGAACAACTTAAATAAAGAGGGACATACAATGCTTATGCACTATTTGATTCAATATTTTAAAGACTGGTCTATAGATTCAATTTAATCCCAATCAAAATCCCAGCAGGTACTTTTGTGGAGATTGGGAAGGTGATTTTAAAATGTACATGAGATAAAAAGGACCTGGAAGGGAGAAGACAATCTTAAAGAAGAGCAAAATAAGCTGAAAGATTTACTACATCCTAGTATGAAGACTTATGATAAAGTTAAAATAATTAAGACAGTGAGGCACAAAGATAGACAATAGACCAATGGAACAGAATAGAGAGGACAGAAACTGATTTACACATAGATAAACAATTAATTTAAAACAAAGGGAAATAATACGAAATTTTCAAGAAATGGTACAGCATCAACTAGATATCCATGTAGAGAAAAATTAATCTTGATCCCTACCTCATACCATATACAAAAATCAACTGCAGACAGATTGTAGCTTTAACAGTAGCGGTAAAACAATCAAGCTTCCAAAAGTAAACATAGAAGTTCTCGGGATACGTAAAGAATTTTTTTAAACAGGACACAGAAAACACTAATGCTGAGTAAAAATTAACAACTTGGACTTTAAGATTACAGACTTCTGTTCTACAAAAGAAATCATTAAGAGAGTGTCAAGACAAGCCACAGAGCGAGAGGAGATATTTTTGATACATATATTCCACAGATGAGTCATGTATAAAGAAGCCTTACGAATCAATACGAAAAAAAGCAGACAAGTCAATGGAAAAAGTGGACACAGGACTTGAGTAGGAACGTTACTAAAACACATGTCAAAATGGTGAAAAGACATGTGAAAAGGTGCTCAACTCCACTAGCCATCAGGAAAATGCAAATTAAAATTGCAATGAGATACCTTACTCAACTACTAGAACGGCTAAAATTCTTTTTTTTTAAAGATTGGCACCTGAACTAACATCTGTTGCCAATCTTCTTCTTTTATTTTTCTTCTCCCCAAGCCCCCAGTACATAGTTGTATATTCTATTTGTGAGTACCTCTGGTTGTGCTATGTGGGACACTGCCTCAACATGGCTTGATGAGTGGTGCCATGTCTGTGCCCAGGATCTGAGCCAGCGAAACCCTGGGCCACCGAAGTGGAGCGCGTGAATTTAACCACTCGACCACAGGCCGGCCCCACAATGGCTAAAGTTCTTTAAACTGACAATAACACAAGTGGTAGCAACTCGAATTCTCATACACCACTGGTGGGAGTTTGAACTAGTATAACCACTTTGGAACATTGGTTGGCAATATATATTAAGGATGAAATATGTATTTCATACGGCCCAGCAATTCAACGGAAGTACTTACACATGTTCACTAACAGATATATAGAAAAATGTTTATAGCGGTATTACTTGCTAACATCCCAAACTGGAAACAGCATCAACTTACACAGAATAACAATTTATGCAGAATGCATAAATAATATTATAGTAATGCAATGGAATACTAGACTGCAATGAGAATAACAAACTATTGTTATATAAAACAAAATCAATGAATCTCACAAACAATTTTGAATGAAAGAAGCCAAACATAAAAGGTTACAATATTAGTATGATTCTATTTTTAAAAGTTGAAAAAACAAGAAAAATTAAGCTATGATGGCAGAAGTCAGATAATGGTTTTCTTCAGGGAGTAATGTCTGGAAGGGTGGAGGGGGCAGAGCTTCTATGTTACTGGTTGTTGTATAATGGGAAATATATATTTGGACTTTGTCCCTGGTTCCTGGCACAGAGCTCCTAAAAGCCTTGGAATGTCCTGAATGAGGAGGGTGATAGGAGCATTGTTTTGTTCTAACAAGGCAATTCCTGACAGGCACCTTGATAGCTTCAGGATGGGGGCCGGTTGCCAGAAAGACCAAGCCTTGATTAAAAGTTTGGAATGGGTTGGGAGGGGATGGAGATTGAGTTAATCATCAATGGCCAGTGATTTAATCAATCGTGCTTACCTAATGAAACCTCCATAAAAACCCCTAAACGACCTAAATGACAGGAGCTTCCAGGATGGTGAACACACGAAGGTGCTGGGAGGGTGGCACTGGGAGAGGGCATGGCAGCTCCCTGCCCCTCCCCCCATACCTTGCCCTGTGCCTCTCTTCCATACGGCTGTTCCTGAGTTATATTCTCTATAATAAACCTGCAATAACAAGTAAAGCACTTTCCTGAGTTCTGTGAGTTGTTTTGGCAAATTATCAAACCTGCAGGGGAGGGAGCAGGTTGTTGAAACCCCCAAATTTGTAGTCAAGCTGGACAGAATTGCAGGTAACCTGAGGACCCAATACTTGTGATTGGCATCTGAAATGAAGGGAATATTGTGGACTGAGCCCTTAAACCTATGGAGTCTGATGCTAACTCCAGGTTGTTAGTGTCAGAACTGAACAGAATTGTCGGACACCTAGTTGATGCTGGAGAATTGGCAAAGTGGTGTTGGAAAAGACATCACATATTTGGTATCAGGAAAAAAAAAACCCTCATGCTGGTACTGTTCTATTTCTTGATGTGGCTGCTGGTGACATGTCTACTCAATCTGTGAAGATTCATCAGGAATGTCTACTTATGGGGCCAGCCCTGTGGCTGAGTGGTTAAGTTTGCATGCTGTGCTTCCGAGGCCCAGAGTTTGCTGGTTCGGATCCTGAATGCAGACATGGCACCATTCATCAGGCCATGCTGAGGTGGCATCCCACATAGCACAACCAGAGGCACTCAAATCTAGAATATACAACTATATTGGGGGGCTTTGGGGGGCAGAAGAAGAAGGGGAAAAAAAAAGAAGATTGGCAACAGAGGTTAGCTCAGGTGCCAATCTTCAAAAAAAATGTATTAAAAAAAGATTGTCTACTTATGATTGAAGCATATGTATGCTCTGTATCTTGTGTCATATGTCAGCAAAAAGTTCATTGTATGTGTGTGTGTAGCCACTCGCCCTTCTGGCAGATAGTTGGATGCTCTGGTAAAGAGAAGAATCTCCAAAAATTCAGATAGTTCTGCTAATTAGAGTCTAAAAGAATAGAGCACAAGAGAAAACTAAGCAGAGGAGAATGAGTGGCCTGAGTCTGTGTGTGAACAGGAGAGGCATTAGGTTCATCAGGAAGCTGAGGATCGAGCCTTGGTAAAATTTTGCGTGAGGGGGCCATGATTTAAAGTTATCCCTCATCACTTAATGTGAGAAATTAGAAATGTAAATAATCTTTAATCCAAAGTGGCTTTTAAATCCTCTAATAATGGAAAATCCAATATCACGTAGACAGCACTACACGAAGAATAATTTCACATTATAAATCAAGGAAAATTCATCAACTCCATTTGGTTTTAATAGCCTCCATTTTTCAGTCGTATCTTCTTAAGGCTGTTATCTTGGCAGCACAGTGCACCAACTCAGGAGCCATTCAAACATGGTGATTTCTTTACTAAATTATAACAAGATTAATTTTTCAGTTTTCCCCACGTAGAGCCATGTTTTGCACCTCAGCTTTAATATTGCTTTCTTAAGTCAAGAAGCAGTTTTTTTCTCTAACCTATTACTTTTCCTTGAATTTGAATAAAATGCCTCTACTCCCATGGATAGATATCCACTTTGCCTCAACACGGTGGCAGGCAGAGGCCCTGTTAATCTCTATGCCACTGGGAGACATTTAATTGGCAAATCTGATTTAATCACGCTAATGTTGATTAAGAAATATGTCCATAAATAACTGCAATGCCTAAATTCAAATAAAAGCACAGCAAAAAATCATACTTCAGAAAAATTCAGTGATTCTCTCATTGAACTTTACAGAAAGCCTAGTACATGTTAGAAACTGAGTCAGACGATGGGCTCACAAAGATGAATAAGGTAATAATAATGAGGAGTCTTGGCTCTCAAATTGTTTGTGGACCAGTGGAGGAGAAGGAGATGAGAACAAATGGTTCTATTACAATGTAATACACGCTATTGTAAAGTCGTGTGCCGCTGTGGAGGCAGAAAGAGAAAAAGCTAGACTCTGGGAGTGTGGGGACAGATTTTACAGAAGAAACGATGCCACAGTGAGTCTTAAAGAGAGTAAAGTTGATGGGAACTGGGAGGGCATTCGAGGCACATGCGAAGGGGCTTGGACAAGGCTCACGCAATCAAGAAACTCTACAAAGTTCTGTATGCCCAGTGTGCGTGGAGCAGGCTCGTGGAAGATGAAGTTGGAAAGAAAGACCATGAACGTGAGAAGCTTCTGAAGGAATTTCATTAGAAGAGGTTTGAGTTTTGAGGGCATCACTGGTAGAGTTGTGAAGGACAGACTGGGAGGGAGCTCAGGAGACCATCTAAAAGGCTGCAGTAGTCTGTGTGAAAAAAGAGCTTAAATCAGGAATGGCAGGAGTGCCAGATTCTACAGACTCAGAGAAAGTAAAACTCACTGCAAATTAGCCTTGATTGGACGTGGAGAATGAAGAACTTGGAAAAGTCTAGGCAGATTGGGAGTTAAGATTAAAAAGGTGGAAGGGGTGACGGACGTAGAGGGGATTGGAAAGGAATGGGGCAGGGACTGTTCATGTCCTGAATTATCACTGCAGGCTGACGGAAACTATAAACTCTTCCTCTGACCCCTGCCCACCAACAGGGATCACTCCCGGGGTTCCTAGCTTGGTGGTACCCTGAGATATGGAATATGTGAGGGAAACTAAATATATAGTGGCAATTCAGGGCTTGTAATATTTTATGTAGGGTGCCTGTGAGAAATAAAGGTAGAAATCTCAAGTAGTCAGAAATATGGGCCTTAATCTAAGAACAGTGGTTGAGCCTGGAAACAAATTCCAGTGTCATGTCTACAAAGAGGGTGTTGAGAGTGTGTCAAGGGACTTTTAGTGAGGGACACACAATAATGAAAAATGAAAGTCTATTAGCCACTTTAAGGAAAATTCACAATTTTTTGTTGTTTTTACAGACAATAGTGTAAACAGCAATGTTCGCTGTCACTATTATGATTTTTAAGAAGAGTTCACAGCAACTTTTGAGCTAATCCGAGAAACACTATAAAAATAATATGACAAGATTAAGCCATCAGAGAAAACCCACCATCACTGCCAAAAAAAAAAAATTACAGCAATTGTCTATTGTCCAATAAACAAATTTCTGAACAATCTCTCCCCCGTTCATATCAAATTAAATTACTATTCTAATTTGGAGGATTAATTAACATTTAACTACTCTGGGTTTAAAATGCTTTAGAGATTTAAATGATGAACTCAGGCCTGGTTTTCCTTTTTTTCCTCCCCCACAAATTCTATGCCCAGAACTTTCTCTCTCAAATAAACATCAATTTCCAATCTCAGCAGTCAGATTTAACCTCTGGCTCCTGCTCTCAAAGCCTTTCATATGTGCTCTGTTCTGCTACTTGCCAGATCCTAGCTTGACCTAGAAGCACTTTTCAGCATCCAACTCAACTCTAATCTTTACGAGAAGGAAACCATGTTTTTTCCCGTACTTATGCCTCTCCTTCAAGGAGTTTACCATGCAAACAACGAAATGTGGTTGAGCAAGGTGGAGTAGGAAATTAATTTAGGAAATCACCGAAGTGAAAGAGAATGAATGCTTAAGCTTATTTTTAGTTTTTTTTAACTTTATTTAAAGAAATGATTTTGTCTGTCCAGCTGACCTTTTTCTTCTTTCTCCTTCTACTCCTTTCTGATCTTACGCATCTTTTTTAACTACTTTATCATTCTTCAAACACTTCTTCAGCTTTAGGCTTCAGGCTGGCTTGGCAACTCAGTCTTGGAAGGGAGAAGGAGGGAAGCGGTAAGAAGGCAGGCACGAGGGAAAAACGAATTAGTAACGGGTACCCTCCCTCCAGCTCCAGGCTAATTCCAGGTACTCAAGTTCCTCATTTCTGGCTTGGAGACCAGTCCAAACCTATTCATATCTCCTTACATAGATACTGCTATCAGCCAATAGCCTCTTTAGGCACTTTCTACTTTATAAAAGTGTTTTCTCATTCATTTTATTAATATTCCATTATTATAAAAATGCTAAATAACCATAATCATGCTTCTAAATTATAACCTCAGGGTGGACCTGGGAATAAAGTCTAAAGAGGATTTGATTATTCTCCCAACTAATTTCTAAAAATTAAACAAGAAACCTGCCTCACAAATGAAAAACTGCCTTATATCCCACTATTTACTAAAGAAACTTTTTGTTCCTTTGTCCCTTCTGTCTGAGGCTTGCTCAGAAAATAAAAATTCCTAAGGGGTGAACTCATCCATCTAAAAGTTATCAAGTGCTGAAGTAATTAGATCTGGAACTCTGTTTTAGTTAGCAAACTTTACCAAATTGAAAATGTAAGAAATCTCAAACATGCTAGGACGGAAAGCACCAGAGAAAATATGGAGATCATTTGTCCATCCCAGTGCTCCTAGTTCCTTTTAAGTTTTTGTCCTGAGTGGCTACTTATCTCGCCTCCCAGAACAATGACAGCCCACACCACTCATTCCAAAATTAGATGGAATTATTGAGAACTTTGGCACGAGTGCGGGGTAAATGATAGTGTTCTTTTATTTAATTAAGAAAAACAGCCATTACACCCTTTTTGCTCCTAAAACATGCTTGGGCCAGTGTGACTTGGGAACTGTCTATTCTTTCAATTGGATCTTTTTGGTGGCTTTATAGATATAGAGGAATAGTCATTCATTTTCAGATTGCAAAATTTTCACTGCATACAAAAAACAATTTTAGAATTCTGAACTATCAGTTTCTTCAAATCTCTCATTAAGTACAGTTTAAATCAATTTTCTTGCTATCATTTTTTGGCGTTCAATTACTTGACAGAATGACTGTGCCTCTGTTTTCGATCTGAGATGTCAATGCTTTCTGTACTTTTACTGGTGCTCTGCACACATGTTCATAACCACACTAGGAACAACATATGGAAGGTGCTGCACTGACAGGACATAGGGTTTCATGCCTTGTGTTTGGTCTTAGCTTTATATAAAATATACACAGAATCTCTCCAACACGTTCAGGCAACAGACAACTAGAAAGTCTGATTAAGGCCCCTGTAATCATGGGGAAAACTGAAACTTGGGGGCAAAGGACCTTGGTTCACACACTATGGTATCTTGGATATAAACAGCTATCATTTATTAAATGCCCTCTGGCTTACTGCTGCAAGATACTAAACCTTTCTGCACTTTAGTCTTCAGATCTGTAAAATGGAAATTATGATTTCCATTTATGAATAATACCTACCCCTCCATATTTGTCCCATAAAACAATGGAGATAGAGGAATAAGTGCCATACACATGTTTCTCATTTCTACCTCTTCACATCCTCTTCCTGTACTTGCTCCTTAAGAGTCAGGGTTGCCCCTTCTCTTCTAAGTCTATGGCTCCTCCCTAGGGCATCTTCTCCTTCACCTTGGATTCAACTCTCACCTATTAGCTGACAACCCCCAATCTACAACTGCAAGGGGAGTCTTTCATTGCCAGCTGATCCATGTGCACCTCCACTGGATGCCATATAAGTCCCTCTAATTCAATATGTACAGTCTTTCTCTCCTCCTGTGCACCCTCCCTTAAAGTTAGTGACACCAATCATCTCCCTGGTTACCCAGGCCAAAACACTTAGTGTCCCCTCGCATTCCACTTACTCTCTCTCACCTTCCCATATGATCTTAGGTCATAGTCATTCTACCTCCTCTATATTTCTCAAATCTGTCCTTTCCTCTCTGTCCCACTGTCTGAGACTATCAAATCCATCATCATCCCTCTCCTTGTCTACAGCAGGCCTTCTGGGTTTCCATACCTCCAGGAAATCCTCCTCTACTGCCCTGACCACATCCTCATAGCCTACCCAGAGGTCTGCTGCAGCTTCGATGGACAGTTTCCATACACTTCCAGGCCTTCCTATCTCAAGTTTCTGAGTCTCTGCTGAGGCCGTTTTCTGGCCACAGAAGCCTGTTCAGCCTGAGGGTGGGACAAGCCAGAGAACCAGGGAGTTAATGTTCCAAGAACAACCCTCTACCAATGAAGGAGAGGAACCGGAGGACAGATACCCCAGTTTCCTCACCCCTGCATGGGACAACTCTGAGGTGTGTTTCATACACTCAGAGGGTTCCAGCAGGACTGAGCTCCAGTTGCCCACAGGAGATACTATTTCATAATACCCCCCGTATTAGCTTTCCTCCTTCCCATGTCTTACCTGCCCCTGCTTTCTGGAATCACCTCCCAAATGAACTGCTTATACCCAAGTGCTTTTCTCAAATCCTCACCTATTAAGCAAAGTTTTGGGGAAACCCAAATTAAGATAAACAGCAATGAGAATGGCATCAGATTTCTTAACAGCAACAATGAAAGTAAAAAGGCAGTGAAGTAATGCATTCAAAATTCTGAGTGAAAAGTATTTCCAACCATGAATTCAATGTCCATACAAAATAAAAACTAAATGTGAGAGTATGATGAAGACATTTTCAGACATGCTAAATGTGACATTGTGATATAAGAAGAAATATATTTTGGCCTTGCCCAGGGTTCTTGGCACACAGCTCCTAAAACCTTTGTGACTTCCTAAGTGATAAAGAGGAACGGGAGTATCTTTTGTTATAATATTTGGTCTTTTATCCTCAAACAACTGAAATAACTCCAGTTCCTGAAATAGCTCCAGAGCTAAGGTGAGAGGAGTGTCTTATTATTCATAACGAGCCCTTTCAATCACATCTTAGTTTATGCTAATGAGGTGACTTTTAGAAAGCTTATAAGGATAGGGAGCTGGTTGTCAGGGGACCCAACCATGTGATTAGAGGACTGGAACTTTTGGTCCCACCCCTAACCCCACCTCTGGGGAGGGGAGAGGGGCTGGAGAGGTTGAGTTAATCAATAATGGCCAATGATTAACAATGAGTTAATCACCACACCTACATAATGAAATATAATGAAACTTCTATTAGAAAAACCCTATAGGGCTTTGGAGAGCTTCCAGGTTGGTGAACACACAGACATGCTGGAAGGGCACGGAAGCTCCACATCCCTTCCCCCACACCTTGCCCTATGCATCTCTTCCATCTGGCTGCTGTAATAAACATTATACATTATGAACATCATTATAATAAACCAGTAATCTAGTAAGTAAACTATTTTCCTGAGTTCTATGAGCTGCTCCAGCAAATTATCGAACTCAAGGAGGGGTCATGGGAACCTCCAATTTATACTGGTCAGTCACAAGCACAGGAAACAACCTGGACTTGAGACTGGCATCTCAAATGTGTGTGGTAGTGGAGGAGTGGGGCGGCAGCCTTGTGAGACTGAGCCCTTAACCTATGGGGTCTTCACTAATCCCAGGTAGACAGTGTCAGAGTTGAATTAAACTGTAGGACATCCAGCTGTTGTCCGCAAAAATTGGAGAATTGCTTGGTGTGGGGAAAACACTCACACATTTGGTGTCAGAAGACTTCTGGGAAGTACTGAGAGTAGAGTGGTGAATAGAGTAAGGAAACAGGGAGAGACTCTCTTTTCACTGGGTCTCAAAACCCAATGACCATCTAACTACCCATTCCTAGGAAACTACTGGAGCATATGTTCTGCCAAAATGGAGTGAACCAAGAAACAGTAGACATAAGCCCCTGGAACTGAGATCTACACAGACGAGAAGCAAAAGGAATTCCCAGAACAAAGGTGGAGAGAAATCTAAAACAGCATACACACTGCAGGCCTAGAAGGCAACCTCCGCAGACAGGAACCAGAGATGTGAGGGCCCCACCCAGGAGTGTTTCAAGAAAAAAATAAACGAAACTGACAGGCTACCCAGTGAGTTCTGCTCTATATATTTTATAAAGCAGCACCATCAACAGCCCTCAGCCCCTGTACCTCAAGACTGCCTAGAGAAAGGAGGCCAATTATTGTGGTGGTTTTTAGAAAGAGCTTAATTTGGCCAATACCTAAGCATAACAGAACTCTTTGTGAAATGCTGTTCTGTGAAATGCTGTCCAGAATTTAAAATTTCACAATTCAAATTGTGCATATGTCTGTCTGCCAATGGCTGAGTGGTCTCTCTCTATAAATGCAACTTAGAGGAACACAACGTGCTGACTAAGATGGTGTGAGAGTAACAGCAGGGTATATAGATGTGTGTATCATGTGTGTGTTATTTAAAAGGGTAGAGGAGGCCTACTCAGTAGAAGGGGTAACTGACCAAAGGCAGGGGTCCTGGGAGAAGAGAGTTTTCCTCACCTTGACCCTGGATCCGCCATCTTATTCAGTGAGGCTATTATACCATCCCTCCCACTGCCATGAAATCTCATTAAATTCTTTTATAACCAGTAAGGGAATCAAATACAGTGAGGCAGGGTACAAAACAAAACATGGCCTTGCCTCTTGCCTCTATAATTCTTCAATCTCTCTGAACATGAGGGCTTTTAAAAGCATGCTGTCAATTCTGTTTTTCCCATCACTAATAAACACGATTATTGGCCATTCATGCCATCGTGAATTCATATACTGTTTGTTGATCAATAGGCCTCAAGAGCATAGAATCCCCGGTTTCACTGCCTGGATTTGAGTTCCTATAGGCCCAGAAAGCAACCTACAACAGGCAGAAATGTGTGTCTGAGCCTCCATTATTGGCTGCTCATTTGAGTATATGCAGACTTCTTAACCCTTCAGCACTTTAGTTTCTTTATTAGTAAAGTGAGGATGATGATAATAATAATGATACCTACGTCATAGGACTGATACGAAGATTAATGAGATTCTATACCTAAAGTGCTCAGTCTAGTCCCTGCACATGGTAAACATCCAGAAAATCTGAGCTGTTCATGTCAGCTATTGATCTGATGTGAACCACACAAAAAGGTGTCTCATTTAATTTTCATCAGAAATTCCCCATGCTGTTCAACCATCAAGAAAGTGGTAATGTGTGGAAACACTGCTTATTTGAGCATCCCAGTGCTTCTCAAATCGTGGTTTAGACAACAGTGCTCCAAAGACAACAGGGATCCAAAGTCTGAAGAAGCATGGACTATTTCCATAGGAAAGGCTCTGAGAAATCCTGTAGTCAAGAAAATGGCTTAACTTTGTATAATTCAACATTTCCTAAATTTATGATTGAGCATGGAACTCTTGTTACAAGAAACATCCATTAAGAACTCATAAAACTACTGCTCCACAGAACCCACTTTAGGAAATGACAAGCTGGTCCCTGGGTAAGAGGTCCACCCTAAGATCATCCAGGAGCTCTATGGGATCCCAAGGGGCCATGAAGCAGGGCAGGGCGCTGGGCTGACAGCCCAGGCCTGAGGAGTTGTCCTCAATGATTCGGGTGAAGGCTTCCTGTTTCTTCCTATGACACAAGTACCCCCCATAAAACGACTCTCCCTCTGTGTTGGCACCTTTACCATTATGTAAAACAAAGCCTGGGAGAAAGCCAGCTCTGATCAGTCCAAAGGTGACAGACACGTGCTCTTAACACACACAGGGGCACAACTTTGCCGACCTCCTGGGAAAAGTGGTTTTGATTATGGCATTTTCAAGGAAATGAAACCTTGCCCAATTTCACAGGAGCAATTTGGTATTATCATCCAATTATATAAAATAAGAATAAATGGATAACTTCAAACCTACAAAGTTCAAAAGTACTTTATAGATATTTTCTCTTTATCTTTATCCCCATTGTGATAGCACGCTGCACAATGATTTGCAATAAAGATTATCACTTTGAAAACAACTTAGAGTAACAGAGAGGAATAAAAACAGAGTTCATATATAACATAGGCCACAGTCTACAAAGAAATTCCCAGCATATTACATGAGTGTATGAAATATCCCTCCCCAACCTTGTTGTACCAAGTAGTATTTCGTAATTGTCCGGACACCATACTAAATACATCTAAGTACATATGGCCTTGTTCTCGGGTACTGTGCTGCTGCTTTCCACACGGACAAAACTGATACAGCAATCTAGGAGATGACCTAATACCAAGAGGAGAAGATGTCAGTGCTTACAACACAAACACATTCTGGTATTTACAAGTGGTGAATAAAGCCTGGTCATTGAAATGGAGAAGGAAATTGCTTCTACTTCATCAAGGAAAATTTCTTGATAAATATATAATTGTGACTACTGGAAGGAAACATGTCAGTGCTAAGTAATTAGCCCAAAAGAGAGAAAATGGGGATGCCCTGGTGAGTAGCAAAGTGTGTGGTACATAGTAATAGCTCAATAATTGTTTACGGAGGAAATGAAAGGAGTATTCTTGGAAAGGCAGTGGAGTTCATAAGTCTAAAGATTCATGAAACATGGGGAAGGAAATTCAGATGCAGAGAAGGGCTTAGGTTACAAGAGTTTAAGTCCTAGGATGTTTAAGTAACTGTAAAAAAAATTTGGATTTGGCCATTTGATAAATAAACTAGAGATCAACCTCAAAAATATCCATCTTCTTCAAGGTTCCCACATTCTGAAAATGTGAGTCTGAATGCTGAAGATTTAGACCCAGGCCCGGCCTGGTATGTGCCAGAGGAGAGAAGACGCATTATTACACCACGTTGCTGAAGAGGAAAATCTCCTTGTTAGTAATAACTAACTAACTCTTACCACCTACAAAATACAAAGAGCTTAAATCAGCCATCCTCACTTACAAAGAGAATAAGAAACACTGAAGCATAGAAGAGGAGAAAAACGAGAACTCAAAATCTCTCAGATAAGCTTCCGGGTCAACTGTGATACATCAACACTCTGACCCCTAAAGGAAAGGAAGTCAAAATACAGACACAGGAAAACCTCCCTCACTCCTCGCCTGGACTCACGGGTATCAGTGCCCTACCAAAAACTACACGAGAATGTCCACCTTTTAGGCAGCTCTGTGTCAGCGTGGCAATTTCCAGAAACCACCAGCCATTGATATTCTCTTCACTCTGGGAAAACTGGCTTCTCTTCTTTTTCCCTCATTTGTAAAACTAGGAAAATGCTATTATCTAATTCTGAGGATCTGTAGACGAAGCTTATAAAATACCAGATTAAAATCCATAATTGAGATTTGGGATCAGAATTGTACCATTACTCATTGTTTGGAATTTGTAGCCCTTAATTTCAATTGCCACCACAAATGTAGGCATAACAGACCTACACAAACACACACCCACTCACACACACACTCAACAAACACTGAGTGCTACTCTGAGCGGGACACTCTGCTGGGTGCTTATCTGTGTCTCACAGGTGAATGATGGCAGAGGAGCCACTGATACTCTAACAGACCAGGCCCCCATCCTCAGTCAGCCACCACAGGACTGGCCGAAGGAAGAGGAAGTTGGGGAGGGAGGAAGGTAAAATCCCCTGGCTACTTCTTCCTCCTCCCTCCACCCTGTCACCCTGTCATCAGCATCTCACAGTCTTTCCTTTTGTCAGACCCCTCCCTAACCACTTCAATCTGGGCCCTACCTCAGATCCCATGATGAAATGCCCAGCCAGGGTAACTCAATTTTTCTGAGAGGCAGATCTTGTTCTGAAAAGCAGATGAATCACACTTCAGTCTTTGGTGTGCCAGAAACTCATCATTGGTACGGATCCATGTTTTCTCTATAGCAAGCTACAGAAAAGTTGAGAGCTAACTTTGGAGGCAACAGAATCAAGGAAATGCTGTGAAATTTGTCAGAGTCCATGATGGGCCAAGAAGGAAAGGGGACCTGCTGAGAAGTGATGGGTAGCATCTATGAAAAGGGAGGTTGGCAAGCCTAAGCTAGGGGAAGAATGAAGATGAGACAATCCCAACAGCATCCTCTTTCAGAGGATCAACTAACAAAAGAAGCTCGGCCCAGATCTCAGTGTCCCTCTCCTGTAAGTTCAGGTCTGGCCCCTCCACCTTTGCATCCCTCCTCAGACCCACACCCACTTGGATCCCTAGCCTCCAGGCTCTGGCCTACACCAGTAATTTGACCTAGGGCAGTTCTGCACCCCTCGGTCAGCAGGGTAACATGAGCTTCTGGCATTCTGAAATGGACCTTCTAGTTGACTTTCCCACTAGAAACATTATTGCACGCTGCGACTACCTTACACGGCATTATGAGAACAGGGCAAGAATTAAGATGCTTCATGGGTTATACAGAACTTTACGGGCTACTTGAATGGAAAATGTGATGTGAGTAACAAAACGCCTACTTAAAACGAATGTCTGGAATAAAATCTCCCAAAGGTTTAGAAATATCTATAGAACTCAACAACTCACAAACTTCTTCTTTTGGAAACAAAAAAGTATCTTCACACCGCAAGCTTGGGCTACGTAAAAAAATAGCCCCCAAAAGAAGTTTACCGCTGAAGCCGCAACCCCATATCAGCTGTAAAAGAATGCTTTTCTCACAGTGCTTCTCCATCCAGTGGACAAAGTGTGTAAGAGGGCAGGATATGAAAAGCATCTTCTCTAAAAAGGGCTAGCATCTTACTCCTCTCAAACAGAGATACACATTTTACTGGCATTCACCCAGTCTCTAATTTTTCAGTCCCTCAGCAGTAAAGTGAACAGCAAAGCATAAATTCCTAAACTAATTTTTATTAATAAAATTTGAATACCACAATAAAGCGTCAAGAAATTACTAAAACCACTTGCTGTACTAGAAGTTTGTTGTACAATATGTCATTCCAACAAAGGTCATGGAGACATGGAAAAATGCTTATTTTACAAATTTTTATCATACTAGTACTTGACGTAGTAAAATTTGACCCCAATACACACTGCCATTGAGATGGGAAGTTATGATCAACAAAGGAATAGAAAACCTGCATTTCCCTGTACAGGGTGAGTGTGGTGGTGATAGACACCAACAAATCATCAATCTTACCTTAGCTTATTAGACAAAACCAACACTCTGCTTTGTGAAGCCATCCTGGTGCCTTCTTATATATGTCCTTCTGGTACACGATGCCCCGTAGAGGGTGAGACTCAGGAGAGCACATGTGGAAAGTGTTCTTCCTGTTTTATCTTCAGAGTTTCTTGTGACTGGGAACCATGCAAGTGCCTGAGCTGGTTCATCAGCTGAACCCAAGAAGCTCAAGCTTCACTGCCCTGTGATGTGATTCTGAGGATGGAGTGCAGTAATGCTTCATGCTCGGGGCAGCGCAGCAAACCATGTGTGGGTCGTGGCTGTTAGAAAACCCAAGAGCATGACTGCTCAAGGGCAATCACTCAGCAGGGTCATCACATTCAGACATCCCTTCCCGGCACTGCACCTGCTGCCAATCACTCCTCAGGAGTCTAAACATCACAAGCTCCTTGGGAACTATCACAGAATGATGCTGGGAATAAGCCAGGAACCACATCAAAGATACTAGGCCTTGTGTGTGTGTGTGTGTGTGTGTGTGTGCATGTGCCCACACGTGCAAACCGAATCACATCCTTCAAAAGAAACAAGTCTTGTTTCTACTTACATTTTAATACTCTGCCTTTAAAAAGTATTTATTGGGGGCCAGCCCCCATGGCATAGTGGTTAAGTCTGGCGTGCTCTGCTTTGGTGGCCCAGGTTCACAGGTTCGGATCCCAGGTGCAGACCTACACCACTCATCAAGCCATGCTGTGGTGGCAACCCACATACGAAATAGAGGAAGACTGGCACAGATGTTAGCTCAGAGCCAATCTTCCTCACCAAAAAAAAGAAAAAGGTATTTATACTTATCAATACCATATAAGCCAGCAACACAGACTAGGCTATTTTCTCTGCAACCTTTCCAATATTTCTAAGGAGCCTTAAATTCACTATCTTATCTGTGTTCCAAGGGTTCTAAAAACATTAATTTTTTTCATGTAGAAAATATTCAATGAATATAATCAATCCCAAAATACCATTTCAAAACAATCATCATTACTCCTTTACTCATAGTGGAGAGTGCAGCTAGTTAACAGCCTCTCAAGGCACCGCAACTCAAGTGGAAAGTGTAACAGAAACACACGCTGGCCAGTTAAGCATGTATTTAAATGCAACACTAAAAATGCATTTCACACCCAACTTCATCAATCACCAACCAATCTCACTTTGCATCTTGGCTACCAAAAGAAAACGGGATTTGTTGCCCTGAAGAAATATGTCACTGCTCTGCTTGAATTATTAGGCTTTACTATTATACAGAAAAACTTGGAAGAAAAAAAAGAAAAGAAAAGAAAAAGAAACAAAATTAGACCCAGGTTGCCACCTACAGACTGATAGCAGCACTGCTCATTCACACAGCATTAGATATCAGAATATCAGTAGTAAAAAAAGGAC
The DNA here is from genome assembly GCF_037783145.1 of Equus przewalskii. NCBI lineage: Eukaryota > Metazoa > Chordata > Mammalia > Perissodactyla > Equidae > Equus > Equus przewalskii. Next base: position 22,577,797 of record NC_091849.1, read on the forward strand.
AAAATGTATGACTACAATCTTAATTATTTAAAAAAATCAAGATAGCCTACGAAGTCTCTTTTTCCTAATTAACAGGAGAACAGTATATAAGTAAAGAACACTGGATCAAAATTTTGCACAATTTAATATGCTATAAAATGATTATAGATACTTATCCTAACTCTAAAATTTAACACTTTGAAATGAAATTGAACAGATTAATTCCAAATTATAATATTTTAAGTAGAAAAAACTGTTTCATCTCGAAAACCAAATTCTTGTGTTTTTTGATTCAATATTTGTATATATTGTGAAATGACCACCATGATAAGTCTAGTTAGCATCTGTCCCCATACATAGTTACAAAATCTTTTTTTTTTTAAAGATTGGCCCTGAGCTAACACCTGTTGCCAATCTTTTTTTTTCTTCTTCTCCCCAAAGCCCCCAGTACTTAATTGTATATCCTAGTTGTACGTCCTCCTAGTTCTTCTATGTGGGACGCCACCTCAGCACGGCTTGATGGGTGGTGCTAGGTCCACACCCGGGATCTGAACCAGAGAAAACCCGGACCACTGAAGCAGAGTGTGCGAACTTAACCACTCGGCCACAGGGCCGGCACCCAAAAACTTTTTTTCTAGAGATGAGAACTTTTAAGATCTACTCTCTTAGCAACTTTCAAATATGCAATACAGTGTTAAACTCTTGCATTTTTTAGTCCTTATCTTGACTCACCACACACCTTCCCTTTCATTTTGCTTCAAGTCCTCATTGCTTTTAGCTTTCTAAAGAATAAGAGCCCTCTTGAGACATGAATATCCAAAAGCACACACTTGGTTCTAATTACTAAAACAGATGATATTAAAACAAAAAGCAACTGCAGTAATAAATGAATATGAAGGCTGAATTAAGAAGTGAAAAAAAGAGAGGAAGAGAGACTGTTTTGATATTATAACTTGGAAATTTCTATAGCCAAAGACATCTGGACGGAGATCTGATAAGTAGAAATAGCTCAATTTTCAAAAATATGGATTTAAGTTAATATCCTTAAATTTATCAAGTGATGATTTAATCTAGGCAACTGCACAAAAGCTCTTTTGGTTTTCCCTGGAAAAACTGTTTTTGAAAGCCAAGATTCATTTTCCAGGTTATATGTTCTTTTTTTCAAGATAAAAAGATGCAAAATGCTCCATCTAAACTCTCATATGTGCTTCTAGATCAGTGGTATAAGCCTCTTACTGGGAAAACATTTCAGTCCTCAAAACCTTCATTTGAAAGACACCAGCTGTTGTTATCCTATGTAACAAAGAGATCCAGCAGTTAAAAACCTATCATCTGCACGTTATAAAACTATGTTGGAAAATATACACTTAAAAGGGCAATTCTCTAAACCAACTGCAGGATTCTCTAAAGACAAGGAAAGAAAAGCTGAGGGCTTCTACCTTTTCTTAGTACTTTTAAAATATGACTTGCTTCAGGGGTCAGCCAGGTGGTGTAGTGGTTAAGATTGTGCGCTCAGCTTTGGCGGCCCAGGGTTTACAGGTCTGAATCCCAGGCATGGACTGAGGCACTGCTCATCAAGCCATACTGTGGTGGTGTCCCACATACAAAATAAAGGAAGATGGGCAGAGATGTTAGCTCAGGGACAGACTTCCTCAGGAAAAAAAAAAAAAGAAATATATATATATATATATATGACTTGCTTCAGTGTTCAACATGTCGTTGTTATTTTCATCCCCACAAATACAAGTGTTGTTGAAAACTATTTGTGAATTTCTACAAAAGCAAAAATACTGATAATTCAGCTTTCAATAAAGGTTACTTTCCTGGGAAAGAGGAAAATGTCCATACAGCCTCTTGTATTCCCAAGTTTCTACAAATAAGAACCTGAAAAGATAGTGGTTCCTTTTCTTCTGAGGGACAACTACTAAATCTACAGACTTTTAAAAAATATAGTGGAAGGAGAAGTTGGGATTTTTGTAAGCTAATAAGAGCCTCACAGAAAATAAGCAAACGGTATTTTATAAAAGCTTTTAATAAAAAATGATTCATGAAAAGTTGAAAATGGGTCCTATTTCTTAGTGGGTTTTAAAGTATTACAGAGACTTATCTATTTTGTAACCTCCACCATTCATTCATCAGTATTTATTAAGCGTCTCATATCCATCAGACCTGTGCCAGTTGTTCGGGATTTAAAAAACTAGTAATACATAGCCGAGGCCTTGGGGGCTTCACAATCTAGTATCTATTGATTAAAATAAAGCCTCTATTATTTTTAATGCTCAAAGTATGGCATGTTCTTCCAGGCTAGCTTTTTCCCTTTGGTTCCTGCCATACAATAAGCATTCAATAAACATCTGTTGACTGCATTTCACCCTAGCCTCCTTATTTCATGGTCATGAAAAGGATTGCACAAACTTAAAGATAAGCAAAATTTTTAAGATAAAACTTAACATGAACCCACACTTTGCAGATAGCTAATGAGGCCCCCAAAAGTTAAGTGACTTGCCCAAGGTGAACAGCAGACCTGGGACAAGAATCTAGGACACAACGTCCAGCTAATCTCTATCATTGAAATCTTTGAAGATTTAAATCCTCCTCTACTCTTTCTTCTCTGTAACTGGCTCATTCATTTAGACTGTTCTTCTAACCTAGCCTCACACAGCTTCCTTCTGACTCTTTAACCACGTGTTCAGCGTCTTCTAAACCCTCCCACAAGTCTATGCTGTCTCCACAGCTGTGAAGCCCACATTAGCTGTAATTCTAATGTGACTCTTCACACGGACTTCGAAAAGAGCTGGAGCTCCCAAGCAGAAGATGGAGTTCTGCCTAAGAATCTGAAAGCTTATCCCATCCATCCTCTTCCTGGGTACCCCAGCAGGTCCCCTGCAGGGCATATGACTGGATCCCCAGAGGAAGGAGAAGCAATCACTCCACTGGGCTGTGCCCCAGCCAGCCCTCCCTGCCCACAGCATCACTCCACTCTCATGCGCTCTCCCCACTGAGAACACGCTTGAAATGAAACCAAAAAGAGCCTGTCTTCACACACAAAAAGAGAACTAACATGAATATTCACAATTCTGATTGTATATGTCCTTAGTTCATCATCACACTTTCATCCTGAAATCTCGTACTAATGCAGGCTTTTTAAAAAATTGTTTTATACCAACTCTCAGCTGGTAATGCAAGGTAAAACTACATAACTAATTTTGGTACATATAGTTTATTGGTAAAGTTTTGTGTATATTTAGTATTCTCTTGGATGTCAGTAAAACATCTTTTCAAGAAAGGTGACCTTTGACTAAACGTAAATCGTAATGAATGAAGACAAGAGTTGTAGACAAATAAGAGAGATGGCTGTCAACAGCAGTTGGTAAAAATGTTAACTAAGCACTGCCAGTAAGAGCACGGGAGGGTAAAATTTACCATTTTTATAAGATCGCCACGAGAAATATTTTATCTCAAAACACACGTCCTCACAGCACAACCTCTAATTACAAATAGAAATTAAACATAAAAAACGGTAGCATCTCATACATGAAAGCCTTTTTGAAAACTCTCATATACGACAATAAGGAGTATCTACTGCGGGCCCAGAAAAACAAATGGATCTAATTAAGAATTAAAATTATATCACAGCCTGAAGAGAATGTTAATCAATAATAACAATAACAACAAACTTACCACTGTTTGGAACTGGTTGTGGTGAGTCCTTTAACTTTACATTTTGTTTCTCTTTCGTGGGTTTTTCTGAATTCACATTATCTTTCTTCCCTTTCCTCTTTGCGGGCTGAGGAGATGAGTTGTCGCTGGATCCAACCGTTGACTTAGATTGGCGATCATTTCCCTAAGCGGCAGAAGATCAGACACTTACTGTTGGCTAATGAACTCCCAAAGTGACTCCTAGGCAATATAAGCCATGAACTAGTGGTAAATAGGTCAGGGATGGCGGATGAGTGTATGTGCTGATTCTGCCACTGTCTATTTTAATACCTACATTAGCTCTTCCTGGCAGCAGAGGAAGGGTCTAGCAGAGGAAGGAGAATAAAAACAATAACTAACAATTGTTGAGTTCTTAATATGTACCAAGTATCCTATAAAATTATCTCACTCAATCCTCATAACCCTGGGAGACAGGCACTGTTATCACCTCATTGGACAGAGGAGGAACTGAGGCTTGGAGGTGAAGCCTGCCCAAGGTCACTCAGCCAGCAAACAGCAAAGCAGGACCGCTGCCTTAACCATCCTCTCCCTCCTGCACCTTTCTGAAGAAGCAGCAGCTATCAGTTGCATGAGGAATGGTGACAGCCCTCAGTTTGATCAGTTAATCTAGAAATACCTCTTAACTAGTTGTGAATGTCTAGGTGTCATCAGTCAAGCAGACACACACCGTGCTTGTAGGAATCCTCCAATATTGACTCATCTGTCGGTGACCACCATGGTCTCTATGAATCTCACATCCAGAGCAACACAGACACAAGCAGCTCAGGACTACATGCTCCCAACTCCAGCAAGGCAGACTCAGAGTTTCACACCTTCCATGGTGGCCTGTGGTCCCCACGTGCCTCTGGAAATGAAGACCTTGCATTTGCAAAGTAGCCTTCTCCACATGAAGGGGAGGTTGAGTTTCAGTGGCTCCTGTCACTGGCCCGAGGTTAGCTCCTGGGGAGCCACAGAACAGCCGCTACAGTGGTGGCTCCTGTAAGTGCCCAAGGAACAGCCGTGCTGGGAACTCAGCCACTGCTTGGCCATTGCTACAGCAAGAAACTCCCTCCTAATAAGGCAGCCTTGGCTCTCAGATGCTCAGGTGCTAAACTTACCCGAGTGTGTAAGGGGTGAGGCTGCAGGTAATGGAAAGAATGCAAGTTTGAGAAACTCAAAATACCTGGCTCAGAGCCACTGCTCTGCCACTAACCACCCATGGGACCTTGGACTAACTAACTCCTTCCTTCTTTGAGCCTGTTTCCTCATCAGTTGAATGAGGTTAATGTACCTGCCTTTAGGTCTATCATGAGGATGAAATGAGAATGTTCCTAAAGTGACTAGCACAGTGCCTGGCAAGTCATACTTGTTCAATGAGTACAGAGTGCTTTCTCCAAGAGCAGAGAGTTTTCCTCTTCTCTTAAAATTCATATAAACTCCTACCATATTGGGTGCAATCTTTATGCAACATCTGTACTATGCTAAGATCTGAAAATAAACATAGTAATTAAATAAACAAATCTGCCTAGAAACCTATTATAACCACTCATTTTAAACATTTATATATTCAGTCATCCAGAAGCATTTAAATAGTTTTAGCCATCACCCAATTAAGGATAGAAAAATTCACAGCCTTACAAATGAAGTTATTTATGCTATTTTGTCATAGCCTACAAGAAAATGAATTATGCATAGATTTATTAACAGTATGAAAACTTGTCCAAATCTATAACACTTTTTTGCATAATTTAATTTCCTATTCCAATTGCAATTTAAACATACAGTTTCCATTTAATTATTGCATTAACTGCAGCCAGAGTTGTTGTTTTTTTCTTTCCTTTTTTTTTCAATGATTCTTTCTCGCAAGGCCATAAACTGCCTGGCAGAAGAAATAGATAACGTGATCACAGTGGAGATTCCAAAACCATCAACCTGGTCTCAGACTTCAGTCTATTTTCAACTGAGTCTATACATTCCAAGATTTTAAAACTTTACAAGCCTTGAATGAGAGGAGTAACCCTTCCAGCAAGCCTACTGAAATGTTCAGAGATCCTGTTGAACTTTTGAGAACTAAAATGAAACAATGAAGGAGCAGGATAGGTTTTTACATCTCTCTGGGAAAAGTCTTACTCACAAAAGGGGTCTAACAAGGGAGAAACAGAAACTCCATCCTGGAGTGCCTTGGGGTTCACATAATTCTAAAAACCAACTCTTGTTGAATGAACAGGATGTTCTGATTTACTACACTTCTGATAAGGACACTCAAAAGGATAATTTGGCAGCATCATGAAAGTCTAGTTGATTTCAATAACTCTAGAAGGCATGGCTTCAGTCATTGATGCTCATGCATTCAAATATTGATTCCTGACTAATCACTAGGTACTTTGTAAGGACTAAATGAAACTGAGAGAAAACGAAGAATTTTTTGTAATTAGAAGAGGGGGAATAATTTAAATGCTTTTCTTTTTAAAAAAGAAAACATGCTGATTCATCTAAAATGTTAATAACACAAAATAAATATGTAATAAATTATATACAAATATATAAATAAATTATATAGTATAAATTACATATACTCATATTTATTTACATAGTTAATTATATAACTTACAGATAATATATAAATAAATTCTATCCAGAGAGAGACTGGAGGGAACGACAGACGAATGGAGGGAAGGATTTTCTTTTCTTTTTTGAGACTTCCACATACGACTTATAACGTGTAGACACTGACGGATAGTCATTGCTATTTGGAGGGCATAGAGAATAGGGGAGTTTTGCCATCTCATACAACTATGCTAGTTGATAAACCAATATTACTGAGCACCTCTCATGTGCTAAATACCCATTAACACAAATATTTACCAAATCTATAGATAGGTATTATTATCACCATTTTACAGATAAAGGAACTAACTTTCTCAAGGTTACCCAAGTCTTTTACCACACTGAAGCTTCCCACTGTCCAAGATACTAGAAATAGCTATTACATAGTATGGTTCCAGAAAAAAACCATCCAGAAGTGACAATTTATGGCTTTATGCCAAAGTGGAAGGAATCAAGAAGCTGCCTAATTTCATAGCATGTCCTGCACAAAAACTAGACCCCATGTGATACTTCAGCCACTTTCCTGCCTTTGGCCTCACACGTATATCAGTATATCTGATGGGAACAGCAAACCTCTGGCTCAAACTAATAAAAAACCAAAGAAAGCCCTTCAATCACCCCTCACTTTACTGAAATTGGGATTTTTTAAATAGTTCCCTTGGCTCTTTGCAACAAGATCCAATCAACTCGGGTTTCTTTCATTCCTACCAAAAACCCGCTGCCAGCCCCCATGAAGACAGGCCAAAGACATACAGGCCATAAAACATTAAGTTTAAAATAATTTTGCGAGCGGTTTGCCTCCGAGAACAGCCTTCACCATGTGTGTATATTACGTGATGCACCCAGGAGACCAGGCGGGGGACCAGACCCGGACTGAGGCTGGCATTTCCCTCACCTGTGCCTCTGGTGACGGCCAGAGAGAGAAGCCCTTTCATCCATACTAGACTCAGTTTCCCACAAGGCAAAATGGAGTGTGGGGAGCACACAGAATTTATTCGCTTCTCAGTCACTTTGTGACACATGTGTAGTCTTGTCTTTTTTTTTTTAGCAAAACCTTAGCAACTATAATATTTGAATCTGTAAATTACTGACCACAAGATATATTATTACCACATGGTAATAAGAACAACAAAAGACAATTTACTCTTTGGCTTTAACTTTCAGGTACCTGTCTCATTTTTACATCTCTTCCACTAGAGGGTGCTTTGATGCTATGTGGTGTGGCTGCAGCTAGAGAACAGCCTCTGGCTGATGAGTTTATTTTTCGAACTTAATAGAACTTAAGACAATTTACTTATATCTTCCTTTTGTTTTCAAGGCTGGAATTGCAACTGAAAATTACTTGCAATTTGCTAATTTCTGTGACTCTCCTAGCACTACGTGTCTGTATAAAGGGTGGCTTCTGGTTTTGTCCTGATTTGCACAAGGCATTCCCTGGCTGTTATGAAAGGGTCTGCTCTATCCCCAGAACCCCCCATTACCCACACTCCCTACCACAAGGGTGGGGCCCTGCTGACCAAGTCGCTTAAGCACCAGCAAGGGTCCCCTGTGCAGACTACGGCAGCTTTCTCTCTCTCTTTTCTTTTTCTAAGTTCTAACAGGCCCCCACCCACACTCCCCTACATTATGCAATAGGGCAATTCCTAGAAAGCTGTGTGGAAAAATGAACTCCTAAAAATCTAGCTCCCTGTCCTCTTTGATTTGCATCATGAGTTTGAGGATGCCTTACTTATTGATTTGGCAGTGGTTCCTCAAGTTTTAAGCTGATTTTCCCACAGTCCCCTTCACTCACACCCCCACTCAGTGGCAAGCCGTTAATGATCTTAAAAACACGTACATTCTCCAGGGAACCAATTCATTAAAGGAAAGGAGTAAATGAATCCTGTTAAAAATTGAGTTTGTGACTCTGGAATTACCAAGATAAGGTGTTTTCTCCGTGTGCTCACTGCCAGTCATTCACACGTCCACTAAACAGGTTTAGTGAGGACCTACCGTGTGCCAGGCTGATTAATCCCTCTGCTCAAATGAATCCCCCTAAAAGAAGTGTACCCTGACCACCCAGAGGATGCAGCGCCCTCTCACTTTCTCTCCCCATATCCTGATGTATTTTTCTTCAAGCTTATCCCTGATGAACATCAAATGTATTGCGCATTTGTTTGTCTTTCTCCTCCTCCAGAATGGAAGGTCCACACATTTAGCGTTTTCTCTAGAATCTCTGCCTCCCTCTTTCCCCACCCTAAAACTGGCCAGGATGTAACATGCACTCAATAAGTGGTTGTTGGATGAATGCATCAATCAGTGACAACAGACAGTTACAATATACTCAAAGAAGAATTATAATGGATGTCAATCTCCCCTGCCGCCACCTGTCCAGGTCACCTGCACCCCATACCCAGACTCCAGGCCTCCCACTACCACCAGCTTCCATTCTTGCTTCGAGCACTTCTCTATAGATGCCACAACCAGAATGATCATTTAAAAATATAAATCAGGGGCCAGCCCAGTGACACAGCAGTTAAGTTCGCACATTTTGCTTCAGCGGCACAGGGTTCGCCGGTTCGGATCCCTGGTGTGGACCTGCGCACTGTTTGTCAATCCATGCTGTGGCGGGCATCCCACATATAAAGTAGAGGAAGATGGGCACAGATGTTAGCTCAGGGCCAGTCTTCCTCAGCAAAAAGAGGAGGATTGCCAGCAGATGTTAGCTCAGGGCTAATCTTCCTCAAAAAAATAAAAAAATAAAAATAAAAATAAATAAATAAAAATATATAAATCAAATGATATCACTCCCTTCTTCTAACCCTCAAATGGTGTTCCATCAAGGAATAAAGTCCAAACTCCTTGCACGGCTTACACAGTCGGGCCCTGCCTGCCTCTCCAGTTTCACTCAGACCACTCTGGCCTTTCTGCTCTCCCAACAGGCAAAGCTCTTTACCAAGGGCCTTTGCAACTGCTTCCTCTGCCAGGGCGGCTCTTTTCTCCCCTGCCCCAACTTTGTATGACTGGCTCTTTTACTTTTACATCATTAAGGTCTCAGTTTTAGAGAATTGTGTGTCAATTAGTGTCCTCCCACATTTTATTCCTCAGAGCACTTATTACCCTCTGAAGTTATTTACATCTCTGTTTGGAGGTTGATAAGTCTGTCTACCCCAATTGTTGCACCCTCCCCTCTGCACACTCACAAACACAGGCACCAGAATGAAGTTCCATGAGGTCCAAAACTTTGTCTGTCCACCACTATTTGCCAATTGCTTAGGGTGGTTTCTGGCACTCAGTAAGCGCTCAATAAATATACGTTGAGTGGATGACTGAATGAGCAGACAAATGGATGGATGAATACATAGAATGCTTTGGGAGCATTGTGAAAAGAGGGGCAAATTCTGCTATCATTTTATTTTTCTAAGCCATAGCACAGAAATAGAATTTTGAGTCTTTGCTCTCTACGAAATAGAAACGTATCTTATAATTTTTAGTCTTTCTTTCAAGGTCATTTCCTCAAAGAGGACTTTCCTGACACACCTATCTAAATTAGTCCTCCTTTTAATGTCTTTCATCTTGCTCTGTACTTATCTTTCACTTTTATCACATTCTGTAATTATATACTGATTTGTGGAATTGTTTCACCTCTGTCTCCCCAAGTAGACCATGAGCTAAGAGAGAGCATTGTTGTCTTTTTGCTCATCACTGTCTCCCAGGGGCTTGGCTCCAAGCCAGGTACGTGGAAAACTCAATCAGTCATTATCGGATCACCCAGTATTCACAGTACAGATTCTAAAGAACTTCCAAACAAGGGAGCAAGAAAGAAAATTGTACATATGTGCCTCCTGCATATGATTAAAGCAGGAAAAATATTTACACGTTTTTAACAAAAAAATTAGACAATCCATATTTCAGAATAGTAGGTACACAATTCCAAAGTTCAGTAATTGGGAATGCAAGGAGATGAGTCATGATCTTGGTTCTGACATCAGCTTTCCCGGTGACCTGGGGGCAGTTATTCAACTACACCGCGTCTCTGTTTAACTATCTCTCTTCCAGCTGTACTGTAAGAATTAATGAGCTCATATTTGCGTGGTATGCAGAAGAGATTCTGCTCCAAAGTCCTGAAGAACAAGAGGCCAAAATTTCCAAACCTTAAATTCATGAGTTTTATTTAGCTTTATAGTGGCTAAAAGATATTTTTTTCAGCTACTGGAATATTCTCTCTCCACTTCCTCTCCACACCCATGAAGTTAAGTGGCCTCAAGCCTATGCCCTCTGTGGTTCTTACTGCACTATCTCTCCCTCTAGGTTCCCACTCACCCATCCTTTCATTCAACAGCATGATGCAGTATATCCCCTGCCAGGCTGTGCTGGATGCTAGGAAGGTATACCGCAATGACATGTTTCTGATCTTCAACTATGATCTTTATGGGGATGAACTCACAACCTACATCTGATGTTCTCATCAGGCCTCACTAGCTACCATTTACAACTACTTGCTGAACACTTTCAACTAGATCTTGTGATGACACCTATAACTCAATATGTTTGAAATTAAGCAGGTCATCATTTCCTCCGACTGACTTCTTCTTAGCCACAGTACTGCCATTTTCTCAGGCATCCAAGCTCAAAAACTTGCAATTATCTTTGGCTTCAACCTCTCCATTAACTCCATGGACCCAATCACCAAGCAAGTCCTTTGTTTCTTCATGACCAATAATCACCCCCCACTACCTCTACCACCTTCCTAGTCCAGGTTCTTATCACTTTATACCAAGGCTATTGTAGTTGTCCCATAACTGATGTCTCATCTATGGTCTATCAGCATGTTAAGTCTTTCTCCACATGAAAGATCTGATCTTCCTAGGATGGACTTGGACTAACATTCTCACCTCTCAGATGTCCCCCTGAGCTGCCCTCTACTCAAAAATAAAGATTAGACTCTTCATCCTGACATTCAAGGTCATCTAAAACTGCCGCCACTTGCTATTTTAGGCACATCAGCCTCCACACCATGATGAACCTTCTGTTCTAGTCAGCCTGAGGGACTCATTGTCCCCTTGGTGTCAGGAGCATGAGCTCCATCCAGGCAGGCCATCCAGACTCAATCCCTCCCCTGCCATTTGTTCAATGGGAACGTCTAGACTCTATGCTTCCTTTTCTCATTTTTAAATGCAATAATAAAAATAACTCTCATGGCATGAGGATTAAATCAGCCACATCTGTAAAGACATTGGCACGGTATTGAGCCCTCGAGTGTTCACTAAATATCAGCCAGCATCATTGCTTCTCCAAGTGCTCATCTCTGCTCCTTTCCCCACACTGTCCCTCTGTCTGAAACCCCTTTCCCCTCATGGACCTTTGCCTGAATCTGAAACAGTCTTCAAAGGCACAGCTCAAATTCAACTTCCTCCATGTACCCTGGCCAACACACACTGATGCCCTCTGTTTCTCTCATGTTTGCCAATCTCATTACATATTCGGCGTTTAGTTTTAGCTTGTTAGTTACCTTTTCAAGCTATCTTCTCTATTTCAATTAGATTGCAAGTTTCTTGAGGGCAAGAGCTTTGTCATAAATAGTACCAGAGTCTCAGCAAAGGAGCGGGTCCTACACGTCTGTTGTTTGTTACACTGAGTTCAGCACTACTTCTTCATACAACGCTATTTTTCTTTTTTCCAAGAATTTCATGTGATATAACAAAAGGGGGAGAAGAGATATCCAAATCCTCACTAGGAGACAGTATTATTGCCCAGCAGTCATTTATTTTACAAAATACCAATATAAGAATTTTGCTTAGTTAATTCAGAGGGGGAGAGATGTCAAATCAATTCTGACCACTACTGGTCAAACAATTCTATCAATAGGCTGGAAAGAGCAGGCTCAGCCAGAAAAACCTGTCAAAGCAACACTCCAGCATGATGTGAAACTCAGCCCCACGAAGGGGTACAGATGAAAAACTACAAATAGGTTAAGAAATTACCTTCTAAATGCTTGTCACAGTTCCCACAAAATAGGTACTTAATAGACGCTTGCTGAATTAGCAGATGAATGAATAAATGATGGATGGAATAGATTCTTATAAGGAACTGTTTGGATGATTCTCAATCTTTTAAAGGAATATAATTTAGGGTTGCCATTTTCTTACAAAAACTTCCTTTTTAGTCTTTGAGAGAGAGAGTAAACAAGACTGGGTAGACCACTGATGTGCCCTAATACAGCATGTCTCCTAGTTTCACATATTATTGCCTAGATTTCAAGAGTGATATAAATGTTATCAGGTCTATATAAAGGCAAAAGGTATCTATTTTGAAATCTATGTTTTAAAAATGTTAGCTGTCTTTTAGGAACTTAATTGTAACATTAATGTTCTGGTGTTGTTTCACATAATTGCTTGTATACCACAAGGCAGCTAAGTTTTATTTCTTCAAATTTAATTGAAACCCAAAGGACAATCTCTCGGTATCGTACAGAAATATAGAACATTAATGAGTAAGGCATCTGATACTTACACTCCCTTTAGACTTCCTGGATCCTACAATAGGAGGTAGTGAAGAGGTTTTCTGACTGCAGAAACAAATTGCAATTTAGAGATCTGAACATTATTTATAAATAATATGTAATGCAAGATAATGGTCATCTCAATTTGTCATGCCAACCCAGAAGTCAATTGTTTACAGACATCAGTGTTTCAAAAAAAGTACCATAAACTTTCCCCATTTCACAAAAGTCATCATAAAATTTCCAAATTCCATCTTAAAAGACCTTTAATGCTTCCCTGTATAGTATTTTAATCGATGCTTACAAATAAATTTAGTACCACCTTAAATTTTTCCATAGCATTTTTATTTAAATCCACAAATTTCCTATTTGCGTTTCAAAAAGTCATTTCCCAAGCTGAGTGATGATTTTGCCAGACTGAGTTAAAAACTATAAATTTCCATTGTTTTCATAATATCTATGATGGCTACCTCTGAGAGAAGCACAGAATGGTCAAACACTGGCATTTATATTCAGGGAATTTCTAAACCAGTCATTCTCACCAAAAAAGAAAAACTTCTCTTCAGCTGTAAGAATAAGTTGTTCTGTAGATGTCTATATCATTAGGAAAACATCCATCTTGAAAACTAACTGAAACTCTCCGAAAATAGGAGGACACATAGAGAAAGGTTGACTTCACTCATTTGTCCAAGAAAGGCCACCAGGAATTACAGATTTCTCACTGCCATCAAGTACACACTGCAGCTCACAGTGGGCTAACCCAGGGTTGTTTACAGAGATGGTGAAGGATTTGATTTCATGGATGGGTAAGGATGGTTAGCAATAAGTCTGCTGGAAGATAATTCTAAAGTTCTGGAAAACTATGTGCTCCTGCATACTTCAAACACCACCCCTAAAATTCCATTTTATCTCCTAGTTATTTAGACACCCTCGGCTAACCTCTCCATCAAGCTACATAAATGGTTAATTAATGGAGAACAAATTGGTGACATTCTGCTGTCTCTCTGCCACATATCAGCCACCCTCACAGAGAGCAACCACAAAAAGTCAGTTTCCAATAGCAAAGCGGCCATGGAAAAGCAGCACAGTTGGATCCTGGGGCACCACAAGCAAACCGAGGGGTCCCTGCGTCTGCTGGGCCCAGGGCTCTTCATGCGTGCCTCTGCAGTCCATCTACTGGGCTGAAATGAGGCACCCTTCACAAATATATGACATTTCAGAGAGAAAAAAAGGTTCCCAGTGCGTTCTGTGTAATTAAAAGTGTAATCTTCAAACTTTCACATGTATTAACTATACACCCAGCCACTCTACTTATTTGTACAAGTGGAATTATACTGCTTCTATATTTTACAGTTATTATTAAAACGGGTATGAAATATCATGGTTTTTTAATATCTTTAGATGTTTCTATAGGTACCAACTGAAAAATCATTTGGTCTAGCTAAACAGCTAAGACATTATTAAAACTCCTAATGATGTATGCTGTATAAAAGCTCATTGTCCTACATCTTCATAATAATAAATCTTCATATTTATCATAAGGGAATGGTAGAAAGTACTCTATAGTCTTTCACAGATTTCCAAAAATTAAATTTTTGTGCAATAGCTCTTAATCTCCAATCATGGCAAAAAACCAAAACACAAAGATTAATATATACATACATGCTTTCCATTCTAACTGATAAACAGGATTGTATAAAATATACCAGTGGTCAGCAAAAGAATCAATGCTTTTTCAAGTGATAACTAAAATATGAGAGGTGAATGAGGATGAAAACTTACCCATAAGACCTTCTCATTGTTGACTTGTCAAAAAGTAATTCACCGTAAGGCAATTTCTTAAACTTATCTCTGCCGACGGCCACATAAAACTGCCCATTCTCCAACTCTGCCCCACTCTCAACCAGTTTTCCTTCTAAAGTATAAAGTCTGCCAAAATATGAATATCAACAGTTAAAATTCTAACAGGCATTAAAAAAACTGCTTAAAATTACAAAGTAAATGACAACATTCTGTTCTTCACTTGGCTCATTGGTTACTATTCTAAATCATTGAATTATAAACACCTCAAAGTCACTAGATTCAACTAAATACCAATGTTATAATGCAGATACAGTTACTATCTAGCTGTACAGGGTTTCATCCCATAAACCTGACAATCTAAGATAAGGATCCCCTATTGCTGCCATATTAAGATTTCAGAGGGAAAGAATTAACCTGTACAGAATGTGGTGCTTTAAATAAAGCTCAGCTTCCTTTGAAGTTGGATTGTTCTATTTATATTTTTTGTGAGCACTTTTTAAATTTATTTCCTTAATGCATTTGTCAGGTTGACAAGCCTCTTCCTGCATTCTGTGCGGGAGCAGCCCTCAGCCAAAATATTACAACCAAACACACATAACTGGGTCAGAAAACAAGAGGTGGGAGGGCAGGAGGTGAAGGAACCCATTGCCAGCATTAATGATGCAGAACCGCATAGCATTCATGCCTCTTTCTTTTTTTCTCTCCCTGGTCTTCCCAGAATCAAGGGATTTCACAAGAACCTCCCTTGACTGTAAAACTGCTTCTGCAAACTACAATTAATATGTTACTTATTAAAAGAACAGTGATCACTTTACTAGACGATTTAACATGTCCACAGAATTTTCTTAAAGAACAGGAAAAAACAGATTATTAGAAAACTACATCAGAAAGACAAGGCATATTTCTGAAGGTTATAAACAAGAGTTAGTAACTGGAAGGATTTCAAGATAATCATCAAAAAAGTTCTCAGACTTCTTATATTACACAATAAAGGTTAGTGACATTAACAAAGAAAAAAAATGCATTGACCTGTCAGCTTGTTTACTGATCATGTAAATAGGCATATCACATGGAGCCATGAAATACAACGGAAATAGCCAACAAAACCTCTGAAATGTCTCCGTGTTGAGTTACTATAAAGATGCTAAAGTCTCTTTCTTTATGACGGTGTACTTCTCTCTCTACAAGTCTAAACATCGACCCTTCACCCAGATTTCTGGTTTTCCTTCCCTGACCTAGACTGGAGTTTCTGAACAGAGGCACTATTGACATTTTGGATCCGATAATTCTTTGTTGGAGAGGTGAGGGGGCTGTCCCGTGAACTGTAGGGTGTAAACAGTACCCGTGGCCTCTACCCACTAGATGGTAGTAGTTGCTGCCCCTATCCTCACTTGTGACTACCAAAAGTAACTTGGACACTGCTAAATGTCCCCCAGGGGCAAAAGTGCCCCTGGTCGAATGCTACCAGCATAGACCCATACATTCTCCGTCTTTCATTTTCCCTCAAAATAGGGAGATCAAAATCAGTAGTTAATTTTTATAGCTAGAAATTAAAAGATAGGATAGCTGTGGATCTGGAAACAGCCAAGATTTGACTGGTTTCCTCTGCAGGTAGGTAAAGGATACTGAATAAATTCTAGCCCATGATTTTAGCCTTCTTTTACAGGACTCTTGTTAACCTGCTTTACTCCTTTGCTACAAAACACAGGAAACATAAATAGGGAGTTGAGCCAATTTTTATTGGATGTTTTTGATATATAAATATCCTGACATGTAGGGTGGACCCAACCATAAGACTTATTAATGTTCTATTAAGGGAAAGTGGGTGTGTCCCAAGTGAGGAGCAACCAAACCTCACTTGTATCTGGCATTACTTTAAGAATCAAGTTTCTCCAGTATTGAAATGTTCAGGGGACACACAACTATATTTTCATTTTGGTACTTGTATTTGCATATATTTTATTTCTGTGTATGAATTTGTTTCTATCAAGACATGTATAAATAGGTGTATGTGGGCACGCAATTGTGTGTATATATCTCTGTGCGCTTTATATCACTTATTGAATGGTTTTACATTTATGTATATGTCAAAAGACAAAACTATATATCTAAAAGAAGTCAATGTATAACTAATGAGATCCGCCTTCACTCCTAACACAAAAATAAAATCCAGGGTCCGGCCCCATGGCCAAGTGGTTAAGTTCGTGTGCTCCACTTCAGCAACCCAGGGTTTCACCAGTTCGGATCCTGGGTGCAGACATGGCACTGCTCATCAAGCCATGCTGAGGTGGCATCCCACATGCCACAACTAGAAGGAGCCACAACTAAGAATATACAACTATGTACCAGGTGGCTTTGGGGAGAAAAAGGATAAAATAAAATCTTTAAAAATAAATAAATAAAAATTTAAAAAATAAAATCCATAAGGATCCAAGATTTAAATGAAATTAAAAAGTACAAGATGAAAACATATAAGAATATTTTTGTAATCTTGGAGTGAGGAAGACCTAAACTAGTCATAAAACTTGATCATAAAGAAAGATTGAAAATTCAACTGCATCAAAATTCAACATATCTGTATGCAAAAAGAAACATAAAGAGTATCAAAAATACAAACTGGAAACATTTAAAACTCACATGAGAAAGGGCCACTTTCCCTAATATGTAAAGAGTGACTATAAATCAATAAGATAAATGTGTAAAGGCCATGACAGATAGTTTATTTTTAATGGAAGACAAATATGTGACATTTATTTAGAGAATAGCTTAGTAGTCAAGAGCACAGGCTTTGGAGCCAGACTGTCCAATAACTAGGCTTGAATTCCAGCTCTGCTACCCCTATCTGCGTAATCTTGGGCAAGTAACTTCCCCCTTCTGTGTCTCATTCTCATGTCTACTAAAAGAGAATAATAACACTAATTACCTCATAGGATTGCTGAGTTGACTAAGTTAAAATGTAAAGCACTTGAAACAATGCCTTGCACACAAGAAACAATCAATAATGTTGCTGTTGTATATTAAATAAATAAAAATCAAGAAACAATGAAATACTATTTTTACCCAACACGAATGAAAAGACAAAATGTTTGTTAGTTTTACAGTATAAATGAGATTATGCAAAACAGGCCCTCTCGTGCACTTTTGGTGAGAGTGCAAATTAGTACAAACTCCAGAAGATGGTTGGCAGTTTCTATCAAAATTTAAGCATTTACCACTAGACACAGCAATCTGGCTTCTAGACGTTAGTCTCTTGATAAACTCTGCTTAAATACAAAGACATGTATATTTAATAGCAAAAGATTGGAAGTGACTTATATATAATAGCAAAAGATTGGAAGTGACCTAAATTTCCATCAAGAGGAGACTCTTAAAACAGACTAGGGCCTGCCCATAAAATGGAATATTTTGTAGTCATTAAAAATAAGAAGATAGAAGGGCCGGCCCCATGGCCTTGTGATTAAGTTCGGCGTGCTCTGCTTCAGCAGCCCAGGTTTGGTTCCCAGGCACAGACCTACACCACTTGTCAGCAGCCATGCTGTGGCAGTGACCCACATACAAAATAGAGGAAGATTGGCATGGACCTTTATTAAGGGCAAATCTTCCTCAGCAAAAAAATAAGAAGAAGATGATAGAGCTACTTGTGCTGATATGAAAATCTCCAAGATTTGTTGTTACAGGAAAAAAAGCAGGGTTTATTTATATATTTATTCGTTTGTGTATGTGTGCTCCCACTTGTGTTTTTAAGAAATAAAAGATATACGTGCTTCCATATGCATAGAATATTTCTGGAATAATGCAGAAAAGTACTGGAGGGACTCAGAAGTCTGAGGTGGAAGAAATAGTTTTTATCCATATCTTTTGTCCTGTCTGAATTTTTTTTACCACATATGAAGTATTACTTTCAATTATATTTATACGTTTATATGTTAAATATATATTTATATCTACCTAATTATATTTAAAATCTCAATGGCTGTGAAACTATATATATTAACATATGTGAAAATACGTTAATCTGTATACACATCTAACTGAAAGACATAATATGCAATCAATTGAAAACTTATTTTATCATATATGTCTATAGAGAGATATAAAAATATGAAAATAGGCATAAGAACTTGAAAGCAGGAGTGTACACCACCTGTAGAGAATGTTAGAGAGACTGGGGTGAAGAGAGGATTCAAGGAGAACTACCAAAAAACTTTTGATGGATTTCAAATATTTGAATGTCATATATGGTGTGTATGTGTGTGTGTGTGTGTGTGTGTATTTTTTTTTTTTTTTTTTTTTTTGGTGAGGAAGATTGGCCCCCAGCTAACATTTGTCGCTAATCTTCCTCTTTTTGCTTGAGGAGGACTGTTCCTGAGCTAACATCTGTACCAATCTTCCTCTATTTTTTTTGTACATGGGATGTCACCACATGGCTTGATGAGCAGTATGTAGGTCCGTGCCAGGGATCCAAACCCACAAACCCCATGCCACAGAAGCAGAGCACACAAACTTAAGCACTACACCACTGAGCCAGCCTCTATATATTCTTAATATGCTGTGTACTTGTATATATTATTTGTAACCCTCTCACCTAAAAAAAAAGAAAAAATGTCAGCTTCCAACACAGTATCATTTCATAGGCTTCACAATTAAAAGCCATGATTTTAATCTTCACTTAAATTTCAGAGCTTGAGAAAAATGCTTTTCATTTCTCAATTTAGGCAACCCCGCTTAATTATCCTGTCTACTCTGCCTCCTCCTTAAATCTAATAACACCTCCTGAAGTCTGATTTCTTTCCCCGGGGAAATAGTTCACAATACCAAATAATCATAAATGCCTCCTAAAGGGAGGACAACGAATTAAGAGCCCAGGAGCTGGCTCACTCAAAAACAGTTCTTCTCAACTAAAACAATGTTGACACTCACCTATTTGCTCTAAACGGAAAGAATAAAAATGGTTAATATTTGTTGATGTGCTACTGTGTGCCCAGGACTGTTTGAAGCTCTTTATATGGATTACCTCATTCCTTAAAACAACTCTATAGGGTAAGTAGTACTATATACCTATTTTACAGATAAAGAAACTGAGGCATTGGAGCCTAACTGGAGAGCCAAAATTCAAACCGAGGGACTAGTGACCCCAGAGACTCCTGGGAATACCCTCAACAGTTCCAAAACCCATCCACATCTTTCAAAGAAGATTACTTCGACATACCTGTGGACAGCCCCACTCCTCAGAGTTATTTTTTCCGTGACCATTTGTAGCACACGATCCCACTGATTCAGGGCTTTTCTAGGGATGAGGAGGCGAGAAGCTGGGCTTACGAGGTCTCCATTTGCAATCAAGCTGGAAGAAAAGCTAAGCCAGTGAGCCCAACCATTTGAAACAGTTATGCCTTTAAAACACACAAAATGAATCCCAGACCAAAGGGAAGCCGCCAAGCCAGGCCCCCAACTTACAAGATAGTGCAGGGTTCCTGCAGCGGTTTTCTAAAGCGAGCGGACACATTGATCCTGCTGTGGATGACTGGCTTGACCTTTAAAAGCAAAGAAATAAAATCACTGAGCTATGTTAGTTTTGTTTTTTTCCATGAGGAAAACTATAGGTTTCCAGGGAAGTGGCTGAGACCCGTTGTGTTTGTTAAAACCTTTCTTTTTTCCCCTTAGATAAACACTGGGCTCATCCTCTACGGATATTATTATGTGGCCTTCGTCAGGCTCTCAAAAAAAACTCCCCTCAAGCCCTGGGCATCCTGCTCAGGATCTGTGCCAACAACGGAAATTGCTGAGCTATTATGAGAATTTGAAAGCAACTCTTTAAAACAATGCTTTCTGTAAAACAAAAATAAAATAATCCTATAAAATCTTGAACTCTGAAGCGCCCTCCCCCTTCAGCTACAACATACCATGTTTTGTCATCTCTCCTCATCCACTCTCATTTCACCTGCTCTCTGAATCCAGGCCCCCACTGGGCCCTTCACCCCATCCCATTCTCCAAGACTAACGCCCTTGACTTTTTCTCAACTTCGTTTTCCCCTACCCATCAGCCGCATTCACACCAGCACCGTCGATCCCGAGCTCCTGGAACCTGGATGGGTCTAGTTATCTTTCCTTGTCCTTTTGTTTCCAGGTTCCAGGCTCCTGTTAGTGAGAACCACACGGCCCACGGGGCGCCTTCACCTGAGAGAGGTCTTTGGCATCAGCCAGCCAACTCCTCCTCTCAAGTCAAGGAGTTCTTACACTTCCTACAGTGGATGGTCCAAATCCTTACCTCCTATCCCAGACTCTAAAATCTCACTCCAGGCACACTCGCCCTCAGCAGATCATTTCCTCTCAAACTTCAAGAAAATAGAGGCCAAGGGCACGAAGCCCTTCGACCCCCTTCCCTCCACAGCCCACCTCATCTACATCTTCTCCATTTTTCTCCTTTTCTGCCTATCTCAGAAGAAGGATCCTTATCCCTTTACAAAGCTAACCCCCATCTTAATTTTATCCCCTGCTGCCTCTACTTGTTCCATTAATTATCTAGGACCCTCCACCCCCATCTTGTGTCTTCAATTTCTCCTTTGACCCTCTGGGCCTGTCAAGCACTGTCCCATCGCTCTCTCTCCTCTTCGTCATTTATATTCCTACTTCCTTCCACCCTATCCTCTCTTAAGTCTTCGGCTATCTGGTTTCCACCCACACCACTGAAAGATAAAGTTCAACTCTTAAGCATGACCTACAAGAACCTCCATGACCAACCACTGCTTACTTGGTCCCCTCATCTACCAACACTCCTTCCACACAGAAGCCTTGTTGTGCCCTTTAATCTAACTAGTCTACACCTCTGCATTCCCAAAACACGCCCTGCATCCACTTCCAGGCCTTTACTCATCTCGCCCCCTCCACTAAAACGTCCTCCCCAGTTCCCCACCTGCTGAAATTTCATTTGCCAATCAAGACCCAACCCAGTCACCAGTCCTTCCCTGCTCATCCTTCTTTCACTTTCTGTCTCAAACTGCTACTGCTATTATAGAGTTGATGATATCACTTCTGTTTTCAGAGGTTATTTTTCTTCCTGATTTGAAAGGGAAACTTAGAAGCAAAGGGAACGGATTAATAAAAATGGCCAAAATTTATTGTGCTATATTTAATTGCAAGCACTGTACTAAATAACTGACATGCACTATATATCATTTAATCATCGAAACAACGCGCTGAAGCACTATTACTTAACCTCATTTTACCAATGAAACTGGAGCTTAATTAATTTGCCTAAAATAACACATAATAAGGAGCACAATTTTTAGTGAATCCATATCTATGAACCTCTAACTATTCACTATGCACTTTGACAGTTATTTTAGAGATCAAATATTAACCCTAAATAATTTATGGGACTCTCTCCTCTGTCAAATTACGCCATTTTGAGAGGAACAAGGAGTATGAATTCTTTGTGACTCTCCAGTGCCTAAAATGGTGCTTGCAACACCTGCTTGTTGCACAATAAATATTTATTGACATTTAATTAAAAGATACCCTAACTTAGAATAAAAATTTTTAATTCTAGGGGCCGGCCTCGTGGCCGAGTCATGAAGTTCACGCACTCCACTTCGGTGTCCCAGGGTTTCGCTGGTTTGGATCCTGGGCGCGGAAATGGCACCCCTCGTCAGGCCATGTTGAGGCGGCAGCCCACATGCCCCAACTAGAAGGACCCACAACTAAAATATATAACTATGTACTGGGGGGATTTGGGGAGAAAAAGAAAAATTTTAATTCTATCATATTAATTTTTTTACATTTTAATCCCAGAGATTTTTGACCCTAAACGAACATTTACAGTAAAAACATTTAACAGGTAATGTATGCACCTGAACAAAATTCAAGTGGTAAAATGGGGCATACAGTGAAAAGGAAGAGTCCTTCCCACTCCTGTTCCCAACCACCAAGTTGCAACCAGAGTCAGCAACATTCATTCACAGACAGTCTATTCACACAGGTGCATGTTATCTTGTGTAGATATTCTATACAGCCTATACATACGTGTGCATATTATCTTATGTAGATTTTCCATGAAGTCTATACATACACGTGCATATTATCTTATGTAGATTTTCCATGCAGTCTATACATACGTGTGCATATTATCTTACGTAGATTTTTCCACGCAGTCTATACATACGTGTGCATATTATCATATGTAGATGTTCCATGCAGTCTATACATACGTGTGCATATTATCATATGTAGATATTCCATGCAGTCTATACATACGTGTGCATATTATCTTATGTAGATATTCCATGAAGTCTATACACACACGTGCATACTATCTTATGTAGATATTCCACGAAGTCTATACGTACACGTGCATATCATCTTATGTAGATATTCCATGAAGTCTATACACACACGTGCATATTATCTTATGTAGATATTCCACGAAGTCTATACATACACGTGCATATCATCTTATGTAGATATTCCATGAAGTCTATACACACACGTGCATATTATCTTATGTAGATATTCCATACAGTCTATACATACATGTGGATATTATCTTATGTAGATATTCCATGAAGTCTATACACACACGTACATATTATCTTATGTAGATATTCCACGAAGTCTATACATACACGTGCATATCATCTTATGTAGATATTCCATGAAGTCTATACATACACGTGCATATTATCTTACGTAGCTATTATATGCATGTAATTTTTAAACACAAGGGATAACCTGCTAGACCCATTCTTCTGCACCCTGCTTTTTTCATTTAACAGTTTATCATGGAGATTGTTCCATACTGTGTTACAGCAAGGGTTGCTTCCTTCTTTATCATAGCTGTGTATATTCCACTCTATGAACATGCCATAGTTTAATTAACCTATCCCTTAATGATGATCCTTTCGATAGTTTCTAAATTTCTGCTATTGCAAATAATGCCATGATTGATTTTCTTGTAAATATTTATTTGCATAAATATCTAAGTATACCTGTAGAATAAATTAGCAGAACTGAGCATTTGCTGAAATAAAGGATAAGCAATATTTTTAGTTTAGTGACTGTATTGCAAGCTTGTTCCTGATGGATCCCAAGAGTCCCCCGATTCATTCGGAGCATACTATAGCACAAGAAAAGAGATTCGATTCACCAGGAATGCAGTTTTGAGGCCAGGGTTGTGGTTTACAACACCCTTGGATGACTACAAACCCGTCTCCCAGCA
This sequence comes from Equus przewalskii, assembly GCF_037783145.1. Classification (NCBI taxonomy): domain Eukaryota; kingdom Metazoa; phylum Chordata; class Mammalia; order Perissodactyla; family Equidae; genus Equus; species Equus przewalskii. Next base: position 22,601,577 of record NC_091849.1, read on the forward strand.
GATCTGCTTACTCTCAAGGCTCAGCATGTTTACCTACAAGTGAGTCGTTGCCTGTGTGAAGGACAAGCCCTTCTGACTCCGCGCCTGTGTTAACAGCATCTTCCTCTTGAAATCCTCCTCCCTCTTCAACATAGCGACACTGCCCCCTGACCACTCAACTTAAAGCTGCTGCAACATCCCTGGGGCTCTGTTGCCCTTTCCTGCTTTATTTTTTTTTTTTTCCATAGCACTTACCAACATCTGACATATTGTACATTTTATTTATTTGGTTTTTAATTTTTTGTCCCTGCTGTTACTTTGTAGTTACTCACAGTATTAACTAGTAACATACTGAACACATACTTCATACTTAGTAGTTATTTTCCAAATATCTTGCCTATCGTCCTTGATTGTTTAACATCTTACTGGATTGTTGAATTAAAGGTGAAAGTGAATAAGTTATATAAACAAATTACTTTAAAACTCTTGCTAAGTTGGTTAAAAGATGCCACTTTTCTTTAGAGCATACATATCGATAATTATACAGAAATTCATAAATACACATGATTTTTTAAAGAATTATATATCCTTATTCTGAATCTATAAGTTGTTGCTTGAATAAAATCAAACCATCTATCTTGAATAAGTTGTTTTCCTCATTCATCATGATAAAAATATTCCCCAAATGTTCATAACTAACCAGCAGAATTGAAGATTAGTCTTAGATATATTTTTTGTCATTATAGTTAAAATAATAAATTAATCTGTTTTCAGATATACTAATAAAAGAATCTGAATAATCCAAGTAATATATCTGAATTGAAAAAAACATGTAAGATCATTGTATAAAACAATTAGAACTTTTTGGAAACAATTAGAATTTTTGATTTAAAATACATTTTTCTAATTGGTGTTTTAAATAATAACTCAATCACACACATACATACAATTAAGCCAAATCAACTGCATATAAGGAAAGCTTTTCCAGAACTCTTATCAGGAATGAAGTGTTGTCACGTGCTGCTAATTTAGAGACATTTATGGCTTTAGATAATGGGAAACATAATAATAAATTAGAAGGTGTTCTTAACATTTGTAAATTGTCTTAGCATCCCATACACTTCCCCTTGCCCTTTGAAAATGAATAATATTTGAAATATGAGAACACTGTGAAGTATCAATATACCTCGATATGGACGGATGGACACCAGGGATGGAGGATGAGGTCCTCCCACTCAGACCTCTGTGTACCAGGAACGGCTCTTATTGGTAAGCGGGCTGACCAGCAGTAGTTGTATAATCTGTGACACTGGAACCAAATCAAGTGAAAAGGTACCAATGCAAAACTCAAACTTTCATTTTGAACCCAGTAGAACTAATACTCCTGGTTGGCTTTGTGAGTTGGTGGGGAAACCACCATTAAGCAAAAGCAGGACTTGCATATGGCGGACCTCTTGCCTTGATTCTGCACTGGGTTCAACATTGTCTTGTAAAGCCCAGTTTATTTGCATTTTGAAAGGTAAGTTAGCCTGGTGAGCCAGACAGAGGAGTCATTCTCTGAATAGAAACTGATAGATAGACAAGTAGATAGATAAACTGACTAAATATTTGGCTAATATTTTTTTTTACATATTTCCAAAGTCAAAGGTGGGTAAAGTGACTTAACCACGTTTACTCTGCTAGAATGGGGTGAGCCAGGACTCCAGTGCAAGTCTACGGATACAAATCAAATGTGCTTTCCAACATATCACTCAGTCTCTGGAACCTCATTTAGAGTGTTTATGTCACAGATGGCCACACAAAACAAACAATGCTTCACATGAACCTGATAAATCTAAGTATGCAATTTAATGCAAGTTGACAAATTTCACATGCACATAGTAGGACAATATGACAGCTGGGTAAAATTCAAGTTAAAACCCACATGATTCAAAAATATGAATCTATTTGTTAAAAAATAAATTCAATGAAACTAAAATTGTTGTGTTGAAAACATATATTTGGAATAATAAGGTCAAGGTCTACAAACTGAGTAACTGTCTAAAGGTCTAAAATTTTGAACTCCAGGACTGATCGCCAATTCAATGTATCACACCTCATTTTCTTGATCTATAAAAATAAGGATAATCCTGCTAAACTAGCCCAAAGGGATGCTCCATGAACTAATTAATGAAGTGGCAATACCACTCCCTGGGGCTGTTAGGCTGAATGCTTCAGAGAATCCATCTCCCTCAAATCTCAGCACTCACCACCTCTTGAAACCCTAGGCCAAGAAAACCAAACTCAGTCTAAGGACCTCAGGAAATGACGCTGTTAAACAGACACCAACACAAAAATCTAACGACCATAGACCTCTTGTAAGTACTCATTATACAATTTAAAAACTCAATTTTAAATCATGCATAAAAACAATCTTTAAAAGTCTATCTGATTTTTTTTTTTTTGAGGAAGATTAGCCCTGAGCTAACATCTGCTGCCAATCCTCTTTTTGCTGAGGAAGACTGGCCCTCAGCTAACATCCATGCCCATCTTCCTCTACTTTACATGTGGGATGCCTACCACAGCATAGCTTGCCAAGCAGTGCCATGTCCACACCTGGGATCCCAACCAGCAAACCCCGGGCTGTCGAAGCAGAGCATGCGAATTTAACAGAACCATTGTGCCACTGGGCCAGCTTTTAAAAGTCTATTAGATTTTTGAGATTGTTCACAAGACAGATTTAATCATTTAGGGGAAAAAAATATACTGAAGTCATTTTCATGCAAAATATAGGCCAATCTACACAAAGAGGCTCCAATTCTATTTTCCTTACTGTATGGATTTAAGAAAAAGTGAGTAATGATAATCTTTGAGGAAACTTTGTTACTACTTTGTAAAGATAGCCCACAGCATCAAAAAGGAAAGCAAAATCTTTTTAAAAATGTTTAATCAATTTTCACCACTTTTGATAAATGAGAAAAGGATACAAATTTTTAAAAAGACACCAGAGTGGAAAATAACTTACCCTGGAATCAATATAGCAGATGCATCCAAACTGGAGATTGTTCTAAAGAGCTTTTTAAAATAATCCTCAATTTCTTTTTCAATATTACTATTTTTTAGATAGAAGAGACACTAGCTAAGATGCCTAATACATAGTGACAGCACAATCCACAAACATGTCCCATATTGACCGGATGTACCATAATTGAACATTAGAAAGTGCCTCTATCAGAGGGTATTTCATGCTGGGAACATCCCCTAAACTTCATGGAATGAAGCCATTTATCCTGGAGATACACCAAATGAAATAGAAATATAAAAAGGAAAGGCTATGTAACAAGAAGTGAGGACAATGATCAAACTTTTCAATAGAATTGTTGACTCACCCTCTCCTTGAATTTCTATTGATGGTGTTACTTTGAATCATAATAATTATGAGTTTTGCCATACCCTAATCTTATTATTAAATAGATCTTCTCAGACATAAAAATCACATAGGTTTACTATCACTATCTCCCACTTTTTCATATCTAAGGAAATAAATTCTGATAATTGGTACAAAATTTGATAAACAAAATGCATATGCTGTGTTTGTGTCATTAAGACTGTTTTTCCATCGTTGAATATTTAAGGTTTTCTTTTTCCATTATGAAGTAAACTAAGAGGTAGTTTCACTTCTGTTTGGGAGGTAGAAGTTTGTAGGAGACTACTGATTCCAAAGTGACAACAAAAACTGAGAGACAAGCTAAAAAACATAGTTTTTAAAAAATGCATCATAGAGCTTAGGAGGCAAAGAAGTCTAAATGAACTAAATTATAGAGAGGGATGAACCCTCTCTAAACAAGAAAAAAATCTACAGCTGCTTTCATCCCCAGGGGCACAGCAAGCAGAGGAGCAACCTTCCACAGAAGCCAGCCAATGAGTAGGGTAGCATGACAGAGAGAACCCAGATGTAGAGCAAGTCTACACTGCCCATCAGTTCTTCCCTGTGGGAACTTCTTTAAGCACAGAGAAGTGTAATAAAAGCTAGGAGCAGGGAAAAAGAGCTGAGAAAGAAAACCCATGGTATAGAAAGATGGAGGTGCGGCTGGCAGAGAAAGAGAGATCTCCAGTGCAAACAGTCAGACGAAAAGTAGAGAGGGATCTCTAGAATCTCAACCAATATTAAATCCAAAGCCCTGCTGGAGAGACAGCAAATCCTGATTTCACAGACTCAATGTTTGAAACCACTGGTAAACTGAAACTAACTAAAGCTGCAGCTCAACAATGGATTATAGAGAGGTCAGCCCTTTACCCTACCAGGTCGACAGAGGAAGGGGTGTGTTTTTTCTAAGGATAAACATGATCTACTTTCAATTTCTACAAATTTTATACAAAATTTCACACAAAACGACCAGCATACAATAAAAACTACAAAACATGTAAATAAAAAGGACAATACAACCCGTTATCAAGAGAAAGAATAAAGTCAAACTCACAAATGATTATGATGTTGAAATTGGCAAAAGGGGATTTTTAAACAGGGATTATAAAGACATTAAAGAACTTAACAGAAAAGGTGGACAAAATAGATGAAAGATAAGGAATTTTAGCCAAGAAATTGAAACTCTAAAAAAGAACAAAATGAAAATTCTAGAACTAAAAAAGAGTAACTGAAATGAGGAATTCATTTCATGGGCTTAACAGCAGATTAGACACAAAAGAAGAAAGAATGAGTCAACTTCAAGACAAAGATCATCCAAAGTGAAACACAAAAACATAAAAACTGGTCATAGCATAAGAGACATGTAAAACAAATGACCTAACATGTGTGTAATTGGAGGCAAGGAAAGGAAAAAGAGAATAGTCTAGAAGAAGTATTTATAGAGAACATGGCCAAAACTGATGAAAGGCATTAATTCACAGATTCAAAAATTTCAGTAAACCCCAATCAGGAAAAATACAAAAAGAACCAGACCTAGTCACATTATAGTTAAACCAGAATCAGAGAAAATATACACATAAAATTCAGAGGCACTGAATTTAAATTAGCGCTGATGCTAATGACACAACTAGACTAAGCCAAAAGGATGTCTCCCAGCTAAAGTGCAATAGGTGAAAGGAAACTCCAATGCTGTACCACACACAGAATGGCAACATGAAACATGAGAATCATGAACCAAGGTAAACTGGAAATTGTAAGGCAAGAAATGGAACATTTAAATATTGTAGTGCTTGGTGTTAGTGAACTAAAGTGAACTGAAATGGGGCAGTCAGACAACTACAAAGTGTTCCACTCTGGAAATGACAAACTCAGAAGAAATGGAGTGGTTCTAAGATGGAGGCAAGATGTAGCACAGGCAGTTAGGGGCTCTAATGCAAGGTCTGATCAAGTAAGATCAATCAGACTTCTGGGAAAACTTATAAATGTAACTATCATCCAAGTCTATGCTCCAGCTACAGATGCTGAAGAATATGAAATTGAAAGCTTTTATACAAGTATCCAAGAAGAAATTGATCATACACCAAAATAAGACATGCTGATAATTACAGGTGACTGGAATGCAAAGGTAGGAAATAAAGTGGAATCAAATTTCGTTGGAAAATTTGGAGTAGGGGTCAGAAATGAAGCAGGAAACTGGCTCACAGATTTCTGTGAAGCCAAAAATCTGTCCATCACAAATACATGTTTCAAGCAACTGAACAGATGGCTATACAAGGACATCACTAAAGGGCCAATATAGAAATCAAATAGACTATGTAATTGGAAGCAGGTGATGGAGAAGTTGTATTCACTCTGCCAAAACAAGACCAGGAGCTGATTGTGGTACTGACCATGAACTATTAAACTATAAATATCAAATATCAGACTAAAGCTGAAGAAAGTCTCTAAAAGAATTGTAGTGCCAAAATATAATGTAAACAACATTCCCAACAAATTTAAAATCCACATAAAAAACAGATTTGCACTGTTAAACTTAATTGACCAAGAACCAGAAGACCTATGGACTGAAATCAGAAATATTATTAAGGAAGAATGTGAAAGACAATGCCTGAAGTAAAAAAGAAAAGAAAAATCACGGTGAATGACAGAAGAAACACTAAAAATTGTTAAGGACAGGCAAGAAGCAAAAGTAAAAGGTGACAAATAAGGAGGATTAGAATCCTGAAGACAGTTTTCTGACTATCACATAGAGATAAAGAGAACCACAATAATGGCCAATGCAAAGAGAGAGAACAAGAAAAAGGAAGAACAAAAGATCTCTTCCAGAAGATTGAAGAAATAAAAGGGAATTTAAACTTAGATCAGGAATGTTGAATGACCAACAGGGCAGCACACTATCTGATCAGGAAAAAATAAAGGGAAAATGGAAACAGTATACTGAAGATCTATACAGAAGAGACAAAAGGATAAGAGATTCCTTTAAAGAAGATTCCCATAAAGAAGAACTCATGGGAATCTCATGCAATTTTTTTTTTTTTGGAGGAAGGTTAGCTCTGAGCTAACATCCACTGCCAATCCTCTTCTCTGTTTTCTGGGGGAGAATTTTTGCTGAGGAAAATTGGTTCTGAGCTAATATCCATGCCCATCTTCCTCTATTTTATATGTGGGATGCCCGCCACAGCATAGCTTAATAAGTGGTATGTAGGTCTGCACCTTGGATCCAAACTGGTGAACCCTGGGCCACTGAGGCCGAGCACATGAACTTAACCACTGTACCAGTGGCCAGCCCCAAGAACATGTAATTTTAGAAAATGAAGTGAAAGCTGCCCTGAAAGTAATGAGGAGAAATAAGTCACCAGTGGTAGATGGGATATCAACAGAATTATTTTAAGCCACAAAGACTGAATCAATTAAAATCCTAACAAGAATATGCCAACAAATATGGAAAACAAAACAATGGCCTACAGACTGGAAACGCTCGATAGATATCCCATTCCCAAGAGAGGAGATGTCAAGGAGTCCAGTACTACAGGACCATTACTCTAATTTCACGTGCAAAGTGATGCTCAAGGTGCTACAGCAAAGGCCTTTACCCTACATGCAGCAAGAAATGCCCAATGTCCAAGCTGGATTTCGAAAAGGGAGAGGCACGTGAGATCTAATTGTGATTATTCATTGGCTACTGGAGAGCTCCAAAGAATTTCAGAAGGTCAGTCTATGTTTTATAGACTACAGCAAAGGCTTTGTATGGATCATGAAAAGCTATTGGTTGCTCTGAAAGAAATGGGGGTGCCTCAGTACTTCATTGTCCTGATGCACAATCTGTATTGTGGACAAGAAGCCACTGTCAGGATGGAGTATGGAGAGAAAGATGGTTTCCTATAGGCAAAGGTGTCAGAGAAGGGTGCATTTTATCTCCCTATCTATTTAATCTGTATGCAGATCATATCACCCAAAAAAGTAAGCTAGAGTCAGATGAAGAAGGAGTGAAAATTGGTAGAAAAAATATCAACAACCTAAGATATGCAGGTGACACCATCTTACTGACAGAAAGCAGCAATAACTTGAAACAATTTCTGATGGAAGCGCCAAAGCAGGACTGCATTCAAACATCAAAAAGACAAAAATCATGGATACAGGAGAACTACACAACTTTAACGTTGACAATAAAGACAATGAAATTGTTAAAGTTTTTGTTTACTTTGGTCCAGTCATCAATTTAAATGGAGACTATAGCCAGGAAATCAAGAGGAGACTGAGACTCAGAAGGGCAGCAATGAAAGAATTAGGAAAGATCAAGTATAAGGAAGTGTTATTAAAGACTAATGCCAAGATTATCCACACCCTCGCATTCCCAATTACTACACACGGTGCAAAACCTGGACAGTGAGGAAGACTGACAACAAAAATTGATTCATTTGAAATATGGTGTTGGAGGAGAGCTCTACAGATGCCCTGGACTGCCAGAAAGACGAACAAGTGAGTCCAGAGCAAATTAAGCCTGAACTATTGCTGGAGGCAAAAATGATAAAACTAAAGCTATCCTAATCTGGGGACAGAATGGGAAGGCAGGATTCTTTGGAAAAGACAATAATGCTGGGAAAAGAAGAAGGCAGAAGGAAAAGAGAAAGATCAAGTATGAGATGGATTGACTCCATAAAGGAAGCCAAAGGCATGAGTCTGGAGAGGCTGAGTAGGGCTATTTGAGAACAAAACATTGGGGACATCACTCTCTTATACGGTTCCCAGGAGTTGCAGCCAACTTGACAGCATGTAACAACAAAATTCAGAGGAATAACAACAAGAATGATGACTGACCTCTCTTCAGAAACAATGTAAGCCAGAACACAATGGAAGAATATCTTTAAAGAGCTGAAAGAAAAAAATGTCAACCTGGAATTCTACACCCTTACAAAACACCTTTCAAAGGAGGAAGAGAAATAAAACTATTTTTCAGACAAACAAAAGCCAAGAGAATTTTGTGAGCAGACCCACACTACCAAAAAATTGTACAAGCAGTTCTTTAGACTGAAGGGAAATAATACAAGAGGGAAGCCTGGATCTTCACAAAAGAATGAAAGACACCAGAGGGAAATATGGGGGTAATTTTAAAGACTTCAAAAAAAATTTTTTTTAATCTTAAAGACTATTTGAAAGCAAAAATAATAAGAATGATTCATTAAGTTTATAACCTATGTAGAAGCAAAATATTTAACAAGAACACAAAAAGTACAAGTATAGATGGAATTGTACAGTTGTAGAGTTCTTCGTGGTTCATGATCTGGTAAAATATTATTTGAAGGTAAAGTAAAATAAGTTAAAGATGCATATTTTAAGCTCTAGAATAAATCACTAAAAAAAAAATCACAAAGTGGCATAGCTAAAAAGCTATGCATAAATCACCTGCATTTTTTTTCAAAGCAGTAGCAAGGAAAATGGACCACAAGACACATCGTGACTCCTACATCCAGACAATGATGCAGTCCCACAGCTTCTCCCTCCTCAGAATTGCTTCATCTGTCCCCTCCTTTACACACCCCACAGCCCAGGTCCGGGGGCTCACAAACCCTCACATGAGCTGCACCTAGCATGAACGACCAGGTATTTCTGCCTGCAGCATCCTTCCTCCCTCATCACCTGCTCCTGAATTTGTCTTCTGGAAGCACAGACCCAAACCTGGGAGCTCCCTATGCAAACACCTTCAAAGGCTGCCACTGCCCTCAGATGAAGTCCACGCATCTTGGATAGGGGAGCTCGTATTTGAGCTGGTCCCATCCTATCAAACTCTAACCTCGTTTCTCACTATTCCATCACTTAGCCTTCACTCAGCTGGATATACTTCTCTCCTCAGAAGTTCTACATCATTTTGTCTGAATCTCTCATACAACATTTTTCATAAGTATGACATATTCCTATTATATTATCAATATTTATGTAAACTGCATCTCTCTTTTATTTTATTTTTTTAGTAAAGAGGCTCATCTATAATGCAAAGATCCATCATGGTGCTTTGGACATAGAACTCACTTAGTAAATACTTGAATTAAACAAAATTGGGACAATTTTTTTGAGCAAATACCATACCCAGAACTGTATCAAACACTTTGCTTTTCACAATATCTTTATAAGTTAGTTATTTTCAAATATGTTTAAAATTGTAAAACATCAGAATTTATAAAATGCTTTCATTTATAGTGATGTTTGCTCCTCAAAACAACATAATGAGGTCAGTATTACTCCAACTGGATAGAAGGGAATAGATGAGCCTCTCCATCCCTCATGGTCTCACAGTAAACAAAGAAGCAGTCACATGAATCCACTTCTTTTTTATTTATTTATTTATTTGGTGAGGAAGATTGGCCCTGAGCTAACATCTATTGCCAATCTTGCTCTTTTTGCTTGAGGAAGATGGTCCCTGAGCTAACATCTGTGCCTATCTCCCTCTATTTTGTATGTGATAAACTGCCACAGCCTGGCTTGATGAGCAGTGAGTAGGTCCGCTCCCAGGATCTGAACCCATGAACCCCAGCACTGAAGCAGAGTGCAGGAACTTAACCCCTACACCACCAGGCCAGCCCCCATGAATCCACTTCTGATTTGTCCGAGGTACATGCCTACTGGTAATGTTGCTCAAGACAGAAATGGGCCACTAGCAGAAATAGTACACACATATTTGCACCCATTTAGGTAAGATTTTTCTTGAATTATATGTAACTGAAAATATGCAAATATTTTTATATATTGGCCTTATCTACACCACCCTTATTCAGTGGTCCTAATATCTTCTCAAGACCACTCAAGTTTGCCTTCCCTTGGCTGCTACCTGTCAAATATTCTTCATATGATCATATCAGTATAATTTATGGAACTCCATGGAATGAAAATTAAAATTTATTAACCCCCAAAACCTCTAGAAATTCCAGAAAGGCATGGAGGCAAAATCAGCCCAGGCATTGAAATATTTTCATCAGCATTGTTACATAATAATAAAAAATTCCAACCACCCTAACTTCAGTGAGAACCTAGTTACAGAAGACATCTCTAATTATAATGAACAAGCTGTTTAGAATATTCCCAGAGGGGTCCAATTAGTTTCTATGAGCTGATGAAACCACTCATCTACAGGGTCCTGGGTCCTCTACAGGTCCCCGTGTTGTTGTACCCGGTCCAGGGGCTGACTCCCAGAGGAAGGGTTACAATTCATCTGTCAGGCGTGGATTATCATCTCTTATTCAAAGGGTTATTTTTCTGCCAGGAATGGATACCTGAGCATCAGTTTGCAAGTTTGTCTTTTGAGCTATTCTCTAAATGAAAGTCTCCCTTCACTGATGCAAGAAAATAATTCAAAACAAATTCCCAAACAAATGATATGGCTATTCAAATCATAGCAAGGTAAAAGATTTTTTTAGCTTAAAGGTGACCCAAAAGTGGCATGTCATCATAAATTCATCCAAATCCATAGAACATACAACACCAAGAGTGAACCCTAATGTAAATCATGGACTTTGGGTGGTGATGATGTGTCAATGTAAGTTTATCAATTGCAAAAAATGTACCACTCTAGTGGAGGATGTTGATAATGGGGGAGGCCATGCATGTGTGGGGGCAAGGAGCACATGGGAAATCTCTGTACCTTCCCCTCAATTTTGCTGTCAATCTAAAACTGCTCTAAAAAATACGTCTGATGAAGAAAAAAAAAAAGACCCAAAGGATAAGGTACCCATCATAAGTAATACCATCCTTGGAAAATTCTTAAGTGTAAACATATATTTAAATGAGTCCATAGCTCTAAGTCTTCTTGTCTTAAAAAACAAAATGCTCATCAATTTTTGTTAACTTTTGAACCATCAAATCAATTTCCTAAGATACCACAAATTTTTAAACTATTGGTACTCTGGTTTAATTTTCTCTTTATTGCGCTTTGTGGAATATTTTAAAAGATCAGATAATCCTAGGCACTGTGAACATATAAGTTAAACCTCAAATTTATTAACTTTATTCTAAGATAATTATTTGCAATGAGCACTTTATCTTATAGGAAAACTGAACAGGACTTGAGTCATTTTTAAAGCATTCATAAGTAAGTGAGCATAGGTTTCCCTAACACTATGCTGAGAAGAATATTATGACCCCCATAAAGTTAAAAAATAACCAATTAACCCAAGAGAACTCTTAGGAGAAATTACAGGAACTACCAATAACGAAGCATTGAAAAAAATTCTTTTGGATTATTTGTCTTTTCTTTTGTATTCCTCCTTAATGTAATACACCATGCTTACTATTTCACCATTGTCATTTTTGTTTGTTTTGTTTTCCCAATTGGGATTTTGGTTACTAAACCAATCTAGGCAGTGGAATGTAAAATTTCCACTAAGAATGCAGAGGAGCTGGAGTGCGGACGTAACAATGCAAGATGAAAGTTAGCAATGCTGAGTCCGCGGGGGCAGTCCACGTGGGCAGAGTGCAGCTCCCACGTGCATTTAAATAAGTCATTTAGTCCCCAGGATTCCCACCGAAGAATGTGCCAACTGTACATGATATACTTTCAGTCTTTCTTAAACACTAAGGAAGCTATTAACCCACCAATGGACAGCAAGGGAAGGGACAACAAGATTTTTAGTAAGTATTAGTTTTTCACCCACAATGCACTAGCTCTGTGCTCTGTGATGAGGATTCCATACTGAAGAGGACAGACAGGGCCTCCACTCTCACTGAGCTGATGTATGGGACAGGATGCAGGGGTGACAGACAGGAAAGGGGTAAAGGAATGAATAAAGCAGCACAGCAATATTCAGGAGCACTGGAGTGGGAGTCAGCTTCAAACCCCAGAAACTCAACTCCTCACTGAGTTACCTGAAGCAAGTTACTTCACCAACCTGGGTGCCCTTGTCTCCTCACCCATAGGATCAGGGTACTCATTTCAATAATCTCTACACTCCTTTCAAGTTCTCACATCCTCCAAAAATATTAAAGTGTTATTGAAATGCAGCTTATCTTGAACAAAAATAAAAGCTCTTAAAATTAAACTATTAAAAATATGACCTTGCTACCCCTAAGTGTCAAAGAATTGCTAATGCAACTGGGATCTCTATGATTTGGAACAAAATGTCATTATGTACAGCAAAGGGGATACGATATAGGTATCCTCTCAGAACTGTTAGAAAAATAATATAAAATTGACTAGGTTTTTTACAAAATCATCCATAAACTTCAGCTTCAACTGCTTACTAGATGTCACATTCACAACCATACATCTCAGAAGGCAAATATGACAGCAATTAAATTTGAATTAACGAGTCAATGTTTAAAAAAAAAAAAAAAGAGTCCTGAAGACCAGAAACACTCCCTAAAGTGGCTACAACACTTTATACCGTATACACATAGACCAGTGACATGGCTGACGCACGTTGTTCTAAATGGTTGGTTTAAAGGTAGTTCCCATGATGGCATCCTTAACCAAAACTATTTGATATGCTACTGCTAATTGCTTGAGACCTTTCAAAAGAAATATATATATATTTTTTGGAACAGGACTAAAAGCTGAATTTCAGAATTTAGGCATGTTTCCCTCTCAAATTAATCCAGCCTCAAAGGTTTATGTCCTCTTTTCCCGTAGTTATATAACTATACCTCTCTGATAGAAATAATGGTGAAATCCACTTTAATTTTCAGAAATACGCTTTAAGCCCCGCGTTTTAGGATATAAAATGATACATATCTATCTAGGCTTCTTTCAAATACTCAGCCCCATAAATCGTCCCAGATGGTGTGTGTTTCTGGAGCTCCTTAGTGAAGCACTTTCAAATGAAGGAAAGTGTGCCAGGCACTGGGGTAAGTGTTGAATATCCACGGATAAATAAGTCAAGATCATTGCCCTCATGAAGCCCACAGAACAGTAGAGGGAGTCAGTGACAATAAAAGAGAAATCAAACCGTAAAAATACATAATCACAAAATATGAAAAATGCTCTGAAGAAAATGAACCAGTGATGAAATAAGACAGAAACGTGCAAAACCTATAAAGAAAGAGCTGAGCATGCCTTAGGAATGGAAAGGTGTCTGGAGCAGCTGGAGTGTAGGAAATAAGAGGAGAGGAGGACAAGCTGGCCAGCACAATGCAGGGCCTCATAAGCCGAGGTAAGAAGGCTGGATTTTAGCCTAAGTGCAACTGGACTCCACTGCAGAGTGTTGCAAAGGTCACTTTGGCTGCTACATGGAGGACAGATGAGAGAAAGCAAGACTGGAAGCAAGGAGGCTATTGAATTAGCCAAATGAGAAACAGTAGTGGCTTTTCCTAGGGGGTGACCAATGAGAAAGAGAAAAGTAGGTAGATCCTAGATATATATATATCTGAGGTAGAAATTAGAACCTGCTGGAAGAGGCATGTTGATAGTGAAGGAAATTGAGCTTGAGCATCAGGTGGACAGTGATGCTACTTATGAGACACAGGGGAAAATTTGCACTGGCTGTTGAATCATGAATACACAGATGGATAGATATAGAAATACATGTAAATGTGTGTATTTGCATACATACATATATTTTTCTAGCTCCGTCTATTGAGAGGGCCTAAAAGTAATGACATCTCAGTAGCAAGGAGCACCCCTGATGCCCAGATGTTGGTTTCTAAATACCATTTACCAATAAAATGAACTAGGGTTCTCTGGAGGAACAATCAATTCCAGGACCAGGAAAGGAAACATACAAAACGAACCTGGAACATCTTGTGGCGCTAGAAAGTAAGGAAGTACTCAAAAAACGGCAGGGCCACATCAAAAAGACACAGAAGCCATCCTGAAAGAGTCCCCAATGGTCAAAGCAGGGATAATTTAAATAACAAAATGAATAATGATTGTACTAGATTTTAACCCCAGACAATAAAATAAATATTCATGAGTCCATACTGATATAAAGAAGTAACTGAATAAATAAATAATAACTGTGAGAGAAAGGGCAACTCTTCTGCACAGTAGAATTCCAACTAATAAATGTAGAAGGAACAATGGAAATAGAAAATCGTCATTAGGCAAACATCAGACTAATAATTGTTGCAGGCAAGAACAACCCATCCATGGATGATAAAATCTATGGGTGAAACCCTGAATGATGAGAAACAGTATATCTGCATAGTCTTAAAGTATCTCCCCACAAGATACTTATTCATTACAAAGGAAAAAACAGTAACTTTACAGTGGAGAAGGCTGGTGGATTCCACCTTACCAAGTGATCAAAGCTAGTATTACTATTAAGAAGGCCTATCAGCTTTGTGTACTCTAAGGACAAATACGAATTAAAAGAGGATTAATTAATTAAAAGAGGATTAAAAGAGGATTAATCCTCCCTGATAAAAATAAGAGATTTCCCTCCCCATCTTTTTTCTTAGAGCATTCTCTTTAGAAAACTTGCAATTATAAGTACTCTCTCTTCTTTTCGAAAGGTATGTATAATCTTTTTGAAGATTAGATAGGCCTTTTGTCAACTTTATGACCAGGTAATGTCTTTCTCAAGGACCCAGGATGTAAACATCCAGGAAGATAGCACCCCTATTTCCCAGTTTCTGTTTGGGGACAGAAGCCTAACTTGGGTGAGCACCTTGCTCCAAGTCGCAAAACTACTTCCTGTCATAAAGGAACAAGTAGTTTGTTTTTCTTCTGGGTAAAGCCAATTAGCTAACACAGATGGTCACTCCCCATTATTAGGTGAATTTAAGATGAACTGTGTGTGACAAATGGTGCTCTCATGTCCTCATATTTGAGGACTAGTTATTGTTTCTCTTGAAAATGTGTATGTAGTGGGTTAAATCTACTTGGCCAAATAAGAGTAAGATTTCTGTCTTTGCAACGTCATAGTGGATTGCCTGTAATGCGCATCATATTCTGGTTTAATGCTTGCTCAATAATAAAAATGCTTTCTTTCTCTACTATCTTTGTAAAGAGGATTTCTGGATTGAGAGAAGATTTTGTTTTTAATATATTTCCCCAACAATACCCTCTGCTATGATGAATTGAGCAGGGCACAATATCATTTCCTGGTATTCTTGCCAAATAATAAATGACCTCAACCCAATCACAAGAAAACATCAGGCAAACTCAAACTGAAGCACATTCCACAAAATAATTGACCTTCAAAGTTGTCAAGGTCATGAAAAACTGAGGAACAGAAAACAGGTTCATAGAAATTAAGGCAAAACTAAGTTAGTGATAACTAAATGCAGTGTGGGACTCTGGCTTAGATCCTGAACCAGAAAAAAGACAATAATGGGAAAGCTGGCAAAATTTGAGGAAGATCTATAAATTAGATCATTGTATCAATTTTAATTTCCTGCATTTAATAACCACATCATGGTTACGTAAGTTGTTTAACAGAAGAAGCTGAGTGAAGGAAGGTGTACAAAGAATTCTCTGCACTATTTGGAAACTTCTATTTAAAATTATTTCAAAATAGAAAGTTAAACAAATGTAATGTTTAATATGCCTTATCGTAACTAAAGATCTGATACATAAGAGACCTTCCTCGCCCTGTCTTCATCTCTCTCGCCATCTTCTCCCAATAATCACGCACAACACTGAACTTAAAATCCAGTAAAAAACACATCCTGAGACAACCAACAATAGTTTCCTTTCGTAACTAGAATAAACTTAAGCACTCTGTCATGTGCTTACATTTGGTTTTTGGTTTAGTTTCAAAGGAACTTGACCCTCTATTACTTTGTTAAGCCAAGAGATAAATTGAAAAGAACAAAAAAAGATAGTCAAGCTCAATTTGACACTAGTTAACTACTTCTTGCACCACTAAAACAGAGAAGACAGCACAGTTACCTCCCAAAGGACAGTCATGGGTTTTGTCACTATTATGCAAAAGGAGGGGGCTCTTTTTTCACATTCCAGGCTTATTAGTCAGAACAATAAGAAACAATGGTTTGTTGTTAACCAGTGAACCTAGCTTCTCTGGGAAAATATCTGCATTCCCTTAGGGTAGAACTCTGTCAGAAGAACCTCACCTCCACACCAAAACCACCTCCCGCCCAGGAGGTCAAAGCACATGATGTAGATAAAGAAGAATGTTCAAGGTTCAGTGAGTTTTTTCCCTTAATTAAAAGCATAAGAAAACTCAAAAAGTAACAGCTCAAGACTATCAATGGCACAGAGACTCCCCCCTTACGAGCTTACGCCAGCCCACCCCAATGAAATACATTCACCTGAGAACAGAAAACGAATGAGTGCAACTTTTTTAAGGAAAACGCAGGAAGAAATAAAATCTGTATTTGGCCCTTTAATACCTGCAAAACACCAAGTTTATGATACTTTGTGCCTTATTTGTAAGTAATCCTTAGCAAGAACATCAAAGTGTGTCTTCTTCCTCCCATCTTTTTCATATTTCACTTCCTTCTCTGTCTGGGTTGCTTGGGTGATGGTAGCCCATGAAAGAGCAATGGCACTTTGGTATCTAAAATATTTCAACTAAATCAAGAGATAGGAGAAAGGGCTTCACATCTAATGCAATTAATTAAGGCCAAGTTCATTTTACTCCCAATCTGACTCTTGCATGGAAAGCCTAGGAACAGGAGGTCCCTGAAGTAAATTTTGCCTCTTGGAATAATCCAAAACCAGGAGCTCCAGAGACGCCTGGTTCAAACTCAATCATTCCATCTAGGAGTGAGGGTGCAAGGTGTCCACTTCCTAATATACTTATATACTCCTAATATACTAATATACTCCTTTCTTCTCAAATAAAGGCACTCACTCGCGGGCCACCATCTTTAATTACTCCATGAACAGTTTCTGCGTTACGGTAAATAATAAATCATAAAGCCCTCCTGGTGATTGGAAAAGCAGCGTGGAATGTAGGTTCTTATGCCCTACGGAGGAACTCTGAAAGTCCTGAGGCCTCAACCCCACTATCCACCTGGGAAGGATAACATAGACCTTGGCTCCCACCTGCAAAGACAGTGCAGGTTTAGTCTTCTACTCTGAGAGACTACATGTCCCTCAACTCACATCCTGAAGATATCACAGAGGAGTGCTGGCAGCCCCATTTCTACAGGGTTGTTACACAAAGAAGGAATCAAAGATTTCAGTTACACTAGCACTTCTAGTCCAGAAGTTTTCAACAAACGTGTTCCACAACATTTTCTGCAATTTCAAGGTACATTTAGCAGGTGGAGAAGATTTTTGTTGTTTGTAAAAATAAATTACTAGAGAAAATCCAGAATATTTTTCTCAGTATGTCTCTTCTTTGTCATCACACTCACATGGCAGCTTATAGCAGAGTTTATTCCTTAGCCTATCCAGGCCTGTTTACAAAAACACAAATACTATACATGTAAGTGGGAGATGAGTCACATTATTTTACCATGTCTCTGATTTGCGAATAAAATTAAAAGGACTGAAAACTGTTCTTCAGTCTCACAACCTCCCCATTCTTTGTTGTTAGTGCTATGGAGTAGATTCTGACTCCTAGTGACCCTGTGTACAGCAGAGCAGAACCCCGCCTGGTCTTTTTGAGCCATCCTCTCACCTTCCGGTGTAGTTATCAGACAATGCTCCTCCATTATTCATCGTGTTTTCATGGCCAATTTTTTCAGAAGTGGGTGGCCAGGCCCTTCTTCCTAGTCTGTCTTAGTTTGGAAGCTCCACTGAAACATATCCACCATGGGTGACCCTGCTAGTATTTGAAATACTGGTGGCATAGCTTTCAACATCACAGCAACACACAGCCGCCACCATATGACAAGTGACAGATGGATGGTGCTGAGAGTGCCAAATCTTACTCACTAGACCACCAGGGCTGGCTATTCTTACTACCATCATATTTACTTGCCATTATTTCAGGCCTCCCTTCCCCACTGCCATGTTGAATCTCAGACCACAAACTAGCGTAATTTTTCTCTATGACCATCATATGTGGGAATGTGGAATTGGCATTGTTGATCAAGTTTTACACAAAGTTCCAAAACCCTGGGAAGGAAGGAAGGGAGAGAGAGAGGGAGGGAGGGTTGGGGGGAGGGAGGAAGGAAGGAAGGAAGGAAGGAAGGAAGGAAGGATGGATTTCTGTTCTGATCAACTGCGATAACTGATGAAGCATATGTACCTATGCATCATTTGTAATTTTGTAAGCACATCTACACCAAATTTCCAATTCTCCTGTTGATGGAAAAGAGAAGGAATATGAATAACCAAAGCACTAGCTAATCCAGAAGTCATTTAAAATTAGAACTGACTGGGGCTGGCCTGGTGACATAGTGGTTAAGTTTACACCCTACGCTTCAGGGCATGGGGTTTGCAAGTTTCGATCCTGGGCACCAACCTATACGCCACTCGTCGAGCCATGCCGTGACAGCATCCCACATACAAAATAGAGGAAGACTGGCACAGATGTTAGCGTAGGGATAATCCTCCTCAAGCAAAAAGAGGAAAATTGGCATCAGATGTTAGCTTGGGGCAAATCTTCCTCACAAAAAACAAAGCTAAAGTTTACTAAATCAGCCTTATTCATTTTGCCAATATACTCATTATCTCCCTGTTTGACTCAAGCTAATGTCAAAATGAGTCTTCATTTTTAGAATACACCAACCAACAAAAGGTCATTGCCTCATAGCTCCCAGGATAGGAAACAGTCCAAATTTTAAAGTTTACTGTAGATAATCCATAAAATCAAAAATCAGAAAGACTGTTAAGAGCTGTCTGACACATACCTTAGCAATAAAGAGAACAGATATAGAAAAGAAATAAGTTATCTAGCAGGGGGAAAAAAATCACCATCATTCATATCAATAAAAACCAAGAAGGTATGAAGAACTTTCACTTACATCCTCATTGAACCCTTACTGTCTTCTGTATTTGTTCTGTATTTGTTGACTGCTGTCTCCTCAGATAGATGGTTCACTCTGTGAGCCCAGAGACTGTCTTTTATCCTCAGTGCACCAGCAGCAGCCTAGTGCCTGGCACATGGCAGGCAACAAGAGAAAACATCTGTGGAGCCCTCCATATAGTCACAAACAAGTCAGGTAAGGTTCCTGGACTGAGAGCTTACAATTAACTGGACAGCATGTGTTTGATGAGTTGAGTGAATTGAATTATAAAGAAACCTGGATTAGGACAGGTATTGTTGTCATCACCAATTCACAGTTGAGGAAACTGAGGCCATGAGGCAACCCAGCCCAGGATTTTTTACTAAAAATCCTGAGCTCTTTCTTCTTTACATAAGCATTTTGTTTTAATTTCTATTGATACTTTCTCTGTGAACCCTACTTACTTGAAACCAATCTCTCCTAATATCTTGAGGGTCTTTAGCAACTGGCAGCATGTGATGTCTGAATTTCACATATATAATTAGTTTTCACTGCAACAATCCACTTTTAATCAATCTCTTAACATTATAAACTTAGAATGAAGATATGGGGTGTTACTAGTAAACAAAATGAATATTCTGCAAATAACACAATTTTCTAAAGCCTAGTAAATGTGGTAATTTGTCTTTCCTCTTGCATTTATTAGTCTCTGCCTAATACATATTTAGCTTGATTTACATTTTAACGCCCAACATTTGTTACTCTCCAACAGATGGCTAAGACAGCAAGCACAAGGAAATGAGATCTAGATGAACGTTCTTCCGTTTCCAAGGAAGAAAATATAGACTACTTTCTGAGTGAAGTATAAATTCCCTGACAATGAACAAGAATAGTTTACATGTCAAAAGATGTCTAATAAATGTTATTTGCTTAAGAACCAAAGAGGAATACTTTCCCCAAAACATACATCTCCTCCATATGTACAGAAACTTGACAAGCTCTCCTGCTCAGGTCACAGAGTAATTCTAAATCCCTTGCCTATTGGCACTGAGTTGTCGACAACTGAGGGTTTTAAAGTAGATTCCCCTGTGTAGACTTACCTTTGCGGTTATTAGATCCCCAGGTAATAAAGAGTTTAGATTCCTGTAAAGTACACTACAAGGGATGTTAAACTAGCTATGCTTTGGACATCTGGAGATGTGATGCTTGTGAATTCAACTAATTGAGGCCGTAACTTGTATCTGAATTATCTTTGGGCAGTGGGGGACTTTGCATAGTTTGATCGCCCAGAGAGTTGAGAATCACTGCTTTGGGGACTTGTTATAGGAAAGCACATTTCTGTCAAGTTCGAGGCCCATGGCCTAGCATACCCCGGAAGTCTGCTGCCCAAATTCGTGACCAATACAGCTATGAAGTTTTATGCTTCCATGTCCTTGCTCATGGCTGTCTTATCTCATCCTCAATATATCTACTAAGCTACTGACTTTTTAAGACCCAGTTCCTCTCTGAAGCGTCCTTTCTCTGCTCCCCTTGCCATGTAATGTTACTTTTATCCTCCGTCGGTACGTTCATCAACATTGGACTTAAACACTGTAGTGCATTTATCACATTTTATGCTGTTCTTTGTGTGCATAGCTATCATTCTTGCTAGACAACAAGCTATTCCTTGGAAAGTAGGGGCCACAGAGTTTTCATTTTTCATCCCAATCAATCCAATTCAGCATCTGATTCACTTAATATTTCTTGATAACTACAATTTCAAGACAGATATAACTTTTTACCTAGTTTCCAAGGAGAAAACTACTTTAAGTCTCAGAATCAGGATTGAAACTCAGCCTATTTGGTTCCAAAATCCATGTTCTTTCCACTACGCCATGCTATCTCTCAGTGATAGACAATGTTAAACTGAAGCATTCAAATAAAAGCAGATAGGCATTCCCTACTGATGGAAGCATGTAAATTAACGTTTGGAGATATATTACAGGCTAAATAAGTGTAGTTGCCCAGAATGCATGTAGACGTGTAGTGAGCAGAGAGTCACATACAAAATAATAAATAACACAATTGAAGGAGAACTTTTACCCTCATACCCTTTGCACAGAAGACAGACTTCTTGGAGAGCCTTTATCAAGTTTGCTTCTTTGTTTATATGTTTGTTTTCCTGAGCATAAAGTATCATATTAAGGAGAAAAACAAATTAGGTACATGTGTATGGTGATGGATTGTAATTACTCTTCGGGCGGTGAACATGATGTAATCTATACAGAAATCGAAACATAATGATGTACATTCGAAATTTGTATAATGTTGTAAACCAATGTTACAAATAAGAAAATAAAACAACTATTCATATTTAAATTTTTTTAGAAAAATATTTATCTGAAATGGGCAGTAGGAACCTGCACATATTATAAAAGTATCAAATATATTAAATTTGATTAGTAGTTTTAAAACTATCATCTGGATACAAGTAATAGATACATATTCAATATTTAGGGAGAAATATTTATTTACAGGAGAAAATATTCACCTTGTATTGTGAGATAAAAATAAAATTATTTTAAAAATGAAAAAGAAAAAGAAAATTTCAATTAAATCTTTTATCAACTTAGGTTTGTTGAAAGATTAGTTGGAAAAAATCCCACTGCATTTCTGCTTCATTTCAACTCCTCATTTCTACCCCGCAATCCCAAAATGATAAAGGTAAGGTAAGGAAGAATGGTGAGAAGTTGAAACTAAGGATACAGCGGAGACGGACAACATAGGCAACAACTTAACACCAGCTGCCTGATGTCCCAAATACAATGGGAAATTGGAGACGGATTCCTTCCGTCATCCCAAAATTGAATCAACCTACTTCTATGATAATCTAGGTTTTATAAGAAGACGCCCAGTTTACTTTGTGCTGTAATTACATTCAACACAAATAATTCAAGGAATCCATGAGATGACACAAAATCAGTCCCAAACATTGAGTTTTCCCTCCACTATCTTCTATTCCACCAGCATCAATATTTGTAATGCCAAAATAAAGACGTGAATGAATGAAACGGGGGGAGGGGCTTGTTTGTGTTCAAATTTCCACGCTGTGTTCCTTTCTAGCCAACTGTACTGCTTACATAATATGAAATACTGAAGGAAAACACACACATTTATCTCAGAAAGCAAATCTCTTACACTTTCTTGGATATGGAGGAAAAAACAGCTACTTTAACCTTCAAAAGAAAAAGAATGATACTTCAGCCAGTGTTAATCCCAACTAAAGTCTTCAGTGAACACATTATTAGGGACTGTGAAATTGCTAAAAAAAAAAAAAAAAAAAAAAGTTCCTCTAAACATGCTTCAGAATTACTGTACTCCAATTAGCAATAACCATAAACTAGAAGTCAGATTTGTTTGCAAGGGCTGTCTCGTCAATTCCTGGCTGATCCCTCCTGGTATTACTTTCATTATGAGCACTCAGAAGAATAACTGTGTTTGCATGGCTTGTTGTTGCAATTAGGTTTCCAGGTTACCAGCTGCCAAACATCCCTGGGCTGAATGTAACTTCTAGACATACTGTTCCAAACACTCTAAAATCTGCCATATGCATCAAAAGATAAATTGCAATCTTCACACCCATGGGGAGTAGAATAATAAAGCAAAGGGTCACCCTGTATAAACAGTATTGGTTGGGCAACCTTGCGCTAAAAAGTCATTTTGTCTAGCTTCAAAGGAGGAGGAAT
This sequence comes from Equus przewalskii, assembly GCF_037783145.1. Taxonomy (NCBI): domain Eukaryota; kingdom Metazoa; phylum Chordata; class Mammalia; order Perissodactyla; family Equidae; genus Equus; species Equus przewalskii. Next base: position 22,624,476 of record NC_091849.1, read on the forward strand.
TTGGCCTCTGAAACTTTCTTAAAACTTGGCCTTCTAAAATGGACCACCACAAAGAACACAAGAATTTTGATCTTGGAAATTTGCTTTGTTGGTGTGTAATGCAGGCTACCTTCTTGATTCCACACCGGTCCATCTCTTTCCAGATTATTGGGGGCAGATTGGATCCCATAACTCAAGAGGGACAGAGGGACTTTGGAAGGAAAGAGTAGACAGCCACAGCCATTGAGGGGCAGGGAAATAGGATCCACGAGGAAGGATGTTTTAAATGACATTATTCAGTCTGAATAAGAGAAGAGTAGGCTGTGGTTTAATCATATTTTTCAACCCTTTGATGAACTCTTCCCCAGCACAGTGGTGCCCAATTGTGTTCCCAAAAGGCTTACACTGCAGTTTTAGAAACTAGGTATTTTCATCATTAAAATGAAAAGCAACTGGAGCATTCTCTCTACTATAAAAACACAACATTTGAGGAGAAAAGAAATATTGAAATAAAAGGAAGGCAATAATTCAATGCCCTTTCCTTGTTCTTTTTAGTATGATAAAGATAGATATTGACATACACCAGCTAGCCTTCTTGGGTTCCCAGTTCTTCCAGATGTCTCCCTTCTTTTACTCAAACAGCTACTGAAATCTCATCCATTCTATAAAATCTTTCCTATCTAACTGGAAGACGGGAAGAGAATTCTCTCTAGTGATATGTAATTCCCACAGCTCCGCCTTCACTCACAGCCTTGTAACATGCACCGAGCCATTGCTTATACACAATGTTAACACATTAATCTAAGTCTTAATTCAATGTTTTTTCAGTTATCTTATGCCTTCATCAGTACTATCTGTCTTATATTACAAGCTCCTAAATGACTCTCCTTCTTGATAAGCAGCCTAGCACAGTAGCACAATGACTCTAAAACATCAAAACAAAGCAGCAAACTTGCCATGATGCACTGCAAATGATTTGATATAGACAGTTTTATTTTGTAATACCATGTGGTTTTTTATTAATTTCTTTAAATAACAGCAGACAGGTATCTGCTTCTGAAAAAGAAAATGTACCTTAGATCAATTACTAAAAAAATCCTTATGTGGTTTAAATAACAAATGAAATTGACACATTCTTGTTTACAATTGCACTTCTAATAAATATATGAGGGCTTTTAATTTTTATTAACTTCTAATTCATATACATCATCCATCCTATATGAAGAAAGTAGGAATTACTTTTGCCAAATTACTAGTTAATTCTCTTTCTACATGTCTTCCAGTTAGATAAGAAAGATTTTATATTATATTCTTTTCTATGATCCCACGTATTTTTAGCAAATCAGTCTTCAAAAACTGGCAACAGAAAACTCTATTTCCTTTAATTAGAATGGATGATATAGGGGCTGGCCCCATGGCCGAGTGGTTAAGTTCATGTGCTCCGCTGCAGGCGGCCCAGTGTTTCGTTGGTTCGAATCCTGGGTGCAGACATGGCACTGCTCATCAAACCACGCTGAGGCAGCATCCCACATACCACAACTAGAAGGACCCACAACGAAGAATATACAACTATGTACCGGGGGGCTTTGGGGAGAAAAAGGAAAAAAATAAAATCTTTAAAAAAAAAAGAATGGATGATGTATAAATTGTAATATTTTAAATCCAATCCTTTATTTGATATTCTCCAACATTATCTAAACATGCTGCAGATTCATGACATTCAGATGACATTCAGATCAGCATGGTATTGTAAGGAGTTACCTAGTCACTTATTCACTCATTCACTCATTTATTAAGCTTCCCATTCATTTATTAAATTTTGCTAATCATAATGTGTTTTTATTTTACCTATAACTTTGACTCCCTATTTCGTTCCTTTTTCTACTCTAGTCATTAATTCATGTCAACTTCAAAACTCACTTGCTGAAATGATCAAGAGTATTTTTTGCCAAAATTAATATGTTAATAAAAATGCTATCAAGAAATAGAAGTTAACTGGGCTAGGGGTGGGGTCAACAATGCATATACTTGGTCAAAAAAAATCTTCATTTAATCAAGACATCATAGCATATACACTTTTTAACTTTGAAAATAAGAGGTAAAACACATTGAAAAGAGATGTCAGAAGCTGGCTGCTGAGTTTTTCTTTAATCGTGTTTAATAAGCACAGTAAAGGACAGAAGAATAACATGCAAAGAGCTTTAAGATTAGTGAATAAAGTAAGAAGATAAAGAAATAGAGATTGGGAGAAATTAAGAGAGGTAGGATGGAGATATCCAAAACGCTGAATAAAAGACATAGAGAAAGAAGAGAAAAAAAGTTTGGAAAAAATGTAAATGTGACCTAATAAAAAAATTAAGCACAGGGGCCGGCCCAGTTGCATGGTGGTTTGGTTTGGCATGCTCAGCTTCAGCAGCCCCAGTTTGCAGGTTCAGATCCTGGAAGCAGATCTATACCACTCATCAAGCCATGCTGTGGCAGTGACCCACGTACAAAACAGAAGAAAGATTGGCACAGATGTTAGTTCAGGGCCAATCTTCCTCAAGCCAAAAAAAAGGAAGATTGGCAAAGATGTTAGCTCAGGGTCAATCTTCCTCACCAAAAAACAAAATTAAGTACAAAAGTTATTAAATAATTACATTTAGAGTTAACCTCTATTTCTTATATCTAAATACATATATTTATTTATAATAAAAATATCTAGATAAATTTAGAAATATATAAATGCTTTTAAATATTTTTGTCATAATTATATGAAGACTCTTTTTAGATCATCTGCATGTGAATGTTCCAATTTTTCAGATTAAATTCTACATGTTAATAATATGTGTCTACTCAGTTCTGGTGACAAATTATATTTCAGAATTTTATCAGATCAAATTAAATGGCTCCTTCATGTTCTTTTTCCTGTATTGGCAACACTCTGCAGGAAAAATTTCTCATAACAGAGTGGTGCTTCCTCAGCAACGAGAAAACCAAGAATGAGAAATTGTTTATAGATTGCAATAAACTATACATACAGTGTAGTTAATTCTCGAAGCAATTACTTGAAAAATTAGTTCATCATTTCAGGATGCTAAAAAATAGGAGATATGGAAAGGAGGCGAGCCTGTGTGCTAATTCACAAAGTAACCATCAAATATATCAACACCTGAAGGTGTGCAGTAACCATATTTAAATGCTGTAAGTGAAACAAATTCTTGCTGTGGCAGACTGTATTTTCCAAAAATGACCACAGCAATATTTCCAGTCCACTTCCTTTTCTAGAATCTCACCACTGCCCATCAAGAGGTGAAGTCTATTTCTCCTCCCTGAAAACCTGGAAAGGACTTTGGGCCGCCTAGAAGAACAAAATGCGAAGGAAGTGATGCCGCATGACTTCTGCATGCCTCTCTCTCTTTCTCTCTATCTTGTCACTTGCCCTTGGAACCCACCACCATTCTGTGAAGAAGCCCAAGATAGCCCACAAGGAGAGACCATATGGAAAAGGGCAGGTGAAGAGAAACCAAAGCCCAGCTGACAGCCAACATTAGCCACCTAATGTGAGTGAAAGAGCCTTCCAACGGTTCCGGCATCCAGCCTTGAAGTCTTCCACTAGGGCTCCAGACATCACAGGGCAGAGAAAACCCATCTCTGCTGTGCCTTCCCTGAATTCCTGACACACAAGATCCATCAGCAAAGTAAGTTTTTGTTTTATGCTGCTAAGTTTTGGGGTAATTAATTATACAGCCTTAATAACTGGCACAACAACATGTAAGACAGTACCTAAAAATTTAACAATTTTTAAACATAAAGGAAATAGTAGTACTTAAAGCAAAAACTGACTAAGCCACTTTCATATATGAAATACTCCTTCATATATTTCCTTCAGGAAAGGAGAATAATTACTATTCATCAAAAAAAAATTCTGTGTGCCAGGTACTATGTTTGATGCCGGGGATGGTACAAAGATGAGTATAAATGGCCACAATACATGAACTTCTTGGAGTTTACAACCTAGGGGGAGAGATAGACTTCAATCAATTATTCAACTCCACAAAGGGAAATTCAACAACAAGTGCTACAACGGGGAAAGGCCCGACACATACCAATGCCAGGGGAGTTTGATCTAACAAGGTCAGAGAGGGCTGCCCTGAGGCAGTGACACTTGCGCTGGCGTAAGTACGAGCAGAAGAAGCAAAGGGAGGAATAGGAAAGTATATTCCAAACTCAGAGAACAGTGATGTGCAAAGTTCCTCAGATAAGAGGTAGCATGGAGCACACCACAGACCAAAGGAAGGCCAGTAGACATGCAACGTCACTTCTGCTACATTCTTTCTTCTAGGCAGTCCAAAGTCCCTTTAAGGTTCATGGGGAGGAAAAATAGACTCTACCTCTTGTTGGGGAGTCGCAAGATTGGAGAAAATAGGAAGTGTTGAAAGAGTGGAACCAGAAGGATATGAAGGCACAAGAACACATAAGATAGTATCTTTCAGACTTTTATTGACCATCGCTCAGAGTAAGGAATACATCTTGCATTGCAACCTAATTCATACATACACACTTAACCAAAATCACAGTTTCACAAAACAGTACTTACCATCACTACCTATAGTGCAATCTGATATCATCTATTTTATTTTTGTATATATTTATCACAACTAAATTGATTTTCAATGTACTAAAAGGTCATGGCCTGAAGTCTGAAAAACATTAACATAAGGCCTTGTAGGTTAAGTTAAGGCATTTATCCCTATGCGTAATCAGAAGTCACTGAACAGTTTTAAACGCAATGATACAGGATCAGATTTGTGTTTCCATACCCTAGCTGGAATAAAATAGAAAACAGAACACAAAAGAAGTGGAGTGGGTGCAAGGAGATCTGATATGAGACTACTGAGGCAACTTAGGCAAGATATGACAGTAGTTTAAATTAATATGGTAGTAGTGGTAGAGGTGGAGAGAAATGGATGAATTTCAGATACTTAGGAGTCATAATTGGTAGGAGTGATCAATTAAACGCTGAGGATGAGGGAGGTTTTTGACCCTCAAAACTGGATGGATAGTGGTACCATTCTCTGGAAGGAACACACAGGGGAAACCAAGTATAGAGAAGGGAAGACAGCTCTTGCAAACAAAACTGGCTTCTAGTTTATGGTTACTGCTACTTGGGGTACAGTAATTCTGAAGCATGTTTAGCGGAATTTTTTTTTAAATAATTCCACAGTCCCTGGTAATGCGTTCACTGAAGACTTCAGTTGAGACTTAACACTGGATGAGGTATTCTTTTATCACTACAGGTGCATTTACTAGAGCTTCTGGGCACAGTACACTATCTCGAGCAGCTAAGAACAGCCCTAAATTTTTGCTTAGCTAGTTGATTAAAACTGGGACTTAGTGGCGGCCCTCATTAAACGACATCAAGATGCCCAATTTTCTTCAACATAAATCAGAGCAGAGGTTGGCAAACTATGGCCCACGTGCCAAATTCTGCCTGTCTTCTGTTTTCCAATAAAGTTTTATTGGAACACAGCCACACTCCTTCACTCACAAATTGTCAACAGCTGCTTCCATTCTATAATAGTAGAGTTGAGCAGTTACAACAGTGACTATATGGCCTGTAAAGCCTAAGATATTAACTGCCTGGTCCTTTACAGAAGTTAGTGAACAACAAGGGATCCAAAGACTTAAGAAGATAGAAATCCTGGAGCAGATTTTTCATGAGCACACCACCCACCAATCTCTTATCTATCTGACTCAAGTGAGGATCCCAAACACACTCCCTTCAACCAGCCCTCAAGAAAAACATTGATGAGCAATGTTGCTCCAACAACCCTTCAAGTGCTCGTGTAGTTGTTCTCTGTAGACCAGGCATGCTGGTGGAAGACACTGCATTGGGAATGGGCTCTCCGGTTTCCATGGGGTGGCAGGATTCTGGGGTGGCAGAAGGAAAAAGTAGCACTTATTCTCCAGAGAAAAGGCAGGCTCAGGAACCGGAAGTGGCAGCACAGTCAATGTGGTAACCACAATGACCTGATCTGTGAGGACCTATGATGCAGACTAAATGATCAGAGGATTTCTAAGACTAAAAGAGTTGTACAACCCACAACTTGATTTTTATAACAAAAATCTCCAGATCTTGTAAATAGAGGCCCACTTAAACTACCAGTTGTTACAACCCCACAGTCAAGTATCAGACGTGACAGCCCTCCAAAATTGAAGAGAAGGCTTGGTTCCCTTGTTGAAGGATCCTACAATATCGCAGATAAATACTCTGAATCTTCCTCAAAGTCTTTTCAATGAGATTTGCAACCACTCTCCAGGGAAACCTGCCCTGGAGGGAGTGAAAGACTCAGCCCATTGAGGAAGGAGGAGACACTGGCTCTTAGACACAAATTCTCACCGTAGAATGTTGTTTCCATCCCTAGGAATGTGTCTCTTCGAGAGAAACTCTTGCTCTTAGGAACTGAGTTATGTGCAAAATATTCACAATAGTAATACAAAAAAAGAAAGAGGGAGGGATGATTAGAAATAACACAAATATCATCAATTAGAGAAGGAACAAATAGTGTTATACTCATAAAATGGAATACAACACCACAAAGAGAATGAAAGAACTACACCTCCTCACAACATGGATGAATATACAAAACATGATGTTGAGCAAAAAGGCAGGTTGAAAAGAATACAAAGAGTATGATCCCATTTGCATAAAGTTCCACACTTAACTATATATTGTTTAGGATTATATATGTAGTAAAACTATAAAGACAAAGAGATGATAGACATAAAATTCAAGATAGTGTTTACACACTGGGATGAAGCAGGAAATGGGACTGAGGAGAGACACAAGGAGCTTTTACTGTATTTGTTCTGTTCTATTTCTTAAGCTGGATGTAACACACATATGTTAATTTTATTGTTTTACACACTGTAGGTATAATTTCTCTTTTGTATGTAATATGTAATTCTTAGGTTTTTGTTTTTTTTTTAAAGATTTTATTTTTTCCTTTTTCTTCCCAAAGCCCCCCGGTACATAGTTGTATATTCTTCGTTGTGGGTCCTTCTAGCTGTGGCACGTGGGACGCTGCCTCAGCGTGTTTTGATGAGAGGTGCCATGTCCGCGCCCAGGATTCGAACTGACGAAACACTGGGCCGCCTGCAGCAGAGCGCACGAACTTAACCACTCGGCCACGGGGCCAGCCCCCAAAGGTTTTTTTTTAAATAATAAAGTTAATGGGGGACACCAAATCCTACAGAGACAACTCTATCAAGAGCTCAGTTCCTTCCAGAACAAAAATCTGGGCCACCTCACAGTTGAGAATTCCAAGCATGTGAAGCGCTAATTAAAGGTAAGAAGAGAAGAGGAATGGAGAGTAGAAAAGGAAATCATGAATACTATCTCCAGACTCATGATTCTCTGCAGAAATACCTTTAGTTCCTTTCTTGAGATATCGTGTATATATATTGGATATTATGTCTATAGCTAACAACCTTTTTTCCCTCTCTCCCTTTAACCTATTGATTTACATGAGGTATTAACAGTTACACTTATAATTTAGTATATAGGTTGCAAAATATTGAGATGGGACAACAGTAGGACTAGAAAAATAACAGACATCACCCAGAGATCCTGACTAGGAAGAGAATGCAGTAACTAAGGAGACTGCGGGTCACCTCCATTAGAAGAAGAGGATGAGTGTATTTTCAGAGGTATAGAAATATTAGCATTGAATTCGGCAGAAACAAAAGATATGTTGCTGTTGAACCATCAAAGGATGTATAGGGAATACTTGTCATATTTTGGCTTTCCAGCATCTGAACACATTTTCTATTTGAATAGAATTCCAATTACACGAAGCTTAGAGGCAAGCAGATCCCTCCCATCACCCACAGAAGGTTAAAAAAAGCTGATATTCACTTTATCAGCCTGACTGCGGTGAAGCCATCAGAACATGACCTTTGCTTGGCCCAATAGACTCACCCAGGGCTTTTACACCAGTACAGTGACAAAGCAGAAAAGGTAAAGCTGGTGACCTCAACAGCAACAAAGTCCAGTTTCTAGGAGTAGTGTTTGCAACATCCACTGTGAAAAGTTGGGGGCGGTGGTCTGAGAAACTGAATATCTCCACTGTTCAGTGGTGGTGGCAGTATTGTCTTTAACGGCCTACTCCCGTGGCATAACGTGGTCCAGGTCTGGCTGCCTCAACTCCCTAGTAACTGTTCATTCTCTGAGCTTAGTTCTCCAGCTCTATCAGCGGTTTAAAGTATATCTTATATATTTTCAAAAATTCCTTTTCTGCTAAAACAAGACAGACATTTTCTTTTTGCCTCCTGAAAATACCCTGGCTAATTCACATGTGTATTTTTCATTCTCTCTATATCTGAGTCTTTGTGAAATTATGTGAACCCTCAATATTTGAAGAACAACTCCAAGACTCAGTCACACAAAGAAGTTTATTGTGTGCTATTTTATTTACTGATATATTTCCTTTTCCATGTATTTATATAATAATAATCTCAACCATTTATCAAACATCTGTTCTCTGGTCACTCTGATCAGAAGGAGTGATAAGTATCACCTAGTCTCTGTAGAGGATTTTGTACTTGATCAAACACTTATATTTACATTTTCTCCTTTTGGCTATAGCCTGTAAAAGCAGCCACTATGATGTTTTACTCCACTTACCAGCTACTCTGTTCACATGGCCCTTATTAACATCAGCAGTAATGTGGCATCATTTCCATTTACTGAGTCCTAATTATGTATCAGGCACAGTGCTAAGGAGCTTAGTATATATCTACATGTTTCTAATCTTTACTACAATTTGTCAAAGAAGGTATTACTGGGTGAGCCCTGGTGGCCTAGTGGTTAAGTTCAGCACTCTCCACTTCAGCAGCCCAGGTTCCAGTGTGCAAGAACCTACACCACTCCTCAGTGGCCATGCTGTGGTGGCAGCTCACATACAAAATAGAGAAAGATTGGCCACAGATGCTAGCTCAGGATGAATCTTCCTCAGCCAAAAAAAAAAAGGTATTATTATTTCCATATTTCAGACAAAGAAAGCGAGGCCCAGAGAGAGCAAGTGACTTATAACTTGAGATCCTGGGGAAAAAAAATGCAGTTTGTCTCCAACACATGATGCCTTCCTTGTTCCCTTCCTCCAATCCTGCAAGTTGCCTTTGTTTGCCTGATAACTTGGTAGATGTTACTCAAAACATCTGGTCAGAATAGCGAAAGAAACCAAGTGACAATAAACACAATGAAAATAAAAAAATTCATTCATGGTTCCTGGCTCAATATCTCTTTCTCTAATCTCTTCACACACTGTAGTAAATTTCCATGTAAAAATATTTTTGGTTTCCTGTGGGAGCCTTTTAATAAATAGACATGCCAAAGCCATTTCAAGTGCTGTATTGGAAACATTCAGCATAAATATCCTGTCCTGCAGGGAATAATAGCAAAGGCAAAAAAACGTCAATTGAGAATACAACTAAAATAACTCTAGGCATGATTTTCTGATTAATGATGACTTCGTGACTTGTTCAAGAAAGATATTAAGGACATTTTTTAAAAATTGTGCCTCTTTTCTGGATTCACTTCCCAACTTTTAGCCTTCCTTATATATCTCCTCCTTCCTATCATTAAATTAGAGTATAATAAATAAGTGAAACTCTTTACCCTCCAAATGTCCTCTCAAGAATAAAAAGATACTGAATGATCATCTTCAATTAAATTCTGCTGACTCAGTAGGAAATGCTTCCCTCTGCACAAGCACAATATATTAACACACAGTCCCTCTTGACAGAACTCTGCAGGACCATGTCTCAGTCAGAAATTTCCTCCTCTGTAAAATGGGAATGATAACAATCCCAACTTCATAAGGCTGCTGTGAGGATTAAATTAGATAATCTTTGTAAAGTGCCTAGAACACTTCTAAGCACACAGTAAAGAAATAACCCACACACCCCCACACTCACAATGGATTCTGGGTTTGTACATCTTGCAACATTTGGGTTGGTTTTATCTTCAAACAGTTAACACTTCTGATGATCATTATTATAAAAAAACAAGCTACAAACTGCTCTGCCTGTCTCAGTGAAGGGGAATACCATCTATCCAGTAGTCCAGGCCAGAAATCCAAGAATCATCCAACTTATCTCTTTTCATTCCCTACGTATCCAACCCATCACTAAGTCCAATCTCTCGAATTTGATTCTTCTGCCTTCGGCACAGCCTCTCCCATCATGAGTACCATTTTCATCTCCAATAAGTGGTCTCCTGGCCTCCAGCCTTGCTGTGGTAGCAAGAGTGGTCATGTCAATTCCCTGCTGAAATCCACCCAATAACTTCCAATTGGTTTTAGGAAAAAGTCAAACTCCTTTTAAAACCCCTTGATGGCTTGGTCCCTTGTTACTTCCCAAGTCTCATTTCTCACATATCTCCATCCCTACCATCCTTCCATCCCAACCCCATCCTATGCTTCAGCCAAACAGAACTTGCGTAAGCTTTTCGAATGTTCCACACGCTCTCTCATCTGCAGACATTCACACAGCCTGTTCCCTTTGCCTGGAACGCTCTTCTTCACTCTGTCAGCCTGGTTGACTTCCACTCAGCCCCTTTAGGTCTCAACTGAAATGTCACTTCTTCCAGGAAGCTTTTGAGGAGTCCCCTGCCCTGTGGTAGCTGCCCTTCTAGCACCCTGTGTCTCCGTACCCTCCCATGCAGCATGCTTCACTATGATGGCTGCTTGCTGATCTGTCTTCTCCATTAGACAACAAGTCACGAAGGCTTTGACCTTGTCTGGCCTCCTCATCATTGTAAATCCAATTAGCATGATGCCTGCCACATAAATAGGTACTCAAAGCATTTCTTTGATGGAAGAATTTGTGATATTATTTTTTTACTACCAAAAAGTAAGAGCCGTAAATTTGTGATTAGTGTCATTCCCTCGAGCTCCAAACCCTCACACATGAAGGGAGGCCCAAAATAATAGCAGAGACATAGCACAGTTCATCTCCAGACTCCCCTTCTCCAGACACTGCCAACAAAGCCACCTTCTACAGCCCTTTAGGAGCACTTCGATGGAGTACTGGAAGACTGCCATCATGATTTCATAGTTCTGTCCATATACTCAGAGTAACCGCGTGGTATCCGGGACACACAAGCTAAACTGACATTGCTACAGATGAAAACGCAGACATCTGATCAAGATTGTTTTCTATGAATGAATATATTTATAATAAGTGTTGGACAAGTTCTCCTCAACACCAAATTTGATGCACGCAACTCCACTAACTTGATACTGTAAGACAGAGCAAAGAGAATTCCTAAACAGACGGACAATTACAATTTGAATATGGATATATATATATATATATAATAATAAGCAAGGTAATTAGGGAAGTGGAGGAGGGGAAGAGAGTTTAGGAATAAATAAGAGACTCTAGGTAAAAATGCTGAAAGTTCCCAGCAACAAATCATATGGCCTGTACTTCATTATATACATACCCATATATACGTGTTTAGGTAGACGAACAGGTAAGAAGAGCCAAACAAAGTTAATCGATATTATTGATAAGATAATTGAAACAGAAATAACACAAGGGAATAGCAATCTGATTAAGAGAATTACCGGCTAGGGGAAAGACAATTTAATCCAATTTTCATATACTATTTGACTAAATTAAATATCAGCCAACTGAGTGTTCATGAGAAACAAGCTATACATTTGTAAAAGATTTACTAAAAGAATCTCTTTTCTATAGTAAAATATATATATAATTTTTAATTGATATTCAAATCTTTCTTTTTTTTTTTTGAGGAAGATCAGTCCTGAGCTAACATCTGCCACCAATCCTCCTCTTTTTGCTGAGGAAGACTGGCCCTGAGCTAACATCCGTGCCCATCTTCCTCTACTTTGTATGTGGGATGCCTGCCACAGCATGGCTTGATGAGCGGTGCCATGTCCGCACCTGGGATCCGAACCGGTGAACCCTGGGCTGCCGAAGTGGAAGGTGCAAACTTAACCACTGTGCCACCAGGCCAGCCCCTCAAATCATTTTTTTAATCTAGCTTTTATTATTCAGCTGTGGAAGATCCCATAGTAGCTAATGCAAAATTAGTAGTACTGGAAATTGAGTTATCTGTTCACTTCTAGGAAAACAGGCTGTGAATGTGGAGTTTTATCAATTAGCACATAATTTAGAAATGTACCTTGGGTAACATTAGGTGACTTGTTTTATAAATACTCCCTAACGCTGGCAGCCCAGTCACATTAAGCTGTATAACTTAAAATAGCAAAGATGGGCAAGGAGGTTCATAAATCTTTGAAATTCAAAAATACTTAGTGCTAGAAGGTGGGGAAAAAAACACAAAGCAGCATAGACTGCCATTAGAAATTTCCTAGAGAGAAATGTTCCAGGTTAAACATTAGACACTGCAAATATCCCAACTCAATTTAGTTTTCTCTCTCCTGCAATCCCTCATCACTTGGAGCTTTGCCCGCAGCTAACAGGCAGGCTGAAATCAACCTTAATTCAACAAACCAAACATCCAAACTATGTAATCATGGGATGACATCTGAGCTTGATCTGGCTGGCTGCTTAAAAAGGAGTCTTTCACAATGATAAATGGGAATTTTCATTGTTAACCAAGCGAGACATGAAGTCACAGCACCTTCATACTTCATGCTGAAATCAACCAAATGCAAATAAATAGCCCTATTTCTAAAAAATGCCCCCATGCATCCATTTTGAAGTACACTGAAATATATTTTATTTTGCACATAAAGATACAACTAGTGGCCTACTACCTGCGAGATACAGCCCTTTTCGGTTGTTTTTCCAATACGGTGATAGATGTCAGCTGAATTAGACACACTTTCGCCCATGCCTTAAGTAACACCACACTTGAGAGGACAGCTGGATGTTTGGGGGACAGTCTGGGGCCAGGGACCTAGCAAAACTAAGAGTCCGCCTATGGGGTCCAAGCCCAAGTCCTTGGCTTCTTTAGCACTGTGTTCTCACCATGCTACTCCAGCAGGAAAAGCTACTCTGGATCTTTGAAACAAAGTTTCCACAAGCTGGGTGTCGAAGATTAAGCACAAACACACACACACACACACACAACACACACAATTTGTTCTAAATTAAAGAGAAATAAAATTTAAACTGACAAGTTTCTATATCTTAATCAAAAATGAATGTATTCTCACAGACGACTTTATATGCCTGTTTCTTATTACTGATTCCTCTGAGTTTCACTTCCCTTAAACACATCACCCTCTCGGGTTTCTTTTCTGGACGTAAAATGTGTGGAAAAAATTGAAATATCTCTTTGGATGGTTGCCATATCTATCAAGGATGCTAGGCTATCTTCAGCTCTGAATCCAAAAACCAAACTCCAAAATAGGAATATTCTCCATACCCTTTACTTTCATGATGTTGCTTTAAATTTTGTTGCTTTTTTAAAATTCTGACTCGAAGCGCCAGCAAATCACAGCACCACATGCTTATTTACATTGAAGAACTCTCTGGAACTTGAGAAATCACGACAGAAGGTACCAATATGGATCGCTGCCTGTCACTCGAGCAGTTTTCTCCCACACACCGCCTCTTCCATGAAGGTGAGTGATGACCAGGGCAATGGTCCTTCTGGGCTTCCCAGGAAGGCTCTGGCAGCAATCTAACCCACAAAACCTTTGATTAGAGAGCTTTTTGAAAGTTAAGTCAATCTCAATTCATCTCCACCATCTTGGTATACAACTGAAATATGCAAGTTAGAAGAATGTATTTATACTTTTAAATAGATGAAAAAGAATAAGACACTTTCTTTCAATAAGTGTTTAGTAGTCTTCACTGATTTAAAAAAGTATTTTTTTCTTTCGATATGACCTAAATTCTTCAACCTTCACACCACAGCTTAATTTTGTTTCCCCCCGGGTAGCACCCAGCTGTGATGGAGAAGAGCTAGTCAGCATATTCTTTGTAAGCACTGAAGCCAAGTATGAACTAGACCTAAATAAACCATTTTCTTCTCTTGGATTAACAATCTCTGGTATTATTTTTCAAACTTTTTATTCTTTTCCATGTATCTTATCAATTAAAATTCTTTCCAGGGCCCTCCTACAACACTTACCTTATTGTCATTTCTGAGTGGCACATGGTAAGTGTCTTTTTACATCTGTATGGCTAGAATCTAGCCCACTGCCTGGCATTCAGCAAGCTCTCAATAAATATTCTTGAGAAAATATGAAATCCTACAAAAGCAGCACTCAGTAAATGGTTGATAATAATTTATTTGTCTTCCTTGGCTATACTTTGCTATTTATTTAGTCACATTTTCCTATTATTCCTATCATATGGAAATAACCATACTTCTATCATGAATAGTCCCTTTGACTTTACCAGAAAACTCAATAAGCTTATTCTAACAATTAACCTAAAATGTGAGCTAAAGTATTGATTTTCTAGTAGGTGCACATTAGCCATCAACCAAGAGCTTGATCTATCTCGGCAGAACTTTAAATCATACTATGCATTCCTAAAATTTCCTCCTCCATGTTTCTGATCCCAAGCAGTATAAGAACAATAAGTTTTTCTCTGTTCAGTAGTGCTGCTGTTGGAGTTACCAAAGGGACCTTATTTTAGTATGGACTTAAATGAAATTTCTTATTAAGAATAGTTTAATACTTCAATTCAGTGGTGTTTTTAAACACACATATTTAGTTAGCAATTTAACTATTTTATTATATACTTGGTCTATTTTTTTCTTAAAAGGTTGACCATTATTTTCTAAATGGTTATTTATTAAATTTCTGTCTTTGCTTAGAATAGCTTATTACTATAAAAAAATTATATATGCTCTAAGTTGTATACCTTTTGATTTCAGACATTTAATTTCCACAAATCATGTCTAAATGCCAAATAGAGAATGCAAGATATATGGAACAAATGCCATGACACATGTTAATGGACAAACTAAAATCACCAACCTTTTAACTTTTGACCAGAGCTGACTAGGGTTATTAATAGGTATTGTTCATTTTCCAAGTTGACATAAACATTTCTCTTCTTTTCATTCTTATTCAAACACACATACGTGCACACACACATACAAGCAGATCAATACTGAGAAAAAGGTGAAACAAGAAAGTGAAAAAGAAAAATGAAATAGCCAGTTGTTCTTTAGCAGAAAACTCCCTCTTCACAGAGCCCTGGCAAGGTCATAGTCCCCTTGGAATCACTATGAGCACTGATGTGAACTGGCTGTGCTTAAAAGAGTGCTTCTTACTTAGCAGTTACACTAGAGAGGTGGGGGAAAGGTAGAATAAAAGATTGGGGAGAGGCTTCAATTATTGTTGGAAGAACTCACAAAAGTGGGTTTTATTCTCTTTGATTTTAATTCTTCAATAAATCAGTAAACCTGACTAACATAATCTGGAAATCTTTCCCCATGTTAAAGAAAGAAATATTTAAGAGTTTAACTATTTAGTAGTTCCCCCTTTGAATGCAGAATTCCCAGGCTAAAGATTAGTAAGTAAAACCACATAGCCCCATGCCTTCCTGCAGTAAGGTTAATAATTACACCCAATTTAATGTCCAGAATCACATTCCCAAACAAAAGGCTTTAAGTAGCAAGTCTCACAGTATGTTTCGCTAGAGATTATGCCTAACGATTAAACTGAATTGTGAAGTTTTAATAGTGATATTCAAAACCTTAAAGACTTTCACCAGAGTAACTGACATCAAGTACAAACCACACTCCCACAAACTTTTCAGACCAGGCAAAGTTTTAAGGTTTCAAAAACTCTCCTCCTTTCTCTCTTCCTCTCCAAGGTACTCCTGGGGTGCTCCACCCCACTAAGAAGAAACAAAGTTTATCCAAATTCTTTATATATGAAAATCTAAAATGAAGGAGGTGTATTCAAGAGGATTCAATACAACTCTCATCCAACCAGGAGGCTTCCATTCCTTGGGAAGACATTCACTGGGGTCTTACTTCAGATTTTAATTTGCAGATTTCTTTTTAAGGCAGCACTTCTCCAATCTGTATTCATGGATGGATCTCTTAGAAGAAGGCAAGTCTGACCTGCGCTCTTATCTTGCCTATCATTGAACTTATGACTGGCACCTCCACCAGCAGATGAGGAAGAGTAGATAAAAGAAGGTGAAGGCGAAATACACCTTTGATTTTTTAAAACTATAAATGTTAGGGGCTGGCCCAGTGGTGTAGTGGTTAGGTTTGTGCACTCGCTTCAGCAGCCCAGGGTTTGCAGGTTTGGATCCTGGGTGTGGACCTAGCACCACTTATCAAGCCACGCTATGGCAGCATCCCACATAAAACAGATGCTAGCTCAGCAACCATCTTCCTCAAGCAAAAAGAGGAAGACTGGCAACAGATATTAGCTCAGCAACAATCTTCCTCAAAAAAAAAGAGAAAATAAATGCTAACCCTAGTTAGCTTAAAAATACATATATAAATGTGAGGAAGAGGCTAAAAATTATCTTTTCTGCTGAACCTAAGAACATAGATTAGCAAGATTCAAGGAAACAAAACAAAGCTCTAAATTGTTCTATAGTAGAAATCAATAGGAACGTGGAGGTAGAACAGAGAAGAGATAGGGAGAAAGAGAAGAAGACAGAAGAGGTCAAGAAGCAAGGCCAAAGGCTGGAGCCTAAATTGGCATATAAGACCAAGGTATTTTTAAGATGAGGAAGTCTGATATTAAGTTTTGAGTTCTTGACACTCCTACATAACCTACACAACCTACTCCATTTCTACAAACCATTAGTAAATTGCACCACACAGAAACTTGTGTGAATAGGGTGTTTGGGTGGACATCAATGAAAGGATTTCACCTCTGAGTTGGTAGGAGCTTAAAGAGACACAACCTGTAGGGGAACAAGACAGTCCATAAACTCAGTTAATACTTTGGAATCAGAAGCTCAGAAGAAGAGGTGAACTTGAGACACTAATGCCTGCAGAAATTCACAGAAATCTTGGGAAGAATATTGGGCATCCCAAAGGCTAAGTAACGCAAGTTCAAGCCAATTTTATCCTGATCATAAGGGAATGAACAATCCCAGCTGTTATGCAGGTTATTAGCAGCTGAAGTGTATATAACTCCAGGAAGATGGGACTAATTTTCCAGCAATTGTTTATTACTCCTCAAAAGTTAGATTCATTATTCCCTGACCCACTATTATAATAAAGTTCAAAAACTGTAACTCTAGCCCTCAAAATATAGCTCTTGAGCCAAAGAAATCTACAAGTTCTCTAACAAAGATCCATGTTGGTAGAGGTAAAATTGAGGCATAGCAGGCAAGGAAGGCGAAAGAGTAGTAAGTTCCATGAGGACAGGGGGCCACGTTTGTTTGGTTCCCAGGTGACAAGCAGAGAGCCTGGCACATAGCAGCCACACAATAAATCCTTGCTGAGTAAATAGCATGCATTTAATATAGCTCCAAATTTTACTAGAGAGACAATAAAAGTATCACACAAAGGTTTAACTATACCTAATTTTACGCCAAAACAAAATCTAAACAGGTAGTGGCCGTGAAGCCTTTTAGGCTGTGTGAGACTCCCCCCTCATATGTGAAATGGAGAATAACCAGGCATCATGAGATAAGTAGCCACCTGCTTTAACAGGCTGATAAGGAACATTCAAAACTATAGAGAATTAAAACTATTACCAGCCTATTAATGCTAGGTACTATACAGAATTAGCAGTCCTCCTGGAGACTTACAATCTAAGAGACAGTTCTGATGCATATGTGAAAGCCTAAGTAGCTCAAGACCGCCAGGAACAAGAACAAACCTGTAGTCCGACAAAATCAGATTTATTCACTTGGAGCAGCAAGGGATGGCTCTGGGAGAAACTGCAGAATAACACTGAGAAAGAGGGAGGAAAGAATCACCTTTTGTAAGGTTCTGGTTGTCACTGAAGGATTCTGAGAAGGGTGTAATGGCAGCAGAGATCAGTTCTCGATTGACCGCAGTTTTTAAGGTGAGATTAGGAGAAGTCAGGATTCACAAGGGTTGCTATGAGGTCAGGGTGGTTTAGCAATTAAAGATCCCCAGGAAAAGATTGGAACAGCAAAGCAGGGCTGGGGGTATCAGCAGTAAGAAAGTGGTAATCACTTAAACAAGGGGCCCTAATGGCATTTTACAGCTGCTGCGTGACCTTGGGAGAAGCAATGTTCTCTGTTAACGCTGCAGCTGGCTTGCTATATATCTATCCTCCACGCCTGACTAATGGCAAGGCTGCCTTTTTCTCGTGTCCATCAAGTTGATTTTCACTCTTTGTGTCAGACACAGGCTTTGACTCTTTCACAGATATAAGTATTAAGTAATCCCCCATTAATGAATTTGTAGAAAGGGACATCTCAAAATCCTAATCTAAGAGAAACAGGCCACAAATAAAAGATTCTATTATATTTAAAACCACTTTAAACTGGCTAAACCACAACCCTAATCCCATCTGTCCTTCCTCAGTCCTCTGAGCGTACGGCTAGCCCAGCACACGTGCCCTGGATAATATTCTTGGTTTACTTCCCTGTCTCCTCCCCTAGACTCTGAAAGAATGAGAGCAGTGAAGTATTCATTCCATGCCTGGTGCCTAGCACATGCGGTTCCCAGCACATCATAAGTGCTCTGTAGCCAAGCTGTCTGCTTGTCCCCTCTGTATATAATGTGTACCAAAGGCTGTTACACAGTAAGACAGACTTTGCACTCTAACTATTTAAGAATGTCATTATTTGAAGAATTCACTGCTTGGATGAGACATCAGCCAAGGGAATGACCAGCAGGATCTTTAAGTGTAGGTCAAACAAGAAGGAAGCTTCCATTTGACGAGTTCACAAATGGCTTTGTTGCAACACCGTAAAGTCAAAAGCACTTGAAAAAAATAGCTCAACACAAACTGAATTGAGTCCCTACCAAATTGAATCACTTATTACGTGGTACTAGAGATGTTCACACATCCGTTTTCAGCAAGACTATAAATTCCTGGAGGTGAGAGGTTATGCAAGTCTTGTTCATTTTTGCTCGCCAGCACTCTGCCTACCGTACTGCACAGCATAGGTGTCCAGCCACCTCAAAGAAAACCAGATAAGGTGGTAAAACAAGAAGAAAGGAGGTAAAAGTCATAATCAGTTAAAGCAAGAGATTAAAGCTCAGTGCGGGCTTGTAAGGAAGAGAAAAGATACCTTATGTGCAGGTCAGAGGTTTCTGGTGATGAGGACAGAGGACTCCCAAGACTGCTTAAGTTACAGGGCAAAGAGGGAAGCTGGTGAATTGACTTGGCTCATGGAAGCATAGAACGAGATCTGAAACTGGGCTGAGAGGAGGAGAGAAGGAAGCAAAGAGAGGACAGGGAGGACATAAATAAGGAGAGGAGCTCCCAAGGTCAGAAGATGAGAAAACCGTCTTTATTAAAACCACCACTGATACAGGGAAAGTGGGGAGAAAGATGAAAATACAACTATACAAAATGACCGAGGAGCAAAGGCAAGAGTACAAGGGGAGTCTACAAGATCTGTTTATGTGGATATTGGCAAAAGCAAGATGTGTGTAGAGAGGCAAGGGAAGTCTGTTCTAAGCCCCAACACTGCCCAACTTTGGAGCACATGCAAACCACCTGAGTCACCTTTCATCTTTCTTACCCCTATCTCGTGTTTCTTCTCCCTCTTGATTTTTCCCGTCCCTCCCGTTTCCTCCTGCTGCCAGGAGTGTTGGCCAAATAAGATCACATGCTTCTCTCAGGCTAATGGAAGAGGTCCATTAGAGTTCTGCCTTTCTCTGTCCCATTGATAGGGCCACAAAGAGGAAGAGGAAGAGGACTGGCTGTTCTTTCAGTGTCTCTTCAAAGACGAGCTTCACGGAACAGAAAGGCAACGACAGGAACCACAAAAGAACTTTGAATGTCAAGGTGACACGCACATGCTAGTTACCGTGACTTGTGGTCAGCAAGTGGATAACACTGTGTCTACATTATTTTAACTATCTAAAAAGCAACCAAATTGTATTATGGACTTGTGTGAGGGTGCTCTGGAGGAGGGAAGGAACGCCACTAACTCCCAGCACTCATTGGCTGCATTTCCTATCACACAGTAGCTAGGACCCAATGCTACACACTAGAGTAGAGAGTATAAGCCCATCGAACTGTAAAGGTCCTTCTACAGCAACATGTACTAGGAATAATTAGAATTAATATGTTTTAAGCAATTAGGATAACTGAATAATGTACACTGGTGTGGTGGCTTTTATTCTGCAGACCCAACACTGAAAATTCCAACAGTATGAAATTACCTCAGACTGGAGGGAAATGCCCCCAATTTGGATAAATAATTTTACTTAGTCTTCATCCTGAAGCATCTTTGAATAAACATTGTGCTACTACTGCAATGAAACTCCCCCACTGAAACAACTCTAAACCCTCCGAGTCTATGTATTCATGTTCTAAATTCATTTCAAAATTCTGTGACTCCTTCCCTGTGACTGAGAATAAGCTGTTATCTTACTCCAGAGAACAGCAATCACCAAGAGTAGTTAACAAGGTGTGCAATCTTTTCTCAGCAGACGTGAATGTTGAAAGGAAATCACCATCTTAGATCAAGAAAATACGATCTATAATTTTTGCGAAAGGCTAGTTAGTGTCTATCAAGTCTGTTCTCAAATTTTGAACATAGTCCTCTAACTTAGAAACTTGTTGAATTCTAAAAGTTTGATGTAAATCAGCTGTGGAAAAGAGAGAATTATTTCTCCACAGTAAGAATTACACACACAATAGTTAGGTTCTCAGGGCAGCTCACGAAAGGCTTTTTAACTTCTGTTCCACCTAAAACAACAGCGACAATACTATAGAACCAACAGTTAAAGTGATGTCTCTAGGAGGAGATGCATTCAGAGTTCCCATTTGAGATGCCAAAACTCTCCCTTTCCAGCAACAAAAATAGGGGCTCCTGCTGCTCAAAGCAGGTTTCTAGTGTGGCCATGGTGTGGACTTTGGGGAGGAGGGTCTCTGTGTTGAAGATCAAGACTGGGAAGGCAAAGTGAGGGAAGTGAATACACTGCTTGTCTAGACTGAAAG
Organism: Equus przewalskii; assembly: GCF_037783145.1. Lineage (NCBI taxonomy): Eukaryota > Metazoa > Chordata > Mammalia > Perissodactyla > Equidae > Equus > Equus przewalskii. The sequence goes on from NC_091849.1 coordinate 22,645,529, forward strand.
GAAAGCTTGGGGCAGATAAGAGTGAGAGAGAAGGCTCCAGGGAGCAGGTGGGACACTGGGGCTTGGGTGGGTGCTGAAGAGTACGGACACACAGTTTCCCACCACCTCTTCCCACATCCTTTGCATGCCCAAATTTCTTCTACTTCTTTCTTTTTATCCTCTTTGGAAGGCTTTGTGAGGAAGGACTGAAAGAAATGAAAAGCTACAGCAGGTCTGCACTATAAGAGGAAAGGAGAAGGGGAGGGAATCACTAGTAAGAAATAAAGTAGAAGGGATGCAGTCTTCCAGGTGGACATAAGGGGTGGGTTTTTCACATGTAAGCTGTGCATTCATAAATCAGAACCTTGACCGTGTGGCTCATGCACAGGCCCAAAGTAAAGAGAAAACAATAGCTACCGCTAAGTGGAAGAACCATTAACAAATTAAATTAACTAGAGTCCTTGTGAATGCTTCTTTTGTGGTGGATAATCTTTAAAAAAAAGTATATTCAAAAATTTATTACACACCTGTTGCACTTTGCCAGGCACAATGTCTTCATCAAAGACACTGGAATCCAGAGTAAATATATGCTTATATTTTTTGGAATGGACACATGTCAAATTCTATCACAGAAATTCAGCTTCAGTCATCAATTTCAAGCAAGGTAGCCTACTTCAAACAGTTGTGTATCGTTCAAACAATATTCTATCCAGAACTAATTCACTAATGTCCTGTTTTACTACTTGCTACAGATATTTAGCATTCTTTAGCTGTAACATAAGCACAACCTGAAAAACTTATACCTTTGTCTACTTTAAGCTATAAATCTTATCACTTTCATGAATAATCAATTTGACACACATTGAAAGTTGAAAACACTAATACAAATATCAATTATTTTAAACAATGTCTAGGAATAGCACCTCTTTCCACAAATTATTTGAATAACGAATTTAACCTTACCTTCTTCACAATACTGTACCATTAGAATTTTTTCTTATGTAGTTTTTTTCTAGAGAGACCTATTTGGTCCTGTTGGGCGTAAACACGATGTGAGAGGAAATGCCAAGAGTTGAGGGTCTCTCTGGGGCTCAGCACTAAGGATGAGAAAAACTCCTTTTTCTGTCAGCCATTTCCTCACTGGCAGAACACACGCATTGGAAACACTTCTTTATGTGGGGTCAAAATGGGAAGAGGGGGAATCTGGGCTGGTGAACAGAGTCCCAGTCTGAGTTTAACTATAATTTTTTCTGTCTCACTGGGAATTTAAGGCTGTTGCCTTACCTTTGTTTTTAATCTACATTTTCATCCACAAACTAAAGAATATGTCCTACAGAGTATCTGAAAATTCCACTAGCGATTCAGAAACTATGTGGAATGGAGTGTTCTGAATATCTGTTTCACAAGACTTGTTTCCAACCTTCTTGCAAGCCATTGGTGACCATGCTCAAGTGAACTTTAATGCAAATTAAAATGGAGGTGTTTTCCTGACATCACAGAAAGTACAACTGGCTCCTTTGAAAGCTCAGGGGCAGTCCTGGTGATCCTGGCTATTTCAGACACTGGGCTATCAGAAGCAAGTTAGGACGGGGGATGTACTTTTGGTAAAGACTGGTTTAACAGCGCTCAGAATCTCTTCCCACTTGACAGGGAAAACTCCTATGGATTTCAACCAGAGAACACTAACTAGATAATGGGAAAATAAGAAAACGTGGTGTCTAATGCCACATGTCTTAGGACACCTACTCAGTCTCTTCATTTCTGCTTATGAGCCAAAGAAAGGGTTATCTTTGCTTGAAAACATAGAATGTCCCATTTACATACATTAGACAACTTATCTCTGATGATTAGAAGCCCATCCAAATCTCTAAGACACACTATAAGAAACGCAAAAATGGCACTTTTATTTAGACTTTCAAAATATTATTTGCATTACCTGTGAATTAACAACTTCCATTGGTCTTTTCTTGATTTCTCCTATGTCCAAGTAACTGAGGAGAAAAAAAAAAGGGGGGTTTCTTTTATAGCTTTTGCATCAGTTATGCAAATTTCTTTTAAAAAATTATTAAAAAGTAAAGCAAGCCATAGGAAATAATTAAGCCTAAAGCAAAAATCAATAGCTACTCATTAAACACAATTATAGTAGTAGGAACTGTTTTCAGCATCACCAACCAGAGCTGACATATGTCTATCCTAAACTTCAATGAAAGCAAAGTCTTAAAAATACATACTTCTATTGAGGAACACTTTTCTCTCCACAATGGGTAGCTACTTACTATATATATATGATATTTCTAATATTTATATAAATTTTTATATAAAGACTGGTTTGCTTGTAAAGCTACTTAACAGTTCCATTAATGGCAGACTTTAGGTCAAAGAAAGTACTGAGAGCATGCATTAGTGTAATAACTGTGTAAGGCTGGGAAATCTTTTTCCCTATGAGAGCACTTTAATGATACAGAAATGCTCAGCCATGTGGGATGGTTAAGTATTGGTTCAGCTAAGAGACAGATGGGTGGACTAGTTAACCTCTGGAGACCCCTATTATTCCATTACTATTTGCCACAGATATTATTAACTAGTGATTATTCTTTAGCTATAGCATAAGCACAACCTGAAAACTATATCTTTGTCAACTTCAAGCTGCAAGTCCATCACTGCGATCTGGTGCCACTGTGCTTCATACACAGAAGGTGCTAAATAAATACTTTAATATAAAACACAAGTATAAATCTAGCATTTAATTTATAACCATAGATAAATAGATTCTCCACTACCTCTCAACCTCAACTATCATAATTTTATATTAAAATTAATCTGGGCTATTGAAATATGTTTTATTGTAGTTTGCTGCTTTGAATAGAATGCTTTAGTTAATTGATACCTGTGGAAATTATCATATATGTCTCCTAATTAAACAGTATCTACATAAGACAGTGCAAATACTCCTTCTGTTTAGCAAAAAAAAATGGCTCTTTTGCAAATCTGCAGGGACTGACTTCTGACATAATACCAAAACAATCTAACTGTCATGGGCAGGAAATTGATCTCAGACCCACAAGATTAATGCAGTAGAGTCAACTTCCAAAAATGCATGGGGAAAGTAACAGTCTCTGGAATTCTCCACCATAAAATAAAAGTTTAATAGCTACTAGAAGTTTAATTATAGTTTCAAAAACATTAGAAAAAATCTGAGTGATATGATTTCAAGCAGGAAGTTGATCATTTTTATCTGAGAAATATTTTTCCACCATTGCTGTCTTCCCCAACATCATTTAGGGTCTAAATGACATGAGTTACCCTCAATATCTTCTGGGCTTTCTTTTATTCTGCCAGTTGCTTAGTTTGTTATATAAACTTACAACTGCTAAGCATTTACTTAAGCATATATTTAGAATTTAAATCTTCTTGGCTTCTATCATTATAACCATAGATACTATCACTTTAACACAAATAAATAAACTATTCATCTGTCAGCATGGAAAACTAACCATAGACACTGTTATAACAAACTCAGTTTTTTTGTGTGTGAATTAAAAGCAAAAATAACCATGCAAATTTCTTGTATATATAAAGAGTGATTTGAAGTGCACTTTCTATTTGGTTTGGAACTGTACCTGTTTTTATCTTTTGAGTTGGTAGTGCCAAATAAACAAAAGAGAGTATGAATTACCAAAGTGAGTCTACAATTTTGAGCTGTTAATAGATTCTGAATCAGATATCCATTCCCATGAAATTGCTTTATAGGGAAACTATTTAATAAAAAATAAAGTATATGATGAAAGGACCTGGCCATGGAGATGCTTTACATTTATATAACACTTTGGTGTTTCCAAAACACATTCATATCCATAGTGCTTACTTTTTACAACACTGTGAAGTAGAAATGGTCATGTTCCTTTTCTTTATTACGAAACTGACTAGCTGAGTCAAGCGGCTTGCCCAAGGACACAGAGCTAATAAACAGTTCAGTCTAAAGTCTCCTGATTTTAAGTTCTTTTTTAATCTTTTTTTTCATATGTGGATTATGGATTATCTACGTATAACTGAGTTCCATACTTTTTTTCATCTAGCACTTCACTAGTTTGTGGGTTTTTTTCCTGAGGTCATATTGGCTTATACCATTGTGTATATTTCAGGTGTACACGATTATATATCAGTGTCTGTGAATGATGACGGATAAAAACTAGACTCGGTGGTGAACACGATGCAGTCCATTAAGTTTTAAGTTCTAAGTTTCTTTGAAGTACACAGGTTCATTTAGTTCTTTTCTATTAAGTTAGACAAAGCATACTTAAAGGAGGTTTCAGGGAAGGGAAAAATAAATCCAAATGTATCCCTCACATCTCATAAAAAGAATGTCTGGCATAACAAAAAGCAGAACACTTAGAACTCAATTTAAAGAAACTTAGGAAAGAAAAGTTAACATTAGACAACTTTAGTGATACTTGGGAAAAGATTGCTATACAATTAAAATCAGAATTCACAAGCACAGGTTTTTTGGTAGAGATATTTTTTGCTATCCTGAGGCTCAAGCTGAATTTTAATTAAAATATTATATTAAAAACTATGGACTATAGAGTTGCTATATGATCCAGCAGTTCCACTCCCAGATATAGGTCCAAGAGAAATGAAAACCTGTACATAATTGTTCATAGCAGCATTATTCATTGTAGCCAAAAAGTGAAACAACCCAAATATCCATCAACTGATTAATGGATAAATAAAATGTGGAATATCCATACCATGGAATATTATTCAACAACAAAAAGAATGAAGTACTGTACTGACACATGCTACCACACGGACGAGCCTTGAAAACATTATGCTAAGTGAAAGAAGCCAGAAACACAAACGGCCACATATTGTATGATTCCATTTATACGAAATGTCCAGAATAGACAAATCCATAGAGACAGACAGTAGATTAGTGGTTACCAGAGGATGGGGAGAAGGGGAAATTGGGAGGTAAGGGGTTTCTTCTTGGAGTGATAGAAATATTCTAAAATGAGTTTGTGGTAATGGCTGCACAACTGTATGAATATACCAAAAACACTGAAACGGGTGGTTTATGTTATGTGAAATATACCTCAATAAGGCTATAAAAAATAAATAACCCTATAGAATATTAAATTCTACCTGTCCTACAATACTCACCCTCACCAAGAATAACTTCTCTCAACTCTCAACTCCCATATAACTTTAACTATTCTTCTAATTACACTTATCCCTTTGCACTTTGCATTATAATTATTGGTGTGCATGCAATCTGGCTCCTGTTAGACTGTGAAGTCCAAAAGACAAGGAGTCATTTCTTGTTCATCTTTGTTCCCTTCGGGGACCTCAGCGCAGCTTGCTAATTCACTACTATGAGTGAGCTCCCTGCCAGGAACTGGGGAGAAGCACCAATAACGACCCCTGTCCTTGAAGGTTCAACCATCAGGTACCTGGAGACAGACACACAGACAAATACAGGAAGCCAATAAACTTTTCCAAGCATTATGCCAATAGCATAAACATGCCTGGTGGGGGGGAGGGGATCACAACTGTGGGGCGTGGTCAGTTCTACTTGCAATGAAAGATTGAAAGAATTTAAACAGTGGGGGGAAAATACAGAGAGCACTTTCTCCTCTAGTGACAATATAGTATGCAATGCTTCCAAGTGATTTTTAAGAAAGCTTTATTTAAACTACAAAGATAGGTTCCAAGAAAAAAGAAAAAATGGAAAGAGAAAAAGCAGAACAGAAAATGCTAAAAGTATCAGTTTAGTCACTAAATACTTTTCTTTTTTAAGATTCTTGTTGCTTATACACACGTTTTAAGTCTATTTCTACAGCTGCTACCCTAGTGAAATTCCTTCGCCGGTCACACTTTCAACCTCTAACCCCAACTGCAGCGGGACCGTGGAGAGGCATCAACCTGCGCAGTCACAGGCCTCCCCACACTGAGTTGTTGATGAGGCGGGAGTCACTCCTTTCTCCACGCCAACCGCACACGTTAGTGCACCCTGAAATGGTGGGCGGTGGGGACACAGACTCACTTGAGTTTCTTGAAGGCTTCCTGGCCCCCAGCCACGTAGTTGCCCCCGCTCTTGATCTGCTCTAGCTTCCGGATGCGGTGCCCGGTCCGCGGGGTGTAGATGTTCCTGACGGCCCCAAAGGGCGCCTGGACGCCGCCGGTCACCTCCTTCAGGAAGACGTCGAAGCTGGACACCTTCTTCTCATGGATGACGACGCGGCGCCCCGCGAAGAACGGGTCCCCGTTGCGGTACACCAGCACGCTCTTCACGACCGGCTGAGACAGGTGGCTGGACCTGGCGCTGGTGCCGCTCATCTTCCCCACGGGACGCCGGGCAGGCTTGCTTCTCAGGGGGAGGCACCTCGGCTGCGCCAGTGGCCTCACCGCACACACAGCGCGGGGTTGCCCCTGAAACGAAGGCCAAATAGACAGACCCACAGGTAAAAGCCAAGCAACGGCCGTGCGCCCGGCGTCCAGCCCGCGGAGACCCTACAGGCTGCAGGACTCACGGCCCACGCTCAGGTATTTCACCAGAGTCCGCACAACCAATCAGCGCTCGCCGTGCGCGAACGACACCTGTTTCACACGCTACCGGCAGAATCAAGGTGTAGCCACCTCGGGACAGGAGCTGCGCGAGGGGCTTTAAACAGACAAGCCGAGTGCGCGCAGGAGGGAGAGCGTACACACACGCACGAGGAATTATAAATATGTTGAAACTCAATTTCGAACACCTTATTGCTGTCACTCCATCCAAAAGGCTTAATTTTTTCTCTCCATGCCCCCTCACCTCTCAATCTCCTGCTTGCTTCCAAAATAAAGAAATTAAGATTCTGGCTGGAATTGCCCAGATTTTTCTTTGCAGAGAAGTAAATGTTTAAGCTGCACTGAGAGAGAGAGCAAAGACTCGAGCTTCCAAGACCCCTCGCCCCTTCCCCAGATGACCCGCGCTGCCCCGCGGCGAAGCTCCCGTGGGCATCGTTTGAACACAGCGGGCAGCGGCGCGCAACCGAGTCCCAGGGCGGAGGGCAGTGGGTGGGGTCCCTGGGGAGGTGCCGGCCGCGGGGTACCTACCGACACTCGAGGGCCGCCGGGGGGAGGGGCGGCGCGGGCGCAGCCTGGGTGGGGCGGGGGCTCGGCGCGGCGGCTCGGCTGGCACCGCGGTGAACTCAGCCGCGGCCGCGCGTCGCTGGCGCTGTTCCTCCGCTGCCGTTGCCTCTGCGGGCCTCCCTTGTCCGGGGGGAACGAAGTTGTTATTTCCCGCCGTTTCCGTAGCAACGGCAGCCACGCGCGGGGAGCGGAATCGGTGAACTGGGCCTGGCCTGCGCGCCTCGGGCAGAGGCGCAGAAGTAAGGGGTTTGGGAGACTGGGGGACTTTGTCCTGCAGTCACTCTATAAATGGATTGCTACCATGTGCCAGGCGCTGTGCTAGGAATTGGGGGTACAGCGGTGGAGAGAATAACCTACAATATTTTGAGTGCCTACCATATGCCTAGCTTTATGCTGAGAAAAGGGTTTCTCGTTTCCTCAAGAAGGCTAAATGGCTAAATGGCTGGCTGTGCCCCAGACCCCGTATCCATGCTGTTTGTGTAGATTAGATCAGTGTATGGGTAAACTAGAGGAGCTTTGAGAATATTGAGAACTTCTGTAAGACGTGTTCAGTCCAGTCTGGGACATATGTATTGTGGGACCAGAAAAATTCTTCTTAAAAAGTTGAAATCTTCCAGGGCATCTCTAGTTGTGTTCCCTTTATGCCACCTAAGACCTTTGCTACTATGAGTCATGTGCAAATTTCATTACTGGGTTTTCCTAATTCATCATATATGAGTAGAAATAATGTTAATAATAACCATTAATTGAACGCTTACCATGTGCCAGGCATTGTGTTAGATTATTAGTACCAGGCATTTTATGTAGATTATCTAATTTAGTGTTCACAATAACCTACAAAGGTAAATATTATTTTTTCCTCAAATGAAAAAACTGAGGTGCAGAGAAACCAAAGAAACTTACCTCAGGGCACATGCAAAAATTCCCATCCAGTTCTCTGAGATTCCAGAACCACCTTAACTCTCATGTCACACCAAGCTGAAACGTGAATTTGTAGGACATTTCAGTCTCGGGCAGAAACATTTTTATTCAAGTTACTTAATACATTGATGCCTTGAGAGTTAGCAGTTTTCAAAAGAAGACCAAAGAGAAGAGAACAATACAGAAGGAAAAAAGAGAAGGAAATTTTGTGAACCACTTGTGAAGAACACACAGCTTGACAGAATGGATGGGGAAAATGTCTGTGCAAACTTCTACTAAGTAGGTGGATGAGACAGAATACCTGTTTTGAGGGATGGAAGGCAGTATATCAAGCAACCCTGAAACAGCCCGAACCTCCCTACTGCCTATACCAGCCCAGTGCAAACTGAAAACCCTTGCTCAAAAATTAAGTATTTCAAGATGGCAACAACAGAGCAATAAACCAAACATAGGGACCTTCTAAATGTGGCGCCCTGTTCCCAGTCCATGAAGCCACCCCACATCTATATTCTGATGCCCCCACAACAGTATCTCCAGCCCAGATCTGTCTCCTGAGCCCAGACTCTTTCATCCAGTTGCCTCTTGCACAGTGATGTGTTGATAAATGTTTAACTACTGGCTGTTAGGATGGGAAAGGCCTTGAATCATAGCATTTGCCAATTTCTGTAGTTTAAATACTGCAAATATGGCCGATTCCCAGCTACCAATTTGACATCATTGAATGCAAGAGATGAGCAGTAGCATGTTGTTCTGTGGTCGTTTCCACCATACAGATATAATAGACATATAACTCAATGATAAAAATAAAATGTAGGTGGTAATGAGTTTTGAGTATTTATTATCTTTGTTTTTAATGTAATTTATTTAATAACACATTTATACAATTTAATTTTTAATTTTTAATAATGGCTATGTTTTAAGTTCCTGAAAAGGTAACAGTTGACTCACCCAAGGCAGTACAAGGCGGCTCTCAGCACACCATTGCTAGACTATCTAAAAGGCAGCCTAGACTCACAACGTTCACATGATCTCACGTATTCCTCAAAACCCTCTCTAATGTTCCCTATCTCCTTAAAGGAACCCCCATCTATGCATTCGTTCAAAGCTGGAACCTATACGTTTCTCTTCCTGACAGAACACATTTAACCGTGGCAGAAAAGCCACAACAAAAACCAGTCATAAGTTTGCAACCTTTCTCTCTGCTCCTTTTGCTGGCTGAATTCGTTTTGAAGCTCTTCTCTCTTATGCAGAATCCCAACACTGAGCAAATGGCGAAGGATTTCAGAAGCCAGAAAGGCTAGGTAAACTCTGATGTGAAGAGCGGAGGTGGAATGAGAAGCCACTTCAGATGGGTGCTGGGGAATGTTTGAGAGCACACATAGAAAGCAGAGGAGAGAGTTCTGTTTATAAGCTTCTTCCTAAGTGTGTGAAAGATTCTGAAAGTGAGAGAGATGGCAAAAGAGGATTCTTAAAGAAATTTTGCTCTGCATTAAAAATACTGTAAAAGTATTTGACGTTTCCTCAAGAGCCTGGGTAAAACTCTGAAATGCTTCCAATTATATTTTTCTGCTGAAATAATAATTTTCATAGTGTAATTCTTTACTGAAACAAGACCACATCATACCCTGGGTTTACAAGGGTTCTTCAGTCAATAGCCAAGTTCTATCTGTTCTACCTCTCAGCATGGTGTTTTAAGGAGTAACCTAGTCATTTATTCACTCGTTCATTCATTTATTGTCTTTATTTTTTTATTTTTGGCAGGGAAAGATTCACCCTGACCTAACATCTGTTGCCACTCTTCATCTTTTTTTTTTATCTCCCCAAAGCCCCAGTGCATGTTTATATCTCTAGTTGTAAGTCGTTCTAATTCTTCTATGTGAGCCGCTGTCATAGCATGGCAACTGACAGATAGGTGGTGTGGTTCTGCGCCCAGGAAACAAACGTGGGCCACCCAAGTGGTGACAGCGCCAAACTAACCACTAGGCCATCAGGGCCAGCTCTCATTCATTCATTTGTTAAGCAGTCCTTTTGCATATTAAATTCTGCTAATGATAATTTGTTTTTATTTTACCTATAACTTTGGCTCCCTGCTATTTCATTCCTTTGTCTACTCTAGTCGTTAATTCTTGTCAACTGGTAATGGCTAGCTCTTCTTCATATCCATGTACTGGACTACCTACCTTAGTTGGCTATATCTAAAGTGCCTGAAAGTGGCTATAAGAGACACTATCCTCATCTCCTGTACACAACCAAATTATGTAGGTTCTACCTGCTTAACATGTCTTAAAGCTTCCTCTTCTCATCATCCTCACTGTCTCTACCTTGGTTGAGAGCTTACTAAAAATGCTTATTCTGTACATTGCCACATATCTAAGGAGTTATCTAAGAATGATAGAAAGTAATAGTTTCCTACCTTAGTTTATCTATGGCCATTTAGAGGGTGAGATGAGTAATCACAGTCTCCCAAAATGATAAACATTGAATTTTCTTCTATTTTTTATATTGCTTCCTGTCATAAAGTGAACCCTGAAGAAACCTATAACTATTCATCTTTAAGCTCTACGTAGACAAAAACTCACATTTCTCTAATTTACTGTTTTTTTCCTTTGGAAAACATACACAATTTCATGTTAAAGGATTGGATATCAGTGAAAAGATGTACAGTTCACTAGGGTGTGAGCTGCAAGCCCAACACTGAAGTGGCAAGTTTAGAGGCAGAGAGAAGGAAAGTTGAGAGAATTCACACAGAGAGCTTCTATTTTCTTTGTGCTGCAGAAGAAAATATTATTTTGCCTGGATCTTCCAGCACTTAGGGTGGTGTTTAATAAATATTTGTTAAATGAATTACTCTGAGAGTGAAGGGTAGTGCAGAGATGCAGGAAGAAGGGAGGCACCTTGAGCAGAGTTTAATAGCTACTGTAATGTGCCTAGCATTGTGTTAGATGCTATTGTGGGATCTATGGGTTCATATATTGTTTCTGCCTTTAGAGATCCTTTAAAGAGAATATTCATAGAACTCCATTTCCAACATGTTGAACTAAATATTTTGAATCACTTTTCCTCTAAAACAATAAAAAATGCTGGGTTAAAAAAATGTTTAAATCTTTTAAATGCATTGTCAGTTTAGCAAGAATGAAAAGAATTCAGAAAGGTCAAAAGCTGAGTGAAAGCAGAAACCTTGGGAGGTAAGCAAGCATTGAAATCAACTTTAACCCTAAGTATACCTGCCTATGCCCTGGTGACCTGAAACTGTTGTTTTTGATAGTTGCACAGGGAGGTAGGCACAAGAGATAAGTCTAGGGACTTCCCAAGATGGACAGTCTAAGAGGAGGCCCTGATGTGAGTCTGGAACCTCAAAGAGTTACACCACAAATGTAACGGTCAACAAGAATTAACCCTCCTCACAGAGCAAGTACAGAAAGGAGACAAGCTTGTTTTTTACATTTGTGCTAAAGGCAAAGGTGGGAGGGAGGGACCAAGGAATTTCCCCTGATAATTCATAATCATAACAGTTGACTCCCAAGTAGCTTTTAAACCTAATTACTCTATCTTCATGATCTAAAAGAATGTAAACCAGAGAATTAAATTTGAACTGATTCTGAGTTGGAAATACTCTCGGATGGCTAAGAGAGTCAACAGAAATCCCATTTGGATGAACAATTTCTACTCAATCTACAAATAATTCCCACCGATAATGTTCCAAGGAACACGAACTCACAGTCAAAAAAAACATAAAACTTAAAAGAAAACAAGCCATGAATGAAGAAACAACAGACCAAAAAAAACAAAGCCTGAAGAAACAACAGACAAAAAAAACAAAAAACAAAAACCCAGATCTGCAAAGATTTAAGATACTGGAATTACTAGAGGCAGAACATAAAATAATTATGTTTAATATGTTCAAAGAAATAAAATTATTGAAAATATGAGTAAGGAACAAGAGACCAAAAAAATTACCCAGCAAAGTTTTAAAAAATAGTAAGATAGGATGTCCAGAAATGAAAAACACAATAATTAAAATTAAAAACTCAATGGAGAAGTTAAATAGCAGATTAGTCACATCCAAAAAGAGAGTTATTGAACTAGAAAATACATTTAAAGAAATTATCCAAAGACAGCACAGCAACATGAATAAATGAAAAATATGAAAGAAAGGTTGGAGGCTAAAGTAAGACTATTTATCATATCTCTAATCAAAATTCCAGAAGGAGAAATAGATATAATAGAGCAGAGGCATTATTTAAAGAGTTTTCCAGAATTGTTGAAAGGTACAAAACCTCATATTCAGAAAGTCAAATGAATCCCAAATAGGATATATTCAAAGAATCACCACCTAGGTACATTGAAGTGAATCTGCCATAAAAAATGTACAAAAAGATGATCCTAAAAGCCACTAGTGAGAGAAGACAAAATACCTAGAAAGGAAAGACCATTAGATTAATGGCTGACTTCTCAAAAGCAACACTTGAAATTAGAAGACAGTAGAATAAGATCTTCAATGTGTTGAGAAAATAATTGTAAATGTGCAATGTGTACCCAGCAAAATTACCTTTCTCAAAAATGAATGCAAAGTAAGAGCATTTGCCAGCAATAGGAATTTGCTAAAGAAAATTCTGAAGAACTTAGCTCAGGCATAAAAAAACTGATCTCAAATAAAAGTCTGAAAGGCAAGAAGGAATGATGAACACAGACATTGTTAACTATGCGGTAAATATTTTTAATGACTACATGAAACAATAATAACAATGTCTGATCCTTGGGATTTGTGATCCAATTAGAACTAAACTACCAGAAAATAATAGCATATAAATGAGGAGGAGAGTGATCAAAGTTTAGGTATTACAAGAACCTTTTTGTAGAGGAAGATAAATATCATGATAACTTGAAATATTGTTATGAATGCATGTAAAAATGTCTATGGTATAACCACTTTAAAAAAATAGACATACTGAATTTAACTTCCAAACTGATATATGGAGAAAAGTAGAATGAGGAAAAAGAAAGAGTATTAATCTGAAAGAAAAAAAATTTTTTTTAAATAGTATGACATATAGAAAGTACAAAATTATGTGATAAAAATAAATCCAGTTAGGTCAGCAATCACAATAAAAGCAATGAACTAAATGCAACAAATAAGGAAAAAGGTTGTCAGACGGGGGAAAAACACCACTTCTAAGCTGTTTACAAGGGATACACCCAAACTTAAAGGACATAGAAGCTACCACTTCATACCCACTAGAATAGCTAAAATAGTTTGAAACAACAACAACAACAAAAATAACAAGTGTTGATGAGGATGTGGAGAAATTAGAACCCTCATACATTTCTAGTAGGAATGTAAAATGGTATAGCCTCTTTGGAAAACAGTTTGGCAGTTACTTAAAAAGTTAGAGATAGGGTACCATATGACCCAGCAATTCCATTCCTAAGCATATACTCAAAAGAAGTGAAAATATATGTTTACACAAAAACATATATGTAAAAGTTCATAGAAGCATTATTTATAATAGCCAAAAAATATAAACAACCCAAATGTTCATCAACTGGTGAATGGATATACCACAATTGTGGTGTAGTCATACCGTGAAATATTATTCAGTCATAAAAAGGAATGAAGTACTGATACCACCTACGACATGGATAAACCTTGAAAACATTATGCTAAGTGAAAGAAGCCAGACACAGAAGGTCACATTTAGTACGATTCGATTTACATGAAACATTCGGAATAGGTAAATCCATAGAGACAGAAAGTTGACTACTGATTACCAGAGGATGGGGGGAGGGAGAAACTGGGAGTAAAAGGGTTTCTTTTCGGGATGATGGAAATGTTCTGGAATTAAATAGGGGTGATGGGGGCCGCCCCAGTGGCCAAGTGGTTAAGTTCGAGAGCTCTGTTTCGGTGGCCCAGGGTTTTGCTGGTTCGAATCCTGGGCGAGGACATGGTACCACTCATCAGGCCATGCTGAGGCGGCATCCCACATGCCACAACTAGAAGGACCCAGAACTAAAAATACACAACTATGTACCAGGGGGCTTTGGGAGAAAAAGGAAAAATAAAATCTTAAAAAATATATATATAGTGGTGATGATTGTATTAATATTGTGAATATACTAAAAACTACTGAAGCATACATTTAAAATGGTTAAAATGATGAATTTTGTGTTAAGTAAATTTTATCTCAAAAAATAAAAGAACACCAAAGCAAAGGGATGGGAAAATATATATCAGATGTACCATTCAAAAACAAACAAAGAGAAAATCTGTGATGGTATATTAACTGCAGACAGACTTTAAGACAAAAAGGATCATCAGCAATAAAGAAGATCTTATCCTAATACTAAAAAACTCAATTCACCAGAAGATACGTTTGTATTCATCCAATACCTGTAGGTCCAAAATAAAGCAAAACTGACAAAACTACAAAGACAAATTGAGTTTTATGGTAATTTATATCACTCTTTTCTCAATAAGTGACAGAAGTAGCAGACAAAAAAATTATAAGAACAACAAATATTTGAACAATATAGTTAACGACCTTGACCTAATGCAGGGGTCAGTAAACTTTTTCTATAAGGAGCCAGACACTAAAATATTTTAGGCTTTGTGGGCCATGTGGTTGCTGCCATTGTAGCATAAAATAAGCCATAAATAATACATAACCAATTACCTTGCTTGCATGTCAATAAAACTTTATTTAGAAAAACAGGTAGCAGGCCACATCTGGCCCACTAGCCATAGTTTGCCAACCTCTGATAATGGATAGAAAAGCTAAAAAAATAAATAAATAAATTTTTATCTTAAGATGTTGGAAAAACAATAGCAAAATAAACTGAAGGAAATAAAAGGAAAGGTAATTTTTTAAAGAAGCGGAAATAAATTACAAAGGAATAAAGCATACCATAGAGATGACCAACAAAGCCAACTGTTGGTTCTTTGAAAAGATTTTAAAAATTAACAAAACTCTGGTGAAATTAATTCAAAGAATGGCAGCATGAAGGAACAATGGAAGAAATGGAAAAGATGGAACACACCATATATGCCACAGACCTTTAAAAGATAAGAGGACACCATCAACAACTTTATGCCAATAAAGTTGAAAAAGAATGACATGGACATATTCCTAAAAATACATAACTTCCCAAATCTGATTAAAATAAAAACAACTAACAGGACCCAAACAACTTCACTGATGATTTCACTGGTGAGTTCTGCCAAACATTAAGGAACTGTAATTTTGATCTGATACCCACTCTTTCAGAAGCTTGCATCACTTTTACACCAAAATCTGCCAAGTATGATTAAAAAAAAGAGAAAATTACATAAATGGAAAAATTCTAAACTAAATATTAGCAAACAAAATCCGGGATGCTATATCATAACTAAGTAGGATTTATGCCAGGAATGCAAAGTTGATTTGACATTAGACAAATCAATTAATTTAATTCCCCATGTTACAGATTAAGGGAGAAACATCACAACTATTTCAAAAATTGCAGATCAAATTCAAATTCCATTGAGGATAAACTCTCTTAGTAAACTAGGAATAGAAGAGAATTATCTTAACATAGCAAAGATTATCCACCAAAAAAAAACCCCTACCACAAATATTATATCTAATGATGAAACATTGAAAGCATTCTCTTTGAGATGGATGACAAGATGAACTTGCCTGCTAGTCGATGCAGGCAAAGTTTCCAGCCAAGGCAGTAAGGCAAAGAAAAAGAAATAAAATATATGTGGGTTGGAAAGAAGAAACTAAATTTCTTCTTCCCAAACAATCTGAATATATGTATAGAAAGTCTAAAATAATCTATGGATGAATTATCAGAATTAATGAGTTTACATTTCTGGACAAAGAATAAACATAAAGATCTACTGCATTTGTATACATTATCAACAATAAACAGAAAACAAAATTCTAAAAAAATGCTACTTCCTGAGTTAGATTGTTCAGTTATATATTTGGAGAATTTTTTATTTTGTTGGTTTTCAAATGTATTGGTGTAACAATGTACATAATATGCTCTGATTTTCTTTTCAATATCTGCAGCATCTTTAGTTATCTCCTCTTTTTCATTTCCAGTTTAATTTCTTTCTTCTATCTCTTGTTGTTGCTGTTGTTGTTATGGGAGAACAAAATACCAAAAATATCCTTTAAAAAGAAGAAAAATGTGTTTGGACATGCCTCACAGAAAATATCAGGACTTATTACAAGCCATAATACTTAAGAGAGCATAGTTTTGCTGTGGGCTTAGACAGCTGGGCCCATGGAACAGAAGAGAAAGCAAAGAAACAGATCTACATTACATTTGGACACTTGGTATATGACAGAGGTAGCAATATATTATTGGAGACTACACAATAAACATGCTGAGACAATTTGTTGTCCATGCAAATAAAATGAAATTTGAGCCCTCTTTCACAACACACACACAAATCTATTCATGGTGGATTATACCTAAATGTGAGAGGCAAAACTTTAAAACTTTGGAAGGCAATATAAGAGAATATCATCATGACCTCAAGGTAGAAAGAATTTCATAAATAATACACAAAAAGCACAAAGCAAAAAGGAAAAGATTTACACATCTGATTTAATTAAAGTTAAGAACTTCTGTTTGAAAAAGAAGCTATAAATAGAGGGGAAAAAAGCCACAAAGTAGGAGGTGGTATTTGCAAAATATATAAGCAATAAAGGACCATTACTGAGAATATATCAAGAACTATTCAACATGCAAAAAAGCAAAGAAAAAAAGAACTTAACTCAATTTCTAGAATGGCAAAAGATCTGAACAGGCTTTTAATGAAAGAGGCAAACTAAATGACTAATAAGCATATGTGAAAGGATGTTTAGCTTCCTTAGAAATGAGAGAAATTCTAACTAAAGCCTCCAAGATTTTGCCCCCAGATTGGCAAAAATTAAGAGATGACAAAACAAGATAGTCAAGAATGAAGAGCAACAGGAACTCTCATCCACCACTGGTGAGACTCTAAACTAGGGCAAGCACTTTGGAAGGCATTGGGCGTATCCTGTAAAGCTGAATATGTGTACACCCTCAGAACCAACATTTCTTCTACTTCGCGCATATCCTAGAGAAACTCCTACACATGTGCTTCGGGAAACATCTACAAGAATGTTTAGCTTTTCTCATAAAAAGAAAAAAGATAATCCTAACATGGAAGAACAATAGAATGGATAAATAGATGATACAGTTAGACAATGGACATCACACAGCAGTGAAAATGAACTCAGCAGCATGCAACAACATGGAAGGCTCTGCACAAACATAAGTGGAGCCTAAACAACAAGACACAGCTGAGTATATATAGTAAAATTCCACTGGTATAAAATTCAAATGCATGCAGAACTAAATAATTCATTGTTTGAGGATCCCAAGCGGTAAAGCTGTAAAGAAAAGTAAGGGAGAGTGATAGACACAATGCTCAGGAGAGTGGTTATCTGGGGGGGGGGGGGGGGGAATGGGATCTGGTAGGGACACATTGCAATATAGGGGAAATGGTAATATCTCATTCTTGAGCTGGTGGGGTGGGGCACATACATGTCTTCGTATTATTGTTGATGTTTTATACTCCTCACATCCATTTAAAATATTATTATATATTCAAAATTTAGTAATAATTTTTTTCCAAAAAGAGTTGAGGTGAATATGTTTATTCTTATGTAGAAGGAAGGAAGAAAGGGAGGAAAAGAAGGAAGAAATGGGGGAGGCAGAGAAGGGAAAGGGGGGATGGACAAAGGGAGGAAAAGGAACAACCAAGATTGTGTGAGTAAGATTCTAGGTGCTCGTGGGCATTCAAGAAAGAAGAGATTAATGGGAGCAACAGCTATCGAGGAGGGCCACCCAGGGGAGATGAGTCTTGAGATGGGCCTTGAAGAATTGACTGGATGTTATACAGCGAAGAGATGGAGAGGAAATAAAAGGAATCCTCATGAAGAAAAGAAGATGAGAAAGACTACAGAGGAATAAGACTGGGAAGAATCCAAAAGGCAAATAGTCATCTCTCCCAGGCATTCCCAGGAGACATTGAGGAGGCCTGTGTCTGTTGGAGGAGCCCGTGGTGAAGGACAGTGATGTGAGATGGCAGAGCCCCCATCTTGGAGGGCCCTGAAAGCCAGGAAAAATCACTGAGGCCATGTGAGAGGAGGCCCAGCCTGTGGTGACCAATGTCCCCTCTGAGGAATTGAAAGGGAGACCCTGACCCTCATGGTGGTGCCAGAGCCCCCTGAGTCCCTTAGCCATGTTGGGGAATCCAGGTTTTATGCTCCTGCTCCATGAGAAATGGCCCCTGGAGATTGGAGAAATCCCTACTCTTCTTCATCTTCTAGAGCTTAATTACGTGGCACCTGGAATTGCCTGAGAATGAGGGGGATGTGGCTTCCCACTGCCTTCTCCTCACTGTGACTCTGCCCCTGGGCTGGGGTTTCCCTGAAGCTCCCCTCCCTGTGGAATGAGCTTAGAAACCCTGAAAACCATATGCCCAGAGGCCCCATTAGAGCACGCAGTGACTTGAGAATGTGGCTCTGCCCCAACAGGGATCTGCAGAGGATCCCCACAGCGGAAGGCCCTGTGAGACCGGGTCACTCATGCCAGGTCCTGCTCCACAAGGGCTCCCGCATCACACCTGGGTGAGTGGAACAAGCCAACCAGGGGTGGGTTCGGTGTAAAATCCCACTTCTTACATCTTTAGAGGCAAGGGAAGCTCTCAGAAGCAGATTATAACATATAATATAAATAAATACATAAATACAGCTATTTCTCTGCATGAAATGCTTAAATGCCTGGTTTTTGTATAGTTGGGTCTTGTCATTCAGATCCAGACAAATGTTTACCTCATCAGGAAGGCCTTCGCTAATAACCCCAAGTAAACGATCTGCTAGTCACCATCTGTCACAACACCCTATTCTATTTGCTGTTCATAGACATTGCCACTCTCTAGGACATCCAGGAGAGGGGACATTGTGTATTTCGTTGCTGCTCTATCTGAAGTGCTTAGAGCACTGCCTGGCACATAGTTGGTGCTCAATGAATGAATGAATATTATATATGTATGTGTGTAAAAGGAAAGAGATGAAAAGGAGGAGCAGGAGAGAGAAAGGAAGGGAGGGAGGGAGGAAGGCAGGCACAGGGAGGGATGGGGAGGGAGGAAGGGGGTGAAGGAAAGATGCCCTAGCTTGTGTCTCAGCTCTACGCCCACTGCAGGGATTCACCTGTATTTGAGCATGTCTGTCACACTGTTAGGTGGACCCGCCAGGAATGTGGTTTTATGAGAAACTGAGGCATCACCTGAGAAAACACTCATCCTAAAGTAAAAGGTAGGAAGAGAAGTAAGCTTGGTCCCAGTAACAAAGCCTAGATCGCGGGGGAAGGGTAATCTGAAGTTTAGCTCTCATTTGTTAACTTCTAATCCCCATGTACTCATTATGGGGAATTGGACATGGCTCTTAGTAAAATCTGAAATAATCATTTCACTATAAATTCCGTAAAGCATTGAGCGCAAACAGCCTTTCTTTTATACCATGTGGAAATATAATGTGGGAGGGAGAGGGGAAGGAGAGAGGCATTCTGGTGCAGGGAGCAGAGTCGCCTTGGTAGTGCTCCCCTGGACCCCTTGGACTCTGACATGACATTCATGGTAGTGGTGCCTGGCAAGAGACAGCATCACCCCACAGAGGTGACAGTGCGCAGGTGCCTGGCTTCACAAGGGGTAGAGGCCTCAGTAGGAAATGGCACCTAAAGGAGCTAGAGCAGGGAATGAGGGATATGCAGAAAGAAGCTGTGCAGACTTAAGGGTTCACCTTCTGGGAACTCCTAGAAATAACTGGAGAGAACTTCGGGGGCTGGGACGGTTATGGGATGCACACGCACATTTCATAGGAAGCAGAGCCTGCCAAGCTAGGCCTTATTTTTATCTTTTTATTTATTTATTTTTTGCCGAGTTAGATTTGCCCTGAGCTAAGATCTGTGCCAGTCTTCCTCTATTTTTCAGTACATGAGCCACTGCTGACAGAATGGTGTAGGTCCATACCCGGAACTGAACCCAGGCAGCCAAAGCAGAGGGCCGTGAACTAAACCTCTAGGCCACCAGGGCTGGCCTGAAGCTGGGCCTTATTAATAAAAGTTAACCAGTTTTACCTCCTGGACTGATATGGCCTGGGGAAAAAGGGGGTTTGAGACCTTGAGAGCTAGGAGGAGAGGTATATGCAAAAAAAATTAATAGAACCTAGTAATGTTGAAAAAGATAGTAACTATTTTAAATATCAGTGTGGGTTTTCTTAAGATAAAGAATTCTGCATTAGAGAGTCTCATCCAGAGATGCTGAAACGCTGCATCACATCTACTTTACAATTGCTTTATGAACATGCCACTTCTGAAGACCCCCTTCAGAGGGGTGTGATTAATGAGATTCTTTGACCATTAAGGCCGCTTGTAAATTGCAGACATCCTCAGAGGGATTCATCAATGCCCCCTGCCTTCTGGAGGCATTTAACTAGCCACCTGGAGGATTCCCCTGTCTCTAGACAATTATTTCACAGCAAGGAAGAAAAAGAATTGCCTGAGGTTTTCAACTACAGTCAAATTCACCGGAGTCAATAAACAAGTCAGACGGTCTGGGTGGCTGCCACAGGTCAGTTAGGCACAAACCCTCACTCTTGAAGGAGTGCTTCTTCCTACACTTAGTTAGCAGATGTGACCAAACATCCTATGTTCCAGATGACAGAGAATCTGACCTCTGAAACTGGCTCACTCAATATTTATTGGTAATGATAGAATTTTACTCTAAGAGAGAAAAAAGAAAATTGCTGACTAAAGATATTTTATATTTCAAAATGCATACACGTTGCAAAGCATTCATCAAATTATTTAAATCTCTTAACTTAGTAAAGATTTGCACCTATTTCACAGCGATAGTCTCAAAGTTGATTTTAACTTGCTTCACTATTTCAAAACAGATGTGTTGTGTTGTTTTATTTATACATGATACTTGTAACCTGGTTTTGAATCTTGGATCCATCACTTACCAGCTGTGTCACCATGGCTCTGTTACCTTACTTTTCTAAGCCTTCGTTTCCTCATCTATAAAATAAACAATAAAATCCCAACCATATAGGATTAAAAGAGATAATGAATAGACAGTGCTTCAAGAAGTGCTTCACACGGTATGCACCAAATAAATATATTTCTTTTTAAGATAAATCTTCCTTCTTCTCTTGTGCAGATGAGTGTGATCAATTCTAGATATTGCATATACAGCAATTGGTCAGACTTAGCAGAAAACAACCGAGCAGAGAGAAAACAACCTTGCCTTGGGTTTAGTCTGCAAGCCAAGGCTTCGCTACCTGAGATGGGTACTGTCAGTGCTCAGCCCAGATTGTCTCAGATCCCTGTGTGTCCCACCTCTGGCTTCTATGTGCCACACCTTTGACTCTTCTTCACAGGTGGCCTTCAGGCTCCTGGAACAGCATCATCTGAACTAGCAGAGAGAGCGTGATAGTTTCTCTTTCTCCTCTTACCTCTACCTTCCACAACCCCACACCTACCCACTGCCCCTTACTCTGTGACTGACCAGTGCAAGAGTTTGAAAGCCGACCTCCGTGCTTACAGTCAGGTTAATCCTAAGTCATAAAGTATACTTCAGAGCTCCTCTGTGGAATCCAGGTGAAGCTGCCCTCCATGGGACGTTACCTGAAATCTCACCCTTGCCTGGCTTCTTACCAATTACATTGAAAGCATTTTCATAATAAGTCACTGTATACAAACCTATGGCCCTACCCATTCTGACTCTCTAACCTCCAGTCCCGGACCTTAGCTGCTGACCTAATGCACACAATCATTCATTCATTCATTCATTACTATCAAATCCTAGCTCAGAACCTACTCTGGCCAAAGCACTGTTACTCACTTATACAGTATCGCAAATATTCTGTCCTTTCTCCACCCATCTCCACCTTGTTTACCTCTCCTGTACTTCCCAACACTCAACAGTATACCCTAGAATGAAAGGAGGAAGGCAGAGGGGGAGAAGAAAAGAAAGAAAAGGAAGGAAGGAAAGAAAAATTTGTTTTCGACTGAGTTCAAGCAGTAGATCTTGGGAATGTGCACACACACAGACATGCATCCCATCAGCACCCCCTCATCCTCTCATCTGTGAAACTCTACAAGTTGGGACCAAGGAGTGGTCAATTTCTCTTCAGTTGCTAGATAGTTTCTAATCTAACTCTCAGCAAATGTTGGGGCTAAAACAAAGTTTATCTTTAATGCCTCCCCATCTGCCAATTTTCTGCCCCATTTTCACATCATGGCATAGTCTCTCCACCATCTTCTAACCACCACCAAAAGGATATTTTTTTGAAAGGAGGAGACAGAAAGTCCTGCAGAGATATGACAAGGCTTCTGGGTCCCCCGAGATTCTTATAGGAATTTTGAAGTATTGTTGAAGGATTGCCCTGGCCTCCTATTTCAGAAACTCTTTATGTCTCTTGATAGGAAAATTCAGATTAAAAAAAAATCTTTTTTAAATGGTGGTCCCAAATGAACATCATTAACTAAATAAATGCACATTTGTCAACATAAAAATTATTATTTGTAATTCCATTATGTTGCATTTTTGAGTAGGGTATCCACTGTAACTTGAGGTTTGACAATTTCCAAACAAACACATTTCCAGGTCCCAGCATACAATTCATAATATCAGCATATTGTTCATCTGGTTCTGGTGAATTCTCTACTGTGTCAATCATGTCTTAGAAAGGGGAGGGAGGCAAGTACCATTTAATAAATACCGTATGCCCAGTAAGGACTGTGCTAGGCATTTTATATGTGTTCTGAATCAAAGAATGGAGTGGTTAGAGGAATGTGCTCTAAAGCCAGACGCCTGGCATTGAACATGCTTTTTAACCTCTCTATGCCCACAGTCTTCTCATCTGTAAAATGGAAAGAATGCTATTACCTGTTTCGTAGGTTGTAGTGATAACTAAATAAGATGATACAACCAGAACATTTAATACAGCTAATTATAAATGCTGGCACTTATTTTGTACATATATATATATATTTTAGTGAGATCAGCCCTGAGCTAACAGCTGTTGCCAATCTTCTTCTTTTTGCTTGAGGAAGATTGGCCCTGAGCTAACATCTGTGCCAATCTTCCTCTATTTTGTATGTGGGACACTGCCACAGCATGGCTTGATGAGTACTGTGTAGGTCTGTGCCTGGGATCCGAACCTGCAAACCCCAGGCCACCAAAGCAGAACATGCGAACTTAACCACTACACCACCAGGCCAGCTCCAGTACTTGTTATATTTTGAAAAATTGTCTATTTGTTCTCTTTCCGACTCTTACATCATAAAAAAGTCGTCAATTAACAAATTTCTTGTATTCCAAAACATCTTTTTTGTGTATGATCATAAGAAAAAAGTGTAATAGATAAATTATGGTAATGTTCTGAGGCTAAAATATTTAGCCTATAAAACAGATAAAACGCTATGTATTTAAATTTAAAAGAACAGCATAACCTCAGAGTTTCTACAGTGAGAAGGTGCTGTGGAGGGAACGCTTCCTATTTGCAGAGTATTTCTGTGTCCACTGCATTAGTCTGCTAGGGCTGCCACAGCAAAGTATCACAGACTGGGTGGCGTAAACAACAGGAATTTATTTTCTCACAGTTCTGGAGGCTAGAAGTCCTAGATCAAGATGTCAGCAGCGTTCGTCTCTTCTGAGCCTCTCTCGTGGCCTGTAGATGGCCGTCTTCTCCCCGTGTCTTCACATGGTCTTCCTTTTGTGCGTGTCTGTGTCCTACTTTCCTCTCCTTATAAGGACACTAGTCATATTAGATTAGGGCCCAGCCTCACAACTTCATATTAACTTAATTACCTCTTTAAAGACTTAGCTCCAAATACAGTGACATTCTGAGATACTGGAACTTAGGATTTCAACACATGAATTCTGAGGCGTATGCAATTCAGCTCATAATATCCATTGTTAGTAGTTCCAGTAGTGCCAGTTCTAGCCAATCACCACCTCCTTTACACATATTGTTTATTCTAAACAGCATCTGGTTTACATCTGTTAGTTATACTCATTTCCTTCCTGTCTTGGAACCTGGATATTCATACAGGCTTTAGTGTGGACTGAAGCTAAGTTTAGGGTTGGTGGTGAATGAGAAAACTCTAACCATCACATGTCTCCAAGAGCCTTTAAATGATAGTTCAGTTAGTTGCATGAAGTACGAGAGACGGATGTGGCAGGACTTGGACTATAGCGATTGTCAATTCATTCACTCAAGTAATGATCAATTCATTCACTCTTTGATTTGTTTCGTTGTGTCTATTGGCCATGCACATTATTTGTATCATCAATTTGTTTTGTTCTCATGCACTCTGGTTTCTGGAAACTGAAGAATGAAGTATTATACTATTTTACAGAAAACCAGAACCCTTATGAGAGTTGATCAATTATGACAAGCAAGGACTAGAGCAAAGAGCTTGGCTTTTTAAATGATTTCTGCCCCGTGGGAGGTGTAAGAAGCTGCGAGGCTCACTTTACTTGCCTGCAGGACAGCTGGACACAAATGTAATATTGAAAGTTTTCTTTGGGCAATTCCACTTATGGCATGATTTACTCTCTCTCACCAGGAGTTTGTTGTGATACTTTGATTCTTTGAACAAAAAAGCTATTTGAACAAAGCAATTTCTCCTCCTCGGTGATTTAACAGGCCGGCTATGGGGAGAAAAAAACTCTCATGAAGCTGAGCAACCTAAGCTCAAAATCCTTTCAACGCTTCAGGCAAGTCTCCAGTCTCTTCACTTACAATTAAATTATTTTTGTCACTCTCAACAGGAGCAAGACTTTCCTCAATTCTGAGTTAATAAAATTGTTACTCATTTTCTTCAGCTTCAGTCTACAAACTGGCAAACACCTTAGGAAGGGTTTTACTATGTCAAACTAAGTTTTGGTTTTCTATCTCTTAGCTCTCAGTTATTTATATGCATCATCATTAAGTAAGCAGGTTTAAATATCTTATTTACATATCCAAAGCAGTGTTTATAAAAATAAACAAATCCAAAGCTTAGTAAGCAGTTAATGCCTCCCTCCCTGTCCCAAGAATTCAAAATACTCTGGGGTGACGACTGGGCTTGCTGCCTAATTCAAGCTATTATCAGATTTCATTAAAGCGAAAACTAGAGTATCGTGGTTGCTGATATTTTTGTTGGTAAACTGTGATAATCCTTTTGTAATTCCAATTGGGAACAACAGAACAATGCAGTGAAACTGGATTAGAGCTGTCTCCAATATTCCAGGGGCTTCTTTCATATTTTCACATTATTGACAGCCTACGTTTTTCCACTGACCTCAATTCTATGTAACCTCAGAACAAAATTGCCTTTGCTTTCCTTTCTTTTAAATTCCAAAATTAAAATCACTATCCTTGAAGCCCAACAAGTGTGCTTAGATGGCTATGTCTCTGGCTCCATCATCATTAAAAAGCTATTCTTGGGGAAATCTTAGACGTGCAGTCTGGACTATCAATTTTTTATTTAGTGCTTTGAAGGATTTTCCTTAGTTCACTGACCATTACCGAAGTAAAACAATATTATGTCTTAGTACCTGGGAGGTTTTTGTTTAGTTTTGTTTTAGGGTAAAAAGTCTTCAGCTACAGTGAATTATAATAAATAGACGACTTTGATGTAAGAAAACTACCCCCTGCTGTGAACAACTAAGAGAGAAGTTAACCATTACCAAGTAACAATTTTGCAGGAAATTATGTCACTGATACAGAAGTTATTGGTTAACTGCAGTCCAGTTTCTGGATTAATGGAAGAGCTGCTTTAGTGAACTATGATGTTCTCATGTCATTCAAAGTTTGGAAATTCTAATTTTAAAAAACTTTATCAGTCAATGAGACCATGACTAGCTAGGAGGTAGTATTATTAAGGTTAGACCCCCTAGTACTTTCTACTCACATATATCGATTTCTCACTTAATTATCAACTAACTACAGAAGTTTCAGTGATTGCACAATACAACATTTTTCGACTCCTCAGTTTTATGGCCTATTTGATCATTTCCCAGTGACATTTTCAGATAGTGCAATAAAACCATATGGGATGTAGATTTGGAAAGTGCTTCTTAAAACATCTATGTGAATAAATGAAAAGGCTTTAAGACCATTTAACTTAAAATGCAGTAAAACCCTACCTAGTAAGAACCCAGGGGCCAGCTCAGCAGCGCAGCAGTTAAGTGCGAAAGTTCCATTTCGGTGGCCCGGGGTTCGCCTGTTCGAATCCCGGGTGCGGACATGGTGCCACTTGGCAGGCCATGCTGTGGCAGGCATCCCACGTATAATATAGAGGAAGATGGGCACAGACATTAGCTCAGGGCCAGTCTTCCTCAGCAAAAAAAGAGGAGGATTGGCAAATGTTAGCTCAGGGCTAGTCTTCCAAAAAAAAAAAAAGGAACCCAGCACACTTTAAACTCTGATATTTCTCATGATTAACTCAATTTTAATCTGAAAGAGACAAATGACAAAACAAGTTAATATCAGGAATTTACTCAAGCCGGAAAGAAGAAACAAATCACATTACACTTATTCCATGATGCATATTTTTTTTCACCATCTTTAAATCTCTGAAATCAGGATGTGCCTTATAGTTAGAGAAGTCTTACACTTGGCCTTGACCAGGTGGTGAGCAAGTAAGACCCTGGCCATATTGTTCACACTGTCACCACATGAGCTAGGATATGCGCATGATTAGTAGCTCATGTGTTAAGTTTAATTGACTTTTTAAATTAATTTTTTTAAGATTATACCATGGTTTAGCATTGAAACAAAAAAGTTTTAGGAATGCCTTAACCAATGTTTTGCTTACATTTTCCCTTTTACCTAAAAGAATGTTACATGATTAAAAAAACCTATGTCTAAATAAGTCAAAAATTTTAAAATTTTTAAAATCTGTATTATAGGAAAGCATTGTGTCATCATTTATTTGAATTTTTTTTCTTTGTTAGGGGCACATAAAATAATGAGGCATCTTGTAATCACAGGTATGTTAGATTGGAAGAAGCAGTGTCATTCTAGTCCCTAGGGTTAGCACTCACAAATCTCTCCTACAGCTTTCCATGTATGGCTGGAATGCCCCACCCCTTGTTCTTCCCTGGCAAATCTATGTCCTAGTTGCCATCATCATTTCTCCACCATAGAAATCAGTTTCCCAGTAAAGGAGGAAGCAAAGCCAGCAGCTTTTTTCTCAGGATCCAGACATCATCTTTTACACTCATCAGCCAGCTTTTTTTTTTGAGGAAGATTAGCCCTGAACTAACATCTGCCACCAATCTTGCCCACCCCCCCCCCTTTTTTTTTCCTGAGGAAGACTGGCCCTGAGCTAACATCCATGCCCATCTTCCTCTACTTTATATGTGGGGCGCCTACCACAGCATGGCTTGCCATTCAGTGCCATGTCCACAGCCAGGATCCAAACTGGCAAATCCCAGGCCACCAAAGAGGAACGTGCCAACTTAACCACTGTGCCACCGGCTGGCCCGAGCCGGCTTTGATTATAAGATACTATGGAATTCAAAAGTAAATTTACCTGCTGTAAAACCTAGTGCCAGGGTATTAATCAATAAGAAATTACATTTAGTATCACGATCTAGATTACCAGATTCATTTACCATTGCAGAAAAATATAATATAGTTTAGAAATGTTCCCAATAAGAAGGGTTAAAACAAAAATGGGGTCTAGTCAACTACCCATCAGCTAACATGGAACCCATTCCCTGTACTTGCCCGTTAAGTTATGCCATCCTAAAATAATACAATTTGGATCCTATGAGACCTTTCCGTAGGCATTAAGGTTATACTAAAATGTACAGATGCATCTCTATCACTTTCAAACTCCACTTCCATGTCTAGTAAACTGGGGAATGTCCAGACCATTTCCAACCATCCGGGAAAAGTGAAATTAAATTCTTCTTACATCATCCTAGATGATTCATATCTGAACATGGCTTCTCACTGTGTTGGCAGAGGGAGTAGAAAGTACTATGGCATATTTGATGACAAGCTGGGTTTTTAAAAGAGTAAATAAAAATTTAATAAATAGCACACCATGTCATACAAGGTTTTACTCTATTTACCTCCTCCAATTAAATTACTTTCAAGTAATTTTTCATCGAATTTGCTGTATCATTTTTGGCTGTTATCTAGAACCAATTCAAGCATATTATCTATGTGTTACCTAAGTATGAAGTGTACGTACATTTATTTTTTAAAGCATACAGATGTACACTTATTAAGGCCTACTATCTTCCTAAGCCAAAATCTTAAACACTTTGACAGACGCTAAATCTTTATAAAAAGAAAAAAATCCTGCCTTATGTATAACACCTTCTCAATATACCTGTAGACAGTATATAAATTTGGAGGCTGCACCAATTCTCAGATGTCACCATATACCACGTGTGTTCTTCAAAATAGAGGATGTTAGTTTTCACACTTTGATTCTGACAAATTCTTTAAAACAGCTGTGTTGTTCAGCAATTTTTCATCTACAGGTGCTACCAGACACTACTGATTTCAAAAATCATAACTGCAAAACAAAATGCAGTGGCAGGTGGGCATGCGTTTAGATTATAAGGATGGAGATGTGGTTAGATTCTCAAAATATAATCTAGTTGTGATAGTTAATTTTGTGTCAACTTGACTGGCCACAGGGTGCCAAGATTAATCATATTTCTGGGTGTCTGTGAGGGTGTTTCTAGATAAAATTAGCATTGGAACCAGTGGACTCTGTAGATGTTCGTCCCCAGTGTGGGTAGGCATCATCCAGTCTATTGAGGGCCTGAGGAGAATAAAAAGCAAAGGAACTTGCCACTTCATCCTGCCTCACTGCTTATGTGGGTACATCCCATCTCATCTTCTCCTGCCCACAGACTGGCATTGATACCATCAGCTCCCTGGGTCTCAGGCCTCAGACTCGAACTGAATTACACCACAGGCCTTCCCGGGTCTCCAGGTTACAGACAGCAGATCATGGGACTTCTCAGCCCTCTTAATCATGGGGGCCAATTCCTCATAATAAATCTCCTTTTATCCTATTGGTTCTATTTGTCTGGAAAACCCTGACTGATATACTAGCTGTGTTTCTGATGTCTAGATTAGGAATTCCCTGCATCATTGAACTCTGTCTGACAAACATGTGTTACAATAGTTACTAAATAAATAAGCAAGCATAGGAATAGTGCTCCCTCCTGTGGCCAAATTCCTTGACAATTTTCAAACACGGGAAATCTATCCCTTGCAGACCCCAGGGAGATCACGGCCCCAGACCCCAGAGCAGCCCACCTGCCACTGTAGGTGCTGTGTGTAAGCAGGAATATGATTTTAAAAGCTGGGCTTTCAGTCTGGGGTAATGGACACAAATAAATCAGGACACATGTTTAAGTCATAAAAACATAAAGGAGAATAAGATTTAATTCAGCGCTAGAGTCTGGTAACAGAAGATTTGCACTTTTTGGATGTCTACCATATGTGAAGAAAATGTCATCAACATTTAAAGGGCTATGTCTTTTAAAGAGAAAAACGGTCTTAGGGTTTGTGGATTCTTCTTATTATAAAATGCAGTGGTTCTCGATCAGGAGAGAGTGGCAGTGCCTGCAGACATTTTTGGTCATCACAACTCAGGAGATGGATGCTACTGGAACCTAGTGAGTAGAAGTCAGGGATGCGGTTAAATAGCCTACAATGCACACGACAGACCCCAGCCTCAACAAAGAATTATCTGGTCCAAAACGTCAATAGAGCTGAAGTTGAAAAACCCTGATATAAGAATATTCTACAATCCTTTTCATTCATATGCAATACATAAACCTTCAATTTATAAATAGTATTTATTAAATGCAAACCCAAATATATTTAGCTAAAATTCCAGCAATAAAGTCAAATTCAAGAAGGATGATTCTTATGAACTCAGTCGCCTGTCTAAATCTATTCTTTTGGAATATATATGTTGTCTTATAACGTAATATATTTATAACGTTTAGCCATTGTTTTTCAAACTAGAAAATACATTTGGGTGTTTTGGTTGCTAGCCACCATGGGATATAAAATCAGATATTCTTGTCCCTTGGAGAAATACTAGAAGAGTGAAGTTTAAACTAACTCCAGGTGGGTCTGAAATATTTTTATTAGAAACACAAGCCTGCTAGCAACAGGTGTGCTGCTAGCAGGAGAAAAGAGAGAGAATGGATTGACTGTGACATAATCATCTCCCCACAACCAAGGAAAAGCAATTCTTTTAGGACCAGGATCCCCAGCCTGGGATCCCTGAATCCTTAGGCTCTAAGAAAATAAGAAGAGTCTGAAAGCTATTTTCAACATTTAGAAATGACCTAATAACAATTGAACATTTATCTACAAGAAAATTTACTAGACTCACTAAAATGAAAAACTCAGGGTGTAGACACTTATTACACACAAGTTCATTTGAGCTCATGTAATATTGTAGGAATTTCTAGATCCTCTGGGAAAAAGTAACATAAGGAGTCCTTTGTGGTTAAACAAAAAGTTGGAAACTACTGCCCTGAGGAAAACTAGCAGTTGAGATGAATAAGTATGGAAAAGTAAAACCATACTCCAATATTGCACCGACTTTTTTCCTCCAGTTTATTACTTGTGGCGCTCAGTACAGGGCTCGCTCTATAACGATAAACTCAAAAAATATTCCGGCAGGGCCAGCCCGGTGGCCCAGCAGTTAAGTTCACACGTTGCACTTCTCGGCGGCCAGCGGTTTGCCAGTTCAGATCCCAGGTGTGGACATTGCACCGCTTGGCAAAAGCCATGCTGTGGTAGGCATCCCACGTATAAAGTAGAGGAAGATGGGCATGGATGTTAGCTCAGAGCCAGTCTTCCTCGGCAAAAAGAGGAGGATTGGCAGTAGCTGGCTCAGGGCTAATCTTCCTCAAAAAAAAAAAAAAAAAATTCTGGCTTAAGCCAGAAGTTTATAAAGGAATGAACCCCCTCCAGTTCAGAATGGTGGTGACAGTGGTAAGAAAGCCCCAAGGGAAACAATAGAAGGACTGGATGATGGGCCACACTTCTAAACCCGTCTCAGAGAACCTCCTCCCACATCAAGCCTGAGGGTCTGCATTTGCTTTTATTAAAGAGATTCATAGGTTTCTTCCTTATGACGCTTAATGAAAATTAGAGTTATAGTAACTTCCAGTCCCCTCACCAACACTGCTCCACCACCATAGTCCAAAGCAGTGTGCTTTCAGGGTAGCTCCACTATTTTATTTGGGGTTAGTACTGTTTAGGCTAGTACGTGCTAAGAAGAGACTAAGGGCCCAGCCACCTCAGTTTCCTTTGCTGGCTTCTCCTCTACGCTTGGTGGGTGTGCCTTGAGGACTGTGATTTGCACCCTTTCTCCTCACTCTCTCACACTCTCCTTAGGCAATTTCCCACACTACCATAGCCTCGTTTATTATCTAGGTGCCCAAACCCCTACATTTCTATATCTAGCCTAGACTTTCTTCCCAGCTCCAGACCAATGAATCTGTTTATTCAGTTGTATATTTACTTGGCAATCTCAAACTCAACAGGCCCAAAACAGAATTCCCAGTCTTTCCTCTAAACTCTTTCTCCCTTCAGGTTTCCCAAACTCAGCACATAACACCATAATTCACTATTTTGCATCTCCCAGAATCATGGGTTTCATTCTTAGCTTATGTTATTGAATGGATTGTGTCCCAGAATTCATATTTTGAAGCCCTAACCCCCAAGTACCTCAGAATGTGACTATATTTGGAGATAGAGCTTTTAAAGAGGTAGTTAAGTTACAAATGAGACCATGAGGGTGGACACTAATCCAATCTAACAGCTGTTCTTATAAGAAGAGGAGAATAAGACACACAGAGAAGCACCAAGGATGTGCACCGTGGAGAAAAAAGACCATGTGAGGGCACAGGGAGAAGGCAGCCAGCTGCAAGCCTGGGAGAGAGGACTCAGGGGAACCCAAACCTGCCTACACCTTGATCTTGGACTTCTAGCCTCCAGAACTGTTAGAAAATAAAATTCTGTTGTTTAAGACACACAGTCCCTGGTGTTTTGTAATGGCAGCCATAACAACGAAGACATCTTCTCCCTCTGACCAATCACCAAATCCTACCCACTGTACTTCCTAAAGTCTATCTGTTAGTGCCACCTAAATAACTGAGGTAAATACAGCCAGTGGTTAACATAGGTTAGCATAAGAGAAGCCATCTTACAGAGGGAAGCCAGGTTGGAACCGTAAATGACCCTGATCCACCAGACACCCTCTACCCCCTAACTTGTCAGTAATACTTTAGTTTGCACGTGGGCTAAATAAGTAAGCACCTGCTTGTGTGCAATATGCATACTCTGCTATTTTTGTAGCCCTGGCTAATACGTAGACCTCCCTATCAGGATAAGGTGATAACTTTGTTCTTTAAGTTTTCTCAGGAATGTAACAACCTTCAGGAAAGAGCCCCGTGCTGGTATCCATCACCTGTCACAGGAGAAAGAGATGCTCTGGCATCCCAAGGACTACTATATCAGATGTCAACATTCTGAGACCTCCCCTTTTCAGCCCATTTGCCCTATACAACTGCCTCAAAATTTTGTACTTTTAAGATGGTTCTTTGGAACATTAGTCTGCCATCTTCCCCCTTGCTAGCAAGCTGTAATAAAAACCCTTTCTCTCGTCTTGGGTGCCTCTTGACTGTTGGCTTGTCTTTGCAGTGAGTGGAAGACTCCTTTTGGCAGTAACACGTCCTCTCCCTATCCATTTCACCTGCCCTTGTCCAATCTCCCATCAAGTCATTTATGGAAGCCTGTAGCAGCCTCCCAATGGTCATCTTGCTTCCACTCTCACCCCCTACAATCCAGTCTCCAAAGAGAGGCCAGAGTGATCACTTGAAAATAAAAATGGAATCCTTTCCCCTAGTTTAAAATCCTTCGATAGTTTCCCCATTTCTCAAAGAATGAAATCAAAACTCCTTAACTTGGCTGACAAAGTCCAGCACGATCTAGCCCCTGCCCACCCCTCTGGGCTCATCGAGAATTATGTGAGCTCCACATCTACCGTGCTCCAGACGCAGCCACCTCTGATAGCTCTTTCAATGAGCAAAAACATTAGTCTTCCCACACATGTTTTTCCCTTGTTGGAAGTTTTTCTCAGCCTCTTCTCTTCATTTGGCTTATGTTGATGCATCCTTCTGGTCTCAGCCAAATTGTCACTTCCTAAGAAAGGCTTTCCCTGACCTCCCATGTTGGTTCACCTCTCATAAGTCTTCACAGAACCATGCGCTGTTCTTTTATAGTCCTCTTCACAAGCAAAATTAAACAATTATCTGAATAATCATGTTTTTAATGTCTGTCTCTGATATGGAAGCTCCTTGAGGCTAAGTATCACATCTCTCTTTTTTGTATTCCCAGAACCAAATGCAGTGCCTGGCACACAGTTGTTGAAGGAATGAAGAATGACCAGAACATATGATTACTTTCAGGAAAGACAGCTGAGGCTCCAAAGGAAGAGAATTTACTTCTCTTAAAGGCCCAAAATACTTTGAGAGAAGGCTTTGATTTGAATTCTGAAGCCAGATATCACTTTCTTTTTCTTTTTTTTTTTTTTTTGAGGGAGATTAGCCCTGAGCTAACATCTGTTGCCAATCCTCCTCTTTTTGCTGAGGAAGACTGGCCCTGATCTAACATCCGTGCCCATCTTCCTATACTTTATATGTGGGATGCCTACCACAGCATGGCTTGCCAAGTGGTGCGAGGATCCGCACTCAGGATTGAACCAGAGAACCCCAGGCCACCAAAGCAGAACGTGCAAACTTAACCCCTGTACCACCAGGCCAGCCCAAGATATTGCTTTCTTTAGTTCTAGTCAGGGATGACAAGATTTCACATGTTGAGGTATATGGGGTAACTATTTGGTTTCAAAACTGATTCAGCTTGAACTAAAGAAGCCTGACTTATGGCCCATCAAACGTATGTTGTAGATCTGCTTTAACCATTAAAGGAACGAATGCACTCTCTTAAGATACGAATGCATACTTCCCCTCCCACACCTATTGGTACCACCCTATCGGTAACACTTGGGAGTTTGAGGGAGATTAGCCCTGAGCTAGCATCTGCCACCAATCCTCCTCTTTTTGCTGAGGAAGACTGGCCCTGAGCTAACATGTGGCAGGCATCCCACATATAAAGTAGAGGGAGATGGGCACGGATGTTAGCTCAGGGCCAGTCTTCCTCAGCAAAAAAGAGGAGGATTAATGGCAGATGTTAGCTCAGGGCCCCACATCAGGGTCATTTTGACCTGCTAATTTGCAACCGAATACCTCTTTGAAACTTTGATGAATATGTATCCTGGGTGTGTTTAATGTAGTTCTTTGCTCTAAAAAGGTATAAAACCCTACTGAAAACCAACCTTCTCTGGAACACTAAGGCCTTCCCAGGTTGTAATCCTCACTCTGGTTCAAGTAGAACTCACCTTATCTCTCTTATCTGTAGAGTGGTTTTTGGTTATTTTTGGTCGACAGGGAGAATCCTTCTTTGCCTCTTTAGCTTCTGGTGACTTCTGGCGTTCCTTGGCTTGTGGCAGCATGACTCCAATCCCTGCCTCCATCTTCACATGGTGTTCTTCTAGCTGGGTCTGTACGTCCATATCTCCTTCTCCTTTCTCTGATAAAGACACTAGCCATTGAATTCAGGGCACACCCTAAATTCAGGATGATTTCATCTTGACATCCTTAACTAGTTAAATCTGCAGACTATACCTCCAAATAAGGTCACATTCTGAGGTTCTGGGCAAACATAAATTTTGGGGGACTCTATTCAACTTACTACAGACAGGGACTTTGTTTCATTCATTCCTCCATCCCTATAACCTAAAATAATACTTGGCATATAGTTTGTGCTCAATAAATATTTGTGTAATAAATGACTGCATTAACAAAAATATAAAAGAAGTGCAAAAGAATCAAGGGTGCTGAGGAATGTAGGTGCTCCCAATGAGGGGCCTAGGTAGGGTATCAGCACCAAAGTCAGTTACTAGATGGAAATTCCAAAGGGAATAATCTGAGAAGCCATCATCACACAACTCTTGGACCACTCACCCAGACAGAAGATATGAAAGGATTGTAAGGCTGAAGACTTAGGGGTAGATATTGTATGGAAGATTTGGAACAAGCTGTGCTGTAGGAATCCCACACCCACCACAAACATCAGGAGAAAGGGGTAGAAAGAGTGCTTGCTCACTCCAAGTCTAGCAAGAAGAACTACTTAAGACCCCTCCAAGAGGTGACAGACTCACACCTGAGCAAGGGATAGCAGCTCTCTGCCAGGGAGTAACTACACTCCTTCTAAAAGTGCATGGATCCTGGGGTACAGACATGACAATAGGAATATCAGCCTGGGGTTGTTTTTAAAAGTATTGTGCCCCAAAGAGCAGCATGTCAGGAAGAGAGGAATCCGGTGATTTGAGGCAAGAAGAGGCAGAAGCTGAAATTGATCAGGAGGGCCACTGCCCACATCAAAGGAAGGGCAACCAGATGGTCCTGGGAGGGGGGCGGGGTTGGAGGAAGGAGGTCTTCTGGGGAACCATGAATATGCCCACAATGAAGTCAGCTTTAAAATCTGCCCTGCCTATAGAGGGCATGATGCCATCTCTCAATAAACATTTTGGTTCATTCTCACTTTGTTTCACTGCTCCAGCAGAGTCAGAAACAGCAGCTGTGGAGTAAGAAAGGCCGTGGGAAGGGGTAAGGGGAGCTGCTTGGAATCCCTACCCACAACAAAAATTCCTATTTGCCTCCAGGCCCAACAAGGAGAGAGAGACCAAGTTTTTCCTTTGAATGAAGATTGAAGTGGTGATTAGTATATTGGGTCTGACATTGCAAATCACTGAACTGGAATTAGTATATGGAGTGAATGTTTTAAATTACTGAATTGAGACTAGAGTGAACATAGGACTGAGAGACCAGAAAAGCCATGGAACCTGCCCACGTTTTCAAGAGGCAGGAGAAGGACCAGCTCCACTCAGCAGGATTAAAGGGACGAAAATAAAGAGGCTTCTATGATTACACCGCATGAGTGCCTTGTGTTCCATGTACTAGTCATAGTGGTTTCAGATGATCAGTTACATAATCTGGGTTGGGTAGAGAAGGAAGAGCAGCCTGGAAGGGTTTGATAGCAGAATATAATCGTTGTGGGTGTAAAGCCCCCAGGAGGCTATGGTTAGAGAGTGGGTTATTGGTATAACATTTCTGAGGTCAAACAGTTCTGGGTGAGAACACAATGCAGACGGTGAGGCTGGGATTGGTTAATTGACGTTCTTCGGAGCTCAAGAGGTAAGGAAAGAGATCAAGGAATGTTAAGGCCAGATTAGTATATAGGTGCAGAAATCTTCTGGGATCCTGTCATGGCTTGGAATGAAAAGGAAGATGATGATCCAGGTCCCATTCCTTCCCACCCTACTAAAATTACTCCTATCAAAATCTCCAGTGTCACGCCCAACACAGGCAATTCTCGTTTTACCTATCAGTAGCATCTGATATAACTGATCACTTTTTCATTCTTGAAACTTTCTTCTCTTGACTTCAAAGAACCCACCTTCTCCAAATTTATTCCTTCTTCCTGGCCACTCCTTTTCATGTTCTTCTGCTGGATCCGTCTCCTCTTCTTGACTATTAAAGGCTGGAGGACCCAGAGCTCAATCATAGCAACTTTGCTCTTTACTGTCTCACTTCCTAAGAGATCTTACCCAATCTTCCAGTTTTAAATACTTCTATATAGTCCGAAATGTATTTATCTAGCTCCAACACTTCCCCCGAACTCCACACTGCTTACTTGACATCTAGGCTTAAATATCTATCTAGTCGAGCTCTCAAATTTAACATGTCCAGAAACAAACACCATGCCATAACCTGCTCTCCATCTAAACCTGCTCCTCTCCAAAATTCCCCATCACAGTAGATGGTACCATCATTGCCCAGTTGTTCAGGCCAAAAATTTTGGAGTCCACTTCTATGCTTCTCTTTTTCTTACATCCCATCTGCAAATCTCGTCTATTTGGTCTTCAGATATACAGGACCAAGCCCATTCTGTCTCTTCGCTACCACCTCCACCTTAGCCCAAACCATCACCATCTCTCTGCTTTCACACTTGCCTTTCTGCAATCTCTTCCCCACACAGTCAGAAGGATCCATTTAAACATAAATTAGATCACTACCTCTCTGCTCAAAGTCCTTCAGTGGCTCCTACCCTCCTCAGATTAAATTCCAAATTCTTGCTATGAATTACAAGGCCATGTGTTGGCCACATCCCAGAGTTTTTCTAAGGCTTTGCAAAGGTCATCTTAACAGGGCTGTTTCATTGTGCTGGGGGTCAAGTTTTTAAAAAAGAGTTATCACATGTTGTCTTAAGAAATGTGTCTGAAGGCATGTAATGTTTCTGAATGATGTATTTCAATCATTGAAGCCCCTAGTAAAATGAAAAATCTACCAGCTATGCTCTCTACACCTTGGGCTCTTTCCAGACTTCAACCCTCTGGGAAGCAATGGTTGAAGTCCTCCTTTGCCCTCATTGCTCAACTCCAACCTCCTCTCCTCTGTGAAGCCTTCTCTCTGTCTGCTGGCCTCCTAATCCACTCCCAGTCCCAATACCCTGCAGAAAAAATGGTTCTCTCTTGTGCTTCCTTAGCTCTACGGTCATACATAGGGATGGAATGGAAATCTCTGAAACTCGTGTCTGCCTTACATTACTACTGCAGTCGTGACAAGTCTATTAATTCATGCTTTTAAAATATGTGTCGATGAAAACAATCCATAAACAATCTATAAATGAAAATTTGGGTGAGTTTATTCTGAGCTGAAATCTGAGGACCATGGCCCGGGGACTTTCTTCCCGAAGGAAGAAAGGGCACCAAAGAAGTGGGGTGCACAGAGTGGTTATATACCCCCAAACAGGGTGTTTCACATAGGATTGAAATGTCCCTCCCACAATAGTCACCAGATTGCCCTGTGGGCACAGCACTTGATGGACACAGCAAGTAGTGGGTCTGCCATCTTGGTGGGCGTAGCAAGAGGCAAGTCTATTGTCTCCAGCTGGGTGGTCACAGGTGAGCGCAGCAATCAGTTTCTAGCCTAAGGAAAGATGCTTAATCCTTAAGGAGACGCCAACGTTGGGAGGGGGAGGGAAGTTGCACCTTTATCTCAAGGGCCTTTGTTCTTGCCGTAGGGAATCTCTAAAGCAGATATACAATGCATGCTCAACAGCCACGGTCAGGCCCTTTTGGAAAGACAAGGTCAGGCCGAGTTAGGTTTATACCAAATGGCTTCCTCATATTCTCCAGTATATCCTATTGCTTGCCATTTTTATTTGTCATATGCATATACGTATAATAGTGTAGTTAATCAAGTCTAACGCTCATTTATTCATATTTTAAGGAATGAAATTCGGATCAGTCTTAACAATGATACAATTAGAAAGCATAGTTTATCAGCGTTTTGTTCTTTCTTGGTGGTACATAACATAATGGTACTTTGAAATTGATACTACCTTACATGTGATTAAATGTGGAATATAAATCTTGTGCGTTTGTTTCTCAATCTTCACTAGCAAAAGTTTAATATAGCATTCCATATGACAGTTAATTATTTTTGCTAATTAAACAAATATAAATTGAGTAGGGAATGGGCATAACTTCCTCACTTTCAAGTTGCAGACTCAATCACATGTATGAAAATGCTCCAGAATGCAAAGCAGTATACACGTTGGGTCGTTTTTCACATTTAAAGATTACTAGTTAATGGAAATAACACTTTACGTGTGGGCCTGACCACTCCAAGGGCCCAAGGATCAAATCCAAGTGCGACAGCTCGCCTTACGGTGGGAAGCGCGTCCCACCCACCCCTCAGTCAGTCCCTCCACACCTTACAGGTACCGTCGCAGGTACAGGACGCAAACTCCGATTGGCGGCGGACACAAGGAGCACGCCCCCAAGGCGCCTTCGGAGCATGCGCGGAAAGTAACACGCTCGCGCGGCGCGCCCCGCGCATGCCCGGTACGCAGCCGCAGTGCCTTGGGCGCTCGCTCGCGCGGGGTCGCGGAGCGCTGGTTGCGCCGCCAGTGGCCGGCATGAAGGCTTGGGGTATTGCTGCTGCCTCCTCGTCGCTCCAGCGCCATGGAATGCCTGCGGAGCCTGCCCCGGCTCCTGCCCCGCGCGGTGGGGCTGCCCCGGCGCACTCTATGTGCTCTGGCCTTGGGCCTGACCCCCGCGGCTCGGCCTGTGGGCCGCGCAGCCGGACTCCTCGGAGGGAGCCGGGCCGCGCTGCTGTGCACGCCCCGCCGGCCCCGCGTGGCAGGTACAGCCGCTCCCCCCCGCCGCTCCCCTTCCCGCAGCCCTGGGACGCCGGGGTGGCGGTGACCTCAGGTCTCTGACTCGAGCGCCAGTCGGGCGAGACTGTGCCCCGTGCCTGCCAGCGTGCGACCGGCCCGGCCCGTGCTGCACGTCTCCCCGCCTCAGTGCTCTCGTGAGAAGGGTTTTTAACAAGAGTTTCACCCTTGTTCTTCACGGTAGTTCTGAGGTCACGACTGGGTTCATCTGCCTGAAATATTCTTATGAGTCTTCCTCTCTCTTCCCTGACTTCTGTCTGTTCCTTATGGACACGTTATGCATTTGTCCGGGTGCTCAGGTAAGGGGTGGGAACGCACCTAGAAGGGAGGCCCAAGACGTTGAGACTTCGTGGTAAGAGTTGCTCTTGGCAAAGATCTGACTTTGTTTTCCAAGGACTGTGTAACCGAACAGCCAGAGGCGTCAGCAGGGGCGGGAGGGAGGGAATCTGAGTTGTTATTTATGTTTTACCAAATGATAAAGCATGATGATCTGTTAACATTTTCACAGATATGAGAATGTGAGTGCTAATATTGCTCAGAAAAAAAGTCATTAAAACGGATGTCTTCTGAAAAATACTGCCCTGTCCTGAAATAAATGTTCCCAGTTGTGCTCTCAGAAGCCTCCCAAAGTAACTGCTGGTCACCACCTCCTTCCCTGCACTCATTGGAGAGTTTCTGAATTGGGTTACATCCCATATTCCCTCCTTTAATAATGCTTGGGAACCCATTTTCAGCCCATCTGATGTTTCAGGACAAACGTTGAGATCAGAATCTCCATCCTGGTAACGCTTTATCTAACTTCTGCCTGGATAGCAAATGCTGGTTTATACCTCTGACTTTTACGTTCATTTGGCTGACCCTTGTAACATAGTTAGTATTTTGTAAAAGGGAAACAACAAACCTCAGATGCTAACACATTACATGGTCATTAAATGTATGTAATGAGAAAGAATAAGATCAGAAATGAGAATATCTACACCTTCTGTGGAGTCACTGTGATTACTTTGGAAGCATAAAATAGTTGGTAATTTTTGTACAACTTCTGCCCATCTCTCTTATGTTTAGTATTTTAAAGTGTCCTTTGTCAGTCATTAAATTCTCTTGATTATACTTCACAACTCACTTGAACTCAGTCTAATCACATGTTTGAAGTAGATATATTTTCAAATAAAGATTTGTCTTCATTCCAGTTCACTGGGTTATTTCATAAGTATTCACCATAAAGTGATCTGTGAAAAAGAAGTTAATACACAGAAGTAAAATCTGTAGGTTTTATAATTCATAGGTCAGTCAGATAATCCTGATATTGGAATGCTGAAAGTCAGACATTCCTTGGATTTATAGCTTCTGAAATATATCTACCAAGATAATTTGTAAAAGAGCCTTTTTAAATTATGGAAAATTTTAATCTCAGGATACTGTTGTACATTTGTTCATCCAAGTCTGAGATAACAGTAATAATTAGAAAGGGAAAAGGGGGGTTAGAATCCGAAAATTATTCTGATGTCTCACTTAAGCCATTGCTTTTAAAAATCATCCCCTGCCAAACCTAACATAATCACCTACAAATATTAAAATTAACAAATAAAAGTCTTGTTTCTTTTTCCTGTAGGAAAAAGTTTCCAAAAATAGTGAAATAGTCTGAAGACTGCCATATACTATGAGAGCTGTATCTTAGCTATATGTGTAAACCAATTGTATGATCACAGGGAATTCTCTCATTCATTCTTCAGGTGAGGTGCACCGGTTTAGAACTTCTGATGTCTCTCAAGCCACCTTAGCCAGTGTATCCCCTGTATTTACTGTGGTGAGTATGTCTGGTACATTTGATAATGTACAGAACATACTTCTCGTGCTTATTAACTGGGTTAGACTGGTCTGCCAAGATAATAGTTTTTGTTTTATGATGAGTCATGTTACTTATAAGTCGTGTTGTCTTTGTCTTTTGCTTAGCCAGTGACTTGAGTGTCAACTCGATTTGGTTAGTAGCACTCTTGAAACTTTGCTAATGACTGTGGAGCTCTTCTTTTAATACTAAAACAAGTCGTCCAAGTCACAGTTTCAGATCTTCCTACTTGAATACTCAACATTTCCCCATGAATCTAATTAGAAGTCCTTGAAGGCTACTAGCCATAGAGGGGCTTGAACCTGTGCCATGCAATGTAATATATGCAGAAACATGGAGCCAGCCCGGTGGCGCAGCAGGTAAGTGTTCACATTCCGCTTCGGTGGCGCAGGTGTGGACATGGCACCTGTTGTCAAGCCATGCTGTGGTACACGTCCCACATATAAAGTAGAGGGAGATGGGCACAGATCTTAGCTCAGGGCCAGTCTTCCTCAGCAAAAAGAGAAGGATTGGTGGCAGATGTTAGCTCAAGGCTAATCTTCCTAAAAAAAAAATATATATATATATATACACACACATATGCATAAGCAGTTTGAAGGCTGCATGGTGTAGTGTTCGAGTGTATGCTTTGAAGGGTCATGATCTCTCCAACTTACTCTGAAATGGTTTAGGAGAAAAAAATGAATGAATAAAATAACAAGAATTAATAATGAATTAACGAGAATAATGTATATCACACAGACATTTAGAGAGAGAGAAATAAGGCCGTTGGGGCAAAAAGTTAACAAAGGGTGACTAGGTGAAAGTTACCTAGGAATTAGGTATAACATTCTTGCAACATTTTTTAGGCTTTTAGTTTTTTCAAAGAAAAAGTTTCAAAAAATAAGTGTGCTTGCTGTCGGCCAGAGTTCCTGTATTCAGATCTCAGCTCTGCCTCTTACTATTAACTGGGTGGACCTGCACAAGTGATAATAACATCTTTGTGCCTTAGTTTTCTCATTTGTAAACTGGAGATAGTAGTACCTACCTTGTAGAATTGTTGTCAGGTTTAGATTAACTCATATATCTAAAACCTTTAAAATAGCATTCCGTATAAGCCATTATCATTATTATTTAGGCTTATTAATACAAGAACTTTTTTTTAATAAACTGCACTGAACAAGATAATCCCCAGAACTGCATGTGAAAGTTATCACAGTTATTCATTGTTCTGGAAGAGTTGGCCAGTTGAGTTAAACGAGAATACAAAATCAGGTGTTAAATATTGAAAGAAGGTTCTTTGCGGGTTAAATCATTGTCTACCAAGAACACTTAAGAAAATCGATTGATACTGTTTGAAATAATGAGAGTTTATAAAATGAGCTAGTCAGCTCACTTTATATGTAATGTGTTCCATTACAAAGTAAACATTTTTTTAAAATCATAGTTTTTATGATCTTATTTTTTAAATGAGAAAAAAATCCCATTAAAAAATGATACAGATAAATTTTGAGATACGGAAATATTCAGCATATATTGTTAAGTTGAAAGTGGAGGAGAGACTGCAAAGAAGTGTGTGTAACCTGAATATATTTAATAGGAAAAAGTCTGAAAGGACATTCAGTAAAAGATTAGCATGATTTTCAGATTTTCTGCAGCAGATATATGTATTTATGAAATAAATTTAAGGAGGAAAGCTAGTCTGTATTACACCAAAAACAAAGCTTCCTTTGATGTAAATTTTTCTTTAACAGATATTTAATGGTATTCATTAAATACTGATCTTTGCTCATGAGAAGGAAGCTAAAATATGTATTATGGGGTTTTATTGTGTTATTGTTAACACAGCATGCACGTGTTTCCATAGTAGTAACCCAGGACTTGTACCTGCAACTGTATCTTAGAGTGTGTCTTTCTGAAAATGCATCTTTAATACTAATTAGTACAGCCTGGCACATAATGATTCATTAATTTTTTTTTTTTTTTGAGGAAGATTAGCCCTGAGCTTACTACTGCCAAGCCTCCTCTTTTTGCTGAGGAAGACTGGCCCTGAGCTAACATCCATGCCCATCTTCCTCTACTTTATACGTGGGACGGCTACTACAGCATGGCTTTTGCCAAGCCGTGCCATGTCCGCACCCGGGATCTGAACCGGCGAACCTCAGGCTGCTGAAGCGGAACATGCACACTTAACCGCTGCCCCGCCAGGCCGGCCCCTGGTGCATTAAATATTATTTGACCTTTCCAAACTTGACTGTGGACAAATATTATAGAAAAATGTTCCCTCTGCTTTACAGGAAATAAGTACATTTTCTGCATCATGTCCTTTCTTCAAACTATCAGAAGAGGGCTTTTCTGTAAATCTTAATTGATTGTGCCGCACCGACCAGAGAGACTTCATAGCTTCCAGTAGATACTTAGATTCACAAGTTAAGCCACACTTGGTCCCAGTCTTTTCAGAAGGATAAAGGATAGGAAATGCAAAAGGGCAGCATCAGGTGTTTCCTCTTCAAAAGAAGTCCTTGGAGCCATCCAGGGGCTTCTCTGGGACTCTGTGTGACAGCTCAGGCACAAAGAGACAATAGTCTCAGAGGTGGGTGTAAGAGCCACTATCGCTTAGAATCCCTGCACCTTCTAGTGCCAGTGTCTCTTGTAACCATCTCACAGGCACATCCA
Organism: Equus przewalskii; assembly: GCF_037783145.1. Classification (NCBI taxonomy): domain Eukaryota; kingdom Metazoa; phylum Chordata; class Mammalia; order Perissodactyla; family Equidae; genus Equus; species Equus przewalskii. Next base: position 22,689,500 of record NC_091849.1, read on the forward strand.
GGGCTCCCACAAGGAACATGGCCAATTACAAGAGCCACCACATTCGGACAGGCAGACCCTGGCTTCCCACCAGCTGTCTGTAATTGGTTCACTCTTCCCAATCCAGTGCAGTCTGCCATAAGCAATATTGCCTAAGTAGCAGCACTGATACTCCTTTATCACATTTCCAGGGGAACCAAGATAGAAAGTTAATCCGGTGTCTGATTTGTCCTAGCAAAGGAAAAAGGGGTTTTTATAACCCTTAATTCATAACTGAATTTCACTGAAAAAAAAACAGTTGTGGTTTATATCTGCATTTCAGTATTTGGGAGATGTTATCATAAAACCCTATGTATAATGCCATAAATAGGATACTCATTTGGGAGAAAATAATATTTTGTTGTTATTATCTCTCCAGACAAAATTTGACAAAGAGGGAAATGTTTCTTCTTTTGGTGAGTATCTTTAATTTTCTTCTAAATCACTTTTCCTTTTTAATTAGTGAATGAGTGGTCTGATGGATATCAGGAAGTTGTAGTGTTTTGAGTAGAATATTCTTTGCTTATATGGATGTGTTGAAGGAGATCTTTCTTCAGCATTTTTCCTTCAATCCTAATTGGAACTGGCAATACCTGGACTGTGCACATTCTCCCAGAATTGATTTTTTCTGTCAGGAGCAACTTTCACTCTAACAGGATGTTAAAGGAATATTTTGGAGAACAGAGGCTGGTGTATAGCTGGAGGAGAAAGACACTGTTTTCCCTTTTGTTTCTCTTCTTTACTCTCCCTTTCACAGCACGATCCTTATATTCATCTCCTCCTGTACCATGTTTAAGGCAGAATCACGTATTACCACTGACATTGCAGTGGCAGTGGGTGACAGAAGACAGCAGGGATGGGGCGCTGGATGGCAGTCTGATGGAGTTCTGCTGATGATTGCTCTTATGGACAGTTACTTTTTAAAGTGAAACCAAGCATTCCTTTACTGTCTGACCTCAGGTGCAGGTTTCAGATCTCCTGTGCACTTCCAACCCCCTTGTCCTTGCTGTTCCTGCTAGTGCTGAAATCCCAGTGGAGTATTTTGAGTGCTTTTTGCTCACTATCTCCTTCAAAATATTGTTCTGTCAGAGCTCTGTCACAGGTGTGGTTTGATGCTACAAGTTCAGATATTGCTATAACCAGTATCATTTCTTGAGCTTCCTCTTTTGCTATGCTTTCTCTTAGGTGATAAATTTAGTTTTCAAGTGGGAGAATCTAGTATGAGAACTGACTTAATTTTCTCATTTTGTATGAGCCCAAGAACAAAGAAAATTGAACTTATCTGTTCAGAGATTTAAAATACTGAAGATGATAAAGTAGTGAGAAAAAATAGAAAATGTAGTTCTATACAATTCATATTTTAAAAAGATGACCTGTCTGTAGAGCTAGAAATTGATACCCTAAGTTCTAATGATGTATAGCTGTGGTTTTTATATTGGTCCCAAGAGGCTTCTGCATATAGAGAAATCTTATGAAGTATGGATAAGAGGGAAAAAAAAAAAAAGAGTTTGACCAGATTTAGCCTGAGTATGTTTTTGAGGTAAAAATGGGTGTTAAAGACTCATTTTAGCTTTTGTTTCTGGTAGTAGTAGAAAATTATCTTGATGTTGGTGGGATATAAAAATTTAAACTCTTCAATTTCTTGGTTGAGCCCACTCTTTTTTGAAAATATTTCTTTTATAGAAAGGAAGAAAACTGACTTATATCAAGAATTAGGTCTTCAAGCTAGAGATTTGAGGTTCCAGCATTTAATGAGCATCACAACCAGAAACAATAGGATTATCATGCGAATGGAGGTAAAGGATTTTATTTTATCTACATTTCTACTGCAGTCTTCTAAAAGTTACTTCCTAGTTATCTTGATCAATATCTAGGTTAAAAGTAATTTTATAATTAAAAAAGCTGTGTGAAACATAAGATATTTTATAACAACATTTTTATGAATAGAACTCATTTTACATGGATTATATACATATGTTCAGCAGGCATAGCACTGCTCTATTTTATGTTGGAAAACTTCTGACTGCAGTCTCCATTCTCACTGCTGGAATTTAGTCTCTCATTTCTGAAACGATAAGAGAAAGAATTTTGATTTATAGTAGACATTTTCAGTTGTATGCAGTTATGTATAGTTATAGTATAACTTTAGCTACCAAGAACATATTCTGGTTTTCTGAATAGCCCAGGAATGTTCTTTAAAGTTTATAATCTTCAAATTTTTTTTAATTTTTTTTTTTTTGCTTTTTCTCCCCAAATCCCCCAAGTACCTAGTTGTATATTTAGTTGCGGGTCCTTCTAGTTGTGGCATGTGGGACGCCGCCTCAACATGGCCTGATGAGCAGTGCCATGTCCGCCCCCAGGATCTGAACCAGCGAAACCCTGGGCCACCGAAGCGGAGCACGTGAACTTAACCACTTGGCTACAGGGCTGGCCCCTAAATTTTTATTTTTATGTAAAGCTTTCTAAACTATATTGTGTCTTCCCCTGCCTACTCAGAGCACACCGAATATAATATGACTTTCGTTAGTGATTCGGAATTAATATGGGCATAAGTTATTTTGGTGGGCTAAAGTTTATCTTTATAATTCCAAATTAGCTCAATATGTTTTGGTGATATTTGAAAAAGGAAACTTTCCCATTTTATTCAAACTAATTATGATTAAACTAAATCTTTTCTAAAAGTCTACCCGATACATACTTTTAAGAAGACTATCTTGTTTCCTTTATTCCATATTTTTCTCACGATTATGCTAGAACTCTTAATAAATACATAATTTGTTTAATTCCATTTCTGTTGAGAGTAAATTAGAGATATTAAGACTTACATATATTTTAGGCTTCCTTTCTTTTAAAAAAAGAAAATATGTTTTGGGTTTTTTTGAAAAACCAAATAAACAATGAATTGACTTAGGCTTAATCCAAAATTAATAGAATATTAAATCCTATTTTATGAATGTTTTTTTCCTACAGGTCTACAACTTGCATATACATAAATGCATGTATACGTGTATGTATATGTGTACAAACATGTGTATATATATTTTTTTACAGTATTTGAAAGCTGTGATTACTCCAGAGTGTCTTCTGATATTAGATTATCGTAATTTAAATTTAGAGCAATGGCTATTCCGGGAACTTCCTTCGCAGTTGGCTGGAGAGGGTCAACTTGTCACATACCCTTTACCGTTTGAGTTTAGAGCTATAGAAGCACTCCTGCAGTATCGGGTAAGCCTGTTTTTATTTAGCTTCTTGAATTTGTTCTGGTGTTAAATTGCTATTGAGTAGGAAGGCAAGTCAGTATTGTTTCAATGGCACTTTCCCTGACCCAAACAAAACATCTCTAAGGGTCCTGTATAGGGAAATTACTTAATTCTTAAACTTTGTGACCCAATCAGATCTACTGTCTCTCTACAAACAGTATTAATATCTCTTTGAGAGTCATGTTATGACATTCAAAGAAGCACATTTCAAGTTGGCTGTCTTTTGTACAATTTTAATAATTGTATTCAGGGGTGATAATTCAAAATACTTAAAATCCTAAATATGCTATAAATGAACATATCAAAAGAGTTTTAAATGTATTCCATTTTATTCTCTAAATTAAATTGTGTATATTGTAAAACTGCTTACATCTGATAAATTTTATAGCACAAATCATTCATCATATCATCCTAATACTTTCCAAATCATTCTCTGATTTGTTTGTGCAATCCTTTGTTTGAGGCAGCTGCATGATGCCTCTGTTTGAGGCCTAGTTTGACATAGGAACCATGTGCAGTTCTTCTAATGACTTCTCTTTAAATTGATAGTCATTGGGTGTCTGGAGATCCTGTCAGGCCCTGAATAAGGATGGTCACTGCTTTCCTGGCCCTCACAAATCTTTCATTATCTTTTCTTCCTCCTACTAGTCAGGATAGTATTGTTCAGGAACTGGCTGCATGTAAGAGTTGGTGCTAGGGGCATGCTACCCAGAGTGGGAGAAAGAGAGGAGGGTAAAGGGGCCATGAGGTGGGTGGGCATTGGGTGAACCTGGTGCCCTTCTCTTGTCTGCCTTGCTGTACTAAGGGAGTAGGAGATGGCTATATCCCAGCTCTAGTTAATTGGGCAACAGCATCAGCTGGTACCAACCAATGAGATGGTGACTAGTTGGAGCCCAGTTACGAAGCAGGGAAAAAGCAGGAGAGGGAAAGAAAAGAAGGTGCAGACGTTGGTCAGTGACAGGCTCCATAGGCTGAGTAAGCTCTTAGGAGCTCATGCTGAGCTAAACAGTATATGCTGGAATTTATGTGATTAATGAATTTTATAGCTTAATTCAGTTACTGTTATGCTGTTTACCAACTGGTATGGAAGGATTTCAATATTTCAACAACTAGTATAGCTATATCAGTGCTTAACCTGCTGAATATCAATTCTCTGTGTTAACCTGAAGAAGAAGTATGCTTTTGACTTTACACTGATTTGTTTTATTTTTTAAAGTCCAAGTTATGTTTTGGTTTTCAAAAGAGCTTTATTCATAGGAATTTTAAACTATACTTTGTTTACAAAGTACATAAGTATTGTTTACCACATGTAAAGTTTGTGTTTTAACCACAGAATGGCAGGTTTTATTTTAATTAATCAATCCCCCATTCCTTTCATAAGTGCCTGTAGGAGAAGCCTCTTATGAGAGTGAATTCCTTATCAGCCTAGTGTGAGCCTAGTAACAACATTATCCGTGATTATCTTTTAACCCAGGAGATGTAGTGTGTGAATCATCTAGAATAGGCATTCCAGCAGTGACCATGTTCTGAAATGTTCCCAGCTTTCCTAGCCATTATAGATTTCTGTATTTAATCAGAGGATTCACTGACCCTGAGTGTTCTAAAAAGATTGTTTTAATTCTTATGAAAGGTCATGTTGTTATCTAGATCAACACCCTTCAGGGGAAACTTAGCATTTTGCAGCCACTGATCCTTGAGACCTTGGAAGCTTTAGTGGATCCCAAACATTCTTCTGTAGACAGAAGCAAACTGCACATCTTACTACAAAATGGCAAAAGGTAAATATGGGGGATTTACCAAGTTGGGACTTATACGCAAATATCTTAAACTTTTCTTTCAGTAGTCTTAACAGTGAAGTGTTGAACATGAATCCAGACACAAGATTAGTGTGATTATTACCTGTTGTAAAAAATACCAACTAGTCTTGCTAGTGGTAATGACATTTTTCACTTAATGACTTACTCTCAGTGCCTTCATTGCCATGTTTAGTTTTATTTCCTGTTAAAATTCTGTGTTTTGTCACTTTTTTTAAACTAGCAAAGTAGCCTAGGTGGGAAATTAAGCTAAAAGGGGCACTCAGACAAATGTTTACTGAAAAACTATTTTGCCTAAAATGCCATATCAGGCTCTTTTCCATGTGTGATCTCCTCTCGTCTTTTCAGCAGTTGATACTGTCCTCATTTTGAAGAGGAGAAAGCTGAGGTTTAAGTAACTTGTCTAAATTCACACAGCTGATAAATGGCAAATCTAATTCTCTGTCCCCCCATATTCCTTTTTGTTGTTGTTTATTATAATGCATTCCAGAATTTGAGTAATATTTTAATTAATTTTATCATAAATTGAATAAACATTCTCTCAGGGTTTGTACCCCCTAAAATCTCTTCAAGAGTTAGTGGTTAAAATTTCTGAATCATTAGTTCTTTGTCCAGAAATGTTGGAATGTTTTTATCAACTAAAAGTAAATAGTCCTTATATTATCACTGCCATATTTATTAAGAGTAAAAATAAATTACCCAACCAAAAACCTTAAATTTGCAATGATTGTATGTTTCTGAGATAAACAATATATGCAGAAATTTATATCATTGATTATTTTTACTGGTTAATGTAGTTTTGATTTGGGAATTGATTCTTAATCTGCATGATAAATACCAAAAAATTTTTTGTACAAATTGGTGTTTTCCGTGAATGTATAAGTGGTTCTACTTGATAAGAAAAAGGCACTCTTCTTCAAGTGAAATGTTGTTTAAGTTTATGTTATTGATCATTTCTATACAACTACTCTTACAGTCTATCAGAATTAGAAACAGATATTAAAATTTTTAAAGAGTCGATTTTGGAGATCTTGGATGAAGAAGAGTTGCTAGAAGAGCTCTGTCTAACCAAGTGGAGTGACCCACAAGTCTTGTAAGTGTGTAGTCATGCTTTGTTATGTATTCTCTTAGGATCAGTCTTCTGCCTTGTCTTCTTCAGGATGTGTTTTCATAGAGAACATAACATTTTTCTGAGATACAGAATATTGGCACTTTGGTCCCAGTTGTTTCACTTTTCCCCCTGCTATGTTTCATCTAATTCAATTTAACAAGGATATATTGAAATCCTGCTGTGTACACAGCACTGTGCTGGGCTGTGGTCATATAAAGATAAACACACCACTACCTTTATCTTTGGGGGACTGACCCCTGACATGGCTAACACCTCTACCCAACTAACTTAGAGTGGAAGTGGTGAGAAGTTCACATGGGGAGGGAAGGGGTGGGAGAAGGGGGATGAGTAAGACATTGGCACAGACTCTGTAAGTTTGTTCTAACATAAAAATGCTCATCTTAGAAACCTTTTATTTAGAAACCTTTTATCTTATGAATTTAGAAATCATGTACTCTTCTTGAACCACACTCAAGTTAAATGTTTACTTTTTAAATACCCAAAATATTTCATTTTTGTTCTTTGTAGACCTGCATTAGAAATTAATACACCTTTGTAATGTGTCTAGTTTCCACAGTCTGTACAGATTTTTAAGCATTTTGGGAAATTTGTTATCTGTATTCTAATCAAACATTAGTGTAAAAAAGCTATATAACATTTGGCATTGTAGCAGATAAGTACAGTAACAGAAAAGTTAACACACTCGTAACTCTTGTTTGCTTATTACGCCAGGCCATCTCTAATATGCTTTATGATAGAACTATTTTTTATGGAATACTTCATTCCCACTTCTCCTGGTGGGGGGGAAAGGGGTGGGTATATGGAAAAGGGAACAAAATAGCTATGTATTAACATTCAAACACATTTTTTTTGTATATGAAAATGACATTACATATTTACCTTAGAAAGGAAATGCTTTTTACGCTCATTTTTAGGTCTGGTTTTGTTTTATCTCATAGTCACTCGTATTGGATTTGCACTAATTCATCAGCATTCACACATTTGGACTTTCGTGTAACTGGTGCATTAGAGTCCCTTGGATTGGGGCCATGGAATATAGTGAAGCTAACTAGGCTGTATAGGAATAGAACCTGTGCCCTCAACTTAACCTGTGTAGTGTTTGGGATCAGTTGACAAAGTCACTCAAATGGCCTCAATCATAATAATAGAAAAGGCAAAGGCTAGTTTTTTCCCATTGGTAGCCAAATATGATATACTAATTCAGGAAGTTTTTTGTTGTTACATGTATGATGCACATATTGGGGACATGTTAATTATGTTAACTTTTTAAATTGAAGTGAAAAGAGCAGTACTGGAATTGACCACGCAGAAGAGATGGAGTTGCTGTTGGAAAACTACCACCGATTAGCTGAGGATCTTTCCAATGCAGCTCACGAACTCAGGTTACTGATTGATGATTCACAAAGCATTATATTCATCAATCTGGACAGGTAAGAAAGCATTATATAAAGCAATCAGTAAGTGCTTTCTTTATAAAATAATAATTATAAAGTAATAAAGCTTTTAAGGAACTGTCATTTTAGAAGGAATTATACCATCATTATAATCTATAACTACTACATGAAAGTGTGTCTTCTTTTTTTTTTTAAGTGTGGCCTTAATCCACGTGGCCTTTAATAGATGATTTAGTGCATCTTCTGTAGATAGTCAGTGGGCCTTTCTGGTCTAAATAAGTGTTCTCCTCTCCAGCCACCGTAATGTGATGATGAGGTTGAACCTGCAGTTGACCATGGGAACCTTCTCTCTTTCGCTGTTTGGATTAATGGGAGTTGCTTTTGGAATGAATTTGGAATCTTCCCTCGAAGAGGTGAGAATACTGTGTCATGTCAATAATCTAGGGGTTATTTTTTTAATGTTTTGAAGGTCAGTTTTTCTGAGGGATTTTAAAGAGAAAGTCTTAACACGTATATTCCCCCAGTGAAATAAAAGATGTACTCTACCTCATTTAAAATTCAGCCAGTATTGTTAGACCCTGTTATAACATAGCTATAAAGATAGCCGGGGTTACCTTATGTTTCTCAAAACATGTAACTACACGTGGGAAAGGCTTGAAGAAACAGTGTTATACAGTGAGGCTGTGTTAATGAAGGATTTTATTTTTTTTAATTCTTGTATGTCAGGCAGTATTCCTGGCAGTTGGCAGGCTTCATTTGGGCCAGTCATCACAGCTCTGAAGATGGATGTATTATCCCTACTTTTTAGATGAGAAAGCTGAGGCTCAGATATCCTAAGTAACTTGCCCCAAGGGCACAGAGCTAGAAAATAACAGAGTTAGGATTTGAACCCAAAGATTAGCACCTTCCACTTTGTTCTACTGCCTTTCCATATTGATATAACACTGAACCCCCAGAGCTTCATTTCATCATAGCCTTGTGTTTTAGAAAGTGTCTTACTGTAAGATTTCTGGAAATGAGTGTGAATATGCATTCGGCACATTCTTGCACTGGATTCTGTGTCCTAATTCATCTAACAGGTCTATTCTCTGTATCTAGGCTGTTGCCCTAGTCCTACCCACGTCATCTTTCAGGACCACTATGCACTTTTTAAAAGTGGTCTTTAAAAGAAGCAAATCTGGTAGTCATTCTTCTACATAAAACTTTTGAGTGGCTTTTGATGGCCCTTAAGATAAAATTCTCAACTCCTTGATCTGTGGGGCTTTTCCTGGTCTACTGCACCTGCGTCTCCATCTTGTCTCAGCTACCTTGCCTTCATTGTCGGTTTCTCAGTTGTTTCATCAGTATTGTCATTCACACCAGCTCCACACCTCTCTCCTCAGCTCCCACCATTTTTTTGCCTAGTTTACTTCTACATATCTCTCTGTTCTCAACTTCTGTGTCACTTCCAAAGAGACTCTTCACTGATTGCACCCCAAACCCAGCCAAGTAAAGTTACTCTCCTCGTTATATGTGCCCAAACAATCCCACACTTCCCATTTGCCATCTTCCTTAAATTTGCAGTTGTTCAAAGTCTGCACAAAATCATGAGCTCCCTGAGGCAAAGTCAATGTTAGTCATTTTTAATCTTCCTTATAATAAGATGTTAAAGAAAAATAAATGCAATACATTTGTTCATTCATCTCACAAATAAATTTTTGTGTCTATTTTATACTAAATTCTCTCAGCCCTGGAGTTATGATAGTGAGTCCTTGCCCTTATGGAGGTTACATTATAGTAGAGGAGAAAGTAAACAGATAAATAGGACGTTAGGTGATCAGAGCCGTAAAGAAAAATAAAGCCAGGTAAAGGGATAGAGAACGTCAGGAAATGGTGAGACAAGGAACATTTTAGAGAGAGAGTAGTCAAGGAAAGTCTTTCTGAGGAGGTGACACTTGAGCAGGAACCTGAATGAAAAGAGCAAGTGGGAAGAGCTGAGGGGAAAGTGTTCTAAGCAGAGGGAACCACATGTGTAAAGACTGAGGCAGGAATGAGCTGAGCATGTGTAAAGAACAGCGCAAAGGCCAGAGTGGTCAGAAGAGGGTGAGTCAGGTGGAGAGGGGGAGGGAATGAGGTCAAAGGACAGACAATTGTGAGATCATGTTGATTTTGTAGAGCCTGGTAAGGATTTATTCTATGTGTGATAAGAATCTGTTGGAGGCTTTCGAGCCCAAATCTAGTCTATAAGAAAGTTTAGAAGTTACCAAAATGTCTTCTGCAGCATAGACTGACCCTTGACATTCTCAAAAGATAACTTGAAAGACCTTTGCAAATTCCCCAATTTATGACTGCAGAACTTTTTGTACGAGTTGCTTTCTCCCAAATCACTTTTGTTAAGAATCATGTTTATGTACATATACTCACTTTACAAGCTAACTCCATTTTATACTAAACTGTTTTCTCTCACTTAATGTCTGTTTTCAAAAAAAAGGATTTTTAGAAATTCCTTTCTGATACTTCTAGCATTTCAGTCCTAGCTGTGGAGCAACCCAGTTGTAATGAGATATGAGTGGAAGGCTGTGAAAAGAGATTGCTCAGTAGCTGGGTAATTGGCTCCCAGAGAACACGATTCAGATCAGTGCCTCATCAGTTACAAATTATGCATCTTTAGGTTTCCTGAAGAATAGTTGAAACATGTTCGTTAAATTGAGGATTCAAAGGTCTCTGCTCCTGTATAGTTAGCGTTAATAGTTACAATGGTGAATCTAGGATAGGAAAAACTTTTATATTTTTACTTTTTATTTTAAGATGAATAATCAAAGAATTCCCATATAGCCTTCACCCATATTCTTCAAACACCTGACATTTTATCGCATTTGCGCTATCATTCTATCTATATATATATACTTTTTTTCTGAATCATTTGAGAGTAAGCAACAAATGTGATGCCCCTTTACCACTAAATATTTCTTTATGTATCTTCTAATCTTGTATAACCCCAGTACAGTTGTCAAAATCAGGACATGAACATCGAAACAATACTATTTTCCAGTCTATAGACTCTACTCAGATGTCACCACTTGTCTCAGTAGTGCTCTTCATCTCAGAGAAAAGCTGGATCACATGTTGCCTATGGGCATCTTTCTCCTGAGTCTCCTCTAATCTAGAGCACTCCTCTCATCCTTGTCTTTCATGGCCTTGACATTCACAAAGAACACAGGTCAGTTATTTGACCCTTGATGCTCTTTCTTTATTAGATTCTGGTTATGCATTTGTTAGTGTGTTCTTTACATTGAATCCCATCAGGAGACACATGATGTCGATTTGTCCCATTACTGTTGATAGTAATCAACAAAAGGAACTTTCTTTCCTTTAAAGTTACTCTTTTCTCTTTGGAATTAAGTGTGTTATAGGGAGATACGTTGACAGTATGTGAAAATACTGTTATTCATTCATTTTCACCCTCTAGTTTAGCATCCACTAATTAATCAAAAATTGATTCATGCCTGAATCATATATTACTCTGATGGTTACCAAATGGTGATTTTTCTAATTTCATCACTCCTTCTACATTTATTAGTTGTAAAGTAGAGCATTCTGTTCTCTTGCAATTATTTATTCATTTATATCAGTATGGACTCATGGGGTCTTATTTTTGGCAATGAGCTATAATCTCTTACTGTCATTATTTGTTTATTTTTATTATTTTATTTATTTTTTCCTGAGGAAGATTCTCCCTAACCTAACATTTGTTGCCAGTCTTCCTGTATTTTGTATGTGAGTCACTGCCACAGTATGGCCACTGATGAGTGGTATAGGTCCATGCCCAGGAACCGAACCTCGGCTGCCGAAGCGGAGCACACCGAACTTAACCACTAGGCCACGGGGCCGGTCCCTATCATTATTTATTTTGATGCTCAAGTTATCCTGTTCATGCTGGCTCTTGAGTGCTTTTGACATGTCCTCATCAGTTTTTAGTGCTTTTTCAGCCTCTGACACATCAAGATGTTTCTAGGCCTCTTATTTCTAAGTGATGTGGATAGACTAAATGGTAGAGAAGATAAAAACCAAGAGTTTGAAAACTAGGTACTTAAAAACTCAATACTGCAGGGCACGCCCGAAGCCGAGGGAGCATTGTCTCCAACTCTCAGACCGACTTGTCCCTTCCCTTACTCTCCTAGAGGTCTCACAATGTGCTGTGTGTGTATTTTAATGACATGGAATTTTGAGCTTGTTTGCCTCTGACTGACTTACCTTTCAAGTCTTTGATTTATAGGGGATTACAGAACCAGTCTGCAGCAAAGAAAAACAATAACCTGTGTATGCTAAATCTTATTTAAACAGAATTTTTACTTAATAAATTAGGGCCTTCTTTTTGGATAACTGAAAATGTGTTTACCATCCAAAAACAGTTAATTCTTGTTAGCACTTGTCTTCCTAATATGTTATGTCTAACATCAAACTTCATGTTAAAAGGAGGCAGATTTCTGCTTGATATGACATGCATTTCTATCAGCGATAGCTGATCCTTGTCTAACAGGCTGCCTCGAGGGAAAATGAGCTCTTGATCACTGGTGCTAACCAAGCCATGGTTGATAACCAACTAGTGGCATAGCTGTCGATGGTATTCCTTCCCTGTGGGAGAGGAAATATCAATTCTGTACATAAAGGCATGAGCTAAAGACACTGCAAAAATATTACAGTTTTGAAAATGACAGTGAAGAAAAATGTTTACTGTAAATCAGAGGTTCCTAAACTTCGTTGGTTCATGATGCTTTTAGTGTCTTAGTAATTTTTTCACAGCATCCCTAAACCAAAAGTTTCTTTTATTATGTTACAGTTTTTTTCATGTTATGTTACCTAACAGTTAACTGTATGAAGTAGTTAGGTCAAGACAACCTAAGAACAGTACTTCTCATGGTATTCCACAGATGTCACTGTGTTTCCCTTGAAAATTTAAAATATTCTGGGGGGCTGTGATGCATAGGGCACCTTAGCTCACAGTTTGGAACTGTGGCTATAAGCAAAAAATTTAAGTTGTGTGTCCTATGTGATTATAACTATTAATTTGGCACGTAAACAGAAAGATTGGAAAGACACACACAGTTTGGCTTACAGATGATTAAAAATATTTAAACCCTTTTAAATCATGTTTCCGTTTTGACTTATTTTCTGATTCTTAGTCTCTGAGTGCTATCAAGGCATTTGTTCTTAGCTCCTTTCTGTAGGAAGGAGCTGTACAAAGGCTTCTTTTAGACTTTGGGGCAATAATAATTGAGGAAATTTCATCTGTAAGGAACCTAGCCTTTCGTGATTGAAATTAACTGTGTTCTTCTTTAGGACCATAGAGTATTTTGGCTGATTACAGGAATCATGTTCATGGGAAGTGGCCTGATCTGGAGGCGTTTGCTGTCATTCCTTGGACGACAACTTGAGGCTCCTTTGCCCCCCATGGTATGAGGGGTCTGGTTCACAGCAGTGTAGTAGGGTGGTCACAGTCTTCGGTTCTGATGTCAGACAACCTGGGCACAAGTTGTCACAGGCTTTGTGACCCTGTCATTTAATTTTTCACAGCCTCCCTCAGTTTTCCCCATCTGTCAGTTAAGTCATTACCACCTGCTTCATAGTGTTAATGGGAGAATTAAATAAGATAATGTGCATCAGGCACTTAGCACAGTGCCTGGCACAATAAAGAGCTTAGAAATAATTTATTTTGTGTGGAACACTGTGGCGAGCATTATACATTTAGAGAGATATTAGTAATTCTGGCGCAGGCTTTGTCATAACCAAAATTGAAATGTAGAAAATGTAGTGTTCTCATTAAGATAGGAAGTTTGCCTCCCTTTTCTTCTCTTTCCACTCATAGTCTGCACACTGGAATAAGTACTTCAGACACTGACACATGGCTGGCAGGCCTTCCCTCATTGATAGTTACATAATATATCATTTTATTAGTGGCTTTTCTTTTAAGAAAGACACAAACTAAAATGAATTTTCCTGCTTTACTTAGGTGGCCTCTTTACCTAAAAAGACCCTTCAGGCAGATAGGAGGATGGAAGTGAAACACAGCTTCAGGCCCGATGGACTTGCATCAAGCAGGAACCTCCTCGCAAACCGTTAGGAACAACCCCATGGAAACTGAATTGTTTTTTATGGTAGTCACAGTAAACTTGTGATACTCTTTTATTACTTTCTTTTGTAGAGTCAGAGTCTTGAAAAAAATCACTGATATGTAAATTATAATGTCTGGTGGTAAAAAATACTATGGCAGTCACAATACTGGAACTTAATTGCATTTTCAGAATTCTGAGTAAAGAAGCAAGGTGCTTGCTTTGTAAAAAGCCAAAACTCTATTTCCTACAAACTGAAAAAGCTATTTTTATAGACATAATGTGAGGCATAGAGTGATTAACTTAACAAAAGAATGGATTGTTGTATAGATTTTATTTAATTTATATGTATCAAGAAAAGTGCGATTTCATGCCGAATGAAGCCTGGAAACTTGACAAATCCACAGTTACATGATCAGGTAGGCGTAGTTTTTAGTCAGTACAGGGAATCATGTTCTTTTGAATTCCCTCACTTTCGGGTGACTGAAAAGCTAGCAAAATATATATTAACTTTAAAACGAACTCTGGAAGTTTGTGCTTTAAATCACTCCTTGATATAACCTTATTTTCTTGTATTTGCCCCCTTTTTATATAAGGTGAATGAAAAGAAGGAAATGATAATTTAACATCAGCTTTATATGGATTCCAAGTAATCAAGATTTCACTTTCTCAGCCCCTGAAACTGTTTTTCTTCGCTTGGCTATGATTAAAGGCTTTGGAAGTAGTGCTGAAAGGAAATGTTTCCATTCTACTCCTGTTCTATAGCTGCTTTGGTCATTCTCTGATTTTTAGAGAGATGGATGTGTCACCCCAGCCACCCCGCAAAAAGGAAAATGTGTGTAGTCCAGCACCTCAAAAGTTCACCACTGGACTTCCTAAAACAAGAGAGTTAGGTAAACTTCAAAATTGTGATCCTTTTTGTGTTCACAATCAGATTGGGGTTTAAGACAAATGGCTAATATTTGTAAGTCTCTAAGCTGCTATCCTACTTGACATCTTAACCACTTTTTTTTATATTTTCTGGAGGTTAAATACAGTTATGCAGTAGAACATTACAGTTATACTTGCCTCCAAAAGTAGCATACGTGAACAATTCCAGAGTTTCCAGAGCAGCTCTTGCACTACCAATGTAATAATTAAAGAACGTGCATACCCTAAGATGTCGTATGGGGAAGTTTGGGGTCTGTTTCCCAAGTGGTTTGGTGCTAGGAATAAAAATGCTATTCCAGCAGCTGATTTGAAAGGAAACAAATGCAGTTACAAGTGAAGTTTTCCCCGCTCCCGTGTGTGGTTGTGAGCAGCCATTAGAGGGAAGCTGGAGAGTAGAATGGCAGAAACAGGCCAGGCTTGTCTTGGGTACCAAATGGCCCACTTGGCACCTCTGGGTCAGGAGCACACTTCATCTGTGGCTGTCAGAATGTGAACACACAGCACTCTAGCATCATAATCTGTGTGATGATTTTCAAGATCAAGTACCTTTGATAATACTTAATTTCACAGGGCACTCTTCTTTGGCACACACACCTCAAAGCACTCTGCTATTTTTGGTCATATGTTATCACTGTAAAACAGGTAATAAATATTACTTAATTGTGACATAGGAAGAATTGGAAGCCCAGAGGGCAAAATTTTATTTGACTGAGATCAGGCCTAGGATAGACTTTTGGTCATTTTTCCTTGTAGTGGTACTGACATAGTTTATGGGCTTGAATAAAATAATTTTTTTGACGAGTCATGTCTCATCCAGAAAAGGGAAAGTAAATGCAGCTACCTCATAAGTCTGATAAAGGGAAGTTATTGATCATTTATAAAACTCTTAAAGGTGGTTAGATCAAGTATGGTCTCAAAATGTCCACCTGCTCTGCTTTGGTGATAGCAGGGTGCATCCTACATTAAGGTTCTCTTAAATGATGAAACAGACTATGCCAAAAAAATAGGAACATCAGCGGTTTTAAATAGCCTGAGCACATAAACTGTTTGAAAGTGAAGTGGTAGAATACAAACTCTCGGTTATGTGAGTAGGCAAGCATATCCCGTTTAACACGTACAAGTGAGTACAGGGAGTGGCACTCTTAACGGGCTTGGTCTTTGGAACACCTCTAAGAAAATGTGGCAGAAGAGTGTCATTTTAGGATGCTATTAACACTTGCTTTATTCTTGATAAATATAGACTGATGACCACTAAAACAATTTCATAGTAAAAAGCTGTTTATTTTGGTGAATTACTTTGAGTTGTACACAATGTTTGTTTTTTGAAATTGCAATATTAAACTCACTTTACATTTAGGATTTGCTTTCTTTCCTTTCGTTTTACCTATGGAGGTGGTCCAATGGTGGTGCGTGGAATAGGGAATAGAGACCTGAGATTATTTCCAGACTCACTGCAAATCATAATTAGTCTCTTGGGTCTGTGATACAAAGGCATAAAACAATTCTCATCTTAAAGTTTTGAAGAAAGTTTTTACATATACAGATAATTGAAAGACAAAACTTGTAAGTATGTAAATGTGTTCTGATATCTTGAAGTAAAGATGATTTTGAGTTAGACTGTATTAACTTCAGATTTGTGTTACTGAGATTGCAACCCTACACGATATTTCCATTTTTGTTATTAAGCATTTCAGAATCAGTGCTTACAACCACAGTTAATACTTAGGGGAGCGAAAATTTAATCCAGCTATGGGAATGAGACATTACACTATCATCTATTAGGGGTCTTTTGGATGCCAGAGTTTTACATATTTGCCGTATAGGTTGACTTTGAACAGTAGGAGTACAGTTTCCATCATTTTTGAATATGAGGTTAGTATGGTTAAATGTCCTGCATGTAGAGATTTTAACCTTCTCCACCTGGTGCTTGCTGTCTTGTATGTTCAAGCATTTAGAAAAATATAAATCCTCAGGTAAATAATCATCAGTTTAAACATAGGCCCTGTCGTTTAGTGAAGCACAATAACAGACAGTTTCCATAGTAATGGCAGTACGAAAGTATGCATCCTCATGAAGAGATCCGTCCTGAGAGAAACACGCCTTTACTGAAATGCAGTGTCAGTTTGTTCTATACTCTGACTTCCCAACTCATAAGTGAGTACAGCTAAGTAATTTCTGGTCCCCTAAAAATAAACATCCTGTTAGTTAAAAATAATTCTTCAAATAGCTTGAGCTGTCAATAATTACCCAAACAAGACCAAATGGTGTTTCTGTGTACTCTTTGCTGTGCCATAGGGAACTGTGCAGCTAGCATACCTCTGTAAGAAAGATGAGGCCGTCCTGGGAGTGGTCAGGGGGTGCTCACTAGGCCTGTGCCTGGTTGTTCTCCTATGTATACTCACCTTATGCTCACAGTTCTAACTCTAGTAGCTTTCTCTTGATTTCTTATTTAACCTTACTCTTCAGCTGGATTCCTGTCTCCTTTGACCAGTCTCTACTCTGCCTCTGGAGAAGCTGAGAAGGGTTCTCATTGTCTGTTATTTTCTCCTGCTTTTAGTATCATTTCACTAGTGTCAGAAGAAAGAGGTTTTTCCCCGATTGATACAGAATCAACTACGTACTGTTTCCAGATAATAATGCCTGCAGATTCTTAGTGAAGCTGAAACACTGCAGTCCATTCCTTTCCCCTATACGCCGCACTGCAGGGCTGGCAGGTGACATCCACCTCCCAGAACCAGCCCAGGAACGAGAGAAGCCGCGGCCTGCGTCACTCCTCGCGGTCCCTCCCTTACCCAGTCCCTTTGTCTTAGGCCAGATCTCTCCTTTCTGCGCTAGTTCTGTTGGCACAACATGCGCCACCCTAATGCAATGCAGGCTCCTCGTGGATGACTTAGAACTAGTGGAGAGTCACTAGGTTTGTCAGCTGTTACAACAGCCACTTCTACAAAAGCGTTGGAGGGCACAGAAAGAAAGGTGATAGGGTTTTAGTTCTTCTCTTTGCCCTTCACCATATGAAACATTGGAAATGCAATAATCCTCATTAAGCCAGGGCCATATCATTCACAACAAGGGATTTTGCAGTTGTGAGGGTATCCCTCCCATACTTTTCTCCTCACTGTACTGTTCTCCAATTTTTTTCTCCTGTGTAACATGCTTTCTATTCACTTTGATTGGAATGGATCACCAATTTTAAAAGGACATTTTTAGGAGAATTGTGTACAGAGGTTTTCCTAAGAGGTAAGCACAGTGAAGCCTCTCCAGGCATCAGAAAGACATAGGTGTTCCCGTGGGAGAGGAAGTGGTTGTACAGCAGGGCTGAGCACAGGCGGTAAGTTAGGCAAGAAGAAAGGTTTAGATGCAAAGGAAGCGAACTTGGGAAGGGGACCTGAATAATGGGCTATTTCACATACTTCTGATGTGGTCATAATTTACTGTATTTCCAGATAGTCTGGCTGTTAGCATGTGTGTCTCCACTCTCGGGAACCACCCTCTATCTAGTAGGATGGAGCAAGGCTCCACTGGATGTGTCACTTTCTCTACCAGAAGGCTCACCCTGGAGATGACTAGGCATGAGAGAGGGCAGGGCAGGTTAGGAAAGCCA